>NC_064627.1:801441045-803941045 GCF_023864275.1 Schistocerca cancellata | reverse complement strand
CGACCAGCTTGAATAGTTCCCTGCAGACATGCAGGGTCCATGGTTGTCTCCAATCCGTACACGTCCATCCTCTCGATACAATTTGAAACGAGACTCGTCCGACCAGACAACTTGTTTCTATTCATCAGCAGTCCGCTGTCGGTGTTGACGGCCCAGGCGAGGCGTTAAGCTTTGTGTTGTTCCGTCATCAAGGGTACACGATTTGATCTTCGGCTCCGAAAGCTCATATCGATGATGTTTCGTTGAATGGCTCACACGCTGACACTTGTTGATGGCCCAGCATTGAAATCTGCAGCAATTTGCAGAAGGGTTGCACTTCTATCACGTTGAGCGATTCTCTCCTGTCGTCCTTGGTCCCATTCGTGCAGGATCTTTTTCCGGCCGCAGCGATGTCGGAGATTTGATGTTTTACCGGATTCATGATATTCACGGTACACTCATGAAATGGTCGTATGGGAAAATCCCCGCTTCATCGCTACCTCGGAGTTGTTGTGTCCTATCGCTCGTGCGCCGACTGTAACATCACGTTCAAACTCACTTAAATTTTGATAACCTGCCATTGTAGGAGCTGCAACCGATCTAACAACTGTGCCAGACCCTTGTTGTTTTATATATGCATTGCCGATCGCAGCGCCGTATTCTACCAGTTTACACATATCTCTATTTGAATACGCATAGCTATACCAGTTTCTTCCGCGCTTCAGTGTATTTCATCTATTTCGTTCCAGGCAGAATTTCCTGAATGGCAAACGCCTCAACCTATTGGAGGAGCGCAGACTGAACCTCGATGAGTTCATCAACCGGAAAACCCCCATATTTTGGAAAAATTGTATTTATAAGCTTCCAGAAAAATAGCAATATATTGTCGACAGTAGTGGTGTATACTGCCGGAAATAGTATGGTTACAAAACCGATATGTATTATTTAGTTATGTTGTGCACGACCTTGTGTGTGAAGTGTGGAAGCGGACAGGCCGGCAACCACTGTGTCGTAGCTGTGCTGCGGGGAGCTGGTGCACAGGCGTTCTTTGTGATTGCGCTGTGACGAAAGGCGAACGATCTTACGAGATAAATCAATACACACCCGTGTACTGTCAAGTGCTTCAGTGTGTCCTCGAGAAATGCCACGATATAAACTCAAGATATGCTGATCGAAGCGTCCCGCTTCCAGGTGCAGTAATATTGTTGTTGACTAGTATTAGCCAGCATGGAGAACTGGTAATGCGGCAGTAGCAGGGACCAGCTTTATCACCTGACTACTTTCAGTCACACTCCGGTTAAAGTAGTGCGCATTGTTACGCCACAGTGCAAGCATGGAAGGTGAGGCGAAAGTGTCCTCGCGGGCAGGTGCGACGGCATACGTTACGTCAATAAATCTTTTGATGGTGAGGAAGAGCAGGGATTTATAGTACCGGTGGAGAAGGCGACAGAACGTGCAGCCAAAATGTTAAAGTTGAACAACATGGTGATGTGCAAATTACGGAAGGATTTTTCGAGTTTATAAACAAAAGAAGAAGATGGTAGGTGCTCACTGTAAGTATTCTATTGACGATAAGGATACATGTAGTATGACCCAGCAATTTCTAGCTGTTACGAACAACATAAAGAAAAACCAACTATGCGAGAACTGCGCAGCTTTTGTCACATAGAACTAAGTTTAAGGCTAGCAAGGAAACTCTTAGAAAAATAATTGTTCTGTCTTGAGATTGAGTTTTAAAAAGGTGCCAAAATGAACGTGTGATTATGTACGAACGTGAGGTCTAGTTGAAAAATGTCACACATCATTAGTTTTTTTACGAAAAAATGAAGCAGCAGAATGATAGCGACCAATGATTCAATTAGGTGAGATATGGATTCACGTACATTACACCGTAAATAAAGGTTGCAAAGTGACTCGGTGTGAGAAGTACTCTCAAATGAAAGTGCCGTTCAACGTTTAATTGTTGTGCGTGAAAGCAGTGACATGGGTTTCTTTAAGAGTTCACTTCTCATATATGACTCAAAAGCTAAAATGTCGGACTATCAATCTAAAATGGACCGTGTAGTCTTTGAGGAGAACAACATTTTACTTGTCTTTGACGAAACAAGATACACAAATCCTGAAACATTTCCTAAATTAACAAAACAAATTGGCGACAACCATGGTATCCTCCGTATCAAGCTAACTTGAAAACTGTTACACCAGTTTCTCGTACTGGCAAATGCTCTCGTCCACAGTCATTTGCTTGCTGGTGACAAAACATTCGATAACTCACAATGGGAGGTATGGGATCGACTTTTTGAAGCATCATCGAAATCGTGTTGGGCATACAAAAAAGGCTAATACGATGACTAAAACGACGTGGCAAATAATAAAAATAAAATAAATATAATTAATTGAACAAATTAAATGAATAAAATCATCTAGGTGACGAATTAAAAATGTCAAGGTTCCTGCTGGGACTCAGACTGGCAATGGCTGGCTCATCACAACTGTGTGTTAATCCCGTCCACTACGCCACTACTTCTTGCAACATTGCTGATTTTAATGCTGTAGAAAATCACGCGAAATACTCTCTGTTGATTGCCTGCAATGTCTTTAACCATTCTGAATATTTCTAGTCGTTGTAAGTGTCCAAAATTTTTGTAAACAGTAAAGTTCGGCCATTGATAACTTCACAATTATTTTCCGTAATGCGCGTGATCTGGCGCCTCCAGTAAATAATAATAAAAAACATCCACGAAGGCGTCGATACTCTCATTTCAGAGAGCTGATTTACATAATCTATTCGTTTTAGATAAGTGACACTCGGAAACCGATATTTGACGGGGTTAGCAAAATAGATTCTCGGCCGTCACACAAACACATCGCTCTCAGATTTAGATATTAATTTTAGTCTTTCGCATACTGTGTCGCTTGGAAACGTGGCGATAGACAGGCGGCATGTAATACCTACCCGCCTGTAAGAATATAGGAGTGCACTCTAACACTGCCTCCCCTCCATGTTTCTCGGGCATGAACACTAAGGTGCTGCCACTGCGGCGAGGTAACTACTTGGCTTTGCCAGGTAGTAAGTAATATTTTCCATGTTTTACACAGTTTCAAGCGATAATGGCTATAGTGCAGATATGCGCCCGATGTCTTCGGACTTCGACCACCATCTGAGCTGGTTGTCCCATTTTTAGAGAGGTCTAGACCGACGCGACGTTAAATTCTATTCTCTGTGTGAGAGGCTCTAGCTTTGTGAATTTGCGCTTTTATTCGCTTCACTCGCTGCATCCGCCGTGATGACCTGCGTTGGGACATCACGCGCGAAATGGCCCCTCTGCCAAATGAGACGAAGCTCTGTGTGTGTGTGTGTGTGTGTGTGTGTGTGTGTGAGGGGGATGGGGTTGGAGGGGGGGTGAAGGGGGGTGAGATGGAGAGAGTGGGGGCGGCCGGCAGCTGCCGGGCGGGCGCCTGAGAGAAGCATGCCGGGCTTTGTGGTGGCACGGCTGCGGCTTTGGCAACTGCTCCGTAATTAAACCGGAATCCTTGCGCAGTTTCCTCCTCTGTAATCGCGTGCGTGTTTCACACGTGCTGCCGATTCCCCACGCATTCTCCCGATCCCCCAGAGCGGCTAACCGCTGCCCTCTGTTGGCTTCCAGTAGCTGTTCGGTCTTTTCTTTAAGAGGGGCCGTCCCCTGTACACTACTTGGACTCTACTCCTTCCCCGTTCGCATGTTCCTGCCTTCACAGTCTGTTTGATCGCAATGAAGGATTGTGAGAGTTGGAAAGAGGAAAATTTATGGTGCTGAAAAAATGGTTACTGGAAATACCTTCAGAATTACAGAGAAATTTAAAGATCCCAATTCCAAAGAAGGCAAGTGCTGAGAGGTGTGACAATTCAAGAGTCATAGTTACAAAATAGTGACACGAATTACTTACAGAAGAAAGGAAACAGGGCAGATGGCGACTTCGGAGGAGAACAATTTGGGTTTCGGAGACAAGAAGGAACACGCGAGGCAATACCAACCCTACGATTTCTCTTGGAAGATAGGTTAAAGGGAAGCAATGTACGTTTATATGCTTAGAGAACGCTTTTGACATTGGAATAGTCTCTTTCAAATTATGAAGGTAGCATGGATAAAAACAGGGAGCGAAGAAAGGGAGTGGGAGAGGGTTAAAGCTTATCATCGCTTCCCAGCTGTGAAGGAATACAAGGAGTAATTCCGAAAGCGCTCTAGTGTCTGAAAGAATACCAGGCGATTGCTGCAGACCGTTTTCAGTTGGACTTTTCTATAAGACCAAGTGTTACAGAACAAAGACTGTTTTAAATAATACAACTTAATTAATTCAAAATTGTAGCAAAGCGATAGAATGGCGGATAGCAGCTTTCTGTATAAACTATCAAGCCGAAAGAAACAACGTGGAATTACATTTGTAGGCCAAAAGACGTTGTTTAAACATTGATATTGCAAAAAAAATTACTTTCCATACAAGTGAGATAAAAAGAATAATATGAAGGTGGATTGACAAGTTTTCGGAACAGAGTAGAATAAAAGTACTTACATCACTGACACTTTTTTCTATTTTTCATTGCGGTCTCCTTGTAGATTAATGCACTTGGTCCAACGATCTTCCAGTGACTTGATCCATCTCGAAAATGAGTTTCCTCCAGGCCTGCAAAATACTTGTCAATTTTGGCTCTCAGTTCTTCGTTTGAAGTGAACCTTCGTCCACCAGTTTTGGGAAGAGATGGAAGTCTGACGGAGCCATATCAGGTGGATAAGTCGGGTGTGGCAACAATTCATATCTTGGTTCGTGTAATTTTGCCACGGCGACGGCACATATGTGCGAGCGCGCATTGTCTTGATGGAAGATGACTTTCTTCCTTGCTAAACCTGGCCGTTTTTCGCGTATCTTTTGTTGCAGTTTGTCCTGGAGCTTAGCATAGTATTCACCAGTAATTGTTTGCCCAGTGGGGAGAAGGATCTACAAATAGACTCCCCTTCACATCCCAGAACTGACGTTAAAGAAATTGTCTTTGCGTTCTTTGGTCGTGGAGAATTACATGTTTCCACTGATTTGGCTGTTGCTTTGTGTTTGGGGTATAGTAGTTACCCAAGTTTCATCTGCGGTCACAAACCGGCGCAAAAAATCTTGTACGTTTCTCCTAAAACGGGCTAATCATTGTTCCGATATGTCCATTCTCATGCGTGTTTGATCCAGCAATTCTTGCGTTAAAAAGTGATGTACCCTTTCAGATGACATCTGGCAAGCGTGAGCAATTTCACGCACTTTCAATCAGCGATCCTCCTTGACCATTTTGTGCACATTCGCAATGATTTCTGGAGCAGTGACACATCTTGGCCGACCACAGCGGGGATCATCATCTCAGCTCTCCCGACGAAATATAAATTCAGTTGTGCACTTGGCGAAAGTTGAATATGAAGGAGCAGAGTCCCCCAGTGTAATCTCGAAATCGGCACGAATGTCCTTTACGTTCATATCTTTCTTTACGAAGTACTTAATCATTGCTTGAATTTCGATTTTTTTCCCATCCCCGCAAATCCCTACGCGGGAATAACAACAGAGCCACGTCACCGCAACAGCTCTCTTGGAAGAGCACTGACGTGGCACGTGTTTACAGGCAGCAGTCCAATAAATATCACGTGAACAACTCGCTGGGCTAGCGCTGACCTCTCGTGGTGGTTCCGAGAACTTCTGAAACCACCCTCGTATAAATGACTTACCTTCCGTCAGTCGACTCAGTAAAAATGTACCTGAAACCTGGTAGTTAAGGAAGGCAGGATTCGGTTACGATTGTGGACGGGGCCGTAATCAGTTACTATTGGTTTCCTTTTGCAATTAAACACATTTATTTTAAAACGGTAATTCCAGACTCAGCAATAAATAAAGATGTCACACGTTATTAATGAAGGAATAAACAGCTGTGTAATTAATAGTGCTTTCAATGCATTACAATTTACCAAATGAGCATAAAATACAGACACAACAAATAATGTTTTAAAACGAAGCCAATGTGATCCCAATTAGAATTTTAAGGCAAGTAACCACAGTCACGGCTGAAGGCCTTTAACGCCAAGAACGGCAATTATAAAAAAATTAACAAACATACTGTAAAACAGCAATACAATGGCAAAGGTTAATTTAAAAAGACAGGCAACTGATCACCAAACGGGTGAGAGAACTTGATGGTTAACTTGGTAGCACAATCATTTAAACCTGCTGTAACGCCAAAATGGCAATTATGTAAAAAAATTTAGAAACATACAATAAAATAGCAAATACAATAATAAAACACAAGGGCCAGTCACAGACGGTGCACCAGGAATCGACTTCTGAGTAGGTTCGGCAAAAAACACTTTCGCAAGCAATGAGATAAGCAGACAAGAGTTGCATTCACTTCACAAGATGGTAACCCAGACTAGTGGTAGTCTAACGAATGACTAATGATAATATTGCTGAGGCTACCTGACGTCCAATAAACCAAATGCAAAGATGCAAAAATACGCCAAAGCCGGAACCGGCTGTCTGGACTCCGCCCGCGGAATACTGTGCTTAGAGCGCCCGGAACAAAAAAGGAATCATTACCACCAGAGTAGAAGAATAGCCAACCAATCTACAATCAAGAAAGCTTTCATAACTACACGCTTCACCGGACAGCAGCTGCAAGGCGAGGAAACGTACACTGCCGTTACATACACTAACCACCCAGTGGAGGTATCTGGGGCGTTAGCGGCCACGAGGCAGAAAAAATACCGATGGTTGAACTTAACAAATAGTAACAAACTGAACGCAATAAATAGTAATTAGGAGTCCAGGAAAGCAAATCAGATCCGACTTCGCCTCGGCAACACTACGAGCAGCAACACGAACCCAAGTCACTGGAGAATTGCAAGATCTCATAATGGTGGAGGTTTCTCTACTTGAGTCCAAATGCACAACTTAAAGCTTGCAGGATCCGGTTTACAACGAGGTCTTGTACCCTCGTGACCACAGGCCTCCGATCCGGCAGCCCTTGCGCGCTGCCAGCAGTCCTGGCGTGTTCCTCGCACTGTGCGGACTTGCTCCTCCTGAGTCCCCATTCCGAACTGCACACTGACACGACCCAGAAGAACAACAACGCCGATAACAACCGCTGCTGTCACTTGCGGACAGGCAAAGCTTGCGAAACCAAGTGGCACCAGTCAACACGAGAAGCAGACCAACAACTGCAATCATGTCAACTAAACGATTCGGTCTGGCCTCTCAACAGAGGACGGAAACCTACGAACAGCACCAACGCGAGCCGCAACACGGCTCAGTACCCATTAAAATGTAACGGAACGAGGTTATTCTGTTAGCCTCCCTGACAAGAATGGCGATTTATATGACAATTAGTTTGACCACTTTTCGGCAGGGAATGGCCACTTTTCTCGTCCTGGCCACCTTACCACACTTTCCCATACCGATCTTGCTATTTCTTGGTAACCAACATACATTAGTATGTTATAGTAATTAAAAACAGTAATTATACTCTCACAAATGTTTACAAACTTTTTGAACGTCATTTGTCTGTCACATATTGCATCGAATTGCAACAGACTTAACCTGATTTCATATTACTTGCTGCAGATACTTACCACACTTGGAAATGACCGTCTCTATAATGCCCATTCGTGAGTTCGTGTTTTGTCCATTTGGCATTTATAACATTATCAGCTGATTGGTGCTAGCTGCGCACGCTCGTGGGTTGTGAGCATTTGAAAGACAACCAATAAAATATTCCCCGTCTCACTTATATTAACCCCGCATTGGCCGCGATACGTACCACTCCGGTTGTGACGTAAGCGGCCAACTTCACTTAGCTCAAGGCTGAATACACGAATGTCTCTTAAAATTAAGCTCATTTTTTAATATTATTCTCTCCGTACATACTCTCGTTATTAGTGAGAAAGGAAAATAAAGTCTAGAGATTCTGATTTCGCTGTTGGTGGAAGCATATTCCACTCCTGGCCATTAAAATTGCTACACCAAGAAGGTGACGTGCTACAGACGCGAAATTTAACCGACAGGAAGAAGATGCTGTGATATGCAAATGTTCAGCTTTTCAGAGCATTCACACAAGGTTGGCGCCGGTGGCGACACCTACAATGTGCTGACATGAGGAAAGATTCCAACCCATTTCTCATACACAAACAGCAGCTGTCCTGCGTTGCCTGGTGAAACATTGTTGTGATGCCTCGTGTAAGGAGAAATGCGTACCATCACGTTTCCGAATTCGATAAAGGTCGGATTGTAGCCTATCGCGATTGCGGTTTATCGTATCGCGACATTGCTGCTCGCGTTGGACGAGATCCAATGACTGTTAGCAGAATATGGAATCGGTGATTTCAGGAGGGTAGTACGGAACGCCGTGCTGGATCCCAACGGCCTCGTATCACTAGCAGTCGAGATGACAGGCATCTTATCCGCATGGCTGTAACGGATCGTGCAGCCACGTGTCGATCCCTGAGTCAACTGATGGGGACGTTTGCAAGATAGCAACGATCTGCATGAACAGTTCGACGACGTTTGCAGCAGCATGGACTATCAGCTCAGAGTCCATGGCTGCGGTTACCCCTGACGCTGCATCGCAGACAAGAGCGCCTCCGGTATTGTAGTCAACGACGAACCTGTGTGCACGAATGGCAAAACGTCATTTTTTCGGATGAATCCAGGTTCTGTTTACAGCTTCATGATGGTCGCATCCGTATTTGGCGACATCTCGGTGAACGCACATTGGAACTGTGTATTCGTCATCACGGTCGCAGGTTCGTATCCTGCCTCGGGCATGGATGTGTGTGATGTTCTTCTTAGGTTGGTTAGGTTTAAGAAGTTGTAAGTTCTAGGGGACTGATGACCTCAGCAGTTAAGTCCCATAGTGCTCAGAGCTGTTTGAACCATTTTGTATTCGTCATCGCCATACTGGCGTGTCACCCGGAGTGATGGTATAGGGTGCTATTGGTTACACGTCTCGGTCACCTCTTGCTCGCATTGAAAGCACTTTGAACGGTGGACGTTACATTTCTGATGTGTTACGACCCGAGGCTCTACCCTTCATTCGATCGCTGCGAAACCCTACATTTCAGCAGGATAATGCACGACCGCATGTTGCAGGTCCTGTATGGGCCTTTCTGGATACAGAAAATGTTCGACTGCTGCCCTGGTCAGCACATTCTCCAGATCTCTCACCAACTGAAAACGTCTGGTCAATGGTGGCCGAGCAACTGGCTCGTCACAATGATCCAGTCACTACTCTTGATGAACTGTGGTATCGTGTTGAAGCTACATGGGCAGCTGTACCTGTACACGCCATCCAAGCTCTATTTGACTCAACGACCAGGCGTATCGAGGCCGTTATTACGGCCAGAGGTGGTTGTTATGGGTAGTGATTTCTCGGGATCTATGCACCCAAATTGCGCGGAAATGTAATCACATGTCAGATCTCGTATAATATATTTCTCCAATGAATACCCGTTTATAGTCTGCATTTCTTCTTGGTGTGGCAATTTTAATGGCCAGTAGTGTATTATAAAATACGGCTGGGTAATGCGAGTCGCACTAACTGTTGGTTTGGGCCGCAGTTTTACGACTACTGTTGCCGTCCCTATATGATACTAATATCCAAAGCAGCTACTACTGGTGGTGGTGGTGTAGTATGGAAAACTATGGTTTCATAGCAGTAGGATGTAGTGCCAATATATCCATAGAATTTGTTCTATGCAGTTGAACTGAAGCAAGACGCAGCAGTTAGTGGAGTTATCTGCCCGACACGTTTGATACCTGTGTCCGAAAGTGCGCGTTTCGAAGAAGGGTTAATTTGGAAGCTGGGGGCCAGGGCAGGAGACTTGACGGGCGCGGTGCGGCGGCGCCGCAGTGCGCATGCGCGCGGTGCGCCGCGGCGCGTCCCGGGCGGCGCGGCTGGCCGGGGCAGGCCGGGTCGGTGCGGCCGGCGAGGCGAGGCGAGCGCGGCGCAGTCGGCTGCGGCTACTGCAGCGGCCATGGCGTGGGGCTACTGGAGCGCCACGTCCGTGCTGCCCGACCGCGGGCGCTCGCCGCGCCGCGCGCAGCAGCCGCCGCACCCGCCGCCGCCGCACCCGCGCCACGACCACCTGCACCAGCAGCTGCCGCCGCCCCCGCCCGCGCCCGCCGCCGCCGCGGACGCGCTGCCGCCGCCCCCGGGCCCGCCGGCCGCCGCCGTCGCCTCGCGCCGGCCCTCTCTAGACCTGGGGCCCGGCGGCGCCCTCGCCGTCGTGCTGTGCGGGGGCGCCGGCGGGGGCGGCGGCGGGCCCGGCGGGGGCGGCGGCGGGCCCGGGGGCGGCGGACTGGGCCGGTCGCTGCAGCAGCACCAGGAGCACTGCCAGCTGCACCAGTCCGCCCTCGTCGAGTGCCACCGCGAACTGTCCGCTTCCGAGGACGAGGATCCCGACCCGCCGTACGCCACAGGTGCCAGCCACTGCTCTCCCTGCTCCCGGCAAGCGCGCAGCTCCGCATTCCCATGTCGTCTGCGCGCGAGTACCACCGCACTCTGCTTCATTCACGCCGTCATTCGCTACGATACGCGTTTAGCTGGTCAGGCGGATTATTCTTGTTTATAGTTTCGAAACGCGTTAGTGTCGCGCACGTGCGGCATTTGTTCGGCAACGAGCCACATGGCAAATCGGTTTAAATTTTACGAAATAATTCATCAGAAAGAGTGGCTTAGTGCTAAAGTGCTAGACTACTAATACTAGGTCTGGCCAGTCCTAGGATTCTTACCTGTCAGAACTCCTTTCACTGCTTTCAAAGTTTGTTAAACCGAAAAAATGCTTATTTCAGCTGTGATTATTAGTCCACGTCAAACTGTCGATTCCCTTTGAACTTGAATGGTCAATCAGTCTATTGGTCCGAGGAATGCAAACGATAAAATCTTCAAAATGAACATGTCTGGTAAAGTACTGTCTTGTTCAGAACAACCTTTGAACTGATGGCAGCTTTACCATTTTTATCTCTCGCTAGTGATTATAAGACAATCGAAACACTTAATGCGTCGGCTAGAAGTGTGACAGTGGCAGATATTTTTTCCTGCATTGTAAATGATACGTTCACCGCACATTATTGAGCGCAATAATATTTAACAACTTCAATAATAGCACCCACTGATATCAAAAAGTCTTCTGAAACCTTCTCCAGCATCAAGCCTAAGCGGCCCGTACGTAAGTCTGCTGATAAAAAAATGGTCACTTTACCGTTTTGGCTACTTGTAAACATGCCATGACATTTCGTTCACAGTCGTGTCCTTCTTGCAATCAATCGTCCGTTGCCTTCAAATAACTGAAAACCGTTTGAGAGGAATTTATCTTCTGAGTTTATTCACAAGAAATTATAAAGAACAACTTACAGTTACCAGCGGAAATGGCGAGAAATTTTAATTTATCTGAGAAAAGGAGAATTGCTACAGTCGTATTATATGCTTCAGCAGGATCATGTGTGGTCGTACACCCATGGTTACGTTTGAAGGAATTAAGAGTGTACAGTGAAGTTACTGGCCTTTTAGATCTCGTGGAGCTCGTGCAGATATTGAAGTGTATCAAAAGTTACCTCAAGTATTGAACACTATTCAGTCTATGAGATCGCAGCAGCAAGTAAACATTTCATGAATCTGTTTTCAAAGGGACATGTTAACATGTGTGTCATGGACCATGTATGATGATCCGTAAAGATCGCGAAGAGAATGAATCGACTATAACTGCGGATACGGAAAAGGAGTGCATTTCTGGCCTTCTGACGGCGGAGAAATTTTAGCAACAAATATTTCGTAAGAAGCGCGACTACTTCCACGACCTGCAACGTTTCTCAGTTTCGCAGGACTCTTTAAATGTGCACCTGTAAAAGCTGTCCGTAGATCTGGAGCATCATGACAACGTAAAGGTGCTGGCATTTTTAAAGTGTACAAATTCTCGCGGATGTGGCCCTTTATCCAAGATACGAAGGTCGTCCTACATGTATCTGTTTACGTATGAAGATATTTTGAAAGTAATAATCCTCGCAGGCTGCTTCCAGTGCCGTCTAAAGTGAGGCCCAAAGGCTTTTAGGAAACTGTTTCAATCACGATTGCTGACATAGATATTCATGTCAGTAGAGAAATGGCGTAAGGATGCGTATAGTATTGTGTTCATAACTGTGGTGATTCAGTTTCCCAGATAGGAGTCATAGGTTCGTACATATGATTTTGCTATTGTGGCTGGAACATTACGCTTCAAAGTACGGGATACTCGACTGTAAAGATAACCCGTACAATGTAATAAAGGTGGATGAACAGCTGCGTAGCAGGTGGTAGACGTCTCCATTTAAATATTTCGAGGTAGAAATACAAAACTCAACAGACGTTCTTCTTTTTTTTCCTGTGGTAAAGTTAATAGGTCGATACTTACTTTGAGCCATATGATAAAATAAAGTAACAGGCCGAGCTCTCCAGTGGCTTTGCAGTTTTTGAGACATGACATGTGTACCAAAAAATGGCTCAAATGGCTCTGAGCACTATGTGACTCAACTTCTGAGGTCATCAGTCGCCTAGAACTTAGAACTAATTAAACCTAACTAACCTAAGGACATCACACACATCCATGCCCGAGGCAGGATTCGAACCTGCGACCGTAGCGGTCACGCGGTTCCAGACTGAAGCGCCTTTAACCACACGGCCACACCGGCCGGCATGTGTACCTTTCGTAGATCTGTACTTAAAGATTTCCGTTCCATGTTTTTCGATACATGAACTCTCCGGCCACATTTCGCTTGTCATAGAATAGTCAATATTCAACTGTGTTAATAAAGATTCTTCGCACATGAATGTGTGAATGTTTCCTTACGAATTCTGCGTTTATGTGGAGGTTATTACAAGCGGCACAGAGTGCTTAATGTGGTTAGATACGTAAATTGTTTTTCTGCTTCTTACTATGTTCTAGCTCCACATATTCACTGAATCCCATGATAACAGTGATGGGGATAAACTTATATACATCTAATAATTCTGTGAACTTGAAAAATTTGCCACCTCTTTGTCCTTCATTCGAGCATCACCTTATCTTCAGTCCATGATATGGTAATTCATTTCGTTGTATGCCGTCTTCTGAAATTCTATGTAATGCATATTGGCAAATAGTTTTTTCCCACAATAATGTTATTGGGAAAGTCGGCCAGAGAATCTTAAGCTCCTAAAGATAACAATCAGCCCTATCAGCGAGTGCGACTATGACATTAGGTTCCTCCATCAATGTGGGAAACTTTTCCCGGGAGTTGTCATGTGAAATTTTCCCTCTATAGGTATTCAGTGATACGAGTTGTCTTCGAACATCTGGTTCTGGCTCTTGTAGTTAGATTCCAGGATTATGGTGGCTGGTATGCGAGAGAGAAAAGAACGCTGTAAAAGTTGATGATCCCCACCGGCATGTTAAGGAATGTCCATAGAGTTCACAGTTAACGTAAGAGAAAATTTAGAGAGTCTTGAGAAATAAACCTTCGATTTTATGTCATTGTAGTTACTTTATACTATGACGATGCACGATATCCAGAATAATTTTGTATTAAAGAAACTTTAGTTTCACATTTTCCCCCGCGTACATGCCATTCTAATACCCTAATTCGAACTGAGGTCGTATCAATGTAGCAGCGTACCGATGATTTTGTTTGAATGTGGCACCTATCAATATGAATTACTTATGAGTATGGAAACGGTGGACAATGCTACCAGTATACTAAAGCAATGGTACTGAGATTACTCCGACTGCCGAAAGAATAACCATCATCGGAAGCAATTTACAGCAAACAATCTCACAATTTCGGCCCAAACACTGCTATCAGTTACCGAGTTATGCGAGTCTCACACTGTGTATGAAAGTTACACACATGGAAAACTAAACTACGATTATATTCACCTTCTGTAAGTTCTTGACGGGTAGAAGTTCCGCAGTCACAAACCCGACTCTGCTGCACTGGAGACGAAAGTCACTCTTGACGTGGAGATAGTATTGCTGCTCACACTTTTCAACTTACAGGATGAAAATTATTGAAATGTACGAAATTGGTATTCACTACGGCGTAACACACTTTATTCAACAAGTAAACGTCACTACAGATATTCGGATTTAGGTTATGACATGTTCGATATTCCTGCCATCATTGGCGTTGATGTGGTGCAGAGGAATAGCGAAATTCTGCATGACCCGCTGAAGTGTCGGAACATCGATGCTGTCGATGAACTCCTGAATGGCTGTTTTCAGCTCGGCAGTGGTTTTGGGGTTGTTGCTGTACACCTTACCTTGAATATAGCCGCGCAAAAAGGAGTCGCATGTGTTCCGGTCCGGAGAATATGACGGCCAATCGAGGCCCATGCTGGAAACCCCAGAGCCAGAATGCGGTCCCCAAAGTGCTCTTCCAGGACTTCAAACACACTCAAGCTTCGATGGGGTCGAGCTCCGTCTTGCATGAACCACATCTTATCGAAATCAGGGTTACTGTGGACAATGTGGATGATGTCATTTTCCAAAACCTTCACATTCCGTTCGGTAGTCACCGTGCCATCAAGGAATATCGCACCGATTATTCCGTGACTGACTGGAAATTGCTGACCACGCAGTGACCCGTTGAGGGTGAAGGGATTTCTCCGTTGCGAAATGCGGATTCTCAGTCTCCCGAATGCGCCAACTTTGCTTATTAACGAACCCATCCAGACGAAAGTGGGCCTTCTCGCCAAACCAAACCATACTAATTCCCATCATACCAGCTTCCAACCGTGCAGTTTGAACGTTCTAACGTAAACCGTTCAGAAGTTTATTACATACAGTTCAATAATTGTCACCCTGCAAGACATTTACATAACCTCTTTACACATCATACAGAAGTTGTGTGGGTACACATAAGCCATAAACAACATGTTCGACCTACTGTATATTGCCGAATACGTTCTGTGGTATATTAGAGGAAGGAGATTGGGTGTTTTCGATGGGACATGAAGTTAAACTCACGCAGTTGCTTACATTTTTTGCTTGAATCAGTGCTATTCCAAAACATAGTGTGGAATCTCGCGTTTCAGCAACGCACTGCCCTCTTCAGATGCCTGTGTGCTATTGTTACTTTATGCTGTATGACACACAATTCTTTGAAGCACCAAGTTGGAAGTTGGAGTTGCGCTGGATGTCTAAGTATTACCTCCCTTGTGGCCGCATAAAGATTCTGTGCTCCCCAGTCGCAAGTGGTCAACTAATATTTGGTAATAAAACTCACACAAGCGGAAAAATTAAGTTTCATAAGACAGACACCGACCTCAATTAGTTACAATAAAGATAAATTTGAATAGAACAGAACCTGCAGCATTGGACCACCGACATATCCTGTTTATAATTAAAGACATCGATAACGTCTGGAGGGAGTTAAAGAATGATTTGAATTTTCTGTAGATTTTATGGTGAATTCAATGACACATTTTTCAAGGCAGGCCACCAGAAGAAATGTCACCTTAACAGTGATATTCTACCAACAAGGCGTCGCATAAGCGTGCTACACGATGAATCACTACTGCATTGTACTCTGTGTAAAGTCCACTGTTCAGGAGCTAAACTTCATGCATCCTTACCGACGGAATGTTGTCAGATCCCAGTTCGCTGAAAACTGACTCTGCCGTAGCCCCCATCCTGAAAAAAAACTACCGTGAGATTGACTGAAGGGTGAGACCTATCTCTGTGAAGGGATACGCTCTTAGAACTTACGATCAACGTGAGGCATATTCCCGTGAAACTAAAAGCACCACAAAAGCAGATACAGAGCGAAACGGAGAGAATGAATTTGAGTTTTATCTCTCTGGATTGGCAGTGTAGATTTTCTAATGAATGTACTAAAAGAATTGAAGATTGTTGAGTCGCTTGTCACTGTCTTGGTCGCACAGAAAAATTGTAGAAAATACTCCTGTTTCTTCTACAGTTAATGAATAGTAGTGGTGACTTCGGCGAAGCTATAATTTTTCTGACTTCATCGGAGACAAATATTTCGGAACCTGATTTTATTACAGGACATACGCAAAAAATAACCTTAATAATTGATTTGATGGATTACATTGTAGAGTAGAATTGAAAACCTGTTAGCACCTTCCTACATAGTGTAACCAAATAGGAGCACCAGAATTTTGGTTTTGCCAGGTTTCTACATGCAAACAGTTCCTCCGTTTCACATTATCACCAGTCCAGAACTTCTCGTCAGCTATTGACCTCCTTAGGGATCTAGATACAGGGTAACCAGTGGTGATGGATTAGCTGAACATAAAGCATTTGGCGGACACTCCAATAAAAGTTGTAGAGTGTCACAGGTACCCACACGGTGCTTTTATCATTTACTATTATGGCCTTAAGCTAGCAGCAGTTTCGTGGTGTTGCAGAAAATCGCGAACAATGCGGTGGACAGAAAATAATTATTGAATTATTCTGCAGAAATTCCGTCAGCGTTACTACACCGAATTTCTCGTATCTCTCGATGTATTGAATGGACGTTGTATGGTGTAGCTGCAGAGCGCCGTGCGTCTGTCGGTCTTAACTGCTTTTAAAATTTTTGTAATTCTCAGACACTTGCTAAACGAGAGGAAGAGGAACGTCAGCTAATTTTTCGCCCTCGTAACCTGAAAGCTTAGTCGCATAATGTTCGTCGTGTATCATTTGA
Source organism: Schistocerca cancellata (assembly GCF_023864275.1). Taxonomy (NCBI): domain Eukaryota; kingdom Metazoa; phylum Arthropoda; class Insecta; order Orthoptera; family Acrididae; genus Schistocerca; species Schistocerca cancellata. The sequence goes on along the minus strand of NC_064627.1, from coordinate 803,924,356 downwards.
CATTACGGGAACGCCATCATGATACAGTTCAGGAATTTACAGTAACGCTTATACTATCCTCGTGGGGACCTGTAATGGATCAATTCCGTTCCACACATCTGTAATGCAGATTAGTAATTCGAAATGATACTTATTTGTGGGTAAAATTAACGTTATTCGACCGAGCGGGGTAGACCAGTAATTACGATTCTGGATTCGCTTCCGGGAACATCAGGGTTCAAGTCCACGTCCAGCCAGCCAGGTTTATGTTTTTCGTTGTTTCCGTAAATAAACTGAGGCCATTTCCGGGATAAATCCTTCGAAAAAGACGCGCCCCAATTCGTCCTCTCCGTCGCCCAACCGGAGCTTGTATTCATTGTAATGGCGTCGTTGTCGAATGGTGGTTAAATCGTGATCTTTCTTCCGTAGTGTTTTTCATTAAGGTAGTTACACGAGTATTGATTATCTGAGTCTACAGAGGCGCTTAAATCAATTGGTCAGCGCCCGAGACTCTACTGCAGTTCTGTCTGTCACTACGACACCGCCACGTGCTACTAAAAAAAATTATACTTAGTTCTTAGCTGCAATTACTACAGTGTTTTTTGGAGTGCTCTGCCTTTAAACTATTTCTTTCCATATGTCGCATGGCCTCATTCGCGTAATAGGTCAGTGACACACACCAGTTGAAGGGCTGTGCGACAGTGAACGTACCTCGATGTTAGGGGATTTAGTAGTAGTATAGTAACAGTTTTAATAACAACCACGTAATTAGATCTCTTGTGCAACATGTTGCAGAAAATCTTTGTGTCATGCTCTGCCAGTGGCGCTGCGGAGTGGCGTACGGATAGCACCCAGCTCTACTGGCCGTTAATGTTTGCTCCGAAAAACGATGGCCGCTACCTCTCCTTCAAGTAGCCCGTCAGTCGTTCCCAAGAGAGACAGTGTGTACCCCGGTTCATTCATCTTGCAGAAGACGAATTCTTGACCAGAAGATACCTCGGAAGAAATGGTGTAACAAGTGCTTTCCGATGATGATGAGATTCCTTTTGAATGACGAGTAAATTAATTTTTTAAACTGTTCCACTAGCCCTTGAGAATTGAGAAATGGATGAGACCCTCCGCAAAACCGAAACTCCCGAGAGCGCCACCATAACCTGTAGCCAGCCGACTCGACGCCTTCTGAGAGACCGCGTCACTGCCCCAGACGCTATGCTCCATTAAGAGCGCCATGTAACTCGTGCCATCGCCGACAGCATTCCAGTTTGCGGGCTTATAAGAGGCCCGCTCCGCAAGACAGGGTTGTAAAAAGTCCCGAGCGTGTCTCGCCGTCTTGTGTCCCCCGGGCAACCAGTGTAATCCCACTTTACTGCCCATATCCTGGTGCGCGGGCTGGGCGAGCGTCTTTCGGCATTGACGTTTATCTGCTCTGCTGCCCTCCACTCCCTGCTCCTCCCCTTGCGCAAACTTCTCTTAGCAGGGCGATGCCACCGAAAACCTAAATCCAGCCCTCTAGCAGAGAATGAGAAAAGTTTGATCTAACGCTGCACCGACGCCCTACAGTGCTCACAGAAACTATTCGCAGAGCTTGTTTTCCAAGCTTCGTTCAGCGAGATTCTTCGGCTGCTGAACGCGAGACCGCGACCTAGGTGTAACTGACGCAATGAATTAACTAAAAGGCTTTAACGAGACATTTTACAGCCTATTTTTTATACCCAGCTGCACGGAAGGTCTACTTTCTATGAAGCTTCTTTTTTCCATACTTTGTCAACTGTTTATGGTAGAAGAGGATTCTGTAGTATGGCACTACAGTATCTCTCACTGAATGTCTGGACTCCATATCAGACAGCTGGACAACTATAATAAACTATGATTGCACATAAATTCTCAAGCCGTACTTTCGGTAGAGTGGAGACAGTATTTTGTACCTCTTCCTGCTCAGTTCTCTTGCGAAACGAGGGAGAAATGATGGACTGCAATTATCCGTACGAGCCCTACTTTCTCATATCCTAGGCTTATTGGTCGTCATCTACATCTACGTTTATACTCCGCAAGCCACCCAACGGTGTGTGGCGGAGGGCGCTTTGCGTGCCACTGTCATTACCTCCCTTTCCTGTTCCAGTCGCGTATGGTTCGCGGGAAGAACGACTGCCGGAAAGCCTCCGTGCGCGCTCGAATCTCTCTAATTTTACATTCGTGATCTCCTCGGGAGGTATAAGTAGGGAGAAGCAATATATTAGATACCTCATCCAGAAACGCACCCTCTCGAAACCTGGACTGCAAGCTACATCGCGATGCAGAGCGGCTTTCTTGCAGAGTCTGCAAGAGAGTCTCTCTTGCAGAGTCGTCGTCGTTGTTGTTGTCGTTGTTGTTGTTATTGTTGTTGACTTCAGCTCGAACGCTAGTCTGATGCAGCTCTCCATGCTGCTCTATCCTTTGCGAGACTCTTCACCTCAGAATAACTACTGCAACCTACATCCTTCTGTATCTTCTTACTGTATTCATCTCTTGGTCTCCCTCTACGATTTTTACCTCCCTCGCTTCCCTGCGGTACTAAATTGGCGATACCTTGATGTCTCGAAATGTTTCCTTTCAGCCGATCCCTTCTTTTGGTCAAGTTGTGGCACAAAATTTCTTGGGTCCCCAGATCTGTTCAGTGTTTCCTAATTAGTTACGTGATCCTTGCGCTAAGTATACCATGAATAAAGCAAATTTGTTTGACGATGTATCTGAAATATATGTTCTTTAAATGCAAAGTTTGACATTTCATGGAAGGAACTTCGCCTTTCTTCTCTGAGAGTGTGTGTAACATTTTCGTCTGTACCAAAATATTACATTTGCCTATGACACTGTAATTCCGTCAGACATAGCAAAGAACTTCGGAAGAGCATTTGAATGGGATGGATTATGTGTTGAAAAGAGTTAATAAGATAAGCATCAGCAGAAGTACAACAAGGCTAAAGGAGAGTAGTAGAATTAAATCACGGAATTAGATCAGGAAATGAGCGACTAGAAGTAGATGAGTTTTGTAAATAGGGCAACAAAGTAATTGAGCTGGCCGAAGTAGAGAGGACGTAATATGCAGAATGGCTTTACCAAGGCAAGCATTCCTGGCTTCAAATGGTTCAAATGGCTCTGAGCACTATGGGACTTAACTTCTAAGGTCATCAGTCCCCTAGGACTTAGAACTACTTAAACCTAACTAACCTAAGGACATCACACACATCCAGGCCCGAGGCAGGATTCGAACGTGCGACCGTGGCGGTCGCGCGTTTTCAGACTGTAGCGCGTAGAACCGTTCGGCCACCCGGGCCGGCAAGCATTCCTGGAAAAGAGGAACTTGTTAACACACAATACAGATTTAAGTGTTAGCAATTTTTTCCGAAAATATTTGTATGGCGTGTAGCCGCGTATGGAAGTGAAACGTTAACGATAAACAGTTCGGGCAAGAAGAGAATAGAGGCTCTTGAAATGCGATGCTGTAGAATAATGCTGAAGATAAGATGGATAGATCGCGTAACTAGTGAGGAGGCACTGAACAGAATCGGGAGAAAAATTTGTGGCACAACTTGATTAAAAGAAGGGATCAGTTGATAGAACACATTCTGAGGCCTCAAGTAATTGTCAGTTCGGTACTGAACAACGGTATACGGGGACCAAGTGATGAATGCAGTAAGCAGGTTCAAATATACCAAGGGTGCAGCAGTTATTTGAAAATAAGACATGCCCGGGCAGAGTATCGTGAGAAACCTGCATCAAATCAGTCTCCGAAATGAAGAAAGGAGCAACAAAAACAGTAATATACGCTAGTAACACGTCTCATGGTACGTAATGTCTTCACTTAGGCCGACTTGATCAGAGATTTGTGTCCAGTGTAGTCGCATATTGTCGGATTTTTTTGTGTCTTTCGTCCACTTTCCCTCGGCTAGTGGTACCGGTCATTCAGACAGCAACCACCGCATGGACTTCGTAATCATGTTACTGGAACGCCGTTCAGCATAGATTTTTTTTCTTACGCCTGTTGTGGGCCCTCGAGTCTTAATGAGTGTAGAAATTTTTATCGCTAAAATTCACCTATTGAAATAATAAATTAACACAATAACCACGTGTGGGGAGATGCAAACCCTTGAACAGTTATTAATTTGAGCAGGGCGTAAGGTTCGCTTTAGTGTCATTGTGTGGACAGCTTTTGTGGCTGACCTAGTCAAAGGGTCGTACACTTTACTAGACAAATTAACAAGTGTTTCTTTATCACAGATTATTGTACAATAAAATGTCCATGCTATTGGAGAAAATCATCCATGCAGAAAAATAGCGCATGTGGTTTATATACGACGGGGCTTCAGTGCATTTTATGCGCCTCGTTAGACCTTATGTAAATCAAACTTCTAATGAGTGATGGATTGGTCTTAGCAGACATCTCCGCTCACACTACATGACTCGTTAGATTTTGACTGTAGGGACATTTAATGCCATTAGTGTATTCCACACCCACCAGAAAAGTCTACACTTCACAGAACTGCGTTTCCCGAGTGTGTGACCATATCCTAGGGCAGCCGGATGTGATCGCATGCGTTGTTGTTTCTTCTAAAATGATTAGTAACCGCATTGAGTATCTCCTGTAGTGTCAGTAGACTGATGGCTGCATAGCAAAGAACGGCCCATATTCCCGATGTTATTTATTTCCAGACGTTTGGTATGGAACACAAATTTTTAAACAGCCAGTATAGAAACAGTCTGTTACGTACAGTGTGTGTGTGTGTGTGTGTGTGTATGTGTGTGTGTGACACCGTTGACGTGCGGTAGCTACAGCTACGTCGGAAGTTGCGCAAGGCCATTTCGAGGCCGTAGGTCGCTGCTATTAACATTTCCACAGAACCCCGCTCCCTGCGTACTGCGTGTTTCCCACGTATCATTTCGCAGAGAATTACATGAAGCGGTGCTGCGATGATGATGTGCTGCGCCGTCGCTTTTGAAGGGATCCTGTTAAAAGAATGAGGGAGCAGACAAGACTTCCACGCCTTACAGAAAGACGTAATTCGCCCATGCTATATCTACAAAGTTTTAGCTGCTTCTAGAAGCTGTTCAATCTATCTGTATAATTATTGTAAACTAATACAGTATGTCGTCACAGCGACTGACCGATGCAGCTTGGCACTTGGGTGAGGAAAGATTAGATCAGGGTTTAATATACGGGGTGTCGCTGAAATGTTGTCGCAAACGTCCAGGAGTTCTAGAGGGTGTTGTGAGGAACTATCGAGGATGCTGACCCGTGTCGGAAACTTCATCCAACGATGCTACAGAGCGTCGACGTTTTAGGCGCAGGCGCCGGCGCCTGCCATCAGGCCACGTCTTCAGCAGCAAACGTGACTTTGTAAGCTGATTGAACGTAGGCGGTACGTCTCGCAATGTTTAAGTTATTCAGTAATCGCGACTTACTGCGTTGCTCTGTTACCGTGGCGGATGACACTTTCGGACGCAGGTGTCCATCTGCAATTTATTTTTCTCCTGCGTACCGGAAAACAATTAAGATTTTAGAAGGTTCCAGGAGAAACAAGTAGACTGCCGTTGGAAATCCGTGTCCGAAGTCGTCATCCTCAGAGGCAACAGGGCATCGCATTCATGGGAGACAAGGCCTTTCTGTGCAGCAGCTATGCACCTTCACCACTGACAGTCGTGGCAATCAGTCGCGATCACTGAATAGTAACAGGATTGCAAGGCGTTCCGCGTACAATCCGTCAGCGTGCATAGTAACTTTTGCTGCCGAAGGGGTGGTCTAGTGGCAGGCGCCAGTACCAGTAACTTCGACGCTCTGTAGCGTCGTTGGATGAAGTTCCCAGACATTGGTTCCTATCCTCGATTTGTTCCTCAAGATAACATCTACAACCTCTGAGATTTTGTTGATAAATTTCTTGGTTCAAAAATGTTCAAATGACTCTGAGCACTATGGGATCTAACATCTGAGGTCATCAGTCCCCTAGAACTTAGAACTACTTGAACCTAACTAATCTAAGGACAACACACATATCCAAGCGCGAGGCAGGATTCGAACCTGCGACCGTAGCGGTCGCGCGGTTCCAGACTGAAGCGTCTAGAACCGCTCGGCCACAACGGCCGGCAAATTTCTGGGACACCATGTAAGTTAGACTTTGAGACTGTTAGAGACACAGCATACGATCGCACTAGATAAGGGTGAAGAAGGAAATCAATTGTGTCCTTTTAAAGGAACGACCCCCGCATTCGCCTTAAGATATTTAAGATAAATTAAAACCAAAATCAGAATGCAACTGCAGCATATCGATTATCCACGAAGGTGACGTGTGTTTGACGAGTAATTCCTAGCTTCGGAAAAGAAATGTTAGAGTTGAACATATCGTCAACGCCGAGATCTACGTCTGTACCTCCAAAGCTACCTTACGGTTTGTGACAGGGGGAACTTAATGTACCTCCTTTCTTGTTCCAGTGCCGGGAAAATGACTGCTGGTAAGCCCCCGTCTGACCTCCAATATTTCTAAATTTAATAATTTTTTTTCTTTTTCTGGAGCCACAGTCATATAAAATTGTCGAAAAGATGTTGCCATCACTTGATTGTTATTTTTTTTTCTTCAGTGTCTGTATTTGGGCACTAGACCATTTCCAAGTGTTAACAACGTCAAAAATCGTCGAATTTGTGTGAAATAAAAGTCATCGACAAAAAATACGTATCAGGCTATACAAACCAGTTGTATATCTAATTTATCTTCAGGGATCTTGCGTGAAATGTATGTTTGTTGTATCAGTATGTTGGTTGCCTCTTCTGGGAACGTGCGCTCTCGGAATTTTAACAGTAAATCACATTCTGATGCACAATGACCATCTTGCGGCGTCTGTTAATCTGTTATGAAACTCTCCACTCTACTTCTGATCTTCCCTGTTGTCTTACCAACTCTATTTGGTAAGGATCCCGGACAGGTGAGCAATATTGAAATATTGGTTAAAGAGGGTTTTGTAAGCTACCTCCTTTGTGGGTGTATTACACTTCCTACTGTTCAGTCTTCCAATGAATCTCTGTCTGGAGTTCGCTTTTACCATGATAGAATTCATTTGCTCGTTCGCTTTTAAACTGTTCCGTACGCGTTTTCGCTGGTGTTTGATGGGTCTAAGAGTGTCTAGTTATTGTTCAACAATCGTGTAACTCATCTTTCCTCATGTTTATGCACAATACATTAAATTTGTATATGTGTATGGCCAACTACAAATCCATACACGAAGTAAAGATCTTCTGCAGGTCATCCTGCATTTCGCCAAATTTTCTGATATTCTAAATTCCCTATACACAACAGCATCATCCGCGATCAGACTGTTACATCTTCCTGCGTTCTCAAATAGGTCGTTTATGCACATTCAGAACAGCAGTGGTGCTGTAATACTCCTTTTGGGAAACTCAGCAAGGAAACATGTTAAAATTTATCGTCCGTTTTCTTTTCGAAGAATCCATCCCGACATTTGCCACAGGGGAGCTACAAGAAGCTCAAACAGGACGGCCAGACAGAACTTTTAATCTCTTTCCTCCCGAGTAAGAGTCTACTTTCTTACCATTGTGTCACATTGCCCTGCTATAGCTTTGGAAGAATCTTGGGAGGTGTTAGTGTTCATGCAACACATGCCGGAAGAAAATTTCAGGCATATTGATATTATTCAATTGCAGAAAGAGTGCCTTGTCCGATATATTATTGTGACACACTTGCACACACGATGTAATAAATTTTCCATTAAAAGTAAAGCGGTCACCACGGACTTTTTTTTAACTGTAACTGTATCGTTTGACGTCAGATTTGTTTATTCATCAAACAGCATATGTGATTCTTGGCCTAATGCTGTGGTTCGTCCTCTGATTGTCGCCTAAGAGTTTGTCCTCACGTTCTTGCAAATTTTTCTCCGGAAAGCCTTGCGTGGAAAGAAAGTGTGTGCCCGCGCGCCGACAAGTATATATATATTCATTTTTCCGCTGCGCGGAAGGACATAAATGTGACTGAAGTATATTTGAAATCACTGTGTCTAAAATAGTGATACAATTTGCGTTGCTCCACCGACATTCCATCAGTAACTTTTACGCGCAAGGAACTCTCTCGAACTCCCCTGCAGTATCTCCGAGTCTGTTCTTGTTTTTTTTTTTTTTTACAACGTCTCCCAAACTTCTCAAGGGAAGTGCTACAGTCCTGTGGTAAAGGGACATGTAAATGTCACGGTTACTGAGACAAGAAGTGTCCGATTTATTAATGTTTTTAATTATTCTTTATTTGTCTGCTTTCTCCGTGTCATCTACGAACTCGTCAGCCTGATCTCTCTTACTCTTCCCATACGTTCATACTATGGTAAAAGTGATGTTATCTGCTAGGACTGTTTGATTAGTTTTAAATGGTGGTTCGATCAGTCTCCGTTATTGCTGTCTACTTTTGTTGTTAATATAAATTCTAAGTACATCTTTTTAAATTTTTTTCTGTAAGATGTCTTTTTAACGATGTACTTTAACATGTTGGCAATAGCATCTATAAGCATTTTACGTCATTGTATATACGTAAAAAAAAAATGAAGCAGAACAGTGATTCGAAAACAAAATTTCAGCATCTGTTTCGTCTTACCGACGAGGAGGAGGTGTTTTTCCAGTGGTAGCTTCGGGAGTGGTGCCAGCCGCAGTAAAAACGAAACGAGGGCGGCAACGACGCTATTGATCTGCGAACGTCTGGATAACACTCAGATATGGGAGACGCAAGTACTCAGTAAATGGCAGTCTTGCTGCTGAGTGCTCGCATCTTTCGGCAGTATGGGCGGCACTTTCTAAATCACGTTAGGCGTCCATTGTCGTTCGCGTATTTTGTGTGGTGATGGGATGTGGGAAGCATCTTCAGATACACTGTGTAGGTCGTATTATAAGAAAGAGGTTGTGCTACCTGTAATGACGGTGCTCTCAAACTTGACTCTGTGATGGTACGTGCTCGTGCAAGTGGAGTACTTCTAGTTCATTCTGGATTGCTATTCATACTGATTACTGTATATTTATTCCCCACTTAATATTAAATAAAAATTTTCGATGAAATTTCTCTTTTCGAAAATATTTTACAGTCCTTGATTTCTCCTCATTTGCTCTAAGACCCTTTGTCCAGTAAACATAATTTAATGCTCTTTCTGTGCTCTAATATGATGCTCAGTCACCTCTATTGCGACGCAGAATATTTCCTTACTTTCTTTTTTCAACAACTTGCACAAAATGAAACGCGACTCCTACCAATATTAAGGAACTTTCTGCCGTTTCCCTTCGTGTGTGACACATAAACTGTGACTTTTCACGGGAGCAATTTCATCAAATTGATAACTGTGGTGGCAGTGGGCGAGCAGTTTAGTACGGATGTGTTGGTCCATTTTCTTCCAGTTTAACAAATAATTTATAAGGAGGTCAAAAACAGTCTGCAAAGTTTGTAGGGGTGTTGCAGGATAGGCTGTGCTGAGAAATAAATGTAAGGAAAAAATAATTTTGATTCGTTGCGCCTTTTCGGAGTTACTGAAGCTAAACAATCAGGCCGTTCTACGCGCAAATTCAAGTTACGCGTCAGAGACAGTGTCGCCAAACGCGTTCTTTGTTTAGTTTCCTACAACCGAACAAGAGAGCGATGCAAAATTGGACATGGAATGGTAGTAAAGATCGAACACGAGGTCCAAAGGCTGAGCAGTCTCGTGCGCTATCATCTACACTACGAGAACAACTGCCACTAATTATACCTGGGCCGGCCGCTGCGGCCGAGCGGTTCTAGGCGCTTCAGTCCGGAACAGCGCTGCTGCTACGGTCGCAGGTTCGAATCCTGCCTCGGGCGTTGATGTGTGTGATGTCCTTAGGTTAGTTAGGTTTAAGTAATGTTAAGTCTAGGGGACTGATGACCTCAGATGTTAAATCCCATAGTGCTTAGAGCCATTAGAACCAATTTTACCTGGTGATTCTATTGAATGTGCGCGCCTAACGGCGTGATTGACTAACATAATTGTTAATTAACTCGGAAACAGCCCAAGCTGAACAATTATTTCCGGTACAATGTACCCCGCAACAGCCTTACAAGCTTTTCAGACCGGTTCTGGCCACCCTGCATAACCTGACACTATTATAGAGAAACGAGACTGATGCTGCCAAAGCTTGTTCCATCACATGTCTTCCGGTAGTGGTGAATGTGTTCAAAGGAATAGCTGATTGAGTCCACACACGACCCCAGTCTTTCCTTCCACTGTTAAGAACATTGCTGTTTGTCCTTTTTTTCTTTTTTTTTTCCCTGAATCTGCACAGTACCTCTAGCGTTTAGGCTTTCCGTTGGAATTAAAGAACATGTTGTTGTGACTCTTCCAGGTTGTGGACCGTGAAACACTTTCAGCTCTAACGTTTAGTCCAGAGATGCGTTAGACATCTTTTTGATCCTGATGTTTCGCGTGACGCATCTCTGGATAAAAGATTATGAACGAAAGATATCCTGTACAACTCGAGATGAAGCGATAAGAAGAGACACATTTTTGAGGTGTTAAAAACATGTCTTCAGTAAACTGTGTTTATCGAGTAACCTGAAGCCTATTAAAGCTGAGTCCCAAAACAAGTAGCGGCCATGGTAGTCGCGACAAATAATTGCGAACAGTCTCATATCTTTTGTTTCAATACATGCGTTATGTCAATAACTTCCGTCTGCTTACGTCTCCACTAAGGGAATTTCAGTTCTCCTGCCTTTGTATGTTTCTCTTTATCTTCATTTTTCTATCTTTATTTTTGACATGCTTGTAATTCTTTAATTATTATTATTATTTTTTTTTAATATGGCTCCAAGACTGTGGATAACATTATTCCTCTATGTTCTTACAGTCACAAGCGTTATAGCATCTAACTTTGGACAAAATTTTTCCGCTTCAAATGGGGTCCTTACGGCTTCAGCGTGTGACTGTCATAGTATGTCCCTTGTACATTTTGAATCATAGTTACCTCAAAGATAACGATATTCATGAAATACAAAGCGACTAAATGAGGCAAGAAATTTAATATGTCATTGCCTGCAGCTTGAATACAAAACATACATCTGGAATGCGCTACCTTTCAGTGCTGGTAGTTATTAAAAGAAAGAAAATACTTCCCTGCATAAAAGTTAATAACGTAACTCAGAAAAGACTTCTCCGTGTATTCTGTTCCACGTCGCACTCATGGCGGCGGCACTGACGACGACAGTGGTGGTGATTTGTTCCTTAACGACGTTATCGACCTAGCGACGATGTCGACGTTACTTCGATCGCTAGTAAACACTAATTCTCGCATCGTGACAGAGGACATGTGCAACAAAGGCCACCAGAGAGAGGAGTAGTTAGTGGTTGTTTATGAAAACTCGAGGACACCATTATGGCCATAGCGCCCAAGTACAGACCGTAAATAATGGTAGTGAAGACATACCTTTTAGAAAGCTTTGCAAACCAGCAATGTTTAGCACTTGCACTGTAGTGGTACAGGTTATAGAAACAAAGCTTAAAAGCTGTCAATTCATACATTGTGTTTACTCGTTAATTCGCATTTGCTATTTATGGAGTCAACTGCGAATCCTCAAATAACACTGTAAAATGATTGCTGTGCTGTAACTTAGTTTACTGTTGTTTGGAAGCACAGAGGATGTTCAGAAATACATTATGACAAATTTTTTTAAAGTCAGCGCGTTAGGACGGATAAAACTGCGTTCCAACAGGCCTAGTAAGGCCTAACGCTACCGACCGCCCGCCGTGTCATCCTTAGCCGACAGGAGTCACTGGATGCAGATATGGAGGGAAGGGCGTGTGGTCAGCGCAGTGCTCTCCTGGCCGTTATCAATTTTCGTTACCGAAGCCGCCATTTCTCAGTCGAGTAGCTCCTCCAGTGGCCTCTCAAGGGGCTGACTGCACCCCGCTTGCCAACAGTGGTCGGCAGACCCGGACAGACACCCATCCAAGTGCCAGACAAGCCCGACAGCAATTAACTTCGGTGATCTGACGTAACCGGCGTTACCACTGCGGCAGGGCTGTTGGCATTAGGATAGAGAGGTAACAACAAAATTTAAAATTAGACAAAAACAGAGTTTTTCCCGGCATTTGTTCAACTACTCTATTCAGTAATTATTCATAAAAAATGCTTCTTTCATTTTCACACCGTAGAGTGCTAGAATATTCTAAGACTCGCATTTATTCTGCATGTAGGATAATTGGTATGAGTGACTGGATAGATATTGTCATAAAGTATTAAAAAAAACTGTTAATGTCAGTGACAACTAGTTACTAACATGAGGCATAGACTCGAAGTTCAGCATAATCTGTAAAATGAAAAGTTATTTGCAGACAATATTTTCACTTATGAGCTCCACGTGTATGGACATTTTTTAAAGTCAAGTTAGTCGAATTTCTCATCTTAAATACTTACTATTTTAATCGAGATCGAGTTCTGATTGCGAAGATTTACAAGTGAAAATGCCAAAAGCAGAAAATCGCCTGAAGTGATGGTATCAGAAACACTGAAGACGTGTAACCTTACTGGAAGGTGGGTAAGTGATTTTGGGGTAGAGCAGGGCGAATAACATGTCGACCTTATTTATTTATTTATTTATTTTTTCAGCATACCCGTGTGAATGAATGTTCCTGACTGAATTTGTCTCGCTACGTAACAGACAGACAGAAGCTGTAATTGCGAAACTATTTTTGACGGTTTACAGAGTACTGTTGACGGCTTACGAAATGCCAATGCGAGGAATATATGCGCAACGTCTGTCCAGCAATAAGACGACAAACTGTACGTATGACGAAGGATTTAGCACAGTGGATAAGGCAAAGTGAGCAAACGCGGTAGTTGATAACTGGAATATTTCGCGAACCGTCGTGTTTACATTCCGCTCCGGGGTGATAGGCTGCTGTTACAAAATACGTCTGCCCGTATAATGACTGTAATTACGGTACAAATTAGTTGCGTGATTTACTACAGTCGTTTCTCGCTTGACGCATACATCCGCCCTGTAATCAGACTTCAGCCTGTGCGGATGAAAGCATGCACATTCATGTTTTACGACCTTCCATTATACTAAACTTTGATCGTCCGCAGTACGCCTACTTATTACGATTGCTGTCCTTTGTAGTTTACACATTCATCTGGGAAACATGTCATATCTTCATTTTTTAAGTATAGAATGTGTCCCACGTAACTTAGGCTGTATAAATAATGTATAAACCCTTGGAGCGACGAAGCAGATGAAAGTGTGCTTTGGAAACAATTTCATGTTCAGCAAATCGTACTCTTCTTTTTGCGATGCGTTTCTCTGCAGTCATTAATTACTGTCCTGTCAGTATACTGTAGTTCTTTTTTAAATGGTTTTCAAATGTCATGAAAATACACGTAATTAAATTGAAAAACAGATTTACTTTAAGTATGTTGATGGATAAGAAATGTTTTGAGCTATGGCCGGTGAACAAAACAGTCGTTACTTTGCGTACAGCCACTCGTCGAAACAGGTGTTGCGATATCGTGATCCTTTTGGACCCATTGAAGGGATTTACTCGTTATGTGTACCGCCCCCTGGGGAATGTTTGTGCTCTCTAATGCGATCGCCTCAATGCAGAATTATTCCTCTTACGGAATTTTGCGATTAAAAGAATTCCGCAAGCTGTAAGTGTGGCAGTAAAGTGAATGATGATGAAACCGACAGGCGTGAACTGAAGCTTCATATGCTCATTAATGAAATCTGTGTGTGTTGCCTTTGTAGAAATTTCAGTGAAATTTAACAAGGTGAAATGACATACATACGTCTAAGCAGTCTGTTTATATAAGTATTATTAGATAGGGATGAATTAATTTCCACTGATGACACAAGTGTTTCGTACTTGAATTGAGACCAAGCGATGAGTGTTTGTATGTCCACGGCTTGCCATTCCTATGTAACAGGTCATTGCTCAAGATTATTACCTAATTGGGCTAATCTAACTCCGCATTATTGTTTCGCCTATGGGATCTGATTCGCCGCCGCCGCTATTGTTGTTATCTTCAGTCCGTAGACTTGTTTGGTGCAGCTCTAGTCTACGCTGTGCAAGGCCCTTCATCTCTGAGTAACTACTGCAACCTACATCCATTTGAACCTGCTTACTGTACTCAGGCCTTGCTGTCCCTCTACAATTTTTGCGCCACAATCCTCCCCACATCACCAAATTGACGATTGCGTAATGCCTGAGCACGTGCCCTCTCAACAGTTTGCTTCTTTTAATTAAGTTGTGCCATTATTATTATTATTATTATTATTATTATTATTATTATTTTTTCCCAAGTCTATTCCGAGTTCGCGGTTCGCTGATCCGTCCCATTAATGATCCACTTGATTCATACTCCGACCGACAGCAGTTAATTCAAAAGTGAATTTTATTTTATTTTTTTTTTTTTTTGGAAATACTGATATATTTATAAAAACTGTAAAGTTGACAGGGGAAAAGAGAAGGCCTTGTGGTTTTATGGGGCTGCGCTTACTGCATTGAGCGAAAATGAACCCTCTGTAAACCCCGCTTGATCCACGAATTTGGTCCTGTGCGTTTCTTTAATGGGAACAACATTATTCTCTACTTATGTCAGTCTAAGAAGCACATGGTAAACATAAAATCTGGAGCCTATTGTCGGCCACCACTTATTATTTCACTTTTCCTCCAGAGAATTTCAGAAGGCACTGCTGGTATGTAGATGGACTTCACCAGAGCGGCTAGGACTTTATTTACAATTCAAAAAGAGGCCATCTGCGTTACAGAATATTCTGCAGTGGTTTTTAGTCTGCCCAAAGTGTACTGTCTTGTTTGTTATTCATCTGTGAGACATAAATGTTTTATGTGTTTAATTTACAACTGTAAAAAACTTTGTAAGGCTCGCTTCGCGTTGTGACTCGTCTGCCTGGAGCCGAGTGATGCAGCATCATGTCGAATACTGACGAACACATGATGTGATACTAGCAGGAACTTACCGCCCTTTCATAAAAATCAACTTTGCGGAAAATACCCCTCTCAGTTCTTCTGCAGAAACTCTCGACACAATATCTCAAGTTTCGGGAGCACGTGCGCGCTCGTTCGTGTGTGTGTGTGTGTGTGTTTATAAATGAACGGTGTAATTATATTATTCGTTCAGGGGTATCTTGTGAAATGCGAAATGCTACGTTTATACTAGTCGGGACTATATTTGAACTTAAAATCCCCGTGTTTCCATCTTGTTTATACGACGTACGATCTTTGCTGGAGATACGACGGAAGAACTCTTTGAATTTGGAACACACAATCCACGGAGAAATGCGTACGTGGTTTAACAGCCTTTGCAAGTTGTTCTTGGAGAACAACCACGGAAGTGGGAGGAAGAGCCGCTCTGGGGAGCCGGAGCTAATGAACGTTAATCCTGCGCGCGGTGGAAGCCGGGAGGACTTAATCTAAGTAGTTTACCGCTCCGGGGCGGTTGTTTACGAAACAGTCGGGGCCCGGCCCTCTTTCCTCCGAAATTTCGTTTCCCAGCCGCACTACAAGCCTTTCTTCTCAGGCGAACAATTTTAATCTGTCCGGTCTGAAAACTTCTCGTTCACAGATGTCGACCCGTTACCGCGAATGCTTTACTACCTACCCTTGTTCAGCTGCATCAGGGACATCTCAATACTAATAGCAAGGTGGAAAAGTTTTCGAATGAAGAAGAACCGTTTGTTATTTTGTTCTTCACCATGTCTCACACATATTTTGCTGCCTTTCGCTTGCAGTTTCGTAGATACTGCATCCGTGCGGAACTTATCACGAAATGAATGCTTTGCCACTCCGCTCTGTAATGAAAAAACCAGGAGAGATCAATAATGCGGACTCCTTATCAAGGGCCACGAATCCTTGAGGTTTGTTTAGCAAGAGATATAACACCCGACGTTTCTGCAAGGACAAAATGTGTTGAGCAGCGACATACAGTAACTGTAACAGTATGTTAGGAGTACTGTTGTTATTCCTGAAACAAGCTAAGAATGAGAACGTTGGAGAACAGTAAGTGTACTTCCGTCAC
Source organism: Schistocerca cancellata (assembly GCF_023864275.1). Taxonomy (NCBI): domain Eukaryota; kingdom Metazoa; phylum Arthropoda; class Insecta; order Orthoptera; family Acrididae; genus Schistocerca; species Schistocerca cancellata. Next base: position 803,908,323 of record NC_064627.1, on the reverse strand, counting down.
AGGTTTTTCCTTACCGCTTTCATCTTTTACGTTTTCGGCGAAACATGTCTGTTCCAGTAATTGATCGGCCATTTCTAGAAGTACTTTAGAGCTTCAGCTTTATGAAACCGTCCTGGACGCGAGAAACTTGTAATAACGAGCTGTACGTCGGGAAATGGTTTTCACATTTCGGAGCTAGGATAACTGTTTGCTCTCCCTCCGTCTCCCTCTCTCTCGTGCTTATTTTTATCCAGGCACAACTGGGCCATGGAGGTAACGTGAGGAAAATAATCGAAACTGCGTTCTTAGGGATACAGTGTTTTGTACTGGTGCGCAAAATGTAGATAAGCTCGGTAATGCCCAAATAAATATTTGGTTGCAGTATGTAATAATTCTGATCGGTCGACACTGGCTTTCGATGTAAACTTTATTGGTAACCTGAGAGAACTTACACATTTGACGCAGTTCCTAATGGAAAGTAAGAGTAATCTACTGAAATAATGTGTTGTCGCTTCGCTGGATGTTAAAAAAATGGCTCTGAGCACTTTGGGACGTAACGTCTATAGTCATCAGTCCCCTAGAACTTAGAACTACCTAAACCTAACTAACCTAAAGACATCACACAACACCCAGTCATCACGAGGCAGAGAAAATCCCTGACCCCGCCGGGAATCGAACCCGGGAACCCGGGCGTGGGAAGCGAGAACGCTACGGCACGACCACGTCCTGCGGACATCGCTGGATGTAGGGCGTGATATCACAATTCCCCAAATTTTCGGCCACGGGAGTGATTTTAAATAGACTTTCTTGACTCAAGCGAAATACCTGCATACTTCTTTCGCTGAGGAAAGGGATGATTTCTTCTTTAACTTCTCATTTACCTGCGTTAATTGAATTAAGCGAAGTGCTGTATTGAAATGCGAATCCAGCTGATGCTTCTTGGCAAGCGAAGTTAGGCTAAGGTAGTTCATTAAGGCAGATCTGGGAAGTAAGGTTTTCTCTCAAAAAGTTACTGCAGTTTTTCCTACCAGACTTCAAAAGTTTGATTCAAAGACATTTGTCTGCATTAAAGCGTGGGTTTGCGTGTCTGAGGAATATTACTTTACCGCACTGTGAAGCAAAGTTTAAAACGTCGACATTGTTAAAGAGAGAACTTGCTCTCTGTCTCTGTCTCTCTCTCTCTCTCTCTCTCTCTCTCTCTCTCTCTCTCTCTCTCTCTCTCTCCCGCGCACGTTTTACTTCTTTTGGCGTAGTTCAGCGCATACCAGTATTAGTGTGTTCAGAAGTTGTTCTTTCTTTCCCCGGTTCTTTTTATCTTCCGCCGTCATAAACATTTTTTGCAATTGGAACTGTATTACTGGATGTTGGTTCCCTGCATACTACCGTATAATTTCAGAAAGCCTTTTAATCAGCAAACGGTGATATAACTAACTTAATTTGGTGATTTTTCATTCATGTTGGCGTAGTGACACTTTGAGCCTGGCTCGCTTGTTGAAGCTAGGCTGGCGACCCTTGTTAAGACTGATTTACCACTGTAGAAGTGACGAGCGTTGTTCCGAGTACACTGATGAGTGTTTTCATGCTAATCAGTGTCTCTATACGTTGTATACTTCGTCTCGCTCGCAGCACATTTCTACAAGCTCCTCATATTCTGCCCACGGTCGCCTATGAGTCGTCGCTTGACGTACTGCATCAGTGAGGACGAAGGCAAATAAAAGGTCACGGTACTACGAAGCGATGATTCGGGCAATTTAATAAGATTATAGAGCTTCCTTTGCAACTACCTTTTATAGAAGTAAGTGGAGGTACCCTACTTTTGAAAGAAATACTTTCCATTGAAGCATCTTAAAATATTAAAAGTCATTGTATTTGTTACCTCCACAGATTCCTCTGATACTTAGTGTGCATCATTAACATAGAGGGATGAATACAGTTTTAGTGAATGTATTGAGACATATACGGCTTTTCGTAGGTATGAGTCACTTTTGGAGCAGAGTACGTGTGCTAGGTGATAAATTCAGTTAATTTAAAACTTGCTGTATTGCCTGCGCTGTGTGTTGAAATTGCAGTCGAAAAACGTGGTTCCCATCTCGGGTAAGCTACAGTTTCGGAGCTAATACCTTCCAGCCACAATTAGTTAGTATTCTGTCCTTCGTTGACTTTACTTAAAGTTGTGGTAAATCAAAACTTGTTGAAATGTTTGGAACAGTAGTTTCTCACTTCACGTAAATAGTCGTTGCTGTTGGAACCCTGGAATTTGACAGTGGGGATCTGACAGACGAAACTGTAGTAAAGGAGTCTAATGGATAGAGCCCAGTCATCGTATTCCGGCAAACTTTCTGGACAAACTGTCTGCGCAGTGTACAGAAGGCGAGTTGCTTGAGACCTATCACTCCTTTTATTTCACGAACGGTTCAGGATACCGGAATGAGGCTTTTAGTCAGATACACAGAGGCGCACGTAATTTTGTTAAAAAAAATGGTTCAAATGGCTCTGAGCACTATGGGACTTAACATCTGAGGTCATCAGTCACCTAGAACTTAAAACTACTTAAACCTAACTAACCGAAGAACATCACACACATCCATGCCCGAGGCAAGATTCGAACCTGCGACCGTAGCGGTCGCGCGGTTCCAGACTGTTGCGCCTAGAACCGCTCGGCCACTCCGGCCGGCAGTAATTTTGTTGTTCTTCTAGTTTTCGTAACTGTTGTACTATCAGAGATATTGACGCAAGTGCGGTTTTTTAATGGAAACGATGTACCTTTTTTAACGGCATTCGAAAGCACTTGGAATGATGAGTACAGTGATACAGTGCTTGTTAACGCTGGCGTGGAAACCTTCCGGTAAATCGGCTGTTGAGGTAAAAACTGACAAGAGGGGCTCTGATGCCAGGCTCCGTCGTTGTACGAGAGCTTGCTGAAAAGTAACACCTCCAAATATTTCAAGTGACTGCTCTTGAAGCATATTAAATAATACAAACGTTATCATTGTTCTGCATCTTTTCTTCTGGATGTCTACGTACTTGAAGCGCTCTGCCGCTACAGGGCTGCGAATTGTAGCGTGTAACATGGTGGTGTGTGACGTAACTATATCGGCGAGTGAGAAATAGCGTGCCGTAATAATGTTTCTGATTAGAAGAGCCTGTCCACACGTGGAGCACCGTCTCCTTCAGCACGATAATACCAGACCACTCACTATCGCTGCGACATCTGCAATAATACAACGCATTGGCTTAACTGTCGTCGATCATCCTCCGTAAATTCCTGAAAGTACTGAAGCGGTGCAAGCCGAGGTGAGGTTGTGGCTCCGCCAACAATGTCAAACATTCTGCAGTGACGGTATCAACAAACTGGTCTCTCGTTAGGAGAAACATGTTCGTCGCCAGAGTGACTATTTTGAGAAACAAACATGCAAACATGAAGAATAAAGACGTAGAACGCCAATAAATTTTGTTTTATTTACGAAGCTTTAAGAGTTTCACATAAAAGAATTCGGAGGCATTACTTTTCACCACGGCTTTGTACCAAGCCTTTCGACTGCTTATTTGCTTCCGCAAAAGCTTTTCACTGAAGCATGACAAGGTATACACATCTGAAATAAAACTTCCTGGCAGATTAAAACTGTGTGCCGGACCGAGACTCGAACTCAAGACCTTTGCCTTTCGCGGGCAAGTGCTCTACCAACTGAGCTACCCAAGCACGACTCACGCCCCGTCCTCACAGCTTCACTTCTGCCAGTATCTCGTCTCCTACTTTCCAAGCTTTACAGTTTTAATCTGCCAGGATGTTTCATATCAGCGCACACTCCGTTGCAGAGTGCAGATCTCATTCTGGAAACATCTGAACTAGTTTTCCTACGTCCCATTTGATGCACAAGAATCTAAGGTGTAGTTACGTTTACAAAAGTCGTAACTGACCCTGTATCTATGTCGCATAAGGTATTTTCAGGAAGGAGTAAGTTTGATCTTAGTGTCCTCACTCTTATTTTCTTGCTGCGTGTAACTGCGGAGAGTGGCACGAAGACCCCACTTAGCGTACACAGCAACAGATTACTGGAATGCTTTTGCCAAAGGTTTTAACGCCAACTTAAACAAGCGTTATATCGCTGTACTAATCTCTTAATGAGATTTAGAATGCCTTTGAAAGAAGTGTATCATTCCATTTAAAAAATTCTTGCTTCAGTCTCTCTCTTTCTGCAAGTAAGAAGGATTAAGCCTACGAGAGTTACGTGCTGCCGGAGTACTGTTATCTGTTGACAACCAATTAAAACGGGTATTGCGTCTTAAGCGACTCACGTTTAATGTGAAAGTAGAAGACCAGACCAGCACTAGCGTAAAAGTATTTGACGAACCGACTGAGAAGTCTTAGAGAGTTGCTGGCCGATAATGCAGGCCAGTAATCATTATTCCGGCTTGCGAGTTCTAGTTGAGAGTATCTCGGCCTACTATCTCGGATGCAAGTGCCGAAGCAGATTCCGGTTCCCTATCTCAGAACTTAACCGTAACACATTAACGAACGTGCTTCGATTATTGCTGTTCCACTGTGGGGTCTGTGGTACTAAGACGAGGATGGCAAGAAGCGGGTCGTACTGAATATTATGTCGGCAGCCCTGGCCTATAGCGCTAAGCTGCGGCAACGGCTGGTCGTACTACGTCACCATTACGGTCGGCGCACGCGGTGCAGGCCCCGGTTACTGCGCTGTCCCCCCGGTAACGGCTGTGCGCGCCTAGTGGCTTTGTGTGCGTTTAAGCGGCGCTGGACCCGGCGAATACGGCTAGCGCAGCCGCCATATTATGTGGTGGTATTACGCGCGCCTCCATCACCGCTAGTAACGACCGCAGGGCCGCAGTAGCAGTTCAATGAACCATCGTAAATGAAAAGGCATTAGCTTTTTTTCCAGTAAAACAACATATTCCATTGGTAGTAAGGTAGCATTAACAACAACGTATTTCTCCTACATGCGCCATTTTGAGGCTTATTGACGTATAACTCCTTTTTTTTTTTGTCATAGGATGACGAAAGCAGCGGCGCCCCTGCGAAGTGATAGCCAAATCACGTTAGAATGGGTATTTACCTCCTCAAAGAAACATATACCGCGACCTGTAAAATTCTGCGAGGGCATCTCAGCGTCTACTGTTTTCGGTTTCTCACATAATAATGCACGACAAACATGCGTTTTCTCCAACTATATTCTAACAAGGAAACCTCCCCATCGCACCCCCCTCAGATTTAGTTCTAAGTTGGCACAGTGGATAGTCCTTGAAAAACTGAACACAGATCAATCGAGAAAACAAGAAGAAGTTGCGTGGAACTATGAAAAAAATAAGCAAAATATACAAACTGAGTAGTCCATGCGGAAGACAGGCAACATAAAGGATAAAGAGAGCTCAGGAGCGCCGTGGTCCCGTGGTTAGCGTGAACAGCTGCGGAACGAGAGGTCCTTGGTTCAAGTCTTCCCTCTAGTGAAAAGTTTAATTTTTTATTTTCAGAGAATTAACAAAGTTCAGGCACTCACACATTAACAACTTCGCTCTCCAAAATTCCAGGACATGTTCATATATGCTTGAACATATGCAAGATTTGACGGTCTACACACGGAAAAACTTGAAAACTCGTCTACTAATCGCACGGTTTTGCGGTGCGGTCACAAAACACAGACACTAAACTTATTACAGTGAATAGAGACGTCAATGAACGAACGGACAGATCATAACTTTGCGAAAATAAAGAAAGTAAAATTTTCACTCGAGGGAAGGCTTGAATCAAGGAGCTCTCGTTCCGCAGCTGCTCACGCTAACCACGGGACCACGGCGCTCCTGAGCTTATACTATCCTTGATGTTTCCTGTCTTACGCATGGACTACTCAGTTTGTATATTTTGCTTATTTTTTTCATAGTTCCACACAACTTCTTCCTGTTTTCTCGATTGATCTGTGTTCAGTTTTTCAAGGCCTATCCACTGTGCCAACTTAGAACTAAATCTGAGGGGGTTGCGATGGGGAGGTTCCCTTGTAAGTACTAAGATTTCACTTAACCATTGTTCCATAGACGCCTAAGAGCATCATTAATGTAAAATTACTTGCCGCTCGAAATTTCTGTTTTAAATTCCAAGAATGAAGGTTTCGTTGGGACTGAAATCTGCGAGAGAACACGGGTTTTCTCGGTATGTGCACTGATCGCAGCAAATGTCTACTTCATTCGTTGATAGCTGTTGTTAATAGAGACCACTCCCGCCGGAAGTTCGAGTTCTCCCTCGGTCGCGCGCGCGCGCGCGCGCGCGCGCGTGTGTGTGTGTGTGTGTGTGTGTGTGTGTGTGTTCCCTTCGAATTCACACACATTTGAACTTTTTTTTTTTTTTTTTTTGGTAGCGTTTATGTTATCTGTTGTGCAACGTTTTCCTCTGAAACATTTCCAGTGTTTGCTGCGTGAAGATATTCTCTTCGGGTTGCAGGTGTGCGTTATATTCTCCGGTGATGATGTGACCTAACGGTTTGTCAGGACGATTTCCTCTACACAGATTGTGGATATGGACGTCTCTTTAAATATGAGGCCACTCCTCGTCCTCACAGCCATAAAATGCATGCTTCTCTTGATTACTTTCTGGATTACATTGTTGTCTTTCTCTCACACCCACACATGCAGTTCTGAAAAGACCTGCTCTTCTAGTTGAAAACTTGACCCTTTCCCGTGAACCACTGACCGTTTTTGACCAACAATTAAAATTAGTGTAGCTTTCAGCTTCGACAACTCTGTTGGGTGACACAGAACTCCACCAATAAATATTCAGAGGTGGCAATATGAAAAAAAAAAACAAAGGCTAATAAATATGAGCTCTAAAATACATACCTTAAAATCTGTGAAACGCGTCTAAAGTTTCTAGCCATTTTTGTTTCGTTGTGGTCCATACTACCACGTCTGAAATTTTAGATGATGTCACCGCTGAGTCTGTGATTAAGGCTCGTACGGAGACGTTCCATTTGCGAGTGCAACAGGAAAGGGAATGACTAGTGGTCGTACAGGGTACCCTCCACTCAGCGCCGTATGGTGGTTTCCGTTTCCAGAGTGTGTTTGCCTATTTAGCCTTAGACGCAAATACCAGTGTTGTGCTGTTACTAATGAAAGAGCACGGAGCATTCATACTTCGTGCTGTTGGAGGAGCAGTCGCAGCTGAGAGCTTATGTCTTCGCCTTTCAGAATCTAGCCGTTACCACTTGAAACGGATTATTCATCACAGTTACTTTGTAACAATGAACTTTCACTTTGGGTAGTCGTTTCATGAGGTGTACTTCCGTGATTGCGCACCTTCGTTTTTTATTCTTGGTATCAGGACGCATTGCGCCTTCTGAAGAAAATAAATAAATTTAGTATCACTGAGAGTAAACTGAAATATTACTTTGAAGAACTACATCGTGGAAGTACCAAAAAGGTGATGTAATGACCCATAGACTAGTTTCGACCAAGCGACCATATTAAAGTCACGGAGTAACACAACGTCTAATTTGAGGGAGGTTGCTAATCACGGACTAACACGACGTCTACATCTTTTTCCCCTTAAACTTGGTGTAGTGTTGATACGTGGCTTTAAGCGGGTCGTTTGGCCAAATATTTGGTTATTGGAATATACTGAACTTGAGCAGCACTCTCTCTAGAGAGTAAAAAAATATGTAATAATTATTTATTGGTTTAGCTCGTAACTAGTATCACACCACCCAAGGAAATATTTTTCTTACCAGAACGTATACACACATGTAAAACATGGAAAAATTCATAATTGTAAATTAACTGTACAGTATTTACAACGCACAGGAGTCCACAGACATTATTATTATTATTATTGTTGTTGTTGTTGTTGTTGTTGTTGTTGTTTGTACATTGTTGAAAATGTTCAAATGTGTGTGAAATCGTATGAGACTTAACCGCTAAGCAGTCCCTAAGCCTACACACTAGATAACCTAAATTATCCTCAGCACACACACACACACACACACACACACACACACACACACACATTCCCGAAGGAGGACTCGAACCTCCGCCGGGAGCAGCCGCACAGTCCATGACTGCAGTGCCTGAGACCGCTCGGCTAATCCCGCGCGGCTGTTTGTAAATTGAGTCAGCACATCTTCCACTGTTTGTTCTTATTCTGTTGAGCGCGGACCAGATCTTGCGGCACTCTACCGAATCAGATTGCCTGGACGAGAAGCAGGGCATCTTCAACCGTTCTGGAGTAGCATTGTTCTGCTATAGTTATTGCCAAAGATCTATTATTGTTACTCTGTAGTCCATAAAAAATATTGTACAATGTACAGGTGGATGACGGGAGCGAAGGCTGTTTCTGCTGAGTACAGGAAAGCACCCGTGTACAGGGACATCGGACTACCAGCTATTCTTGTAATCTCCCACTTGAGAGCAGAGTCTCGCCGAAAAAATGAGGGAGACGTACACGGCTGACAATAGGCAACTAGAAAGTTGTACAGTTTTTGATTGTTCGTGTGTCGGTGCGCATAGTCTAGTTGCGCTACCTGTCGACGAGTCTGATGCATGCGCTGTTGATCCAAACTGCAACACAATATTCTGACACAGGATGCACTTGGGAACGGCGGAGCTGGTAGGCTGTTCGCGTCCGACGGTCTTCAGCATCCATGGAAAGCGAATGAAGGCCACTATGAACAGACGACTTGATGTTGGACGTCCATGCCTCATTACTGTTTACATGCTGTGGATGTCGGATGGTTGCCCGCTCTGTAAAGCAGAATAGGTAGAGATGTGGCAGATTTGACGAATAAGTGACTGGTGCACGCTCAAGGGTCTTGGAGCATACTCTTTGGTGCACATAGTTCAACGTGGGGCTCTGAAGCAGGCGGCCCATTCGTGTTCCCAGTATCGTCAGTTACGATTGCAGTGGGCACGGGATCATCGAGATGGGACCGGGGACTAGTGGAAACGTGTGGTCTGCTCGGATCAATGGCATTTTCTGTTACACCAAGTCGATGCCAGTCTACAGATACGCCTTCATCCAGGTAAATCTGGTCGAAACATGCACGCCACCACGGGCCTAGGCTGGAGTATGCAGTGTTATGTTGTGGGCAGCATTTACCTGGGCGTCCCTGGGCCTTTGGTAGTACTCGAAGGCACAGTGACGGCTGTGGACTACGTGTGTATTATTTCGGACATACTGCGTTGTTTCATGATTGATGTCTTCCCTGAAGGCGTCTTCCAGCAGGATAAATGTCCATGTCACAAGTCAATAATCGCGCTACAATGGTATAAGGACAATGGTCGTGAACTCAGACTGATGGGTGGGCCACCAAATTCGTGATGTGAACCCGGTGGCGATGTCGGGCGCCAGCTGCACGCTCAAAGACCACCGGCCCGTGACCTGTGTGTAGACAATCGGTACCACATACCTCCAGAAACGTACCAAGAACTTGCCGAATCCGTGGGACGTAGAATCACTGCTGTATTACGCTCAAAGGTGGACCAACCCGCTATCGAGCAGTTGGTCTTACTGTTGTGACTCATCAGTAACTTGAATTAAAAACAACATTCCTAATAAATTGAAAGCAATAATTGTATTTTGTCAATAACTATCAAATTTTGTGTTTTTATATTAGATAGAATGTGGGAGAATTGTGTGTTTATTATTTTCGGTGGACAACTACTCTCTGTATTTCCTGTGGAGCCAGCAGCGTGTGTTTCGAGGTAGCCAGGCACAAGTTCCTCATGTTCATTTGGACGGGAGCAGTCCTGGAGTGCTGTCATGATATCAATAAAGCGAACTATTTCTTTCAGCAGTGATTTCTTTTTGCTTACGTAGGCGCATGTACGTTTAATAAAACACAAAGTAACGCAATAATAACTGGTATTGAATGTCACGTAGAACACATTAGTTTAAGCCGTTGAACTGTGACATTTCTTTTACGTAAACACGTTTTAGCTAGGAAGTGCCAGGTAGTGTCGCCGTGTGTAGTTATCTAGTTTCAAAACATCCACTGTATTTTCGCCAGATTAAGCAGCACCTGTCTTTCATCTGTTTCTACGACTACAGGAATTTTTTGTAGAAAAATTTTGAATCCATTGAAAAGGTTGTGATAGGTGCATATTTTACAACCTTTCAGAAGCTCACTTTGTGGGTTTAAACTACTCAAAAGTTATCAAAGTGCGTAGACGTGAAATTCAAATCCAGTAGTGCATCAATTACCCGAAGTAATTGGGGGAGGGAGCTGTAGCCGTTCGGGTAACACATATTCTTTCCCCTCCAGATAAGCAATCATTTAGGAAAATAAACTGTACCAAAGTTCATAGGAATGTCGAAGAAATAAACACCGAATTATACAAAACTGTATATGTATCTTTTGTATTTTACGTCCTACAAATTACACAGGGAAGTGACGACGTAGCATTTGGACAGCATTACCCCATGGGCTCTCCCAAGACTCTTTCCGAAGGTCTTGGTCGTCGATGACACTTCCATTTGTTGATTGGCGACTCCATGGCGTGTTGTGTGCACCACGACCAAATAGTGGATAGAATTGGAAGGAAAATCAATTTATGTCATCGCTCTAAGCTTGTGGTTATAGCTTGATACCAGTGCCTACCAATTTCAGTTGTATATTACAGCAGTTAGGATGGTCACTAAGTGACCGAAAATCGATTTTGCTGACAATAAAACAACAAAATACGGCCAATGCTGATTTTCCTTCCAGTACTTCCATTTGTTTCATCGCTCGTTAGTAGTTTATAGCCATGGCCATCAAAATCACATTAGAGCTAGACTTAAAGATTTCTCTGGTCGCATTTTTCAAGTCCTGGATATTCAGATACAAATTCGGTGTTTGGTGAATCTTCAGTTGCAGTGAAGAACCCATCTGAAGGATAATTATTCAAGCATTTTAGAGCGTCTAAATCCTGGTTTTCTGTCATTCTCATCGTTTCTCTGTGTACAGCTTCATATTCACGTCAAGTACATTGGCATGTCGTATAATGATATCACTCTTCTTTTCAATGTCCGGTATTGTTGCAATTCCAGCCGGATATTTTCGATTTATGCTATGTTTGCTATTACCTTTCGTCTCCTTCTTCATTATTTGAAGTTTAACGGAAACAGTAAGAACAACGGTCTGTCACAAATGAACGTTCGCACGTCAACGTAGAACATCATCAACGGTGGTTGGCAGCGAGAGGTTCAAACGGTTCTGAGCACTGTGGGACTTAACTGCTACGGTCATCAGTCCCCTAGAACTTCGAACTACTTAAACCTAACTAACCTAAAGACATCACACAACACCCAATCATCACGAGGCAGAGAAAATCCCTGACCCCGCCGGGAATCGAACCCGGGAACCCGGGACAGCGAGAGGGAAATTCCCTATCTGGCCAGCCCACCGCCAGCGGAAGTGCTGCCAACTGGAACGCATCTAGTTGGTTCATGTTTTTATCATGCAGTGCGGTCGGTTTTTGCGTCCTTGGAAAATTTTGTTTTAAGGCCATTACAAATTTGAAACTGCTACATGAGTCTTCGTCAACTGTGACGACGTATTCGGCATTTGAAGACGAAGCGTTAGTGCCAGACATATGCCTGGAAGCGCGGCTTAATTCACCCACCCACGTTTTGGTTGATTCGTATCCAATTAATCGAAGCTCTGCTGTGTATCTACAAGTTGTGACAAACAAAATAGTGTTTCACTGCCAGGTAGAAAATTTTTGGCTTTGTGCAGAGGAACTCTTCCGCGCGCTTACGCACCAAATCCGAGCTGAATACTGTCACTGAGGATACAGATGTTTTTTGGCAGTGTGATAATGGGCTGAGATACGTTCCCGACTACATTCCAGTGTGTGCACGACGACACACACACACACACACACACACACACACACACACACACACACACACACACACACAGAGAGAGAGAGAGAGAGAGAGAGAGAGAGAGAGAGAGAGACTGTTGTCGCATTTCAGTGCCTCGCTGAGGAAGCGCGGCCCGGAGCGGGTGTAAAAGTTTTTACAGTGGAAGTGGGAGCGGGAACGGGCCCGTTGATGGAGATAGAGAAGAGCCTGGCAATAATTTAACTTCGTTTCCATTACTCCTGTCGGGCGCGTATTTCCCTCGGGACGGCGCTCCTCTGCCGGCGGCGCCGCTCTCAGTGCCTTTGTTGCGAGCTGCGAAACCAGGTTAACAAATCAGCACACCTCTCCAGCCAGCCAGCTAGCCGGCCGGCGGCCTTCCGGCTGCTTTTTAATGGGAAAAGGTGCGATATTCGTTAACTTAACGCCGTGGCTTTATTGCATCGTGACAGACACTAGTCGGTCAATACGACGTAACAGCAGCTTCTCCACAATTGTAATGAGCTAGCTCATCTGTAATGCGACGAACTCTTAATAGAATAACGTTCCTTCTGTGATGTCATCTTTCTGGTCGGTTCGATAAATATGAGACCGATGAGGTGGCTACACCATCTGTACAGAACTGATCATGCCTCCCTTTATGAAGTAGCATTCTTAACTGTAACAATGAAGGACAAAAGTGGTAGACAATGTGTAATCCGCCACGCACCACAAAGCCCATAAAGTGGCTTGTGGAGCGTTGATGTAGACCAGGCTACTTTCGATTTTTGCGTTTCTCACATCCCGTATGTTTATAAATTATTGTTATATCTCTTATAATTTGTATTTGTGACATATCAAAACTTCTCGCATAGACTGTATGATCTGCACCTCTTTTTCTCTTTAATCGAGATTTTGTGTTCACAGATTGCAACTTTTATAAACTTTTCACGCTAAGTAAGACCATAGAAGCATTGGCCACTTTCATCCATAACACATATTTCTTTGTATCTAACCGAGAAGTGAAATACCAGTTTTCATAGATTTAGCTTTGAACATTTTTTAATATAAAGAAATATTTTCTTACAAAATTTGAATCCACATTTCACCCCGTTAATGGTTGAATTTCCAAAAACAGTGAAACATATTCGTTTTCTAACCCGGAAGCTAAATACAAATTCTCTTAGTTTAGCTTTAAAAATGCTTTCATAATGAGATATTTTAGTAAAATTTTTCATCTACTGTTTGACCCCCTTATGGTCTGAATCTCCAAAAACTCATGAATACGTCTTTTTTTTTTTAAATTTCCAACAGAGAAGTCAGATACATATTTTCGTAGACGTAGTCTCAAACATGATTTAGTAGTAATTTGATGATGATTTATTTTAAAAAATCGGTCACTGTTTTACCTACTTAGTGCTTGAATTTCGAAAAATTATGGCAAACTTATTTCTTTATTTCTGGCTGACATACCAAATACCAATTTTCGTAGTTCTTCAGAATTGACGTAATAGCTACATATTTTCAAAAAACCTTTCTTCCCCCATTTCACATGGGTGGAATTTCGAAAAATCCGTTCTTAAACAACGCCTACAGTGTAAAACGAACATCACCTCCAAATTTGGGTTTTCCATTCTTAGAAGTTTGGCTGGGTGATGACGTATCAGCCCGTCAGGAGAATGACTTTTATGTAAATAGATTAATTAATTGATTAATTAATGCAGTTATTCCACGCGGCAAGATTAAGGCCTTACGACTGACTCTTATGCATAACCAGATCTCCCTAGTGATCAGCACCACTGTATGATTAGTACATGAATAGTATAATAATAACAATAATAATAAAAATAATAATAACTCTGTGGAGGCCCGGAAAAAGAATAGGCCTCTGGTATGTTCTGCCAGTCGTAAAAGGCGACGAAAAGAACAAACCACTAATAGGGCTAACCCCCCTTTTAGTGTGATTACTTGGTTCAGGACAGAACTAAAGAAGCCTTGGACAAGCGCCGTCATGGTTGGGGACGACGCTTGAACCCTATGCCCGCCCACAATGGTAACGACACTGCTAGCCAACTGGAAAATGATTTGAATCCAAATAGAGGTATTTTGCAGGATATGCTTCCTGCAACCACCCTAGAAGGAAAACAAAGACAGAGGCTGAGATGGTCACATGAAGTTAATCGACACCTCACGTTCTGTTATTACCAAGCAACAAACCTAGGAACCAACACAACTGGATACAGATCACAAGTATACACAACATTTATTACCAGATACCCGGAATTAAAATTTTTAACAGAACAACGACTAGCTGATCAGATCCATGTTGTAATAAAAAATAACAGGATACCCCAGTCAGAATTAGAAAACATCAAACAACAAGTACAACAAATACTGGAACAAAATAATGTGCAATTAGAAGAAGAAGAAAATACAGTAATGGACTCAAACATCCCAGAGTAAACAAACAAAGACCAACACGCATCAGTTAAACAATCAGAGGAAAACGAAATCTTAAGACAGCCATCAGAACAAGCACAAATAGAACACGAAGTGACACACATGTTAGATATAGAAGAGGAATTTCAGCTGACATATATAGAATACAAAGACACAAATACAGACATTAGACCATTCTTGCATAGACCGCCAAATAACCCACAAGTCGAAACAACAATAAAAACTATCAACACAATCATACACAACAAAATAAATGAAAACACAACTATGGAAGAGTTACAACTACTGGTTTATATAGGAGCACTCACTACACTAAATATACACATTAGGCAGAGATCAGAACCAACCAACACACAGAAGAAACCCACAAAACCAGCATGTCAACACAGGCTACAGATCAGAATAGAAAAACTGAGAAAAGACATCGGATATCTAACACAATTTATCGGAAATGAAATATCAGACAAAAAACGAAAAAGGTTAGGTAAAATCTCACAACAAGAAGCAATAGAGTAATTAGATGAAAAGAAGCAGAAATTACAAGCATTGGCCAAACGACTTAGAAGATACAAAAAAAGTGAAAATAGAAGGAAACAAAACCAAACATTCAACACAAACCAAAAGAAATGTTACCAGACCATAGATAACACACACATTAAAATAGACAATCCACCAAACATAACAGACATGGAACACTTTTGGAGCAACATATGGTCAAACCCGGTACAACATAACAGGCATGCACGGTGGATACAAGTAGAAGCAGAAACACACACATACAAAATGATACCACAAATGCCTGAAGTGATAATTTTGCAACATGAAGTCACCCGAGCAATTAATTCTACGCACAATTGGAAAGCCGCTGGAAATGATGAAATAGCAAATTTCTGGCTAAAGAAGTTCACCTCAACACATTCACATCTAACTAAATTATTTAACAGTTACATTGCAGACCCATACACATTCCCTGATACACTTACACATGGAATAACCTATCTGAAACTTAAAGATCAAGCAGACACAGCAAACCCAGCTAAATATCGCCCCATAACATGCCTACCAACAATCTACAAAATATTAACTTCAGTCATTACACAGAAATTAATGACACATACAACACAGAACAAAATTATAAATGAAGAACAAAAAGGCTGTTGGAAAGGAGCACGAGGATGTAAAGAGCAACTGATAATAGATGCAGAGGTGACATATCAAGCTAAAACTAAACAAAGGTCGCTTCACTACGCATACATTGATTACCAAAAAGCTTTTGATAGTGTACCCCACTCATGGTTACTACAGATATTGGAAATATACAAAGTAGATCCTAAATTGATACAGTTCCTAAACATAGTAATGAAAAACTGGAAAACCACACTTAATATCCAAACAAATTCAGATAATATCACATCACAGCCAATACAGATTAAGCGTGGAATATACCAAGGAGACTCATTAAGTCCTTTCTGGTTCTGTCTTGCTCTGAACCCACTATCCAACATGCTAAATAATACAAATTATGGATATAATATTACTGGAACATACCCACACAAAATCACACATTTGCTATACATGGATGATCTAAAACTATTGGCAGCAGCCAATCAACAACTCAACCAATTATTAAAGGTAACAGAAGTATTCAGCAATGATATAAATATGGCTTTTGGAACAGACAAATGTAAGAAAAATAGCATAGTCAAGGGAAAACACACTAAACAAGAAGATTACGTATTGGATAACCACAGTGACTGCATAGAAGCGATGGAAAAAACAGATGCCTATAAATATCTAGGATACAGACAAAAAATAGGAATAGATAATACAAATATTAAAGAAGAACTAAAAGAAAAATATAGACAAAGACTAACAAAAATACTGAAAACAGAATTGACAGCAAGAAACAGGACAAAAGCTATAAATACTTATGCCATACCAATATTGACCTACTCATTTGGAGTAGTGAAATGGAGTAACACAGACCTAGAAGCACTCAATACACTTACACGTTCACAATGCCACAAATATAGAATACATCACATACATTCAGCAACAGAAAGATTCACATTAAGCAGAAAGGAAGGAGGAAGGGAATTCATCGACATAAAAAACCTACATTATGGACAGGTAGACAATTTAAGAAAATTCTTTCTAGAACGAGCAGAAACTAGCAAAATACACAAAGCAATAACTCATATAAATACATCGGCTACACCACTGCAATTTCATAACCACTTCTACAACCCTCTAGATCACATAACATCAACAGATACGAAGAAAGTAAATTGGAAAAGGAAAACACTACATGGCAAGCACCCGTATCATCTAACACAGCCACACATCGGTCAAGACGCATCCAACACATGGCTAAGAAAACGCAATATATACAGTGAGACGGAAGGATTCATGATTGCAATACAGGATCAAACAATAAAACACCAGATATTACAGCAAGCATATTATTAAAGATCCCAATGCCACAACAGATAAATGCAGACTTTGCAAACAACAAATAGAAACAGTAGATCACATCACAAGCGGATGTACAATACTAGCAAATACAGAATACCCCAGAAGACACGACAATGTAGCAAAAATAATACATCAACAACTTTCCATACAACATAAACTAATAAAACAACACGTTCCCACATACAAGTATGCACCCCAAAATGTGCTGGAGAATGATGAATACAAATTATACTGGAACAGAACCATTATAACAGATAAAACAACACCACATAACAAACCTGGCATCATACTCACCAATAAAAAGAAGAAATTAACACAACTAATTGAAATATCCATACCCAATACAACAAATATACAGAAGAAAACAGGAGAAAAAATTGAAAAATACATCCAACTGGCTGAGGAAGTCAAGGACATGTGACATCAGGATAAATTTGACATTGTACCAATTACACTATCAGCTACAGAAGTCATACCACACAATATCCCCAAGTACATCTACGCAATACAGCTACATCCAAACATATATATACAACTACAGAAATCTGTAATTATTGATACATGTTCGATTACCCGAGCCGGCCGATACGGCCGTGCGGTTCTAGGCGCTGCAGTCTGGAACCGCGAGACCGCTGCGGTTGCAGGTTCGAATCCTGCCTCGGGCATTGATGTGTGTGCTGTCCTTAGGTTAGTTAGGTTTAACTAGTTCTAAGTTCTAGGGGAATAATGACCTCAGAAGTTGGGTCCCATAGTGCTCAGAGCCATTTGAACCATTTCAATTACCTGAAAGTTCCTAAATGCAATGTAACATACGCCGCACAGTTAAAAGGAAGTCACGCTTGATCAAGGTCCGCGTCACTTTCCATTTTTAACCAGACATAACGTCTGAGAAAGGAAAGAAATAATAATAATAATAATAATAATATATGGAAAAGTAAATAATGAATTTTAGAAATGTCATTCTCATTGTTACTTCTCGAATTGTGAGTAAAGACTTGTAACAGAAAGTATGGCATCAGTGCAAAAGGAATCAATATGTAGAGCAAGTTAAATGTTCAGTGGAAGAGCGAGAAATAATAGGGTACGATTAGCAGATCAGATGCCAGCAAGAAAACAGAAGTAGATAGGGAAAACGAGCAGCTGACTTACTTATCTGTTAGATATCGGATTGTAGTTCTCGTTTTTAATATGGTACAAGGATTATTATTAAAGCAGTTAAAAATAAGAAGCAGCGAGATTAATTTTGCCAACTGAACATAGACAACATAAACGAGAGCTGAGTGAGTGATGCGAACCAGGTCGTCATGGGTTGCAGGCCGCCTACGCGACAGGCGGACTGCTCGCTGTCCTCTTTGTCGCTCAGCTGAGTTGTCGCTACAAGTGACTCCGTATCGATTCAGATACCAGTGACAAGTTAGAAAACATGTATAAGATTAAGTGCCATGCATGTTAATGTTAAAAATTCTTTCCCGTTTTGTGGGATGTCTGTATTTATATAGTAGTAGTTTCATCCTTCCCCATGTTCAGTTCATTTAATGGTTCTTTGAAGCACGACTTGTAGGAAATACGGGTTCCTTCAAATGATTGAATTTGCAGCCGCGGCTTTTAACCTCCATTATCGTGAATAAATGAATAAGATAGTGTATTTAGATTTGTGTTATACGGCTCTAATCACATATGTAATTGGATCCTTATCTTCTTCACTATCATTATTGTACTGTTCCGGTTTACTACCATATCTTAACGACGTTTTAAGCCACGGAAACAACTTCCGTGTACATCATTACACATCGTCGCCGTTTGTGTACTCGTCGATTATACCGGCACAAGATAACAGCGAAAATTGATGTCAGATTAATCAGGCAGTGGCAAGATTATATTGGTGGTGACATCGTTGTACATGAAGAACAGATAATAGATATTTACACATCCAGCATTAAGACACTATTTTAAATAATGTAAAGCATTCTTGATGTCAGCCCGTCGGCTTTATGCGTATTGATTTTTTTGTCGTCATAGCAATTCTGTTTTGATTGATAATGTACCACTCTGCTGAACTTCCTGATAGACGTGCCAGAATTGTCGTGCCAGAATTGTCGTGCATTATTGAAGCCCTGCCGTGAATAGCTTGCGGCCGCCTCTTCAGCAGGCGTGGGCGAATGGTTGAGTGCTTCACGTCACTCTGGCATATGTCTCCGTATTCTTCGCTGGTAACATCACCATGTTGCCCATGAAATCTCTTATGTTTATTCACTTTGACTTTCTGCGACTTTGTGCTGTTAAGATACATGAGTAACGTGACACCATTCTAACGTGTATACTAAATTCGGATACACGCAGTATCATTGTTTTGCGTGGATACCTCGGTACTAAA
Source organism: Schistocerca cancellata (assembly GCF_023864275.1). Classification (NCBI taxonomy): domain Eukaryota; kingdom Metazoa; phylum Arthropoda; class Insecta; order Orthoptera; family Acrididae; genus Schistocerca; species Schistocerca cancellata. Next base: position 803,889,211 of record NC_064627.1, on the reverse strand, counting down.
CCATTTATCTTTATACAGGTTTAAGAAACTAACGCATCTATTTAATTTTCTTAAAATATAAGTCTGAATTTCGGTAATGTAAGGACACTCAGTTATGTCACAAGCTGCATTTCGAGATTGTCTGTGCCCGCATCTAGTGGTCGTGCGGTAGCGTTCTCGCTTCCCACGCCCGGGTTCCCGGGTTCGATTCCCGGCGGGGTCAGGGATTTTCTCTGCCTCGTGATGGCTGGGTGTTGTGTGCTGTCCTTAGGTTAGTTAGGTTTAAGTAGTTCTAAGTTGTAGGGGACTGATGACCGTAGCAGTTAAGTCCCATAGTGCTCAGAGCCATTTCGAGATTGTCTGTCTGTGCTGTAGGTTCGTGGTTCGCAAGTTGCCAGGCCGTCTAATAAAGTGTAAAAAAACATACTTTCTCTAATAAAGTGTAAAAAAAAAACATACTTTCGTTCAGAATTTTTTAACGTTACAGTGGAGTAAATGCAGGGAGTGAGAAATTACATGTATGAAAAAACTATTAATTCTAGTAGTAAATCTATCGAGAATCCTAGCGTAGTCGTTACTTGTAGCAGCTTCGGTTATCGTGGATGTGGAATTATTTATTACTACAACTAGCACGCTTCATATTAATGAGTATGTTTTGAAAGAGTAGATTTTGTGATTACGTAATATTTCATTACTGTCTGTTGTGTGTGTTTGTACTATGTTTATTTTTACTTTTGTTTGATGTGAATTTCGTACAAGAAAGTGACAGCGCTTCCGATTTTTGTTTCAGGTAAGTACCTGTACATATCCGCTGTCTTCAGGGGATATGGTAAGTAAGGAAATTTTTGGAAGTAATGCCTCTTCTATGATCAGACTCTCCATGTGTGGCGTGGTTTTATTTGTTCGGCTAGCGGTAAGAAAATAAAATTTTTGTTGACATGTTTAACTGTCGGGGATGCACATGGGGGAGTAATTATGTTAATATGGGTAAGACAAATCGACAGGCATACCTTTTCTATTCTACCTTCTGTGCCCGATTTGCACTGCGGCCGCTTTCTCTGATGCAAATGCTTTATGTTCCACGCTTGCCTTCCATTATAAAAGTTAATGATTTCGATAGGCTCTGGCCTGTTGGATAGTTGATTTCAAGGATGAGAATTTACCACGCTAACTATTATGAGTGTTGCCATCTTAAACGTGCAAAGTAAGTGTTGACAATGGTTAGGAACATCTATGGTTATGATCCAATGTTGGAAATTCCGTTGAAAACTTACACCTTCTAGTTGAAAAAGAGAGACGCCCGTTTAATTTGGATTATTTTATTTTTATATGCAAGCATTGGTAGTGAGTAAGTAACTCACACGTTTGTACTAGGTACAAGTGCATTATTATCCTCATTCAAAGGAAAATGTGGCCTTGATTCTTCCGCCATGTAAATCAGAAGGCCCTTACGTGGAAAAAGAATCGATGCAAATGAAAGATCGGCATCGTTAGTGGCCACTTCTTCAGCTACGTTCCTATTCCTGCATTTCGTGTTAGCGTTAATTTCTTCCGTTGCTGAGAGACAGGCATTTATTATCCCACCTATCTTACATTTTAATCTTCGAACAGCACTCGACTGGATTGACGAAGTCTGTTCTTGCTGCTGCTGCTGCTGCTGCTGCTGTTGTATTATCACGTACTACACCTTTACACAAGCTTTGTAGCTGAATCTGTTGTATCAGAAGTGACTGGCAGTGTTGGAACTCCAGGCTATAGGCCCAGACGTTGAAGTACATTGTCTTCGGTCGTTTTGTTATCATATAAATTTGTTTCCGTTTACAAATTCCACACTTTCTTGCTTAAATTTCGGGGTACACTGCACGAAGGCTGTTCAAAAAGCATCAGACATTTATTTATAGCCGGCCGCTGTGGCCGAGCGGATCTAGACGCTTCAGTCCGGAACCGCGCTGCTGCTACGATCGCAGGTTCGAATCCTGCCTCTAGCATGGACGTGTATGATGTCATTAGGTTAGTTAGGTTTAAGTAGTTCTAAGTTCTAGGCGGCTGATGATCTCAGAACCTAAGTCCCATAGTGCTCAGAGCCATTTGAACCATTTTTTGTGTAATCAACATGTATCAGCGTAGAACTTCTCATGGACATCTGTTTGTTGCAACTGCAAGAAACCTTGGAGTGTGTCTTATAACCAAAGATTAACATAAATTACAAACAAAAATACTCTACAAGAAACTAGGTCATTCAAGCCGTAGAGAGCTGCCCGAGGCTGTTGACAAAGAATTTTTCACACAATTTTATTTGAAGTGGTGGCGTTTGATTGTGTGTGAGGAGATTCATCAATAAGCATGCATCAGCTTGGTAGTGAAAAGCGCGCTGCGACGAACGCATTGTGTAAAGCGCAGGTGCACCAATAGTGCGCCGCTGTACTTGTCGAACCAGTGTGGTCAAAAATTTTGAACGACGGATTGATTTCTGTATTTGTCAGTTCAGCTAGTATCCGACAGCATTCAGTTCTGACGCGTTTTTGTTCCGTTGGCGATTGGATCACCTAAAGGTGGAACGACCACATCGCAAGGTCGTATTTTAAGATACGCCAGGCAGTTGAGTACGAAATCCCAGTTTCAAAACGGCATCACATGGTTGACTTCGAACGACTCTGCACTATACACCGCCCAGTACAACAGCAGCGTTCATTTCAGATCATCAGGCTTTTGGACGGCGTGCATTTCCTTGATAGTTGTCATTTACTGGTAAAGTTTTCGCAAATTTTTGATGAACGCGGCGAACTGTTAAACGGCCTGATGGGTCCGACTATACAGTACCAAAACATTCGATCGACTACAGTCGGTGAATCATATACGTCGATTAAGCGTGCTGTAACTCTTCTTTCTACGATCAGCCATTATGGTACTTCATCTCCAAAAAAGAAAAAAAAAATTAAAGCTCGTAGCATTGATAGTTGAAAGGTCTTTGTGCCAAAGTTTGTTTAATTACTATGCTAAAGTTGAATGACTTACATGTTTTGTGCACGGTTAACAGATAAATATTCATCCCATTTGAATGGTGACAAAAGTTTGGATAAACCTGTAGCTTAGGTGTTTTAAGCTGTTCTGGAATGTTGAGCTGTATAAAAAGCACATTGCCACAAAACCGTTACACAATGCCTTCAACTTAGCAGAGAAACAGCTGTCTGGAACAAGGTGACACATGTATCAAAATGACAGATTCGCAACATTTGATTACATGTGTTTTTATTTACAAATGTAATTGTTATCGATGGTCTGGTTTAATGTCGTTGCGCTTAAGCCGGGGAAGAATGAGCAAACATATGACGCTGACCAGAGAAAGAAACTATAGACGCAATAATCGTTTTATAGATATATGCATGTATGTTTATGAGTATGTCTAAAGAAAAGCTAATACAATGAAGTTATTCGAAACGAGTGGCGTGGCAAAATGGGGATATTCGAAAATTTAAAAAATTCACTTGCTGTGTGTGCACATGGAAACTACGATTTGAATTTGTGTTTCGGTTTCGATTAGCTGTAGTCAGAATATGACTAAAATTATCGACAAACGTTGTTTTGTAGATCAGTTTCTTAGCTGATGTATCTCGTTGATAGTTCAAATGTCTCATTTCATAAATTTATGGCTGTGGTGCCCAGTAAGAAGAAGATGAATTCCATACGGTATTTACAACCCGAGTATGTGAGTTGTACGCTGATGCCGTGTCTCCAGTAACAGTTGTGTCTCGTTAAATTCTCTCTGCCTTTCGAGGCAGTGCAGACGGCAAGGAAATGCGTGCAGGACGCGCGGAAGTTGGCTGCCAATGTGGAACGGAAGAATGCGTGTGTGTGGCGTGTTATTGACGCGGGTAGGTCCAGACGAGTAACTTGTTGCCGCGGTGAGGCGTTGATGCGGGCGGGACTGGGGATCGATGTACGCCCGCAGCTGTGCTGTGCTGCGCTGCGCTGCGCTGCTTGTGTATTGTTTCACGGCTCACTGCCGGAGACGCCCCTCGGCGTCTGCTCGCGTTACTACCAGCTGCCGGCCGTGTTGCACACAGCGTTGCCTTCTTCCCTGGTTTCTCTCGAATACGCATGTTCTTTTTCACAAGTCGCCTCCGTAGACATTGATGATCACATCTTCCGACGCGTAACGCTCCTTCATTTCTACACGCTTACCATTAAAATTGCAATGCCATGAAGGCGACACGTGACAAACGTGGAACAGAGATGAAGTGTACTGCATGTTTACATACGCAAATGATTAGCCATCGCATGAAGTAGGTAACACCATCTACTTTATGTGCGTGAGGAAATATCACACCGCGCATTTCTCATCGTGAGAATATCGTACTGTGCCTCGTGAAACACCAAACTGTGTGGTTTTACAGCCTAATAATAATTTTTTTGGGGTTTTTATTATTTGGTTGTTATAGTTCATTTGTTAACACCGAGTATAGATTTAAGTGTCAGGAAGTCGTTTCTGAAAGTATTTGTGTGCAGTCTACCCATGTGTGGAAACGTGGACGATAAATAGTTCAGAGAAGAACAGAATAGAAGCTTTCGAAATGTGGTGCTACATAACAATGCTGAGGATTAGCTTGGTAGATCACATAACTAATGAGGAGGTATTGAATAGAATTGGAGAGAAGAGAAATTTGTGGCGCATCTTGACTAGAAGAAGGGTTCGGTTGGTAGGGCATATTCTAAGGCATCAAGGGATCACCAATTTAGTATTGGAGGGCAGCGTGGAGGGTAAAAATCGTAGAGAGAGACCAAGAGATGAATACACTAAACAGATTCAGAAGGATGTAGGTTGCAGGAAGTACTGGGAGATGAAGCTTGCACAGGATAGAATAGCATGGAGAGCTGCATCAAACCAGTCTCTGGACTGAAGACCCCAAAAACAAGAGTTCACGTCAAGTAATTGTTAGTACTTCAGAGCCAAAGTCGATGGCTGGTAAGTAACTACACCATGACCAAGGCGCGTCAGTTAGTTTATGATCGGTGTAAATTGTCGAAACTGGTAGGATAAAAGACCACCACCGGAGTGAGAATCTGGAGCCTCACGTAAGGTACTAATAAGCCGGTCCAAGAGTTGATAACGAGACTAGAAATCCAAGTTACTCTCAGCTATAAATTAAAACTTATGTACTTCAATTGTAAGTCTTGTCAGTTATATCGAGCGAGACATTTGTTCGTATTCAATGATATATTCACAATTAATTAAAATTTGCCGGCCGGTGTGGCCGAGCGGTTCTAGGCGCTTCCGTTTGGAACCGCGTGACCGCTACGGCCGCAGGTTTGAATCCTGCCTCGGGCATGGATGTGTGTGATGTCCTTAGGTTAGTCAGGTTTAAGTAGTTCTAAGTTCTAGGGGAGTGATGACCTCAGATGTTAAGTCCCATAGTGCTCAGAGCCATTTGAACCAATTAATTAAAATTTACAAGATGGCGTTATCAAGCCAGAAAATTTTGCACATTTATATGCTGTATCAGCTTTTACAGAACCTGAAACCATTCTCCTCTTTTTTTTTTTTTTTTTTTTCATGCTAATGCAATAAGAACAAAAGACGATAGCCACGTGAACAGTTAGGAGCGCAAAAGGTCGCTAACGCGCGAACACTAATAACTCTGGTTGACGGAAACTTTGGAACATCGTCTTACGGTATGGCTGCTCACGTTGGTTAGGATTCCAAGAGTGTAAACGCGAATAAGAAATCGATGCGTTCAGGTGAACCATACGCAACGATATGCGAGATCTCAGTGATCCGGCGCGACTGACGCCCTAGAGGAGACACATTGTTAGTCGCCGGTGAAGGATCGTACAGCCAAGCCACGTGCCGAGAGTCCTGAAATGAACTTGTTTGCGGCGGGACAAGTATCTACCCGGACTGTGCAGCGACGTCTGGAACACCAGGGAGTGGCAGCATGGCGGACATTAACGAAATAAATCTCGGGTGAACAGCCTGGTATGAGTGTGTGTAGGACACAATATTTCGGCAATCTTTGCAAAAACAGACATAATGTCTTATGGGATAACAGCAATCAGTGATTTTTTTAATGTTACTTAAAATCCGTCTTGATTGCAAAAGCATTTTTTATTATTCATATGACCGGTTTCGGTTCATTCAGAACCATCTTCAGATCTGTAAAAATAATTATACTAATTTACTATTTCACGGAAGCAAATGTTTTTCATCCTATCTAATCAACATCAAATGTACCAGAACGTACGTGATATTTCAGTTACAGGAGTAACCCGTCCAAATCCAGCAACTTTCACATGCTACGTCACATAAAATTGGTTGGCAGAGTGCACGTCATTTATATTAATTATAACACTATAACCGACAGGTGGCGTCTGGTACATTTGTTACATTCCATTTGTACATACTGTATTCAGTAGATCTTTTTTATATTAAAAATATTTGGTTAAAATATGTAGATGTCAAAGTTAAAATCTGTACTTGTCAGGATTAAAAAACAGTAAAATTATCATTTTTATACGATCTAAAAGCATAGGGCGATTTATATATCTATGGTGCTGGTGTGAGAGATGGTGCGCGGTGGAGAAGCCGGAAGACGCGTGCAGCGTCTGGCGTCGTTGACGGGGCCCTCCTGTGCGGCCCTCTTGCCCGCGGCGATGGACATCAGACGACTGAGCGCACCGCGGCACAACACCAAAATGGCGGGAACCACGGAAGCAGACCGTAGAGGAAAACAAGTTCACACCAGCACCATAGATATATAAATCGCCCTATGCTTTTAGATCGTATAAAAATGATAATTTTACTGTTTTTTAATCCTGACAAGTACAGATTTTAACTTTGACATCTACATATTTTAACCAAATATTTTTAATATAAAAAAGATCTACTGAATACAGTATGTACAGATGGAATGTAACAAATGTACCAGAGCCATAAATGACGTGCACTCTGCCAACCAATTTTATGTGACGTAGCATGTGAAAGTTGCTGGATTTGGACGGGTTACTCCTGTAACTGAAATATCAGGTACGTTCTGGTACATTTGATGTTGATTAGATAGGATGAAAAACATTTGCTTCCGTGAAATAGTAAATTAGTATAATTATTTTTACAGATCTGAAGATGGTTCTGAATGAACCGAAACCGGTCATATGAATAATAAAAAATTCTTTTGCAATCAAGACGGATTTTAAGTAATATTATTTCGGCAATCGACCACGTTGCCATCATCGGGTGCGCTGATGTACTGACCGGCGGTGGGCCGGCGCCATGTATAAATAGGACAATCCCCCTCCCGCTTCTCCCTCAGGCGCTTCCTACGAGTCGGTGCGGTCCAGGTACAGCGTCCGTTCTCCCGCCGTCTGGGCGCTGCGCCCTAGGCGGCCCACCGCCGGTCGGTACATCAGCGCACCTGATGATGGCAACGTGGTCGATAGCCGAAATATTGTGTCCTATGCACACTCATACCAGGCTGTTCACCCGAGATTTATTTCGTCATAAAATACGCCTGGAGAAATTGAAGAATCACATGGCGAACATTGTTCCCCCTTCCCTTGATGTGGTAGCTAAGAAAAACGCGCTAGTAACGGAGAGAGGCGCACTAACAGAGGTATGCCCAGTAACAAAGTAATCACCGGAGCGGTACCATTTCTTCTTTTCAGCGAAACCTTGTTCTGCGTACATCATAAACGTTTCATGTATTGGTGAGTTGTAGGCTCCGAAGAGAACAAACTCTGTCAGATTGCATTTGTCAGTTTATGGTCCCTGCACCTGGTGAGATGGTATGGGATAGACAACACAACTAGTTTGTTTAGCCGGTAATTTGGAGAAGAGCGTTTTACGTTGGTGAAAATACCCTGTCTCAGAGATATTCGTGACATTTATCTTTCAACAAGTTAACGCAAGACCACACGTTGCCCGTGCTTTCATGACCTCTACACCATATTCTGCAGATCTCTCGCCCATTCAAAACGTCTGGTCATGGGTTGGCGAGGGACTCCTGTTTGTTACGGGTTGAATTTTGAAGTAGTTTTCATATTTCACGACAAATAGCACTGAATACACTCGATACTAGTCAGTATCCACTAAATGTTCTTTTTTCCTTCAGAAGGATATTGAATTAGTATGTCTGTCTGTTTGGAGGGGGCGGGATAGAATGCCCCACTCTGCCCCTCGCAGGGTACACTCATAATTCACTTGACATCTGCTACTTCTCTCTCTCTCTCTCTCTCTCTCTCTCTCTCTCTCTCTCTCTCTCTCTCTCTGAGCTGTTGTGGAAGGGCTAGGTAATGGTAGCGCACTTCCAGCAGCAAAATTTTCTGCTCGTGTATTTACTGTCAAATATTAACGTGAAAGCAGTCTTCCGGTATGAGAGCTTCGCTTGGGTTTTGAAGGACGAGGCGTAAAAGAAAGCGAAAGATGGGTCTGGAAGAAAAGAGAAAAAAAAGGGCAACTGACATGTTTTCAGCGCAGACAAATTTTGTTGGAGTCTTTTCACAAGACAAGTCTGTGGATGTGACAGCTTCAGTTGTCAGCTGCCTTTTCGCGACAGTCTCTGTAGCTTGCACGGCAATGGTGCAACACTGATATGTTTAAAGGAAAATAAACCGCGTATCGTCGCTGAATAGTCTGCGGTCGCCACAGCCCGTCCGGTCAACCGCGGGGGAAGACACGGACGAAGCTGTTGGCAACTGACTTGCGCCGCAGGCTTCAAAGAAAAGAGACGGAGCGACCCGGCGAACAAAGGCGAGAAACTGAGCGGAGCGGGAGGCAGCGCGGAACGAGACCCGCACTGGGGGCGGCAGCGGGGGAAGTGAGGTGAGTGCTCCTCAAAGCGAGCGATCCACTTTTTAAAAGGGTCGTAATCAGGCGGTGGCAGGAGGGCGGCGCAAATGAGATCATTTGGGCGGCGGCGGCCCGCGCTGCCAAGTGGCACAGTCTGCCGTCTGATTACAACAGGCACCCCCCCTCCAATCCCTCCTGCGGCTTGTGGCTTGCCTAATGTCTGATCACACTTGTCGTTTTCTGCACGGCTTCTCACTATCCGCTCTTTATATTATGTTCTTCTATGAGGGCATCGAGATAATACATATTCCGTAAGTCCCTATGGTTTGTGCGACGTGGAATATCTGGTATTGTACCGTATGTTAAGGTTTCTACCAAGTGCATAAACGGAGAAATCAATGGAAGACTGACTCCTTGCACGCTTCTTTGCGAGGTGTTGTTTGTACGCCGCCCAGCCATAGTAATGTGACTACCTGTCAGAAGCCTGAATAACCACGTTTTGCACAGCGGACCGCTGCGAGACTTGCAGGAAGAGTGTCAGCGAGGTTCTGGTTAGTACCTACAGGATGTGGAGCCACGCCGACTCCAGTGCTGTGGCCACCAGCGCTAGGTTTCCCAGTTGACGATCAGTGTCGGGAGCAATCCGATCGTGATGATTGCACAGATTCTCGACTGGGTCTTTTAATTTGTTACGAAGTGATGGAAGCCAGTCGTCTGCTTATCTGCCAAGCCTACAGGAGTGGAAAGGTGGGGTGATGTATCTGTTGAAAACGCAAAGCAGGTAATTGTGTTCTGAGATTCTGGGAAAACTAAAAAGATGGTTCAGATGGCTCTGAGCACTATGGGACTTAACTTCTGAGGTCATCAGTCCCCTAGAACTTAGAACTACTTAAACCTAACTAACCTAAGGACATCACACACATCCACGCCCGAGACAGGATTCGAACCTGCGACCGTAGCGGTCGCGCGGTTCCCGACTTAGCGGCTAGAATCGCTCGGCAACTTTGGCCGGCTGAAAACTAAAAGATTAAGCTTCAATACAATACAGAAATGATATCGTAGGGTGCAAGACATACATCGTCTACGATATATGCGTCACGTGGTGGAGAAAGGGGAAGGATGACCAGCACTAAGATGTTTGGGCGCTTGACGATTATGTACCTGAAAAATTCAGATTGGCGAGGACAGTTCTAGGTGCTGATGTTGACGACAGGGGTATTTCTGCTTGGGGTTTGGGGATTAAAAAAAAAATTAAAAAAACGAAAACAGGAATGGCTCGATTCACTGGATCTCTCCAGGGATAGTCTGCAAGGTTTCAACAGAGACACCATCTTGGCTCAGGACAGTAACAAAACGTGTAACTATTAAAGCATGGAATACAGATATGACCAGACTGGAATATGTGACGAGTCTTGGAAGGAGTTAATACCGATGAAAGCCATACACGGGAAGAACTTCAGTTATTGCGAACTTTCCATTTCGACGGCGACTGAAATGCACGTAATTGTCAAGTGCAGTGCGATTGTCGATGGCAAATATTGTGCGCATATTTGTTATGTATGTGTAAAACTCATACACGCAAACCAAAACTTCGTTGCAATTGCGATCGCAACTTGCGCTATGTCCCTTGTTAGTTCTTTCTCGATATATTGTGATCGTGCTTTTCAGTTTATCAAGGATCCGTTTACAACAAAAGGAAATGTGCAGTAAAAGCCCGTTAAATGTGTGTCTCGCAGTGAGACCAGCTGCCGGCCGGTCACGCTCGCAGCTGTCTCCGCTCACTGCCGAAGCGCGCGACTACAATATCGGGAATGGTGCAGTGTTCTTTATTAGGGCGTGCGCGCGCCGGCTAACGCAGATGACGGAATTAGTGACCGTAAATTCTGCGGCGGGCAGAAGCGATCCGTGTAAAACTGCGGTTAGCGGCGCCGCCGCCGTGTAACGCGCTAACCGGGTCCGTGTACCGGGAATTAAAGCCGGTTGCCAGCCGATGTAATCCATTTAGTGGTCGCCGCCGGTCCCTGCGGCGCGGCTCGCCCCAGCTGCCCAGCGGCGCGCCCCGCTGCCAACACGACTGTCCGTCCACACCCCCACCCCACCCCACCTCTCTGCGTTGTCCGACCTCTTCGGCCTTGCTGCTAGTGCGGGTCATCCGGCTACCGTGCAAACACTCCATAAACGGACTCGGCGGGATTAGTAAATGACACGATCTACAAGAGATCGATGACTTCATCAATCTTCCGACTGGCTTGACTCCGCCCGCACCGAGTTCTTGTGCCAACCTGTTCATCTCAGAGTATCTTTTGCAGCCTACGTCCTCACTTATTTCTCTTCTGTATTTCAAAATAAGGCTTTCCCTATCATTTTTACCATGTAAAGTTCCCTCTAGTACCACGGAGGTTATTCCCTGATGTTATGAGATGTCCTGTCCCTTCCTTTTATCAGTGTTTTCCATATTTTCTTGTCCTCGCCGTTTCTCCGGAGAACCAACTTATTCTCTATCTTATCAGTCCACCTAATTTTCAAAATTCTTCTGTAGCACTACATCTCAAATTCTGGGAGTCTCTTCTACTCCGATTTTGTCACAATCCACGTCTCACTACCATACAACGCTGTGCTCCAGCCGTACATTCTAAGAAATTTCGTCCTCAAATTAAGGCCTATTTGACAGTAGCAGACTGTTATTGGCTAGGAATGCCCTTTTTCCAGTGGTTGTCTGTTTTTTATGTCCTCTTTACTTCCTCCGTCACATGTCATTTTCCTTCCGAGGTAGCAGAATTCCTTAACTTCGTCTACTTCGTGACCACCAATTTTGATGTTAACTTTATAGCCAGTCCCACCTCTGCTACTTCCCATTACTTTCTTTTTTCTTAGGTTTTTACTTAACCCATATTCATTACTCGTTACGCTGTACATTCCAATCAACACGTCCTGTAATTATTTCTCACTTTCACTGATGATAGAAGTATCATAAGCGAATCGTATCACTCATATTCTGTCACCCCGAACTTAAATGCTAGTCTTGAACCTATTTCGAGCATTTTTCAGTGTATAGACTGAAAAACGGGGCGAAAGATTACATTTGCATCCCTCTGTTATGTCCTTTTTAATCCCAGCACTTGATTCTTGATCATCCCTTCATATTGTTTCCATTTGGTACTTGTGCATACTGTATACGAGCATTACCCGTGTCACCCTATAGCTTACTCATGTTTTTCTCAGAATCTCGAACATCTTGCACCTGTCACTAACGACAGGAAAATATTATCAAAACAAAACATGAGAAGCCAATTGCTTTTTTCCTAGGGAACAGGGAGTTTGGAGTAGAGATGGTCTTCTTATTAAGGACTTAAAACTTATTAATATCCTGAAAATACCATGCATACGAGGTGCGTTCAATAAGTAATGCAACACATTTTTTATCGCCCAATTTCGATTGAAAAATGCAGAATTTATTGTGCGACATCATGGAATATTCTCGCTTCAGCCCCTGTAGTTACATGAGGTTCCGATGGGTGGCGCTGCTATACGTAGTCTTCAAAATGGCGTCTGTTACAAATTCAAGCAGAGAGCTGTCTTGATTTTCTTTTGGCGGAAAACCAGAGCACCGTAGATGTTCATAGGCACTTGCAGGATGTCTATGGAGACTTGACTGTGAACAAAAGCACGATGAGTCGTTAGGCGAGGCTTCCGTCATCGCAACAAGGTCGCGCAAACGTGTCAGATCTCTCGCGTTCCGGCCGGCCGCACACAGCTGTGATTTCTGCGATGTTGGAAAGTCGGAGACACTTATTCGAGATGATCGACGGATCACAGACAAATACCTCGCTGCTCAACTGGACGTCTCTCTTGGTAGTGGTGAAACACTCGTTCCCAGCTGGGGTACTCAATGGTGTGTGCCTGCTGGGTTGGGTTCCTCGCCGCCTAACAGAAGACCTTAAGGTGCAACGAAGAACCATCTGTGCTGCATTACTTGCGCTTTACGAGGCTAATCGTGACAGTTTTTGTTGAACATCGCACAGGCGATGAAACATAGATTCATCACTCTTCCCTCGTGGTTCAGCGACCAACTCTGAATGTATTGTGCTATCTTCAGGCAACTGAAGAAGCGACTTCAGCGTGTTCGTCTCCAAAAAAATATAAACAAATTACTTTACTATTTCTTCATGACAACACAAGGCCTCACACAAGTCTGCACACCCGAGAGGAGCTTACAAAACTTCAATGGACTGTTCTTTCTCATTCAACCCACAGCCCAGATCTCCCAATCTCCGACTTCCTTCGTCCGCGTGGGAAGCAGTACGTGGGTTATTAATGCAGCAAGACGTTGACTCCGATATCGACCAGCATACAGGCCTTCCCGGTAAGACTGCAGAAGACCGTTGCATTAAATGGAGATGGTGATGGAAAATGGGGTTTTATAGCCAAAAGAATGGGGAATAATATGGTGTATTGGCATCGTGAATAAAACCAACCTGTTTTCAGAACAAAATGCGTTCCATTACTTACTGAACGGCGCTCGTATATTTCGTAAATTGTTCCCCTGAGTGTCTGTCTAAAATGTTAGTAAACATAACGAGTCCACTCATTTAACTTTTTTAGTTTTTTATGTACAACACGTTTTGGAGACATTGTTCAGTCATAAGTTGCTAGTCCCCGTTACCTCAGGCGCGTTGCTACTGGGAAGCTCATGTTGTCAAAATGTATAGAATGTTGTGTCTTTATTACTGTTACGAATCTACCAAAATGATTCTGCAATATAAGTGATAAACCATTCGAAATATGTAGACAGTACCGAAACGAAAACTGAGGAAGTAAGGGGTGTTGAGAGGAATAGTGTCTGTCACCGGTAGCTGCGTGGTCAGCGCGACACAATGTCAATCCAAAGGGCCTGGGTTCGATTTGCGGCTGGATCGGAGATTTTCTCCGCTGAGGGACTGGGTGTTGTCCTAATCATCATCATTTCATCCCTATCGACGCGCAAGTTGCCGAAGTGGCGTCAAATCGAAAGACTTGCACCCGGCGGTAGGCCCTAGTCACACGCCATTTGCTATTTAGGGGAGTAGTGGGTTTCAGGGGAGTATGATGTGTTTCGACATGGTATCCAAAAGGTCCCGACATTTGAATTTTGGCAGAAATGGTTATCAGTATATTCAAATACCGCTAGGTGTCTCCCCATGTATCCTCTTTATATCAGTTTGGTAACCGCTGTGGGATGAGTGGTTCGGTCGGTTGTTAGTGAGCATATTTCCATTGTCGTGCTTACGCGAGTCTGCGGTTCTGCGATGACTGACCCAGTAGAGCAGCGTGTCCGTATAATCTTGTTTTAAGCGTAGGGAAACCGGTATAGAAACACATCAGATTTTTGAGCGAACTTCTACAGTCAGAGCCTTAGGTGAGAATCGTTCCGAACGGCCGTCAGTTGGCATCCCACCAGGAAACGTTAGGAAAGGTGGGAATGTGATTCTGTGAGATACTAGAGTGCCTTGGCTTCAAGACCATCAGAGCAATAACGCGTGGAAGTGTGGTGGAAACATTTTGTCAAAGGTTGTCGTAGGTGACGAAAGTTAGGGTATTCCAAATACCGATAAATTTTGGGTACCACCTCGTATTCAAGCGTATCAGAAAGCAATCCAAAAATGAAACTGTGTGATGGTTATGTGTTTAAAAAATTATCTTTAGACATTAGTCAGTTGTGGAAAAATCATAACCAAACTGTGAGTTCCTAACGTAACAGTGACCTCGATCTACGCTTCAACTCACTCCATAACTGCAGCCACCATTAAAAGCAAAAAATGCCGACGGCGGCAACACTAGTCAAACGAGAACGCCAGTGTAGACACATCTGCTACTCCTATACAGGGTGTCCCAAAGCACGATCAGTGTTCAGGGAGAGGTACGAGCCCTTGTTCATCTTCGCTACTGTGAAACAAATCTCTTACACTGCAAGCTCTTCACTTTACATATTTAGAGGTGTGGCAGTATATCCAAAACAAGAATGTCCAGTGATACGGGTCTAAAGTGCATACCTGAAGAGCCACTAGAATTTACTTATCTTCGCCACTGTGAAACATTTCTTCTACTGAACAAGTGCTCATAGCTCTTAAGGTACCGGTATGAATTTTAGAGCCGATGTTTGCTTCGCATGATAGTTTCAGCGGTATCCCTGAATACAGATCATTCCTCCTGGGACACCCTGTGTAAGTCTAGTTACAACACAAACCGAACCATACGAACGAGAACCAACCGACGTATTGGAAACAAAATACATGAACGAAATCTGCAACGAAAAGATTCACACTTGAAAGAATGTACAAATAGTTTGAGTTGTTGATTGGACGTAACTTTGCGTGTGATCAAAGTAAAGGAAAACGTTTATACATACATCGTCAGTTCATTGATTTACGGCAGGATTAAGGCCTTGGATCTCTAGATCATACGAGTAGGCATTCGTCATATTTTACATTTCACACGTTGTGACGCAAATGTTATAAGAAGGAATAGATAAGAAAACGTGAGTGAAAACTGGAGTAGAAAGAAACGTTAGTTGGAGGAGATGTGAATATTAGCACCACTCTGTGGCAGCACACCAAAATTTTTGACGGATGACAAAAGGAAGTACTTTAGCAGTTTATTAAGAGCCAAAGGGTGTTAAATTTTCGTAAAGTGCTGGGTAACTCATCCGGAGGCGGACTGCAGAGGAGATAGAAAAAACTTTTGGTTTCATGGTTGACAGAACTAGAAAACAGGATAAGTTAGATTTTGTGTTACGATTATGATGAAATGATAGTTGCTACAGTGAAAGTACCCGATGGACGACCGCACTGAGAAGACTACAGCACAATAGTGGAGGTTCAAGAGAATGATGGATTCTGAAGTTTATTTTTTACACCCTGAAGAATGGTTTAAGTGGCTCTGAGCACTATGGGACTTAACATCTGAGGTCATCAGTCCCCTAGAACGTAGAACTGCTTAAACCTAACTAACCTGAGGACATCACACATATCCATACCCGAGGCAGGATTCGGACCTGCGACCGTAGCGGTCGCGCAGTTCCAGACTGAAGCGCCTAGAACCGCTCGGTCACAACGGTCGGTCACCCTAAAGAGATACATCCGAAATTTCTGGAGAGAATAGAGAGAAAGCAGAAGTCTTCCCCCGCATGCCGACAGCATTATCTTCCGTGTTGATCTGCACATCAAAAGCTATACCCGAATTCTCCACAGGTTTATATATAATATATATATGGCACGTGAGGTATCCTGACTAAGAATGGGGGCCTAATCATAGAATTCACGACTGACTTCAGTCCAACGGAATACTAAAATTACGTGAGTGTTGTTTGCAATTGGTTTAAAGTAAAGAAATTGCTTCTATCGTCGTTGTTCGCATGTACAATGGCACTACTGACGTCATCCGATATGACATTTAAGTAAAGCTTGCAATCTGTATTTGAACGGGGTAGGTGCACAGGCTTCGCTCTAATTTCCGTACAACTCTGGTTTCCTCACCTGAGGCGAGACGTAGCGCCGACAAACACGAAGCTAATCCTAGCAGTTGATGAAGCTCAGATAGCGGAACACCACGGGCGGAGTTTGCGCACCGATGAAGTTGGTGGGAGGGAGGGGGGGGGGAGTTTTCACGCTGGGCCAATGGAAGCAGCACAGTAAATTGAAGCCTTGTCCGGCGCGGCTCTTTTAATTACGCAGATGAGGCCGGCGGGATGGATTCCTTCTCTCGGTAAACGCAGTTTAAGCGGGACGGCGTATTAACGGCGCGAATGTAATTAGCACTGGCCCCACACACGGTGATGCGATCTGCTTGGTGCGTGGGCGGCGATTGCCTGCGAGGCGAGCGGCGAACCGCCGGTGGGCGTCGGCGCGGGCTGGGACGGCGTCTGCAGATAACGCCGGCGGCGACACGCCTCTGGTGCCGTGTTTACAGCGAGCCGGTAATGAACGCGGAGTAAAATGTGTGCGATAGAGCGCAGTGGCGGCAGCGCCGTTACGTGTAGGTTTACTGAAGAAAAAGGAAAAAAAAGCTGGGGATAAGGTCAAGCGGTTAATCGCTGCATGATAATATGTCGAACAACACTTCGCGTTTTACATTAATATTTAAACCAGACTTTATTCCAAAGTTTCGGTGTTATGCAGCACACGCTGAGGGTATACAGGGTGTTACAAAGAGGGGATGGCCAAACTGTCAGGAAACATTCCTCACACACAAATAAAGAAAAGATGTTACGTGGATATGTGTCCGGAAACGCTTAATTTCCATGTTAGAGCTCATTTCAGTTTCGTCAGTATGTATGTACTGTACTTCCTCGATTCACCGCCAGTTGGCCCAATTGAAGGAAGGTAATGTTGACTTCGGTGCTTGTGTTGACATGCGACTCATTGCTCTACAGTACTAGCATCAAGCACATCAGTACGTAGCATCAACAGGTTAGTGTTCATCACGAACGTAGTTTTGCATTCAGTGCAATGTTTACAAATGCGGGGTTGGCAGATGCCCATTTGATGTATGGATTAGCACGGGGCAATAGCAGTGGCGCGGTACGTTTGTATCGAGACAGATTTCCGGAATGAAGGTGTCCCGATAGGAAGACGTTTGAATCAATTGATCGCCGTCTTAGGGAGCACGGAACATTCCAGCCTATGACTCGCGACTGGGGAAGACCTAGAACGACGAGGACACCTGCAATGGACGAGGCAATTCTTCGTGCAGTTGACGATTACCCTAATGTCAGCGTCAGAGAAGTTGCTGCTGTTCAAGGTAACGTTGACGAAGTCACTGTATGGAGAGTGCTACGGGAGAACCAGTTGTTTCCGTACCATGTACAGCGTGTGCAGGCACTATCAGCAGCTGATTGGCCTCCACGGGTACACTTCTGCGAATGGTTCATCCAACAATGTGTCAATCCCCATTTCAGTGCAAATGTTCTGTTTACGGATGAGGCTTCATTCCAACGTGATCAAATTGTACATTTTCACAATCAACATGTGTGGGCTGACGAGAATCCGCACGCAGTTGTGCAATCACGTCATCAACACAGATTTTCTGTGAACGTTTGGGCTGGCATTGTTGGTGATGTCTTGATTGGGCCCCATGTTCTTCCACCTACGCTCAATGGAGCACGTTATCATGATTTCATACGGGATAATCTACCTGTGCTGCTAGAACATGTGCCTTTACAAGTACGACACAACATGTGGTTCATGCTCGATGGAGCTCCTGCACATTTCAGTCCAAGTGTTCGTACGCTTCTCAACAACAGATTCGGTGACCGATGAATTGGTAGAGGCGGACCAATTCCATGGCCTCCACGCTCTCCGGACCTCAGCCCTCTTGACTTTCATTTATGGGGGAATTTGAAAGCTCTTGTCTACGCAACCCCGGTACCAAATGTAGAGACTCTTCGTGCTCGTATTGTGGACGGCTGTGATACAATACGCCATTCTCGAGGGCTGCATCAGCGCATCAGGGATTCCATGCGACGGAGGGTGGATGCAGTATCCTCGCTAACGGATCACATTTTGAACATTTCCTGTAACAAAGTGTTTGAAATCACGCTGGTACGTTCTGTTGCTGTGTGTTTCCATTTCATGATTAATGTGATTTGAAGAGAAGTAATAAAATGAGCTCTAACATGGAAAGTAAGAGTTTCCGGACACATGTCCACATAACATATTGTCTTTCTTTGTGTGTGAGGAATGTCTCCTGAACGTTTGGCCGTACCTTTTTGTAACACCCTGTATAGCCGACATTCGTTAATTAATAAAAAAGTGCAAAACAGCTATTTTACCCGACTATGTGGTAAGAGAGGGTTCCTACTGAGGCAGATCACTGCAGTATTATTTCAACGGGCGTTCAATAACTAATCCAACACTTTATTGTGAAAGCAGGTTTGTTTTATTCAGGATTCCAATAAGCACACTACTCCCCACTCTTTTGGCTGCAAAACCTTACTTCTCAACATAATCTTCGTTCAGTGCGACTGCCTTACGCCGTCTTACTGGGAGGGCCAGAATCCCCGCATGCTACCACCCCGTTGGTCGACATGAGCCAACGTGGTGCTGTGGCGATATTCGACAAAAAATTGTCACGGTCAGCCTTATAACGCGTAGTAGTTCCGCACAGACGGTCCTTCGTTGCTCTTTATGTTGTTTTGTTAGAAGGCGAGGAACACAGCGGGGACATACCTTTGCCGACCGGTGTGGCCGTGCGGTTCTAGGCGCTTCAGTCTGGAACCGCGTGACCGCTACGGTCGCAGGTTCGAATCCTGCCTCGGACATGGATGTGTGTGATGTCCTTAGGTTAGTTGGGTTTAAGTAGTTCTAAGTTCTAGCGGACTGATGACCTCAGATATTAAGTCCCATAGTGCTGAGTCATTTGAACTATTCTGTAGATATTTTCATTGCAATACAGGTATGAAAGAAGGTTGTATACATGGAAGAACCCTGGAGATACTAAAAGATATCAGATAGATTATATAATGGCAAGACAGAGATTTAGGAACCAGGTTTTAAATTGTAAGACATTTCCAGAGGCAGATGTGAACTCTGACCACAATCTATTGATTATGACCTGTAGATTAAAACTGAAGAAACTGCAAAAAGGTGGGAATTTAAGGAGATGGGACATGGATAAACTGAAAAAACCAGAAGTTGTACAGAGTTTCAGGGAGAGGATAAGGGAACAATTGACAGAAATGGGGGAAAGAAATACAGTAGAAGAAGGATGGGTAGCTTTGAGGGATGAAGTAGTGAAGGCAGCAGAGGATCAAGTAGGTAAAAAGACGAGGGCTAGTAGAAATCCTTGGGTAACAGAAGAAATATTGAATTTAATTGATGAAAGGAGAAAATATAAAAATGCAGTAAATGAAGCAGGCAAAAAGGAATACAAACGTCTCAAAAATGAGATCGACAGGAAGTGCAAAATGGATAAGCAGGGATGGCTAGAGGACAAATGTAAGGATGTAGAGGCTTATCTCACTAGGGTTAACATAGATACTGCCTACAGGAAAATTAAAGAGACCTTTGGAGATAAGAGAACCACTTGTATGAACATCAAGAGCTCAGATGGAAACCCAGTTCTAAGCAAAGAAGGGAAAGCAGAAAGGTGGAAGGAGTATATAGAGTGTCTATACAAGGGCGATGTACTTCAGGACAATATTATGGAAGTGGAAGAGGATGTAGATGAAGATGAAATGGGAGATAAGATACTGCGTGAAGAGTTTGACAGAGCACTGAAAGACCTGAGTCGAAACAAGGCCCCAGGAGTAGACAACATTCCATTAAAACTACTGACGGCCTTGGGAGAGCCAGTCCTGACAAAACTCTACCATCTGGTGAGCAAGATGTATGAGACACGTGAAATACCCTCAGACTTCAAGAAGAATATAATAATTCCAATTCCAAAGAAAGCAGGTGTTGACAGATGTGAAAATTACCGAACAATCAGTTTAATAAGCCACAGCTGCAAAATACTAACACGAATTCTTTACAGACGAATGGAAAAACTAGTAGAAGCTGACCTCGGGGAAGATCAGTTTGGATTCCGTAGAAATAATGGAACACGTGAGGCAATACTGACCTTACGACTTATCTTAGAAGATAGATTAAGGAAAGGCAAACCTACGTTTCTAGCATTTGTAGACTTAGAGAAAGCTTTTGACAATGTTGACTGGAATACTCTCTTTCAAATTCTAAAGGTGGCAGGGGTAAAATACAGGAAGCGAAAGGCTATTTACAATTTGTACAGAAAGCAGATGGCAGTTATAAGAGTCGAGGGACATGAAAGGGAAGCAGTGGTTGGGAAGGGAGTAAGACAGGGTTGTAGCCTCTCCCCCATGTTATTCAATCTGTATATTGAGCAAGCAGTAAAGGAAACAAAAGAAAAATTCGGAGTAGGTATTAAAATCCATGGAGAAGAAATAAAAACTTTGACGTTCACCGATGACATTGTAATTCTGTCAGAGACAGCAAAGGACTTGGAAGAGCAGTTGAATGGAATGGACAGTGTCTTGAAATGATATAAGATGAACATCAACAAAAGCAAAACGAGGATATTGGAATGTAGTCGAATTAAGTCGTGTGATGCTGAGGGAATTAGATTAGGAAATGAGACACTTAAAGTAGTAAAGGAGTTTTGCTATTTGGGGAGCAAAATAACTGATGATGGTCAAGGTAGAAAGGATATAAAATGTAGACTGGCAATGGCAAGGAAAGCGTTTCTGAAGAAGATAAATTTGTTAATATCGAGTATAGATTTGAGTGTCAGGAAGTCATTTCCGAAAGTATTTGTATGGAGTGTAGCCATGTATGGAAGTGAAACATGGACGATAAATAGTTTGGACAAGAAGAGAATAGAAGCTTTCGAAATGTGGTGCTACGGAAGAATGCTGAAGATTAGATGGGTAGATCACATAACTAATGAGGAAGAATTGAATAGGATTGGGGAGAAGAGAAGTTTGTGGCACAACTTGACCAGAAGAAGGGATCGGTTGGTGGAACATGTTCTGAGGCATCAAGGGATCACCAATTTAGTATTGGAGGGCAGCGTGTAGGGTAAAAATCGTAGAGGGAGACCAAGAGACGAATACACTAAACAGATTCAGAAGGATGTGGGTTGCAGTAGGTACTGGGAGATGAAGAAGCTTGTACAGGATAGAGTAGCATGGTGAGCTGCATCAAACCAGTCTCAGGACTGAAGACCACAACAACAACAACACAGGTACAAAGATAAATGGGGGGTAAGATATCAAACCAAATGCAGTTACCCTGTAACAAGCGACCAGAGACTAACGCCTCCTCGTACTAAAAAACGTAGAAAGTGTCCTGAACAAAATCCGATTTTTTTTGGATGGGATTTGGTATCACCCTGTATATAGTTTATGAGGCGCAAAAACTTAACAGCTTACGAATAAATCCTATTGTAGATGATAGTAACGAGTGATCAAAAGTGATATAACCTAAAAGTCAGTCATCTATATGGCACATTTCTGAATGAACTCTTCTAATAGTTAGAGACAAGGAAAAGAAGTGTGATACCCTAGCTCTTTGTTTGCAGGGAAATGGTAAGCTATACTTGCAGTAATGGACAAAAATTTTTGGTCCAGACCGAAGGCTAAAGGAGTATCTTTCCGAAAACGAGCAAATCCTATCTTTTCTGGTCATGTTAAGAGTTTTAACATCATCCTTTTGAACCCAAAAAATGTCTCAGAATAATCTTAAACTCACCCTTTACTGGCATTTATTCCGTCGCAAGAGGGCCGCTGTATTAGTGATGGGGGATTTTTTTTGTTGTTGTCCGGATCACTTTCCTGCCGCATCAGCCGTCAGTTAGTCTGCGATTCGTGTGAACCTGTTTTCTGCGTCGGACATTGGGGACCAATCCAGCATTTGCGTAAAAGAGCGTGGAAAACTGCCTAAAAACGACACCCAGACTGGCCGTTGTACAAGACTGCCGCGCGGTTTCCATCCAGGTCTGGCTGATCTCCCTGTCCCGCAAGCTAACGCAGAAAATTGTTTCGAGAGGCAGCATCGATTTTTTGTTCGTATTTTCTTTTATATATTTTAGTCGAATTTGAGAATGGAGGAGGGCTGTTGTTTTTTACCTTGCGGGGTTGTGAAACCAGCGACACCCGACGTTCGTACCTGTCGGAGGGTGGCGCCTGGCTATGAGTGGTATCGACCGCAGGAGCGCCCTGCCGGAAAACTCATTAGCGGCCTCGCTCGTTACGGGGGGATTTCTGCGTCGCTCCTCTTAAATACCGCCGCAGGCCGTTACGGGCTCGGGCGCCGTCAGCGTCGCGTTCTGTCTCCGTCCCGGTATATACTGCCGCAGACTTGGAGCACAACGGCGCTATTTCCTATGTGCTGAACAAGAAAGAGTACACTGGAATCTCCGGGTGGAAGGCAAGCAGTAACACTCAATTATCCGTACGAAACGTGCTGTAATTTTATTTGCATTAGAAATACCAGGCGGTTAGATACTAGAGTTGTTGTGTAAGATGCTAGTGACTGAGTGAAAGTTGTGCAAATGGGGTAGAGGTTAAATATATTCGACGAACTGCCTTGATATTCGGTTCAGAAGTATGCAAGGTGTAGATCAGTTGATGTGAAACCCAGTATCCGCGTATCCTGACATCGGCCGTTGTACTCCACACAGTAGCCAGAATTTTGGTTGTGGGACCTAAGCTCGTAGAAATGCTGTGTCACGTGCCGTCTATAAATTCTCTAGAGTAAGCGAAAGTATTTCGTTAATCTACTATAATATCGACTACAATAGCAAGAACATTTTCGAGACTGTTAAGTGTGAGAGTATCCTTCTTTAGCGCAAGAAGAAGCAGATGTACTTCTTGGAAGGGGGGAGGGGGACGGGTTGAGGAGGAGGGGGGCTCGCATCGTCAGGCTCGAACCCCCCCTCTCTCCCCGGCTTTGCCGCTGGTTCCACATAACGCATAATGCCTGAAAGATTTACAGCGGAGGCCGACGACATGTAACATCACTTACTTAAGTTCACAGTAGTACTCGAAAACTGAAATGCAAAAGTATTTTTGTAGACGCTCAACGTCAAAGAACGATATTATTGTTTTTGTGTTTGGTCAATGAGAAAAGTCGCGCGGGGTAGCCGCACGGGCTAGGGAGTGTTTTGCGCGGCTCCCCCCGACGAATATTAGAGTCCTCTCTCGGGCATGGGTGTGTGTATTGTCCTTAGCGTAAGTTAAAGTGAGAGTAAGTTGCGTGTAAGCCTAGGGACCGACGACATCAGCAGTTTGGTCCCATAGGACCTTATCACAAATTTCCAAATTTTCGATGAGAAAAGACAGCGAGCTCTGGTTAACCATACTTGGTCAGAGAGCAGTGAGTGATACATCTTTATCCAATATGACTGTAAACGTTTGAAGAACTGTTTGTAGCCGATTTTTGTGGAAGATGCACTTTGCATTGATGAGCACCACGAGGACTCGTGGATCTGCGCTGTGGTTACCACACTGGTCTCGCACTTGAGACAACGCCGGATGAGATCCACGTCCGGCCAGTTAGATATAGATTTTCCGTGATTTCCCTAAACCGCTCCAGGCAAAAATGCCGGGATAATTATTTTACGAAGGGCACGACCCTTTACATTCCCCATCCTTAAAATATTCCGAGCGCGTGCTCTGTCTGTAATGATCTCGATGGCGATGGGACGTTAAGCTCTAATCTTTCGTCCTTTGATTATGCCCTGTTACACGTTTGATCGTCCGTTAAGTGTCTGCGGGTGAAACAGAAGTGCATCTACGAAGCGTTCCTAAAGCCAGTTCATGTGTTCTAAACACCAGAGTTATTCGCCCATTAAATCCAGTCCGTTCTAGTAATATCATCACAGAGAACCTAAAAATTTATATACAGGAATAGTTGGTTGCACGCGTACATTTCTGTCTGAAGTTTGGAAAGCGGGAAATAGAGAAGAAGATATTGTAAATTTGTAATTTAATTCGTCGCTGATGATTCTCTACAATAAAAAAAAGAAAAAGAAATACTTCTAGCGCAGATACGAATAACACCTATAAATTGGGGAAGTAACAATGTCAAAAAATTAACGAATTATTAAACCAGCAACTAAAATCCAGTCATGTGGCAACATGTTAACATATCACTATATGTAATATCTGGTGACAGAAATGCAGAATCTTTCGTACTGTGCGTGAGATAACGACCGTTGGACGACATGAGCTGAGACTGGCAGCTGTGAGATGCCCCTTAACTTGTTTGCTACTGCACGTGGGTTACAGTCTCCAAGCCAGACTGTGTTTTAATATTCCATTAATACAGACCTGCGAGGGCGGCGCCACACTTGACGAAGTTGCGCATGGTAAATTAGATGGCACTTGGTGCAGTTTAAGGTATCGTACGATAGTTCCGGCGACTAGGTTACCAAGTTACTTGCAGCTAGCATGTCAAATGCATTGTGTTCCGAACATCAGGAAACATACAGGTTCTAGGGAACTGAAAGTGGATTGACTCGTGCAGAACATTTAAATCTCTCCATGTGTACGTTTCTGTAGGTGGGTTTACGAACACTGTTTCACATAAAAATATTAATTATTGTGATTTAGTTTGTCTAACTGGTTGAATATTTCTAATACAGTAGTTAAGTTCCCTCCTTTACTAAAAAAATAAAAACGCTTCATCAGTGTGGCAAGTTTGGTACATTACTTATAATGACAAACATTTCATACTTCCAATTAATTTATGTTAATAAATGTTTGGAATGCTCTTGCTTACAGCGATATTTTCTCATCGCTAATTGCATTTGGAATCTGTTTCACCTAGTAGCACATTCTGTTTCGAGAGGGGAAGTATCAGAAACCTATTTTATATCAAATTATAATATTCATCACAGAAAGTAGAAAAGCATTAACCACACGCAACAGAGGAATACAGGGTAAAGCGAAATTCGTCCAACCGGGCTTCGCAGCGCGACTCCTCACATGCCAGCGATAAAAAATGTCTGTGACAAAATTTCGTATGGGAGTACATCCAGCATAAAAAGGACGTTGAAGGGTGTCAATCTGGCAACACTGTAACCACATGTACGGTAACTACCTCTGTCAGCACATATTAGTCGTGCTGCACAGTTGGAAGGAGTTTTGGGAGATGGAGGGTTCGATCCTGGGTTTCGAGCGCATTTTTTTATTTGCTAATTCATTTTGACATTCCATACTGTAATATGCACCATTTCTTAGGTCACATGTATCCTAAATTCACAACATTTTGTAACGCTGAACATAACCAGTACGTGGTTAGACAAATACGAAATAGACATTTGAAACGAATGACCTGTTATAGGACAGAATAACTACAAAAACAATATCAATTTCGAGATGCCAAATATGGTAGCACAGTGCAGTTAATGACTGCATGACCTTAACAATAGAATACGTTGTCTCAGAACAATAGATGCTCAAAGCGACCTCCCTGCACGTCCAAACATTGCGCAACCCGCCGGATCATACAGCTGTGAGCCTCTCACAGCAAAGCTGCGCCCACAGTAACAACAGCAGCATGAACGCGCGCTACCAGTTCTTCCACATTCGTCGGCGGAGTAGAGTACATGTGCTCCTTCAGGTGTCGATACAACTGGACCTCCATGTCTGAGCCATTTCCCTGGAAATGTTGCGTTCAAATACTGTCGCTCATTAATTCCAGTGTGTGCACCATTGTGTTGGAACTATATCCCCTGCCGAACATGTAGTGCAACATCTTCGAGCGCATCAGTCAGGTAGTTTGAGAGGAATGCACAATACCTTCGTGCAACCAACCGGTCAGGCAACATGTAGGGGCCCAAACACCTGTCGCCCAATATTCCGGCCCAGACGTTGATACCAAAGCGAACTTGATAGCCACGGTCGCGGGTGTGGGGCGGGTTAACCTCACACCAATTGTGGGCATTGTGCGTATTGAAGACACCCTCATGAGTGAATGTTACTTCATCCGACCACATTTCGAAGTCATCGTTGGCTTCCTGTTGTGGTTGGAACCATTCACAGAATTGCATCCGCTGATGGCGATCTGCAGGATGCTGGTGTCACATGAAAGCATAATAATCGGGGTGCAGCCCATGCTCGGGCAGCAAGTTAATGGCCGTGTGTTGCGAGACACGCAGCTGCCTTGCTATAGTACGTGTACTTCGCTGAGGTTCTTGGTGTATGACTTCGAGAATAGCTTCGTCAATAGCCTCTGTCATGTGATGGTGGAAGGAGAGAACCTGACTCCCGAAGGTGCAGCTCCAGATGACGTAACACATTTTTATCTGAATGGCGTCGACGTGGGTAGAGAAAATTCGATACATTTATGCATATACATTGGAGTCTGTCACGGGCGCGTTACTCCGCTCGCAACTAGTCCCTGTCTGGTAGACAGCGCATACAGTATAAACAAGCCGTCAGTGCTGCGGGCTGTTCCACCTAATGCACATTACCCTTCTGACAGATATTGCTCTGTATGATCCAAGCCGATTCTGCTGATTGTGAAATGCTCGGTTTCGTATTACGCTGTTACCCTAACGGTAATAGACGTGATGTTTCCACAATCACATCGATAGAGTAATAATAATAATAATAACAATAATAATAATAATAATAATAATAATAATAATGCATTGAGATATGTACTAAACAGCATGTGGTTTCCACACTCAGTGCTGAAAGGCATAATTAGTGGGACCATGGTGATAACACATACAAATAGTAACTGAGTTTGGATATTAATCGCAAAGCACCTTGATAGTCCTACTGGTAACGTAAGGCCCTAACGAAATGTAATGGACCTCAATGAGGCAAGAGTAGTAGTTGGTACTAATGGGACCGTCGGAGGAGGGTATAAAGAAAACAGGTTTCGCATCTAGTAGATGAAGTGGTGCGAATAAATTAACGCCCACGACGTGGAAAGGGCTTCTTTCAAAGCTGACTAATATTCCATTCGTACGGTTGTAGTATGTAAGCGCGAATGTTTTCTCGGGGACCTGCTGCAATCGCTGCTGACGATTAAGATGCCAGATGCCGAACCACCTTAACTACATTTACCAAATAAAAAACACATGCTTCAACCCAGGATCGAACCATCGACCTCCTGCATACTAACGCAAAACTCTACCCACTGCACCAAGTGTACAGTAACGGTAATATGTGCTGACAGAGGTACTTATCATACATGTGGTTACAGTGTTGCCAGATTGCCACCCTTCAACGTTCTTTTTTCTACTGGATGTACTCGGCGGAAGAAATTTTGTGACTGACATTTTTTTATCGCTGGCATGTGAGGAGTCGTGCTGCGAAGCCCGAGTGCGCGAATTTCGCTTCACCCTGTGTACTAAAAGATGTAACAGACTAAAGCTGAACACTCCAGAAAATACCAGGGAGAAAGGATTCCTGCATAAAATACTAGTGTTACTAGTGATGTTGTGTTAGGAGCATGGTACTGATGCCGGCCTTTCTCTACGTGTGAAGACTGCCTCGGTAATGGTTGATGTACAATTGTGCGTCTAATCCGCAAATAAATTATAACCGAAGTGAAGACTGAATGAGGCGATAGCATAAAATTTGAAATTACTTACCGTTACTTCAGTTTGTTGAGACGAACTGCTGCCGTCCCATCTGTATTTCGTATTCACAGGCATCGTTGGGGCGGGAGACAGGGGACTCGCGCAGAGTTTGACATGCTGCATGTTCAGCGACACGCAAGACATGTGGCAAGGGAGTGTGGCGGTGTCTCTGTAACTACTCCGGGACTGCGTTCCACACCCGCACCGTCTCCATTGTTAGTTAAGCAGAATGGCGCTCGCGCATGCCGCAGCAGTATATTCGGGGAGCGTAATAACCTATTTGATTTAACGGGTAATAATGCCAACTGCCCATGCATTCCGGAGAACGGATGCTGTCAAACATATCAGCTCTGTAATTACCACTGTAGCCGGCCACTGCTGTGAACTGCTGACTTTAATCAACGTTCAGTCAATATTTGTGTTTTCATATTCGGCTCTGGGGAACTTCCATCCCTCCGCCTGTACTAGGTTAAAATGAAGTTTATTGCAAGTGAATGACACAAATAACCAGTATGAGAGCGCTCATGTTGCTTTTCCTGTGTTCTACATAGTTACACTTCATACGGTGTTAATGGAGGATGACGGGCTTCAATTGTGAATACGGTACTTTGGTACCACGTCTGCGTACTGAAGTACAAGCCTTCCAATTATACTGCCAAACGACTTTCGAATCGTCTGTGGAAATATGACTGCGAACTTTGTTAATATCTAACAGATAATACTTTGGGACAGCTCTGTGCACTGACGCAGAATATTCACACTCCAGAAGATGGCGTTCAGACTGGTTCGCAATATCAATTGACGAACTGCGCGGCCTTTCGTATATTATCCCACACATTTTTCGTGTTTTACTACTTCTTTAATTCCTTGGTTTATAAATTTTATATCTGCATTCTATAAACTATGTACCGAATCGTCTCATGATAAAGTGGATTTTGGTCGTACGACGGGTTGAGGGAGTGACATGACCGAAAACTGTGTTGTTTTCCTGTTTTACTTGTGCTGTCTTCCCGACAGCCGCGGTACTCACACAGCGTCATCGTCAGAGGGCGCCTCACACCAGGCGGTGAGCACGTGGCGCTTCACATACAGTACGGTCAAGTCGCTTCTTGGATGGCGCTCGTACCAATAAATATTCTGTGATCCCGTTTAAGGCAGTCAAATAGACCTTCCATTCGCCACTAGTTACTTCTGCCACCACAGAGAGCGCTGAAAGCCGGAACTAGTTTTTTGGATCCCTCAAACAAACCACAGAATGACATCCATACATTGAGCACACGATTTAAGAGGAACACTCTCCATATTGAAGTTCAGTTTGATTAGTTAGTAACCTCTACTTTGTTACGCTAGATAGTTACAGAACTTGACATCAGTGCCTCGCCTTCTCTGGAAGCCAAAGCTGAGTGTATTTTTATGATGATTATTTCAATAAATTATCATTATTGTTTCACGCTGTTTTGCGTATTGATTTTGTTTTGTAGAGCTATTGCCCTGTGAAGAGTTTCTAGCTAGGGTGCAAGCAGCGCACTTCCAGTTAGCCACAGAGATATATGCAGGAGAGGAACTGGATGTTCGCTTCATGCTACCTTTATGTTCTGCACGTATCTTGAATAAACACAATCCCTCATTAGGCTTACTGCTTCTCGAAACCTTGTAAACAGGATTTCGCCGGATAGTTCACCCCTACTTACGAGCGCCTGCCAGTTTAGCTTCTTCAGCATTTATGTGTCGCTTATCCGCAAATCAGACCGGTCCGAGAACATTCGTGCTTCCCTCCTTTGTCTGCGTTCAGTATCCTTTGTTAGTCGTATTTGATATTAATTTCTTTCTCTCTCTGTCTCTAGACTGTAACACGGTTCCTCCTCTCAATCATCGCACGAATGCCGAAATGGCAGATATTGATATGAGCGATCGCGGAATTGAAAATCAAGTAAAACTGCTCAACAGTGGAAAGGCAACTGGACCGGCTGTGAAACCTGTGAGGTACTCGTACTACAAGGAATATGCGAAAGAAATTTCTCTCCTTCTGATAGTAGTTTATTGTATGACACTATAGCAACGAAATTGGATAATGAGTGGAAAAAACGAACGTCATTAACATTTTCTAGAAAGGTCGTCAAACAGATGGACTTATTTATAGGTCTATGTCGCTGACGTCAAGTGTTGTATAAGTTTGGAACATGGTACTGAATACAGGCCGAAGTAATGGCTCAAGTGGTTCAAATCCCTCTGAGCACTATGGGACTTAACATCTGAGGTCATCAGTGCCCTAGAACTTAGAACTACTTAAACCTAACTAACCTAAGGACATAACACACATCCATGCTGGAGGCAGGATTCGAACCTGCGACCGTAGCGGTCGCGAGGTTCCAGACTGAAGCGCCTAGAACCGCTCGGCCACACCTGCCGGCTCCGAAGTAATGAATCAAAATTTGTACGAAGGCCGGGATTCAAACATAGGTCTCCTGCTCACTAGAGAGATACGCCAATCTGGCACTGCGGCTGCGACAGTTGCACAATTACCCCAGTAAGCTTCCCTCCCTAAAACATAGTCCAATTCACGCCTCAGCCCATGTTGATGTTCCCATTTTTAAGTCGTATCAGTATTCCAGCGGCTCTCCAACACTGGAATGCAGCTTAGCATTGAACGAAGTGGGGATAATCGTGCCCGAGTTGTAACTAATCCACCTGGTGTGCACCAACGTTCAAAAAGAATGTAACAATTCCAATTACGGAGAAAGCAGGTACTGACAGATTTAAATATTACCTAACCAACACTAGTAAAGTTTTGGTTTCAAAATACTAACACCTATTCTTTACAGAAGAATGAAGTAAATAACGAGAAGGTACTGAATACGATTGCGAGAAGAGAATTTTTCGCACTAGTTGATTAAAAGTAGGGATCGGTTATACGACACATTCTGAGAAGTGATCACCAATTTAGTATTGGAGGGAAGTGTCCGCGGGTAAAAATCGTTGAGCGAGACAAAGAGGTGATTGCAGTAAGCAGATTGAGAAGGAAGTTACCTGCAGCAGTTATTCGGAGATGAAGAGGCCCTCACAGGATAGAGTATTACGGAGAGCTGCATCAAACCACTCTTCAGTCTGAATTCCAGAAGAACAACACGCGCAATCATTTTGGATATTAAACTGGTGATAGCTTTTTGAAACTCGCGAGTGATCGCTTTCGCTAATTTCATGCCATTTGGTACAGTCACTCTCTGCGTTGTGGTTTTTCATTGGCGTTTCGAATGCAAATACTGCTCAGATGCACGTTCAGAGCCATTGAGCTCCCCAGACGGACCTATTCTGCAGTTACTGCTTCTCAACTGGCAACACAGTGCACGCCACCTCCCTCTTATACTGGCGGGATCGCAGCTCGTGACATCTCGTGGTCAATTCCGCATTACGCGTGGATGTCTGGAGACTGTCGATCAGATAGTGTAGTGAAGATGCAGAGTGAAGTGCCGTGGTGTGTATTAGGAGAGAGATCTAGAGCGGAGTAAGAGAGGCGTGGAGTAGCGCAGCGCGCACGAGGGACGCGGTGCCCGGGCGGAGCAGGGCCCGGTGCGCGTGCGAGGATCGATGTCTGGCGCGGCTCGGCGCATCCCCGCCCGCTGGCCGGCCGGCTGTGTGTGGTAGGGCGCGGCCGGCGGCGCCGCGGCACGTGGGGTCCCCCCAAAGGTCACCGCCGATCGCAGTGCGGCTGCAGCCGGCTCCGGGCGGCTCCTCTCTCCGAGCGCTCGCTGCGCCAGCGTTCCACAACCCGCTAGCCCTCCAGCGCCGTTCTGGTCCGCCGTTGTACACGCCCGATCTGAACGTTCGAGCACGATATTACGACCGTGTTCCATACGGCACTACTATGGCACGTGGACCTCAGCACGTATTATCAGTATTGGCTCCCCCACCTCCTCATATATCTCTCTCTCTCTCTCTCTCTCTCTCTCTCTCTCTCTCTCTCTCTCTCCCCCCCCCCCTCTCCACCCCCCCCCCCGCCCCTCACCCCCCAGCTTCTACAGAAGCTTATGAAAAACACGTGCACGCTAGGGAGTCTTGCGCTTAAAAATCGAAAAAATGTCGTCAGCAGTCGTACAACACGATTTTTTGCCCGTTCCTGCGTTACAGTTCTGTTCTCTAAATTACTCGCAAGGATAAGTTTCCGGTTCTAGGGGGAAGGTTTCTTTGTTATGCCTGAGGTTGATATTTTTTATTTTATTTGTCGCAAATTTAAAGATGTGTTACCTGATATTTTAAAACACGTGGTACATATTTTCTAATTTTTGGTAGTTTTTGTTTTATATCTGTCTGCAATATTTGACACAGAATGACCCTTCTTTAAAATAACAGTAATTTTTAGGTTGAAACATAAATAAAATTTTGTTCTTTCGAGACGATGGAATCGAGAGATTTTTTACTGCCATTACCAATTTTGACTGGCGGTGACTACCTTGGAATGGTTTCTTCGAGCTATAAACCGCCAGTTACTACAAAATAGTGTATAGTTAGTAGTAGAGAAAAGGTATTGCAAATTCTGTGCATTAACATTAGCCATTCTTCCACGTAAAGCACAGGGTGCCTTGTTGGCTAGATTGCCAACATCTTACACTACATTTACTCCAGCATTCGCTATCCTTTGCTATTATTTGACTGATAACTGCAATTTGTCACTGCATTTTGGCAGGCTATGTATGATTCATCATCAATAATAATTTACTGAAGATGATAGGGCGGTATTTCCGTAATCCTCCTAAATGTGTGACGGTCGGAGCCGCCGGGGCTAATCTGAGCAACGAGGAATTTTCCCATAGCGGCCGGTGTTTCCCAAAATTCGTTGCGGAGAAACATCTGAAAGTATTCTCAGGAAACAGAACATTGCGGAACGCCTGCTTGCGGGAACAGGAAATTGGCTGAAAGATCCGTATGGGAATAAGTTCGTGGAACGTTTTGAGGGCTCGTGATTCGAGGAGTTTGTCGACAGCCCTTGCGGGGTGTGTGTGGTGTCGTGTACCTCTGGGGGAGAGATAGTGTTGTAAAGCGTGTTACTGAAGTCAGTAGCCAATGAACCTGAGTGATCAACCGTGTTACTTTTTCAGCAGGTAAGAGTATAGGCATTCGAAAGTGCGTTCCCTTGAGCCAGCGTGGAATTCTTCTCGGGCGCTTTGTGGTTTTCTGAAGCGAATGTTGCCTTCATGTGAAGATCCGCGTGCCCTGTTAGTCAGAACCCGTTCAACCAGATCGCTCAACCAGTAGCTCTGGTGTTTCAGTGAACAAGACACGCTTTCCGAGGTGTACTGAAAGCAATAAATAAATAAATAATTGAATTAATATGCTTTTTTCTACCGATATTTTAGAGTGTCATTATGTGAGGCTTGTTCCCCTTATTTATACTGATTTTATGGTGTATCAGAGCAGAGAATTTAATACGGGTCTAGCTCATACGTATATAAAATACACACACTTGCGTGCAGTCCGTTTGTCAGTGATATGTTGGTTTTAGATACGGATGCCTGCGGCAACAGTGAATCTGCATATTACGTGAAGTAATCCATGATTCTGGGTCGCTAACGAAGCCGTCACGCAGGTTGACAACAGATTACCAAGCTACACAAGTTGTTGTTAAAGAATTGTAAGACTAGAAGGTGACCTGTGTCCACCTCTGGTCCAGAAGAGGAGGAAGCTGTGTCTTAAGATGTGCAGCCCGTGAAGATGTTTACGGAAACATCCCTGGTTATATGGTTCAAATGGCTCAGAGCACTATGAGACTTGACATCTATGGTCATCAGTTCCCTAGAACTTAGAACTACTTAAATCTAACTAACCTAAGGACGTCACATACTTCCATGCCCGAGGCAGCATTGGAACCTGCGACCGTAGCGGTCAAGCGGTTCCAGACTGAAGCGCCTAGAACCGCACGGCCAAACGGGCCGGCTGGTTAAATTTTAGTGTGGCTGTTAGAGAAGCGAGGTGCCTAGGCACTGAATTTGTATGAGATTCCGTGGAACAGGGGAACGGCGGTTAATTTGTCGCCTACTTATTGCCTTTGTGTCTTGCTGTTTCCTCCCATTCCCATGTCACTTTTCTGTCATACATCTGCGTAGGTCATATTCGTAATCCGTACTTGGGATTGCAGTCCAGGTGGTATGCTGTGTCGGAACAGCTTCTTTGGCTAAGCGGTCGACAGCTTCATTTCCAGTGATCCCTCAGTGTGATTTCACCCAAGCGAAATTAACGGAATGGCCTTCCTCACGCGTCGATTCCTACACTTCGATAATGCTGTGTACAGTGAGGTTTTCAAAATAAGTGTTAATATTTTGAAGCAGTGTTAGAGCAGATAGAGCCCCTGTAGGGAGAAATACAGAGGTGCTCTCATCCGCGGTGTTAAAACTTCAGCTTTTGGTGTGGGGTGAGTAATTTTTTAGTCCGTTGTGGCTAAATGGAGGTAGCCAGTGAGGACCTCCGGCCTTTCCGCTAATCCATTAGCCGCATTAGAGTGCGTGAGTAAGCGTACGGGCCCGGAGACGCACAGTTGCGGATGGGTGTTGGTGTTTGTATGGGCGAGCGGACGGCGGACAGACTGCGCCGCACAGCCGCACAGCCGCGGGGCCCCTTTGTGCCCCTGTCGAGATGCACAGAGCTGGCGCGCCCGCACCCGCGCTCGCCTTTGTTCACGCGCCGGCAGGAAGCGCCGCCCGCGCGCCCCACACCCGCCACTGTGCCCTGCGGTCTGCGTTGCTGCAGCGATTCACATCGTCCACACTATACGTAGCGCGGCGGTATCACTATCACGTACGGTATCCGTGGACATCTTGAGCAGGCATCTACGTAGAGTCGTCTACCTTATTCCAGTTTCGTGATTTTGTTTATTATAACCTCTTTCAAATTCTAAAGGTGGCAGGGGTGAAATACAGGGAGCGAAAGACTATTTACAATTTGTACAGAAAGCAGATGGCAGTTATAAGGGTCGAGGGACATGAAAGGGAAGCAGCGGTTGGGAAGGGAGTGAGAAAGGGTTGTAGCCTGTCACCAATGTTATTCAATCTGTATATTGAGCAAGCAGTGAAGGAAACAAAAGAAAAATTCGGAGTAGGTATTAAAATCCATGGAGAAGAAGTAAAAATGTTGAGGTTCGCCGATGACATTGTAATTCTGTCAGAGACAGCAAAGGACCTGGAAGAGCAGTTGAATGGAATGGACAGTGTCTTGAAAGGAAGATATAAGATGAACATCAAAGCAAAGCAAGGGTAATGGAACGTAGTCAAATAAAGTCAGGTGATGCTGAGGGAATTAGATTAGGAAATGAGACACTTAAAGTAGTAAATGAGTTTTGCTATTTGGGGAGCAAAATAACTGATGATAGTCGAAGTAGAGAGGATATAAAATGTTGACTGGCAATGGCAAGGAAAGCGTTTCTGAAGAAGAGAAATTTGTTAACATCGAGTATTGATTTAAGTGTCAGGAAGTCGTTTCTGAAAGTGTTTGTATGGAGTGTAGCCACGTATGGAAATGAAACATGGACGATAAATTGTTTGGACAAGAAGAGAATAGAAGCTTTCGAAATGTGGTGCTACAAAAGAATGCTGAAGATTAGATATGTAGATCACATAGCTAATGAGGAGGTATTGAACAGAATTGGGGAGAAGAGGAGCTTGTGGCACAACTTGACAAGAAGAAGGAATCAGTTGGTCGGACATGCTCTGAGGCATCAAGGGATCACAAATTTAGCATTGGAGGGTAAAAATCGTAGAGGGAGACCAAAACATGAATACACTAAGCAGATTCAGAAGGATGTAGGTTGCAGTAGGTACTGGGAGATGATGAAGCTTGTACAGGATAGAGTAGCATGGAGAGCTGCATCAAACCAGTCTCAGGACTGAAGACAGAAACAACCACCTAAAGAGTAAGTTATGAAATTATTTATACAATGTCCACAATGTTAAGAGGAGGATGAGACTACTCCGGCGGAGGATCCGGTGGTAGCGGTCAAGTGTGCGTCGGGTGTACTTGCTTGTGTGAATCTGGTTTTCTCTGGTGAAGAAGGCTTTGGCCGAAAGCTTCAATACGCAACAGTCTTTTCGTTGTGCCTGCCCGCATCTCAACGCGTCAGCTTTACAGTGAGTGGCAATCTTACTCTTTTCCTAATGTTTTTGATATTCCAATTGTTTTTGTTTTTGATTTCCATTGTTTTCTACAGTGTCATCCTCAACTGGAGGATGTTGTTCTTGGTATCTGATTTACGGAATGAAACTTCCGAGATAAACGAAGATCCTACACTAAAGTTTCCAAACATCTACAAGTGGTACAAATTAGAAGTCCGGTTTCCTAATTTCTACCATTGGGTGCATAAGTTGTACCACCCTTCTAAACTATATCCCCCAGCTTAACGATCAGTACTAGTCTGAGGAAATGTTCTATGTTTTAGTTCTTACATCACTATTTGCAGGCAGTACGGTACAACTTCCCCGCTTCTTTTCCCATCCCCGCAAACTTTGCATGAATGCATATTTCCTGTTTAATGCATCTGATCATTTCTTCCATTCTATCTTCCTCGCACAGTTCGCTATACCTTTCCCCTATTTTTCGAATGTGTTTTTGTGGTGGTTTCCCCACAGTCTTCAAAACACTTCTTTTTTACATGTCGATTTGCAGTTCCAGAATTTTGCTGCTTTGCTTTGGTCGGTTCTTGTTTCGCGTGGGCTGCTCGCCGGCTCCCAGGATAGACCTTGATCTTTTGCTTGGAGCTTTCATCGTTTCGCTCGGATTCAGCCATATTTCTTGGAGGGACATTTTCAGCACACTTTTTGCCTGCCGTGCCTGATTTTGCACTGAAATTATTCCGCAATTTCTTGCGTCCGACATGCTTCTTAAACCGAACATTATCTCTTCAAATCTAGGAATGTAGTCTTGTAATTTGTTTTCATCTTAGCTGAGAAAGACTTAACTGCCAAAATTTTTTATTTTCTTGTATGTATTTTTGTATTTGTTTTCAGTGTGGCTCGTAATTGTTGGATTAGGCACATTTTATATTCGTTCACATTCATTTAATCTACGATCCTCATTTGAATATATTGTTACAGCTAAATGCAGTTTTTGTGTGCAACATTTTCAATAACGCCTTTCTGCAACAAAAAATAATTATTTACTTAATGTCTTATGATAAAGAACGCATTAAAAAACTCAAATCATTCCGAAACATTGTATTACACTGATAATGCTAAACGCGTTTTTTTTAAAACTCAGTATACGAGCATGTATCTTAAATTGTGTTGCTGCAGTACTGGAAACTCATAGCGGTACGTCATATGTAAGGTTGCCATTTTGTCTTTGTCAGCTCCCTACAAACGAATCACAATGTATACGATTTGTGACTGTCAGAAAAGTAATCTTATTTCATGTATATTCACCCTTACATAAAACATTACGTTGCCGGGTACCATACAGCAGTAGTTCTTTTTGACACACAGAAAGTTGGATAAAAACTAAACCAACGCTATCTCCAGATGATTTGTTCCTCAACATCCACAACTCGTGGCTGTTCTCTCGGGATCATAGAAGCACACGCTGGACTCTGGCATGGTGATGAGGTGAGGAAAGAAGGCATCTGGATTGGCTTGACACACCTGCAACTTCCCCGCTGCTGCCTCGGTTCGCGGACCTTTTTCAAAGGACGTAAGCAGTGGTGCAACTCAACTGGCGATTACCGTAAAAAACCATACAACATTGTGGAAAGTAAAACATCGCGACGATGTTTTTTCCGGGGCAGCATCATGTTTTGAGGAATATGTCGTTGCATGTTTTCTTAGGGCACTCTGATTACTGCAGAGGATACGGATGACAACCTGCAACGGCATGTACGCCTTCTTCATTGTGCCCATGGATCTGGGTTGCATGTGATGGATGGCAGCTTCCAGCCACACGGGACTGGCAAGGTGGAGTACCTACAACATGAAATCAGACATCCAGGCAACCAGCTCGATCACTGGTCTTAAAAGCCGTTTCAACACTCATGTAACGCTTTCAGCAGAAAGGCGGCAGCCCTGGCATCATCAGAACAGATCACTGAAGGGCTCCAGAGGCCCGACACACAAACTGCCGTATCACAGTTCCATAGTATCGCAACCCTCACTGATACTGAATGTGCTACGATCGGAAAGAAACCACTGACGGCAGTTATCGAAGTCGTGTATCTTGTGGATGTGAACGTACGTAATGTTCTGAGCCAGTGAAAGGGGGACGAGCGCGACCCGCTCCTGCCGCTGATACGGATAAATATACATAAATCGGGGTGCCTAATGTCCTGTGGAGGTTTAAGGAAAAGCGCATGGCAGTTTCAGCTTCGGCTAAAATGCATCTGGTTTGTGACTGATCTTAGTGTAGAAGAATGGATTAAACACGTTGAGGATCGTATTCATTATGTTGAAACGTGTAATGCAGAACACATCAAACAATAAAAGCATTTGGGGATATGCGATAATGTTCAGAAGTCAAATACTAATTGGCTTTTTCAGAGAGTAATAACTGTTCCATATTTCGCGTTAAACTCTTGAAATCAGTAAATTTCTCGTACTACACACTTCCTGAAGTAGCCCATGTTCTTCCTCAGCGTACAATCTGCCTCCATACCATATTTCAGAAAATCGGTTCAGCGGTTTACTCATGAAAGCGTAACAGACTGAGTTATTTTCGCGTTTATAATATTAGTACGGACTATTACTACGGCGTCGTCGTAATTAAAATGCAGATACTCACAGAGGCGCAGTTTGGCCTGTAATAATCGTATGGCAGCGAAACTTGGTAGATACGCTAATGCATTAATGTGGAACCGATTTTACACTACAGGGTGCAGCGAATAAACAGAACAGCCGAATTTGGTGTGTTGCTGAACTGAGTGTTGTGCACGAAGAGCCGTTGCACTCTCCATGTGTGACTGTGTGGCATGGATTCACAAGAACGTTTTTTCTCTGTCTAGTCTCCTTTGAAGCGAATACACCCAGAGGTCCTGCATAGTGTACCGTGACGTCTGCTCGTTATCGAGACCACCTTGTACAGCGTGTGATTTCTACTTTGGAAGAGCGCAACTGTGTGGAACCACTGTTTTCATGCAAGATGCGGCAATACCTCAGTTTGCTCGCCTAGTGAAAGATCTGCTTAATGCACCATTCCTCGAACGTGTTATCTTGAAAGGTTTTCATCTGAATCCATGTGACTTTAGACCCTAGGATATCGAAAAGAATATATTTACCAGGGATACTTCTGTCTCCTGCCAGATTTATAGGCCAGATATAGAACACCTTGCTCAGATTTCACAGGAGACTGCTGCGAGCAACTGATGATCACGTCGTTTTAGGAATTCGGCATCTCGTCTCATATTCAACAAACTGTGCAACCTGCAGCTAATAATTAAATCAACATTATGCCTTTCTCACTTGTTTCATCTTTTCTGCCCACAGCCCGTTCCTGATCCATTACGTATGTAAACATGTCTAGGCGTCGTTTTTGCACCCACAGCGCCAGATTTGCAAAAAAAAAATGGTTCAAATGGCTCTGAGCACTATGGGACTTAACTGCTGAGGTCATCAGTCCCCTAGAACTTAGAACTACTTAAACCTAACTAATTTAAGGACATCACACACATCCATGTCCGAGGCAGGATTCGAACCTGCGACCGTAGCGGTCGCGCGGTTCCAGACTGTAGCGCCTACAACCGCTCGGCCACTACGGCCGGCGCCATATTTGCACCTGGCTGCTAAAACTGGAACTAATATTTTGAGAACGGCAATCGTTTCCGCATTATCGAATTAGAATATCCACCAAGGTTCGCTGCCGTGAGATAGTGACAGCTCATAGTGGGCATCTGTAAGTGCCTGCTCTTCAGTTACAAACATCTGATATACAAAGATTAGTAACCTCTAGTCGTAAAGCAGATGCTGTAGAATCAAGGTAGGTCATTGCCGTAGCTACGACAAGTGAGTCAGGTCTGTTGTTTGGTAGCTATGTTTAGGAAAACAGGTGAGACGTGGGCGATGTGATTAATGATTAACATAGGCTTGGGGGCTAACTCGGGTAGAGGGTCTAGCAACTACTGAGGTCGTGGTTGTCCGTGTGAGGCCTTGAGTTGCCGAGTTAGGCCCTGCCTCGCGCCGTACCTTCCCGCCTCAGCTGTCTGGAAGCGTCGGTCCGTTATATATGGGGTCACGCGGCGGCGCATCTCAGCTCTCGCGCCGCCGTTTAAAATGCAAACGTATGCAAATCCCCGTGGTCAGAATAGCAGCAAGTACTTCCCACCGAACAGTCCCCGTATCAGCGAATCTTAACTGCGTCCTAACACGTCGGCGCTTATGAGCTCTACACGTAGGCAACTGCGACTGCGGCGGAAAATGCCTGTGGACGTTTGAAACTTTCACTGAAGTGGTGAAAAGCGTAATGCCCGTCAACTGCAAACAAAGGCAGGTCTTAGCCTATAAGACAACAGAATCTTCGCCAGAACCTACTGTCGAACCAAGTGATACATATAAGTGACTTCCATTAAACTCGGGTCCACAGCTGCGGCGAATTGTTTAAATGATTGGATGACCCCTTCAGCTGTTACTTTTAGTTTATTAGATGTAGCACTGTACAATTTCAGATACCTGGAAATTTGTGGACAATACGTTTGTCAAAAATCCGCGATGGCACGTTATCCAGACTAGTTTCTTGCGCATGTTGTGTTTGCCCACAGCTCTTGTATTTGAGAGTGCAAATGTCATAGCTCTAACAAAAACCTCTACGACTGGCTCCACTAATAACGGTGCGCGTTACAAATTTGAAATTACGTGTATGGCTGGTTCAAAGGCTCTGAGCACTATGGGACTTAACATCTGTGGTCATCAGTCCCCTAGAACTTAGGACTACTTAAACCTAACTAACCTAAGGACATCACACACATCCATGCCCGATTCAGGATTCGAACCTGCAACCGTAGCGGTCACGCGGTTCCAGACTGAAGCGCCTAGAACCGCACGGCCACACCGGCAGGCGAAATTACGTGTATTCTGACGTTAACAACTTCAGGGGAATTCGTTTGCTACCAGTTGCATGTAAAATATTTTCCATGATTTTACTAAATAGAGTAGAAACAACACTGTACAGTCATTTAGGAGAATATCAAGTTGGTTTTAGGTAGGGCAGATAGTGTTCTGAACAAATATTCAATCTGAAGTTATTGAGTTCAAAATATTATAGTAATATCAGTTGATTTCAAAGAGACCTTTGATTCCGTCATAGACAAACGTAGATAAAATAGGTCGAGAATTTGGTGTAAAGTAAAAATTAGCAAATCTAATTCGTGAAACACACACACGGTATCTAAAGTGAAATTTATGGCAGAAATATCTCAACCCTTCCGAATAAAGACAGGTGCACAGCAAGGCTGTGGCGTATCTCCAGTTGTTTTTAATGGCGTTCTAGAAAGAACACTGGAAATTTGGATTGAAAAACTGAGTGACTATAAGATTTCAGCAGTAAAGTTGAGAAGAAGTAACACACGTACTGCAATAAAATGTCTCGCATTTGCAGATGATTGTGCTATGCTTTCTGAAAATATTTTACTGTAACACAAATTCATGTTTTGCAAGTAGTAGCCGGTAAGGACACCTTAAGAATTTCTGCAGAAAAACAATTTTTTTTACTAACTTTAAAAATGCAAAACATTTCTGAAAAGTTATTGACCAAATTGAAGAGGTTAAAAATTTAAATATCATGCGGAGATAACCCAAGAAAATAGTTTCGAAAAGATGCCAGAATGTTTACAAGAAACCGAATGTCTCACATTAATATATAATTTAGACAAATTTGATATACTACATAGAAAGGCGAATCATTAGGAAAATATTAGGCCTACTAAAATCTGTGGAAGGCTGGAAATTACGTAGTAATGAATAAATTTATCGAAACATAGGAAACGCCTCAGAAGTAATGAGAAAAAGACGACTTGTATTTTTTTTTTGTGACGTTTGTATTGAATGCAAGAGAATACGTTAACCAAAAAATCTTAAAAAATCTGTGGGGTAAGAAGTAAACAAGGAGCGAGATCCACAAAATAAAAGAGGATTAAGAATAATATAGAAGCTGAAGAAGAGAAGTATTCAGGGAAAAAGTATTGAGTTTACAAGGATTCCAAGATAGTGAACAAGAAAGCTGATTAGTATTTACTAAAAGCATACTATGTAGCTTATTTTCTTTTCCCGTTTTCCATTATTAATTTCATAATGTTTACTAAATCAGAGTACTCCTGTGTTTTTTATTATTTTATTTCTATTGATATGCTCTGTCTCTTTGTACCACAACAGCTATTGCATTCAGTGGAAGTTATTGATCTGCAGGTTCAAATTACAAAGGTCGCTGGTGGACGAGGTGCTTATACCGTGACTTTACTAAAGGTCATTGGTATAGCTTTAGGCAGAGCTGCCGCAGCTTCGCCGTGGTACAGAATGAAGTAGTGAACAATGTGTTAAATGACATCTCTGACTTGGATAACTGAGTTTCTAACAGTGAAATAATCGAAATGACATTTGTGAAGCGAATAAATAGGAACTGCTTCTCAGGACAAACAATTTTATTATTCTGATTGTAGTATGTCATTTTGCTGTATGGGTGGTTTAAGTTCTCGGGTACTTTTGGTGAAAAATTCGAGGGGTTTATTTTATGAACTCGCGTCTGTACTTCGTGTGATCTGTCGCAGTGCTTAAGAGACTGCTGGCGTGTTCGGAAGGACTGGGATTCATTTCACCTTCCAGCCATACACATGTAAATTTTCTGTTGTTTCTCTAAATCACGTAAGGTGAAAATCGAAATGCGGGGCAATTTCCATCTCCAACCTTCCTGCATCGGAATCATCGTCTCTAATGCACGTAACATTTCTTCTTCGTTTGCGGATCTATAATGATGCTTACACCGACGTTATGGATCACATTTCAAACGTCCAAATATTTGGCCTGTACACGTCACTCCCTGACCTGCTACTAGTGTTGCTATAAACTTCTAGATCATTTTTTCGCTGCCTTGACCACTAATTTGCCAGTTGCCCAAGTGATTTTTTTCTCGTTTGGTTCCGTTCTTAAAGAAAGTAATCGTATGTTTTCGGGTCACCTAGTCCGCACGAGAAGACTCTATTTGAAAATGCATCGCACGGCAAGGATATCATGTAATGATAATGCCTCGAATACAGCCGACATGTGCTGGCATCATCAATGGACGGAATATTAAGTTGTGATGTGTCTGGTTTCCTGGGTGTGACTGACCGGTGATGTGCTTTCGGGTGTTGAACCGAGTTACTACTTAAATTTTTCTGCACGACATTATGACGACCGACCCAGTCATCATCTCCAAGCGCAATATTATTGTGTGTACTCGCTACCTCGTCTTCAGCTAGCCTAGTTGGGAATCAGGAACTCTCCTGAATACCCGAAAGCACACCATTAAGGAGTCTTATGTCTTTGAGACGAAAATCACGTGCACAGATACCAAAATGGAAACAGAATTTTGTGCGAGTGTAAATTCATGGCATAGGTACTGCTTCTTCTTCTTCTTCTCCCTCCCGTCGCAGGTTTTCGGTTGACTTCTGTTACAGTAACTGTGGCGTCGAGCTTTGAGATTGATTTGTGAATCACTAATACCGCCCTAAATGGCAGCTTTTAGAATTTCGGTAGTGTAGGCCGTTTGTGGTCACGGACGCTTATCACTGGTCGGTATCGACATTGTGGAACTTCCGTTTGCGATATTACTTCCTCGTTTGGGTCTAGGTTCGTCGTCAGCCATTGATTTGTTTGAAGTGTTACGGAATGCGGGGCGGTTTATCTCATGCGTAGATAAGCCGTGTAAAGTATGGCGATACTTTCATTGTGCACCGGCAGGCTAGAGCTGTTGGCTGTCCCGTATTGGGCATAGCTGAAAATGCGGCACTACTTTTTTCCTTTTTTAATTTTTGCTTTTTTGTTCCGCCCTCCGTTGGCCCGCGTGAGATAGCCGGCGGGCGTTGTGTTATCGGGGCTGTGCGGCGCGCCCGTGGGCGATTACCTGTGGCTGTTCTGCTCTGTTCTGTTCTGTTCTCGCGTGCTGTAATCGGCCACGCTGCTTCTCCTCCATTGTTCCCGCGCCGCTTGTTTCGCCACTGTGCACGCTCCATGTTTCGTAGCTCTTCGGAAATTCCACACGCATGCCCTCTTTCTCCGCGCAGGCCGCAGAGTGCGATGTTCATAAATCGGCATTGTCTTCAGTATGTGCAAGGCACACAAAAGTTAGACACGCTTGCATAACAAGATACGGCTTTGCCCTGATTTTATACGTATATATAAAAGCTGAAAAACCTCAATACGGTCAGGGGCAAAACTGTGGCGTTCGTGTATAGTTGAGAGCTCCCAGCGTGCCCTCAATATGACCGTCTTCTGTGCAGTACGTCCGATTGTGTTGCTATGACTACTGAACACAGACACCGTCGGGTAACCGCGACGGTCAGGTCACCGCGCATCTGCGGCAGATTCATCGATACACTAACTTGATTTGAAATTTAATACCTGAGCTTAACTGCAGAAGGTATAGACGTACTACCTAGAGCGACATATGAAAATTTGTGCCCGAC
This sequence comes from Schistocerca cancellata, assembly GCF_023864275.1. Classification (NCBI taxonomy): domain Eukaryota; kingdom Metazoa; phylum Arthropoda; class Insecta; order Orthoptera; family Acrididae; genus Schistocerca; species Schistocerca cancellata. Next base: position 803,844,749 of record NC_064627.1, on the reverse strand, counting down.
CGGGACTCGACCCTAAGTGATCAGGAGAACGCTCGTGATAAATGTGAAATCCAGTTTCGAGGCCCCGTCTGGTACAAATTTAACAAGTCGCTTTAGGTAGTACATCTATTCCTATTCCGATTAAGTTGAATTTTAGTTATAAATTTGAACCTTAGTTTTTCATCAAATAAAAAAATGACTATCAGGTGATCCCATAGAGCATTATTGATGTGGTATGGTGTACCATAATGTTGAAATATGTTTCTTACAACATGGAAAGATGGGTGCATCACCATTCTGACCATAAAACCTTCAAACAGTTGGTGTCTATGATATTCCAGCCAAGCGGAGGGAATACTATTGTGTAACATGAATGTGTGGCACAAATGAGCTAGACATTACAATTTATCATTAGAAAAGAGAAACATTGGTGTGAAATGCGTCGTTCGAGTCGTATTTCATTGTGACCGAAACTTGTACGTAGTATATCTGTCCATTCAGTGACACAGTGAAGGATTTTGGATACTCTGTTGCTAATGTTTGTATTTTCCAAGCAAGAGAATGGTCCTTGCTGCTTGGTACGAGTCGCTGATTGTGAACATTGACTAGCTGTAGTGCAATTTTTACTGATCCCCCTAGATACGCAGTTCGATCTAAACTTAACACTCTTTATCAACCCATCTTGTGTAATATCATTATGTTTTTTGACACAAGCTGGGTTTGTTACATACAATTAACTAACATTTTACTCGTGTATTTCTCAGTACCTCATATATGAGATTTAGAGACTCATTCTGCAACAAACAGGCGTTAAGACACTGGACTCGTGGTCTTTAGGACGGTGGTTCAAATTGCCGTTCGGTCATGCATACCTTACGGTATGATATTTTCCTTCAAAAATACACGGTGAATTTCTTTCCTAATATTTCCTCTGTCAGAGCATACGCTGCGTCTCTAATGACCTGGTGATGCAATCTTTCTTCCTTCTTCTCAAATAGAGAAGTTTACTCAGACTGTTGCATATGCGCTGAGCTGCTCCTGCGTTTCGACGTTGTGATTTTTCATCGTATTAGTTTCTCGTGAACATCCAGCCAGCTGTGACTTCCTGTTCGCCGTTACAATGACTTCATTAACTAGGACACAGATACAATGTTGAACGAGTTATTTCCAGTGACATCTAATGCGCAATAACCATTGTGACCGAACAAGTGAAGAGATTTGTACAGATGTATGTGTAACCAGGTAACTGCACAAGAAGATCCGTAATACGTCTGTGGCAGTGTTCACGAAACCGCTGTAGAACGAGGAAACAGAAAAAAATCAAGACGTAGATCAAACGACAGATGGCAGACCTCTTCTACATAATTTGATATTAACGGCAAATAACACTTCGGATAGTTGTGCAAAGTACAGTTAAGGGAAGGTTTTCCCGACAGTTAACAGGCGTTGTGGACACGGTGCGGTTCAGAAGTGGACCGCTCACACTGTAGTGAGGAATTCACTATTCAGAAATTTAGTGGCAGATAAAAACTGTGTATCTGCCCTCCATTCGAAGGCAGAACCTTGTTTTTCGCAGTCATTGCTTTTTCCGACTGAGATACCGACTCATGAACTGGTTTTACATCTTTCCTGTTGTGGCTGTTTTTTAGTCTAAATGTAGAAACATCCAAGATGTATGAGCGGTGTTCAAAAGAAAAGGTGCAAAACATAACTAATTATAACTGAAGTCAAAAGTAATCACCAGAGGCCTGAGCATAACTATCCCACTGAAGCCACAGGGTAACATGTCCGGGCTGTGGGGGAGGATGCTCAAGCTGCTTCCAGTTGAACTTGGACGTTACACTTTTTATAACCTAGGAGAGGAGTTGAAGAGTTTAACAGAGCACTGAAAGACCTAAGTCGAAACAAGGCCCCGTGAGTAGACAAAATTCCATTAGAACTACTGACAGCCTTGGGAGAGCCAGGCCTAACAAAACTCTACCATCGAGAGAGGAAGATGTGAGAGACAGGCGACATACCCTCAGACTTTAAGAAGAATATAATAATTCCAATCCCAAAGAAAGCAGGTGTTGACAAAAGTGAAAATTCCCGAACTATCAGTTTAATAAGTCACGGCTGCAAAATACTAACGCGGATTCTTTACAGACGAATAGAAAAACTGGTAGAAGCCGACGTCGGGGAAGGTCAGTTTGGATTCCGTAGAAATGTTGGAACACGTGAGGCAATACTGACCCTACGACTTATCTTAGAAGCTAGATTAAGGAAAGGCATACCTACATTTCTAGCATTTGTAGACTTAGAGAATGCTTTTGACAATGTTGACTGGAATACTCTCTTTCAAATTCTGAAGGTGACAGGGGTAAAATACAGGGAGCGAAAGGCGATTTACAGTTTGTACAGAAATCAGATGGCAGTTATAAGAGTCGAGGGGCATGAAAGGGAAGCAGTGGTTGGGAAGGGAGTGAGACAGGGTTGTAGCCTCTCCCCGATATAATTCAATCTGTATATTGAGCTGTCAGGAAGTCGTTTCTGAAAGTATTTATATGGAGTGTAGCCATGCATGGAAGTGAAACGTGGACGATAAATAGTTTAGACAAGAAGAGAATAGAAGCTTTCGAAATGTGGTGCTACAGAAGAATGCTGAAGATTATATGGGTAGATCACATAATTAATGAGGAGGTATTGAATACAATTGAAGAGAAGAGAAATTTGTGGCACAACTTGACTAGGAGAAGGGATCGGTTGGTGGGGCATATTCTGAGGCATCAAGGGATCACCAATTTAGCATTGGAGGGCAGCGTGGAGCGTAAAAATCGTAGAGGGAGACCAAGAGATGAATACACTAAGCAGATTCAGAAGGATGTAGGTTGCAGTAGGTACTGGGAGATGAAGAAGCTTGCACACGGTAGAGCAGCATGGAGAGCTGCATCAAACCAGTCTCAGGACTGAAGACCACAACAACAACAGGAGAGGAGTGGGCGCGCGTTATCGTGGAGCAGGATCACTCCTTCCGTGAGTAGCCTAGGGTCTTAGCTCCTACTGGGATAGCATAGGTTACGGTGTGTCTCACAGTGTACGTCACTGTTAGTGGTTTTTCCGTACCCGAGCAATTCGATGAGTATCGGACCTAGTACGTCGAAAAAGTCTGTGAGCAACACCTCGCGTACTGAGTGAACAGCTTTGATTTTTTTTGCTTGGAGGTGACGACACTGCATTAGCATCCCTAGATGTCTCATTACGCTATCCCGAAGCGGCATACGCAAATTCAACGAGTTCGGTTGTTACGACTTCGTAACTTTTCATTTAAACACTCCTTACATTACATAACTAGTAATTTTCTATGTTAGTTAGTGCACCTTTTATGTATCATAAAAAAAACAGGTTCCTGTCGACATCCGTGTGATTAATTACAGAATAGAAGTAGTTGCGTCGTTATAAAGACCAAGTCCGAGAATTGGACGGTGAAAACGTGTAATTGCACACATTCCTCCGTCCGACGTTGTAACAGCTGTCGTTATGCCTCTGATGTGTCGCTAACGCTACTCAGATTCCTACATAAATGTTAAACACGCGTGTGTGGAATTACATTATATGAATTGCCAACCAGCACTAGCGCAGAGCGTGAATATGAGTAGCAGTAATGTGGTTTTGATGAGTTTGTCGGCGGCTTCATCACTGAAGTTACAGCGCTTACCCATGCATTGATAATATCAGTGAGTCGCGCGTGTGTGTGTGTGTGGGCGGGGGGGGGGGGGGGGGTAGTGGAAGGAGAGGTTAGTGGAGCTGCTTCTAGGCTACAGACCTTGATACTGTACTAACAAAATTTTGTTATTCATTGAGATTTTTGGCGTGTGATGGAACTATACTGTGACGTTAATGGGCGGGTAAAAAGCATTATAGCGGATATGAGTGCAGACGGGCATAAAGCCTAGCGTGACAGAAGGAACTCGCACTGTAGAGCTGCCGTTCATTATTAGCATACGCAGACTTTCAAGAATAACGTCAGAAGTAATTTCATGAAAAACGTTGCGAAATGAAGATAATGCATCCATAATCATGAACATTAAATTACTCGAGCCATTTCCACCTGAAATTTAGAGGAGGAGTTGCAAGGGAAAGAAACCTGTGTATTAAATTGAATGTTAACATTTGTAGTTCTGGAAAATTGCGTAAATACAACTCTAGACTAGTCAGAATATTCGCTCCACGAGAAGATGAAAATAACTTTAGGTCTCCAGGTCTGGGACATAAATGCTTGAATTACGCCCAGATTCAACAGAAGATCCCGTAGAATGCTACAAATGTCATTGGACCGTCTCTTAGACAATACTACACATCGGCTTCGCGCATACTAATTCTCTAAGGAGAGCACTGGAGCAGGAACCGTGTTCTGAGTAGGCAGGCAATAGAAAAGTGAGAGAAAATTCGTTGATGAAGGAAAGGAATTCTCTGTAAGATTCTGCGATCATTATGCATATTGAAATCTACAATCTGTCTAGATCACGAGAGAAACTTAGTACTGTTCATTCGCTACATATTTCAGCTGATGCCATCATGAGTCCATTATTAACGTTTTGCATGATCACACATTAAATTCTACACTGTGAATGTTTGACTTCTAAGGTTTTCGTGAGACCATGACAAGAGCCGAAACGCGCGCCGAATTAACAGTAATAAATTTTCGTTTCGTGAATTCAACGCTTGTTTCATGCTGCAATAGCAATATTTTTAATTTCGGGATGCTTTTAGCCTATTGTGAAAGATATCTTAAGTGAATTTTGAGTTACTTTTTACTTGTTTTGACAATTTCTTCGGAACCTCTCAGATGGTAATCGGTCGAGACACACACACTTTCGCTTCACTTAAACACTGAACAAACAGTTATTCCTGGAAACATCATTACAGTTCTTGCGTTATCAATCTGAAATAATTGCCAGATCTCCAGCGAAGTATTTTACAGCGTACAATACACGAAAAAAAGTGTGGAAAATCAGGAAAGCCCGAAGTTTCGACGCAGATTTGTGTTGAGATTTTTAAGTGAAGTGTAAGTGCGTCTCTTAAGAGACGAAGTGCAGAAATTGTCGGGACAGGCAAAAAATACCTGTAAATGCTGTGCAGAAAGCCTTTAATATCGAACGAGAAACGTCCCTGGAAATTACGTTTTAGTGCTGCAGCGAGAAATAGACATTCATTTATAAAATGGTTATTTATGTACTAGCTGCTGAAAACAGTCTTTTTAGTAATGAATTAATTTTGCGATCAAGACAAGAAGTACATATCTATGGTTCTGAATTACAGACTTACAGGGTGACAATTATTGAACTGTATGAAATAAAATCGTCATAATTTGGGTTCACCAATAAGCAAAGTTTGCGCATTTTGGGGACTGAGAATTCGCGATCGAGAAGTCTCCTCAACCACAACGGGTGACTGTGTGGTGTGCAATGTCCAGTCACGGAATAATCGGCGCGATATTCCTTGACGGCATGGAGACTACCGAACGGTAAGTGAAAGTTTTGGAAGATAATTTCATCTCCATTGTGCCAAGTAACCCTGATTTCGACAAGATGTGGTTCATGTGAGACAGAGCTCGGCCTAACCGAAACAGGAGAGTGTTTGCCATCCTAGAGAAACATTTTGGGGACCGTATTCTCTCTCTGGGGTACCCAGAGGCCACTGGCATGGGCCTCGATTGGCCACCATGTTCTCCGATTCCGAACACATGCGATTTCTTTTTGTGGGCTGTTTTAAAGACAAGCAATAACACCAAAACCATTGCTGAGCTGTGAACAGGCATTCAGGAGGTCATCGACAGCGTCGATGTTCCGACACTTCAGCGGGTCATGCAGAATTTCGCTATTCGTCTGCATCTCATCAACGCCAATGATGGCAGGAATATTGGACTTGTCATAACCTAAACCCGTATATCTTTAGTGACGTTTACATGTTGAATAAAGTGTGTGTACACCGTAGTTTGTAACGAATTTACGGTTTTTTTCACATACTTCAGTAATTGTCCCCCTGTATTTCGTGCGTTTTATTTTGTGCTATGATAGCTACCATCACTTTTTCCTCATGTGTAGTGCCTTCATTCCGCCTCATTTTTTCTTTGCTCTTTTTTACTTTACGGCAGTCGTGTTCAGTACCGCAGATCGCGTTTGTGTCAGCTAAACAAGACGTAGCCGTTGGAAGTCTTGACACGTAAGAAGGTGATCGTAAGGCAGCATCCCTGAAGACGCCCCCTCTAGCGGCGGACTGGTGGGATGTCAGGTTTCAGCAAGGCTAAACACCGCGCCTCGTGGAACAGCGGTGTTGGGAGCATGCCCGCCATCCGCCGTGCCTGGCACCAAGTCCTGGCGAGTATTGTGCCCGCTTAACACAGTCGTGTGCCGGGCTATCTGTCCATGCAGCAAGGCGCTACATCGAGCGAGCGGCGCGCGCGCGAGCACGTCTTTTGGTATATCGTCTGGGAAAACACACAGTGTTAATCTCAATGTTATAAGGAAATTAAGTCCAGATGTGAATGCCAAGTATTTGTAACGTGTCAGAGCACATTCACTCATTTTTTTTAAGAAAATAAAGCTTCATCTGATTTAAAAATTGGATTAGTTTCGGGTTGGCAACACATATAGCAGTCAAAAGTTTTACAAAGTGTGTGCAGTTCCTCGTGTGGGGCCATGCGTCAGTGCTGGACCCTTGACAGCTGGGATTACTAACTCGAGAGCAGTGTGGATTCACTTATTGGATTCGGTACGCAGGCACTGCAATAGAGCCGTCGTACATTGCAGAGAGCGTCGTGTTAAAATTCCGAGAAGAGTCAGCCAAAATATTACTTCCTCCGACAGATACATGACGATATGGCAGTGACGTGGAAATAAAGGGAATGAGATATCAGGAGTGTAGATGAAGAAGTAAAAAGGCCCGCTGAAGTTTTTATTTATTTTTATATTTGTTGTACTGTTGGCTTGGAAGTATAAATGGAAATGTAAACATCAAATATAGAGACGGGAAGGAAAGGGGAAGGAAATCTGCAGGCTAGCCGCATGGGGCATTGTGATAATGTGATGCCGGAAGTTGAAAATTTGTGTCGGAACGGGACTCGAATTCGGATTTTCCGCTTGGCATGAGCGTTATCCTTAACCGATTCGGATTTGCGGACACGGTCCCTGACCGAATCAAATTTTCAACTTATCGAAACCTGCATTGCAGTCCTCCGTACTTTCAACTCACTACCCGCAAATCCTATTCCCCGTAGGAGTTCGGACGACGCCGGCCGGTGTGGCCAGGCGGTTCTAGGCGCTTCAGTCTGGAACTGCGCGACCGCTACGGTCGCAGGTTCGAATCCTGCCTCGAGCATGGATGTGTATGATGTCCTTAGTTTAGTTAGGTTTAAGTAGTTCTAAGTTCTAGGGAACTGATGACCTCAGATGTTAAGTCCCATAGTGCTCAGAGCCATTTGAACCAACCATTTTTTAGTTCGGACGATATTTGTGCATTCGCAGTGAAGCAAACGTTGGGGAGCCTTCCCCCCACTCAGATATATACATAAATAAAAATGGTTACATTTCCGTAAATCAGTTACTTGGAAGTAAAATGTTTAGCATCACTGAAATTCGTTTGTAAAGTTAAGCGTTCTGGGAGATCAAATTTGAAGATACGTGTAATAAATATCGCACATCTCTGTTGAAGAGAATTCTTCTGTATGTACCTTCCAATAATTGAAGCGTGACCTCAGAGCAGATAACTTCTACGTTTTATTTGTGTGGCCTTATTTTTTTGGTGGCGGCCATGGTTTCATTTTGACGGCGGCGAGGCCTCCACTGCCCGTCTTAGCGAACGAATTGTCGCTGCTGCTTCGCTCGCTGACCCCGGCAGTATCTATCGAAATATTGAACGGATCCTGAATCAACGCAGAGACTGCCCGCGATTTTATTTTCTGATAGCTGGTATACGTGAGGCCTGGAAAGCCCCTTGGCGTCAGCGTTCATGCATTTGTAACGAGTCTAAGTCCGCCAGGCGCGCCGGAAAGAAATCTGCAATGCGAAATGGCCCTCTGTGGGCAGGATAAATCCATTCCCTGCCGTCTTGATCACTTTCTCTGAAACACTTTGCGATTGGTTGGTAGCAGAACTTTGAATTATTGATGCCTTTGTTCGAAATGTGTTCATGTACTGACTGTGAAGGTGCTGTGGGGCCCGGTACGTGTATAAATCGATAAGAAATGTATTATTTGTGAATCTGGAGCGATAAATTTGATATATTTTCTATCTAATTAAAATATTTTGGCTTCATTAAAAACTTTTGTGACAACGATGTCTCGCCTGTCCATATGGCAGCCGTAACTTTGCAACTTATTTGGTGTTGTACTTTTTCATACGAGCGGTAGAATTTGACGTTCAGCTTATCTTATATATAATACTGCAGCGGTTAGCGTAGAATCCACGTAATGTTTTCATTTTGACTAGGAATAAAGCAATAAAGGAAACAAAGGAAAAGTTCGGAGTAGGTATTAAAATCCATGGAGAAGAAATAAAAACTTTGAGGTTCGCCGATGACATAGTTCTGTCAGAGACATCAAAGAATTTGGAAGAGCAGTTGAACGGAATGAACAATGTCTTGAAAGGAGTATATAAGATGAACATCAACAAAAGCAAAACGAGGATAATGGAATGTAGTCGAATTAAGTCGTGTGATGCTGAGGGAATTAGATTAGGAAATGAGACACTTAAAGTAGTAAAGGAGTTTTGCTATTTGGGGAGCAAAATAACTGATGATGGTCGAAGTAGAGAGGATATAAAATGTAGACTGGCAATGGCAAGGAAAGCGTTTCTGAAGAAGAAAAATTTGTTACCATCGAGTATAGATTTAAATGTCAGGAAGTCGTTTCTGAAAGTATTTGTATGGAGTGTAGCCATGTATGGAAGTGAAACGTGGACGATAAATAGTTTGGACAAGAAGAGAATAGAAGCTTTCGAAATGTGGTGCTACAGAAGAATGCTGAAGATTAGATGGGTAAATCACATAACTAATGAGGAGGTATTGAATAGAATTGGGGAGAAGAGGAGCTTGTGGCACAAGTTGACTAAAAGGAGGGATCGGTTGGTAGGACATGTTCTGAGACATAGAGGGATCACCAATTTAGTATTGGAGGGCAGCGTGGAGGGTAATAATCGTAGAGGGAGACCAAGAGATGAATAAACTATGCAGATTCAGAAGGATATAGGCTGCAGTACCTACTGGGAGATGAAGAAGCTTGCGCAGGATATAGTAGCATGGAGAGCTGCATCAAACCAGTCTCAGGACTGAAGACCACAACAACAACATAGGAATATACATAATTTATATTCGGTTCTGAGTAGAACTGAAGCTGTCGCAGGATGTGACATTCAAGCAATCCCCTTCCAGCCATCTATATTTAGTTTTTGCACGGTTTCTTTAACCGCTTTAAGTTTAATGCCGAGATGGTTTGTTTGAAAATTATACAACAGACTTCGTTCCCCATCTTCCCTGATCCGAGCTTTTGCTCCGTTCCTAATGACCTCCTTGATGACGCAACTTTGACTTGCTTCCTTATTTAATTTTGAATGCGCGAAGTACTATCACGGAAAACTTGTATCATTTTATCACTGGGGTTTTGCGGGAAATGATAATGACCGAATCAGTAGCTCGTATTTGATTGTGAATTTTCTCTACAGCACTTCAGACTCCCAAGCGCGTTTGTTTATGCACCTGTGTGAGGTGTTTTTGGACCCATCTTGCACAAACTATGTGAAACCCAAGTCTTTTGTGGATGATTTCATAGGCAGAGCCGTGACTAATTTGCGGACGATGTGCCACTTCGTCAGTAGTTTATCGTCTGTCTAAGAGAATCATTTCACGTGAACGGTCAGTGATTTCTTCATTAGTGGCGGTAAACGGTCGCCCGGCTCGTTTATCGTACGTACGCTTGTGCGACCATTTCGGAATTTTTTAATCCATTCGTAGACACTCCGTTGTGGCAAACACTGTTTCCGCACTGTACCGGAAGTCTTCGATGAATTTCGGCTCCTGATACGCCTTCCGGCCACAAAAAACTGATCACTGAACGATGTTCTTGTTTGGTGCCAATAGACAGCGGAGCAGCCATGATCAACAGCATGGCAGCGATAGCGAAACTAAACTAGCAGCTTGAAAATTGCAAAAATATAACAACGAATAAACGAAGCATGCCTTATCAACGTAAAACGACAGTACTGCCAAAATAAACAAAAATATAACGAAACTGCGGATAATAATTAACTTACCCTCGTACATGCACATCTGCCTTGAAAACATTCGCAATACGATGTTTTTTTATTCTTTAGTCACCGCTGTAGTTTTTGTTTACGTAACGTCGCTGCGAGTTTCAGATAATGGTCATGGGAGGCCAAGTGCAATAATATCATGATCGGATAGTTCTGGACGCGTGACCGTAGTTTATCTTCATTGTGTCACAAATCTCAATGGAGCAACGTCTGTAAGTTAAGTCTCCAAAGGAATTTCCGGAATGTTTTTAGGGAGAGAAAAGTGTGTACAGCTTTCTCCCAACACACCATGACCCCTGAACAAAACCAACGACTTGTGGACTTCTGCCACTACTTGAGTGAAATGCAAAATGCGGACAGTTCTTTTCTGGAAAAAACCATCACGGGTGACGATACTTGGTGTAACCAATACGAACCGACCGCAGAACACCACAGTTTAAACATTCACATGAAGGATCAGCGCTTTGACGACATTACCGACATGTAAACCAATGTGGCGCGCGAATTAAACAACATCCCAAAGAAGAGCATTTCTGATAGTTTATCATGGTTGTATGAACGTTCTGTGCCTTGTACTCAAGCGCGCGCGCGCGCGCGCGCGTGTGTGTGTGTGTGTGTGTGTGGGGGGGGGATGTAGAATATCTTCGCGTTTCTCAGTGTGTTATTAATTCAGTTTCGAAACTTTTTGGAACAGGCGGGTTATGGTGCCTTGTCCTCATGTGCGTCAGCTATCACTTGAAAATTCTGTAACAGCTGAAATTGTAAAACAGTTGAAAATAGGTAATATTTACAATCGAAGGCGGGAAATATTGTCACAGAGACACGAAGAGTTTCTTAGTCATTTCGCGGTGCATGCCTCCTGCTCCAAATTTTCTACGCAATAACAACGTAAAGTTCTTTCTTGGAGTTCAACAACAACCCTTGCTGATACTATCATTCATCAGATATTTTCTTTCCAGCTACATTATTGCTTCTACAGATGTTCTGTCCTACACATTAGAATGCCTCGAAAGCATAGAGGTTTCTAGTATTTGATATTGATAGACAAGATAATTGAACTTCATGTATTAGGTAATAAAATGGTTCAAATGGCTCTGAGCACTATGGGACTTAACATCAGAGGTCATCAGTCCCCTAGAACTTAGAACTACTTAAACCTAACTAACCTAAGGACACCACACACATCCATGCCCGAGGCAGGATTCGAACCTGCGACCGTAGCAGTCGCGCGGTTGTATTAGGTAATAGTCCGGAAATATGCAATAACGTGGTTTCTCTTGCCTCGAGTGGTACTCAGAAGTAAGAGACGCAGGATCTACTTCAAAATGTTTCCGTGATGTTCTGTAGCGAGTCCGGTTGGTGTCGAAACATCGTGAGAGTTAAAGAAAAATTGTTTTCGTAGTTTGAAAGAATTTTTGTTTGGAACTTTTCAAAAATAGGCAGTAATTATTCGTTACGCAATGCGGGGTTTTGGCTATCGCTACAGTTGGTTCTGTTGCTACGTTCTGAAGTCGCAGAAGGCGTGTCGGGCAATATGGATTCCGGGGGATTCCCTTAAATCCGCATTGACTACGGTGCTGAGAACGAAGATCAGGTATGTCACTTACGCAAACAGAAGTCCGTGAAACGAATCACCTCTGCTATATAAACAAATAATTGTTTGAGAACTTGGATTTGAAGTTAATGAACGTAACGGATTTGTCACTGTATTGAAGTATTTATTCTGTTAGTGGCATGTGAACTAAATCTTATGAGAGTTTAAATTACGAGCAATTTCATAATCGTATTTTGTGTACGTAAAGTATGTGTTTTTGCCCAAATTTACATGATTATCGGCATTTTTACAAACCTGTTCCATATTTACCGACTATTCCATATTAGCCTCCAAGTACCAGACTGTTTAAAACTTGTTTCGGTGATAATTTTTAAAGTTTCGTTGAGAGGAATACAAATACTTACTGCCATGTTGTTTAAGTGAATGACACAGTGTGTTTGAAAGCTAAGAATGTATTCAATTTGGAGGTGTAACTACAAAAGTAAATGATATCCCACGATAACCCAAATTCATCTAAATATCATATCGTCATTGAGGAAAATGTTTAGTCATATAATACTAGAACACTTCCATTTAGGGTCAAGCTATTCCGTATTTACTCCGCAATTAAGACATGTGAATAGGCAACATAATTGCTTCTTTCTGTCACACGGATGCAAAAATAATAAACAAATACGTGAGCACGGAAGTGAAAATCAGCTCACGGTAATCGATGGACGAAAGGCACGTAGACAGGCCGCTGTAACAATGAGGTGTGTCATTGAATTGGGAAGAGAGGCACTGTGTTCAAGTCAAGGAGAATCTTCAGAGGACATACGTACCGAAATATGTCATTTCTGTCACTCTTACATAATTAGTAAACATACAGGGGAAGGTTTCGTAGCTCCTGAATTGACACCGGCCTTATAGCTTTGATGGAAGTGCAAACTTTTTTTGTGGCGTAGGAAAGAGCCTTCGAGGAAGACTCCAACGACGTAATGTATTTTAACGTTGGTTTATCATCATCATCATCACCATCAAAATGTTCTAAAGGCAAAAAACTTGGTGCTTCGGACTCTTCCTACATTTTTCATCACTTAATAGTATTTACATCCCAGCGTCGTTCTCAAGTGGTCGAAGTATTGTGTGCTGGGTCTACCACAGCCACGTTTGGCGGGTATTTTATTTTTAAAAAAACTGTAGTTATCCAGTTGTTACTGCGGAGGAAGTGCGATCGTTTTCCTAATATCCGTTGTGTGCAGATACTAAAGCAATTACACAAGCTTCCACAGTAAGTATATACCCAACCATTAATGTATATTCTACATAACAAGGTATCTGAGTGCAATACGAGTATTTCGTACAAGTACGATGCTTTGTTGGGGAGGGGGGGGGGCAGAGAGAGAGAGAGAGAGAGAGAGAGAGAGAGAGAGAGAGAGAGAGAGAGGGAGGTGGGGGAGGGAGGTGGTATTTGCTTTCGTAGTCCTGAGAAATCTGTTTCTCCATTTGTGCAGCGTTGTTAAATCGAGCGAGTGTAGACACGGGCAGCAAATACACTCTGGCGGCTATGGTGTCACGCACAATGGCGGCGATAATTCGGGTGCTTAACACTGGAACGATCGTGGGAAGGAGGCGACGAAGTTGTGATATCGAGGGCTCACTGGAACATTAAGGGGGCGTTCCGGCGCGGCCTGATGGGGGCAGGTAGCACCAACTTGGCCCCCGGCACCTACCGCCGAGCAGCAGGAAACCCAATAAGGTGAGTTGCGGCTAACTCAATAAGGCACTTCCCGGCGCCGGGACGTCAAGGCACAGTGCCCCGCCCCCGCCGACGCCTTATCCGTCCCCCTCATGCCGAGCTGCTACAGATTGGTAACGGAGGTGTCGGATCAAGAACAAGGTGAGACGTTTCTCTTGCGACGTTGGGTAGCAGCGTCGCGCTCTTGATTGTTGGAAGCGGCTCACTCCAGAAACCGTGATTCTTTATCTAGAAAACTCTGGACGCATTCGAGACACTGAAAAGTTCAGTGCCTCTACTTTACTTTTGATACACTATGAAGACCCACCCCCTCTCCACCACGATTTGGTTACTCGTTAGCAATACTGTGCTTTCCCGAAGAGCTTTCGCGACGAAAAGAGTAGTATGTTTCAAAACGATTCATCCGATTTCAGGATACAATATCTCCCACGCGAATAAATTTACAAACATGAGGATCATCGAAACTACGAGAGCCGTTCAATAAGTAATTCAGCACTTTTTTTTCTCGGCTAATTTCGGTTAAAAAAATGCTTAATTCGTTGTGGGACATTGTGGAATATTCCCACTTCAACGGCGCTATATGTAGCCTTCAAAATGGCGGCCTTAACTTAGTGGCGTTCTAAGCGGAGAGCTGTCACTGTGTTTCTTTTGACGGAAACGGATAATTATAGGCGCTTGCAGAATGTCTACGGATACCTGGCAGTGAACGAAAACATGGCGAGTCGTTGGGCGAGCCGTCTGTCATCATCGCAACAAGTCACGCAAACTTGCCCGATCTCCTTCGTGCCGGCCGGCCGCGCACACCTCTGATTCGTGCGATGTTGGAACGTGCGGATATTCTCTGCCGAGGCGATTGACGGATCACAAACAAACACCTTGCTGTTATACTGGACATGTCTGTTTGTAGTGATAACACATTCGTCTATCGGTTGGGGTACTCAAAGCTGTGTGCCCGCTAGGTTCCTCGGCGCCCAACAGAAGACTAAAGAACACCGAAGGACCATCTGTGTTGAACTGCTTGCGCGTTACGAGGTTCACTGTGACATTGTTTTGTCGGACATCGTCACAGGCGAGGAAACATTCTGTTCGAGCCGGAAACAAAACGGCAGTCTGTGGAGTGACGCCGCACCACCTGTCCTCCTAAGAAAAAGCTCAAAGGCGTACCAACGGCCAGTAAAACCATGGTGACGGTCTCCTGCGACTATGAAAGTGGTGTTCTCCTTCATATCCTTCCTCATGATGCAACGATCAACTCGGAATTGTATTGTGCTACCCTCAAGAAATTGAAGAAACGACTTCAGCGTAGTCGCCGCCACAAAAATTGCATACGAGCTTCCTCTTCTCCATGACAACGCTTGGCCTCTCACACGTCTGCGCATCTAAGTGGAGCTCAGAAAGCTTTTTTGGACTGTTCTTCCTCAATCCTAACTACAGCCCGGATCTCGCACCTTCCGACTTCCATTTGTTTTGCCCAATGGTGGATGCACTCCACGGGAAGCAGTACGTGGATGACGGGGAGGTTATTATTAATGCAACGTGGCGTTGGCTGTGACGTTGACCAGTGGAGTGCTACCATGCGTCGTACAGGCTCTCCCAATAACATAGCATAAGGCCGTCGCGTTGAACAGAGATTATGTTGGAAAGTAGGGTTTATAGCTAAAAGAATGGGGAATAATGTGATGTATTGGAATATAACCAAACTACCTCTTTAAAAAAGGAAAAAATGTACAAGTGTGAGAACGTCTTCTAAAAGTTTGTGTAGCGTCTGTTCAGATGAAACGTGGTTACCAGTCCCATATTTACCTAGGTGGACAGGGTAAACCTAAAAACCGCATCCGGCTGACCAGCACTCGTCGTTAATCCATGAGGCGGAATCTATTCGGGGCGCCGCCTCGTCTTAGAGTATCCCAGAAGCGACGCTTTAATGCGCTCGGCTATCTCGGCGGGCTTCAGCGTATATATGTATATATATGAGAGAGAGAACCCTTTTTTAAAAACTATCAACAACCCACACTGTAATAAACACATTCCAATGGAGAAAATATTGATAACACCGCCTTACATGGATTTCGCTCTTACTGAAAAATTGGTGGACGAAGCTGTAAACACACAACAATCCTTGAAGAAGTCGGTCTTCGACTCCATACTCGTTGAAACACAGCCACACGCGAAGTACCTGTGGATGGGTTTTTTCACTGAAACTTTCGTAGAGGGCGTAGCTGTAGGCGCTGAATATCGCGAGAAATGTTCCTCCTGGGAGAGATAAGCTATGCTTTCGCAAGATTTACTAGCATCCATCTCCCTGGATGAAACTTCGGTCTAACCCGTCTTTTATAATAGAAGGTGCTCTGTGAAAACAGCAACGCTTTTTGTTCTGTTTGTGTTCTTGACTTTAGGAGTTTCGTTGGTAACAAGTCTTCTCATGCATCTTCTTCGTAGCATCTCCACACGAATAATTTCTTTGGCGTTTAGTAGAACACCATCAGCTGGTGGAAATTATGCACCACAGATCGATGAAGCGAGGAGACGGCTAGATACTACGAACAAGCATCTTGATGCTATAAGGTATTTAAAGGACGCGAACGTCTGCGGTACAGAACATCGTCCTATTCCAGGAATAATAAATGTAATCCGCCTTAACTTAGACACACTGTAGCTACAGTTTCTAAATAGGTTAATTGTACATGAAGATCAATAGGTCGCACTTCACTTAGAACTTTGATTAATTTTTTGTTGCGATCTTGCTTTATCAAAATGCGGCACATAAGAATTACAGCCTTGTTAAATTAACTCAGCCCTTTGCGAATTATTACCGAATGGTTTTTCAGAAGCTCCCAATTCAGCTTCTTATGTTGGAAGAGTTGTTAAAACCATTCAATACTGGGAAAACTAAGAACACACAGCAGTTCGCCAGATGAAGCTGCTGCCTGACCTGCACATGAGTAATAGAGAGAAGTAGAAATAATTTGTGTTTTCTTGTTTTGGCCCAGTGCCTTCCACTCTGTAGAGATAGTTTCGATTATAGAACAAGACGCACTTCTGCTCAAAACTGTATACAGGGTGTCCCATTTATCTTAACCACCCTAAATAACTGTTTGTCCAGATGCAAATTACAAAATGTTTCAAGCAAATGTCCTTTAGCTGTCAGGGGGACATCAATCAGCATGATTTTCTTCGTTGTAACTTTTTTTTTTACAAAGATATGACTTTTTAAAATGGCACCCTGTATTTTCTATTCTGGATTCTAAACTGGATTGATCATGTGTGATCACACGACTGAACCATTCGTTGTCGCACGCACACATTTCTTCGAGTGTTCTGTTCAGTTGTGGGTTTTCCGCATCATTTTGGCACAGACCTTTCGCATGTGCAAAACTTGGGCCATATTTGATGTAAGGTGAAAGTGTTTAAGCGGTCACCCATCTTCCTTATTGTTAAACGTCGGTCTGATCACTCAAGAGGACGCACACTGTGGACGTTCTCGTCGGTTTTTGAAGTTGAAGGTCTTTCTGTGTGAGGATCATCTTCAACATGTTCTCGGCCATCCCAAAGTGATTTGTGCCAGCGAAAACCTTGTGCTCTTGATGAGTAATATTCCTCATTGGACGTGTTTCAACTTTTCAAACGTCACACTCGCTGATTCCCAAACACCAAACTTGACGACATAACTTTGTTCTTAATTCCGCTGATCTATTTTCGTAACGCACAACAAAAACACAATTTCACTGACCGCGCTCTTAGTCATGCGATAGTTGTACGGAGCTGAAACTCGGGCTGAACGTGTGCAAGGGTGAACTCACCGCTCTACACAAACAGAGCAACACGGCGTTGCCAGATAACTCGCAGTATTGTCGGTCTCAATATTTTTCTCTTACACCTCGTACGTGGAAATGTAAATAGTGAAACACCGAAATGACTTTGGTGGCTCTACTGCATCATTTGTCGTACTCTGGATCGGAACCAAGTTTGACGCGGACACGCCGAGGTCGTGGAGAACCAGCCTCGGGGCCTGGCAGCCTGCGTGAGATGAGCCGCGCGCGCTGGCTCTCGGCGGCATGCACGCGCGCTTATCGATCGGCCGGCCGCGACCGGCATCCGCAGCGTATCTGACGCGCCCCGCCAGCGCGAGTTGTGTGGGCCGCGCGCGCTCCAGCTGTTCCCCCGTCACCGGAAAGCACGTCACCCGCCCTGAACCGCCGTCCGCACCAGTGCAAAACGAACGCCCTGAGGCAGTGTTGCGTGCATGAATAGAGTTGCAGCACGTATTATAGAATTCGCACCGCAAATATTGCAGAAACAGGAAGTGCTATTGATATGAGGTGTTCACAGAACGGATTGGTAGTCAGGGGTTCGTATTGTAAGCCAATAATCAGATTGTAATAATTCATTAGAATGTCAGTGGTGTTCGTTGAAGAATTCTAGCGCGAGTTGTTTACGAAAAACATATTTTGGAAAGTTACCACATCGACACTTGTTTGTGCCATTCAACCTGCGTAGTTCCTAGGTACGATGTTGTTACGTCTGTTTGCAGCCGACCGAACTGGCCGAGCGGTTCTAGGCGCTACAGTCTGGAACCGCGCGACCACTGCGGTCGCAGGTTAGAATCCTGCCTCGGCCATCGATGTGTGTGATGTCCTTATGTTAGCTAGGTTTAAGTAGTTCTAAGTTCTAGGGGACTGATGATCTCAGAAGTTAAGTCCCATAGTACTCAGAGCCATTTGAACGAATTTTGAGCCTGTTTGCGGTAGGCTTGTGTGTTTCTTGAATGCACTGTCACTTGCTACTCAGGTAGTGTGTGACAGTCGAGGCAGTAGGTCGTGAGTGGAAGATGAGATATGCCAATGCAGAAAAAGCAGACTGACTCATGGTGTATTGATAGTGAAGGAAGAACGCGTACGTTCCCAATAGACATCAACCGTTTCGGCAATTATTTTCACACTTCTTCAGCCAATGCAACTGTGGAACGTCAACTATTTTAATAACGTGTTGTGCGGACACAGTAGCATGACAGACAGCCGAGAGTGTAAGCAGACGAAAACTTGGACCACTCGAGGAGTGAGGGGCGGCATGGCGGGGAGGAAGTCCAGACTCCTTCTCACAGTGCCAGCAGTCTACACCCGCGGTTTGTGCTCCTACAGAAACAGAACTGGCACCTGATCAGCGAGATATGCTCAACCCACACCGAAGTGGAGTAATTCATAGAAGTTACAACCCCCCCCCTCCCACTCCCCCTTTGAAGATGTCCTTCGCAAGCGGGTGCCAAACGTTGGAGTTCTCAAACGTCGACCGCTGTGGCCGAGCGGTTGTAGGCGTTTGTCCGGAACAGCGCTGCTGCTACGGTCGCAGGTTCGAATCCTGCCTCGGGCATGGATGTGCGTGATGTCCTTAGGTTGGTTAGGATTAAGTAGTTCTAGGTTCTAGGGGACCGATGACCTCAAAAGTTAAGTCCCATAGAGCTCAGAGCCATTTGAACCATTTTTCGTTCTGTTCATCTGATAGTCGCTGATTAATCCTTAAAATGTGTGCGGCGATTTCAGTGGCAGTACTGTCCCCTGTTATTTTCCCGTTCTAACATCATGTTTCTATATCATGTGTATAGAGACGAACATGTTTAATTTTTCCAAACACTTTCGTATTTCCAAACGAGCTTTGCTTTGGAGTGATAATCGTATGGCGTACTGTCGCATTGGCAGTGGGACCAAAATAATTAGAGGTGAAAATCCTGCCAGCGAGTAAATATCGTGTGGACGCAAAAACACTTTTCATCGCTGATTGCACTCTGCGCGCAGGTCAAACCTGTAGCACAGTATAGTGTTTTACTTTTAGACAGTGTATCAGCATTGTTGACGACGACTGTTGAAACTAGAGTTCGGCCATAGTCATTGTTTCCCTAAATCACTGTTTGCAATGTCGGATCCCTTTGAAAAGTACACGATTGATATCCTCCCTCAACATTGTGCTCAGTCTGAAATCTCCTCGTCGACGATACGAGGAACCGGGAACTTCAGTTTTTTCTGTAGTGTAGCGCCACGCACCAAGTGCGTAATTTTCTGAGAAAAAAAAAAGTTCAAATGTGTGTGAAATCTTATGGGACTTAACTGCTAAGGTCATTAGTCCCTAAGCTTACACATTACTTAACCTAAACCATCCTAAGGACAAACACACACACCCATGCCGGAGGGAGGACTCGAACCTCCGCCGGAACCAACCGTGCAGTCCACGACTGCAGCGCCTGAGACCGCTCGGCTAATCCCGCCCGGCAATTTTCTGCGGAGTGTTTATTATTTAAAGAATGAGATGGTCAGAATTAAATGAAGGGTGTATTCTGTATAAGTCTTCGCATGGGTAAGATGGTTATAATTGGGTGGACTGGTATTCAGGCGATCCAGATTTCACCTTGCGGCCTCTTATCCGATTCTGTTTACGTAAACGAGTTCGAGATGATGTGGGACGCGTTCTGTGCATCTGATGGTCGCTGTTTAATCCTTAAAATGTGTGTGCCGATTTCAGTGGCAGTACTGACCACGATGCACTACCTATTGTAGACGGATAAATAGAGACGAAAAGAGATGCCATTAAAAGATTTCCTTAAAAAAAAACTATCTGTGTGCCATTAACGGTCCGCTACTACTAATTAATGTTGCAACCGGTCGCATTCAGGCCGCTGAGTGAAATGAATGGACGACCAGTACCGCTCGGCGGAATTAAGGTAAAGGAAAATCTACACACCAGCATGGGAACGCACTTTGGATTCTCATTTGAGAGTTAGGCCATATGTTACGTTTCACAGCTGTATCGTTATCAGATAATTTACGAGTTCTGCCTGATAGAGTCTGTAGCCTGTCCTGGGTGGATGCCGTTTATCTCTTAAGCTTCAGTGTGTGGCTAAGTACACACTCACAACGAGTGGGGTGTTGCCTCAGCGTGACGATGTTATATGTATTTACATGTTTGTTTGTTTGTTTGTTTGTTATGCTGAGGACTCTAGCGTGCTGTAATCCGACGTGAGCGGCACGTTTACTTCACATACCATCAGATCGTATACCAGGCATGTTTTATTAGCCGTGAGAGCCACATGCAACTAATGCTGCGCGAGCTGGCTGACTAGTGCCTCTAACCATTAGGTCAATAGTCTTCGTGATTGGGACTTTTTACGGTTTGTATAGCTTGAATGTTGTCACAGATTTTTGGGAAACGTGACTTGGGGAGAACATGGTTTCAGAATGCAGTAGCATGTTACAATACTTCTGTCTTGTACTGCTAGAATAATCTTCATAAAGAACTTTTGAACAGTTTAGAATATCGGTAGCTATATGTACATATACAGTACTGCAGCTTCCGTTAGAGACCATCAAATATTGAGCAAATGAGAATCGAAACAGGACGGAGAGATGGAAATTCCGTATAACCAAAACTTTTCTTAGCAGCTTCCAGATAACTTTCCAAATCGTGCAGCAGGAAAAATGAGTGAGTAATACGTGTTAATGGATCATATCCTTCGTTTTGCGAATGACATTAGTGTGGTTTTCCAGGCTTTCCGACGGATCTTTTGCAAATACTCTTCTCAGGATTGACTTTGGATCACATTGTACAAATCCCACAATATTTCATCGATACAACTGATCGACATCGTCAGGTAGTGATAGTTGCTGTTGTCACTACTGCAAGACGCGACTGATGATTATCGCCCTACGGTGTCAACATTTATCAGACAGGAGCAGGCAATGCGTTTGCGCGGGAAGACGCTCGCTGTTGGAAGAAAGCGACGCTCATAGTACCCCTGCCGGGAGCCGCAGAAAGGTCTACCGTGCGTGCACTCTGGGCAGTGACTGCTGCCGGACGCTCCTATGGTCCTGGAATCAAGCCCTGGCTGCCATTAAATTAAGAACTTCCTATTCGTGACCCGACGCAGCGTTTTACTGAGATTTAATTCAGAGTTTAACCACAGGAGCGTCCGGCAGCACTGTCATTGCTCACAGCGCAGCCGGCCGGTGTGGCCGAGCGGTTCTAGGCGCTACAGTCTGGAACCGCGCGACCGCTACGGTCGCAGGTTCGAATCCTGCCTGGGGCATGGATGTGTGTGATGTCCTTAGGTTGGTTAGGTTTAAGTAGTTCTTAGTTCTAGGGGACTGATGACCTCAACTGTTAAGTCCCATAGTACTCAGAGCCATTTGAACCTCACAGCGCACGCGCGGTTGACCTTTCTACGGCTCCGGGCAGGGGCACTAGGAGCGCCGCTTTCCTTCAACTGCGAGCGTCCTGCCGCGCACACGTATTTACTGCTCCTGGCCTGATAAATGTCGACGCCACAGCGCGATCGTCATCAATCGCGTCTTGTAGTTGTGACAACAGCCACTACCAACATATGAAGATGTTGATCAGATGTATGGTTGAAATATTGAGATTTGCACAATACGATCCGACGACAAACCCCCAGAAGAGTATTTGCAATGCCATTAGAGTTTGTTACTGTTGTTGTTGTGGTCTTCAGTCCTGAGACTGGTTTGATGCAGCTCTCCATTCTAATCTATCCTGTGCTAGCTCCTTCATCTCCCAGTACCTACTGCAACCTACGTCCTTCTGAATCTGCTTAGTGTATTCATCTCTTGGTCTCCCTCTACGATTTTTACCCTCCACGCTGCCCTACAATGCTAAATTTGATCCCTTGATGCCTCAGGACATGTCCTACCAACCGATCCCTTCTTCTAGTCAAGTTGTGCCACAAACTTCTCTTCTCCCCAGTCCTATTCAATACCTCCTCATTAGTTACTAGAGCAAATAAAATTCAGCAGTGAATGGGAGAAGTAGATAGAGGTAGGCTGAATGGAGGGCCAAAATAATAATAATAATAATAATAATAATAATAATAATAATAATAATAACGACGCTTGAACCCTATGCCCGCCCACAATGGTAACAACACTGCTAGCCAACTGGAAAATGATTTAAATCCAAATAGAGGTGTTTTGCAGGATATGCTTCCTGCAACCACCCTAGAAGGAAAACAAAGACAGAGGATGAGATGGTCAGATGAAGTTAATCGACACCTCATGTTCTGTTATTACCAAGCAACAAACCTAGGAACCAACACAACTGGATACAGATCACAAGTATACACAACATTTATTACCAGATACCCGGAATTAAAATTTTTAACAGAACAACGACTAGCTGATCAGATCCGTGTAATAATAAAAAATAACAGGATACCCCAGTCGGAATTAGAAAACATCAAACAACAAGTACAACAAATACTGGAACAAAATAATGTGCAATCAGAAGAAGAAGAAAATACAGTAATGGACTCAAACATCCCAGAGCAAACAAACAAAGACCAACACGCATCAATTAAACAATCGGAGGAAAACGAAATCTTAACACAGCCACCAGAACAGGCACAAATAGAACACGAAGAGACACATGTGTTAGATATAGAAGAGAAATTTCAGCTGACATATATAGAATACAAAGACACAAATACAGACATTAGACCATTCTTGCATAGACCGCCAAATAACCCACAAGTCGAAACAACAATAAAAACTATCAACACAATCATACACAACAAAATAAATGAAAACACAACTATGGAAGAGTTACAACTACTGGTTTATATAGGAGCACTCACTACACTAAATATACACACTAGGCAGAGATCAGAACAAACCAACACACAGAAGAAACCCACAAAACCAGCATGGCAACACAGGCTACAGATCAGAATAGAAAAACTGAGAAAAGACATCGGACAGCTAACACAATTTATAAGAAATGAAATATCAGACAAAAACGAAAAAGGTTAGGTAAAATCTCACAACAAGAAGCAATAGAGCAATTAGATGAAAAAAAGCAGAAATTGCAAGCATTGGCCAAACGACTTAGAAGATACAAAAAAAGTGAAAATAGAAGGAAACAAAACCAAACATTCAACACAAACCAAAAGAGATTTTACCAAACAATGGATAACACACACATTAAAATAGACAATCCACCAAACATAACAGACATGGAACACTTCTGGAGCAACATATGGTCAAACCCGGTACAACATAACAGGCATGCACGGTGGATACAAGCAGAAACAGACACATACAAGATGATACCACAAATGCCTGAAGTGATAATTTTGCAACATGAAGTCACCCGAGCAATTAATTCTACACATAATTGGAAAGCCCCTGGAAATGATAAAATAGCAAATTACTAGCTAAAGAAGTTCACCTCAACACATTCACATCTAACTAAATTATTTAACAGTTACATTGCAGACCCATACACGTTCCCTGATACACTTGCACATGGAATAACCTATCTGAAACCTAAAGATCAAGCAGACACAGCAAACCCAGCTAAATATCGCCCCATAACATGCCTACCAACAATATACAAAATATTAACTTCAGTCATCACACAGAAATTAATGACACATACAACACAGAACAAAATTATAAATGAAGAACAAAAAGGCTGCTGCAAAGGAGCACGAGGATGTAAAGAGCAACTGATAATAGATACAGAGGTGACATATCAAGCTAAAACTAAACAAAGGTCCCTACACTACGCATACATTGATTACCAAAAAGCCTTTGATAGTGTACCCCACTCATGGTTACTACAGATATTGGAAATATACAAAGTAGATCCTAAATTGATACAGTTTCTAAACATAGTAATGAAAAACTGGAAAACCACACTTAATATCCAAACAAATTCAGATAACATCACATCACAGCCAATACAGATTAAGCGTGGAATATACCAAGGAGACTCATTAAGTCCCTTCTGGTTCTGTCTTGCTCTGAACCCACTATCCAACATGCTAAATAATACAAATTATGGATACAATATTACTGGAAAATACCCACACAAAATCACACATTTGCTATACATGGATGATCTAAAACTGCTGGCAGCAACAAATCAACAACTCAGCCAATTACTAAAGATAACAGAAGTATTCAGCAATGACATAAAGATGGCTTTTGGAACAGACAAATGTAAGAAAAATAGCATAGTCAAGGGAAAACACACTAAACAAGAAGATTACATATTGGATAACCACAGCGACTGCATAGAAGCGATGGAAAAAACAGATGCCTATAAATATCTAGGGTACAGACAAAAAATAGGAATAGATAATACAAATGTTAAAGAAGAACTAAAAGAAAAATATAGACAAAGACTAACAAAAATACCGAAAACAGAATTGACAGCAAGAAACAAGACAAAAGCTATAAATACTTATGCTATACCAGTATTGACCTACTCATTTGGAGTAGTGAAATGGAGTGACACAGACCTAGAAGCACTCAATACACTTACACGATCACAATGCCACAAATATAGAATACATCACATACATTCAGCAACAGAAAGATTCACATTAAGCAGAAAGGAAGGTGGAAGGGGATTTATAGATATAAAAAACCTACATTATGGACAGGTAGACAATTTAAGAAAATTCTTTCTAGAACGAGCAGAAACTAGCAAAATACACAAAGCAATCACTCATATAAATACATCAGCTACACCATTGCAATTTCATAATCACTTCTACAACCCTTTAGATCACATAACATCAACAGATACAAAGAAAGTAAATTGGAAAAAGAAAACGCTACACGGCAAGCACCCGTATCATCTAACACAGCCACACATAGATCAAGACGCATCCAACACATGGCTAAGAAACGGCAATATATACAGTGAGACGGAAGGATTCATGATCGCAATACAGGATCAAACAATAAACACCAGATATTACAGCAAGCATATTATTAAAGATCCCAATACCACAACAGATAAATGCAGACTTTGCAAACAACAAATAGAAACAGTAGATCACATCACAAGCGGATGTACAATATTAGCAAATACAGAATACCCCAGAAGACATGACAATGTAGCAAAAATAATACATCAACAACTTGCCATAAAACATAAACTAATAAAACAACACGTTCCCACATACAAGTACACACCACAAAATGTACTGGAGAATGATGAATACAAATTATACTGGAACAGAACGATTATAACAGATAAAACAACACCACATAACAAACCTGACATCATACTCACCAATAAAAAGAAGAAATTAACACAACTAATTGAAATATCTATACCCTACACAACAAATATACAGAAGAAAACAGGAGAAAAAATTGAAAAATACATCCAACTGGCTGAGGAAGTCAAGGACATGTGGCATCAGGATAAAGTCGACATTATCCCAATTATACTATCAACTACAGGAGTCATACCTCACAATATTCACCAGTACATCAATGCAATACAGCTACATCCAAACATATATATACAACTACAAAAATCTGTAATTATTGATACATGTTCAATTACCCGAAAGTTCCTAAATGCAATATAACATATACCATACAGTTACAAGGAAGTCACGCTTGACCGAGGTCCGCGTCACGTTCCATTTTTAACCAGACTTAAGTCTGAGAAAAAAGTCAATAATAATAATAATAATAATAATAATAATAATAATAATAATAATAATATATTAAATGAACGTATGACGATATTGGCCGGAAGATCGTGTCTGGGGTTGTTAGATCGCTTGTTACTAGTATTTCTATTTGACGCCGCTTTGACGACTTGAAACGGTGAGGACAGTACAAATTAGGAAGTAAAAACATTCTGTGCAAAGGCATGCATAACGTTAGTCCAGCACGAAGTCGCCTGCTTGGAGCCACAAGATATCAACAAATTTTGAGAAACTTATATTGTGGCTAAGGGGAGGGGGCTGTAGAGAGCAGAGGTCGGTCAGAAGTTGAGTTCGCGAGTGAGTTTAACAGTTCTCTGGTGGATAATTCTTTCTACTCCATTGAAAACTGTCTCCGTGTTAGTTCTTACAACAAATGAAAAATTAATTAAGTTTCCGTTCTAATACTTTTAGCTATAGTTACAAACTGAAACATACCTTATTAGTGTCTCAAAGTAACAATTATTTTACCGTCTAATAATGGCCTTAAGACTATAGTAGGTTCGCCGGCCGGAGTGGCCGAGCGGTTCTAGGCGCTACAGTCTGGAACAGCGCGACCGCTGCGGTCGCAGGTTCGAATCCTGCATCGGGCATGGATGTGTGTGATGTCCTTAGGTTAGTTAGGTTTAGGTAGTTCTAAGTTCTAGGGGACTGATGACGACAGCAGTTCAGTCCCATAGTGCTCAGAGCCATTTGAACCATTTGAACTATAGTAGGTTCACAACAAAATGTTAATACTGCAATAGTCTACTAATACTGTTTGTCTCAATTCTTAAATGTCTATGTTCCTCCAAGTACGAGTGAATATTTCGTAACCGTAAACAGTTCTATTGAAGTGTGCTTAAAATAATTTATTTCTTTCATTTCTTTTCACATCGTACGGAATACCCTTGATGGAATGCTTGTCATACACTTCATATAATAAAATTTAAACGATGAGGTGGTTCTCTGCAGAACCGCAAAGAAAGGAACAACAACAAGGGACTAGATGATGGGACATGCGTTAAGACATCAGGGAATGCCTTCCGTGGTACTAGAGGGAGTGTACAACTTAAGAACTAAGAGGGACGGGGTATATCGAACACGTAACGGACAACGTGGGGTGCAACTGCTAATATGAAATGATGTGTTGGCACAGATAAGCAGATCCTGCTGGGCCGCACCAAACCAGTCATAAGAGGGATGACACATGGAAGTTTCTACGTATCGGTTTTCTTAACGTCACCGACTGCCATTCTTACCCATTCTTAAATATATTGACCTTATTGGAATAGGCGATTGTGAAATGTCATTAAACTCTGGTTGAATTACTGACACGCAGCGTTTTATCTATCTGTACGTTCTCCCTAATTTCCGTCTGATGTGTACCCCAAAGCAAAACGTTTTTAATTTTCTTGGGAGTGCTGTGCATTTGTGGTATTTAGTTCTACGAACCGTGCGTCAGAGTCTGCTGCTCCATTGGTGTGATTATTATTGTGCGAGACGGTTAGGTTAAAAAAAAAACTATGCGTAATTACAGAGAAAACGTTGGGGTGACCGGCAAGGTAAGAAGAGATGAAGCAGAGCAGGTTCTCCCTCTTTTTTAGCAATTT
Organism: Schistocerca cancellata; assembly: GCF_023864275.1. NCBI lineage: Eukaryota > Metazoa > Arthropoda > Insecta > Orthoptera > Acrididae > Schistocerca > Schistocerca cancellata. The sequence goes on along the minus strand of NC_064627.1, from coordinate 803,817,094 downwards.
TTAAAACCATATTTTGAGGAGTGAAAAATTAATAACGGCACACCGACACTGTGCGCGCAGGGACGTCCTTATTGCGGTACGTCCGCCCCCTTGCAGGTCGTTTTTGTCGCTGTGAAATATTTGCGAGATTTACGCTTGTTTTGGGGGCCCTTTCGTTTAGCGGCGAGCCCGTTATTCACAATATCCCAGGGACGCGCTGCGCCGGTTTCAAAGACGCGGCCAGCAGCAGAAGGCAGCAAATGACGTGACGCCGCCATTCGTTTCGCGCAAACAGGGCAGCCGTTTGTCTCGTAACCTGCGGCTTCCAGCCCGTCTTTCTGAGCGTTCCGCAGAATATCTCACTGGTCTGTTTATGCACGGAGGCGAGCGCCTCAGCCCTCCGACGAATTTGTTTGGGCTGATTGTTTATAGAGAACAGTCAGTCAGTGAACGACGTGTAAGGATTATACGAAACGCGATGCGTTGTCGGAAACGTACTCATACAAATTTGCAGTATCTATTCCTTTGGTAGACCACATTATTGGTGCACTTGTGCCAGTTACGTCGCAGTCTCTTACCTTTACAAACCTAGCGAAATAAGCGAACGTTGGTCAACGACGGCGGTAAAAGAAGATCTTCTCGGTTTCTGATTTATATGATAGAAGGCCTTCCTTTAGCTGCATCGTGGGCCGTAGCACATTAAAACTGTGTTCGAAGATTATGAAACACCTCGAAGGAAACAATCCCTTGACATATTACCAGCCCAGATTCAGAAAATATCGTTCTTATGATACGCAAGTGACTCTTTACATTCACAGGAATTAATGTAAACGGCGGATCTTTAATTTATTCCATATTCCTAGATTTCTGCTTTTACACGGTAACTCACACAACTGTAAAGACAGTTCGTTCAATTGAATACCTAGTGATTACAATTACAAGCTGATTAAACAGGACTGTCATATAGAACGTTTGTGTCGAAGGCGAAGCAAAGATTGTTACTGGCAGAAAACGTAGAAGAAAGAACAAATCTCTTGAGAGACAGCCTACACTACGCTTTTACTTCCTCTTGCAGAGTTATGTTGTGTGGTATCGGATTGACGGAGGACATCGAAGATGTTCAAAGAAGACCAGCTCGTTTCGTATTATCGCGAAGTAGAGGAGAGAGTGTGACGGATATATTTTTTTGTCACTTTATTTGCTTTCGGGCGTGTCTGTTCAGCCATCTCACTAGTTTAATGTTACGACTATACGACTGTAAGGACAACACAGCATCCAGTCCCCGAGCAGAGAAAATCTCCGACCCAGCCGGAAATTGAACCCAGGCTCCTTTTCTTAGCAGTCCGCCGGGCTAATCTCGCAGCTACCTAGGCGAACAACACCCCGAGTTTGGATTGCACGTGCGGCGAGATATTTTCACGAAATTTAATCCACCAGCATTCTCCTCTGAACGCAAAAATATTTTGCTGTCGTCCACCTACTTAGGGAGAAATGACCATAGTAATAAAATAAATCAGAGGTCGCGCGGAGAGTTTTAAGTGTTCGCTTTTCCCGTGCACTGTTCGAGAGCGGGACGGTAAAGAAATAGTGTGAAGGAGGTTCCGCGTTTCTCAGCCAAGCATGTAAGCGCACATTGCAGACCAGTCACGTACATCTAGATGTGAAACGGGTATTAAATGAAGTAAGATTTAAATTATTTGTAATTGCTGCTCCAAGACGGGTTCTTCATTGCGTTTTGCTACAGTAAGTACCGAACCACCAGAAGACGTAAACAGTTGCATCGACAAAGTTCAGTTACAGGATGTTTTCTGGCGGCAAACCCGAGAAGTGGATTTGTAATATATTCGCCAGGAGAGCTTAAAAAGTCACATGGAATCTGTTAGAGCTGTTGCCACCTATCCACTAAAAACTAGTAATGTACCACAGCTTCGTGCTTAGTTTTCTAAACCTGATAGAAGGTATCTAGTTAGCTCCAAAAACTGACATTTCCAAAATAAATTGTATTGAAGCCTCACTCTTACTTGCGGTACTTGGGTCAAAAGGTAGCTTTGTTACTGATGAGACGCGTGAGTTGACTAAAGTTGAATGCTACAAAAATGAGGTGTGGGATTTTGTACCGCCTCTTATGCACTTTCGATCTGTCTAATAGATCCCTGCGCATCATAGTCATTTTTGAATAGCATTGTACTTTACAACTTCAACGTAAGACTTCTTTGTAAGGGAAGTGAAAAACAGTGTTACAGAGACTTACGACTATGTGATAATAAAGATCCGTTGCTTTTGGTGCATGAGATAACGGTTAATATACATTTAGTGTTTTTCTTTCGGAAGTTGGAAAGTCACGTCATCTTCAATCAAAGCGTCGTGCATGTGAGAAAGGCCAGTCTGCGCCTTTGGTAGGATTGGACTTAAAACTGATTGATTTTGGAGGAAGCCGACAGATTATTTGCACCACTTCGAATTACATCAAGCATAATAAATCCTTGGGCTTGTGAATTTAGTATTTATTTCGATAACCTCGTGATTTAGATGTGATATTTCACCGTTGCAAACGTCACACTTTTTAGAAACGATTACTACATACAGACTCGCCGAAAAAAAATTATGTTTCAGAAAACATGGGTTCATCTCCATGGTCATCACATTATCTTTATGAAGTAGTAGTTACAACTGTGCACAATTGTGTAATAATGCTGTCGCCAAGGATTCAACAACATTGTGTGATGATTAAAGTGGGGAAGGCATAGAATCCCTGTCCATTCCGTGTACATCTCCCATTTGATTCGTAATCGACTCCTGCTAGCAACATGACATGTAATTTTTCTTTAGGGGGTGTTTTCGCTACTGTCTGCATATGTTCATTGTAAATTATATATATATGGTGTGTGTGTGTGTGTGTGTGTGTGTGTGTGTGTGTGTATAGCGAACGCCACCATACCCATACAAGCTCACTTCTCAGCTGTATTGAGACTTGCTATTTTTCAGCGTCTGAACCACCCGATGATCATGTAAAGCCGAAATTGCAGTTAGGGCGTTTACGACAAATGTTTTAGAAATGACAACACTTCCCGTCTGAATTGGTATTCAACATGAGTTATTTGTTCACGATCGCGATTGTGACTTGTTACGCCATTGTCAAGTGACAGCTAAACACACAAATTGCTGAAATGCAGTTCTGCTTCAAGAAAACATTCTGTTATGGAGATGTTACAATTTTTTTGACGAATTTATAGCTCTCCATATCTCAGTCTGAAGTGCGTCGGTTTACGTTATTACACGTGTCGCTTGAGAATGAAGTGATAGACCGAAATCACAGTCGTGAATAAGAGCAGTCCAGGGAAAATGTTTTCATTTCTAAAATATTGCGGAACTGTGGATGTAAGTAAAAAGAAAGCAGTAAATGTATCCAGTCAGTGCTGAATATGTTGTCGTAAAAAGATGCTCTACGAGACTGGAAGCATCAAGTAGCATTATGATATTACTTTTGAAAACATTGTTGGAGGTATCAGCGATCAAAGTATAACAGCCTAGATCTCAAGCCACCTTTATTAAAAGGTGACCGGTTTCGATCATCACGTGGTCATCTTCAAACCTACAGCCATGTTGATCGACGTTGGCTGTGCATGGAGCAGGAAACGCTGAATGACGATAGTCAACTGATCTGAGCAGTTGCTCGAAACAGTTGAATATCGTCATTCAGTGGTTCCTGCTCCATGCACAGCCAACGCCCATAAATATGGATGTAGGTCTGAAGATGATAACGTGATGATCGAAGCCGGTCCACTGTGTAGAGTTGCATTTCATATTCCATAAATGTCGATAATGAAGCACTGTATTTCTCTACACGTGGGCTATTATACATTAGTCTAAAATGCAATTTCCTCATTGAATGGCTTAATGGCCCGAAACTATTAATCATTCGCAAGTGAAAATAAGAATGTGCTATCTGCAAGTAAGTGAGGAAAGCTTTCTACTATTTGTTTTCGATCCCTGACTATAGCAGTGGCGATTACGTCAGTATTCATTATAACATTAGTTTGCCTCGCGTCTGTGTCAATCTAGAGAGTGTGTAAGAGTGTCTTGGGTGGAATCACTTGGAGATTCACGTTTTCGCCGCAGTGTTTATGTTCTAGGCGCTAGATAGTTCCAGCACTCTCAGGACGTAGAATTGCCGTGATTGACGATTCACGGAACAGTGTTACCGTCCATGGATATCCGCATTCTTAGGAAAGTAGATTCGGGAGCCGTGGGCTGGTAGTGTTCTCCACCCACTGGCAGCAAGTAGGGCGCTGAGGTGCAGCTCGCGGCTGGGACGCGGAAATGAGGTGATGCATCAGGGCCGCAACTCGCCGAGAAGTCTGCTGCGCGCCAATAAAATATAATTAAAGCGGCCGGCCGCGGGCCGCTCCATCGGAAATTACCCCTGCAGTCCCAATATAGCTGGCCAGCCAGCCAGCCGGCCGAGCCGAGTCGAGTCGCACCGCACCGCTCCACCGGCTTTATTACGGCCCTGCACCCTGCCTGATACCATCTCACCTTGCTAGCTGGCCGACTGCGCTCTCATGGCGGCCACTCGCAGATCCTATTTCGCTTCGATCAGTCTCACACAGTCCTTAACCAACATCACACAGATTACTAAAACTCGCCTCCATTAGCATGGTAGAACACACACACACACACACACACACACACACACACACACACACACACACACACACGTACAAAAAGAGTTTCGGAGTTGCGCAGACTTCCTAAAATCGCTAGTCCCACCCTGTTGCTGCATGCTGCGCAGAACCAAGGGCAAATATGTGGTGTCCTTCGAACCTTCGAAGTGTGAGGTCCCACACTAAAGTTGGTATCCCATGGCGGAACCACAAGCTAAGAACAGTCGCTGTCAGGAGTGAGAGACGTCGGCGAAGATACGGGCTCAGGAGGTTCGATACGCCGCCGCTGCTAGAAGTTAAAGCGCTTCATCGCTCGTTCCACTGTTCGATAGCTCATTATGACAGCAGCAACGTCGTAGCTCCGATCCGGGCAGCGAGCTAGTATCATCAGTCAGAACTGCGTACCAAAGTTTATAAAAGCCGTGTAATATTTGACTGACATTCAGTGCACTTGAAAGTAATAAAAGGTTAGCATTGTGAAACTTGTATAAAACACTCTCGGTATCCTTGCCGTGTCAGTTCAGGGTAAAACAGAGCCATCGCAAGACACTTAGTTTTCATTGTGAAACTTTTTGCCAGATTAAAACTGTGTGCCTGGCCGACACTCAAATTTGGGATCTTTGCCTTTTGCATAAAAGTACTCTACCAACTGTCCCGCCCGAAGGCGTGCCGGTCCTCGGCACGAATCCGTCCGGCGGATTAGTATCAAGGTCTGGGGTGCCAGCCAGCCTGTGGGCGGTTTTTAAGGCGGTTTTCCATCTGGTTCCCCTTATTCCACCTCAGTTACACTATGCCGGCGATTGTTGCACAAACACTGTCTCCACGTAGGGGTACACCATAATTACTCTACCACACAAACATTTTGGGCTACACTCGTCTGGTATGAGACGTTCCCCAGGGGAAGGGGGGGGGGGGGAGAGTCCACTGGGGGCCAAACCATACAATAACCCTAGGTTCGGTGTGGGACGGCGGTGGGATGGGGGGACTGCTGTGGGGTTGTGAACCACTGAGGGTTACGGCGGGACCAAGCCTCTCCGTCGTTTCTAGGTCCCCGGTTCAATACCCGTACATACACATACACACTCTACCAACTGAGCTACCGAAGCACGACTCACGACCCGTCCTCACAGCTTTCCTTCCGCCAGTACTTCATCTCCGATCTTCCAAAGTTCACAGAAGCTCTCTTGCGAAAATTCGAAGAGTAGCAAGCCTGTAAGAAAGTATATTGCGGAGTCGTGGCTTAGCCACAGCCTGAGGGATTGTTTTCAGAATGAATTTTCACTCTGCAGAGTGAAACAACCCCACGCTCTGTGGCTAAGCCATATCTCCGCGATATCCTTTCTTCCAGAAGTGCTAATCTTACACGTTTCGCAACACAGCTTCTACGAGCTTTGAAAAGTCGGAGATGAGGTACTGGTGGAAGTAAAGATGTAAGGACAGGTCGTGTGTCGTGTTTGGATAGCACAGTTGGTAGAGCACTTGCCCACAAAAGGCAAAGGTCCCGAGGTTGAGTCTAGGCCAGGTACACAGTTTCAGTCTGCCGGAAAGTTTAATATCAGCGCCCACTGTGCTGCAGAGTTAAAATGAATTCTGGATTTAGTATTGTTTACTGCGACAGTACTAAATGTATATTGTCATTCTTGTGGTCCTAGGCTGCGTCCAAGTTAAAGTGTTCAGTATTAGAGAATTTTACTTGTGCGTGTGAAATCTTATGGGACTTAGGACTCGAACCTCCGCCGGGACCAGCCGCACAGTCCACGACTGCAGCACCTGAGACCGCTCGGCTAATCCCGCGCGGCAGAGAATTTTACTGAACAGAGCTGATGTTCTTCATGTGTGTTGTAGTTACCGCTCGACATATACAGAGTGGTTGAAGCTGCCGGTTTGTTTTATGCAAGCCGCGCTAAGTCTGTATGAGGACAACCGCAAAGTTGTTACTTGCGCAGTTTCCATTTTAATACGAGGGGCGTTTGAAAAGTCCGTGCAAAGTCCGAGAGATGGCACCACCGGCGCGTATTGAGGTCATGTTTAGTTAGTAGCATCTTTGGAAAGAACGCATACCAAGTTTCAGCCATATTGGTGTATTTCTTTGTGTTTGGCATTCGCGTGAATCAAGGAAGTCGAGTGATTGTCAAAAAACGGACGAAAAAGCACTTCGTGTGGTGATTAAAAATTACTTTATGAAAGGCAAAATGCCCCAATAGACTTAAGAGAAGCTTGATAAACATTACGGTGTCTCTGCACTTTCGATTAGAACAGTTTATAAGTGATTTCAAAATTTTCGGAGTGACCATATGGGCACAAATGATGCTGAACGTTCTGGACGCCCTGTGGAGGTTACGACTCCAGAAATCATTGATAAAATCCATGATATGGTGATGGATGACAGAAGAATTAAGGTGCGTGAGATGGCATGTAACGCAGCGCCCCCCGAGAGAACAGGAATTCCTCAGTTGGTGTTAGTAGTCGCCGCAATGATACCTTGCTCTCTGTGCTTGTAGTACTGACGTGCGGTTTCTGACACATCTAACCTGGAGAAGCCTAGCTGAATACAATAGGGGAAGGGTGTAAATGTACAGAGCGGCGGGAAGTCACGAGAAGGGCGGTTACATTCGAATGCGTATGTACCGTGTATGGCGAGTTACGTTGAAAGCCATCTCATGGCCGCTTAAAAGAAAATTAGGTGTAGTAGTGTAAAATACTTCAAACTCCTTTAATTTAAACTTTGAATATGTGTTATAACTGTAATTCGTTTAATCATCTAGTTCATTACTGTATTGTGATATCATCACAGCAAAAAACAGTATTTCAAGTATTGCAGTTCATCCATGTTTTATTTAAACGCTACATTTTTATGTTATATTTTATAATTGTAGCTGCACATAACCATTTTAGAAAAAAGTTTCGTAATTCGAGCTTTCATCGATTTAGACTGAGACACTGTCCAATTAGTCTGGATTAGCGAGCTTTCTCTGTATTTACTAGCTGACGCAATAAACCGAATTTACGGAGTGTACAGTGGAGGTTGGATCTTCAGCATGAAAGAGACAGCGTTTCCAAACGCACAAACCACCGCACAGGACGACCGCAAGTCTTTGACGAACGGAGGTCGTCTCGATTCCGCCGAACCGTACGGGGCGATCAGAATGTGGAGCTTCAGGTAACCACTTCCGCTATTTACTTTACGGAGACATACGAATCACATAGGTGTCAGCAGTCGATGACAGACCCGTGTTGCCTCGACTTCGCATTACTTCCGGTCGCTCGGTGCATTATAGCTGGACGAGAGATACTTGCACCCGAACGGATCCGAGATTTCTCGACTGAGTCACATGACGCAAGAAATAAAGATCTAACCACCACAATAAGCCATCGTTCTGCTTACGTTTGACAATTTCGTGGAACACAAAAGGAAACAGACCTGAACCCTGACATACAAACCCTTGTTGCATTTTAACAAATTGACAATGAGACTTTTCGTAAGGTATGTATGCTTATGGAGGGTGTGTAGTTTATCATGGTGCCGCGCGGGCTTAGTCGAGCGGTCTAGGGCGCTGCAGTCACGGATCGTGCGGCTGGTCCCGGCGGGGGTTCGAATCCTCCCTCGGGCATGGGTGTGTGTGTTTGTCCTTAGGATAATTTAGCTTAAGTAGTGTGTAGGCTTAGGGTCTGATGACCTTAGCAGTTGGGTCCCATAAGACTTCACACACATTTGAACATTTTTATCATGGCCATCCCAAATAACTCTTTGTCCAGAAGCAAAATAAAAAATGTATCAAACAGTGTTGTTTAGTTATCAGGGGGGCGTTAACCAGCCTGACTGTGTTTCTTGTAACTTTGTTCGTTGTCAAGATACAAATAGGAGTACGTGTTTTGTAAATAGCACCTTATATCTTTTGTTACGTAATCTTCTTTCTCTCTTCAAGCCCTGTTCAAAATCGGATCACTGTATACCATTCACGCAAACATGATGATAATAAAAACGTAACGGAAAATCAACTTTGACTCTGTAGTACCAGCCGACGGTGCACATACAGGGAGCAACGTAGCTCGTCCGCCTGCTGGAGGTGACAGTGAATAAATGGAAACACAAGGATAATGCACTCCCGTCGTTCAGTCGACCACCTTCAGTTGAAGGTTTGTGAGAGCCCAGTGTACACCAACGAAGAGGAGGTACAAATGCTACTCAACTATGTAGAACGTAAGTTGGGAGAACAGTAATTGGAATAATGTTTTGTTACTGAGAATATAGGTACCTGAACAGTACTGTAGTGCTTTTAAAAATACATTAATACAGTAAAGGGAGTCCGTGATTAAAAAAATGCATTTACATTACTTATCTTTTTACGTTGTTGAAGGTGAACGTAATACTATGCAGGCAGAGGAACTATACAGTGAACGAAATCCTGACAAGAATTCACATTCATGACGGATGTTTCCTCGCCTTATTGTGACGCTTCTGCAGATTTCGACGCAGAACAGTCAAAGTCAGTTTTGTGTTCCGTTTTTAAGAACACCATGTTTACGTTAATAGTACACTGTGATACGTTTTTCAAGTCGCGAAGAGTGGAAGTGGATTACCAAATAAAAAAATCTAGAGTGCTATTTTTTTTAAAAAAGCGTACTGCTGTTGATAGCTTCTTTATAAAGACAGTTACAAGAACATTTTTTGGTTTGCTTCTGGACAACAAATTATTTGGAGTGGTCAAGATAAATGGAAAACCCTGTGTAAATATGTTAATTACTTTCGAAGTATCAGTCGAAGCCACACTGTAGATGTTGGTGCTCTAGTTACGTCTCGCTTGTTTTTAACCAAATCAACTACGTAGTACCACTGTCGCACTTACGATCGTTTGCAGTACAGGCCCTAAAGACTGTTCGTTTGACGATACGTAGCGTGCCGCTGAAAATGGATATGTGGCCCGATACCGATCATGCAAAGTTAAAGTTGCTGAGTAATACCATATATTTCGCTAAGGTTAACGACATTCTAAATGCAGCCGCGTATGAGCGCGACGTAATGAAAGAGAACTAATTTTTTGTTCTTATCGGAATGGGAGAGCGGCAGATATTTGCACGTGGCCGTTGAGAGAGCAATTGCGGGCTGATTGTCTGGTTTTGCGGCCCTCCGCCGACCGAGGACGTCGCAATTTGAGCCGCTTCATCCGAGCATCGATCTGCGGCCACTGCGGCGCTCACTCTGCAGGGCGGGCCGGACGGCCAGCATTAACAGGACCGCGCGCGCCCGCCCTGTGTGTGGCCGCGGCGCGCGAAGCCGGCTGCCGGCAGGTCAGCGCACCACCACGGTGGGCACTGCCAACGTCGCACGTACACTCGGCCCGCAACAACGGTGTCCTTGTTCCTTGTCAGTGTACTTTTCTGAGGTACCGCGAACAGACTGGAAACCCCCCCCCCCCCCCCCCCCCCGTGGCACCCAGCATATATTGCGAATACATCGGTAATGCGAAATCCAACTTGCACTTCTGTGACTCGACATTCTGAAAGCAGCGGGTCGAGGCAGTCAGGTAGATGGAGTGTTTTTTTTTACTTCTGAGAAGCATTTGATTCAATGGCACATCAATGATCATTATCGAAAGCACGATCGTACGGGAGTATCAAGAGAAATTTGTAACACGATTGAGGATTTTTGGTAGGAAGGATGCTGCATCATATTGTAGATAGTCATAATTGAGGCGTTCGGTCGTAAAACACGGTAACCGACAAAATGAAAACTTACGGGAAATCGGCTGTTAAGTTTTGAGGAAAATATCAAATAGTTTTCTTTAACAAAACTCACATAATTATGTTACGCAGATATTTTGTGTGTACTGAAAAGAAAAATTCGTCATAGCTGCTCCTCATAACATTTTGTTTGCGAATATAAGAATTAAATTCAGAGGAAAGATGCCCGTGGATACCATATTTTTCATTCACGTATGAGACATTGCTACCTTGTTATGTGCCAGATACCACGTTTCACAACAACTGACGTTAAATGTTGCTTCTGGTACGTGGCAGTTACCACATAGATGGAACTTTACCAGGATGTTTACAATGCAGTGGTGTAACATGATAATCACATTGGAAATAAAATAAAGTAGCCAAAACTTGCATTACCAATTGTTTTATTAGTAGTTTTTAGGTACAATAATTTTACATTTAATGCTCATGAACTAAGCTTGTGTAATATCCGTGATCTGCCTTTGGAATATACTTGAACGGGCTGAGGACATCGCGCAATTTTTCCTTATTGACTGGTATTGGTGTGTTATACAGCAGTGGAAGAGGTGCGTTAAACATCCCCAGAAAATCTTCTGTAAGAGGACGACCTTTCAGCTTCAGTGATATTTCTTCACCAGATCCGAAATATGATTTATAAACAGTCAGAGAATCTGGTTCTTCGCGGACCAACAGAAGTTTTACAGACGCAGCAATTACATTCTTGAGTGCTCTAAACAATGCCTTCAGTGAAGAAACTTGAAAGAAATCTCCCTGCTGCATTCTGTACACATTAAAGTGAGGTGAGAGTTGGGCGTTTTTCAAGATCTGTCCCCATTCCTCCGGGCAGTGCACATGCTGAATGTGATACCTCACATACTGCTCTACTCGGCCGAAATCTCTATCTGATGGCAACATAGTATGTCCAACTACTGGAAAAACATTCAACACGTTTTACACGGCTACTTGTCAATAATTTAAGCCAGAGAGCTACTATTGTCCAGTTTTTATTTTGACCACAGCAGTTATCTGATATTACTACTAGTTTCTTGCACTGTATGTCATTCACGGTGAAGTGTTTCAATATGCAACTTGCAAATTCATCACTTCCTCTCCTAGCAGTAGCCTCGTCCCAGTAATAAAAATACCCTACGTTATTGGAGCAAACATGAATGCTGAGGTTGTAGTAGAACAATTTTCTTTTGTAAAATGCAGGTCCAGTGGATAATTTTGGAATGGACAACGCCTGTAGGAGATCAAATGTTAGAACAAGGGCTTCTTTGTCCTCTGGGGCAACTTACAAAAATTTTTGGCTGGCAGCAGCATGTAGGTGGTGTCTCTCGATTTTGTTTCCAATTTCTTGGACTTTAGCGTCATTTCTATCGTTTTCGGCATGTTGCAGTTCAATTCTCAGTGAGTCGCAGTCCTTACATGTGTCTGTCTTAGGAGACTTGAATCCTATATTAAATTCTTCCGTAAATATTCTTCTGTACTTGTCTGAAGATGCAGGACTGCTACCACTTTCTGAACAGAACTGAGTATATTCTTCAAAACAACGTTTAACTGTGTATTCCACAGACATAAACATCTTATAAGGAATTTTGCGCCTGGTGTAGTGACTTTCGTATTTGGAAAGTTTTGATATAAAAGTATGCACATTTTTTTATATCGTCTTCTGAATACTTTTTCTTGTGGTGCCCATGCGCACCTCTTTTATCTGATGGTGGAGTATGAGCGCCATTGGTTTTTTAACCAAAATTTCGACTCTTCCCCTACTTTTTTGCAGTCCGTGGATGTTGAGGAAAGCAGTTTTACAGATGGTTCAAATGGCTCTGAGCACTATCGGACGTAACAGCTGTGGTCATCAGTCCCCTAGAACTTAGAACTACTTAAACCTAACTAACCTAAGGACATCACACACATCCATGCCCGAGGCAGGATTCGAACCTGCGACCGTAGCAGTCGCGCGGTTCCGGACTGCGCGCCTAGAACCGCGAGACCACCGCGGCCGGCGCGGTTTTACATACTTCTACTTTTTGCCCTTCAGCCAAGATATTGTAAGTAATGGTAAATTTTCTTCGAGAGGGACTTCCTCTCTTTTTCGTACTTCTGGCAGTTTTTTTTTACCATCTAGTAGACCAAATAGATAAGCGTTTTGGATGTTGTAGTTTCCCATTCTGTTGAACTCTTCAAACACCGAGTGTCGTTTGTCAGCATCAATCTTTGAAAAACACTTTTTCTTACAAAGGCAATCTGGGCCTGCTTCTCGAGGTGCTTGTGGATTTTCTTTTCCTCGATAAGACAAATGGCTTTTACCTAAATTTCTTAATTTTTTATTTTTTGCCGGTTGGTTTACCTCACGTTTCCTTTTTCTACCTTTTTTGTTTGATTTTTCCTCATCTACAGTATCGTTTTGTTCAAGAGGTACCGACGATCCTGCATAACGGACTCTACTAGGTGGATTAGATTTTCCAGAAGCAGTAGGTGACCTTACATCCGCATTGTTTTCATCATGACTGTTGGTTGTAGGCCTACTGGTACATCGTTCCGATTCACAGTCCTGGTTGATAATGAGCGCGGACGATTTCTGAAACAAAACAAGGAATACTTGTATCCTTCACTAAAAAAAAAGTACAAGGGATAATAATAAAAATCTCGTGTGCCTCCCGATTCTGTTGCTAGTCTATCGACTTGAAGCCACTTGGGAGGTTCCCGTATCCCCAACCTGCAAGAGACGGGATCTACAGTTCATCGCGGAAGCCGAACCGCGGCTGTATCTGGCTAACAGTACTGACCGGCTACCGTGCCACCCTCAGCATACAGGCGTCACTGGATGCCGATGTGGAGGGACTTGCGGTCAGCACACCGCTCTCACGGCCATTGTCAGTTTTCGTGACTTTTCAGTCAAGTAGTCCCTCACTTTTCGTCAGGAGGGCTGGGTGAATCCCACTCGCCAACAGTGCACGACCGACAGGACGGTCACTCATCCAAGTGTTAGCCAAGCCCGACAGCTCTTACCTTCGGTGATCTGACGGGAACCGGTGTTACCTCTGCGGTAAGACTGTTGGCACTAGGGCCTCTAGGAACAAGTTCTTGGGACAAGTAGGAAAATTGCCTCAATAATCAGTTTACATTAATAGCCAGTTTCTGCACGAGGCCATTTTTAATTCCAGGTTTGATATCCTAAGATAAAATGTGTTTCAATAACGCGTTTAACCCCATATGTAAAACCAACGCGGAAATAGCAACTTGTTCCCACACCCAAAATTGTGTTTCCTCATACACGTACGACGACACCCAGAGCGTGCAGGACAATGTGTGCGCATAGTTATTTTGTCGTTATCGTATTTACATACAGAAAAATATGATAATTTGCGGCAAATATTGCTGTTCACCACATAACAGGAACTGGTTTTAAATATGACGACACATCTGCACGTCATTGGTAAAGATTTTGATGATATTACATTTAACATTTGCCTTTGAAACCGGCCAAAAAGAAATGTTGAAGTAAGAGTTAAATTTATTTTAGTAAACTAAGCGGCCTTTAACGGACACAAAGTATGGCGATAATGTTTTGACGGTATACTACGTGGGAAGTATTCTGCAGAAGAGTTAATACCATTAACATTTTTATATTCGTACGTGTTTTACAGTTATGTTTTATTGATGGGACGGCGCAATTTCAAAACAGATGTCATTCGACAGCTCTTGGAAAGAGAAATGTAATAAATGTTGGTCTGTGAAGTGATAAATTTCGCAAAAGGGCTGTGATGCGTGCTAAGTATCAGGGTCAAGGCTTCTGTCACAGGGACATTTTGCTTTCATTGACTGAAACAGCATTATACCGATAGCCTACGATTTCGTTCTTTGCACACCCTTTGATTTCACAGCCACATTTTATATTTTTTCAAGTTTCGCGGAAAGCAATAAACGCTAATTTTCTAGCCAGTTCAGAAGAACGATCGAATGAGGTTGACAAAGTAAGTAATTTTGATCAAAAACTGATCTTTCAGTTCTCTTGCAAATAAAAAAAAGTTTAGAATTCTAATGGTAGACTAAGAAACTCTCGTCTCTGTGCACTGTCACTAGTATACTTTCCCTTAATTTAGGAAATAAGTGCAGTGTTTCCGTCCTATTTGTTTCATTCCTTTGCTTCGGCACATTTCATTTTACGTTTACTAAGAATGTACAAGGCGCGCGTTGTAGCCGTGAGGTCTAAGGCGCCTTTCAACGGTTCTAAGAGTTAATTGTTGTGCCACGTTCAAGGAAATCAATGAGAATCACTCCCTCTCAGTCCCAAGACACAGTAGCCATGATCTTCCTTGCTGATATCGTTTCGAAGCACTTACTAGGTTTATTGGGAAAATTTGTGTGTTCCCATTCCATCGACTGCCGTTTTGTTTCACAATCGACTTGCTTCACTCAGGTCTCGTCCCCAGATCGATAACTTTATCACCATTTTCTTGTAATCTTCCAGGCTGCCCCCGTCGGAGGTTCGAGCCCTCCCTCTGGCATATGTGTGTGTGTGTGTGTGTGTGTGTGTGTGTGTGTGTGTGTGTGTGTGTTGTTGTAATCAAACTTCCCCGTCACAATTTCATGCACCAAACTCCGTGAAATTAGAGGAAAATGCGGAAGTTCCGTAATCATGAAACGACGATTTTCACGAATTTTATTGTTGATTTTCATCACCAGTTCGCGAGTCACAAGGCTAGGTCTACCACTGTCGGCAACCCCCCCCCCCCTCCCCCCGTGAACATTGTTACGGCCATTTGTCAAATCAATGCGACATTGGAAATTTGTGGTAAGTCCTATAGGACCAAACTGCTGAGGTCATCGGCCCCTAAGCTTGCACACTACTTAATCTAACCTAAACGAACTTATTCTAAAGCCACACACACACACACACACACACACACACACACACACACACACACACACACACACACACACGCCCGAGGGAGGACTCGAACCTCCGACTGGGGGCAACCGCTCGAACTGTGACAAGGCGCCGTAGACCGTATGGCTACCCCGCGCGGCACTGCAACATTGCCTCATTCGTCTTTCACTCGTTATTCCTTTTCCATACATATCGCAAAGGTCGCGATAAATTTCCTTAGTTTGCAGTTCTTTCACCGTCATAAACCTAATCAAAGTACGCCCCTCTCGAGTGGCGAGATTTTCTATCGCAGCGCACATTTTCACACGTCACAGAGACCAAAGCAGCAGAGATACAGACAACACGCTACCAGCGCTGGATGCGTAGTGAATGTAGGAACGTTATGGCATCAAGATGGCGGCTGCAGCCCCGCCTGCCGCCAAGATAACAAAGACGTCTGCTACTATCTGGACAGCCCTCCTACATTCAGAAGTCAAAGGAGAGTAATAAATTTTAAACCTATTTTCTTGTACTTGATCTCAGGTCCAGATTTCATATAAATAAAGGAGTACATATAAAAAATTTATTGAACAACCGTACTCTGCGCTGCAGCTTTGCGAAAAACGCCATAAAGTTGTTTGTTTCATACAGGTCAGCTGTCGCTGAGTTGCACGTAGCTTTAATTGGAAACGGCTTACAGTGTACTACAAGCTGGCGTTCTGTATTCCTCTCGATTTCCGCATGACATATCAACACAAGTCCGTCACAAATGGTTCAGATGGCTCTGAGAACTATGGGACTTAACATCTGAGGTCATCAGTCCCCTAGAACTTAGAACTACTTAAACCTAACTAACCTAAGGACATCACACACATCCATGCCCGAGGCAGGATTCGAACCTGCGACCGTAGCGGTCGCGCGGTTCCGGACTGTAGCGCCTATAACCGCTCGGCCACCACGGCCGGCAGTCCGTCACAGATGTAGGACGTACATCAGTAGGTATAACATTGCAAATAGAGTTTTTATGTTTTTATTGTAAAATATTTTTACGTGCACTCGAAAAACTGGTACTTCCTATTGAAATTAGTCGTCAGTAAAGCATTATTCAGTAAAAGCAGCTTACGGTGGTAGCGTGAATACTTGAAAGTCTACTGTGATGGATTTATTGCGCTTTAATGGTTGTCTCTGTTTATTAATAGTCTGCTTTTGTGCAGCAGCGTGCTATCGACTTCGTAGTAGTTCAGATCTAATGGCCGCGAAACGTTGATTTTGTCTTTTCTGAATCGTTACTAATATATTGTTGGAGGCCAATCTCCCCCATAACGCCACAACGCTAATTCTGCGTAAAATAACGTCACGAACAGAACGAACGTATGTTTGAGGCGGGAATTCTATATGTCAAACGCAGATTGGAGCCGAAATCAGGGCCGGAAATAGGCGGTATAGCGCCCGCTTGCTTTAGCTCCGTCTGTCCTAATTTGCGGAGTCCGATATCGGGGGGGCATTATGCGCTGTGTAACGAGATTGCAGTGTTTTGTCATTCAGGAGAGAGAGAGAGAGAGAGAGAGAGAGAGAGAGAGAGAGAGAGAGAGACGTTGTGTGAATTTACTATGCTCCAAACAACTGG
Organism: Schistocerca cancellata; assembly: GCF_023864275.1. Classification (NCBI taxonomy): domain Eukaryota; kingdom Metazoa; phylum Arthropoda; class Insecta; order Orthoptera; family Acrididae; genus Schistocerca; species Schistocerca cancellata. The sequence goes on along the minus strand of NC_064627.1, from coordinate 803,800,227 downwards.
ATTTGGGTCGCGTATCAGTAGGATCCTATTAAATTAGTCACTGCAGCGGGATCATGAAATTAAATGCAGTATATCCAGGAGTGAGTACCGGTCGTTATCGAGGTAGTGGCGTTATAAATTTACATTCACGGTGCACTGTTCGCGCCCGTCGTTACCAGAACCACCCGTTGTCGTCGATACGTTTGGAATTTTTGTTTTCGGTCGGACAAGCAGCGCAGTTCCCATTGACGCCTGACTGCAAATCGCACGGGCGCCTGCGAGTGCTAATGACGTCGTACCGCTGCACGACGCCAGCGCTGGTTATAGTCTACGCTCTTGGCGTCGAACGCGGTTTACTGTGCCACATACACTGCGCCGAGCCGAAGCTCACCACTGTACCGTTGCCTAAGCTGCCTAATTACACTGGCAAATTGGATTTCATTGTGGCCACTTGGGTTTGCTGCGGTCACTGGTGTTTAGTGTTGTTCTAGCATCGTGGTGCGAGGGCAGGACAGAAACAATACGTTTGCAACGATCATAATAATGTTGTTCCTATAGGGAACAAAGAGCGGATACATAAGAGCGCATGTGTTAGATAAACCGAGACTTACAATGCTGAAGCGGGCTCAAATGTGAATCTTTGGTACGGGTGGTAATCGCAACAACCATCCGAAAATAAACACCCCACATTTACTCGAAAGCTTGCTAGCGACAGTTAACGAATGGAATTGCGAGAGGAAGAAAAAGTGTTAGGAAGATTTAGAAAATAAGTAACCGCCGTGTGATACGATGCAATAATATGACCAAGACAGAGAAGAAAAGTAGTCTACCGTGTGGGGGGGTGGGGGTGGGGGGGGGAAGGTGTAGTAACGAAGTTTTAATTATGACCTCTAAAGAACCAGGTTGCAACAGCGAAACTTAGTGACCGTGTTAAATCTTTTCTACATGTTAACCCTTCAGTGCGGCACATTTTGGCCATTCGGAAGACTTTCTACCTCGAAAATCATCTCGTCGGGATTCTAGAAATGCCTGCCACGCATTGTCGTCTTAAACCGAGAGAACAGGAAAAAGGTACTGGGTGCCGTATGAGCATCATAAGGAGTGAAGCGAAATTAGATTGCCCAAGGAAGCAACATTTGTTTTGTGCCATGTCCCGTGCTGAATCAGCTGGGGTAATTTCGTTGACCGGAAACACACTTTAGATAGGTTTCAGCGAGGCGTCGTCTTCACAGCTTCCCATTACCTTCTCAGGAGTATGGTCCTCTTATGGTTTTCCCCTTATCAGCGGCCGGCTGCTGTGGCCGAGCGATTCTAGGTGCTTCAGTCCGGAACCGCGCTGCTGCTACGGTCGCAGGTTCGAATCCTGCCTCGGTCGTGGATGTGTGTGATGTCCTTAGGTTAGCTAGGTTTAAATAGTTCTAAGTCTAGGGGACTGATCACCTCAGATGTTAAGTCTCATAGTGCTTAGAGCCATTTGAACCTTTCAGCTTAATGTGGTAATACCACGTATCTCATCCGATAATGGTTGGGTAGTCGCGTTTTTCGATGAAGTTGGATTCACTTATTTATATCCCTACCTTTGCACTCCTGTCTCAAGGTCGTAGTGATACCCGCCACTCGTCCTTTATTATTAAGCAGCTGAAGAGGACGTCTGTATTCACATGAGACACATGCAACATTTCCACCACTGTTTCAGTTCGGCGGATTATTTGAAAGTGTATGGGCAGTAACGGCACCCAGTAAGAGGGGACCTAAATCGCGTTCAGACTGTCACGCAAGGTGTTTAAAACTAATGTAGGACTGTGTTTGTTTCCCGTTGTTGTCGCTTCATTTATGATACATCAGTCTTCGAGCACCAGGATCTCTATTTCTCTTGAGCTCACCGGTTCTTGACAGAGAGATCTTGTATCATTTCATTCTTCGCCGTTGACTTGTTAGACCTCAGTGGGATCGTCTACGCCATTTAACCATTGTCATGCGATGGTGCATTATCGCCGTACCCTTCGCCCAACTCATCATCGATAATTGCGATGTTCTTGCCGTTAAAGTGCAGGAAAAGAATTACCCTACGATTCTCAACTTTATCACTGAGCTGCGCACTTTTCTTTTGGCTGCTCTGGCAGAGTGCTACGGCACTGTGTCGCGGGACACACACACACACACACACACACACACACACACACACACAAAATGTAAAACATGTGTTATTGTGTTAAACTTTTAGCATAAGATCATGCGTCGTAGCACTTTAAATTACTAAACTCGGCAATAATGACGCGAAATATTGAAAACCAAATTTTCACTGTCCTCGAAGCCAATCTGCAATTGTAGAACTGTGGTTCTGATATAGTGGTCTAGTAATAGGGATGATTGAAATACTTTTACCAACTTTGGGAATAGATTCCTACACCAAAACAAAACGAAAAAATTGATATAATTTGCGTCCGAAAATATTTAGTTTTCTGTTTTATTACTGGAAGTTCACCCTATTTAGATGTAAAGGTCACCAACTGAATTTTGCAACAAGTAATTAAAAATCATTTTGTTTGGTAATCGATTGTTCTTAACGATAGCTGAGTATCTGCTAGTGGATTCATTGTATTTCAGATGGCGGTGTGTTGCTATTATCACTTGCTTGTATTTGGCATTGGCGTTCATTTGAGGTTAGTTTGTCGTGTACGTTTCACATCCTCACAACCGTCATGTAGAAGAATTTAAATCAGGCCTTATTTATAGACCTGGTATAGGACGCGCATCTCCGCAAGTGGTTTTTACATTATGCATTATGAGGCTGCAGCAAGTATCAGTCATATTGTTCGAGATGTGTAGGGTCATATTTGCCATTAGACTGATAGATAGGGAATGACGAGCTCCATGCCCTACTCTTTCCCGCCGATGTAAATCCTGAGTGTTATGGTTTGTGGAGCCACTTCAAAACACTTCATACAATAGACATCCGAAATCCAAAGAAAACCTGAGAAACTACACGACAATGTAGTGTGTGAAAGCAGTGTGAGGAAGTTTTGGACCTAATTTATGACTGCTTTTTATTTGTTCCATGAACGAAGGACTATGGGGAATATGATTATATGAACTTATTTCCTTCTTACAGTGATTTGCAGCTTCTCCCACTGTATGTAAAAGGAGTTTGATGTGCCCTGTGAATAGAGGAAACCAATGTGTTGTGTTCTATTTCGCGTGGCTCCCGATTCCTAGTCCGACATCGGCAAGCGATTGTTCCTTCAGATTGTGGTCATTTTTTGGGCGGATCGCCTGATGTTAATTGCTTTTTCCAGTTTTGTCTGGCGGGTGGCAAGTATTTATCCGAAATGAAATAATTCAGAAGCATGACTTGTCTCGCTGTACTGCAACTGTACCGTCGGCTTTACTCATATTTTGCCGGAGGCTGTTGAATTTTAGAGCAAAATGGTTGTAAAAATAGGAAAAGCAGGATTGAATAGGATTGTTATTGTGGACTGAATCTTTTGAGGTTGAGGTGAAATCTTAGGATCCGTTCTTTAGACCAATCTCTCAGACGTGTAAATTCAGGTTATTTGAATTCCAACTGTTACAGTTGTTAATAGAAATAAAGCATAATTCATCTGACACAAACGGCATTTTTCATTGGTCTGATGTCACACATACTAATAGAGACAATTACAGTGATTTCAGTAACATAATTTCGGTATCAAAGCTTGCATTAAGTAATCACCAGAGGTTCCTCTAATTTCTTTTGGAGGGTATTTTACTTTACAGACAATGGAGATATGTTTCTTTGGCAGGTTGTTCGTAAATTCCATGCCGCCATGTGTAGTTTCGACTGTCGGTGGATTTATTGTTCAAATGGCATGAACAGCTTTGACAAACTTGTTGAGACAGTTTTCAAATACTGTGCTTTAGACGACTTGCGGCGCTGTTTTGCCTTAAACAGTGAGGGACTGAGCCGTCTTTTCCGGAGACAATCCAGCCATCAGCGGTAGTTGCTGGCCACCATCTCCATGGAAGCAGGAGGGCGTCCTAGCAGATGTCGAGAACAATCCGTCTTGCGGCCACCCGCTGTGCTACACTGTTCGCATTTCAGAGAGAAGTTTATGCACTTACAATTCTGTATTGCATGTCGAATGAAGTTGTAGAAACGCTTGAATATTAGTAAGTGACTGAAAAGGAATCAGTTGTTAACAAAATGAACTATGCTTTGTAATATATAACAGGTCATGTACTTAAAACTTGATGACAGTTAAGAGGAACCAAAAGAAAACAGTAGTGCAAGTATATTATCGTAAAAATAACTATTTCCTCACTCAGGTTCAGGGCATAAACATAGACTGAACGCTCTTAGATGCAGTACGTCATTTAAATGAAGGCAAGGAGATGGAAAATGTAGTCCACGCTGAGAAACATAACAAAGTAATTTGTTTCGTATACGTCAGCTGTCACTGAGTTGCACAAAGACTTAATTGGAAGGCGGTCTACTGTGTACCGCAAGCTGCTTTCGCAGGTGTGGCACCAACGTTTCGCGGAAAGGTTGAGAAGTTTCTTTCAGTCTTACGTTTAAAATATGCTTTAATATTTGAGAATCATTTTTGCGTGGACAAAAAATTGTGATATCCGATTGTAAGAAATTATCTCTACTCGAATTCTTCTGTTGGTAAAATTTTTACAGGAAGAGGGTCTTCCAGATAAGTTCAGCATTATCGCAACGTTAGTTCTTTACATTGCTGCCAAAAGTGAAGCTTACTTACTATTTGTAAGGTTGAATAGGCACCATCAGAGTTTCTGGAGATTATCTGAAACTCGAGTAGGAGTGTATTTAACACTCAGTGTTAAGAGATGTAGTAGGTATCAACTCCATACACTTTTGCCGAAGGGAAAAGTCAGTCCTTCACTATTTGTCACATTTGATGTGAAAATCACATTATTTTAGATTTAGTTCGGTGTTTGTTAATGATAATTAAATAAAAGGAATATCATAATTATTACTTGTTTGCGTGGTAGGTATTCAAAAAATCCGTATTGGCTGTCGTTCTACAAGCATTTACACGATAACGAGGTTGGCAGGTAATCACAGATCCATTACTTAAGTGGGCAGATGCCCTATAGAATCACATTACGCCGGCATTTGCGTGTGTACGAGTAGTTTTGGTAGCCGCACGAGTTTTGTCAAGGGATTTCCCGTGTCGTTCATTATACCGTCCCTCGAGTTCCGATTACATCAACGTTATGTGGCGTCGACGTCGTAGGTGCGATCGACCGTTTTCAATTCAGCAAAGTACACACACACACACACACACACACACACACACACACAAATTTCATGTGGTCTAAGATTTTCCATAGCATCGTATCTATAATAGTTGGCGCCGCTTCTACTCGTAGGTTTAGTGGTAGTGCAGGAAATGCTTTCTGTTGGTGGGATTCTAAAGGGTTCCCTCCAGGGAACGGAACTGCGTACGATAAGTTTATTCGTCTTAATTCGTGAGGTAGCCGAAGTCACAAGGAACCAAGCCGTATTTGTGAAAAATTGTAGCACAACTGACGCTATCCGTCCTGCACAGCTGCTTGTTGAAAAACACCACGAAAGGATTGAGCCACTGCTCCTTGCTTTCAGAGACCCGAAAAGGCTTTAGATCGGTCACCGCATGACTTAACCTGTCTAGCGCTTCGAGAGCATGGAATTCCAGAGTGCCTTGTTAATTGGATACGGCTTCTGTACATCGAACCAAGGAGCTACGTCCAAGCATCTGCAGGAGCATTCAGTGGTCTCAGCATCACTATTGGAGTCCACCAAGGCTCGGCCTTATCACGACTGCTGTTCATTCTTCTGATGGGCACTGTCACATCAGACCTGCACATGCCGCTACCAGGGACACTTCTCTTTGCTGATGATGTCGTTGTCTGCGGAGGACAAGTTTGATATCCAGCGCCAAACACAAGAGTGGAACGACCGATTTGTGCGATATTCTACAATCTCTAGCGACGGCCATCTTCCAAGCGCGGACAACGTAGGGACGCAAGCAGCCAGGATGAAGTTGGGAACGACAGCAAGAATCAGCTGCGATCGTCGGATGAAAGATTATCTGAAGTCAACGAGTGTCATCTGTCCATTGCTCTCTACGGCACTGAGTGCTGAGAGAGAGTACAAAAGAGGCAGAACGAAGAGTGGGAGTCATGGCGACGAAGAAGCTTATGTGAACAGGAACGTTGTAAGTAAAGAAACGATTTTCGCAATGCTTAAGTAAATGTAAGCATCTCAAGATGGGTTGAAAATAAAGCGAATTAACTCTCAAAAACGTACAAAAAATGGTTCAAATGTCTCTGAGCACTATGGGACTTAACTTCTTGAGGTCATCAGTCTCCTAGAACTTAGAACTACTTAAACCTAACTAACCTAAGGACATCACACACATCCATGCCCGAGGCAGCATTCGAACCTGCGACCGTAGCGGTCGTGTGGTTCCAGACTGAAGCGCCTAGAACCGCTCGGCCACCTCGGCCGCCAAAAACGTACAGTTTGATGGTATGGCTTGTCGGGAAGGGGCGCCATACATGTTTGTGCGTTGTCCGATAAACATTATCACGGACGTTATGTTTGGGCTTTCTGCGTTAGGAACGTTGCTGTGGATCACGTGCCGAAGTGGCCCCTCATCTTAAGTAAGTACACCGACGGAAGAAGAGTCACAACACCTAAAAATAGTTAATGCAGAGTAATGAAATGTGTGGAATACATTTGTCTAGGACATATTTCAGCGATTAACATTGCAAGATCACAGGTTAATGTAAACGTGAGATAAGTCTTTGCTAATGTGAAATGCTGGTACATTAATAACTGGTGTAACCGCTAGAATGTTGAATTCAAGCATGGAAACGTGAACGCATAGTGTTGTAGAGGTGCCCGATGGTAGTTTGTGGGATGGAGTTCCATGCCTGTTGCACTCGGTCCCTCAATACAGGGACGGTTAATGCTGTTTGGGATGAAGCTGTAGTTGTCGTCCTATATGTGCTCGATTGGAGACAGATCTGGTGATCGCGCAGGCCAAGGCAACATGTAGACCCTCTATAGAGCATGTTGGGTTGCAACGGCGGTATGAGGGGAGCGTTATCTTGTTAGAAAACAACCCCTGGAATGATGATCATAAATGGCAACACAACAGGTTCAATCACGAGATTGAAGTACAAATTCGCAGTCACGAGAGTGCTCCTGCTGTCGTACAAATGCTCTCCCCAGACCATAACTCGAGGTGTACGTCCAGTATACCGAGGCCGCAGGAATTGGTTGCACGCCCTCAATTGATCTCATTTTAATCAACACATGGTCATCAGTGGCACCAAGGCAGAACCAGCGTCCTTCAGAAAACACAACAGGCCTCCACCCTGCCCTTCAACGAGCTCTCGCTTGACATCACTGAAGTATCAAAGGGTCATGGTTTGGGTTCAGTAGAATGCACGCTACAGGTCGTCTGGTTCGGAGTTGTCCTTGGATTAATGGATTTGTAACAGTTCGTTGTGTCACTGTGGTGCCAACTGCTGCAAATTGGTGCTGCAAATGCAGTACGGTGCGTCTGAGCCACACGCCGAACACGCTGGTCTTTCCTGTCGGTAAGTGCCACGTGGCCGACGGGAGCCCGATCTTCTTGCGACCGTACATTCTCCTCACCACCGCTGCCAGGAATCATGTACAGGGGTTTCATCCCTGCCAAAGTGTTCTGCAGTGTCGCAGAAGGAACATGCAGCTCCTCTTAGCCCTGTTACACGACCCCATTTAAACTCAGTGAGGTGTTGATACGGCGTCTGTGTCACCTCTCTTGACTAACGTCAACATTAGTCTCAAAGGTAAGTAACGGTTACCACCGGTACAGCGTGTATTTAAAGCGAACAGATTTTCATCGTCATAGTCGAGCTACTAAAACCACTCTTATGCGACTGTCGAGAAATTTGAATAGACATCTTGTTTCAGACCTAGAAACATGCGTACCATCTTTCGTGTATGTCGGAAAATTCCTTCTTGGTTCTGTGATTCTTTTTCCATCAGTGCATATGAATCAGGGCCGCAGGTCACCAAAAAGTTACCCATGCCTGTCATAGATCGTGTCTGAGATGGGGTGGGAAGAGATATTCTCATACCAACCTCAAGCGAGATATCTTCATGACCTTACCGGTATATGTTTCAGTCATTAGAAGAGTTTGCTCAAGATCACATTCGGATGCTGTTTCCTGATACGGCGCAACGAATGTTCGTGGCCGTGGGCCACAACTTGTACTAATATTGACGATGGACATTACTTCCGAATGGGATGAACGTTTAAGCGTTTAATACCGGCTGTACGATGAACCTCTCCTCAGAGTTCATATTTGTGGTACATCCACAGCTGTTCTGCAACATGCTCATGGAAAACAAATTCGCCTCTGTCGTAATGTACTTCATTGACCGAAGTCTTGCACGACAGAAGTCTCTCTACACCACCACTGTTTCAGGGTTTTAGCCCCATCATCAGGTGTATCTGAAGTGTAGCAGTAGTAGGACGTTATGTCCATATCCTACCAACTGATAGGTAAATATCAACCGTAAATTGAGCGTCTAATAACACCCTACAATTGTGGCTACAAAGAACTCCAACTTTCAGTCGCGGCCTGGAAAAATTCCTCTTGTCCCAAAATTGCCACCGTGGGTTCATTCAGTCATACGCAGATACAGCGCACTTGTGTGACTCGGCAGCTACGTCCAGGTGTTGGGGCATCGACATGACGTCCTGCTACTGCTAGATTTCTTATACACCTGATGATGAGGCCAACACCCCGAAACCGTGTTAGTGTGCAGTGACTTCTGTCGTGCAAGACTTCGGGCAGTGTAGTATTTTACAATGGTGGCAGCAGCAGCAGCAGTAGTAGTGCTCTAATATGGTGGCGGATTTGCGTACCATGAACATCTTCAAAGTTTCATAAAGATCGGAACAGCGGTGCTTCATGGTTTGACGTATTCCATTTCCGTCAGTGCGGTTCCCACGTGTTTTCGAACATCAGTAAACGTAAGCGATCAAGACAGGTAGCTGAGTTTTCAATCTGTTAGATGCGCACTCGGCGCATTTCCCCGGAAGCGGCGCCGGCCGCCGGGAGTTGATTAATGCAAGCCGCCAGTGGCGCAGCCCAGCGTCGCGTCGGATGTCGTGAGCCGTGGGGCAGCGCGAGAGGGGTGGCAGCCGCTGCCGCTCCCGCTGGCGTGGCCGGAGCGGCAGCCGTAGCAAGCGTGCGCAGGCGGTGATCGATGTGGCATTGATCCGGCGCCCGAGCGGTGTGGCGTGTTGTGCCGCAGGTAAGTGGCCCCAGAGCCGGCATCCGTCTGGTCGCGGCCGCCGACGACGCCGCCGCCTTCCCTCCGCTCGTGAGTAGCCAGCAGCCCTGCCCTGCCGCTTGTGTACTTGTACAGCTGTTGTAAGGGTCGTTTAAGCGAAGTCGAAATTGTTGTCAACAGCGGAAAGGGAGAAGGTGGAGAGGGAGAGAGAGAGAGAGAGAGAGAGAGAGAGAGAGTTCACGTGGTGTGTGTGTGTGTGTGTGTGTGTGTGTTTCTCACGTGCGTGAGTGTGCGCGTGCGCGTCTGCTTATCTGCTTATGGTGGGGCTGTAAGGTGGGCCGGGAGGAGGGACGTGGGTGGACATGAGGAAGGAGTAAAGGAGTGTCTGGGAGGGGCTTTCAGGTCTTAAGGTGGTCGTTTTAACATAGATTGTGTGTTAGCTTTTATTACCACTTTCTAGTGCTTTGCTATTACTTTTACTATGAAATAAGAGCAACATCTTGTCGCTTCTGTGTTTTCGCCTAAGGGTCTCTGAAGATGAGGCTGCTGTTCCTACTTCTACTTTCCGACACCTCCACGCTTGCTTCTTTTCTGCCTGCTTACTCTGTTTGTTACAAAAACACACATCTACTGCTTCATTCACTTTTTTCTAATATTTCATTAGCACGACGCATTTCGGCAGCGTGGTGCCATTATCAGGTTGATTACAGCGACATGTACAAACATTAATCTAAAAGTGTGATAAGGTTCATTTTCTGTGTATGACAGTGAGACCATGTATCGAAATACAATCCTGTACAGAAAACAGATATGTTTTAATATACGTATTAAGTGATTTGCATGTTTACCTCACGTCGTTAGTGCATTAACTTAGATTTTTTTTTGGGAATTTAGTTGTCTGGCACACACAACACAGTAACAAACACATCATAGCTTTACACTTTGGCGTGCAGGTGCTCACACCATTCCAAGTAGTCTTAACTGCATACATAAATTTGTTTCAGATCCTGTCCCGTGAAGACTAAACTTTTTTTTGTACGTATTTGCGATCAAATCAATACACACTAAATAATAGGTATCTTTCCGTACAGGGTTGTGTTTCGATACATAACCTAACGGGCTCAAGCGGCATATGAACGTGATCACACTGCACATTAATGTAATGTAAACGTAACTATAATCCACTTGATGATGGCAGCAAGCTGCTGAAACGCGTTGTGCTAATTAAATATTAGCAAAAGTTGACAGAAATGCTAGAAATGATTTCATGAATTTACAATAAATCGCAGTCTCCAAAACATTCCTTATAATTTTTTCTCTCTCCTTCTTCCCCTCCTCTGACTTACAGAGCAAAATAAAATGACTGAGTGAAAGTGGTGGAAGAATCTGGGGGAACATATTGATGGATATTAGCTGCTTGTATCTTACCACTGCTGCTGATGCCCAATAGACGTCTTGAAGCAACGTCATTTGCATGATGATACTGTCCTGTTAAGCACAATTTCCAAGTAAATACAGCAAGTATATTAGGAAGGTGGCAGCTAATTCACATTTGTGCTTTCGTTAAACCTGTGAATATGTTTGTCGTTTGTTTTTTATTCTGTACCGTTATCGGAATTTTGCCTGAAACATTTTTGTATTATAGAAGTATCTAATTGTGCCGTTACAGTTTGAAATACAGGGTGAACAGAAAGTGGCGGTGAACTAAATTTTGCGAGAAAGAATTTGTTTGATACTAGGTATGGGCACGTTATTGTGTCCTTCATCTAAAATTTGTAGCTGGCATCTATTTTTTTTTCCAGTCAAAGCAGATACCTGTCCTTTCACAGACGTTTAGTGTCTTTTTAGGTATCTCTTCGGTATCCAGTAGACTTTAAAAAGGGAAATGAAAGGTTTAGTTCTTTTAAGAGTTACAATTTACTTAAATGGCTTACTGCAAAAATCTAAAAATCACTCTAATATTACCAGTATGGAAGTAGTCCAAGAGATAGGACGCAAAATCGAACAGTTAGGCACTGGTGCTTGCCCCTATTTCAAAACATCGTGTGTAACACGCCTGAACATGTAACTGTTCAAGAAAATACTTTCTTATTAAAATAATTTCAACAATGTGTATTACGCACGGGAGACAAGACAATATCCTGTAACTCTTTTCGGAAATTAATAAAAAACATACTTTATTCAAAACTCCACGTATTTGTCGTCACGGAGTTGACCGCTATACTTAATTTTGGAAAATACACTTACTTTCCGTCTATCGATCGCTGTTTTTATTACTTCAAACGGACCGGTTTCAAGCAGTGTCACCAATACATATTCGCCTCGAATCGCGAAGCTGCTTCCTCGATTAAGACCGGCGTGCTCCCACTTAATCAAGAATGTGTAGTCGGCCTCTCGCGGGAAGTTTTATATCATTCCCGTTTTGCTGCAGACAGATGGACAACATGTAATATATTCCGTCATTGTAGTGCGGAAACTTTAGTGAATAAAAGGCAGATTTCATGGAAAGCTGTTTTCAAATGACTTACTGTAGGGGACAGTCAAATGAAAACGATTCAGATGGCAACAGAAGCAAGTAACGCGTTTATTAGTTCAAAAGTAATCCTCATAACTGTTAATACGTTTATCCCACTGTTGAGACAAGACGGTCCTTACTTTCGTGGAAAAATGTTTCCGGGTGCGTATGGAACGATGATTGTACCCAGACGTGCTCCTCATCTTTCGAAACAAATGGACGTCAACAAAGTCTTCCTTCAGGGAAAATAAGGAAATCGCATCGGGAGGGATTGGGACTGAATGGAGGATGTGTAAGGTTGCCAGCCAAATTTCTGCAGCTTAGTCCAGACAACTTCGATAACATCTCCTCCTATATCTCTGCACCGCCTCCCCTCTCCTCCTCTCTGTCCATTTCCCCCCTACCCCTCTTTCTGCCTATCTCTTCCTCTCCCCTGCGTGTGTCCATCTCCTCCTGTCCCCTACTGTCGTTCACTCCCACGGTATTTCTTACCAGATAGTAAGAAATATGTGCACTAAGTTTGGTTGAAATCGATGCTATGCCAACGCGAACTGTTCATATCTTTACCATTCGAGAGCATGTAACACGTGGTCGAAAAGTGATCTCAACCAACAGGGAGCACAGACAAGTGTCACACCTTGTCAATAACAATCGCTTTCAAACCGGCAGGACGTAATGCTGTTAGTGAATGCAGCTGTATCTCGACGAGTTTTCAGATCAACATTACGAAGGGAACTCAGTATAAGGGACAGTGAAATGTAAACGAGCTATATAACGAGCATGGCGCGGACGTTGGTAACGCAAGTAGTGTGTGTATGGAAGTGCCCTCCATTGCGAATTAGGAACGAAAACTGCGAAAGTTGTCCGCAGTGCCGTTTGTCTGTTAGACGAGCTCGACGTGAGGTCAGCGAGTCGAGTGCGTCCGACTTCGTTATGGAGGCCAGGGAAGATGAACAGTGAGCTCTGCGTATTTTTACTGTGGAAGGAGTGTCAGGAAGTGGTATTCATACCAGCTTGCCTGCTGTGTGTGGCAAACACATTATATCATGTGTGCATGTGATTGAGTCCTACAGACGATTTACAGGTGGTCAGGTGTCATTGAAAGCCAGCATTAGGTCAGGATAGCTCCGCAGCTCGTGGTCTAATGGCTAGCATTGCTACCTCTGAATCACGGTGTCCTGGGTTCAATTCCCGGCCGGGGTGGGAATTTTCTCTGCCCGGGTACTGAGTGTTTGTGTTTTCATCATCACCATCATCGTTTGTGACACTGGCTCGACTGGACTGTGTGGACACACTGGACTGTGTGGACACTGGGACTTAGTATGGGCACTATGACGACGCAGTTGAGCACCCCACTAACCAAACCATCAGGACGTGCTCGTGGTGCCATTACCCCCTTCTGTCACTGCTGCTGTGGATGCTGTCGTCAAAAATGACCAACGGCGGACGGTGGAAGACATTGGTCTCATGTCGGGCATTAGTAGCAGTACCGCTCACACTGTCATCACAGAGCATCTGAAGTTCCGGATAATCTGTGCGCAGTGGGTTCCCCACAAACTGAGGATAAGAAGTTGAAGGGAATGGGCAATATAGTATCTAGCCCTGATAACCGCCTCAATTCGACGAGGAAGAGAGTCCATGACGTTCTTCTGGTATGCCATATCCAGCTAAAGCCACTCATTGATCATTAGAGCACGGCATAGAGGTGTAAAAGCGGCGGGATGTTCGTTGCTACGTTCCACCCTCTATACGAAATAATCGCAGAGATTTTCTATGGGATTAACATCGGGCGATGGAGTGAGCCAATCAAGGTGCACTGGGGTGCCTCACTGTGCTCCAAACCACGAACGTATGTGTCTGGAGGCCTGTGAACGCAGCTGTTGTCATCTTGGAATACGGGCGTATCCAAAGGAACAAATAATGAAGGTGTAAAAGAAAGGGCAACATCAGCTCGCACTGAATGTTGAAGAATCATTCACGTTATTGTTTATGGCAACATGAATCAGTGACGCTAGTGTCATGGTACGAAAAACAACCCCAAAATATCACAGAACCGACTCCCGCTTGAACTACGAGGGTTGCCCAGAGAGTAATGCACTGCATTTTTTTCTCAACCGAAAACAATGCTGCAAATGCGAAACGTTACGTATGTATTATTTGAAGTCTCCTGAGAGAGCGTGCCGTGTTTCCGTCACTTCCGACAGATTCAAAATGGCGTCTGTATATGATACACGTTACAAGCAATGCCGTGATTTAATCGTCAATGAGTGGCATGCCAGAAGAATCTCATGGACTCTCTTCCTCGCCGAATTGAGGCCATTATCAGGGCTAGATACTATATTGCACGTCTTTAGCGTGAAGGATCCTATGGGTACTTAATTTTTTATCTTGTTTAGTTATGTATGCCTTTTTATTTGCATAAATGGATCGGTTTGTTGTATTATTAGGCTCGTGTTCCCTTAGTAATTGTTGGCAATTCAACCAAGGATTCATTACAACTGAGCGGGTGTTCTACAGCAATTCAAGGTACATCAACATTATAAATTTACACTTCGCTTCAATTGTTTTCTTTCAAGCCATCTGTCGGTCACTATCGCAAGTGACGAAATAACAGAAAGAGAAACAGTGTGTTTGTAATGAGTAGCGGTAAAAGGAGAACGACCACTGCTGTCAGCAGAGTTGCTCGTATCGCAACTACTGTGAGCGACATGTGGGTGCTATTCTGTTATTCTGCGCAACGGATTAATCTGAGATGTACCCTTTACCCTGTGGCTCCTGCAAGATGCAATTTCCACCCCCCCCCCCCACTACTACTAAAGAGAAACGCCTGAAAAACTTTCAGCAGTAAATATTTTGTGGAGTCGTCTGCTGTAAGGAAATGACACAAAAATTCACAAAATTTCTTACGTAACTAGTGGGATACTTGGGTACTGGAGTAGTGCTAGTTAGTGTAAGAAAAACATAAAACTAACGAAAATTCTTATTTATTTTGCAAAAATTCTGAGAAATCATAATGGCACTTTTAGTTATGAACTGAACAAGTTATTTCCGGGTTCTTTTCGGAATGTGAAGTTACCTCTTAAGGATAAGATTAGCTAATGAAATTTCTATACAAAGTTTAAGATTGTTATTGATTTGGCAGAATGGCTGAGAGCCGTGCCTACTCAACTTGAATAATTATCCGTTAGAATGTTGCTAGGTACGGTCGAGGCTGTCGCGTGTGAAATGCAGTGAAGTGTACTGTTGTGGAGGAAATATGGGGCTCGCAAGAGCTGTAGCGCACAATACCGTAAGCTGCGATGACTGCTGTCTGCGCGGCTCACTGCTGACAAATAAGATAACTCTTGTTCTATCTGGATTGACCTTCACCAGTCACTCTCCCTACGCCTTGATGAAGTCAAGGACTCCTATTCGCCCCTAGTCCAACTATTGGCGTGGTACACCGGTCAGATAACCAGTCCACTGCGATGCCACTCAAAAATTCGCTCGCAGGCGTTTAACTATAACTGTCTGTTCACACTGCACAATAAGTGTGTCGGCCAGCACAGTGAACAACGCTTAATTGCGAGGATTCAATATAGAGTCGCACTCAGATTCACTCTCGACAGAGGTGCTCTCCCAGTGAAGTACTGAGGAGAGACTTGTTCCTCGCTCTTCGAGTACATGTACGAGCGCACACGCTCTCCTTACGTGTTCTCGCTCAAAGAGCGACAATGGAACGGCCCCTTTCCACGCCAGACGTGAAGGGGTATATCTTTCGGTCTCTTCCATTACTCCTTCAGCTCAAGTCGTCAGGAATATCGTCTGCCAATCAACATTGCTCTTCTAAAACGGGAGAATGACGTTTCGTTTAAGGCGACCAATCCGGAAATCCGTAGCATCGGCGTGTGGCGTTTGCTGTCTCCCTGTGAAAACCTCTGAAACTGGGTGCTATGTTTGTAAAGAATGCGTAGGCTGGGCGCTCCCACACAAAGTAGCGGAATTTGCTTTTAAGCCGAACACGGGGTCGTTCTCCCTTTCACTCGAGCAAACGCTGTCTCTTGTACGGGCGGTCGCCGACCGACGTAGATAGGTGACTCGTCCACTGAAGGGACCGGCCTCCTGGCGTGCAGTTTGCCTCTCCCGAACTAAAAGCTTTTGTGGCCGTCGTATCTTGAAAAAAAAAAAAAAAAAAAAAAAAAAAATATATATATATATATATATATATATATGTGTGTGTGTGTGTGTGTGTGTGTGTGTGTGTGTGTGTGTGTGTGTGTGTGTGTATCCTAGCCTCGAGTATTTCAATCTCGGTGTGCACTTGCGATTTACTTGTTATTTGCATATCTTTTACATGAATTCATACAACATTGACTTTCTCTTATCGAGTTTGGGTTCGAATGAAGCGTATTGATGTGCGGAATATGATTGTGAGAGCGGAATATGTAAGCAATGAAGGTCAGGAGACCACGACGTCTTACACTACCAAAAGGGACGAGCACAAGAGTGGGCACCGAAGGCATTTCTGACGCTGCTTGGGACGCCGATAGCCGTGGCAGTGCGGCTCTCGCAGATAAACTTGGCCACCATTTTATCCCGGAGCGCCCACCGCCGCCCCGTCCTCCTCCTGAAGAAACTTGTCGGCTGGCGTGCTGTGCGCCGCGCCGCGGTGCGGTCAGTGGCTATCGACTGGCCGGCGGCACTCCTGGCTCGCCTCACCCCGCCCCACCCCACCCCGCCACAGCCAAGGCTTCCTATTGACCTGCGTCCTCCATCTCACCGCTGCATAAGTTACCTGCGAGCTGCACGTCTTCGCTGGACACCTCTCCTCGTCAAATCTGGCAACTAAAACAGTCTTCGCGTGGGCCTTGTATTTCAACGTCAGCGCTGGGCGTGCCGGGGTTAACCGTGCTGCTGAATGCTCAGAAACGACGCGGCTCGCGCATACGCTACGCCTGTCTCAACGCGGTATACACTACTGCAGCGCACTTGAGTGACAGTTGACTTGTATCTGGCACTCAAATCACACTATTTATGTACGAAATGAACGGACGTAAAATTCTTACTTTATCTGTATTAAAACGCACATTTCATCCCTTCTCCATATTTTAATCGTGTTATGTCTGTAGTATACACAAATAAAAACTTCAGTATCCATGAACGTGATATGAGGCAAAAAGGAAAGCTCCATGTCCAGTCAGTAAGAACACAAAAGTTCCATTCCAAACAGTGTGATAGAAATTTACGATACTCTTGCACATAAGATAAATATTATTTCATCATTCTGACATTTTAGTAAAACCCTAACATCATTCTCATTTGATCGGTGTTTCCATTCAGTAGCATCATCCTTAGAACATATGAAATACAAGATTTCAAAGGAGAAATTTGCAAGTATCTTATTGCAACTAGTGTTAGCTCTCTTGTACATTATGCCTCTCCAACAAGCACCTCAGAGACAGCGCACTTTCATTTACATAATAGAATACTGCACAATATTATTTTATACGTGATTGAGACAATTCACGTAAGTCAACTTCTGCAGAACACAACGAAATCAGGAAACACTCCCTTCCCCCTCGATCGATGCTTAACATAAAAAGTTTTGCATGTAGCGGACAAGAGCTATAAAATGAACCTTTTACAAGAATTTGAAGTTTACAGATATTCCCACCTAAATTTAAAAGATTTGTTGAATGCTCAACCTGAATTAAAAAATACACACGATTTTGATTGCGTAGCTTCTCTTATAGAATGTGAAAATTACACAATTCCTTTTATATAATACGATTTTGTGACCTTTGTTGAAAGATATTATATGTAACTTGTTTATATACTTTATTCACACTTTTTGCATGTTTTTTATGTATATTCCTTGCTGTTAGCACGACGACTAGATGTGTACATAGATGTAATTCAGTTACTATAAATTTGTGTTCACAATAATCACACAAAATATGTACAGTTTTGGACGTATAATGACATCATGCTTCCATGAAGATGATATTGACATTTGTTAAACCAATACTGAGTAAGTTTCTGTAATATACTCCTTATATTTTACGTAAAAGTATTGTCAAGGTCTAAAGGATTACAATATCCCAAATTATTTAGGTTTCTGAAGACAAATTAATTTATCGAAACCGATAAAGCGAAATAAAAACACATTTGCAACTGATGACTGAATTTTATTCTCAACTATAGATTATACTCCTATCAAATTAATAAGAAATCACCGAACGTACCAGAAAACGCGAAGGTGAGTAAAAGACATTTGTATAGTGAGACGCGCACCTCCAATACATCATCCGTCACTTTGTAACTTAGTGTCTCTCTTCATTACTCTACCCTGACCTTCAGTAATATACGCCATAGCCTTGTATGTTATTATCTTCTTAAGGATGTAATCGCTAGTATGTTATTGACTGATATTTAATTGTAATATAGTGCCAAGAAAAAAGTGTTTTTAATTGATCTTCAGTGTACCTTTCCCTTGAAACGCCACACATATAGAATACGCAAGAATAATTCGACAATTCCCTAACCACCAATATGAAGTTTCCCGTCATTTCATCTCTAAAAATCGTATTAATAAATGATGGCTTTCGAGACATCAATTTGCTGGCACTTTGAAACGACATAGATTCATAGGGCGTAACTAATAATATAAAACCTACCAAATGTGGGCTTCAACTGAAGCCAAATGACGTCTCCAGACTCTGTATTGGTAAGAGAAGGCGTGCATAAGAACTAGGTGACGTTCTTCTATCTGAGTGGTCTCGGCACGCTCGACGTTGACTTGGCCACCCCAATTCCTTCTACAGGCTGCCCTTAAAATTCTCTTGATCAGGTATACAGAGCAGATTAAAACCGAATTTCGCGGTTCTAAATCGTTACAAAAATTTAATCGATGGAAACAGACCAATAAGATTTATAAAGAAGGTAAAAGAAAGGTAAGTTTTTTACATACTTTATAGTTCTGTATGACTCCAAAGTACTATATACTTTGGAACAGAGCTCGAAAGTGGACATTTTGGAAGAAATGGAAATATTCATCCATGGTTTTATGTCAAAAAGTGAGATCCTGATCTACTACGCCAACCAACATCAGTCATACGACAGCAAGACATGCAGAAGATATTGCTGCTGACAACACCAGGATCGACATATCGATAGTCAAATAGAAACTAGTCTTGTTTTGACCGCCATCTTGTGTTCTGCCCTGCGGATTTGTTTCGTGCAACGTGCTTTGAAGTCACGGTTGTGGATTTTGAGAGCGATGCCGTAGTAGGCCATCAGAGCCATGGAAATAGCGATGCCTCAATGCATGAGAAGAAAACTGTTACACCACAAAAACATACTACCTCTCTCTCTCTCTCTCTCTCTCTCTCTCTCTCTCTCTCTACAGAGTGACCACAGCAGTCTTGTAAAGAAGCTTTAACACCAGTATAAAGAGGTGTTAAGTGTCAAGCAATGCCAATATAGCCTGGTGATGAGTTATCGTCTAGAAACATGCCGTTGAATAAATAATTTAGTTGTCAACGCACTTTGTGACTGGTAGCAGTATTTGAAAGCCTTTTTATTTATTCGAAACAGTCACGGTCGATTAATAGTCAATATGGCGTCAAATTAAAAAGATGTTTAGTTGTGAAATATTGCTGTCGCTGTGACCATGCGACAGGACTTTTCTCCAAACACAACTACATGGGTATATGTTGTTCAGTATGGACTTAGTCTCCAAGTGGTATCGATCACCTCCGTAATGTTAAAAACACGTCCTTCAATCGAGTGACAGCACAAACGTTGTTTTTAGTTGTTCTTGTATGTTTATAGCCTACAAATCGACGGAGTGTGTTACAGATTGTAGTGGATTATACTTACGTGTTAGCATTAAATTTTTCCTTTGCTCTGACACATGTTGCCTTTTGAAACACATCTCGACACTTGAATGCCTGCATCACGAGCCACAACTAAATTAGCTGAACTCTAATTTTTGCTTCTTGTTGTTAAATCCTCCTGAACGCCGTGGCAGAGGCCTGTAGGCATATTCGTCCTAGTAATGATGCATACAGAGACAAGAAACTCCTGTTAGCAATGCGGGATCTAAGTGGAACGAATGAAAGAAAATTACCCAAGAGATTAAGTTCTAGGTCTACACAGCACAACAGTGTTGTGCTGAGCCATCACTTGACATACGTATTCTTCATTTTCAAAGTTCGTCTTTATATTGTTAGCCAAAGGTGGCACTTTGGTGGCTTTTTGATTTATGATTAGTGATTGCATTTGGACCACAGTTAAGCGTATGTTCACTTCGTGCCTTTGAAGAATTAAGCATGTTTCATTGCGCAGCTTACTAAATTTATTTTAAATTTATTCCGTTTGTGTGTCATGTACTTAAGTGTCATGGAATGGACGCATTTCAGTTCTACTGGCGCAAAGTCCAACTTGATCACGGAAATATGAATATACAACGCAGGATGAGCGTTAATGTAAATTGAAAATATGGTGCGTTTTACTAGCGACAAGAGTCTCATGGTACGTTGTTCCGTTGAATGGATCAACTACTTTCGTTTTACACCACAGTTCTCAAGGTTATTGAAGCTCGGCACGTAGTTTGTTTTTGAACAACCGAGACAAGCACAAAATAGGGATAACATACAGTATGAGAAATACATATTACTTTTGTAGACTCTTTCTGATTGCTTTGTGGTTACGTTATTATTACAGTGTGCGTATTGCGTGAATTTGCCGTGAGCGAATTCCATCTCAGATTAGATTTGATGAAATGACAGATACGAGGGAGGATTAATGTCGGTAAGAATAAGTTTCGTAAGCTGACGTCAGTGTCACAGAGAACAGCTGTTCCTTGACTGGGTCGAGTCAGTTCATATCTACCGCGATACCAATTTTAGGAGGTGGAAGTTGTATGCAGGACACTGGTGAACACAGATTGGCTCGATATACATATTCTATGAAGTCACCTTCCCAGCAGAAACGCTCGATTCAACATGCGGGTGAATATAAGATCTTGAACGTGAGATGCAAGGCCTGAGCTGCTGTTCTAGACTGATCGAGATTCGCAAGTCTGAGAGCTGAAACCATAATTGGAGTAAGATGAAATTAGCCCGCCCGGTTAGCAGTGCGGTCCAACGCACTGCTTGCTGGGCGGGAAGGCGTGCCGGTCCCCGGCACGAATCCGCCCGGCGGATTAATGTTGAGGTCCGGTGGGCCGGCCAGTCTGTGGATGCTTTTTAAGGCGGTTTTCCATCTGCCTAGGCGAATGCCGGCTGGTTCCCCTTATTCCGCCTCAGTTACACTATGCTGCGCACACACTTTTTCCACGTTCGCGTACACCGTAATTACTCTACCACGCAAACATTAGGGTTACACTCGTCTGGTGTGAGACGTTCCGCGGAGAGAGAGAGAGAGAGAGAGAGAGAGAGAGAGAGAGAGAGAGAGAGAGGCGGGGGGGTGCCCACTGTTGGCCGAACCGCACAATAACCCTGGGTTCGGTGTGGAGCGGTGGTGGTGGTGGAGTGAGAGGACTGCTGTAGCCTGTTGTGGGGTTGTGAACCACTGAGGGCTACGGCGGGGACAAAGCCTCTCCGTCGTTTCCAGGTACCACACAATACAATATGAAATTAAGCGCTGTGGCGAAAGGCTCTCCTTCTGGGTATTCTTCGACAGAATCAACCCAAATTTTCGGAAAGACAAAATAAAATTGTATGCCAGTTGATGAAAAAATGTAGGAACTCGGCGCTTTCAAGACGCCATTTTCGACTTGAGTGGTGTTAACTGAGAAGAAATGGCAGGGTACAGGTGTGTTACGTTTTCTGATGACGGTTGGTTCTGCTTCGGTGTCAGTGACGGCGGTGTGTTTGTTTAGGAGGCCAGTTGGAGGCCTCCAACCAACCTGTCTGAATGCTAGACACACTGAACCTACGGCTGGAGTTATCGTCTGGGGTGCGATTTCGTAAGACACAAGAAACACTCGTGTGGTCATCGCACGCATCGTGACTACAAATTTGTACGTCAGTCTGGTGATTCGACCTGCCGCGCTGCCGTTCATGAATAGCATTCCATGGGGTGTTTTCCAACAGGATAACTCACGCTCACATACTGCTGTTCTAAACCGACGTGCTCTACAAAGAGTCGACATGTGGCCTTGGCCTGTGACATCACCAGATCTGTCTCCAATCGAGCACGTACGGCACATCATCGGTCGACAATTTCAGCGTCATCCACAAACAGCATTAACCGTCCCCGTATTGACCGACCCACTTCAACAGGCATGGAACTCCGTCCCACAAATTCACATCCGGGACATGTACGACACAAGGCATGCACGTTTGCATGGTTGCGATTGACACTCTGGCGGTTGTATTAATGTACCACCATGTCACATTTGCAATGGATTACCTCGCACTTATATTAACCTGTGATCTTGCAGTGTTAATCACTTGACTATTTTACCTAGGCAGATGTATTTCCTAAATTTCATTTCTCTACTTTTTGGTTTGCGATTTTTCCGTCATTGTATATCTGTAAAACAACATAAATGTGTGTGATCATAAGGGACCAAACTGCTGAGGTCATCCGTCCCTAGACTTACATACTACTTAAACTAACTTGTGGTAAGAACAACATAGGCACATCCGTGGCCGAGGAGGACTCGAATCTGTGGCGGGAGGGCCGCGCAATCCGTGATGTGGCGCCTCTAACCGCACGGCTATAACGACATAAAATTTGAATCCGTAACCACTTAAGGACTATTAATAGCGATGTTGTTAAAAGTGATTCAGAAGGTGTATGAAAATCTACAAACCACAGACAAAGTCGTCAATCTTGGTCATTTCTGCGTTCTAAAATTTCGTTGCCGACTTGGAAATCGTCCACTGCGCCACACCCATGTCTGAAGGTGGTAACTGTGAGCCAGTAGCCAGCGGAGAGTGCGGTGAGACCGCTTGCCTGGGCGGACAGACAGCGGCCTGTTTGTGCCCGGCTTGGGACGCTGGCCGCCTGAATTATTTGCCGCGGCGCGTGTGCCGCCGTAATTGAATAATAAAGGCCGGCCGTCAGCGCCCGCCGCGGCCCGACACCTCCGCCCGCCGGATGTCCTCCGCTGTGCACTCTCTGCATTATGGACGCCTCGCCCCGTCTACCCTGACCTGCGGTGCCGATCGCTGCTGGTCCGTCTCTTCATTTGTTGCCGCCCCGGCTGCGTGTTGACTGATTACTCATTCCCGCCTCTCCTGATGAGTCAACCACTGAGATAATTATTCCCTCTGATAGGGCCACCATGTTCAGTATGAAATTCCACGTGTAATAGGGGAAAGTGCCCTAAAGTGGACTCCCAAATCCCCACCCCCCACCCCCACCCCCCCACCCTAATGCGAATGCCGTCCGGTCTCTTGGCTTTGCATTCCGTTATACCCTAGTGCACTCGTCGTCAAACAGCGGCCCATGGGCAGCATGCGGCTCCAATCAAGTATTCCTGCTGCCCGTGGTTCTGAGGCGTTTACTGTAACGCCATGGATCTAGCGAACGATATCGGAATCCAAAAGCGGCAGATAACGTAAGAGCTTCTTAAGAGTGTAGTTGTCCTGTAAAATAACAAAAAAAAAAAAAAAAACTTCTAGAAACAGTAATACTTTGAGGTGTACTTAATGTTAACTGACGGTGAAAACTGGTGTGCCAAGTCAAATTGACCGCTTACATCTCGTGCAGGTGGGTAAGTAGCACGATCACTGCTAGGTTAGGGGATGCACTTTGCGCGAAAGTTTTTTTTTCCGTTACTAACAAATCACGGACGTGCTCAACTCGAAGCGACCAGCTGCTATGGTACGAGAGTTGGAACTTAAATAGTGGCAACTATTTATTCACAACCGATACAGAAGAGTTACATGTTTGCACCTGTTACTGTCCTTCAAATTAGTCATCAGCGTTGTGTAGAACACGTTGCCAGCGATGTGGAAGGCGTAGTATACCATTAGCAGAGCGAATGGAGCGGTCTGCTGCCTGTCGAATCTCTGGAACAGATCTGAAGCGAATGCAACCGTCAATGCACAGTTTTACTGTTTGTTTTTGGAGCATCGCCTGCGACTAGCTTCGCGAAAGAAGAGGCAACACAATTGTACTGAGCGGATGCACGTGTACGGGTATGGAAACAACCTCCATGGACCCTGCATGTCAGCAGGGGATTGTTCAAGCTGGTGGAGGTTCTGTGATGGTGTGGAGCGTGTGCAGTTGGAGTGATATGGGATGCTGATACGTCTAGATACGACTTTTGACGGGTAACACGTACGTAAGTATCCTGTCTGATCACCTGTTTCCATTCATGCCCATTCTGCATTCCGACGGACTTGGGCAATTCCAGCAGGACAATGCGAAACCCACTGCTGTAATGTGTAAACAGTTCAGGCTTCAGCACAATCTGCTGCGAAGTGTGCAAGTCGTCCGCTTCACTTGTTGCGTATCAGTTCGTCACTACATGCTTCGACAATGGTAAAATTTGTTATATTGTGTTAAGTTTTTCGTCATTTCTCCTACATATAAGCAAACTTTTCAAACTAGATGTGTTCTTCGATAAGTAAGGTTTAAGGTTAATTTTTATGATTTAGGTCTTAGATTGAAAATTTATTTGGTTAACAAAATGTAGGTTAAATTGTGCCTGTATTAGTACATACACTTTTCCACTTCCGATTTTCTGGCAGATAGGAGAGACAGGGCTACGGACATGATGCTCGAATTGGGGTGACTATCATGAAAACAAGTCAGGATCTCCGCATGAAATTTCGGACACAAACTTTCCCCTCCGAATGCAAAGTATTTTGCTAGCGCCCAATTAAATGTGGAGAACGATCATCACCATAAAACAATAGAAATCGGAGGTGGCACGGAAAGATTGAACCGTTCGTTTTTCCCGCACGCTGTTCGAAAGTGGAACAATACAGAAATACCTTGAAGGTGGTTCGATGAAAGCTCCGCCAGTCACTTAATGTGAATTGCGGAGTTGCCATGTAGATGCAGATTCCAAGAGGATAATGAGGAAGGTTGATTAAATAGAGTAGATGGAATGGAAGAACCGCTGTAAACAGCATAATCTTCCTAAAATGACGCTTACGTGGTTGTCCAGCGTGAAGTGCACTATCCTCGAGGAAGCAGCGAAACCAAAGAGGCAGGCCTAAAATTTTGGATAAAAATTTTTAAGAGCTGGTTTACTATTACCTTACTATGAACCTTCTTTCTTTGGGCTTATTTGTAATGACTTGTGAACAATGCCTGTGCAGTTGGCAAAGGTAAATAACACTGAACATCCTTTCTAAGACGAAATTGTTGGGAAAAAGTGGTTTTTTCCTTAAGCGCCAGAGAACCAAACTGTCAGAAAAAAATCCTACAGGAACATCCTACGTCCTGGTTTTCAGGTTCAGAAAAGAATCAAATTGTGTCACCTTCTGAAAGCTATTATATTACACTTGTACTTCGAAACTGGATTATGCTTTGTCTGATTTTATACCTTTTCTAATTTTGTTGAGTGATTTTTTTTTTTCCCCAAGGGTTCGGGTTTTGGTAACTATTTTTCAAACTTGCTAAGTGCAAAGTTTTCTAAAATAATTACTTTTATTAGTCAAAATCAAACAATGGAAACTCCAAGCTGGAATATCAACAATATTAGGTAAAGGATTGCTACCTACCGTAAAGATGACACATTGAGTTACAGATAGCACTTACACATTTAGCTTTCGGCCAAAGAATTCTTTACAAGAGAAAACACACTCATACATTCACACAACCAAGCACATCTCACACACACAAGACCGCCGTCTCCAACAGCTCTGACCGTCGACCTAAGGCTAAATGTGTAACGGTTTTTCCGTTGTGCTCGTCTGCAACTCAGATGCAGTGAACAGCATATTACCCTTTTTCTTTATATTGTTTATTTTTATTAATTTTAATTATTTTCTGCTAGTAAAATGAAAATGGTTCATATCATAATAAAGTAAATAATAAATACTTTCAGAGTACGGGGTCAGGGATTTTCTCTGCCTCGTGATGACTGGGTGTTGTGTGACGTCCTTAGGTTAGTTAGGTTTAAGTAGTTCTAAGTTCTAGGGGACTAATGACCATAGATGTTAAGTCCCATAGTGCTCAGAGTCATTTGAACCATTTGAACTTTCAGAGTAAACATTGAATACTTTTAAAATAGCTTTATACTATTTTATGTTGCTCTCAAATCAAAAACAAAAACGTGTGCCGGTTTTGTGCACTTCAACTGTGCCATATCTCAGGAGTAACTATTCTAAAGCAAGTGTACTAAATGAACAACTTTTATTTAGTCTGTGAGGTAGTAATGCGCTCCCCCTTTTCCCCTCTTTATGCCTCCGCCTGAGATTAATTAATTGCCCATGGCTCTTGATTACTCCGACAGACTGTGCCTGTATGGCTACTCGTAATAAAATTAATGAGAGGTCGTCGCCAGATTAATGTTACTATACGATCCTTCCGAAAGAGTAACTGATAATATTCAGCGAAAATGTATTGACAGTAATACTCCCAATCAGAGGATAACGGGTCGATATCTACTTGCAGGTTGGAGTAGTAGTATTATGATCGTGGCTGGATAATCTTAGTCGCTAGAGCGATTAGAACAGCAGCACGCAATGTATTATTTGGGTTGGCTATGCAGAAGAATTGATAATAACATAGGCAGCCTATAAAACTATTTGTTTTTTAAAGTATTTCAGGGTACAAAGTTCGATGATTAAAACGAACAGTATTCCACTCTGCATGGGAGAAATCCGAGGAACCGTTACACGAGGGTTTTGCTAAGCTCGGAGAGTTTACCTGCGTGTTGTGACGTGGACTGTGGCTCCTACGTGGATTTGGGTGCGTGGAGTCAAGCGTCGGGCGCGGCGCCGATACTGTCGAAATAGTCTTGCAAGCATTCGTAACTGTTTCGTGTTGAAGTTCCGATTAACATTAACAATGGCTCACGCAAAAGGTCGTCTTTTTCCGAGAAGGTCGTGTTACACGTTTGTTCCGTCACACGACCTGTTTAGAAGTGACATCTTGTCGGACCACAAACACCGCTGGTTTCAGAGAATCTCTTGCGTACGCTGCTCCACTATTGACAACCCAACTGGTCTTGTAAGAACGCTCGTCCTTCAGGAACAAGAGAAGAATTTATCCCTTTTACGTTTACTGGCAAGGTCGATTTCTGCACGATACCTCTGACTGGCGTTATCTTTGTCCTTTCCTCCGAGTTTGAAATCACGCTGCCATTTCCTGCCCAAGAAACAGCCATTGTTCAAAATCCTCCCTCCTCCCATACCTCACCGGCAAGTAATCAAGGATGATTTATCGCCAGTTGTGCGCCATACTGTTCCTCTAATACCTCAGTGGCTGATTTCACTGATTGCTTGAGAATTACAACTATCAAAACGTAGTATTTCCTCATCAGCGTGCGTCCAGCTTTTTGATTACGAATCAAAATTCTGGTTTTACAACATCTGAATGAACCATGACGGGCGGTAAGACGTTTTCTATAACTTCTCAGTGTTGGACATCGCATTCCCAGATGCCAGAACAACTGTAGTAGTAGTGATTGAAAAGTAAAATGGAAACAGACCCATGTCACTCCATGTTCCGACGTAACCCTCACCGTCAGACGATGAGCTTCCGAAAGATGGGCAAACCTATCTTAGGTTTCATAAAACGAAGTGAACCTGTCCACAATTGGGAGGCTTATTTAAACACCACAGGAGGCTGATTTAAACACCACACCACTTAACCAGCCTAGTCCTGTTCAAGCTGATACGCCCCAGGCTTTCTCCAAGCTTTGACCCACGTACTTACCCGGCCGAGTATGGTTGCCGTCTGTTAAATCCGTAGTTATTACAGATTTATCACCTTCATTCGGAGTTTTGAGGAATTACTAAAATCACGAAAATAGTTAACAATTAGATGTAAAAAAAGGTAAAGGTACTGTTAAATTCCGCTAATCATGTGTTACTGCACGTAAATGTTGTACTGATTTCCTTAACGAGTACTAGTAAACTTGTCTATGAATAATTTCGTTACCACTCCATGCCAAGTTAGGTTGTGCTGAGTGACGACGAAAATTGCGTGTGATCATAAAGGATGGGACTAAAACTGCTTTCGAAGCAAGTTACGTCACAAGGTTCAAGGCATTCGTGTGTAAGCTGTTGTGGTTTTTCTAACCAGGTGCCAATCTTGAATGAAGAGCAGCTAAGAAAAGGATTTCCCTGGAAAACCTGCATTTCATTCGCATTTGATAATACAAATACAATGGTAGCTCATACAAAAGGAGTTGCTGCTCTTTTGAAGAAAGTTGAGTCACATGTAAGAATACAAATATGTTCCTGCCACTTCCTTCATTTAGCTGCACAAACAGGTACGAAAAGCCCCAAATATTTTGATGCTGAAGAACTGTAGTGGACCTTCACTGCTTTTTAGAAAAAGTTGAAGAAGACAGTCTATTTGTAAACCTTGTCGAAATGTATATGGCGCTAACCCCATAAAATACTGAATTATCTTTGTACAAGACAGCTCTATTTTTTCGAATCAATCGAAAGAATAATTTTAACAGTGGCAACCTCTGGTAAAAATTTTCAGTGATGAAGCTTCAAAAAATTTAAACAACTCTCACTTAAGTAGAGTACAACCTATTGTAAATGAGGCAACTGCTGAATTATATCTTCTTAAGAATTATGCCTCCTTACGAAGAGCCAATAATTCATAAACCTAATAGTATCCTAAATACGAGGGCAGTTCAATAAGTAATGCAACACATTTTTTTTCTGAAACAGGGGTTGTTTTATTCAGCATTGAAATACACCAGGTTATTCCCCAATCTTTTAGCTACACAACACTATTTTTCAACGTAATCTCCATTCAATGCTACGGCCTTACGCCACCTTGAAATGAGGGCCTGTATGCCTGCATGGTACCATTCCACTGGTCGATGTCGGAGCCAACGTCGTACTGCATCAATAACTTCATCATCCGCGTAGTGCCTCCCACAGATTGCGTCCTTCATTGGGCCAAACATATGGAAATCCGACGGTGCGAGATCGGGGCTGTAGGGTGCATGAGGAAGAACAGTCCACTGAAGTTTTGTGAGCTCCTCTCGGGTGCGAAGACTTGTGTGAGGTCTTGCGTTGTCATGAAGAAGGAGAAGTTCGTTCAGATTTTTGTGCCTACGAACACGCTTAAGTCGTTTCTTCAATTTCTGAAGATCCGTCGATCATCTCGAACGAGTGTGTTCACACGCTCCGCCGTTGCAGGAGTCACAGCTGTGCACGGCCGGCCCGCACGCGGGAGATCAGACAGTCTTGCTTGACCTTGCGGCGATGATGACACGCGCTTTGCCCAACGACTCACCGTGCTTTTGTCCACTGCCAGATCACTGTAGACATTCTGCAAACGCCTATGAATATCTGAGATGCCCTGGTTTTCCGCCAAAAGGAACTCGATCACTGCCCGTTGTTTGCAACGCACATCCGTTACAGACGCCATTTTAACAGCTCCGTACAGCGCTGCCACCTATCGGAAGTCAATGAAACTATACGAGACGAAGCGGGAATGTTTGAAAATATTCCACAAGAAATTTCCGGTTTTTTGAACCAAAATTGGCCGAGAAAAAAAAAGTGTTGCATTAGTTATTGAACTGCCCTCGTACCTTACTTACAGATTTGATTGTGATATTTATCAGACCTTCTGTAGTACCTATTTCTGGTTGTGTTCTGGAATTTAAATTACAAAATAAATAGATACGTAAATATAGAAACGGCAGGAAGATACTTTGATTGGTGTAGACACTAAATACTACATTCGTCGTACCAGGCGTGAGAAATCTGTTGTTATACAATCTTATTAAGATATAAGACGTTTCTTCGTCAACTAATGTAGTTACATAAAAGAAAAATGTTCACTAGCTGATGTCTTAAAAAAATAGAAGTTATAGATATTAGATGTAGAAAAAGTAAATCTTTGTATGAGTTATGAAGTTGAATGAGCTATTTGCGGACGGCCTGAGCGAATGCGAAAAAACACAATAGAATTGGAGTTTTCAAGATACGTATTTGATGACTTTCCACGTAACCTGATTTTTCATTAACAGTTGTACTATTCCTGAGAAGTCTTTATTTATGGCCGGAAAGTGCCTAAAACATACCATTTAAAGGCCTAAATCAAGTTTCTAATTTTTAAAATAAATTCCAGAGGAGGGTCCTAGGCCTCGCCTCCATATTCGCCGTGTGATTAATAACGGCTCAGTCTCATGGTTGACAGCTATGGCAGTGTGGTGCAACGTGGGATGTTTTGACATTGACAAACCATTAATAGAGATGAAAGAATCGTTAATTGAAAGAACGAAATATCCTACGATAGTCTTAGGGTCGAATGGCAGACCGTAGGATTTATAGCTTGCCACTCACACACTTTCCCACCGAGCTACGCGCCGTATAGAGATACTAAATATGGAAGACTTCTAGAAGCTAGACAGCTAACATTCTTTACCTTTTAGGGTATAGATGACATCCAAGAAGAACAACGCCTTTCATCAGGCTTGTGTTTAGGAAGCGCGATAATATTACCGAGATACTTATCCAGTTCTACTGACAGACGTTAGACACAGGGAGGTGTTGCGCGTAACACTATGGTGTAGGGCCGTACTGTTGAATTTCTGAGCCCGTAAACCCCGAAAAAGAGTCCATCAACATACTGCTTCCTCACGTATACATTTCGGGAAAAGACAGTGAAGGTGAAAATTGGATTTTGGATATTCTAACATAACAGCAATAGTTTTTTCGCGCACCTTTCCCGACTGGAAAAGACAGGGGTGAGAAGTAATCGTGGTGCACTTCTCAGTCCGTCACACACTGTAAGGAGGCTTACGGCTAATACGGATGTAATTGGAGACGTGTGCTACAAGAGGTGAAATTCCACACTGATTCAGTTTTAAACGCATGTTGGGTAACAGCATATTGGCTTATGATATACATTTTATCTGTGGATGTGCCGCGTGGGATTACACGAGCGGTCTAAGGCGCTGGCTGCCGTCATGGACTGTGCGGCTGGTCCCGGCGGAGGTTAGAGTCCTCCCTCGGGCATGGCTGTGTGTGTTTGTCCTTAGGATTATTTAGGTTAAGTAGTATATAAGCTTAGGGACTGATGACCTTAGCAGTTAAGTCCCATAAGATTTCACACACATTTGAACATTTTACTGTGGATGTAACCATCGCTAACATATAGCACCTTTTAGTTCTCCTTTGCATTGCATGCACAGCGATTTCGTTACTGCGGTGCAAACTTTCTAAGTGATGTACGTAGTGTATGTTCGAAGGTGTGGTTACCTGACAGTAAGGTTCAGCGTCCTTTCATTAACTCGTTTGCTGCCGGCAGTCGTTTACTCGTCGCGAGCGGGTAAAGAATTTTGCCATCCAAATGGATCTTATTTGTTATGTGATTTTTGAAAAGGAAAGCCGCTCGGAGATAAAATAGTGAAGCAGCAAGACATTCATTTTGGTTCTGCATATAAAAAATTTGCCCGCGCGTGTGGGCTACTTGTCACCGGTGAGTGCACATGAATTTTTCGTCTGTCCGCTTCGGAAAAAAACTGCAATGGGAAAGTGTTTCGTGACTGGTTGTAGAGTCTGCGCACGTTCAGCAGCAGATCGAAGAATCGGAGTGGGACCGCCGTATTTTGCCAGCGTCACAAGAGAGCACTTCGTACGTTGGCAGAAAAGCGAAGCGTGAAGAAGGGGGTGTTTCTCTCTCTCTCTCTCTCTCTCTCTCTGTGTGTGTGTGTGTGTGTGTGTGTGTGTGTGTGTGTGTGTGTGTGTGTGTTGGAGGGGGGGGGGGGGAGAGGCGGCGCGAGGAACCGAGAGCGGTACAAGGCCAGGCAGGGCAGAAGCTGCCGGATATCCGAAGCGGTAGTCGAATGGAATTGAATTCGGAGCGAGAGATTGGCTCCGGTGTCGGGCGAGTCGACCCACCTTGGCGGGCGACGCGACGCGACCCGCGTCTGCTGCGACACGGTGCGGCCGGGCGAGTATTAATACTGGCGTTCGAGCCACGGGTCGCCGGTGCCGGCTCCTGGCGCAACTTTGGCCATTTTGCGGCCTCACGTTTCGCTGATAATGTCTTCCGGGCGCCGGCCGTGAAGAAGTGGCTTTATTGTGCAGAGTTCTGCGGCTTAACGACCCCAGGAATTTTGTACGCTAACGGCGGGGCCGCCTGCAGCCAGTAGTCGGGCGAATGTTTCAGCATTACTCACATCGCACGCCGCATTTTTTATCCTCTTTCCCCGCACCTAGTTACAGCGCGGTAGATGCTATCTGGATCGTGTTTCACAGTGTCGAGAATGGAGGGCGCTTGAAGTTTATGCTTGCAGTTTTTCATGGAAATGTTTTCCCCGTACGAAGTTTACACTTCATTTATCTTGGGTGGGGCGTTAATAAATCGCTCAGAAGTTTTACAGCGTCTCTCTTGCAACACGATATTCAAATAAAAATTGGAATTTGTGATTTTGTACGCGCTATCAGTGCATACTTCCTTTCTGCTCGGTTTCATCCTCATGTAGTGGCAAGAGACTCGAAGTGCACGTATTAGTTACATCAAAGTCGAATTTTTATCTGAATATCGTGTTGTAAGAGATTCGCGGTAAAGATTTCCAGCGATTTACTAACGCATACCGAAAATAAATGAAGTGTATACGTCGTACTAGGAAAACATTTCCGAGAAAACACGTTTTGGATAATAGCTTATTGATTGAATGCATTGAGAAGTTGTGGTACGAACTGGGTAAGCCACATAACACTGTTTACGTAGTAACATTTTGTGAACAAAATGTTCATCTTTACGTGAACTGGTGGTGATTATATGCTTGTCAGGAGGTTTATATTTTGTGCTATTCCATTATCTTTCGGGCTTGCATCCGGGATATTGTTAACTCTTGTTCCGATATTTCAACTGACAGTCTTACACTCATTGTCAAGTTGAGTTGCTCGCAAGATTTTTAAAGCGCTTTACACATTGGTGTGGAGCAAACAAACAGTGTGGGGTCAAGGATGATGGAATATTTGATCCTCTGGGTAAAGAAACACGCGGTTCATATTTTGCGGTAGTTACCGAGTTAAACGATGTGAGAGATGTAGTGAGTGACAAATAGTGGTTTTACGTTTTTAAAAACACGTCGACCACGAAGAGTCACAGTCCATTGTAAGAGTGACATACTTCTTGTTCTTCGCATACACAGACATTCGTTCTGGATACCGTTTGTATCGGGACTCGATGCGAGTATTGCATTTTACCCGTCAGTCACTTTCAGTAGCAGCAGAGAGTATTCGTGATAGCCACAAGGGGCGCGGAAGTGTGGGGGTGAAAAAAACGCTCAGATACGCAGCTCCGAGTATTGCAGTTTGCAGTTAACAGACGGCTCACTTTTCAGAGTGCAAGCCGGTCCAACGCAGCTCCATTAAGCCAGCATCCGTTGGTGTAGTTTTTTGGTGTACTCTCTCTCTCTCTCTCTCTCTCTCTCTCTCTCTCTCTCTCTCTGTGTGTGTGTGTGTGTGTGTGTGTGTGTGTGTGTGTGTGTGTGTGTGTGTGTGTGTGTGTCAGCGAATGCGCGCGCTGAGTGCGATTGTGGGTGGATGTAGCCCTGGCCCATTCCACAACGCACGCAGATGAGGTCGATACGCGGCGCTTGCCCACTGTCGGCGAAACGGCGCCGCAACTCATTCAGATAGCGCTCGCCACGACACGGCACAGCACAGTACAGCCACGCCACGCCACGCCACACCACACCACACCACGGCCCGGGCGCCCGGTGCCCGGTCTACCGGAACGTGTTCGTCACGCTGCCTGGCGCCTGACCTAGGCTGCGGCGGCAGTCGAGGCGCCCCCACGTGTAATACACCTCGTGGCCTATCGAGTGTTGCGCTTCCAGAAAACTCACCTCCAAAACAAATAACGCTTATATCCTTGCGCAACAGAACTTTGTAATATTACTTTGTCTTCAGGACAAAAGGGAAAGGAGGGATACTTGGTAGCACCAGCTCGAGAATATGAAGTTTTCCAGTGTTCTCAATATGTACAGAAATTATTAGACACGTGGCAGAGTTCATCATGCATGAGGCCTAAAGAAAAATAAAATGAGAAAGGTAGGCACTATTTGTAGTAAGGAAATTAGTGTGCTACTGTTTTTCGGCCTTGATTTAGGTGTGTGACATATTTTCAACTCTCTCGTTCGACACAGTGCTAGTGGAAGAGTAGTGTACTATTCCTATTTTAGAAAAGCCATGTACTACGTTTGATACAAAACGAGACTAATACTCCAACTCGGGCTGCAAATCACTTTTTGATTATTGATAATTGCCTTCGTAGACTTATCTGAGACCTCACTCGTCTGCATTCGTTTCTTCCATTGCTCAAAACATTTCCGGATGCTGTTATCGTTGATGTTCCACAGGAACTCCGCCGTTTTTGCTGCACATTGGAAGGCGAGAAAACGTGCGCTGCCACTGAATTGGTCGATTTGATGAAACTAGACTCACAGTAAATTCATACCAGAAAAACAGTCGCAACCAATAGTTTCTTTGAAATGAGAACTCATTTTCTCCCATACTTTGTACCTGTTAAGCTTTCTGCCTGCAAGCATTATCCAATCGTTTATTTCCACCTATTCGAGTAGTACTGTGCTGCGCGAATACAAGTTATTTACGAGCGGAAAGATAACTTTGCAGCTTCATGCGGGGTGGATTGTAGGTTGAACACATTGTCATTGGGGACAGCACTTAATCTCTGCACACGAATGGAGAACCATATGAGTCTGGTTTTATGTCAGGAACCATACTAACTTTCGCCTGTACTGATGTAAGAAAAACACGGAAATGTTTAATCGAGTTGGCCGGACGAGATTTAACATATCATTTCCTGTTCGCGTCTGTATGCTGTACCTGTAGCTGTTGTGTACGGCAGGATTGGTTTTTGGGGGTGGAGGCTTTCTTCAGGCTGGAGTTGATGGGACGGTCTTTTCCTGGTACTCCTAAAGTAGTAGTGGTCGACACCAGGACGACCGTTGTCCACTACAGCCACTGCAGAGAAACGCGTGGAAGTCCTCTCAGGAAGCAGCACATCGCTGAAGGGCTGTAAGTAAGAGCAGGAAGTGGCAATTGAAAATGCTTGCGTTATCTTCTGATTGGCTGTAAGGCTTGAAATGTGAAATAATTTCATGCAGCAACTCGAGGCCGGCAGCGCTCGGGGGACGCAGAAGTCGTGTGTTGCTATCCTGGTGTACTTGGGAGTCGGTGGAGGGTGATCATTGGCGACCAGCCGGCCGTTGTGGCCGTGCGGTTGTAGGCGCTATAGTCTGGAACCGCGCGACCGCTACGGTCGCAGGTTCGAATCCTGCCTCGGGCATGGATGTGTGTGATGTCCTTAGGTTAGTTAGGTTTAAGTAGTTCTAAGTTCTAGGGGACTGATGACCTCAGATGTTGAGTCCCATAGTGCTCAGAGCCATTTGAACCATTGGCGACCAACTTAGTTCTATTGTGCAGTGCAGAAAATCGAGAGATTCCGAAAGTACGTTCCCGCGCGGGGGCGTCGATTTCGGATTGGACTTTACGTTGTTCTAGGAGGACGTTTGCTCTCCGTAAACATTCAAGTGTTCGGTGGGCAGAGCCCGTCTGTCGGATCGAGGAGCCAATAAGCAGCTAGACGGTAGTGTTTTACTGAATTTGATGGATCTGCCAGCCAGCCAGTAAATTGTATTTGTTTCCGTGGATATTTGAGAGTCATGTTCTTGTTTTTCTCTTCGTTCACTTTGAACTGTGTTCCTTTTACGTTGATTACAGGCGGAATTGCTCGCAACCAGTTGGAAGCGGTGTATTCGACTGTTAACTATGGAAATACTCCAGTCCAGTGGTCGGATATCGAAATCTTTCCTGAAAGTACTTACAATGAGACCACCCGCCATTCTGATTTTTGTCATTTTTTTATATTTATAGTACCTGAGGTTCGGAACTCAATCCAAAGCAGTTCGATTCGACTTTCAAAAATTCTCAAGAATATCGATTTAAAAGTTTTCCTAGGACCCTGAGAAAGTATAGTTCTCTAAAACGACGGCAGCTTGCACACAGAAGGCGGCGATCACTCTGTTGCTATTGAGAATGGTACTAAGTAATCAATTGGTCGCTGGTTCGAATCTTTTTTTATTTATATTTTTTCTGTTAGTTGGAATAATTGTATCACACACACACACTTATATATATATATATATATATATATATATATAATTCGTCAAATATATGATAATTAACACATCCCTAATCATTATTTTTATTAAAAATGGGCCTCTTCTTGTTTATAATTACAAATCGAACACAGTTATTTTATTTTTAAATGCAAATATAACTTCTTAATTGTCGATATTTTATGAAACATCGTTAATAAAATTGTAATGTAATAAATTTATTATTTAAAATTAAACCATCTTTATTAACAATCTTTCTTGTAATATCTGTAATTAATAATTTATATTTGCAATGAAAACTTGAATTTTGCATGTGATGTGTGATTAGAAACGAGAAGACATGCATTTTTCATAAAAATAATTATTAGATATATGTTAAGCAGCATATATTTAATAAATTTCTTGTTGAATGATATAGGTATTCGAAATAAACGAAAAAAATAATGTAACGAGATCCGAATCGGTGATCATCCGATTACCATCGCTACCGACTGAGCCACTGAACGTGTCGTGGGAACAGTCTTCATTTCAGGGGATTACTTTCGTGAAGTTCCTCGCAAAACTTGAAAGTCGATTTTCTGTGGGCTATTTGAGAGTTGCATCGAACAGGTTTGAGCGATTGATATTTGAGTTCTGAACTTCATGTACCATAAATATAAAAACAAAGAATTCGACTGGTGGGTGATTTCCTTGTTAGACAGCTAGAGAGCTTTTAATTGTCTAATTGGGATTAGCGACAAGTGCGCTGTTTGGTGCGGTCGACAAATGTTATCCATAAAAATGAAGTCAGGGCCGAATGCGCCCCTTTAAAGATGCACACGGGAAGGACTGCAGTGTCAAAATAACGTTGAGCAATGAGTGTACCACTTCAAAGATTTGGAGAGCAGTACGACTTCGCAATATTATGCGTCTCAACACCGTAAAACCTGGATCACCAAAACAGTCATGTTCAACAGGATTTCCCACCTCTCGCCATATGAGGGTACGTCGAGCACTGTAGAACGTTTGGTTGGTCCAGGTGTTGCGGTATCGGCAGCCATAATGTTGCATGGGCATACTGACCTCCAAGTCTTTAAATGCGTATCACCCACCGGCTAACGTTATTGTGACACTACTCCTTCCCCATGTGCGTTTTTTTAGGGATGGATTCGGCTTCTGACAATTTTTATGGAAGACAGTGCGCGACCGCATCGAACAGTGTAGATGCAGGGAGCTGTTGGAACGTAAGATATTCGGTCCGATTTAAATCCTATGGAGCAAGTGTGGAATGCGTTAAGGAGTATTGCTACACGTCCACGTGCACCAACGACCATCCAGCAGTTGGTGGAGAAATGAAACGCCCTTCCGCAAAAACTCATTGTCAACCATGTGGCCAGCATGAGAGCACGTTGCAGAGCATGCATTGCCGTCCGTTCTGATCAGACACTCTACTGAGAACCATGTACCGCCTTTTGTAATGTTCAGGGGATCAGCATGAATCGCGGTGACTTCAGTTAAATTTTGTCTTCGAATAAAAATGTCATTTATGTTCGTCTCATTGCGTATTTCTTTCAGTTACCTTTTGTACTATAATGTAGCACATCTTTACACTATGATCCAGTGTTCATCGAACTATGTCATGTGGCAGGGACACGCCACGCAAAGTTACTTTCGTCGTTATGTTCTGCGCACCAATGTATTAACATATAAGAAAAGGAAGAAAGGTAATAAGTGCGTTTCCAAGCTAATGTTCGCAGACGGCTGAACGGAGACGATGAATAATAAGACATAAGATAGTGAAAAGAACATCCGTAAAATGCTTTCTGACTACGGTGAACTAAGTGGGCGGAGGAGAGACCAGAGACTAGGAGGGAGTAGAGAGAAGGAAGGGAACCATTTCTCAGTATACGCAGCAGAATGACAGCAACGGATTGTGTTGAAGAACTAGGTTATCGCTGTGACACCATCCATCTTCAGTTACGTCGAATACGGGTCTGCATGTGTTTGCTTTACAGTTCGATGCCTCCACGGGCGTGCAGAACAGGAAAATACGGTCACGTCACTTTGGAGTGATGGGAGGAAATGTTGAGCATCAGCAGTGCAACATACCGTAGCGCGGCGGCACTCGTCTTCTTGGAGCACATACTTCGTCAGTAGAATATCAATAGGAGCGAGCGTCGCTTTGGGAGGGAAGTGCAGCACATTTTGCGACGCTGGAGAAGGAACGCCCGCCCGTCCTGAATACGTAAGCTGCACTCAGTGGCTGTCGCGTCATCTCATTTTCGCGGCGAGCGGCGGCGTTCACGAGTGCCACGTCAACTCCAGCGGAAGCCGGCAGCGCTGCCACGCCCCTGTCAGCGAATCACTGCTGATTTAATTAGTAAGATTTTGTCGCGACGCCGAGAAGTATTTCAGTGTATTATGATCGTAGAAATACCGTAACGTTTAAT
Source organism: Schistocerca cancellata (assembly GCF_023864275.1). NCBI lineage: Eukaryota > Metazoa > Arthropoda > Insecta > Orthoptera > Acrididae > Schistocerca > Schistocerca cancellata. The sequence continues at coordinate 803,761,765 of NC_064627.1, read as the reverse complement.
TAACGCCCAGAGATGAATACTGATCACGGCGCCGCAAAGAAATGGCACGGTTACTATTACGAAATTTATAGGGTTCTGGCGTGAAGTTTTAATTAATCCAGGCACCAGATGGCGCTTCATTGGAATGCTGGAGAGACTTACCGAGGCTTGCGGAGTTCAGTTGCACATCACGAACTACTACCACCTGTGTTCAGTGTTTCGAATTAGGCTGGGTGTTTCTGACTTACACCTTTCCCGCCCCTATTTAACGATAATCCCAGTTGCGATGTGTCCATAAATTGCTAGATAAATGCTTAGGTAGATGTTGTTTTGTTTACTCCTTTATTTCTTCATCTTGAACCTAACACTACAGTGCTGTTCACACTTCTGCGCACTTTTTTGGAGTAGATGTTGTAATTTGCTTCTCTTACCGTGAATGTGTTACATATACCATTTTCAGTACTATTGATAATATGATAACATCCCAAACAGAACGAAATTAAAATGCAAAAAATGAACTGGTATTCGTTATTTTAAAATACGTCTGGTTACGTTCCATTACAAAAATTCCATTCAGATTGTCAACACGGCTACTTTCATTATTGAACAAACCAGCTGCGATGACTAACTTATGCATGGTGACTCCTTGCTTACAAGGGAACCTCCCCATCGCAACCCCCACAGATTTAGTTATAAGTTGGCACAGTGGATAGGCCTTGAAAAACTGAACACAGATCAATCGAGAAAACGGCAAGAAGTTGTATGGAACTATGAAAAAAATAAACAAAATATACAAACTGAGTAGTTCATGCGTAAGATAGGCAACATCAAGGATAGTATGAGCTCTGGAGCGCCGTGGCCCCGTGGTTAGCGTGAGCAGCTGCGGAACGAGAGGTCCTTGATTCAAGCCTTCCCTCGAGTGAAAAGTTTAAATTTTTTATTTTCGCTAAGTTATGATCTGTCCGTTTGTTCATTGACGTCTCTGTTCACTGTAATAAGTTTAGTGTCTGTGTTTTGCGACCGTACCGCAAAACCGTGCGATTAGTAGACGAAAGGACGAGCCTTTCCAATGGGAACCGGAAAACATTTGATCGTAAGGTCATAGGTCAACCGATTTCTCCACAGGGAAACACGTCTGCTATATTCTATACGACACTGGTGACGGCATGTGCGTCACATGACAGGAATATGTTGTCGACCCACCTAACTTGTACACTTGGCGAATGGGCAAAAAGATTCTTCTACCTTGCCCGATTTAGGTTTTCTTGTGGATGTGATAATCACTCCCAAAAAAGTGATGAAAACATAAGAGTTTGTCACATAAACTGCAACAAATGAATGCTACAGTTTCACAGTCGCACAGTTTTCCCTGTGCTCTGTCAAAACATATGTTTTTAACGTTTTCAAGTTTTTCCGTGTGTAGACCGTCAAATCCTGCGTATGTCCAAGCAAATCTGAACATGTCCTGGAATTTTGGAGAGCGAAGTTGATTATGTGTGAGTGCCTGAACTTCGATAATTGTCTGAAAATAAAAAATTAAACTTATCACTCGAGGGAAGACTTGAACCAAGGACCTCTCGTTCCGCAGCTGCTCGCACTAACCACGGGACCACGGCGCTCCTGAGCTACCTCTATCTTTGATGTCGCCTATTATGCTCATGGACTACTCAGTTTGTACATTTTGCTTAATTTTTTTCATAGTTCCACACAACTTCTTCCTGTTTTCTCTATTGATCTGTGTTCAGTTTTTCAAGGCCTATCCACTGTGCCAACTTATATGTAAATCTGAGGGGAGGGGGGGGGGGGTGCGATGGGGAGGTTCCCTTGTTAGTAATAATGATAATGATTGTGTTTTTCAGACTGTCAACAGTTAGTTCTCTGTTGAAAAGTAGGAAATCTCATGTGGCTTTTGGCCAATAAGTAAATAAAAATGTTTCTTGAGAATTTCGTTCTTCAGCAAATTCCTTTTATTTTACACTGATCCCTTTTTGCGACTGGAGTTCGACATACAGCATTCTAATTTGGATGCTGCCATTTCCCAAGGAATTAAAATGAGGGCTTTCTTGACATGAACTCTGCTTTTGCCGTTGGAAGGGAAGGTAATTTTCAAGTGATGCAGCTGTATCGGTTGGTTACAGGTATAGTTTCCAGTCCATATACCAGTATCGTCAGTACCGAACTGCGCTGCCCTGGATGGTCGGTGAGAGATACAGCGTGCGTATCCGTTTCTTGTATACGCCATGTCCCAGGGTGACATCGGGGACCTTCTGTGTATGGACGTCAATAAACGAAAATGAACTAATCTTTCCAACCTCCAGGGTCAGTTTGAGGTTTGCATTAATCTTGTTTAGATGGTCAAGGAATTCGCCCAGAGTGATCGGAATTTTAGCATTGTCGCAAGGCCAGACTGGAGTCTCATCTCTGTTCTGCCTCCTTTTTCTCTTTGTTACTTTCTGTGTTAAAAAAATTATTGTTTTGAAAGGTTTGATACTGTCTTCTTCCGTTTTCCGTTTTCTGTCTTGTGGCAATATTTTTATCTCCACAAAAATCCTACATTTAACACCTCTCTAATCTATTGTTCATATTATAATCATTCTGCGCCCCTTATTATTTCCCCTCCCCCCCCCCTCTTGTACTAGCAGTATTTAGTTAACAATTCTGGTTGCAGTAGCGAATGCCCCTTTAACTTGTCACATCTTTCTGGTACTAATCGTCCACAGACTTCGTTTCTCGTTTCTTCCGTTTATTACTTCATATCCTACTTTATCTGCTGGCTTTATGTTGTACATTTTTTGAGTTCCACATTTCAAATGCTTCTAGTTTCATCTTCTAGGGATTCCGATGTTCCGTGGCTCATTTTTGGACAGCGGTGCCCTCCTGATTTAGACTTTCAGGAACTTATTCCTCGTTTCCATATCAATGTTTTACAGCCGCAGAGTTTTTTAAATGAAGAATGTTATTTTTGCACGTAGCAATCTACCTGCGATATCTTCCTTGTTTCGGTTATCCTGTGTAGTCTCGTTTCCTAGATGGGACAATGATTTCACATGTTCCTCTGGTGTGTCGTTCCCAGATTTGATATTACGAAGTCTTTATTCTCCTTCTTCTATTCATCATCTTCGTCTTTGCTTTGCTTGTCCTTAAGCCAGATCCCATGCCAAGTACGCTGTCAGTTCCTTTCAGCGTGTCTTTCTGATATCTAGCCTGACTAGTTGTTTCCTTACGTCGGTCAGATGTGACGACGATAAACTAACGTGCCTTCGGGAACTCAGCTGGTGAAGGCTGTCACTTCGTAAGAAAATGACTGCAGTAACAAGTGGCTGGATATTTCATATATCGTTCTTATTGGCTCCTTTAGGCGTTTGACAATTATCAGCAGACTGATACTTAGATGTAGCAGACCACTTACTGAATGACTGCAATTTCCGCATCATGTGGGTTTCATGGTCGAGGAACAGAATTTTCCCATTCTGCTTTTGCGTCGATCCTGCCGTGCCTAAGTAGCGCGTCCAATAGCTGAAGATACGAGGTTCTGAGCATCGGCCCACTTTGCAGGGCGCAGGTGCCAGACGAGCTGACGTGCGGACGGCAGCGTTGTCCAGTGGTTCGGAAGAAGCGACCGCGTTTGAGGCGCGACCTGCTGCATAACCGGCCTCTGCCGCGGCTGCCTGTTTTGGTGCACTACCCGATCAATAGGTCCGGCCAGTCAGCCAGTCCACGGCGTCTTTGGTCACTTTTGTGCGCTTCGGCTGGCGCAACAGCGCTCCATTCGGTCGTCCTACGATGACACACTTGCTCACCTGAGCTACAGTTGCCCTGCGTAAAAGTGAATGCAGACACGTGAAACGTCTGCCAGAGATATTGCGGGTGTTACTTTCGAGCGCACAGCACTGAACGAGTTAGTTTATGGAACTACACATTCTGCTGGTGGTATTGCACTGCTTTTATGTAACTGAAAAATGACACGTTGTCGACCAGTGTAAGCTGCTGTTCGCAACAGTGATAAGAGGCAAGGTTTAGTGCATCCCTAACCAGTGTTGAAGGAGAAACTTAAATGTTCCTTTTCACTAGTGGTAGTCCAAAAGTAGTAATTATCACCTCGAAAAAATGAAGCTACGACCATGAATCACTGTGACGGCGTTAGTCCTTGTACGAGGTGTGTGGGAAAAGTAATGAGACAGATTTTTATTTTTTGAGACAACAATATTGTCCCCCTTCAAACCATATCCCATCAGCAGTTACACACCGACGAAGTATCTGTTCCCAGTCTTGGTAGCAGTACTGAAAGGCTTCAGTTGCTAGGGCATGCAAAATGTCTGTCACATTCTTGTGAATGTTATCCAGAGTCCCAAAATGACGACCTTTTAAGACATTTTTCAATTTCGGAAAAAAAACAACTCACAATAACTCAGATCAGGTAAATAGCGAGGCCGTGGAGCAACAGGAATGCCTTTTGAGGTCAAAAATACAGTGATGTAAGTGGCCATGTGACATGGGACCTTGACAAGAAGGAGCATACACTTGTCTGCAGTGCCCTTTCTCACTCTATTCGCTCTTTTACGGAGCCTTTGAAGGACACCTTTGCAAAATGCTTGGTTAGCTGTTTGTCCTCGGTCCGGTCTCGTAAGAGCACGCACACGTTCGATGTATTCGTCGTTTCTGAAGTTGAAGATCTCTCTGAGCGTGGTTGATCTTTAACGTGTTCTCGGCCTTCCAAAAGTGATTTGTGCCAGCCAAAAACTCGTGCTCTTGATAGACCTTTTTCAACTTTTCAATTGCCACACTCGTGGCTTCCCCAAGCTAAGCACAACAAAAACACAACTTCACTGATGCCGCTCTAAAAAATCACGTAATGGCTGTGCGGAGCTGAAACTCTGACTGAGCGTCTCGAAGAGATGAACGCACTGGTCTACACAAGTAGAACAACAGCTTTGCCAGTGTTGTCAGTCTTATTACCTTTCTCTCACACCTCGTAATTCACAGTGCAGTGCGACGGTATCTTGCCAACTGTAGATGATTTGATGGAGACCTTCGTTGCAGAAGTCTGCATTTTGGCTGTTACAGAAACGTTCCACCTCGAAAATAACCTGGTCGTCACTTTGGAAATACGTGCCCTGCATTGGTTTCTTTATCTAATGAAAGAGGAAGGCATCACACGGTACAATGTCGGGAGAATACGAAGGGGACGCAAAATTTAACTGCCCAAAAAGCGCCACTTCCTGTGGGGGAAGAACCGAGTCGTTGCGATGGAGCAGAATCATCCTGTTGAGCAGCTTCCCAAGATGCTTCATCTCGATAGTCTCCCGTAATACCATCAGGAGATATGGTAGTACCCTCGTATCATCGTTTTCCCCTTACGAGCATAAACGGTTTTCCCCACATCGTGACAGTCTTAAAACACTGAGCACCAACGTGTCCGCTGACGGCTGGATGTTCGCCTCTTTTGGCGATGTTGAATCCATATTTTTTCAGTTCTTGCTTTGCTCCTCTGCGTTGGAGTTACAGTGAAACACCAAGTACTCGTCCATGGTGACGAGGTGACCTAAGTAGTCATGGATTGGACTGGCACAGCTGCCACATTCCTGCTGCTGGTTCGGTAGCACGAGCTTCTTGAATGAATGTGAGCATTGGAGGAAACCAGCGAGCGGCGACCTCTGTCATGTTCAGAATGGTGTGTAAGATGTTGAAAACTAATTGATAGCTGAGTCCACTTTTTTCTCTATCGCCTGGATTGTGATACGCCGGTCGACGAGCACCAGGACCTACACTTCTTTGGCGCTACACTGTTCTTAACAGAGAGGTCTACCACTTAGTTCTTCGCCGATGGGAGTTGTTTGATCATACTACAAACGTGTGCACCACCTAACCACTGTCATATGGTTGTGTTCTGTTGCCAAACACTATCACCAGCTCAGCATGGAGTGTTGCAGAAGACAAATAATTTGGCTTGTTGCACGATACTCCGCTTTGTCCATGGTCTACTGCATATTCTTTCGCGCCTCTGGTCTTCAGTTGGTTTCAATCTGGCCCGCGGACGGAATTATGAGCAGAGGAGGGGGGTGGGTGGGAGAGGGGAGAGAGAGAGAGAGAGAGAGAGAGAGAGTGAGGGGGGGGGGGGGCAGGCACTCGCACTCCCATTGCACTCCGCCTGGACGCATTTTCGGATGCTTAAGACGACGGTCGGCTCGTATCGGATTTGCAGCTCGTGACGTAGATCAGTGAATATTTTGCTTTCTCCCTGCTACGCAGTGCCATTTCGTCACCACTGGATTTAAATAACAATGAGAATTATGTTTCCAGTCTGAACGCAAAGTTACGGCCCATGTCCTGTTCCTGTGCGTGAGAAGAGAGAGGGTAACGGTTCACTACCTAGTGGGTGTGCTTACACATTGATAGATCGCAAACGTTGGTGGCGGCAACGTCAGGAAATTTACCGACTACTTGCGTATTGTGCAGATTCGATCGACAATAGCAGTGGCCACTACTTAGTGAACCAACTACTTACCTTACCACAGATGCGTAAAATCAATTGTATTCTAGTTGTTTTGTTATTTTCGTGCAAGTGTTTCCGTGTGCCTGAATTCATTCGCAAAATGTCTGGCATTAAGAAGAGAAAAGATGATTTTGAATGTCGCCAATTCCAGAAGAAATGGGCGGATGATTATTTCTTTCAGTGAACAGAGACGAACCTGTGTGCTTGTTGTGTAGTGAATAACCATCTGTTGTGAAGGAATATGATATGAAAAGGCACTTTTTTACGAAACATTTGCACAACAGGAGCTTACAGGGCAATAGCGGAAAGACAAAAATAAAAAAGTTTTATTGGCATGTTAAATGAAAAATATGACGAATTAAATATTGAGAAAAGCAGTCTAAAAGGTCTTCAGTGTATTATTCACCAAATATGTTTGTGTGGTACATGCGAAAAATGTCATAAATGTGGTTTGTAAAGTCTCACGCGCTCATTCACCGCCGTTTCAAATAGTATTTTGCAACGGAAGTTTTTAAGGCTGCTATTGTCTTAATTAAAGAATCAATCTTCACGAAGCGTAAGTAAATGTAAACATTCGAAGATGGGTTGAACATAAAATGAATATGCTCTTTAAAACGGGTGTTTGGAGGAATAATTTATCGACGTGGCGTGTTAGGGAAGGGTACCATACCCATATAAAGTAACGTCATGAACGCTAATAATCTGAATTCATGCGCTAGGAGCGCCACTGTCGTGTCACGTGACTAGGTGATCGGCGAGCGTAAGAAAGTGAATCAGGCCCGCGGATCACCAGAGGTTGCCCACGCATGGTGTAGCAGCACCGCAGACGTGAATCTGCAAAAGAAAGAAAAAGCACCTGTTACTTTACGAGGTGATAGTTAAAACTTTGAGTAACCGTGTTAATATACTTACACAGTTATGAACTGTAATATGACTAAGCCATGCGACGTGCCAGATCGTTCGCCAGTCTTGGCGGAGCCCGGACCTGGGTTCCATCAGATGAGTAGCTTTGATCATAGGGATGCTGCATTCTTGCAGGAGCACGGGAGGAAGCGCGTCAGTGCTGCTTACCGACACTCCTCAACGACGGCCAGCAGCCAGCTCCTATTCCTTCCTCAATTTCCCTATTGCCTGAACACTTCGTGTGCGTTTGGGGTAGATTCTTTGTCAGCAGATCTGGGGAAGAAATAATCTGTATTGATGCCGCGGTCCTCCTTCGGCACTCAGTCCACAGTGAATTATAAAACCGTGTAAAGAAATTCCATGGTAGCCGTAGTGGCTATTCTTAGCAAAACCGGGTCAGTGAAATGAACCGAAAACTTGGTAGTAAAATCCGTCTACTGCCTTTTCAGTAGCGATTTTACTTCTCCGACGTGCGCATGGAGATCAGAACTTCATCATCGGGACTTCACCATAGCCGACATGGATGTCACAAGAGAAATACACAGATCTATTGATACGAATATAACACATAGTATATTTTTCAGTTCAGTTACACTTATTTTTCTTTACAATCACTGCTTACTATTTCCTTGAATGATCTTCAGTTGACGAGGGTTCAAATGGTTCAAAGGGCTCTGGGCACTATGCGACTTAACTTCTGAGGTCATAAGTCGCCTAGAACTTAGAACTAATTAAACCTAACTAACCTAAGGACATCACACACATCCATGCCCGAGGCAGGATTCGAACCTGCGACCGTAGCGGTCGCTCGGTTCCAGACTGCAGCGCCTAGAACCGCACGGCCACTCCGGACGGCAGTTGACGAGGGGTTGCTGACGCAACTACATTGAGCTGAAGATGATCCAGAGAGATTGAAAGTAGTGAAAAAAATTATAAAAAAGTGTGTAACTGGAACTGACAAATAAACGATATATTAAAACTGTTACAAAGCGAGGCTTTAATTGCCGCGTAAGGGGCTCGAGTGCGACGTCAACAGGCCAGGGAGTTATAATGAGTTCTGAAATGCGGTTTATGAAATCCTGTAAAGAAATTCAATGAAATTATATGTGGACGGGTTAGGTGTCATGGCTTCATACTGAAGTTATTTATTGTCCTACCAGAATCTAGCTTATTCAAGTAGCAAATCCAAATGGTGGTTGCAGGTTCTCTTAACACTTTGCAGTGGTCTGCAGATCTCCAACTGGTGTACTGAGATTTTAATGATACGAATGACGTCATTTTCGTACCATTGTAAACCGTCGCTATCGGAAATAATGTGACAGATTATGGTCTCCGATACCATTTGCATAATAAAAAGGCATATGTAACCAGTGAATGAGCTGGAATAAGCAGGCGAAAGGATTTTGAAGTATCTGTGTATCTTCATTTCTCTCTCAGACTCTTACAAGAGAAGTCACCAGTGTTTCCCAGTAAAATCGTGATTAAAATAAATTAAGGCCAGTTGAAACTCTTTCGTTTTGTACTTGTACTGGAAGAACAAGGGCAGCGTTGGTCTGCTTTGTGAACAGTCACACAATCTACGATACTGCGCTCCGTTTTCATCATCATTTTACGAAGCTACCTCGCCAGTTAAAAATCATTTATTTCCAGATCTTAGCGTAAGAAGTACTGAAGCTAATCTCTTCTGTTTGTTACTTTATACGTACTATAAGGCTCAGGAGAGCAATGATTACTCTTCAGTAGCATTTCATTGCCCACCAGATAGACGCAGACGTGTATAAAAATCATTTAGGCCGCGGCTCATCTCGGTCCACGTAATCGTACGTAATGTAATGCGAGGAGACATCGGAGCTGCTCTCATTATAGATGTATTTAGATGATGTGAGGAGAAATCGATTGCAGGCTGTGCTATTTCCGTACGTTAGTGTAGCTCTGTTGTGCCCAACAAAATGCTCTTGATTCTAATTATGTAACTAATGCATTCTTTGTAACGTATTCAGCCAATGTCTTACTATTTTATTGTTATAAAAAATAAGGAAATTTGTAGCATAAAACAGTCTGAAAAATTCCTAAAATACCGGTATAAAGTTGTAAGGCAAGCCTTAGTATAGGATTTACCAGCCACATTTCGGTGTATGTTACAGGGTACTTAGGATGCCACTGTGATAAGACACCTTGCCTGTCCGATTCACGAATGGTGAATGGGAAGACTGATGGTCGGTAAGCTTCTGAACGAGTTCAGATTTCCCTCATTTTCTCATGTCTGATTTGAAAGATGCCTGTGGGAGGAAGTAACGTTGCCTTGCTCTTCTTTGAACCTACCGGCTTGGAATTTCAATACTAAACCCCTCTGTGATGCACACTGCCTCTCTTGTAGTGTCTGCTACTCGAGAGGCATTTTTGTAATGCTCTTGGCCTCGCTGAACAATCTTGTGTCGAAACACACCATTCTTCTTTGGTTCTTTTGCATCTCCTACACTAAGCCTCGTTACTTCAGTGCAGGACGCGTTCCTGTTTGTGAGTGCTGTCGCGTTAAACTGCCAATTGCTGCATACAGAGTTGCTCATTCAACAAGCAAGAAGCCCAGTTTATACCCAGAAGCGCTTGAATTACGCTCTCGGAGTTTTGAGGATTGAGACAGTGCGATAAAACAGCGGGACCCAGCGCAAACTCGCTGCTTTCACATTAAATATTTAACAGCTGCCTGTCAAATATTAACAGGTTTCGCGTTTGTGGTAGGCTCGTAGTGAATGACTTTTATTTTACCTTTTTTGTGGAGGCCATGTGCTGACTCGGGCAAATAGCGAAGATAACTTTGCGTCAGTTTTTCTTCTGAAATTAGTGTAAATATTTTCCTGTTTTATGTACAGTATATTTCATGATGAAGCAGTCGCGATATTTTATTTCGTCGCTGACACACACACACACACACACACACACACACACACACACACACACACACACACACACTAAACAACGAAGAAGATGGAAAAAGGGGCACCACCTCACCCTAGACAAATTGCTCGATTCCTGATAATAGGGAATTCTCCTACTGATAACGTAAGCGGGGAGGCCTGTGTGCGTTGCTACTAATTGGAGGACGCGTGTTCTCCTCTCCCATTCACAGCAACTCGCGTGTTGTAGTCGTAATTGGCACTGCAACTTACGTAAGTAACCCTACGCTCGATGTAAATTCTGTAGCGCTGTCGAACTTAATACGTTGCAAAATTTTCGGATGTATTATTTCTTACACGCGGTGCGGAAATAATTACTCGAGGAATCGCTGTTTCTGAAGTTGTAGTTACATCGATATTCGTATTGCAACACAAATACGTTGGAGGGCCGGTCTTTCTTCTGTTGCTTTTTACGCAAAGTATCAACAGTTCTGGAACGAATTTACGAAGACGTGAGATGCTATACTCAGTTTTCAAATTGGTGACTCTGGGATACAGTCTCTAGAAAATTCGGAAAACGTCAGCACGTTTGGTTGACCGTAATCTTTACATTAGCCGATTTCATGACTTCCAAATGATCAAGTGTTGGGATGTGTGTTCATAGTGGTGCAGTTTTAAAGCCGTGGTCGTCACAAATTCAGCGCACGACGTCGACGAAATTAAATATCGTACGCCACTGTACTGAGCTTTCTTTTATAATACGCTAGTTCTAAAATTTGTTGTTTAGTTACTCCTCGTCTTTGTACCACAATAAGCCCAAGTTTAAAACGTAAGCTTGTGTATGTATTTGCATTGAAACTGAGTAGATTTTTTGGGATATCTTATCTCTGCTTCCAGTAGTGAATATGGTCCTTAGTAAGACACAGAAATACAGAGGCGTTGCTAATTATCACGGTTCTTTAGCTATCTGTTGTTGCTCATATTCACGAATTTTACCAAAAATATATGTACTACCGACCATTACAGTCGATCGATAAAGAGAAATTATTACACAGCTAAAGGGAGATAAATGCCTTAGCATATGTAGCCTTCTTTCTACTGACACTGAATCGCTGAAGGTTAAACTATTGTGAAAACGAAAAACATCTACCGCATCTCGGGCACGAGGCATTCATAATGTTTTAATTATATCCCGGAATAAATAAGGTGAAGTAATTAATTTTTTATTTGTTTGCAGGTATATGTCTGCACTCCTGGTGCACACCGAAAACCCAGCCACATAGTAGTGTAGCATGTCGCTAGGGTTGGGTTGGGTTGTTTGGGGAAGGAGACCAAACAGCGAGGTCATTGATCTCATCGGATTAGGGAAGGATAGGGAAGGAAGTCGGCCGTGCCCTTTCAAAGGAACCATCCCGGCATTTGCATGGAGCTATTTAGGGAAATCACGGAAAACCTAAATCAGGATGGCCGGACGTGGGATTGAACCGTCGTCCTCCCGAATGTATGCCGCTAGGGAGCCAAAATAAAATAAGTCTGACGCGTTCCCAGACACTTAAACAAACACCACCGAGCAGATTCGTAGTGACTTCTGTGTTGCTGGGACACTGGTTGAGTAAGCCTGTAAGGCAGAAAACAATCTACTGTGGCCATCACAAGGTACCGTTCTACCATATGTCTGCAGTGAAGAGAGCTAGGTGAGGTGCACATTGGTTGAGTCATTGGACATTGACGGTATCGGTGTTCAAACCTACGTCAGCTTATCCACATTTAGAACAGGCCATTGTCGTGATGATTCCTTCCACGAGATCACGTTTAGTTTCCTTCTCCATTTTTTCATCTGGTTCAAGCTTGTGCTGAACTTCGTTTACCACGATGGTCTGCCCAAGCAGAATCACAACAGGCGGAAATAAAGAAAAATGTTTAAAGGAAACCACAGGAAACTCAAAGCAATAAGGTCGGACGTAGATTTCATATTCTCCAAGAATAAAATGTATGGCAGAACGGAAAGAAAGTTTTTTCCCTTTGCTGTAGGCATCACAATATCACATAGAGATTAAGGAAACCCCAATCTAGAGAGAATACCTGTGCCTTTTCCGTTACGCATGTGCCATCCAGACTCCATTCCAGCGTTATGTAAATCGCAGAAAAGTAATCCCGAATTCGGTGGTAACAGAGCGGCTTTAAAACAGAAGTGAATCTCATCGATATCTCCGGTGTACATGCGATCCCGGAATAGCTGGAACAGGCGCCTGGCAACGCTCGTCGGTCCTTCCGCTGCAGACGTCGGCTCCGCTTCGGGGCAGTCCGCCAGCGTCCTAATGGAGCCTTTGTGGCCGCGACCAGCGTATTCTGAGTGCATCCACACAGTAATCGAATTCTGAGGCAGTGTGCGCCCATCCGGCCCCAATGCTCCTTCCCAGCCTGACCTTGGTCCCATTCCGTTACATGCCGAGTTATTCCGTATTTGCTGGGTGGGGATATTATGTAACTCCTGAGCCAGAGATGTTTATTTTTATCTCGTTTCCATTCTGTCCGCTGATGGCGCTGTACTTGCGGAAACAACTTCTTAATGTCGTTTGAATGCACAGCATTCTCCGTTGTTGTGCACTGCGTGATGTTTCATTTAACATTGCACGGAGAGCCAATTTGTTGCCTCTCATCGGAATTACCAGAGACCAAAGACCATTTTGTTGACATACTTGCTGTCTGTCTAAAATGTTACAGCTCATATACTTTCACTGTGTCTTCCCAATCGTCTTTGGATTTCTAGAGGTTTTTGCTTCGAATTTTCTCGCTGTGCTGTGCTGTACATCGTTGGAGTTTACGTATTCATCACAACTGAAAGCATATTAAATCAGTACTTCTAGAGCAGGGGATGAGAATGAGCTGTTTGGATGATCTCCGTTACTCTCTCCTGTAGGTCCCTGGGTATGTGATGTTAGACATTACAGCGCATCAGAGAACCTAAAACTGCGGCCGCATACTAGAAAAAAATTTCTATTTTAAATAGATCATTTCTGAAAGTGTAGGTCTTATTAAAAATAGTGAAACTCCATTTTATCTCCTTTCATAATGATACCATTAATTACTACACTCTGCTTGCGAATTTTTTACGCACAATACTGTCCTTCACGCGTGATTAATCTTAATTCCTCTCATGAACCACGACTCGAGAGAAACCCGATGAGGCTGGACGGACTGACTTGGAAACGTCAAGTGCGGATCGCGGATTGAGATCAGAAAAGACAACAACGAGGAAAGTAACTCTTGTTATATTTATGTTCTCGTTTACGATTTTAACCATGCATACAGCATGCAGTAATTCAAAATACGCTCTTGTTGGTAAGCTTATTCTTCCGTCAACTACTTCAGTTAAATATTCCTCTCCAGTCTGTTCCCTGAACGATTAGTTTCCTTTACTATCTCTCCTAGCAGTTCCCAGCAGTCACCTTACCAGTACTACCTGAGCAAACTTTTTGAAGGGTTTCCTACACTGTTAGCAGTTTGACACATACTGGAATCATCGCTTCCGAAAGCTCTTAAATTACCGGTGGTATCCACGGCAGAGTTAACTTTTTTTGTGGCCTTCCTGTCGTATTCACCTTCCCTGGTTATGAAGTATGTATCGGTACCACCAACAAAACCACGAGCGCTGCTGCCGTTGTTACCCTCATGCCGTTGTTTTCTTGTGTCCTGCCACTACAACACTACTACCACTGCCCCGTCAGATTGATATTTTCCACTGTCATGAATAAACTATCAGTATCTATAACAAGCACTACTACCAACAACAAAATCGTATCATTACTACGCTCATTATTATCCGAACACTTTGTCCTAACTGCTAGTAATAGATGCAAAAATGCGGAAATTCAGACTCCGCGCGGCTACGCCATTATGCATTCCAATCTACAAGGAGCGTTCAGTAAGTAAAGCAACACATTTTTCTCATCCACCTTCGGTTGATTCCCACTTCAGCGCCTATAGCTTCATGAAGTTCCGATACTTGGTGGCGCTATGCGTAGCCTTCGAAATGGCAGAGAGGTGTCATTAAATTTCTCTTGGCGAAAACCAAGAGCATCACAGGTGTTCGTGGGCGCTTTGCAGAATGTCTGCGGAGACCTAACAGTGGACAAAAGCACGGTAAGTCGTTGGGGATAAATCTATAATCATCGCAACAAGGTCGCGCAAACCTTTCCGATCTCTCACGTCCCGGCCGGCCGCACACTGCGTGATGCCTGCAATGTTTGCACTCGCGAACACTACCGAAGTGATCGACGGATCACAAACAAGTACTTCGCGGCTCAACTGGACATCTCTATTGGTAGCGCTGACCCACTCGTCCACCAGTTGGGATACTCAAAGGCGTGTGCCCGCTGAGGACCTCGCCGCCTAGCAGGAGACCGTAAACAGCAACAGAGGACCATCTGTCCGTTACGAGGCTGATCGTGACAGTTCAATGTCGAACATCGTCACAGGCGTTGAAACACGGGCTCATCACTCCGTACCGGAAACAAAACGACAATCCTTGAAATGGCGCCACACCACCTCTCTTCCGCAGAAAAAGTTCAAACCCGCACCCTCAGTCGGTAAAGTTATGGCGACGGTCTTCTGGAACTCTGAAGGGGTAATCCTGTTTGTTGTCCTCCCTCATTGTGCAACTATCTTCTCTCAAGTGTATCGTACTACCGTCAGGAAGCTGAAGAAAAATGCAAACGAACTTCTCTTTCTCCATGAAAACGCAAGAGGTGACACAAGTCTGCGCAACCAGACGAGCTGATAAATCTTCATTGGACTGTTCTTCCTCATCCACCGTATTTCCCGGATCTCGCATCTGCAGACTGACATCTGGTTGGCCCAGTGGAGGATGCATTCCACAGGAAGCAGTACGTGGATGATGGTGAGGTTGTTAATGCAGCGAGGTGTTGCCTCCGATGTCGACCAGCAGAGTGGTGCCATGCGGGCATACAGGCCTTCCCAGGAAGGTGGCGTAAGCAGGTCGCATTGGACAGAGATTATGTTAAAATTAGATTTGTGTACCCAAAAGAGTGGAGAGCAATGGAATCCTGAATGAAACCAGTCTGATTTCAGAAAAAGTCATTAGTTTTTGAACGGACCTCGTTGGACCATCCACCACCACGTTCTTCGCCCCTCCCCTTTGGGCACCAGTTCTCCCTCTTGCTTTGGCGCCGTTGCTCCATCACCAGCAAGTTTTTGGCAGCAGCGAGAGGCGGCAGAGCCGGCGGTGCGTGCCGCGGGCCCATCGCGGCGTATCGCGCGCCCTGATTAGCTGCCGCCAGCCGCCAGCGCGCGAGTAATTGCCGCCTCGCCGCGCAGTAATTTGCAGTTGTCTGGCTCCGAAATAAAAGCTGAAAAACGCCCCGCTTCCCCGCGCCGCCGCGCACCCCGCAGCCACTTCACGCGGCGTTAGGCTGGGCCCTGCCCAGCCGCCTCTCAGCGCCGGAATCCCATTCATGCCGACCCATTGTGTGCGCCGACAACTCGACGGCTACCGACTGCGGTGTATCCGATGACACCTTGTCCCGGCGAGCAGCTGCAGGCTACCGTTGTCTGTCATTACAAACACCGGCTTGTGCGGCTCTGTACTTGCACAAGGAAAAAAAAAATCGTAATTTTATCTTCAGTTCAGAGGGTGGTTTCAATACGTCTGTTAAAGTGAGAAAAAAGGCTTGTTTCGTAAACAGATCACCTTACTTCTCGACAAGTTCCTCCTCTGAGGGCTATACATTTAGTCCAGAGATCCTCCAGCTTTTTCATCCCGTCAGAAAAATAGGTTCTGTCAAACTGTGCAAAATACTCGTTGATGAATATTCCTTTGCAGCAAGCGAAAGTTTCGAGGTAGAGAACAGAAAGAAGTCACTTTGCGCCAAGTCTGCTGAATAGGGTAGATGAGGGACCAATTCAAAGCCCAAATCATGCCTTTTCGCCATTTTTGTCGCTGATGTGTGGCATGGTGCATTATGCTGATGAAAGAGCACTTTTTTACGTGCCAACCTTGGCCTTTTTTTTCAGCCATCAGTGAAACACAATAGTGTCCAGTTTTGGTTCTGCCCTTTTCCAAGTAACCTATTATGATTAGTCCTTGGGAATTCTACACCCCGGTTCCCAGAACTCCTGAAGATAGACGTTGACTGTGGACATTTTATCACAGACACAGTCCCTTTGACTGTTCAGAGATGCCACTAAACCCGCCCAAAGATGTAAACCACCATGCATGAGCAGCACCTATTAGACGGAGGGGTCTGAGAGCCGATCAGTTCCAGTCATTCCACCAGGAAGGAGGTACACGGCTCGTGTTGTCTGTAGTTGATCCATGCCTAGACATTCAGTACCGCGGTTCGATCGTGTCCGCATTGTTACTTTGTGCCAGGAAGGGCTCTCAACAAGGGAAGTGTCCAGGCGTCTCAGAGTGAAACAAAGTGATGTTGTTCGGACATGAAGGAGATACAGAGATGTAGGAACTGTCGACGACGTGCCTCGCTCAGGCCGCCCAAGGGCTACTACTGCAGTATATGACCGCTACCTACGGGTTATGTCTCGGAGGAACCCTGGCAACAACGCCGCCATGTTGAATAATGCTTTTCTTGCGACCACGACTCAAACTGTGCGCAATAAGCTGCATGATGCACAACTTCACTCCCTACGTCCGAGGCGAGGTCCATCTTTGCAACCATGACACTATGCAGTGCGGTACAGATGGGCCCAACAACACGCCGAATGGTCTGCTCAGGATTGGCATCACGTTATCTTCACCGACGAGTGTCGCATATGCCTTCAACCAGTCAATCATCCTCCGATGATATGCGACACGTGTTTGGAGGCAATCCGGTCAGGCTGAACGTCTTCACACATATCCAGCGAGCGCAGCGAGGTGGAGGTTCCCTGCTGTTTTGGGGCGACATTATGTGGGGTCGACGTACGCCGTTCGTGGTCATGGAAGGCGCCGTAACGGCTGTACGATGCGTGACTGCCATCCTCCGACCAATGAGTACAACCATATCGGCAGCATATTGGCGAGGCATTCTTCACTGACGACAATTCGCGCCCCCATTGTGCACATCTTGTGAATGACTTCCTTCAAGATAACGACATCGCTCGACTAGAGTGGCCAGCATGTTTTCCAGACAAGAACCCTATCGACGTGCCTGCGATAGATTGAAATGGGCTGTCTATGGACGACGTGACCCAACAACCACTCTGAGGGATCTATGCCGAATCGCCGTTGAGGAGTAGAACAATCTGGATCAACAGTGCCTTGATGAACTTGTGGGTAGTATGCCACGATGGATACAGGCATGCATCAATGCAAGAGGACGTGCTGCCGGGTATTAGAGGTACCGGTGTGTCCAGAAATCTGGACCACCATCTCTGAAGGTTTCGCTGTATGGTGGTACAACATACAATCTGTGGTTTCCATGAGCAATAAAAAGAATGGAAATGAACGTTATGTTGATCTCTATTCCAATTTTCTGTTCAGGTTCCGGAACTCTCGGAACCGAGGTGATGCAAATATTATTTTGGTGTGTGTAGAAAAACAGTGGCCGTCATGTTACCGAGCCACAGAATGGTCGTTGGTTTGGTCTTTGATGCACTTTGAACAACCTATGTCCATTGTTTCTATTTCCGGTTTGTCTCTGTTTTACAGTGGTGGACCCATATTTCATCAGCAGTTACAGATAGGCGTAAAAAGGTTTGCGGATTGCGATTAAACGTCGTCAGACTTTGTGTTGAAATGTAGTGTCGGATGCGCTCTTGGTCGACTGTGAGCAATCGTGGCACACACCTCGCACACAGCTTCTTCATAGCCAGTTCTTCGTGAGGATATTACGCACTCCCTCAGTTGAGATTCCAACAGTCTCAGCAATCTCACGAATTTTTACTCGGCCGTCTCGCGTGACAATATCATGGATTTTGTCAGTGGTTTGGTTTGTGGTGACCATAGTTGGATGGCCGGAGCGTGCTTTGTCTTCAGTGCTTGTCCAACCACGTCTAAATTCATTAAGCCAAAAGAAAATGGATCTCTAACGATCGTGCAGAGTCCGTGTGAACTTCGTCCAATTCAGTTTTATTTCGGGCGCTAGTCCAACCCTTCAAATGAAAATGTTAAATAACAGCACGAAGACTCGGTTTTCTCCATTCTTCAATCACAGTCGACACACTGATCATTTTAGATTGCTGTCAACAATGGACTGCACACTGTAGATTGTTGAAATTCTTTATACGATCCTTGGAATAATCAAGCTCACTAACGACAGAAGTTCAACAAAAATATTGCGTTCGTTCATGGAAACTTACCAGACTTACCAGACTTGTCAGACCACTCTCATACAGTGGTGTGCAAAACTGGAGGATATAAGTAACTTTCACTTGATATGTCATTGCCGAGTAACTAAACTCGATGAAACTTCATCCATACATAGTAGTGCATTAGAGAATGCAACTAAAAGAAATACTGAATCAGGTGAACAGAAATGACACTTTAATTGAAAGACAATAATTACACAGACGTCACCGCGATTTATGAGTGTCCACCAAACATTACAGAAGGTGTGCCATAGTTCTTAATAGGACGGAAATGGATACTCTGGCACGGGCTCACCTGCTTGCCACAAGGTTGCTAACGAGTTCTGGTGGTAAGGTGTTCCATTCCTCCGTACTGCAAAACGTTTCCCGAGCGCATCGCACACGTTCTCGATGGATTTAAGTGTGGGTTACTGGTAGGCCAATTCATTCGCCGAATATCGTCTCGTTCTAAGAATTCATCTACCTGCGCTGTTCGATGCGGTCGCGCATTGTCGTGCATTAAAAGAACTCAAGGCCGAATTCATCCCTGGAAAGACGCACTTGAGGAAAGACTACTGTGTTGTAATGACATCGACTATTGAGTGCGGTCGCAGGTTCGAATCCTGCCTCGGGCATGGGTGTGTGTGGTGTCCTTAGGTTAGTTAGGTTTAAGTAGTTCTAAGTTCTAGGGGACTTATGACCTAAGATGTTGAGTCCCATAGTGCTCAGAGCCATTTGCACCATTTGAACCATTTGACTATTGAGTGCTCCGTGTTCAAAGATTTAGAGGTCAGGGCCCCCCTTGGAACCTTATGCCTCCCTACACCATTACAGGTGTACTACAAAAACTGTTGCGTTCGAGAGTTCCTGGTTGCATTACGTTTACCCACCTCTCGACATACGACGGTACGTCCAGCATTGTCGAACATTACCGCGAGGTGGCCCAGGTGTTAAGGTGTGGGCAGCCGTAATGTTGCACGGACGTACTGGCTTCTAAATCTATGACTTCGATACAGTCACCGCTCAGCGTTATTGTGACGCTGTACTCCCTCCCCCATGTGCATTTTTTTAGCAGTGTATTCGTCCCTGATATAGTTTGTGAGTAACAATGCGCAACCACATCGAACGGGTGGAGCAGCTCTTGTATCGAGAGGATATTCGGCGCATGGACTGCCCTGCCCTGCCCGTTCTACCAACTGAAACCCTACCGAGCACATGCAGGATGCCTTGGGGTAACGTATCACAGCACGTCCACAGGCACCGACGACCATCCAGCAGCTGCGGCTGGTGTAGGAATGGAACCTCCTACCACGCAAGCTCCTTACCACTCTTGTGACCAGCATGGGGGCTAGTCCCGGAAGATGTTAGAGTCCTCCCTTGGGCATGGGTGTGTGTGTTTGCCTTAGGATAATTTAGGTTAAGTAGTGTGTAAGCTTAGCGACTGATGACCTTAGCAGTTAAGTCCCATAAGATTTCACACACATTTTTGAACCAGCATGGGAGCATGCTTTGCCGTCAGTGGTGATCACACACCCTGTCAGGAACCAAGTACCTGCCTTTGTAATGTTCGGGGCATCATCGTACATCGCGGTGGATTCAGTGTAATTTTGCCTCTGAATAAAAGTGTTATTTCCGTTCGTCTCACTGGGCAGTTTTTCGTTAGCTTCTGCACTATACCGTAGCAGCTCTTTTTACGTATGGGCCAAGTTTCGCCATCCACGTCGAATCAGTTCGCTGAATTAACTATCTTGTACATCGATTAGCAAAGTTTCTAGGCAGCCACGAATGTTTGGATTAACACTGGGGCACTTCGAAATTTGGTCTGCAGAAACACAACACATAAGCATTTAAGACCGAATGCACACTCAACCCTTAACTTAGGAGAAAAACGTGGACTCCTATGGCACTGCTGGATTGGAGAGACCGAATTCTAGATCATTCTGAAAGTGGATAACACAGTTACAAATTTGTTAGATGAAGGCGGCGTTTTCGTTCTTACAACGCAGTTTATTAAGACCTAGTTTCCATTTTCTAAACCACTATAGACTGTTTAGTTGTATAAATAGCAAACTTCGTTATCATTGCGAAACGGGAGCACATCATTTTGCGAACGTTGCCTAACGCAAATATAGTTACCTCGAAGAAGTGCCATGCACATAGAAGTGGCAGCGTATTCACGTAATGTGTTACCGTTGTCCTGTTTTGCAAATGCCACTGTTCTTGTGGTTTGACAGATACTTGGTGTAGGCGTATGGTGGCAAAAATGTGCAAAGATATAACTCCTACCAAAGAATAAAGCTGACGACACATCCACAATTTTAGTTATCTGTGCAATAAATTTCATTCTCTTATCTAAATAAAAGATGATAAAAATAAAAATATTAAAAGTATATTTATTCTTTAGGAAAGCTGTTGATGGTCGGACCGAAAACGTCTCAGTTGCTGGAAGAACTCATTTCCGATTTGCTCATGATACCGTGCTTTAAGCCAGCGGCGAAGATGAACTTGTTACGCTACTAATAAAAGTAAAAGAACCTTAGTCTGTCATATGATTAGAAATCAATATTAACAAGTCCCAACTTACGATAATTGTTCGAAGAGCGCAAGTTTAACTGACAGGCCGATTAAAGGAACTGGAAACAGTGCATTCTTTCATTTATCTTGGGTGAATCATGTGCGACAGCGGAAGTTTTGAAGATAAGATAAGAAACGGATCGCGCTAGGGCGATTGGTTATGAAGATCACAAAGATCTGGTAGAACAGAGCGATAACAGACAGCACAAAGATTTGAAACACTCATGTTTTCCTTTACGTTCTGAAAGATGGGCTTTTAAGGCCAGAGATACGCAGCGTATTGGTGCATTTCACGTACGATGATCCACTTAAAAGGACCGATAGAATTAATGTGTGCGTTATTGAACAACTCATTATTTCCAGGCGCCTTTCTTCTCTTGTGAACCAAAAAATTATCCAGTTCTTCGGCCATGTTGCGAAAAGAGATGGAGTACATAAAAAAGGGGAGAGTAGCGAGCAGGTGGATTGCTAAAATCAAGAACATCTCAAGTCTACCTCTTCAGCAGGCTCTAAGAGAAGTCGGTGACCTTCCGAGATGGAGACGCTTGGTTCATGGGGTCACGACGCTCAGCACTGAGTAAAACTCCTGACTGATTTATTCATTGATCAGTGTTATGTCTTTCCATATTTTTCTACTTCTGCATCTACACTCTGAAAACCATTGTGAAACACGTGGCAAAGGGAACGTCCCACTGTACCACCTATTAGGGATTTTATCGTTCCGTTCATGTATTGAACATGGGAAGAACGACTGTCTCTGTGCGCGCTGTAATTAATCTAATCATATCCTTGCCATGCCTACAAGAGCGATAGGTAGAGCCTTTTAGTATATTCCGGAGTCATTCTTTAAAACCGATTCTTAAAGCTTCGTAAGTATGTGGTCATTATTTACAAATGGCTCTGAGCACTATGGGACTCAACATCTTAGGTCATAAGTCCCCTAGAACTTAGAACTACTTAAACCTAACTAACCTAAGGACATCACACACACCCATGCCCGAGGCAGGATTCGAACCCGCGACCGTAGCAGTCCCGCGGTTCCGGTCTGCAGCGCCAGAACCGCACGGTCACTGCGGCCGGCGTCATTATTTACAACTCTGAACCGTGAACCCATAAGGTTATTTGTGTTGCCGATGCAGTAACTCTCTAAAGTTTGTTGGAAAACACGGAAGGATTTGAAAGATGATGCTTTACTGGAACGTAAGAAGCGTTTCCTATGTTCAAGGTAATAGCGCGCTGTAACTTGGCTTTCAAAAATCTTTGGAGCGATATCATTTCCGCAGCAGACCCATGTTACTGCACTCTTATTATTCCTTCGGGCACAAGAACAGGAAAAAGAATTGTAGTTTTATATTCTGCTCGGTAAGTGCGTTCAAGGAAGCGGCCGTTTGTTTTTTATTTCTTCAGCTTTCGACCATTAGAACTAGTTTCTACTTGTAGGTATGCGTTGTGTTTAGATCATGGCACTTAAAAATACAAGAAGCTTCAGAAGAAGCAGCATTCATGGAAAATTGTAATAATAATTTTATTCAACACAGAATTTCCTATCTCAGTAGATATAATTATCTACTGAGATAGGAAATTCTGTGTATAATAAAATTATTATTACAATTTTCCATGAATGCTGCTTCTTCTGAAGCTTCTTGTATTTTTAAGTGCCATGATCTAAACACAACGCATAAGTGTATTTCTCACCGCCTGCCTCCGTGAAGGGCATCCTCGTTTGTGGCGCCGATCCGTGGTGTAGTAATACTGAATTTCAGGGCAATGAGTCTTGAAAAAATTAGGTAGCCTTAGGTTATGATTCAGTGGAGAAGTAGTTCTATAGCACTGCACCGTGATGCAAGTTTTTTTTAAAACGACTTCGTAGTGACACTTCAGATAATCTTTTCGTCAATCTCACATACTTGAGTCTGTAACGACAAAAAGTTGCAACAACAAAATAGGAGATGTGCAAAGAACTTACGGAATGTTTAAGTCACCCTTCCAGTTTGCTGCATGTGTACTTTTGGTGCTAGTCGTCCATGAACTGATTTTATATAGTAGTGTACTTCTGCCGTGATAACTGAGAGAAATCTATCGCCATAACCGAAGCGCTATGATTTCTCCTTTACTGCCATAGAATAGCTACAGCTACAGTTTGTTCTATACATCTCATTGTGGTGAAACGTGAAGAAGCACAAATGTCTTCCTAACTGAGACTAAAGCTATAAAAATCACAACGGATGACGGGACTTTTTTTCTTTCATTACGGGACTGTGCCGCTGTTTATATGCTCCATTTAACACCGTGATAGTAGACTCGAAAGTGTCGTTCAGTTTCCTAAGAGCCTTCCACACGACGCTTCCATTGGGTAGCGATTTGCAAAGTTACTATGATTTATTAAGTTGTAGTGGCCTAAAATTTGTAAATTAAAATCATTTTACCGCGTTTATTTTCGATTTGATTCTGATGATAATCCATGTGGACCTACACAGTTCGAGAGACCCACATCGTTGCTGTAAAATCAATATTTTAAGTCACTAGATGTAGAAGTAGGAGTAGGAATACGTATTTGCTGCAGCATCTTATTGAACCAGCGTTGGATGTGTTGCGGAGGCGTTAGGTGGATATTAGATTTAGGGAATTGTTAGTGGCGGATAATCGTAAATGATACGTGTGTGTTACGAAGAATACTGCGATTTTCTGTTGATGAAGCATTGTGTTGTTGGAAAAAGGCACATGCAGTGTGGCAAATAGGGGGTATTATTTCGAGATTTAAGCGTTGCAAGAGCCGTATTCGTTGTTCAGGGAACGCAGAACTCTTGACACGCGAATTACGTACTTGCTTGTAGCTCAACATTATCAGAGTTTCATTGTTGTGAATGGCTGAAGACAGCTAACTGGTAGCTAATTGTCGAAAAGTCTTATTTGAGGACCATTCGTACTTCATTTTAGTCTGCAGTGCATCAGACAACGTTGCAAGTTCCAAGTTCAAACGTGCGTTCTGTAGGATGATATCGGGCGATCGGTCGGTTTTCCGTTATCGGTCGGTTTTCCGTTATGAGATGAGATGATTTCGCTTGCTACGAGCACGTTACTTGGTGCATCTGTTAAGACTCTGGACTTATACTGGGTGGAACGGGGCTCAAATCTCACAAGGAGACCACACGCCAATTAGATTTCAATATTGTTTTGTATGTATGGTACGTGAAATTCAGAAGTCAGATACTAGTTCCCCAAAGCATTTCGATGCAACTCTCGAGAAGTCTCGACAAAATCGACTTGAAAGTTTCCGCGCATATTTAATACCCTAATGACAGGTTGTTTCTTCCGACGGGCCGGGTGCCTCTGTATTAGTGTGCTTGCCTGTGATGTGGGCGGCCCGGGTTCGATTGACAGCCGCGGTAAAGTTGTAAACGAAGGTGCATGTTCTACTACACTAACACTTTTCTTAATTTAAACAAACTTTATCAACCATCTTTTACTAAACGCCGATAGTTGAGAACTTATGTTGGCAATGAAAACAGTGTTTTTGTGGGCGACGTTTGACTAGAAATTAGAAGAAATGCATTTTTTGTAAAATAACAATTATATGTGTGTTGATACGCAAATAGGCCTGTTCGATAGATTCTATATTCAAATGATATTGTATCGAAAAAGACGAAAGAAATGAAGGTGAAAAGAGCAGAACTAGCGATTCAGTAACTACAAGTCTCGAGCGCTCGCGATTTTTTTCCATCTTTACGTATTTTATTCTTCATAGAAATGTACGTAACACATGCACCTTTGTTTAGAAAGGTGCGTTTGCTGGGGATCGAATCGAGGTCCCCTACCTGGCAGGCTAGCATTCCACCACAGTCTACCTGTTAAAAAACCGATCTTGATTTAGTGTACTGAAGATGCTCGGGAACATTCAAAGTCGATTTTCTCTGTAATTATTGAGAGTTGCATCGAGATGCTTTGAGCGACTGATTGTAGAATTCTGAACTTCACGTGCCGTTAAGCACAAAAAAAAAAAAAGAAAAAAAAATTAGAAAAACCCAATTGCCACGTAGTCTCCTTGTCAATTTGGTCATCAAGACTTGGATTCTGTCATATGTGGGTCGATATGATAGTCCCAAATTAGTATAGTGCGATAATCAGCTTATCGATATGTATCGACGTAGACTCTTAAAACATGAAGAAAAATCAGAACGCCAACGCCAGCAGCGAAAGAACCTCCGTGGCCCGCGCTCACTTGCCAACGCCGTGCAGCAGCGCTATTCAGTCGCTGTAAGCGTCCTGGTTGTTCTTTGTGTTTTACTGTCACTATGTATCTTTGAAACGAATACCACGATAGACTAATTCGCGACCGCTATGTCGAACGCGCACGTAAAATTCCGCTTTAAAAATATCTTTGTTTGCAACGATGAACAAACCGACACTTTCCGTCGGCACTGGCCTAGCATGAACGACGTGATGAGCAGTATTTATTTGGGTTGACTCCAGCTCCGCACTGCAGAAACTAAATTGCAAATATCTGCTGAAATACCAGAAAAAAATGTGCCTGGCGACTCGTAGGGCGGGCACCCATTGTATGCAATTATACGAATATCGCTTCTTTCTGGTTTGTAAATGATTTATACGTATGAAAAATGCCAAGAAAGGCGGTCCACGTTAAATGATAGAGACCTCTGTCACTTCCATAGTTGGAGGATGGCAAGGGAATAGCACGTTCAATAAGACCAAGTTTAATGAAGTACTGCGGCCTTCAAACCGATCTTCGGATTCATGATAGCTTTATGTTGCGGGTTCGTTAAAGAGCTCGAGGTCTAATTCCTTTTCCCACATTCATGATATCATAATAGCTGCTTCGCATTGTTTGTAACATAGGGTGGCTTTGCAGAAACCGGACTGTTGTGGCAGCACGAAATTAATTCATATGTGTAATGAAGTTTGATTATGGGATTATGTCTGTGAAGTGTGACGCTTTTGTTAGATAGCGTAGAACATGACATCATTACTGCTGCTGTAAACAATGGTTTGCCTAAGAAGAAATATCACGCAGTCTTTTGTACCCTTTTGTGTGCACTTTGCGGCGGGAACATTATTTAAGGAAATGGCTCCACCTTTCTTGTTCGGTGTTAATTAGTTTGTTCGCTCGCCGTGCGACGGAAATTAGTAAAGCAGGTGTAGGCAGGCACTTCTCCGCGGGACGCGAGCACTTTGGACTGGGTGCGACGAGTTTCCCGTTGCGCATGCCCTAATTGGGCGGCGAGGGCCCTCGCTGGGGACGGCCGTGTCGGCCCACCTCGGGCACTTAATTAGCGCTGGACACGGCTGCGGGGAGCAGCCAGTTGCCGGTACTGTCAGCACGTCCGTAAACACCGGCGCCGAGCGTCTTCACGCTTGTCGTGCCTCTCACACCACTCTCTGTGCGCCCACTCCAGTGAACGACACTGCCCGTCGCAGAGTGGGATCCGCCACTGTATCAAAATTGCCTTAGTCCTAGTCACTAAGAGAGATGACTGAATAGTTCTCGGCTTCACCCAAAGATTGCAGCACTACTCGGGTGCTTTTTTTTCCTTCTTACTTGGTACTCGTGTTAGCCACGAAAAATTACAAGTCACTCAAGGCAGCAGCTGACTATAAGCAGTCGTTTGAAGCAGTTGCAGTGAACTTGGTGTTGAAAATGAAAAAAAAAGAGTATTGTGCAGTAGTTAAATTGAGTTTAAGACCGATCGACATTCATTTGCAGTTTGTATATATTTCATTTGCATCTTGTAATCGTCTGTGGTGGCTCTTCACCTTGAATTTTCACCATGAAGAAATGAGTGTTCGAGCTTAAATGTGGCCGAGAAAGCGTCCCAGATAATCTGCAAAATGCACGATTGATTGTGGAAGATCGACGTATGAAGGTGCGTGGAATTGCTAATGCCCCAGGGATATTAAAGGAACGTGTTGGTCATATGTTGCACCAGGAAATGAACATGACAAAGCTTTGTGCAAAATGGGTGCCACGTGTGCTCAGTGCTCATCACAAACGCATTCGCACAACACTTTCCGGAAAATTTTTGTTACGTTTTAAGAAAAGCAGAAGTGGCGTTTTACGTCGACACCTGACGTTCGCTGCCACTGATTTAATGTGCACGTTCTCCATCTTATCTTTTTTCTAAGTTACTTGTAAGTATTCAGATGATATGATGGTCTTCAGAATTATATCTTTCCTCTCTTTGTTGCTGGCGTTATCTAGCACTCATCCACATTTAAAGGAATCTGCCATTTATTACATCGAATGGAAATTCTGTCTAAGGATTTTTGCACTTCCTTTAGTGCCGATGCGTTCCTATGGACAAATGTCGCCAGCGTATAATGTGATAGTGCTGCTCACAGTGTCTGATTAATGTTGTTGTTGTTGTTGTTGTCTGTGCTGGTAGAAAACACACACACACACACACACACACACACACACACACTGTTGTTGTTGTTGTCTGTGCTGGTAGAAAACACACACACACACACACACACACACACACACACACACACACACACACCGAACCCATTTTCTGTAAATTGTTTGTGCCCCCTTTTGTTCGAACTGCTTTATGTGATGGTCGTGCGGTAGCGTTCTCGCTTCCCGCGCCCGGGTTCCCGGGTTCGATTCCCGGTGGGGTCAGAGATTTTATCTGCCTCGTGATGACTGGGTGTTGTGTGCTGTCCTTAGGTTAGTTAGGTTTAAGTAGTTCTAAGTTCTAGGGGACTGATGACCATAGATGTTAAGTCCCATAGTGCTCAGAGCCATTTTTGCTTTATGTGATGATTGTATCGTCTCTTACGTCAACGAGACATGGTGGTGTCGTTTAAAGTTTTCATATCGTTTGGCAGAGTTCTCTATCAAAGTTTTGCATAAGACTGGCCTTTCTCTGTCGCAAGAGGAATACTTAGTGGACAGAAATGTACATCATCCCTTTCTAATCCTCGCCGCTTATTGGGGATACATTGATGTACATGCCCCAGAGTGAGGATTTTTTTCGGAGTTTTTATTGGTAATAAACTTGTTGCTTCCATTAAGCTGGTTAATGAGGACGGTAGCGGTAAATTTCTCTGGTTTGGAGCATGCAGGCTGTTGTCAACATTATTTTGGACTCGGCTGTGTTTGTTGTTTACTTTATGTGCAAAAGATTTCGAAGGCCTGTGTGGATTCATCTTCAGGCACATCGCACAGTTATGGAAACATTTACTACATTTCAGGATGTCAATAACTGTGTTTAAGCTTCTGAAGAGGCTTTAAGTGGATTGCAAAAGAAATAAACAACAAACACAGCTGAGTGGAAAATTAATGTAAAAATAGCCTGTGTCCTTTAAAAGAAAATACGAAAGTTCTTTCGACATCGTGAAGGAGCTCGGCGGTCATACTTCTTATAATCGTAAAAAGTGGCGGTGGAGATAGCCAAACTCAGGCACTATAATACAGTAAAATGCACAGTAAGCACTCTACGCTTCAAAAACGACGGCAATCGTAGCATCAGTCATCACAGAGACAGAACAAATAGAACGAAAAACCCTGAGAAATTTTTTTGGAGCAGTACACAGAGATGGTGTATGGATGAAGCGACCAACCAAAGAATCACAGGAGCACACAGACGGACTTTCAGACACGATCTGAAAATGCCGACTAACATTCTGTGGAGACATACATGGAAGGAACAACAACAGACTCACAAAGAGGATTTTTGATGTAGTAAACAGTCCAGTTAGAAAAAAATTGGGTCAAGATACATAAAAAGACCTAAAACAGGCAGGAATCAATACGGAAGTGGTAAATGGAGACGAATGCAAAAACAAAATTGTGAGCACGAAATTTGAAGTAAAAGAAAGGAAGAAAACAGGCAAAACACGGACAGAGCAAACGATACAGGAACAGAGTTAAAGAATGAAGATGTTTTGGAAGAGAAAAGGAAGAAGGAAACAAGAAAAATTGAATAATCGTGTAATGTTAGAGTTAACCACTGACCTGGGGGCAAAAAATATATAATGATAGTTAATAATGTTGGTGACGGGTTTTGTTAATCGCGAGCAACTCGGACCAAGACTCCAGGTGGCCAAAAGAGTTAATGCTGGAAGCTGCAGTTTGAAATTAACTAGAGTCTGTCACGAACCACTCGCGCAAGGAGACATGCTCCCCCCTCCCCCCCCCCCCATCCCCCCACACACAACAAATACTAATTGATATCACACTGAAGCTCCAGGCACTGGCTCCTCTCGTCACCTAGTCCACAGCTCGTGGCCCAGTGGCCAGCATTGCTGCCTCTGGAGTACGGTGTCCTCGGTTCGATCCCCGGCCGGGTTGGGGATTTTCTCTGCCCAAGGACTGGGTGTTTGTGTTTTCCTCATCTCATTTGTGACTGTGGCTAGATTGGACTGTGTAAAAAAAACTGGACAATGTACAAATTGGGACTTTGTACGGGCGCTGATGATCGCGCAGTTCAGCGCCCACAAACTCATCATCATCATCATCATCATGTCGTCACCTAGAGCCTTGGGCTGTAGGTGGTTTTAATGACCGAAACCGGTTACGAAGATTAAACACAAAATAAATTTGCCATCTCGAAAACCACTTTTCATTGTTTTGAAACCAACTTTCATTGCTGATGGTATAGATCCTTGGCTGTTGGTGTTAGTTGTTTGCGAAGGCAGCGTCTGTTTTGGCCTTCTCCTCGCGAAGTGACAGGTATTAATAAGACTGTCAACGGTGATGAGGAGTGGCGATAGCAGGCTGCCATTATAGAGTGAGGGCTGGCTGTACTGAGCGCCGGCGCGCCGTCATGCGCTGCCCGATAAGGGCCTATGTGTCAGAACGGGCGGCGATAAGCGGCGATCCGAGGCGCGGAGGATAGCGTGGCCGGTGTGCAGTGCGCCACGGGCAGCCGCGCTTGCTGCCCGCCCAGAGCCTGATGGATCATGTCGCGGCGCGGGGTGGTCGCCGAGGCGGCGGCCGTCGTCGCCGCGCTGCAGCTGCCCGCCACCGCCTGCTGGATACTCCTCTCGCCGCACAGCCCGCACACCGCACGTCAGTACCTGCCGCTGCCGCCCTCGCTGCGTCCCGGCTGGACAGTGTCTGCCACTTCCTCCATAGCCTAACAACATCACGTGTCGATGATACAATGGAGGCTTTCGAGACCGGATGTCATACTTACTGACGAGTCCTCCTGGCTGCATGGCCGTGGTCGAAGAAACATTTCGCTTCCATAGGTTTCGTCGAGAGTTGCGCTGGACGTCTTTGGAGGTGCACCAGCGCAACTTTGGGCGAAACGTCAGGAACCGAAAAAATTTCTTCGACCGCGGCCATACATACCTACTATCAAATGCTAGCATATGTTCACTCTGCTCCTGAGTTTTGCGTTCTCCATTATTTCACGAGGCATCTGTCGTAGGGTCTACTCCCAGAGTTTGATGAGTATCTCTGTGACGCTGCCTCACTAAACAAACATGTGGCTGAATGCGGCGACCTTCTTTCGACATGCTCTTTTTTTATGTCATCAGTCTTTAGACTTCTATAATGCTGCCTCCATCTGTTGCTGTCTTCTGATAATCTTTCCATTTTCGCTTAACCACAAGAGAAGGTCAAATAAAAATCTAACATCTGCCACAAAGAAACCGTGAAGTACTTCCATTCAAAAGTAATCACAGCACTCTTTAAGACAGTTATCCGGCTGGAAGACGAGATAATATATTAATGTTTCATGGGACGCAGATGGCCGCTGTCAGATCCACAACAGCACCCTCTCGTGCACTTCCTCGTCCAACTGAAACCGACGCCTGTGCATGTTTGTCTTCAGATCGCCATAGATGTGAAAATCACACGGTGAAGGATCCAGGCTGTGTGGAGGATGCTGCAGTGTTGCCCAACCCAACTGCTGAATGGTAGCCCTCGTACGATTGACAGTGTGGTGCTGGGCGTTGCCGTGCAACAGGATGATTCTGTCCGACAGCATTCTGCCAGCCCCGATCCAAACGGCAAAGCCAACAGCAGAAACATCCCATATTTCCCCCGCCAAAGAAATCAAAGTAAGGCAAGGTGATGATGACTTCCTCCTTCGACTGCTGCGGCCCTCTGCCCGTCGGTTCCTCGAGCGTGGAACCACAATCATTGCGCAGCACTTTGAAGAACTGCTAAGCGCCGTAAAGTCAGTTTCAATCGGACGACAACTGCACGATTGGATCTGTCAGCGGCCGACCGCGTTCTACGAAGCAATAATTGTTCGTCTCGTCTCCCGTGGGATAAATGTCTTAACGTGCGTGGCGATTATTTCCTAATGGAATCATCCTATGATCCCTCTGTGGCGAGTGTGTGGTTTTTGCCCGATTTTCCCTCGTATTTCACTCAAAAGCCTCTTAAATTTTTTTCTTGATAGTCTCATTCTGTCTCTGTTATTGTTCCCTTCTGACGCTCCAAGTCTTGTATCATCGCCTAGTATTCTTCGATGGCATACTTTTCAAATGCACCATTTTCCTGCTCTATCTCTTCTATTAAGCGTACCTGGTAAGGGTACCTGACTGACTAGCTTTTCTTGCGAATGATGGTTCTGTAAGCTGAATCATTTTTGGGTGAATTACGTTTCCACACGATTCTTCCAATAATTATATAGCCTTCATTTTTACTTACGGCAGTTACTGCATTTCTTGAACTCACTGTTCCCCGTGAAAGATGTTTAACAAGTCCCTTCTCTCGTTTCTTTATTTCATCACTTTCAGTATGCGCCAAGTGTCTTGAACTGAGATTCTGTGAAAGGTAGTCGGTTCTTTCAAAAATTCTTGTGTGTTCTCCTTACACACAAGCAGAAAGAGTGCGATGTCTGCGTACGTCTTCATTCCTATCTGTTCTTGGCAATACATTTCTGGGTCTCTGTCAGTGAACTATTCGAAACCCTAAGGTTTGTAGCAAATTGCTAGCTGTCAATAACGTATTGATAATTTATTTAATGCGCTATTACAAATTTGTTTTGCGCTTATCTGTAGACATAGTTCTATACAGAGATAATAGCCGACAGTTAGTATAATACTTAATGCATGTGAAAGGCATAGAAATTTTTAATGCAACATTATGAGATATTTGTACCAGTTGCTGGAAAAAGATAGTAATTTGTTGCTTAATCGCCACATTCCACAGCTGGCACAAATATCTTACAATCTTGAACTTCAAGGAAAGGTTAACTGCATGCGAATTGGTTTTCCCATAGGATTAGATAGAACGTGGAGTTATGCTGAAACAGTCAACATAAAAGTTACATTTTACTACCCTGAGTATTTTACTAACTGTAAACTATAGTTCGTGCATGCAGCTGCATGTTAGGGTTGGTGCAAGCCTGAAATTGGTAGTGGTATCCGGCAATTATAAAATTCTGAATATCTTGCAGTTTGTCCCATTCAGTAACTGTTTCTCTGTTCCATTAGGGTTTCTTCGACGCATGTGCTACGAAGGCATTATGTCACTCGTCGGCATTGACTTACCGCAATCTTGTTCTCGTTAGGAATTACAGAATGGAACTTTTTGTTGCTTTTTTTGTCTTGCTGAGTCTTCCTCGCAATTCAGTGTCATGAACAAAATGTATTGTGTATCATTTCAGAAAAAGGATCCTTTATTATGGATGCAAAACCGTATTTATGCAATAAAGGTGAGCTACAGTCCGAAAAACGGACTTTGGTGCGAAAGTAATTTCCGCTAGCGAAATCGCATTTTCCAATCAGTGCGACACAAAACAGTTTTAAAGATAACCAGCCTTAAAGCCTAAAATATTTTATCGCTAATGAAATCGTTTAAGACAGTAAGTGGTAGTATGTAAAAGCCGTAAGGGTACTATAATTAGCAGAAAAAATAGGTTTCAGCATTAGCAGTTTTGACGAACCCAGAGCTATACCAATGAACGAATAGTAAATCGTAGCAGTTTCCGCTAGAAGCTCACAGTTTCCAATAGTTGTGAATTTTGGAGTTACTGGCTTGTTTTGCATGACCACATTCATACCTATGTTTCCTGTGGTTGCACATAGACGTCGTAAGACAGGACGTAATTTCTGGATGTTTTCTGACGACAGTAACAGCGTACATAGGTGGATTTGAAAGAAGACCTGAAATTAATATTCTACGCTTCTGCTGATACATGATTACAAATGGGCGTGGGTTACGAATGGAATGTGGCACAGCTCATTAACAGCGAATCGCTGATACTGCCACTGACTTATTCATACACTTACAGAGATATCGAAACTTTTAAGATAGTACTATCGTTTACGGAGGTTTCTCAGTTTGCCCCGCA
The DNA here is from genome assembly GCF_023864275.1 of Schistocerca cancellata. Classification (NCBI taxonomy): domain Eukaryota; kingdom Metazoa; phylum Arthropoda; class Insecta; order Orthoptera; family Acrididae; genus Schistocerca; species Schistocerca cancellata. The sequence goes on along the minus strand of NC_064627.1, from coordinate 803,728,343 downwards.
AGTCACTAATGTATTGCTTAACGTGTCATGGGTTTATTTCAGTCCTGCATCATGTTTCATTGCACCTGTGTTCTGCTTTTGATGCTTTATGGTTGTTTGTACACATTCAACCTTTCCTAATTATACTGTCAATAATTTTGTCACCATACATAAGTAGGGCTGTCAAAGTAGCGCCTTGGAGATAGGCCGAGAATGCTGAAGAGTATCTCCCAAGTTAAGATAGCGAATGGGCATCACTCAAATTACTGGCAAGTAGAAGCTTCAAATGAGGATTGTATTCTAATTACATAAGCATCTGTACATCCTGACGTAATTTCTTTTCGCAGGAAACCTGCAGGCGCTATCAGATTAGTGAAAAGGCAGGTCTCTCGCCGGCTCTGCTGAAAGCAGTGGGCCTGGAGCTAATTGAATTTTTAATGCTTGATGTTTCAAGGAGGCAGAAAAGAAAGTATGACGACTTTTACTTAGATATTCTGCTTCAGTTTCTGCGTGAGCAGCGGTGTGATTCGTAGACGGCTTGTGAAAAAGATATTACAAACTAGATTAAAAATTTATCAAAGCATTCGACGTCTGATCCAGTACTGCACATCATGGGATAAAGCAATTAAATGTATTGATTTTAACAAGAATGTCTTTGAAGTCTGTATTTGACATTCCTTTGGTTCAGCTACAGATAGCAATTAATGCAGGCTAAAAGTGAAGCCATGAGTCATAATAGTGCGAAACTTTGATTAAATCCAGCTTTGATTTAGATTTTCTTTGAATTTTGTAAAGTCACTCCTCCCAGCGCCAGAGGCGACTTCCGTCATGATGCTGTTGCTTATTTCTTTCCTTTTCGGAAGTGGGTTAATGTTCAGTTTCACTAGGACAGAAAACCGTAGTGTACCAGAGAGAAGTTTCAGTGACAGTATTGATAACATGTTGGATGCATACTGAGGACGATCCTGTATCCCACACAGCTTGTTTTCAAATAAGATCATCACTTTTTCTTGACCAAACGAGGCTGCGATTTGGTTAAGTCGCTGGACTCACAGTAAAGAGGACGGGGTTCAGATTCCAGTTATGTGCCAAAGTAAGGAATTTCAGCGATTTTCCTTAGTAAGTAGCTTGACGCGAATGCTGGGATAGTTCTTTTGGAAAAGGGTAGCCATTTATTTCCCTAATCTGAGCTTGTACTCTATCTCTAATGACCTCGTTGACTGGATGTTAAATCATGATCTTTCTATCTTCACGTTATGCTGTATATTTCCGTACACTGTGAAGCAAATAATCGCTCTACTACTTGCCAATTTGCTTAGGAGAACCCTTATATATATCTTTTTCACATTTTGCAGTGCACTTACCGTTATATGTGGAAGTAGTTGTTTATTTTATGAGACGGCGTACCAGATTTATTGCAGGAGCCCAAACATCGCTTTGTGGATTCTGAAAGTTTGACGAACCTCGCGAAAGTCATGCCAGACTAACAAAAGTGTTTGAAATAAACGTTGGTTGTGCTACTTTACGATTTCGTCGGTGTGTGTGTGTGTGTGTGTGTGTGTGTGTGTGTGCGGGCAAACGTCTAATGTTCTTAGAAGACTTCTCCTTGAATATACGAAGGAGGTCACAGTGGTGACAATTTCTCCAGCAGACGGAATAGAGTGTGAGTGATGGTCACTATGGTTGCAGAGGGAGAAAAAAGAAAAAAAAACTTTTATACACACAATACTAAAGCACATTTTCGTACGGTCTGACTGCACAGCTTCAAGGTTGGTGATGAACTTTCTTGTCCAGTTCGATATTATTGCGTCGAACTGGATAAAGGAATAATTTCAGCTTAGTCTATCGAGAGGAGGCAATCAAAGACTATACCTTCACCAAGTTGTACGTGATCAGAAAACCATATCGACACTAGCTCGAAGTGACTTGGCGAAACCACAGGAAGAATCGATGAGCAAAGCTGAGGAGAATGATTCCCTGTCCTCCCGTATACTCTTACGTGCCCAGTGCTCTAACCACTGCATCACGTCGCTCATTATCAAAGACAACGTACGTTATTATGAACAGTCTTTCATGCTCTCTCCAAGAAGCATCAATGGCATTACTTTTTCGTAACTTTCACATGTGATAACGATAGCAGCGTAACCACTGCTGCAACTACACAACCTATTCAGTCAGTGCATTGCCTTCTGTGGGTGATGGAAATTTTTGGTAAGTCCATATGGGACCAGTCTGCTGAGGTCATCGGTCCCTAGGCTTACACACTACTTAATCTAACTTAAACTAACTTACGCCAAGAATAACACACACACACTCATGCCTGAGGTAGGACTCGAATCTCCGACGGGGGGAGCCGCGCGAACCGTGGCGAGGCGCCCTAGACGGTGCGGCTACCCCGCGCGGCTGTGGGCGATGAATCCCTATCAGTGTAGTGCGAATGACTTTTACATGTCTGGAAAGCAAAAGGACGAGGCTTTGGACTTAAAGTCATGTCGACTACTCGGTCATTAGAGAGGGAGCACAGGCTTGGGTAGAAAAAGGAAATGCGCGAGATCCTTTTTCATGCCACGGCATTTATCTTAAGCGAATTAGTGAAAATCAGCGAAAACCGTAATTAGGAAAGTTGGACGGGGGATACAAACAATCATCCTCCCTTATGCTTGTCCATCGCCTTCACCGCTGAGCCATCTCGGTAAGTGTTTCAGAGTCAAGAAGGAGCAAGTCTCACCACTCACTTTGATATATGGGGAATTACTGATACTGTGAAACTGTGAACGCCACAGTCAGTTGTCTTGCGTCGACAGTTGTCTTGCGTCGACAGTTGCGTTGTGTGATAGCTTTCCTCTTCGAGATATTACAGCTTTGCTTATCTTCGCCGTTACGAGAAAAACCATCCCAGATACTGTACGTACTTAGATAAGATATTTTTTATCAATTTGGTCGAATACAACAGCCCTACTCTTGACTGTAATCTTAACAGCAAACTAAACAAGAAACACTGTCAGTACCGTAGAGGTACGCACACCATGCGTGTCTGCATACAGAGAGGCAGTGTTAATTGTATTAGCGTAACGAAGGCTGCCCAGCGGCGTATTCTAGTAACCACGTGTCACCGTCGATTGAGTCACGCGATAGACTGCTCGTTGAATGTCTGGCCACACAGATAAGATACGGGATTGGGAGTCAGTGGCTGGCGCATCGTCGCCTCCGGCGCACATGATTTGCGGCGACTGGCAGTGCCTGATCCCTCCCCGGACCCGCCATGACTGTAAGTTGCCGTACACTTCGTTTGTCGCTTACCTCGTCTAGGGCGAGTTCTCTCCTGTTTTCTTGTGCCAGCGGCATCACTGGTCCACCATTAGACAGTGTTCGTTGCAATTATGCGACCGTGCAATGCTTGCTGCCATCGCAGTAGTTGAGGCTTGTTGCGAGGTCTCTAGTGAATACGTACGTCATCCTGCTCCTTACCCGCTACCACGTCGTTACACATAACCAAAAGACAGAGAACGTTATGATTTCATTATTTTTATGACCTCAGCAAAGACAACATAACCTCTTAACGGAGAGGGATCTTCAGACGCAAAAGTAACTTCGCGCAAGCCCTAGTGGAGTGTTAGAGGACCATTATTTTTCAGATATCCATACATATAAAAATGTGTGTGTGTGTGTGTGTGTGTTTTCTCTGTTTGTTTTACGTCTCCTCCTAAACCACTGGACCGATTTCAACGAGACTTGGTATACACATACCTTACCGTCAGGCGACAGTCGCTGTGGGGGTAAGAACCATCTACCTATCAAAGGGCTGGGGGTGGAGGTGAGAAAGGAGCGTATTCCTTGACGCGTAAATTCACAGACTTCATTCATTGAGTATTTGAGAAAGAAAACAATTAGCGACTTGGAACAAACTTTATACAGAGTTTCAAGCCTTTACTAAATTTTCTTTTTCTCTGACAGCTACTACAAAGCGATGAAAGGAAAAATATTTCTCGCTTATTACTTTTCCGCTGTACATGCAGTGAAAGCAACGCGTGATGCAGGACGTTGTATTTTATTACTTAGTTACTGCTACCACCTGTATTTGCCATACGTTTTAGAGACAGTACCGCTGAACGTGCACGCAGAAATATATTATTCTACGACAAACGGTTCAGGAGATATGACGTCAGAAACAACGAGATGCTTGAAAAACTGCCGCAAGATGCTTGACGTTTAAGTTTATATTGGCTACTAACTCTGTTCATAATAAATTTTGCAGAGAGCATCTACATATTCCAGTGAATGTACCTGTAATATTATAACATTGTATGACATACAGCTGAGGATATGTGACGTCATAAACAGAGATATGTGTGAAAAACTGCCGCATCGTGCATGGCGTTTAATTTTATTACTTCGTTGCTACTAACTCCATTCGTAACGCATTTTGTAGACAGTATCCACATATGCCGCTGAATGTACCTACAATATTGTGTCATTGTATGACATGTAGCTCAGGATATATGACGTCATAAACGTTAAGCGCTAGGCCAGACGCTGTGCCGTACGGACGTGGACGCACAGCTATAGATAAATACCCGGGCAACGCCGGTTTTCTCCGCTAGTGTGATATATATATAATCTTACAAAATCATCACTAGACCAATACTGGTATGTTCCTCGTCACTCTGAGACCCGTATCAAATTGGCTTGATAGAGGAAGCAGAGAAAATTCAAAGAAAAGCAGAACGTTTCGTACAAGTTTATTTAGTAAGCACGAAAGCGTCATCATCCAACTCGGAGGGCGCACGCTACAAGCGAGACGACGTGCATCTCGGAGTGTTCCACTGTTGAAATTCCGAGAGGTTACGTTCGTAGAAGAGCTAACCAATATATAGCGTTCTCCTACGTATATGATGCGAAAAGGCCATTAACGTAAAATCAGAGGGATCGAGCTCATACGGAGGCGTAACAAGAATCGTTTTCTCTGTGGATCATTCGCGACTGGAACAGAGAAGACGGTAAGAGTCAGGGGTACACAGTGTACACTCCGCCGTAAACCACAAGCTGGCTTGCGGAGTACAGATGCAGATGTAAACGGAACTACAGAACAGTAGTATTACCAAATCACTTCGTATTTGGGGGGGGGGGGGGGGGAGAGAACTGTCCATGAACTTACTCTTCTTCCCCTCTGACCAAACTACCTATGCTGTCTGTGTCAGTATCAAGGGCGTAACCTGTAACTAGGGGGTGATGGGGGGGTGGTCGGGCTCGGGGGTGAGAGGGACACGACACGACGGGGAAATGTACTTGTTCTACACTGCCAGAAACATAACGGTGCCCATAGACAGTCAGTGCTCACTATATCTTCTTAACGGCGCCGCCGCCCCCGGCGGTAATTGCTCGGGGGGGGGGGGGTAATTGGTGTATCTTCGCCATTATTAGAGTGTATAAATGGTGCAGTGTAATTCGGTCCCTTTCGTTGCTGTTAAACTGTTATACATTATTCCAGCGTAAAGTTAAATCTTACTGTTCGTCGCGCCATCGACGTCTCTTTTTTTCCTTAACAAAGCTCTGCTGACTTAAGGCATGTGACGTTTAATTTGAGCGAGCAATCGTATTCACGGTTATTGCCTAAATAAATGTAATTTACCCACAAAACAGGTGTCGTGCTGAACCTCCGGCTCTCGCGCTGTGTGTTTATCGAGTACTGTTCATCAGTTCGAGAGCTCTGCCGTGTTTTATTAACGCAGGGGACGAAGTAAATTGAAGAAGAGCTTCGTGAGATTTATTTTGTCACTGTGAGGGCGTCGCTGCTCAAGACTAAGAGGGAGAAGCTGTAGACAAATGTAAAGGCTTGCTGTGGAAATTTCGAAAGCATATGTTCCAATACGAGACAAAAATGTTACTTCCTCTCACGTATATTCCACATCATAATAAAAGGCGCTAAAATGAGGGAAATTCGGGCTTAGGCGGAGTCGTAGCGACAGTTAAGCTTTCCACGCACCATCAGCGACTGGAATTTATGAGTGTAATACAGTATCAGTACGTAATGCAACACATTTTTTCTCAACCAATTTCGATTGAGAAAATGCGCAATTTTTCGTGGGACGTCGTGTAATTTTCCAGCTTCAGCCCTTGTAGTTTCATGAAGTTCCGTCGGGTGGCGGCGCTAACGTAGCCTTCAAAGTGGCGTGTCCGCAGCTCGTGGTCTCGCGGTCGCGTTCTCGCTTCCCGAGCACGGGGTCCTGGGTTTAATTCCCGGCAGGGTCAGGGATTTTCACCTGCCTCGAGATGACTGGGTGTTTGTGTTGTCCCCATCATTCCATCATCATCATGAAAGTGCCGAGATTGGGCCGACCAAAGGTTCGGAATTTGTACGGGCGCTGATAACTGCGTAGTTGAGCGCCCCACAAGCCAATCATCATCATCATCGTCAAAGTGGCGTCTGTAACGGAGGTGCGTTCCACGCAGAAACGTGTCAGTGAGTTTCTTGTGGCGGAAAACCAGAGCATCGCAGATACTCACAAGCGTTTGCAGAATGTCTTTGTAGACCTGACTTTGAATAAAAGCACGGTGAGCTGTTGAGCGAAGTGTCTGTCATCGTCGCAACAAGATCGCACAAACCTGTCCGAAAGCCCGTGTACCGGACGGCCGCACAAGGCTATGGCTCCTGCAATGATGGAACATGCGGGGACACTCTCGTTCAGTTTGTTCGTCGCTACAAAAATGCGAAGGAACCTCTCCTTCTCTGTCACAACGCTAGGCCTAACCCAAGTCTGCACACTCGAGAGAACCTCACAAAATTTTATTGCACTGTTCTTCCTCATCCACCCTGCAGTCCGAATCTCGCATCTTCCGACTTCCATCTGTTTGGTCCAATCAAGGATGCCCTCCACGGGAAGCAGTACGTTTATAATGGGGAGGTTATTGATGCAGCAAGACGGCATACAGGCTCTTCCGTTAGGGTCATTAAACGGACGTTATGTTGAAAAATAGGGTTTTGTAGCCAAAAGAAAGGGCAATAATGTAATGCATTGTAATTTTGAATAAAACCAACCTTCTTTCAGAAAAAAAGTGCGTTGCATTATTTTTTTGAACATCCTTCGTGCTGTGTGTTCTGTGTTATACACTTCACGGTAGCCTTCGGAGTATTAATTCAGCCGTAGATGTAATAATTTAGATTGTTTTGGTGAAAGCTGTTTGAGGCTAAAACAGTCATTCTTTAGAGAGTTTTCAATTTTGGGACTAATGTAAAGGCTTGCTGTTCCACTGCAATACGTTCGTCGTGTTAGGAGTTCTCCAGCGAACACCTGCTCGACGTGTTCCCTCTCCACCCGATGTCGTTTATACACGACAAGGGACAGAAACATAATGTTTCGAATAATCAAAATATCCACGGGTGAACTGCCGGTCTACAGTGTCCAACGAGCAAATACGCCGGGAGAAACTCAAGATTCACATAATGTTTCGAATATTTAATGACCTGAATAAAGGAAGGAAGCAGCACAGAATTACGAAATTGCTTCACGTTTCAAAGAAAAATAATATTCCCTTTCTTCTGCCTCATGTCAGAGAACAGCATACATATCTCGTGTAACCCAGGACGAAGGGTGTACCCAGCATCCTAGCTTGTTTTGAGAGGTGTGGAGGGCGGAGTGAGGCGAAGCATAATTTGTCACAAAATAAAACTAAAACTTGAAACTTTTGAAATAGGGGTTCATGACAGTATTCACCAATTACGTAAATGCTGCCCTTTACAACAGGTACCTAATGCCGGTCAGTAGTATAGTTTGTATCGGTTTTGTACGTATTATGTAGCTGTTAGGAATGTAACGTTCACGCTCATGTCAGTAATTTTATATCCACATTTTAGTAGTTTTTGACATTGAATTAACACGATGAAAAAACGTCGCGAATTGATGTGACAACTCTATTGGAAGCTTTTAGAACGGAGACCGATTTGGCGTTTTCAGTTTGAAAGGAAAATATCAGCGAACGTCGAAATACTGTGGTTTGAAGAAATCACGACAAAATTTATCTGGGTGCTCGTCTGTTGCTAGTCAGCAGGCATTGAATGCTCTGGCTTTCTACAAAATAGTGCTGAGTTAACGCGACTGGCTGTATTGCTGGGCAGGATGTGAGGTCGTCTTACAAAGATCTCTGGATGTTAGTTACCGTCCCGTGCCCCTCGCTGGGTTTACCCCTTCTCAAGACCATTAAAAATGTTCCGCTATCTCTCCTAGTCATCGATGCGGAAAAAAAAACATTGTGACTGGAAGGATACTAGCATTCGTATGAAGTGATTCAGGTTAATCATGGACAGCACAAGTCAGTGTAGTCGGACGAGGGTTAGCAGCCAGTTCCCAGCGAAAACGAGTCCAGTCTCGTAGCCATATTGCTGTCTTGCTTGTTTGTAAATGAGTTGAGAGAGTGCTCACAGAACTGCTAAGGAATAGTCATTGCATCTTTCTTTGAATTATGCTGTATGATGTAACAGTTGTACAACAAATGGATTTAATACATTCTTCTCTCGTCCTCTGTCGTCATTAGTTTCGATACATATTCAGTCTCGTAGGAAAAAGATAATAGTTAGCTTTTTACAATTCGTGCTTACTACGTGTACGTGGTACTGCAGAATAATAGTAAGAGACGCCTCTCCGGACAGCCTTATTGCCATTTTTGTGGTAGTTATGTAACCTAATGCCTGACTTGGAAATTCTGTCGTTTACGATACAAGACAGGTCGCACCTCACCTTAGGACTCGTACGGATACGTGATTCGACGTTCGATATATATGCGTTTCGCATTTCCTTTGTATTTATTAGGGGAAATTGCTGTCTGGAATTGTGGCTTTCCTTGGGGAGCGCTCGTACCTGCGACGGCACGTCCCAGCGGCCGAGGCAATTTCCTGCCGCCGTTCTTGTCACCTGACGGGTCCAATCCCATCGCTGCGTGTATCCGATTAAAGCGCACCCGCACACTTGGCGTAGAGAGAACGGCTGCCACTCTCGCATCTCGGTTCCTCGACGTTCCCAAAGCGTACACTCCCTTCCAGAGGCTAACAACGGCATCGTTTTTACACTACTCTCCACCTTACTATAGTGACACTTGTTATTAGTGTATTAATTTACAACGCTCAGTATAACCAGAGCATTGACCACTTCCTGGTAGGAGATTACGCCATTGCACGGCGCGGCTCCCAATACCTGTTTTGTGTATAGCTAATCTACACATTGTTTTCTTCGCTGGTGAAGAATATGGAGTACATCTGACTCGCACACCAGGTGTTCGTTTTTGTCGCAAAACATAAATTTAGCATCTAAATCTGCGTACATACTCGGCAAGCCGCCGTACGGAGCGTGGCGGAGGGTACCCTATACCTAGCCGTTTCCTTTCCTGTTCCACCCACAGATAGCGCGAGGGAAAAACAACTATCTTTATTCGTTCGTATTAGCCCCAATTTCTCATGCCTTATCTTAGTGGTCATTGCGCGAATGTATGTTGGCGGCAGTAGGAACGTTCTTCAGCCAGCTTCAAATGCTGGTTATCAAAATTTAATACAGGGCTATTACAAATGATTGAAGCGATTTCATAAATTCACTGTAGCTCCGTTCATTGACATATGGTCACGACACGCTACAGATACGTAGAAAAACTCACAAAGTTTTGTTCGGCTGAAGCCGCACTTCAAGTTTCTGCCGTCAGAGCGCTCGAGAGCGCAGTGAGACAAAATAGCGACAGGAGCCGAGAAAGCGTATGTCGTGCTTGAAATGCACTCACATCAGTCAGTCATAACAGTCATAACTTCAGGACGAAGTTCAACAAAGATCCACCAACTGCTAACACCATTCGGCGATGGTATGCGCAGTTTAAAGCTTCTGGATGCCTCTGTAAGGGGAAATCAACGGGTCGGCCTGCAGTGAGCGAAGAAACGGTTGAACGCGTGCGGGCAAGTTTCACGCGTAGCCCGCGGAAAATTGGCTCATGCCACAACCGGAGACCGACAGCGCCGACTTCATCTTTCAACAGGATGGTGCTCCACCGCACTTCCATCATGATTTTCGGCATTTCTTAAACAGGAGATTGGAAAAGCGATGGATCGGTCGTGGTGGAGATCATGATCAGCAATTCATGTCATGACCTACACGCTCTGCCGACTTAACCCCATGCGATTTCTTTCTGTGGGGTTATGTGAAAGATTCAGTGTTTAAACCTCCTCTACCAAGAAACGTGCCAGAACTGCGAGCTCGCATCAACGATGCTTTCGAACTCATTGATGGGGACATGCTGCGCCGAGTGTGGGAGGAACTTGATTATCGGCTTGATGTCTGCCGAATCACTAAAGGGGCACATATCGAACATTTGTGGATGCCTAAAAAAACTTTTTGAGTTTTTGTATGTGTGTGCAAAGCATTTTGAAAATATCTCAAATAATAAAGTTATTGTAGAGCTGTGAAATCGCTTCAATCATTTGTAATAACCCTGTACTTGAGTGTTGTTCGAACCTACCGGTAACAAATCTAGCAGCCCGCCTCTGAATTGCTTCGATGTTTTCTTCTAATCCGACTTGGTGCGGATACTAAACGCTGGGGCAGTACTCAAGAATAGGTCGCACTAGCCTCCTGTGTGCAGTGTCCTTTACAGATCAACCATACTTTCGTAAAATTCTCCCAATAAACCGAAGTCGACCATTCCCCTTCCCTACCACAATCCTCACATGTTCGATCCATTTGATATCGCACGGGTCGGTTTTATGTCCATTTAAACTAAACTAAAGTCCGTCCGAACAGCCCGTGGAAGGCCGAACGGTACCGACCGGCCGCCGTGTCATCCTCACAGGCGTCACTGGATGCGGATATGGAGGGGTATGTGGTCAGCACACCGCTCTCCCGGCCGTATGTCAGTTTACGAGACCGGAACCGCTACTTCTCAATCAAGTAGCTCCCCAGTTTGCATCACAAGAGCTGAGAGCACCCCGCTTGCCAACAGCGCTCGGCAGACCGGAAGGTCACCCATCCAAGGGCCAGCCCAGCCCGACAGCGCTTAACTTCGAGGATCTGACGGGAACCGTTGTTACCACTGCGGCAACGCCGTTGGCTTTATGTCCATTGCTTCTGTAAAATTTTGACAGTTGTGTTGGCCTTCATATTTACCTCATTGACAGCCCCTTCTTAACTGTGATTGCTTAAATCAGAGAATTATCACATTACTCACGACTTAAAAGAAGAATGCAAATGCACGTAGTTCTTTAAAAAATATATTTAATTGCTCAGTACAATAAATTGAGTATCTAAAATAAAGCAAACTTTCTTCCCGTTTCAGCCCTATCAGTTGTATACATTTCTCACAGTATCTCATGGCCTTTTTTGTGTCGTTTAAGGTGTGCAATCGTGTCTCATATTTCATAAGCGATTTGAAATATCGAAACAGTTTTCTGGAATCTATAATACACGAAGTGGTATTACTTTGTGGATATAATCTGACCTTATAGACGATGAAGCAACCATTTTTAAGGGAACTGCATGTTCTTTAACTGAATTACATACCACTGTATCGTTTCAAAGCAGTAGTGTAATGATAAGGCACTCTCAGACTTTCAAATTTAGATTGTAAGGCTTTGTTGTGGCAGCCTCCTTTTTCCTCTGTACAAGAGTTCCTGGGAGACTCCCGGCCCGCCGTCATCTCTTCAAATTCACGCATACCAAATTTCAGTACAAATTACCTGCATTTGCTGCGAGCTAGTACTCCTTACAGAAAGGTGTGCTAGTCCTGTAAGGTATACAGGAGAACTTTAGTGAAGTTCGGAAGGTAGGAGAAAGCTGGTGAAAGTGAGCTGAGAGGACCGGTCGTGAATCATGCTTGGGAAGCTCAGTCGGCAGAGTAGGTGATCGCAAAAGGCGGAGGTTCCAGGTTCGAGTCTCAGTCCGACACACAGTTTTAATCTGCCAAGGAAAATCAAATCGGCGCACTGGCCGCTGCAGAGTCAAAAATCATTCTGTCTCACAGAAGGTATCTTGCGTACTCGGTTCACTGGTACCCCTGATAGGGATAGGATTGTGTCCAGTGTTGGGCTGATCATAAACCGCCCCTGCCGAAAACGCGGGAGTGAGCGTGTGGGATAGTGTTGGGTCTGTGCGCTGGCGGCTGTAGCGGACAGTGTGGGCCAAGGTCGCGCGCTGTGCGCCGGCGGTGGGCGTGGCCGGATCGATGGGCGGAGCGGTGGCGGAGGGGAGCGCGTGCGCCGCGGCCGCTGGGGTCCGAACCCGGCACCCCCAGCACAGCACCCGCTCCTTCCACGCACACTAGCGGACCACGCTGAAATTCAAGCGAGTGGCACAGACTTGTGCAGCATCAGTTGGAATGCGACACGAGTAAATATGTGTGCGCACAGACTCTGAAAAGGGCAGTATGTAGAATAAAATCTCATAAATAGTACCACTTGCAGCATTTTTATGATTGTACTGAAATCTGACATATATTACCTAAGTGTAATATTAAAAATGAGTGGTCTGTTCCCTCACACACATTCGCTAGAAGTTTCGAAAGTAAATTTTCCACAATTGACAAGTATAACACAGTAGACTGAGGGTTGCAACATGGTACTATTTATAAGCCTATCTTCTGAATTATACCACAGATATTATAAATTATAAAAATAATTTTTTTTCTGAACTACAGAAAGAAATTTAGTGAGAGTGATCAATATCAATTTAATTTCTAAAACGTTAGCAAACCCTTTTCAAGCTGTAATACATATTCATTATCTGAATACTAGGTTACTTTTGGTCTTAAATTGATAAGTTCAACATTAGCGACTCATTCAGGTTTGCAACTCTCACAATAAAATATGTTTTTTTCTTCGCACTTACTTTCACACTCTGGATATGATGAAGCCATACATATTTGAGGAAGTTAACCATTTTTGCTTCTGAACAACTTCGCAGATCTTGCAGAACCAGGATGAAGACATATTGTGATCTCTTGTTTCGCTGGTTTAAGCTTTTGTAGGACTACTTTCGTAGTTCACAGATTCTTTGTCAAGGAGGAGCATCTTGTAACGACTGCCTGTGATCCCAACAACAGATGTTGCTTTGCTTCTTGTTCTCTTTTGTAGAGTTCGGGTAGAGGCGATACTGCCACTCTCCTTTTTGTTTTGTGGGAGCTGAAGGCCTAACAATGCATAATTTCCATTAGTTTGCTTGATATTCCCGGGAGTTCTTGATTTGTCTGTTGCCGCACGCAGTGACCGCGTGGTTTGAGGCGCCATGTCACGGATCGCGCAGCCCCTCCCGCCGCAGGTTCGATTCCTTCCTCGGGCATGGGGATGTGTGTTGTTCTTAGTATAACTTAGTTTAAGCAGTGTATAAGTTTAGGGACCGATGACCTCAGCAATTTGGTCCCTTAGGAATTCACTCACACATTTGATTTGTCTGTTGACTCATTTCGTATACATCGTTTCTATCTTCTGATCATGGATTGGATTCAATCGCCACGAATCCCGAAACTCTAAAAATGTGTAGCTCCAGCGGCCAGATTCCAGTTTTGGAGAAGGCACTGATAGCATTGTGTACAGTCGCTGCTCTACCGTGTGACTCTCTCTAAGAGCTTGTCTGACTAATATTATTGTAAGGATTTGTGCGAAGCCCTTTGTCAGCTGCTTAGTTGTAATAACCTGCCAATAGCTTAAGATTGGAACGTGTAGTGGCTGTACCGTGTGTGTTACACGGAGGCAGGTAGAGCATACCAGGGTTACAGCAGGTAACACATATTGCGGTACAATTGTTAGATGAATAAATTATGTCAAATAATGGGTAAAACATGTATAGTGAACATTAATTTCAAATGTACAAGTACAGTAAGAAAAGTGATGGTACAATTTATAAGATGACGCCTTACTTTTTAAAGTTACTTCTTACTGCATAGAGACTAGAGTGATTTTAACTTTTTACCTACGCTATATTATCAGTGAATAAGTGTAGTTGTCTGGTATATAAATTATAGGTAGACTTTAGGCATCTATAAGGGTGCAGGTATCTATAAGGATGCAGGTATTTGGCTTCACAAACACATTTACTTCCTCGGAGCACAAAACTAACTTGCATTCTTGACGCTGATAAATATCAACGGTCTGTCGAACTGGTCACCTATGAGTCCACAGCTCGTGGTCGTGCGGTAGTGGTTCTCGCTTCCCACGCCCGGGTTCCCGGGTTCGATTCCCGGCGGGGTCAGGGATTTTCTCTGCCTCGTGATGACTGGGTGTTGTGTGATGTCCTTAGGTTAGTTCGGTTTAAGTAGTTCTAAGTTCTAGGGGACTGATGACAATAGATGTTAAGTCCCATAGTGCTCAGAGCAATTTGAAATTTTTTTTGGTCACCTATGAGAGCTAGATACAACTTAGTACACATTCTGTTCAACATGCGGCATCACTATTGCGGCAGATATTTTGCTGGATTTGTTGTCGGCGCAATTTAAAAGGTGGTACGATTTGTAAGGCTTTATCCTACGTGGAGAGGTGACGTGGCAAAGGGTATGTTCTCATTTCACTGGCCATTGAGAGTCTTCACCGGTTAGAAAAACTAGTTGTGACGTAGTTAATTAAACTTTTCGCCGACATGATGTTCTGTTAGCCGTATGTGACAACGGTCCCAAACTGAGTATTGCCCGCCAGAATTGGGTCTTTGCCAGAGAAGCTTCCACGAAGAGCGACATGTGTCGTCATCTGTTCGTTCAGAAAGTGCGACAGCATTACGAAGGCACTCATTAAACTCCAGTGGCAGACGCTAAAAGAGATGCATTGTGCATCATGGAGAGCTCTACCGTTGGAACGTACACTCCACAGTTTTAAGAACAGTCAAAAAACATGCGATTACTTCATTCTACGTAAAACGTGCGAAATGATGGGAAAATGTGGAGAAATTATGTCTCGTGCGGAGATTTGCCGACACGCGTTCTTCTCAAGCACCATTCGCTGATGGAACAGGGAAGTGGCGGAACAGATAATGGTACCGGAAGTACCCTCCGCTACACACCGTAAGGTGGTTCCCAGAGCATACATGTAGATTATAGGCTAAGCGCGAGTTATGATTATGCAGAAATGGGGGGGGGGGGGGTGTAACATGGCCTTTACAAAAGAACGCGCCTGAAATGATTTAGCGAACTATGGAAAATTAAGTACGTGCGAACGGGGTTTGAACCGAGTTGCTGTCGTACACAGCCTCTATCGGACTCGGATAACATGCCGGGTGTGATGTGCAAACAAACGTTCATATTGATGTGTTCTAGTTTCGTTACCATTTATGGATGCTTGTAAGGGAAGACGGGAAGCCGTAGATTAACTTCCTGTTGAAATACAGCTCATCACACACAAGTAGCAGAGCTGGCACGCAATAAGCCGTGGCGTTTCGAAGGAATCATCTCAAAAATCTCTAGTAATGATTTAAGAGAGCCACAGGTGATCTATAACCCCATTGAGTGGTCGATGAGGTTTATAAATCTCGCTCTTCCTTAGTTTCGGTCCAGGTAATTAACCTCACGCTTCTTCAATTTCGATCCGAGAAATTACGGTCTGTGACATGTTTTTAGCTTTTTTTATTTCAATGATTTGAAAATCACAATTACATCGTTGTATAATCGGTTTCGTTTGAGACTGAAACCATCTTAATATATTATTGTCGTGACAATAAATTAAGAAATTACTGCATGTTCATCTACAAGGAACGTCCAAATTTTATTTCAGTCGAATATTGCGGTCACAAATAGTGGAACATCCCGTATCTTGGTAATACTGCCATGGCACAAATCTAGACTTCCCCATAGCGACACATATTGCTTCTTTACAAATCTTCTCTAGTTCTGTTAAAGCTGTCAAGGAGGAAACAAAATTCTGATTTGAAGGTAAGAGTGGGATTGTGGTGAGAGTCGATCAATTTGTTGGGATGTAACCCTCTGGAAACCTGAAATCTGTACTTTCTGAAACTGGCTAGACAAAAAGGGAATAAATCTGTGAAAGCAATGTGATACGCCATATACGTTTTTGGTGATACAAGTCGTTGTAGATGGATCCACGAATAAAGTTGTTTTCTCCAAACAGATTGCGAGAACAGTTCTATATTGGAGCTAAATGTTTATAACTCAAACATAAGTAATGAGAAGACGTAATTTTTCGCGTTTTGTTTAACACATTCACGCCGGTGTCTACCACCAGTGGCTCATGGTAGATCCTCTCATCGGGCGGTTTGTACCACCGGTGGCTTCCGTTCAACTCCAGAAATTATGCTACCAGTAGTACCCTCACGTATGTCGCACTGCCTGCGTGCCAGGCGCAACGAACAGCTGTGACTGCTATTTTCTGTGATCTTTCAGCGATAGAACTTTCTGAACGAGTGAAATATCACATAATTTGCGATAATTTAGAGTAAAATTATTTTATGTGACCTTTCATTGTATTAAAAGAATGGACTTAACACCAGTTTTAACGTAAAAGGTTAATATACTGAAATCGTAGACTAGGACGTTTAAATACGATCGCCGCTCACGGCGAGAAACAGGAAAATGAGTGAGTGCCGCCAGATTAAGTAATGCATGAACACGCGCGCCGTCCCCCAGCGGGAAACACAATTCTCAGCGCCCGCGTGAGCTTTTTAAATATTAACTCAACTTTTTGTCGAACGCAACGATGTAGGACACCCAAGAGAATTTTATCTCATAAATATACGGGTAAGTATTCTATTGTAAATTGCATGGTTATTTCGTCACTGTTAGCTGTGGGAAGCGTAGCTCGCTTGTCGAAGACAAAGCAGAGCAGCATACCAGCACTATGGTTAAAGATGAACGACCACGCGAAAGTGATAGGGATAAGCTGCATACTGTCCTGTTAACGTAAGTTCTAAAATATGTCAACAAGGGAATTAGAAAAGATCGATCTTCTAAAAGCATCACACCCTTAGAGAGTAATTTACACTGTGCTGATAGTGGCACTGGAGCCTAGGGAATTGGTAAGTGGGTGCTACCACAATAATTTATTTATACATATATCTCCGTGTGCAGCTATCAAAGGATTAGTAAGTATTTTGTATTTACCTTATAATTTCTATGCTGCAGTTTCTCTGTTAGTACACATTTTACGTAGCATTTGTTGAACAGACGTAGAGATTTAATTGTAGAACCATAGAAGCATGTTACACTAAATACCGAATGAGCGCATTTACGCATTTGTTGAACAGACGTAGAGATTTAATTGTAGAACCATAGAAGCATGTTACACTAAATACCGAATGAGCGCATTTACAGCGAAAAAACATCTAAATCAAACGTGTGTGACATTGAACGTAGGCCTCGCAGTCGGAATTCTTTTGACGAAATAAAATCATTAGTAAGCGGCTTGTTTCTGATGTTATTACATCACGTGTTGCAGAAACAGCTGTGGAGTTTTACCATTTCATTACGGTTAAACTAACATTGTCCCCGCCTATATACAGTTTAGGTTGTGACATTATTCACAGCTTCGCGAGGAGTGGCCGCGCGTTTAGAGGCGCCATGTCACCAGTCGTGCGACCTCTCCCGCCGGAGGTTCGAGTCTTCCCTCGGGCATGTGTGTGTGTGTGTGTGTGTGTGTGTGTGTGTGTGTGTGTGTGTGTTGTCCTTAGCGCAATTTAGGTTAAGTTAGTTTAAGTAGTAGAGTAAGTAGTGGGTAAGTCTAGGGACCGATGACCTCAGCAGTTTGGTCCCTTAAGAATTCACACGCACAGACGCATTATTCACAGGGGATGATATGTTTTGTTGTATCACAGTAATATTCATTCAGAATGAATATCAGCGAAACTAAGTTCTTGTTTTAAAAGACAGTGAAGAAGAGGAGGAGGAGGAGGAGGAGGTGGTGGTGGTGGTGGTGGTGGTGGTGAAGAATAATCTCGTCCCGTGCGCTTTTCACTCCCACGGCTCAGCCAAGAGGAGGTAACTTTTAAAGTCTTTCTAAACGAGCGGAGAGGGAGCCGAAGGTCATACATAATTAACATGTCCACCGTGACTTGGCATTTAAGAGTGTTTGACAGCCTGGGAAGCGAAACTTGGGCGCTGAAAAATTCTGGGGTGTGCGCAGGTCGGTCTCCGTGCTGCTGGACTGGTTGGCAGTCACCCGCTGTGACGCGGGCTGCCGCGCGTGCGCACGGGGGATCGGGCGAGGCCTGCATAATGCATTGTCGAACGACTTACGGCAGTCCTGAAATCGTAACGACGAGGGCTAGGGGCGTATTCCTGCCCTGCCGCCGCTCTCCCAATATTTGTCCTGGGCTCTGCAGCGGTGCTCGTCCTTTTATCCTGCTCTCCTCCCTCTGGTGGCTTCCTGCTCGTCGATCCGGCGTGTCCACAGCCGTTCTCCAGTAGGTACTCTGACACTCAAAGCTCCATCCTATCTAGGAGGTGTCTATTCTTAACCCCGTCAACACATTATTGATTTTTATGTATCACGTGTGCAATGTTGAGCCATGTGTCGCCTTCAACATGATGTATGAAGGCAATATGTTCATAATAATGCCCCCTGTCTCTTCCCATTGTCTACGGGCGATATTTCATTTGGCCTCGAACCTCCTACTTGATGTCATAATTGAATTTGTGCACTAGTAATACACAATTCCCGTAACACACCTATCCAAAAGTATTTCGACCTTTGGTAGCAGTTATTAATTTGTTTAGCACACTTCGCCTGTTTGTCACCAGCCGCGAATTTATGAGGGGCAGTCAAAAGAAAACCGAACACCAGCCCATCTGGAGTATGGAATGGTTCCAGTCAAAAGTATTCACAACAATTCCTGCTTCGCAGAACGCGGTCAGCCCTTGATGCATCCACAACCGCACTGACTCCTGCACTTCCTCGTCCGACGTCACGCATGTCTTTTTTCAGATAGCCAAAGATGTGAAAGATCTGGCCGTAAGGAGGATGTTGCAGTGTTTACCAACCGAATCGCCAAAGTGTAGCCTCCATCTGATTGCAACAGTGTGATTCCGTCAGATAGCATTCCTGGGCGTTTTGACTTCATGACGTGTCCCAGTTTGTGCGAAGTGTCTGCTCATGATTGTGGTTCCACGCTCTGTTTACTCGACGAACATAGGTCGCTTGCAGTCGAAGAAGGTCGTCATGACCGTACCTGGCGCCTCTATTTTGAACCAGAGAACAAACGGCAAAACATTGGCAGCACCATACATCTCGCACGTCATCGAAATCCGGAGCTGTTTGCCCAAGTTCCGGTAAGTTCATGATAACAGTTTTCTTCAACTGCAGCGGTCCTCCGCTCATAGAGTTTCTCGGGCGTGGAACCACAATCAGTGCACAGCGCAGTGAAGTCACTTCGCAGAAACTGCGACGCGTTATAAAGTCAAAACGTCCAGGAATGCTGTCGGACGGAAGCATCTCGTTGCACGATAACGCGCGCCGGCATACTGCCAATCGGACGAAGGCTGCGCGTCAGCAATTTCGTCGGGAAACACTGCAGAGTTTTCCATACTACCTGGATCTTTCACCGCGTGAGTTTCATATCTTCAGCGACCTGGAGGTAGACAAGAGTGGACATTGGCTTCAGTCGGCCGAGGAAGTGGAACAGTGGTTGCTGTTGTGGATCTGTCAGCGTCCAACCACGTTCAGTGATACAGGATTTGGTCGTCTCGTTCCGAGTGGGGTAAATCTCGTTGTGGAGAGTGTTCGCTTTTCATTTGACTGACACTTATATATGTCTGCTGCGTAAAATAGTGTCAAGTATGTGGCAGAGTGTTAAAGTGTAGTTCTACATAAGCACACTGGAAAAAATAATTACTCACGAGCAGGAGACATCATTCGCCGAGGAAGACGTTCAACGGCTTCTTCAGGTATACCATAACCAGCTGAAACTAGTCATTAATATATCAAATCTTGTGTAGCTATCAAAATGTGGGAACGTTGATTGCTACGTTTCAGCCAACGTTCCAGGTAATCCCAAAGATTTTCTGTGGGATGAAGATCGGGAGTGAGGTCAAGGTGCGAGAGAGTGCCTGAGTGTTTGGCGCAAACCATAACCGTATGCGTGCAGCTCTGTGAACACCGCTATTGTATTTCTTGGAATAAGATAGTGTGCACAGCGTACTCATCACGATGATGTAGGAGAGAGGATCAAACTTTGTCACCGATAATGTTGAGATGAACATCATGGTCAATTATCACAGGAACCTGAGTGAGCGAGCCCAAGTCATCGTTACGAAAAACACACCCAAAATATCGCAGAACCACCTCAGGCCTGATCTACACCCTCTGCGCTCTTCGAGTTAAACGTCTAATTGGGTTGTCGCTGCACTCGGTGCCATTTGTAAATGGAAAGATTCAAAATGGGGACTCTTCGGACCACATTACATGCCTCTGTCAGCTGCCAGCCGGTTTCTGTGCTATTTGTTTCCATTGAAGACGTCCTTTATTTGCCGGGGTGAGCAACGGCCGTTTGCGAGATACCCGACTCCAGGTGTCTGTTGATTGCTGTTCTCTTCACGATATTAGCGCTGTATCTGTTTGAGATGGACCTGAATTCACTCACAGCGCCAACTGCTTGAAGCCGATTGTCACTGATACGCGTGGCTGTCGTCTCCGGGCCATGTCGATTATGATCTTTTTACGACCCCTGTTCTTACGCTGTGTTGCGTGGCTGGCTGTGGCACACCATACCATTTAGACACGTGGATACAGTAATAAATCAGCCAACTTCATTCACAGTGTTGTCATAGGGACACTTAACATTGATAGTCCCTTTTCTCCTTTACGTTACGTCTCGAGGTCGACTGATCTTAATGAGCTGAATCCCTGCAACCGACTAGGACTTAGACACCACTTCACTGCGATAACGTACGTCAGCGGTGGAGAGTCACATGATCGTTACCATTTCTACCCCATCTAAAGCGCTACAAGACGGCCAGAGTTCTCTTTTAAGGGGAGAGGCTAACATCATGTTCGGCGAGTTTATTAAGCTTTTTTACCACCCCACACGCAAATGTAACGGGTGAAGAGTGGCGTTTACTTGTCCCTATGCTTACGTCCTTTATAAGTATTTCTCTTCGGGAGCTAATTCGAAGCTGAATGTGCATTCTGTGGATATTGTCATATCTCTACGCTGGAAATTGCCTTTTTGTAATTTTGTGTGCATAATTTCTTGAAAGAAGTAGCTTCTTTCTTCGAGTGAGAGCCAGCATAAAGTTTCTGACATTTCTGCAGTCTCGTCAGCCAAAGAAATATGATCAGGCACGCTGACCTTCCGTGTGTACAACATGTTTCACACTTAGTGCTACAGGTTTCTAGGGATTTTAGAGGGGACTTCCGAGGTAAAGTTTCGATACGAAACCCTTGTCCTGAAATGTAGAATAAGTTTGAAGATCGGATCACTCAAAGCTCCCGCTTCACGATATACACACAACGGTGTCTAAAAATTCAGACCTGCGTGCTCTTCAGAAGCACATGGCATGCACAGTATTTAGAGTCCTCGTTGTCAGGTTCTCTTCTACGTAGGCGATGTTGTAGTCGGGAGAAAATGGTTGTGATGTCTTCGTTACAGCAGGGACTGACGGCGGCGCCCTCTTCTCAGTCTGTCTGCATACCGTGAAGCGGGAGATGAGAAGGTGGTCTTCAATCATACTTCATCTCCAAATGGTGCATTTGTGAACATGGGTTCGTTATCAAAACTTTATCTACTGAGCCACCTCTACATCCCCTAGAACACTGTAATAGGGATTGGGAAACACCCTGTATGCCTGATGATCCTTTTTCGTCTAAATCATAATGGTGGTGCAAACGTGTCATTAGTTTCTACTTTTCGTGACATACGCACATCTCCCCTCAGAGTAAAAACTACCAGCGCTAGGTTATGTACGAAGTTGATACCTTTAGAAACCTTCGGTGGATGCTCGTGCAGTTTCAGAGTAGATGGTTATTCACAGCTGTGTTGGACTTCCTGTAACGTTGAGAGCAGTGAGTTACCTGGCATTATCCCTTGGACGCTGATCATAGTGACTTGTTACTGTCAGAGAACTTATAGTTGTTGTAGCTGCTTCATTTCACAGATGAGCCTTCTTTTCGCAGCAATCGCGTTTTTCAATTTCACCTGTCAGACGCGAAATGGATGTTGCAGTTGTTGTTGGCTAGGTTAATCAAATCGTTTACCATTGTTGCCATCCAGCGATGCGGCCCCCAGTTCGATTTCCCGAATCAAACTGTACGCTATAGTTAATTTATACCTTCGCAAAACTTCTTACACACTGAATTGCTATTTACTGTATTGCTTGATGCACAAAGAAAGGTAATAGTAAATGTTCCGTACGAGGTCAGAAAAACAACTGTTTCTCAACTTTCAGCTATCAGTACGCGTAGGTTTTCCATTGTTTTTCTGTTTACTTAAGACTAGTGTTAACATGGTTGGTCTGATAAGATCACAAACAATTCCTTTCCCGGTTGATGTCTTTGCTAAGTTTAAGTTACAACCATGTTGATAAGGTGTACATCGAAAATAAAACATATAGAAGGGAAGTGTAAGATGCATTATCGTACAACGCGCCGGTAACGAAATGACAAGCGAGTGAATATTCCTTTCGGTACCTGATACGAACATTTATTGGCTAATAAATGAGAAGAATTGAGTGGGGCATTCCGTTAATCAGTTAAATGGAAAGGAAGTTCCTCACTGCACATCAGGTCGCTGGGAAACGTCGAATGTTGTGAAGGTTTGGAGCAAATATTGGCACATCAGATTGTGTTTGCGTCGACAACGGTTTTGCTTGTTTTGTCGTTGAATTATATAGAGCACGCATTTATAGCTCTGAGCAAGCGAGTGCAACTACCTGCGTAGCCAGGCTTTTCGCCGTATGTGGCTCGTAGACCTACGTGGCATTGCATGTGGCAGCGCCTGTATAGGGTTTTGAACCCAAAATTGCAACAGAAATATTCAAAGAGCTTCTTTACATCGCTGTGCACAAAGCTTTTGATGATATTTTTTTATTTAATTACTTTATTTTGGCTTTTGTCCATGAAGCGCTATGTCTTGCAGCTTGATGGCGCCGCTAATAGCTTAGTTCCTGACAGCATTCTTTCTTATTGTTTCAGTTTTCCCCAATGCGCCATCTGCCCCCGGGATGCCTTGTCAAGGAGAAGACAGTAAGTACTACATGAATTGAATATAAAGCTGAGGAGTGTAATGCCTTTAATGATGTTTCAGAGAGTTCTGCTTCCTAGCTCATTTGCTTTATATAACGCCGTAACATCAACTACGAAGAGATGCTACTCTGCTACACACTGGTTTAACAGGTATCCTTATAATAATATGCCACCCTTTTTCAGCGTTATTACTTTCCGACATTGTAGTTTTTGCCTACGATTGCTAACAAAACCTGTTTTGAGTCTAGAACTTCTTTTCTTACAATATTTTTTTGCCTTGCCTTTCTTCCCCCCAAACCGCTCCATCATCAGATAACAACATCAAGTGATTGGTACTGTTGGGAAGATCTTGCACTCGCATTCGGTAGGAGAGTGATCCACATCCCCGTCAGGCCATCCATTTCCCGTGGTGTACGTGAATGGTTTAAAGCCAATACCGGTACGGTTCCTATGAAAAACGAATGCCGATTTTATGCACTGTCATTGTCCAGTGTAAAATAATACCTTATCTGCAATGGATAAAAATTAATCACCTCCAGGTGACATCATGCTGATACGTTTGTCACCGCCTCTAGTCTTTCATGATGGCATCAATTCGGCGGAGAAGAGATTTCACAAGTTTCTTCGGGTATGCCACATCTACCTGAAGCTACTCGTCAATGATTATATCCCTGGAGCTTCCAAGTCGAGGGGCTATTGATTACTATATTTACTCGCTGTCCCAAATAGAGATTTTTTTATGGAATTAACGTCCGGTGATGGAGCACGCCTGTCAAGACGAGATAGTGCCTGAGCGTTTCGTAGATAATAAATGTGTGTTTCCAGCACTGTGAACATCTTTTGGAAAGTGGCAAAAACGTGACTTTTTGGACAACACTGTACATTTACAGTCAGCTACTTTCCTGTTTATGTAGTTGGGTTGTTTCGAAAATCAGTTATGCTTGATTTTCAAAACAACCCAATTGTAAATCGCAAACGCGGAAGAACATAAGAGGATCTTCAAACATTAGTAAAATGAGTGTTCTCGTAGTGTTTGACCTATTGAAGGCGTGTAGTTTTATGTGCCTCTGTGAGCAATGGCCCTTTGCGAGGCACCTGTCTCCATATGTGCATCGCGTGCAGTTTTCTTCACAGTGGTTGAGATGGACCTGCATTACGGACGGGAGCAATTCGCACCAGGTTTGAATAAGATAGCGACTGACAAGGTATGGTGGTCATCTCCGGTCTCTGTCGGCTGGGATTTTTTTTCTAAGATCCCTATTCTTACGTCATGTTACGTAGATGTGAGTGATACACCACTTCATGTATTCAGGTTTGACAGTCCAATGTAGTTCATTGTGTGGACATGGGCACGTCGAAAGGCAACAGCTCCTCACTCTCGACGTATTTACTGCGCTGATTCCATACATCGGACTTTGATCCCCCACTTCACTGACCGACCTAAATTTCCTCAGTGGTAGGGGATCGCATGATGGCCTGGCACGTACCAGTTCTACGGCATCTACAGAGCGGCCAGTGTGCTCTTTTAAGGGGGTGACTAATGTTTTGAAACCGTGACTTCACTTTTTTCCTTCCTTAATACGTAAGGAAACAGACGTTCGTATTTTTTTTAGTTTGGGATCCTGATTCTGACCCCTCATAGCTCATGTCTAACCGTCATAACTGATGTTCCTTAATATGATTTTTTCCTCTCTGGGATAACAGTCCGCCGATATTATTTGTCGGTAACATAACCAGTTTTTCGGGGTGTTTGGAAATTCCCGTTACAAACTTCTAGGACTTGTAGAGGGCAGTGAGTACATAATATTTAAAATAGGAACCAATGTCCGGAAACGTACCGTTTCTGTTCTACGACAGTTTCAGTTTAAATGTTTAGCTCATCCACTTGTACTTGAGGAATTGAATTAGGGGTGACTCACTTCAATTATTAGGTAAAAATTCGAAAGAAAACACAACGAAACGTCCAATTATCACTTAAGCACATTTTTTTGTATTAACACGTAAACATTACGTGTTTACATTATTGCAAAACGAAAAAGAACGCAGCGTACTATACGTACAGAACAGTTCTGGTGCTAGGCAGGCGTTAAGTGAAAGCAAGTGACCGTCTGATGTAATACACATTATGCTGTCAACCCTTTTGCATACCAGGACAAGGAACTCCGGGACTTTTCTCTTTCCCTCAGCAGATGTGGACGCGTTACACATCTGAATTGAAACCGTTATAGAACGGAAAAGCTACGTTCCCAGACATGGTTACCTACTCAAAATATTATGTACCCATTCCTGAGTTCTTCAAGTCTGCGACAAGAATTTACGAACACCCTGTATACATGATTTCCCAGAAATAATGCGACAGACTTCGAGGGGTTGCAGAGTGTGAACAACTCGAGGGCAGGAACCGGTGCCGAGAAACGTCATCAAACGACGCTACAGAGCGTCGAAGTTACAGGATCCGGCGCCTGCCACTGCACCACCCTTTTGCAGCAAACCTGACTTTGGACGCTGACTGACTTGGAAGAACGTTTCGCAGTGTCGTCTGTTATTCAGTGTTCGCGACTGGTTGCCACAATCGACAGTGGAGAATATCGACCTAGCTGCTGCGTAGGCAGGTTTTCTCTCCAGTGAATGCGATGCTCTATTGCGATGGTAGACGACCCTTTCAGGCACGGCTTTCTCCCGGCAGTTTTTTTTTGTCTCTTGTGTACCGAAAAACATTTGAGACTTTTAAGTGTTCCAAAAGTACGTTGTTTACATGTTCGGCGTAAGGGATATAAATAAAAACGTTTTCATTTTCCCAAAGGTACTATTTTTCAGCAGTTAGACGTGGGAGTGTACGGTTGGGAATTTAGATACACGAAAAACGTGCAAGAGCTATAAACATTTAGGAGTCAGATCTCTCCGGTCTTAACAAGTTGCTGTTTAATGATTGGGTCTTAGATAACACAAAACTATAGAAACGTATCAAATGAACTCTTTAAATTGAGTTTCTACAGTGAACTTTCGGCTATTACAGAAAGATCTTCTGTAAACAGAATGGGATGTGCAGAACGAAATAAAGACACGTATGTAGGAACGTGGTGAGGTAGGAAAGCTGACAGTTGTTTGGCTTGGTGAAAGGCGGTATTTTTATCCCGTATTCTACAGTTTCCGGGTAATTGTGCGGGGCTTGGAGTTTACTTTCCACAGAACTGAAGGATAAATGGTAAAGTTTATTTGATAATGAGGTGGTTCATGCTGGACGTCATAGTGGAATGATAACGTAATGTCGCAGGGTCTCTTGTTCTTCTTTTAATCAGTGCATCGTACAGCAGCCAATGCACTGGTCAAAAGTAGCTTAAAAGTAAATACTCAGACTTACATAATTTTCCTCAAGCGCATCAGTAGGTGTGATATATGTATACTTCTAAGGCGAAAATTTCTCGTTTCGACAACACAACTTTCATTTTTTACTTTTTAGATCACAGTTGTATTCCATTCGACATAATGTAGACCTGTTGTTAGAGTAATGCATTTCGGACAAATTTTCCAGTGGGTTTATCCCGTCTGTGAAATGCAGTTCCGTAAATTCTGCAAAAAAATCATCTATAGCCGTCGTTACTTCATTGGATTTTTTCCAACCATATATTTTTTCTATATTTTTAACTGTTTTTTTTTTTTTTTTTTACCGAAGAATCCTTTGCGGGAAACTGTATTGGTCTGCCGAAAAATATTTTCTTTTCCATCCTGTCGGTGAGTTGAAAACGATCTTTCGTGTGTTCCGATGCGCCGGCCTCTTTCTGTTAGCCACCTGGTACACCTTTGACGTTCGCCCAGTACTATATCGTTCACTTTCTCGGTGTTTTCATCTTTGTTTGCAGTTTTGAAACGTCCTCTCTATGGTTTATCTTCAAGAGAGGCGAGATCAGCCACTGATTTCTTTACTATTAAACAGATAGGAGCATACTCCTTACAAAGCTGCGCCTATTTTTCATCAATTTCTAGTGATGGCAAATTATCCGGAACATACAATTTTATTGCGCTACGGCATCCCAGTTTATCCATTTGAACGAAACTCAACGCGACCCACTCGGTTCAGTCTTTAGGAGTGACACTTTGGCAGGAGCTCGTGCAGGTGTGAAGCAGTTACTACATTCCGCACGAAACAAGACTTCTTACATTTATTCAAACTCATTCACATCCTGTGCACATTTCTGTACGAACTGCACTGTGTTTTCATTTTAGTTTTATTTACTGTAGCAAAATTTTAAGATGATATATGCACATTAAGAAACGATTCACTAGTTGGGATTATCGTTCTGCATCAGCTGTAGAATATTTGGGAACAAATGAAAATCTGTGCTAGACTGGGACTCGAACCCGGGTTTCACTTCCAGCAGCGCTCCAAACTTCCATTTGTCATGATGTTTACATTACTGTATAATATACGGAAAATATAAGACTTATTTTTTTAGTGATTTCATCGAATTATTGACATGCGAGAAACTTTGTCGTTATTCAGTTTAGACGAACACATTATACGCACAAAATCTTGATAATAAATCTGATTTTCGTCTGCTCCAAATTAGAACTCTGTCAACTTGTTGGAGACGACAGAGTTTGGAAATACCTAAGAACTGTTCAAATGTGTATGAAATCTTATGGGACTTAACTGCTAAGGTCATCAGTTCCTAAGCTTACACACTACTTAACCTAAATTATCCTAAGGACACACACACACACACACACACACACACACACACACACACACACACACACACACGAGGGAGGACTCGAACCTCCGCCGCGATCGGCCGCACAGCCCATGACTGCAGCGCCTTAGCTAACAACTAATTGATGACGCAAGGTGGAAGCGTTTCTCCGAGATAAGAGTTTGCAAACCGTTTGCTGCAAGATAGTAATTGGCGACCAACCGGATCAAAGGAGTCAGAAGACTGACAAAAACAAAAATGTTTATAATTAACCTACACCTATGTTTTCTGGTCAGCCTGCTCATTTGTAACATTAGAAAATGAAACTTGCGAGTGTGAATAGAAGTGAAAAACGTCATCTTAAATAAGCCTACTTGTACTGCGAGAATAGCGATACATGAAATTCTGAGTGTTGCAGCAGTTAGACTATATATATATATATATATATATATATATATATATATATATATATTTCTTTTGCGTAAGACTAAGCTCCTGAGATAGCTTCGTTTGGTCTCAGCTGCTGATGATAGCCTTCCTGTTAAAATTTTCATAAGTTTTTGTTTATATCCAAAGCAGCTGCTGTCCATTTGATAACTTTTTTAACAGGGAGACCGAGGTATGTAACGTGAACTCCACGTTCTGAACTGATATCGTACGGCAATCCCCTGACCAAGAAAGAGCAACGCCGAACATTTCCACTCATAACATCTGACGAACAATCTTCTGGCAATATTCAGTATGGCACAACAGACTATAGTAACAACAAATAGAGTAATAACTTCCCCAACTTCAAGACATTAAGACAAACAAAAGATCCTACAGGACAGCAAGCTGCGTGAAACTGAACAATAGTGCAATCGAGAAGGGTTGTAGACAGTTTGGCAACAGCAGGTTGTTGTTGTGGCCACAGAACTCACGAGAAGGCTGAATGGGGGCGGATCCTCTCGCGTGATCATCTTCTACATCTACATGATTACTCTGAAATTCACATTCAAGTGCTTGGCAGAGGGTTCATCGAACCACAATTATACTATCTCTCTACCATTCCACTCCCGAACAGCGCGCGGGAAAAACGAACACCTAAACCTTTCTGTTCGAGCTCTGATTTCTCTTATTTTATTTTGATGATAATTCCTACTTGTGTAGGTTGGGCTCAACAAAATATTTTCGCATTCGGAAGAGAAAGTTGGTGACTGAAATTTCGTAAACAGATCTCGCCGCGACGAAAAACGTCTTTGCTTTAATGACTTCCATCCCAACTCGCGTATCATATCTGCCACACTCTCTCCCCTATTACGTGATAATACAAAACGAGCTGCCCTTTTTTGCACCCTTTCGATGTCCTCCGTCAATCCCACCTGGTAAGGAGCTCACACCGCGCAGCAATATTCTAGCAGAGGACGAACGACTGTAGTGTAAGCTGTCTTTTTAGTGGACTTGTTGCATCTTCTAAGTGTCCTGCCAATGAAACGCAACCTTTGGCTCGCCTTCCCCACAATATTTTCTATGTGGTCTTTCCAACTGAAGTTGTTCGTAATTTTAACACCCAGGTACTTAGTTGAATTGACAGCCCTGAGAATTGTACTATTTATCGAGTAATCGAATTCCAACGGATTTCTTTTGGAACTCGTGTGGATCACCTCACACTTTTCGTTATTTAGCGTCAACTGCCACCTGCCACACCATACAGCAATCTTTCTCTAAATCGCTTTGCAACTGATACTGGTCTTCAGATGACCTTACTAGACGGTAAATTAGAGCATCATCTGCGAACAACCTAAGAGAACTGCTCAGATTGTCACCCAGGTCATTTATATAGATCAGGAACAGCAGAGGTCCCAGGACGCTTCCCTGGGGAACACCTGATATCACTTCAGTTTTACTCGATGATTTGCCGTCTATTACTAGAAACTGCGACCTTCCTGACAGGAAATCACGAATCCAGTCGCACAACTGAGACGATACCCCGTAGGCTCGCAGCTTGATTAGAAGTCGCTTGTGAGGAACGGTGTCAAAAGCTTTCCGGAAATCTAGAAATGCGGAATCAACTTGAGATCCCCTGTCGATAGCGGCCATTACTTCGTGCGAATAAAGAGCTAGCTGCGTTGCACAAGAACGATGTTTTCTGAAACCATGCTGATTACGTATCAATAGATCGTTCCCTTCGAGGTGATTCATAATGTTTGAATACAGTATATGCTCCAAAACCCTACTGCAAACCGACGTCAATGATATAGGTCTGTTGTTCGATGGATTACTCCTACTACCCTTCTTAAACATTGGTGCGACCTGCGCAATTTTCCAATCTGTAGGTACAGATCTATCGGTGAGCGAGCGGTTGTATATGATTGCTAAGTAGGGAGCTATTGTATCAGCGTAATGTGAAAGGAACCTAATCGGTAGACAGTCTGGACCTTGATACTTGCCCGTATCAAGCGATTTGAGTTGCTTCGCAACCCCTAAGGTATCTACTTCTAAGAAACTCATTCTAGCAGCTGTTCGTGTTTCAAACTCTGGAATATTCCATTCGCCTTCCCTGGTGAAGGAATTTCGGGAAACTGCGTTCAATAACTCCGCTTTAGCGGCACAGTTGTCGGTAACAGTACCATCTTCCTACCACCTCCTTCGCAGCCGTTAGTTCTAAAGTAATTATCGACGAATTATAGTTTTGAAAAGAGGTGCAAATGTAATATTATTCGATAGATAAAGTATTCTGCTGGTATTGCGCGGTACGTGCCTACGAAACAAGAACCGAATTTGTTCAAGTCGGGTATGTGACGTGGCGCTCGCGCTGTGGACGGTCCGAGAGTTGGCGTTACCCACTTTGCCGTCATGCGGAGCTGCCGCCCCCCCTGCGTCGCCGCCTCTCCACGCACGCACTGCTCGCTCGAGGCTAATGAGCGCCGCATTCACTGGAGCCCCCTCGCGCCGCGGGCAGTGCGTGAGCTGAACTCGTGTACTGCACAATCGAGACTCGTTTGTGTGTGAAGATGCGCGTCTGGTACCGGCCAGAAAACTTACCTGTGCGCTGTTATACACTCACGTCGCGCACTAGTTTGGGCACCAGCGAGGGAACCGGTGCCGTAGTTGCGGTCGTTAGTCCGTAGACTGGTCTGATGCAGCTCTCCACGCTAGAGTGGCCTGGGTATGCCTCTTCTTCTTTGCATAGCTACGGCAACCAACACTCATGTGAAACTCTTAGCTCTCTTCAGGCCTTATTATTTATTTATTTTTCGTGTCCAGGTCTTAGATAACACAAAATAATAAAAGTAGTAGCGAAATTCTGCCAGGCCCTGTTGACTTTCTATTAGATAGAGCTTGACCTCCAGATTCCGCTGTCTTGGTGGTCTTATTACTACCTATATATAGATCTTGTGTGGTGTAAGGATCTGGCTGGTTTCTGCAGACCAAGCGTTGTGGTCTTGCAGGTCACCACACTCACGGCACTCATCCTGCGTCGTGACACTCCTGTCTTCAGTTTGTTTACTGCGTTCCACGTCACATACAACAGATGAAAGCCCGGAACAGATTCCTCTTTAATGTTCTGTCCAACTCTTTCGGCTAATGAATTTCGCCATAGCTCTATTCGGCGAGTTCCAGGTGCTGATGGAACCACTGATGATGTGTGCATGACTTCAACTTAGGTTTTTGTGGTACACATCAAGCAGGTGGTGTCTGGGATCGATATCCTGCGTCTTTTTCTCCATAGCCGGCCGCGGTGGTCTAGCGGTTCTAGGCGCTCAGTCCAGAACCGCGCGACTGCTACGGTCGCAGGTTCGAATCCTGCCTCGGGCATGGATGTGTGTAACGTCCTTAGGCTAGTTAGGTTTAATTAGTTCTAAATTCTAGGGGACTGATGACCATAGATGTTAAGTCCCATAGTGCTCAGAGCCATTTGAACCTTTTTTTTCTCTCCATTTTTGCGACAGTTCCTCTTCGGATGTCAAGTGACGCTATACCAGTAATTGACAGATTTTGGCGACGAACTCTTGTCATAGGCCGTCAGTCACAGTGTGTCCAGTCGCATTCAACGCAGTTTCTATCTGTTTTTCATATGTGGAGTTTCGCCAAACTGGTGCTGCGTATTCTGCTTAAGAGAGGTATAGTGCCAGGACGGACGTGTGGAGCACATTTGGCTGCGAACCATAGGTGGTACTAGTAAGTTTACGGATGGGGGTGTTGTGGACAGATACTTTTGGATTTGTTCTTGGTTTCCCTCTACAGCTTTTACCTCTCAGTATGTTTCACGCCACTGTCATCGTTTATAGTTGTCGTTCTCTCTTCATTCTGTAATTGGCATCTTCCGCTAGCGACCCATTTTGTAGCTATATTCTTTCGTCTGTTAGTGGGGCGCCCGCCCTTTGCTATTGCAGTCCTTTCTTTGTAGAACAAGAAATTTAGTTTCACTCACGTTGTAGTACCTGAATTTCACGATTACTGTATGATACAAATGAAATAATCAGACATTCAGATCTTACAGAAAAATACTGGAATCAAATGTGCAAATGGAAGTATTTGCGAAAACAAACAGTCTGTTGTGATTGTATTACCATATTTAGTCGTACCTTGTCATGTTCGATATCCATTCCTGATTGTATCCAGTGCTGATGCTACAGTATATTGCTGGAAAGGTAACGTGTACACGACGGTTGTGACTGAGTATTTAGGCATTGAAATCTGTATGATGTGCAGACTGCTAAGAAGTTATTTCTGCTGACGATATTCCATTTAGTGCAAATGCTGGACAAAAATATTCAAACACCAAAAACACAACACATTACCATGGCTAAAACGGTGTAGGAAAACTGCTGGCATTCAAAACAACTTCCAGTCGTCTAGGATTGGTTAAATACAGGCCATCTACGATTTTCAAGGCAATATAAGACTATTCTTCCTTTAATTCACGTAATGATGATAACGATCACGCACTCTTCTATCGAAGGGCTCAGTAACACTGATATCTGGTGACTGTTGTGGTTAGGAGAGCTGCGACAATTCATCCTCGTGCTCACGAAACCATACTCGGACAATGCGAGCTGTGTGAACAGGGACTATGTCGTCTTGGAACACACAATCATCATTGAACCTTGCCGAATAACAATGGGAGCCCATGGAATACCAAGATAAGGCGGCGTAAATCCTGTCGGAACCCTCGCCATGTTTCTCTCTTCAGACTTAAACTCTGACAGCGATTAGGAAGAGTGTGAAACAAGACTCATCCGACCACATGACTATCTTCTATTGCTCCATAGTCCCTGTCTTACGGCTTCGGCACCTCGTTTTCCTGTTGCGGGCATTTGCGTCACTGATAAATGCTTTTGGAAATCTAGCTCGCTCTGCAGTTTACTGTTTATGGAGCTCCCTTCGTGTTGTTTTGGTGTTGGCAGGGTTCACTGGTGCGACATTCAGTTCTCAGGGACTTTTGCAGCTGTCGTCCTGTTATTTTACGTCACAGTCCTCTTCAGTGACTGTCACGCTCACCCAACAGACGTTGTCGTCCGAGTTGAGCCTTAGCGAATGTTTCTCTGCTTTCCCTGTGCGCCGTACAAATCTTCCAAACAGTGCTTCTTGAAGTACTAAGCACATTGTCTTCCTTGGTTACAGAAGCTCCAATCATACGAGCACCAATAGTGTGCCCATCGCTTAGCTCCGGCATAATGCACTAACAACTACATAGAACATTTTTCTGACCACAGCTGGCACTTTTAACGTACTGAAGACATTCCGTAGATGCCGTTCTTGGCCAAATACAACAGCGCAGCCAGCAGGCATAATAGCATCTGCATTTATGTTCAGGCATGTTACCATATTTTTGCCCAACCCAGTAGCTTTGGAATAAACTGTGATTGTGGAGTTTTCTAAGACGTTCGCAGTAGGAGACATACGTCACTATTTGTTTTCTTCTTTCGTTACACACTTTCATACTGCGAATCCAATAGTTATTTAATAAAGTTACTACCAGTTTCCCCGGCGAAATGTTTATTAAGTGGCAAGTATGATGTCGAGAACCTCCGTTGCCAAGGGAATTAGTTACATAGTGTCAGCTTTCTCAAGGTCAAACGTACGTTATTCTTGCTTCGCGTGTCTTGAAACAACAGTCCTTACATTAATTACTTGTTCTAAGGCATGTTGTGCGCGGACCCTTTGGAACGACTGAGATTCGGTACCTGCCAGTACCCAGGTTGTCCCTACTAGGAAGTATCGCTACAGAGTACACCCTAGTTACTGAGTGAAAGTTTCTGGATAAGCAAGTGTTGTTAGCATCGTCAAAAACAAGTCGGGTGCTTTGTTTATCGAGATTCTAACTTCAGCCTGGCGCTTGTTCCAGAATATTCTAGAGTTCTGTTTATCTAGCCGCGTTGGATCAGGTATTGCCAGCATAATCTCGTAGATGGAAACAGATTCGGATATTCTACACCTCAGCTGCAGAACAGTCAAATAGTAAGTTTTTTTCATCTGAGTACCATTGAGGTTTCTCCCTGTTTCACTGTCGATTTTCAGTTTCGTTTCCAACATCCTTCGTCAATCTTTTTTTTTTTTTTAAATAGAGGTGGAGCCCCTCCACGCCCACACCGGCATGATGGCCAACACAAAAGGTCTTCTGCCATCCTCATAAGGGTTAGTATTCCCTAATGTGAGGTGTCGCAGGTTGTGGGTACTGCGATGTCTGCGTACGTCTGGTTAGGATAAACCATTCATACGCGCTCATCTGGAGATAGATTGGTCGAAATCTGACGAAGGGTAGCGGTTTGAAGGGCAGAGGAAAAAAGTACCAAGGCAAGAGCCAAGGGAAAAAAACCTCTGCGAAAGTTAGGTCGGGTGGTAAGAGCAGTAGCGGTTGTCTTGCTGCCTGCGATAGGTTGTGCAAGGATAGGCTTTGTTAGTAGTGGGTATCATGCATGCCGACACCTTGACGTTGTGCGTTTGTGCTGCTCGGCGGCTGGCGCTGGGTGCTGGTACAGAGTCCTCGTTCAGCGTCAGCAACCTGCAACAGTTAGGTTTGTTATCGATCTTGTGTCCGATAGGTCATATACCGGAAGCACAGTGTGAGGGAATGTTGGCAGATTGTCTGTGCGTCTGTGGGCGAGCTCGTCGGTGTTCCTGCTGTGGCCTGTTGGTCGGCTCTAATAGCAGCTAGTAGTTGCCAGTCAGTGTTGCTGATATGCAGGGGCTTACCGACGTGTGTCGCTGTTTGCGTATGTTAGTTTACCATAGGTGGCTATGCCCTAGCTAGCAGTGTCTTCGGCCGCTTGTGCTTCCACCTGTGGTCCTTCGTTAATCGTAAAGAGGCACGTATAAATATAGGCACGCGGGAGATTTGGTATGCCATACAGTAACATACATTGTCACTCGTGTGCTGTGACTTGGAACATCTGCATTATTGCTCATATCATAATATGAACTCTCGTATCGTTATCGCTTTTGTGTGTGTCGCATTAGTTAGCACTTACAGCTAAACATATCTACGAGAGTGCATTAGCTCACCTTTTAACGAACACAAATGATAGATTTTTAAAAGGATCTTTTAGATTTTTTAAAAGGATCTTTTCATTACCACGAAGCTCTGATGGCAGCTGCATATTCTGTTGATGTACGATGCTACCTAACGAAGAAATTATTGCATTGTAATATTTAAATGTGCTTTGAGTGACATAATCATTCATGTATGAGTAATGAATACTACATAACTGAACGAGCAATAAAATTAGGAGTTTCGGTGAATCGAAACCACTCACTTGTTATATTTTATTTACACTGATATTCGGCCGTATTTATTTCTCGCGAGCCGTAAATAACATAACATGGCGAGATTAAAAAGGAAATAGACTTTGTTATTTAGCGCACATACTGAAAGGATAGATAGATAGATAGATAGATAGATAGATAGATAGAGAGAGAGAGAGAGAGAGAGAGAGAGAGAGAGAGAGAGAGAGAGAGAGAATGGGAATAGGGAAGGAACAAAGGCTTTTTTATAAATGATGAATTCGCGCCGATCACCTCGACAGTTTGTTAGCAGTCACGCCTTTTTCATATGTGTAGCTGCTGCTGCTGATGATGATGATGTGTTTTGGGCCTACGGTAGCAAGTTCTTCAGCACAAGCATGTGTTTTGCCAGGTGTAAAAATTGCAATTTAAAAGGCTAAAGCAGTGAAGAAAGTTAAAGTAGCGTAGCAGCTATTGCAGACTGAATACTTGAATAAAAAGAAAGGACCACTTACTGTGCAACACACTAAAATCTCCATCCCAAAAGCAAGAATCCAGACATTACATAAAAGTTTCACGACACTCTTACTTCCACCATGCGTCCTCATTTATTTGTTGGATCTATTCCGATCTCTGACTTGCCTTAGACCTTTTACCTACTATAGCTGCCTTCTTCCTTAATCGCCTCATCAGACCTTCCCCTTGTAGAGGAATTTAGTGTACTTCTTCCACCTATCCGCTGCCTCCTCTGCGCTTAACTGTACAATTCACATCGCACTTTTTAATGTTGACGCTCCAGCTTTTAATTTCACCGAAGATTTTGACATTTGTATATACTGAATCAGTGCAGTGCTCTTCTTATGTGTGACTTATATTTCTGTATTCCTGTATTCCCTGAACATATTCGTACTTCCTTTTCTCGACGACCGATTAATGTATTTCTTCTGCTGCCCAATGTGTCTTCGCACTTACCTTCCTTGTACCTATGTTTGTCTGCCCAACTTCTGTGATTGCCGTATTTAGTGATTTCCATTACGCTTCAAAAGAACTCCATACTGTGGTATTTATTATCGCAGTATTTGTAGTCCTAGAGAACTGATTTCTTCATTCCTTAGTACTTCAGCATCCCACGTCTTTGCACGTTGATGGTTCCAAACGAGTCTCTTAAACCTCAATCTCCTCTTCATTACTTAATTGTGATCCTAGTCAATTTCTGTTCGTCATTACGCCTTACAATACAGTATCTGATTTCGGAATCTCTGTCTCACCTGCCGGCCGGGGTGGCCGAGCGGTTCTAGGTGCTACAGTCTGGAACCGCGCGACCGCTGCGGTCGCAGGTTCGAATCTTGCCTGGGGAATGGATGTGTGTGATGTCCTTAGGTTAGTTAGGTTTAAGTAGTTCTAGGGGACTGATGACCTCAGAAATTAAGTCCCATAATGCTCAGAGCCATTTGTCTGACCATGATGTATCCAGCTGGAATTTTCCCGTGTCGGAAGCCTTTTGCGAATATACCTTGTCCTCGTGTGGCTTCTGAGCACTGTATTCACAGTTGGTAGCTGAAAATTCATATAGTATCTCTGCCTTCTTGT
Organism: Schistocerca cancellata; assembly: GCF_023864275.1. NCBI lineage: Eukaryota > Metazoa > Arthropoda > Insecta > Orthoptera > Acrididae > Schistocerca > Schistocerca cancellata. The sequence continues at coordinate 803,691,245 of NC_064627.1, read as the reverse complement.
CTTTTGCTTGTAACATCAGCCTTTGTACCTGAAGTATTGTTGTTGGTTTGCTGTCAGTTCTGATGAATTGTTCGCAGTAACTTTATCTCCCGTCTGGTTTCCATTTCATAACGAATCCTACTCTCGTTATACCGTTTTTTGCTGCTATTCATATTACTCTGTATACGTCTGACCAGAAATTCTTATTTTCGTTGTATTTCACTTCAGCGACCCGCGTTACATCTAGCCTTTGCAGGTGTTCTGGTCTGTTCGGATTTATGACAGCCCACGTTCCGACTCGTAATGTGTTACATTTTTGTCGGTTATTCAATATTTTTCTCGAAGTTACCTCGCCCTTGCCAGCTCCCTACAGGAGATCAGAATGGTGGACTAATCGGTAATCCTTTGCCAATGCAGATATCACCACGACACTTTCTCAATTATAGGCCATAAATTCTGTGGATACACATCATGTGTCTTTGATGTAGTGGTTTCCATAGCATTCTGCAGCCTCATTGCAGATCATTGCGGATTGTTCCGTCGTTTAGTGCAGTCTCCCTTGGAACTACCGTATGTACGCTCCTCAGCCATCTTTAGCAATGTCGGTGAGTGATTTGGCTGATAGTTTTATTTAGAATTTAATCAGTGGCTAGTTCGAACACAAGACCCAGTACGTTTTGATTATTGGTCAGACGCTGTGCCTTTAAACCAGTGCTAGGTATACGTAGTATGGAAGATTAATCTTTTTATTACTGAATATGAATTCATTTTTTTTCAGTTGTTGTACACTACTGTGTAAATAGACAGCGTGCACACCGCTAGGGCCGTTGATAAGACATGGATACATCGATATATATTCCAAAAGGTGTCGATATATAAAGCCAAAATTTCCTTCCCCGATTAATCGATATCGAATTGCCATCATCGAACGCCTTAATTTTTTCATTGTTATATCTTTTTCGCAGTTTTCGATGACTATATGAAATTGTTCTTTTGAAATTGTAATAGAACATAATTTTGCTTTCACTGTGTGAAGGAGTCTTAGTACTTTTTGAGCTTTCATCACGTCCAGTCTTTCCCTTTGATTGTGTGAAGCAAGTATAGGTGGCACAAAGCAGTAGTCCGATTCCAATGGAGAATGGCGGTGTGAATGGAATAACAAGATTTCCGACGTGAAGAAATAACACACCAGTTGCGTAAGAAAACAATTTTTAACACAATTATGGTGCCTTTTCTTCACATTGTCATTCTTCAAAAACAGTTGCTGAAAATGATGAACGAAAATCTGAATGAAGGGATTGGTCTTTATGCTCGACGGAGACGCGTGAGGGGGAAACGCTGAAGGAATTGGCTCTCGGCGCTGCTAACAGAAACTACAACGCGTAACTTCACCATGCAATTTTGACACTGTAACTGCTAGGTCGCTAACGTTTGGGAAAAAAAAAAAAAAACACCCCAGGTAAGTCGTGTTCCGGGAAAATCCGATGTGTGACGAAACCGAACGATGGACCCATCGGACTCCTTTTATTGTGCCACTTACATGCAGTTACCATTGTTAGCAAAGTGGTTATGCATTGTTTTCCTTTCAGCTCTTTGCTCTGAGGGGGATAAGCAGACTGCTACCATGTTGATGTGCAGAATATCTAATAATAAATCAATACTTAAATAACATTTATAAAACAGGCAGTATATTTACAATATGAGACGATATTTTTGTATACCAGTGCCTTGATAATTTTTCCGCCGGTATATAGATATATCGGTCCTTTCTTTTGATAAATCGAGGCCCGATAATGATTTTTTTTGTAAATAACAATGTTTTGGATTAGAAATTTTTATATCATTCCTAATATGAAAATTGAAAGTAATTATTTTCAAATATATTGTTTCTTGAAGTGCATTTCATTTTCTTCATGTTGTAGGCAGTCTTGACGTATGTAACGTTCCCAAGTGATGCAGAAAGATTCCAGGTTCAACTCATGTGGAATACTTAAGTATGTGTTTGTCAACACTTATATTACATATTTTCCAAATAATTACAGAAACATGTGAATAATGAATAAAACCAACTTTTTTCACGTCTCTCTTCATGCCAGCTTCTGATTGAGTAAGAAAACGAAGATAATACACAAGGGGGGGAAAATTACAAATGAGTTACTTCTCAATCATTTTTGAAGTTATTTTGAAAGTTTATAATGAACAAAATTACAATTGGTAACCAAATTTTGAAAAATATCCAACATTTGAGAAATAATTAACTTTTTGAAAACAAAATTAATATTTTTGTGTTAGATTCATATTTGAGCATTTATTCTGTGTATAAGTGTAAAAAAACTATATTACTTAGGTTATTAAAACTATATGATGTGCGACATTACAATTTGAACTAAACTGTATCATATAGCAAATTTATGAAGTGTATCGGGTTGTTCAGTATGTAGTGAATGAATGTAGCCCACTGGCCAGTTGAGTTACACTTTGTAAAGGAAATTCACACATGACACTAGTGCGACAAAGTCTATAGTATTTTTTTCATCGTTGCTGTCGTATTGTGTAGACATGGCAGTAGTCATAGAAGCAATTAAAATACGCCTGCTAGAATCGTAATAGGGCGGTGCAGATCATGCGAAAGTGCAGGAGAAATAATTGGGAAATTTAATTTGAAATACTTGTTAAGAAGACGACGTCGTTTTTTGCGAAACCTTGTTGGGTAAATTTAGAGAATCTGTACTGGATGACATCTATCCTTCCATTCCCTTACCACAATCATGAGATCTATCCTCTCATTCCGTTGCGACAATTGGAAAAGTATAATGGGAGTGGGATAATAGAGATTCAGGTTCGTTTTCACCTCGCTCTACACGCTACAGAAATAGGACAAATAGTCGATAATATTGTATGAAGTACTCTCCGCCATCCAGTGTACGTGGACTGTAGAGTGTGTATGTAGATGTAGAAGAAAGCGACCATGCAATTTTTTACGAGCCTTTAAAAGATTCACATGGATTAATTTAAAGATGTCTCTTGAAATCTGGGTTAGTATCTTCGAATTGATCCAACTTTAAGTATACTCCCGAATATCTTTCGTGTCGTAAGCGCAGCTTCATACCCCTCGTTCAGGAGGATAGGAAGCCTTCGTTTTTTGAATATGCCATGGCTACTTGTCATACCCATCTTGATTCATTAGAACTTGATTACAATCTTTAATAAGCTCGATATCGACGATTTGTTGAATTCTAAATTGTTATTTCCTCTGTTTATATGGATTGTTAAAGCGGATTTGTCTGTTTTCATATATTCTTATGTTATGTCGATATTTCTTCTCATTTTCCGGGACATCTGAGAACTTAAGCATAGCCCAGGAGTTCCCAAACTTTTCCTCTGACAGAACACTTGAGGGACTTCGATTGAACACGTTGTTTATTTTGAAGATTAGTAATTTTTTTAAAAAATAAGAACAACTTGGTTTACTCAGTGATTACCTCAATTTTAAATCATAACTAATAACACAGAAATCATAACATAAAAAAAAGAAATTAGTATCATCAAGAGATAGGGAAAAAACCATCATGTTATTAACAGTTTTTCACTGACTCTAACTCCTTTCCCGCGGAACATCAGTGTTGCATAGTATTTCCTTATTCAGTCAATGATGCACGCTGCATCAGTTGTGAATCGTCGTCAAAAATCTATAGTTTAAGATTTAGCCTCCGGTATTGACTGACATCCGATATTCCACAGTTATATGCTGCTGGTGGTGTGGTTGTCTTCTATCCGCTGCAAATATCTTTGGGATACTGTTTATGTACACGGCTAGTAAAAAAAACGCTGTAGGCAAATGAAAAGGCAATATGTCCCATCAGAAAAAATTGAATTAGAACTAATCCTTTGTTGTTTGTCCTAGACTGCTGAAACACAAAATAAAATAAAAATAAATTACAATTAAACTCAAAAAACGTGCAAAACTCAGAATCTGTTGCTCCACTTGTTTACAGTAAAATGTTATTTGTGGACTGTTTGCGTAAAATAAATAAATAAATAAAAAACACCGGCGGAAAATTGGCTTCTGTATGCAATGTTCTGCGCATTAAAGAATAGTAATATTCTGATTATCGTCGAGGCGGAATCCAAGCTTTTCAGACAAAGCAGCGGTAATGAGTTTTTCTCTCAGGATTTTAGAAAAGCCTGGCTAATAATAAGCTGCAGTAACGTTGAAGGACGCTAATAACATTTTAAGTTTGGCAAAATTAAATACTATTTGTTCTGCTGTAAACCGTTAATTTGTTTGTCGCAGCCATGAAATTGGCGGGAAAATAGCAGTATGCTAAACGTCTTGTTATTACACGTGGAAGAGCTCTAGTCCTTTAATGACCCGAATATTAGACGAGGAATGGCGACAAAGACATCATGAGGACGCTTTATATGCAATATTACGACGTCATTTGCTTTGCTGACCTCGTAACTTCCAGCAGCATTTTAGCCTTGAATATTTGGGCTTTATATCTTAAGTCCGATGTCCAGTGTCTAGGGAGCTCCATCCTAAAATGATAATAGTGGTAGCATTATGGTACTAGAGTGATGAATTTCACGAAATTGAATATTGATCCATGCAGAAAACAGGCCATTTGTAATGAAATGACTCTCTTCCTTTTATTTAGTGTGTATAAAATTGTATAGATAAACTGGTCTAGATAACTTTCTTGTAGAATAGATATTCTCTTCATGCTGCTAAACAAGCAAACATGGAGTACCTGAAGGAGTAGTCTCAGCTCTTAGATAGCCAAATTACTTTATGACAGTGTTCGATTTGATTCTATGATAAGTCATTGTACTTCCCTTTTTTCTTATGGGAAAGCAGTCATAACAGAGCAGAACACACTGAATTTCGTAGTGGGCCAGAATGTGGTGTAACCAAATTTTCATAGTATGAGGCTTTGATAAAGTGTGAATATGAAAATTGGAACTTTCTTATACTGCTTCCTGTAAATGGTGTTATGATGGATGTGTTGGTAGAGGTATTAAAAATGACCCTTGTATAGAATAAGTATATATATTTTCAACTGAAAATGAGTACATATCAGCTCAACTGTCCAAATATCTAAAATAATAATAATAGCATTGCTGTTCTCTGATACGTAATATATGAACACTTAAGATTGCAACTTGGTCCCTCCTCATTGTGTTTTTCTGAGGTTCCCACTTTTTCAAGAAGGGATATTTTTGTGAAAATTATAGTTACAGCTAGTTTTCATTTTCGTCACACTTCTTATTGTCTGCATCGAAAGCCAACTTTTTTCAGATGACCAGTATTTTGAGGTAGCAATGAACACATTTTCACAGTCTGCATTGGTTCCTGGAATACCAAAAGTGAACTCCACAAACCTCTTGAATTCTTCATTAACTTACACTCAGCCTTCATAAAGCATTGTAGGATAATTTCCCATCTTTTCTGAAGAATCAAATAATTGGTTCTTGTGGATTCCCAAGTGTTCTTCTGTTACTTGCTTCATGGAACAGTACATATCATAAATATTGTTTTCAACATCATGGCACTCAGTTATGTTTTTGTACAGTTCAAAGCATGTATGTGTGTTACAACAGAATTTAAAAGCAACTTCCTTAGTTCCAGCATACGTTTAATAAAATGTTTAGACCAATTTTTGGGGGAATAGGATACACTCTTTGTAGAATGCCCTGGAAGTTTCCTGAAACTGAGTTCTACAGACAACACCATTCCCTACTAATGTGTTCTACAGTGCTGTGACTGTAAGTAGAATAAATGTTTTCATTTGCCTACCTTCTAATGTCTGAATTAAATTGTTGTATTCTGTTGCAACTTCAGTTACAGTAATGTCGTCCTTCTTTATTCGTGTAAGAAAACTTCCGAACAGCTTAAGTTGTGCATGAATAAACAGAAACCACAGTTCAATGCCTTCCTCAAAGAACTTTTCTGAAGTTATTGGGAAGTCCATATTACGTAAAATGTATCTCTTTAATGATTCATACAATTTTAGGATAGATAGATAGATTGATTTTTTATTTGGTCCAGTTAGATTGGTACATTATGTATTGTGTGTGTACCTGTAATATAGAACAGGTCAACTTAACCTAATATTTTAAAATATTTAGCCTACATATTAAAATACAAAACAGCATACATGTTATTTACATACAACATACTACAATCTTTTCAGTTGATTACAGGGCATTCATAAAATGGTAACAGTATTCCTCATTCTTTACATATACTTCTCTACTACACAATTATTTTTCCATTAAGTATCTTTTATAAGTTTCTGGAATGTCCTTTCACTCCTACTGTCCTGTAGACTCTTCGTAAGATGCTTATACAACTTGTACGCCTGAGTATCTAGGACAGTTTTCCACAACTCACAGTCTGTGCTATAGACTTCTCAGCTGGCCTTCATTTCTTGCGTCATATAAATGAACATTTGCATTATTTTTCTTGTAATGTATGGACTTCGATAAATTCCGCCATGGGAAAGAGAGAGAGAGAGAGAGAGAGAGAGAGAGAGAGAGAGAGAGAGAGAGAGAGAGAGAGAGAGATATCCAGTGAGTCTTCCCGATCATATATCTTGTAACTGATGTTGTTGGTGTAAACGGGTATTGCCTTCACCATGCAGATTCCAGTGGATTATGAATAACACATGCTACGTCAGCATATTGTTCTTAAATGTCTTTTCCAGTATATTGTGTACTCGTTACCTTGACCTGTATTTGTAAGAGCTCTAAAACTGAAAGGTGAGGTATCTGTGACATAAGCAAAAATTCTTTCTTCCAGTATATAACATATTAGAAAAGACTGAACACATTCCACGACAATATTGGCAGTATCATTTGGAAGAATGCCGACTCACAGAAGGCTCATGTTTACATGAGTATTTATGTTACCAGTCAGGCTGGAAAATTTGCAGAGTCTAATCAAAACAGGAAGTATATTTTTGTCATTCCTATTTAATGCACCACATGCTACTCCAATGAAATTTGCTGATTTAAACTCGTCTCTTAATATTTCTTCAAACCAGTTATACAGAACATTCATAACATTAGCTTCTGATGTAGTCCTTGCAACAAAAATTCGGTGATCACATGACTTTTTGAGAAGAGTGCTTGTACAGCCCACAATTTGAAACTGTTGATTATGGGCAACATTAGAATATGACCATATGAGGTCTATGTGGTGCAATATCAGCTTCTCAGAACACAGTTGTTTTGCCAAAAACACTGTTTCTAACCTAGTTACTTTGTTTTACTTTTAGATTACGCAGTGGTGTATTTAAATGCTGCTCAATATGATGCTTCCCTTCGTTCTGAATTGATAAAACTACATTTAGTCTTGCAGTCATAATCTGTAATTTGCTTTATTTTTGCTTTATTCCAGGATAGTCACTCTCAAAAATTAATTTCCAATGTGCCATTTCAGTTTTTGCACTGAGTAGACATTCACTAGTAGATAATACACAGGTCACAAGTGGTGGTGGTGGTGGTGGTGGTGGTGGTGGTGGTGGTGGTGGTGGTGGTCGGGGAGGGGGGTGGCAAGGATTTAATAAAGATAATCATACAAGCCACAAATGCAAAGTAATTTAATGAAGACCCACATAGACCAGCACATGTACTGTCAACTCAGTATGCCACAGTGTCACACAATATGCTAAATCAGTTCCCATCAATATAAACACGGCATATAGGATCAAAAGAATGAAGCAATAATATTCAGTGGTAAGCGAGCATCAAGCTGGCTATACATAAACTTAATAATTGGCATCAATGCCAGCTGGTTCTCTGTTCTGTCAAAATCAAATGAAATTATTGCTGCCAACTTTGAATCCAAAGTATGTTCAGTGATGTGAGAATGGGAAATGCAAAAAAGTTCACCACAAGTAAATGAAGGAAAAGTGAAGAGTATATAGAGGATAAGATAAAAATGAATACTCATACTCTTTTTTTTTTTAGAGCATGTATGGTCATAGTGCCCTTGGAAGATAAGTGCTCTCTATCCTTCATGTGTCTTTCTATTGACACCATTGTGACACAGCAGATAAAACATAGCAACTTATGAGGTTGGGGCACCATTGGATAAGTAATGACAACCCATCCGAGTCAGTCCACCATAAGATGGCATCACAAAACCACCAAAAACCCCCGTAAAGAGAGTTTATTAATCAACATCCAGTTTTGGTCAAGTGAACATCTCCAAGTCACAAATATTATTACGTCAGGTTAAAGGAAGGCTCCTTGGTACCAAGTACATAATTATCATCATTTACAGTATGTGTCACTTAAACATTTTTTTCTTAGTTGCTAAATGTATAATTCAGTGGCAGTGTGTATAAGTGACAGATGCTGCAATGGATACAGTGGATGATAATTATGTGCTTGACACCTGGGAACTTCCCTGTAATATTGTGTAACTGTATACATGACTCGAAGATAGTTGCAAGACTGAAACTGGTTGTCAACAAATAAATTCACGATACAGCAACTGTTGGTGGTTTTTGGATGCCATTCTTTTAATATGTTGCAGCTGTGGAGTGCTAGAAAATTCTGTAATATTTCTTGATTAATGTACTTTTAATTCCTCTGTTACTTTGTAGTACATTTTTGTTGACACTGATGCTGGTGTTGGATTTTGTTTACCTTTGTGAAGTATGCCTATAACTTTTCCCATAAAATTTTGTTATTCATTTTGTTAAATGTGGCACATGCTCACACCAATGTGTAAATTTCTTGCATTGACATTTAAATTATTGATATTCAATAAAGTATTTTGTATTATATTTGTTTGGAAGCTGGTAATGGATCTTTTACCTCTTTTTCCAGGGAGTATATATCGACGAGGTGCTCGGAGATGGAGGAAGTTGTACCGGGTCAATGGACACATCTTCCAGGCGAAGCGGTTTAATCGAGTAAGTTAAAGAGTTTTTTTTTGTGATTATAGAATATTTTGAAGATTATGCCACTCTTTTCTTTCTTGTGATGTGCTCTCAGGACAGGTGCACAAGAGAGCTGTATGAGTTATAAATCTGAAGTGCATATGTTACATACCATTGTGCACTATAGTGAGAAGTCTCTTATGCTTCACACTCAGAATCCAAAATGAGTGATGTGTTACAGTGATTAAATCACTGAATTTCCATTTGCAAGGACTGAGACTGAAATCCTTATCTGGTCATACAGACTTAGATTTTCCTTGGTTTCTGTCATTTCTCAAAAGGACATTGCCAGTTTTCTTCCCCTCCTTGCCCAGTCCGAGCTACTCCCTCTCCAGAGACGTTGTTGACAGCAGCATGTTAAATCATAATCTTGTTGCCTTAATTTTCAGAATCCAAATTTTTTCACGTCATGTACGGACATGGAGTCAATACTTCATTGGTGTACCTTGTTACAAAATGATTTCAGTGGAAATGCACTTGTTATAACAGAAATATGGTGCAGCATATTATGAGTCTTGTTGTACTAGAATTGTAGACCAGCAGATTTCCTCGCAGAAATTATGCTTTTTGTGACTGTTGTGCTACATTGTAACAAGATTGGATCATTGTTTACTGATATAATTGAATGTGTAGCACACTGTATTACACTTGGATTATTACTATGCCTTTTTTATTTTGTACCTTTACTCAAACCTCAAGTTCTTTCTCGTTTGTAGTTCACTTACTGGAACCCATGAAATTTTATCTGCAGTTGCAAATCTATTTTGCTGATAATGCAATTTGCAATAAAATTGAATGGTTTCATGTAATACAGCCTGCCATTCTTTAGAACTGAAGGTGCTATAAACAAAATTTGCATCAGACACCAAAATATTTTGTCATTCTTCTGAAATTTCTTCAATGGATGCAGATACTTCTGCTGTCCACCATTGTTTATCTGTCAACACATGGTTTTTCTGAAATGGTGCTGTATCTATTACATATTTATGAGTGTTTGATTCATCATTTGATACTTGAACAGCTTTACATAATCTTCATGCAATTTCTCTCTGGTAGCAGTATCACTGTCACAATTGTTCTATTTAATACACTCTTAGGCAATGGAGGGAAATGCCTTTACAGGATGCTAAGAGATTTCTAAGTGGTTCTTCACAATCATAATTGTCTCTGTAGATAATGACTGACACTTCAGAAAAAATATCTGTCAAGTAATGGCAAGTCGCAGTTAGTTTTGCTGACTGAGCTGAGTTTTAATTTTCTTTTCATGGCAGAACTGTTGGTGAATTAATTATCACTGTTCTACTAACTGTACATCACACTGATATGTGTTGAGCATAGCGCAATACAGTTATGTCAGATTTCTTCCCTTGTGGTTAAGTTGTGGAAGGCTGTACTTCAGCATGAGTTACATGTACAAGATTCGGCTGTTTCTGTTTAGAGTGAATGTATCAAATTGCTCCAGAAACCACACAGCTAAAGCACAGAACTGTGTAGTCTCACATGCTGAACCAGAAGAGTAGTAAGACTGAACCTGGAGCATTGTCCATCAACACTGCTTTAAGTTTTCTGTTGGTTCTGAAAGTTTCTCAAGGCATTGACTCTTCTTATAAACTTTGTGTACACTATACAACAAAATTTTATGCTAGGATAATAATTTCAGGAGCTTAATTACCAAGGACTGTTTATTTTATTCACATAAATTTCCTCCAAAACTTCACTGAAATGATGTCCACTGGTATTGTATTCCACACATGCTGTATTTCACTGTGAAGTTATGCAAGACAGATTCTTCAACTAATCGTCTTGAGTGAACCTGAATCTTTGAGGCATTACTTCCGACTGACATGCTACTGCAGAAACTTACATTATTGTGAACTGTTATCAGCCCTTTAAAGATTGTATTTAGTTTTTTATTCTGTGGCAATATTGTCCAGCACTGGAAGTTCATCCAATAACTAAAGATTTATACTCTCACACTCTCACATCTTCCCACTCACAGTTGTGTACATTCCAGGGATGTTTTAGAACATAATAACCAGATATACTGTAAGAAACACAATTCATTAAAAAAATACATTCCAGTTTATTTGCTTAAGAGAGCACAAGGGAAGGAGCATACAAGCTAGGGACATGATGCTTGAGAGAAAGAGGGTGGAGAGATTGGGGTGGGTGAGAGAGAGAGAGAGAGAGAGAGAGAGAGAGAGAGAGAGAGAGAGAGAGAGAGAGAGAGAGAATGTAAATTTAGTACTTACAACAATATAGGAAACTGAGCATAAATGAAAAAAAAAAACCCTCTGTAAGTGGGACTAACTCCCACTTCCTTTCATTTTCAGCCTGTTAAAAACTCTATAATGGAGAAGATACAGACCTCTGTAAGTGGGAATAGTATTTCTCATCAGTGCAACCCCATTAACTTCCACCCTCATAAGTGTAATTGACTTGAAGGAGTTAGAAGGAAACAACTAATTTACTTGCACAATAATTTTATCCAGAATTTGAAATAACTGTATATTTATATGCCTTTTTTCTTACATTTTTGAATCTAGTTAGATTATAAATGTATGGATTGATGGAATGTTCAATTATTGGTACACATTTGGGAATGTTACACATTGTAAATGATTTCTGATACCATTATTTGACAAGTAGTGTCACTGTGTGGTAGAATGCTGGGTTGACAAGTGGATGATTTGTTTTTGATTCCTGGCTGATGCAAATCCTTAAGAAATGGTGCATGTTCAAGGAGCATTTCTGTGAAGTGCAAAATACATGAAGATGGGGAAAAAATATATAGCACTAGAGACTGATAATTGCTGGATCGCTGGATTGAGCCTTTTTGGCAATCATTTTTCTGTTTTTTGTTTCTGTTCGATTACCTAAAACATTTAAATATGAAATTCATTAAATATATTCTGAATAACATCTACCTAATCCTCATTTTTATGAAAAATGCCAGTCCTCCTTTTTCTTATTACATATTGTGCGAAAACAACCAGTTCTCATGTACAGATATAAATTCTTTATTACTGATCTTGTATAAAAGATGGTTAATAAAGATTGGGTAAATTAAAAATACATTACAAATCAAATTTTTTCATCTTTGTGTAATCAACTCTTCACAGAACTCGGATCTATGTTTAAAATACTACCATTCTAGGACCTGAACTTGTGCCACCCATATGGCAGGCAAGCATTCTACCACAGAGCCACAACACTCATTTAAACTAATGATCTCATTTTAGAATATTTAAAGGCACTCAGAAAACTTAAAAGTCAATTTTCTTGAGAATTTATGAGAGAGAAGACTTGAAAGTTGCGTGGGTTGCACCAATATTAAAAAAGGCAATAGGAGTGATCCACTAAATTCCAGGCCCATATCATTAGTGTTGATATGCAGCAGGATATTGTAACATATATTGTGTCTGAACATTTTGAATTACCTTGGTGAGAATGGTCCATTGACACATAGTTATCATGGATTTAGACAACATCTTTCTTGTGAAATACAACTAGCTCTTTACTCACATGAAGTATTTTGTTCTATTGACAAGGGATTTCAAATTGATGACATATTTCTAGATTTCCAGAATGCTTTTGACACCATACCTCACAAGCAGCGGGTAATCAAATTGCTTGCTAATGGAATATCATCTCAGTTATGTGACTGGATTTGTGATTTCCTGTCAGAGAGGTCACAGTTCATGGTAACTGACTGAAAGTCATAGAGTAAAACAGAAGTGACTTACGGCATTCTCAGAGGTAGTTTTATAGGCCCTATGCTATTCCTTACCTATATAAACAATTTGGGAGACAATCTGATCAACCGTTATAGGTTGTTTTCATATGATGCTGTCGTTTATCATCCAGTGAAGTCATCAGAAGATCGAAACCAATTGGGAAAAGATTTTGGTGAGATATCTGTATGGTGATAAAATTGGCAATTGATCCTAAATAATAAGAAGTGTGAAGTCAACCAAATGAGTGCTGAAAGTAATCCGTTAAAACTTCAGTTACACGATAAATCAGCCAAATCTAAAGGCTGTAAATTCAACTAAGTACTTAGGAATTAAAATTATGAACAACTTAAATTTTAAAGAACACATGGAAAATGTTGTGGGGGAGGCAAACCAAAACTTCATTTTATTGGCAGAACACTCAGAAGATGCAGCAGATCTACTATAGAGACAGCCAACACTATGCTTCTCCATCCTCTTTTGGAGTACTGATGCATGGTGTAGGATCCTTACCAGATAGAATTCTAAGAATACATCAAGAAAGGTCAAAGGAGGGCAGCATGTTTTGTATTATCAAGAAATAGGAGGAAGAGCATCATGGACATGATACAGGATTTGGTGTGGGACCTTGTTGTGGTGGGATCTTCTCATGTAATTTCAGTCCCCAACTTTCTCCTCTGAATGTGAAAATATTTTGTTGACGCTGATATAAATGGGAAGAAATGATAATCATAATAAAATAATGGAAATCAGAGCATGCATTGAAAGATATATGTGTTTGTTTTTTCTGCTTGCTGTTCGAGAGTGGAATAATAGAGAATTAGGATGTAGGTGATTCAGTGAATCCCTTACCAGGCACTTAAATGTGATTTGCAGAGTAGATATGTAGATGTAAATGTAGAGTTCTATCGAACAGGTTGGTGATTGATATTTGAGTTCTAGGCTTCATTTATCATGAGGATAAAAAAAAAATACAAAAAAATGGTTATTGTGTGGTCTCCTTGTAAGAAACAAAAATTAATTAGTTGGCAAGTGTAAGTTGCTGAAGAATATTTAAGCAAAACATGAAACTGCTTTCTTTAGGTGGTCAGCTAAAAATTGCACAGTTTTTAGAAGATGATGATTTGCAAACTGAGACAATGAATTAGCTTGACATGCCTCAGACCATATTTTACAACAATTTAAAAGGCAAAGATCATATATTTAGAGAATTCAAGCTGCTCAAATTTTTAACAGCAAGATATATCATGTGGAGCAAATCAGATAAACTGTCAATAAAAATACTCCGACAGATAGACATTGTTGAAAATAAATGTTCATAAAACTATTACTTTAGAGGGAACAGTGAAAATGTGTAAATTACAGACTAAAAGAACAGAAGAAGCTAACAAATTTCTTTTAAGTAAGTGTATAATTGTACATAATTTTCTTTTAGGTATTTAAATTTTATTAAAAGATTCCATCCTTGTTCTGTTTGCCCTCTTTTCTCCAGTAAGAGTTGTAATTGGTAGAGGTAGAGGCTGATAAGGAAAACCTCAGTAAGTCAGAGAAAGAACTTCTGAACATCTAAGTGAGGAACATCTATAAGCACAAAAGAATTCCTGTTTCCTTTAAGTCTTGTTTTTAGACTGTGTGTGAAGTTATTATCCTTTCTTTTATTTGTTAGAATTTAGTTTTGTTTCCAGAAAACATAATTTCCACAGTTTGTGGTTATGGATTGCAACTGTTATAGGGCAAGTTCTTTGACTTTTTCAGCGAGCGTTTTGTGCCTTTTGTCAAGATCGTATTTGGGGTCTGGGGCGCCAAGGCTTCAAGTGCATCCAGTGCAAGCTCTTGGTGCACAAGAAATGCCACAAGTTGGTGCAGAAGCCCTGCAGCAGTGAGCAAGTTGAGCCCATTGTTAAGGAGGAGCACAATGGAGAAACCCCGACAATCAGTAAGACATGAAATTTTTTCCACACATTTGAATTAAAATTTAATGCAGACAAAACAGTGATTATTAAGCTTTCAAGCATGATAAATTTCATGTTATCAGGCCATAAGAAATTTTTTCATCACCACAAATGAGGAAAAGCGGGGGATATTGATAGCGTATCTTATTGTTTGTATGGTTCAGTATTTGTTTAAGCATCTCCCAATACTTAAATCTGGTCAGTTAACAATTGATGTCTTATGGGCAAACCTGCTAGATAGGTAATTTTATAACATATCACCTGCTGATTCTTCAGAACGGATACTAGATATGAATCATTAAGGGGTAAATTATGTTCACTTTTTTATTGTAGACCAAGTGCAGTACTATGAAAAACAAATTATTTTTGTTTTATGGCAGTGAAATTACAGTGAAATTTCATTTCACAGGTACACCTACATCAGAGCTGTTACCAGATTTGAAAGAATTTCCAGAACCACCACTAGATCTTACATCAGACTCTGTCCCTGTTGAAGATCCAACAAAGAGTAAGTCTTCATATTAGTGAATGTGTAATTATTGGATTCATTTGAATACTATTAAGTAATCACTACAGTGGAAGCATAGCTATAGGAGTTGTTGGGGTGCAGGTGGGCGGGCAGGCACGTGCGCGCCCCCATTTTTCTGTCATAAATGAGACACATTTACTGCGTCTTTCCAATGTGAGGCATACTACACAGAAATTTGGAAAACTCGTTGTTAGTTTTTATAGATGTTTCAAAATGCATTATGGTAATTGATTGTCTGTAATCACAAAATGATATAGCACCTCTGAAAACAGGCACCTAAACAACCACAGCTTTCAGCCAACATATACAGGGTGTCCCAGGAGGAATGGTGCATATTCGAAGATGTGACAGGAACCATCATTTGAAGCAAGAAAGTCGAGTAAACATGGGCTGTAAAATGCATACCTTAAACCTTACAAGCACTTCTTCAGTAGAAGAGATGCTTTTCGTATAATTGAAGTTGACAGCCCTTAAGGTATGCACTTCAGGGCCCGCGTTTACTGGACTTCTTGTCTTGTTTTGGTCCAGACTACCAGCTCTCAAAATATGAAAAGGAAAGGGCTTACAGTAGAAGAGATTCATTTCGGAGTTATCGAAGATGCAGAAGTGGACTTACAGCGTGAATTTCGGAGCCCATGTTAACTAGATTTTCTTGCTTTGCACGATCATTTCTGGCACGTCTCTGAATAACATTTTCCGACAGTTTACCACAGAAAATCACAGTAAAAGACATGATTTGGAGAGCTCTTTACTGCTGTTTAATCTTGCGTAGTCATTGAATGTGAGGTGTCTAGGAAATCTGCTTTTTCAGATCGCTTGACAAAAATCTAGCAAATCATATTGATGGGTTTTATTACAAAAAAATTAGATGACAATACTTACCTTTGACTTGTACATAGAAGTGTCGCAAGCAAAGGGCAACATGCAAAATGATAAAGCTTCTTCAGTATAAATAATTCGTAAGTCGCTGCTGTACAAAACACTAGTCTTCAATCTGCTGTAGAACTGAACCATGACCAGTTGGGCACAGCGCTTATGTCCTCTTTGCATAGAGACCGCTGCTGTTGCGGTGTCATCCTGGAGAGGGGTCGGTCAGCGTGCAATTGGCTGACGTCTTTTCACAGCCCTCTCCATTCTGTTGTTCCAGACTGGCATGCCAGTGCTTGACTTTATGCCATAACAACTGCAACTGCGTGCTTAATATTCTTGGTATTTTCATTTCTAAATTTCAAACGTTTCATGTTTTATGCGCTCAAACCCTGGTGTTCATGAATTCTCTTGAGGAAACAGCAATGTTGCCGTGACCTCAGGGATCACACACTGTATTTGTCATATTAAGAAAATATGCATTTTAAGTAATATAGCACACACAACCACTGAGCTGCATTTTATACTTTAGCCTGTTAAAACTGCATGTATACCCTTGCCGGTTTTTCTTCTTGGTTCATGTTTGAATCAGATCTGGGTGCACCAACTTACTTTACTTCCACTCTAACCATATGTTGCAGAATTTTGCTTGAAAAATTACACACTGTATTCATATTGTGTTGTTTTCAAAACTCACAAAATAGAAAAACTCAGTAAACTTGTGCATAATACACTTAGAGAAACAAACTTGCTAATAATGGACATTACCCACAGTAAGCAAGCAAGTAAACTAAAGTAACGGTATGTATTTTGCACACAGGTTATATTTTATGCACTTTTCCTTCAAAGTGATATGTATGCTACCATACGCAAGTGCACTCTGGCAGAACATTTGCAAACATATTCCAACTGTAGACAGAATAACCAATGGCAGAAAGGGAAAAAAACTGTCTAAAACACTATCAAAACAATAATATTAAATCTTGGTTACTGACAATGAAAGTGTAATAGAGTTATACAGAAACAGGGATTTGATAGTGAAGTTTCACCGACTCTGTTCATTCCCTTTTGATGTAAGCAGGGGAATGTGAAAATAGTGTGCAGGTTGGAAGGACACCCTGCATGTACTGAAACACCAGGGCCTTCAGGATGCCCCTAAGGACTGTATTCCAAGGAAGCCATGCCCCCAAACTGCTGCTACATAAAGCTAAGTGGCATTCCAATGCACAGCCTGAGGACTAACTATTATTTAAATCAACTTGGGGAGTATGTGAAATGCATTCTGATAATTTCAGTTCTGCAATACATTATTGAGAAATTTATTTTAATATATATTTTAAGGTGGCTCCACCTAAGAGTCTTTAATTAAGAGCTGCACCTGTTTGATAATTATGTTGTGTTCATCTTAATTACAGTTTGGTACGCACCCATACATTTATGAATCCATACAAGAAATTTTGTGTCGTTCTGAAACCATCATTTTAGTCACTTTTAAGAAGTGTCATATATTTAATTTATTTCTTTTTTTCTTGAATTTTATAATTTACTATAACCAGTGAGTTGGCACGCGAGAAATGTCAGCAGCTTTGGGCAAAGAGATTATATTGTTTCACACTTATGGATTAACTTACTAATTTGTGAATGCTGAGAGAATATAAGCTGATAAAATTTTATTTGAGTAATGATAACACATCAGAAATGATACCTGATTCTGATTGACTAGCATTACTTTAATCAGTTTCTCTATTTTGTCTTTGCATTTTCTTTCTGTACTTACTTTTAAGCATTGGAAATTTAAGAGGGAAAGTTCGAGACTTAGTTTAATCTTCTGATGTTATTGTTGGAACGACAATAACTTGCAGTTTTTTGAAAGCTACATAATTTGAGCATATTCAGTTCACTTTGAATATGTAATAATCTTTGATGAGACTACCGTTTCGTAACCACAGAATGAAGATTGGAGATAACAGAAATGCAGCAAGCAGAATAAATCATTTATTTAGCAGTTACCAGGAGTGGAACTCATTCGTTCTTGTATTTGTATGTCGTGTAGAATTTTTAGCACACTCTGAGATACTTTGATTTCTTCACAATTTTTACTTCTTCTCGACTATATTCTATACCTCTCATATCAGCTTTTAGAGTAGAGGGAAGAAACACTGCTTCAAAAACTGGAAGTTCACTATTCTTTCTTTCTTTATGTTGTACTTCAGCTATGGTACAGTTTGAACATTTTAAGAAGTTTAGGTACATGTTTTGTTCTGACAAGGGGAGCCCACGACATTAGGATTATGGATTTACTTCAAACTTTGTACACTTTCAGTAGTCCATTAGGACAAGATAATGTGCAAGTAGTAAGTACGTAAGTAAGTACGTAAGCAGTTTCAAGAAAATCACAAGAGTAGTTTTGCACACTGAGTATGTGCCAGTGTGTTGCCACTTTGAGAAGGCAACAGTCAAGAGGTTAGTGACAGACCTCCATAATTAGTGGATCACTGGATTAAGTCCTGCTCTTAATTTCTTTTTCCAATTTATGTTTCTCAACATTGGTCATATTGGTTCATATATTACATTTGAAAAGTAATATAATGAGAAAATATGTGTATTTATGTTAACTTCTATTTAATTTCCAGAGTTATTCGGCTGTTTACTAATTTTAAATATTACAACAAGTATTATAAATATAAATGCCGACAAGTAAAAGACAAAATGTCTGAAGTTTTCAAAAAAATCCATGACTGTTGTGATATACAAAATCCTCTCTACCTGTAGCCAATATGCGTGGAACTGCTTTGCACCTGGACACCTTGGCCTGCAGACACAGAAACAGGCCCCCTTCAGCAGCTGACTTGCATAATGATGAGACCTTGCTAATGTAGCAAGGATGAATGGTGTACATGTGAATTTTTTGAAAATCACGAAATATACATTTTTACTGCAAAAATGCATGTGACTCAGGGTTCTCAAGGTTCATTGACTACTGCAGTTGATGAATGTCGTAAAGATCCAATGCATAATGCTGCTGCAAAACATCTCTACACTAACCACTTGATCACCACCATCTTGTGCTCAAGTGTCAGTCCACTGGTACATCCTCTCCACTCAAAACTTCCCTTGTGATTTTCTTCAAATTGCCTAAGTAGTGTGCCTTACTACTTGCACATTACGTTGTCATAATGGACGAATAAAAGTGTACAAAGTTTCAAGTGAGTCCCTTATCTGAACATGGTGGCCTCTCCTTATGGTTTCTCCAATATGATGCATTAATTAGAAAACTTTTGTATACATGCTTGATTACATGTCCAGTTCCATGATTTAATTAACTATTGTGTGTTTTGCAGCTGATGAGGAGTCTCTGGAGCCAGGATCACAACGACAGTACTCCCTTAATGACTTCGAGCTGATTCGTGTTATTGGTCGTGGGAGCTACGCTAAAGTTCTTATGGTTGAACTGAAGAAGACACGTCGTATATATGCTATGAAGGTTATTAAGAAGGCACTCGTCACTGATGATGAGGTATGCAGTGCTCAAGGTGTTCACATGCAACTGAACTCCGTCTTCCTGTAACATCACAGAGTCTTTTATTCCAATGTATGTGTGAGAGGTAAAACCAACAGTGAAAATGACATAGGCAGACACTCGCCTATAGAAGACGGATGTGTGGCACATAGACTTATGTAACAGAAAAAATACACGCATTCACAAACAAAATCACACCGATACCATACAGCTGCAGTGACAGATTAATGATTATTGAGAGCAAATGCTTGTTGTCAACTTTTTGACCAAAGCTCTGACCCCAGCAGAGGTCTTAGTACTTTTCAAAGGCCTCGCCTTTAGCCCAAAGCTCAAGTTTAACCATACTGGTCTTGTAAAGGACATTCTTTTCTGTACTCATCTCTGCAGTGGAAACATTTTTTTGCCCCACACCCCACTGATAACAACCAACCAAAACCCCACGTAGAACCTTCTTTGAAACATTTCCAACCTTCCTCCAACCATTATCCTCTTCCTCTTCCACCCAGTTACAAGAATTCCTCACTTCTAGTCTGTCCTCACCTTCCTTCGCTGAACTCCATCTTAGTGAGTGCAACATCTCTCCTGTGGAACAAATAGCTATCCATAACGTGGAAACTGATCCAGAACTTATCATCCTTCCGAAAGGCAAAGGCTCCAGGGCTGTGGTCAAGAATCGCAGTAACTCAGTGGCTGAGGATCTCTGCCAACTTACCGACACCTCTGCATACAAATGTTACAACTATGATTCCATTCCAGAAGTCCGACAGGGCCTCCAGCAGCTCCTCAAGGCCTTAGGTCTGTCACAAAACTTGACATCTGGATCCATCTCCTCCATCACACCATCAATCCTCCATAAACTATCTCTTACCACTCTTCCAAACTCCACAAACCCAACCCCTACAGATCTTCCTACTGGCCGTTCAGTTGTGGCTGGAAACAATGCTCCTACAAAATGAACCTCTGCTTTTGTTACAAACACCTCCAAACAATAGTGCATAACCTCCCATCCTACATCGAAGGCACTGCTCACTTCCTTCACTCTATTTTCACAGTTCCTGTCCCTTTACCACCAGACTCTTTGTTCATCACTCTGATTGTGACGTCCTTGATCAGCAGCATCCTCCAGCCCTGCTGCATTGTGACCATGGAACACTAACTTTCCCAGCATCCTCCTGATGCAAAACTCACACCATCTTTCATAATCCCCGTTACCAACCACATGCTGACCTACAGTTATTTCACTTTTCAAGGCCAAATCTATAAATAATTCTGTGGTACTCTCATGAGTCCTTGCATGACACCTTTCTATGCTGACTTACATTTGGACCATCTGGTGGAATCCCTCCTATCCAGTCAACACCTAAAACCCCTTGTCTGGTTTAGATTCATTAATGAGATCGTCATAATCTGGATACATGGCAAAGGCAACCTTTCTTTTTGCATCCATAACCTCAACACTGATTCCCAAGTGTGTCTCAACTAGTTCTTCTGAATTCAACAAGCCACCTTCCCACACGTGAGTCTCCACCTCTCATATGGTTCCATAAATACATCTCTTCGTATCAAGCTCACCAACCACCAACAGCACGACTGCTTCGAAAACTGTCACCTGTTCCATGTGCAAAATGTCACATGCTTTATGCCTTCCATCAGTGGTAGGAATTAAATTTGTAGAGTTTTTTAATGAAATGTCAAGTAATAATTCAGTGGTTAATATTGGCGTGAGAACATAATTTATTCTCCTTCGAATGGCCATGCTAAGATAGAAAGTATTAAACGCTATGTACTCTGACATATTGTGTGATAATAGTGGAAAATAGTAAATCTGATGTGTTTAATAATTTATTATTTTTACTTATCAGATACTAATATCATTTGAAGTTGTTTTCGCAGAAGCATACCAAATCACTACTACTTGCATGTCCAATAATGTGCTGCCTTCTCCCACGACTTTTCCTCCCTGACCCCTCCATGTGCATATAAAAAACGTAAGTATATATGTATGTCTGCCTCCCCCTCCCCATCTCCCTCTTCCCCTACCGAACAAGGACGAAGTGGTGCAGGGGTAGCACACTGGACTCGCATTTGGGAGGACGATGGTTCGGACCTGTGTCCAGTCATCCTGATTTAGATTTTCCGTGATTTCCCTAAATCACTTCAGGAAAATGCCGGAATGGTTCCTTTGAAGGGCATGGCCATATTTCTTCCCCACCCTTTCCTAATCTGATGGGACTGATGACCTTGCTATTTGCTCCCCTCCCCCAAACCAACTAACCAACCACCCAACCAGTCTATCCCCTTTTCTGCCTTATTTAGTCTTTCTGGCAGAACTCCTTTCAGCCTGTTGTTCAGCTGCTGAGACATCTATCTATTCACTTTTGCCTCGCACTACCTCACTACCCCCTCCTTGCCTAACGTGTCCTTCCCTACTCACTCCCCTCATCCATCTGCCCAGGCAACTGCTCTCAGTAATCAATAATTATTGTTGCAGCTAGTGCAGTAGTGTGCATTATGGTATTTTTGTGGTCATGTGTGTGAATTTCGGTAATGTCTGCTAGAGAAAGATCTAGAGCTCAAAAGCTAGTGAACACTGTTTTCTTTTACGCATGTCTGCTTTAGGTGAATGGTTCCTTTCCCTTGCTTTATATATTGTTCCATCCAGGAATTTCCATGTTTGCTCTCTACAGGTATACTTCTTGTCACTCGTAAGTTATGCATTATATGTTAATGGTCATTTTCTACTTAGTAAGAGGATGATAATAAGAGTACGAACTTAGTCTTGCATCGCTCTTTACTTGAAGACTTAAAATCTTTCTTGCAGGATATTGACTGGGTGCAAACAGAGAAGCATGTGTTTGAAACAGCATCAAACCATCCCTTCTTGGTAGGCCTGCACTCGTGTTTCCAAACACCGAGTCGGTTGTTTTTTGTTATTGAGTTTGTACGTGGAGGTGACCTGATGTTCCACATGCAGAGGCAACGTCGCCTTCCAGAAGAACATGCTCGTTTCTATGCAGCAGAGATCAGTCTTGCTCTCAACTTCCTCCATGATAAAGGTAATGCACATTATAACTTCACGTTTTTGACTTAGCTAATGTGTGACATATCAACATCAACTGGTACTGTTATTCAATTTCATTGGTGATAATTATGATGCGTTTTCATTTTCCAGTTTACTTTCTTTATAAAACTTCAGTAATTTGACTGACAAATCTTGCACTGTGTTGATCACACAAAATTTGGGAGGTTTGTTAAAAAATGAGAATTTTTGTTTTTGGATAGAATTTTATTTATTCATCTACATCAATATTATACCCATTAAAAGAGTTCCTATTATTTTTTATACACATGTAGCTGAGTGTTGTCCAATCCCTGGAATACTTCTGAGGCCCAGATTTAGGAATAGCTTTTAGGTGTCACAACCAAGCCTTTTTAGTCTCATCTATGCATATAAAATGTTGACTCTTTAAGTTTTCTTTCTTTTTGCCAACAGAAAAGTCACATATGGCTATGTGTGGCAACTGTGGGGGCTGGGGCATCATTACAGTATTGCTTTTGGCCAAAAGTTAATGAATAAGTGATTGAGTTTGATCAGATGTATTATCATGGTGAAAAATTTGAATTATTTTGCTACAAACCTGGACATTCATCCACCTCCTAAATTGCTTGACACAGATGTGTACCTGTATCTTCATTTAAATTCCCTGACAAATTAAAACTGTGTGCTGGACCAGGAATCGAACCCAGCAGCTTTGCCTTTTGCAGGAAAGTGCTGTATTGACTGAGCTACCCAATCATGACTCAAAACCTATCCTCACAGCTTTACTTCTGCCAGTTTCTCATCTTGTACTTTCTAAACTTAATGAAGGTTTTCTGTGAACTTTGCAGGTCTAGCTGTCCTGGAAGTAAGGATATTGCTCATACACATGGCTTAACCACAACCTGGGCATGTGTCCAGAATGAATTTTCCACTCTGCAGTGGAGTATGGGTTGATATGAAACATCCTGGCAGATTAAAAGCATTTGATGGACCAGAATCCAGTTGTTTCTTCAACCTTGTGGCAATAACTCAGGTCACTGAAGATCACAGTGACAATAACCTTCACATTTGATCACATTTATTGAGGTTTTTTCACTTTTGACAATCCAGAATGCTCCCTATAATGCTAATCAGCTCTGCTCACTGTGAAAATTATGCCGAAGTTACAGTTTACTTTCGGCTTTCTAGGGGATGAAACAATAACTCAGTTCTTTGCCAATCTTAACATCATATCATGATTTGTTTAATGTAAGCAGGTGGTCGGGTCAAATAAAAATCATAGTTTAAAGACATACTTTACTTTGTTCTATTTTACACGCCAGCACTGCTCCAACAGAAAAGACCCCAACAACATGTTGTTGGGCCCCTGACCACTTGTTTGCTTCTGTCACATTCCTGACATGCAAAGTCATCTCCTCCAAAATAACAATAATTTTCACAAGTTTCACACATTATGACATTGTAAGATATTGTTAAATGATTATTTTGCTGTTGTTAATGAAATGTAATTATTTCATTTTATTCCTGTGGAAAATTCTCCATAGCATGTGGCACATGGATACAGTTATGCTCATATACCCATGTGGTGCATGAATACCATACCAAAGAGTACAGATTTCTGGTGAAACAACTGACATGTGCAAATAGTATCTTTGAGTCATTTTCACAGAATCTCTAGGATGCCATCTGTCACTGGCCACCAATGTTATCGTGACATTCCATTCCATTGGAAAGAGTTAGGTTTAGTTTCTGCTTCATACACATAGTCATCATCTGTTATAGCATGTTTCAGTAGTTTGACATCTTGTTGGCTTCATCTGACAACTCCTGAGCAACATACATTTTGTGTTGTTTTTGTTAAATTCAAAACTTTGGAACAAATTTTGGTGCTGCACATTTAATACCCAAAAATTCTGAAAGAATTTCATGAATAAGCCAGTTCATGTGCTAACAGAATCAGTAAATTCTCCGCTTGTGATTGGTGATCATTCATATTTGCTTGTTTCACTTTTTCCATGATTTCATCAGTTGACGATATGCTAGAGCATGCATGGTGATCATTTTTAACACCTTCATGACATTCATGAAACACTTATACCACTCAAAAATTCTTCTTTTACTCACAACATATCCACCGAAATCTGCATTTTATTGCAATCTCATCGCAAAATATAGTTCAAATTCTCTTACTCACTTTTATATAAAAACACAATCACTGAAGTTTAGGAACTGATGAGATTCAGGTATAGGAGCATTGAGAGAAATCACAAAGAAATTCATGTATTATCTAAGAGATGCAACAAGACTAAGGAATGTGTTACATACAAGTTGTCAGCTAGCACTTACATAGTAGCTGCTATCTATGCTAGTGTTTGAGGAATGCATTATCATTTTAACAGAGAATCATTGTTTGACCCAAATACCACCATACATAAAACTACTTCATTCCTGCTGACTATTTCACCTTTGCTCTTCCAGAAATGGCAAATAATTGAGAAAATTAACAGCAATGAACTGTCAGTGTATTGTTTACAGTGCTCTTGGGAATGCTACCAGATGGTTATATCACTCCCAAGTGATATTTTAAGAGGAAAACTGCTAGCCATTCTGAATGCAAACTACAGGATGTCCAGCACAGGTGCCCTGATTTCAAAATTAAATAACTTGAGAACTAAGATTGATAGATGATTGCAACAAGTGGTATGTTTATTGGGAAAGCTGTAAAAATTATATACAAATGGCTTGAAACAGTTTGAAAAGTCACTAACAGCTGGCATTGTAATCACAGTATGTAGTGCCTATAGGCTAAATAGTGCACCACAGCTTGGAACGATCAGTTCTACTGTTGAAATATGAGAGGGGGTTAGCGAACTGAGCCAAAAGGTTGAATTCATGTATACCATTGAACAGTGTGTTTTTTTGGTATTGGAATGCCATAGGTTAGAACACAATCCTTTGGCAACAAGGTGCAGTTTTCAAACATGATTTAATGTTACAAAAGGAACTGATGTGAAAACCATTTGCAAATTCTTCACCAAATCTTAGTTTTTGAGATATTTAATTTCAAAGTGAGGGGTTCTGTTGCTGGACATCCTTTACCTGTGATGTCACACAGGCAATAAAGTAAGTGCCAGGGCATATGCATTCAATAGACATCACCTAATCTCTTATCAAAGACAAGTCCAATCATTATTACCATAATAGTAGGAATTGTTAAGTAGATGCCCTCAAGTGTTTGTAAGACCATTCATTAATGGTAGTAGTGTGTTAAATCCCATGTGAAGAGGGTGAAAAAAATAGTCATTCTCTCATAAGTCAGCTACATAGGTGCTTTAAGTTATTTATAGCCTTCAAAATTCTGTGCCTCTCATTTAAAGTACATCATCCAAATCTCAGTGTTCTAATAAACTGTGAAGCAAAATAGCCGATAAAGAGACAACACGCTGCTCTCATAAATTTTGTAAGACATAGTAACTATGGGTAATAAGGAACATAAGCGTATTATACAGGTTGATTGTAATTTAACTATCACTACTTGGGAGTGCTCTGATTAAATAAAAGTGATCTTAGGGAGTGAAACTTTATGAAAACATTTGTAAGGGCACATGGAAGAGCAATGGTGAATAAACCATTGAAAGACACACATTTTAATTTCCACATGAGAGGGTAACATCATTTGTTAATTGAACGCCATGTTTATGCTCCACGTTGCAAACATTGTTCACTGTGATGACTGAATGCGTTAACAACTGCTTGGAACTGCACTAGAGATACAATTTCACAATTGTTTGCAGCACTTTTTGAATGATGGACCACAAAACATTCAGCTGTCACGGCACAGCTCGTGCACTGCTTGAATATCCCACGTTGCATCCAGAATTTTCAGCCAGGCCAACAGTAATGTCTTCAACAGTCTGTGGCCCAATTGGCCATCTGCCTCTCCCAGGAGCAATTCTCAAATTACTAGTTAATTCAGACTTGTGAATCTTGTTCTTCAACCATGGTGCAGAAAGAGGAGCAACACTATTGTTGTTTTGATAAAACAGCTTTACAAGTAAAACCCTGTTCCCTTTGTTCAGACCGTATTGACTGTTTGCAACTGTAATGCACACTGAAGCTTGTGTTTCAACACTATGTCACTATACCAGCAGTGGTGCTTAATAGTAAGTCATGATGCTGACACTACTAACAACACAAATTGTGCAGCAAACAGTCTGAACGTCATTCATAGAGTGAGTGGCTCAAGTAACAAAAGTTTATTTATTACCATCCTGTACATAGTCACTTCAGCGATGTTGCATCTCTTTGCCAAGAGACTGTGTAATTGTTTCTCACTCTTAATCTTACATCTCATTTTTGTGTTGATCATTTCAAACTTGTAGCTTGAAGAATTGTATACAGATGCTAACTTTTATATTTAAGAAACAAAATATAGCATTTTATTTTATAAATCTGGGCAGTAAAAATGTTTTGATTTCTCTTTCAACTTGTGTGTTTACAGGCATAATTTATCGTGATCTGAAACTTGATAATGTGCTCCTTGATCACGAAGGCCATATAAAATTGACTGATTATGGTATGTGCAAGGAAGGTATCAGACCTGGTGATACCACTTCAACATTCTGTGGAACACCAAATTACATCGCTCCAGAAATCCTCCGTGGAGAGGATTATGGCTTCAGGTATCAAGCAATCATAGACTCAAAAATAAAGTCTCTCTCTCTCTCTCTCTCTCTCTCTCTCTCTCTCTCTCGTGTGTGTGTGTGTGTGTGTGTGTGTGTGTGTGTGTGTGTGTGTGTGTGTGTGTGTGTGAGAGAGAGAGAGAGAGAGAGAGAGAGAGAGAGAGAGAGAGAGAGAGAATGGTGGTGGTAACTGATGCAACTATTCTTTCTTAGATGAGAGATTTTCTTTTCTTTTTGCTAAATTCTTTTTCTGTTACTGATCCAGTTGATGGCAGTCTCTCATAAATCATCAGTAGCTTTCTTCTCGTTCTATCATTGACTTATTCTGATTACAGATAAGCAGGTTTTACTGTGGGCTCAAAATCGATATGTTATACTTCAATAACATTCTGTTCACAAATATAACATTTATCTTATTTAATACACACAGTATTTACTGATCCTATAAATGATTGAGTGTTATGTAAAATGACATATTTTGATTTTATTATTGGTGTACAAGTCGTGTTGCCACATTGACTATGGTAGCAGCTTGAACTAACAACTGTAAACAACAGATGTGTATTTGAGCAGCCACTTCTGAGCAGGTAGCATTAAGGGCCATACTGCACTGGGATGCCATGGCAGCTCTACTGGCTGCTCTGCTGACAGTGCTCTGGTCTGGAAGTACAAGACACCAGCATCTACATCTACATCCTTACTCCGCAAGCCATCTGACTGTGTTTGGCGAAGGGTACCTTGAATACCTCTATCGGTTCTCCCTTCTATTCCAGTCTCGTATTGTTCATGGAAAGGAGGATTGTTGGTATGCCTCTGTGTGGGCTCTAATCTCTCTGATTTTATCCTCATGGTTTCTTCGCGAGATATACGTAGGAGGGAGCAGTATACTGCTTGACTCCTCGGTGAAGGTATGTTCTCGAAACTTCAACAAAAGCCCATACCGAGCTACTGAGCGTATCTCCTGCAGAGTCTTCCACTGGAGTTTATCTACCATCTCCGTAACGCTTTACGATTACTAAATGATCCTGTAATGAAGCGCGCTGCTCTCCGTTGGATCTTCTCTATCTCTTCTATCAACCCTATCTGGTATGGATCCCACACTGCTGAACAGTATTCGAGCAGGGGGCGAACAAGTGTACTGTAACCTACTTCCTTTGTTTTCGGACTGCATTTCCTTAGGATTCTTTCAATGAATCTCATTCTGGCATCTGCTTTACTGACGATCAACTTTATATGATCATTCCATTTTAAATCACTCCTAATGCCTACTCCCAGATAATTTATGGAAATAACTGCTTCCAGTTGCTGATCTGCTATATTGTAGCTAAATGATAAGGGATCTTTCTTTCTATGTATTCGCACCACATTACACTTGTCTACATTGAGATTCAATTGCCATTCCCTGCACCATGCGTCAATTCGCTGCAGATCCTCCTGCATTTCAGTACAATTTTCCATTGTTACAAACTCTCGTTATACCACAGCATTATCCGCAAAAAGCCTCAGTGATCTTCCGATGTTATCCACAAGGTCATTTATGTATATTGTGAATAGCAACGGTCCTACGACACTCCCCTGCGGCACACCCGAAATCACTCTTACCAGAAGACTTCTCTCCATTGAGAATGACATGCTGCGTTCTGTTATCTAGGAACTCTTCAGTCCAATCACACAATTGGTCTGATAGTCCATATGCTCTTACTTTGTTCATTAAACGACTGTGGGGAACTGTACTGAACGCCTTGCAGAAGTCAAGAAACACGGCATCTACCTGGGAACTTGTTTCTATGGTTCTCTGAGTCTCGTGGACGAATAGTGCGTGCTGGGTTTCATATGATGGTCTTAAATTAAACCCATGCTGATTCCTACAGAGTAGATTTCTAGTCTCCAGAAAAGTCATTATACTCAAACATAATACGTGTTCCAAAATTCTACAACTGATCGACGTTAGAGATATAGGTCTATAGTTCTGCACATCTGTTCGATGTCCCTTCTTGAAAACGGGGATGACCTGTGCTCTTTTCCAATCCTTTGGAACGCTATGCTCTTCTGGAGACCTACTGTACACCGCTGCAAGAAGGGGGGCAAGTTCCTTTGCGTACTCTGTGTAAAATCGAACTGGTATCCCATCAGGTCCAGTGGCCTTTCCTCTTTTGAGTGATTTTAATTGTTTCTCTATCCCTCTGTCATCTATTTCGATATCTACCATTTTGTCATCTGTGCGACAATCTAGAGAAGGAACTACTGTGCAGTCTTCCTCTGTGAGACAGCTTTGGAAAAAGACATTTAGTATTTAGACCTTTAGTCTGTCATCCTCTGTTTCAGTACCATTTTGGTCACAGAGTGTCTGGACATTTTGTTTTGATCCACCTACCGCTTTGACAGACCAAAATTTCTTAGGATTTTCTGCCAAGTCAGTACATAGAACTCTGCTTTCGAATTCATTGAACGCCTCTCGCATAGCCCTCCTCACACTACATTTTGCTTCGCATAATTTTTGTTTATCTGCAAGGCTTTGGCTATGTTTATGTTTGCTGTGAAGTTCCCTTTGCTTCCGCAGCAGTTTTCTAACTCGGTTGTTGTACCAAGGTGGGTCTTTTCCATCTCTTATGATCTTGCTTGGCACATACTCATCTAACGCATATTGTACAATGTTTTTGAACTTTGTCCACTGATCCTCAATAGTATCTGTACTTGAGACAAAACTTTTGTGTTGAGCCGTCAGGTACTCTGAAATCTGTTTTTTGTCACTTTTGCTAAACAGAAAAATCTTCCTACCTTTTTTAATATTTACATTTACGGCTGAAATCATTGATGCAATAACCGCTTTATGATCGCTGATTTCCTGTTCTGTGTTAACTGTTTCAAATAGTTCGGGTCTGTTTGTCACCAGAAGGTCTAATATGTTATTGCCACGAGTCGGTTCTCTGTTTAATTGCTCAAGGTAGTTTCCAGATAAAGCACTTTAAAAAATTTCGCTGGATTCTTTGTCCCTGCCACCCATTATGAACGTTTGAGTCTCCCAGTCGTTATCCGGCAAATTAAAATCTCCACCCAGAACTATAACATGGTGGGGAAATCTACTCGAAATATTTTCCAAATAATCCTTCAGGTGCTCAGCCACAACAGCTGCTGAGCCAGGGGGCCTATAGAGACATCCAATTACCATGTCTGAGCCTGCATTAACCATGACCTTCACCCAAATTATTTCACATTTCGGATCTCCGTCAATTTCCTTAGATACTATTGCACTTCTTATTGCTATAAACATGCCTCCCCACTGTCCAGCCTGTCTCTGTGGTATACATTCCAATCTGAGTTTAGAGCTGCCAGAGGAATGCCTTCAGTCTCCACTCAGTAGGAGAGCTGCAGACTTTATGTGTAGGTTCAAAATAAAAAGGTAATGCAAAAAAAGAAGTTACGGCTACATTTCTTCATTGCTGATCAATTTATTTACGGGCTATTTGACTCACTTTATAATGATTTAAGAAATCACAGTGCTAAATTTTCCAGTATCCTGAGAATGTTGCTCTGTTCATTTGACAAGATAGTGGAGATCTCCCAAGATTAACTGACAAAAAGATCATTGTTTTAAGGAAAGTAATCTTACCAGAGGAAAACATTTTCATGATGTGTGTACTCAGTAGGTAATTATTCATTGTACGTAGTGATATTTACAGTTTGAGTTGTTACTGTAAAGTTTTCATTGAAGAGTTTTTCAGTTTTTATTTGAAAAGCACTTTATTATAAACTGAAGTTCAATTTACAAATGTTTTTCACAGAAGTCAGAAATCTGTTTCCTTTGTTTACACATCATTTTTCTTAAAACAATTCTATCATGACTGAATTCTATCATGTCTGATGATCCGGCCCATTAGCATCACTTGTTGCAGCAGGAGATGTAGCTCAACTATTTCAGTCTGGAAGTAGGCTTTGAGGAAAATTGCATAGCCCAGGTAGTAAAAGCGCTTTGATTGTGATGTAACGCTCTTGTGTTGGAGTGGAGCTTCAGGAACAAGCTTTGAGGGTCGATAATTTCCATGATCTCCAGGAAGCCAGAGTTCAGAAAGAGCATTATTGTAAGCAGTTTGAATGTGACTGTAACATGGAGAGGCTTATTCTTTGAACTGAGCTTCATTTATGACCCTCATAATTCCCAACACTTTTTTTAGCTCATGTTTTGAATAGTTCTGAGATGAAGTATCCCAAGTTGCAGAACTCCTCTGAATCTCGCACATAAAAGATTTGGTGTCAAAACTATCCATAGCACTCACGTGGGTGGTTAAAATTAGGCAGGGTTATGAGGCAGGTAGTTCTTGGCAGGTCTGCTGGCGTCCTGGTGTGAGTGCTGCCATAAGTTGCCGTGTATTTTGCTGGCAGGCCTGCCAGCAGAACCTG
Organism: Schistocerca cancellata; assembly: GCF_023864275.1. Lineage (NCBI taxonomy): Eukaryota > Metazoa > Arthropoda > Insecta > Orthoptera > Acrididae > Schistocerca > Schistocerca cancellata. The sequence goes on along the minus strand of NC_064627.1, from coordinate 803,659,590 downwards.
GCAGAGCTGCCACACTCGGGTAGATGCCACATGCGGAAGCCTCCATTGTGTCCCGTGCTTATGTTTAACATTGTCAGCAGACCTGTTGTGACATCCCAGTAGCGTAGGGCCCTAAGTAATGTAGGTGCCACCATATTGTGTCAATATCGTTGTCACAAATCGGAATGGTGCAACATTTCTAAGTCAGATGTTAATGACATACTGTAGAACATTTTGAAGAAGAGAAAAGTGTTTATGAAGTGTCCCAAACAAAAACAGTAATGCATAGATGCTTGTAATGACTTGATTGAAATGCAAAACATTGACAGTTCTTTCTGAAAGAAAAAAAAAATCATCATGAGCATTGAGGCATAGTGTTAGCAATGAAAAATCTACAAAAAAAAAAAAAAAAAAGGAAAGAAAGAAAAGAAAGAAAGTGCAGAAATTCGCATGAAGAGTCAACACTTTGATATCATAAGTGATATTCAGCCCTGTATGATGCGCCAGTTGAACAACGTCTCAAAGAAAGACTTTCTTGACGGGGTTGTATGAATATTCCATGTGTTGTACTCGAGCTAGGAGAGACTATGCAGAAAAAACACACACACACACACACGCGCGCGCCCACACACACACACACACACACACACACACACACACACACACACACACACACACCTACTACTACTACTACTACTACTACTAAATTGTCCCATCTGACTACATTGTACAGCACTGGAGATTGACTGGGGTAAGTGGTTGTTTTGGTTGTAGTTGGTGAGAGGAAAAAGAGGGTGTGGAGGGCAAAGGGGGAGGGAGGAGCAGAGAGAAGGATGGTTGATGACTGGGAAGAAGAGACAGAATGTGGAAGAGATAGGAGTGGGACACTCCTCTTGTGCTGGCAGCGGACTCGCATGTGGCCTGCAGTGTAGTGGAGGAATGGAGAGGAAGACAGTGGAGGAAGAGAGATACGGGGAAGAGGAGTAAGTGAGTGAGTGAGCGAGCGAGTTGAGTTGAGTGTATAAAGAGGGAAGTTCAGAGCATGGTGACAGGGATGGTCGGGGGTGTGGACAAGGATTAGGTGAAATTGAGAGGATGTAGGATCAAATATGTTGCAGGGGCAGTTCCCATCTACATAATTCTGTGTGGTTGCACAAAAGGCATGAGCTCGGAAACACACATTGGACCAGGTGGTCAGCTGGTCACTTCTACTCTTGTAACCAGTTTGGCAGTGGCAATTTTTTTGTGTGGACAGCTGGTTGGTGGCCATGCCCTCATAAAATACTGTGCATAGTGCCAAAGTTACAGCAGAGGTGATAAGTGATGAGTGGCTTCTCGTGTTACCCTGTCTCTAATAGGGCAGTGTATTCTTATTGTGCGACTGGGATAGAATGTGCTGGGTGGGTATATAGGACCTGGGTTTATCACAGGTATAAGACCTATGTGACAGAGATTTGAGAGTATGTAGGGCATAAGGATGGATTGGAGTATTTCGTAAACAAAGGAGTTGGAGGAACACCATTGTTGGAGATGTGAGAAGGATTGTGGGTTGGATGTTCCTCATTTTCAGGCTTAATAAGAGGTAGTTGTAGCCCTTGAGAAAGGATGCAGTTCAGTTGTTCTAGTTTGGGGTAATATTGGATAGTAAAGGGGACTCCTTTGCAGTTGACCCATGGGGTGGTCACAGTATTAGGGGCATCTGTGGATATGGCATTGGGGATGTGTTGGCAGAGTAGAGTTGGAGGCCGGCCAGTGTGGCCGAGTGGTTCTAGGAGCTTCAGTCTTGACCCGCGCGACCGCTATGGTCGTAGGTTCGAATCCTGCCTCGGGCATGGATGTGTGTGATGTCCTTAGGTTAGTTAGGTTTAAGTAGTTCTAAGTTCTGGGGGACTGATGACCTCAGATGTTAAGTCCCATAGTGCTCAGAGCCATTTAGAGTTGGAGGCTAGTCTGTCAAGCCCTAAGCAGACCTACAGTGTATAGAACATAGTATTGCTCATCACTGCAGGTGCTCAACCCCTGGTTGACCAGACTGTGTGGGAGAGACTTTTTAGTATGGAAGGGGTGTCATAAATTGGAAGGATTAAATTGACTTGGACAGGGATTTGTATTTATCCATTGGAAAGGTATAGTGTCAGTGTTCCGGAAGGTGACTAGTTGAACTGAGGAAGCTCAGATGAAGCTATGGGAGAGAATTTATTGAAGCTGTGGAGGAATGAGAGGGAAGTGTCTTTGTTACGGATCCAGGTCATGAAGATATCACAGTGGATGTAAACCAGACAAGGGGGTTTGGATTTTGGGTGGCAATGGAGGTTTCTTTTATGTGGCACATAGGCAGTTTGTACATGAAGGTGTCATGGATTCCCAAGACTGCTCCAAATTTGTTTGTTTTCTTCTCATGAAAGGAGTAGGAATCATCACTCAGGATGCTGTTGGTCAGGAGCATAAGGAATGAGGTTGTAGATCTGTATCAAATACAATTTTTCTATTCTTATTTCTGACCGTGTAAAATAGCCATGATGATAAATTTCACATGCATTGCATGATCTAATAATAATTTGGCCCTGTACAATTTTAATATAGTGGTATACGATACACATGAGTGGTGGAAATGTGTAATAACGAACACAAACTGAAGACAGGAGAACAAAGTGGTATTTTACTTTTGAAAGTCTGTTCGATGTCAGGAGGGGTAGTGTTTGGCAGCAACATGGGCAGGGTCTTGGGGGATGTGCATGTGTAGGGTGGTGGCATCAATGGTGATGAATAGTTTTTCTGATAGTTATGGTGTGGGGAATGGTTGAGAGGATATGAAGAAAGTGGTCCATAAAAAATGGGTAGTTCAGTCATGAAAGGCAGCCATGGAAGCAGTGTTTCAGGTACAAATTCTGGTCAAGCACATAATTTTAATTGGAAAAAAAAGTGTAATAACAACCTACTCCCAGTATCAAATTTTCATCCTTGAATAACAGTATTTAATACTTACACTGTTAAACTTCTGTGCTAAAAATTCCGCAAAGACAATGAAAAAGTAGTTCGAAGTGGGAATGAAGGGTAAAGGGAAAATATTTTGATTTTAATCTTTTAATGTGAGGCTGATCTACTGGCTTTAAGCGTGAAATGCCTAGAAAACTTATTAAATGAATTGTGGATACTAATTAATATATAATTACTGTGAACCCATGGAAAATAACAGAAAACAGTGAAGTAATACAAAAATAGTAATTAATTTAAAATTGTCAGAAGTAGTAGTTAATTGAGTCATTGAGTTACCGCTGGGGAACACAGTGTGTATGTACTTTGTTAACTTAATGGAGCGAGTGATACCTGTCGGTATTTCTGCAATTCGGAGAATGTTGAGTTTCGCAGTATAGTCAGTTGCTGTGAGTTTATTTGTGTGTGTGTGTGTGTGTGTGTGTGTGTGTGTGTGTGTGTGTGTGTGTTGGAAATTAAGTTGAACAATAATGGAAATTCTGGGATGGAGCAGTATTTAAAATAAGAGAAAGGCAATCACTCGCCTATGGCAGATCGATGCATGGAGCACAGAAATACTTACCACAAAACAGCATTCACACTAGCTCTTTTTACAGAAGTAGTACACTCATTCACATACACAACCACACAGACCTCCAAAATACAACCCTGTAATCATAGAAAGATTTATATTGACATTCAGTTATTGAAATCAGGTGCCTGATCTGATGGAGGTGGGGTGGGGGAGGGGGGAGTAGAGGAGGACACAAGGAGGGGCTAGCTGGAAAGAGGCCACACAAGAAAGAAAGAGTACGTAGGGTAGAGTATAAAAAATGTAGGAAGTGGGGAGGGGAGGGGGGGAGAAAGGAGGAAGAAACAAAAAACAAAAAGCAGAAGGGGAAAAAGAGAGAGAGGTTAAAATAAAGAGGAAGAAATGAAGAGAGTGGGAAGGGAGTGGTTTTGAAAACAGAGAATGAGTGCCCAAATTGAGGTGGGGAGGGGAGAGCAGTGGGACAAGGCAGTACATGATCAGGATGCAGGAGGAATGAGGTGACAGAAGAGAGAAAGGAAAAGGTAAGAGGAGGCAGTGGAACAGGTTAGTGTAGTTTAAGGCCAGGGGGATCATGAGAGTGCAAGGGTATGCTGGAGAGAGAATTCCCATGTTTATGGTTGGTTGGTTGGTGGGTTGATTTGGGGGATGGGACCAAACAGTGAGGTCATTGATCCCATTAGATTAGGGAAGGATGGGGAAGGAAGTCAGCCATGTCCTTTCAAAGGAACCATCCCAGCATTTGCGTGAAGCGATTTAAGATAATTATGGAAAACCTAAATCAGGATGGCCAGATGTGGATTTGAGCCATTGTCTTCCTGAATGGGAGTGCTGTGTGCTAACCACTGGGCCACCTCACTAGGTATGTATGTAGTTCAGAAAAAAGTGTGGTGAAAGGTAGTATCCAAATGGTCTGCAAAACTATGTTTCATAATTTCATATCACTGCATTTAGTTGAGTGTAAATAACTCACTGGGAAGAATAAAAATAACCACTTACCAGTTTGATGAGATATTGATCTGTAGGGGCTCATTAGCACCAGGTTGACTTACATTTCCCCTAGGATTGATGGATTTGTGGAAGAGTAATGGGCTCTTTGTTGTTTTTCCAATAAATACCATAATGCCTCAGTAGCACAGAAACTCAACAGTTGTAGGAACTACAGATGATTTTTTTGTGTCATCCCCATAATCAAACTTGTTCTGACAGTTCTAGCCATGTGAGTGCTAGTACTATGATCTTGGAAGATGAAGTCACTTGCTAGAAACAATACTACCACCACTGAATACACCCCTTCTTATAGATTGTTTCATGGACTTAACTAGTTGACTTTTCTTTCATTGTGACAGTATCACCCATTGAAAATCATATTATGCTCATACAAACCACTGCTGAATTTCCATGTGCTTCACAGCTGGGAGCAGTCTCACCTGGTCTTCTTCAAAAGTAAACATGTCCAGTAGTAGTAAACAATGTAGGCCTAGACTTGTCAGACCATATTACATGCTTGTGTTGGTTGCTAGATCAAGTTTTATATACTTTGTGTTTATAAAAGCCTTCTTATACATTTGTGTGGTTTGTAAGACAGCAGTCATACTATGATTGTTTGCTGGCAGTGTGTTGTCCAGACACATATTAAACCCAGCAGTCAGTTTTCTGGCACAGATGGTCTTACTAGCAGTAGCATTGCTCTAAAATTGATCTTGATTTTGTGAACAAGATGAGTTTTCCACACACTAATGTTTTCAACAGTTAATGTTGTCTTTACTGTCCCACAGGATACTCAGGGGTATAGTTTGTACTGAAAGTCACTGTGGTGTACAGCAGATTTACAGTCAAGTGTAGGTCATGAATAACAACAGTAGAATGAACAAGCAGCTTCATTGTCGAAGTTACAAAATAAAAATAAAAAACCTAATTTAAATCCAGAGCCATGAACCAAAGTTTTCATGTATTTAGTGTAATGACTACAAAATCATTTCATGCAAGTAAGCAAGCTTTATGTCCCACACTGTGGGGCTGTATTAAGTCGGCTAGGCAAGTCTCCAACACTGTCCACCGAATATTTTTGCTGTGATCCGTACGAGCAGCTTGGCCATCAATTCAGGGAGTTTGTGCCTGAACACAGTCTGTTACCTCTGTATTGATACCGTACTGGAACTGCTGTCACATAAGCATCAGTTTGAAAAGCATTGGTAAACTACTCTTGCTGGACGTCGTTAATGTCCGATGTAAAAGTACACCAACACTTCAGTGGTCACAAATGTAGTAGGAACTTGGAAAGTGTCTAGGTGTGATGCAGTTGAAGAGGAAGACAAAAGCTGAAGTCAGTGTGTTTCATATCCACCAGAAAACAAGCTGTGGAAATTGAATTTTGATACATTGTAGCCCTTATTATTTTGCGAGGGAAGTTATGGCAGAATGTTAATAATTTAGATGCATGGGAGACAACTCACTGAATGAATGACAGAAGTGTTGAGTTGGCAGTGGGCATGTGAGTGCTTGCGTGTGTGCTTGTGACACACACACATATATGTATTTTACACACATTTGTGCAGCAACATTGTGCTGGCTGAACACACAATGCGGGGACTGCAGTCCAGCAGGTAGACAGGGATGAGGGGTTGAGTTAGGTGGGATGCATAGAGGGAGAAAAAAAGGCAGGAAATAGAAGGAGGGGCTGGGGAAGGGTGACTAAAAATTCAGAGGGAGGAAGTAAGTGCATAGGACAGGAATGCAGAACACTGGCACCAAAGCTGGTGAGTTCATGTGACAAGAGGATCATGGAAACACTGGATGTTTTGCAAGGATAAATCACCTCTACGTAGTTCAGAAAAGCTTGCAAAGGATCCAGATGGCAGAGATAGTGAAGCAGCTGTTGATATCAAGCATGTTGCACTAAGCAATGTGTTCCACATGCCACCATTTTGCATTGGCCCTTCATTCTGGTGGAGAGCTGGTTGATGGCAATACCTGCATAAAATGCTGTGCAGAAATTGCACCAGATTTAATGTGTGACACAACTGGTTTCCACATGGTGGGATAGGATATGCATGAGACAGAACTAGAGCTTGGTGTGCTAGGTGGTTGAATTGGGCAGGTCTCGCAGCTGGATGTTTTACATGGGAAAGGGTTGGGTGTGGGAGTGGCACATGGATGGACCAGAATGTTGTGTAGGTTTGGTAAAGCAGAATACCACTTTAGGAGTAGTGGTATTCCTCTGCCCACCCAAGCTAGGCAACATTCTGGTCCATCCCTATGCTACTCCCATTCCCAGTAAATTTCCACAAGTGGAAGACTCGGGTGCAAAACCTATGCCAGCAGATGGAAGGCCACAGGTGAAAGCAGTCAAGTCATATACCAGCTTTGTGGTGATTTATGCATAGCATTTTATGTGGCCATAACCACCAACCAGCAGTTAGCCAGAACAAGTGCCACTGTCAAACTGTGGCTAAGAGGTGAATTGACCTCTCAGTAGCAGAACACACTGCTGAGTACATTATGCTTCAGTTCAGTTTTGCTTCACAACCTGTGCCATATGGAATCTTCCTGTTTTCTGAACTACAGAGATAGGAGTTACCCTTGCAACATATGCTTTGATTCTGTAATCCTCCTGGCCTCAATCTTGGCTAACCCATTGCACCTAGACCTTCTGCTCAATAATCTCCCCATCCTATCTCCTGTAACCCACTCGTAGTCCAAATAAATAGAATCTGCTTAACAAGTTGAAAACTGTAAATTTGATAAGATGTATTGCAAATAAAAGTCACAACGAAGAAAAACCACAAGGGTTTTCAGAATGAGATTTTCACTCTGCAGCGGAGTGTGCGCTGACATGAAACTTCCTGGCAGATTAAAACTGTGTGCCCGACCGAGACTCGAACTCGGGACCTTTGCCTTTCGCGGGCAAGTGCTCTACCATCTGAGCTACCGAAGCACGACTCACGCCCGGTACTCACAGCTTTACTTCTGCCAGTATCTCGTCTCCTACCTTCCAAACTTTACAGAAGCTCTCCTGCGAACCTAGCAGAACTAGCACTCCTGAAAGAAAGGATATAGCGGAGACATGGCTTAGCCACAGCCTGGGGGATGTTTCCAGAATGAGATTTTCACTCTGCAGCGGAGTGTGCGCTGATATGACAAGGGTTTTGATCAAATTTTTATTTGAATATTTCTACGCATTACAGTGATATTGTTGTGTTCTAAACTGTTTCTTTTTGTACAGATCAGTAGGTACAGAGAGTTCCAAAATGTGTAGCTGAAGGGGAATTGTCCCCTAGAATCCATGTTGAGAAAGAGATGTTAGGATCACATTTGAAGGGAAATTGTACAGTAAACAGCATCAGATAAGTAAATAACAAAATGTGACTTGGCATGCTGACTGTACTTAGATAACATATGGCCAGATAACATATGGCCATAGAACTGATTGAGGCCATCGAAGCAGACAAGCAAGCTAAACTTAAAGCTAGAGCAATTAATTATAGTATATGGAGTGTAGGTTGAATTTGTGAATTTAACGGGTGTCTCAGTTTTATAAAATGAATTTTCAATTTTCTAGAATTAACTGCTATTAGTTAATCAATCTGTTGTAAAGAAGAGTGTGAGCTGAAGCATATTTGTATGCCAAAAAAGAAATAAAGATGTCTATTTCTGGTCCTAAGATACATACGGAAATATTGATATAAATCTTTGAGTAAGTCAGTGTGGAAGCTGTAAGTGAAATATGGATGGGGCATTTTAGAGAATGCACATTGTAATAGTGTCAGTTTTCAGAGTTCCTTATATTGATTTCAATATTTATATTTGATAGAATGTTTTATTATGATGGCCAGCAAGTCAGAGAGGTCTACAGTTACCGTAAGAAGTTGAAACAGCAGTGTAATAACCTTACAAATGTAATCGCAGCTGTGAAATGAACTCTGTGTATAAAATAGAGAAAAATAATGCAATTATAATACCAGCTTTAATATCTTATTATAACTTAGGTAATACACTTATTTTTAATAAAATGAAAGGGTTGGTTGGTTCAAAAGCAGAGTTAATGTGGAATTGGCAGTTCTAAAAACACACAATTAAAGAAACTAAATGACAGTGTTATGTGATGCAAATCAAAGAGTAAGTAATAGTAAACACCCAGCTCTAATGCCATTAAATAACAAGAACAGTTCTAGAAAACATAATTAACATTGAATGTTATTTTAACAGTGATGTTATTTCCACAGTGTTGATTGGTGGGCACTTGGAGTCCTGCTTTATGAGATGTTAGCTGGTAGAAGTCCATTTGATATTGCTGGTGCGTCTGAGAATCCAGATCAGAATACTGAAGATTACCTTTTCCAAGGTGAGATCTGTTTGTTGTAACTGCTCAGCAGTACATTTCAGTGCTGTACTCATTTCACCAGCAAGTTACTGTCTGCAACAGAAGGCTCTGGTAGTTTTTAAAGTCTTATGTGACTTTGCAATTTATTTGAGTGATGTGTTGTTATTAATTTAGTAGTACATCTTGTTCTTCGAGTCAGTAATACTTCTCCACTGTTAGTTAGATTTATCACAACAGATGATTTTAGGCTTTGCTACACACAAAAATTTGTTGCTGTGTGTATTTCGATTGATCCTGTATGAGAAAAAAATACAACCAGTTGCCATTGTATAAATACACTGATCAGACAGAACATTATGATCACTGACCTACTATCAGTATAAACCCATCCAGATGATAGCAGTGTCACCTGGTGAGGAATGACTGCTAGTCAGACACACATGTGGTGCATGTAGTATCAGTGAGCATGTTGTCTTTGTGTAGAATGAATGGGGAAGGCGCACAATCTGAGTTTGACTGAGGGCAGTTTGTGGTGGCCCAGAGGCTAGGCATGAGTATTTCGGAACCTGCACAACTTTTTGGGCATTTGAGGAGTGCTGTGGCGTCTTCAACACATGTCGAAACAAAGGTGAGATCACATCCAGATGTCTTGAGGTTGGGTGGCCACCTCTCCTTACAGATGTCAAATATTGTTGGCTGGTCAGACCAATAAAACAGGACAGGTGGCAAACTGTGGTGGAACTAACAACAGACTTTAATGCTGGGCAGAGTTAAAGTGTGTGTGAACACACAGTGCACCAAACACTCCTAACGAAGGGTATCTACAGCTGCCGACCCATGCAAGAGCCACTGTTAAAATTGCATGAGCAACTACAAATGAAATGGGTTCATGACCATCAGCACTGAATGTTGGTGCAGTGACAGATCATTGCTTGGTCTGATTAATCCTGATATCTTCTTCAGCATGCTGGTGGGAAGGTGCAAATCTGTTGTCTTCCAGGGGAACAGCTCCTTGACGTCTGTACTGTGGGATGGAGACAAGTGATGGTGGCTCCATTATTCTCTGGGAAGCATTCACGTGGGCATCCATGAGTCCAGTGGAGTTTGTGCAAGGCACCATGACAGCCAAGGAGTATCGTACATTGGTTGCAGATCACGTACATCCCTTCATGAGATGATCATGTTTCCTGACAGCAGTGGCATTTTTCATCAAGATAATGCACCATGTCATAAGGCCAGGGGTGAGATGAAGTGGTTTGAGGAACACAGTGTTGAGTTCCAGTTGATGTGCTGGCCCCCCAGCTCGCCAGATCTGAACTTGGGATGTGATTGAATATGGCATCAGAGCTCACCAACACCCTGCCCAGAATTTATGGGAATTAGGTGACTTGTGTGTGCAGATGTGGTTCCAACTCCCTTCAGTGACCTATTCACACCTCACTGCTTCTGTGTCATGACATGTTGTCACTGTTATCTGTACCAAAGGTGGACATACTGGCTATTAGGTAGGTGGTCATAATGTTCTGACTGATCAGTGTATGATGCTGTTATTTTACCAATGACTGTAAAAATAGAGTAAGTGTAGATGTTCTGGCACAAAATTCGTTTTGCCATTCTTATCTACAATATTTGACCCCTTAACAGATAATATTGCAAAGAACTGTGAAGACTGCCCAGAAAATCCATCTGTGGCACAGGTTATTATGTGCTACAGTTCAGTATTTTTACTGCACTGAGAAAATTGTATTCACATAATCAAGTTTCCATAAATAAATTTTATTAATTTATGAAAGAAGAAAAGCATTATTGATTCATTGTATTACTGCATAATTATGTTTATAAAAATAATTACTATTCACCACAATCAGAAGAAGCACCGAGCAACAGACAGGCAGGTCGAAAAAAGAAGGCAATAAATCGGTTAACTTGTGGGCAACATTTTCTCTCCCTCTCACTATCAGTCATAGTCATGATGATTCTGACATGATTGTGTAAATAAATATACCATTAGTCAGTCAGCTTGGTCTTCCCCCCCCCCCCCCTCCCCCCCCCCTGGTGGGCATTATAACTTGGTTGAGTATCAGCCTTACCTGGGGAGGGGCTGGAAATGTGGAAGTAGAGTAGGAGAGAGGGAGGCAGTGGAGCATTAAAGGAGGAGCTCAAGAACCCTTACTTACATTGAGTATTTAGGTTGTGCATGGGAGGTGGCTGGCACCAAGGCAGTAGGTTGGGGGCAGTTTCATGAGTTGCAGGAGAAATAGTGGGGAAACAATGGAGCAGAAAGATTTAGAATCCAGAATATGAGAAAGAAAAATGAAGGGAAGATACGTGGCAGGCTCATAAGTCAGCAATTAGTTTATGAACATGTTCTTGTGTGGAACAGTTTTTTAAACTGTTCCATTGATTCATCAGCTGTTTGGAACATCATGATTGTAGAGCTAATTTTTGCTGTATGTAGAAGCAGTTTGTTTCAGAATTTACTTCCTTTTTGGTCCCTGAATTATCAAGTATACTGTATCTCCAAACCGATAAGAGGTAAATTACATATGTAAGTTTCAGTGCATTTCTGTTGTGTTTACTACTGATAGTTTATGAAAGTGAGAGTACTCATTGTTCAGCTAAAGAAATAGTCTCTTTTTTAAATAAGCTTATTGAATTTGTGTATTTCCAGTTATCTTGGAGAAGACGATTCGTATACCTCGCTCACTTTCTGTGAAAGCTGCATCTGTGCTCAAAGGTTTCCTAAATAAAAACCCGGCTGACAGATTAGGCTGTCATCGAGAAACAGGTTTCATGGATATTGCAAATCATCCATTCTTCAAAAGCATAGAGTGGGAATTGGTAAGTGTAATAAATGTTGTAACAATGTATAGGCACTGTAAAACTTCAGTAATTTTGATTTAATGGATATAATAGTTACCCAGATTAGCAGTTCCTTAAGTTTCCTTATGAACCTGAAATATTCTCTGTTGACTTTCATGTAAAAATATTGGTTTTAGCAAAATGTTACATTGTTAATGGCAATTCATTAGATTATTAATGATGCATTACTCTTTAAATGCGCATACCACTAGTAAAATGCTATGTATACTTTATTTCCATGTGTATAGTGATTACTTGCCAATGGGCTAGTTAGATTTAGAAAATAAGATTCTTCCATGGAAGTACAACAGATAAATTCATTATTCATCTATTTTTCATAAACTTTCTCAGTGTTATCCTATCACTATATTATTGAGACACCTTGAATGATTAATGACATGAAACTAACACAAACTGTAATTAGATTAAGACTCTGGTACATGAAATTGTGAGAGTAAAATTAATGGGATCGCTGTGTGTGCTATTTTCCCACTCCTCCAGACTTCTCCACCTGTTGCCTGCTGCTAGCTACTAATTTTCATTTTATTTTTACTTGAGACTTTACATTTAATATTGCCTATGGAAACTAATATTTGAGCTATGCCACTATTTCGCTATCAGCACATATCCGACTCCAATATTTAAGCACATCCAGAGTGGATTGCGATTTCTCTCTCTCTCTCTCTCTCTCTCTCTCTCTGTGTGTGTGTGTGTGTGTGTGTGTGTGTGTGTGTGTGTGTGTGTGTGTGTAAACTAAAGCTTAGAATTGATAGAATCTTGAAACTGACTAGTGTTCAGTAGTTGCTTTCCATGAAGACATTAATAATAAAAATAAACATGTACTCTAGTCGTGTGCTTTTTCTCCATGTCTTCCTGTTTACAGCACCAGTAACACAATTAATTTTGGACACATGCAATTTTTTATGTTTGTGCTAAACTTTTTTGGATGAGTAAAAGTTATTTTCATTGTAATGACTTTGGTTTTATATCATTTCTCTTAGTATTGATTTGATAAATATTATAATACTGCTTAACGTGAAACACTGTATATCACAAATAAGTTGAAAGACCTTATTGGGAGAACTAGTTCAGAAGCAGATGTGAATCCATGGATACTGTGATGTGAATAAGAACATCCTTTACTTTAAAATTTATTTTAACATTTTCCATATTAACTTCAGTTACTGAACAGTCTTTTTTTAGTTCTAAATTCATCTTGAATTAAAAAAGAAAGTAGTTGTTGCCAGAGTAACAGCAATGGATTTAGATTGATACAATTGCCCTTTTATAAATTACTGGTATGTGGCAGACACGGAGAGTAACTAAATTTAAAGGACGTGGTCATTCTAGTTTATGTGCTTGCCTACTATTCAGCACCCTGACTACACAGTGAATGGGTACTACTTTGGAATAATGTACGTAGGAAGTATAACAGATATGTATTGACACATAAAAGCCACAATTGCTCAGTAAATTAACATTTACTGTTCACACTGTTGGTACAGAAATGATCATAGTGTCACAAAACACCCATCACAGTGGTGACCACTTAAATTACTCTACAGGTCTTGCCACAGGAGTGATCACTGTAAACCGTCCATCACTTTGGTGACCACTGGACTCACTGACATATCCCATCTCATGAGTGACCACTATTGCACTACACAATCTGTTGCTTGGGTGACGACTGAACCAAAGCATAATCTGACACAGGAGCAACCACTATTGACACTACACAACCCATCTCTTGGGTGATCACTAAAATCGCAATGAACGAGCATGTTTTGATGGGCATCTCTTTTTGTAGTTATGTATGGGTTCAGCAAAGTTGCAGTAAAGGGAACACATCAAATTGCTCTGCTCCATAACCCTGCTGGACTCCCAAAACTGGGCACACAGTGGGAAGACCCTGCAGTTGGTTGAAATTGGATTCAATCCTCACAGTCTCTATCATTAGGATTCTGTATTTCTGCTTTTATGTTGGCTGTTCCGTCCACACAATAGCAGTGCCATGCTGTGATCAACATGATTAACCATAACCATAGGTTGGCTGAGGCTGCTAGCAGTGCTGCATTGCGGCCCATCGACCTTTGCCAGAGAGTGGTATTTTGTGTGGCAGTCGTGGATGTTGGTTGCCACACAGACGCATTCACACCCTCCTCCCCTCCCTGTTCCATTCCTGGAAGTATAAGAGCATAGAGGCTACTCAAGCTTGCCAGCTTGACACTTGTTGCCCAGAGTGGGGTGTATTCATGCTGTGACTTGCAAAGGCTGTAGAATTTAGGTATTGATATCTTAAACATCTGTTACTCCAGTCAGTAATGAGTTTTTAGAACTAAAGGAAAACTTTCATTTAATTATTTCTTTTTGTCCGTAACATGTAGAGTGCCATGTTCTATTTGTTTCATTGTAAGGACAGTAATTTCTCCAGTAGTCATCTTCTAAATGATTCAGTTCTTCAGTGGAGATTTTAAACTCTCATCTAAATGATTCCTGTGCTCCCTGAACAGGAGACAAAACATTCAACAGAAAATTATGTCTGAGGCCTTGGCTTGTTTCCGAACACCACAAGTCTCTTATAAAGTAAACAGTGACAGTAATTGTGCTGTCTATGCATGATACAGTATAATACAGAAACAGATGTTATCACAGCAGTGAATACGGTACCAACAGAAAATTAACACTTTGTACAGAAATGGTAACTCATCCTTGTGTAAATTTGCAGTATTCGACATACAGTGGCATCATGTGAGTAGCTGTCAGACTCTTGAAAGAATAATTTGGTACATAGCATTGATAGATATTGATGGTAGCTTGCCATTCATTATGAACATTATGGGAATATATTAAATGGAAAAAAATGTTCACTTTACCCAAAAATCCAGAATAGAAAACACACACACACACACACACACACACACACACACACACTCACACACACTCTCTCTGTGATCAAAAGTATCCGGAGACCTGGCTGAAAATGACTTACAAGTTTGTGGAATTCAATATGGTGCTGGCCCACCCTTAGCCTCGCAGGCTTATGTTCAGTCAGGTGCTGGAAGGTTTCTTGGGGAATGGCAGTCCATTCTTCACGGAGTGCTGCACTGAGGAGAGGCATCGATGTCAATCGGTGAGGCCTGGCACAAATTTGGCATTCCAAAACATCCCACAGGTGTCCTATAGGATTCAGGTCAGGACTCTGTGCAGGCCAGTCCATTACATCAAAGTAGGCCTTTAAAGTGACAGTGCCATGCAAAACAACAAGGGTTGCAAGCCCCCTCCATGAAAAACATGACCACACCATAACACCACCGTCTCCAAATTTTACTGTTGACACTACACACGCTGGCAGATGATGTTCACCGGGTATTTGCCATACCCACACCCTGCCATCGGATCGCCACATTGTATACCAGGATTTGTCACTCCACACAATATTTTTCCACTATTTTTCCACATCCAATGTTTACGTCCTTACAACAAATGAGGTGTCGTTTGGCATTTACCAGTGTGATGTGCAGCTTATGAGCAGCGGCTCGACCATGAAATCCAAGTTTTCTCACTTCCTGTGTAACTGTCATAGTACTTGCCGTGGATCCTGATGCAGTTTGGAACTCCTCTGTGATGGTCTGGATAGATGTCTGCCTATTACATATTACGACCCTTTTCAAATGTCAGTGGTCTCTGTCAGTCAACAGATGAGGTCGGCCTGTACGCTTTTGTGCTATACATGTTCCTTTACGTTTCCACTTCACTATCACAGTGGAAACAGTGGACCTATGGATGTTTAAGAGTGTGTAAATCTCGCATACAGACATATGACACAACTGACACAAAGTCACTTGACCATGTTCGAAGTCTGTGAGTTCCATGGAGTGCCCCATTCTGCTCTTTTACAATGTTTAATATCTTCTGAGGTTGCTGATATGGAGTACCTGGCAGTAAGTGGCAGCACAATTGCACCTAAAATGAAAAACGTATTTTTTTTTTGGTAGTGTCCGGATACTTTTGATCACATGGCATTTTTATGAAGTGTAATCTCACCCATATATGAGGACTTGGGTCTTATAGGTGGAAGTCTCCTGGTTGGAGTCACTGTTATGTACCTGTTATTTTAGTTCAGTGACAGAGAACATTTCTTCTGAAACTAAAAATGGAAATATTTGGGTTGAATTTTTTCTTACTGCTGATCTGAAATTTGTTCCACATGATACTGAATGTTGTTGTGAAAATCCGTTTTCACTTTTACCTTAAGCCTTTGGTATACTTGTCAGTTGATGTTATTTAATACCTGTGGAACATTGTTTTTTTTTTCCATCATTGGTGAGTATTCCTTTTCTTGCAGCTGAACCAGAAACAAATCCCTCCCCCTTTCTGCCCTACTTTGGAATCTGAGCTGGACCTGGATAATTTTGATCCCCAGTTCACGCTGGAGCCGGTCCAGTTGACCCCGGATGACCCGTAAGTGAGCCAAGCTACAGTTTGAGCCCTGTCCCCTTTAGTGCCCCTACACGCTGCACCATTCACCTCACAAGAATCTTAGGACACTTAGGAAATTTCTTTTGTATGTTATTACATTGGTGCCTCAGCTGCAACAAAGTTTACAGACAGAAAAAGTTAAAACAAGAAGCCATTTCTTTAAAAAAAATTTCTGCTTCTATTTTAAATCTTAACGAACACTAAGCTTCCTGTATTTTATTTGTATAACCGTATTTGTAACATGTGGCTCAGTGATTACAACAGAAAAATCAAGTACGTCTCTAATGAAAATAGAAAGTTCCGAAGTACCTGTTAGAAACATAAACATGCACCATTGAACAGACTGCATGGATAAATTCCATTTTGCCACGTCTTTCTTGATTTAATATCATAATTATGATTTTGTGATGGCAAGAAGAACAGGAAAGAAAAAGTGAAAGTAAGGGGAGTAAGTGTAAGAAAGAGTGGAAGGGGGGCAGGTGGGGGCGACATAATGTTCATTGTGATTCACTTCCAATGTCAAAGTTTATTGCTGCAAAGTTTTATCAAAATGCGAATAGCCCATATATTATTTATAGTTTTAAAACTAAATTGTCTTTTGAAGATAGTTCACAGTATTTTGGAAGCTTTTTTTTGTACGAGTTCATCAACTAAGTTGCTCTGAAAGAGTGACTGCAAGAGTTTAGAGATATACAAAAGTTTACTGCTGAGTAAGTAACAGTGTTGAGAATCCTAGGTACCATAAAAGACTATATTCTTGGGAAAGTACGTGGGTGCCATAAAATACTGTATCCTAGAGAAAGTATCTAGTCCAGGAGGATAGATTACTGTACAGAAAAAATTTGCACGCTAAGAACTTTGTTGAAGAGATCAGTGATGGTGGATGGTGCACCAGTGTTCAGGGCATGGTCATTCCAGAATGTAGTGAGCTTTAGAAAGCAGCCAATAGCTAAGAGCTGTTTTGACCCTTTCTGCCTGTGGCCTGGCTCCTAAGTAGATAGTTTGCCTTGCGTAGTGTAGCCATGCATCTTGTTGGTCCGCAGCTTGAGCAGAAGCAAGTGGCTCCCCCGTACAAACCTCGCCTCGAGTCGGACCGAGACCTGGCCAATTTTCCTCCAGAATTCACCGATGAGCCTGTTCACCTCACGCCTGATGACACGTGAGTTTCACCCTTTACCTAGCTGCCAGCCATATTATCCAAACTGCTGTGCTACCTTTAAATTTATAGCTTTACTCTTTACTGGCTGTGACATAGTGCTTGGTTGCTTAGTTATAAATTAATTAAATACTATTATATTGTAATTATGTTTTTGAAACAATGATGTTAATTTATTCATCAGAAGCGAGGATAGTGTTAAATCCCAGCATAAGTTGGTTAGATTTAATCTGATGCTTCAAACTTCTGATGGATCCATGAATGAAGCATAAAAAGCTTCATCACTAGTGAGCCATTGCATGATCCCACCTAATATTACTGCCATGTGTGTCAGACATCCCCAGGAGAAAGTGGGATGGGAAATATGCTCCTCTGTTTTAAATTTTCCTTAGGAGTATATTTAATATTGATGTACATATATTATTTATTTTGGTTTAAAACTTCTTACATACATAAAAACCTGTAACTAATGAAAATGTGAATTCAAAAAGAGAATGATATTTATGTACGAGTAAATTAGCTCACTTTTTGGTAATTTATATGTGTCTAGTATATTTCAGTTGACATGCAGATTTCATATATAAAAGTTGGAGGCAATTTATCCATAGGATACTTGCCATGAATCCCACACTTTCAGCAGCTCTGCAGTCACACTGCGTGATTTAATGAAGGAAGGATATATGTTAGCATATCTGAATTGAATTGAAAATAATGTGTGGAATTGCATGCACTTGATGTCACTATTTTTAAAATTATGATGATTATCTGTCTTGGTTGCTATTTTTATTTTTAAGAGATTATACACCTTAACATGTTTCGACTACAGCCATCATCAAAATCTGTCAGTTTAAATCATTTAGTACCACCTGCATCTATAATTTTTCCTTTATTGGTTATACAATTTGAGTCATAGATCATTATCAAGGATCAGTATTTTAGGTATCTGGCACCAACATTACTTCCAGTCCTAAACAGTGCATTTGTTGCATGTCTTTAGTTTCACTGGTTAAATATTCAGTATCTCATTTTTTGAAGTGCCAGCTGAAAGCCTTCAATTGCTCATAATTACTGTGTTTTATTGTAGGTGAACAGTTTCTTTTTTCTGTACCCTAACAATTTCCACAAGCTATAAAATGTATTGTGCAGGTGTTAAGTCAGGAAACTGTAGCCTGTGGATATTGTTAAGATACTAATTATGAGCAGCTAAAGGCACTTTTGCATCATTCAAGCCTGTTCAGCTGGAACTTGGACAAATGTGGTACTGAATATTTAACGAGTCAAACATGAGGGATGTGCAACTAATACACTGTCTAAGGCTAGAAGCAATGGTGGTGCCTCTGACCTAAAATGCAGATACTCAATAATGGTGTAAGACCAGAATTGTGCAACTGTACAACCCATAAAGGAAAATTGACAACTGCAGGTGGTATTAAATCATTTAAATAATGCATCACGACTGTTGACCCACTCTCATTGAACATCATAGTCTCAATCAGATTAGAAATAGGAAAATGAGAAGTAATATTTATACAAATATCGCAGTAAAGCATACAGAGGATAAAATAAAAACATACCATATTTAAGAGCTTGACACACTTTATCTTCAAAGTTCTCCTGAACACATGTACATGGACTAATGCTGTGTATCAAGATAGTGTAGCTTAAATAATTGTCGGTGATCATTAGGTGGCAATAAATGTGCAAATATGCAGTTATTAAAATTGAAAATAATGTTGCGGCTGCCATATCAGTGAAAGAAAGAAGTGAAGTTTTGTTGGTTAAGACTGAAATAAGGTAAATGTAGAAGATAAAAGCAGGAAGTAATGATGCAGGTTTCAGGCCAGAACTGCAGTTGGGTATCATGATGAAGGCATTGCAGGTTTTGTACATTTTTAGAAAAATTAACATTCAGTGCCATCTAATGGCCAAAATTTTATTTAAGGTAGACTGCCTCACTAAACATCACTAGCCAGTGCTACAAGTGCGCATGAGAACTGACAAGATAAAGTATACTGAGATTTTGAACATGGTATGTTTCCATTATATCTTGTACATGTATTATTGTAGTACTGTAAATAATTTAGGACTCAATGGGACCACTCACCAAATAGCAGAAGCATTCAGTCATTGACAGTCGTGTCTAGCCAGCACTATGTAGGTCAGAAAGCAAACAGAGTTTTCATTCTGTTTAGTGTGTATCTGTCAATGATTCAGTGCTTCTGCTATTCAGTGCGTTGTCCCTTTTATTCCTAAACAAATTATATTCTGTGAGAACTTATGTACTGTATTTATTATTGTCATACATCAAGAAATACTACTTTTCATTTTTCTAATTCTAATCTGACATATTCTGATAATGTCTTTAGCTGTTAAGGGTACAAAAATAAAAATTAATGATGAAGATGGGCAATTATATTGATTAGCAACAATGATTAAGGACTCTTGTACTAATTTTATGTCATTTATGGACAGTATTTTAAAATCACAGTAAACAATAGATCATTGTCATGAAGTTGTATTTTTGAACATTTTAAGAATAATTCATTATAATTTTACTTCATTTAACAAAATTTTCTGTATTATAAATTGACCCCAAGTTTTTTTATGTATCTTCTGTTCTTCTATGGTCTGTTGTGCATTATAACAGACATGCACCACAGTATTATTGGCAGGGATTGTTTGCTTTACATTGTTAACAAAACTAGGCAAAAATCATTTTTTGACATACTGTAGCTGGAAAAGACATAGGTCAGTTGGACAAACAGAGTGCTCCCAAAAGTCTGAAAGCTACTCACTGTAATTAAATTTTTTAGCGTTCTGTATGGGATATTGATATAGTGGACAACTTTAAATATTTGGGAAGTGTATTAATGGGGACAGAAATCAGCAAAAGAATACAACAGAGTAGTACATTTTACCAGTGTGTGAGGGGCTTGGTGTGGGGAAGGGAAATGCCAATGAGGTGCAAGCTGGTACTATACAAGACTTACTTCACACTCATACTAATTTACAGCTCCAAGACTTGGACTATGACTAGAAGAGAGGAGAGTAGGATACAATCCAGTATGCTAGGGAAGATGTGGAGAGACAGAGTGAAAAATGAAGATGTTACAAAGAAAATTGGAGTGGAGAAGTTGACTAAAAAAATTGAAAAGAATAGATCAAAATGGTTTGGGCATGTGAAGAGGATGGGAGAGGGAAGAATACCAAGAAAAGGATGGAGTTCAAGATTGAGGGCAAGAGGCCAAGAAGAAGGCCAAGAAGAACACTGAGAACAAGATGGATTGATACAATAAAGTTGAGTTTAAGGAGGAGAAACCTGCTATGGAACCAAATTGTGGAAGAAGAGTGGTGGAAAGACTGAGTAAAGTGGCGAAGTACCATTGATACCCCAACCTGACCATATGTTGGATAGAGGGGAAACGAGGATAATGTGATGATGATGATGATGATGATGATGATGATGATGATGATGACAGAACCCTCAGGGTGCAAACTCCACTTGCACTTGTCTGGTTTTTCTTAACTTAAATGGGAACACATCCATCCTACCAGGACCTAGATGAGAGTGGATAACTGGCTCAGAATGACTTAGAATTGAACAGCACTCTCTTCCATTACTTGACAGTCTTCAGATGTCACTGTATAACTAGCTCTGTGGGTTAGCAATATTCTTATGCGGTCCAGTTACAGAACAGGAGATGACATTTAACTACTTGTCTAAGCAGTCATTTTCCCGTGCTATATATACCATGATAAGTAATTCTAGTGCCCTTACTAATATTTATGAGTTTATCAGATAATGCTTTAACAGTCAAAGTGCATAGAATGTGTAAGTTCATAAATTAGTGAAATGAAAATTGGTCATTTACCTTCACATCTTACTAAAAGTAAAATAATACATAAAAAAGAGTGCCTATAGCTGAGCAGGATCCTCACAGTTCATCACTGCTGTGGATCCTGCAGGACCTTAGCCCTCCTATATAGGAGTATGAAATGTACTAATTGCGCTGTCCCATAGGGGCTTACAGCTCTTTCGTGAGTTCATGCATGGCACACACGGGATGTCCTTTCCATCTCTGTGAGTCCTCGAGTCATTTTTTACATTGGCCTGGCTGTCCTCCTTGCACCTGACATTCCTTATGGTTTCTGTTCCTCTTGCTTTCTCATTTTCATCTTTCCTCTTCAGCATTTTTGGTCCCCATTTGGAATTTGACCTCCACTTTAGCATGAGGCCTTACTGCTTCTTTCATTTTTTCCTCAACACCATTCTTTCCTTGAAAAGTAGTTAGGCAGCACAGCAGCCAGTCTGTGTGGTTGAGCACCTGACAACAGAGAGATCACACTTCTGATACCTGAGCTGATACCTCCCCATGTATGCATAGGAGTGGTTGCTTGTCATTGTGGACCATTGGATTTCCCGGCAATGGCTGCCATGCCAGATGGCGCTTGCTGTGCCTGGGTAGCACCCATGGGAAGAGCTGTTGATTGGATTGGAGGTATCGGGGCAGGTACTTTACGTATGAAATGCACTAAGCTTCAAGCTGGCCTTTCCTCAGTGGCCATCTCTTTAGTTGCCAATGGATTTTTTAATTCTTCTTCTTATAACACAACGGCCTTCCTTCCTCTGGCTACACTCTTGGAGGGGGGGGGAGGGGGGGCAGACTTGCTGGCTTGGTGTGAAATCCTTTCCCTATTACCAGGTTTCCACATAGACTGATGTGACACTTTCACCACCATCAAGCCATTATTTTTTGTGGGAAATACTGAAGACAAGATTGGTGAAGTGGGCTCTCTGAGTAAGATATGGTTGGCTTTGCTGTTTATCAGAACTTCTTTTGTCATACAGTTTGCATTGCTTTGCACCTGTGACTGTCTTGGCAACCACCTGGTGTCCATTACTCCTCACCAGTCTTTCAGTACGGTTCAGGAAGTCATTTTTCATAGTAATCTCATCCTTCAAACTGATTAGGAACTCTGGGCCAATCTGGAACAGCAGGGCGTTCATTTTGTTCGGCATGTTCAGAAAGGGCGTGAGGACAATTGCATTGAGACCAGTGCCTTTAGTCTGGCATTTGAGGGGGTACCAATGGGAAAAGGTAAAGTTTGTGTGTTGTCAGTGTGATGTGAAGCCATACATCCTGCCATCCACGAGGAGTTTCTGTTGTTTGCATTTCAGGCACATGTCTTCCCACTGTACAGTGGACCCTCTATGTGGTGAAAGTGGAGACCCCCCTCCATGAGGGAAGCCCTTGTTTTCTGCTGCCCATGCATATTAATTGTCATAATCATCACTATCCATGGTGACCATATTGTCCAGTTCATAATTAGGAGAGGAAGATACAGGGGCACCTGTCCCTCCTTCTTACCTCAGTCTCAACCCCTCTCCTCTCTCCCTCCCCTGTGGCTCCCATATACCCCCCCCCCCCCAATGTGCTACTTCCCTACCTAGTTAGAGAAGTAGTGTCTCCCTTCTTCTGCACCTGCCAGTGATTAGGGGCCCTCTCCCGGGAACCCTGCCCCCAGCATCTTCTTGACCAGAGGTCTGCTGACAGGAGTCAACTTTGGGACGCACAATCCATTTTCCCCAAGATCATCCACACACTCTCAGTTCCAGAGCTCACTGAAGCCTACTCTCTCTCTCTCTCTCTCTCTCTCTCTCTCTCACTCACTCTCTGGGCTCTGCCCACCTCGACAGAAGAGGATACTGACTCCCCTCTTGCAATTCGAGTCAGACCACTAGTTTAGTATGTCACCCCAACCATGTTGGTGACAGATAGTGACCTCACAGTGTGACCAGTTTCAGCTTGTTTGCCTCCCATGTGGACCCACCTTCCATGCTTATTCAATGGAATTGTAATGGGTACTACTGTTACCTTCCAAAATTGTAATCCTTTGTTTTCTTTGACTCTGAAGCTTGTGTTGTTCTCCAGGAATTTCATTTTCATGCTGATTACTCACCAATGCTTCATGGGTTCCATGCTTTCTGTTGGAACGAGGTCAACCCTTCGAGGGCTTCCGTTGGTATCTGCACGTTGGTCTTTATGGACATCGTTAGTACAGGGAGCTCCACCTCCCCCCCTCCTCCCTTCATATCAAATTGAAAGCAGTTTTTCAGGTCCACTTGGACTCTACAATCACTGTTCGCAATCTCTACCTCCCGTGTGACAGGCCACCTCCTTCATCAACTACCACCTCCCTTCCTCCTCCTTGGAGATTTTAATCTCCATCAACCCTTGTGGGGCAGTTCATCTAGTCGGAGTCTCTTGCTAGACCATTTTCACGTGGACATGACCTGTGCCTTCTTAATGATGGTGCCCCTAACCCATTTCAGTACTGCTTATGGCACTTTCTCTGCCATAGATCCTTCGCTCACTTCCTCTCCTCTTCCCCTTCATTTCACTGGTTTCAGCACAATGACCTCTGCGATAGTGACTACTTCCCATTGATTCTTTTTTTCTCTTCCTGCCTCCCAATGACCAGGTTACTGTGCTGGGCTTTCCATCATTCTGACTGGCCTCTATATACCTCCAGAATGTGTTTATCCCCTCTTTGTCAGGTTTTATTGATGAAGTAATTTGTGACATGTCCGATACAGTTATTAATGCCACCGACATTGTTGTTCCCTACTTGATGGGCCCCTTTCACTGTGCGGTGGCCCCATAATGGAGCATGGCCATTGCCATTGCCATCCATGATTGCCATTGGGCCTTGCAATGCCTTAAATGGCTCAAGTCATCCGCCAGACATATTACCTATAAATGTCTTCATGCCAAAGCACATTACATAATCAAACAGAGCAAGTGGGGGTGTTGGGAATGCTTTGTCTCCTCCGTAGGTTCTTCTGTCCCTTCATCACAGGTGTGGGCTATGCTCCATACACTCTTAGGTTGCCAATGACGGTCTTCCACGCGAGGCCTTGGACTTCCGATTGGCCTTCGTGTGGATGCATTGGTTCTTGCAGAACAACTTGCAACCCATTTTGAAACAGCATCGGCATCAGCCTTCTATCCAGCTGCCTTTCTCCACCAGAAACAGCAGGCTGAAGTTTCTCACTTATGTTTTACCCTTGTGAGATAGAATCTTACCATAAACATTTTACTGAATGAGAGCTGTTTCTGGCCCTCTTGTCTTTGCATAATTCAGCCACTGGCCCTGATTCCATCCATAACCATTTGCTTCAGAACCTCAGTCCTCTACAACAACAGTATTTCCTCTGGGTGTTGAATCATATTTGGCTCTAATGTGTTTTCCTCTCTCAGTGGAAGGTTAGTATCATGAGTCCTGTCTTTAAGTCCGGTGAGGATCTGTCATCCCTCAATAGTTACCAGCTGATCATTCTGACCAATGTCCCCTGCAAGTTACTGGAATAGATAGTGGCTGATCTGCTCATTTGGATCCTTGAATCTCGGGACCTTTTGTCTTCTTACCAGTACAGCTTTTGGGAGGCACAGTCTTCCTTCAATCATCTACTTTGATTGGAAATCATAGTTTAGGAGACCTTTTCTCAGCACCACCATCTTTTCGCAGTTTTCTCCGATCTTCATAAGGTCCATGACATGGCTTGGCACCATCGCATCTTGTTTACATTCATGAACGGGGTCTTCAGGCTCACCCCCCTTTGGTTTGGTGCTCCCAGCTCCTGGTTTCCAATGCTATCACTAACCACTCTTCCGCTGTTCACCACTCCTATTCTAATTTTTGCAGCTTTGGGACGTTGCCTACCTGCTGCCTGCCATCAGGTGGATATATTGGTTGGACTCCACCTCACTTCTGTCGTTATGGGAGTTTCAGGATGCTATTATTTTTAACACTTGTGCTTCTAAATCAACTGATCACTTGGAATATGCCTTCACATCTTCTGTTGGCAGGAAACACTGTCTGTTGCCTGCCATGTGTGGAGTATTTATCGTGAAACAAATGGCAGTCTATCGAGCCCTCTCCTTTATTTAATAGTCCGCCTTCACCCAGATTTTTGTTATGTACAGACACAATCAGTAGCTTTCAGATTGTCGCCTGTTGTTTTTGCTGGCACATGTTGGTCTTTGCCATCCACAACCTTCTTGCCAATCTTGGCTGTGCTGCTTGTTTGGTTGATTTACTTTGGTTTCCTGGCCAAGTGGGTATCCCAGATAATGAGCTTACCAATGGTTGGGCTGTGGTGACAGCCACCTACCCCCTGTTCTCTGTGACCATTCCAGGTATGGATTTGTGGCTTCACATCAAATTCCAGTTTGCTCAGTTGTGTGCTGACTCTTGGGAGCCACCCCCTATCTAATAAACTTTGTGCCATCAAGGGGACACCCACCACATGGTGTTATTCCCTCTGCCTCTCCTTGCAGTAATCTACCATCCTCTGTCCATCTTCCCCCTGGTATTACCTGTTTGATCCATATTTTTACTCATAGTGAACTGCCCCCCCCCCCCCCACTCCCCCATTTGTAGTTGCAGGGCCTCCCTTACAGTGATCCATAGTTTGCTGGACTGCCCCTGCCTTGTGGCCCTTCACACTAAAATTCCCTCCACCTTTCTTAATGTGGTTGTCAGTGGATGACCCTCACATGGTTACAACTATTCTGTTTTATTTGTGAACATGTTGTGTCCTCCCAGTTTTAAGTACCTGAATTTCCTTCCAGAATTGAAGTCCCTTGGTTAACTTTGGTGTTTGTTTGGAAATCCTTTAGCCTTGCATCCATGCCAATCAGGTCCCCCCCCCCCCCCCCCCCCCACAATGTTTTGTCTGGTGTTCTGTGCCATTTTGTTTCCCCTTTTGTTGTATCTTTTTCCTGTAGTATTGTCCCAGTTGTGTCACAATCATGATACAATATGGTGTAGGGCTCAGGATAGGTCAAGGATAGGTCAGTGCCTGTGCTGGAGCCCCATCATGTGCAGCACTTGTGCTGCTAATGCCCTTCTCCCCCTCCTGTTCTTTTTGTTCTTTTTAATCTTCCTGCCATCCTGCCGTTCCTTTTGTCTCTTTGTTTGCCTGTTTTCCTTTCCCATTGATTGGACTGTCCTGTTTGTGTTGTTCCTCCCTTAGTTTCTGTCATCTTAGATCATGGGACTCACAACCTCATTGTTCGGTCCCCCAAGCCACCTCCATGCCCACCCCCTATCAAGGAACCAACCAACCAACCAACGCACCTGCAAACCGTGAATGAAGGGAAACAGGCAGATTCTGTATTCCTAGATTTCTGGAAAGCATACGGTGCCTCACTGTGTACTGTTAATGAAGGTACAAGCATACAGACTAGTATCCCAGATATGAGTGGCTTAAAGTCTTTTTAAGTAATATAACCTAGTAGGTTGCCCTTGAAGTCGAGTAGGGTATCATCAGGTGTGGCCCAGGGAAGTGTAATAGGACCTCACTTGTTCTCTATGTACAAAAAAGGAGTGACTTATAGTGTGAGTACCAGTCTGCAACTATTTGTTGATCACACTGTACTATATGGCAGGTATCACAGGTGAGTGCCTGTAGGTTAAACATCTAGATATAATGTTTCAAAGTGATAGGAAGTGGAAGGAGTGCATAAGGGCAGTAGTAGGAAAGGTGAATGGTCAGCTTTGGCGTATTGGGTGAAATTTAGGAAAGTATGGTTCATCTGTAAAGGAAACCATATATAGAATACCGGTTGGATTAAAAGGAGACATTGAAGCGAGAGGTGGGGTGCTATATTTGTTACCAGAAGGTTTGATCATCTTGCAGGTGTTGCAGAGATGCTTTGGCAACTCAAATGAGAATCTCTTAGAGGGATGATGATGATCTTTTTGGGGAACTTTGTTGAGAAAATGTAGATAACTCTTATTCGAATCTGACTGCAAAATGATCCTACTGCCATCCATGTACAATTCGCCTAAGTACCAGGAAGATAAGAGAAACTGGGATTTGTTGAGTATGTTTGTAGATGGAGTTACAGAATTGAAGATACGTGAAATGCTAAGACATAAAATCAAATCAGTGCGAACATTTCAATGTACTGAATCTGCATTGAATTTGTAGAGACAATTGAAAATTTGTGCTGTGTCAGGCCTCAATCCCAGATTTATATCTTGTTGGGAGCAATCATCTTAACCATTATGCACTCTTGAGCCTCATGCAAACTTAGTTGTCACTAGATTATTGAAATGAAGTGAAAGAACTGATGGGCCGGGATTTGTACATTGGAGGTTCAACATCTGTGATCAGTTTTCACTAATATTTCTTGTTGTTAGTGCATCTTGCTTGATTTAATCACCATTTACCCTTTGATTTTTTTCCAGTGCATTTAATTCATTTCATACATATCCTTTGTGGCAGGGTAAACCAGAGCCCTCCTTCAACTCTGTTTTCCCAATTGTCCTATTCCTGCTTACCATTTGAGAAGAACAGACTGATGTTGTGTGGTGGTGAGCCCCCTGGACTTGTAAGCTCACTGTAATTGTGGTTGGGAGGATTGAGAGGTTGATGGTTCAAATATATGTCTGGCCATCCAGTTTTAGGTTTTCCATGATTTCTTAAAATAATTCCAGGAAAATGGTAGGATTGTTCTGTTGCAAGGACATGGCTGATTTCTTTCCCATCCCTTGAAGCATTCCAAGCTTGTTTTTTGTCTCTAATGACCTCAATGTTGATGATAGATTAAACTGTTGATGATACATAAAACTCTAATCTGCCTCTCTTTCTTTGAGAGAACCTCCAGTGGTAATGTTGGGAGATCACTGATGGACAAATCACTGGATTAGATCTGCAGCTTGCTCCCTTATGGCAACTCTTGTGGTAAGCAAGAATATGGATTTGAATTGAAGCTTGGCACAAATTCTCAATTGTCTACAAACTCATAGAATTATTAATATTTGCATTATCAATTTTCAGCATACATGTTTAATATAAGATGTATTTCCTAATTTTCTTTTTATAGAAACATCTGAAATGATGGAAGTTGCACAGGTCATTAGCAATAAATGTTGTTACTAACTTAAAAATGCCCATACATATCGCTGGAAAAACTGGTTTATAGTATTCATGTCTCCTGTGATAAGATGGAATTGATTTTATTTTAAATGTTTTGGGGAAAAAGGATGACACTGCATTTGGTGGTGTTAGGCAATATTGTTAATGCATCGTGCAAATATTGTAAGTTGCCACTTTTTGTAATTCTGAAACTGGATTATTTGTTGAGCATTAATACTCATGAGACCAGTTATGACAAAATGGAACTGGTCTAGATGGCACAGTAACCAAACAGTGAACACCTGTTTGGTTGGAGCAGAGTTCATGTCCGTGTGGGTTTTATTTTGATTTAGGGTTTCTGAAGTTTCTGTAAATCACTTGAAATTAATGGTAAGATAAATGTTTCAAACAAGTTTCATTCAATTTTTTGCCCCCATTCATGCATTACCAAAGTGTATGCTTCAACAATGAATGTCTTTAAATCCATAATCTAATGGCTCTCTATTATAGCCACACCAAAGATTATGACTTATCGGTGTATAGCATTCTTTCTATGTCTATATCCATGGTATACAGGCCACCTTACTGTGTGTGGAAGAAAGCAGTTTGTATACAACTATCATTCCATCCATCTCATTCTCCATTCATTAATGGATTTCAGGAGAATGACTGACAGTAAACTTCTGTATGAACTCTAATATCTCTGATTTTATAATCAGATCCATTTCAGAAGTAATATAGTTCTTGACTCTTCCTGAAATCCCCACTCTCAGTATTTTTATAGAGAAACTGTTTCTGATGCGCGATACAGCTCCTGTGACATCCGCTACTAGAGGTGGATGAACATCTCTGATACTCTTATGTTTGTAAGTGAGCCTTTGACAAAATGCACCCGTCTTCTATCTTCTTATTAATATTACTTGGTAAGCTGTATGCCAGAATCATTTGAGTGAGGATTTTCTAAGCATTGTACCTCATGCCTTGTAGGTTAATTAAATTCACAGAGATTTCTTCCATTGGTTCTCTGTCTGGCCTCTGCTTTTCCTACAACTTCTTTGGGTGTTCATGTGTTCATCTATTTACAGGCACTCTGCACGCGCACATATACCTAGATTTTTTTTTTCTTTACAGCTGTGTCTCTTTCCTGCTGTTGTTTAACAAACATGTAAATAAAGAATAATGATTTTTTTGCTATTTATGCACAAAAGGCTCTACTTGTTTACACTTAAGTTTTATTTCAAGACCAAGGATTGATTACCTGCAGCTCTTCCTGCAATCCCTTGAAATTTTCTTCTTTATATGCAACAGTAGCATCAGAAATCAACCTATCAGATATTCTGACTTTATCCTTAAAATAAGGTGGTGGCAGCCAAATAACAGTCCTATTGGATACCTTCAAAGCTACTTTCACACATGATGGTTTCTCACAATTAAATATGATGGTATAACATGACGGAGTCATCACCTCCAAATATCCACTTACATTCTTCCCTTTGCTGGTAATTTTAGGAAGTGGATTATGAAGGGCTCAGTTGATAATGGTTAATGACAGATCACAGTCTGTATGATTTATTTCTGAAGTTCTTACACATTTCAAGCCAGTTTAACTACACGCCATTTAACAATGTCCCGTACATTACCATGCAATATTAATTGTTTCACACTGAAACTTTAAGGCTGTAAGAACACATAATTAGACTACGTACATTATTTCCATTATTTCCAAACATACACGTCTGAATACAGATGTGGCCAATCAGCAGCAATAACGGACTCACCCACACTACTGTATCACACTAAGTGTGCACATAAAATGACAATCACAATTTGAATAGGGTTGTCCGTGTCAGTGGGCAAAGATTACTCCTAAATGCTGAAGATAGCTTAACCATGCAGTAGCTGCTGTAATATCGCATTCAGTCTATGGTAACACTATGCAATAAATTTAGAAAAAGTGTCAAAAAATACAACAAACATTCCCTGTCTGACTGTAAGTACCCCGATACCCATAAATAATGTTGAACTGGCCACTAGCTGTGCCAAAAGTTGGACATAGTTACTGAATGTCTCGTGAGTAACAAATCCATCAAAGACATTTCTACCCTTATAAACCTACTGTTGGTGGTATGATTGTGAAGTGGAAACAGGAAGGAACTACCAGAGCTAAACAAAGACCAGGCTGATCTCGTGTACTGATAGAGAGGGTCTGTCGAGTTTTGCAGATGGTAGTTGTAAAAAAATTCTAAGATATCCGTGGAAGGAATCAATCGTGAGTTCCAAAGTGCTACCAACAAGCACAGTGACTGCGTGAATGGAGCTGAAAAGAATGGGACACAATGGCCAAACTGCTCCTCATAAGCCACTTATTTCTATCGTCAGTGCTAAGCGACGCTTGAGATGGTGTGAAGAGCTTTGTGCCTGGGCAGTCGATGACTGAAATGAGTGATTTGCAGTGATTACTCATGCTGAAATTGTGACAAATGGATGGTGGGGTCTGGAACATTATGTGCTGTCATATGTAGTACTAACAGTGAAGTGTGGAGGAGGCAGTGGTATGGTATGAAGACATTCTTCATGGTTAAGGTGTGGTCCCATTATCACACTTAAAAAAATACTAGGTACAGAAGAATATGAACACATGTTATGGCATAGTGTACTGCATACAATAGAGGAACAGTTGAGGTACTATGATTGATTGTATCAGCATGGTAATGCTCTCTGTCATAAAACAGCATCTGTGAGGCAGTGGTTTGTGGACAGTAACATTCACAGTGATAGAGACTGGCTGGCCCAGAGTCCTGACCTGAACCCAGTGGAACACTTTTGAGATGAGCTAGAATGTTGGCTGTGCTCCAGACCCCAGCATCCACCATCACTACCATCAATGTAACCAACATATGGGACTGAACATATGTAAACATTATAGGGTTATGGAAAAAATGTTAGGGATAACAAACATGTTATGATACAACCAGTCAAAATTTAAGGTTGTGAAATGGTGATGAAGGTGATGTTAACAACTGCAGTAAGAACTTTCGCATTATTAAGTGTGTAGCACTGCGATGAATATAATTTCTATATTTGTAACGGTTATTATTAAATGTTGAAATTGATATTGGAGGTGAGTTTGTAGCAAGTTCAGTAGGTTAAGTGAGAT
This sequence comes from Schistocerca cancellata, assembly GCF_023864275.1. NCBI lineage: Eukaryota > Metazoa > Arthropoda > Insecta > Orthoptera > Acrididae > Schistocerca > Schistocerca cancellata. The sequence continues at coordinate 803,628,181 of NC_064627.1, read as the reverse complement.
AAATGAAATTTTTCACTTGCTCTACTGCCAACAGGCTAATTTTGTGAAATCATGAATTCAGCTGTATCTGAACTCTGTGGGTATTGGCAGCAAATAATTATATAGAAGAATAGTAACATTTGTTTTTGCATATAAATAATTAATGTGTGATTAACTACAAACACCAACTACAATGTTTCAGTGAAAGAACACTTCCTTCACAATTGAGTATTCTGTAACTTTATTGTCACACACTGTTTTCTTTCCTTTTTTATTGTATTCTTTTATTTTTCATACATTCTGTGCAGTGGTGTGAGTTAAAGATAATTGGTAATATTCGTTCGTCACTACCTACTGGCTTTGCAGAAAGTCAATTTTAAAACACCATGAAAATAAGAGAATGACAATAACATACAAGAATTGGAACATAGCAGAGACTCTGAATGAATGTGTGAATCTCCAGTGAGAAAAAGTGTTACTTACATGTTTCGGTTCTACAGAAAGCATATTCTAAGTAAAAATTGAACCTACAGAAAAGTGTACATCTTATTGTTAGTATAATATATTAGGGTAAGGATGACAGATCATCTTTCTGTTGGGTCTTTGTTAAGTAAATACGGGAGATTGTACTGAATGAGACAATACTACTAAATTTTAATCATATGAGTGAGTAAGTATTAAGTGATGACAGAGTTGGAATTTTACAGCACTTCAACAGTGGCCTGTAAGCTGTCCACTGACATATCTTGTGAATTGTTATGCTACCCTTTTCTGTTCTTAGGAGTATCCTTTGTGAAAGCCCAGAACTGCTTCAGAATAATATTTTCTATGACATAATTGAGTGAAAATATACAAAGAAAAATAGCTTTCTTATGTCAGTATCAGTGACAGTGCAGATTATTCTGAAAATCGAACCAGCTGCACTGTGGCTCTGCAAAGGATCCTGAAAGTGATACTTTCAAGAAAGCTTGTTCTTATACTATGCTTCCTGTAGAACTGAAACACGTGAGCAACACTTTCTCTCAATAGAGGTCCACACAGTCATTCAGAGTATCTGGTATGTTGCAGTTCTTATATGTTATTGCCACTATCTGTTTGTATGGGTGAAATGGCTAGGTGAAATTATTTTGTACATTTTAGTCCAATAAAAAAAAAGTAGTACATTAAAATTTATTCTTTACTTTTTAGTCTTGTGTGTGCCAAGTGTTTCAGTCGATTTAACACATTTTGATGAGATCAAAACGGAGACGTTGTAAATTTTAGGTTTGTTTCAGTTTCTCTCCATCTGAGTGAACCAATATATTGATTTCTTCTATGTATATCTCATAAAGAGACCATGATGGTGAAAAGTAGATATATTAGAATTCACACAGAGACTTACCAGCAACCGTTCTTATCAGTAAACTTTTGTGACTGGATCAGGGAAAGAGGAAAATGACAGTGGTATAAAAGTGCCTCCACAACACACCAAGCTAGAAAGTGAGTTAAGATTGCATTGTCATTGTTTCCTGAGTTACGTTGAAAGTTTCAAGTCTATAGCTCTTCAGAAAGTTAGTTTAGAATCAATTCCAATTTGTACTGGACAGACAAAGACAAACAGGCAGGCAGGCAGACAGACAGATAGATAGATAAGAAAGTAACCTAATAAAAATGTGTTAAATTAATTATTGAAATAAAATGATTTTTAATGTAACACATTTTAAAATAGACTGAAAAGTATAAACTAATTTCTTCTAGGCAGATACAGATTCCTAATCCCATACAGATAGACGTGAAAAATTTTGCTGGTGAATTTTGAATGGCTACAAAAATATGTGTTGCATTCAAAACAAAAAATGTGGGATGCATGCAATAGATGGTAGTAAGGAGATGATCTGTTCATGCATCAATTATGTATTGCATACACACCATGTTTTTTGATTTAAATTCTGTATTTTCATAGCTATTAAAAATTCACCAACACAAATTTTCAGTATTATCTGTATGAGGCTAGGAATCTATAATGAGCCAGGAGAAATTATTTTACACTTTTTGTCCATTTTAAAAATGTGTTATATTTGAAAAATTATTTAAATATTTATTTTCTACTTTTTAGTCTGGTTTGTGTCAGACTTTTCAATCGATTTCACAGATTTTGATATCACAACAGAGATATGTGGTAAATTTCGGGATTATTTCAGTTTCTCATCACCTGAGTCAACCAATACATTGCTTGCTCCTACAATTGTCTCACAAAAAGGCCTCAAAGGTAGAAATGAGAGAGACTTAAGCTCACATAGGGACTTACTGGCAACAGTTCTTACTATGAAACATTTGCGGGTGGAACACTAAGAGGGGGGTGTTGCAGCAGTACACTAAGTACCTTCCACCACCCACCAGACATGAGAGTGGGTTAATACTGCATTGTCATTGAGTTTGAGCTATGTCGAAAGTTTCAAGCTTTTAGCTCTTCAGAAAATTAATTTAAAATCAGTTGCAAAATTTGTACTGAAGAAACAGACGAGAATGCGACCTAATAAAAATGTGTTAAAAAGGCAAAAGTTGTGAGTTTGAGACTTAGTCTGGCACACAGTTTTAATCTACCAGGAAGTTTCATGTGGTATAAATAGCTTCAAAGAAGTGAAGTAATTCATTTCATAAATAACAATAAGCCTGACCTTTCATGTAGGTAAAATTAAGTGGATATAATATACAGTAACAACTGTGATGTCATGATTTCATTCCCCTCAGAATTGGTTTAACACTGGAAGGAAAAAAGTTAAGATTATGAACTGAATGTGGGCTGTTAATTCAGAACAGAGGAAGAGCATATTCAGCTTTAATGCAAGCATGAAAGTAACTTGAAGCTGACCTACCTGGTGATAACATATACCATAAACATGAAATTTTTCTTGATTTTTACTGCTTTTATTATGAAATAATTTTTAGCAGGAACATTATCATTGATTTTCAGTGTGTGATATGACTAAATGAAATTTTTATGTGTTTAAGTTTTATTTTGCTTTGTTCTTCGTGAAATCGCAGTTTTTAATTCTACACACTGTTACCTCATCTGCTTCAGAGAGTGCATTGCAGTTGGCAAATTCTCTAAGTGGTTTTCCTTTATCAACAGATATCATGAAAAGTATAATTTTCTTAAGTGCTATGAAAAGGACAGTAAAATGTATTATTGTAGTCTCACACTGAAAATTTCATTCAAATACAGACCATACATTTCCTGTTTACTGATCAGTTTTGGTGACCAAATGCTCTTGCACTAAAAATTATAACTTTTGAAACCAGAACTACTTTTCCTCATGAAAGAGGGAAAATTAGGATTGGAGCTCATGGCACTGCATTAAGCAGTATTTTCCTCAAGAACCCTCTATTCCTTTTTGCTGTTATATGTCTTTAGTCTTTATTATATATGCACGAGGAAGACCAGTGAAGTCTTTTATTCAAAAATATTGAAACGACACTCTCAAATTGCCAAGAAAAGTTACAGCAGGGGATTGAGGTGTAGGGAGTTCAATGTCTTGGGTTTTTTTTTTTTTTTTGTGTGTGTGTGGGGGGGGGGGGGGGGCACAGTGACACTCCTGAAGAGTGTTGATAAGAATATTCTTCGACAGATTCCACTGTAGCTTGGTTGTTATTTCATTTTCCATTACATATACTACAATCCATTTGTCTTGTGGCGTGATTCATGTTGTTTTTACACGATGTTTCTAAAATTAATGTAAAAAAAATGAGAGGGAGCATAGAATGGGTCATAATAAGCAACTTCCACATAGCAACCCATGTCCGCATTCCTTAGCATTCAGCTCTAGGTGTCATTTAACATCATTATGTGCCTGCGGGAAGACAGGATAACCCACCATTGAAGCTGAAATGGTGACAGGTATGTGTGTATATATATATATATATATTTTTTTCCCTTTTCGTGACACCTGAAACGTGTTTCTTACAAAACACCTATTGCGATGGACGAAGAGCTGATAGTGTGAATTACGGCAGCCTCTGATGCGATCCCCACTTTTTAAATGGTGCTTGAAAGGGTGTGACAATCACTCTGGTATTGTTGTATGGTTTGAATTCAAGCAGGAGGGCATAATTTCAAGCTGTTTTTGTAACTGTTCTCCAATAAAGGTCATGAAACATGAACCCCGTCTCTTTTAGCTTGATGTCACAAAGAAATTGATAATGTTTCCCTGCAGATCTGTTACTGTGTTGACTCTGATGGCAGGTTGTATGCCTACCTTCCTTGCAGCACGTAATACTATTTAAATTATGCCTAGTGCCAAATTCAATGGGATGCAGACATTGGGTGCTATGTGAAAGTTGCACGATATGACCCACTCTAACAACTGTGTCATTTTTACATTCGTTTTAGAAACACCCTGTATAAAGAAGCCTTATAACTCTCTGCAGAATTTTTACTATTTCATTCATTTGTAAGTCTATCCTGCTTAAATTGTTTCCTTATGCTAGAGATGTGAGGTTAATCTATGAATCCTTTATGGCTCTAAAATAAAAGCATTTTAAAATCAGTTGTGGCTGATTGCATTATTCACCAACATTCATTAACAGCCATAGAGTTCACAAGATCTGACATAGCTAAAATAACATATAAATCCTTCGTTTCTAAGAGAACCAGCAATAATTTTAACGGCCGTTGTAAATAAATAAACTATAGTCTCAGTAGGCCACTCACTACTAAAGGATCTCTTACAAATATGGAATAAAGATGGAGAATACTGCCAGTGTTGTTGGGCATTGCTGTCCCTTCTTTGTCTGTTACTGAAATAAATAAAATGTAAAGTATGTCTTTAATTGAAGACACAATGTAAACATTCTTTTAGTAGTGAAAATAAAAGAAACAAGCAGGTCTTTACAGTGTAAAGTCTAAACTTAAAACTTACTAGAAGTTTGATGAGAGCAAGTTTCACTGCTTTTCTGCATATTGATGTTGCTCATAGACGGAAAATGGTTTGCTAGGTAGTGGTTGGTCGGGAGGAACATAAATAAGATTAAAATATTGCTGAGTGTACAGACAATGTGCTCTTTCAGAGCTAACTTGCAAACAGTGTAAGAGTCTGTAAGCATCCATTATAAGGATCTGTGACTTGAGGCTCTTTGATGTAGATAGCTATACTCATATGGTGAGCAGGAGTTACTCTTTCATTATTACGTTTTCTCTGTGAGTTACACAATGCATCTGTTTCTATACATCAAAGAGTAACAGTAATGGACATTAGTGGCAGTGTCTGTAACTGTGATACAACACAGCCAAATTGTTTGCAGATTTCATTGAAATGAATAAGTGTGACAAACATCAAAAACAAGTATATTGGTGCACTTGTTGAAAAACTGGGCTCAAAGAAGGGAGGAGTGATGTTTAGATTGTCATTAAGTCAATCAGGTACTAGTTTTGTGGTGTTACGTGAAATCACTTTTGGAAAATATCCTTATTGTTCCTTCATAGGGCACATGACATGTTTCCTTCATCACCCTTGTCCTTGGTACCAGTAAAACTTCCCTAATCTTTCTACCTTCTCATGACCAAAGGGACATCATCAGATGATGCTGGAAACTTAATATTTTACAAGGTACTGTAACAGGCTTTCTTTAAGAAACACAGATAGATCTGTGTTACATGCAATTGATAGGTAATCATTTTGTGCCACATCTTCTTAGGAAAGTGTGCTTGAAAACCTGAATCAACAACATAATGTTGACTGTAATTCGATCTCAATCGGTATATGATTAAAGTACGATGGGTGAAACTATTTTATTGAGTGAACGTTATTGGTGGTATTAACTGGTATTTCACCATTAATATGTAGTTGAATTGCAGAGTCTTGTTTGCAACGATGTCACAGTATTGTTAAAATACATAAAATCCTTGTAAGGCAGACTGTATATGTTCGAATATGTCATGTAAAGATGTTTGGCACTTGCAGAACTGATTGTGTCTGGTTGCAGACTAGCATTTTCACTTTACTGTAGACAGCAGTTGCTGTTACTTTATTCATATTAAAAATTTCACTCATCACATGGTTCATTATTTTTCACCATATTGCCCATAGCACTATGTCCCTAAATACGTTTTTTTCACGAAATCATGTATGTGTGTGTTTCTTATTGTAAATGGATTATAGTAGGGGTTGATGTGGTATAGATAACAATAAGTAAATTAGCAGCCCCACCATTGTTTCTGGACACTCCTGCTTCACAGTCAAATCCAAATAGACAAAAAATAAAGAAATGATGAAATTGTAGTTACACACAATGCATTGGTTTGTAATAAATATCGTGAGTACCCTATCCTCCCTGATCGACAATGGGTCCAGTGGTGTTAGACTGGTTGAGGGGACAGTACCTGATGATACGTTATATGTACTATTTGTTGAAATGTAAGTTAATGGATTTGACATTCTTATACAAGCCGCTCTGAAACGGTTTGTTCAGACTATCATGGGAGGAAGAAAACATCAAAAGAAATACATTTAGTTATGGTACATATAGTCCCTGACAGCAGTTTCTGATGGTAGGGACAATTTACACATAGAGTAGTTTGGAATGATAATTACAGCACTGGCATTCATAGGAACTGCTTGAATGTACAACCAGTGGCTAGTATACATGAAGTACACTGTCAGACTATTGATAGTCATGTCCATTCGAAGACCCCTGGCATGTCCACAGTGGTAGCAGCAGCAATGGCAGTTCTAGCGATGAGGTCTTCTTCTGTTTCCGCAGTGGTTTCATACAGCCGGTACTTCATATGCCCTCAGAGGAAGAAGTCCAGAGTGACATCAGGTGACTTGGATGGGCAGGTCACAGGGCCACCTCAGCCGATTCATCAGTTCGCAAAGATGAGTCTCAGATGATACCTCATAAAAATGCTGGGATGGCACACCATTGTACTGGAAGTACATCCTTTGTCTAACATTCAGAGGTACATCCTGCAGCAGTTCTGGTAACACACATTCCATGGAGATGCAATATCTCCAACTGTTGAGGCAGAATGGAAGAATGTACATTCCAATCAACCTATCACTGAGAATTCCTGTCCACACATTAATTTCTGTCAGTGAGCACATGTTCAAGAGCCTCATGGATTCACATGCCCAAGTGTGTGAACTGTGGGTATTTGAATGTCAATACACGTTTCCACTCAGTGACACCAACACAAGATCATATGTCATCACTAAAAAATATTCCCTAACATTATAAGGTGACTTAGAGACCATATGTTGATTGTCAAAATACATTTGTTTTGCTGTTCATTACCTCATCCTAACACTGCCTTATTTACACGATCCTGAAATGGTAAAATTTTTTAAAAATTGTATTGTACCAGCTCAATCCTGACTTTTTTTTTTAAAAAAAAAAAAAGTGTCATACACGAATTCAACACCAGAACGAACTCAAATCTGCATGTGTTATGTGCTGCAAACACACACCATTGGAAAAAGGGAACATTGCTCTTGGGCCTCGAGCTGTTCAACAAGCTTCCCATATGTATTACGTCTATTGAAGACAACATACAATTCAGTAAAGCTGTGAAGTCATATTTTTTGTATTAATGGTTTTACTCTTCAAAAGAATATGTAGAAAAGTAATTTCGTTCATTGTGTTTAAATACAAAACACGAACTACAGGGTTATTACAAATGATTGAAGCGATTTCACAGCTCTACAATAACTTTATTATTTGAGATATTTTCACAATGCTTTGCACACACATACAAAAACTCAAAACGTTTTTTTAGGCATTCACAAATGTTCGATATGTGCCCCTTTAGTGATTCGGCAGACATCAAGATGATAATCAAGTTCCTCCCACACTCGGCGCAACATGTCCCCATCAATGAGTTCGAAAGCATCGTTGATGCGAGCTCGCAGCTCTGGCACGTTACTTGGTAGAGGAGGTTTAAACACTGAATCTTTCACATAACCCCACAGAAAGAAATCGCATGGGGTTAAGTCGGGAGAGCGTGGAGGCCATGACATGAATTGCTGATCATGATCTCCACCACGACCGATCCATCGGTTTTCCAGTCTCCTGTTTAAGAAATGCCGAACATCATGATGGAAGTGCGGTGAAGCACCATCCTGTTGAAAGATGAAGTCGGCGCTGTCGGTCTCCAGTTGTGGCATGAGCCAATTTTCCAGCATGTCCAGATACACGTGTCCTGTAACGTTTTTTTTTTTTTTTTTTTTTTTTTTCCCCCCCCCCCAGAAGAAAAAGGGGCCGTAAACTTTAAACCGTGAGATTGCACAAAACACTTTAACTTTTGGTGAATTGCGAATTTGCTGCACGAATGCGTGAGGATTCTCTACCGCCCAGATTCGCACATTGTGTCTGTTCACTTCTCCATTAGGAAAAGATGTTGCTTCATCGCTGAAAACAAGTTTCGCACTGAACGCATCCTCTTCCATGAGCTGTTGCAACCGCGCCGAAAATTCAAAGCGTTTGACTTTGTCATCGGGTGTCAGGGCTTTTAGCAATTGTAAACGGTAAGGCTTCTGCTTTAGCCTTTTCCGTAAGATTTTCCAAACCGTCGGCTGTGGTACGTTTAGCTCCCTGCTTGTTTTATTCGTCGACTTCCGCGGGCTACGCGTGAAACTTGCCCACACGCGTTCAACCGTTTCTTCGCTCACTGCAGGCCGACCCGTTGATTTCCCCTTACAGAGGCATCCAGAAGCTTTAAACTGCGCATACCATCGCCGAATGGAGTTAGCAGTTGGTGGATCTTTGTTGAACTTCGTCCTGAAGTGTCGTTGCACTGTTATGACTGACTGATGTGAGTGCATTTCAAGCACGACATACGCTTTCTCGGCTCCTGTCGCCATTTTGTCTCACTGCGCTCTCGAGCGCTCTGGCGGCAGAAACCTGAAGTGCAGCCTCAGCCGAACAAAACTTTATGAGTTTTTCTACGTATCTGTAGTGTGTCGTGACCATATGTCAATGAATGGAGCTACAGTGAATTTATGAAATCGCTTAAATCATTTGTAATAGCCCTGTACTTAATGGAGCTATTTTGTTAATACTGTTGCAATGTATTATAAGACCATAATCTACCCATAACATAGCTTAACAATGTTAACAGATTTTATCAGACTTCTGTAACTCACTGTGTACTGTCATATCACATTGATTAAATAAATAAATACCTCCTATATTAATTTGAAAGAATACTTTTGGAACACCGTGTATATGATGATTGCTTAATTAAACTTGAGAATTAAAACAGAGTGAGTTGAAGGCTTTCTGTGTGTTGTAGTATTGTTAAATAAAATGATTCAGCCTACCTGCAGATAGCTACACATACAAGATGGGCCACAGGTAGAAAACATGGAAATGCAGGCAGAATCTGCAGTATGCATAGTATGATTGATACAGAATCTTGGCAGTTGTAGTTTACTTTAAAAGCACTGCCACTGCATGGAGATTATCAATCACTTGTGCTCTTAAGAAAACTGTGGAACACAGTTGGAACTCAAAGTAGGTCTATTTGCTGTAAACCGTGTTTGGTGCTCAGGCATGCAAAGAAGTATGTCTAGACAAATGAAACCTGTATATGCAGCATAATCGTCAATATGGAGAGCTGTGTGCCGATTAGCAACAGGATGTTCTTTTTTGACAAATTATTGATTTGGACATTTGTTATCATTGGCTTCATGTGTTTTAATTCCACTGTAGTTAACTTAATTTACCATTTCTGTTGTTTTTGTTTTAATTTTTGCTATGACTGACCCTTACCAGTTTCCATTCTTATCCACAAGCAAACAGGCTAGTTTCTAATAACTTAAATGTTAACAGACATCAAATTGTTAACTTACTTCCTTTCATTGTCTGCTTTGCAGCATCGTATTGGGCAAGTGCTGGTGGCTGATGTTTGCCTGGTACACACTTACGAATTACTCAGTGTGTAGAAACATGTTGAGAATGTTGTAGCGGAAGTACTCTTCAGACAATACAGTCATGGCATGATGTTTTTGCAAAATAATGCAACTGCCTTTAGACCGGATGCTAGATGAGGTGGTAGCATTAGGTCATCAATATCAGAATCTGGCTGGATTGTCAGCCCTTGCGGGATGAGCACCTGAAGGTTCTAGTAAAACATCATTAACAAACAAGCATTTATTGTTTCAAAATATACTGTTGCCTTTATTGATGGCTGCTACCATACACACCATACCATGTTGGCCACTGCCGACACCCAATGATGTCACAGCATGTTAGTCGCAGCTCGGTTGGTGTTGTCCACCCTGTCTCTAGTGTTTGCAGCTCTAGGCAGTGGGTTACCAGAGCACTGTCATTGACATCATAGACAGTGTCCCAGTAAGCACCCACTGGCTATGCATGGAGTGTGTGACATAGGTCTGGGTCACACTGTGGCCTCCAACAGGAGAAAGGCATGCGCCATCAAAGTGTGTGTACTGCAACAGAAGGCGGGCATTAGTAGTGGCACACCCTTCTGTGATGCCAGTTGTTAACTGCTCCCTGGACCCACAGGTTAGGCCACTAGAAGACCTGATGGTGGATGTCACCCACAGCTCCCCACCACACTTCGCTCGAATGGCTGCACTGCAGCTTTCAGTGGCAGTGCCCTCCAGGCAGGACACGTAGAACATGTCTACAATGTACATCTTTATCTGTATTCCCATAACCCATTGTCTTATGAATGACACAGAGTGCTTTGGATGCCATTATTGTTTACTCCTCATCCTGTTCCATTCATGAACAATGCACAGGAAGAATAATTGCAGTGAAGCATATGCAATAATGTGAATTTCTTTAAATTTAGTGCTGCAGTTATTTTGGTGATTGTATGTGGGAAATAGTAATACGTTGCCACATTTTTCTTGAAGTATACCCTCTCCGTGATGCCCAGTACCTCTCTAGTTGTTTCTGACTGGAGTTTGATGAAAATCTGTCTGTTGAAACACACCGTTTTTCTGTAGTTCATTTTGATCTTCTTTTCTGACCCTATTTGGTAAGGTTTCCAATCTGATGAGTGGTCTCAAGAATCAGTCAAACGAGGGTATTGTAAGTTATCTCTTTCATTTCCTTAGGACTATTCCATTGACTCTGAGCCCAACGTCTGCTTTCTTCATAACGAGTTTTTTGTGATCCAACTGTAGGTTGCACCTGACACATACTCATTGATATTTTTTCAGTGGCTGATAAACAATAGTGTAATTGAACTGCCATGAGACTTTCTGCCAATTTAAACACAATATGTTAATTTTATTTATGTTGTATGTCAACTCTCTGTCCTTCCACAAAGTGTTGATCCCCTGCAGTTCTTCCTGTGTATTTCTATTTTTCTAGTTTTGCAGCTATGCTGCATACGACAACATTATGGCTGAACATCCACACAAAACTGTATCCACCAGATCTGGTGTTGTACTTATTGTCATTTCCCATCTCCCATGAATTGGACTTCAATGAACTATCACAATTAGTGCTGATAATAAAATATTCCTCTTGGTTACATTTAATGGTGGATTTTAAAAGTTTGCTAACTGTAATCACAAATAAAAATAAAAGTATTGTGAATTTTCCTTCCAGATTAAAATTGTTTTGGGTCCCTTCAGGCTCCCAGGTACATGCCATTTTCTTTGACTTCCGGAAGGCATTCGATACAGTTTCGCACTGTCACCTGATAAACAAAGTAAGAGCCTACGGAATATCAGACCAGCTGTGTGGCTGGATTGAAGAGTTTTTAGCAAACAGAAGACAGCATGTTGTTCTCAATGGAGAGACAGCTACAGATGTTAAAGTAACCTCTGGTGTGCCACAGGGGAGTGTTAGGGGACCATTGCTTTTCACAATATATATAAATGATCTAGTAGATAGTGTTGGAAGTTATATGCAGCTTTTTGCGGATGATGCTGTAGTATACAGAGAAGTTGCAGCATTTGGGGGGGGGGGGGGGGCAGGAAGATCTGCAGCGGATAGGCACTTGGTGTAGGGAGTGGCAACTGACACTCAACGTAGACAAATGTAATGTATTGCGAATACGTAGAAAGCAGGATCCTTTATTTATGATTATATGGTAGCGGAACAAACACTGGTAGCAGTTACTTCTGTAAAATACCTGGGAATATGCGTACGGAACGATTTGAAGTGGAATGATCATATAAAATTAATTGTTGGTAAGGAGGGTGCCAGGTTGGGATTCACTGGGAGAGTCCTTAGAAAATGTAGTCCATCAACAAAGGGGGTGGCTTACAAAACACTTGTTCGACCTATACTTGAGTATTCCTCATCAGTGTGGGAACCGTACCAGGTCGGGTTGTCAGAGAAGATAGAGAAGATCCAAAGAAGAGCTGCGCATTTCGTCACAGGGTTATTTGGTAAGCGTGATAGCGTTACGGAGATGTTTAGCAAACTCAAGTGGTAGACTCTGCAAGAGAGGTGCTCTGCATCGCGGTGTAGCTTGCTGTCCAGGTTTCGAGAGGGTGCGTTTCTGGATGAGGTATCGAATATATTGCTTCCACGTACTTATACCTCCCGAGGAGATCACAAATGTAAAATTAGAGAAATTCGTGGGCACACGGAGGCTTTCCGGCAGTCGTTCTTCCCGCGAATCATACGCGACTGGAACAGGAAATGGAGGTAATGACAGTGACATGTAAAGTGCCCTCTGCCACACACTGTTGGGTGGCTTGAGAGTATAAATGTAGATGTAGATGAAAGAGGAACTTTGCCTTTCAAGGGAACTGCTCTGAAAAGGCAAGATTTTTGCTGCAAGTCCACATATGGCACAAAATTTTAATGTTTCAGGAAATTTCACAATACTATACACTATTTTATAGAGTGAAAGATTTATATGTCTCTCCTACTGCTGCTAGTCATTCTGTTTCTGGTTGAACTCTGAAATGAAGCAAGGGATAAACAACTGTTTATTTGCTTCCCTACAAGCCATGATGTCTCTTATTTTGTCTTTGCAGTCTATGCAGGACATGTAAGTTGCTGGCAGTAGGATTGTTCTAAAGTCAGTCACAGATGTCAGTACTCCAAACATTCCCAACTGTTACAGAAGGTATTTTAAGTCAGTTAAGTTTGCAACCAGATGAAAATGAGCATTTTTGTCACCAAATGCATTTTGTTATACTGGAAATAAATGTAATGAGAGGTATTAACAAACTGACTTTCATTCTAGATCAGAAAACAGTTAAAAAAGATTTGATTTTACTTATGTTATCAACATCTTTTTTAAGAATCTTTTTCATTCTTGAAAGAGAGTCAGTTTGTAAATATCTTTCATTAGAGACCACTGATAGTGTTTTATTTCAATAAAAGGAAATGCATTTGGTGACAAAAACGCGAATTTTCTTGTAGTTGAAAAAGGTGGAATTAAAATACCTTCAATAATTATGAAGCAACTATGGACAATATGGTCACACAAACAAAGAATTTCATTTCTGAACAGTGTTTCCCAGAAGAAACATCATCTTTCCTTGAGGGATTGCCATTTTTGTTCACGCATCATTTGTGTAATGTTAGTGTGTTGAGCAAACATTGTGCTAGCAGATGTAGCAGGACCCCTCTGAATCGCTTCTTTGTTTTGTGGGGTTCCCAAACACTTTAGCAGTACTCAAGAATCAGCTGCATAAGTCTTACCTATAAGTTTGCCTCTAAGCATGACCTGCACTAATCTAGAATTCTCCCAATAAACTGAAATCATCGACTCGCCTTCCCTGCCACTCATCCTAGGTGTTCGTTCCATTTCATACCACTTTAGGTGTTATGACTAGATTTTTAATCAGTATGGCTGTTTCAAGCAGCACACTAATAATATAGTAGGACGACAAAAATCATAGGATACATCGGAATACACATCAGATCTCCTTATGCCTGGCATAGCACAGTAACTCGATGTGGCATGGACTCAAAAAGTTGTAGGTAGTCCCCTGCAGAAATACTGAGAGATCCTGCCTCTATAGCCATCAATAATTGTGAAAGTGTTGCTGGTGCAAGATTTTGTGCACGAACTGACCTCTCAATTATATCCCATGAATGTTTGATGGGATTCATGTCAGACGATCTGGATGGCCAAATCATTTGCTCGAATTGTCCAGAATGTTCCTGAAACAAGATGCAAACAGTTGTGACCCTGTGACATGGTACATTGCTGTCAATAACAGCTTCATTGTTGTTTGGGTACATGAAGTACAGGAATGGCTGCAAATGGCCTTGATGTAGCTGAACATAACTGTTTCTGGTCAATTATCAGTTCATTTGGAGTAAAGGACCCAGACCATTTCATGTAAACAGAGCTCACACCATTATGGAGTCACTACCTGCCTGCACACTACCTTGTTGACAACTTGGATCCATGGCTTCATGGTGTGTGCACCACACTTGAACCCTACCATCAGCTGTTAACAACAGAAATTGGTATTCACCTGACCAGACCATAATTTTCCAGTGGTCTGTGGTCCAGCTTACATGGTCATGATCCCCAGGAGAGGTACTTCATGCGATGTCGTGGTGTTAGCAAAGGCACTCTCATTGGTTGTCTGCTGTCACAGTCTGTTAACACCAAATTTCACCACATTGGCCTAACAGATACATTCATCGTACATTTCTAGCATTTGTAGATTTAGAGAAAGCTTTTGATAATGTTGATTGGAATACTCTCTTTCAAATTCTAAAGGTGGCAGGGGTAAAATACAGGGAGCGAAAGGCTATTTACAATTTGTACAGAAACCAGATGGCAGTTATAAGAGTCAAGGGGCATGAAAGGGAAGCAGCGGTTGGGAAGGGAGTGAGACAGGGTTGTAGCCTGTCCCCGATGTTATTCAATCTGTATATTGAGCAAGCAGTAAAGGAAGCAAAAGAAAAATTCGGAGTAGGTATTAAAGTTCATGGAGGAGAAATAAAAACATTGAGGTTTGCCGATTATATTGTAATTCTGTCAGAGACAGACTTGGAAGAGCAGTTGAACGGAACGGACAGTGTCTTGAAAGGAGGATATACGATGAACATCAACAAAAGCAAAACGAGGATAATGGAATGTGGCCGAATTAAGTCCGGTGATGCTGAGGTAATTAGATTAGGAAATGAGACGCTTAAAGTAGTAAAGGAGTTTTGTTATTTGGGGAGCAAAATAACTGATGATGGTCGAAGTAGAGAGGATGTAAAATGTAGACTGGCAATGGCAAGGAAAGCGTTTCTGAAGAAGAGAAATTTGTTAACATCGAGTATAGATTTAAGTGTCAGGAAGTCGTTTCTGAAAGTATTTGTATGGAGTGTAGCCATGCATGGAAGTGAAACATGGACGATAAATAGTTTGGACAAGAAGACAATAGAAACTTTTGAAATGTGGTGCTACAGAAGAATGCCGAAGATTAGATGGGTAGATCACATAACTAATGAGGAGGTATTGAATAGAATTGGGGAGAAGAGGAGTTTGTGGCACAACTTGACTAGAAGAAGGGATCGGTTGGTAGGACATGTTCTGAGGCATCAAGGGATCACGAATTTAGCATTGGAGGGCAGCGTGGAGAGTAAAAATCGTAGAGGGAGACCAAGAGATGAATACACTAAGCAGATTCAGAAGGATGTAGGTTGCAGTAAGTACTGGGAGATGAAGCTTGCACAGGATAGAGTAGCATGGAGAGCTGCATCAAGCCAGTCTCAGGACTGAAGACAACAACAACAACAACAACAACAACAACAACAACATGTCCCACATTGATTTCTCTGGTTATTTAATGCAGTGTTGCTTCTCTGTTAGCACTGACAACTGTTTGAAAGGCTGCTGCTCTCAGTCGTTACGTGAACACCATCGGCCACTGCGTTGTCTGTGGTGAGATGTAATGCCTGAAATTTGGTATTCTCGGCAGACTCTTGAAGCTGTAGATGTTGGAATATTGAATTGCCAAAGTATTTCTGAAGCGGAATAACTTGTGCATCTAGCTCCAACTACCATTCCGCATTCAGTGTGTCTAAAGTTCCTGTTGTGTGGCCATAATCACATCAGAAGCCTTTTCACATGAGTCTGAGCACTAATGACAACTCCACCAATGCACTGCCTTTTAATACCTCGTATATGTGATACTATAGCAATCTGTGTATATGCATATTGCTACCACATAACTTTTGTCACTTCAGTGTACTGTGTATTGGTAATCACCTCAGCTGCCTTTCTTCCAACTGACACAGATTTGATACCTAGGTCTGTGTGGCAGGCCAGGTTGCGGTTTCCGTTTGCGATCACTTATTTTCAGGGAGGGGGGAGGTGTTATCTGCCTCCCCACCCCACCCCACCCCACCCCACCCCACCCGTCACTGTGTACGCCCGTGGGTATAGAACGATGACGCTGCCACGTGGCCTCTGCCCACATTAAGTCGCCGTGCAGAAGCGGACGTGCCCGAGTCGGTGGCCGCTCCGGCGCTGCTGGCGCTGCCTGTCGGGGATTCCCCGCCGGCTTTACGAGCGCGCGGGTTCCCTCCCCGCCAATAAAGCGCGCCGGCCGTCCTTAAATTATGTCTCCCCGGCGCCCGCGCCGCGCCGCCCGGCATTTGCATACGGCCCGCCTGCAGGGTTTCATCAAAGTCGACGCCCGGCCAGCGGCGCTCCGCTCCGCTCGTTAATTGTGCGCGGCGGCCCAGGCGTCGGCACCGCGGCGCGCTCTCCCTCCGGGCAGCCGGTTTTATGGCGGCGCGCCAGCTCTGCGTGCCGTGTGTAAATGGATAGCGCCGCACCGCGCCACAGTCCGTCTTCTACGTCTGTTAGGCGTACGTGATTAGCAACTATAAGGGGACAATTTCGATAAGACAAGCGCCAGCCGCCGCCGCTATAAAGCCAGTGTACTCCGCGTGGCGCATTTGATTGCTGCTCACATGCAGACTAGAGACTACAGTACAGGTGGTCGTGCGGTCACGAACTTGGAGTGGACTTCCAAGGTTAACGTTGAATGATACAACATGTAATGTGGACTAGTACAGAGCATATATTTCAGTGTACGGAATACATGGGGTCGCACCCGGGGTGGGAAGTTGCTAGGTGTAGGCCAGACTAGGACGTCGAACAAACTAAAGAACGCGGACAACGGGACAGGCGGCAGCTAACGCTAAGATCTGTTGGCGGGCAGTCATGGGGTGTAGAACCACAGGCCGTGCATCCTAAGGAGGACGTCTGTTCTACTCGAGATGTGAATAACGAAAGTGACTGTGACTGTGTTCGCCCCCCCCCCCCCTCCGGACTCTGAAGAGCCCACTCAAGTGACCTGCCTCCCACACTCGCTGTCGCCGTAAGCTGATGCCGTGAATTCGCTAGCAACTGCAGCAAAGGGCTTGAAGGCTACTGTTGTCTGTAGCTTTTTAAACGGACAAAACTGCGCACACTCCGTTGCAGAGTGAAAATCTCATTTTGGAAACATCCCCCAGGCTGTGGCTAAGCCTTGTCTCCGCAATATCGTTTCTTCCAGGAGTGCTAGTCCTACAAGGTTCGTAGGAGAGCTTCTGTAAAATTTGGAAGGTAGGAGACGAGGTACTGGTGGAAGTAAGGCTGTGAGGGCGGGGCGTGAGTCGTGCTTGGGTAGCTCAGTTGGTAGAGCACTTGCCCGCGAAAGGCAAAGGTCCCAAGTTCGAGTCTCGTTCCGGCACACAGTTTTAATCTTCCAGGAAGTTTCAAAACTGCCTCGTGTCTGAAAGGCAGGCAGCTTGTGTAACGTAGGCACAGCCGAAGCTACTCTGGGAGAAAAGTGCTGAAGACTTGGTCGGGGCCTTTCAAATAAATTTTTAATAAACCAGTTCTCTAAATATTCATGGACTGGCTGCCACCAGTGTTTCAGTGATGGTATTTGCAACTTTAATAATACAGCACTATTCCGGTTATCCAAGTTAATGCGAACCCAAGACCACACAGATAACCGAAAAATGTGGGCGATCCAGAACATAAGGATATGTTTTACTGGAAACACAGACATGGTCTAGTCACATTGTGACCACCGCCCATGTGCAACGTCACCGTGTAATGATCACTCAAAGACGTCAGCTTGCAGCACTAGCACTAGAGTGTATATAAAGCGTCTCGGTGGGATGGACGGCGGGAAACATTAGAGTCGTTATCGTAATGCGGAAACGGACCGATTTATCTGATGTCCAAAAGGGCATGATGATCCGCTTTCGAGCCACTGGAAGCATTTCCGAAACGGCTAAGTTTGTAAACTGTTCGCGTGCCGTCGTTGTTAAAGTATACTGTGCGTGGTAAAATGCCACTATTTAAAACCAGCGTTGAGGTAACTTTGCTGCACCACGGGCCATGAACGACGGCTGCGGAGATGTGTACAGGCGAACAGACGTGCCACTGTTGAGCAACTGGTCGCCCAGGTGAACTAAGGGGCTATCAACAATATCTCCTCAACGACCGTTCAGCGAAAGCTGCTGCGTATGGGTCTCCAGAGCAGGCTCCTGGTTCATGCACTCGTGCTGACTGCTGTTCATTGGCTGGAATTTGCAGGTCAGTAGCGAAACTGGACCTTCACACAGTGGTGACAGGTGGCCTTCTTAGATGAATTCCTTTTTCCTTTACCGGACTGAAAGCAAACACCCTGCAATTATCGTTGGAAGGCTCCAGGCTGGACGAGGGAGCGTTATGGTTTGGGGAATGTGTTCATGGCATTCTGTGGGCTATCTCGTCATTCCGGAACGCACAGTGGATCAACACAAATGTCCATGTGTCCTTGGGGACCATGTCCACCCCTATAAGCAGTTCGTTTTTCCTCGCCATGATGACATCTATCAGCAGGACAATGCAACGTGTCACGGAGCTTGCAGTGTACGTTCGTGGTCCGATTTCTCGAGATTTAAAACCCAGTCGAGACTCTGTGGAACCTCATCAGTCAGGCAGTTGGCGCCATGAATCCTCGACAGAGAAACCTAGGTCAACTGAGCATAACACTGGAGCCAGCGTGGCTCCACATCCCTATCAGTATCTCCGACACTCTCATTGACTGTCTTCCTGCATGACCCGCACCAGTCCTTAGTGCAAAAGGCCTTCCACACGTGGTCACATTAATATGAGTGGACAGTGTATTTACAAAAAAAATATGATGAGAATAATCTAGACATCTGTTAGTGCATATTAATATGGGGTGTGGCCATGCTTTGTCTTTATGATAGCATGAACTCGGCGCAGGACACTTTGAGGTATCTCAGTGTCTGTGGAAGAATGGATACGGAGCGATGTCGAGATTCTGTTCCACCCCAAGGGCGTTCTATTGGGTTCAGGTTCCGTATTCTGGGGAGGCCAATCCATTTCAGGAACGTTATTGTCAACAACAATTGCGTCACAGATGCTGCTTTATGACAGGATGCATTGTCATGCTGATACAGTCATCGTCTCCAAATTGTTCCTCTGTTCTATGCAGTGCTGTAAAATGGATATTGTTAAGAGTTATAAGGTGACCACAACCTGACCACGAAAAGCGACCCCATACCGTAAAACCACCGTCTGTCCCTCACTGCTGACACAACATGTGATGGCAGTAACTTTCTCCATGCATTCCTCAAACCCAGGCTTTTCCTTTAGATTGCCACAAGATATAACATGATGTATCACTCCATATCACTCATTTCCAGGCATCCGTTGCCCAGTAGCGCCATTTTCTAACTCTATAAACTGGGTGTGGTAGTACTTTGTAACTCATGAGGTTTTCTACCGATTTTATGCGATTTTGTACAAGCTCCTTCCGCAATGATCGACGGTTCCTGTCTATCGGTTCATGAAGAGCGCCTTGCCTTGGTTTAACTCTAGTCGTACCTTCGCGCTCCCACTTTACAATCACATCACTAACTTGGACTACTTTAGAAGGATTAAAATGTCCTCGACGGATTTGTTACTGAGGTGACAAAATTAGTCGTTCGCGTTCGAGGTCACTGACCCCTCCTGACCGACCCTCACTGCTGTTGCTGCTTCCGAGCCGACTACAGAACACTTCCGGTCCGTTTTTATACTGACGGATCAGCCTCTCATGACATGTAGTATCAATTCCGCACTATTTAGTGGTTTTCAGATACTTTCGATTAGGCAATGTACATTTACATCCATTCTCTGCAAACCAATTTGAAGTGCATGGCAAAGAGTACTTCCTATTGTACCATATATTACCAGTCTTTCTCGTTTTTCGTATGTCGCTGTTATGTAGAAGATCTACACCTAATACAAATGATGTCAAGGAATTAGCAATTTCGAAGTAAATCATTTTCTTTTATACCTGGCTTTTGCAACATATTGACCCTCCGTTGTTAAGGAAAGGGCTAGGGAATCGTACGTAGAGGAAATCATCCGCGGACGTGTTACAGGGTTACAGTTCCCATATTTAGCCGTAGATGAAATAGAAACATCGGAAAAGTATTACTGAGAGTCACGTACATGATAGTGTGTTAACTAAAAAATTTCGTTCTGATTAAACTATCCTTCAGGATTCGTTTTTTATTTTTTGTTCAAAAGTCGCCGGACTATTGCCTGTCTGACTATAATAAAAACTTACCGCGTATTGGCGAACCAAACTCCGATCTGAACTCTGAATATCATGCAGTGGCTGTGCAACACACCGATATTGTTTCGATACATAATAGTGCATTTTCCACGCGTTCACGTAGCCGAACCGGCCGAATCAGTCTTAATATGAGAAACCAAAAACTAGGGATCCAAATTTTCCGATACCATTTCCGTCACAAACTACCATATTCACTGATCACTTGCGGAATGATGTGGTAATTTTAACCAACACACAACGCAAAATTATAAGGATATAAGAGTAGGTACTTTCTAATACTGACGTGACCCGACGGGCTTTAGTTCCCTCTTACACGGCTATCCGTCGTAGCTATTTTCTGAAGGCCATCTTTCACTTAAGCGACGTTTTCTTATGTTTAGGCTCTTTTCGGATAGTTTCTAATGTCCTCTTTCTTGGTTAGATTGCTTTGTCACGAAATGCGAGAAGTGCTTTATTGACCAGAATTATTTTGATCATTTTTTGTTCTGTTTTTTCCTCACTTCTGTTTATAGATGGAACATCTGCTGAGTAGCTGCTTACATGATCCTCTGTGAGTTATTGTTGGGCTAATTTGTTCTACTTCGCGAATCTGTATGTGTGAAGCTTAGGAGTACTCATAGATTCCACACAAAACAGGGTTCTTTGTATTCTCTGTGAAGGGTTTTCTGACAATTTTTAACTTGAATCTTGTCAATACTTGCTTCAGTGATGCTATCCGACCATAACGATTACAGAATGGTCGACGTCGGCGTATGTAGTAACCATAGATATTTAGAGACGATAAGGACTGAATGTTTCTTTCAGCAGTTTTCTCCATACGAATGAATTAGCTCGCACGTGTATATTGAAATGTATTACTGTTCTCTGCGATATCTGTCAACAAGTCATCCAGCCATTACGATTTACCTGAAAAGTTTGAGACACAACATCAAACGACTTAAATCAAGTTTCGTTATGTGGCGTATCACATCTTACTTTTTTAGTGTGCAAAAGCGTTGTGAAACATTTGATATAATTACAGTTAGTATTAAAACTGCTATTCATCTCTCACAACACTGCGATGGCATTCGTCAAAATACTGGTGGTCAATATCGGCGACAGTTGAAGTTCACCCGTTTGCTTACTGTTCACGGCCAACGAAACGACACGCATCGCCGATGCGGGTTGTTCAAAACGGATACAGTGAACATATCATTAGACAGAGAACTACTTAAGTCATAACGACTTTTTAATTGGCTCAGGAAAAATACTACGCCTTAACTTGATGGTCAATAATTATGGCCCTAATAAGATGTTAAGCCTCTTTCTTGGATCTTAAGCCGTGCGGTTTAATGTGTTACAATAATCTGTTGTGCAGTTAGTATTAATGGCCTTAAGAATGAAGTACTGTAGTAACGTAATAATAGTTCCTCATATTTTATCTCATTTTTAACGATCTCACCATAAAATATGCGACTTCTTTACACAATTCCTTCGTTACGCGCTATTTAGAACTTCCTACAGAAGTTGCATTGTTAGGGTTGCATTAATAAGCGTTTCCCTACTAGTAAGGGAGAAATGTAACATTTTGTATGATGGACAGCACTGCTTCAGTAAAAGACTTGTTAGATTTCCCAGCTTGAGCAAATACACTGTCTTCTTTTGTGGTTACGGTAAGTTGTTACGCCGACGTGTAAGGCAATGAATTCACATGAAGTATTTGCAACACGTTTGTGGAAATACATGTCTCACAAACAAAAGGCACACGGACAGTGTTTAAAATTGTTATCTCCCGTTTTACAGTAAGTGTACCTTATGGAAGTCTGGATATTAAATGCTTACCACGTCAATTATGTTTTCAGAATTTTATCTGATGGTCTCCATTTGTTGGCTTTCAGGTGCTCTATAGTATGGTTAGTTTTCGCCTAATAACACAAGACAAGTAAGAAAGTAGCAACTATTGCTGCCAAAGGGGATGTTTGGCAACTGGTGTGCGCATAAGTAGATTTTGCTGCAAAAACTCTTTAAGATTGCTCGCTTCCTGGCGTCGCGTGCTTGGCAGCAATTCCCATGCCGCGGCGGGAGCCAGTTGCCTCTGGGCGAGTAATCACTTTCCTGCTCTCTGCGCGAATTTTTTCCTTCTCTGACGCTTCAGCGTGAAATACGGCGGGCCTTCTGGTGGCAGAGCCTAAATTGTGTTGCAAGAAACTAATTATTCGCTTTGCTGAAGTAATTAAAACGTCAGCGGCACAAACGTCTCCAGTAGAGGGGTTTTATTTATGTATCCCACAGCTGGTTATTTACGTTCGTGCGACAAGTCCGATAGCGGGGCGTTAATGTTCATCTTGGAATGTCGACAAAATCAAGCCCTGTGACGGGTTTTATTCACGTATTGAATGGAATTTTTGTACTGTCGTTACGCATTGTTGTTTGTATTTAGGTTTGCTGGTTGACAATCCGCCACAGGCTGCGATGTTTCTTGTGTCGACAACACACTGAACAGAGCGAGATCGCGCCGGTGTGAGACTGGATTCATATTCAGGACGACTGCTGTTAAAATCCTCGTCCGACCATTCAGATTTAGGTTTTTGAAGATTTCCCTAAACCACTTAAGGCAAATGTCGGGATGGTTCCTCTGAAAATGGCGAAGTTCCTCCCCATTTCCCATAAAATAAAATTCTGGTTTTAACATTCATTCATCATCTCTAGAAGAAAGGTATGTTTTATTATTAGATGTTTCGCGTTTTTGTATCAAATTTTAATTTATTTGAATGCTGGCGTCATGATGCAATTAGTAATTTAAAAAATGTTCTTGTGATCTTCGGTCCAAAGACTACTTTAATGCAGGTCTCCACGGTACACTGTCCTGTGCAAGCCTCTTCATCTCTGAGTAACAACTGCAACCTACATCCTTCTGAATCTGCTTACTGTATTCATTTCTTGACATTCCTCTATGGCTTTCACCCCCCCCCCCCCCAACCTTCCTTCCAGCACTAAATTCATGATCGCTTGATGCTTCAGAATGTGTCCTACCAACCGATTCCTTCTCGTCACGTTGTGCCACAAATTCCTCTTCTCCCAAGTTCCATGCAGCACTTCCTCTTTAGTTACGTGATCTAGATGTCTAATCTTTAGCATTCTTCTGTAGCACTACATTTCAAAAGCTTCTGTTCTCTTCTTGTCTAAACTGTTTATCGTCCATGCTTGACTTCCATGGCTACAGTCCTTACAAATAACTTCAGAAAGGACTTCTTGACACTTAATTCTATACTCTTCTTCAGAAACGCTTTTCTTGCCGTTGCCAGTCCACATTTTATATCTTCCCTACTTCGACCATCATCAGTTTTTTGCTGCCCAAATAAAAAAACTCATCTACTGCTTAAAGTGTCTTATTTCCTAATGTAATTCGTGCCGGCCGCTGTGGCCGAGCGGTTCTAGGCGCTTCAGTCCGGAACCGCGCTGCTGCTACGGCCGCAGGTTCGAATCTTGCCTCGGGCATGGATGTGTGTGATGTCCTTAGGTTAGTTAGGTTTAAGTAGTTCTAAGTTCAGGGGAATGCTGACCTCAGATGTTAGTCCCATAGTTCAAAAATGGCTCTGAGCACTATGAGATTTAACATCTGTGGTCATCAGTCCCCTAGAACTTAGAACTACTTAAACCTAACTAACCTAAGGACATCACACACATCCATACCCGAGGCAGGATTCGAACCTGCGACCGTAGCGGTCACGCGGTTCCAGACTGAAGCGCCTAGAACCGCACGGCCACACCAGCCGGCTAGTCCCATAGTCCCTAGAGCCATTTCCTAATGTAATTTCATCAGGATCATCTGATTTAATTCGACTACATTCCTTTGTTTTCGTATTGCTTTTGTGTATGTTCATCTTATATCCTCTTTTCAAGACACAGTCCATTCCGCTCAACTGGTCTTGCAAGTCCAATGCCGTCTCTGACAGAATTACAATGTCATCGGCAAACCTCAAAGGTTTTATTTTTTCTCCGTGGACTTTAATTCCTGTTCCAAATTTTCTTTTGTTTCCTCCAATGCTTGCTCAGTATACATATTGAATAACATTGGGTATAGGCTACAACCCTGTCTCACTCCCTTCTCAACCGCTGCTTCCCTCTCGTGCCCCTCGACTCTTATAACTGTCATCTGATAGCCGGCCGGTGTGGCCGTGCGGTTCTAGGCGCTTCAGTCTGGAACCGCGTGACCGCTACGGTCGCAGGTTCGAATCCTGCCTCGGGCATGGGTGTGTGTGATGTCCTTAGGTTAGTTAGGTTTAAGTAGTTCTAAGTTCTAGGGGACTGATGACCACAGATGTTAAGTCCCATAGTGCTCAGAGCCATTTGAACCATTTGAACTGTCATCTGGTTTCTTTACAAATTGTAAATAGCCTTTTGTTTCCTGTATTTTAGCCCTGCCACCTTTAGAATTTCAAAGAGAATGTTGCAGCCAGTATTGTCAAAAGCTTCCTGTATCTCTGTATCTCCTCCAAGTTCGAACGACATCGCTTTGGTTTACTCCGAGACGCCTGGACACTTTCCTTGTTGAGAGCCCTTCCTGGCACAAAGTAACAATGCTGACGCTATCGAACCGCTGTATTGACCGTCTAGGCATGGTTGAACTACAGGCAACACGAGCTGTGTACCTCCTTCCTGGTGGAATGACTGGAACTGATCAGCTGTCGGACCCCCTCCGTCTAATAGGCGCTACTCGTGCATGGTTGTTTACATCTTTGGGCGGGTTTAGTTGCATCTCTTAACAGTCAAAGGGACTGTGTGATACAATAACCACAGTCAAGTGAACGTCTATCTTCAGAAGTTCTGGGAAACGGGTGGGGTGATGCAAAACTTTTTTTAATGTGTGTAGAATTTATACCTGTATAAGTATTTTCTTCTTCTGCTGCTGCTGCTGCTGCTGCTGCTGTATGCATGTGAAGGCAATTCTCCGGAACTACTATAGTGGTTTTGATAAGTTTTTGCTGATAGATAGACTTATCCATTTTTTTTTTAGTGTCTTTGAGAAGTGCATCTTAGTGCTGTGGGAAATTCATGTTGTAGCACCGGAGTATATGCGAGAAGGAAAGCTAAAAGGGCCAGTCCGTAAGCTCTCGTAAGCAGGCGAATAGTTCGCACAGCGCTTTACGTACTGTACTGGCGCTGCCCAAGCGCTTGCTGTCCGGCCGGCTGCTACCTCAATTTGTGCTAATTGGCGAACAGCGTCCGCGCATTCCCGGATGTAATACGACACGGGCCCCCACCCAGCCAGTTCCGCGTCATGCTCGTGTTTGTGGGTTCCAGGCACTGCTCATGTATTGCTCCAGAGGAGCGCACAAAAAAATACCCTGCATATCCTCCGATCACTAACATTTGGACTGCTTTATTCTCAGTAACAAAGGTTGCACTGGATGTGCAGCGCGGTAACGGATTTGCGTACCGCTAATTACAGTACATACGCGTATCGTCTTGTAGCCTACATAATGCTTACGGGAGTTATGGGAACGATAATTTATTCGTTTAAAACATATTACTTATCTTTATTATTAGTGGTTGATAATTCATGCGTAACATGTTATATATGTACATAAGACCTAAAATGCTTGTCTAGAAGTTGTACTCTAAACTTATTTTATATTCTATTCCTGCATTATATTTCCTGCCAGCTTTTTATCCGCGGCTTCGTCATCGTTAGAGTATTCACTTATCACGTATGTGGCACACACCGCCTCTCCCTCCTGTCTCTGCCCATCTCTCTCTCTCTCTCTCTCTCTCTCTCTCTCTCTCTCTCTCTCTCTCTCTCTCTCTCTCTAGTGTAGTTGTAATTGATCCATTGTTCTAGGAGGAGATCTGGAACATACGTATGTACATATTGTTGTATCCTTTAACGAAGCCGGCCGCAGTGGCCGAGCGGTTCTAGGCGGTGCAGTCTGGAACCGCGCGACCGTTACGGTGGCATGGACGTTTGTGTTGTCCTTAGGTTAGTTAGGTTTAAGTAGTTCTAAGTTCTAGGGGACTGATGAACTCAGCAGTTAAGTCCCATAGTGCTCAGAGCCATTTGAACCTTTAACGAAGCGTGGGTTCTAAGAGAGAAAGCGGAGAATGAGACACGCAACAGCAGATTGGTAAAAGGCGTTTACGTAACTCAGTGATTTGCCGAACACAAAAGCAGTCAGATTCAAACAGAGTAGTCAGATTTCCGGATTCATGGCGAAGTCCATATTTAGCAGCCACTGTTCGAGAGAGGCTGTGTACTCGCAAGCGTCGATCACAGTACACGAGGGGGCTCATGATAGTTTTCGGCTGTCCCCTTATACAATAACACTTCAACGGCGGCGCTGCCTGCGCCGGCCTAGAGGTGCGTGTTCGTAGGGCGTCCGCGATTGGTATGTGGCTGCCTCTGGCGCCAGCACTTAACATGTGGTATGAAACTATGAATTATGAATCGACGCGCGGGGGTGCTGTCTGTAAGGTACGACACCACACATACAAGTATACGTACACCCATTTTTACCTTAAAATTCCACAACATTTCGTTAAGTTGTATGATGAAGTTGGTAGGTGGTAGTAGTGTTCGGTCCTCGAGGCTCAGAAAGTGTCAGATAAGTGGCAGGCAGCGTGATGCTACAAAGCGGGAGAAGGCAGCAGCGACCACAACAAGATGGCCAGCCCGCATTCACCTTGCATCACGGTGGAGCAGCGATCTGTGAATCGTTTTTGTGTAGTGAAGATGTGTCAAACCAATCGAAATTCATTGCACAATGAATCGTGTTTGTCATTGTAGTAAGTGTACGTGTAGTGTAAGAAGTTTAAAAGCGATGTAACTTGTGTGAGGCAGGCCAGGCGCACCGCGTAATGACGGATGAGAACATTTGCGTTACAGACGATGAGACTTGGGTCGACTATTATCAGAAACCAAAAAAGTTCCGCACTCAACCATCTCCTAGAAAAGTCATACTCATTACCTTACGGGATGCAGGTGGAGTAACTTTAGAGTTTTTGGGTTATGTAGGTAGAGTCAGCCCAAGCAATAGTGCTCGTTACGCCTTTCATGCGACTCCCAGTGTCTAAGGAAAGCGCCGATTTGTTTTCCGCTGTAAACAAAATTATTTTTAAACCGGAGTGTTGCGTTCTCATTGGATAGAATGGCCACAAGTTATTCTAGTGCGGTATGCTTTTTATCAGTATGTATTAACAGAGGCAATACAGGTCGGAGATTAACGATTAACCAGGGCTTACGTAGCGACTGAGCAGCACTGCTGCATGACAGTGGCACTCTGCACAGACCAGTCGCTGCTGTCACTGCTGGAGTACTGGTTAAAACTTGTCTGTTATAGCTCCTGTTAATACATATTGGTAAAACTAATATTTCACTAGACTAATCTTTGGCCATTCTATCTAATGATAATGTAAAATTCCGATTTAAAAATCATTTTGATTCTTGAGTTTCTCCCGGCATATTTGATAATCAAAATATCCACGGGTGTACTGCCGGTCTACAGTGTCCAACGCCGTCGCAATATGTTCCACCGCGCGACCGTGGCGCGGGGCGCGGACAGCGGAGGGAGCGCGCCGCGGGCGGAGGGTATTTAAATCGGCCGCCGCCGCGACCGAACCCAGTTCCCTCTGAGCAGCCATAGCGTACGGATCTCCGTGCCGGCACGTTCACAGGAGCTCAGTCCGTCAATTCACCTGATGACGGCGACGTGTATGATCGCCGAAATATTGTGCCCGTTGGACACTGTGACCGGCAGTACACCCGTGGATATTTTGATTAAAAATCATTTTGTTTGTAATGAGAAGGAAACCGACGGTTTCTTTGACACTGGATGTTGCATGAAAGACGTGACGAGCAGTACTTTGTTGCGCTGACCACTGCTACACATTGCAAACATCTACCAAAGCATCAGAGAAAATGCACCAGACGGTTCTCACGAGAGCACTTCGCATACAGATAAATTGTGATATTGTTATTACAAGTGTTGTTTTCCCAATGTATCACCTATCAGAAGTTTTGTTCGTTCGCTAACTAAGCCCACCGGTCAAAACACGTGTCACTCCCAAGTGACATCGCGCTACTACTGTGCAACATCGTCTCTAGCCTTAATATTCGTCGAGTAAGAGAGTGACTAGTTTCTTCAGGTATAATAGGTCCAGCTCTAGGCAATGTTTCATGATTAGACCCATAAAGCTACTATATTTTGGGGATGTTGACTGCTGCGCTTCACCAGCTATTCCAAGTACTTTCAGACATATTCCGTGGGATGAAGCTCGCATTATATAGCGGACCAGTCGAGGTGTAGTACGCCGTCGCGAGTGTACGTCAAACCAGGAGTGTATGCGTGCAGAGGTGCGGACATCAGTCACTACGTGGTCGTGGTCACGTCCAAACACAGTAACTCGTTTCTGCCATTCTGTCAGGTCTCCACGTTGACTCATTTTCACTGCCATGACTTAAGTCACTGGTGAAGGGATACATAACAGTTGGGTACCAGACCTACACCATCTGCAGCGCTCCAAAGCGACCAGTACGCTCTTTTATGGAAGTAGGAACGACGTCGACGACCAATGTTTTGTCCAGCGAGCTTGGAGTCATATTCGTGAGGACGGCGGTTCATTTCCTGGTTCGGCCATCCAGATCGAGGTTTTCTGTTATGCTCTTAAATAGATTATGCCAAGTGCTGGCTTAGTTTCTTTCAAAGAAGATGACCGAATTCCTTCGCTGTTAGCCTCCAGTCCCAGCTGTGTTCCATGTTAATAACCTCGTCGTCGACAGTAGTCCCTTCCTATTATTGCTTCATTTCCCTGCGTAGTCACTTCAGACTAATGCTGCGGCATATTCCTCTCCCACCCCTTTCTTTCCACGCTTAATACGAGAGAGTACTCTGTTCCTCCTTCCAGGTACGAAAGAGTATTTAAAGTAGTATTTTCAGATCAATGCTTAACTGAAGTGAATGAGATATTACAGTTTAATCGTCACTCTGTGGCTCCTACTTTAAATCTCCCAAAAACTTCAACTATAGATTAGTTTCAGAAGGGGTGTAAAGTCCGCCCAACGTCGAAATACCTCAGACATATCTCTTGATACAGTAGCAGTTACAAAATATTGCAAGTTTTTTAAATTCTTGATGGACCTTGACAACTAAATAATTCTACGAAAGAAATCAAGTCCAGTCGCAGGACACTAAAAGATAACAGAAAGCTGTTGGCCAAATAATCTGTGGAACTATACTTCAGTGATAGGAGTTGCATGACACTTTACATCATTACTGCTTATTGAAAGCAATCCTTAACTTGGTGCAGCCCCTTGGAAAGAAATCGAAGGCAATGAGGATGTACAACAGTTCCCCACTGACACAAATGCTAAACGCAAGAAAAGCGGGGGAAAGATTCCTCCTCCTCCTTTTCCCTTTTGCGAACAGAAGTCCATACCGTACCCCGAAAAAAGGAGTAATCTCTCGGTCGACCATATAAGATTTCGAGGTGTGTAAACCCTCTGCAGCCCACAGCAGGGGCAGCATGTCTGTAGGCATTTTCACTCCTCGCCCGTTTGATGCTATTCGATTGATCTCCGTTTCGTGGAAGCTCAGCTATACCGGCACATCGTATTTGAATATAAAACGAATTCGGCTCTCGTAGGCCTTAAATCTCCTTCAGAGGTTTAACCGTCTCATATTTTGCTTTGTATAAATAAAAGTATCACTGAAAATCAGATTTTTCTCGGATTAAGAAAAAAAGCGAAGAAAAATAGAGCGTTGTTATAAGTAAACTGACGTTTCTGCATAGTCTGACGCGCATGTGAAGTGCAATTTTTGATACGTTGGCTCGGTGACCTGTGCACTTGGAAATACAGTGAGACCATAATTTAATGCTGACAATGAAATAATCATGAAAACCCCTTGTGGACTGACAGGGGCGATAGATTTATGGCTAGGAGTCCTATTCGTGTTGCAAGAGCTCATTGTACAGCGCTGAACTTGTTGTTAACGTGCTTTACGTAAATAACTCTACGCAGTTGCATTTAAGAAAGGTATCAAGATTTTTTTTTTCCTGTATCCTTAACCAACTAACATTTTTTCTCTGTTCGGACCTCAATGTATACAAGATTAGCCTCTAACCTTGCATCCTTTTTTCCTGCTTCCACGATACATTCGTTGTCTAGCGAACTGCATGAAATAATGCGAGTGTGTATATTCCGATATTTTGACTTTAACTGTTTCTAATGCATTTCCGTCGTAGAATATTTCTGGGGGACCTCACTGGTCGTATGTTTGAATTTACATCCACACAACTGCCACACCTCCGGTTGTACGTCTATATCTGTACCTATACTCTGCAAACCATCGAGAAGTGTGTGGCAGAGTGTACGTGCCGTTGTACCAGCTATTGGTGTTTCTTCACGTTTGGAGCGCGGAAAGAGTGATTGAATGCCGCCGGCCGGTGTGGCCGAGCGGTTCTAGGCGCTTCAACCTGGAACCGCGCCACCGCTACGGTCGCAGGTTCGAATCCTGCCTCGGGCATGGATGTGTGTGATGTCCTTAGGTTAGTTAGGTTTAAGTAGTTCTAAGTTCTAGGGGACTGATGACCTCAGATGTTAAGTCCCATAGTGCTCAGAGCCATTTGAACCATTTTTGATTGAATGCCTCTGTGCGTGCCGAATTATCTTGTCCTCAACATCCCTATGTGAGCGATACGTATGGTATTGTATATTCCTAGTCATCATTGATAACCTGTTCTTGAAACTTTGTTAGTTGATTTTCTGGAGACACTTTACATCTATATTCAGAAGTTTGCAAGTTCGTTTTCTTCAGCATCTCTCTGACACACTATCTTGGGTCAAACAAACCCGTTACCATTCGTGCTGCCCTTCTCTGTACACGTTCAATATCCCCCGTTAGTCCTACATGGTACGGGTCCCACACACTAGAACAATGTTCTATAATAAGTCACACGAGTGATTGCAGGTCCCCAATAGTCTACAAATAACTGAAGTCCACCACGTTTTTTACCTACTACTAAGCCTCTGTGATCATTCTATTTGATACCCCTACAAGCTGTTATACCCAGGTATTTGTATGAGTTGGCCGATTGCTACTGTGACACATTGATATTCTAATCATAGGTTGTTACGATTTTTCGTTTTGTGAAGCGTACAGTCTTACTTTCCTGAACATTTAAAGCAAGTCTTTGCAGCACTGTAAAATCTTATCGAGATATGACTGAATATTTATGCAGCTTGTGTCAGCCAGTACTTCATTAATAAAGTTTAAACGTAACTGCATTATCTGTATAAAGTCGGAGGTTACTATTAATATTAATATTGCAGTTAACCAGGAGTAGACCGTATGTTATCCTTCTGTTTGTGGATTCCATGAATCATTACCATTCGCATTTTCATGGTCACTTCCCTTGACACCATCTTGGCTCTGAGCACTATGGGACTTAACATCTATGGTCATCAGTCCCCTAGAACTTAGAATTACTTAAACCTAACTAACCTAAGGACATCACACAACACCCAGTCATCACGAGGCAGAGTGACACCATCTTGAATTTTTTTTAAAACGACCATGCCTCCCTATTAAAGACCGTTTTTTCTTCGGAACATTTTACTTGTCCTGGCGCGTTTGTTTTAGTCTGTTGTACTTTGCAGGTGTGGCGTAGTGTTTGATTCATAATGTATCCGTTTCTTCTTTCATAATATTCTATACTTTTGTTTACCTGAGACAGGTACCTTTGAAATCGTTAGGTTGCCAGTAGATTTAGTATATTTTCTTAGGTTTTTTCCGTAATGTAATTAGGATTAAAATGTCGATATCGTTCCATATGTAAATTTGTAGGTTACAAATGCTTCGTGCAACAGGCACTTGAGGAGAGCACTTGTGGAGAGCACTTGTTTTGGAACTCGCAGATTTGATGTGTGGTCACTTATCTTTAGGCTTGGGCGGTACATCAAGCATTGCGCATATCTTTACCATCTTGTATTTGCCCAGTAACACGTGTCCGTTGCTCCCTGGTGCTCTGTATGTGCATTTTATACAAAAGAAGGAAAGCTGTTAATACGAACGAAACAGGAATGACTCAGATGTAGGGCAGTTGGAGGTAGGGCGGAGGTAAGATATACAGTACATGTGATAGTGTGGAAAAGCGGGGAGAAGGGAATGTTGTCTCCTTTCGCCCTTGCAAATATCAATAACGTGTTTGCCCTCTCCAGACATAGGATGCCAGACAGCGTAGTAACAATCGATCCCGAAAAGTTAATAATAATGACTAAAAAGAATAATGGTAATTATTACTATCAGGCGTTTTTAGGGTTCTGTACCTCAGTCGGCGGAATCGGAACTCCTGCGTGATCAGTTTGTTATTCGTCCATCCTCCGTCTGTCCGACTGTTGAAAATCGTTTCTCTCAAGGACGGATACACGTATCAGGTTGAGATTTATGTCCTGTAGTGAAGTCTATGGTTCCTTGGCGGAATAAAAAACTGAAGCCTCTGAGTCAATGCAGTCAAAAGATACGGCCATTTGTGTTACATATTTTGACGCTCGCAAACTCGCTCATCGAAACCTATAGGACAATTCCCGTTGACCTGTGACCATGATATTTGCTGATAATCAAGGTTCCACCCTACAAGTAAAGGAAATAATCCGAAGATGGTTGATTTGCAATTACATCACACGAAAAAAACGCGTCTATTGCCATTTGCCACCCGACTTCAAACTTAAAATCAAAACATGAGTATGAAGATTTTCGCGACGGAGTACTTGCATAAATAGTTCTCGGTTTACTTGCCGCGTCAAATTTAGATAAAATCCCGAACTTTCGATGATTACCTCCGTCATCTTCGTGAGGCTTAAAATCAAAACATTCTAGAAACTCTTGGAATTCCCAGGACAGATGCCTTGCGGGTATCAGTGTCGTTAACAGGCAAAAATCGTCGAGATTTTGGATTTCCGAGACGGATGAATTGTCTGTGTCCATAACTAATGTACGTGACACTCAGATCGGGGGTCCCAATCTCACACGGCCAATTTTTGAATGTAGTGTGTGTCTTTCTTTTGTCATCGATCTTGTGCCTGGCTGATTTGATGCGTTCCGTTGAGAGTAGCACTTGCACCCAGCGCCCTCGGTTATTTGTTCGATGTGTCCAAATCTCTGTCTTCGTCTGTAGTTTTTATCCTCTACAGCTCCTCAGGTACCAGTGAAGTTACTCATTGATGTAAAACACGTCTTATCGTCCTGCTCCTCCTGTGCGGAGAATCACCTCATTTCTTATTTTGTCAGTACAACTAACTTTCAACGTTCTTCTATAGCAAGACACACCAAACGCGTCGATTCTATTCTTTTCCGGTTTTCCCACAGTCCATGATTCACTTTTATACAATGCTGTGCTCCAAACACACATTCTCAGAAATATTTTTCTTAAATTAAGGCTTACTATCGATACTAGTAGAGTCCTTTTGGTCGGGGGATGTTCTGTTTCCGCCGGCCGTGTGGCCGAGCGGTTCTAGGCGCTACAGTCTGGAACCGCGCGACCGCTACGGTCGCAGGTTCGAATCCTGCCTCAGGCATGGATGTATGTGATGTCCTTAGGTTAGTTAGGTATAAGTAGTTCTAAGTTCTAGGGGACTGATGACCTCAGATGTTAAGTCCCATAGTGCTCAGAGCCATTTGAACAATTTTTTGTTCTGTTTCCGTGTTATCAGTGGTATGTAATCCAAATAGAAGAAAATTATGATATTGATACTGACCTGTAACATTTAACCACACAGTAACAATTATTACAAATATCCTCATTGCTGTGGGCTTTTACCCTCGAAATAATTAGTTCTGCGGATCTGTGCACCGATATCCGCATCCCCACAGACTGTAGCTGATAGGCCGACCGAAGTGGCCATGCGGTTAAAGGCGCTGCAGTCTGGAACCGCCAGACCGCTACGATCGCAGGTTCGAATCCTGCCTCGGGCATGGATGTTTGTGATGTCCTTAGGTTAGTTAGGTTTAACTAGTTCTAAGTTCTAGGGGACTAATGACCTCAGCAGTTGAGTCCCATAGTGCTCAGAGCCATTTGAACCATTTTTTTGTAGCTGATAGAAGCTCGGCAGAGGTTGTTTCAAGGCCGATACGGCTGCGTGTAATGACGTGTATTAATGCGTGCCCAGAGAAGCGCTAGCAAGTGTCAGCGGAGGCGGCGGCGGCGGCGGGCGTCAAAGGCCGCTCTCCGGTGCGGCTGGGTTCCACCCGGCTGGACGCCCCAGCGCGGCCCGCGCGCAGGTGTCTGTCGCGGGGTGTCGCGCGCCGTAATGCGATTACGTGCACGCTGGTGCGCAGACGGCGG
Organism: Schistocerca cancellata; assembly: GCF_023864275.1. Lineage (NCBI taxonomy): Eukaryota > Metazoa > Arthropoda > Insecta > Orthoptera > Acrididae > Schistocerca > Schistocerca cancellata. The sequence continues at coordinate 803,593,376 of NC_064627.1, read as the reverse complement.
CACAGGCGTGGCGCTCGTTAGAGCACGGCCTCGTGCCCGAGACAGACCGCTGTATGCTCGCTGCTCCCAAGTCCTCCATAACGCTACCTTCGCGGATTGCGGCAGCCACAGTGAACCAAATGATAGGCGCGGGATGTAATGATAAAGAGTGTCTTCAACTTGATACGGCATACCTGAAGAAATTGACGCCATTATGGAGGTTAGAGGCACTGTTAGGCGGTATTAGCGCTACGTCTCGAATGAGGAGGTGGGAGGGGGTTCCGAGAAGCCCTCCACGCCGTACCATATTGTGTGTTACTAAGCAATTTAATAACTGTAGACAACTTCGCACCCGTCCCAGCCACACGAGACATCGCCCTGATACCGCGTATCAATCGCCTTGAAAATGGTCCTAATTTAGCTAGGAACAGTGTTCACAAGTTGCTTAAGGTATGTCACATCCAGCTGAGCTACCAAATTGCGGCAAGTGGGTTGGTTGGTCGGTCGGTCGGTCATTCCATAGATCATTTGAACTACTCTTTTGTCGAAATGATATGTCACGGGTCAGTTTACAGGATGTGTGTACATGACTAGTGTTAACATTAATGAACACAGTATTTTCTTATTCCTACTCATGCAACTACTCTTCAGAACTAGTTCTTTTCAGTCTACCAGTTTTTAAATATAAATTCGCCCATGGAATAGGAGAAGTTGTCCAGGAAAAATGATTTTAGGTCTGACTTAAAACCCGCTTTGCTACCTGTCAGACATTTGATTTTATTGGGCAAATGATCAAAAATTTTTGGTGTTGTATATTGAACCTCTCTCTGAGCCACTGGCAGTTTTAATAATGGATAATAAAAGCAATTTTTTCCTCTAGTGCTGTTGATACGGATTTCACTGTTCTTCTCAAATTGTTAAGGATTATTTATGGTGAGTCCCATTAGCGAATACATGAATTGTAATGGTGCAATTAAAATGTCCAACTCCTTAAGGATATGCCTACATGACGACATGACGGAATGCTACGTTTGACTCGCTGCCCCGAACAGTCCGAGACATTTTAAATGAGATTAAGATCAAGTGATTCAGCGCTAAAGTCATTATAAAGATGTAGACGAAAGAGCAAACTTGCTCATACTTCATGTTCACTATAACTTCGGTGAATGGGCCGAAGTCACGTCCCAAGAAAAGCCCAGACACATCGTAGAACCATCTCTGAGCTGAACTGCACCCTGCTCACAGTGCATGTTACTGCCTCACCGAACTGTCAATGGACTCGCCTCTTAGCATCTTTTGAAAATCGATAAAACGGCGCTTTGTCAGACGATACTACCCGACTCCAGTCAGCGACTGTGTTCATTGTTTTCCCCCAATGAAGACGTGCAGTTATGTTCAGCGCCTCTTCATGAGTCCATCTAAACACGACAGGTTCTTTCTGTCATTCTGTCACGTCTCCTCGTCGACCCAACTTATCGCGCTGATTCTATACAATCGACACATACTCACCACTTCCTTACCATGACTTTGGTGAGCGATTGAGTAATATTTTGATATTTTGTCCGGTGACATACGTAAAAGACTGGTCTGTTTTTCCACTTGGTGTACTGACTGCTAGTTATGCTTTAAGGCGGAGAACTTCAAGATAATGTTCTTCAACCGGAGAACGAACCCAGTACTATTTGATTATAACATCAGCAGTAAACCTACCGAGTCTTAATATCGTCTCGACATGTAATGTTAATACTACGAAACGATGGGCAGCGGAACAGCACGCGAAACTAGTTCCGGAGAAGGCAAATGCTATTTGTCTGTGGCTGGGCTGGGAAGGCGATTTTGAGAAATTCCAATGCGTATGTTAGGGAAACGGGCGTGAAACAAAGTGGTGCTCGTTTTTCTAGAGTACAGTTTCCAGTTGCTATGAAGTAGGACTGACAGCAGATATCGAAAGAATTCAGAGACGCGTCGCGAAGGCATATCACTTACTGAAGACAAGGACTCATATAGAAACATGCAGATTCATTATTTTCGCGAACAGGATAGGAAGGAGACAGTAGCAAATAGCGGCGCAAAGTACTTTCCTCGCATGCACTATACAGTGTTTCATAGTATATACACTACGTGATCAAAACTATCCGGACACCCCCAAAAACATACGTTTTTCATATTAGGTGCATTGTTGTGCCACCTATTGCCAGGTACACCATATCAGCGACCTCAGTAGTCATTAGACATACTCAGAGAGCAGAATGGGGCGCTCTGCGGAACTCACGGACTTCGAACGTGGTTAGGTTATTGGATGTCACTTGTGTCATACGTCTGTACGCGAGATTTTCACACTCCTAAACATCCCAAGGTCCACCCTTTCCAATGTGATAGTGAAGTGGAAACGTGAAGGGACACGTACAGCACAAAAGCGTACAGGCCGACCTCGTCTGTTGACTGAATGAGACCGCCGACAGTTGCAGAGGGTCGTAATGCTTAAAAGGCAGACATCTATCCAGACCATCACATAGGAATTCCAAACTGCATCAGGATCCACGGCAAGTACTATGACAGTTAGGCGGGAAGTGAGAAAGCTTGGATTTCATGGTCGAGCGGCTGCTCATAAACCAAACGTCACGCCGGTAAATGCCAAACGACGCCTCGCTTGGTGTAAGGACGTAAACATTGGACGATTGAACAGTGGAGTGACACATCACGGTACACAACGTGGCGATCCGATGGTAGGCTGTGATACGGCGAATGCCCGGTGAACGTCATCTGCCAGCGTGTGTAGTGCCAACAGTAAAAAATGGTTCAAATGGCTCTAAGCACTATGGGACTTAACATCTGAGGTCATCAGTCCCCTGGACTTAGAGCTACTCGCACTTAAGCGTGCCCGAGGCAGGATTCGAACCTGCGACCGTAGCAGTCGCGTGGTTCCGGACTGAAGCGCCTAGAACCGCTCGACCACAGCGGCCGGCGCCAATAGTAAAATTTGGAGGCGATGGTGCTATGGTGTGGTCGCGTTTTTCATGGAGGGGGCTTGCACCCCTTGTTCTTTTGCGTGGCACTATCATAGCACAGGTCTACATTAATGTGTTAGGCATCTTCTTGATTCCCACTGTTGAATAGCAATTCGGGGATGGCGATTGCATCTTTCAACACGATCGAGCACCTGTTCATAATGCACGGCCTGTGGCGGAGTGGTTACACGACAATCATATCCCTGTAATGGACTGGCCTGGACAGGGTCCTGACCTGAATCCTACAGAACAACTTTGGGATGTTTTGGAACGCCGACTTCGTGCCAGGCAGAACCGACCGACATCTCTACCTCTCCTCAGTGCAGCACTCTGTGAAGAATGGGCTGCCATTCACCAAGAAAGCTTCCAGTACCTAATGGAACGTATGCCTGTGAGAGTGAAAGCTGTCATCGAGGCTGGGGGTGGGCCAACTTCATATTGAATTCCAGCATTACCGATGGAGGGCGCCACGAACTTGTAAGTCATTTTCAACCAGGTGTCCGGATACTTTTGATCAAATATTGTACGTAGATAAAGAGGTACCAGCGACATACCATTCATAGTTTTTATTTCATGTGTTTCTCGTATACTGTGCTGAACTAAGAGCCAATACATATGAGTGTAAGCCTTATTTGTTTATATATACACGCAGCGCAGCCCCTTGGTCAGTAAGATGAACCGTATCCTTTTACACCCAATTTTCCTTCAGAGATAGTGTACATTACAGTTTAAACACGTTTTTGCTTTCAAAACCGTTTTGCCCTCGCCTTCTCACCCCAGCCACTGGACGAAGCGGTATAGTGAATAAAGCACTGCTCTCGCATTTTGGGAAAAAAAGGGATCAAAATCACGCCTGCCTGTCCGCATTGCTTTAGGTATTTCGTAACTTTTCTAAATGCTGGTATGTTTCCTATGAAGAAGACATCACCTGATATTTTTCCTGTGAAACAGAAGTAAAAATAGACGGAAACTCCAGGTGTCGCAAGTCGGTATCGATAAAATGATTACAGTTTATTGATATTAAAGTTAACAACGTTTAGGTCGAGGCAAAAAGTGCTGACTACGCAATACAGCTACCGCCAACGGTCATGTACTTCCTGGCTTTGAATAACTCTGTCGTCCCTCTTCGTGTAATTACTTTCGCGTGAGCGTTCTACGTGTAGCAGTTTGATATACGGTGGTTCTTGCGGTATTTTAACTCGTGGACAAATGCATGTGACCTCGCACCTTCACTTCTAAGAATCGTTGCGAAGAGAACCGTGCTTCTGTATGCGTTTCCCCATTGCATGACGTGGGAGCTGTTTCCTCATTAAACACATGTGTACCTCGTTAAAGCTCTTCGGGCGGCCGCATCGTAAATCTGACAGACCCGCTTCGGTTGCTAATTCCAGCATCCTCTAGCTGCAAAGATTTCCTAGCTGAGAATGTAGTTGCACTCACCGATGCAAAGAGAGCAAAATTTTGCGCGGTACACACAGAGAGTAAGCTAGTTAGCTTGTTACATGTTTTTCAGTCACAGTAAATACAAATCACAAGGTGTAACAGTAATCCCATGAGGCTTTATGGTACCGTTTCCAGTAATTTCACATTCTTAGTTTGGACGACTAGTAATTTGGGTTCCATTTTCACTTCGATGTCTTCCATTTGAAGTTCAAAAATAAAACATACTAAAAAATGTTCTCACGTTCTCCGGATAGTTGAAGACCTGTGTAAGTACTAATCCTGGGACGTACGTGGTGGGTGGTGGTGATAGTTCTGAAACTAATGCATTTTTAAAATAGCATGTAAAATCATTCTGCGCTCGTGTTGTCCATTTTGAATTTAAAAAAAGAGGATATCGCCGTTTTTGTTAATGATTTCCATTCCAACAGTTGCATCTGTGTATTGATCAAGTTTTATTTCCTATGGTAGACCAGTTAATTGCTATACTTCGCGTTCTCTTCTTCTGTTCACTGCAAACAGCAGTGTATATCTTCATCTCTTTTGATTCGATTGGCGAAATATACACTGTTCCTGTAGTGCACTACACGAGCGCCGGCCACTGAGGCCGAGCGGTTCTAGGCGCTTCAGTCTGGAACCACGCGACCGCTACGGTCGCAGGTTCGAATCCTGCCTCGGCCATGGATATGTATGATGTCCTTAGCTTAGTTGGGTTTAAGTATTCTGAATTCTAGGGGACTGATGACCTCAGATGTTAGGTTCCATAGTGCTCAGAGCCATTTGAAACATTTGCACTACACGAGCATTTACGCTGAGACTGTCTAGGCGCCTTTTCCACTCCTCCCTTCTTTCAGTTAGTAAACTTTCAATTGTTGATTCTTTATTTCTCCCCCGCATGTCCATACAAATGTTTCCAAAAAGTTTCATTGTCCTACGATCACTCGGTTTTCATGGGGCCCTCCAAAGTAGCGGGACTTTAGTTATAACCACCCTGTATTTCATGCACCTGAAGGTAGGCAACCCAACTTATATCCTCCACCCGGGCTAGTTTTATGTTGCTCACCGTTCACAATAAAAGTTTTGACACTATTTATGTATGATAGGAGGAAACAATTAAATACTTAGTGAAAACACTTCCTTCACATTTAATATCGTATCAAACGGTATCCATTTCGTTAAAGACTTCGTCGATGATAGTCAACACGAAAAGCGTTCGTAAGTTTGACAAAAATTGTACATTTATTGGTAAATAAGCGTTGTTTTACTGAGCGTCGGTGGAACAACACATCTAGCGTTTGTCAAAGAAGAAGACGACGACAGAATAACACGTTACGAGAGTTACTGGAGCCGTTTGTGGTATTCATCCCACATGCCTCGTTCATAGTATCCGTATTCTTGTACGGTAGTGATTTCCCAAAGCACATCCATTTTAATGGCACAGCTAAGTAAAGCTCTAGCAGCGCAGCGGAATTGTCGAGAGTCGAGTATACGAAACACAGCTGAAGCACAGGGAGGTGCTCCTTGTTCTGGGAAATTTATTCCACCGGCAGCGGTAATTTATTCCCTCCCCCCTGCGACAGTCCATTTATCCGATCTTGCAGAGCCCGCCGCGCTGGCATGGTAATGAATTCGTTTAATTGCTCCCCTTTGCACTCGACGAAAATAGCCCCGGTCGACGTGTCGTTGCAGAGGCAGCCACCGGCTAATGCCCCATTTCCTAGTCCCGAAACTGCTTCCCACAGCATGCCTGTGGGGCTTTGAGGGGGAGGAGTCGCGAAGACCAGCACCTCTCGCTTTATTTTCCGTCGTCTTTGCGAACGCACGGAAAAGAACGCAGATCAACATGACTTTGAGATGCTGCTTTTCATGTTGCTATTGCCCATAGTCAAGTGTTTTGCCTGTTCCACGTTACTGATCAGTGAACCTTGAACATCTTTGAATAGCTTCGCTGTAAGAAATAAGCGTTTCGTCGGTGTGTAGACTGACAGAGAAAAATTACTCGGTTGAATAAGAATATTCAATATTCTAGGAAACAGGCCGCTGTTTTTTTAAGCAACGAGCAGCGCCGAGCATTCTTCCGAATGGGCATGGAAATCGCTGAAAACATAAATCAGGATTGCCATACTTGAATTTTAACTCTGTAGTAGAGCCCAGTGTCTCACGCACTAAGTATCCATACGTGCTAGAGACAGAACCGTGCGTGTCTTTCCGATTTCCAAACCTTTGAATGAACTTCTACATTTACTCTCCGGATGCCACCTTATGCTGTGTAGCGGAGAGTAATTTGAAAAGGAACGCAATCTCTCGGATTTTAACTTTAAACCACACCGTGATGCACAATGCGTATGACCATTTACTTGAAAGCTTCTTGGAAGTTCTTGTTTTAATGTTACGAACCTGAGTATCGTCAGTCCTTACCCTTTTGCGCTAAGCTGTCGACCAAATGAACAGGTCTGACCTAGATCGTGTTCAGGAATCTAGTAAAATCTAAAAGAGAAGAATTTCTTCGCAGGCGTTAACTTATCTCATACTCTTCCTCTAAGTGGAGTAAAATATGTTGATCTAGATCTGGTTTCTTTTCTGTTACGTCTTAGTGGGACCGTTCGGTTTCTAACATTGGTAGCTTCCCTAAATCAGATTAGGTTATAAAACTCATGTCTTCGAAATACGATGTTTTGTTAAAATTGATAGCTGATTTCGACTTGCAGACGTTTTCATATCTAAACTGTACATTTACAAAAGAAGGAAATGGACATTAGTTGTGCGAATAAAATGAAATTTCTTATTCTTTTCCATTGCCTTATCCCACATCATCATAGGGTCGGCATGTTATGCGGACGTGCAATGTTACCGATAGAGAAAATTGGAATCCCTTCCTGTCAAGATGCTAATAAAATGAACAGTTACCTAAAACTTATAATAACGACACGTACGCGCGCAGTCAGTGCATAAAAGAACAAGAACAGGAAAAAATTATTTGGGGCTTCTGTAGAGTGCCAGTGAGTCTCTCCCTCCACTGATGTCGTGCTTTCTTACTGTAGAATAAAACATCCGACATCGATATCATTAGAGACGGAGTCTAACTTGGAAGGAAAATCAGCATTGGCCGTATTTTGTTGTTTTATTGTCAGCAAAATCGATTTTCGGTCACTTAGTGACCATCCTCAGTGCTATAATATACAATTAAAATCGGTAGGCACTGGTATCAAGCTATAACCACAAGCTTAGAGCTCTAAGCTTGTGGTTATAGCTTGATACCTTACAAGCTTAGAGCTCTAAGCTTGTGGTTATAGCTTGATACCTGTGCCTACAAATTTCAATTGTATATTATAGCACTGAGGATGGTCACTAAGTGACCGAAAATCGATTTTGCTGACAATAAAACAACAAAATACGGCCAATGTTGATTTTCCTTCCAATTCTATCCACTATTTGTTCGTGGTGCACACAACACGCCAAGGAGTCGCCAATCAATATCTTTAACTTCTGTGAGCAGGACAGAGCTGTCAATAAATGGACAGTCGCGTTGCTTAGGGAACGACTCCGGAATTCACCTGTAGTAACGTAGTAACATCGTGGTGCACTCCAGATCGACGCACCTAGCATCTCTGGAGAACGACACTGATTTCTTGACTAATGTGCATTCCTTTTGGGACCTTCTGCTCCGTTGTTGACAACACTGAATCGAAAATAATAGTTCGTCTCTCAGTCCCTACCGAAGTTTGCGATCTCTCTCTCTCTCTCTCTCTCTCTCTCTCTCTCTCTCTCTCTCTCGCGCGCGCGCCTCCCCCCCCCCCCCCACACACACACACTTTTCACAACTAATTAGTCGCTCTTTGTCAGGTCTGTCCACACTCAGGTCAAAATGAATTCATAGCATTACACTTTTTTAGGCTGCGCAAATAGCGAAGCGTTCGGTCGTGCATTTCGCTAATTAATTCTTGTCGCGTCCGTTTTCATAGTCTCGCAAGAGCTTGTATAGAATATAGAGTTCCATCGCAATCTTGAATCTACCTGCTGTTATCAAAGTCGGAAACCAAGCGTGTGGGAAAGGGAATACGGGTGAGATGCCGGCGTTGGCGGCAGAAGCCAATCCCGCGCCGTCGCCATGTAATTCGGGGATTTGCATCCATTTGCCTGATAACTGGAAAAGTTTGCTACGGCAGTCGACGAGCCAACTCCGCCCACTGCATTCAGGCTGCGCCCACCAGCTTAATGCTAGTCACCCGCTGAAGTGCGTACCTGCTGTAAGACGTGCCGAGCGGATAAATACAAACTCGTGGTGCACAACGGAACACACGCATTGACAACTCTTCTGCAATGTTGTGTTGGAGACCAAAACCTTAAGCCCCTGTCCCCGCCCCCTCGAGGGCCTGTATAGTCGTTTTCACATATTCCCATGCCGTATCATTTCTTAAAAGGCGGCTGATGCAACCAGTAGGATCAGTGCGTCAACCAGAACGTTTCAGGTTTATACCGATAATCCGCCCTAACTCCGGTTCTCTTAAAGACTCGAACTCCCATGTATAACACAGATGCGAGGTGTGCGGGAAAAGTAATGAGACTGGTTTTTTTCAGGCAACAATACTGTCTCTTTCAGAGTAATTCCCTTCGGCAGCTGTACTCCGGCGGAGTCATTGTTCAGTCTCGGTAGCAGCGCTGCAAGGCTTCAACTGGTAGGGCTTTTAACATGTCGGTCACATTTTTTGTAATGTTCTCTAGAGCTCCAAAATGACGTTCTTTTACGACATTTTTCAACTTCGGGAAAAGAAAAAGGTGACAAGGATTCAGATAAGGTGAATAAGGGGCAGTGGAACAACAGGTACGCCTTTACAGGTCAAAAACAGGGTGATGGAAGTGGCCGTGTACAGGGGGCTTTGTCGTATGCAACATCCTCTTACCTGCAATATTCGGTCTCACTCGATTCGCCCTTCTTGTAAGACCCTGAAGATCAGCTTTGTGAAACCTTGGTTGACGGCTTGTCGTGGAGGTGCACACTCACAAGAGCACGCACACTTTCGAAATACACTCGAAATTTTCGTCGCTTTTTGAAGTTGAAGATCTCCCTGAGCGAGGTTCATCTTCAACGTATTTTCGGCCTTCCAAAAAATAACTTATGCCAGCGGAAAACCTGTGCGCTTGATAAGGAATGTTCCCCATAGGGCTGTTTCAGCGTTCCGAAGATCACTCTCGCGGATTTCCCGAGTTTAACACAAAGCGTGACGAAACGTTGCTCTAAAATCTGTTGTTCCATTTTCGTAACACACAACAAAAATACAACTTCACTGACGGCGCTCTCGAAGATCATGCAATAGCTGTACGTAGCTGAAACCCGGACTGAGCATCTGGAAGGGATGAACACACCTCTCTACACAAGCAGAACGACACAGCGTTACCAGATCGCTCGCAGTCTTGTCAGTCACATTACTTTTCTCACATACCCTCTATGTGTGCAAAATGTGTTGCGAATAGCATTAGCAGTAAAGAATAGATGAATTAAAACGTCACGCCTGCATAAATTGCGAAAATTTAGTAACCAATAAACTTTTTTCCTTTTTATATTTTACTGTGGAGGCGCGAGCGAGAAAAAGTTTCCAAAATGTTTGAGATTATTTGCAAAATTTGTTGGCAGTCGCAAAGTTCTTTCATTGTCAGATATTGCATGAATATACTCTAGGTAATTTCTGCGCCGTGAGCAAGGCTGCCTCAAGACATACTTTTTTTTACCTCAAATACGTGACGTATTGCGTTACATGCCGGCCGTTATGGCCGAGCGGTTCTAGGCGCTTCAGTCTGGAACCGCGCTACCGCTACGGTCGCAGGTTCGAATCCTGCCGCAGGTATAGATGTGTGTGATGTCCTTAGGTTAGTTAGATTTAAGTAGTTCTAAGTTCTAGGGGACTGATGACCTCAGATGTTAAGTCCCATCGTGCTCAGAGCCATTTTTTGCGTTAAATCTTTAACGTAAGATTATGCCTCATAATGACTAGATTACACTTAAGTGACAAAAATCATGGGATAGCCATGTGCACATAAACAGATAGCGGTAGTATCGCGTACACAAGGTATAAAAGGCCAGTGAATTGGCGGAGGTGTCATTTTTACTCAGGTGATTCATGTGAAAAGGTTTCCGACGTGATTATGGCCGCACGACGGGAATTAACAGACATTGAACGCGGAATGGTAGTTGGAAGCAGAAAATTGAACATCCTATTTCTGAAATAGTTAGGGAATTCAATATTCCGAGATCCACAGTGTCAAAAGTGTGCAGAGAATACATGGCATTACCTCTCACCACGAAGAACACAGTGGCCGACGGTCTTCACATTACGAACGAGAGCAACGGCGTTTGCGTAGAGTTGTCAGTGCTAACAGACAAGTAACACTGCGTGAAATAACTGCAGAAATCAATGTGGGACGCACGACGAATATATCCATTGGTGCGGCGAAGTTTGGCGTTACTGGACTACGGCAGCAGCTGACCGATGCGAGCGCATTTGCTAACAGCGCCTGTAGCGTCTCCCATGGGCTCGTGACCGTATCAGTTGGACCCTGGACGACTGGAAAACCGTGGCGTGTTCAGGTGCGCCCCGATTTCAGCTTGTAAGAACTGGTGGGAAGGTTGGAGTGTGGCAAAGCTACCACGAAGCAATGCACCCGAGTTGCCAACAACCCAATGTAGAAGCTAGTGGGGGCTCCATAATGGTGTGGGATGTGTTTACATGGAGTACTAGGTTCTCTGGTCCAACTGAACCGATCGTTCAGGAACTTGGAGACATTTGCAGCCATTCGTGAACTTCATTTTCCCAAACAATTTTTATGGTTGACAATGCGCCGTGTCGTCGGGCGTCAGTTGTTCTCGATTGGTTTGAAGGACATTGTGGACAATTCGAGCGAATGATACGGCCACGCAGATCGTCTGGCATAAATGCCATCGAACATTCATGGGGCGTAATCCAGAGGTCAAGTTGTGTACATCATCCTGCACCGGCGACACTTTCGCAGTTACGGACGCCTATAGAGACAGCATAGCTCAATATTTCTGCAGTGGACTCTTCCAACGAGTTGTTGAGTACATATCACGCCATGTTGCTGCACTAAGGCGAGCAAAAGGAGGTGCGACACGATATTAGGAGGGATCCCATGACTTTTTTCGCCTCAGTGTATGTTTATTTCGCTACAAATGCTAGCAGTTCTGCCGGTAACCGCACCATTTACTTCGTTATTTATGTACTGTACCAAAACTACCGAACCGTAGTTTCGGTCGAACGCAGCTGTCGACTGGCACTGCCGTGATTAATCAGAGCGGCGGAGCGTCACTGTGACATCTATAGCGCTCCATAGAGACCACTGTGCTCTTTAAAGGTGGGGGGCGGCGGATTGACCAGTATGCTATTCTGCCCGGGGAGCTTGCGTTTCCCTCCTAAGCGACGGTTACAGCTTCTTCCAAACTTGTCGCAGGAAGAAGACGGCTGCGGTGACAGGAAAAACTGGAATAAAGTGGTTGACGTTGAGCGGCGTGGCGTGGCGCGGCGCGGCGGCCGTGTAGCAGACAGCGGCTAATTAACTGCCGACTGTGGGCCTGCGGTGTGGGGGAGGAGGCGCGGACACTCGGCTGCCAGCGACAGGCGGCGCGCAATTAGCCCGCAGCCACGCACCAGCGATGGCAACTCGAACGCGCCGCAGTGCCGCGTCACGTCACACGCCGTGTGTGACTATCACCACCACAGCCTCTGATACCGCAACTAGCAGATTTCAGCCGGAAACGAGGTGTCAGCGTTCCGCTTGGTTTCGAGAGCCCTGTATTCGCCCGACCTGGTCCTAATCTTTACATCTAGTCGCACCTGACGTGGCCATCCTTCCGTAGATCGACATCCACGTTACCATTGTCGACGAACCGTGGTCCGGACCATTATTAACCCTTTCATAGTAAAAACTAATTTTACACATATTTGAGAAATAAACGCTCAAAACCGATCTTAAACTTTTACTTAGTAGCTCTTTCTTTCTTTCCTTTTTTATTTTTTATGTGCTCATTTAGATAATCAATCAGTTGAGACATAGAAACTAACTACATCGAAGTTTTCGTTGGAACCTAGAATTTTCAAATGTCTGTTATTATTTCGTGAGGGACTTTCGACTCTTAATTATGAAAAAGATCGTAATAACTCAATACCAGAACGCATTTGTTTTCAGAGACTTGAAAATGTTACGTTTATCTTTATAAAAATTTTCAACATAAAACTTGATGCATTTGACGTCTTTTTCTGAGGTTGCTGTTACATACGAGGTGTGTGAGAAAAAAAAATGAGACTGACAACACTGCAAGCAATCTGGCAGTGTTGCGTTGTTCTGCTTGTGTGCACTGGTGTGTTCATCCCTTCCATATGCTTTGTCCGAGATCAGACTCCATACAGCCATCACGTGTTTTTGACAGCGCCATCAGTGAAGTTGTGTCTCTGACGTGTGTTACGAAAATGGATTAGCGGAATTTATTGCAACATTATGCCATCACGTCTTGTGTTAAACTTGGGGAATCTGCGAGTGTGATCTTTAAAAAGTTGAAACAACCCTATAGGGAACATTCCTTATCAAGAGCACAAGTTTTTTGGTGGTATAAAATTTTTTTGTAAGACCGAGGACACTTTGAAGATGAACTTCGCACAAACCGACGAAAACGTCAACGTGTCCGTGCTCTTGTAGGATCAGACCGACGTTCAGTAATAAGGATGACAGATTACCTGATGAACACTTTTGCGCGACATCAAATTTTGACGGAAGATTTACACATACGAAATGTTTGTCCCAAAATATGCCGAAAACCTCACAACTGAGCAGAAGGACCATGGAAGATAAATGTGCGTTGATTTTATTGATTGCCAGTGACCACGAATGGGTCAGTGTTCATGTGATCACAGGAGATGAATCCTGGATTTTTGGGTATGATACTGACGCAAAGCGTCAAAATGAGGACGGCACACTGAGAAGTCTCCCGGACCGAAAAATCTAGAATCAGCAAATGAAAGGTCAAAACAGTACTGATTCGCGTTTGTGACAATGGTTGTATCGTGCATAAGGAATTTGTTCCTCCTGTACGAACTGTGAACCAAGTGTTTCACGAAGATATCTTTAAAAGGCTCAGGAGAAGGGTGAATCGAGTGACACCGGACGTTGTGGACAAATGCTTGCTGCATAATGACAACGCCCCACGTCACACGGCCACCTCCATCACGGAAATTTTGACCTCAAAAGACATTCCTATTGTTCCACAGCCCCTATTCACCTGATCTGAGTTCTTGTGACCCTTTTCTTTTCCCGAAATTGAAAAATGTCTTAAAATGACGTCATTCTGGGACTCTGGAGAACATTCAAAAGAATGTGACCCACATGTTACAGGCCCCCCTATCACTTGAGCGCTGCTACCAAGACCGGGAACAATGACTCCGCCGTTGTACAGCCTGCAAAGGGAACTACCTTGAAGGGGACAATATTGTTGTTTGGATGAAAAAAAAAAACAGTGAATAGAAAAAATCAGTTGCGTAACTTTTCTCACACATCTTGTATAGGCGCAACTAAATACGATTGATCTACTAACCAACCTAATTACTACTGTTCCAGAAAAAAATGCCTATAATACAGAAGGGAACACATTTACTCAGTTCAGGTCTCCTTCGAACGGCAACGATGGTGATTAGATGTGATTTCCGTAAAACATATACACTATGCTATCTATAAACACAAACTAGCTCAATTGGACATTGGATGTATCATCTCTACGTACAACGTATGCTCCCTAGTATTTTTCTCTTGGTTCCGAAAGCTGCTTCTAATGGCAGCACCAGACAGACATGATTCTTCGACCTCCAACCTCAAAACTGCATATTACTTCAGACGAACACATGTATCACTTTAACCACGAAGCAGTGAAATAAAATAAATCAGTAGCAAACGATTTAAAACACGTTGTTGCTTCATGTTTCTTTCTACTTAAAAAAATATTTATGGTTAAGGCTCTACGCCAGGTTTGTAATATATAATGGTTGCAAAATACTAGTACGAAGTATTTATAAAAGATCGTAAATACTGGTGGAATTTGACCTCGGGAAGAATCGTTTTTATTTCCAAACAAATGTAGAAACACGCGACGCAGTAGCAACTCTACCACTTACCCTAGAAGACAGGAAAAAATAATTCCTAGATTTGCACAAGGCTTTTGACAATGTTGAAATTTTCTAGGTATCGCGCATGAAACAATGGGAACGAAAGATTATTTACAACTTCTGCAGAAACCAGATTGCAGATACAAGAGTCGAAACACAGGCAAGGGAGGCTGTAAATGAGAAAGGAGTGTGACCGGTGTGTAGCCTTTCCCCGATGTTACTCAATCTGTATGTTGGGGAAGTAGTGAAGGAAACGAAGGAGGAATTTTAAAAGGAAATTAAAGCCATGCAGAAGACATAAGAACAGTAAGTTTTGCCGATGCTGTCAGAGTCGATAGAAGAGTTCGAAGTTCAGTTGATCCAAACGTATAGTGTCTTGAGAAGAAGTTACGAGCTGAAATAACTGGAATGTAGTCGAATTACATCAGACGATGCTCAGGCAATTAATTTGGAAGTGAAGTAAGTACTAAGAGAAGCAGGTAAGTTTTTCTGTTGGGACAGTAGTTATTCAGAGATTGAGAGGTTCGTGCAGGATGTACTAGCAAGTAAAGGTGCATCAAACGAGTTTTCACTGTGAAGATTGGACACGCCAAATCAAGATTTCGTGTATGGTTTAGGCTTTTAGTCATGCAAAGAAGATTATTGTGTGTGCTCTACATGCCGTTTCGTACAAACACGTGGGTTCGGACACCGCGATTCAAATTACAGAACGTAAGATAGCTTGCGTGAGACGGGTGGATTCGAGGGTGGTGTGGTTGGTTGCTCGCAGAATTCGATACGGCACTGCCTGCGGCAGGAGAACATCGATGCCCCGCACCCATGTTGTCGCCGGAAGTGCTCCCTTATTTGCAATAACAAAAGCGGCCCTTCAACCCCTGAGCACAGTTTTTGTTTTCTTTATCGCATGTTACGCGAACGCTTTGTCGAGGAAATCGTATCGGAAATCCGTGTTGTGAGCTTGCAAAACCGATCGGAAGTAATACGGCGTTATTGGTTTCTCCATTTCAGAGGCATATGAATTTTCCGCGGAGATATGTTTGTTTACAAACGATGGGACGCTCTTCGCGAGATTTCGGCGGGGGCGATGCCCTTTGCGTTCACGTGTGCCTGCTGCGAATGGTGTGAGGGGGTACTGTATTACAGCAGAGGGTGTTGCTGGACTTCTGCTTTCGTTTTGCAGTACGTTGCAGAGTTAAACATTTTCGGCAGTATTTTTCTACGCGATCGTCGAAACGAATAGTTCACTAGAAACATGATTATCGGGCTTTGGTAACTGTTGGCGATATGCATACATATTTTCACAGTAATATCCGATACTTCACGTGACTACCTAAGTTCTTAGAACGTGATTCATATTTCAGAAAAAAAGCCAAGATGAAGATGAACAGTGTTCTGGTGTCAGTCTTTGCAGGATTAGTCGACCGGAGTCACCCTCCGGAAATCCTATTATGCCACTGACAATGAGAAATCGTTCTGGCTTCCAATACATGTTAAGGATAATTTCTAAACGACCAGTTAAGAAGACTTGAACCATACGAAAAAAACTGAAAAATATATATAAGTAAAAATATCGGCCCGGAAAGGAGTGGATAATTTGAAGCAATTTTTTATAGTGACCAGAAGTATGGGTTATGTTACAATAGAACAAACTTCTGGAACGTACAGTTTAGGGTATAAAGAACTTACAGATCTGGGGCGAGAAGTAATGGGATCATTTAATTTAATTAAGTTGCATGTACTCTGCAATCAGGTTTTCAGCTTCGACATTGTCATCACTGGTTTTCACCGAAAGATGGAACTAGTGCTACTTCGTGCAATGTCGTCATATTGAACGTTACCTAGCGAGTGAGTGTAATTTATGTAAAGATCGCGTGGAAGGCGGAAGCTTCTCCTCATTTTACCTTGTATATTACTTGTTATTGATAGTTTAGCTCATCCCTAAGCAACAGAATTCTTCGCTTCTCCAACTTTCTTTGCGTTGCTGATTTCCAGATCGAAAACTCCGGTGGATATACGTACCCTATAGTCGTTTACTGTACAGGGCTACAGGTCCGCAGCCTCGTATGTTGATTTTCCTTTTTTAGATCTCATAAATTACGAACAGAAACTTCCAATAAAGTTTGTTTATTATTGTTGTGCACATAAACAATAACATGAGATCGATGCACTGAAGCACCTCGCTGCCTCAGCGTTGTCACCTTCATCGCGATGTTCGTAACATACGCACGTTTGCAGCCCTGTCCTCAAAGCGTCTGCTAAATAGTATTCATCAAGTATCGCGTGAAGCCAGTCGGCATACTGACCATATACCAGTGGCTGCCTTCAGCCAAGGCTGTCGGTTACCGTCGAGCGGATAGTTAGGTCATTCCCATGCCACCAGACAAGCCCGCAGTCTGAATTACGAAGCGTTTGAAGACTGAAGTATCCTGTACGTTTAAGTTGTGTTAGCGGCTAGTTTTACAGACAGTTCAGCGCATCCAAATGAGATTGGGAACTCCTCACAAATTTGTATGTTTTGATAGCATTATAGTTACATTTGGACCTATAATATATTGACTGAACCGGGTTGCTAGGTGATTGGAGGGCGCAATACGTACGAACACAAAACTCGCTAGAAAAATGCCACAATACAAACCACGAAGGATGTTACTGTGTGATGCATCTAAAACGATTCCAGTTGATCAGAACAGTACAAAACTGAAACTGGATTTTGTCTAGGTAAAGGGTTATGAAAGATGTTGATATATTTTTTCTTCGATATTTTAATCAAGTAATAGTATGAAAATGTCGTCTTTTAAGTACAGTTAATTGTAGGAATCGATATATTTTGACGTCTTGCTTCCATTGAAATACATCAGCAGCAGCGGCAGCAAGAAGATGAACAGTGTTCTTATGTCGGGCTTTGAAAAAGGATTAGTTGACGGAAGCCATCCCCTGCAATCCTATTATGCCACTGCAAGTGAGAAGTTGTTCTGACTTGGAGTACATGTAAGTGAAGCTAAGGATAATTTCTAGAAGACCAAATATGAAACTTGACACACACGAGGAAAGCTGATCAATTAGATAATAAAGCAATAATTAAATAGTGAAATAGAAACATCGATACGGAAAGGGACGGATGCTTTGAAGAAGTTAATGTGGTGGCCGGAAGTGTGTGTTATATTACATAGGTACCAACTTTTATTATGAACTGTTTAGAGTATGGCGAACAAAACAGATGTTATCGACAGCAATTGGTTTGGAATAGACTTATTGGTCGGAATCGATCTCGGATTTACGGAAAGAACAATGAGTTCAGTAGAACTAGATCGCAACCACTGTGCCACTTCTCTCGTCTCCCCGTCATTCTCTCATTGTTTCTTCGGTATCTTGCTTCCCGAAAACCTTAGCTTATCACGATTTCGTAGAGCACGTTTGCCCCATCGGCTTCTGTCAGTTTCTCCACAGTGTTCCTGGTGACCCGGTACCACTGGGTCGCTCAGGACTGGACCAAGTAGCGCCTTTCCGCCGCCGCAGTGGGGAAAACTTGTCGCGTGTCGCGGTGTTCCAGCCGGCGCGGCGGCGGCCTCCCGGTGCAGCTGTAAACGACACGGGCCGGCGTGATTACCCGGCAGCCCCTTCGCGCCGTGCCATTAGCCTCACACACTTTGACAGCGCACAGTATTTTACGGCATCGCGGGGGCTGGCGATATTAAAACCGGACCGTCATTAGTCGCGGGCGCTCATAAAGTCTGATTTATACATTCCGCGACCGGGGGCGGCGCAATTACTGCCCAGGCCGGACACTGCCGCCTCTCGCTGTAAACAGGGCGTGCGGACAGCAGGCTCCCATATGTCTCAGCCCTCTGTCCAATTTACCCTCGGTCCGCTCACGCCTTTGACTTCTGTCTCAGATGCACAGATCCAAATGCTGATGGCGTAGTAGTGCTGATGCGGGACAAATATTCCGGATTGAGATAAGAAATGAGCTCCCTTTACTCGCTTTAAACACGCCAGTGAGTAATGTGACGCATCTCTGAACCCGCCATCTCCGTGTGCCCGTACTGGTGAATCTCCGCCGCAGCCTAGTCGCCACCTGCGTCTGCAGTCAGGTACAAGTGGACTCGACTCGCTCAGAAAGCAGAGCGAGTACACGAGTTCACATGTGTAACCGCGGGCTCGCGGCATTGCCGCTACATACGCAACCTTTTCGGAAGAAATTTCCGCCGTTTAATTTGTAAATTACTCTTCGTTTATTTCACACGATCATGATTTCGGCTTTGTAGCCATTCTCAAGTCCTAATTGAAATGTCACATAATCTCCGACCTGCCTAAATGGCAGAAGCAAGTTATGTACCATTATAACTACCAATCGGTTAGCATGTACTACGGTTCTATTTATACATACATTTATATAGACAAAACTTTTTCGAAGACTTCTGTTAATCTGTTTTAATATTTCATGTCTATTCAGAAAATGTCTTCCAATTATGTTGACATCCACATACTTCCGAGGCGTTTCCGAGTATGAAGCACGACTACCGGGAAACATGGCATAAGGATGAAGTTCAACCTCTAAATGGAGATTGATTACTAAAATAAATTGCCGAAATGAAGGATGGGCTACACAACTCGTTGTTAGCACATAAACTTAAGTTACCACGACCAAATGAATACAGAACGAGCGCGCTTTTTTGTCGAATAGATAAAGCAGTGACGTTCCTCTGTGCCTTTTTGTTACGCAGCAGCGCATATGTTTTCTCATAAACAGGAATACAACCGTTTTGTTTCTACTTGACTAAATTTGTATCTCTTTCGTCTGAAGCGTGGACTATGGCATGGAACTTATTCCAGACACCACTTCTCCTCTAATGGAACCCATCTGCAGTTATCGTATTTGCATCACTTTCTTTTCGTCTTATATCGAGCAGAGTCTCACAAAATACAGCTTCGTTAAGTCATCTGAGCCCGACAATCGGTCGTTTCGCCTTGTCAGTTCTACTTTACAGCAGCTAGATAGTGCACTCATCTTCCGTACTAACAGCAAGTTACGACTAGCCTTACATTCCTGCATGCTTCAGTAAGAGAGGACGAGTCGCCGAGTATGAAGCGACCGCAACGCCACAGTTCTCGCACTCGTCACACTCTAAGAACTACAGCGGGAACGAAGCAAGCCCGTCAGTACTGATGTAACTGTAATGCCATGTATGCAACCCGAACATTAGACTGTCCTCGCCCTGTTTCCGATCTCCAATACCGGACTGATCTGTTGAAATTGCTCTCCAGTACTAGTGTTCTGCGTTTTTTATTGTGCCCACAAAGTCTTTCACGACAGCAATCTCTTTGGGGTCTGACAGTAGAAAGGTAAACCTGTCGTCAACCCGAAGGCTCCGTGTCGTATACTACTGATGCAAAGACATCGGGTCCAGCGGGGTGGCAATGTTGAAATACCGCGACGTTTCGACAAGTTTCGTAACTATCATCCTCTGCTGCAGTACCTAGCAGATAACCTTACCTTATCGCTGTGCTTCCTGGGGCCCAGCAGAATAGCATCCTCTTCACTAACATTCATCAATGGAGAATGTGCATCTTTGCTGGTCATCGACTATTTCTCAACTGGTTCTTTTTGAAAAAGTTTAGAAATACGAGTTGAAGTTTCAAAGTTCCCGAAATATTACTTCGTCATACCTTATTCTGCACGATATCCTTCAAAGCAGCAAATTCGGCAACGCCGATGTTTCTGGCACATTTGAAATTCGTCCTGGAAGGATTTGCTTGTTTATACGCTCTGCGATTCCGCGTGAATCGTCTCCACTGTATCCCAGCTTTTCCTTTTCGTCTTTTCATCATGGGGAAGAAAACGAAGTTAGGCACAGTTACGTGTTGTAACTACGGCGGGTAGGAAACAATTTTTCCCTTATGTGTTGTAAAAAATTTCCTAATAAAATGTGCCGTATAGGGTGAAGCATTGTCTACGTCTACGTCTACATCTACGTATGTACTCCGTAAGCCACGGTGCGTGGCAGAGGGTGTGCTGTAACACTAGTAGTCATTTCTTGACCCGTTCCACTCACAGAGTGAGGGAAAAAACGCCTCCGTGTGAGCCCTAATTTCTCGTATCTTGTCTTCGCGGTCATTACGGGAAATATATGTTGCCAGCAGTAAGATCGTCCGGCAGTCAGTTTCAAAATCCGTTTTTCTAAATGTTGTCAACAGTGTTCCTCCAAAAGAAAGTCGCCTTACCTCCAGGGACTCCCATCTGAGTTCCCGAAACACCTCCGTAACACTTGCATCGTGTTTGAACATGCTGGTAACAAATCTAAAAGCCCGCCTCTGAATTGGTTCGATGTCTTCCTTTAATCCTATCTGGTGGGTTTCCCAAACCCTGGAGCAGTACTCAAGAATAGGTCGCACTTGCGACCTACATACGGTCTCTTTTTCAGATGAACGACACTTTCCCAAAATTCTTCCAATAAACCGAAGTCAACCATTCACTTACCCCACTAGAACCCTCACATGCTCATTCCATTTCCTATCGCTTTCCAACGTTACCCAGAAATTTAAATCATGTGACAGTGTCAAGCAGGACACTACTAATGTTGTATCCGAACATTTCCATATTGTATCCCTACTTACATTTATTGCAAGCTACCATTCATAACACCAACTAAAATTTTTGTCTTACGTTATCTTGCATGCTCCGACAGTCACTCAACTTCGAAACATTGTCCTTCCTCGTGATAGAATTCTTTGTTGAACACCTGACTAGGAGGATCAAGCTCTTAGTGAGCAATTTCCTCAATATAAGCAATTTGATGGACAAGACGTAATGTTGCTCTTGACATGCTGAATTTAATGTGAAGGAGGTGGTGACGGACTCTTCCATTGCGACGATTGCTGTTTAGTGTTACGGTCGTGGCCTTAAAAGCAACTTTCGTCAGCAGTGAAAACCCTTCAAAAATCTGGACGGTTTTGAAGCATCTCTGAACGGTTTTGAATCAGCTGTTTAAGTTGCTTACAGACTACCATGTGATGCTGCTTCCGATCTTCCTGAAGGAGCCGTGGCACAAACTTCGCCGCAATCCTCCTCATATTGTATGGCGCTGGCAGAATGTGTTCGCATGTACAATAACTTACTGTTCAGCTGTTGCAGAGGTCTTAGATTGTCTGTTACGATTTTACAGACTCAGCTACCTCACTTTCTGAACATTTTTCAGTCTCATGCCGGTTGATGACCGACCACAAGCTGGTCGTGGTGGCAGAGCGGTTCTAGGCGCTGCAGTCCGGAACCGCGTGACCGCTACGGTCGCAGGTTCGAATCGTGCTTCGGGTATGGATGTATGTGATGTCCTTAGGTTAGTTAGGTTTAAGTAGTTCCAAGTTCTAGGGGACTGATAACCTCCGATATTAAGTCCCATGGTGCTCAGAGCCATTTGAACCAGCCATTTGACCGACCAGAACGGTCGTCAGCATTAGCCGATCTTTTTCCCCTTTACGAAAATCGTAATACAATAGTACGTCTGACCTAAAACTTTAGCTCCTAAACCTCGCTCCTACGTTTGGTGCGTTTCGGCAGCGGTTTTCACAAGTTTTAAACAAAAATTTATACTGACACGCTATTCTTTCACGCCAGCCTTCGCAAAACAGCGAAGTCATGCAAACACGTCAATGGTAGTACGCTAACCAGCAACTGACCAAACTGTTCAATTCGCACCCACTTGTCACAGTGATTGAAGAAGACTGTGTGTAGAGACGCCTAGTGGTGTTTCAATGAATTTGTAACAGTTTGCAGGCAAAATTCCAATTTCGGAAACTTCCGAATACCGCCTTCGTAGGACGTGTACCGACGTGTAGCCACGCCCCGTGATGGCGACAGTAGCGGCAGTTACTCACCGCTTGCGACAGACCGACGCTGGAGACTTCGGCATGCAGGCAGAGTGGCTGCGCAGACGGCGACAGTAAATGAGGCATATCGGCGCTGCTGGGCGCGCGAAATGAGCCGTCTCGGACGAGCGCCAGCGCCGGCCGGCCGGCAGGCAGGCAATCAGAGCCCATTGAGCGCCGCAGCCCTAATGATCCGCTTTGTGCGTCCCAGGCCCAGCCCTATATAACGCGAACCACGTGCCCAGACCGCGCACCGATCGCTCGGAGCACCGCCACTTCCGTGGGTAACCCTCTAGGCTCAAGACTGGGACCTTTGTTGTCGGTCGCTATCTTATTACCAAATACAGAAACCGATATCACACCTCCACGGAGCTGAAACAATGGCGCTGTCCTATGGGGTCAGACGTGTCACACGCCTCTCGTACACGAATTAGACTAAATAATACGAATACGCGAGTACACTGAGTTGAGAAAAGCCATGTGGTAGCAATATGCACATATACATATGGCTGTAATATCGCGTGCACAAGCTACAAAATGGCAGTGCATTGGCGGAGTCGATTCATATGAAAATATTTTCGACGTGATTATGGCACTAATGAGAATGAACAGACTTCCAACGCGGTGTGGCGTTTGGGGCTAGACGCATGAGATACACTACTGGCCATTAAAATTGCTACACCACGAAGATGACGTGCTACAGACGTGAAATTTAACTGACAGGAAGAAGATGCGGTGATATGCAAATGATTAGCTTTTCAGAGCATTCACGCAAGGTTGGCGCCGGAGCCGACACCTACAACGTGCTGACATGAGGAAAGTTTCCAACCGATTTCTCATACACAGACAGCAGTTGACCGGTGTTGCCTGGTGGAACGTTGTTGTGATGCCTCGTGTAAGGAGGAGAAATGCATACCATCACGTTTCCGACTTTGATAAAGGTCGGATTATAGCCGATCGCGACATTGCTGCTCGAGTTGGTCGAGATACAATGACTGTTAGCAGAATATGGAATCAGTGGGTTCAGGAGAGTAATACGGAACGCCGTGCTGGATCCCAAAGGCATCACTAGCAGTCTTGATGACAGGCATCTTATCCGCATGACTGTAACGGATCGTGCAGCCACGTCTCGATCCGTGAGTCAACAGATGGGGACCTTTGCAAGACAACCACCATCTGCACGAACAGTTCGACGACGTTTGCAGCAGCATGGATTATCAGCTCGGAGACCATGGCTGCGGTTACCCTTGACGCTGCATCACAGACAGGAGCGCCTGCGATGGTGTACTCAACGACGAACCTGGGTGCACGAATGGCAAAACGTCATTTTTTCGGATGAATACAGGCTCTGTTTACAGCAACAAGATGGTCGCATACGTGTTTGGCGACATCGCGGTGAACGTACATTGGAAGCGTGTATTCGTCATCGCCACACTGGCGTATCACCCGGCGTGATGGTAAGGGGTGCCATTTGTTACACGTCTCGGTCACCTCTTGTTCGCATTGACGGTACTTGGAACATTGGACGCTACATTTCAGATGGGTTACGACCCGTGGCTCTATCCTTCATTCGATCCTTGCGAAACCCCACATTTCAGCAGGATAATGCACGACCGCATGTTGCAGGTCCTGTACGGGTCTTTCTGGATACAGAAAATGTTCGACTGCTGTCCTGGCGAGCACATCCTCCAGATCTCTGACCAATTGAAAACGTCTGGTCAATGGTGGCCGAGCAACTGGCTTGTCACAATACGCCAGTCACTACTCTTGATGAACTGTGGTATCGCGTTGAAGCTGCATGGGCAGCTGTACCTGTACACGCCATCCAAGCTCTGTTTGACTCAATGCCCAGGCGTATCAAGGCTCTTACGGCCAGAGGTCGTTGTTCTGGATAACGGTTTCTCAGGATCTTTGCGCCTAAATTGCGTGAAACTGTAATCACATGACAGTTCTAGTATAATATGTTTATCCAATGAATACCTGTTTATCATCTGCATTTCTTCTTGGTGTAGCAATTTTAATGGCCAGCGGTGTATTACTTTACGGAAATCGTTAGGAAATTCAGTATTCCGAGATCCACAGTGTCACGAGTGTGCCGACAATACCAAATTTCAGGCATTTCCACGGACAACGCAGTGCCTGACGGCCGTCACCTAACAAACCACAGCAGCGGCGTTTGCGTAGAGTTGTCAGTGCTAACAGACAAGCAGCTCTGCGTGAAATAACCGCAGAAATCAGTGTGGGATGTACGACGAACGTATCCGTTAGGAGAATTTGGCGAAATTTGCCTTTAATGGACTTCGGCAGTAGACGACCGACGCGAGCGCCTTCGCTGACATTGCGATATCGCCTGCAGCACCTCTCCCGGGCTTGTGACCATATCTGTTAGACCCTAGACAACTGGAAAACTCGTGGCCTGGTCAGTGAGTGCCGATTTCAGCTGGTAAGAGCTGGTAGTAGCGTTTGAATGTGACGCAGATCCAACGAAACCATGGACGAAATTTGTGAATAAGTACTGTGCTATTTGGTGGTGAGCCAATAATGATGTGGGCTGTGTTTACGAGAAAGAGAGTAGCTTCTCTGGGCCAACTGGACGTAGTATTGTCTGATAGTGGTTATGTTCGGCTACCTAGAGAACATTTGCAGACATTCATGGACGTCATGTTCTCAAACAACGATGGAAATTTTATGGGTGACAGTGCGCCATGTCATAGGACCATAGTTGTTCGCAATTGAACAACTTTCTGGGCAGTTCGAGTTAATGATTTGGTCAGTCAGATCGCCCTATATGAAACCCATCGAACATTTGTCGGATTTAATCGGGAGGCGAGTTTGTGCACAAATTCCTGCACCGGCAACACTTTCGCTTTTATGGGCAGCTATAGAGGCAGTATGGCGCAGTATTTCTGCAGGGCTCTTCCAACGACTTGTTGAGACCATGTCACGTTAAGTTGTCGCACTGCGCCGAGCAAAAGTAGGTTCGACACGGTGTTAGGATGTATCCCATGACTTTCGCCACCTCAGTGTATAATGTTAGTATGGAAAAAAAAACTTTAAATTACGACGTATTTTTTTCCTTAATCTGCTTTTGATGAAATAAACCCTGTATGTTGCCCAAAGACAAGCTCAAGGTACCTGTGAAAACCCCATGTAATTCGCGTTGTAGTTTTGGATATTAGCGTATTGAGACAGGCATACACAACGGTTTTACGCTTTGCAAGTGGCCGAGGAGGGTGAAAGGCTCTCGGTTTTGTTACCAGTGGCTCGAGAGTATTCAGTTCAACGTTACAGAGGTTAGTTAAATAGCGCTACTTCGTCCAAATGTTCATTTGCCGTCTTTGATTTTTCCCGCAGCTTAAATGATGACACTGTTAACAGTCCTGCAACAATGAAATGAGCTCCATACAAAGATGCTCTGCCATGTTTCTTAGAAGGATGAAGGTATTCTGTTCTGCGCGCTTCTCTTGGTGTTCTCATACTTTGCACAGAATACTGTCCTTAGTTTTCCAAAACTTTGGATTGAGCACTTAGGTTAGTGTTTTCAAGCTCTTCCTATGGTATTCTCAGTACCTAAAGACGTCTGGCGACAGGGTTCAATAGAGTGGCAGACTCGGCGGTGTGCGTTCGATATGTGCATTGGTCGGTTTTCTGTGTTTTGTCCGCATTCAGCATTTGAAATCTCATATTAAATGAAATTGGCTTGGAGGATATGTTGAAACCGCTGCTTTGCGATTCATGCTTTGTCTATAAAGTTCCCGACGCAGTGTTTTTCCCGACGCAGCGCAGTGTTTTTCCCGACGCAGTGTTTTTGTTGATACAGTATTCCGATCCATGTAAACAGTTTAACGACCACTTCTGTGTTATTGATCATGCTATTACCATAGTTAGTGATCCTGTTAATGTAATTCAATAATGTAAAGACTTTCTATGTGACGATAAATTCAATTTGCTTTTCGATGCTGTATTTGGCTTACCAAGTTTTCTCATGAATTCTTCTGGCCGTCATAACACACACTACACACAGTTCCCTTAGATGTGCCTACTACATTTGCGACTCTTGGCAGAGCCGTACCACCTAAAAAGGAATAGAAAATTCAGCATATTGAAGAAGGAAGGAAGGAAGGAAGACAGACAGACTGGAGTTACCGACGACTACGAGGTTGTTTGAGACTGAAACCTGTAGGGATTGGTAAAATGTGGAGAAGGAAATCAAGCTCGTCCTTTCCGAAAATCTCTTTAAGCGATTTAAGTCCTGGGGTGACTATAGATCGGAATAACACCACAACACTGACAGAAGTCCTGCTGGCTCAGAACCCTTCATAAGGTGATAGTTTTCTTTCAGAAAATAAGACAGTTTAACTGATTTGCAGCCTTATCAGAAAACGAACTTCCGAAATTATGTTTGGAGTGCAGACGTCCAGTATTTAGTAATGCAAGGTGGCACATCGTTATGAGTTAATAAAGTCGTTTTGAATTTCTAGCCAGGCTACATAGCCAAAGGTTTACGGATTTTGGACTGAGTACTCC
The DNA here is from genome assembly GCF_023864275.1 of Schistocerca cancellata. Taxonomy (NCBI): domain Eukaryota; kingdom Metazoa; phylum Arthropoda; class Insecta; order Orthoptera; family Acrididae; genus Schistocerca; species Schistocerca cancellata. Next base: position 803,566,399 of record NC_064627.1, on the reverse strand, counting down.
ATAGTCAATGTCAACTGGTAACTGACAGCCGTCAAGTCGATGGATTCGTATTTGTAGGCACATAGCCGCGATACCAGCTGTGGCGTCATGGATGGTCAGGGAGTCACTAAATAATGCTATATTTTAGTCCTGTATATGGGGTCCCTCTCCTAAGAGTTGTCTAGCGCATTTTCTCTGGTGTTTCGGCAGATATTTGCTCTTTCCTTTATGCTATGCACAAATGGAGTATGCCCAAACAATCACTGCTTATTACACATTTAATGCGACGGCGAAATCATGTTTGTGGTTCAAATGGCTCTGAGCACTTCGGGATTTAACATCTGAGGTCATCAGTCTCCTAGAACTTAGAACTACTTAAACCTAACCAACCTAAGGACATCACACACATCCATGCCCGAGGCAGGATTCGAACCTGCGTTGCGGACTGTAGCGCGTAGAACCGCTCGGCCACACTGGCCGACAAATCATGTTTGTCCCTGTTATAAACAGAATGATTTTAAAGTGAAAGTTTACTTGCCCATCCGATACATCTTTTCCAAATTAGTCTAGTGGAATATTAGTTGTATCGATACGCAGTACTCCACGAGCGTCTGAGTAGCGCTGCTGCATTGCGGTAGCAGATTCCGCCGTGCAGGGCGGCACGTAGTCGCTGCTGGAATATTATTTATTCTTCATGTTTTACTCTCCCTGTTAATAAATACCGACAAAACATAAAATTCCGCTTTTAAAAATCTTTTTGATGTAACGATAAACAAATCGATGTTTTCTCTTGACACAGGGTATCGTATTAGAGACTTCATGAGCAGTATTTCTTTGGGCTAAATCGAGCTACACATTGTAAAGACGAAATTGGAAATATGTGGTGAAACACCAGAGAAAATGCACTTGACGACTCGTAGGAGGGGCACTCGATTTATATTTAATGTTAATAAGCATCTGTGAGTATAAAGAAGTTTCACATCTAAACTTGTGTCATGAAAGTGATTTAAGGAAATAGAATTTTCACATTGGCAGCTGCTGCAGAAGCCATTGTGAGGCGTGGTTGTGTGGCGAGTACCATTCGTGTGACGTCCAAGCGTTGGTGACGAATAGTGGGTAGCTGACACCTCCGCCACCCCCTCCGCCTGACCCCATCACTCGCGTCGCGGCCGCTGATTGGCAGCTCGGACCTCTCTCTCTCTCTCTCTCTCTCTCTCTCTCTCTCTCTCTCTCTCTCTCTCTCTCTCTCTCTCCCCCCCCCCTCCCTCCCCCTCCCTCCGTGTGTGCTCTACCCTCTCGTTAAATGCCCCCGCACTGCCGCCGGATTAATTGATCGGACATGCGCGTTCCTAATGCAGCGACACCGAGATTAAAATGCCACCTGCCCCGGGCCCTATTAGCTCCGCCCTTCTGCGCCGTACCAGGGGACTCGCTACAGACCTCCCTCCCCCAAGTGCACGTGTCTGCGCAAATTCCCACAGCAGCCATGCTCTTCAGTATGCACAGTGATCCTAAAAAGCGCGGGTTGCAACGAGTAGAGTGTAGAAAAATATTGTTTACGCCTCACTCTAAAATCAAAAGAATCTTGTCCAAATAATTGCATCCAAACTAGCGGGTAGTAGTTCCTGCTATTATTATCGGATGTTTTGTATTATTCTATCAACTAAAGTACAATGCAACCATACTGGCATGTTACGATGTCTGCAGTATGTACGAGAATTCTCTGGCTCATTTCTGTTGCGTGATGTAAAACTGAAGTGCTGTCTACTGGCATATGCCGATAACTGTCAGTAAATACTGTGCAGGTTGTTCCCTACAGGTCGTAAAGATTTAAGGAATATGAACATTTATTTGCTAAAATTTTCAATCTGACACTGCCATCGTCAGGGAGCCTGTCTAGCAATGGAGAAAAAACGTGTCATGTATTTGGCTATATCACTGTATAAATAAATTATGAACATATTGTTGTGGAATCAGAAGTAGAAAAAATGACTTCCAAGAAGCTGTTATGAATCACTCCAAACAAAACGCATAGTATTGGCCAATGGGACTGGAAGTTACCGTAGATATAAACAAAATATTTGTATAAGACACGTTTATATTGTATTAAATGTCGTCAGAAGGGTAAAACTGTAGAGATAATGTTGTACTAACATGTCTTACGCAACTATTTGGTTCATGTGTACGAAAACTATAGGTTCCGTTATCAAGTACTGTATACACTGCCTGCAAAAGCAGTGACGCACCCAGGAGACATGGTCGGTTGTCAGTGCAACTCCATGCTCGTACATACGCTTGGTGCTAATCCAGAAGTACAACTCTCTGTGACAGGTAGAACAGAATATTAGTGTATGGTGTTATTAGGCCAGATAAGGTGTGTAAGGGCGTAAGCAAACTCATGTTGAGTGATCGTGTGAAAGACACGGAAGTGCCGCGTACTCATGAGAGAAAGTGTTATCAGCACCTTAGAGAATTTGTAAGGATCCTCACTGTGCATCCCCATTCGACCTGTTGGCCGAATCGTTTAATATCCATATTTGTGGTGTGTCCGGATGTGACAGTGTGAGAGCAGGCATGACGTGACGTCTACAATATTCCGATCAACCACGCCTGATCGCCGTATTGTGCGCCAAGCACATCCCAACTCCTTCACAACCGAGCCTGCCATCCGAGGATGTTTGGTTTGTGGGGCACTCAACTGCGCGGTTATTAGCGCCCGGACAAATTCCCAATCTTTACACAGTCTAATCTCGCCCCCTTTCACGAATGATGACGAAATAATGAGGACAAGACATACACCCAGTCCCGGGACAAAGAAAATCCCCAACCCGTCCTGGAAGCCGGGAATCGAACCCGGGACCCCATGATCCAGAGACAGCAACGCTAGCCACTAGACAATAAGCTTAGGACCCTGCCATCCGAGAACAGGTAATGGATTCCCTGCAGCATTCTGTGTCATCCCGCAGCAGTGGACGGAGACTAGTAATTGCCATAGTAGGGTATTACTATCCCATGTTTAGTCTGCATCCGGCACAACAAAAGTGGCTGCATTTGGAATGGTGCTGCGACCGGCAGGCATGCACTGCCAATCAGTGGCATCGCATTGTGTTCAGTGATGAGCCGTGGTTGTGCGCTACCTCGAACGATATCATCGGCTAGTACGACTGCGACTTGGTGAGGGTCACATTATTTGACGGAGGGAACTGTGGCGGTACAGCGGTGCAGAATGTTAGTGGGACCAGCTCGATCGCCATCTCCGTCGCAGCACCAGTATCCACATCAAGGAGCAGCTATCAAAGTTGTGGGCCATCTTGGTTCAGGAGAGAATACAACAGCTTCCTGTCAGCCTTCCCAACCGATCCAGTGCCTGCATCCAGGCCAGAGAAGGTGCAGCGTCGTACCGAGAAGTGTGTTCATACTACTTAAGCTCTTTGTGAATTTGACTCCATTTTTTAATCACTGGAATAACAGCACATACCCCCTCAACTCGTGAAGATGTATATACGTGTGAACATTGGTAGAACGCTAGAGAGAGAGAGAGAGGGGGGGGGGGAGATAACACATTTTCGATATTCTCCCGGTATATCAATTTTTCATGTATTTTTTGATACACTTGTCGCCTGGATACTTTATTGCGAGATGGTGTGTCGTAAATATGGGGGCTGTGCAGATTTACTGCCGTAAACGTTTTATGGCACATGACGCGTGCAGCGCAGAATCGCATCTCCAAGCTGTTCCCCTGCCTAGTACGTGTGCCCTGTAGTCACTTCCATCTTCATTGATGACCGCGCTGCATATTTAGATCCATTCGAAAGGACTGAGAAATTTTCAGTCCCTGTGGTGACAGGTGCAGTGCACGTACAAGCCACTCATTAAACCCACCAGCTACGTGTGAAGTACGAAAATTAGTCTAGTGTCATATGTCATTTGGATACACTGGTTTAGTGTTTGTTCTTCAACACACAGTTTATCTGTTTGGGGTTCTACTAGCGGTACAAGTTTCGGTAAGTCGGAGGAAACAATTAAACAGTTTTCGAGGCAACAAATGTGAGACGTATATTTTCACGGACTGTTGCCCTTCTTCACGTAAGATTTGTTTATTCCATAGTGCTTGTATTTGACGAAACACAAGCGCCAGTAAAGGTGTCTACATCTGTTTGTAAGATTAACGTCCACGGCGTTTCCTTATAGATGCGACAGCGTAGTGTTCATAACAAAGGCTCTCCATTTCATGGCACTGGCCCCACGGAATACGGAAAACACTAAGAGGATTCTCGCTGGAATTTTGCCAGATTTTACGTATGTAATATCATTAGCACTTACGTTCCCTCCTGAATCCGCTAAACGGCGATGTACTTAGTTCGTCGCAAACGTTTTCGCCAGTGTAATGCCTATTCTGAGGACTGATTAAAAGATTTTGCTAGCGAATTTCAGGGAATAGAAAACAGGAAACAGACTTTCAGATGACATCTCTGGGTATGGAGGGGCCAAACACGGGAGGCAAACAGGGTAGGGAGAAGGCTGCGGATGAAAAATTACTGTTAAGACAGAAGGAGAATTATTTGTTTTATCATGAGATGAAAACGTGTGTCACAGTTTATGGTACTGCGGGGAAAATGATCGGTGAGTCCATTTGCTATTAGGGTAACGGCGGTTAGTGTGGGCCATTTGGTGTTTCTCGCGTTTGACGCAAATCGGCTGACGCTTGCAGTGCGTGGAATAAAGCGCAGGCGGCACTCCGCCGTTTGCTTAAACTTGAGTGATGTAGCTCTTGAGTTGATGTCATATTAAAATCAGTTTTTGAATGTCGAAGTCGTGGTCGGCGTAATTTTCAGCACCATTTTATACTGTTAATCGTAAGAAGTAAAATTCCTTACTTTACTAGTATTAACATTAAAGTAGTCTAATGTGTATTGTATCATACTACTGAAATTCCGCTCAGTCAAGCCTGCTTTTTTCCCCCGCAATTTTCTAATCTGCGGAATCAGTCGCGTAGTAGGAGCTGGATGCTATGGGTCATACAAGAATTGTTTTTGTATTTAGGGCGCGTTGCCAAGACTAAGAAGCAGACTGTCGGTGAGGGTCGCAGGGAGTGGTCCGCAACCACAATGAAAGATGCGCTTTCAGGTGTTTTGGAATTCGAAATGACCGAAAGGACTGCCGCCGATCGTTTTAATGTTCGCAAAACTACACTGAAAAGGAGATAAAATTATTGTACAAAGTCGGCAGACATCTGTGACACCTCATACAGGGTTTTTCAAGCGAACTTTTGAGGAAAATTATGAACAACTGTCCATAGAGAGATTTACATTAGATTAAAGCTAGAAAATCTAAACTGCGTCATAGAAATGGGCAGGTAAGGATTTCTATCGAAACTTCATGAACTTACAGAAAAGTTCAGTGCGGTGTGTCGAGTTCGATCTAAGTTGAAGGTTGCTTAAAACCAACTGTTTTTATCATCTTATATTTTTGATACATAATCAGATTAGTCTGTGAACCACAAAAACAGGCTTTTTTTATGTATGGCCCATACTATCGGACATTTTTCTTAACACCTCGGATTGCAAGTATTATAGAACGTTTTATTTCTGAGTGTCCGTTTGCTTAGAAATCTCTTTTTCACCATTCACACCAAAACAGATATTCAAGTAAAGGTTTTTTGCAGTTACACATTTTTCAAAACAACAACAGAATTTTTTACCAGTTTTGACTTATGTGACCCATCCTAGCTGCCGTTCCCCGACAGACGACATGAGACGCCACTCTTACGGTATTGCGGAGGAGATCCCTACAGAGTTGGTTTGTTAATAGTCAGTTGATTGGTTTTGGTCTCACTATTTATGTTGTGCTGTTCAACCAAAAGTGACTTTAACACAGTAGGCTATCGGAAATTGAGAGCTCTTCTAGTGATAGTATTTCCGTGCTGCCACTTCTATCGCCGGAATTCTTATATCGCCTTAAGCAGGCCGAGAGATATTTTTCCACGACACTGTTATTTACTGGGAACAGTAATTCATGACGTGATGGCCAAAGAGTCACGTTTTGCCTTAGTCGTTACTCTCTTTGAAACTCTTGTTGTGGACAACAGCTTAAACATAGACGCACTCTTACACATACCGACCATCTGTCAGTCACGTAATATAGATATCTGCACACCAAATGATACACATCAGGAGTAGAATGGCTCTACCAAATGACGCTGCAGTCCGGAACCGCGGGACTGCTACGGTCGCAGGTTCGAATCCTGCCTCAGGCATGGGTGTGTGTGATGTCCTTAGGTTAGTTAGGTTTAAGTAGTTCTAAGTTCTAGGGGACTTATGACCTAAGATGTTGAGTCCCATAGTGCTGAGAGCCATTTTCTACCAAATGACGTAGTAAATGGTAGGATTACCGGTGGTATTGGCAGCACTGGTAGGGAAAGAAACATAGTGAACGTGTAAGAGAGAAACTGAGACCCGACTACTTCTCTTTTTCTTTTTTTGTTTAGTGGTTTCTTTTGCACTTGCTTTTTGTTTGTTTAGTTATTTATTTTGCGCATAATTGGAACAGCACATCATTCAGTGTTTCTCCATTGTGTATTTTGTATCCTTACAAAACATAAACTGCATTTTCTAAGTAATAAAAATTAGATGATTGCGTAAGTTCTGTGCTTTTGTTTAACCAAAGCAGTTACTTTTGATTCAAGCATAGTTTGTTGTTATTTGTACTCAGTAGGACGTCCTTCATCATGATCAAAGCTAAGAGCTTTCTCTTACCATTGATATAGGGTAACATTTATTGAATTGCATGAAATAAAATCGTCACAACTTCTGAACGGTTTGCGTTAGGACGTTCAAACTGCACGGTTGGTCTCGGGGCATGATGGAAATTAGTGCGCGCATTGTTGTTTGGTTTAGCGACGAAGCCCACTTTCATCGTCAATAAGCAAAACTAGCGCATTTTGGGGACTGAGAATCCCCATTTCATAACAGAGAAGTCTCTTCATTCTCAACGGGCGACTGTGTGGTGTGCAATGTCCAGTCACGGAATAATCGATGGGATATTTCTTGATGGCACGATGACTACCGAACGGTACGTGAAGGTTTTGGTAGACGATTTCATCCCCATTATCCAAAAGACGCTAATTTCGACAAGATGTGTTTCATACAAGACGGAGCTCAATCCCATGGAAGCAGGAGAGTGTTTGATGTCCTGAAGGAGCACTTCAGGGACCGCATTCTGGCTCTGCGTGCACAGAGGTCACTGGTATTCTCCGGATCTAAACACATGTCACTCCTCTTTGTGGGGCTATATTTAATACAAAGTGTACAGCAATAATACCAGAACCATTGCTGAGCAGAAGACAGCCATTCAGGAGGTCATCGACAGCATCGGTATTCCAACACTTCAGGGAGTCATGCAGAATTTCGCTTTTTGGCCGCGGTACGTTATCCTCAATGATGGCAGGCATAACGAACATGTCATAACCTAAATCCTAGTATCTGTAGCGACGTTTACGTGTTGAATAAAGTGCGTGAACGTCGTAGTTTGTAACTAATGTATGGTTTTTTCGTATAGATAAATAATTGTAACCTTGTAAATTCGAAAGTTGTATAAGAAGAAACAGAAACTTGCTTTATGTGAGGTCCACGAAGTATTGAAGTGATGTTTGATATGTTTTTGTGGTTAGGTTTTTTATTTTACCTGTTCATTGAGAAAATTGCGTTTTCTAGTGCTATATGACAAATTTGTATTGTTTCCTTTATTTTTACTACTGCATTCCTCTGTTTCACGTTAGAAACCAGCAGTATAGAATAGAACGTGAATTAAACGTTGACAGTTTCAGTTGTGCTATAAATACTGTTTATTTTTGAATAACAGACAAGAGGGTAACTATGTAGAACAAAACTTTTCCATAGGTTTCACTGTCCTGTATACACTGACGAAAAAAATCGCAACAGCAATAAGGAGTTGTGCGACATAAACAAAATATGGTGCGATTGTAAAATTAGTGAGCGTATTTTTGCGTCTGAAACATGACCCCTGTTCAACTTCGCGCCAGTCGCGTAAGAATGGCGCTAGTAGCGCCCCAATAAGGATGCAAATCAGGTTTGATTCAGTTACATACACACTGTTACAGTCGTGAGTGTTTGTTACCACTGAACTTGGACGTGATGATTTGGTGTTAGTCAAGAATGCCTTTAAGGCGACAAAAACTCCACTATTAACACCTCACTGAGTTTAAACGAGGTCTGTAACATGGCTACGAGTAGCTGGATGTTCCTTTTGCGATAGTGCATGAGGCTTGACAGGAATGTAGTCACTGTACATGAATGCTGGCCGATGTGGTCACAGGAATGTACGGTCGCAAGAAGACTTCGATCCGGATGGCCACATGGCACTACCGAGAAAGAAATCCATCTCGTTCGGCGTAGGGATTTGTCGCATCGACCTGCATCTGGCTACGAGTAGCTGGATGTTCCTTTTGCGATAGTGCATGAGGCTTGACAGGAATGTAGTCACTGTACATGAATGCTGGCCGATGTGGTCACAGGAATGTACGGTCGCAAGAAGACTTCGATCCGGATGGCCACATGGCACTACCGAGAAAGAAATCCATCTCGTTCGGCGTAGGGATTTGTCGCATCGACCTGCATCTGCAGCAGCAATCTGCGCAGCAGTTGGCACCCAACGAACTATTACAAATCGATTATTTGAATGACAGCTCCGAGCTAGACGCCCATATGCATGCATTCCTCTGAACCACCAACATTTACGACTTCTGTTGTGTTTCTGATGAAAGTCGGTTCTGCCTCGGTGACAGTGATGGTCGTGTGTTGGCTACGGGGAAGCCAGTTGAGGGCCAGCAGGCAACCTGTCTGCATACTAGACGCACTGGACCTACATCTGGAGATATGGTCTGGGCTGTGCTTTCGTATGACAGCAGAAGCACTCAGTTGTTATCCCAAGCACCCTGACTGCAAAATTGTAAGTCAGTCTGGTGATTCGACCTGTTGTGCTGCCATTCATGAGCTGGATTCCACGGGGTATTTTCCAACAGCATAACCCTCGCCCACATATCGCCATTGTAACCCAAGATGCCCTACAGAGTGTTGAAATATTGCCTGGGCCTGCTCGATCACCAGATCTTTCTCCAATCGAGCACGTATGGGGCATCATCGGACGACGACTCCAGAGTCATACCCAACCAGCGTTAACTGTCCCTGTATTGACAAACAAGTGCAGCAGGCATGGTACTCCATCCCACAAACTGACATTTCTCGTCTGTGTAACACCGTGCATTCACGTTTGCATGCTTGAATTCAACATTTTGGCAGTTACACATTAATGTACCCCTGTTTTATATTTGCAACGGCGTATCTCGCACTTATATTAACCTGTGATCATGCAATGTTTTCCGAAATTTCAGTACTGTACATCAATTATTTTTTGGTACCACGATTTTTCTTTCCATTAGTGTACATCTTCTTTCAATTTCTAGGCGGTGATATACTGCTTCCGCTTTGGAGGGGAGTCTAGTAAGACACTGGTCGCATACGTTAGGAAAACGACTGTTACGAGGTAACGCCCAATGGGTATACAACACACACAACGCACAGGTGACATGGGTAGGACCTTAACTGATCAGAGCTACTAGAAAAACTGCCGTAGCGTACGCTTACTTATGATAGTCGTCGGTAGCCATGGTAGTTTTACAACTCTAGTCATGAAACACATCCTGACCTCTCTATCCACGGTATGGTGATAATACTCTTCATGCGATTCAACAGTGTATTCGCTAATGCTTTTTGATTCGTCCTGGTGAAGAGTGTGTATGTAGAAGCTGGCTGTCATTCTTCGCACCTTCCCGAATGCGTGGTTTACCAGCGTCGAGGGCTCGGGAGGGCAGGGATTCCGGTTGGGCGTGCTTTATTTTTAGGGCCCTGGGCCCGGTCGGCGCCTCGCACCTCATAAACATGGGGTGCCTCATTCCCTCATGTGCGGGTCCTCTCGGCGCCTCGTAAATCTGAATTTTCAGCTCGGGCCCAACGCAGCGCCACAGCGCGGAGCGGCAGAGAGTCCCTGATTGCCGGTTAATTTGGCGCAGATTTACGACGGGCGCCCGCCTCGAGAAGCGGCCCAAGGCGTTTATTGGTTTTTCCGGCCTGCAGCTCTAGTTTTACTCTGGGCGCGCTGCTTTTTATGTCCGCTGGCGAGTTATCTTTGTGGCTGAGTGAATAAAGGTCCGCCGGGCACTGGTTCCCCGCCTCGGACACCGCTTGTTGTTGGGTTGTAAAACCTGGTGCCTCGCGGGACAAGCTAGCAGTCTTGGCTAGAATTTGTAGTCGAAGTAAATCTTCCAATTTGGTACGGGAGACAGAGACAGAGACAGACAGAGAGAGAGAGAGAGAGAGAGAGAGAGAGCTTCCACAAATATGAAAGAAAATGTAAAGTGTGTTGTTCTACAGAGTTATTCTGTAAACAAGTAACATCTCAACGAGCCACATAAGACAGTCGTCCATCATCTCGTCTAGAACCAAAGACGACGAAAGTACGTATCACTCGACAAAACGAACCCCAGTCGCGGCCATAACGCGAACTAACTTTGTCTATCAGGGCTCTGGCATTGTTTACACAGACGGTTCGATGGTTGCTGGTCATGTCGGTTATGCTGTGACTCTAGGGGACCACTATGAACAACATTCATTGCCAGCTGGCTGCAGCGTTTTCACTGCTGAGCTGGTCGCCATCTTTCTCGCCCTAGCGTATATCCGCTCCTGCTCAGGTGAGTCCTTCGTTATCTTTAGCGACTCCCTGAGCAGTTTACGAGCTCTCGACCAGTGTTTCCCTCGTTCTCGTCTGGTGATGGCTATCCAGGAGTCCCTGCATACTCTTGCCCGTTGCGGCAGCTCTGTGGTCTTTGTTTGGACCCCAGGCCATGTTGGGATACCCGGCAATGAACATGTCGACCACCTGGCGAAAGCGGCCACCAGTAAACCATCTCTGGACATTGGCCTCCCGGAGACTGATTTGCGAGCAGTCCTCCGCCGAAAAGTTTTTGCGCTTTGGGACGCTGAATGGCGCGATCTAACCACGCCCAATAAACTCCCTGCTATAAAGGAGACGACTGTGTGGCGTTCCTCCATGCGAGCCACTAGCAGCGACTCCGTTGTCCTTTATCGGCTCCGTATTGGCCACACCCGGCTGACGCACAGCTATTTACTGCGTCGTGAGGACCCGCCTCTCTGTCGCTGCGGGGTGGTTTTGACGGTGGTGCACCTTTTATTGTCCTGTCCGCTTTTAGCCGTGCTCCGGCAGACATTTGCGCTGCCTGATACGCTCCCTGCCCTTTTATCTGATGACCCTGCTATGGCGGGCTTAGTTTTGCGTTTTATTCGGGCAGGGGGCTTTTATCATTTGCTCTATGTGTCTATTTTTATTTAGTATTGACTCTGGCTTGTGGCCTACAGTTTTAGCGTGAGTTTTTAATATGTTTCTCGGTGGTTGGCTTTTCGCTTTTTTTTTTTTCTCTCTATGGTCGGCCAACCACCGTCACACTGTATGATTTTAATTCGTTTTGTGTGTTCTTTGTCTAAGTTTCTCTTGTCCTGTGTCGTCTGTCGTCTTTTCCATTTTTCGTTTTTACTCTGTGTTGGTGTTTTCAAGTCTTGGAACAAGGGACCGATGACCGTAGCAGTCTGGTCCCTTTAATCCCCCAAACGAAATTAACTGGGTCTCAAGATAAGATGCAGCATTGGCCCGAATCAGAGTAGTGCGCGCTGTTACCTCATAGAGAAATCATGGGAAGCAATCACGAAAGATGTCCTTGTGCGTAGCCGCGTGGGCTGTTAACGTCATTGAATCTAGTGATAAAGAGAAAGGAGTGACAGTGATGATGCAAATGATAACGGAACTTGCTTTGATGAACTGGCAAAAAAAGGGATGGTCTCAGCTAAACTGTATATGTCTCTAACAAAACAGTTCCACAACGTCGGCGTTCGTGATTTAGTTACATGCTGATAATATAAATGTCAGCCTCCGCCTCTCAGTGGGCAGCACGGTGGACTGGAAAGCGAAATTCGATTCTCGAGACTTTCAGGGATTTTTCCTTGGTGGAGGGATTGGAACGGGCTGCACTCAGCCTCGTGATGCCAGTTGATACACTGATTGTGTGAGAAGTAGCGATTCCAAGATGAAAAAGGCCGACAGTGCCCGGAAGATCGATGTGTTGACCCCACGCTTCTCCATACCGCGTCCATTAATGTCATTGGCAGAGGATGATGACACAGAAGTCGGTCGGTCGATCGGTCCCGATTTTCCCATCAGAGCCAGAACGCGGGCGGATTGCAAAGGTGTCCATAAGCAATAATTTTCAGTTGCAAAACTTTGAAATTTGAAGACTGTACAAAATCTGTACCAAGTTCATTGTTACAGCTGTAAGAATCGACACGCCGTGCTGAACTGTCGAGATAAGACATATTGAAAGAAGTGATCCAGTGACAGGTGTTTTAGCGGACATCTGATGGTAGTGGAAGCTAGGTTGAGTGGCTAGCTTCAGGCGAAGTGTGCACACGTGGCTCTCGACCTCGTTGCCAAGGACTGCCGGCAGCTGGTACAGAAGCCTAAAGTGCATCACGCTGCGCAATAAAAGTTGCGCTCCGCTACTGCTGCACCGTAAATTAAATGGTGTATCCTTTGCGGCCCCCGGCGCTCTGCCGGCTTGCTCGAATACGCAACATGTGTAGCAGATGGAGATATAAACCACACTTTGTCGCAATAGCCTTCATTTGTGTTCTTGCTTCTGTCACACACAGCGTCCCGCACCCACCGCCTCTTTTTCGTGTGTGACACATCCGCGAAGTCTTTCGTTCTGTACGTGTCTCGCTGCACATTCTAACACTTTAATGATAGTTTTAGTTCACAACATCGTTGATTTCTTTCTTTGGGATCGTTATCTCTACAAGCAAATCTGTGTTGATCCTCATAAACCCATACAGATAGCCGGCCGCTGTGGCCGAGCGGTTCTAGGCGCTTCAGTCCCGAACCGCGCTGCTGCTACGGTCGCAGGTTCGAATCCTTCCTCGAGCGTGGATGTGTGTGATGTCCTTAGGTTAGTTAGGTTTAAGTGGTTCTAAGTCTAGGGGACTGATGACCTCAGATGTTAAGTCCCATAGTGCTTAGAGCCATTTTTGAACCCATACAGACAAGCAAAAATCACAAGTATCAGAGAGGCCAAGTTACACTACTTCGTTTATTTCGTGGAACTAATTCTCTCTTATTTTCAGATTTTTATCGCAGCGTATTTATACATCGGGATTACCTTTATTTATGTATTTATTTATTTATTTATTTATTTATCGTTTGGCATAAAAACTTGGAAACATGTGGTACATTGGGAATTTAATTTCAACAAAAATAAGCTGTAAAAAAAATCCACTGAAAAGGACAATTTTCGGAGGTGCTCTTGACAATGATGAGTTTTGCCGACTGACGAGTCGGACGCCAGAGAATGACAGAAGTCCTGTGTAAAATGGGCGTGGTCGAATTTACACTTAATCTTGATCAGCGGAGATAAACCTTGTTATAGATAAAACTTAACTATTGTTTGTGGTCTGTCAAGGATCAAAACTTACCCGTCGATTCTGCAGAGACATTGCCCGTATATCAGTAGGTATCATAGTGTCTCCTTTTCTGTTGAAACTATCCCCAAGCTTAGATATTTCTTTATATGGTCGTAGATAATAGTTTAACGTGATAGGTAAAGTTGTGGTTTGACAAAACTTCACTTCGTAGTTTCCTGACTGAAGAATATGCTCTGCTACAGCTGGTTGTTCTATTTGCCATAGTCGGCAAAGACTTCTACGTTCTTTCAGTCTTGTATTCACGCCTCTCTTGGTAGTTCAATAGTAGACCTTCTTACAAAAACATAGAATCCTGTATACCCTACATGCTGACAGAGGAGGACGTTTATCCTTAACAAGTCGGAGTGCTTGACAAATTTTTTAACTGGTGTAAAAACTGGTTTGATGCCAAGTTTCTGTAAAATCTTTCCGATCTGATCAGATACGTTTTTTGGCCAGTTGTTCTGGAGAATAGATGAATAAGTTTTTATCCTTGACTGGCGTCAGTTGATAATTAAGTTTCATCTATGACGAAGATTATCTCTACAGATAACGCGTAAACTCGACTACGCCAATTTTACGCAATATTTATGTCGCTCTCCAACGTCCAAGTCGTTTGTTGGCATGACTTAGTGGCGCTAGGAGCACCACCGACGATGTCCAGCACAGTTCTGAACGAAACGTCAGGAACTGAAAAGTTTTTTTGACCATAGCCATACAACTCAGAAGACTCACAAGCTACTAAAACATCCGGTCGTCAGAACTTTCATTGTGTATTTAATGTTTGAATATATTTGTACAAATGATTATTTTGGTTGATATATTGTGCGTAATGCAATTGAACGTAACGAATACAACGTATTTAATCCATACTTGCATACTAATATTATTAAATGCGAAAGTAAGTTTGTCTGCTACGTATTCACGATGAAACCGCTGAACTGATTTCGATCGAAATTCGGCATTGAGATAGCGTGTAGTCTGCGGAAGAACATAAGCTACTTTAGGAAGTAAGATAAATTAAAAAAAGAGGGCCAGGACGTTGCACAAATGCGCGCTCCTGCTGACGCCCTTTCATACGTACCAGTCGACATTGACGCTGCGTGCTACATCGTCGTGCGTTGTGGCAGTGGGGAGGGGTGTGGAGACGGAACGCATCACGAGGTACCCATACCCGAACAGGCAGACACACGAGGAGAGCTGAGGTTTTTGTACGTACAGCAGCTTATTTACTCAGCATCACTTGTCATAATGAAACCACTGATACGTTAGCAAAGCTGCGGTTAACACCTAGTTCATTACACAACCAAATCTCTGTACTGTTAAATTGGCATTGTGTACTACTTGAGAATATGTGCTGCTTGGGAAAGTACATTAATTTAAGGATAAATAGTGATTCTCAAGTAGCAAACAAACTCAAGTTAACAGCACAGAGATCTTGGTTATATAAAAAAAAATTCACTGATAGGACAACATATAGATATATGAAAATGACATAAAATTGAATGTAAGTGTAAAAAAAACCACAAGTATATATTTGTGAATAGTTATGTAACTTAAATGAGCTGCCAGTAATAACTAAGAATCTCGTATGAAAAGATATGTAATGAAAAACATTTCGTTAAATTACAGACCACCGAAGATGCCTAGCATGAATAGGCGAAACATGGTTTGTACATACAAATATTCAGTTGCTAAAGACTGAATTTTTTCTCAGCCATTTGATAAATCACGATTAACCCTAGTAGCGTACACCTCTGAAATTGTCACATCAAGTGTACACAACGCGCAGGCTAGCCGTGCGGTCTAGGGCTTCTTGTCACGGTTCGTGCGGCTCCCCCCGTCGGAGGTTTGAGTCCTCGCTTGGGCATGGATGTGTGTGTTGTCGTTAGCGTAAGTTAGTTTAAGGTAGTTTCATTAGTGTGTAAGCCTAGCGACCAGTGACCTCAGCAGTTTGGTCCTATAGTCCTTACCACAAATTTCCATTTTGTACACAAGGGTCACTGTGACCCTCAGGTATTTTCTGGAGAAATATTTTACGATGAAAGTGGTCCCTCATATACCAAACTCAATTTATTTCAATTTTTTCATGTACTTTTTCAGTCAGTATTAGTATTAATACATTCGCAATTAGAAACTAAGTAAAAAATTCATAAAAAATTCCAGTAAAGAAACTTGAAAATGATCCGGATCTGAGGACTTTATTTGCATTTTAATTAGATGAAGATGCTATTCATTTAAAGAAATGAATATATTACACGAATATTTTGAGAAGTCCTCAGTTATTCATAAATCCATTCATTGGGGATAACATATGGATTACAATGTTAGTAGCTGGCAGGGCTGTTCTGTTTGGGAGAGTTGTGTTCCAACAATGACCGTTCCTACTGTGGAAGATGGTGTTTTCTTCGTCGCTGGCTGAAGATTCGGCAGACTGATCAGTTTCGCTATTATCCATAACTGGCGACAGGAGCATCGGCTTCAGAATTACTTTCTTCACGAAACTCACATCACTTTGACGATTGAGTTATTCTAACAGTGCTTCTCTTTTAGCGTCTCCCGGTGGTGAAATGTCATTCATACGAGCCATTTCACACTAAATAAAAGAACAGTTGCGCAATGTCTACTCCAGGGTCACAGTGACCCTCCAAACATTGGTGGCAGTGGGCTGTGTGTGCTCAGTGGCGCATGCACAGTAACAAAGCAAAAAATCCAGGGTCAGGTTAAAGTATGAGTAGTTCTACCGTTCTACTCACAAGCGATGAGTATGGCGACTTTTTGTCGGATACTTAGGCTCAGTACACGAGCAGTATCTTAGGGGCTTCGTGCTGTCGTTTTGAAATGTAGGAGGCAGGGGGGAGGAGGAGGAGGAGGAGAAGGAGAAGGAGGTGGTGGAGGCAGTAATGAGAACGAGACGTGCGCCTGCGGTAGTAAGCGGCGCGGCTCGGCGCTGCCCTGGGCTGGCTACCGCGGTGGACCTCGCGCGAGCCATTACGATTACGCGGTCGATGCGGGCGCACCGCGCCTGCGGGCCCTAATTGCGCCGTTATTAGAGAGCTGTCTGCTCCTTCCTATTCTCTCTTGATTAACTTTAAATTACTGTCGCGATTGATGGCTTTAATAAACGCCTCCAGGGACAGAGGCAGGTGCTCCGCTCGTTGCGCCTTGTTATCGACTCTGTAAAAAGTAATGTGCTCGTAGATATATACCGCCTGTAATCTGCGAATCTCGTTCAAGCGCAGAAACAGATGCGGAACTAATTAAATCCATCTTAATCCTGAGTTTACTATTTCAACGTGTGCTGCTCGAAAATATGAGACAGCAGTTTCCGTGTTTCAAATTACTTTGTTCCGCACGTGGAATTGGAATAATACTGCGAAAACGAGGGTTTCGATCAAAAAGCCTCACTTCCGTCGTAAAATGTGATCTAAAGGAGCTGTATAACCGTGAAATGTTAACTTACGCTTCGAATACTTCTCTCCTAAACAACTTGAAACACTTTCCATACATCGATTTTTGGATGTGATTGACGAGGGAACCTTATCGACACGTTTGTTACAGTCTTCCTTATGTAAACTGTGAGTTTTACGAATGAATGTAAACTGTGAATTTTACGAATGAATGACTTTGATAACTGATGAAACACACATCTCCGTATTTTTAAATAATTTGTATTCCGTTTTAGACATTCGAACTGGGGTATTTCGCTTGTCAGTGAGAAGCTTTGCAGAATCCAGCCACCTTGTAAATGGACTTCAACGTAAAGCCGCGTCCACTAAGGACGTGCAGCGCAGAAAGGCGCAGAGCAGCACAGAACTGCGCAGACTGTAGCAGCGTGTTCGTAGGTGCGCAGTAATGTTCCATTGCCCTCGCGCGTCACTGCAATGGGAAACGTCCAAAAAGAGCCGCGCATGAACGAACCATTTCCTTCAATGTACCTACACTGCAGGCTACTTGTTCGTTGTTGCGCAGAGTGGCGTGGTTTGACGTCCACACCAGAGGCCCCGCGCTGCGCCGAACATCTCTTCTTGGTTTTGCGCGGTGCGTCGCAGCGCAGCCGGTGTGGACGCGGCTTAACTCGTATACTATCAGTGTTGCGGCGTTCGCTGCGTGGTGGTTCTGCCCTCCCGATCGTGATACTGTATACTGTATCCATAATATACAGTGTAGAGGAACCGTGTGCAGCGGCGATCTTTCCGTGAATGTATTCATTTTAGGAGATGCAAGGAGTGGGGGCATGTGCAGGTTTGAAATAAATAGTCATTTGAGACGACATGATTGTGTAGTCTGGGTGCCGATGTAGCTATGTTGTATCATATTCCTCAAGCATCGTTTTTCCCTGTATTTTACAGACAAATAAGAGGCAAACAAGAAATTTTTGTTCTACTCTTGTTCCGGGAAGAACACTGTTACATATCCTCCATTTAAGTAGCGTAGTCGGAACGTACGTAATCGTGCTGTATGTTTTCTCTTTTGAGGAGTACTCTCCTGCACTGACAGGCGAGAGCTTATAGCGTACTGTTTTCAGATGAGAGATCCGCCTTGACAAAGGGACTTCGCTTTTGTCTTGTTTGTGAAATTAATTGAGAGTAGTGCATAATGATAAAAGTAGTATGGTGTGAGCTCCAAAACAGTTGATCCAATAACCTGCTTAGGCGCATGTGATGGGAGGGTGGAGGAAACGCTAGAAGGTTTGACTACAGTGATGGCCAACAGAGAGCACTTACAGATGTAGCAGTCACTATTCACTCAAATTCTAAAAGAAGGATAGAAAGAACCAGCCGTACCGGTAAACTTTCTGTTGTACTTTTATTTTAGGGCCGAATGGGATTTGAGCACCGGTCCAGCGGAACGCGGCTTCAGTGTTTTAAGCACAGGATTGCCAAGGATTGGTAGACTCATACAGATTTACACAATAGCTGCAAGTGTAGCGCTGTTAGTTTGCTATTCTCTCTCGTGTATATGCAGGGCCTGAGAAAACTATTCCGTATTTTGAGAGGCGGTAGCATGGACCAAAAAAATGACCAGTAAAAATGGGCTCTAAAACGCACATCGTAAGAGTCTGAGCCCTTGTTCATCTTTGCTCCTGTGAAACACATATACTGCAAGCTCTTTGCTATTTATGTAAATTGAAGGTGGAAGGGGGAGGGGGGCGAAAGAAATGGAAGAGGAAGGAACTAATGATATCAGCTGCATCAGAACGTTATGCGGAATCGGTGGCTGTGAGTTAAAATCTGTGCCGGTCTAGGACTCGAACCCGGGATCTCCTGGTTACGAGGCAATTGCGTTAACTACTCCGTCATCCGAACACAGTGTTTATCACAAATGCGCGGACTACCTCTGCACGCTACCCGGCCGACTCATTTTCACCTAGCGCCACCTGTCCCGAGCCCCCGTCCATGTCCTCCATGCTGGCTAATTTTAGATTCCCGCAGGATGTTGAACGTAGATGTGCATCCGCACTGAAAGTTGTCGATTTATTGCCCATCACGACGAATCAGTTATGTGAATACGTGGTGTCTGTTTTTTCGGACATGTCCATCCATAGTAAGGTTCGTAATAGCAAAGAGCTTGCAGTTTCATACATAAGGGGCAGTCAAATGTAAACGAGACAGATGAAAAAAAATTAAGTAAACTATTTATTAGTTGAAAAATAATCTCCATTATTATTATTATTATTATTATTATTATTATTATTGAGTAGACCCAGAAGAAGGCCGCTGCAACCGTGACCGAAACGTTAGTTTTTTTTTTCCTCCAGCAGCATTAGTTTTATACATTATGACGCGCTACCATACACAGAAAACTTTTATGTCGACTGACCCTGGCCGCGGAAGCCGACGCAATTATATTGGCGTAATTATTATTACGTTTATCCAACAGTGAGACAAGACGTGTAGTTCCTTCATGGAAAAATCTTTGCCACTGCGTGTTCAATCATGATTTTACGCGCCCGTCCGCCTCTTCGTCCGAAGCAAATCAACGGCTGCGAATGTTTTTCTTCAGGGATCCAAAAATGACGAACACGCACGGGAGAGATCGGGTCTGTGGACCGGCCCACATGTTTCAAAGGTTGTTTCGACAATGCTGCAGAATTTTCGCAGGGAAGCACTTGGACATATTCTATAGAATGCCGGACATTTGCCACACTTGCCCCTTCGCCAGGTAGCGATCCCTCTGGTAAGGGACGCCCCTTCCTCGCACTACTTCTGTCCGCTTTCAAACCGCCGTCTCCACATCTTACTCGATACAACCAGTACGTAAGGGACCTTCTTCTTCGACATCTTAGCGAAATAGAGAGCTTCTTTTCCGAAGTCGAAATATTTATAACTTTTGGGAAACGAAAGCAATACCGACGATTATGTCAGAATGTAATTAGTTCTGGCAAGTATAAATATAGATCCCTCTGCCTGTACGGTAGCTTCCTTTCACGCCATGGGAGCAACAGGAAAGAAACGATGTAAAGAGAATGCGAATGTACGCCAATCATTTCTTTTTGATCACTGCATTTGTGCCTACTTTAATTACTACAACTGCATGCCAAAAAGACAATAAGGAAAGAAGAAATGGGTATGTGAATGTGTGAAAAGAAGAACGACATACTCCATATTAATTTACTCTCTAAATTGCGATATCCCTTTCGGCGAAACATTAGTTAATAAAGTGTAGCGGGACAATGTTCAAAACATGGCTGAAAATACGTTCACTAAATAGAGATAAGAACATCTATGATTGACATGTCATCTAAAGTCGACGTACAATTTTAAAATCTTAGAAATAAGGAAATGAATTAATACAGAAAGCTGTGCTTGTAACGTACGTTGTTGTTCTACATTGTTTAGCTCTGGTATTTACATAGTCACAGAGGAATCATCCTAGGTTTTGGAAGGAAAAGCTGTAATTGTAATGATCTGCACTACAACAGAAACAAGAAGCACAACTTAAGGAAAAATAATGTAATGTGTGTTCCAGTTCACAAGCGGCATTGAAGCAGATAGTTCCTGTGACTTAGTATGGGCAGAGGCTATATTCGACAACCGGAATAAATTAATAACTGGGTCCTTTTACCGACCCCCCGGTCTCAGATGAAACAGTTGCTGAACAGTTCAAAGAAAACTTGAGTCTCATAACTAATATATACCCTACTCATACAATTATAGTTGGCAATGGCTTCAATCTACACTCCTGGAAATTAAGAACACCGTGAATTCATTGTCCCAGGAAGGGGAAACTTTATTGACACATTCCTGGGGTCAGATACATCACATGATCACACTGACAGAACCACAGGCACATAGACACAGACAACAGAGCATGCACAATGTCGGCACTAGTACAGTGTATATCCACCTTTCGCAGCAATTCAGGCTGCTATTCTCCCATGGAGACGATCGTAGAGATGCTGGATGTAGTCCTGTGGAACGGCTTGCCATGCCATTTCCACCTGGCGCCTCAGTTGGACCAGCGTTCGTGCTGGACGTGCAGACCGCGTGAGACGACGCTTCATCCAGTCCCAAACATGCTCAATGGGGGACAGATCCGGAGATCTTGCTGGCCAGGGTAGTTGACTTACACCTTCTAGAGCACGTTGGGTGGCACGGGATACATGCGGACGTGCATTGTCCTGTTGGAACAGCAAGTTCCCTTGCCGGTCTAGGAATGGTAGAACGATGGGTTCGATGACTGTTTGGATGTACCGTGCACTATTCAGTGTCCCCTCGACGATCACCAGTGGTGTACGGCCAGTGTAGGAGATCGCTCCCCACACCATGATGCCGGGTGTTGGCCCTGTGTGCCTCGGTCGTATGCAGTCCTGATTGTGGCGCTCACCTGCACGGCGCCAAACACGCATACGACCATCATTGGCACCAAGGCAGAAGCGACTCTCATCGCTGAAGACGACACGTCTCCATTCGTCCCTCCATTCACGCCTGTCGCGACAGCACTGGAGGCGGGCTGCACGATGTTGGGGCGTGAGCGGAAGACGGCCTAACGGTGTGCGGGACCGTAGCCCAGCTTCATGGAGACGGTTGCGAATGGTCCTCGCCGATACCCCAGGAGCAACAGTGTCCCTAATTTGCTGGGAAGTGGCAGTGCGGTCCCCTACGGCACTGCGTAGGATCCTACGGTCTTGGCGTGCATCCGTGCGTCGCTGCGGTCCGGTCCCAGGTCGACGGGCACGTGCACCTTCCGCCGACCACTGGCGACAACATCGATGTACTGTGGAGACCTCACGCCCCACGTGTTGAGCAATTCGGCGGTACGTCCACCCGGCCTCCCGCATGCCCACTATACGCCCTCGCTCAAAGTCCGTCAACTGCACATACGGTTCACGTCCACGCTGTCGCGGCATGCTACCAGTGTTAAAGACTGCGATGGAGCTCCGTATGCCACGGCAAACTGGCTGACACTGACGGCGGCGGTGCACAAATGCTGCGCAGCTAGCGCCATTCGACGGCCAACACCGCGGTTCCTGGTGTGTCCGCTGTGCCGTGCGTGTGATCATTGCTTGTACAGCCCTCTCGCAGTGTCCGGAGCAAGTATGGTGGGTCTGACACACCGGTGTCAATGTGTTCTTTTTTCCATTTCCAGGAGTGTATCTTCCGTATGTTGACAAAAATACATTTTCAGACCATATTGCAGATAGAAAACAACTTCCGTAATTGTTCTAATTGCTTTTTTAAATTATTTTGAACAATTAGTTCACGAGGCCATTCAAATTGTAAATTGTTAGGAAAGCACACTTGACCTCTTAGCCACAAATAATTCTGAGCATCACGACGGGTACAGGGATTAGTGAACACACAGTCGCAGCGAGGCTCAATTCCGTAACAAAGGAATTCACCAAAACTAAACGCGAAATATATCTGTTTGTAAAAGTAACTAAAAATTCGGTTGAAATCTTTCTGAGAGTGAGTCTCCAATCCTTCCAAACTATGTAAGTTAAGACCATATGTGGCTTAAGTTCAAAGAAATAGTATCAACGGCACTCGAGAGATTCATACCTAATAAATTAATAAGAGACTGAACTGATCCTCCATGGTACACAAAACACGACAGAAAGCTGCTGCAGGAGCACCGAAAAAGGCAAGTATAATTTAGACGAACGCAAAATCTCGAAGATTGGCGAAGTTTTACTGGGGCTCGAAATTTGGTACGGATTTCAATGCGAAATGCATTTAAATGTTTCCGCAACGAAACACTCTCTAGAAATGTTGCGGGAAATCCAAACAGATTCTGGTTCTATGTTAAGTAAATCAGCGGAAAGGCTCAGTAAGCGATGAGGAGGAGGAGGAGGGGGGGGGGGGGGGAGGAGACAAGGGACCCAACCCTTCGGAGCAGGTAAAATCGTGGCAAATGTCCGGCGTGGCAAACGTCCGCACACCCCTCTGTACGGTCCCGAACTCTCCCCATGCAGTTCACATGTTTTTGGAGCCCTGAAGAAAGACAAATTTGTGGCCGCCGATTTGCTTCGGACGAAGAGGTGCACGCTTAGGTACAATCATGGTGTAGCCACCTTTACTACTGGTCAGAGACTTCACAGAAAGCTAGAATTTACGACAGCGTTAATTAACACCGCATCGCATGTTGAGCTAACTAGAGAAGTTCGTGGAAACGGCGCGTTTGTAAACTTGTTGGAGGCTGTTGGACGCAAACAGGGTAATTAGAGAGGCCCCGCAGAAGCGGAGAAGCGAGCGAAACGGAATGGCGCTCGCGAGCGCAACAAATCGGGCAGCGCCGCGTGCACACGTGCTCCGGCTGTGGCCGCCAGGATTAACGACCCCGTCCCGGGCGGCCGGCGCGGCGGCGAGAAGCCGCACTGACTTGCAGCCGCGGGCGGTCGGTCGGACCTGGACGCCAGCTCACGACGAGGCGTGGCACGGCACGGCTCGGCTCGGCGCGCTGCTGGCGGGAAAAATCTGTTGCGTGGACATCGGCCAGGTATGAGGATTGTGGCTGAGTCATGCGCCTGTCGCTCGTACGCAACAAGTAGCAGCGTCTCCCTCCCTGCCGCGCGGATTAGCCGATCGGTCTGAGGCGCTGCAGTCATTGATTGTGCGGTTGGTCCCGGTGGACGTTCGAGTCCTCCCTCGGGCATGGGTGTGTGTGTTTGTCCTTAGGATAATTTAGGTTAAGTAGTGTGTAAGCTTAGGGACTGATGACCTTAGCAGTTAAGTCCGATAAGATTTCACACACATTTTTTTCTCCCTCCCTGGTGACACCGCTCTGTTACCACTTGTAACCTGGCGCACGCACTACGGTGCGGAGCGCCTTCCTATACTCATAAGCGTCCCTGGTTCTATACCCGCGCCTGCTCACGCTCGCGAGCAGAGCAGTTGCGGCATGGTGGCGAGTGACCGAAATGCGCGCGCACCATGTGTTCGCGAGAACATGGGAGAAGCGCCAACTACGAAGTCGGGGAGGATAGATTTTGACAGGGATGCCTTATAATAGCAACAATGCCGAATCCATGTTGTCTAATACCGTCAATGATTTCGTCCTTCAATCCGCAGTGCTAGGAATCTTCTTTCGCAAAAAAAAGGTGGGTTCGCAAAACATTTGGTGTATCGTAAGACACTGATTACTTTCAGAAAGTCCAGTTTACGAAAACGTCACATGTGTTATCACGTCAAGGAGTACGGAAATGCAAAATGTGATGTACTTGGCCGTGTACTAGAGGTTTTTTTTACCATTCAGACGGGGTGCGAAACTGCACTATTTTTAGCAAAGTCCTTGCACCCTTCCACGGATTGCGATTTGTTCAAAGCGTAATTGGTATTTGCAGCTGACCATTTTACGTCCGCTTAATGTAGAACGTTTCGATTGGTAACGTTATAAACTATGAAAATCATGTGTCCGACGCAGGTTATGGCAAATGACTGTTCGCAACATCATTGTAAGAATCATGTTGCATATCTGTAGCAGTGAGAACATCAAAGGCAGATAGCTTGGTGTGACATTCTCTTCAGCGTTGAAGTGAATGTAGAAAATGTAAGTTTGTCAAGGAATTTATTAGTTTAGTTTTCTGCAGTAGGACGTCAGTCATGTTGGGAAATGAATCAGGATTCATAGCGGAGCTGAGTGGGAAAACGAAAAACCTCGCAGTGCCCAATACATGCTGACAACACAGCTTTAAATAAATAATTGATCTGCAGTGAATGTGACAGGCACTGTGCTGTCCAGATTTCTTCAAGCATTTCCCTCAAGATTGATTACCTCGTTTACACAAATCTGCAAACAGACCACCCACCCTATTTTTTATGACGACCGAGGGGGTACAGTGCCCGCCGCTCGCAGAGCACGTTTGCTGCGAAGCACTGGATTTTACATCTAATACACAGCAGAACTAGCTTACTTCCTACCTCTTATTTATCGAGAGTATCTTGCGCAGCTTTTAAGTCAGTGTGACAGGAAAAGAGTGGAAATTACTGCTGTTTTACGAAAATATTAAAAGATAGAATACAGACCTGTACCACTGAAGTCTCTGTGTTTCATGGTCCTAAGCTAATCCATTATGATGTTCCTGGGGAAAAACTAGCTTCTCTGGAACACAAGCACTGATTAAGGGAAACCCACTCGTGTCAAATTCAGCATGCTTTCTTCATATAGACATACTGCAAACAACAGATGCAGCTGAACAAGTACATTCCGTCGTTCTAGACTCCTTAAAGGTGTTCGACACTGTGCCACGTCGTCGACGAAGGACCGACAGACTGTCACACGAAATATCTCCGCAAATATGTGATTTGCGTCACGATTATTTGACTAATAGATCCAGGCACGTTATACTGGATGGTGAATATTACACACAAACTGAAGTGTGCTCCAAGGAGCGTAAAGGCATCGGCAGATTTTTCGGTAAACATGAACTATTCATCAGATGGGATCAGCATCCTAACAGATTGTTTAATGATGATGATGATGTTGTGTAGGGGAAAGTATCAACGTTGGACGGTCGTAAGAAAATGCAGACAGGCCTGGATAAAATTTGCACTTTGGTGTAATAAATGGCAGCTATATTTAAATACGGATAAATGTCAGATAACGCCTATAACAAAGAGATACAACCCGAGTGTATGCGATTACAAGATGACTGGTGAACATTCTGAGCACGTATTAGGGTACTACTAACAAGTGATACGAAGTAGGACGATCGCGTAACATCAGTATTAGGGCACGTGCATGGTAGACTTGGATTTGTTGGAAGTGTTCTGGTAAGATGCATTGAATTCCTAAAGGAAATCTCATCAGACAGAGCTAGTGCGACAATTTCT
This sequence comes from Schistocerca cancellata, assembly GCF_023864275.1. Taxonomy (NCBI): domain Eukaryota; kingdom Metazoa; phylum Arthropoda; class Insecta; order Orthoptera; family Acrididae; genus Schistocerca; species Schistocerca cancellata. Next base: position 803,540,544 of record NC_064627.1, on the reverse strand, counting down.
TGTGTATTGTTCGAGTGTTTAGAATCATTATTAAGTAGGTGTGCCAACAGAAGCAAAAAAAATTCAGAGACGCACCGCTAGGATCGTAACGAATCGGTTACAGTCGTTAAGAACGTGTAACAGAAATCTACGGGGAACATAAATGTGAACCCTTGGAAGAAAGACGATATAGTTCTCGTGAAACACTCTTGGATAAATTTAGAGACTTTATTCAAGAAAGACTGCGGCCATTAAGCTTTCGCCATCGTGTATCACGCATACAGATCACGAGAGTAAGATAAGAGAGCTAAGGACACACTGGCAGTCATTTTTGTTTCGCTCGATACAAGGAGGAAATGGGAAAGAAAACTCGGTAATACAGGTACGATATTACACATTAGAATATACACAATACAATATGCACATTACAATATACAGTAGCTTCCGAAGCGTATACGGGCATGTAGTAGACGTAAAGCACGAGAAATGAATACGTCTGTCGGTGTGCCTTTTGAATGGGGAACGCATGCGAATGACCTTAGTAAACCACATTATGTTTCGCAATGAACTACTGCCTGCTCCGACGAAGTTGGCAGCACCACGTTGCAAAACACTGAACACTCCTCTGCGACCTGACCGCACAGTGGAATTCACCGCTATTAATAGTCCGTGTTTGATTGTCAATCATACAGTATTGCTCGTGGCATGGACTTTCAGACGTATATTTAATGTATGCTGCTGCAGGTTCTAATGCCCGTAAATCCGAACAAACGTATTAGGCAATCCTAATTACAAAAAATTGCTTTTCTATTTTACTTCCAGGCTAGATTTTTGTGTGTTTGTTTTCTTTACGAAGCTTTTCGGGAAATAATTACCATTATAAAATGCGTTTGTCGTGTAGTACATTTTTTAGCATGTTTGAGCTTGCATTGTGCTGGTGGCGTGCTATTATAGAAACAAGTGCAGTTATTCAAATTACTGGTGTTTTTTTTCTTGTAGATAATAGGGGATTTGAAAGTGGATTTCTTGTTGCCGTCTTACGTAGAAACTCATGCATATTGTACGTAAGTTATACAATACGCAGTCATCACTGCATGTTAAAAACGGAAACAAATGATCAGTAAAGGTGTGTCGTAACGAATTGTGAGGAGAAATGTTTGTGCTTGTCCTTACGTTTTCGACAGCTAGTCACGTGACTAGTCAAGTGTCGCTCACATACCACACACAAATAAAAGTCGTGAACACAAGATGTTAGTATCGTAACGGCATTCCATTAGCATTAATAAGTAGAGGGGGAAGCTGTAGGTGTTAATTTACGATATTAGCGATTTTAGTCGCCGCTATACGTGTCATTTACGGAGCTAAACCTCATGAAGTTTGTACATCATGCACGGCGTCCCAGGAGAAATGGTGAATAGTCAGGAATGTGAGAGGAACGATCAATCGAAACAAAAATGTCTGGTAAACATGGGCTCTGCAATGCATGCCTTAAGCATTGTACTTCATCTTCTTACTTTGAAATAGCTCTCAAGGAATGCATTTCAGAGCCTATGTTTACTACACTTTTTATTCGAATGGTCCCTCCTGTCATATCCCTGCATGTTGACCATTCCTCCTGGGACACCCTGTATATGTATTTTTCCATTGGAAAATGAAGTGTTGACATGATACTATCCTTCGCGATAGCGCATTGAAGCGCTACAGTACGCCTGGCCAAGAAAGTCAGGTGTACCGCTAAACGCACATGTTACGCAGGGAAGTCGGTAGCCCAGGCGTTTCGTGAGATCAACGCGCTTGTAAGTCGGTACAATGACCTTTCATCAAACTGCGTGTCTTGCAAACGTAGTGTCAGTCGTGCAACTGTATTCGTGATTTTCTGTCGGAAAGTTTTAGTTTTCAGTTTGTAGTTACTGACAAGTTACATTTTGAGTTCCACAATGACGAGTTACGGGCGCTCTAGTGCTCTTTACCTGGATAAGCGATTTGCCGGAAAATTTGAGTAGCCCTTAAAAAATGATGCTCTCATTTACTGTCTACTAAAGTCATTAAAAGACAAGGGCGGATTAAAAAACGTTTCAGACAAGGCATCTGCGTCGTGCGAAAAGTGACAATTGACGCGAAACAATAAAAAGTGTGATATCTTCCGTATAGTACTAAACAGGAAAATCCTTGAAATTTGGGTTACACGATAAATCACACAACTCTAAAGGTTGTCAATTCAACTAAATACTTAGGAGTTACAGTTACGAACAACTTAACGGGGGGAGAGTGTGTGTGTCGCGGGTGAGATAGGCGAGTAAGGGTAGCAATTATTAAAACCAAGGGCTGTTTCCGTTGCGGTGAAATTTTCACGAAACATAACTCATTAGTATTTTTCTACGAATATCAAAATATTTTATTTGCTTCCTTCTACATAGGGAGAAATGTCCATCGTGATGAAGTAAGAGAAAACGGTAATATTTATGGGTTTATTTTCTCGCGTGGTGTTAGAGAGTGAAAAGGTAGAGGCAAAGTGGTAATATGAATCCTTGGGAAATGATTTGGTGTTAATAACTGCAGAGTGATCCATTGGATGTGGATATATTAGGGCTGTGTTTGAGCACGACTCAAACTGCTCGAACAGTGTACGTCACAGTTCGGGAAACCACGTGTTCTGTTCGATCTTTCAATCGGGCCGCAGTCTAGTGGCTGTTTTTATACTATCTCTGCCACTTGTTTTAGAATTTTTAATGCACTGTGGACTTTGATATTAAAAATAACTGTGAAGCATGGACTACAGTATGGTCTAGGGTGCAAGTCACGTGTAACAAAAACTACTACTAAATAAATAAAAGATTGATGTCAAAATTCTGTCCAGTTCTGAAAATTTCGCTCGTCTCTCGATCTAGTGTTGTCTGGTGGTACTATCTTCAACGCGGGTCTTGCCGCTCTAATTTATTCTCGCGTCAACAATTCAGTCAGTTTACCAAAAAATATTTCATTTGTTACACTTTTAATTCTAGATTGAATTTTTTCCCTTGTTTCATCTAAATGTTGCCATCTTATTTTCAAACCGATTTGTAACGTTCATACCAGTTATTATAACGTGTAAAAAGAACTGGAATGCTATTTCGCAAACCACTTCCTAAATTATTAGTTCCTCATAAAGAAATAAGATATTGTACATGGATAACTTTTTTAGCATAACGTTTTCGCCTTTGCCTGTTACCTTTACTCAAAAATCAGCACAAATATTTAAACACGGTCCAGTCACATATATGTATGCACAGCCTGTGTTAGACGTCGACTTGGAGTAACCACTCACAGACGACGGGGGCAGCACTAGCAGCGGAGGATATAAAGAGCGTGACGGAGGAAGTGGGGACGCAGAAAACAATGCAGTCGTTGTCATATAGCGGTTAGGGATCGATTTATCTGACGTCTAAAAGGGCATGATCACTGACCTTTGGTCCAAGGGTGGAAGCTCTTCCGAAACTGCTGAGTTTGTAGGCTGTTGGCGTTCCGCCGTGGATGAAGTATACCGTGCATGGCGAAGTCCAAAACCGGCGGTGAGACAACCTTAGTGCACGTCAGACCAGATGACAGGTGTGAACTACGGCTGCGGAGATGTGTTAGGGCGAGTAGACGTGCAGCTGCTGAGTAACTGACCGCCCAGGCGAACCAAGGGGCCAGCAGCAGTGTCTGCTCAACGACCGTTCAGCGAACTATGCTGGAAGTGGGCCTCAGCAGCAGTCGCCTGGTTCATGCACCACGCTGAGTGCCGTCCATCGGTGACAAAATCTAGACTTTACACGCCAGTACCTCAGCTGGACGTCCACTAAGTGACTGGAGGAGGCTTCTCAGATGAACCACGTTTTATACTCCATCGAACAGATTACCGTTGGCGCGTACGACGTGAAACGTCTGAAACCAAACACTGTGCAGCAGTCGTCAGAAGACCCCTGGTCAGAGGTCATTCGATGGGCGATCCCATAATTCTGGAACGCATAATGGATCAACATAAGTTTGCATCTATTCTTCGCGACTATGTCCACTCCTAAATGCAGTTTAGTTTTCCTCGGCGCAATGGCATGTACCAGCAGGACAATGCGACGTGTCAGACAACTCGCATCATACGTGTGTGGTTCCAAGAGTACCAGGACAAGTTTACCCAATTCCCTTGGCCATCAAACGTCCCGTATTTATGCATGAAGGTAGTGACTGTTCTAGAAAGAACAGTTACCGTTGATGACCTTGCAGCTTTCGCTAGAATGAAATAATTGAATGGACACCCTAGCTGCAAAGAGGCGTTGATACACTTCATTGGGGACATGTTGAAAATGTGTGCCCCGACCGAGACTCGAACCCGGGATCTCCTGCTTACATGGCAGACGCTCTATCCATCTGAGCCACCGAGGGCACAAGGACTTTTCCCTTGCACGCCCCCCGCGAGACTCACATTCTCATGTCCACACCACTACATTCGTAGTGCGCCTAATAGACGTTTGCCCTTCTTGTGCGAACGCACACGCTATGCCCAAACTCTTACCGGACTTGGTAGATTAATCTGCCACAAGTAATGACTATGATGGGCAAACATCTATTAGGCTAACTACTAATGTAGTGGTGTGGACATGTTGAGAATGTGGGTCTCACGGGGGGCGTGCAAAGGATAAGTCCCTGCAGGCGCACTATCCTCTGTGACCTCGGTGGCTCAGATGGATAGAGCGTCTGCCATGTAAGCAGGAGATCCCGGGTTCGAGTCCCGGTCGGGGCACACATTTTCAACATGTCCCCAATGAAGTGTATCAACGCCTCTTTGCAGCTAGGGTGTCCATTTAATTATCATTTCATTCCCGTATTTAAGACGAGTGGAGAATCTTTGGGATCACCTCAGTCAGGCTGTTCGCGTCATGGATTCTCAACCGAGAAACGTAGCGCAGCTGGTCACGACACTGGTGTCGGTATGGCTCCACACTGCCCGTCGATACCTCCCAGAATCTCATTCTCTCTCTTCCTGCACGTCTTGCAGTGGTTTACACCGCAGAAGGTGGTTATTCAGGCTGTTGACAGGCGGTCACATTAGTGGTACTCAACAGTGTATATCCATACAGACCTATACGATAACTCTTATTGCAAATTTTTTCAGATAAAATGACTCTGAGCACTATCGGACTTAACATCTCAGGTCATCAGTCCCCTAGAACTTAGAACTACTTAAACCTAACTAACCTAAGGACATCACACACATCCATGCCCGAGGCAGGATTCGAACCTGCGACCGCAGCGGTCGCGCGGTTCCAGACTGAAGCGCCTAGAACCGCTCGGCCATCAGCGGCCGACTTTTTTTAGATACGTCATGAATTTGTACAGTGGTAAGATTTAATACTGTTTCCTTGTGAGTCTCAGGAAATTTTAAGTGGAAGCATTGATTGTACGAGTCGAGTAATTTGTGATTTCTCGCGTATCTCTTGCACTCGCGACGCCCTAGCCAAATGTCAGGCAATGGTTCGAACAAGCTCGTTAGTGTACCGAGCACTGTTGCGCTTCGGGAAATCTCGAGCCAGTTCGAAGACGGGTATCATTTGTCCTAGGCACATTCAAGTGACATAATTGTGAAGGACGTGGAGGATGAGTAGTCTGCAAGATCTTCTTTGCAGATACGGAGGCAATTTTTGCTTTTTCACGATGTAGTGTTGGTGTTTCTGTCGCCACCAAACGCAAGAGAGAATTGGGTCAGACGGGCACTGCACAGAGCGAACACCACCTCTCTCCCTGCTTACATCCCCACTCCCTCCGTCACCCCCTCCAACCACCACCACCACCACCACCACCACCACCATCACCACCACCACCACCACCCGAGTGCTCGGTGCTTGGCATGAGCCACCGCCACTGTAAGGAACACGCAGCAGCGGACAGCGCTTGATAGCATAGCATAGACAACACAGTGTGGCATAGCGCAGCGCAGCCTGGTCCGGGCAGGGCGCTTAATGAGCGCGGGATGCGGCCGGCTGATTGATGGCGCGCGCCGGCGCATCCATCTTGCCAAATCAAATAGAGCCGACAGCCGGCGCGATGCATAATTCAGCAGCGCCCGCCAATCTGCACGCCCCATGTTTAATGTACGCCACGGCAGCCGCCGCCGCCGCCGCCGCCTGCAACCAACCAATTTCCGTTTATTTTTCGCCGTGCTGGCTCCGCTGTCTGCCGCGGGGCGATAACTTTTCAATCGCTACGACAAACCCTAAATGGTGACGCGTTTCGTCGCTAGAGCTGTCGCCACTAGCCTTAGAGCTCCACGTATTAGTTTTCGGTCCCTTCTCCGATTTACAATCGATCCACGTAATAATGACAACGCATGATCCCTCAGGTTCTTCCTCTGCATCACAGTGAAGAAACAAATGCTGGCACCCTAACTTGTATCTCCATTCCCCGAGCGATCACCGTTCGCCGTAAAGGAATCAGATGTCATAGGCTATGGTCCATAGACATATATGATCTGACGGACAGAGTTAGCTGCAGTTTGCGACTGTTTGGTGACGACGCTGTAGTATACGATTAAGTTTAGAGGTTGAGCGACAGTAGGAGGATTGAAGATGATTTACAATTAGGCAAAATTTCTAGTTGGTGTGATGAATCACAGCTTGCTCTAAATATAGAAAAATGAAAGTTAATGCAGATGAGTAGCTAAAACCCATCCCGCAATACTGTAATACAGTATTAGTAGTGTGCTTAAATATCTAGGCGTAATGTGGCAAAGCGATATGAAATGGAACGAGCATGTAAGGATTGTAGTAGGGAAGGCGAATGGAAGAATTTGGTGTACTGGGAGAATTTTATAACATGTTGTTCAAATGTAAAGGAGGCTGTGTATAGAAAACTAGTGCGATCCATTCTTGAGTATTGCTTGAGTGTTTGACATCCGCGGCAGGTCGGACCAAAGGAAGACACTGAAGCAGTTCAAAGACGGACTACTAGATTTCTTACCGTCAAGTTCGATCAACCTGTTTGTATTACGGAGATGCTTCGTGAACTCAAATGGAGGTACCTGGAGGGAAGGCGATATTCTTTTCAAGGAATACTATTGACAAAATTTTGAGAACCAGCAGGTGACGTCGACTGCAGCACGAGTCTACTGCCGCCAAGAGTGGGACTAAAAATAATAACGTGTTCATTTATGTTAACAGTAATCGTGTATACTACTACTAATAGTAGTAGTAGTAGTAGTAGTAGTAGTAGTAGTAGTAGTAGTACAAGATACTGTCTGCCATGCACGACACAGTGGCGTGCGAAGTGTGGATGTAGATGTAGCTAGAGCTCGATCGCTTTCACACAAGGAGAGGGTTGCCTGCGATTCGTATGTCGACGGAAAGCGCACTCCGATAGTCTAACTGAGCGACAGGTTGAGACTCTTCCAGAGAAAGTGAAATCAAGCAACGTTTTTCTACCTTACTGGCCCATTACTCGGGAAGATAGGTAGGCTCCTGCCGAAACGTAACGTCCATTATATTTCAGTTCCAATAACAAGGATAAAAAGCTAAAGAACGATTTAAGACACCGAAAGTCGAGTGTGTACGACATTCCATGCGAATGTACCATGTCTTACCTGAGGTAGGCCATTAGAACAGTTGATGAGACATGCAATAAATATGAAAGACATACCCGACTACTACAACACCTGAGCAAATCAGCTGTTGCGAGGACTGTCTTGAAAATAATCAAGAAGGGAAATACGATGAGACCAGTATCGGTGGTCCACTTACCAAGTTTCAGGGACAGCATAATTAAGGAGCATAACGAAATAAATATGTCGGAAAACATAATAAACAGGTATGGAGGTTCAATATAAACAAGGCTTGTGATCCGGCTGTCGATTTATTAAAATCTTGTCGGTCGTCACATCTTCTGGGCCAGGGTTACACTGAAAGAATGTGCGTTGCACGCTCTGGAAAACAAAAGTGCGGGCATCAGCTATAAACAGCGGCTCGACGCCAACGGTTGAGTCCAAGGGGAGAGTTTTAGTACCAGTACAACTCACAGCACCTATCAAAATATTGTGCATAAAACAGAAGCAGCAACTCGACTGAACACCCGCTAGCACACTATCATTTTTTCTGTGAAATTAATGTAATTTTGACGTCTCTGTCATTACAAACCGAACTCTCGTTAAGCAACTGAGCTGGAGGAATGAATCAGTTACCGCTGCCTTGAAGATACGTACGGATAATTTGTCTCATTTAGGAAGACTACAGAAAAGCGGTCTCCTCCCCATAGAATGAAATTGTAGTTACTAGCTTTAATCATGGAAGGCTCCCCTGACTTGGCACAGCTTCAACAGTTCCGCTTACACCGAGGTCAGAAAAGTCATGGGATGTGTCCTAATATCGTGTCGACCTTCTTTTGGCCGACGTACTGCAGGAATTCGACGTGGCATGGAGTCAAAAAGTCGTTGGAAGTCCCCTACAGAAATACCGAGCCATGCTGCCTCCGTAACCGTCCATAATTGCGGAAGTGTTGCCGCTGCAGGACTTTGTGCACAAACTGTCCTCTCGATTATGCCCCATAAACGTTCGATGGGACTGATGTCGGGCGATCAGGGTGACGAAATAAATTCGCTCGAATTGTCTAGGATGTACAGACATGGCGCATTGCCATCTATAAAAATTCCACCGTTGCTTCGTTGTTTGGAGACATGAAGCCGATGAATGGATGCAGATGGTCTCAAAGTAGGCGAATATAACCATTGCCAGTCAATGATCGATTCAGTTGGACCTGAGGAGCCCGTCCATTCTATGTAAACATAACACACACAATTATGAGCAACCACTAGCTTGCACAGTGCCTTGTTGACTACTTGGATCCATAGCTTCGTAGGGTCTGCGCCATACTCGAACTTACTATCAGATCTATCAAATGAAATCGGCACTCGTCTGACTAAGCCACAGTTTTCCAGTAGTGTTGTGTCCAACCGATATGATCACGAGTTCGGGAGAGGCGCTGCAGGTGATGTTGCGTTGTCAGCAAAGGCATTCGCTTCGGTCGTCTGCTGCCATAACGCATTAACGCCACATTTCCCCGCACTATCCAGCGGATACGTTCTGCGGTTATTTCACGCGATGTTGCTTGTCTGTTAGCACAGACAACTCTACACCACAACGCCGCTGCACTCAGTCATTAAGTGAAGGCCGTCGGCTACTGCGTTGTCCGTGGTGAGAGGTAATCCCTGAAATTTGGCATTCTCGGCACACTCTTAACACTGTATCTCAGAATGTTGTGTCCGCCGCTCGTGGTCTCGCGGTAGCGTTCTCGCTTCCCGAGCACGGGGTCCCGGGTTCGATTCCCGGCGGGGTCAGGGATTTTCACCTGCCTCGAGATGACTGGGTGTTTGTGTTGTCCTCATCATTTCATCATCATCCAGGAAAGTGGCGAAATTGGACTGAGCAAAGATTGGGTAATTGTACGGGCGCTGATAACCACGCAGTTGAGCGCCCCACCAACCAAACATCATCATCATCATCATCAGAATGTTGAATTCCCTAACGATTACCGAAATGGTATGTCCCATGCGTCTAGCTCCAACTAAGATTCCGCGTTCAGAATATGTTAATTCCCGCCGTGCGGCCAAAATGACGTGGGGAACCTTTTCACACGAATCGCCTTAGTACAAGGGACAGCTCCGCCAATGCACTGCCCTTTTATAGCTTGTGTAGGCGATACTACCGCCTTCTATATAAGTGCAAATTTCTATCCCGTTATTCTTGTCATCTCAGTGTATTTTCAGTGGGCAGCGCCGATTAGCTTTGGCTGCTCGATCAGCGGGAAATGGTATTGTTACCCGGACTGGAGACGCGTACCTGCAAACATACAGAAATATTAATTACTTAATTTTATTTCTCGATGTGGTAATTAAAACGATATGACTACTACTCATACGACACAGGTGGGTGCTCTTCGTTATTGTAGTGTGTCTTTCAGTAATTATTCGTTATTAATGACCTGTATGACAGCTTGCCTCATCATCAGCTGTGTTATTACTTCCAGAGATTCATCAAAACCATGAATATCATAAAGTCCTATTTTACACCATTTCTTCAAAATACCAGACGTTTGTTGATGTGACTATGTCGCACTTGTGAACGACAGCGTTCAAAGAAAGCGCTGTCTTAGCCTCGCAGAATACTGTTGCGCTGTTCCTTGCTTCAACTCCCGTAACCATTTAAGAATTTTTTTCCTTGAGGTTGTCTGAAACTGGGCTCGCTCAGCCACATAAAGTCAAATGAGATGACGATTGTGTTAATAAGTGAGAAACTGACACGCAGTGGCGGCATTAGTGAGTTGAGATTGAAAGATTTGCTCCCGTTACTCGTGCTTGTTTATCGTTGTGAAACAGCGAGCTGAAATTGCTTTGAAGAGATGCAGTGTCGTTGGCTGTGCTTTGCGGCCAGGTTTTTCAATGAAAGAAGACACACCTTGCGTCGTGGCGAGTCGTGGCTATGTTGCAGTATGGGGTGCAAATACCATTTCATACAGTGAGGTCATTCAGATTTACCTTGTGGATCTGATAACTTAATCCAAATTCAGCTTGCAAAGTCATTCCAAGAGTATACTCAAGCTTGTCCACACCTTTTCAGTTAGTAAGGGAAGCAGGGACAGAGCGTGATACTTAATGTTTAACGACTGTCGTTGAATAAAAGAGTAAAAGAAAAAACTTGTAGTATAACCTAACGTACTTTACTCGAAAATCACTTAAAACTGTGTTATGTATTTTTTACGTTTTATCAAGGAAATGCTTACATATTTCCCGTTCTTCATACCCATACGGCACAATGGGATAAGCAATTTTTTTCAATTATAGCATAAACGTTTAAATTATTTGGAATGTCAGCTTAAACCAACACAAAAGGTTTCTTGATGAAAAATTTGGACTAAGGAATATGGAATCGTCAAAAAATAGTTAACAGGAGAAAATATTTTGTCATTTTGAAAAGTATAAATTTATTTTTAATGCTTAATACCAAGTTACTATTACTTTTTGAATCCCTTCGCTCGTGCGTCAGATATATTTTCCGGTTTGCGAGTAGTTAATGATCTGACAGTGAGATATTTCATCGCTGGACTATAGAATTTGTTCCCCATTGACTTCTAGTATGCTACCAGCTCGTCATTTTGAACATTTTGCAATTTACTTTTGATTTGTCAACTTTGTAGTTGGGATTATTGTTAGCCTTATAAACATATCTTTCCAACCTTGATTTGGGTGCGTTAAACTTCTTACGAGCTTTTAAAATTCCCATTTCAGAAGATTAAGTGAGTGAAACTGCCATTTCCATTGAGTTAATACGCAGTTGCTATCTAACAGTCTTTCTTAGGTTAGTTCACGCCGTCTGGAAATGCGAGAGGGGGGAGGAAAGGGAATGTATAGCTTGAAATCTACTTGCATCAAAACATGAAGGCCTCGGCGCCGTCCTCTTCCACTCTGAGATCACATTCCAGATTGATCACTTTTATGGAGCATAATAACTGATGGACTTAAACGTTTTATGTACGAACTTGCAGCGAATGGCATACATTTCTACATCACATGTTATTTAAGGGCGTACAATTAAAAATTAACGGCCCTACCTTGCGTTTAAATTCAGCAAGAATTATAAAAACAGAATTAGAAACGTTAAGGACAATCTTTCAGTTGCAATTCGCACTCCAAATCAAGTCAAAATGACTGTCGCACTTTTCATTCCATTCAGAGAATTAGTTTCATGTCACTACAGTAGGTTGCAGCATTCCCCAATCTAGGAAACAGCGTAATGCCGTCGTGCCCATCCTCTTCTGTCACGAGTTCCCCTAATAGATATTTTTACAATTGTCACTTAGATATCAAATCCCACAACCAATGTTTGTCTCTCCTGCGTATCGGGAAATCCACGGTCAATCCTACTGGTTTTGTAGGAATTTATGTAGAGGAAGTACGCGGCCTATTTGAGCAACGAGGTTTTGATAACATGATGGAATTTGGCACCGTATTGCTGAGGTTTATAGCTCATGTAGTGCCTAAAGAACACATTTAAAAAAGAGTTGGTGTCATGAGTACATCCTACCACAAATACCACAGTGGAAAATGGATCTCTGATGGGTTCGCCAAGACCGAAGAAGATGCAAATATGACGGACTAGTTGAACGAGCTCTCAAAGAAGAACTTTTCGGTCAGTTTTACGTGGTTGAATGAACATTCCATGCCTTGTATTAAAGTTTGTATGTGAGGGGTGTGGGGTGGGGGGGGGGGGGGACACGGCGGCACTACGTTGAACATCAGAACCATTAAAACCGCCATCTTAAAATTTCTGTTTGTCTATTAAACCAGTTTTTGACAGATGGTGTACTACTTGTATAAAGAACTTCACAATAAGATTCAACAATCTGTCGGTACCGCTTATTTCCTATCTTAATACCGAAACATCACAGTCACAAGCTGGGTAAATGGCTCTGAGCACTATGGGACTTAACATCTTAGGTCATCAGTCCCCTAGAACTTAGAACTACTTAAACCTAACTAACCTAAGGACATCACACACATCCATGCCCGAGGCAGGAGTCGAACCTGCGACCGTAGCAGTCCCGCGGTTCCGGGCTGCAGCGCCTAGAACCGCAAGACCACCACGGCCGGCCAAGCTGGGTAAGAAGGTGAGGAGGAGGAGGAGGAGGAGGAGGAGGAGGAGGAGGAGGAGAGAGGGAATAACAACATGCTTGATACAGTATTACAGCATTCGACCGAACTGTGCACTTTAACACTGGTTTTCTTACTGTGTGAAGGTGACGTTTGTCAGACATATCTTCCGTACCAGTAGTATTATTTACGAAAAACTCGTTAGAGCAACTGCGAAAACCAACAACATTCATATAGTGCGACTTGGATGAAGAAATAACAACAAACGCAAGCGTCTTCAGAGCAAAGTCCCATGTGTGTGAGCCTGGGCGTACCAGTGCGATCTGATAAAGACGCAATTTCTATTTACAAACGAGGTCTCTGCATGGCGCAAAGTTTGCATAAAGAGCGGTGTGCGTGTGAAGTGTCGTGTCGTATTGTAATGCGCGAAACAGGAAGCACCGTGGTGTGTGTGTGTGTGTGTGTGTGTGTGTGTGTGTGTGTGTGTGTGTTGGCAGGTATTAAGACGCAGATGTAAGCCACGTGCCGCTATTGCGGACGACAGTACCGTTGCAGTTTTACGGGAACGTGACGAAAAATCCCTGTAATCAACCGGTGTACGCAGTATCGTTGCAACGAAGCTTGGAACTCCAACGCGGAGCCGGAGGAGTAGTACGTAAGAGTAATGAATACAGTGTGACACTCGTTGCCTCGTCATGGAGATGATGATTAATAATTTTGCAGCCATTATCGGTATTTTTGCCGCCCTTGTCGGGGTTTTGGAGACGGACGGCGTCGTAGCTCCTCTGTATTTGAAAGTGATGAACTGACGTCCTGTCAGAGATAGATGCCCGCTGTCACAGGCCTATGCGTCAGCGCCCATTCACGCCAGCGTCCTTTCTGAGTAAGAGATCGTTCACTGAACCGAACCAGTGTCATCTGACAGCAAAATCATAACCACACAGAATCATTATCTGACAGGCATTCGCATTTTATAGCTAACTGCAATAATTTTTTGACGTACAGTTCTGTAGCGCTTCTGTCAGCTATAATCTGGAATCTCTAGTCACACCTCCTTTTTGCCGCGTTTGTTTTCGCGCTGCAGAACTTTAGCAGTCGTCCGTGGGGCACCGGGTTGCAGCCTTGGTGGTCGAAAAGTCAGGGAAAATCAGGGGAACCGAAGTCGTCTGTGCATGATTTCCAGCGATGGGATAAGATATCAGTCTCCTTTGTAGTTTCTCATGACGTATTGCCAGGTGAAACAGTTGAAACCCATCTGTCCTTCGTATGGTGACCGTCCCCTTCCACCCATCACCCTCTCTACCCTAGTAGCATGGCGCTGCGTTCCATCAATGCACTTTTCACAGCCACATACAATAATTAAAGTTCCAATACGATACCAGCCTTCGCTGAAGAAAATAAGCCGATTAAGAGACTGCAACTAACCGTAGTAACTTCCCATCCAGTTACAGTATGTGAATATTTTTAGTGGGCTACTTGAACATACGTTGTTTGCCCTTTATGATTAATTATTGTTTTCAATTTCCATAACTTATAAACACCGTTCGAGTTCACACTAAAAATGAGTGAAAGTGCTCAGTTCCATCTTGAAATGGCGACCATTTCACTAGTTGCTTAACCTGTGGGCGTTCGTATTTTACTTCCTCATACGGAACGTACGTTTGACATCGTTGTATGCCTTGGTACAATTCTTCGCTTTGTTATTCCCCTTCATTCGATTTTTAGTATGTACTTCTCCGTTTCAATACTCCAGTTGTTTCTGGTATTATTTCCTTCTAGTTCGTTTTCCGCGTGTGGTTTCTAGGGGAAAATTAGAAATCACAGAACGGTCATATGTCGTTTTCTTGCGGAAAACGAGTCACATAATAATAATAATAATAATAATAATAATAATAATAACCCCGTGGAGGCCCGGGAAAAGAATAGGCCTTCAGTATGTTCTGCCAGTCGTAAAAGGCGACGAAAAGAACAAACCTCTAATAGGGCTAAACCCCCCTTTTAGTGTGATTAGTTGGTTCAGGACAGAACTAAAGAAGCCTCGGACAAGCGCCGTCATGGTCGGGGACGACGCTTTGAACCCTATGCCCGCCCACAATGGTAACGACACTGCTAGCCAACTGGAAAATGATTTACATCCAAATAGAGGTGTTTTGCAGGATATGCTTCTAGCAACCACCCTAGAAGGAAAACAAAGACAGAGGATGAGATGGTCAGATGAAGTTAACCGACACCTCATGTTCTGTTATTACCAAGCAACAAACCTAGGCACCAACACAACTGGATACAGATCACAAGTATACACAACATTTATTACCAGATACCCGGAATTAAAATTTTTAACAGAACAACAACTAGCTGATCAGATCCGTGTAATAATAAAAAATAACAGGATACCCCAGTCAGAATTAGAAAACATCAAACAAAAAGTACAACAAATACTGGAACAAAATAACGTGCAATCAGAAGAAGAAGAAAATACAGTAATGGACTCAAACATCCCAGAGCAAACAAACAAAGAACAACACGCATCAATTAAACAATCAGAGGAAAACGAAATCTTAAGACAGCCACCAGAACAAGCACAAATAGGACACAAAGTGACACACATGTTAGATATAGAAGAAAAATTTCAGCTGACATATATAGAATACAAAGACACAAATACAGACATTAGACCATTCTTGCATAGACCGCCAAATAACCCACAAGTCGAAACAACAATAACAGCTATCAACACAATCATACACAACAAAATAAATGAAAACACAACTATGAAAGAGTTACAACTACTGGTTTATATAGGAGCACTCACTACACTAAATCTACACTCTAGGCAGAGATCAGAACCAACCAACACACAGAAGAAACCCACAAAACCAGCATGGCAACACAGGCTACAGATGAGAATAGAAAAACTGAGAAAAGACATCAGACAGCTAACACAATTTATGAGAAATGAAATATCAGACAAAAAACGAAAAAGGTTAGGTAAAATCTCACAACAAGAAGCAATAGAGCAATTAGAGGAAAAGAAGTAGAAATTACAAGCATTGGCCAAACGACTTAGAAGATACAAAAAAGTGAAAATAGAAGGAAACAAAACCAAACATTCAACACAAACCAAAAGAAATTTTACCAGACAATAGATAACACACACATTAAAATAGACAATCCACCAAACATAACAGACATGGAACACTTCTGGAGCAACATATGGTCAAACCCGGTACAACATAACAGGCATGCACGGTGGATACAAGCAGAAGCAGAAACACACACATACAAAATGATACCACAAATGCCTGAAGTGATAATTTTGCAACATGAAGTCACCCGAGCAATTAATTCTACTCACAATTGGAAAGCCCCTGGAAAAGATAAAATAGCAAATTTCTGGCTAAAGAAGTTCACCTCAACACATTCACATCTAACTAAATTATTTAACAGCTACATTGCAGACCCATACACATTCCTTGATAAACTTACACATGGAATAACTTATCTGAAACCTAAAGATCAAGCAGACACAGCAAACCCAGATAAGTATCGCCCCATAACATGCCTACCAACAATATACAAAATATTAACTTCAGTAATTACACAGAAATTAATGACACATACAACACAGAACAAAATTATAAATGAAGAACAAAAAGGCTGTTGGAAAGGAGCACGAGGATGTAAAGAGCAACTGATAATAGATGCAGAGGTGACATATCAAGGTAAAACTAAACAAAGGTCGCTACACTACGCATACATTGATTACCGAAAAGCTTTTGATAGTGTACCCCACTCATGGTTACTACAAATATTGGAAATATACAAAGTAGATCCTAAATTGATACAGTTCCTATATATAGTAATGAAAAATTGGAAAACCACACTTAATATCCAAACAAATTCAAATAATATAATATCACAGCCAATACAGATTAAGCGTGGAATATACCAAGGAGACTCATTAAGCCCTTTCTGGTTCTGTCTTGCTCTGAACCCACTATCCAACATCCTAAATAATACAAATTATGGATACAATATTACTGGAACATACCAACACAAAATCACACATTTGCTTTACATGGATGACCTAAAACTACTGGCAGCAACAAATCAACAACTCAACCAATTACTAAAGATAACAGAAGTATTCAGCAATGATGTAATTATGGCTTTTGGAACAGACAGATGTAAGAAAAATAGCATAGTCAAGGGAAAACATACTAAACAAGAAGATTACATATTGGATAACCACAGCGACTGCATAGAAGCGATGAAAAAAACCTATAAATATGTAGGATACAGACAAAAAATAGGAATAGATAATACAAATATTAAAGAAGAACTAAAAGAAAAATATAGACAAAGACTAACAAAAATACTGAAAACAGAATTGACAGCAAGAAACAAGACAAAAGCTATAAATACCTATGCCATACCAATACTGACCTACTCATTTGTAGTAGTGAAATGGAGTAACACAGACCTAGAAGCTCTCAATACACTTACACGTTCACAATGCCACAAATATAGAATACATCACATACATTCAGCAACAGAAAGATTCACATTAAGCAGAAAGGAAGGAGGAAGAGGATTTATCGACATAAAAAACCTACATTATGGAAACGTAGACAATTTAAGAAAATTCTTTCTATACGAGCAGAAACTAGCAAAATACACAAAGCAATCACTCATATAAATACATCGGCTACACCATTGCAATCTCATAACCACTTCTACAACCCTTGAGATCACATAACACCAACAGATACAAAGAAAGTAAATTGGAAAAAGGAAACACTACATGGCAAGCACCCGTATCATCCAACACAACCACACATCGATCAAGACACATCCAACACATGGCTAAGAAAAGGCAATATACACTGTGAGACGGAAGGATTCATGATTGCAATACAGGATCAAACAATAAACACCAGATATTACAGCAAGTATATTATTAAAGATCCCAGTACCACAACAGATAAATGCAGACTTTGCAAACAACAAATGGAAACAGTAGGTCACATCACAAGCGGATGTACAATACTAGCAAATACAGAATACCCCAGAAGACATGACAATGTAGCAAAAATAATACATCAACAACTTGCCATACAACATAAACTAATAAAACAACACGTTCCCACATACAAGTATGCACCACAAAATGTACTGGAGAATGATGAATACAAATTATACTGGAACAGAACCATTATAACAGATAAAACAACACCACATAACAAACCTGACATCATACTCACCAGTAAAAAGAAGAAATTAACACAACTAATCGAAATATCCATACCCAATATAACAAATATACAGAATAAAACAGGAGAAAAAATTGAAAAATTCATCCAACTGGCTGAGGAAGTCAAAGACATGTGATATCAGGATAAAGTTGACATCATACCAATTATACTATCAACTGCAGGAGTCATACCACACAATATCCACCAGTACATCAAGGCAATACAGCTACATCCAAACGTATATATACAACTACAGAAATCTGTAATTATTGATACATGTTCAATTACCCGAAAGTTCCTAAATGCAATGTAACATATACCGTACAGTTAAAAGGAAGTCACGCTTGATCAAGGTCCGCGTCACTTTCCATTTTTAACCAGACATAACGTCTGAGAAAGCAAAGAAATAATAATAATAATATGGTGATGGTGATCATACAGATGGATTTCTCCTCTTTTGAAATCACTTTTCCACCATCATTTGCGATTTTCCGTTCTATTTCAGATTTTCATGCACAAACACTCAACAGTAAGCTTTCCTGCTGTCTAATGATGACTTCATTTCGTGTTGACCCTTCTCTTCCCCTTCCTTCCTAAATTTGACTAAAGTTTGCAGTGCAATTTGAATTATAACCTCTGTGGTAGCGTTCTCTTGGCATTGAATCGTTACTTAAAATTAAGTGCTCAGTAATAGTTTTCTTGAACTCTTTTGTTTTTTAATTGAGTTACTGCATATTGCCGCCTCTTGGCTGAGTTGCACCAAGTGTAGCGCATGCGCTGTACATTTCTCGTAACAGCGACGATTAACTTCATATTTTGTAACAAGTTATTCTTGTTATTTATTCATATCATAATCTTGTTTTTTTGAATATACTCCTATTTAGCATTCACAGCGATACTGTATTTCCGTTATTATTATTATTATTATTATTATTATTATTATTATTATTATTATTGATCGCGGCTTGAGAGAGTATTACGAAACAATGAAGCGTTCAGCTACGTGAGTGCGCAGAACTGCCAAAAATACTCGCGTGTGGTAGATACTCTTCTATTGTGTGGTTGAAGTTAATTGCATAAAGCGTGTGCTTTGCTCATCAGAGTAATTGCGCTATAGAGTCTCGCAGATATTTTCATTTCTGTTTGATAAAGCGTATGTTATTCTCTGTGCCCTTCACGTCGTTTTACTTCTGTTATACAACTTAAAGTTCTTTCATTTCCTCCTTTTTCCATTTTCTTTAACAGATATGTTTCGCTCTGATTTTTATCTGCTGGCTCTGTTTATAATTTTTTTGTTTACCTCTCTTCATATAAACTCAGAAGTATTACACAAATTACCTTTTTTCCACCTATGGTAGGATAACGACATTGGGGCGACTGTTTCTAAACAGAGCAGATTAGTATGTTCTTTTGACTAGGCTGCCTGAATTCTCGCCTGAATGTGGTTTACGTTCTGTATGGTTTAATCGTGGCACTAGCGGTAGCGGAGGCCAATGGCTCTTTTGATCTGCCAGCATACATGAAACACGGAGAGATTTAGCCCAGTGTTTGCGTTGGAGAGTCACCTTTTCAGGGCTGACAAACTTCATTACTGTGCGTCGGGGCGAGTTTGACGCTGGCTGACTAAGCTCCCTGCACCGATACTTGCGTGGAATCATCTCCGAATTAAGCCTGAGCCACTGTTAATGTTGGATTGCCCAGATCGTCAAAGGCCTTCCTGTGCGCCTCATATCATTTAGCGTAATCACAAACTCCAGTCTTGCCATCTACAGTTGCGCAATATGCAGCTGAAAGTTCTGGTCCCACATTCTCATTTCATTCACACGAATAATAACAGACGCGTTAGCTTAAGTCGCTAGGACAAAGGTCAGTAGCTTTCGCGGAGGTAACTATCCTAATTATTTCAATGCAGTAATTCGTCCAGCACTATCCACTTTACGATTCCGCTACAGTTTAGATGTACTCCGCGCTTGTTTGGTTGTAGCGACGTTTGGTTAGTTTCTGATAGTATGAGACGTGAGCGTGTGTGATTCTAGCTATCATTCCTGTGGCAATACTGAGACTAATTGACTTACAGTGTGTTAACTGTAAGACGGCTGAGTTGTGTGGGGGGAGTGCGGGGAGAGGAGGAAGCAAGCATTAGCTGGCGAGGGGAGAGGAGCCGTTGAGGAGGGGACAAGGCACGCCTACCAGTTGCAGTGCTGGCACTACAAATTGCCCGTCATGTTTACACGAAAGCAGACGAAAGGCTTGGAAGTAAAACTCGCTTTAAATGTTGTTCGTAAACGAAACTGAAATCGTCATGTACATTAATATATATATATATATATATATATATATGTTTGTCTACTATGCGCTCCCCCATGTTGTGACACCAACGACACTCTCTTCACGTAAGTCACCCTTCCTCTGCCAACACTTATGAAACGTTAAGTTATTATCGATCCACGATTCATCGAGATAAAATATTTCTCTGCCTGCTTCCCTGAAGTTCGTCATGTCAACAATGAAACGAGATCGCCAGTGCACAATGTCTGGACGTTCCTCTTGTTTTCCACCTTACGCCATATAAATCCGATAGACAAAAGTACTCTCAGCGAGACAATACTCCACTTCCAGCCTATTTTGTCGTGCAAAACTGGAAGCAGTGTTCGCAGGATCGGCACAATCTTCCACACTGAATAAAATTCCGCTATCGTGTCGCGAATGACACGCTGGTTGAAATCATCGATCATTACTTCGATTTCTCCACTTCTTTTCCTAAGTTAAAAGAGAGAGAAAAATTTATAAGAAAATTTCTTCTGCACTTCATGTATTTTTTTTAAATTTGGAAATGTACTGTAATATGAATGTGTTTCGAAATAATACAGTAATCAGTGATGTTTCCATACAAAGCAATACAGTAGCAAGGAAAAATGAAATATAAGGTAATTCGGACGAAATAGGGGGCTCCTTCAAAGTGATCACTAACAAAATATCTGAAATGGAAACTCACCTTTTCTTGCCAGGCGTTTGTGGTGATACGCCAGGATGATTCTTGGAAAACTGTTTGAATCTTCCAATGCTACGCATGCTTTGTTCTGTGTATGTAGCAGCTCTCATTGAAGATTTGTAAATGGGGTGAAGCAATTTTTTCTGCTCCCTTTCGCAGCATTCAATCACACGCAATATAATTTTGCGAGCATCTCTACGTAATACTGGTTTCCTTCTAACCGTAGGCCTACCGATAGGGGTTGTTGGCGACTCCCGAGATGGGCCAGCAACTGCCTCTTCACTAATTTTGATAATGTTTAGCACAACTGCACAATAAAAACACGCAGAACAGTACAGCGCAAAACAATAACGAAGCAGACGACAATGGCTACCTTGTACAACACAGTCAGCTACGTAATGTTGGCAGCAGTCGAAACTGCGTGCCTACCGAAGCCTCCCGACGTTTACCGACTTCTACCGATTCAGGACTAGGGAGAGGTCTGCCATCTATAAGTTTACACACTGTACAATCGCGAGTATTAATACGTCATCAGTTTAATTTCATGCAGCACACCAGTAAGAGCTACGTACTTCCATAGCTACTAAAGTATGAGTACGCTGACAGGCTGTGGAAAAAAAATGATGTACTCAAATTCCTGTCATGTTACTCTAAACTGTAATATGTGTAGCTACTCTAATTTCCCGACGAATACCGGTGTGGTCATATCTACAAGGCCACAGCTCGTTTTTTCATTGCTGACTTTGATGACGTTACTGTCGATTGGAAGTTAAATCTAATGCGCTTATAAGTCATCTCTGTAATCTATATGATGCGATTGCGACTACACGAAAGCGGTACATTTAGTTACTGGGCATATCCCAATGTGACGTGTGTGCTTTATTTTATTGTGTTGATCTGGATCACTCAATGTAATGATACAATCATTGAACGTTATTAGATATACTCTGAAGCAGAATGCAGACAATTTGTTCCGTCATCTCTATCTCTGGAGAAAAAGAACTAAACGGTGTGCAAATTTTTTGCCGATCTTCATGGAATAATAATAAAATGTGCTCAACGAAGTGATAACAGTATTAGAGCAGACGGCGGAAAACATGCCCATTATATTTGATGCTCTAATATTCTATTTGATTCTTATGCTGTTCACATGGAAGTGTTCAGCAGAGGGTTCATAGCACTACTTTCATGCTGGTTTTCTGCCGTTTCATTTTCAGATAGCATGTGGGAAAAATGAACACGAAAATTGTCCGTACAAGTTCTGATTTTTGTTATTCGACAGGGTGACCCAAAACGCCGTTAACTTTTGAAAACTTACTAATTCACGAAATAAAGTAGGTTGGGAAATGACATGGCGTTTTATTGAAACCAAAAACGAATGCAAAAACTGGCCAACAGATACTGCTGGACAGCAACACGTCAGTGCGCCGCTTTAGAACCTCCAAAAATGAGCTGTAGTGACGGAGTCAGTTCGTTCCTGGCTTGGCTGATAAACACCTGCTGGAAGGTACTACTTCCATGCAGAATGGCGCTCCACCCCATATTGCTGTAAGTGTGAAAGATCTCTTGCGCACATCGTTTGGTGACGATCGGGTGCTGAGCCGCCTCGTCCATCATGCTTGGCCTCTCACGTCCCCAGACGTCAGTCCGTGTGATCAGGTAACCCCTGCAACAAATGAAGTCGCAAGTCCGTCGCGGACTTCATTACGTATACTAAAAGACAACATCCGACGACAGTTTCTCACCATACCTCCTGATATGTTGTGCAGTGCTGTTCACAAAATTATCTCTCAACTACAGGTATTGTTGATGAATGACGGCCAACACGTTGAGCATTTGCTAAAAGCAACATCGTCTTTATACTAATTATCGCTTTTGTGTAATATGAAGCGCCATCTGTTGGTCATTTGTGCACTCTTCTGGATTCAATAAAACACCGTGTCATTTCAAGCTTTTGTGTCAATTTTTACGTCTCTACCTATGTTATCCCAGGAAGTATTGAATTTTCAATTGTTAACGGACTTTCGAGTCACCCTGAGCAGGTAGGAGTACACAAAATATTCAGGTATTCGGAGGAGAAAATCGGTAACTGAATTGTCATTAGACGATTTTTACACAACGAAAAAGCTTTTGGTTTAATGATTTCCACCCCGACTCATTTATTGTATCCGTGGCACATCACACTTATTTCGCGATAACACCAGAGGAGCTGTCCTTGTTTGGATTTTTTCGGTGTCCTCCGTTAATCCTATCTGGTGCTGATCCACATATCGTGCAGCAATACTCCAGAAGTGGCAGACAAGTGTAGACTAGGCAGTCTCTTAAGCATATTTCTTGCACCTTCTGACTCTTCTGCCAATAAAACGCCATCTTTGGTGTGCCTTCCTCACAACTTTTTTGTGTATGATAGTCCCACTTTCAGTTTTTCGTTAATGTAATCCCCAGGTATTTTGCTGTATCGTCAACCATTAAAATTTGTGTGATTTATCGTGCAAGCCAAATGTACTGGATTTTTTTTATTAGTCATGTTAAGGTCCACACACTTATTAGCACTATGGCGTCTGTGAAGTCGAACCAGAATGCGCTCAGTACGTTCTTAGAGGCATGCACGATCCTTATTTGCTGGAACTCGCACTCGAGATGCTGTACACTAGGAGGTTACTGCAAAAGGATCCCAGGTGGTCCCATGAAAGCAGCATTTATTTGTGTCACAAATGGCGCTGCCGTTTGGTAGCGCGCAGGCTCTTACGTGATGGTTTCCACGGCACAGGGGACGTGCTGCACCTGTTGCTCGTGACGTAACAGGCTGCGGGGCGCTGCATATTTCATGAGCGGGCCACGGACTAACGCTGTGCGATCTCATTAGGCCGAACATGGGGGGGCCGCTGGAAGCACTTACGGGTCGTGGCTCTACGGACTACGTGATTCAAAGAAGAAACGCTTCTGTTTGCAGTCGTGGTCTGCAGATTGTTCTTAGAGAATTTTCCCATTATATTCAAACAATTGCACCACCACTGTTGCACAGATACGTAATAATACCAGGAGAACTGCCAGTCGCTTGATTCGGTTCAAAAAACTGCTAAGGGGCGGGATCACTTACTACCAGTAAGCCACATATTGTCGTCGTAAATAGTTTCTTAAAAGCGTCATCAGTGAACCCCGGTGAAGTGATTTCACGCTTCTTCCAAAAGAAAGTTTTGCAGCGCTGGAAGATGTTATGACGATAGCTGACGCGTGTATGCGCTGTCTTACATAAACTGATAATCTATCAGTAAAGCACACAAGTGTCTTGATCGTATTTGGTGGATTTATGACAGTTTACCGGTTTCGATTCGGAACATTGCATGCGGCTGCCCCACAGTTTCGATCTTTGCATATAATAAGTAAGCTGAGTTTCTTGTAAAATTTCTGTGACTTGTCGATAAGTTTAGAGATGATCTTTGAGTTCCCGCGCTTTCGGCACTTAGACGTTGTTGTGGTGGTGGTCAGGAGGTTGTAACATAGAAAGAATGGAGCTGTGGTGTGTAGACGGCAAGGAAAATTGGAAGGTAATATATTTTTTAAACTTGCTTTGTTATTTGTATAATTTTTTGCGTAGTTCTGTGCTACACAACAGTGACCAATAAATGTCTTGAATTAAATTAATAAATCTGGGCTTGATAATTCATCATGATCGAGTGCGGAGTGAATTTCGAACAGTGACATTATGTTTGAAGGCGGGTAAGCTAGCTTCAGTACTAACTGCCTGTTTTACAGACTCCAGTGAATCATTAGTGTAATCAGTACCGTGTATCGCCCCAGATAGCTGAGCGCTTTAACGTGCTGATTATGGGACACGGAGAGGCGAACCTGATCGGGATCGAATCGTCGTAGTCGTCGTCATCACATCATCATCATCATCATCATCATCATCATCATCATCATCATCAACAACAACATCAACACCACCAGCCCTTTGTTGCGGTGATGTCTGAGATTTTAACCGGATTCATGATATTCGCGGTACACTCGTAAAATAATCGTTCGGGAAAATCCCCACTTCATCTCTTCCTCGGAGATACCGTGTACCATCGCTTGTGCGCCGACTGTAACACCCCGTTCAAACTCACTTAAATCTTGATTACCTGCCATTGTAGCAGCAGTAACGGATCTAACAACTGCGTCAGACACTTCTAGTCCTATATAGGCTTCTGACCGCACCGCCGTACCTATATGTTTACGTATCTCTGTATTTGAATACGCATGCCTATACCAGTTTCTCCACCGTTTCAGTGTATGAGCGCTCTTTCGTCCCCTAGAGCTGTGGCGTCGACATGACGAGCCGTGGAGCAGCAACGTGGGAGGTCGGGTAGCTCGTTGCGCGGCACTTCCATTAGAAACGATGGATGGTGGTCATTACACACCAGCCGCTTGGCCACGATCGCCAGCGCATGCATTAGTGATTCGCACCGCGCCGGCGGAATAGGTGTCGTCCCGGTGAACAGGGATATCGGACTACTTTGCGGTGGCTGCTTCTGCAGACCTGTAATTTCTTCCCTCTTCGTTATTATTGACCGCACCGAGACATTTCAAGTCTAAAGCGCTTCTTGGAATTGCGATCGACTAAAACGCTAATATTATGCAAACACAGACCGTGGTCTGTATATTAGTGGTGTTCGTGGCGTAAAAGAACGATTTGAACTGGAGGTCACGTTTCTGGTGGTAGCGGTAGTAACGCCTGAGCGGAGGGAGACAGTCCACAAGGTTCTTAACTAGACTATTTCCAAGGAATATGTACTTACAGCTAGACACAGAACTTCCATAACTCACCATCTCGTGCAAATATTGTTGCGAGATGCAAATGCTAATGTTAACTTCACGAGAGAAGTGCGAACAATGACTGTGCTGTTATACTTGTGGAGAAGTACTGGGTTAACGCCACCGCATTCAAATGATTGATTTTAGTGGTGACTACGCAGAAAAGTAGGTTGGGTGTAAAATAGTATGTAAATAGAGTTTCGTTCAGTTATTATATCAAATAAAATTTTCTGTAGGAAAAAAAAAGTTCTTTACTTTCCGAATGACCCTCTTACCTCTTCCAATTACAAAATAACTATAAAATAACGCACAACGACGGTTCAGATCCTATGGATTGATTTTCAGGTGCTCCAGCATGGGTATTTATAATGGTTCAAAAATGGTTCAAATGGCTCTGAGCACTATGGAACTTAACATCTGAGGTCATCAGTCCCCTAGAACTTAGAACTAGTTAAACCTAACTAACCTAAGGACATCACACACATCCATGCCCGAGGCAGGATTCGAACCTGCGACTGTAGCGGTGGTGCGGTTCCAGACTGTAGCGCCTAGAACTTCTCGGCCACTCCGGCCGACATGGGTATTTAGAATCTGTTTCTTGGGTCTGATGTCTGACGAACAGAAGTTACAGTATACACCAAAGCTATTACGATGTCAGCTGTTTTTAGGGTTCTATACCTCAATGTGATAGAAATGGACTGCCTGTCTGTCTGTGCATTTGTTAAGACTCTTTTTTTTTTTCACCTCAGGAACGGGTAGAGACGTCGAGTTGAAATTTGTCAGATACTACTGTCTACAGTGCCTTGGCGGAGTACAACATTTATGCTTCCAAGTCAATGAAATCAAAAGACACGGCTACTTATGTCCCATGTTTTGATACACTCAAAGTCACTCATCAAAACTGGAACTATCTACGTACATGTCGGGTTCAGTGGTGTAGCGATAAATCGCGTGGCTAGAAACCGAGACGTCGTAGGATCGAATCTTGGTCGGACCACGGATGTTTGTCATCGTTTTAATGTAGCCATTACATCCCAGCGGTGTGAAGCAAGACTCATTCGCCTGAATAACTTTCTTCCGTTGCTCTATAGTTCAGGTTCCAGCGTTTCGGCACCCTGTTCTCTTGTTACGGGAATTTGAATCACCGACGAGTGGTCTTGGAATTACAGTTCTAGCTGCAATTTTCTGCTTATGAAGCTCCGTTCCTGTTTTCGTGCTGACAGGAGTCGCGATTGCGACATTCAGTTCTGCAGTGAGTTTGGCAGTAGCAGTCTTCTTATGTTTCGTCAGACTCGTCTGCCGTTCACGATCACCCCGTTCCTGGTATGCACTAGAAATCTTCCATACGGTGCATCTTGAAGTACCAAACACTTTGCCTACCTTGGTTACGGAAATATCCTACATGTGAGCGCAACAATTTGCACACATTCTGATTCACTTAACTGCGACATAATGCACTCACAACTACACAGAGCAATGTCCTGGCCACGGCTGGCACATGCAATTTACTGACGACGTAGCACAGCCTGTAGGCTTGGCTGGCATCTGCGTTTATGTTCGAGCACGCATTCCTCGCGGTCTATTCATGCTTTTGTTCAGCCTGTGTGCTTCGGCGGCGGAGGGTCACGTGACCGCTTCTTATCAGTCCTACACCATCTATAGGGCTGCAGTGGGGGCAGTGTGCATCTTTTTAAAGGATGCAAGTTATTTATTGTCCGGTGAGCTTGCCGTACCATAATTTTTAGAACGTATGCAGAAGCAGGATAACCCACAGCAGACACAGCGAGTGTGGACCAGGAGTAGGCCCATCTTGCCCAGGAGTTGCGCTGTCGCATCCCACCGCTATCTGTCGCGCCAGCCGGGCCCCCTTTTTACGAGTGGCTCCGCTTCTGTTGCCGCCCCCCCTCTCCCACCTCCCCTCAAGCGAATTGCGTCCAAATGCCGCGTCCCGCTTTTACGTCGCTACGGTGCCTGCCTGGCGCCCTAACAGCTCCCAGACTTGGCGTTTTACGGCCGCGGTATCGGAGCACGCGCCGGCGCACTTAGGCCGCGGCGCGTCGTGGCCGATGATGAGGCCAGCGTCCGCAGCCGCCGCTGCCGCTCCGTTTTCGATTTTCTTCTCCCGTCACCCAGCGGGTACATGGTACATAATGCAAGAAACGTGATCGCGGAATGATTACTTTCCGGAAGCACCTGTGAAGTCGGTAGACCTAAAAAGAGTCCAGTCTCGGTCTGCTGTGGTCGTCAGGAGGGAGCTGGGCAAAATCCAGTGATGAGGACGAAGCTGAGCTCGAGAACGCGAAGAAAACATCATTGACAGTAACACATTTATTAAGCAACAGTACACGATATTCTTGCAAAGCGCCGCGCCAGATCTAGGCCGGCAGAGCGGTGGCGTCATCAGCGGAAGAGGGGCTGCATATGCTCGACTTGTGGTTCCACCAGCGCAACGAAGCCTCAGGTGGCGTTGGCTAGGTCACAGGGTGGCCGTCGACCCATGGGCGCTGGTGGTTGCAGCCCTGCATATAGATCTCCAAAGTGCTCTCGTTGACGTCGCCACCCCCCCCCCCCCTCCCCCCTTACCTCCTCGGCCCACCTGAAGTACTTACTGACTTGCAACCCATGTTAGGAGACAGGAGTCGGCAGCGTTGGTGTAGGCCTCAGGAATGCAAGGAGCAGCAGCAGTAGCCCTGATCTCGAAAGTGGAAAGCCGGCCGCGGTGGCCAAGCGGTTCTAGGCGCTTCAGTCTGGAACCACGCGGCTGCTCCGGTCGAAGCTTCGAATCCTGCCTCGGGCAAGGATGTGTGTGGTGTCCTTAGATTAGTTAGGTTTGAGTAGTTGTAAGTTCTAGGGGACTAATGATCTCATATGTTAAGTCCCATAGTGCTCAGGGCCATTTGAACCATTCTTCCATATATGGGGCTTTGTTGGCGGGGCCACGATCTCACCTCTCCTTGCACCTCTTCTTCAATATCGAAGTGGAGCCCTCGATGGTGTTATTTACGTTTCTGTTAACAGATGAACAGACCTAGTCGGGACTATGTAGACAAACCGATAGCAGTGAGCCTAAGGTTTTGGATTGTTGCAGATATCGCCGCGCTCGTGTGTGGTCTGGTATTGCCATGCTGAAGAAGTGGGTGCTCCCTGTGAGGAGGAACTTTTCGAATTCACGCTTCCAGTGTTTTGAGGACTGTTTCTAAGGCCCCGACACAGTTAACCACGAGCATTTCATATTCTAAAATTTCGAGCCCTTCGACAGCAGAGGGTTGCAAGTACGTAGATACTAAGAATAAAGATGTGGAATGTTAATAATCTTTTTATTTATAAAGATTCATAAAAGATTCGGAGGCATTAGTTTCACCATGCCGTCGTACATAAACAGCACAGAATCGAAAAATGAAAGAATGTGTCAAGCGGTATAATGCTGTAATTCTGCTAGTTCGATTAACAGGACTTCATTTGCTTCCACAGCTGTTATCAACTGTTACTTTTCTTGCCTGCGACATGATGTGGTTGAAACACACGTTGCACCGTCCAGCTTTGACAGTAATAATGAGCGTATGGCATTGGTGGCATGGAGACCCCTCGCGGGGCGGTTCGGCCGCCGCTCCACAAGTTCTTTAACGCCACTACGGCGACTTGCGAGTGAAAGAGGATGAAATGAGTAATGTCTGTGGTCACTCGGGAGTACAGGTATCTTCGTTCTCGGATTGAAAGGGGAGGTTCCGTTCCATGGCCAACGCTTTAGCTGGATATCTCTCTGTGTGATTTTTGTTGCTGTTGTTGTGGGTGTACACGAACTCGTTGTTGTATGAAACTGCGTTACAAACGGTAGAGAAGCTGGTTGGAAGGCTTGTCTACCGCGGTAAAGGATGCATTGAAGCTGATGCCTTTAACTTGGAACAGTTACTGTCGCCAGTTGTTTATGCCAGTAATACGTAAACATCGAGTTCAAGTCTTAGCTTACTGTGTTTAGGATCCTCTGCTAGCTGTAAATGAAAAGCGCAATATTGAGAATGATTTACAGCATTAATTTATTTGGTTAACCTGTTTTCAGCGTACAAGGCCATCATGAATCTGATCATGACCTTGTAAACCGAAAACAGGGTAACGAAAGTAAATTTAACTGTAGATTATCCATAGTGTTGTCCTTTTCATTTATAATTATGACGTCTGTCTGTAAAGAAGCGTCGGAAGAATTAGTTAACTCTGTAACTTGTTTTAAGCCTGAAGATCTGGAGCATGCTGCGTCTGTACTGAAAGAGTGCGAATGAAAATGGACCTTTAAATATATCAAAACATTTTATGTGGAATATTTTGATGTGTACCGTCTCTTGTCCCGTCTCAGTTAATAGTTGCATAACACTAAAGGCTTTAATTAATTTTTTTGGGCTCACCAGACTTCTCATCGGTTCGCTGTGGCCCGCCGCGAGTTCCTCTCTTGTGCCAACCTCTTCGTCTCAGAATCGGGCTAGCACCCGACATCCTCAATTGTATGCTGGATGTATTCCAGTCTCTTGTCTTCCCCTGCAGTTTTTACTCTCTACTGCCCCCACTAGTAGCACGGAGCTTATTCCCGGGTCCCGTAACGCACGTCGTATCATCCTGTCGCTACTTCTTGTCACCGTTTTCCGTATGTTCCTCTCCTCGCCGATAGTGTGGGGAACCTTCTCATTCCGCACCAGACCAGCAAGTTTCCAAAATCTTTCTAAACCACTACATCTCGAACGTTTCGATTCTCTTCCTTTCCCGTGTTCCCAAAGTCCATCATTCGCTACCATACAAAGCTGCACTGCACATTTTGCGTATTTTCCTGCTCAGCTCGAGGCCGATGTTTGATAGAAGCTTTCTCTTGGCCAAGAATGTCCTGTTTTCCTGTGATAATTGCTTTTATTTCTTCTTTGCGTGTCCGTCACGTGTCATTTTACTTCAAAAATAGCAGAATTGTTTAACTTTGTCTACTTCGTAGTCCTTTCATAAAGATTAAACAGGGAGGCAGAAACTGCACAAACGGCGTTTTTGTGCTTCAGTGCTAGTACCGTCCGTTTCGTAGACCAGCAGAATGCAAGAATGGAACTTCACCAGAGCTATGATCGGAAAAACATGTTAGGTTGTCCGATGGCGTACTGCCACAGTCTTTCCTACCACATGAGGTGAGGAGGATGGAAGATCAGGGCTTCACGCCCAGTCGTCGAGGAGGTTATGTTAGACGTAGTACAAGCTAGGAATCTGGGAAGCGTGCCAATTGACATTGACAGTCTGTTTCTGAAAAGGAATCAGTAATTTTGCACTAAGCGTTTCAGAGGAAGTACATAGACCGAAATCAGAAAGATGGGACAAGGATTTGAAGTTTGGTCCCTTTGAATACGAGTCTAGTATTTGAACCTCTACGCTGCTTTGCTGTGTGGAAGTCCTGGAAAGAGGTCTTTGTCTCCAGAATGAGATTTTCACCCTGCAGCGGAGTGTGCGCTGATATGAAACTTCCTGGCAGATTAAAACTGCGTGGCGAACCGACATTCGAACTCGGGACCTTTGCCTTTCGCAGGCCAGTGCTCTACCAACTGAGGTACGCAAGCACGACTCACGCCCCGTCCTCACAGCTTTACTACCGCGCCGACTGGAGTGGCCGTGCGGTTCTAGGCGCTACAGTCTGGAACCGCGCGACCGCTACGGTCGCAGGTTCGAATCCTGCCTCGGGCATGGATGTGTGTGATGTCCTTAGGTTAGTTAGGTTTAATTAGTTCTAAGTTCTAGGCGACTGATGACATCAGAAGTTCAGTCGCATAGTGCTCAGAGCCATTTGAACCATTTTTTTTTTACTTCTGCCAGTACCTTTACAGAAGCTCTCCTGCGAACCCTGCAGAACTAGAACTCCTGAAAGAAAGGATATTGCGGAGACTTGGCTTAACCACAGCCTGGGGGATGTTTCCAGATTGAGATTTTCACTCTGCAGCGGAGTATGCGCTGATATGAAACTTCCTGGCAGATTAAAACTGTGTGCCGGACCGAGAGTCGAACTCGGAACCTTTGCCTTTCGCGGGCAAGTGCTGTACCTAGGTCCCGAGTTAGAGTCTCGGTCCGGCACACAGTTTTAATCTGCCAGGAAGTTTCAGGTCTTTGTCTAATTATTGTGAAATGGCTGCTCATAGTGAAATGGACAAGGGTACATCTGTGTAGACCAGTTTTTCAGCGCAAATCTCGGCACATGTTTAAATTGTGTAGGTACGTAACGGCTTCCTCTCTCCCCCCCCCCCCCTTCCCCCTAACATGTGCGTGCTGGCGCGCACACACACACACACACACACACACACACACACACACACACCCCTCGTCTCCAAGGCCTAGCCTTCCTACTTGAGGCCTCTCATTTGGTACTTTATCAGTGGAGAGCGTAATCCCTTCGGAAACAAGGAGGGTGGAGCGATGCGGCGCGGCGCTGCCTTTGAGACTGGGATGAGCTATTAGGAGCGGGCGCTTCCTGCGGAGTGCCGGCCCAGAACGAGGCCGACCCGTTTCCCTAGAAGCGGCCGCCGCCCGCCGCCTGCCGCCTTTATTGAGCGATCGCGGGAAATCGAGGCGCCGCACTCGCATCAAAGCGGCGCTGGCCTGGGCCGCCAATATCCGCTCGCGCTCGCGGTGGCGCTGGCGACTGCGTGGCGTTCCCCCGGCACAGCCACTGCCTCTCTCTCTCTCGCTCGCTGCTGTTACGGCTTCACTCCGCTCCCAACCTCGCCGACGAGCATTGACCTCAACTGTGCGCCTCCAAATTGGATTTTATTCCTCCGCTTGCTACGGATTCGTTTTCATATGGTCCGCTATTTTCTGGCCACTCTCTCTATAGAGAGGCACCAGTGCACTGCGCACCGGCAGGAAACTAATGAAGTGAAGCACAAATAAAGAAACCTTGCTTCCTGTTGGGTGTCTCATATTCTTGTGCGCGAAATTAAAGTTACCGTACCCACAACAAGCAAGCAACTCCGTTATTCGAAATTCTATATAGCTTTGTACCACCTCTTTCTGCCTGATTTTCTTGCCATTCTCAGCCTGCACATTCTTTTATATGGGCAACTGATGCGCAGCGTTCAGTGCGGATGCTGAATATCGTTCGACCTCCAACGGGAATCTAAAATTAGCCAGCACGAAGAACATGTACGTGGACTGTGCGGATAGGTGGCGAGTGTGGGTCGGCCGGGGAGTGTGCCGAGATGGTGCGCGCTTTTGCGATTAACACTGTGTAGTTTACCCCTAGTAAGCAGGAGATCCCGTGACTGAGTCCCACACCGACACACATTCTCACTCGTCGCCGCCGTACCCGCCGAAAGTCTCGATGCAGCTGAAACCATCAGTTGCTTCGCTTTGCTTTCCACCCCATCCCACTTTCATTGTACGTACTATCCATTCTTATTTTACAAAAGTAATCACCTCAGACTTGCACCACTATTATTTCGTGAATGGTTCAAGATCTCGAAACGGCATTTTCAGAAAATTGTAGTAGGAAGAGAGGCACGTGACTCTGTTGCGGGGATGATGAAATTAACTGTTCTATTAAGCGAGACATTGAAGCAAATATGTATTTACTTTTTCTTATGGAAACATATACTTTCAAATTGCAGTAGTTACCACGAAAACGCCTTTTTGTGTGCTGCGCGTGAGTGGTTGTATATACACCCATATTCGTTTCCACTTTTTAACAAGGCACTTGGAGTTAGTGAGCTTGAATGTTACAAGATTTTTGTTTCTACATATAGGTTTTCAGATTAAAAAGGGTTTGCGTAGATATTTAATGATATGAGGGCTGCTGGAACTTTAATGGTGACAACTAGTTATTTACAACTTACAGAAATTACATGTGTGTTCCAAAGTTTTATTATTATTTAAAGTTCTCACTAGCATCGTATATAACCCATTACTGTCGATGCGGAAGTCGTAGGATACTCTCAGCAGCGCCATTTGTGTTGATAGTTCGAGTGAAGCGGTCCATTGCCTGACGAATCTCCGTAATAGTTCTCAAGCGAATGCTATGAAGTGCTTCCTTCAATTTAGGAATCAATTCACAAGAGCTTAGATCCGAAGACTGTGATGTGTGGTACTGCACTTTCCAGCTCCATCGATCACACAAAAATTGGAAATTTGTGGTAAGTTCTATGGGACCAAACTGCTGAGGTCATCAGTCCCTAGGCATACACACTACTTAATCTAACTTAAACTAACGACAAAAAAAAAAAAAAAAACAAAAAAAAACGCACACATGCCCAAGGGAGGACTCGAATCTCCGACAGAGCGAGATCAGACAAAACAGTCACAACGTACGCCATATGCGCTTCAGCATTGTCCTGCAAAATGGTGGGCGATTCGTGCAGAAATGTCGCCGCTTGTTTCCCTTAGGCTGCTTCCTTACCATAAGTGACAAACGCGACTGACAGCGGGCGACTTCTGGATAATTCCTGCTACATGGTGCAGCATGGGTCCATACGCTGGAGTGTCCAGCGTGCTGGAGGTGAACTTCTGCTACGAAGTAGTTACTAGAGCCGACCAGCTGTTTCCATAAACCGGCGCCTATAAACGGTAGAATCGGACGAATTCTTCGAACATACGCGGATGAGGAGAGAGACGTCAGACTGTCTCATGAATGAATTAAAAGAGAGAGTTTCTTATGTGACCAAGACCTTTCAGTAGCTGATAATTGTGGAAGAATGACTGTTTAACGCAGGTATGGAAAAATAAGGGACTTCCCACACGAGGTGTCTGTGGTGTAGTGTTAGTAATGTGAAACGGCGTGGGTCCTGGGTTAGGAGCTAGCTACTTCCTGTAATTTACCTGACTCACCTATAATCCAATGACATGTTCTCTGTTTCATTTATACTATTTACACTGTACCTCACAGCATATTGTTAAGGTCTTGCCAAAGTACTTGGTTTTTAAATGTACACATACCTATCCCTTACATAACACACATTAAATTCCTAATAAAACACATTGCACAACCAAGGAAATTCGCTGACATTTGATTGCTAGGAACGTAATTTATCGTAATCAATATTAATAGCAAGTGTTTCAGTTAATGTAAAGAATCTGCATAAATAAAGTATACAACATATTTGAAAAAAAAGGGCAAACGTTTTGTGAAATGATTTGTCTATAAGTAAGAACTAAAATAGATTAGAGGAACAACTGGTGCATCTCTCTTGTTGTACATGGTTTCAGGCATCATGCAAAGACACGCAAAATGTTTCTGTAATTTAGTTTATTTTTCGTAGATAAATAATTTCACAAAGCATTTGACCGATTTCTTTGTAATTATTTTTATTTTCAAGCATTATTAAGAAAGCGTGATGTTACTGACACCTCATTTGTCTTCCTAACGTCTTAGGTTCTCGAAATATCGTATATTTGATTCGAAAGAGCCTTTACCGGACCATACAGCCTTACCTTATCACAAAAATTAAAATGTCTCTGAGCACTATGGGACTTAACTTCTGTGGTCATCAGTCCCCTAGAACTTAGAACTACTTAAACCTAACTAACCTAAGGATATCACACACATCCATGCTCGAGGCAGTGTTCGAACCTGCGACCGTAGCGGTCGCGCGGTTCCAGACTTACCTCATCACACCAGTACATCTTTTTATGCTCAAAATAGCTAAACCTGGAAGAGAGAAACTTTTTGGCACTTCATTTATGTAGCTAGTAGCAGGTATTAGTGAAATATTTCAGTTTTCCCTCAACTCACTAAATATTTCCTAATTACCCCCAATTACTTTCAAGTGATTAAATATTCGTCTTTCAAAACTAGAGCTCACACTGGTCTGTTTAACACCCCATTTCTTCATTTCTCAGTCTTTTTTGGCTATGAATATATTCAGATAAAAAAACCATTGTGTAATTTATAGGGAGTCGTATTTTCCCTCCACTCCAACATTTGACCAAAACATTCAGGGGGAAGGAATTTGGAATGGCGTGCACGACCGGTCCGTTAAAAAGCAGTATATTGAGAATGAAGAGAGATGTACTTCTGTTCTCAACTTCATAAGCAATTTCGGTATATTGGGTACATTTCATACATAATGATACATGGCCAAAAATGAACCGTACGCAAAGATATGCAATGCGGTTTTACCTCTGAAAACTTGTAAAAACTTCGTGCAGTCGTTCACTTCATTTAGTGCAGCACAGTCACTATGAGGAATAACGAAAAGAAATTCAGTCCTTTACCGAGCGGAGGTATCAAGCTGTAAGATAAGAAAAAAATCAAATCTGTTTACCAAATAGTTCCCTTTAAAATCAGACAATAAGTATTTCATAGCTACCGGTGTGTCCGCTCCAGCGCTTTGCTGAGAAGACTCGGCTGTCACTGTTACGTGGGCTGCAGCCACAACATTCAAACACGCTTGCATTCAAACGTCGCCCGTTGTAGTGGACGACAAGCAGGGAGAGTTATGTCACCAATGTAGGACACTTCCTTAGCTGTATCTGGGGGTTGTCTTTTGTCGCCTGAAATTGTTGCGCGCTGTAAGTTGCTTCTGTCGCTTATATAGGACGTGGCCTGAACTGTTCGCAGGCTTTGTTCGAAAAATGAACAAGATTGCAGCACAATGCTCGGGCGCTTATGGTACAAGTTGTGACTGATCTGTTCGACTGATGGGGCTGGGAAGTGGTACACCATCCACTACGCTCCACGGATTTAAACCCTTATGACTTCAATTTAATTCCTAAATTAGAGGAAGCACTTCATGGCATTTGCTTCAGAACAGATATAGATATTTGTGCGGCAACAGACCGCTTCATTCAAACTGCCAACACAACTGGCGCTGCCGAGGGCAATCTGTGGCTTCCGTATCACTGACAACACGTTATACGCAGCGCTGGTGACTACTTTGAAGGACAGTAAATCTTGGAAACATCTATTGTGCATAAATTTTAAATAAATATTTCTCACTTTTTAAGTTCCAACCGTCGTACAATGGAAAGACACAGTAAAACGTCTAAGCTGTTTATTGTTGTTCTGTAAGAGACAGATTTTTAACGCGATTTTCTATTCATGCGGAGAAAAGAGCCCTGTGGTGGCTGCCTGCAATCTACTTGGCGCAACGGCGTCGCAGCTGTGGAGCTTCGTCTCGCGTCTACTAATTTAAATCGTAAAACAGTACGGACGTGTACGCCACATACCGTTAGGTGGCATGCTGAACATGAGGTTGGTGTAGAATGACCAGGAGTAATTTCAATTCGGACGCCATGTTTGAGTTTTTCCGCAGACACATTAACGTCTCCTAAGGTGAACGCCAGATAGTTCCATCAGCATGTCTCTTTCCACTGACCCTCATTTCTGCTTCTGGTCAGCTTCTTAGCCAATGGAACGTTAAATCGTGAAAAAACAACAAAATGCTTTAAAGACGGCAAGGTTAAGGTTTTCCGCGTGGGTAGCTGCCGGCTGCCGCTGTAAATCTTGATGCAGGGCGGGGTCGGCGTTCGTTCCCCGGCCTGCGCGCCGTGTTCCGCTAATGGCGCCGCCTTCCAGCTGCCCGCGCAGTGAATGGCCGGCGCCGGTCGCGGCTGACTGATTGCAGTTGTCGCCGGAAGCTGGCGACAGGGTCGCCCCTAATGCAATTTGGTAATGCGCTTCGCCGCCGCCAGGTACACGGCTCGACTCTCGTTAACCAAGCCCCGCCGTCACCGAGGGCAGCGCCGCCTCGCTCCGGGCGTTTTGCGAATAGATCTCCTGTTTGGTGCAACTACTTTTACACTACTGGCCATTAAAATTGCTACACCAAGAAGAAATGCTGATGATAAACGGGTATTCATTGGACAAATATATTATACTAGAACTGACATGTGATTACATTTTCACGCAATTTGGGTGCATAGATCCTGAGAAATCAGTACCCAGAACAACCACCTCTGGCCGTAATAACGGCCTTGATACGCCTGGTCATTGAGTTAAACAGAGCTTGCATGGCGTGTACAGGTACAGCTGCCGATGCAGCTTCAACAGGATACCACAGTGCATCAACAGTAGTGACTGGCGTATTGTGACGAGCCAGTTGCTCGTCCACCATTGACCAGACGTTTTCAGTGGGTGAGAGATCTGGAGAATGTGCTGGCCAGGGCTGCAGTCGAACATTTTCTGTATCCAGAAAGGCCTGTACAGGGCCTGCAACATGCGATCGTGCATTATCCTGATCAAATGTAGGGTTTCGGAGGGATCGAATGGTCGTAACACATCTGAAATGTAACGTCCACTGTTCAAAGTGCCGTCAGTGCGAACAAGAGGTGACCGAGACATGTAACCAATGGCACCCCATACCATCACGCCGGGTGATACGCCAGTATGGCGATGACGAATACACGCTGGGCGCTAATGACCATAGAAGTTTTGCGCCCTAAAACCACAAAAAAAAACGAATACACGCTTCCAAAGTGCGTTCACACGATGTCGCCAAACACGGATGCGACCATCATGATGCTGTAAACAGAACCTGGATTCATCCGAAAACGTGAAGTTTTGCCATTTGTGCACCCAGGTTCGTCGTTGAGTACACCATAGCT
The DNA here is from genome assembly GCF_023864275.1 of Schistocerca cancellata. Lineage (NCBI taxonomy): Eukaryota > Metazoa > Arthropoda > Insecta > Orthoptera > Acrididae > Schistocerca > Schistocerca cancellata. The sequence goes on along the minus strand of NC_064627.1, from coordinate 803,502,335 downwards.
GGCGCTCCTGTCTGTGATGCAGCGTCAAGGATAACCGCAGCCATGGTCTCCGAGCTGATAATCCATGCTGCTGCAAACGTCGTCGAACTGTTCGTGTGGATGGTTGTTGTCTTGCAAACGTCCCCATCTGTTGACTCAGGGATAGAGACGTGGCTGCACGATCCGTTACAGCCATGCGAGTAAGATGCCTGTCAGCTGGACTGCTAGTGATAAGAAGCCGTTGGGATCCAGCACGGCGTTCCGTATTACCCTCCTGAACCCACTGATTCCATATTCTGCTAACAGTCATTGGATCTCGACCAAGCGGCGCGGGATTAGCCGAGCGGTCAGAGGCGCTGTAGTCATGGACTGTGCGGCTGATCCCGGCGGAGGTTTGAGTCCTCCCTCAGGCACACGTGAGTGTGTTTGTCCTTAGGATAATTTAGGTTAAGTAGTGTGTAAGCTTAAGGACTGATGACCTTAGCAGTTAAGTCCGATAAGATTTCACACACGCACACACACACACACACACACACACACACACACACACACACACACATTTGATCTCGACCAACGCGAGCAGCAATGTCGCGATACGGTAAACCGCAATCGCGAAAGGCTACAGTCCGACCTTTATCAAAGTCGGAAACGTGATGGTACGCATTTCGCCTTTCTTACACGAGGCATCACAACAACGTTTCACCAGGCAACGCCGGTCAACTGCTGTTTGTGTATAAGAAACCGGTTGGAAACTTTCCTCATGTCAGCACGTCGTAGGTGTCGCCACCGGCGCCAACCTTGTGTGAATGCTCTGAAAAGCTAATCATTTGCATATCACAGCACCTTCTTCCAGTCGGTTTAATTTCGCGTCTGTAGCACGTCATCTTCGTGGTGTAGCAATTTTAATGGCCAGTAGTGTATTTTTGTTCCCCTTTTACAGTGCTCACAGAGATTTGAATTCATTCCCTTCCAAGTGCTTGCGCCAGTTAATCAGAATGCCCAGTTTGTGAAGTGAAAGGAATATTTCAGTGCACGCTGTGTGATGAAACATCTGCTAGATTAAAACTGGGTTCAGACTCGGGTTTGAACCTGGACCCTCGCATTTCATGGACAAAGGACGCCTCGCAGTTCCAATACGTCATAGTGTGACTCCTGCTTTCCAAAACCGGCAGAAGAGTGCTTTGAAGTTAGAGAGCGAAATGGCATGTCGAATCTGCCATTTGCGGTTGTGGTGGGCATCGCTAGTGCATTTCGTAGATGGATTAATTGCTAAAGGTGTATAATGTGGTAGGCTGTTTATTCTCCCTGGGGAGGGGCCATTGTTAAAATTGGTTTTCTCATACAGATTGAGAATTGGGGAGGGGGGGCGGCCAGGTTTGCGCACATCTCTCAACACCCCAAAATAGGCCAGTTCACTAAAAGACAATCTCCTCCCAAGCCACAGAATCAGTTTAGTCCAAATATGTCACAGAAACAGCTGACCTCACAAGTATCAGCACTGTAGGGCTTATAACCTCCTAGCACCGATTGCAATAGAAATACAGGCGAAAAAGTATTTTTCCAGTGCCTGGTGCATAGATTGCCTTGCATGACAGGCATGTTGTGTGGGAACAGTATTGGCTTACCAAATCAAGCTGCTTTGCAAGCCAGCCTGTATGTCAGGGGGCAAGAAAAGGTTTTCAGGATCATGGCACGTAGGTTGCCCTGCGTTAAACTCTTCATCGTCTGCTAAGTCAAATCACTGCCTGTTGTGGTCTCAGATTTCTTGCAGCTCTGGAAATAAATTTTGTGGTGTAGTTTCCTGTCCTCCTTATTTGGACATTAAATGGATGTAATTTGAGTACTGTACAGTGTTTCTCTCTGTGATGGTGCAAAATACGAGGGTACAAATTGGATAATACTCAGTGCCACCACGGTTTACTAGTATCAGGGATGCATTGTCAAGACAGAGCTATTATCGGTGGCCAATAGTGTTGAATTTCAAGACGAGAATCACTATTTCTCTGACATCTGACAGAGATTATTCAACTAAGTTCCACACTGATTACCTTAGTGGATTCACATTTGGGAGTTAGGGTATGCAAATACAATTCCTGCTGTCGATACTTAAATTTACAGAGCTTTCTCTAAATCAGTTGTGACGAATACAGGGGCGCTTTATGTGGAACTGTCAGTCTGATTCGCTTCTCTGCCACTGCCCGATGTGTGTTTACACTTTGTCTCGTACTCCTTGTGACCAGCCTTTCGTTAAACGCTGTTCATTCTTTCTTCCACACAAGACTTCATAAGTCTCGTTTTGGTCCTCCCATGTCTGAAAATCCTTTGCTTTTTTGGGAATGGAATATGGGTGCACCAGATGACTGTTTGAAACGTTGGCCACTGTCGGGGCCTGACAGTCAATGTGCAGCGACATTTGAGAATAAAAATCAAATTAAAAAAATATAAAGATGTACCAGATGCCTTATTTTCGTCGTATGTCATGTTTCCATTGCCATTTTAGTGGCCATACTGTGTCCTGCAGTCTTGTTTTTATAGCGTATTGCTGTACGTTTGTAATTGTTAAATCATTTAAATTATTGTAATGAGTGTAAAATAGTAGTTTAAACGAAGTTCCAGAAAAATATGAGAACGATTTTTCGTCATTCGTCTAAAATTTTTGTACTTGACCTTCGAAGGAAAGTTGTTCTAATTCAAAAGGATCTTTCTTGCAGTCTTCGGATGCAACAGTAGTGTGTGAGTATTGTTTCTGTCAGTGATGGCAATTTTCTCATCTGAGTTCATGTTCATTATTATCAACGAACTTCGTTATGGGGTTCTGCACAAGCGTACTTAACACAGGTCCGAAGATTATCATTTATTGAAAAAGATAATCGTGTGTCCCCGGTTCGATCAAAAGCTGCATTGAAGAATTCTTTCTACTTTCCTGAATCGCTGTCGGCCTTAAACGTGAAATTTTTTTCTGTTTCTTTAATTCTGTACATCTGTGCAAACACGACGAACGAATCTTGTTAAGGGGCAAAAAGGGAGCTGGTTATATGCAGCATGTTGGAAAATGTCCAATTGAGTATATAGACTGCCTTTCCCTCTAGCAAATTAGTGGATTTCAGTACCGATGCGTTGATACTTCCTAACTGGCTACATGATACTAAATGGATGTTGTTTCTTTTTGGCAGTTGTCGGTAGGATTTGATGGTTTGCACTTCCGGGACGATACAGGCAGACTAATGCAGTAATCCGATCATTTCATATTCTTCCCGTACTGGTATAATTGCAGCCAGTGCACTCCCTTAGACTACAAATGTGAAGCGTTTGTTGTGAATAGATGATAATAATTTGTTTTGTTGTTCTCGACTGAAATACTTAAGCTTTGAGAGGTCGCTCCAATATTTACTACTACAAGTTGCGTTCTTCGTTACGTAAAGAAGCGGGAATCAGCAATAACAGGTCTTCAATGCAGCTCGAAAATATGTGATGACTGCGTAAAGCGAATAATTTTACACTAGGAAAAAATATTTTTACTAACTTAAAATAGAAAAGTGCTTCCATCGGCCTGTAGACGTATTGAAAACCTGTAAGACCATTACTTAGTCGTCTTAATTGTAAGCGGTTCGTTTCGCAGTTTCCAGTGTGAGGTAGAAATCGCGTTAGGAATGGAGTAGTCAGTGTGCGGAATGCCGAACTACGACGCGAACCTGAAACAATTTCTACGCGGAGGCAATGCTCTAACCGATTAAGCTATCTATGGAAGATATTTGCTATTAAAAACAGTCTTGATCACGATTTATTTATGAAGGTGACCGGTTTCAACTACTACTGTGGTCATCTTCAGACCATTGTGCAGGAAACTCTTTGTGTTGAAGAATCACTTCTCAGTAGTGATTCTCCAACAGAAAGAGGTTCCTGCTCAATGGGCTGAAGATGACCACAGTAGTGGTCGAAACCGGTCACCTTCATAAATAAATCGTGATCAAGACTGTTTTTAATAGCAAATATTTGTAACACATTGATCACTGCCACTCCAATAATGTATTCAAAAGTAATCTATGGAAGACTCTCGACCCGCCATCGCATCTCTACGTCTGTCCACTCATAGGGGACAGCTGCTGTCAGATTCGTGCCTGGATGTCTCAGTCTATTTCGGCATTGGGTTTTAAACTCCCAGGGATTTCCACAAGAGGAAGGAATAGCTTGTAGAGTGGAAAGCAGGGAGTGACACTCCCTGCGGGCGGACGGAGGTAGCTCTGAGAGTCCAGTCTGACACACGGGTGGCAGGGCTCGACCGGTGCTGTGGTTGCAGTCGAGTCGTACACACGCGGCAGGTGTTGGAGGAGACGGGAACGGCGGCCGCACTATTCTGGGAGCGGTGTGACAGGCGTCTTTTTAGAACACACGAAGCGCGGTCCGACGTATTTTGGGGATCACCAAGTCGTGGGCGGGGGCAGCGACTCACATCTGGCCGGCTGAACTGACTGCTGCCAAGTGCCGTGGCCGCGAACCCTGTATGCCATCGGGCCGGAACGCCACAGTACACCATCTGCCTGTCTACATGAGTTGGTAGGAGCCACTTCCAAGCCTTACGTTTGTAAGTCGTACTGAAAGTAACCAAACTGTTTACGCTTCGTGTACGTCCACATTTATAAACGCAACTTTTTTAATTCGCGCAGTCCGTTACAGTTACAAAATCATCCTACACTGCGTGATGATAAAAAATTGGTTGCTTTTGAACACCGCATTATGCAAAACACTGTTTACGCCTTTCCATTGACCCAGGTATGTTTAGATACCTAGCTTAGTGTGTCATCTTCTGAGTCTAAAATTTATTTCTGGAAATTACATTGCTAGCAAATACACATTTTTTCAGATCGATTTTTGTTGCCCTTTTTTATCGTTTTGGCAGTATGTCATTTTTTGCCCTATTGTGTAGGTGTGGTGCATACCTCTTTTTAATGCTATTTTGTACATTGTTTTCACACGTTTTTATACAGTTTCGAATGACAATGAGTAAAAATCTTTTACTTTACACCTATTTTCCACAAAACTTTATTTGAGCAAACACTTCCGTCTCCATATTCATTGTGAGGTGCCATTAGCCGTAAGTGTCCGATCAAATAAAGTTTTGGGGAAAATAAGTATGAAGTAAAAGTGAAGCTATATCAAGAAGAGGTGTCAAAAAAATGCATATAGTACCAGTAGGAGGAGGCATCCGACAGAGATCCAAAACAAGACGAAAAATATGAATTGCGGTTAAGAGAACAAGAACAGGGCTCAAAAACAATTCGTAGAACTGCATTTTCACTAGCAGTGTCGTTTTCAGAAATAAATTTGGCGCCCGGAAGATGACCCACAGGAGTCGAAACAAATCTCTTCACACTAAAAGAAAATTATCTTCCACATCGCTGATGAGTCGTACCTGTGATCAGTCAGGGCAGCCAGTGTATACGCACAGAATCTTCTCTGTGAGCATTGCGGGTTCAACAGCGACAATTTTCCAATACCTTAGTGTTTGGAAGAGTAAAGTATTGTATAAGAAATATTAATATCATATACTGCAAACAGTATATATTATCGTAATGATCCCTTCGCTGTGTAGCGCCGTCTAAGCTTTAATGAAACTTCTCGACAGCTAACAGCTGATTAGCGACCTGGAATACCAACTTGAAGCCTTGCTTTTCTCGGTGTGTGTCCTATTACCAACCGAGTTTCGACCTACAAGGTGTCACAAACATTTAGGTTCAAAATTACGCAAATCCCATACCGTCTGTATTAATTTTGTCGTTAAGAGACCCAAACACTTGCCGGTATACTTGTTAGGTATACCTAAAATGATGGAGCGTATCATTTGTCAAAACAAAACTATGCAGACGAACACGGTGGTCAGAGAAGAATCGAAATTCGATTTTTTTCCTCCATGCGAGTGCGTCGAGACCAGAGCATGTGTGTTAATCACCTGCACAGGTTTCAAGAGCTCTCAGTTTGCGCCTTTTTTTTTTGAGAGCATAGAAAAATTAAGATTTAACGTCGATTTCAAAGGAACCACTCCAGCATTTGACAGAAGCGATTTAGGAAAATCACAGAGGTAATGAATCTGGATGGGCGGACGATCCTTTTAACTGTCGTCCTTGTAGGACAGATGTCCATAATTATAAGCAACAATCTCTGACGTCAATCTGTTTTAGAACTGTTTAGCATGTTTTATGCTCATGTATTATGACATATTATGACATTTTTTGGAGGACATCATCTCCCCTCTGATAATCAATCTGGATTCCGCAAATACAGATTTTGTGAAACTCCACAAGCTTTGCCGTTCATGAGATACAGGAAGTCATAGATATCGGAGATTATCCAGTATCGGAACAGATTTCTGAGTGGATTCAGTAATCCTTGCAGTTAGAATCTCACACGTCGCTTTTAAAAGTAGAGAATCGACAGACATAAAGGTAATTTGGGAGTACCCCAAAGAAGTGTGGTAGGATGGTTACTGTTTGTTGTACATAAATGATAGGATCGAAAGCCCCATGAGCCTTTTCGCAGGCTAGAAGACTAGCGAATTGCAGGAAGACCTGCAGAGAATTAATGAGCTGTGTGGTGATAGGCAGTCGACACTGAACATAAATGTTATGTATTGCATATAAATAGGCGAATAAATCGACATACACGACATCTACATGACTTATCTGAAATTCGCACTTAAGTGCCTGGTAGAGCGTTCATCGTACCAGCTTCACACCAATGCTCCTCTACTCTTCGGTTTCACTATTCATGAGTAATCACTGGAAACACAAAGTCCCGTAAAATACGTGCGAGTATCCATATGGACCGATCTAAAGTGGAATGCGCACGTAAAACAAATGGTACGAAAAGTAGATGCTAGGCTGAGATTCATTAGGAGACTCATAAGAAAATGTAACTCACCGAGGAAAGAAATGTCTGCAAAACATTTATTGCTCATGAGTCTGCGACGCTTACCAGGTTTGATTAACAGAACAGGTAGAGCATATGGAATGAAAGGGGCATGTTTTGTCACGAGATAGTTTAGTAGGCGCGAGAGCGGTAGGGAGATCCTCAGCAGGTTCCAGTCACAGGCGTCACAAGAGAGGCGTTGAGCACCACGGAGAAATTTACCATCGAAATATCGAAAGAGTACATACCGGGAAGAGTCAGGCAACATATTACTTCCTCCGATGTACAGTGTGTCCCAGAAATGTTGCGACAGACTGCCAGGGTTGTAGGGGATGTCTTGAGGAACAAATAGAGGATAGCAACTCGTGTCTGGAAACGTCACCCAACGACGCCACAGAGTGTCGTAGTTATAAGCGCCTGCAACTAGGCCACCCCTTCGGCAGCACACGTGACCTTTTATGCTGACGGACATTTCACAATGTTATTCTGATTGCGACTGATTGCCACCTTCGCCAGTGGAGAAGATAGAGCTAACTGTCACATGGAGAGGCCTTATCTCCTATGACTGCAATGCTCTGTTACCTTGGTGTATGACAGTTTCGGACATACGTTTTCATCCTAAGTTTATTTTTCTCTTGTACACAGAAAAACATTGGAGATTGTAGAGTGTTCAAGGAGATAAATAAACAGCAGATGGAAACTCAAATGAGCCTCGCTGTCATAGGAGACAAGGCCTGTTTAAGCAGTAGCTAGCTCCACCTTCCCCACTGGCGATGGTGACAATCAGTCACGATCACAGAACAACATCGCGAGATGTTCCGCCTACGTCCGTCAGCGTACAAGGTCACGTTTGCTGCCGAAGGGGTGGCCTAGGGGTAGGCGCCGACGTCCATAACTTCGACGCTCTGAAGCTTCGTTGGATGACGTTTCCAAACACTAGGTCCTATCCTCCTCGATCTGTACTTCAAGAGACCCCTCTATAACCCCTCAAAGTTTGTCGCAACACTTGTGTATGTGTCACTAAATTACCACAACGAGAGTATCCGAGAAGTTAGAGCTAATGCGGAGTTTTACCGAATGTAGTCCTCCCCACGCGCCATTCTGAATAGACTGGGAAAGGAGGGAACGGATAGTGATACCTGACGTACCGTCCGTCACATACCGTGTTAGATGCAGAGTTTGAATCCAGCGTCTTATCACAGCGCCGCTTCTAGTATGTCTTAGTAACCGCGTGAATAGTTAAAAATTATGTTTTGTTGTGGTTCTAGTTGTGTTAATTTGTAATGTTTATAGTGTTGACCTTTGTTTTTCAGACGGTTTGTTCGATTTGCAACAAGACATGTCGTTAAAGGTATGCCTCTGGGGAAATCATTGAGCTATACTGTATAAATCCCGCTCCTGTGTACTAGGCGAAAAATAAAAATTGGGAGAGTGTTAGTAGGACTCGCGCACCCTGCGAATTGAGAATCCCAACGATTGCCTGTTACCAATATCGATACTGGAAAGATATTTCCCGGGAATTCCAAGACCGTATCAAAATCTCTACAGAAGTTCCTCGATATCAAAAAAAGCGAGCCGGAGGTTTCATTTTATATATGGAGAGAGAGAGAGAGAGAGAGAGAGAGAGAGAGAGAAGATTTATACAGCATTTTTATTTACTTACTAAAACATGACTGCAACTTACATTTTGTGTCTGGCTGTAGTAATCTTCGTCCATTATGGTTTTGACAGATGATGAATGCAATGTATATTCAAATGGCTAAAGATATTTTTTATGTGATATAATTACAGCGTAACAAGTTTCAGATTTGTTACTTTACTTACACCGTGAAGCCCTGCGAATGCCGAATTTCGTGAAACTTCCTGGAAAATTAAAACTATGTGCCGGACCGAGATTCGAACTCGGGACCTTTGCCTTTCGCGGGCAGGTGCTCTACCAACTGAGCTACCCAAGCACGATTCACGTCCCGTCCTCACAGCTATACTTCTGCCAGTACCTCGTCTCCGAATTTCGTGTTTGTAGGTCAATGGATAGTACGCTATAGGTTTTGAGGAGTGCATTTGCGTGTGTCAAAATATGTGACATAAATGACCGAATGTTTGGATTGTATTGATTTAGAAGCTTAAATTTCTTACACCGACAAACGACCATAGACTTCACTATGTGACATGATTTTGAACTTGGACCATCTATCTGCTCCTGAGAAAATGGGTTCTTAATACTCGCTCAGAGATACAGACAGACCAAAGCGATCCTGTAAGGATTCCGTTTTTTCATATTGAGGCACGGAACCCTAAAAAAGGAGGATCTCCTTAAAGGGAGGCAAGAAACTGTTTGCACAAAAACGTTGAAAGTGAAAACAAGTAACAAACTTACAGCCAACTCATTGCCTTCAGTCAAAACTGTGCTCTCAGGTGTACTGTGGCGTGCTTTTCCTGTGCCACGTTTGTTCACGTTAACTGGTGCAGGTACACCAGACAGGTAAACCGGAATGTGTGTGTGGGGCCTGTCAGAAAACTATTTTCAATTGCGACATAGAACAGTGTATCAGTGATGCACCCTAGGGTCAGTTTCGAGGCAATAATATTATTTTGAGCCTCGTCTGATTGAAATAGTTCGTCATTACCTTTCTGAAAGTGCTGAGGTGGTGACGTCACTAATGACAGAAGTATAAAACGTCACACATGTCTCCGCTATTGCTTGTAGTTGTGCCCGGTTGCGAGCAGGAGAGCAGAGGTGCACAGGCAGGGCAGGGAGACTGGAGCGTGGAGGGAGGCAAGGTGCGGTTTGCCGCGCTCGCTCGCCCGCCGCGCCGGCCGGGCTCGGCTAGGTAGCGGCGCGCGACTATTTTTGCAGCGCAGCGCCTCGCTGCCCACGCGCGCCCCGGCGGCGCGTATTGATCGGTCGGTGGCCGGCCCGGCGCGGCCCGGCGACGCCGCGGCCCCACCCCCCTCCCCCACCTGCAACCCCAACCACCGCTTCCACCCGCCACTGGCTACACGCCGGCCTCCGCTCTCGCCAGCGCTGTTCAATTAACGCTTATACGTCTTCTGCCACTCGTTGCACTGTACGCACTACACGGCGCAACTACGACACTGTTACACCCTAGTCCACTTCCCTCTGGCGTGACACAGGGGAGTGTTATGAGACCATTGCTTTTCACAATATGTATATAAATTGCCTAGTAGATGGTGTCGGAAGTCCATGCGGCTTTTCGCGGATGATGCTATAGTATACAGAGAAGTTGCAGCATTAGAAAATTGCAGCGAAATGCAAGATGATCTGCAACGGATAGGCACTTGGTGCAGGGAGTGGCAACTGACCCTTAACACAGACAAATGTAATGTATTGCGAATACATACAAAGACTAATCCTTTATTGTATTATTATATGATAGCGGAACAAACACTGGTAGCAGTTACTTCTGTAAAATATATGGAAGTATGTGTACGGAACGATTTGAAGTGGAATGATAATATAAAATTAATTGTTGGTAAGGCGGATGCCAGGTTGAGATTCATTCGGAGAGCCCTTAGAAAATGTAGTCCATCAACAAAGGAGGTGGCTTACAAAACACTCATTCGACCTATACTTGAGAATTTTTCATCAGTGTGGGATCCGTATCAGGTCGGGTTGACAGAGGAGATAGAGAAGATCCAAAGAAGAGCGACGCGTTTCGGCACAGGGTTATTTGGTAAGCGTGATAGCGTTACGGAGATGTTTAGCAAACTCAAGTGGCAGAGTCTGCAAGATAGGCGCTCTGCATCGCGGTGTAGCTTGCTGTCCAGGTTTCGAGTGGCTGCGTTTCTGGATGAGGTATCGAATATATTGCTTCCCCCTACTTACACCTCCTGAGGAGATCACGAATGTAAAATTAGAGAGAGCGCGCACGGAGGCTTTCCGGCAGTCGTTCTTACCGCGAACCATACGCGAATGGAACAGGAAAGGGAGGTAATGACAGTGGCACGTAAAGTGCCCTCCGCCACACACCGTTGGGTGGATTGCGGAGTATAAATGTAGATGTAGATGCGAGGTTTACCGACTATCTTTCACGTGTGTTGCAGGCAATTTGTTCTTACGTTACGCTGTAGGAAACCAATGGTTCCACTCACACATATAGTCTGTCTGTAAACTCTTGACCGAGCACCGCTTTTGGTGGGGGAAGTGGCCTTTCCCGGAAGAACGCTGCTACCGGCCTACGGGGGCACCCAAAATCTTTTGCCCGTTACCTGTCTAGCGGTGTAGATCGGCGTGCAGTGATATACGTCGATTGTGTTCGTGGAATTTTAGTTGCCAGTGGCAGCCAGTTAAATTTGTATACTTACTGATATACTTCGATATCCGGAAGTGACGGATAATCTCCCAGCATTGCAAGAAAATGTGCAGAATACGAGGAAGAGGAGGTATTTTCACGAGCGTTCGATCGTCTCTAATGTTATTACAGCGTGTATTAAAGAGGCGGCCCAAAAAGAACTGTTGGCTAATATTACCAGTCCCAATCAAAGGGCTGCAATTTATACAAACGTAAGTCTCGTCCAATTGGACGCATAAAGAACGAACGCGAAAACGAGCCGCATGGTTTAGTGGAATCGCCACGAAGGAAAACTAATAATCTTGCGAGGAAACCGATCGTTGTAGAAAGTTTCAAAATCACGTAAACCCTTTGATGCTTATGGAACACAAAATCTCTATCTCGGTCACTATTCAAGTGGTTCTGAGCCGGTCGTTGTGGCCGAGCGGTTCTGGGCGCTACAGTCTGGAGCCGCGCGAGCGCTACGTTCGCTGGTTCGAATCCTGCCTCGGGCATGGATGTGTGTGATGTTCTTAGGTTGGTTAGTTTTAAGTAGTTCTAAGTTCTAGGCGACTGATGACCTCAAAAGTTAAGTCCCATAGTGCTCAGAGCCATTTTGAACTGATTCTGAGGCATATTGCTTTAAATATGTGCGCAGTAGCTATTCTAAACACTGCTGAAATTTTCTTCGAAACATGTACATCGATTATGGACTTCTAAGCAAAAAGCTTGACATGCGAGGTGCGTTCACATATTAATTTTTATTCTTTGGTAAGAACTTTATTTGTTAATCTACAGCAATGTTGTCCTCTTCAAAATATTCCCTATTACATACTATACACTTGTGTCAGTTCTTTTTCCAGTTCCCGAAATTCTTTAGGAACTGTTTCTTCGGGATAATTTATAGGTCTCGTAACTGTGCATTTTTAATCTCATCCATGCTTGTAAAACTGCTGTCCTTTAAGGCCTGCTTTGAAATGTTTATACCACTTGTATACCCTTGGTTCGCTCATAACAGGCTCACCAAAAGCATTATTGAACATTTCTAAAAATTTCATACCCTTTATTCCATTCCTATAACAAAATTTAATACAGATTCTCTAATTTGTTTTTATACAAAACAAGAAATCCTTGATGCTACGCAAAAAAATGTAACCTTTTCGACAGCTGACAACAGAGTAAATACCCAATATGCATAACATTGTACACATACTTTTGAGACATGTTTACGAAGACAGTGACAGGTAGTGCAAATCGGACTAATACAACACACAAAATTATAAACTTGTGACTACTTTTTAAACACTCTTCGTGTTGCAAGTTCTTCAAAGAAAACTTGTACCTTTTAGTAGAAACACAAAGTAAGAATAAGCCAAATTCTACAGATTGATTGCAGTACATGGGGTTCGTTTTACAGATAGTAATAGAGGAATATATATTCACGTGAACAGGCATTCGGTTCTATGTTTGTAGTATAATACTGACTTCCGTTCTTAATATTATTTACTCTATAATGTTCTGTTTCGGAAGAAGCTATCGTTTTTTGAATTCCTTATGCTCTTAATGCATTTGTCTAAAAATGAACGCAGCCGAGACGTATCTGTATACGGCGTCGCCACAGATTTAAAGCGGGCGCCGCGCAGGGCCGGTACTACGAGGGCAGTTCAATAAGTAATGCAACACATTTTTTTTCTGAAACAGGGGTTGTTTTATTCGGCATTGAAATACACCAGGTTATTCCCCAATCTTTTAGCTGCACAACACTATTTTTCAACGTTATCTCCATTCAGTGCTACGGCCTTACGCCACCTTGAAATGAGGGCCTGTATGCCTGCACGGTACCATTCCACTGGTCGATGTCGGAGCCAACGTCGTACTGCATCAATAACTTCTTCATCATCCGCGTAGTGCCTCCCACGGATTCTACATCTACATCTACATCTATACTCCGCGAGCCACCTTACGGTGTGTGGCGGAGGGTACTTATTGTACCACTATCTGATCCCCCCTTCCCTGTTCCATTCACGAATTGTGCGTGGGAAGAACGACTGCTTGTAAGTCTCCGTATTTGCTCTAATTTCTCGGATCTTTTCGTTGTGATCATTACGCGAGATATATGTGGGCGGTAGTAATATGTTGCCCATCTCTTCCCGGAATGTGCTCTCTCGTAATTTCGATAATAAACCTCTCCGTATTGCGTAACGCCTTTCTTGAAGTGTCCGCCACTGGAGCTTGTTCAGCTTCTCCGTAACGCTCTCGCGCTGACTAAATGTCCCCATGACGAATCGCGCTGCTTTTCGCTGGATCATGTCTATCTCTTCTATTAATCCAACCTGGTAAGGGTCCCATACTGATGAGCAATACTCAAGAATCGGACGAACAAGCGTTTTGTAAGCTACTTCTTTCGTCGATGAGTCACATTTTCTTAGAATTCTTCCTATGAATCTCAACCTGGCGCCTGCTTTTCCCACTATTTGTTTTATGTGATCATTCCACTTCAGATCGCTCCGGATAGTAACTCCTAAGTATTTTACGGTCGTTACCGCTTCCAATGATTTACCACCTATGGCATAATCGTACTGGAATGGATTTCTGCCCCTATGTATGCGCATTATATTACATTTATCTACGTTTAGGGAAAGCTGCCAGCTATCGCACCATGCATTAATCCTCTGCAGGTCTTCCTGGAGTACGTGCGAGTCTTCTGAAGTTGCTACTTTCTTGTAGACAACCGTGTCATCTGCAAATAGCCTCACGGAGCTACCGATGTTGTCAACTAAGTCATTTATGTATATTGTAAACAATAAAGGTCCTATCACGCTTCCTTGCGGTACTCCCGAAATTACCTCTACATCTGCAGATTTTGAACCGTTAAGAATGACATGTTGTGTTCTTTCTTCTAGGAAATCCTGAATCCAATCACAAACCTGGTCCGATATTCCGTAAGCTCGTATTTTTTTCACTAAACGTAAGTGCGGAACCGTATCAAATGCCTTCCTGAAGTCCAGGAATACGGCATCAATCTGCTCGCCAGTGTCTACGGCACTGTGAATTTCTTGGGCAAATAGGGCGAGCTGAGTTTCACATGATCTCTGTTTGCGGAATCCATGTTGGTTATGATGAAGGAGATTTGTATTATCTAAGAACGTCATAATACGAGAACACAAAACATGTTCCATTATTCTACAACAGATTGACGTAAGCGAAATAGGCCTATAATTATTCGCATCTGATTTATGACCCTTCTTGAAAATGGGAACGACCTGCGCTTTCTTCCAGTCGCTAGGTACTTTACGTTCTTCCAGCGATCTACGATAAATTGCTGATAGAAAGGGGGCAAGTTCTTTAGCATAATCACTGTAGAATCTTAAGGGTATCTCGTCTGGTCCGGATGCTTTTCCGCTACTAAGTGATAGCAGTTGTTTTTCAATTCCGATATCGTTTATTTCAATATTTTCCATTTTGGCGTCCGTGCGACGGCTGAAGTCAGGGACCGTGTTACGATTTTCCGCAGTGAAACAGTTTCGGAACACTGAATTCAGTATTTCTGCCTTTCTTCGGTCGTCCTCTGTTTCGGTGCCATCGTGGTCAACGAGTGACTGAATAGGGGATTTAGATCCGCTTACCGATTTTACATATGACCAAAACTTTTTAGGGTTCTTGTTTAGATTGTTTGCCAATGTTTTATGTTCGAATTCGTTGAATGCTTTTCTCATTGCTCTCTTTACGCTCTTTTTCGCTTCGTTCAGCTTTTCCTTATCAGCTATGATTCGACTACTCTTAAACCTATGATGAAGCTTTCTTTGTTTCCGTAGTACCTTTCGTACATGATTGTTATACCACGGTGGACCTTCCCCTCGCTTTGGACCTTAGTCGGTACGAACTTATCTAAGGCGTACTGGACGATGTTTCTGAATTTTTTCCATTTTTGTTCCACATCCTCTTCCTCAGAAATGAACGTTTGATGGTGGTCACTCAGATATTCTGCGATTTGTGCCCTATCACTCTTGTTAAGCAAATATATTTTCCTTCCTTTCTTGGCATTTCTTATTACACTTGTAGTCATTGATGCAACCACTGACTTATGATCACTGATACCCTCTTCTACATTCACGGAGTCGAAAAGTTCCGGTCTGTTTGTTGCTATGAGGTCTAAAACGTTAGCTTCACGAGTTGGTTCTCTAACTATCTGCTCGAAGTAATTCTCGGACAAGGCAGTCAGGATAATGTCACAAGAGTCTCTGTCCCTGGCTCCAGTTCTGATTGTGTGACTATCCCATTCTATACCTGGTAGATTGAAGTCTCCCCCTATTACAATAGTATGATCACGAAACTTCTTCACGACGTTCTGCAGGTTCTCTCTGAGGCGCTCAACTACTACAGTTGCTGATGCAGGTGGTCTATAGAAGCATCCGACTATCATATCTGACCCACCTTTGATACTTAGCTTAACCCAGATTATTTCACATTTGCATTCGCTAATAACTTCACTGGATATTATTGAATTCTTTACTGCTATAAATACTCCTCCACCATTGGCGTTTATCCTATCCTTGCGGTATATATTCCATTCTGTGTCTAGGATTTCGTTACTGTTCACTTCCGGTTTTAACCAACTTTCCGTTCCTAATACTATATGCGCACTATTTCCTTCAATAAGAGATACTAATTCAGGAACCTTGCCCTGGATACTCCTGCAGTTTACCAATATTACGTTAACTTTTCCTGTTTTTGGTCTCTGAGGACGGACGTTCTTTATCAACGATGATAATGTCCTCTCTGGTAAGCCGTCAGGTATTTTATCGTTTCGCCCAAGGGGGGGTCCCTCTAACCTAAAAAACCCCCGTGTGCACGCCACACGTACTCTGTTACCCTAGTAGCTGCTTCCGGTGTGTAGTGCACGCCTGACCTGTCTAGGGGGGCCCTACAGTTCTCCACCCAATAACGGAGGTCGATGAATTTGCAACCATTATAGTCGCAGAGTCGTCTGAGCCTCTGGTTTAGACCCTCCACACGGCTCCAAACCAGAGGACCGCGATCGACTCTGGGCACTATGCTGCAGATATTAAGCTCAGCTTGCACTCCGCGTGCGATGCTGGTTGTCTTCACCAAATCAGCCAGCCGCCGGAAGGAACCAAGGATGGCCTCAGAACCCAAGCGGCAGGCGTCCTTCATTGGGCCAAATATATGGAAATCCGACGGTGCGAGATCGGGGCTGTAGGGTGCATGAGGAAGAACAGTCCACTGAAGTTTTGTGAGCTCCTCTCGGGTGCGAAGACTTGTGTGAGGTCTTGCGTTGTCATGAATAAGGAGAAGTTCGTTCAGATTTTTGTGAACAATTGTGACAGCACTACCAACAGAGATGTCAAGTTGAGCACTGAGTTGTTTGATGGTGATCCGTCGATCACCTCGAACGAGTGTGTTCGCACGCTCCGCCATTGCAGGAGTCACAGCTGTGCACGGCTGGCCCGCACGCGGGAGATCAGACAGTCTTGCTTGACCTTGCGGCGATGATGACACACGCTTTGCTCAACGACTCACCGTGCTTTTGTCCACTGCCAGATCACCGTAGACATTCTGCAAGCGCCTATGAATATCTGAGATGCCCTGGTTTTCCGCCAAAAGAAACTCGATCACTGCCCGTTGTTTGCAACGCATATCGGTTACAGACGCCATTTTAACAGCTCCGTACAGCGCTGCCACATGTCGGAAGTCAATGAAACTATACGAGACGAAGCGGGAATGTTTGAAAATATTCCACAAGAAATTTCCGGTTTTTTCAACCAAAATTGGCCGAGAAAAAAAAATGTGTTGCATTACTTATTGAACTGCCCTCGTATGTTGTGAAACAGCCTGTAGAAGCGACTTGTGACGTAGCTTTGTTGGCAGAGTGGGGACTCGCTCGCACGCTGTTCAGTTTACCGCCACACTATAGTCACCAAAGTCATGGGATAGCGATATGGCACATATACAGGTGGCGGTAATATCGCGTACACAATGTATAGAAGGGCAGAGCATAGGCCGAGTTGTCATTTGTACTCAGGTGATTCACGTGAAAAGATTTCCTACGTGATTACGGGCGCACGACGGAAATTTACAGACTTTGGACGCGGAATAGTAGTTGGAGTTCGTCGCGTGGGATATTCCGTTTCGGAAATCGTTAGGGGATTCAATATCCCGAGATCCAAAGTGTCAAGAGGTGCAGAAAGTACCAAATTTCAAGCATGTGTCACCACGAACTACACAGTCGCCAGCGGCCTTCACATAACGACCGAGACCGACGGCGTTTGAATAGAGTTGCCCGTGGTAATAGACAAGCAACCTTGCATGAAATAACCGCAGAAATCAATGAGGGACGTACGACAACGGGCAGTGTGGCGAAATTTGCCGTTAGTGGGCTATGGCGGCAGACGACCGCATTTCTAAGCTCGTGACCATATCTTTTGGACCCTAGACGACTGGAAAACCGTGCCGTGGTCGGATGAGACCCAATTTCATTTGGTAAGAGCCGATGGTAGTGTTAGAGTGTGGCGCAGACCCCGCGAAGCCATCGACCCAAATTGTCAACAAGGCACTGTGGAAGCTGGTGTTGGCTGCATGATGATGTGGGCTGCCTTTGCATGGAATGGACTGGATCCTCGGGTCCATCTGAACCGATCATTGACAGGAAATGGTTATCTTCCGCTACGTAGAACCATTTGCAGCCATTTATGGACTTAAAGTTCCCAAACAACGATGCAATTTTTACTAATTACAGTGCATCGTGTCACTGGGTCACAAATGTTCGCGATTGGTCTGAAGAACGTACTGGACAATTCAAGCAAATGATTTTGCCACCCAGATGGCCGGACATGAATCCCATCGACGTTTGTGGGACATAATCGAGAGGTTACTTCGTGCACAAAATCGTGCACCGGCAACACTTTCGCAATTGTGGACAGCTGCAGAGGCAGTATAGCTCAATATTTCTGTACGGGACTTCCAGCGACTTGTTGAGTCTGTGCCACGTCGAGTGCTACGTGCAAACTCCGCAAGCCAGGGTATGGTGCATATCTGAGGGTTCTCTGTACACTTACCAAGCCGTGGGAATGTTGATTGATGTTTTTCACTCGCTGCTCCAAATTGTTCGAGATAACTTCTGTGGGATTAAGATCAGGGGGTTCAGCGCTCCAGTCGAGGCTGTCTTCTTTAAAGATAGGACTACCCGCAGCAAACTCGTCAACTAGACGTAAAACAAGGGGCCGCACTTGGTCAACAGTATGCTGAAAAATATTTACCGGTTCATGCTAACGTATCATAGACAAGTGGGCTCAAGTCACGGCAGGAAAAATAGCCGCAAAACATCACAGAACAGCCACTGGCCTGAACTGTACACTTCCCACACTGAGAGTTAATCGTCTCATTGGGCCATAGGTGCACTTAACGCCCCTCAGCATTTCAGAACAGGGAAAATTGCAACTTTTCGGACCACACTACACGCCTACAGTCAGTTACTGTCGTGCAGATATGTACCAGTGTGAGCAGTGACCTATAAGGTGTTTATTACAGACAAACAAAGATAGAAATTCATTGTTCGTCTCACTGGATAGAGGAAGGTTCAAAGTTTCATGTTCGCAGAGACGCTATACCATGCACTCAACATGAGCACCATGCTTTGCTCGAGAAACATCGAAATGATAGTCCATTTCATTCCTCACTCGAATCAACAGGTCCCTGCGTACTAAATCGACGGCTCCAATAGTTCGATTTCTCAACTCTTGAAGAATAGCTGCCTTAAGTGGGACTAAGAATGCCTTGTGTATACCCCCACATAAAAGAACCGCAAGGCGCGAGGCCTGGTGACCTGGGAGGCCAAAAAATAATGAACAAGATCTTGTTGTCCACTTCTTCCAAGCCAACGTTGTGGGATGGTGGTGTTAAGATAACGCCGCACCTCAAAGTTAAAGAGTCGGGATGACGTCGCACATAAAAATGAAATCACTGGAATTTTCGTGAAACCCAGGAAACAATCAATTTTGCAGCATATCGAGGTATGACGTTCCTGTCACAGTTTCCGCTACAAAAAAGAAAGGTCCACGAACTTTGTGAACAAAAAAGGCACGAAACACATTCAGTTTCTGTGAGTCTCTTTCAAGATGACGCCAGGATTTTGTAACCCCCAAATTCTTACACTGTATGTTGTACTTGAACAAAGACTTCTTTCCAGTTATTACCTCGGAAACGTGTTGAATTGGACGTGCATCATTCACTGACAGTGCCTGCCCGATTTGAAATCGGCTTCCATTGACAAGGCGGGACTCCCGTCTCAGGACCCTGTTCGTTAGGTACTCCTTACGCCTATTGTTCTTGTGCTGTGTTGCATGGCCATGTGTGGTACGCCATTACATGCAGGCACGTGAGACCAACAAATAGGAATCTTAAATCACGATGTGCTCATCCGCAAATACAAACACAACAGCCGCTTCTCTGCCTGCCTGACACGTCAGTCTACCTTCAAAATGTTCAAATGTGTGTGAAATCTTATGGGACTTAACTGCTGAGGTCATCAGTCCCTAAGCTTACACACTACTTAAGCGAAATTATCCTAAGGACAAACACACACACACCCATGCCCGAGGGAGGACTCGAACCTCCGCCGGGACCAGCCGCACAGCATTCTACCTTACCACTGTCATTGCATATAAGCGATTGCCAAATACCACTTCGCTGACATGACTTAGGTCAGCAGTGGATAGTCACTTGAGCATCTGATACGAGTTCTACATCATCTGCAGCGCTCCAAAGCGACTAGTAGCCCCTTTCCAGGGTGTGAGTAGTATTTTACTCTGTGAGCTTGTATTTTGCTAATAAAATACATATCACTTGAAGCTTCCTTTGTTTATCGACGTAGCCATTTCCTGCATTTAACCTGTTGTCATATCTGTTAATCAGCTTTAGAATTTCCGCCGTCCATTAAGGCAGTTTTTCACAGCATTCTTCGCTTTGGCTTCAAAAACGTTTCACGTCCAGGAAACGTATCTACTTTGTGGTACGGTATCTTGCACAGTTTAATTCTTCGACTGACTCTTCAAATCGTATGTGACGAGCAGTGGATTTTCGAGTCGAGTTTCGACCTGCACTTTCTTAAAATATTGGCTCGGCATTTCACACTTTTTTCTCATTTTTCGTTCTTTACTGTATAACCGTAAATTTCCTTAAGTTGACATTAGCTTTCTACATGTTTCACCTCCCGAGCTTCCTATTATCGAAACGTACCGCACACTCAGTGGGAATATGTATCGTCGAGTTCGTTTTAAACAACTACATCAGGCACATAAACAACGTATATTGATTGTTACCCACACTACACCGACAAAAGATATTGAGGAAACCATTCGACCTTTGATGAAAGCCAGATATCAATCCACACAGTGAGGATGCGTTATATGTCGTAGCTTTCTGGATTACTTTCCTCTTTTGTCCGATGGACCATTCACATTTTTGTGGAATAAGTTTTTTTGGAATAAGTATAATGCCTCATGAATAATAATAATAGAAAAGGCTCTAGTTCAAAAATGGCTCTGAACACTATCGGACTTCACATCTAAGGTCATCAGTCCCCTAGAAGTTAGAACTACTTCAACCTAACTAGCCTAAGGACATCACACACATCCATGCACGAGGTAGGATTCGAATCTGCGACCGAAGCGGTCGCGCGGTTCCAGACTGTAGCGCCTAGAACCGCTCGGCCACTCTGGCCGGCCAAAGGTTCTAGTGAAACAACGTATAAATCATGACTTTCTGACCTTCTCATGTTCACTCATTCCGTACAGGTTCCTATAAATCTTTCACAATTGTGATTGATTATACAGAGTGTTTAATAAAGGTGTAACGAAACTATATTGGATATTTTGCATATTGCGTTACATTCGCTTATATGGAAGTTCACTAGCCGTATTTTCTTCAGATGTTCGTCACTTGTACGTCGAGCATTTCAGAACAATTTATCCACTTTAAGTTACACCAGGTATCATTCTAAACGATTGCTGTAAAAGAATGATAGACTTGAAATTTGCATCAAAAATGACAGTACACTAAAATCATCCGTTCATTTTTTAAATGTTTAGCTTGGTCTCATTTGTTTCATGCAGTGCACCTAAATACTGTCATCGGACTGACCCGTAATTTTTCATAAACGTATCAATATACAGAACAGCGTAATAGATACTGGGAACTCTTTGTTAAATGCGTTACGTACTGATTTCAGGAGCCCTTCAAAGGGAGAAGTATTGAGATTTTTCTCTCTCTCTGTCTTTGTGTGTGCTTGATGGGGACACCAAAGTTGTTGATATAGTGCAGTTTCACTTGTTTTGTCACGTAAACGTAAGATAACAGGGTGGAACCCTAGCTGTACCAACTGTCGAACAGTCATGATCTTCACATTTAGTACATACCCCACCTTTCTTTGTGAGGCGATTCACGTCAGATTTGACTAATTCTGGTTTCGTTAAACATGCACATGATTTCAGAGGTCTCGATTACCATACGGGGAAAGAAAATTTCACAGTAAAAAAATATTAGAGGTGTTTTAAGCAAATACTATATCTGTGTATGTAATGTGAAGTGCCACGACCGC
The DNA here is from genome assembly GCF_023864275.1 of Schistocerca cancellata. Taxonomy (NCBI): domain Eukaryota; kingdom Metazoa; phylum Arthropoda; class Insecta; order Orthoptera; family Acrididae; genus Schistocerca; species Schistocerca cancellata. The sequence goes on along the minus strand of NC_064627.1, from coordinate 803,480,546 downwards.
TGGTGGTATGACAAAAACTTTGTACTGGGTATTATAACCCGGGCGTCACCTCTTTATGGCCGTATCTGGCCGGCAGATGGTCGTTTATCATCCACCACACTATGTTATTCTTACCGCGGGGAGAACGCTGCCAATTACCCCGACGAATCCGGCGCGGATTTTCGCCGGAAAAGCCCTCTGGGTGGTAATTTGTGGCGGTGTCTGCGGCGCTGCGGGGAAGCCCCGAGTTATTTAATAACGCCACCGCGCGCCCGGCACCGGCCCTTCATTAACCGCGGCGCGGTGTGCGTGCAACCCTTCAGAAACGCGTTCCGCACGCTTTTACGGCTGAGTAGGAGCCAAGTCGCAAAAAAATTAAAAAAATAAGGGGGAACAAAACCCACTCGGTGGCGTACCCGTTTTAATGCGGCCATAAAACGCCGTCCACGTGAGGGGGGAGGGGAGGGGGGAGGGACAAAGGCCCTAGCAGAACTTGCGCCGTCGCGAAGGAGCCGTGCGCCGGGCCCCCGTCCACCTTGAGAATAGCGGCGTCAGCTCCGTCGTAATGGCGCCCTTTGGGAACTTTTTATGCAGCGCGGGCCAGTTTTACCTGCGACGCGGCGTATAGGAGCGGCAGTGGCCTTCTGCGCTCGAACTGTTGGATTGATGGCCGAACTCAAGTACGTGCGTGAGCAAGAAGCGATATTTTCTTCACGCCAGTCCTTCGCGTAAATGGTTTCATTTAAGCCGTGTTAAAGCAAGGTGAGCATGCTTACTGCCCCTGTGAGCTGTAAGGATTCTTATTATCATGACACACGTTTTTAATCTGGCAGGAAGTTTCATATCAGCGCACACTCCGCTGCAAAGTGAAAATTTCACTCTGGAAACGTCCCCCAGGCTGTGGCTAAGCCATGTCTCCGCAATATCCTTTTTTTCAGGAGTGCTAGTTCAGCAAGGTTCGCAGGAGAGCTTCTGTAACGTTTGGAAAATAGGAGACGAGGTACTGGCAGAAGTAAAGCTGCGAGGACAAGCCGTGAGTTGTGCTTAGGTATCTCAGTTGGTAGAGCACTTTCCCGCGAAAGGCAAAGGTCCCGAGTTGGAGTCTCGGTCAGGCACACAGTTTTAATCTGACAGGCAGTTTCATATCAGCGCACACTCCGCTGCAGAGTGAAAATCTCATTCTGAGTCTGTTAACATTCACAAACTTATAAGACTCGATGACATGTTACGACATAGAATTAGACTAAAAATAACGATGCCGTAGTATGTCTGTGTCACGTTTAATGGTATTTCCATAAACGGCTGTTATCGGTGACACGAGTAACGTAATACGTAGCTTTGTGTTATTTACAGGCTAATTAAAGTCAGTCAACGTGGAGCAGACATGACGACTTATAAGATATGTGTTAAGGAAAGAGTAGCTAGTCGAGAACACATGTGCCATGCTACGTGTTTTTATTTACTATAATTGTAAGTGAACCATGTGCACTTCACAAAACAAAAAAACTTAGTGTCCTGTGACTAGAATATGAGCGAAACACTGTTGGAATGGGCAATTTCATACAAATAATTCGGTATAATTATTTGTAAAGGTATTGACTGGAATGATCACATAGACTCAGTTGTAGGTAAAGCAGGTTGCAGACTTCGGTTCATTCGTAGAACACCTGGGAAATGGAGTCAGTCTAGGAAGGTGACTTCTTGCGAAGCACTCGTGCGACCCGTCCTAGAATATTGCTCACGTGTGTGTTACCCGTACCAAATACGACTAACAGGGGACATTCTACCGATACAAACAAAGCAGCATGAAAGGTCACAGGTTTGCTCGACCCACGTGAGTGTGCCAGGAAGATGCTGCAAGACTGGCAGACTATTGAAGGTAGACGTAAATTATCCCTAGAAAGTCTACTTGCAAAGTTTCAAGAAGCAGCTATAAATGATGGCTCTAGGAATGTACTACAACCCTCTACCTATCGCTCCGGGAGATGTCACGAGAGTAAAAGTAAACTAAGTACAGTGCGCACAGGTGCTTTTAAACAATCATTCTTCCCGCGCTCCCCACGGGATGGAATGGGAAGAACCCTAATGGTAAAATGAGAAGCATCGTCTGTCGTGAAGTTTACAGCGGTTTGCAGAGAATGGATGTAGAGGCGTATGCACTTCACAACGGGAATGTACACAGCTAAGAGTGTATGATGCAGCACATTTCCGCAAATGCCTAATACTCTGTTGGTTATGAGGCCTGTCTATTCATTGAGCAACCAAAAGATATCCTCATGAACAATCAGATCTCAAAAGCCAGGGTATTTAGGTTTGTTAGTCTTCTACTCTAACGTGCTATAAGCACACATTTTTATTTATGGATTCTTCCGTTACTACTTGGTAGAACAATTACATATTTAAGTTTGAATAATAAGTGCACTGTCTTTGTCCTACTGATTTTTGGTTAATCTCGGACTAGTTTTTGGCTTGTTAGGCCATCTTCAGGAAACAACTGACTGATGTCTGAAAGGGACGCTAGTTCTTATGCAACCAAACATTATACATAAAGATACAATACACGTGCATAGTGTGTTGTGTATGAAACTTATTTCGTAACGTTAAAATTAAAATTTTCGTAACAGACGATGTTAAGCACAATAAATAATTCAGCTACACAATATTACAGGTCAAATTGTTATAATGCTAAATGTCGTAAGGACTTGATATTGGTTGAGAAATTGTTAAACTAAGCACTCTTTACGTTTCTAGAATGAAACTTTCACTCTACAGCGTAGTGTGCGCTGATATGAAGCTTCCTGGCAGATTAAAACTGTGTGCCGGACCGAGACTGGAACTCGGGACCTTTGCCTTTCGCGGGCAAGTGCTCTACCGACTGAGCTACCCAAGCACGACTCACGCTCCGTCCTCACAGCTTTAATTCCGCCAGTACCTCGACTCTTACCTTCCAAACTTCACAGAAGCTCTCCTGCGAGGTTCGCAGGAGAGCTTCTGCCAAGTTTGGAAGGTAGGAGACGAGGTACTGGCAGAAGTAAAGCTGTGAGGACGGGGTGTGAGTCGTGCTTGGGTAGCTCAGTGGTAGAGCACTTGCCCGCGAAAGGCAAAGGTCCCGAGTTCGAGTCTCGGTCCGGCACACAGTTTTAATCTGCCAGAAACTTTCACTCTCTATGTTGTTGAACATTATAAACTTAACTTTAGGCAATGGACAGTATTATACACGATAATTAAAGTACACAATCTTACGGTATTACAGCTTATATGGTTATGATCCCATGACAGATAATCATTATCTCGTGGAGGGTACAAAATACCGATGCAGGCTCGTCTCTCCTGCTTAAGATGTTCATGGCGGCAACACACCAAATAAATTTGCACAAGCTGGAAAAAAGGTTCAGCACAGCGGACATCGTTTTTGCTACCCTCCGTGAGATGTGTAACAGTTATTTCCCCGCCGCGCGGTTAGAGGCGCCATGTCACTGACTGCGCGGCCACTCCCGTCGGAGGTTCGAGTCCTCCCTCGGGCATGGGTGTGTGTGTTATTCTTAGCATAAGTTAGTTTAAGTAGTGTGTAATTCTAGGGACCGATGACCTCAGCAGTTTGGTCCCTTAGAAATTCACACACATTTTTAGTTATTTCCCGATATCCACATGATCATCTGGTATCACAGAGGAGGAGATAAAATTAGGCCTATAAATATAGCTTAATGTGTCATCATTATTACATGAATATATAGTGACAGCTGAGTTGCCGTCCCATTATTTGTCGAAACATGGATGTAGGAAGATAAGACTTTATACGTCTTTTTTGTGTGCAGCGCTAGTGGGCTGATGGAGGAACTTCCGAGTTACTGTTGTGTGTGTGTTTTTGTCGTGTTTCAGGCGGGTGATTGAGAAGATCGACCAGTCCGAGTTCGAGGGCTTCGAGTACGTGAACCCGCTGCTGATGTCGCTGGAGGACTGCGTGTGACGACGCGGGCGAGGAGTCCCGGCCCCCGGCGCGGGGGCGGCAGCGCGGCCGCGGGCGGCGGCGGGCCCGCTGCTTCTGTGCCTGCCGCTGCCGCTCTAGCGGCGCCACCGTCGCCGCGCGCCGCGTTATCTGGATCCCTGGCCCTCTTGTCCTCGTCTCGCCCGCCCCCGCCACTACACTCCCTCACTGTCCCGTGTGCGCCGGAGGACTGCTCGACACTCGCACCCTAAAACTACTTTGCCGCCCGCGTGTTCTCTCTGCTTCTACGGCTCACGCATTCAGGCCTAATTTTTTCCTGCACAGTCACTCAGAAACAAACAAAAAAAATCAATGGAGGCTAGCTCTGTCATAATGCTATTGTTATACTGTAAAAAAGGAAGTGTGAAGCAAGAAAGGATGTTCTCGAAGAGAAGTGTATTTAAAAAGAGAGAGAAAGAGAGCGTTACGTATCAAGTAATTTAGATGTAAGAGTTATAAATTCTTCAACGACGGAGAAGCAGGTCTGTAGATTAAGATTTAAGTCGTAGATGGTTACTTAGATCATCGGACTCCAAGTATTGGAGGCTATGAAAAAAATGAAAACGTGACACTAAAGTGTGGCGCTTCATAGCGCACTGTATAAAAAGTTATATATACATATAAATATACATACCATTGTTGTATTTGATATCGTTTATTTTTGTGGAGTAAAACTCAGTATTTCCGAAGAGTCACTTGAAAGTATTAACGATGTTTTGGTGCAAAGTGGTCTTTCTCCTCCACTAATTAACACAAGAGTCGAGACGGAAACTTCTTGTGTTCCGAACGGCGCGCGGTGCTCTTTCCGTGTGCTAGCGTTACGTTTTTGTGTGCTCTTTGTACAACAGTTTGGTCGTTCAGCTCTTGTAACGATACGTCGTGTAGTAGTCCGACAAAAAATATAAAAAAAAGTATCTGTTCCTTTGTACTAGAGGAACAAGTATTATTACCGTACATTCCACTCTTTTTGACGTATTTTACGCGTGAAAAAAATCTCTTATTACAGGCAGCGTGGATGGAGAAAAGTTTCGCATTTTGAAAGTTTATGTAGCTTCGCTTGTGAATAACGTTTTTGCAGTATTTGACGAGTAAGAAAAAGAAATTGGGATTACAATCCAGATAACAAAGCCGGGACGAGAAAACTTGCTGTCAACGACTAGCGTACTCCGGCCACACCGCCAGTATGTATACCTAAGTATAAACACGTAACGTTAATCTTCATAGTATATTCCAAACAATTTCAACAGCCTAGCTTCTCTGTAGTGTTTTCCTGGTCCTCTCATGCTGCGGTTAAATCTTTCTCGGAGATTTAATGTAGTTCAAAAAAATGAAGCGAGAAGTGATATTTTCTGTGAAAAGTTGATTTGAAACGATCCATACGGTCGACTTCTATACGATGTCTTGTCAACACTGTTTTTAATGAAGAAGATAATTTTGGCCTTGAGGAGGAAGTCAGCTTGTTGTTGTTTTTATTGTGTCGACTTGCTGCTTTGTTGACAGCAATTGTTTGCAGTGTGTAGACGGGTGATCCTTAACATTCCAGTATGTGCTTGGCTTTCGAGTTTTTAGTTTATTCTTAATGGATATTTGTACTTTAGAAAACTTTTTGTGTTTAAGTGCTTTACTTATTTTTATGTAATTAACTAAATGTAAAACAGACGTGAAGTTTGTTATTATGTATCTCATGCATATGTTTTGAAATAAAAATAGATCACCAACAATAAACTAGCCCTGATTACTTGTCCTACAACTCTCGTTCACTTGTATGTAATTATTCAACTTCCAGATATTGAAAGAACTTCCGTGACTCATATTGCAATCAGGGAAACAAAATGATGGACAGATGGACTGAAACCACACAGTCTTCAGGGACACCAAAAATTCGTTTTAAAAACTTTTTTGTTTTACCATGTATATCTTCAAAAGACGTATTTTTCCAGATTTTTCAGAAGTATCCCTGACATAGTCATGATCATCGTAGGTTTACCCGAGATGGTGCAAATTTAGAAAGCATGTATGATCATGGACAGGTAATGTCAGTGTACGATTTTCACGAATGTAAATACACTTTAAGTTTGATCCTGATATTTTGGGATTCTGCTTCATGACAGTTCTCTCCCACGTACAGCAGGTGCAACGAAGACGCTCTCCTGCAACGTTTCCGACGGGAATTCTTTCATTGCCCACCACACAAACCAGACTTGTCTCCCTCAGATTTTCATCTCCTCGCTCACATGAACCGTTGGCTATCAGAAGAGCATCATGGCACAGACCGCGGGTAGACCAGTGTAGGGAACTGGCGGAAAACACAGGCGGCTGTCTTCTATAACGAGGGTATTGGAATGCTAGTTTGGTGCCACGTTACGACAAATGAGTAAGTCAGAACGGCGCCTAGATTGAGAAGAAGCTGGAAGGTGTAGCTTAATGTTGCAAATAAAGCATTATGATTTTCACTGTGGTTCCCGTTTCACGATTGACTGGAGGTTGAAAAAGAATTGCCCTCGTACGCTATTTTTAAGGACTAGTCGAGGAATATATAGGGCTCAATTTGTCGTTTAAAGTATTTCTGCAGGATTGAATCCTTTTGGGGTAACATTTGATGAAGTGCTGGTACTATACTGCTCAAAACAATTAGGGGATCAGATGAGACATCATACAAAATAGACGTATGGTAACTTAATTTATTCAGATATATGCTACAATTGTAATCTGTGTGTGATACAGTGCGATATTTTGGTGTCTCAACTCTTTACCTGAGGTTTACATGGCGTTTACGTAGAGCGAGGCACCATGAGTCTACCGTAACAGTGAAACAGTCATTCTCGTTGTCCTCTAATATGGCGTGTGATCACCTCGGACGGCCAGTATAGTTGCACACCTGCGTCGCATGGACAGTGTGAAGTTATCAATCAGCTCTTGAGGGACATCTGCCCATTCTTTCGTGAGAGCAATTCCAGCTTTCCAACCGTTACGAGAGGTGCTGGTCTGGGTGCAATGCGTCTGCCAAGTGCATCCCAGACATGCTCAATCGGGTTTAAGTCCGGTGAACAAGGTGTCCACTCCATTCGTTCAGTTCCCTCAACTTCAAGCATGTTGTCCACCAGTGCAGCTCTGTGGGAACGAGCGTTATCGTCCACCAGAAATAACCCTTCTCCTATCGCACCAGCGTAGAAAAGGTCGAAGAACTCGTCTCTATACCTCTGAGCAGTCAAAGCGCCATTCTGAACGGCATAGAGGTCCGTACGTCCGCCAATACTGACTCCAGCCCACACCATTCGTTCGGCGGTGTTTCCTACAGATAAGCAGGATTGTTCAGAGTTCCACGTTCTCCCCAGATGAAGGAGCGACGATTGTCCCACTGAACACAAAATCTTGACTCATCTGTGAACAACACCCGGCGCCATGCGTTACGACTCCAATCCTGATGTCCCTCCGCCAAGTTTCTGCGGGCTAAACGGTGTCGTGGTTTTAATGGGACACACACCAAGGCCTCCGTGCGTAGAGGCCACATTCCCAAAGGCGATTACGAACTGTTTGTGTTGATATTGCGCGTCGTGTTGCTGCCTGGAGGGTGCGTTGCAGCTGAGTTGCATTCAGTCTCCTTCTCGACGGCCTGTTAACCGGAGGTAACGGTCATCTCTTGCTGATGTTACCCGTGGACGACCTTGGCGTTGCTTTCTTTTAACGGTTTCTTTTATCTGAAATCGCGTCCAGGTCCTGGAAACTAAGTTTCGGGAAACTCCAATAGCTGCAGCCACCTCCCTCTGTGTCTGTCCCGCTTGTAACCGTCCTATGGCTCTCAGGTAAGTCACGTTGTTGTTGCACTACGCTATCTGAACCCAACTGCTTGTGTAATTCGTTTGGTAGAGTAAACGCAAGTGAACACCAAACGCTTCTGCAGCAACTTTCCTTTATTACCACTATCTCGGTCACAGTAATGTTGTTGTCTCCACTCCGTAGATGGGTTCAAATGGCTCTGAGCACTATGCGACTCAACTTCTGAGGTCACCAGTCGCCTAGAACCTAGAACTAATTAAACCTAACCAACCCAAGGACATCACACACATCCATGCCCGAGGCAGGACTCGAACCTGCGACCGTAGCGGTCACGCGGTTCCAGACTGAAGCGCCTTTAACCGCACGGCCACACCGGCCGGCTACTCCGTAGATCCGACAGAAAGACGTCGAACCATTTTAGTTCCTTCTGCCGATGACGATACTTCAGGACCTAGATATCTCAACTTATGACCTCATTGTTTCGTCGGTTAAAGTATTTCTGCAGGATTGAATCCTTTTGGGGTAACATTTTATGAAGTGCTGGTACTATACTGCTCAAAACAATTAGGTGATCAGATGAGATGTGTAATTTGTAACAACTTTTATAACTTTAATAACTGTTATGGGATCTGACACACTGTTGCCGTGAAGCTGTCGAGCACAAGTGCTGGAACCCACAAATTGCAAAACGAAAAATGCTTCATTGTAGTGTTGACCTATAACACAGTCCACTATTGTCACCTGCCATCCAGTGTATTAATCGTCCAACCACTCCTCCTCCCTCTCCAGCCCCCACTTGCTCTCTCTCTCTCTCTCTCTCTCTCTCTCTCTCTCTCTCTCTCTCTCACACACACACACACACACACACACACACACACACACACACACACTGCAGTGTCATTGGGAGCAGAAGGCAGCTTCTCTTCTGTGAATAACTCATGCATTGAGAACTGACTTAAGTAAAACTATGTGATGCACATTAGTTAACAAGGGGGGGGGGGGGGGGTTCGATTACTTCGGACCAATCTCAACGTATATTCTCTGTCAGAAGTCAGTAGCTAGAAGCCAAGAAGGAGATTCGATGCCGGCCGCTGTGGCCGAGCGGTTCTAGGTGCTTCAGTCCGGAACCGCATTGCTTCTACGGTCGCAGGTTCGAATCCTGCCTCGGGCATGGATGTGTGTGATGTCCTTAGTTAGGTTTAAGTAGTTCTAAGTCTATGGGACTGATGACCTCCGATATTAAGTCCCGTAGTGCCTAGAGCCATTTGAACAATTTTTTGGAGATCGATGCAAATCGGTATATAAGGAAACATGCGATGATAAAGTTTCCCTAATACACCTCAACGTCATTCCAAAGTTCATGCACTGTTTACGCTAGTGCCTTCATGACTGCGTTGTACTGCCTCCTGTACTTACGGACACGAGCAAAAAATTAGGCACCACCTGTAGACATACTGGTTTACGCTCACGTATCCTGGGCCCAAGTCATGGTAAGGAAAACATTCTCAAAACACTAATCACCTCCAGCCTGAACTGCATCGTCCACAGACTACACGTTAATCGCCTCTTTCAGCCGTCGATGCACTCGATGGCTTACGTAATTTCTAAAGAGGTGAAATCGCGACTCGCTGGACTACACTACTCGCCTCCAGTATCCTGTTGTTCACTTTGTCTCTTGCATGGTCCATTGAAGACGTGCAGCTTAATGTTCAGTGTTCAGTTGTGAGCAGTGGCATTTTACGAGGCATCCGAATCCAAATGTTCAATGCACGCAGCTACGTGCGCAAAGCGCACCCAAAAATTGTTTGACATTCACCTTAATTTACTGACTGTAACAACTTCTGTCGGGATTGAATTCAGTTGTCATTAACAGTATGTGATACCCGTGTCGTGTCCCTGTCGGTTAGGATCTTTTACGGCCACTATTGGCTCTCACACATGCACGCGTTGGACAGTTTCCATAGATACGCCAACCAATGAGGCAACTTCATTGTGGTGTGGTCATGGGTACGTTGAAACACCATGGCTGATTTCTGCCATTCTGTCATGATTCCACGTCGACCGATCTCATCGCTCTGGTTGGATACAGCTGATTATCACATACATACGATTTCACTACTATGACTTAGAATCAGCAGTGTAGGGTCGCATACTCACCTAGCACGAATTGACAATATCTTGTGTGCTGCAAAGCGACTAGTGTGATCTTTTAAGGGGATAACTAATATTTTCAGCGGTGAGTTTATTTTATTGTATTATCAGTGATTAAAATGATTTTTAACTAACCGTCATTTTCGAGCTGATAACGTAGGATAACAAATTTTGTGGACGTGGACACTCATACAACTTCTGTAAGAACTACACTGAAAATGTGCCGAATTGAGTTCCCCAGCAGCCAAAATTGCATTTTATAGAGCAAGAAGTTGTTGGAGAGGTGTTTTATTTATTTATTCATTGCATTTCTAAATTGCTGTACGAAATGTGAAAAAAAAGAAACGTCTTGGTTCCCTAAGAGTCATTTGCCACAGCACACTGAGTTTCGACAATCAACTGTGTCCTTAATGTAATGACAATTTTCAACTTACTGAAAAAGGTGAGTGACGCTGAACGAACATTTTCTTACAGAAGTGCTGCTTACGCTCTGTCAGAAGGCAAGAAACGCGTAATGTCTAAAAACATTCGATCATAAAAAAACGCTACAACAGATCCAGTGACAAAAATGGGAAGTGTTGCACCATGAAGCTGCACTACGATAATTATCGAGCATTCCATTCAGAACTGACGTCCATCATCAGTATCAGTTTTAGTGACGCCCACGGCATGGAAGCAATCAACAACCCAATGTCATCTCCAGGAATTTTTTCTCAAGCCTGAAACACATACTGTGTCAATTTATAAAGATTACTGCTTGGAGACTGGTGGGAGGCAAACTGATCGGTTTGCAAGAAGGAACCCATATCTGGAAATGCGCGGCTTGGGCGCTGTAGAGCATAGAAGTCAGAAAACGAACTCTTGTGACGGTTTCTTCCGATTAGTTTTGGTGTCTGGAAACGCTACATTCTTCCACACAGCCATTGTGCACATCTTACTTCGCACCTTGCAGGTGTGATCTGCCAGTACAGTAATGTTGTTAACAGCAGTGCGACATGTACCAGAACACAGCCGCGGAAATGACCGACATGGGACTTGTATACACCAAGGCGGATTGCAATGAGAGAGCTGCTGCAAGACTGTATGCGGAATGTTTTCCAAACAGACATCATTCACATTAACAGTCATCAAGAGACTTGTTACTTGCGAGTACTATCTCCATTCTGCAGTTTGGCCTCTGGTGGGAGCCGAAATTTGATGCAGGTTGTCCACGCTTGGCAGTAACACTGCAGTTGGAGGAGGACACGTTGGCAATGTTCAAAGAGGACCCCGCTACCAGCACTTGGTAGTTGGTACACGTGCAGTACACGGGTAAAAGTGCCATGTGGCTTGGTGTCCATGAACACCAGCTCCGTCCATACCAGCTCCAGAAAGCTCAGTCTTTACGGGAAGAGGTCTATCCACAACAGGTACAGTTTGCGCAGTGCTATTTACAACATACTCCAGTCACAATTCCTGACTTTGGTACGCATTCATGGATGAATTCACATTTACTAAAGACAGAATATTAAACTTGCACGTTTGGGCGGATGAAACTCTGCATGCATGGGTGATCCAGGACCTCCAATACCGGACAGTATTAACTTCTGGGCCGGGATAATTGGTGACAATATCACTGGGCTATATCTACTGTCAAGCAGACTAAAAGGACTGATCTGCCTCTCATGTATTAGAAATGTTTTGATGATGTAATGCCACTAAATGTTCGGATGGACATGTGATTCCAAACAACAGAGCTCCAGCACAATTTGATGCCGCAGTGTGGAATGACCTCAACGTCGCATATCCCAATCGATGGATTGGTAGGGGTGGACCAGCTCCATGACCGCCACTTTCGCCAGATCCTACACCTCTCGATTATTTTATGTGGAGTAGTGTGAAGAGTACGGTGTCTGGCAGACCTGTAACGTCAGCAGAGGACCTAATTGCTCGAGTACAAAGAGCGATTAAAATAAATCAAAGACACAAACTGCCTCGTGCGTGAGGTCAGCACTGTCGGTGTACGCTCTGTATTGGCGTAGAAGGTACGCAGTTCAAAGCCCGTTTGTAATGTAGACAGTGCGTTGCGCTACTCGTGTTAGGGTTTGCTGATGTAATGTGGAATGCAGGCTTCGACACTCTCCAGCTCTCAAGCCATGACATTTCCGTATATGGGTTTCTCCTTGAAAACAGAACAGCTTGCCTTCCTGAACAGCATACTGAACATTGTCAGTGTTCTGTGGGACAGTCTGTATATGTATTCCGTGGCATCCCAAACATGCCCTGTGTGTGTCAGGTGATTGGATCAGGTAGGCCACTCAAGTCGTTGGTGCCATTATCTGCATTATCCTGCCAAAATACGACATTTTTTACCCGGATGATGAAGGATATGACAACAGAGTTATCTTTCTTGCCACATAGTGGTAAGCATTCACCCTCCCTTATGTATCAGTCTTACCATATCCTGTAGCTCCACACACCATGATTCCAGGGGTTGGAGAGACTTGGGCTTCCTATAACCTTTCACTGTTCCGTCTGCTCAAACGTTGGCGTACTTTTGACCTCCATGAATGCAAGTGAGACTCATCGCTGAACACAAAAGCCACATAATGTCCAATTGACGCTGGCCCCACGGCTTGCATGTTTCTGTTGTCCTGCGATTTGCTGCCTTGGTAAAAGGTGCATGGGAACTGGAGAAGTGAACACAGCTTCCAATAATCTGTCCCTGACAGTTCGAGATTGTGTTGTATCTATAACCTGTTCACTGATTCCAGCTGTTGCACTCCGTCCGTCGGACAGAATCAGTCGAAAAATCCTGAGATCTCGCGGTGTAGTCATTCTGGAAAGATCCGTGCCTCCTCCCCTTCCCATACTGTTGTCCTGAACCCATCTAGTCACCACTTGTTCTGGTGTCATTACACCACCGCCAGCTATCTGTTCACTGACAGAATTTCACAAATATGTGAGTGGTTCGAATACTTCTTAAGTAATTGAACCCAGTATGTTTGTTGTCCTGAACGGCAAGTGTTCATCGGAGACAAGGGAGCGCCCAGGTAAGTGTGACAGTACCGTTGCTTTTCTCTGTATTCATAAATCATTTGGCGGACAGGGTGGGCAGCAATCGGCGGTTGTTTGTTAATGATGCCATGGTGTACGGTAAGGTGTCGAAGTTGAGTGACTGTAGGAAGATACAAGACGACTTGCACATAATTTCTAGTTGGTGTGATGAATGGCAGCTAGCCCTGACTGTCGAAAAATGGAAGTTAATGCCGATGAGTCGGAAGAACAAACCAGTAACGTTCAGATATACTATTACTAATGTCCAGCTTGACACAGTCAAGTCGTTTAAATATCTGGGCGTAACGTTGCAAAGCGAGACGGGATGGAATGAGCATGTGAGAACTGTGATAGGGAAGGTCAGTGGTCGAGTTCGGTTTATTGGGAGAATTTTAGGAAAGAGTGGTTCACCTGTAAAGGAGGCTGCATGTAGGAAAGTGGTGCGGCCTGTTCTTGAGCACTGCTCGAGTGTTTGGGATATGTGCCAGGTCAGGTTGAAGGAAGACATCGAAGCAATTCTGAGGCGGGCTGCTGGATTTTGTTACCGGTAGGTTCGAACAACACGTAAGTGTTATGGAGATGCACCGGAAACTCAAATGGGAATCGCTAGAGGGTGGGCGACGTTCTCTTCCAGAAACAATTTTGAAAAAATTTAGAGAGCCATTTGAAGCTGACTGCCGAACGATTCTACAGCCGCCAACGTATATCGCACATAAGGACCACGAAGGTAAGTTTCAAGAAATTAGGGCTCGTTGTTGTTGCTGTTGTTGTTGTTGTTGTTGTGGTCTTCAGTCCAGAGACTGTTTTGATGCAGCTGTCCATGTTACTCTATCCTGTGCAGGCTGCTTCATCTCCCAATACCTACTGCAGTCTACATCCTTCTGAATCTGTTTAGTGTATTCATCTCTTGATCTCCCTCCACGATTTTTACTCTCCACGCTTCCCTCCAATACGAAATTGGTGATCCCTTGATGTCTCAGAATATGCCCTACCAACCGATCCCTTCTTCTAGTCAACTTGTGCCACAAACTCCTCTTCTCTCCAATTCTGTTCAATACCTCCTCATTAGCTATGTGATCTCCCATCTGATCTTCAGCATTCTTCTGTAACACCACATTTCGAAAGCTTCTATTCTCTTCTTGTCTAAACTATTTATCGTCCACGTTTCACTTCCATACAAGACTTTACTTTCAGAAACGACTTCCTGACACTTAAATCTATACTCTATGTTAGCAAATTTCTCTTTTTCAGAAACGCTTTCCTTGCCATTGCCAGTCTACATTTTATATCCTCTCTACTTCGACCATCATCAGTTATTTTGCTCCCCAAATAGCAAAACTCCTTTACTAATTTAAGCGTCTCATTTCCTAATCTAATTCCCTCAGCATCACCCGATTTAATTCAACTACATTCCATTATCCTCGTTTTGCTTTTGTTGATGTTCATTTTATATCCTCCTTTCAAGACACTGTCCACTCCGTTCAGCCAACATATATCGCACATATGGACCACGGAGGTAAGTTACGAGAAATTACGGCTCGTACGAAGGCATATAGATAGTCGCCTTTCCCTCGCTCTGTTTGCGACTGGAACAGGAAAGGAATTGACTAGTAGTGGTACAGAGTGCCCTCCGCCACGCTCCGTACTGTGGCCTGCGGAATATCTATGCAGATGTAGATGTGTCTGTGCGATCTGTTCCTGTGATGCTCTCATGTGCCCTTTTGCCAATGCTTGGAACTTTCTCAAAGTCCGCAAGACGACGATAAGGTGCACGTGCACGCGCTTGACGTTGTGTTGTGCTGTCCACGTGGAAAGTTCGAGTATTATTAGGCAAGCCCAATAGACATCGTAGTCATCTGTAGGAATTTCATATGCTGTACTGAAAATTCTAAAAATAAGCTCTCATAATGATGAGATTTTTAACCAACATAATCCCGAGGTCTTCAAAATACTATAGTATCAGCTTGTGAAGTTCGGCCAAGTGTTAGTGATGTAACACTTCCCATTTACGTCAGTGTAGCTACTTTATCCTAGGCGTGGCACAGCCGGGAGTGCGTATTCCTGATAATAAGGGTGCAGTGTGTTTCACTGGCCGTTATACAGATAAGGGGTGGACAAAAATACGGAAACACCAAAAACAACGCATCACCTTGCGTAATACGGTGTAGGAAAACAGTTGACATTCAAAATAGCGTCCAGACATTTTGGAATGGATAAATATAGGTCCAGTGTGATTTTCAAGGGACTCTTATACCACTCCTCCTGGTAAATAGTGACAAGTTCAGATAACAATGATGGAGATGGATCACGCGCCCTTCTCTCGAAAGTATACCACAAATGCCCAATAATATTGAAACCTACTGACTGCGATGGTCAGGGAGATACTACAATTGTCCTGGACGATGTGAACTGTATGAACATTACAGAGTAACCATGGAGCCCATGGAATACAACAGTATGGCTCCCAAAGTCACCACCGAACAGCCTTCATGTTTCACTTGTGGGACGTAAACTTTGCCAAAAGTTGGAAACCGTGTGAAGTAAGACTCATCCGAATAGATGCCTTTCTTCCGCCGGCCGGAGTGGCCGAGCGGTTCTAGGCGCTACAGTCAAGAACCGCGCGACCGCTACGGTCGCAAGTTCGAATCCTGCCTCGGGCATGGATGTGTGTGATGTCCTTAGGCTAGTTAGGTTTAAGTAGCTCTAAGTTCTAGGGTACTGATGACCTCAGAAGTTAAGTTCCATAGTGCTCAGAGCCATTTGAACCATTCTTCCACTGCTCCACATTCCAGGTTTTGTATCTTCGGCGTGAGGTTTTCCTGTTACGGGCGTGAACAACTAAGTGTGCAACCAAGACTTGAAAGTAAGTCACTGTATAGAGTCGCGAGCT
This sequence comes from Schistocerca cancellata, assembly GCF_023864275.1. Taxonomy (NCBI): domain Eukaryota; kingdom Metazoa; phylum Arthropoda; class Insecta; order Orthoptera; family Acrididae; genus Schistocerca; species Schistocerca cancellata. The sequence continues at coordinate 803,464,728 of NC_064627.1, read as the reverse complement.
AGTTTGGATCGTGACACGGCTAAAGAGGAACAAGTGACTTGATTGTGGCATCAACCTCATCCAGGCTCAAGATTGTGTCACAGAATCGCAATTTCAAAGCACACGAAGTGTGATGGGACCAAGGAATTGCTAGTGTACTCTTCTAGATCTGGACATGCAATTAAGTCAGCAAAGTAGAAGAGAGCGCAAATTCAAAACGGAAGTAGGTTACTTGTGATATATGAAACGTCATGCACTGAAAAAAAAAACACTGCCATATCAATTCAGATCTCCAGCGCTGCATCCATCGCTGCGGAGTCGGCGGTATTTAGCTCCAGTAGATGAAATCTCTACCACAATGGAGATGCGGCTACCGCTCATTGTTCTAGCTCAAAGTATGAAAACAGGTATGTGACCCGCAGGAGGAGTTTAAGACCTGTGTCGGCACGAAATTAGCAGTCAAACCAGTGGCCAATAATTTGTGTACGGACATGTCTTTGCAGGAAGGTGGCAGAGACGTAACAGATAGCAACTACCATATTATACATATCCTTCGACTGCCACGAGTTTACTGAAACTAGCCGTCAGTATCTTCCCTTTTCAATGGAACTCATTGATGTATGATAAGAGCAAGAGGGACTTGGCACTGGCGTTCACACTGTGGAATGTGTAAAATCACCATGGAGAAGGAAGGACTTCCAACTACAATAGGTAGTATTAAAATTTTAACTATCAAATAAAAAAAAAATAAAGTTACATAATTAAATTTTCAATTTGTTCATAGGCACATACTTGCAAGTGGAATATGGTATACGGTACTACAAATTGAAATCGCTATGCCACAGAATGTTATCCTGTCGTTAGAGCAGCAGAAACAATATAGTACACCTCACTGATGAAGTGGGTTACCGAGCAGTAATTCGTTTCCTACATTAGTAGGGGAGAAACACTGTAAACGTCTTTGCTGAGGTGGCGGAAATTATAAAGCAACAACGGACTATCATGTGACACAGTGACTATCTGTTGCAGACACTTGCAATGTGGTCACAGAAGTCTGAAGACAAAGTTGATGCGGGGTGTTTTTGGAGACGGAATTGATGTGGAGCTAACAGAATATAACCATAATGGATAAACTGCCGCAGAAGTACACCACCGAAATCACCCGAAGAGGTTACGGGAGGCTGTCCTGAAAAAGGAAAACAACAAGTTGTCTAACGAGGTCTTTCTGTTCCACGACAAACTCCCCCATTCATTCTGCTAAGGAGGCAGTCATACATGTTGATTCTTTTGGCTACCAAATTTTGCTTCAGCCTGAAATTCTGTTGACATGGAAGCCAGTGAATTCTTCCTCTCTTCTCAGATGAAAGAACTAAGTCCTGACAGGCATTTCCAGGACAGACACCACGTGATTTTCAAGGTGAAACATTTCCCTTTCATCTAAAATAGAGACTTCTACAACCAAGATATCCGCCAAGTCTTCAGTCTTTGGGAAAAGTATCTCACGTGAAGAGTGAGTAAGTAGAGGACTAACGCTTATTTTCGTTGTCATTGTGATTTTTTTCAAGCTTATAACTAAACGTTTTTCTATCTGTTGTAAATCTTTTACCTGCAATGATCTCAAGCAAAAGGTACAGGGTAGGCAGCTACTACTACGGCCAGCACCTGCAGCCACGCTGAAGACCCAGCAATCAGGCTGTGCCCAACACAGCTTCGACAAAACCAGCAACAAGCAGCTACCAGCAGCCAGTGTGGCAGACATTCCTCACGATAAAAACAAGAAGGAACAAGAAGTCTGTTGACGATGAGGTCCCAAAAGACTGTTTCCATAACAAACAACGATTTCACGCTTGAGACTATAATGGTCACTTGAATGTTGGCTCTGCAAGGGAGGCACGAATAACGTGGATTATTTCGTGGTGTGCAGCAGTTCACACGCTTAAGTTCGCGCCTCCACAGTCTCTCGCTACAATTACCACTAAAATATTCGGAACTGATTGACATATTAATTCTCATCTTAAGAGAATGATCATTGTTCCTTTCGTACGTGTGTGTGTTCGGCGAAGGCATATTTATATTGCATTTTTGTCCTGCACAGTGTGCCGCTACTTATTTAATAGCAGATGCTTTACGGCTAAACCAAAATAATATCTATCATAACTGCCCCTCTTCCCCCTACTGTAAACTGACGTTGTCCATGAGTACTGAACGACAGTATACAGTAGTGGTGCATTTTACACACATACCTTACTTAAATAATCAAATTTCATATGCAAGTGCCGCCTAAACTACTTTCTGGCCTGGCAGGGTATCAGATCCCTTTATTTGTGACCAAGTTTATATCCCCTGCAAGGTCAGATTTATTTATATTACAATTAATTTGCATCAAATTTACAAAACGTGGAAGATTCAGTTTGAGAGATAATGATTCGCAAAGGGCATGATTGAATTAGAGTCCTTCGCTCCACTATTGAAGTGTAACCACCACTCATAAAGCGCGGCCACATCTCCAAACGTTAAGCGGTGTTGGATGTGCGGTACCATCAGTGCAGCTACGGAGAACAGTTCAGTCTCGGGTCTATAACGCTGTAGACGACGACGAACTGTATGCCGTTATTGCGTCTAGAGGGTAGCTCTGTAGGAAAAGCGCACGTTGATATATTTTTAGTTAAAAAGTTGGATGCCACGACGAAGAAGCCATAAAGTTCGGACCATGGTTGCAAAGACCACGTCGTCCACCACACATTTCAGTGTCCAAAAGGCCGTACCGTATCTTTGGCACCACGTCGAGAGTTCAAAATATTCCTGGCAAGTCTTTAAATTACTTGATTTAATTTTCCTTCGAAGTAAAGTTCGGTGTCCAACGCCACTACAAAGGGCACACGCAAGTTTGATAACTGCTTCACACGAGGGTGCATTCTTCATTTAACACACGCTAAACATATGACATGTGGATAGTTCTTCTTGATGTCCCTTTTTATTTCACATATGTTAAACACCCTTTTCATATACAGTTTATCTAACATGTCTTTGTACAAGCGCGTAAAATTTTACTTGGTTTACATAAGGAAATTAAAAGTTGCTCCTTATAACTGCATATAAATGTCATTTTAATATTAGCTAACCGTGAGGTCTACTACATTTCACTTGCATACAAGTTTGAACATGAATTTGTTACATTTTCGATGTTTGCTTAACAATATTTAAGAATGAAACTTCCTGGCAGATTAAAACTGTGTGCCCGACCGAGACTCGAACTCGGGTCCTTTGCCTTTCGCGGGCAAGTGCTCTACCAACTGAGCTACCGAAGCACGACTCACGCCCGGTACTCACAGCTTTACTTCTGCCAGTACCTCGTCTCCTACCTTCCAAACTTTACAGAAGCTCTCCTGCGAACCTTGCAGAACTAGCACTCCCGAAAGAAAGGATATTGCAGAGACATGGCTTAGCCACAGCCTAGGGGATGTTTCCAGAATGAGATTTTCACTCTGCAGCGGAGTGTGCGCTGATATGAAACTTCCTGGCAGATTAAAACTGTGTGCCCGACCGAGACTCGAACTCGGGTCCTTTGCCTTTCGCGGGCAAGTGCTCTACCAACTGAGCTACCGAAGCACGACTCACGCCCGGTACTCACAGCTTTACTTCTGCCAGTACCTCGTCTCCTACCTTCCAAACTTTACAGAAGCTCTCCTGCGAACCTTGCAGAACTAGCACTCCCGAAAGAAAGGATATTGCGGAGACATGGCTTAGCCACAGCCTAGGGGATGTTTCCAGAATGAGATTTTCACTCTGCAGCGGAGTGTGCGCTGATATGAAACTTCCTGGCAGATTAAAACTGTGTGCCCGACCGAGACTCGAACTCGGGTCCTTTGCCTTTCGCGGGCAAGTGCTCTACCAACTGAGCTACCGAAGCACGACTCACGCCCGGTACTCACAGCTTTACTTCTGCCAGTACCTCGTCTCCTACCTTCCAAACTTTACAGAAGCTCTCCTGCGAACCTTGCAGAACTAGCACTCCCGAAAGAAAGGATATTGCGGAGACATGGCTTAGCCACAGCCTAGGGGATGTTTCCAGAATGAGATTTTCACTCTGCAGCGGAGTGTGCGCTGATATGAAACTTCCTGGCAGATTAAAACTGTGTGCCCGACCGAGACTCGAACTCGGGTCCTTTGCCTTTCGCGGGCAAGTGCTCTACCAACTGAGCTACCGAAGCACGACTCACGCCCGGTACTCACAGCGTGAAAATCTCATTCTGGAAACATCCCCTAGGCTGTGGCTAAGCCATGTCTCCGCAATATCCTTTCTTTCGGGAGTGCTAGTTCTGCAAGGTTCGCAGGAGAGCTTCTGTAAAGTTTGGAAGGTAGGAGACGAGGTACTGGCAGAAGTAAAGCTGTGAGTACCGGGCGTGAGTCGTGCTTCGGTAGCTCAGTTGGTAGAGCACTTGCCCGCGAAAGGCAAAGGACCCGAGTTCGAGTCTCGGTCGGGCACACAGTTTTAATCTGCCAGGAAGTTTCATATCAGCGCACACTCCGCTGCAGAGTGAAAATCTCATTCTGGAAACATCCCCTAGGCTGTGGCTAAGCCATGTCTCCGCAATATCCTTTCTTTCGGGAGTGCTAGTTCTGCAAGGTTCGCAGGAGAGCTTCTGTAAAGTTTGGAAGGTAGGAGACGAGGTACTGGCAGAAGTAAAGCTGTGAGTACCGGGCGTGAGTCGTGCTTCGGTAGCTCAGTTGGTAGAGCACTTGCCCGCGAAAGGCAAAGGACCCGAGTTCGAGTCTCGGTCGGGCACACAGTTTTAATCTGCCAGGAAGTTTCATATCAGCGCACACTCCGCTGCAGAGTGAAAATCTCATTCTGGAAACATCCCCTAGGCTGTGGCTAAGCCATGTCTCCGCAATATCCTTTCTTTCGGGAGTGCTAGTTCTGCAAGGTTCGCAGGAGAGCTTCTGTAAAGTTTGGAAGGTAGGAGACGAGGTACTGGCAGAAGTAAAGCTGTGAGTACCGGGCGTGAGTCGTGCTTCGGTAGCTCAGTTGGTAGAGCACTTGCCCGCGAAAGGCAAAGGACCCGAGTTCGAGTCTCGGTCGGGCACACAGTTTTAATCTGCCAGGAAGTTTCAATATTTAAGAAGTCGTTTTGGATTTCAAAGTTCATAAGGTAACATTTTAGCGACAAGTTATTTCATAATAATTCTCGCCATTAATAAATCACTTGCGTTTACAAGTTTTACGATGAGGTAGTACTCTCTTTAATTTTTAGACTCACGACGTAATCTTTGTTTACATGAATAATTTGACAAACATAATATATGTCAGAACTGAATAATTAGTGTATATAAAGGTCGGCCCAGTGTTAGTGGCGTAACACTTCCCATTTACGTCAGTGTCGTTATTTTGTCAGATGCGGCGGAGTCGGAAGTGGAGCTTTCTGAAAATAAAGATCCATCGTGTTACACAGACAAAAATATGAAAACCCTAAAAACACATCACCACGTCTAATATGGCGTAGTTAAACCGTTAACATTCAAAATAGTGTCCGGTCGTCTCGGAATGCATAAATATAGGTCCAGGATGGTTTTAAAGGGACTCTTATACCACTCTTCCTGGAAAATATTGGAAAGTTCAGGAACGATGATGGAGCCTCGCACCCTTCTCTCGAAAGTAGACCACAAAGGCCCAATAATATTGACTGTGGTCGCCGGGGAGATGTGACAATTCATCCTCCTGCTCACAAAACCAGTCCTGGATTATGCGTCCTGACGTTTTCAAAGACAACATCACCATTTGGGAGCAAGCATTGTACGTGGGACAGAGATGATCAGCAAAAATGATCACATATTCCTTAGTAACAATGCGACGTTGCACAGTAGCCACGGAGCCCATGGAATACAACAATATGGCTGTGTGAATCACAACCGAACGCTCGCCACGTTTCACTCCTAGGACGTAAACTCTGCCAGAAGTTGGAAACAGCGTGATGCAAGACTTAACTGATCAAATTCCTGTTTTCCGTTACTCAATACTCCATGTCTGGTATCTTCGGCACCACGTTTTCCTGTTCGGGCGCCTGCATCGCTGATGAGTTGTTTTCGAATTCCAGTCCGCCGTGCATTCCATAATCATGTAGCTCCCTTCATGGTATTTTAGTGCCGTCAGGGTTTGCGAGTGCGACATTGAATCTGCAGTGACTTTTACAGCTGTCGTCCTCTTATTTTCCTTCACAGTCCACTTCAGTGACCGTCTGTAACGATCACTCTACACACACGATCGTCTGTACTGTGACGGATGATATTTTACTACTTTCCTTGCAAGCGGTGTAACTCTTCGACGTGGTGCCTCTTGAAACACCAAACACTTCGGCTACCTTGATTGTGGACGCTCCCACCATACGAGCGCCAGAAATTTACCCACGTTCCAATTCACTGAGCTCCAACATAACGCACTCAAAACCACACAGAACACAGTTCTGGCCACGACTGACATTTGCAGCGCACAGAGGACATTGGACAAATGCCGATCGTGGTCAAATACAACGGCTCAGTCTGTGGGCTTGGCTAGCATCTGCATTGTGTTCAAACTTAAATTGCTCGTGGTGAATCCATATTTTTGACCAAACCCAGTATATATGGAAAACCATGACTGCTAAGAAGGTTGTATACATGGAAGAATCCTGGAGATACTGACAGATTTCAGATAGATTATATAATGGTAAGACAGACATTTAGGAACCAGGTTTTAAATTGTAAGACATTTCCAGGGGCAGATGTGGACTCTGGCCACAATCTATTGGTTATGAACTGTAGATTAAAACTGAAGAAACTGCAAAAAGGTGGGAATTTAAGGAGATGGGACCTCGATAAACTGACTAAACCAGAGGTTGAGAAGATTTTCAGGGAGAGCATAAGGGAACAGTTGTCACGAATGGGGGAAAGAAATACAGTAGAAGAAGAATGGGTAACTTTGAGGGATGAAGTAGTGAAAAGCAGGGATGGCTAGAGGACAAATTTAAGGATGTAGAGGCTTATCTCACTAGGGGTAAGATAGATACTGCCTACAGGAAAATTAAAGAGACCTGTGGAGAAAAGAGAGCCACTTGTATGAATATCAAGAGCTCAGATGGAAACCCATTTCTAAGCAAAGAAGGGAAAGCAGAAAGTTGGAAGGAGTATATAGAGGGTCTATACAAGGGCGATGTACTCGAGGGCAATTTTATGGAAATGGAAGAGGATGTAGATGAAGATGAAATGGGAGATATAATACTGCGTGAAGAGTTTGACAGAGCACTGAAAGACCTGAGTCGAAACAAGGCCCCGGGAGTAGATAACATTCCATTAGAACTACTGACGGCCTTGGGAGAGCCAGTCCTGACAAAACTCTACCATCTGGTGAGCAAGATGTATGAGACAGGCGAAATACCCTCAGACTTCAAGAAGAATATAATAATTCCAATCACAAAGAAAGCAGGTGTTCACAGATGTGAAAATTACCGAACTATCAGTTTAATAAGTCACAGCTGCAAAATACTAACGCAAATTCTTTACAGACGAGTGGAAAAACTAGTAGAAGCCGACCTCGGGGAGGATCAGAAATGTTGGAACACGTGAGGCAATTCTGACTCTACGACTTATCTTAGAAAATAGATTAAGGAAAGGCAAACCTACATTTCTAGCATTTTTAGACTTACAGAAAGCTTTTGACAATGTTGACTGGAATACGCTCTTTCAAATTCTGAAGGTGGCAGGGGTAAAATACAGGGAGCGAAAGGCTATTTACAATTTGTACAGAAACCAGATGGCAGTTATAAGAGTCGAGGGGCATGAAAGGGAAGCAGCGGTTGGGAAGGGAGTGAGACTGGGTTGTAGCCTGTCCCCGATGTTATTCAATCTGTATATTGAGCAATCAGTAAAGGAAACAAAAAAAAATTCGGAGTAGGTATTAATGTCCACGGAGAAGAAACAAAAACGTTGAGGTTCGCCGATGACATTGTAATTCTGCCAGAGACAGCAAAGGACTTGGAAGAGCAATTGAACGGAATGGACAGTGTCATGAAAGGAGGGTATAAGATGAACATCAACAAAAGCAAAACGAGGATAATGGAATGTAGTCGAATTAAGTCGGGTGACGCTGAGGGAATTAGATTAGGAAATGAGGCACTTAAAGTAGTAAAGGAGTTTTGCTATTTGGGGAGCAAAATAACTTATGATGGTCGAAGTAGAGAGGATATAAAATGTAGACTGGCAATGGCAAGGAAAGCGTTTCCGAAGAAGAGAAATTTGTTAACATTGAGTATAGAGTTAAATGTCAGGAAGTCGTTTCTGAAAGTATTTGTATGGAGTGTAGCAATGTATGGAAGTGAAACATGGACGATAACTAGTCTGGACAAAAAGAGAATAAAAGCTTTCGAAATGTGGTGCTACAGAAGAATGCTGAAGATTAGATGGGTAGATCACGCAACTAATGAGGAGGTATTGAATAGAATTGGGGAGAATAGGAGCTTGTGGCACAACTTGACGAGAAGAGGGGATCGGTTGGTAGGACATCAAGGGATCACCAATTTAGTATTGGAGGGCAGCGTGGAGGGTAAAAATCGTAGAGGGAGACCAAGAGATGAATACACTAAGCAGATTCAGAAGAATGTAGGCTGCAGTACGTACTGGGAGATGAAGAAGCTTGCACAGGATAGAGTAGCATGGAGAGCTGCCTCAAACCAGTCTCCGGACTGAAGATCACAACAACGTGTATATATTGTGTGTGTGTGTGTGTGTGTGTGTGTGTGTGTGTGTGTGTGTGTGTGTTTGGGTTGTAAGCAAAATTCGCACACTCGAACGTTGCAGTGCGACGCTTTCACATGCCACAGATAAAAATATTTCTCACAAAATTTCGTCCGCCGAGTACATGCAGCAGAAAAAGGATGTTGAAGGGTGGCAATGTGGCAACAGTTTAAGCACCTGTACGGTAACTACCTCTTTCAGCACATATTAGTCGTGCTGTATAGTTGGATAGAATTTTGGGTTAGCATGGAGGAGGTCGAGGGTTCCATCCTGCGTGGAGGCGCATTTTTTTATTTGCTAATTTCATTCTGTTATTTGTTACTGTAATATACACTGTTCCTTAGGTCACATGTATTCTAAATTTGCAACGTTTTGTAAGTGTACGGTCCGACCCCTTATTCTTATCCTTTGGTAGTACAGGACAGTGACTTAATTTCACAACATTTCACGTACTGTAACTTTTTTGTATTCACACATAATATGCACAGTATCATATTTATACACATATTTATATATAAATAGTTATTCGTATTGCGCTGTGGCAAGGTTCTTTAGTACCAGATACCTAAATTCTCTTTCTTCCCTTTACTGGGACATATCCGTGCATTGTTTCGTGTAAAAAACATTATATTAACTTATAAAGTAAGTATGTAGTTGCTCCAAGGCCAACCAACGTGTCATTCACATGTATAACATATACATTTTCATGTAGTATGCTCAAGTTTTTAGTTCATTATTTTCTGACTAATTCTGAGAAATCAACCCATTTTTGTGACAGCGCAAATATTAACAGCTTCTCTGTCACTTCGACTTACCTTTCTGCATCTTCCATATTCACAGAATGAGTGCAGATGAAACTGATAGGTATCTTCGTAAACGAGGGACAATGTCATTCCTGTCTGTCATAGCTTATTCAGAGCGTGAGAGTATCCAAAGAATTATTCATTCTTTCATGGCATATTCAGATTTTCTGTGCTGTAGCGCTTAGCTTCTTTCGTATACAGCCGTAAAGTAGATTTCTGTTTATTCATTGAAAATAGTAGCCTAGTGTGTAGACATCTTCCCGTAGTTACCTCTTTTTCTGTCTTTCCATATAAATATTTTCTTCTCATAGTTCTCTTTTTTTTATATTAATTTTATTATTATAGTGCAGACCTCGGTATTTATTTTAGTAATTAATTTATATTCGTAACCTCTCGGGTATATTCTACTTGGTTTACTGATACTAATGTTAGCTGAGCGTTTGGCTTGTTGGGCAGCACGTTAGACTCTTTCGTCTTCACACATGCGCCGTGGTCACTATCCTGCGATGCAAATTTTTCCTGCGGTTGTGCGTTTGCTCTAGTTGCAAATGTTGCAACATTTATTTCTTCGCACCACATCTGTCAATCTGTGGTTGGAAGGTGTATGTATTTTTAGTAGTGAATTCACATGACGGCGTTCAAATAAAGTTCATTACTGATTTTCACAACATTTTTTCACTGAAAAAATCTTAAATATCTAAAGACTTACCTTATATCTGTTTACACACAAATAAATAACATGAGGGAACTTATCATAAAACTAAGTGAACATCTTTCGTGATTTATAGTGAAACATTTTAGTATACTTAAGCGTAACAACTTCATGAGTTGGTTTACCCTTTTTTCAAATCCATTTAACATGCATATTACTTTAAATCTTTGTGTTGGTTAAGGCTCTTGTCCTTTACACTTATTTGGTAAGGTAGTCTGTATTGTCCTGGATGAGGAACTTGTGTAACTATAAATGGGCCAGTGTACAGGTGTTGCGTTTGCGGTTATATTTTCCGTGTTTGGTAGACTTTGGGCGCATTCACAACAAAATTCCTTGCACTATGTGGAATTGTACAGTGAGCCCTAATTCTCTGCTCGGCCTTTACGCCTAGATTAAACAGAGCTTGGCGTATTTTTTTCTTCGGGTGATATATGTACCTGGGGAATTTTAGGCACTGGTTTTTTCTTCACGTCCATTTGTCGTTTCTTAAACTTTAATTAAGTTCGTGTGAAACCTCTCGAAGTATGTGGCAAGTTATTAATGATTTTCTGAAATGGCGAGACGAACTCGATCCATTCTGTTCGTTTGTGTGGTGTGGAGCAGCGTATAAATGTATTAAATTCCTTAAACACCCTTTATATAAATCTTCCTTGGGGTGGAATCGAAATACTATTTATGTGTTTTATTTTCTGATCGTGAATTCCTCCTTCCATCTGTTTCCTGTGAAGTACGACGCATTATCAGTTAACAGTATCTGCGGCTATATCCTTATCCCGGGAGATAGTCATCTGTGGTTCTTCTAATAATAGAATTGGCGGTCATTGACTTCAATGCATACAATTTAACGTACGTGGAAAAAACATCATATGAGGCAGTTACATACTTAACACCCCCTTTTTTCTTTGGATGAGGACCGGGTGCACCCAGTGATACTAATTCTAAAGCTTTTGTGGAACTACTGGATGCAGTTCAATTAATTTCGGGTTGTTGGAGTGTTTGGCCTTCTGAAAAGGTATACATTTTCGAATTACTCGGAGAATTCGGCGCCGTATGTTAGGGAAGTAGTAGTGAGTGTTTACCGTAGCGGTGCGTTTAGAAACACCGTGATGACCCCATAAGTTGTGAGTGTAAAGAAAGAACTCATCTACAAAATTTTCAGGTAAATCTACGCACCACCAATCTCAGTTAAGTATACGTCTGTGAAACAGTATTCCTTTATAAATAGTATAAACATTTTTAAGTTATTATCATCGTCTCCTTCACATAGGTTGAGTCTTACCTTTTTCCAGCGCGGATTCTCTTCTTGCGATTGCTCGAGGCTATTGCACGTTTTTACATCATATGGTTGGTGTGTTTTGATCCGCATAAGTAATTCGCACATATGAGAAGTTGGTTCGGTGAGCTCTAAACATTCATTTAATCCTTGGTAGCCTCGACAATGCGTCAGAAATCATGTTTTGTTTACGTTTGACGTGCACTACCTCGAAAATAATTTGCCACAGTGAATGCAAAATTCGTCTTGAGTGAAAAAAAAATCTTTGAGGGATTCTCCGAAAACTTCCCTATTACTGCACTCTTTACGAGTTGGCGCAGTGGTTAGCACATTGGACTCGTATTTGAGAGGACGACGGTTCTAACCCGCGTCCGGCCATCCAGATTTAGGTATTCCGTGATCTTCCTAAATCTATCCAGGAAAATGCCGAGATGATTCCTTTGAAAGGGTATGGCTGATTTCCTTCCCTATCCTTGAAACAATCCGAGTTTGTACTCCATCTCTAATGACACCGATGCTAATGGGACATTAAAGCCAGTCTTCTTTTTTCCTTTCTTGCACTCTTCAGCTATCCATGTGAAAGTACGTTGAAGCAAGTCAAACTGACACTCGATAAAAACAGTTGTTGAACAGTATATAAGTTTATTGGACGGCTTAGGAAGACCATAGTCATACAATACAAATAATATTGAATATACTTTCATTATTTAATATTCATTACTAATTGAGTTTATGGAATGATGTACCCCCAGTTGGTATATCAGTGTCTACATAGATGGAAATATGTATAAGTAGTCTAAACTATTCACTATTACAGTTTCTAAGTTTTGGAATTAGGAAGGTAATGAACAATGACATAAGTGCTAGTTCTTGTTGTCGCTTGTTTAATTCTGACGGAGAAGTAAAATTCAAACAGAAATTCGTCATACGAGATTTGACTTTGTTACTGTATATCAATATTGATTATTTGTCACATGTGTTTTCATTCTGGTGACTTTTACTGCAAATATTACGAAGAACATTACGTCCATTCCATGTTGAAGTTCACTTTGATGACAATACCCATCCAGTACAAAATTACCTATAACAAATCTCCTAAGACCGCTAGCTGCATCCAAGACACACTAAATGAAGTCTGTGTTGCCCCTAGCGTCATAATAAACTGATTTGAACTGTACTGCTACACTGGCCTTTTCCCCATATCATTGCACACTTATGCATTCAGCACATATATTGAACATACCTCCTCCTCCCGATCTCTCTGTGCACCTCTTCCTTCCTTGTTGTGCCCACTTCATCCTCCCACCTCTACCTTTCTGTCTCCTCTTCTACACACTGTCTCTTCATCTCCTCCTCCCCTTCTTTTCTTCTATTTCCTCAACCCCCTCAATTTGGCCTTACCTTTTCCTCACTCCCTCTGACCCTATCCTATTCCCTCTTTCGCATTCCAACTTTCCCTCTACCTTTTTAAGCTGCTAACAACCCCTCTACAACTTCCACCTGCCTGTCCTCCCATTGCTCTGTCCATTTCCTCTTACACCTCGCTCTGTCCATCCCCTCCTCTAACCATTTCCATCTGCCCCCAGCCTTGCTCATCGGCATGCAATGAAGTTCAATAAAGGAGGCTGATACTACTCCCATAACACACCTGTCTTGCAGAGCAGGCTGTACATCAGGGACTTCAGAATAATTTATTTGCCATACAAGCAGGTTGATAAAGCAGATCTGTCATGCAGGGGTGCCTATGTTTTGGGGCCTGGAAAACAATTCTTTACTCTGACTTGAAGGCTGCCCTGCAAAGCAGGTTTATTTTGCAGGTTGATACTGTTCTAACATGCCTGTTGTGCAGTGCAATCTATATGTCAGGGGCTGGAAAAAGTACTTTTTAACCCATATCTCTTCTCCTATTAGAGCTGGGAGGTTATGAATCCCAGAGATCTGATGCTCATGAGGCCTAATGTTTTTGTGCCAAATTTGGTTGAAATCGATCCAGAGGTTTGGGGGGGGGGGGCGAGGGAGATCCCAAACACACACACACACACACACACACACACACACACACACACACACACACACACACACACTCTCTCTGCTTTAATACTCAAATGTAAGAGATAACTGTGACATAAATTATAAATGACATTTCACCACCCAAGGGAATAAGCTTCTCGACTACTACTTTAAGCATAAATACAACACTGAATAATTACTTCAGTATAACGACACTAAATTAAAATACAAATGAGGATGTGTGTGGATTCACGGCACCTGAATGTGATACTGATAATCACACAATGAAAGTAAAAGTGTTTGAAATACATAGATGTAAGTACACTACTGGCTATTAAAACTGCTACACCACGAAGATGACGTGCTACAGACGCGAAATTTAACCAACAGCAAGAAAATGCTGTGATATGCAAATGTTTAGCTTTTCAGAGCATTCAAACAAGATTGGCGCCGGTGGCGACACCTACAGCGTGCTGACAAGAGGAAAGTTTACAACCGATTTCTCATACACAAACAGGTCGGATTGTAGCCTACCGCGATTGCGGTTTATCGTGTCGCGACACTGCTGCTCGCGTTGGTCGAGATCCAATGACTGTTAGCAGAATATGGAATCAGTTGGTTCAGGAGGGTAATACGGAACGCCGTGCTGGATCCCAACGGCCCCGTATCACTAGCAGTCGAGATGACAGGCATCTTATCCGCATGGCTCTAACGGATCGTGCAGCCACGTCTCGATCCCTGAGTCAACAGATGGGGACGTTTGCAAGACAACAACCATCTGCACGAACAGTTCGACGACGTTTGCGGCAGCATGGACTATCAGCTCGGAGACCATGGCTGCGGTTACCCTTGACGCTGCATCACAGACAGGAGCGCCTGCGATGGTGTACTCAGCGACGAACCTGGGTGCACGAATGGCAAAACATCATTTTTCGGATGAATCCAGGTTCTGTTTACAGCATCATGATGGTCGCATCCGTGTTTGGCGACATCGCGGTGAACGCACATTGGAAGCGTGTATTTGTCATCGCTATAATGGCGTATCACCCGGCTTGAGGGTATGGGGTACCATTGGTTACACGTCTCGGTCACCTTTTGTTCGCACTGACGGCACTTTGAACAGTGGACGTTACATCTCAGATGTGTTACGCCCCGTGGCTCTACCCTTCATTCGATCCCTGTGAAACCCTACATTTCAGCAGGATAATGCACGACCGCATGTTACAGGTCCTGTACGGGCCTTTCTGGATACAGGAAATGTTGGATTGCTGCCCTGGCCAGCACATTCTCCAGATCTCTCACCAATTGAAAACGTCTGGTCAATGGTGGTCGAGCAACTGGCTCATCACAATACGCTAGTCACTACTCTTGATGAACTGAGGTATAGTGTTGAAGCTGCATGGGCAGCTGTACCTGTACACGCCATCCAAGCTCTGTTTGACTCAATGCCCAGGCGCGTCAAGGCCGCTATTACGGCCAGAGGTGGTTGTTCTGGGTACAGATTTCTCAGGATCTATGCACCCAAATTGCGTGAAAATGTAATCACATGTCAGTTCTAGTATAATATATCTGTCCAATGTATACCCGTTTATCATCTGCATTTCTTGTTGGTGTAGCCAGTAGTGTAAGTAGCAGTACAGTGCGTTGAAGATATAGCATTTACATATTCATAGTACACTGTAGGTCATTAAGCAAAGCTATTCTCAAGTGATGAGGCTGGTTTGAACGCGACAGCACTTTACTATGTATGGTCCTATTCACTAGATTTTTCCATTGCTACTGTGAAAGTTAGGCCCTGATGTCTTAGCACATGCCCTACCAACATGTCCCTTCTTCTTGTCTGTGTTCTCCACACATCTTTTTCTTCGCCAATCTGCAGAGTGCAATCTTATCTGTCCACGTAATTTCCAGCATTCTTCTGTAGCGTCACATCTCAAAAAATTCGACTCTCTTCTTTTCCACTTTTCCATGAGTCACTCCCATACAATGCTGCTCCCCATACTAATATTCTCATATATTTCTGCTTCGAAGTAACGTTTATATCTGATACTAATGCACTTCTTTTGGCCATAAATGGTCTGTTTGACTTCTTATGCCTTTCTTGCTTCGTCTGTTATTCGTTGTTTTACTTCAAGGAGAGCAGAATTCTCTATTTCGTCTCCCATGAGGTCACCAATTTTGACATTAATTTAATCGCTAATGTGATTTCTGCCACTCTTCATTATTTAAGACTGTTCATTCTGTTCCATATTTCCTGTGATACACCCATACTTTCACTGTGGAGCAATTGTCCTGAGCGGATATTAACACTGAAATCCATTCATTTTGAATTGTAATTCCACTCTCAAACCTTTCTTTTATTTCCGTCATTGCATCTGCGATGTACAGGTTGAGAAGTAAGGGAGAAAGAATGCGTCCCTTGTTTGCGCCCTTGTTAATGTGAACACATCTGTCTGGGTCGTACATTGTTATTGTTCCCTCATGGCTCTTGTAGCTACTGTACGTTACCTTTCTTTTTCTTTCCGTATAGCTTAGACCTAATTTACTGCGAATCTCAAACATCGCCCAACAATTTGTTTTTGAACGCTTTTGTAAGTCGAGATAACTATACACAAGCTGTTACGGTGATTCTATAAATCTCCCATTTCTCTGTCCACGCTATCTGTGAGATTGTGTAGACGATATTACTTCAAAACACCCATGATATGTCTTGCAGCCTTGTAGAGTCGGTCTTGAATAACCCACTGGATGCTACTTCCCCAGTTATTTTAGAAATTCCAAACTAACATTATCCATCCTTCCTGACCTGTTTCATCGCAAATCTTCCAAAGCTCTGTCAGACTCAGATTCTAATACTGGATCCTGCATGCCTTCCTAATCGGCACCCATTTCTTCTTTTCTTACGCACTTCGTTCCTTTCATAGAGTCCATCAATATACAGGTTGGTTGTAATTAAACTTTCGATACTTGAGAGGGTCCCATGACAAAAGAATGATCAAAAAACAACGAAACATTGGAGAAACATTTGTACATTTGTAAGAACATGCCGAAAAGGAATACTGAATAAACCACTGAAAGAAACACATTTTCATTTCCACATGAGACTTCAAATCTCGTGACCTAGGTGGTTATGCAGTTTGGAACTATCGGCGAATGATGCGGTTTCCTTGAACTGTATTACGAGTGACCTCACGAACAATGTGGGATGGTGTTCATCGTCCATCTAAACAATTGAGTCTACAGCACCTCTCTCCCGTAGAGCAGGGATCATACGTTGTCGAAGCAAATCCGATTGGCGTGTACTGTTCACGTCGCATGTCACTTAGTCTTTGGGGTCCGAGATTCTGAAAGAATAGTGGACCCATCATGAACTGTGTCATGAAGACACATCTTACAGGGGCGCGTTCGATGTGCTGGAGAACTTCATGAAAGTTCGTAGGCGGTGACGAACCGCAAATACGAGAGAGTGTTCAGTGCCCAGTAAACTTAAAGTGTGCTTCGTCACTTCACAAAATATTCCAAGGCCACTTATTGTCAAGTTCAACTCTTACAAGAAACATAAGAACGAAGTCTACTCGAATGTCTGCGTCACGTGGCAAAAGTTGGTAAGTAATGTGAATTTTGTACGTATATCGTTTCACAGTTGTTCGCAACACTTTGCCAATGGTGGAGCACGGAATGTTCAGCTGTCGAGACACAGCTCGTTCACTGCTTGAAGATTTGCACATTGCGCCCAGCATTCTCACCCATGGCAACAGTAACTTTTCCACCAGTTTGTGGTGCAATTGGCTGTCGGCTCTCCCATGAGAAAATCGATTCGTTGACCTATCGTTTCAAGATGCGAAACCACCATGATCGCCAGATATGAACGCTGTCAAGTGGAAATTAAAATGTGTTTCTTTCACTGAGTTATCTATTATTTTATTTCCTCATATCCTTACAAAATTTTCCACAAAATGTCATTGTCCTACGATCACTCTCGTTTTTCCTCAAGTTGCGAAAGTTTAATTACAATCATCCTGTGCTATTTCCACTTACCCGCTCTCGCCTCTACGTTAAGCAGGTCAGATGCTTTTGCACTCTTCATGTTGACAGCTGTTCTTGTAATTTAGCAGAAAATTGTTTTAACTTTTCTATATATTGAATCTGTCCTTCCGACGACCATTTCCTTTTCTATACTTTTTCTTTCTGCAGCAGTTTTGTTTTAGCTTTCCAGCATTTTCTATCGATGTCATTTCTAAGTTACCTATATTGCTGTATCATTTCCCACAGCTGGTCTAGTGGCCAGCGTTGCTGTTTCTGGATCACGGGTTCGATTCCCGGTCGGGTCGGAGATTTTCTCCGCTCGAGGACTGGGTGTTTCTGTTTTTTTCCTCATTATCTCGTCATCGTTTCTGGAAGTGGTGAGATTGGAAATGGAGAGGTTGGGAAGTTTTATGGACGCTAATGACTACGATGCTGAGCGCCCCACGAACCAATATCATCATCTTTATATCTCTTTCTTTGCGCAACGTCTATTTTCCGTGTTTTACAGTGACGCAAATTTTGAATGTCATAACATCGCTCATACTGAAAGATCTCATTCAAAAGTACTGTGGATTCTGTACACGAGCTTCATACGCATCTTAATAATTTGCATATGGAGTGAACTCGAGGACTTGAAGACTTTTGAAGACATTGTAGAAAGCGTCGACTTGTCACAACCATTAAAAGAGTTTATGTTGCTGTTTGGTCTACTGATCTAACTTTGCCGATGTTTATGTTTTTTCTTAGTTTTGTTGACTATTCCTTGCTTGCTTGCTTGCTGTTGTCGATGTGTATTTCCGAATACTGAAAAAAATAAGTTTATTCGTAAAAAGAGTATTTCTGAATTATTATTGTGTGTATTAAGGAAGACTCCTATGAATTGGTGCCTCCTGGATTACAAAGGAACATAAGAACCGCAGTTAACGAGCAAAGATCAACAATGACTTCGCATCATGACTTTAAACGAGTTCAGATACAAATCTAACTTTTACGGCAACGACATCAGCAAAATCGGGTTATTGACCTTCAAACTCAAAGTGCAAGACGCAGTGATATTAAGTTATTCTCGCAAGCAGCGAGGCAGACCGCAAAAATGACAGACAATACACCCGCCGAAACCAGCGTACTTTCCATACAGCAAATGGAAGTACATATTCCGAAATTCCTACCTGATAAATCAGGACGTAGCGTTCACGCAAAAAATTTGCCGCAATAGTTAACAGCTCATATGCCTGAGCAGTCAGAATGGTTTCGAACATTATATTAATGCGATCCTTGCAACAACAATATCCCCACTTGAGATCACCTTAATCAGCTAAATGTGTAAATCAGTGGTGGACCAAGGCACGCAACAAGTATGCCAGACTGAACGAATCGTCGATATAATACCGACCGAGATCTGGCGCGACCTAAGAAACATCGTCGAGGAAGAAGCAATGAGCCAGCCATTGTTACCGAGTGGTTCTAGGCGCTTCAGCCCGGAACCGCGGTGCTGCTACGGTTTCAGGTTCGCATCCTGCCTCGGGCATGGATGTGTGTGATGTCCTTTGGTTTAAGTAGTTCTAAGTTTTAGGGGACTGATGACCTCAGATGTCAAGTCCCATAGTGCTCAGAGCCATTTGAGCCAAGAAGCAATTACGGGTGGAACGCAACGTCATGTTTCGCTGACACACCTGCCATTACCAGTAAAAAGAGCTTTGCTGGCTTGTGAGAAAAGTGATATTAAATCTTCACTATAAGTAACAGATAAAGTTCACGCATAATGGAACACGCAAGCAGGTAATGACTGAAGCTCGGATGAGACTGGTGCTATACAACGTGATCAGCGACTGAACATTACGAACAGTTTCGTGATGTCGAATGGACACACTTCAGAAGCTGTTACTTGCACAGAGGGTAAACACGCGGCTTGCATCAGACAAAGTAAAGAAGATAGTCAATTTTTCTGCTGGCAGAACCAATCGGCGACCAAATGGCACAATGGAAATATTATTATCCTACTTGGAATGCTGGTACTACAGGAGTTTAGGCGGTGTGGCCACAGGTTGCTCGTCTCCATGCGCGTTGCCAAATCTCCCCAGCGCCATGTAGTAGGAGCAGCAGACCGCACTATTCCACAAAAGCGCCGAATCATGCATGAAGGAGACATCGTTAGCTCTGGAAACGCCACCGACCAATTAAGAGAAATTAACTGAAACAGCAAGCGCAAAATAGGCCCAATTATCGTTGACAAAGCAATCACATCCACACATGCAGTGAATCGAGCATACTTGTTTAGAGCATTGCACCGTTTGTATGTGATGGACAAATAAGTAAACCGTTCGCTAACTTACTGATTTAGGTACAGATATGATATACTTCATACACACAGAACGAAACTGCACCAATGGGCACATCTCTGTGCCGTATTACAACCAACAACTCGCCTATTGCAACATATGGCGGACGTGAAGTAACAGTTGATCTGGGTTTTAATCAAAAGTTGAAATGGAGGTTCATACTAGCAGTTGTTACTGAGCCAATATTGGGAACAGATTTCTTTCACCACCAAAGACTGGAAATAAGCCCCTGTACAACACAGCTCAAGATAGGTATAGAGATAGTCACAAGTAATACAGCCGAAAGTTCTACGAACATCATCATCTCACCCTGTAATTATGTTGTACCAGAAGTCAGACACGTAGTTATTGGCCGCTTCGGCGAACTACAACATACCACAATGCACTGCATTAAGACAGCACCCAGTCAACCAGTCGCTCAAAGGCTGCAGAGACTACCAGCAACCAACCACTTTTCTGTAGTAAAAGCGGAATTTGAGGAAGCGGTACAAATGGGTATCATATGCACATCTGACAGCCCATGGGCAGCACCATTACATCTGGAGAAGAAGAAGGAACCTGGAGGCCCTGCAGAAATTGCCATACACTGAATGCACATACCAGTCCTACTGCTACCTACTCCCCAATGTAAGAGATTTCATGAATATATTAGCTGGAGCTACAAGTTTTAGTGTGATTGACTGTAAAAAGATTTGTAACCAAATTCCGGTGGCAAAAGAAGACATCACGAAGACCACAGTGAAAACACATTTTGATATTTTCGAGAATCTACACGCCGGCCGGAGTGGCCGTGCGGTTCTAGGCGCTACAGTCTGGAGCTGAGCGACCGCTACGGTCGCAGGTTCGAATCCTGCCTCGGGCATGGATATGTGTGATGTCCTTAGGTTACTTCGGTTTAATTAGTTCTAAGTTCTAGGCAACTGATGACCTCAGAAGTTAAGTCGCATACTGCTCAGAGCCATTTGAACCAATTTTGAGAATCTACACATGCCATTTGGTCTGAAAAATGCTGCCCAGTCATGGCAGCATGTTTTAGATGAAATACTATGGAGATTGAATTTATGTTTTGTCTATATAGGCGATATTTTGATATCCATCTACACAACAGTATAAAATCACAAACTTGTCAGTGCGGTGATCAATCAGATATCAAAATACAGTTTTACAGTGAATGAAAAAATACATCTGAACCAAAAACAAGTAACATTCCTTGTCCATAAAATTTCTGTGGCCAGTATTTGTTCATTCAAAGAGAAGACCGATGTCCTTAAATACATACCATACTCAATTAACTTTCAGCAGCTGATTCTTGGGTATTGTTAAATTCTACCCGACTACTTCTATTAGGAGCAGCAGAGACACAGGCACCACCAACAACACTGATGGGCAACAACACCATAGCCCGCACCCCCTTCCATGACGCCAGGGTGAAACACACCTTTCAAAAGGTCAAAACGAGCCTGTATAAAGCAGTTTCATTGTCTCGCTCAGTCCAGAATGCTACATTAGCGGTAATGGCAGATGCTAGGCAGTATGCTATTAGTGCAGTTCTCCATCGATATCTTGGAAAGTATTTGAAACCTTTAGATCTTTTCTCCCGGAAACTGATGGAGGCACAAACCAACTGGAGTGCGTATGACCAAGAACTGCTCTGGCCATCTGTGGAGCTGTACTGCTTTCGCCCTTATGTAGGAGCCCGATTGTAGTCTATGACTATAAACTGATTACGTTCACTTTTAAGAAACTCAAGAAGTGTTTATGAAACACATGTCATGGCGAAAGAATTTTTTTGAAAATTTTAGTAATGTTGTGTGAAGAGGCTTCAAGGGACCAAAAATGGATGCCTTAGTTCAAAATGGTTCAAATGGGTCTGAGCACTATGGGACTTAACATCTGAGGTCATCAGTCTCCTAGAACTTAGAACTACTTAAACGTAACTAATCTAAGGACATCACACACATCGATGCCCAAGGCAGGATCCGAACCTGCGACCATAGCGGTCGAGCGGTTCTAGACTGAAGCGCCTAGAACCGCTCGGCCACACTGGCCGGCGATGCCTTAGTTGCTGTGGGATCATGAACCTGGGCAGGGAGGGGCGAGAAGCCTCAGAAACAAGCAAGAAGCATATCTTTGGTGGAGAGGCAGCGAGGGAGCTTCAAATAGCACGTTTCTAACGTAACTAAGAAGTACTTCCAGTGTTACACTTAGCACTGTCAAAGAGGAAAAGGTTAGAGTCTAATCTAAAACTGTAAATATAGAATGTACATTATTTTCTGGATCAAGCAAAAGTTAAGTATAACAAAGAGTCAGGAGGCTGAAAAATCTTACCAACGGGGGAGTCCCCTGGTGGAGGAAGGCTTGAAGGAAGCGATAATATGGTCGTCGCTAGTGACAGAACCCTTGGGCAGATGTGGATGGTCTGTTCATTGTGGTACCTACACGTTACAGTGGAAGCGACCTGGGCGGCGGTAGACACTTCAGAAGGCTGCCAACATTTATCTCAGCCTCTGACAAGGTGGTCCAGCACACCATCATCAGCCACCACCATCGGTGAAACATCAGCTGTCAAGCTGGAGGGTCCGCAGCTCGTGGTCGTGCGGTAGCGTTCTCGCTTTCCACGCCCGGGTTCCCGGGTTCGATTCCCGGCGGGGTCAGGGATTTTCTCTACCTCGTGATGACTGGGTGTTGTGTGATGTCCTTAGGTTAGTTAGGTTTAAGTAGTTCTAAGTTCTAGGGGACTGATGACCTTAGATGTTAAGTCCCATAGTGCTCAGAGCCAAGCTGGAGGAATCCGGCCAGAAACATGAGAGAAATCGGCTCGTGGCACACAGTCTGTATAGGGAAGGATCTCATAAAACTTCCTGTGATTGGAAAAAGGTCAACGACTTTAGAGACTTGCTGGGACATCATCCAGTAACAGCCATAAATGGTGTAACGCCTTGGTTCAGAACTGTTTCGTCAATGAATGGGGAATATGATGTTCGGAATTGGTTTTCTGAACTTTTATATCACCGAAGCGTTAAATATTCCTAACCCTCACGCTTAATACTTTCTCAAGGAACTTTGCTTGGAACACAAGACTGGAGGATGCAGGACACAGCCTGCCATCTCCGCATCCTCATGCTGACGAAAAGTAAATGGACATCAACATTACCTATAACTGTGGACATGTTCTTTGACTGAACGATTTTATTTCTCATGTGCTTGTTGCTGGAGTCGTCATTATTCACATTAAGCCTTTTTCTCAGAATTGATAGTAGAAGCTATAAGCAGTTTTGATTCTTAGCGCATAAGTTGAGCTTCACCTCTTCTATGGAATCAAAGTTGGTATAGCGGCAGTGTTGTTCTGCCAACTGCAAACAGTGTTGTTATTGAGAGTGAAAAGTGGTTCTTCCGTATGTAAGAAGATACATGTCGTAGTTTAGCAGCAGCAGGGTAAAGTGGTTTGATTCCATAATAAAGGGAGAGTGTTCTAGTTGGCGGACTGCCGACGTGACACGGGGGAGTTGCCGTTCCGTTTTGTACACATTTTACGACCCAGAGTGGACGGGCGAGACACGTACCCAGTCTGCTTTCTCAAAGATGGCCGCTGAAAGTAGGGATGACAGTTGCAGAAACAACCGGTTTTCGGTTACACAGGTTCTTTTCGTCTCCGTTTTAACATGACTGTTAAAACCGCTCAAAATAACTGGTTTCTGAAGTAATCGATTTTCAGTTTTTTATTGCTTTTGCTTCCAGTAATAAATGCAAAATGAGATGAAAGATTGAAAAGTTATAATGAATGTGAAGGAGTAAGAGATAGTGATCGATATAAGGGTCGAAGCTGCGGCAGAAATCGGTCTCATTGTCTTTAGCAAAGATTGCGAAGGTGAAGGAGACGGGGTGGAGACAGAGAGCGAAATGTGACAGGTTGTTGACTGTCCTGTATAGTCACTTTTAGATGCCATGAATTTTTCCCCCACACAATTAAGGGGTTCAGTTATTATCCCATGTTTACAGCACGTCAATAAATTTATGAGTATAGTAATCAAATTTAACTTCTCTTCCACGGAACATAGTGAACGTTTTCTCATTATAAGATGTTGCAAATTTGTTGTGCTTCCTCCCATTTTTAATCCTTTGAAGCAAATTGAGGATTGTACTTCACTGCTAACGCACTTCGTAAAATACTTGCAGACTAGGTATGGTATAACTCTGCAATGCAACTGATGTGCGGCGACAACAGCGAGAAACCACCGTATGGGGTAAGTCTTTCATACTGCAAGTACATGCGCAGCATGTAACAGGCCACGATACACGGGAGCAGGTACATCATTTTCTCTGCAGTGCTGTACCTATTCTTACGTCATGTATTGTTGCTAGTTTCTATCTATAGCCGCTGTTGTTAAACTTATGCTGATCGATTTTTCGAAATTCTATAATAATCCAAAACTTCAAAGCAATAGAATTTAATGAATGCACATTTATCATCTTTAAAAAAAGTTTTATATGATAATCTAAAATTTTCGCAGTGCTGCTATGGCAAATTAATATGCTGATTTTTGTACCCAATTATTAGAAAAAAATGAAAAAACCTCTTACACCCGAAACCAATCAAATACCGAAAAATACAGCTTATTCAGAACGGAAATAGCGGTATAGATTTTAACCTGTCGGTTTTCCCATCGCTAGCTGAGAGTCCCAATACGGGCAACAAACGCGCCAAGGTAGAAAATGAAAGGAAGTTTAAATGTATCTAAAAATTAGGAGTATAGGGTCAAATCAGTCAGGAAAGCTGACAGGATTCTTTGTGATACGCCAACGAGGCTTTAACATGTGTCGAAAGACAAGCATAGAAATTCTGAGTGGATACAGCAGTGGAATCCTAGCTGAACTAACATCATAACGATGTCCAGTGGCAATATTAGGAAGCCGGGGGACTCATCACAGGTTGTTATACGCAACAGTTTCGCCAACTGGAGTTCATTTGTCAATTTACGATGGACATAAATGCGTCAAAGGAGGCAGAAGAGTTGCTAATTTTTTCTCCAGGATTGGTGTCATCTGTTGCACATTAAATTACAGTCAGCTCATTGCAGCCACAGACAAATAGCTACAGGAGTATTTACAAGGGAAATCAATTTATCTCCAGCCCATACACAGGTCATAGACACCAAAGACCTTATTTGGCGCGATGTGTTTCGACCATTTCTGTCTGAAATTGTACGTAAATCATTGTTTGCCAACATTCATAACCACGCCCATCCCAGCACGAAAGCCACCATTAAGTTAATAACAGAGAAATTTGTATGGCTCAGCATTATTATTTTTTAAAAGCAAAGAAGACTCGTCGCCAGATGTCAAAACATATGTCGCATCTCAGCAGTGCAAAGTCAACCGATATATACACAAGCCATTGGCAGAAATTCCAGAAGCAACAGGCCGTTTCTGCCACGTACACAGAGATCTTGAGGGCCAGGTTCCACCGTCAGAGGGGTGTCGATACGTACAGGATGATTGTAATTAGACTTTCGCCACTTGAGAGAGTCCTCATGACAAACGTGTGATCGTAGGGCAACGAAACTTTGCGTAAACATTTGCAAGGACAAACGGAAGAGAAATAACGAAAAAAGCATTGAAAGAAACATATTTTATTGTAATTTCAACATGAGAGGATAACATTTGTTAATTGCCTACCATGTTCAAGTTGCAGGGTGCAAATGCTGATCAATGCGAAGGTCATCTGCATCCGTGACGGCCTGGAACCGCAGCTACGTTTGCTCAATTGCTGCCCGAAACAACGATGGAGTGTGGAATGTTCAAATGTGCACTGACTGAAGATCGCTAATTTCGTCCAGCATTCTCAGCCATGATAATAGTAACCACAATTTATGGCGCAATTGGCCGTCCTCTCCCGGGAGCGATTTCCAAATCTCCAGTTAAACCAAACTTTTCGAATAATGTTCGTGAATCCCGGTGGCGGGAAGAGGACATCTCCTTCAATGCGTCGACACTCACGAAGAGTAGCAGCACTAGTGCTGTTGGTTTGATAAAACATTTTTACGAGTTAAGCTCTGCTCACGTTGCCCAAACCCATTTTGACTGTGTGCAGTTTAATTGCACACTGATGCTTGTCTTTGGAACCTACGTCGCCGTACCAGAACCGGCGCCTAACGGGAAGTCATGACACTAACACTAGAAACAATGCAAATCCTGCAGCGCACGGTCTGAAAATTGTTCCTATAAAGTTGTGTATTGGTACTGTAAATAGATTTTCGTCTACACTGGCTCACGTAGCGAAAGTTTAATTATAAAAAATGTAAATGTCGTATGACTAGGGCCTCCCATCGGTTAGACCGTTCGCCGTGTCCAAGTCCTTCGATTTGACACCTCTTCGGTGACTTGCTTCGTTGTTGATCGATTAACTCAGTTTTTTTTTATTACAGAGGGTACGTAACCCTCTGACCGAACACGCTGAGTTACCGTGCCAGCTGTCCACTCAGCTGCCAGGGGCGGACAGTTTAATTAAGTATTGACAGATACACTCATTGGGCTGAGGCGACACCAGTGAGTGACATCTCAGCGGAAACAACAGCAGGAACTTAAAAGTGTATTTCCCTCTTCGGCTGTCTAGCTCGTTTCAATACGGATCCAGGACGTACATTTTATTCAACGTTGTTCCTAGAACTGCCCAACGCGTATGGGTTCCAACACCAGTGTACTACCAGATACCTTGCCCTAATTAATGGAATGGTAAAACGCTGGCATAGAATGTTAAACTTGCGCTTACCTGTCGGGGAAACAGCTGGACTACTGCCCTATCACTGGTACTGCTGCGCCTGCACACAGTTTTAGACGCGAGTCTGGAGCATCGATAGCGGAAGTGGTTTATGGGAGACAGGAATCCCGCTATCGGAATGTTTCTTTCGGCACAGTAGCTGTCAATTGAACAGGAGCTGCTACTTTTACGTTAACAATCAAGATACAAACCTCTAAGCAACGTCCTTCACCAGCATCCCGCCATGGAGACTAGAAAGTCTTCGTCCACAGTCTAGTGCTCGCATATGGTCTTAATGAAGGTAAAAATAAAAAATAAAAAGTCGTGTGACTAGGGCCTCCCGTCGAGTAGACCGTTCGTCGGGTGCAAGTCTTTCGATTTGACGCCACTTCGGCGACTTGCGCGTCGATGGGGATGAAATGATGATGATCAGGATAGCACAACACCCAGTCCCTGAGCGGAGAAAATCTCCGACCAAGCTGGGAATCGAACCCGGGCCCTTATCCTAAGGAAGGTGAAGTGCGCCCACCATTACAAAAATTCAAATTGCTCTGAGCACTATGGGACTTAACATCTGAGGTCATTAGTCACCTAGAACTTAGAAGTACTTAAACCTAACTAACCTAAGGACATTACACACATCCATGCCCGAGGCAGGATTCGAACCTGCGGACGGAGCGGTCGCGCGGTTCCAGACTGAAGCGCCTGGAACTGCTCGGCCACCCCGGCCGGCCGCCCACCATTACAATCGCCAAGTACTCAACGGATATGAAGATATGGTGCAGATAATGTTAAACCGCAAACCACCACTGGAACAGGTCAAGCCGGCATGTTTGCTAATACCAGTCGCCCTTTGACAACGATCAGAACCCTTGACTCAACGACTTCGACCCAACCCAGTAGTTGGCCTCGTCACACAGCCCCAGTGCCGCTCTGGCCTCAGCGGAGATTTCCACAGGACTAGCCAGAGCTGTTTGTACTGCAGCAGGTCGACGGGTACGATAGCCGTACATTCCAAGAAGCTCCGCTCCACCGCATGGGCTTTGTGTGAGAAGCATTTTCAAGTGACTGCCATTAAAAATGTAAATGTTATCCTTTGGTCTACTGAAGTAGCTTTGCTGATGGATGTTTTCTTAGTTTTGTTGGCAGTTCGTTGTTTGCTCACCGTTATCGACGTGTATATTCGAATATTGAAAATGAAATCAGTTTATTCGGTTACTGTGTGTATTATGGAAGAATCCTATAACATAAACGCACAGTCATTTTATTTCTTGCCACAGCTGGTATGCTTTTTTTGTTGGAAAATAACTGATAGGCATCTTTCGGTTTTGTACTGCATCTGATCATATTTCTGACTGTATTTTCATAAATAATGCTATTGTCACATTGCGAAATATTCCAACCACCAAATGAATGTGTCCTGAAAAAGATTGAATTTGGAGCGTAGAGATTCGGCAAATGGGCGATTTATCAGGCACCGAAGACCGAAGTATTTCTAGGGACTAAATCGTTCGGTTTTTACCTTATGGTACCTCGTGTTTAATCTTCGTTCACAATGAAATAACTAAAATATTGAACGCACATAAATGCTCATTCTCTACGACATAGGTATTTTTATTGCAGTTTCCTATCGACGCTATTGTAAAATAGACACAGCAGTTAGGAGATCTGTATGATGTTGAGGCAATGACTCACATTGTGATGTGCAAAATTTGTATCTTCAGGTGAAAATTGTTCGATATGTATATGCACTCAACAGACTGACCAACAGCACACTCGCATACAGGGTGGTCCATTGATAGTGACCGGGCCAAATATCTCACGAAATATGCATCAAACGAAAAAACTACAAAGAACGAAACTCGTCTAGCTTGAAGGGGGAAACCAGATGGCGCTATGGTTGGCCGGCTAGATGGCGCTGCCATTGGTCAAACGGATATCATCTGCGTTCTTTTTTAAATAGGAACCCCCATTTTTTATTACATGTTCGTGTAGTACGTAAAGAAATACGAATGTTTTAGTTGGACCACTTTTTTCGCTTTGTGATAGATGGCGCTATAATAGTCACAAATGTATAAGTACGTGGTATCACGTAACATTCTGTCAGTGCGGACGGTATTTGCTTCGTGATACATTACCCGTGTTAAAATGGACCGTTTACCAATTGTGCAAAAGGTGTGCTGTGTATGCTGCTCGGTATCCTGGACGACATCATCCAAGTGTCCGCACCGTTCGCCGGATACTTACGTTATTTAAGGAAACTGGAAGTATTCAGCTACATGTAAAACGTCAACCACGACCTGCAACAAATGATGATGCCCAAGTAGGTGTTTTAGCTGCTCCCGCGGCTAATCCGCACATCAGTAGCAGACAAATTGCGCGAGAATCGGGAATCTCAAAAACGTTGGTGTTCAGAATGCTATATTAACATCGATTGCACCCGTGCCATATTTCTATGCACCAGGAATTGCATGGCGACGACTCTGAACATCGTGTACAGTTCTGCCACTGGGCACAAGAGAAATTACGGGACGATGACATATTTTTTGCACGCGTTCTATTTAGGGACGAAGCGTCATTCACCAACAGCGGTAACGTAAATCGGCATAATATGCAGTATTGGGCAACGGAAAATCCACGATGGCTGCGACAAGTGGAACATCCGTGACCTTGGCGGGTTAATGTATGGTGCGGCATTATGGGAGGAAGGGTAATTGGCCCCCATTTTATCGATGGCAGTCTAAATGGTGCAATGTATGCTGATTTCCTACGTAATATTCTACCGATGTTGCTACAAGATGTTTCACTGCATGACAGAATGGCGATGTACTTCCAGCATGATGGATGTCCGGCACATAGCTCGCGTGCGGTCGAAGCGGTATTGAATAGCATATTTCACGACAGGTGGATTGGTCGTCGAAGCATCATACCATGGCCCGCACGTTCACCGGATCTGACGTCCCCGAATTTCTTTCTGTGGGGAAAGTTGAAGAATACTTGCTATCGTGATCCACTGACAACGCCTGACAACATGCGTCAGCGCATTGTCAATGCATATGCGAACATTACCGAAGGCGAAACACTCGCTGTTGAGAGTAATGTCGTTACACGTATTGCCAAATGCATTGAGGTTGACGGACATCATTTTGAGCATTTATGCATTAATGTGGTATTTACAGGTAATCACGTTGTAACAGCATGCGTTCTCAGAAATGATAAGTTCACAAAGGTACATGCATCACATTGGAACAACCGAAATAGAATGTTCAAACATACCTACGTTCTGTATTTTAATTTAAAAAACCTACCTATTACGAACTGTTCATCTAAAATTGTGAGCCATATATTTGTGACTATTACAGCGCCATCTATCACAAAGCGAAAAAAGTGGTCCAACAAAAACATTCATATTTCTTTACGTACTACAGGAATATGTAATAAAAATGGGGATTCCTATTTTAAAAAAACGCAGCTGATATTCGTTTGACCTATGGCAGCGCCATCTATCGGGCCAATCATAGCGCCATCTGGTTTCCCCCTTCAAGCTAGACAAGTGAAGTTCTGTGTAGTGTTTCCGTTTGACGCTTATTTCGTGAGATATTTGGCCCGGTCACGATCAATGGACCACCTTGTATATCCCACTTTATCTTACATTTATCTCATAAATATATGGCCGTACAATCACATACATTAGCTCTACGATTTTATGCTTTCATTGCACTGTGTCTCAATATTAGTCAACACATAAAGCGCTTCTTACTATTGTCGTAGCTATAATTAGAACTTTGTTGTACTTTTGTCCTTTGAGGAATTTCGTGTTCTATCGATAACATAAAAAATTCAACACCATAGCTGTTACTAACAAATAAATGTATGGAAACAGGGCAAATAAGCGTAATGTATGTTTGTCGGTCTTAGCACAAAATTTAAAAAGCAGCGTAATTTCAATGTCACGTGATTATTTCGGTTTGGTAACGTGCAGTACGATACTCCACAGATATTCCACCTCTGCGTTTCCAGAAAAGGTTTTAAAGAGTCTATATGAACTACCCCTATGAATACGAAAATTCAGCACGTCATAACTCACAAACCGTAAAAGAGATTTGCTAAAACAACTTTTCTTGACAGCTGTTATCTCCTATTTATACAAAGATGCAAAAAAGGAGAGTTAGATTTCCTTACAATAACACTAGGTTAACGACCCCATGGAAGAGACGAGATGGAACGTGGCCACACAGATGCAATCGTGACAAGCCATCAAACTGCTACGTTTCAGCATGGGTACCATGAGTACCTTCTCGCTCGTTTAGTGAGGGGTCTGTGACTTCTCAGCTCGGTACCTGCCAACCGTGTTTACGAATCACCCGCTGTTCGCAGAGAGCCAACAGCTGTCTCGTGACGCCAGACGCTGTGCAGACCTGATCTATACTTAACTGTGTCTGCGTGGGGCAGGCCAGCTCCGGGCCAACGCCCTGCCGTCTTTCAACAGTCCCCTCCACTTACCGTGGTTCCCACGCACTCTCTGTGTGTGACACTGTGTTTGTTGAGTCCTGACGTCACGCCTCGCCTGCACTCGGGCAAAAACCCAGCCGAAAGGCCAAAGAGTCACGTTTATTTGCGTCGGCCTCGTGGCCTCGCTCTTCACGTGCAGGCGCCAGTTGGAGCTCGAAAAACTGTGGGAGAGCAAAAATAAACGTCAGAAACTTGAGTACAGTAACTATGTCGGAAATAATTTGGAACACGTAAGGCGAAGAGCGGAAGTCATTGAAGAGTAGTATACCGTAAGAAATACAACATAGGAAGTATTCGAGATAGAAACTGGGAAAGTGAAAAGATTAAGGAATAATAAAGATTAGATGACAGGGAGTACATTGGAAAAATGGATGAGTTCAGGAAATTAAAAAAAAAAACTACTCGAAGAAGACTGACGAAAATACAGAAAACAGACCAATGAACTAAGAAGGTTAACTGGCCAGGAAACAATCTGAGGAATGAGAAATAATGTAAGAGAAAGGAACATTGAAAAAAATGTGAACAATAGTGAAACATTTAAGAATTAGAGAAGTAAATATATATACGCACACAATGAAGTCAGATAAACATGGTAAGAGGTCAGTATGCATATAAGAGGAGAATAAATTTGGATGGATTACGTAGAAGAGTAATACATTGGACAGCAGTCGACACCAGACTGGCTTCGGTAGATGGAAGGAAACAGAAATGAAGAAGACCAAGGACCTAAGATACTGAAATGGGAGTTGGAGAAAACAGTTCAGGAGCTCTGTGAAAACATAACATTAGGCTATGACACTGTTCCATCTGAGGCACAGAAAGTTTAGGTCCAGATAAATAGCCACATTTATTGAGGTAGTTAACGGAATTTGTGATACAGGCAACTGGCCCCAAGCTCTACTTAAGACCATTATAGATCCCTTACCTAAAATGTGCAACAAAAACTAATGCAAAGGCTATAGGACAATTAGTTTTGTCGTCATGTTGCTAAGGTTGTAACGAGAGTGATCCTAAGGAGAACTGCAAATTGACGAAAATATTGGAGGATACGAGGTTGTAGTTCAGAAATGGTAAAGGAACATGAGATGCTACAGGTTGTACGAGGATGACTAAAGAAAGAATGACAGAAATGCAGAAGGGTGTACATATTTGTTTTATCTATTGGGAGAAGGCAGTCAATAAAGCTTACTGCTGAGAATCTGAAAAAGAATGCTGGAATAAAAAATGGTTCAAATGGCTCTGAGCACTATGGGACTTAACTTCTGAGGTCATCAATCCCCTAGAACTTAGAACTACTTAAACCTAACTAAGCTAAGGACATCACAAACATCCATGCCTAAGGCAGGATTCGAACCTGCGACCGTAGCGGTCGCACGGTTCCAGACTGTAGTGGCTGGAATAAAGTAACAAGATATGTCAGTAAAGAAGATGTACACAAAGCAAAAAGTGACAGTAAGAATAGGGACCGAGGAGACTGAAGACGTCAGTATTGGAATATGTTTAAGGGAACGATGCTTAGTGTCACGAAGCTGTTCAACAAATATGGAGAACAACTGATAGGTAAGGCCACAGAGAAATCAAGAGGAATTGTAACTGATAGAAAGGGGTAAAGACGACACAATGTGCCGATGTTCATGCCGTACTGGCGGAATCAGAAGAGGAGCTAGAACAAATGTTGTAGAGTACTGCAAGAAGGGGCGAAGAATATGGAATAAAGATGAATACAGGAAAGATAAAGGCGATGAGAATAAAGAATCACGAAAAGTCAGTTAACATAGATGGATAATAGACATAATAACAAATATCCTTTCTGCACCCGGGAAGTTTAATGACATGGAAAGGAAGCTTTACAGAAGTAATGGGAAGG
Source organism: Schistocerca cancellata (assembly GCF_023864275.1). NCBI lineage: Eukaryota > Metazoa > Arthropoda > Insecta > Orthoptera > Acrididae > Schistocerca > Schistocerca cancellata. Next base: position 803,431,684 of record NC_064627.1, on the reverse strand, counting down.
AGGACATCTGTGGGAAATAGAACGTTTCAAAAGCTGAAGCAGTTACTAATAGGTAGAAGAATTCCAGTGGAGATAAGGAAAAAATTTGCTAGATGTTAGGACTGGAGTGTACTGCTATTCAGCAGTCAATCATCGACAGTTAAAAAGACAGAAGAGAGATATTTAGAAAGTTTTAAAATATAGATATGGCGCAGAAAGAAGAACTGGATAAGTAAATAAGGAAATAAAGAAGATTATTGGAAGTGATCAGGAAGACGAAAAAATCATGGTTGGGCCACACACTGCGTAAAAATTGTCTGCAAAAAAGAATTATAGAAGGAAAAGTGGAAAGAATTAGGGGAAGACATAAGACGACAATTGGAATGATGGATGACATGAAAATAGGATGAACGCACAAACAGATGAAGCAAGATGCTTACAACCGGCCGCAATGGAGATGCTCCAGTTGACAACTTGTGAACGTAAACGAGTAAAATTGGTGGCTTAACATTTTTAACAGTGCTGGAAGGAAATACATCATTAGTGGCTTCTGGTGTAGGATTGGTGAATTTCCCTTCGACGAGGCACGCCTCTGAGGGTACAGTCGCGGGCCTGGGAGGTCGCAACACTAAGAATATGTAGCAGCTTAAGCTCTCTGCTGCTGGGCTGCTGGTTCGTAGAAATGTTGTGGCAACCTGCTGTCCAATTTCTGGTGTCCATGAAGCATCACCGTGTAGAAAGACTGCTGGACGAACACAGGTTCCTGAGCATTTCTGGTGTGACGGGTCTGCATTTACTGTCGCGGTTGCAGGTATGTAGCACAGGCATTGTGCCGTGTTGTGTGGGAAAATTCTAGAAAGTAACTGTCCGGATAATGTCAGCCGATCAGAAGTCATCAGGATAGGCGCTGTAGCGTAAATGTCTGAGCCAGTGAGTGGCGACACAGCAGATACAGTGTACCAACCTCTGGGCAGGTAATGGGCATAGTGTAAGCGACAGTGGAGAAGTTGTGGCAGGTTTCTCCGGCGTTTCATTGTGTTCAGAGGAATTCTTGGTCGTCACTGCGACGAAAGTTGGAAATCTTTCCCTCCAGGCGGTAGTTTTCTTACAGTGGGGAGGTACGTTGGTCAGTCATAGAGTTAGTGCAAGAACGTGTTGACGAGAGGTCACATAGAGAGAGAGAGAGAGAGAGAGAGAGAGAGAGAGGCCCCTGATCACAGCCTGGCAGTTTGTGCTCAACTGACCGAGTAAGTGTCGCCTCTTTAGAGATAGCGTGGGTTTTGCTCTGAGCAACTCACAATTTGCGAGGTAAATGCCACAACTTATGTTGCTTTTTCAGTGTCTCCACTTGTTTGGATCTTGGATCTGGTTGCAACTTGTGGTTGCAAGCTGCACAGAGTTTGGAAAGCCAACTGCGGTTGCATAACAGTCTTCTGTTCAATTACAGGTTTCCAGCACTTGTCTCCAGAACAGCCTATCCGAGGTGAGCTTTGTTCAAACGATCATTTATTGTAATTTTGGGTACATGATCATACATTCCATGGTGGAAATTTATTTTGTTAGATTTTTACAGAGATAGTTTGCCTCTTATCTGAGAATTAAATAAGAAACTGTTCACAGATTCATTTTAGAGAAAATATTCACTTTACTTGTGAACCAGTTTAGGGAAAATAAATACAGTATTTAAAATAATTGATTTGTTTTCCTTCTTTTCTTTAGTCCTACAACAAATTAGGTTAGGCTACCCACAATAAAGAAATATGCCCGATTTATTCTGCACAACTGAATTATGGACTTACTGTGACGGTTTTCTGTCGTGAAGTAGGCACCTTTGTACAGAGGAATATACACTGGTATAGAAACTGGTATAGGCATGCGTAATACAGAGATATGTAAACAGGCAGAATACGGCGCTGCGGTCTGCAGCGCCTATATAAGACAAGTGACTGGCGTACTTGTTATATCGGTTACTGCTGCTACAATCGCATGTTATCAAGTCTTAAGTGAATCTGAACGTGCTGTTATAGTCGGCGAACGAGCGATGGGACACAGGATCTCCCAGGTAGCGATGAAGTAGGGATTTGCTAGCGGTGAAGTGGGAATTTTTCCTTACGACCCTTGCACGAGTGTATCGTGAATATCAGGAATCCGGTAGAACAACAAATCTGTCATCGCTGCTGCCGTAAACAGATCGAGCAAGAACGGGACCAACAACGACTGAAAAGAATCGTTCAACGTGATAGAAGTGCAACCCTTGCGCAAATTGCTGCAGATTTCAATGCTGGGTCATCAACAAATGTCAGCGTGCGAACCATTCAACGAATCGATATAGGCTTTCGGAGCCGAAGGCCCACTCGTGTACCCTTGAAGACTGAACGAAACAAAGCTTTACGCTTAGCCTGGGCCCGTAAACACCGACAGTGGACTGTTGATGACTGGAATCATGTTGCCTAGTCGGACGAGTCTCGTTTCAAATTGTATCGAGCGGACGGACGTGAGCTGGTATGGAGACAACCTCGTGAATCCATGGACCCTGTATGTCAGCAGGGGACTGTTCAAGCTGGTGGAGGCTCTGTAATGGTGTGGTGTGTGTGCAGTTGGAGTGGTATGGGAGACATACGTCTAGACACTGACAGGTGAAACGTACGTACGCATCCATTCATATCCATTGTGCATTCCGAAGGATTTGCGACACCCCACCCGTCCAGAATTGCTACAGAGTGGCTCCAGGAACAGTCTTCTGAGTTTAAACACTCCAGCTGGCCATGGAACTTCCAAGACATGAACATTATTGAGCACATCTGGGATGCCTTGCAACGTGCTGTTCAGAAGAGATCTCCACCCCCTCGTACTCTTACGGATTTATGGACAACCCTGCAGGATTCATGGTTTCAGTTCACTCCAGCATTACATCAGACATTAGTCGAGTCCATGACACGTCGTTTTGCGGCACTTTTGCTTTCTGGCGGGGGCCCCACACGAAATTAGGCAGCCGACCGGTGTGGCCGAGCGGTTCTAGGCGCTTGAGTCCGGGACCGTGCTGCTGCTGCTACGGTCGTAGGTTCGAATCCTACCTCAGGCATGGACGTGTGTGATGTCCTTAGGTTAATTAGGTTGAAGTAGTTCTAAGTCTAGGGGACTGACGACCCCAGATGTTAATTCTCATAGAGCTTAGAGCCATTTTAACCACTTTTTAAAAAATAGGCAGGTGTATCAGTTTCTTTGGGTGTTCAGAGTATGTGTCTAGGAATATTTGATTAATTTACATGACAAACGATTGATGAAATTGCTCTCATTTATGTTTAACGATTTTGGAATCACAGAGCACTTTCGATTTCTGTGACTAATAGTTTGCTGGATTAAGGCACTATGTGGCTTACGCCAGTTTAACTATCGCTTTGTGTTGAACACCAAAGTGTGACAGACAGAGAGCACTTTCACCTGCCGAGTCTCATCAGGTCACGCTCACACTGAAACGATCCTACGAGGTGCACGTTTCAATCCATCATAAGAGAGAGATATTAAAAAATCAAAATAAGTAGAGGAAGAAGAAGAAATACACTGTGTGACAAAAAAGTGAAGCAACGAGAAGACAAGGTTGGACGTAATAGTTCTCACATGTACCCACCATTGGCGGGTATGTAAATGGTTGAAGTTGTAATTCTCTGTAACAGGCAGAACGGCCACCAGAGTGCACTAGTGTTATTCGTGCTCAGTGTTGTTACCAAGGCCAGGTGGGGAATTACAGGAGGCATGAGCAGCGTTAGATGGGAAATGATTACCATGGATGACACGGAGATGCTGTGTACTTGTGTGAGACAGCGTTATCAGCACCTTGAAGAGTTTGAGACGGGCCTCATTGTCGGTCTCCATTTGGCTGAATGGTCAAATTGTGCAATACCTAGATTTGTGAGGCACCCTGCTCGGATATGACAACGCCCCAATGTCGGACCGCATGGGAACATGGGACCAGGCGTCTCTTCGTCGAGGTTCCAGTCTGTCACATTTCACCACACAAGGCAGGATCGTCGTATCGTGCACCACGAACATCGAAATTTGTGCCTACTGCGCGAGAAAAAGTGATGGATACCTTGCAACAGTCTGTCGTATAGAATCATTGATCGAAATCTAGCAGCAGCAGCTCACCCGTAGGCTGCCATTAACACAACAACGCAAACGGCTGAGTTTGGAGTGTTGCCCTGACCGGTAGCATGAATGGCGTCGCACTGTGTCAGCGATGAATCGCGGAACTGGAGTTCCTCAGATGAGCGTCGAAGACGAGTCTGGCGGCGGCCTGGCAGACTACCCATTCTTCCAAAGTTTTGTAGAGGCACAGCGGTGACACTCCCGGTGTCATAGTGTGGGGAGCTATTCGGGAATGACTACAGGTTACATCTGGTAGTAATTCAGGTAACTCTAACATTACAACGTTACGACACGGACATGCTGCGTCTTCATATAATACCTCCCAGCAACGTGGTGCCATTTTTGAGTAGGATAATGTTGGTCCACACATGGCACATGTCTCCGAATTGTCTGCGTGATGTTCAGGTAGTCGGAGGCGAGCAATGTCTCATCTCCGCCCCCGATAGAATACATGTGAGACCAGCTCGGACGTCTGCTCCGTCGCTGTGACACTGTCCAGCATATCAATGAACGATTACAGCTGTTGTGGGCCAACTTACATTAGGAGAGGATATAATGGTTTTATGACATCCGAATCGAATCAATGCATGCATCCAACTCAGAGTGGGTGCAACGTAATACTTATAACTGGTCTGGTACCGACAACTTCTCTGAATATTTGGCTCGATTTCTTAGTCACCGAAATAACAAAACATATCCTGGCGACATCCTGAAGTTTCCTTTCTTGCCCTCCTCCTCTTCTGGGTGCGGTATTTTCTTTTTGTCAGGCATTACATTATTTCCTTCACGATTTCACAGGTGCCATAATATTGCCTCTTCATCATCGTGGTTATTGCGTGGCTAATTTGGTGTTAAAGTGGATTGTCAAGATCAGCCTCATACTCCTAATGTCAAATCAAACACCTTCCAGCCGTCTAAATTTACAAATTGTTATTTTATTCGGCTACCACTTTCGACGATATACGCCATCTTCAGGAATAGGAAGATTCCCACCATTGGTACAGTCAAGATGGCGTAATATATTACCGAAATTGGTATCCCAATAAAATAACAATTCGGAAATTTAGACGCCTGAAAGATGTTTGATTTGGCATTCTGTACTGAACAGCCGTGATCTCGCAACCATGTGTGGAAAATGGACATAGAGAGTCATACTCGTAATGTCAGTGATGATGCAGGAATTCAGCATAACTTCCCTGCATGAAGTGCTATCGAAGATTTCCAGAATGACATTTTCACTCTGCAGCGGATTGAAACTGTGTGCCGGACCAAGGCCCGAACTCGGAACCTTTGCCTTTCGCGGTCATGTGCTCTATCATCTGAGCTACCCAAGCACGGCTCATGGCCCGTCCTCACAGCTTTACTTCCGCCAGTACCTCGTCTCCTACCTTCCCAACTTCACAGAAGCTTTCCTGCGATGGAAGGTAGGAGACGAGGTACTGGCGGAAGTAAAGCTGTGAGGACGGGCCATGAGCCGTGCTTGGGTAGCTCAGATGACGTCGGCACGTTAACTCAGCATTTTCGGTCAGAGGGTTAAATGCACTCTGTAACAAAAAGACTGAGTAAAGGAATCAACGACGAACTGAAACGGGTGTCTTGCGACGTCTGCCCAGAACAGATGAAACGAACGAGAATGCACAAACTGAGATTTATATGTATAAAGATGATATAGCACATGCCCGCGAAAGGCAAAGGTTCCGAGTACGAGTCCCGGTCCGGCACATAGTTTTTATTTGCCAGGAAGTTTCATATCGAAGATTTCCCATTGTCTTTCAACCTCAAATGAAATGTAGACGGTATCTACATTGTAAACATGACTGTAATGTTGCGTGTACAACATGATGGCGTTGTGTTTTTATTGAATATCTGTGAGAAGAAACAATCTGAGACAGTGAAACCCTGCACATAGTCTGCACCTTTCAATTAGCAACCACGGGCACTACAATCTGAAAGATCCAAATCTCTGATGAAAATCGATCACCTGAAGGGACAGTTTCCTCCAGTTTGTTAAAACTGTCGCATATAGCAATAAAAAGGTGCTAAATAGACATGGTCTTGACTCAGTGATAAAGCGACAAGAAAGTTTCGTGAATATCGGAATACTGTGAAGGAATTGCGCTTCCCGCCTCCCCTCCCCCAATCAACTTCCCCGGAAGGAGTACAGCAGATCGCCAGACGGGGTGGCCAAGCGATTCTAGACGCTACAGTTGCAGGTTCGAATTCTGCCTCAGGCATGGTTGTGTGTGATGTCCTTAGGTTAGTTAGGTTTAAGTAGTTCTAAGTTCTAGGGGACTGATGACCTCAGAAGTTACGTCCCATAGTGCTCAGAGCCATTTGAACCATTTTTTATAGCAGATCACTTGCTCGTGTGGTCAGGCGTACGACGGAACTACTGAAAGAAGCATCGACACCAGGTATAACGGACACCGAGTGATATGCGTGTGGGAAAATCAGCTAAAATGGCGGTAGAAGATCATGCTTTCGGATCAGAGGACAACCAAATTCCATTCTCGAAAGCTAAATTTATTCAAGGTCCAATCTTTACTATGCTAGGCTTTATGAAGAAGTCGTACATATTCAGAAACACAAAAACAACTCTTTGAGAGAGAGAGAGAGAGAGAGAGAGAGAGAGAGAGTGAGGGAGAAAGGAATGAAGTTAGACCGCCCCTGAGCCTTAGTGTTAAATAAACTCCGTAACACACGTCGGCGCGAATCGTCGTATGACATCGAGACTTGACTGTTGTACCGTTCGATATTAAACAGTTCCGCAGTTTCGGCTGTCTGAGCAAGCACAGTCAACATTGGTTGGATTTTAAAAAAATGCGATGTAGAATTAACTACCTACATCTCCATTACCTTCGGATGTGTCCACCGGAGTACTAGAGGAAACGGCAGTACAGTTTTATTTGCAACTGGTTGGCTGATTTTCCAACGTTTCCAAGTTTACAACTGTCGACTGCGATGCGTCCAATGAACGGGAACTTAAAGTTAAACGACTATCTTAGTGCTGTTCGAGAGGAGTAATGTAAGCTCTGGAACTGGGTTTCATCCTCTCAACATCAACTGAATTAAAAGATGCTTATTAGTACTCATTAAAAAGCAAATATCGAAACGATAGTAATAGTGGCGACAGGTGAGGATAAGGATGCAGTCGACAATAAGGATTTAACAACGGACTGTATCTACTACCCCTGCACACTGGCTTCATTGTAATTCCGGCCTGTGTGGCCGAGCGGTTCTAGGCGCTTCAGTCCGGAACCGGACTGCTGCTACGGTCGCAGGTTCGAATCCTGCCTCGGGCATGGATGTGTGTAATGTCTTCATGTTAGTTGGGTTTAAGTAGTTCTAACTCTAGGAACTGATGACCTCAGATGTTAAGTCCCATAGTGCTCAGAGCCATTTGCACCATTTTTTGAATGGGTAATATATCAACGAATGCGAAAACTACAACCGATTGAATCTATTGTTTTAATAAATGAAAACCACCAGTTTGCTTTTGTTCTACAATGTTACTTTTATTGTTAACCGGTTTTCGGCTTACTAGGCCTTCTTCAGACATTTACTGTGTATTATCACCACAGAAGCTAAATGTTAGCAAACAACATCGGAAGAGAAGTAACACATCTAGACTGAAGTAGAAACATACAGTAAGTAACATCTTTGCAAAAAAAAAGTAAAAACTGAGCAGTACATAAATAACAATGGAGTAGACAGGAAAACGTTTAGCACAAAATAGGAATAGCATGCCTACATAACAGTTTCTATTAATAAACAAAACTAATAAAATAAAATAAAATTAGTACTAGACAAGGCTGCATCAGGAGGTATGAAACATGGAGAGTGATACTCAACCAATTAAAGAGACAGTTATCAATGTAACTACAGAATACATAAGGAAGTGAAGCAATATCAATAAGATGAACAGAAATAAATAAATGTAGGAAAATGGAGGTGTTTGAGAGAACCTACAGTTTGAGAGTGTGGTGGTACTGCATTTTAACATTAACATTATAATCAAAGCAGTGGTTGTGTAACAGTTTTCATTAAGTAAATGAGCAAACTAAAATATGAACAGTCTTTGATGAGACAACTACGAGGGGTGTTAAACATCGACAGTAATACGAGTACCGGTTAAAAGAAAGCCTTAACTATTGAAACTACAGTCTATGTGGAATACAAAGACAACTTCAACAAAACAAAACAACTTAATGAATACAGGAAAATGGGAATATGTTGGAAGAGAGAGTGTGGGAAGTAATGAACAACAAAGATGACTATATGACGTTTAGGAGAGGGGAAGTGTTGAGCTGTGTCTGGTCATTTAGGATTGTTTAAACCTGGTTGCTAGCATAGATTGCTTTCAGTCAAAAGAATGAATAATTAGTCCACCCGATACGTAGCAACAACTCGCTGACTAGATTGTTTTCATTCAGTTCTTCCCATAACTACCAGAGGGGTCAGCGTGCTTTCCAAAGGGCGCGAGTAACGTTTTGTGCGGTGAAGTTTGTAGTGAACACTACAGCCGAAGTACGATCAGCACTCGATGAGGAGGAGTGCTGTGCCCCAAGCACTGTTGACCTTCGCCCAACATGCAGTCATAGAGAGAAGCTGTTTCCTGTGGCGCAGCAGCGGACAGTGGCGAGCATACAGCTGCTGTGGGTGGCGTCACAGCGCGAGGCTCTGTCGTGAGGCAGGTCAGGTCGCGTACCCCAGTGGGACGTGTCGGAGGGGGAAGGGAAGGAGGGGCGCAGAGGGGCGGTGTTTACCCTGCGCAACAGCCGGCCCTGATCTGCGCAACGCGGCGCGCCGTGCGGCAGGCACAGACACGGCCGCCCCCGCGAGGCTAAAGGCGGACGCGGGCGCACACGCGCCGACCGACACGTAAACACGCGGTCCGCCTGCTGCGAGCGTCTGCTGCCTGCCGCCCACAGCAGCTCGGCTCAACAGACGCTTCGAAACTCATCAGGAACAGATCCAGGCTTTGCTTCTGAGGGTAAAGGCCCCCGTAAACGATCAAATGTGTTTGACAAAATCGCTCTTATGTAGTCACGGATTTGTCAAGCAAGCCCGTACACGTTCAAACAATCTTTTGAGTTTACCCTCACTTTGAAGCAGACGCTATTCGTTTTCGTGTGTATTTCGAGCGTTGTGAGTACGGCCACAAATGTAGACAAAGCAGGCCTGGCATTGTGTTTAAAGAACAAAAAGAAGAAAACAAGACTCTGGTCCAGGGAATGGCTTACAATGAGACATTTACTCATGAAAATACGCTAAAGGAAATATTACTCTCACAACCCGATGAGTACATGAAGTTTCTTCGAATGGACAACGAAACGTTTTAATAAGTCCCTCCTAAAAGAGCAAACTTGGCTGTCAAATTTGCTCTTGTATAGCCACGGATGTGTCAATTAAGCCCGTAAACTTTCTAACAAGGCTTGCCAATTTAACCTTATTTTTGAAGGAGACACTTTTCGTGTCTGTTGTATTTTGGCACTAGTGTGAATGTCTAAAAAACATTTCTAACATTATCTCTGGTTCTGTGTTTAAAGAAGAAGACAACAGGATGCTGGTCCAGGGAATGGTTTAAAATGAGTAACATTTTACTCGAAACATACTAATGGAAATGTTTCTCTCAGAACCTGACGAATACATCAACTTCCTGAGGATGGACAGTGAAACGATTAATAACTTGTTTAGCGTTGCCTCACCCATACATTGAAAAAGAAGACACAAGTTCACGAAAATTTATTCTCTTTCACTTGGTCCTCTAATGACAAGTCATTAAAATATCGCAACATGGGAACATATAACCCACATCGCCCGTGGAAGAACCGGAGAACTCCGATTTCTTTTATTTCATTCCATTCCGCTTGTTGGTTGGTTGGTTGGTTGTTTCAGGGAAGGAGACTAGACAGCGAGGTCATCGGTCTCATCGGATTAGGGAAGGACGGGGAAGGAAGTCGGCCGTGCCCTTTGAAAGGAACCATCCCGGAATTTGCCTGGAGCGATTTAGGGAAATCACGGAAAACCTAAATCAGGATGGCCGGACGCGGGATTGAACCGTCGTCCTCCCGAATGCGAGTCCAGTGTCTAACCACTGCGCCACCTCGCTCGGTCATTCCGCTTGTATGTGACTGTTTGCGTAAAATATTGATTTTATTCATAAACTCTTTGTGCGTAATATATGGCTGGGAAATATGTGGTAACTATGCCATTTCGATAATTGTCAAAGCTATTTTGTTTTTATACTTGATAGTAGTTTTCATAGTAGTGGAAACTCACAATATAGTGAGATAAATCATAATAAAACAATTTTTGACTATACATATGCGGCGAAACATCAACACAAACAACGTCCGCCATCTTGTTAAACTTTCTGTCAATCAAAATTTCTCTAAAATACGTCAAAAACGATCTATACGTCAAACTGCACCGTACACGGTCAGATATTTGTTACTTTGATAAATTTGACAAAATGTTTGATCGTTTACGCGGCCTTAAGGAGGATGGGGGGGGGGGGGTTGGTCACCGGTTCATGCACCCTATAAACCCCTATTGCACCACATCGACATTCATGTCTCGATTGAACCCTGGCATTTTATTTCCGTACTGAGTCTCGATTGTTTTGAGTGGTCATTTTCGTTTACACGTCAACGCCAAAATTTGCGAATGTTGTGAGAGCTGTCTGCTGTGCATTCTGGCATCTTGAACGGTGAAACTCAGGCTACGAGGGCATATCCTTTTTACGAAAAAATCAAAATACAGCAACAAAATGCAGCAGAAAGCAATGATAACAGAGGTAATTAACGACCAAAGCACAGTTCTTAAGCCAGCCTAACACTGGACGAGACAGATAACGATGACGTGGACGTGCATTTCACATCCGTCTTCACGAGAGGCATCGCCATAGGCCAACACCCCCGGGATAACAAGGCCGCCCAGTAGCGTTAGTGACGTCACACCAAGCGGCCCATAGCCGACGCTGCAGTCCACGGACACCTCCGTACAGACGCGCCTGATGCTAACGATCTTCTGTCCGTCATACAGAAAGGAGCGAACTACAATCGAACCAAAGACCAAATTATATATATTCTTGTAAACAGCATAAAGGTTCATAACGAAATACCGATTACATATACGGGCAGGAATAGGTTCTAGAACTCCTCTGAAAAGTGTTTATCTTCAGTACCAGAATGAACATCAAATTGTCAGGTTTTCTAAATAGAAAAGCACTTTGTTAGTAACAGACAGCAATAATGAGACTTGCAGTTGGTGATTTCTACGTGGAAAAGGAAATAAGCTGTAGAGAGATTGAAAATGGTAAGTAAAGAGAGCCTCAGCCTTTTGCTCACATTCTTACATGTAATGTACTTGATTGTTTTTCATTTCCTTACCTTTCATAACATTTTTAATATTGTTTCAAGAAGTGTATCTTCAATAGCAGAGTCAACTTCAAATTGTCAGGCTTTTCTTAAAGGAAAGAGCAGTCCCTTAGTATCACAGTGCGAGACAGAATCTTGTGTTCAGTGATGTCTATGTTAAAAGGAGAATATTTGATATCTATCTTTTGTTTCCATTCTTTATTACTGAGGATACACTTGTAAAAATTCTTGAAAAGAGCTGTCACCATGAACATATGAGTAAATTCACAATAGTCATGTGTTTTATGAGATAAAGCGAACTCTTGTTACCTTATTGTAAACGAAAGTTGTGAGGGTTTTGCTATGTATGACAGTGTTTAAGATAATTTACTTTCAGTGTAATAGCTTGAAAATGTTAAGTCCTGCTGTCAGTTGGCATTTGTCACCACCTGTATGCGAGTTTTAAAGCTAAATAGTGTTCTGACAATTATCAAATAGTGGCAAAGTTCCTCAATCGATTAAACTTATTCCTGCCCGTATATGTAATCGGTATTTCGTTATGAACCTTTATGCTGTTTACAAAAATATATATAATTTGGTCTTTGGTTCGAATTATAGTTCGCTCCTTTCTGTATGACGGACAGAAGATCATTAGCATCAGGCGCGTCTGTACGGAGGTGTCCGTGGACTGCTGCGTCGGCTATGGGCCGCTTAGTATGACGTCACTAACACTGCTGGGCGGCCTTGTTATCCCGGGGGTATCGCATAGGCACACGGGACGTGATTTGCGTTCTCAGCGCTCTCCGGCGGCCACTGCCGGCTTCATTTGGCTCGCAGACCACACATTTTCTTTACGAAAATGGATGCGCGTAAAATGATGCATTAACTCTGTTAGTGACTGTCGAAGAGGAACGGAGGAAATCGCGAAGAAGATTCATGACATGAACACGAATGGCTGGTAGAGGAACACTACATAATGCTCTACAACGATTTGAGATACATACCAGTAGTTCAAAATGTTCAAATGTGTGAAATCTTATGGGACTTAACGTCTAAGGTCATCAGTCCCTAAGCTTACACACTAGTTAACCTAAATTATCCTAAGGACAAACACACACACCCATGCCCGAGGGAGGACTCGAACCTCCGCCGGGACCAGCCGCACAGTCCATGACTGCAGCGTCTTAGACCGCTCGGACGTACCAGTAGTAGTTATTCGTTAACTTAATTGAATTCTCATGCAATTTTCGGTCTTAATCTGAATTAAGGTATATTGTCTGAAGTCAGTTTGGGCATGCAGAATATCAATATTATCGATATTACATTCGCTTCCAACACTGAAATAACATAATCCATCACATAGATTTCAAGATCAAGATTCGTTTCGTAATTTCATTTGAATAGAAGAGGAGATTTTTTGGAAGCTGCTCAGTGTTACAAAAGAGACATTTACCCGTAAGATACAAGTACAAACATGAGCCAGTCCATTAACCCACAGAAAGGTAATAATATAATACAGAAAATTTTATGATAGCAAAAATTTCCAGTGTGTAACTTGTGTTTACTTTCAGACATACTCTGCAGTCACGATGAGATTTCTGGCCACTGGAGAAACATTCCAGTCGTTCGTCTTTGCAACAAGAATTGCACCATTTACATTATTTCCGTTTAGAAAATAGAAGGTGGAAGAAAAAAATTGGGAAGACGGACGAGAACCTGCAACCGTGTTATTCTCAACTCAAAAGCCCGCGACACTATTCATTGCGCTACAATTTCGATATAGCGGTTGTATCTTCGAATTTGGTCTAGAGTCTGTAAAGATTGTGTCTATGAATGTCATTATTTGATGTTAAATTTGCAAAGTTCCAGAAATACGCAATTTTGATAGACCATCATTGCACTGAGACGGTATGCTTTCGCAACACACAAGTTATAACACTAAAAACATCAAGTATAGGAAGACTTTACCTAATGATACACAGTTTTGGGTCATTTTACTATGACAAATAATGGCTAAAACAAAGCGTTTTCGAGAGATCCTCAATTTTCTGATGCTTTGAAAGACTGACATTCATACAACGTACTCTACGAGAAAGAAAACCGACGAAATACGATGTTTAACGCCATACGTATGGTGCCTGCTGTTTTCTGCTTGTATCGTAAAACGATGTTGCATTTCATTGGCCACGTGCCACTCCAAGGGGGAAGAACCTGACGTGCCAAATTCTTTATTTCACGCTCCACAGGGTAGCGTAACGTGGGATTTCACGCTGTGGCGCCACTAGCTCCTCGTCAACGTGCGTTTTCATGTCCACGTTTTAGTGGAAGTTTTTGTCAAAGATCTTGTGGTAAATTCCTTACACTCCTGACAACTGAAAGAATTGGAAAATTGTGATCCAAATATTTCAGAATATATAAATTTATCTGATCGAGAAAATTAATACTGGAAAAAATATCACACAATATCTGGAATGCAGTAAATAGCGCCTTTTTGTTTTATCCTTTGTATCTTGTTTCCTTGCTAAGTGCCAAGTAACACTGAAAATTATTTTTCTCGTGAAATAATTCTGACATTTTCAATGTCGAAATAATTTTCATTGAAACACATTTATCAATTAACGTTCTTATTTATGCAGAGTGTCGACTTTCTCTTTGTAAAAGGTAAATACATTTTCCCTTTCGGAGTTTTCGTCTCAGTAGTAGGAGAACGTTAGTAGCAAAAAATACAGAGACCTCATTCAATTTTTCAACGTGTTACGAAAACAAAGGAAACAATGCATTAAAGATTCAATGGACACAAAAGCACGAGATCCATTTCTATAACAGGAGTGACCTCGGCCGTAATAGGTTAATGGCAGAAATTCCAATTTTTTTATTGCGTAATTTATTAGATTGATTCTTTAGGAATAACATCCTGAAGTTTCACAGTAGAATACTTGTTAGAAATAGGCGTTAAAAAAGTTTGTTTGGGTGTCTGCGTCTGCCATGTCCCCTCTTTCTATGATGTCATCCACATCTTCTCTACGCTAGAAGTTTTTCGTGCGTTAGTTTTTTGTTGACGCAATCGAAGCGAACCGCAGATGTATCTAAAAGGCTGTGAGAAAGATTATCTTTGCTTGTTCCTTTGTTTACAACGTGGGTTTATGAACAGCATGTGCTACAAACTTCTTTCAATTTTTAGTTTCGCATATATCAATCTGTTTTGCTCATAATGGGGCATAACAGTGGACGCACAAATAAACAAGTGAGGAAATATCGAATTCCACATGTAAAAAGTACAGGAAATTTAAATAACATTGTTACAGATGCTGCTCCTTAGCGTGAAGAATAATTTTTGACAAAGTCACTGAGTTCATCAAAGAAGAAAATTAGTGAAGGTGTTGATTATGCTGTGTACAGTGCAGAAGACGAATTTTCCAGTGGATTTAGGTTAACTGACTTAGAAATACTTACCCATATGATTAATGTTTCGTGTATATGTGTAATTGTGGGTCAAAGGGCCTTAGACTGTATGATGACAGTGACAGAATTGACATTGTAAGTAATATACATAATTTGTGCAAACTTTGTAAATATAATGTTCAGTACAAGACTTCCACTCACCATAGGAAGAAGTATGAGACCAATAAAAGACTGTGTTTTGCCATGGGATGCTTATGTGCCGTGGGAGAAGGCACAAATTTTTTTGTGGTTTCATGAACATGCCTGCACCAGTGACTAGATTCATTGGTCATAACAGAACCTTCTTCAGTGCTCTTCAAGTTGAGTACAAAGAGGACATGAAATCAGTTGTTGAAGGAGCTGTAGATATTAACAATCAAGGTGAAGAAGGACACTATGTAGTGAAGACAGATCTGTGTGTCTCTCGTGAGTGGACCTGGAAGAAGATGCGCAATACATCACTTCTTTCATGTCGTTAGTCTGGATAAAGGGAAAATCTTAGACTTCCAAGTAATAAGCAAATTCTGCTCTCATTGTGACACAAGAAAGAACAGTGATGGCTGTGAAGAAGATAGGTGGCAGCAGGAACACAAGAAAGAGTGCAGCAAGAAGTAACAGGGTTCAAGTGGTGGGATGGAAGCAGCTGGGATGAAACTAATATTGCAAAGGTCAGTTGAACAATATGATGTTAAATATGTGCGGTATCTAGGTTATGGGGATTACAGTGCTTTTAAGACTGTTTTAGAGCGCAGTCCTTATGACTCACAAACTAAAACTGAAACAAAAAACTGGAATATGTGGGACATGTTCAAAAGCGAGTGGGAGGTAGACTTGAAGAAAGAAATGAAAGGCAAGAAATTAGAAGATTGAAAGCCATTGGGAGGTGTTAACAGTCCGACAGACAGGGAAATTCACACTTTACAAATACGTTATGGAAGAGCTATAAGGGATAACTTACGTAGTGTGAAAACAGTGCAGCAAGCCGTGTGGGCATTATTCTTTCAAAAACTTTCCACAGATAATAATTCTCAACATTCCCTTTGTGACATATTGTGGTGCAAATGTCTTCAGGCAGAAGCCAGTGTAAAACCATACACCCACAAACATGGTTTGCCACTTGCTGTTCTAGATGTTATAAAACCAACTTTCAGATACCTAGCCAATCCTGAACTGCTGAAAAAATGTGTACAGGGGAAAACAGAATAAAAATGAGAGCTACAATCATCTTATGTGAATGTGTTGTCCAAAAACAGAAATTGTGTCCTCAGTTGTTGTGAAGATAGCTGCATGTGATGCCTGTCTAGTGTTCGATAGTGGAAATGTAGGTAGGATGAAGTGCCTGCAGAGACTACGTTTCCATCCAGGTGCATTCACACCAGAGATACACAGAAGCATCGATCAAGTGCGGCTGGACAAAGCTCAGGCAGCAGAAGAAAAAATGCGAAAGTTGGCTAGGCAAAGAAGGCAGGGGAAGAGATTACTCCAGGAAGACGAGGAAGAGACATCATTATTCACTAGAGCTGTAGCAATATTGTCAAAAATTGAAATAAAAACCTTAAATGCGAATTACTGTAAACCGACTTTTTTGAGTTATAACGTACCTTTTCTCAAGAACTATAAAGGCTAGCAGCCTGAAATTTGGCATAGTTCTTAAGAATATTTTACTGAATAATTCTGTGCAGCGCTTTTCCGTTATCTTTCCCCTGAGAAAAGTTCTCCATCAAAATTTGAAAAATAGAGCATTCCTGGGTAACAAAAAACTGAAAAATTAATTTCAGAGCAACTACAATCTTAAACAAAAATCTCTTCCACGCATTACTATAGGTTATCTGTCTTGAGCTGACTACACTTTAATTAAAAGAATTACACCAAACGCGTTTCGCTTTTGTTATTATAAAGCATCTTCCTTAGTTATTCTGCGAATTGGATACATACGTTTGTACATTTTTGATTGTTTTAAGTTAAAAACAGCGTTTTGTTTATAAAGTTGGTGTGAAAGTTACTTACAATGTTTCTTTATATATTCTTCTCCTTCCGTCCTTGCTAGCAGCTGTTGGCGTCGAAAGACTTCGTTTCACTTTTGCACTTGAAAGTTTTTGCCATTCTGCAGTATTTCTTGCGCTGCTTTATTTTCACTTCACTTTCTTAAACTGATTCTCAGTCAGCACTGCAACAGTGTTTATGTCTGTTCGTTTGTTTTCGTTAACGTTGTGAATGTTTCCAACCTGCGAAACTATTTCTTCTTTTTTCATTTGTGTATGTGTGTGTGTGAGTTAGTGAAATCTTTGGAATTGTCTTGTGTGTAGGTAGAGACATGAGAGGAGTGGAGGTGAGTTGAATTTTTTTTTTTTTGTAGTGGTTGCTATTGCTAACACACCATGTGTGTTGTCATCTGAACAGTATCTGTCTGTGAAGGCTATAAATATTCTAAGTTTCTCTGACATAGCAACCACTGAACTGTAAAATCTCTCCAACACTGCAAATATATGAACTACTAAAACTCTCCCTCCAACATATGCACTGTTAAGTCTCATGGTATATGTGTATGATGGAATGAAACAAATTGCAATTTCTAAGAGAAAAATATTATCATATATATTTTTGATGCAGCTTCTATACACTCTTAACACACATTTGGTACTTTGTGAACTGTAGTAACTAAAACGCTATCGTTAAATAACATTGCCATTCTCTTTTTTCTACATCAGACTTATTCATCACTCTGCAGTAACCTCCAAAAATTGCTTTTTATCTGCTTTAAATTTAGCATGTATTTCTCGAAATCCAATTGAAGCACTACGGTAGTAGACTTAGGAGTTCCTTCTGTAAACTCCACTTGTATGGAATTTCTCTTTATAGAAGTGACACTGGATGATCACAGCACCCGAGAATTGTAACAACTATTCATATCCACAGGTCAGTCATCTTGGATTCTGATGTAACTGAAGATGTCATGGATTCTAAACTCAGAACCATGCAGGTTAGTACCTGCAGGATCATGTCGCGGAAAGATCGTTACCCTGCTCAGTAGTTCACTATGTTGGAATGTAAGATGACAATAACATGTTAGAAATTCATAGCAGAGACTCATTCCTGATGGATGGTGAGCCTGGATGCTACAAGTGAGGTGTGGATAGAAATATGCTGGAAATCTTAGATGACCTGTGTACACTGCAAAACGCTTAAAATTTATGTGAGAAATCATTTAAAAATGCAGTGCCATCCCAGACGTTAGATCACACTCTGTCAGCAGGAAGGATGATGGTTGCAGTTCAGTGTTCTGCCTGCATCAGTGTGAAATCTCTATCACACCAAAGCATGTCTACAGCGAAAATCGGTGTTAGTTAAAAATGTCACACTGCCACCGATCAAAAGAATGTGTCTGTCGCTATGGTACAGCTGGCTGAGAATCCTACAGTTAGTTGGGAACTTACTGCAGTCTGAATTCGTCATGAGGTCAACTACTTGAATCTACTGTTTCAAATATTAATATGGTACTACACCAACTGAGCCAAAGCGTCTACTGTAGAACATTTTCTTTTCAAACACTCTTACAATTCATCAGAAATAAGAGATGTGATGTTCAATTTCTGGTGTGTGCTGTGTATGATGCAAAAGAATTTGGTGCTGTTTTGCTCCAATATATTCTTGATGGGTAGTAAGCCTGTATAATGGAGAATATCTTTTATCACTGCTAATGAGTCCCTTTATCTGTTTCACTTTCTTATAAAGCGATGAGAGAACGAATATATACTTCTGACAGGTAACTTCAAGCGTTGAAATGTGGTGAACCTGTGGGATTTGTAATGTGCAATAGGGATCACTACAGGGAGTCTATCTATATTGGCTGTATCTTATCTGCTCTTCGACAATGTTGTCATGTGAATGATTATAATACATTTTCTTTTACAGTGCCTGTATAACAGAAGTTTTGACATCATAGAAGCTTCCAGAATGAGAAGGTAGGAGACGAGGTATTGGCGGAAGTAAAGCTGTGAGGAAGGGCCGTGTCGTGCTTGGGTAGCTCAGTTGGTAGAGCACTGGCCCGCGAAAGGCAAAGGTCCCGAGTTTGAGTCTCGTTCCGGCACACAGTTTTAATCTGCCAGGAAGTATCATAGAAGCTATTCCAGTATCTGAGGTCTGGGCCAATATGCCAGAATTCTACACTTTTATAAATAGGAGGACAGGTATGAGCTGGATTGTGAAGTCATAGAGGCAGTGCCAGTCTTCCAAGTCTTGGATTATCATCGCCAATCGACCACTTTGCTATTCCACCTGCATATATAACAACGAAAAACGAATCGTGTCTCTGCCAAGTAACTTTAAGCATTCAGCGGCGGTGAACCTGTGCGACATGTTGTCTGCAGTATGGATCGCTATGGAGAGACTTAGTCTGTGGTGGATATATCTTACTCTTCGATTATGTTGTCAATTATTTGTTGGAACACTAAGTTAGCGTTCCTGACTTCTGGTCAGTGTTAAGTACATGGTGCGCTGTGGTGTGGTGACTGTTTCTCGTGTTGAAATGTCATGTATAAGAAGGGAATGGCTCACCATCAGGACGATGAATGTGCATCTCTTTATTTTCTCAACACACACACTGAGAGACAGAGAGAGAGAGAGAGAGAGAGACAAAAAAGTTGATTCGTCTCTTTTGCTATTCCACCTGCAGTGGGAGACGCAATAGAGAGATCTTAAATGCTCTTCGATTATGTTGTTAAGTATGTGTTAGAACATAGAGTTCCTGACTTCTGGCCGGTGTTTAAATGTAGGGTGCACTGTGGCCTAGTGTCTGCCATTGGCGGCTATTTTTTGCGTTGAAATGTTGTGGATATGAAGGTGACAGATTATTTACCCTCACAACATTTCGCACTTTCGTCACATACATTTACCACTACTGACGATCATTTTATAAGAATTAAGTGAACATAACATAACTTCCAAGCGTTATCGGATGTGAATTTCATAAATACTTCCCCTTATACACCTCTGGAAACTTATAAATGGTTTGTGTCAGGCAGAATAGATGTTCTGTCTGATGTAAAAAGTAGTAGATATTGAGTATGGAACTCTGTAATCACATCGTCAGTCACCAACAATGAGTAACGGTACTTTATCGAAGTGTTTAAGTGAGATGTGGATCGTTCTGATGGGTCAGTTGTGGGTTCTGTAAAGTTTAGCATTAATGTTTCGCGAAATAAAGGTCCACAAGGCTCGCCCGGTTAGCCGTACCGTCTAACGCACTGCTTTCCGGGCGGGAAGGAGTGCTGGAGACCGCCACGAATCCGCCCTGCGAATTAGTGTCGAGGTCCGGTGGGCCGGTAAGTCTGTGGATGGTTTTTAAGGTGGTTTTCCATCTGCCTCGGCGAATACGGGCTGGTTCCCCCTATTCCGCCTCAGTTACACTATGTCGACGATTGCTGCTGCGGAAACACTTTCTCCACGTACGCGTACACCATAATTACTCTACCATGCAAACGTTGGGGTTACACTCATATGGTGTGGGACATTCCCGGAGGGGGTCCACTGAGGGCCGAACCGCACAGTAACCCTAGGTTCGGTGTGGGGTGGCGGTGGGGTGAGCAGACTGCTGTAGCCTGTTGTGGAGTTGTGTACCGCCGTGGGCTACTGCGGGGACGACGCCTCTCCGTCGTTTCCAGCTCCCCAGTTCCATGGAATACAATATAAGGTCCACACGCCTCTTAGTTGTGTTAATTGGCGGATTCGAAGTGCTGCTATCTCGCATAGTCATATCCGAACAGAGAGATGAAATTTAGATTTTGCCTGCTCGTAGCAATCCTGAAAATTTTGCATATACACTTTCAAAAAACTACCGTGCCATCAAGCAGATGTCCCACCTCCGGTCAAATATGATCATAATCACTGATATCTTTCGCAGTTACAGTGGGATAGTTCCTTGATTTCGTAAAGTACAGCTCTTATTGCAAAATAATACGCAATTAAGGATGGATTATACGTTTTGCGTGACAAATTCGAATGTGGCAACGCCATAAGAAACATTCTCTTCTTGTGTAGCACAAAATCGAGACTGTATTGTAATGCTTTTCAGCAGCCATTCCAATATTTCAAGAACTGACAGTAAATCTTATTTGTTTTCTGACTTCTGTAGAAACAATACCGTTTTCCTCTCGATATTTCAACGTCAGGCTTAGAAATCCAATGGAGCCGTCTGATGGAAGCCTTAGGGAAGAGACTACGTGTATTGTGCAGACCTTCATGCTGCAGCGACTCGTGACAGAAGCTGGCACACATGCTCCGGTAGAGACATCTCTCCGTCCAGATAGATGGAGCGCAATCTGCGTGCATGAGTCATACGCGTCGTTATGCGGCAGCTAGAGCTTGCACACGTCATTCCCGTTAGGCTCTGCTCGCACTCTCGAGGCACAGCGTTCACACTCCTTCAACCACATGGAACTGGCAACCAGTGCTGTGTTGCTGGGCGATGCTACAGTCATCTGCCACCAGTTGGCGCTTCACTCTGTTGGTGGTGGCAGCGCAGTTTTTCATTGTGAAATGTGATGTACGAGAATGGTTTACAATACCGTTTTCCTCTCGATATTTCAACGTCAGGCTTAGAAATCCATGCCTATCCCCCCCTCTTTGCTACTGTATCCTACTCTACTGCAGCAGTAACACACAAATCTTTCTGTGTTCCCAGCTCCCATTACCTTTCCTCTCCCAGCCTCGACTCGCCACCTGCCTCCACCACTGATGCATGTGCCACTGTCTACCGAGTACCACTTGTAAAAGATGACACCACAAGTATCACCTCGTCGAGCTGCGCTGCACCGAGCAACGCAATACAAGCCATGCTGAAGGACTTGCACAACTCACAGGTAACCATCAACCATGTCGTATTCTGACCCCCCATCTCCTAGAAGATATCATACTTTCCTGTCTTTGGATTTGCCGCGTTTTGATGGGTACGAGTTGAGTTGTTAGTAGGTATAAGTGTGTTTCATTCGCAAATGTTGACGCTACATGGCTTTCGCATATAAGTTTGCGTGTCTGATGATTCTGTATTTGTGCCAATTTTTTACTGCAGTGTTCAAGTGAATGTTCAGTATTGTTCGTCTTTCAAAAGTGTTGCGAACAGAAACCATACTGTCACTGGGTGCAAATTTTATATCTCTTGCGAATAGAAACCAGACTGTCGCCGTGTTTTTTTAATTGTCTGTCTATTCTTTTACCTGTCTGCTTCATATGTCTTTTATTAGCATCATCAACCCTTTGTTTTATGTTTTAAGTTCCACGATTTTCCGCCATTTCCGATTTTATTCCCCGATTTTATTATTTTTTATCTTCATCTTTTCAAAACAAATTCTGTAGGCTGAAGAGCGGCGTACTAAGCTGCTGCTAGCCCGCCCCCTTCGGAGGGAATCGAAACTCAATAAAGAAAAAAAAAGATGATCCTCCTATTTTTTGGTAGTCTAGGCTCAGCGTTACTGCATAGTGGCTTTTTACAAATTTTAACTTATGCTTTTGTCTCTTATTTTTCGAGAAGCATTGTATTGCTGTTTCATCTGTGTCAATATTTTAATTAATCCACTAATCTGCCTTTTATATTTTAAACTACGTAAGTGAATCTAACTCTTCCTATTACGTCAAACATTCATTTTGTCAACTGTCACTTGCAATTTTTAATATGTTTTAAAAGTTTGCTCTCATATGGCTGAAGAACGTATGAGGTGGGGGGAATGAAATAAAAATAATAAAAAAGATGGGTCTGTCATTCAAGTGTTGGAACCTCTCCTCCTCTCGGTTATAACAACTGTCTGGGCTGCTCTCAGGGTTTAAATTCGTATAGGTAATAGTTTCCAATCTTCTTCGTCGTTGTCTTCACTGCCAGTCCTCGCTACATGTCATCACTTTTGCTGCCAGCGTTCGCCACCCATCATCGCTTTCACTGCCAGTCATCATCTTCTACATCTTCACTGCCAATCTTCGCCTTCACCAGTGTCACCGCCATTTCATCGCCTGTTCGCAATCACCGCCGCCTGCATCTGTTGATCGCCGCCACCACATCGCTACTGACATAGCTGCTTACATTCCTGTCACATCGAGGAAGTTCTCATCGTTTACAACTCCACCACAACCCGTCACCATTGTCCTAGCGCCACTTTGGCGGCCGCTCACCACAATCAACATCATTCATCAGTGTCTCCCATCATGGACCACCCTACTACGTCAATCATCTATACCTCTCTATCTCCTGCTCTCAGTGTCACGACATGGAGCATGTCCTCTAATCCCCCCCCCCCCTTACATCTATCCCCCCCTCTTTGCTACTGTATCCTACTCTACTGCAGCAGTAACACACAAATCTTTCTGTGTTCCCAGCTCCCATTACCTTTCCTCTCCCAGCCTCGACTCGCCACCTGCCTCCACCACTGATGCATGTGCCACTGTCTACCGAGTACCACTTGTAAAAGATGACACCACAAGTATCACCTCGTCGAGCTGCGCTGCACCGAGCAACGCAATACAAGCCATGCTGAAGGACTTGCACAACTCACAGGTAACCATCAACCATGTCGTATTCTGACACCCCCATCGCACAACCGTCCTCCCCTCCCTCAGGCATTAAGAAACCTACAAAACATCAAACCATTGACCTCTCTTTCACTCCCACACTAGAAACCACAAACTGGACCTGACAACACTCAGCATATGGATACAACTCCTCCTCCACCAACATCTTTCCCTACCATCCACATCTTCATCCTTTTCAACCCTGACCCAAAGTTCCTTCAACCTAAATCCTTCACCCTTGAAATTAAAAATACCTACAAAGCCTCCACATCCAACAAATAATCCACAGAAAAGACTCTGTCTTACTAAAGTCTCTGAAACCCAACTTCCATATTGCCTCCTCTCCAAAATTCCTCGCACTGGTTTTGGTCCCAAAGCCTCCTTAACTCCTCTCACCACCACACCCAGCGTCAAACAACCTCAACCTCTCTGCTATCCTTCCACCCATCTACAATCTCAAGGTCGACATTTGTGAGCACTGCAGTCACAGTGGGAGGATGCCGGGAATCACAAAGATCGAACTTGAGATTATGGATGAGGAAGTGGCATCTGAATTGAACAAATACCTAGATTCAGAAGTTGAAAAAGCCGTTTGTTTCAATAGTGACGTAGGCCCTTTTCACTTCATCCGAGCCTTACCTGAGTCTGCTGCCACCATAGACTTGGAGAACCATGATCTACCACCACCACCACAATGTCAAACCTTCAAAATCCATTTCTCAGCCCTCCTGCTGCCAAAAATGTCTCTGTTACAGTGACCACCTTACTGAAGATTGTAAAAATCCAGTTACCGATCCACACAGCATAGCCTCCCATTTTCTTAAACAGTGCCCTAACCTAGCATCGCCAATTACTTGCAGCACCTAATCTTTGAAATGCAAAGCTAAGCCACAACCTACCAAATCTGAGATCACTGTCCCACTCCATCCCCATGATACATCCACTCACCCAACAATTCTCTCTGCCCTACCCCCACTGCTGAAGATGTTATCAAATTCATTACATCAACTTCCAAAACATCCATTCATTCCAACAAATTTCCCTTACTGCTTGCTCCATCTCCCATCTCAATACTCAAGCTACCTTCTTCCACAGCCTGGTCCACTTCATCTTCACCCACCTCGACACCTTCATCTAAACCTCCTCAGACCTCATCTACACAAACCAATCTTATCTTTTATAATTGTATGACAGCACTACAAAATCCTGTACCACAATACCCTCTCTCTCCCCACCAGTAAACATCTTTTAATGCATACTGTATTCCAACACAGTATCAATACATTTGTTCTTATGAAATATTTCTCAGACCCTGTCACACAATCCAAAAGTCTCCCTACATCCAACACTGCACAGATAACCCCCTTCCCCTGGCCAGGGGTAGAGTTGCAATTGACCACAACAAGGACATCACTGTTCAGCCACAAACTTTGTACAATACTCCCACCAGACATCTTACCCTTAGCCTCTTTTTTCAAACCTGAATCATCACCTGTGCAATCAACTATATTTGACCTAATCACCCAATTCCCTTCGACTTCTTCACCCACATAGATCATACCTTTTCCACCTATATTATTGCCACAGGCTTTAACATCTATTGCAGATCCCCTACAGATCTCCTGTGATGACATCAGTTTACTGACTCCCTGCAAGGTGACATCATTCCCATCCCACACCTCACCCATCCTGAAAGCAACACAAACCCTGGTATCATCCTAGCATCTCATAACCTCTGTGGACGTCTCACTGCAGAAGTCCTCGAACAGATTGGAAATGACCACCTACCTGTACTTCTCACCATCTTCTACACACAACCTTATTCCTGTGCACACCATCCTAGTCTACATCCAAGAGTTATCCAAGATGGCCTGCCCAGTTACATGTGCGATCTAACGCATAGCTTTCTGGATTGGTAAAGAGCTCCTGGTCCTCACCACAAATCTGCCCAGCAGATTTGTGTCGAGGTCCGGTGAGCCAGCCAGTCTGTGGATGGTTTTTGCCGGTTGTCCGTCTGCCTCAGCTACACTATGTTGGCGATTGCTCCGCAAACGAGTTCTTCATGTACGAGTACACCGCCATTATTCTACCATGCAAATGTAGGGGTTACACTCATCTTGTGTGAGACGTTCCATGGGGGGGGGGGGGGGGGTCCACCAGGGGCTGAACTGCACAATAACCCTGAAAGTGTGGTTTGGTGTGGGGTGGCAGAGGGGTGAAGTGGACTGCAGTAGTCATTGTGGGGTTGTGGACAACTGCAGTTGCGGTGGGGACAGAGTCTCTCTGTCATTTCTTGGCCCTCGGTTAACATACAATACAATATCCAAGACAACTCCTGTACGAACTAGAATGCCTACTAGGACTCCAAGATACCCAGACTGGAATCCGCCCCCTGACCTTCCAGCAACCTGATGATATCCATCATGCCACATCCTTCTTGCAGCAGACCTTGTCAGACACTTACATCTACCCACATTCCTATCAAGGTGATATATCCTCACTGTCACACCATTCTCCCACAAGCCCTACTCCTCCTTTCAGAACCTCATCACATGCACTGCTCCCTCCTCCAAATTCATGACTGGGTTACATTCACTGGCAAATACAAAGACAAATCAGGAATTTATTAAATGTAAAAAAACACCAGAATTGGCGCCAGACATGCACCAGACATGACACTACACTCCCCATAAACTCTTCCAAGTACCAGAAAGCATTTCATCAATTCACATACAATAACCACATACCTCATTCCTCCCTCTTTCACAACAACCATTCCTTACCTGATAACAGCCTGAGCAAAGCTGACCATTTTGCATCCTATCTCTTTAACATCTTCTCCATCCTTGATGAGCCTCATTTTGGTTACTCCCTATTCCCTACCATCCAAATGACATAAAACACATATTTTATAATAAAACGTAAACATCCCTAGATCACATCCACATCATCTATCAACACCTCAAAGAATGCCCCCTCTCCTTTCACATCACCCTTGTGACCGTTCACCACTATCTTCTCCCCAGTTACCATCCTGAGCTCCAGAAAACCTCCAAAATCCTACTTTCCCTCAAAGTACGAATCCCCTACCAATGCCTCCTCTAATAACCCTATCTTCTTTACCTCCGTATTCAGCAACGTCTTCAAATCCATCCTTTCCCAGTGCATCTGTCAATCCCTGCACCAATGCCACCTTCTTTCAACTAACCAGTGTAGCTTCTGTCCCAGTTTCTCCTTTAATGACCTGCTCCTGCACCTCACTCACTTCCTAACTTTCGAACTCTGTTCCTGTAAATCTGCTGTTTTTGTGTCCCTCGACCTAGAGAAAGCCAATGACTGTGTATGGCATTCTGGTCTCCTTTTCAGACTCTAGACGTACTCACTTCGAATTGACTATGTCCTTTGTCACTATTAACAACTTCAAGTCTCACACCTTCCATTCCACTGCACAAGGCTCCGTCTTCTCTCCTCTCCTTTATCTCCTCTACACTGGCAATATGCCTAAACCACCTCCACCAGTCCACCTTCTTCAGTATCCTTGACTATATCCTTTGTCACTATTAACAACTTCAAGTCTCACACCTTCCATTCCACTGCACAAGGCTCTGTCTTCTCTCCTCTCCTTTATCTCCTCTACACTGGCTATATGTCTATACCACCTCCACCAGTCCACCTTCTTCAGTATGCTGATGAGACCTCTTTCCTCGCCCTCTGCCCCACAATCCAGAATCCCAACAATCCCTCCAAATCCACCTCAATCAGTTTACCTCCTTGTGTAACCAATGACTCCTTAAGATCAATCCTTCCAAGGAACCCCACGTACTAACCATCCACCAGAAAGCCCACAATCGACTACAACTACTAACAGGTCTAACTTTATGTTTACACCCCTCCATTGTTCTCCACACCTACAAAATCCTGATCCAACCCATCCTCTGCTATTCAAATGTTGCATAAATCTCGGCCTTCGAAGTTCTACAAGACTCTCTAGATCCTTAGGTGCCAAGCTTTCTGTCTCACTTTCTGCATCTGTTTACCTTCCTCACATCGATCCTCTACCATCTCATTAAAGTCTCTCTTCACCTGTTCCTAGGCCTTTCTTTTTGTACCACTGCCCTTCCAACACACCATTACTTTTCCTCACCCTCTGTCTATCCCATCATCTGTATTTCTGCTACCTGTTTCATCTCCTACATATTATCTACATAGTCCCCCCCCCCCCCCCAACAAGCCCTTATCTCTTTACCCACACCTCTCAAACTTTATGGAACATATTCTCTCCTCCCAAAATACTTCTATCCCAGTGCAGGTCCCTTCAGCAGTGAGAGTGCAGTGCTACATAGAAGAATATCACCTTACTCGAATTGCTTTTTTAAAATGTATATATTTTTCATCATTTTGGCTGTCTATCATTAATATTTTTAGTTTATAACACAGACAGTATTCATATTTTATATTTTCTATCATCTTTGTTATATCCTTATGAATGCCTTGGTTGAAGAGCGGAATATTGTACCACTAATACTTCACCCCACACCCATAAGGGTGAAAACAAGGGAGAAAACAAAGATGGTTCTGAGCTCCTAACAACTTTAACTCTTCCCCACCTATCCCCCGCTTTCCTCTTGTAACCACTATCCTACCCACACATCACGCTATTCCTCACATTTCGTCTTTCCCACTGGCTATATTTCCCATTATCCTCAACTGCTACTTGACATCTCCATAGTTTTCTACCTAACAGACCCCTATCTTTTTACCCACACCCTTCAACATTATGGAATGTATTCTGTCCTCTGATGATACTCCTCGTCCAGTGTGGGTCATTCGTATCTTAACTGAAAGTGCACCACCTCAATGGTTTTTTTTAATCAGAAGAATTTCACCTTTTTTAAAATGTGTATATTTTCGTTTTTTATCTATCTGTTTTTAAGTTTTAGTTTAAATTAGAAAGAGCAGCCATAAATTTTGCTCCTCATTCTATATTATGATGCCTCTGCCAGGAGCCACTTTCTCTGACTCAAAGGGCCAACAGACTGGGACAAGGAGAGAGGTGGACCCTATGTGACAAGCACCTGAGATGTAGACGCTGGAGCCATTCTGCAACCACACAAGGATTAGGTGTCCTCACCTCATTTAATGATGGACCGCTTTGAAGAGCCTGACAGACAATGAGAAGCATGCTGAAAACTGATGGACCACTGCAGCACTGGGATGGAGTGTTAAGAATGTGCACTTAAAGGTAAGTAATTTGCAAGCTGCGTGGCATCACAAACAGATCTCGAATCCTCGAATCATAACATTTTGGCGTCAAACGTGGTCATCTACACATCATTACATGTCAGAGAACAGAGAAGAATTTTCAGTCTACTTCATTTTTGATGCCCAATGTGGGGCGATCTCATTGGTAATTTGCACGGTGTATGATACTGCAAACAGTTCTCGAGTCACTACAATATTTTTAAATTCGTTCAGCTGAAGATTGAAATATTGTACAACTGTCGGCACATCCCTCCCCATGTGGGGTGAGTGGGATGTAATAACGATAAAGGAAATAAACAGCTCTGTGGTGGTTGTTTACATTAATACCGCCATCTGGCCGGCCGCGGTGGCCGTGCGGTTCTAGGCGCTTCAGTCCAGAACCGCGTGACTGCTACGGTCGAAGGTTCGTATCCTGCCTCGGGCATGGATGTGTGTGATGTGCTTAGGTTAGTTAGGTTTAAATAGTTCCAAGTTCTAGGGGACTGATGACCTCAGAAGTCCCATAGTGCTCAGAGCCAGCCATCGCTATCTGCACCACACACATTTATATGTCTAAATTGATAAGCATGATACCTAATTCTTTTTTTCCCCTGGCTGTCCCAGTTTTCCTCTCTCATTCCCTATTGAGTAGACCTGGCTGGTGGAACTCTCTGATGCTTCTCAATCCCAGAATTCCTCTCATTTCTACTGCTTTTGCCCTTACCTGTCACCTATGTTAAAGTACAAGTGTTTTTATATTTCCCATCATTTTAACTTGGGGCTCTCATGTGTTATTTAGTTTGGCGAGCTCTGCAGCCCTGTCTTCTAACGTTGGCAGTGGTTCTCAGTGTTTTGGTCATGGGTAGACTTCTCAAACATGAATATAGTTGAATCAATACTATGCATGTGACATCTCAGTGTATGGAACTCTCACCAGTGTGATTCCAGGGTGAGTTAGAGGAATTGGAGTTAGGTAGAACAGTATGCAGGATTCTATAACTAACTGTATACCTCTGAGTGAGAGCCTTTCGCTCCTAGTGTGGTATTAAAGATAAATGCAAAGAATCAAAATTAGATTTAGGAGAAGCAGTGACACAGACCTCTGGGCGAATAGTAGCAGAGGAAAACATGTCACAGGCTTGGACTTGCACATACATCCTCTGTCTCAGACGCAGTTGTGCCAGATTCTGGAGTGTGAAGTCTCAAATTATGGAACCTATCCCAGTATGTCAAGTCTGGGACAGTATGCTGTAATTCCACACTGCTATAAATAGTGTAACAGGACTGAGTGGGATTGTGACACCATAGAACAAGGGCCACTATTCCAGCTCTGGTCCAATATGCCAGAATTCCACATTGTTACATACATAGCCCAAAGGGTTTTAAGGTGGCAGGGTGTTTTACCACCTCACATGTGATGCTCCACACATGCCAATCTGATTGACATGGTACATGCCATACTTTGGACATAATTAGCTTAATTTGCATAATGAGGAGTGCATTGGGCAGTGGGCATGTACATGACTTTTGCGTACACAGTATTAACAATCCCTTCCTAATTTGCATGCAGATAAATAAGTACATTTTTATTTATTTTTTGTTATCAGTCTACTGACTGGTTTGATGCGGCCCGCCACGAATTCCTTTCCTGTGCTAACCTCTTCATCTCAGAGTAGCACTTGCAACCTACGTCCTCAATTATTTGCTTGACGTATTCCAATATCTGTCTTCCTCTACAGTTTTTGCCCTCTACAGCTCCCTCTAGTACCATGGAAGTCATTCTCTCATGTCTTAGCAGATGTCCTATCATCCTGTCCCTTCTCCTTATCAGTGTTTTCCACATATTCCTTTCCTCTCCGATTCTGCGTAGAACCTCGTCATTCCTTACCTTATCAGTCCACCTAATTTTCAACATTCGTCTATAGCACCACATCTCAAATGCTTCGATTCTCTTCTGTTCCGGTTTTCCCACAGTCCATGTTTCACTACCATACAATGCTGTACTCCAGACGTACATCCTCAGAAATTTCTTCCTCAAATTAAGGCCGGTATTTGATATTAGTAGACTTCTCTTGGCCAGAAATGCCTTTTTTGCCATAGCGAGTCTGCTTTTGATGTCCTCCTTGCTCCGTCCGTCATTGGTTATTTTACTGCCTAGGTAGCAGAATTCCTTAACTTCATTGACTTCGTGACCATCAATCCTGATGTTAAGTTTCTCGCTGTTCTCATTTCTACTACTTCTCATTACCTTCGTCTTTCTCCGATTTACTCTCAAACCATACTGTGTACTCATTAGACTGTTCATTCCGTTCAGCAGATCATTTAATTCTTCTTCACTTTCACTCAGGATAGCAATGTCATCAGCGAATCGTATCATTGATATCCTTTGACTTTGTATTTTAATTCCACTCCTGAACCTTTCTTTTATTTCCATCATTGCTTGCTCGATGTACAGATTGAAGAGTAGGGCGAAAGGCTACAGCCTTGACTTACACCCGTCTTAATACGAGCACTTCGTTCTTGATCGTCCACTCTTATTATTCCCTCTTGGTTGTTGTACATATTGTATATGACCCGTCTCTCCCTATAGCTTACCCCTACTTTTTTCAGAATCTCGAACAGCTTGCACCATTTTATATTGTCGAACGCTTTTTCCAGGTCGACAAATCCTATGAAAGTGTCTTGATTTTTCTTTAGCCTTGCTTCCATTATTAGCCGTAACGTCAGAATTGCCTCTCTCGTCCCTCTACTTTTCCTAAAGCCAAACTGATCGTCACCTAGCGCATTCTCAATTTTCTTTTCCATTCTTCTGTATATTATTCTTGTAAGCAGCTTCGATGCATGAGCTGTTAAGCTGATTGTGCGATAATTCTCGCACTTGTCAGCTCTTGCCGTCTTCGGAATTGTGTGGATGATGCTTTTCCGAAAGTCAGACGGTATATCGCCAGACTCATATATTCTACACACCAACGTGAATAGTCGTTTTGTTGCCACTTCCCCCAATGATTTTAGAAATTCTGATGGAATGTTATCTATCCCTTCTGCCTTATTTGACCGTAAGTCCTCCAAAGCTCTTTTAAATTCCGATTCTAATACTGGATCCCCTATCTCTTCTAAATCGACTCCTGTTTCTTCTTCTATCACATCAGACAAATCTTTACCCTCATAGAGGCTTTCAATGTATTCTTTCCACCTATCTGCTCTCTCCTCTGCATTTAACAGTGGAATTCCCGTTGCACTCTTAATGTTACCACCGTTGCTTTTATTGTCACCAAAGGTTGTTTTGACTTTCCTGTATGCTGAGTCTGTCCTTCCGACAATCATATCCTTTTCGATGTCTTCACATTTTTCCTGCAGCCATTTCGTCTTAGCTTCCCTGCGCTTCCTATTTATTTCATTCCTCAGCGACTTGTATTTCTGTATTCCTGATTTTCCCGGAACATGTTTGTACTTCCTCCTTTCATCAATCAACTGAAGTATTTCTTCTGTTACCCATGGTTTCTTCGCAGCTACCTTCTTTGTACCTATGTTTTCCTTCCCAACTTCTATGATGGCCCTTTTTAGAGATGTTCATTCCTCTGCAACTGTACTGCCTACTGCGTTATTCCTTATTGCTGTATCTATAGCGTTAGAGAACTTCAAACGTATCTCGTCATTCCTTAGTACTTCCGTATCCCACTTCTTTGCGTATTGTTTTTTCCTGACTAATGTCTTGAACTTCAGCCTACTCTTCATCACTACTATATTGTGATCTGAGTCTATATCTGCTCCTGAGTACGCCTTACAATCCAGTATCTGATTTCGGAATCTCTATCTGACCATGATGTAATCTAATTGAAATCTTCCCTATCTCCCGGGATTTTCCAAGTATACCTCCTCCTCTTGTGATTCTTGAACAGGGTATTCGCTATTACTAGCTGAAACTTGTTACAGAACTCAATTAGTCTTTCTCCTCTTTAATTCCTTGTCCCAAGCCCATATTCTCCTGTAACCTTTTCTTCTACTCCTTCCCCTATAACTGCATTCCAGTCGCCCATGACTATTAGATTTTCGTCCCCCTTTAGTACTGCATTACCCTTTCAATATCCTCATACACTTTCTCTATCTGTTCATCTTCAGCTTGCGACGTCGGCATGTATACCTGAACTATCGTTGTCGGAGTTGGTCTGCTGTCGATTCTGATTAGAACAACCCGGTCACTGAACTGTTCGCAGTAACACACCCTCTGCCCAACCTTCCTATTCATAACGAATCCTACACCTGTTATACCATTTTCTGCTGCTGTTGATATTACCCGATACTCATCTGACCAGAAATACTTGTCTTCTTTCCACTTCACTTCACTGACCTCTACTATATCTAGATTGAGCCTTTGCATATCCCTTTTCAGATTTTCTAGTTTCCCTACCACGTTCAAGCTTCTGACATTCCACGCCCCGACTCGTAGAACGTTATCCTTTCGTTGATTATTCAATCTTTTTCTCATGGTAACCTCCCCCTTGGCAGTCCCTTCCCGGAGATTCGAATGGGGGACTATTCCGTAATCTTTTGCCAATGGAGAGATCATCATGACACTTCTTCAGTTACAGGCCACATGTCTTGTGGATACACGTTACGTGTCTTTAATGCAGTGGTTTCCATTGTCTTCTGCATACTCATGTCGTTGATCATTGCTGATTCTTCCGACTTTAGGGGCAATTTCTCACCCCTAGGACAAGAGAGTGCCCTGAACCTCTATCCGCTCCTCCGCCCTCTTTGACAAGGCCGTTGGCAGAATGGGGCTGACTTCTTATGCCGGAAGTCTTCGGCCGCCAATGCTGATTATTTATCAAAATTCAGGCAGTGGCGGGGATCGAACCCGTGACCCCTAGACCACGGGTCTTTTTGTACCTACGTGAAACTCATGTGAAAGGGACCAATCGCTCAGGTTAGGACGCAGCAGTGCGACGTGGAAATCCATATTAGTGAAGCACAACAAACAGACCCTCACCGCAGAGGCCAATTTAGGACGATAATGGTCTCGGCTCTTGCCTCTGTGCATTTCTAAGGCAGGTGGAAAAGATCCTCTGCATAGAAGTTTTAGTATAAACTCGGATCACGTGATCCTGTCGTGAATAGAGCATGGGGTTCATATGTAAAACGTAAATGTAATAACAATAACTCAGAAGCTGATTGAACACAAAAGAGGAAAGGCGATGTTATTTTGATGCAGAAGTTTAATAGGAAAATTCTGATTGTCTCGAACAAGCAAGTACAGAATGTACTGAGCGCTTCCATTGACCAGCACCAGTGTTGGTGCAAGGCAAGGCTGTGGTACAATGGACGAAGTTCTTGACAATATAAGTCAATCGTGGATGAATATTGGAGCCTCTCTTCTCTCGAGAGGTGTCGAGTGTTGCACGGGACACTTAACACCCTGTGGTGATGCAGAGAGAGGTTTTTTCTGAGAACATCTTTGGTTCTATACGCTCCGTTTCGGCCATATTTGTGGTGAATCCCTCATAGATCTCCAAAGCGGAGTAAAGAGATGAGTCTTCCTGCAAGAACTTTGAGAGCAATATTGTACACGTTGCCCAGCCTTGGCGAGTGTACAGAGTCATTTTATCTTAGCTTGGGGACACATGCAGTCTTCTACTGCTTGGAAACTTTGGGAAGGTTTCAACTGATTAAATTCACTCAGAGACCAGTTGATAGTACAAGACAGATCATTTTACTTATTCTGATCGTCACTAAACTGGCACACAATATTTTTTAGCGCAACGCAGTCTGACTTTCAAAAAGCCCCACAAAAGAATGACCCTGACTAACAATAACCTATACTTTTCATGAATCACTTGCCTCACAAAAATCTTCGTTACTCGAACTACTGCAATACAGCGAGAGCCAAATACTGCCAGCTAAATAAAAGATACTAACTATAGAAGGCACTAACTACTGATAGGCATAGTTAGCAAATGAAAGATTTTGATAGAGAACAAACAATGTATTTACCTTAATAGTGTACAAAAGTCATCATGTATATCTATCAGTTCATGACAACCATCTTTACAACTTTTCCTGTTTCTGGTGGGCACACGTCCAGATCGTCCGCTTATAGTAACCTCTCAAAATTCTGGCATCTCTCTCCCCACGGCCACCAATGCTGGCAGCTCACCTCCAACTGCCCAACGCTACGGGCTGTTCACATCCAACTGCCTAACACTCCAATACCGAATATTCCAACAATGAGTCCAACCAGCCACAGACTGCACACAACGCAGCCAGTGATTGTCATACAGAGCGAAAAAAATGGTTCAAATGGCTCTGAGCACTGAGGTCATCAGTCCCCTAGAACTTAGAACTACTTAAACCTAACTAACCTAAGGACGTCACACACACCCATGCCCGAGGCAGGATTCGAACCTGCGACCGTAGCGGTCGCGTGGTTCCAGACTGTAGCGCCTAGAACCGCTCGACCACATCGGCCGGCCATACAGAGCGCTACGTGGCGTTACCAACATTAAAACCTAAAGAGCCTACTTACAATTGGAATACATCCAGCAAATAAGTGAGGACGTGGGCTGCAACTGCTGCTCTACATTGAATTGGTTGGCGCAGGAGAGGAATTCGTGGCTGTGTCTCATCAAACCAGTCAGAAGAGTGATAACTCAAAATAAATAAATATAATAAATAAATAGAGTCCATCACAAACACTTCTGAACAAATTACCAACATCTGGCACCATATGTGCATCTAATATTATTTCCGAGTACTAAATAAATATCAGCTGCTGTTGTTGCTACTAGCTGTGTCGAATAGTTAAGTAATTTCTTTTCTGATCCCAAGTCTGGATAAAGGGGTATTGTTGGTGTACAAAGCAGTTACGAAAGTTTAGCCATAGATGGTGTTGAGTCAACCATTAGGGCTCAGTGCCCTGTCAGAAACAATGAGATGGACTAAAATTAATTTCGTGATTAAATTAGACGTCTGCAAAGAAGTAATTACCCCACCGCCTAGTAAAGATTCTGAGTTGTTTCGGCCAACAGATCCTCATACACCGAGAGCATTATTCTGGAATCTATAGGAATTTTTCATCTCTTCAGCCGAACGCATACCCTACATGTTGTTGTTGTGGTCTTCAGTCCTGAGACTGGTTTGATGCAGCTCTCCATGCTACTCTATCCTGTGCAAGCTTCTTCATCTCCCAGTACTTACTGCAACCTACATCCGTCTGAATTTGCTTAGTGTATTCATCTCTTGGTCTCCCTCTACGATTTTTACCCTCCACGCAAACCTCCAATACTAAATTGGTGATCCCTTGATGCCTCAGAACATGTCCTACCAACCAGTCCCTTCTTCTGGTCAAGTTGTGCCACAAACTCTTCTTCTCCCCAATTCTATTCAATACCTCCTCATTAGTTATGTGATCTACCCATCTAATCTTCAGCATTCTTCTGTAGCATCGCATTTCGAAAGCTTCTATTCTCTTCTTGTCCAAACTATTAATCGTAAATATTTCACTTCCATACATGGCTACACTCCATACAAATACTTTCAGAAACGACTTCCTGATGCTTAAATCTATACTCGATGTTAACAAATTTCTCTTCTTCAGAAACGCTTTCCTTGCCATTGCCAGTCTACATTTTATATCCTCTCTACTTCGACCATCATCAGTTATTTTGCTCCCCAAATAGCAAAGCTCCTTTACTACTCTAAGTGTCTCATTTCCTAATCTAACTCCCTCAGCATCACCCGACTTAATTCGACTACATTCCATTGTCCTTGTTTTGCTTTTGTTGATGTTCATCTTATATCCTCCTTTAAACACACTGTCCATTCCGTTCAACTGCTCTTCCAAGTCCTTTGCTGTGACAGAATTATAATGTCATCGGCGAACTTCAAAGTTTTTATTTCTTCTCGATGGATTTTAATACCTACTCCGAATTTTTCTTTTGTTTCCTTTACTGCTTGCTCAGTATACAGATTGAATAACATCGGGGAGAGGCTGCAACCCTGTCTCACTCCCTTCCCAAGCGCTGCTTCTCTTTCATGCCCCTCGACTCTTACAACTGCCATCTGGTTTCTATACAAATTGTAAATAGCCATTCGCTCCCTGTGTTTTATACCTGCCACCTTTAGAATTTGAAAGAGAGTATTCCAGTCAACATTGTCAAAAGCTTTCTCTAAGTCTACAAATGCTAGAAACGTAGGTTTGCCTTTCCTTAATCTACTTTCTAAGATAAGTCGTAGGGTCAGTATTGCCTCACGTGTTCCAACATTTCTACGGAATCCAAACTGATCTTCCCCGAAGTCGTCTTCTACCAGTTTTATCATTCGTCTGTAAAGAATTCGTGTTAGTATTTTGCAGCTGTGACTTATTAAACTGATAGTTTGGTGATTTTCACATCTGTTAACACCTGCTTTCTTTGGGATTGGAATAATTATATTCTTCTTGAAGTCTGAGGGTATTTCGCCTGTCTGATACATCTTGCTCACCAGACGGTAGAGTTTTGTCGGGACTGGCTCTCCCAAGGCCGTCAGTAGTTCCAATGGAATGTTGTCTACTCCGGGGGCCTTGTTTCGACTCAGATCTTTCAGTGCACTGTCAAACTCTTCACGCAGTATCATATCTCCCATTTCATCCTCATCTACACCCTCTTCCATTTCCATAGTATTGTCCTCAAGTACATCGCCCTTGTATAGACCCTCTATATACTCCTTCCACCTTTCTGCTTTCCCTTCTTTGCTTAGAACTGGATTTCCATCTGAGCTCTTGATATTCATCTCTTTTCTCCAAAGGTCTCTTTAATTTTCCTGCAGGCAGTATCCATCTTACCCCTAGTGAGATAAGCCTCTACATTCTTACATTTGTCCTCTAGCCAACCCTGCTTACCCATTTTGCACTTCCTGTTGATCTCATTTTTGAGATGTTTGTGTGCCTGCTTCATTAACTGCGTTTTTATATTTTATCCTTTCATCAATTAAATTCAATATTTCTTCTGTTACCCAAGGATTCCTACCAGCCCTAGTCTTTTTACCTACTTCATCCCTCAGAGCTATCCATTCTTCTTCTACTATATTTCGTTCCGCCATTCCTGCAATTGTTCCCTTATGCTCTCCATGAAACTCTGTACAACCTCTGGTTTAGTCAGTTTATCCAGGTCCCATCTCCTTAAATTCCCACCTTTTTGCAGTTTCTTCAGTTTTAATCTACAGTTCATAACAAATAGATTGTGGTCAGAGTCCACATCTGCCCCTGGATATGTCTTACAATTTCAAACCTGGTTCCTAAATCTCTGTCTTACCATTATATAATCTATTTGATACCTTCTAGTATCTCCAGGCTTTTTCCATGTATACAACCTTCTTTTATGATTCTTGAACCAAGTATAAGCTCTGATTAAGTTATGCTCTGTGCAAAATTCTACCAGACGGCTTCCTCTTTCATTTCTTAGCCCCAATCCATGTTCACCTATTATGTTTCCTTCTCTTCCTTTTCCTGCTCTCGAATTCCAGTTACCGATGACTATTAAATTTTCGTCTCCCTTTACTACCTGAATAATTTCTTTTATCTCATCATACATTTCATCAATTTCTTCATCATCTGCAGAGCTAGTTGGTATATAAACTTATACTACTGTAGTAGGCATGGGCTTCGTGTCTATCTTGGCTACAATAATGCGTTCACTATGCTGTTGGTAGTAGCTTACCCGCACTCCTATTTTTTTTATTCATTATTAAACCTACTCCTGCATTACCCCTATTTGATTTTGTATTTATAACCCTGTATTCACCTGACCAAAAGTCTTGTTCCTCCTGCTTCACAAATTCCGACTATATCTAACTTTAACCTATCCATTTCCCTTTTTAAATTTTCTAACCTACCTGCCCGATGAAGGGATCTGACATTCCACGCTCCGATCCGTAGAACGCCAGTTTTCTTTCTCCTGATAACGACGTCCTCTTGAGTAGTCTCCGCCCAGAGATCGGAATGGGGGACTATTTAACCTCCGGAATATTTTACCCAAGAGGACGCCATCATCATTTAACCATACAGTGAAGCTGCATGCCCTCGGGAAAAATTACGGCTGTAGTTTCCCCTTGCTTTCAACCGTTCGCAGTACCACAACAGCAAGGTTGTTTTGGTTAGTGTTACAAGGCCAGATCAGTCAATAATCCAGACTGTTGCCTCTGCAACTACTGAAAAGACTGCTGCCCCTCTTCGGGAACCACACGTTTGCCTGACCTCTCAACAGATACCCCTCCGTTGTGGTTGCACCTACGATACGGACATCTGTATCGCTGAGGCACGCAAGCCTCCCCACCAACGGCAAGGTCCATGGTTCATGAGATATAAATATCATAGCATTACAAAAATGGCTAAACTATAGCAAGTAATCGGTGTAGTAGAGAAATGTATACTAAAATCTCAACACTACGAGAGATTTGCG
Organism: Schistocerca cancellata; assembly: GCF_023864275.1. Taxonomy (NCBI): domain Eukaryota; kingdom Metazoa; phylum Arthropoda; class Insecta; order Orthoptera; family Acrididae; genus Schistocerca; species Schistocerca cancellata. The sequence continues at coordinate 803,392,530 of NC_064627.1, read as the reverse complement.
ACACAGCTCAAACAATTTTGAATCAGAAAATTTGAGTCTCTGTAAATGGCAACCAGTCACCACTGCTTTCAACGAACTACCACTGTTTGGACCTGCAGGGAAAATACCATAAAGACAGTGTTAAATCCGACATCTTCTTCTGCAAGAATGTCGCTTATTCCCATGAAACGAGCAAAAAGTACATAACAGGCATCAGTGGCAACTCTTCCACAAACAGCTGCTATTGGAAAACACAAGGGAAAGCAAATAATATATGAGTATTTCAAGAAGAAGTAATAATTACAATTATAATGAAAAATAGGAAAATATCGCTGGGAGACATCGATGCACAAACTGATGAAGAAACAAAATTTATGTGAACAATGCCTGTACGGTACGCAGAATGTCGAAGAACAAACAATAATGGTGATATATGATTTGATCTCTGTCAAACTGTTAACAAAGAACAGTCAGTACACTTCTCGATAATTTCTGTCAAGAAAGAAACTAGGTTATCGTGCAACTGACATCATGGAGAATTTCAAATGAATCATTTGACAATCACCACGTGCAATTAAATGTAAACTGTGCCTATTAAAGTAAATGAGGAATATTACACTTGGATCAACACCTATCTGCAGCAAAAACAGCGTCTCACAATCAGCCAAACAAGTCTCAAGTGCAGACACCCATGCTAAAATCTTTGCAGCAAAGCTGGAAACTTTCCTTGCAAAATTCATCTTTGTCGATGTTATCTGATGGAATGGATTCAGACTCAGTATATTACACAACAGTTTGTAAAAAGTGAAACACTCAGAAGCAAAGTTCTGCAACACGGTACGATAAGAAGACGTGACTCGACAGGTCACTGTTACCCAACGCTCAATCGGTGTGGATCCGTCATACGAAGTGGAAACGTGTAACCAAGTGCCGCTGTGCCTCGTCGACATCGCGTAGTGGAATACCGGCATGTGAGTGCGTGCGAACGGGGCAGATTGACTTGAGTCTGGGAGGCAAGTCTGTCGTTCTATGACACAGCGGCTCCTTCAGGGCCCGCTGTTTCAACAGTCAGGCGTATGTGGAGAATGGCCGTAGACAGGGTCGACAGAAGTACTGGACGACACAATATTACCGCAGAGCAAGACGACCGCCATCTTGTCCGCTTGGCCGTGTCGGACAAAACAGCTTCGTCCACAGTGTTGGCATGACTTTGGAACATTGCAAGAGGTGTGATAGTGTCTGTGCCGACGTTTGGACGCCTTCCTCTGCGGTCGGGACCTATGGCACGCTTGTCATTGCGTCGGCTTCCATTCACCAGAACACACCACAGACTGCAATTGGGGCCAACATTGGCGTACTGAGTGACAAAATGTAGTGTTTCCCCACTTCTACTTGTCTTATGGTGATGGCCGCATATGCATTCGATGTCGCCGTGGTGAACAAGTCAGGCAGACTGTAGTGTTGCGCGGCATAGCGGACAATCGCCAAGAGTAATAGCACAGGTTGTAGTGGGACGAAATTGAAGCGTCACCCATCCACCAGTGTCAGCCCAGTTTGCAGGTGAATATAAGTTTAATTTAGTTTTGTTTATGTATTTTTGTAATATTTTGTAATGGTTGTGAATTGTCTAAAGTTTTGTATTTTTTTATGTTTCATGTACGGAGAGAGCGGCGCAACGAACGGAGACAGCATCTTCGCTGCCGGGACCAGAGAGAAAATTGCTGGCCACTATACGTCGCGGGTCGACAGCCAAAGAGCGACAGAAGATCCTGGAACCGAGTTGTTGCGTCGTGCTTCTAAAATTAAAATAATTGAGATTTTGTAATGTTTTGTACAACAATGATATAATAGGAAGTTTAATCTTATTGAAAATGTTAGTTTTGTCTCGTCAAGGCTCAGGTTCACGCCTGTATGTAGGAAGATAATAAACTAGCGGATGCTACTAAAGTTGAAACACGTGTTCCGAGGATTTATTTATGAAGAATTATGTGAATGAATTAATAATATATTTAACAAGATTATTGAATTTTGACAGCGTTCATCGCGACTTTGAATCTCAAAAGTTTATTCACTGTGGTTCTAATATCGATTAAATCAGATAACGTATATCAATATAATTTCTGAGGAGAATCAAACGACATCTAAAATTGAAAAAGTTTACGCAAACCAATTGGCCCGAGTGACGTAATTCTGTGCAAACGATTCAAATGATGATTTACAGTTTCGTTCAAGAACCATTCTGAGACAACTTAAAAAGAATATAAATAATTTTGATGTGGGTTGTAACTGACGTAGGTGACGAAGTCTACACATGGTCATATGTCGAAAGAAAATCATTTATAAAGAACTTACGTCGTTACACTACATTGTGGCGACCTTAAAAACAGGACTTGTGTGCAACTAAGGCACACAGGTACGAAACAAGTAAAACATCAAGAGTTCTTCGGAAGTCAACGAGGGTCTTCCTGGAGCCTTTACCAGCCAGCGGCGACTTCGCGAGTGTGGGCATCTGACGGAGCGCAGCCAAGCAGTACGGTCACGCAGTTATTGTACGAGAAGGCGCATCTGTTGGGCAGCAGCTGAACGCTGCAAACCCCGACAACCTTTTTTCTCCTAAACTAACAGGCCCAGTACGTCAGCTGGGGGGCGTTCCTCCGGCTGGTGTTAGAGTTGTTGCTGAGGGCTTCGCCTGTCAACGGTGGGACGGGGGTGGTTGCAGCCAGTGACGTCTCCGGTGTTCGACTCAGCGTCCTTCCGGTTGCGGAAGCGGGGTCGCAGCATCTCAGCGGCTGCATCGACGGCTGTTACTTCTGCAGGCCATAGCAGCACACTGATCACTGAGAACTACAAACTACAATATTAGTGTCCAGTGAGTTTGTTTCAAGTTGGAAGTGGAGTGTTGTACATAGTGTGCTTTTATAGGATTGTTGATTACAAGTCTGCGTGTGTAACTAGTTAATATCTTACAATAATGTCGGGAAGTGAAATGTCAGACGAAGAGCAATCTATGTCCGATAGGAGCATGAGATCCCTTTTTAGGGCGATTGCTAAATTAAAACAATCTAACGAAGAATCCATTGCTAGATTAACAGAGGAACTAAAACCGGAATTAAAACAGTCTAACGAAGAATCTACTGCTAGATTAAAAGAGGAATTAAAACAGTCTAACGAAGAATCTATTACTAGATTAAAACAGTCTAACGAAGAATCTACTGCTAGATTAAAAGAGGAACTAAAACAGGAATTAAAACAGTCTAACGAGGAATCTACTGCTAGATTAAAAGGTGAGCCAACAAAATCTACAAACAGGTTACAGGAATATCTTAATGAAACCAGTCGAGAATTAAGTGATAAAATAGAGGCTTCTAAAGTTGAAATGCAGGAAAAACTAGTAGGACTTAGTAATAAGATTGCTGGTAATTGTAAAAGGTTAGAAGAACATATCCAGGAATCACGTGAGGAAAAAGCTCGCATGCGAAATGATATTACTGACTTAACCGAGAGACTAGATAATGTCAATATCTTAGTTGTAAATGAAATACAGAAAAATAGCGATAAGTTACGAGATGAATTTTCTATGCAAACAGAAACTGTTCGTAGAGAATTATTAGAATCTATTAAAGAGGTCTCTACCAAACCTGTAGAGATTTCTTCAATAGATAATGTAGAATTAGAGACATTAACTCATCAAGTAGAAAAAGATCATACTGAAATAGAAAACATGAAATGTTTAATTACCGAAATATGCGGTAACCTTGAGACTTCCAAAGATAATAACATTGACGAAGGTACAGAGCGTTCACATCGTGAACACGGTGAAGGATCGATATTGGCTAATCGCGTATCCAATACAGAAATGCGAATACAGGAAATTACTAAACGGTTATCGGAATTAGATAATAATGAAAACATTTCAGGTAGTAGAAGCAATAAAGTAATCAGAGACAACAGTCGCATCGAGTTTGCTAGCTCGGACGACAACAATACGAATAAAGAAATCACGGCAAGCCAATCCGATGCAACTCCGTCTCTGCAATCTAAACAAAATCCAACTATGTTGTCTCTCGCAGAATGTTGGGATGATATAATGACAAATTCAAATGTAGCAAGTCGATTTCCTGTATTCAAACCAGGAGGCGAACTTCACCCTATAATATTTATAAAAGCTTATGAGACATCATTCTCTCCTAAATGGAGTAATGAAAAACGGATTCAATTTGTAATAGGACATTTAGAAGCAGAAGCTGCGGAATGGGCAGTACTGCATAGAACTGAATTTAGGGACTGGGATGATTTTGTTAAGCAGTTTAAACAAAATTATTGGTCAAGAGGAAAACAACAACGCTTAACTTTAGAGTTGTTAGACGTACCTCCTTATTCTAAACGGTGGGGAGGTTATAGGAATTATTTCGAATGGCATTTAAACCGTGCTAAATTAATTGAGGAACCAATTATTGAAAGTCACCTAATACGAGTCCTAATTAGTGGATTACCGTTTTATGTAAAGGAAAGAAAAATGTTATTCTACGAATTATCCATCCGAACGAGAAAAGGTGATCGTGTATTAGTACGATCTCATCCTAAAAGTTCGAAGATCAGTAAGGAATGTAGAAAATTCTTCTTTATCTTTGAAGGTCCATATGTTGTACATAAGATTGTACATCCCAAAGCGTTACTTATTATGGAACCTTCATCAGGTGTAATTAAAGGATTATATAGTGTCGATCAAATGAAACCCTTCATTCCTAAATAAGTTAATATTTAGTATATGTTACATACGGAAGAGCGTTCATAGTTTATTTATGTGAAGTTTTTCGTGATAGTTACGTGTTATTTTAAAGAAATGACAGGAAGCTTAAACAAGTGTTCTACAATAATCTACCGGTACTTCAAAAAGAGAAAGATAACTAAAAGGGGATTTATATGGAAGAAATTTTGTTATTAGGTCAGAAGGAATTTTGTATATTTTTATATTTACTCGGATAGTAGGAAACAAAGGGGATGGTTAATAATTTTAGGGACCATGGGCGTCCAGAGCTATATGGCTCACGAGAACATAGCAGAGTGCCTTTAATAGAGGTTTGTAATAGTGTTAATATAGAACACACCAAACGGGGCTCTCACGCCTGTTTCTCCTAAATAAATTGCCATTACCCAACAAGGTGTCCGAAGGCAAAGAAAGCCGTGCCGAGATTCTAAAGAAAGTTTTGCTTGATTTCTTTTTGACCTCAGGCATAAATAAGGCATTAGGGAAAAGAATGACGTAAAGTAAATAGTACTATTAGTTATTGTGAGAAACTTATTAGTAATATACATTTTTGGAAAGAATAACTCTAGTAAATGAATAAAACAAACTAATTTATCACAATTTGAACGCTCTGTCCTAATGTAACAACGTTAAAGAACGTACTAAATTATTATTTATTAGCAACTATTAAATGAAAAGGAGTAATCTCCATATATTCGGTTATGAATTACCATAATAGCACAGTTAAGAATAAATGACAAATAGTCACAACAATATCGCAGTAAAAGGATTAAATCTATCTAAGAGCAAGGACTCTAGATTACGTAAAATGTGAGGAAAATGTATTAACAATTAAATATTGTTTATAGAAAAGTTTTATTTTCGGTTAAAACCTGACAAACTGAGCTTGTGGGTGGGGTATGTAGTGGGACGAAATTGAAGCGTCACCCATCCACCAGTGTCAGCCCAGTTTGCAAGTGAATATAAGTTTAATTTAGTTTTGTTTATGTATTTTTGTAATATTTTGTAATGGTTGTGAATTGTCTAAAGTTTTGTATTTTTTTATGTTTCATGTGCGGAGAGAGCGGCGCAACGAACGGAGACAGCATCTTCGCTGCCGGGACCAGAGAGAAAATTGCTGGCCACTATACGTTGCGGGTCGACAGCCAAAGAGCGACAGAAGATCCTGGAACCGAGTTGTTGCGTCGTGCTTCTAAAATTAAAATAATTGAGATTTTGTAATGTTTTGTACAACAATGATATAATAGGAAGTTTAATCTTATTGAAAATGTTAGTTTTGTCTCGTCAAGGCTCAGGTTCACGCCTGTATGTAGGAAGATAATAAACTAGCGGATGCTACTAAAGTTGAAATACGTGTTCCGAGGATTTATTTATGAAGAATTATGTGAATGAATTAATAATATATTTAACAAGATTATTGAATTTTGACAGCGTTCATCGCGACTTTGAATCTCAAAAGTTTATTCACTGTGGTTGTAATATCGATTAAATCAGATAACGTATATCAATATAATTTCTGAGGAGAAACAAACGACATCTAAAATTGAAAAAGTTTACGCAAACCAATTGGCCCGAGTGACGTAATTCTGTGCAAACGATGCAAATGATGTTTTACAGTTTCATTCAAGAACCATTCTGAGACAATTTAAAAAGAATATAAATAATTTTGATGTGGGTTGTAACTGACGTAGGTGACGAAGTCTACACATGATCATATGTCGAAAGAAAATCATTTATAAAGAACTTACGTCGTTACACTACAAGGTCTAAATGGTTCAAATGGCTCTGAGCACTATGGGACTTAACATCTGTGGTCATCAGTCCCCTAGAATTTAGAACTACTTAAACCTAACTAACCTAAGGACATCACACACATCCATGCCCGAAGCAGGATTCGAACCTGCGACCGTAGCAGTCGCGCGGTTCCGGACTGAGCGCCTAGAACCGCTAGACCACCGCGGCCGGCAGCACAGGTCTGCTACTAAAAAACCGCATAGGATTTTTTAACATTTTCTTGTAGATTTTGACCTCCCAAAAACAGGAATAATATTCAAAAAATTCTACCACATAGGTTTTTATGTATATTGCAGTATTTACGTTCATTAGTAATAAATCTATGTGTGTTTTTTTAATTTAATAATTACTAAAAATTATATCAATTATAATTGATAAAATAAACTTAAATTTAAAAAATTTACAGTGTTAACTATTCTTTTTTACCACTTGCAGATTTTACCGTGAACTTCTGGGCGTCAGAGACAAATGCAAACAGTCTTATTGTTCAGTTTTATCGTGTTGCGACAAGTCAAATGACGATTTGTATCTCGTATGAAATGAAGAGGAACTCTCAGTAGACATACTGCTATTCAAGTGAAAAGTGCTATTGTTTCTGTCTAGTCATGGCTACAAGAGGTTGAGTTATTTCTCCAAACAGTTTTTGTTCTATCTGTGGTGAATACACTATTAAAAGCCAACAGAGAAGCATAAGTGATTTTGCGAGGAAAGTTTATTTTGCTTGCTTTAAATTAAAACTTGGTGGTCAAGATAAACCATGAGCCCCGCATAAGGTGTGTAGAAGATAAGAAGATCTTTGTTTGTGGTTTAAGGTTAAGAAAAATGCATTTCGATTTGGAATTCCTATGATATGGCGTGAGCAGAAAAATCATACCACTGATTGCTACTTATGTTCAATTGACGTAAAGGGATTCAATTCAAAAAACAAAAGAAGGGTAAGTTATCCTACCCTTGACTCAGCTATACGTCCAGTGCCCCATAGGTCTGAAATATCTATCCCACAGCCACCTTGCAGTTTGGATGAATACCCGAGTGAATTGGAGGACGAAGTTACACTACCTCCTGAGGGTGAACCAAGTTCAGATTTTTCTTCAGACGAAGATGAAAGGCCTCAACTATTTTCTCAAAGTGAGCTCAATGATCTAGTAAGAGATTTAGGTCTTTCAAAAGGTGCAGCCAACTGTTAGGTTCCAGATTAAAAAATAAAAACCTTTTATCATCTCGCACATAATTTTGATGGTACAGACAAAATGGTTCAAATGGCTCTTAGCACTATGGGACTTAACTTCTGAGGTCATCAGTCCCCTAGAACTTAGAACTACTTAAACCTACCTAACATAAGGACATCACACACATCCATGCCCGAGGCAGGACCGTAGCGGTCACGCGGTTCCAGACTGTAGCGCCTAGAACCGATCGGCCACTCCGGCCGGCTGGTAAAGACACCAAGAAAAAGAATTTACCCAGTTTTTCTCAAAAGAAGGAAATTTAGTTTTTTGCAATGATGTGGAAGGACTCATGCATTGCTTCGATATGCAGTATGACTCGTCTGAATGACGCCTATTCATTCATTCATCCAAAAATAGTCTTAAAGTAGTATTATTGCACAATGGAAATAAATTTACATCGCTTCCGATGGGACGATCTGTGCATATAGACGAAAGCTATAACGATTTGGCCATTATCCTGGAAAAAATCAAATATCAGTCCCGTCAGTGGATGGTTTGTGGGGACTGCAAAATACTCACGATGCTTTTGGCTCAGCAGTCAGGCTATGCTAAATACCCATGCTTCTCATGCTTGTGGGACAGTAGAGCCAGAGAACACCACTGGACTAAAAGTGATTGGCCACCCCGAGAAACTTTAAAACCTGGAGAGAAAAATGTTATCAGTAGCGCTTTGGTACGACCAGAAAAGGTTTTGTTGCCCACTGTTCATATCAAATTGGGGTTGATGAAACAATCTGTAAAATCGCAGCAAAAGGATGGAGACTGTTTTAAATATCTATGTACAAAATTCTCGAAGCTGTCAGAAGCAAAGTTGAAAGAGGGATTGTTCACTGGCCCCAACATAAGAAAACTTTTAACCAAAACCCTCTTTGTGGAAAGTATGAATGAGAAGGAAAAAGAAGCTTGGGTATTGTTCAAGGATGTAGTGCGAAAGTTTTTGGGAAATACTAAGGATCCTAACTACAAAACCATTGTTCAACGGATGCTAGCAACATACGAAGCTCCGGGGTGCAAGATGAGCTTAAGGACCATTTTTTACACTCAGACATGGACAGTTTTCCTGAAATCCTGGGAACTTACAGTGAAGAACAGGGAGAGCGGTTTCAACAGGATGCCCGTGATATCGAGAGACGGTACCAAGGAAGATGGGATGTCACTATGCTTGCTGACTACTGTTGGATGCTTAAGCGGGAAACTAAAGACGGAAATCGAAGGACTCGGCGAAGTATTAAGGAAAAGAAGAAAAGGTTTCACAAAAAACATGAATAAGTATAATATTGTTAATATACACTCCTGGAAATGGAAAAAAGAACACATTGACACTGGTGTGTCAGACCCACCATACTTGCTCTGGACACTGCGAGAGGGCTGTACAAGCAATGATCACACGCACGGCACAGCGGACACACCAGGAACCGCGGTGTTGGCCGTCGAATGGCGCTAGCTGCGCAGCATTTGTGCACCGCCGCCGTCAGTGTCAGCCAGTTTGCCGTGGCATACGGAGCTCCATCGCAGTCTTTAACACTGGTTAAAGACGCGACAGCGTGGACGTGAACCGTATGTGCAGTTGACGGACTTTGAGCGAGGGCGTATAGTGGGCATGCGGGAGGCCGGGTGGACGTACCGCCGAATTGCTCAACACGTGGGGCGTGAGGTCTCCACAGTACATCGATGTTGTCGCCAGTGGTCGGCGGAAGGTGCACGTGCCCGTCGACCTGGGACCGGACCGCAGCGACGCACGGATGCACGCCAAGACCGTAGGATCCTACGCAGTGCCGTAGGGGACCACACCGCCACTTCCCAGCAAATTAGGGACACTGTTGCTCCTGGGGTATCGGCGAGGACCATTCGCAACCGTCTCCATGAAGCTGGGCTACGGTCCCGCACACCGTTAGGCCGTCTTCCGCTCACGCCCCAACATCGTGCAGCCCGCCTCCAGTGGTGTCGCGACAGGCGTGAATGGAGGGACGAATGGAGACGTGTCGTCTTCAGCGATGAGAGTCGCTGCTGCCTTGGTGCCAATGATGATCGTATGCGTGTTTGGCGCCGTGCAGGTAAGCGCCACAATCAGGACTGCATACGACCGAGGCACACAGGGCCAACACCCGGCCTCATGGTGTGGGGAGCGATCTCCTACACTGGCCGTACACCACTGGTGATCGTCGAGGGGACACTGAATAGTGCACGGTACATCTAAACCGTCATCGAACCCATCGTTCTACCATTCCTAGACCGGCAAGGGAACTTGCTGTTCCAACAGGACAATGCACGTCCGCATGTATCCCGTGCCACCCAACGTGCACTAGAAGGTGTAAGTCAACTACCCTGGCCAGCAAGATCTCCGGATCTGTCCCCCATTGAGCATGTTTGGGACTGGATGAAGCGTCGTCTCACGCGGTCTGCACGTCCAGCACGAACGCTGGTCCAACTGAGGCGCCAGGTGGAAATGGCATGGCAAGCCGTTCCACAGGACTACATCCAGCATCTCTACGATCGTCTCCATGGGAGAATAGCAGCCAGCATTGCTGCAAAAGGTGGATATATACTGTACTAGTGCCGACATTGTGCATGCTCTGTTGCCTGTGTCTATGTGCCTGTGGTTCTGTCAGTGTTATCATGTGATGTATCTGACCCCAGGAATGTGTCAATAAAGTTTCCCCTTCCTGGGACAATGAATTCACGGTGTTCTTATTTCAATTTCCAGGAGTGTATGTCTCAAAATAATGTTTCATTGGTTGTAAAAAATATTATGTTTGATAATTTTGAATAAACGAGTGCTTTTACCAATTTTTTGTGTTTGAATTTGCAAAAAAAAAAAATCCTTATGTGATAGAAGAAAATGGAAATCACTTCTGAAATCAGTGCATTCTAAAACATATAATTCAGTAAAAATATTTCAAGCAGCTTTCAAAAAAATTGTTTTGCAGACCTGTGTAGTTTGAGGCGTCATTCCCTGTAACACGTGATCCTGCCTCCTACTTCTTGAGCCCTGTGTGAACTACTGCTGCATCGGGGAGGTTTTTACAGCCCGAGTCACTGTCCTTCCCGCTGGTTGTTTCCCATGCCATATTTCAGCAGGGCAACGCCTGGTACATGTGACGAAGAATGTGTAAACCTTCTTTGAAGAACGACGGCTACTACTTCTTCCCTTGCCTGCGCATTTGCCTGAAATGTCACCCATCGAACATGTATGGGGTCTAGTCGGTCGGTAACTCGTTCGTTCAGGTCCTTCCGCGGCTTTGTGGACGTGCTTACAAACCGCATGGGAGAGTATTCCCCGACAGCATACTCAGGATCTCTTTGATTCCGTGCCAAGACATCTATCAACTGTGATTGCAGCACGTGCTGTCGCTACACTGCACAGAATTTCCACAGTCGCCTTGCATGTACACGTCTGTAACGTTAATCATTCGTGTAGTATCACGTGCCTTATCAGTGGAATAAATTTCATTGTGATCACCTGGTTCTGGTATTTCACTTTTTTCAAACCGTAGTGTAGGCATCCCAAATATTGTATCTGCATCATCAATAAGAAAACATGGGTGCTAAGATGACACCTCTGACAAGGCTACAGATTAAAAACTTAAAACAATGCCTCTACGGGACTTTCACAATTCTGAAATCAAGAATCCCTCATAATTTGGAAACAATTTTTTATCATCTTCAGAACAGAATAAAATGAAAACAGAGGTTTAAAATATCCAGAGCAGAAAACGTAAATACGAACGTAGCCACCTACGCTAATACATAATTTACAAACTATTAAGCCGCGAAATGAAGATGTAGTAAATGATGAGATGTTGAAAATTGGTGCTTCCCTCTATCTTTCATTCAGATTGAAAATCATGAAGCGACCCACACCCAGTACAATATTCTAGGGAAGTTGGCGGATAACCCCGGCATGCTAAATGTGGAACATAACTCGCCCACGTCTGCTAAAATAGGCCTCTTCTTTTGGCACCACTGCGGAACGCACAGAATGGCCGCCAGAAAAATGTGTAACTAATATAAACGTCACGAGTCAGAGTTACGAAATACTTTTGGTTCCTTTCCTGTGTCGCTATATTCAACTGGTCACTCGTAGCACAGCGACCATTTCATGAAGGTAGAGTCTAGAGTTCGATCCACGCTCGTTACGAATTGGTTCCTCATTAAGTCACGAATGTTGTGAATTTAGTGATTATGACGTAGTGAGATCGTCTTGTTGCATTTTTCCTGTTAAATAATATTAAATACGCACATTTAAGTTCGTATGAGGGAACAGTGATCTGACTATACTTATTTGCATAGTTACAGGTATTGCGTGTTTCCATTACTTCCTTAAAATTGGTGCCGGATCACTAGGAAGACACCGTACTAACACTTAGTCGAAGAATGTACACTACTGACCATTAAAATTGCTACACCACGAAGATGACGTGCAGCAGACGCGAAATTTAACCGACAGGAAGAAGATGCTGTGATATGCAAATGATTAGCTTTTCACAGCATTCACACAAGGTTGGCGCCGGTGGTGACACCTGCAACGGTCTAACATGAGGAAAGTTTCCAACCGATTTCTCATACACAAAAAGCAGTTGACCGGCGTTGCCTGGTAAAACGTTGTTGTGATGCCTCGTGTAAGGACTTTGATAAAGGTCGTATTGTAGCCTATCGCGATTGCGGTTTATCGTATCGCGACATTGCTGCTCGCGTTGGTCGAGATCCAATGACTGTTAGCAGAATATGGAATCGGTGGGTTCAGGAGGGTAATACGGAACGCCGTGCTGGATCCCAACGGCCTCGTATCACTAGCAGTCGAGATGACAGGCATTTTATCCGCATGGCTGTAACGGATCGTGCAGCCACGTCTCGATCCCTGAGTCAACAGATGGGGACGTTTGCAAGACAACAACCATCTGCACGAACAATTCGACGACGTTTGCGGCAGCATGGACTATCAGCTCGGAGACCATGGCTGCGGTTACCCTTGACGCTGCATCACAGACAGGAGCGCCTGCGATGGTGTACTCAACGACGAACCTGGATGCACGAATGGCAAAACGTCATTTTTTCGAATGAATCCAGGTTCTGTTTACAGCATCATGATGGTCGCATCAGCGTTTGGCGACATCGCGGTAAACGCACATTGGAAGCGTGTATTCGTCATCGCCATACTGGCATATCACCCGGCGTGATTGTATGGGGTGCCATTGGTTACGCGTCTCGGTCACCTCTTGTTCGCATTGACGGCACTTTGAAAAGTGGACGTTACATTTCAGATGTGTTACGACCCGTGGCTCTACCCTTCATTCGATCCCTGTGAAATCCTACATTTCAGCAGGACAATGCACAACCACATGTTGCAGGTCCTGTGCGTGTCTTTCTGGATACAGAAAATGTTGGACTGCTGCCCTGGCCACCACATTCTCCAGATCTCTCACCCATTGAAAACGTCTGGTCAATGGTAGCCGAGCAACTGGCTCGTCACAATACACCAGTCACTACTCTTGATGATCTGTGGTATCGTGTTGAAGCTGCATGGGTAGCTGTACCTGTACATGCCATCCAAGCTCTGTTTGACTCAATGCCCAGGCGTATCAAGGCCGTTATTATGGCCAGAGGTGGTTGTTCTGGGTACTGATTTCTCAGGATCTATGCACCCAAATTGCGTGAAAATGTAATCACATGTCAATTCTAATATAATATATTTGTCCAATGAATATCCGTTTATCATCTGCATTTCTTCTTGGTGTAGCAATTTTAATGGCCAGTAGTGTATTTCAAGACATTAACACCGCTGCACACTTTAATTTATGAGCTCGATTGCATCCTAATTCTCATAGCCTTGGCTTGTCACTAAAATAGTGGAGGAAATCCTTGGTATGTTCGTGCATCTCTTCCGAAGCGTCAAAACTATTTCCCTTGATCTTATTCTGAGTCGACGGTTTACGCAGGTCTTGTCAGAATTTAAGTATCTCGTTATGTCTGAATTGCGAACGACGCCAGACACTGCTAACGATACCAGGTATAAATCGAGGTGACAAAAGTCATGGGATGCCTCCTAATATCGTGTCGGATCTCTTTTTGCCCGGCGTCGTACGGGATCTCGACGTGTTATGGACTCAACAAGTCGTTGGAAAACCTCTGCAGAAATACTGAGTCATTCTGCCTCTAGAGCCGTCCATGGTCCCAGTGAAGGGTTCTGTGCACGAACTGCTCCCTCGATTATGTGCCATAAATATTCGATTGGAATCATGTCGGGCGAACTGGGTTGCCAGTTATTTGCTCGAAGTGTCCACAATATTCTTCAAAGCAACCACGAACAATTGTGACTCAGTTCAAGAATGGCTGCAAATGGTCTCCAAGTAGTCGAACGTAATAATTTACAGTCAATGCTCGGTTCAGTTGGATCGGAGAACCCAGTCCATCCTATGTAAACACAGTCCGTGGCATTATGGAGCCACCACCAGCTTGCACAGTGCTTTGTTAACAACCTAGGTCTATGGCTTCGTGGAGTCTGCACCACACTCGAACCCTACCATCAGTTCTTACCGACTGAAATAGGGACTCATCTGACCTGGCCATGGTTTTCCAGTCGTCTAGGGTCCAGCCGACATGGTCATGAGGCCAGGAGAGTCGCTGCAGGCGATGTGAAAAAATGTGCTATTGGGACTATAAAAGGAAACAACATAAAAAATTTAAATATCAATACAGTTGCTGAATTCTCTCGCGACTATTATGTCGGGTATTGTGAATTACTTTGTTTATTAGCAATATGTGTCTGCTGTCCTGGTAAATACTGAAACCCCACGCTACACTACCGTAGCACGCCCCTAGAGGAGCCGAAACGAAATGATCAAAACATTGGTAAAATGTGATATAGTGCCGTAATCCGCTTCCTGCATTTGAAGAGAACAATCCACGTTGGTTCATGTGTACGGGAACACACGCCATCATATGACACAGTCGTTAGATGGCGCAAATGCTTCCATTGCGGTCAGACAGGTCTGAATTACAAACAACGAAGTGTCAGAACAGCTCTTTGTGAAGAAACGAGAATCGCAAGCAAAGTGGAGTCCTCGATGGTCAGAAGACAGGCGTAACACAATTAAGCTGATAGATGAAAAAGTGAAAATTAGTTTTCAGCATAGACTATTGCACGACATCCATACATCCACACATATTATGAAATATTTGTATGTATGCATTTACGTATTTATGTATGTATATTCCACATCCCCTCCTAACCATTGGGGACGTTTTCAGCCAAACTAAGTACACATACCACGTCGGGAAGGAATTGGTGTGACAGTAACAACCACCACCTACCAAAGGGGGCGGAGGTGAAAAAGACGTGTAGCCAAAGAGGAGCGAATGTCCACTTTACCCATCCAGTATTTGAGAATGAGGGTACTACAGAATTGGCTTTAAACAAACTTTACACATAATTTCTAACCTTTACGAAACTTTTTCTCGTTGACAACAGAGACAAAATTTATCTTTCACTACATTTTCGATGTTGATGTAGTAAAAATGCAGCATCAGACATGACGTTTTAACTGATTACTTCTTTACTACTAGCAGTATTCGCGAAATGTTTAGCAAATCGTATTCACCTATACCACTGAATTTACCTGCAAAATTATATCAGTGTGCGACACGCACTTCAGGAAATACGACGACGTAAACACTGAGATGCGTGAAATACTACTGCATCACGCTTGACGTTTAAATTTATTATTTCTTTGCTACTGAATTCATTCGTAAGAAATTTCACAGACACTATCCACAAACGGCTGATGAATTTACCTACAAAACAACATCATTGTGCGACGCACAGTTCAGGAGATATGACTTCATAAACATTGATATGCGTGAAAAACTGCATCATGCGTAACGTTTTAATTTATTACGTCTTTACTACCAATTCTATTCGCAACAAATTTCGCAGGCAGTATCCAAATATACCACTGAATATACCTGTATAATTATGTCATTGTAAGACACATTTTTCGGGAGGTATGACGTCATACATTTGGGGCTGCGTGAATGCAAACTGCAGGGTGAAATTCGCTACAGATACGCGAAATATGTGTAGAAAAATGTGTATATTAAATACATGTGTCATGTGCGATTTCTGTCAAAGCTGTAGGTAAAAAGCCCGTCCTAAATCCTTGGATATATGCCGAAACTTTTTAGCATGTTACTTCCTACTTATCTGAAAGAAATACGATGGAGGTAAGGGCCTCCAACCTGCTAAAGGGAGGGGAGGGGGAGGAGGGGGGTCATAAGCTGGTGATAGAGAGGGACGGTCGGCAGGAGGAGATGGACAGAGGGAGGGAAGCAGGAGATGGACAGAGGGAGGGGGAGGAAGACGTGAACAGAGAGAGGCGGGAGAAGGAGGTGGACAGAGAAAGGGAAGAGGAGGCGCGAGTAGGAGGTGTACAGGTGGAGCGAGGAGGAGACTGACTTAAATGGGGTGAGGAGAGGACCCTAGAGGGGGAGCAAGAGATGGGAGGAGGTGATGGACAGGGAGGGAGGGAGTAGATGGAGAGAGAGGAGGGGGGGAGCAGACGGGGAAGGAGGGGATAGACTAACAGAAGGTCGGAATACATGCATACCAAGGCAACGCTGGGTACTCAGCTAGTTTCGAATATCACAAAGATTCCGCAACGGGTCACATCCAGTCAAAAAGTCACTAGAAACAGAGAGAGGAGCGGAAATGTTGCAACTGTGTCAGGCCAATCAAGATTACTTCTTTAGGTGCCTGATTAATGTAGAAGAATGCTGTACCCATCACTATTGACGGTAGAAAAAGGAGCAAAGCAAGCCGCGGAAACTGAGCCAGTTTGGTACTGCCTCCAGTGCGATGGCTCGGCTGTCAGTAATTGTGAGTGTTATCGCTGGCCAGCATCTGTTGCAGCGACCGACTAGGTGGCGTCGTGGTGGCGGCGCAACGATGATATGATTCAGTGTTACTGGAGGCCTCGGTGTCTCTTGGAGTCTCAGCCGGCAGGCGGTCAGATGCCTAACCCCAGTGACGTAAGACTGTGATTTGAATGTCAGCGTGTGTCTAACGATGTCGCATCAATATTGCCTGTCTGCAAGTGGCGTAGTGAACATTTTGACTGGAGTTGCCACTAGTCTGTCAGATGTGATGGTCTAGTGCGGCACACTACTATCTTCACAGGGTGTGCAGCGATTTGATGCCATTTGCAATCTGCAGAGTGTTGGTAGCTGAAGACTGGAATAGGTTTTGAAAATAAATTAAGCACGTTGAAGAAGTCTCTCTGCTTATTAAAGTGAGCATCGCTTGTGTTCGATGCATCGGCGTTTTAATAGTATAATTAAAGGTACTTCGTTAATGACCTTAAGGCAGTACATTTTTGTGAACAGTGTATTGCACCACCAACAGCTTTTACGATACCTGTTGTACTCCCTATTGTGCTAAACCGAAAGAAAGAATTTATAAATCAGTTCTGTACGCTCAAATATCAGCTAGTTTTATCGTAAATGCTTTTGCCAGTTCTACTACTGATCTAGGATGGTTTTTAATTGCTTAAGAATTTAAGCTATTGCTTTGAAGGTTTATGGTTAGTCAGAGTTATTATTCTGTTTTTAACTGATTAACTTAGTGTCAGGATCGTTTTGCTCTATATGTTTGTACCAAGCTGTATCCTGTGATCTTTAACAGCGTGCTCTTTTCTCTGTTCTAGTTCTGTTATCCAACTGTAGCTTGTCATTTGTGCGTATGGGTGGAGGCGAAGACTAAACTTCCATCCCAACTGCTATGATGAATTTTTTTTTATTGGTCTAATTCGATAATATGTGAGAATTCAAATTATCTTCTTCCCTGTTAAGCTTATTGATTTCAAGTTTTCAACACAGCTTAGTGAAGCGGATTCATCTTGTGTAAATGACTGAAGTGTTATGAATTTTGCTATTTCTTGAGAAGTTTCGCAAATTACAAGTTCAATAAAGGTTTGAAAAATTTGTTTTAAATTGAAGTTGTTTTTTGATCATCTGGTATCTCCCGCTCTCCCAAATCGTCACAAGCAGTTTCAGAAGCATATGAATTCGTCACTAAAAAGGTGAAGACCCAGCCATTACCGAGCAAGGTTATGCTGTATGTTTTTTGGGACTGCCGTGTTGCTGTGCTATCAGATTATGCTCGAAGGTGGAAAACCGTCACAGGTGTATACTATCCCAAACTAATGACAACGTGTCGGGGGGAGGGGGGGGGGCGTTATCGGTACGGAGCGCTGCGATAAGAAGTGCAAGCTGTTGCATTTGCTCATTTAGCACGTGACGCACGTTGCTTCTTTGGGTTGCAACATTATGCCTTGTCTTCGTATTCTTTGACATTGCACTTAGTGACTTCTTACTGTTTCCCTGTATGAAGAAACCATTGCACAACAGGTATTACAGAATGGACGAGATTATTTTGACAGTGGAACTTTTCCTCGACAGTCAAAATGCAGACTTCTGCAACTGAGATGTCCCTCAAGCCATCCATCGTTGGAAAAGAATGTGACGCACTGAAGAGTGAGCAGCTAGATGAGGACTAAAGTAGCAAGCTTAGTTTGTTCGAAGAGATAATTAAAAATTTTTGAGTACCCTTCGTATGAAATACTCTTATAGCAAGAGATAAACGGATGTTAGATAGTATTTTGGAGAAATTATATTTTGGATGAACAATTTGGTGCGACGTTTTCTGAGACAGAAGAGGCTAAAAGGGTATGCGAAGGAGCAACGATAGCAGGAAGTAGCAGTGGTGGGTGAGGCAAAGACTGGAACGTCCATCACAGGTTACTAAGAACAATTCGTGACGAGCTTTGCAGATGATGGAATCAAATGAATACACTGATCAGTCAGAACATTATGACCACCTACCTAATAGCACGTATGTACAGCTATGGCAGGGATAACAGCGGCGACGCTTCGTGGCATGGAAGCTGGAGGGAACTGGCACCACATCTGCACACACAAGTCACTTAATTCCCATAAATTCCGGGAATGGAGGCGATGAACTCGGACGCAACGTTAAACCAAATCCCAGATGTGTTCGATCGGATCCATATCTGGTGAGTTGAAGGTGCCATCTCGTCAATTGGAACTCGTCTCTGTGTTCCTCGAACCACTCCATCACACTCCTGGTCTTGGGATGTGACGCATTATCTTGTTGAAAAATGCAATTGCCACCGGGAAATTCGGTCCTCATGAAGGAGTGTACGTGATCGGCAACTAGTCTACGATAATACTTGGCTATCATGGTGCCTTGCACGAGCTCCACTGAACCCATCGATGCCCACGTGAATGTTCCCCAGAGCCTAATGGAGCCACCGCCAGCTCGTCTGCGTCCCTCAGTACAGGCGTCAAGCAGCTATTCTTGTGGAAGACGACGGATTCGCGCCCTCCCATCGGCATGATCAGACCATACAACGGCGCCAACGCCCAGTGCTGATGGTCACGCGCCCATTTGAGTCGTAGCTGCCTATGTCGTGGTGTTAACCCAGGCACATTCGAGGGTCCACATATAACCCTACCACTACTATTGTAATTTAGCATACTTTCACCTAAGCATCGAGGGACATTATACTGAGTGCACTATCCGAAAATTACCTCGAGCAATTAAACAGAGAACCGACTCGTGGAGATAACATCTTGGACCTACTGATAACAAACAGATCCGAACTTTTCGATTCTGTAAGCGCAGAACAGGAATCAGTGATCATAAGGCCGTTGCAGCATCCCTGACTATGAGAGTAAATAGCAATATAAAAAAAAGGGAGGAAGGTTTATCTGTTTAGCAAGAGTAATAGAAGGCAGATTTCAGACTACCTAACAGATCAAAACGAAAATTTCTGTTCCGACACTGACAATGTTAAATGTTTATGGAAAAAGTTCAAGGCAATCGTAAAATGCGTTTTAGACAGGTATGTGCCGAGTAAAACTGTAAGGAACGGGAAAAACCCACCGTGGTTCAACAACAAAGTTAGGAAACTACTGCGAAAGCAAAGAGAGCTTCACTGCAAGTTTAAACGCAGCCAAAACCTCTCAGACAAACAGAAGCTAAACGATGTCAAAGTTAGCGTAAGGAGGGCTATGCGTGAAGAGTTCAGTGAATTCGAAAGTAAAATTCTATGTACCGACTTGACAGAAAATCCTAGGAAGTGGCTCTGAGCACTATGGGACTTAACATCTATGGTCATCAGTCCCCTAGAACTTAGAACTACTTAAACCTAACTAACCTAAGGACAGCACACAACACCCAGCCATCACGAGGCAGAGAAAATCCCTGACCCCGCCGGGAATCGAACCCGGGAACCCGGGCGTGGGAAGCGAGAACGCTACCGCACGACCACGAGTTGCGGGCGACGGGATACCAATTCGATTCTAAACAGAGTACTCGAAAGATCTTGCCCCCTTCTAATAGCCGTGTACCGCAAGTCTCTAGAGGAACGGAAGGTTTCAAATGATTGGAAAAGGGCACAGGTAGTCCCATTCTTCAAGAAGGGTCGTCGAGAAGATGCGCAAAACTATAGACCTATATCTCTGACGTCTATCTGTTGTAGAATTTTAGAACACATTTTTTGCTCGCGTATCATGTCGTTTCTGGAAACCCAGAATCAGCTCTGTAGGAATCAACGTGGATTCCGGAAACAGCGATCGTGTGAGACCAAACTCGCTTTATTTGTTCATGAGACCCAGAAAATATTAGATACAGGCTCCCAGGTAGATGCTATTTTCCTTGACTTCCAGAAGGCGTTCGAAACAGTTCCGCACTGTCGCCTGATAAACAAAGTCAGAGCCTTCGGAGTATCAGACCAGCTGTGTGGCTGGATTGAAGAGTTTTTAGCGAACAGAACACAGCATGTTGTTCTCAATGGAGAGACGTCTACAGACGTTAAAGTAACCTCTGGCGTTCCACAGGGGAGTGTTATGGGACCATTGCTTTTCACAATATATGTAAATGACCTAGTAGATAGTGTCGGCAGTTCCATGCGGCTTTTCGCGGATGATGCTGTAGTATACAGAGAAGTTGCAGCATTAGAAAATTGCAGCGAAATGCAGGGAGATCTGCAGCGGATAGGCACTTGGTGCAGGGAGTGGCAACTGACCCTTAACTTTGACAAATGTAATGTATTGCAAATACATAGAAAGAAGGATCCTTTATTGTATGATTATATGATAGCGGAACAAACACTGGTAGCAGTTACTTCTGTAAAATATCTGGAAGTATGCGTGCGGAACGATTTGAAGTGGAATGATCATATAAAATTAATTGTTGGTAAGGCGGGTGCCAGGTTGAGATTCAATGGGAGAGTCGTTAGAAAATGTAGTCCATCAACAAAGAAGGTGGCTTACAAAACACTCGTTCGACCTCTACTTGAGTATTGCGCATCAGTGTAGGATCCGTACCAGGTCGGGTTGACAGAGGAGATAGAGAAGATCCAAAGAAGAGCGGAGCGTTCCGTCACAGGGTTATTTGGTAAGCGTGATAGCGTTACGGAGATGTTTAGCAACCTCAAGTGGCAGACTCTGCAAGAGAGGCGCTCTGCATCGCGTTGTAGCTTGCTGTCCAGGTTTCCAGAGGGTGCGTTTCTGGATGAGGTATCGAATATATTGCTTCCCCCTACTCATACCTCCCGAGGAGATCACGAATGTAAAATTAGAGGGATTCGAGAGCGCACGGAGGCTTTCCGGCAGTCGTTCTTCCCGCGAAACATACGCGACTGGAACAGGAAAGGGAGGTAATGACAGTGGCACGTAAAGTGCCCTCCGCCACACACCGTTGGGTGGCTTACGAAGTATAAATGTAGATGTAGATGTAGATGTAAATAAGTTTTTGACTACTACACCCTTATACATTACGTTTCTAATACATTACGTTCCTAAAAGAGAAAAAGTTCAGAAGATATCTTCAAGGAAGCTAAAAAAAATTTGGCCAGTGGGGACCTTTAGAAAAGCACTTTCGAACAAACTTAAATATTAATATACTTAGATACTAAAGCACACACTTTTTATGTTTCACTTCAAGAAAACCTCTTTCTTACTGGAATTTACTTTCAAAAGCTATTACTATTTGAACTAACAGATTCTATTACCTTTGCCTCGCTGTGACTGAATTTTTCGTAGGCAAACTTTTACTATAACACTTTGAAATAGTTAAGAAAACTTATGAAACAAGAATAGTTTCACTTTACTTCTCTGTAATGTACTAAAGCATGGACGTGTTATTACTCTAACTAAAATTCTCATTATGCCTTTCAGCGAAACAACTAAGACAACTTTTTACACAAAAACAATTTAAATGGTGCCTCTTTATATTAACTTGGCACTTCATAAGTCTGTAAAACAGGATATTTGGATTAATGAAACACTAGGATGGAACCCTATGTATGTGTATGATTTGGATGAATCAAGAGGGTGAACTAGTTTCTTTAAAGTTCAAAAATTGTTATTTACTAATAAAACACAGTTTAAATTAATGGTTCGCGCTGTAAAGAAGTAAAATACCAAAAAAATCTTATTTGGTGGCTGTAGGCTTCGGTGTGGTGAACAGTTGTGACTGCTACGCTTCCCTCAGTACGGCCTGCAAGTATCTTGCTGTATGGGCCCAATTTCTCTTCTTGACTCAACAACTCGCAGCTATGCCGTAAGCCGTTTGCAGTTTTCATCCGAGATATTTTTGTGCAAATTTGCAGGCAAAGCTTCTCCTGCTGCACTAGGGTGTTGTCTCAATCACTGCTGCCTACAAACTGCGTGACTAACTTCCCGCGCACCAATTCACCCTTGCCACTTTTTACACTCCCCAGAGCCACTTCTGTTTCAAACAAAAGCACACTAGCTTTTACATAACACTTATTTCTGACATTGTTCCTAAGCGTGATGATTTCTTACAACTGTCAAATTTACATCGATATGAACAGTTTATACACATAAATATTTTTAAATACAAAATGTCATCATAAAATTATCTAACGTAATAAACAATTTACATAGTATTTTACTCACATTACTCACATACAATCCAAAGAACTTCAAACTACAGTATAACACACTTTACATGAGAAAATTTTAAAGCAAAAAATTATACAAATTTAGATGAACCATAAACAAATAGTGTTATACACGGGTCATCGGCTGCGGAGGCCCATCGTTGGGGCTGTTCGGTGCACTGTGTGTTCAGACACACTTGTACTCTGCCCAGCATTTAAGTCTGATGTTAGTTCCGCCACAGTTCGCAGCCTGTCCTGTTTTATCAGTCTTCCCAGCCTAAGACGTCCGACATCTATAATGAGGGTTGGCCACACAACCTCAAGACGTCTGAACGTAGTTTCAGCTTGGTTTCGCCGCGTGTTGAAGACACTCACCACAGCATTCCTCGAACACTTGACAAGTTGTGCAGTTTCCGAAATGCTCGTGACGAGGCTCCGGGTCATCATAATGTGCCAACGGTCAAACTCACTCAGATAGACGGCGCGCCTTCCCCATTCTACACACGAACAGCAGGCTGACTGATAGTACATGCAGCGTGCAGGCAGGTGATGCTGCTGTGTCGCCTGGGCGGGTTTGCATCGATAGTAAAAAAAATGGTTCAAATGGCTGTGAGCACTATGGGACTTAACTTCTGAGTTCATTAGTCCCCTAGAACGTAGAACTACTTAAATCTAACTAACCTAAGGACATCACGCACATCCATGGCCGAGGCAGGATTCGAACCTGCGACTGTAGCGGTCGCGCGGCTCCAGACTGAAGCGCCTAGAACCACTCGGCCACACTGGCTGGCTCATCGATAGTAGTTCTGTGGCCATAATATTCTGGCTGATCAGTGTATGTGCTACAAAGCAACAGAAGTAGACTCGGCTAAGGAGATACGGTCGAACTAGAGCAGTTTATTAGCTTGTCATCGTCACTGTTTTACATATGCGGCGCATATCTGTGGCTTGTATAAGGGTCATCAAAAAGTTTCGGTTTGAGTGTGTTGTTGCAGCTAATATGCAACGTAGCGCAACTCCGATGCGCGTGTATAAGCACCGACATGTTTGTGAAGAATTAGTGTGGCATTTGCGTCTTTCCGCCGTGCGTACAATAAATGCAGAAACGTGACCTGTGACGATGTCACTACCACATGCGTCTAAACAGAGCCAACGTGCACTATTTATTTTCTTGGCTACCAAAGGACAAACATCGGTAGACATCCATCGGAGAATAAAGAATGTGCATGGGGCAACATGTCCGTCGTAAACCTCGTTTTTCCCGCTCTTGATGATAACGAACGTCTCCATATCGCCAACGTCACAACGTCAACTCGAGTGGGAGACGAAAGCACCCGACCTACAGCTACAGTCCACGTCTCTCCCCATGCCGTTGTCACGCCTTCGCTCCATTAAAAAGGATTCCTTCACGCAGCAGGACACGTTGTTTTACCAAACGGGTATCTTCAACCTGGTAAATCGGTGGGATGGTTGCCTATATGCTCACTGCGATTTTGTTTGTTTAGCATATCGACTCCGGACTGTACGGCCGTCGAACGGACACTTTTTGAACGACCTTGACCAACAATTTTCACATTTCAGATGTTCTTATTTTTCATTACAGAAAGATAGCCCTGTGTTTGTCAGATGGTAGGATGTTTGTAAGGGGAATACATTTATGTGTATCGTAATCACTGATGATGACTCCAGCTCTCCATTATTTAAAAAACGGAAACAATCAGATTGTGTTCCGTAAGTAATTACTTTGCGTTGATCAAATATCTGCAGCAACTATATAGTTTTAACCTGTAATTGTTGCCATCATGTTTACCGGAATGGACCTGTTGCTCTTTTCAGTATAGTGCCTGACACAGTGGACGTGCTTCGTTGTGGGTCGTATTCTGTGAGGGTACGAAGAACCGACGAATCTATTGTTTTCACCGACACAATTAAGTCACCCGTGTCGTGTTGTCCGAAGAATGAGGTCCCATGTCTATGTTGGTGTCTCGCGAAAGAATCACAAGTAAGAACAAGGAACAAGTAAGGACGAATGAGAGACGTCGGCGAAGAAACGCCCTCGAGAGATTGTATACGCCGGAAGGTTGCGTATGTCAGAGCACAGGGCCGCTATGACCACTCTGTATTCTTCTCTTAAGACGACAGCATCATCTTATTTCAGATCCAGCAGCATGAGTTGTATTAGACGCCAGAATTGTATTTCAAAGTTTATAGTCAATTGAACATTGAGATCTGACCATCACTCTGTATCATATTAAGTACTAAGTTATATTGTTCAGCGACAGTAACAAATACATAGTGACATTTCTGTGAACATGGATTGTTTCCAAGTTAAGTATTTTACATTTTTCAAGTTTTAATAAAGCGATCTAATATTTTGTGTGTGTTGTAGTATCTGGTCGTTTCCTTCCGAAGTAAATGTAGGCTTGTTACGACCCACTACTATGCCGAGGCGAATGTCTCAATTGTTTTTCGTCCAGCTCTACAAACTGAGGCTGAAAACGTTCCGACATAGGAGCTACATGTCAGTAGTGGCAAGTTCTACGGAAGAGAGGAAAACCAGAAACATTCATGCCACGAAACCATGTAACAGAAAGGAAGAGGAAAATGCGAAGAATGGCATTTATGTTAAGCAATACACATCAAGGATCAGATAGTAGAGATAGAGATATAAAGGAAGAAAGGGAGAAGCAAATGAAGAAAATGATTATTCATATTTCTCTCTCTGATTTCAACGGACACTATATGATACACTGTTACGAGTTTCAATTACCTTTGGAGCCGGAAGAGTCATTCAAGTAAGCGGTAAACTTCGACTTCACACTTGACGGAGATGCGCAGACGTGTCTGGCATAGTTTGCGGAAACTTTTCGTGTGCCGTGGGACGGAAACTGTAGTGACGGACGCGGGAGTACAAGAAGCGCGCGCAACTGGACGCCGGCAAGTAATTACGGGAAGGCGGCTGTGCGCTCCGCCACGCCGGCGTTTGAATTTTAATGCTGGCGGGTGCGCCCTGCCTGTTGTTTACGGGGTGCCCGAAATTAGCCGCTAATAAGCCGCCAACTGCGGCCTAACTCGATGCTCCGCCAGCGCCGGACAACTTTCGCCGCCTGCGCCCTGTGGTGGCCACCGAAAAATACAGCAAAAAAAAGGGGGTGGGCTGCCGGAGTTTGCAAACTAATCGCTATGCTAGACCTGTTAAAATTTTTGCCCAGCGGATGGGAACAGAAAGGGGTGACGGCTTTTCCCACCTCTGTAGAGCTGACCTCACAAATATTTCAGATATCAAGTTGTATCAGGAGGGCGTGTAAAGAGAAGTATTAAATACTTCTGCAGAGGTAGGGGTAATGTTAGGAGCAATTTATAGATAAATACACTGGTGTGCAAAACTTAAGGACGAAAGTAACTTCCGCATGATGTGTCGCTTCCAAGTAACGTTGCCCGATTAAACTTGGACCATACATACATAGAAAAGACTGCTATAGTATACTACAGAAGTTAACTGACGGAAAGGTCCATTGAGACGAGCAGAAATGACAGTTTCACTGAAAGACAACAATTACACTGAAGTGTGCTCAGCATTAGAGAAATTTGCAGATTATGTGATCACACTGTGACGCTACAACGCAGTCCTTGCTATGAATTCTTTCGCTTACTTAACACATGAAACTGTTGGTATACGATGTATTGTCTAGTGTAAATATGTATTGTAAATACTATGTTTAAATTATGTAATATTAAACACTGGCAAGTCAGGGCATATTTAGTTAACGTTGAAGTCAGAGAGATTGTTTTGTCGCGCCTCTGGGCGCGAGAGCGCGCCAGCGGGTAGTAGTAGCAGTGACGCCGTGCTCGGAGTAAGAAGTACAGTCGAGTGCTGCTAGTCCTAGCTGTGTTACATCTAACGGCTAGTGTGTGGATCTAAGTACGACGGGAAAGTAATGGTCGGCATATCTGGAAACATGGCAGGGAAGTTATTATGGATTAATGGGCATAGTGCTGAAGAAACGAGGACTTAAATGTGAAGCGCACTGTGGGCCCAAGTCGCAACAGTAAAAGCCCGCTGCCACATTGTGTCGCTGCCGTGGACTTCCGTTGATCCAACGACAACGAGGAAAGTAAGATCTACGTAATTTTCGTAGGATAAAATTGTAGAAGGCTTGCCAGTGACTGTGCTTTTCTCTGAAGTCGAACAATTCATAACACGCACTTTATAATCGAAGAGTTGCAGTTATATTCCACCCGACAATAACACCAAGTAGGTTCCTTCCAATCCTTACCTTACTGAACCGAGTGTCACGCCATTATCAAGAGAAAATTATCAAATTATTTTCATAGACGGTGAAGAGTAAATATCAGACTGGTTATCGTAGTTAATTGTTGCACTTAATAAGCTTACGCCAACCGTAGTAACTTAATAATAGACTGAAGTAATAAATTTGATTATTAAGATTTATTTCAATGAATATTCAGCTGTAGTTAATTCAAGGATATTTCATGAAACTATAAAGCTTATTCCACCTGACAATCCCCCAATTAATGAATTATTATCAGTCAAAACATAGTTAATCAATTATTGGCAATATATTTCATTATCAGTAGACTGAACTGTGCAAAGTACCTAATTTTAAAGACAGAATGACAGTCCATTATTCAAAATCTCGATAGATAATTATCTATGTTGTCAGCATTGCACTTAGCTGACAAATTATGAACAAAATAAGTGTAGTTAGATTGTTATGACATTGTTTTATATGACTACTGAGCCTGACACAGCACTTACGTAAAAGTTCCCGTTCCACCTGCTGCGCTACAAACAGGTAAACTTTATTTTTGACACAATTATTCACGCACTTAACAGTACTGTCGGTCATCAGTTGAGCTGGCGACCGATTTGTTAATTGCTTTTACAACTTAATCATTTCTTTCGGCAAAATTTCCACTGGCAAAATTTATTTCCAAATGATTTCCGTTATTTCATTTACCGATCGTTATTGAATGAAATTACTCATTCGATAACGATCAAGTTATAACGTCTCCTGTTTCCCGCGGAATAATCATTATTTACTTCGGATGCCTTATCCCGACGTGGGTCAAAATTCATAATTCACGGTCATTGTCAAATTGTAATTTCGCAAATCCCGGGAAGCAGGGGGGTGTTATAACACACCCTACTAAGAACCATGTCCCGCGTTTTGTAATGTCCAGGAGAACATCATCAATCGCGGTGACTTCGGTATAACTATTGTCTTTGAATAGAAAGAGTCATTTCCGTTCGTCACATTGTTTCCTTCGTTTACCTTCTGTACTACAATCTAGCATTTTTTTCTGTGTATGGTCTAAGTTGCATCGAGCTATGTTACTTGGCATTGACATATCATGCGGAAGTTACTTTCGTCCTTAAGTTTTCCACATCAATGTAGCCCACACTGATGTGTGTCCAATTTGCAGTTGACTCAGAACTTATTTGAAAATACGATCTAAGTCAACTGCGGATTGGACGCACATCAGTCACAGACAAAATACCTGATATGGATAAAATACCTGAACCACAGACACTGCCGATGTGAGATGGCTTACGTCCCTCAGCGATATAAGAAGCTGCGCCGTGGATGCAACCACAGCGGAGGGGTATCTGTTGAGAGGCCAGACAAACATGACGTTCCTAAAGAGGGACGAACAGCCTTTCCGGTAGTTGCAGGGGAAACAGTCTGGATGATTGACTAATCTGATCTTGAAACATTATGCAACATGGCCTGGCTCTGCTGGTATTGCGAACGGCTGAAAGCAAGGGGAAACTACAAATGGCTCTGAGCACTATGCGACTTAACTTCTGAGGTCGTCAGTCGCCTAGAACTTAGAACTAAGTAAACCTAACTAACCTAAGGACATCACACACATCCATGCCCGAGGCAGGATTCGAACCTGCGACCGTAGCGGTCGCTCGGTTCCAGACTGTAGCGCCCAGAACCGCATGGCCATTCCGGCCGGCGGGGGAAACTACAGCCATAACTTATATCGAGGACATGCACCTCTACTGTGTGGTTAAATGATGATGCCATCTTCTGGATAAAATATTCCGGAGGTACAATAGTCCCCCATTCGGATCTCCAGTTCGGGGCTACTCAGAAGAATGTCGTCATTAGGAAAAACAACACTGGTATTCCATGGAGCGTGGAGTGGTAGGTCCCTTAATCGGGTAGGTATGTTAGGAAATTAACAAAGGGAAACGGATAGGTTTACGTTATACATAGGGGAATTACTGAACTCGGTGGCAGGAAGAACAGAACTTCTGTTGAGGCGAGTAGAAGATTATAAATACAAAATTAGACAGGGGAAATACAGGAGAAGAGCTAAAGATGAATACGAAAACAGAAATGTGAGTAATCTACTATGAGCAACATAGTGGACTCATTATTTTAGCCAAGATAGACACAAAGCCAATACCCACCACACTAGTAAAAGTTTATATGCCGACTAGCTCAGCAGATGAGGAACAGAATCAAAAAAATGTATGATGAGACAACGAAATTATTGAGATAATTATGGGAGAGGAAGAGTTAAGTGTGCTGGATGACTGAAATTCGGTAGTAGTACGAGGAAGAGAAGGAAAAACAGGGTATGAACTGGGGGAAAGGAATGAGAGATGAAGCCACCTGGTGGAGTTTCGTACAGAGCATAATGTAATTATTGCTAGTACTTGGTTTAACAACGTGAAAGAAGGTTGTGTAGAATTTCCTCGTAAGACCTAGAGACACCACAAAGTTTCAGATTATCATATAATAATAACAAAGAGATGTCGGGACCCGATTTTAACGGGTAGGACATTTCCAGAGGGAGATGTGGACCCTGACCATAATTCATTGGTTATGAGCAGTAGATTAAAACCGAACACTTTCCAAATAGTAGAGCACTTTTCCACGGAAGGTGAAGATCCCCAGTTCGAGTCTCAGTCCGGCGCGCAGTTTTTATGTGCCAGGAAGCTTCTTATCAACGTACACTCCGCTGCAGAGTGAAAAGTTCATTCTGAAGAAGGATATCGTTTTAATACAAATATACATGTCAACAAGTTAACAAACTGACGTGGAAGTAGAGGAATATTATGAAAAGATTGAACAAATTGTGGATAAAGAAAGAAAGAAACGCCTACACTATCGTAATGAGGGAGTTGAATGTAGGAGAGGGAAAAGAAGAGGGAGAGGTTGGAAGATTTGTATTGGGAAATAGGACCTACAGGGTGAAAGGCTAGTTAATTTTGGCAGAGAAAATTCTCTCGTGCCTGGAAACACATTGATTGAGGGCGAAGATAATACGCAGTAATCTAAGTTGAATGACGAAAGGTACTACATATATTATAACTAAGAACAGGTACAAATACGGCATAAAGAGTGTCAGAGCATATCTTGGAGTAGACATAGATTCGGACCACAACTTCATGGTGGCTGACTTGAAAATAAGGTTGAGAAGAGTGAGAGAAGGAAAACCAAGAGAGAAATTTGACCTAGAAAGACGAAAGTAAGAAAGTAAGGATGCTGAGTTGGAAAACACATTTATGTCAAAATGGGATAGAGAGCCTAGTGAAGAGAGAGCAAACGAGAGATTTAACAGCAAGAGGCAAAACCTTAGCGAATCTGAAGAGAAAGTTCGATAGAGTAAGGAAAGAATGGGTAGAAAAGACAATGCTGGGTAAATTGGAAGGGAAAAGGAAATCGAATACAGAAGGAACTGGGAAGGGAAAGGAAGGTACAGAAAACTGAATAATGAGTTAAGGAGAGAAACAGAACAAGCAAGGAAGACATGGATTAAAGAGAGATGTACAGAAATAGACAAACTAGAAAAGGAAGGAAAATGTGATGTATACATTAGCTGCTGACCTAGTCTTTGAAGCAAAGAAAAGCAGAACAAATATGGGTATAGAAAGAAGTATGAAGACAGTAACTGCTTTCGAAAGAACGGAAACCATTGATGACCGTGCAGCTTCTCTAGAATAAATGATAATTAACTGAAACCCTCAACTGCCGACAGGTGTTGTTGACATACCACGAGGGGGACAGCTGAAAATGTTTGCCCCGACCAGGACTCGAACCCGGGATCTCCTGCTTATCTGTCAGATGCTCTATGCATCTTTTTTTTTTAAATTTTATTTTGTTTGTTTTCGTTCACTGCATCTGATCGGGGCGGACGTCGTCAGACACCCTTTTAAGTTCGTTGTTGGTCTATTAACTCAGGTCGTTTATTACAGAGGGCAGCTAACCCTCTGACCGAACACGCTGAGCTACCGTGCCGACAAGAGCCACCGAGGACACAGATGAAGAGCGCGACTGCAGGGACTTATCCCTTGCACACTTCCCGTGAGACCCACATTCCCAACTGTCCACGATCTACATACGTAATGTGCCTAATAGATATTTACCCATCCACTCATTAGTCGCGCACACTAAGGTTGCCCGAACTCTTATAGGAATCGTCATCTTTGAGTGCGCCAGTAATGAGTGGATGGGCAAATATCTATCAGGCACATTACGTATGTACACTCCTGGAAATGGAAAAAAGAACACATTGACACCGGTGTGTCAGACCCACCATACTTGCTCCGGACACTGCGACAGGGCTGTACAAGCAATGATCACACGCACGGCACAGCGGACACACCAGGAACCGCGGTGTTGGCCGTCGAATGGCGCTAGCTGCGCAGCATTTGTGCACCGCCGCCGTCAGTGTCAGCCAGTTTGCCGTGGCATACGGAGCTCCATCGCAGTCTTTAACACTGGTAGCATGCCGCGACAGCGTGGACGTGAACCGTATGTGCAGCTGACGGACTTTGAGCGAGGGCGTATAGTGGGCATGCGGGAGGCCGGGTGGACATACCGCCGAATTGCTCAACACGTGGGGCGTGAGGTCTCCACGGTACATCGATGTTGTCGCCAGTGGTCGGCGGAAGGTGCACGTGCCCGTCGACCTGGGACCGGACCGCAGCGACGCACGGATGCACGCCAAGACCGTAGGATCCTACGCAGTGCCGTAGGGGACCGCACCGCCACTTCCCAGCAAATTAGGGACACTGTTGCTCCTGGGGTATCGGCGAGGACCATTCGCAACCGTCTCCATGAAGCTGGGCTACGGTCCCGCACACCGTTAGGCCGTCTTCCGCTCACGCCCCAACATCGTGCAGCCCGCCTCCAGTGGTGTCGCGACAGGCGTGAATGGAGGGACGAATGGAGACGTGTCGTCTTCAGCGATGAGAGTCGCTTCTGCCTTGGTGCCAATGATGGTCGTATGCGTGTTTGGCGCCGTGCAGGTGAGCGCCACAATCAGGACTGCATACGACCGAGGCCAACACCCGGCATCATGGTGTGGGGAGCGATCTCCTACACTGGCCGTACACCACTGGTGATCGTCGAGGGGACACTGACTAGTGCACGGTACATCCAAACCGTCATCGAACCCATCGTTCTACCATTCCTAGACCGGCAAGGGAACTTGCTGTTCCAACAGTACAATGCACGTCCGCATGTATCCCGTGCCACCCAACGTGCTCTAGAAGGTGTAAGTCAACTACCCTGGCCAGCACGATCTCCGGATCTGTCCCCCATTGAGCATGGTTGGGACTGGATGAAGCGTCGTCTCACGCGGTCTGCACGTCCAGCACGAACGCTGGTCCAACTGAGGCGCCAGGTGGAAATGGCGTGGCAAGCCGTTCCACAGGACTACATCCAGCATCTCTACGATCGTCTCCATGGGAGAATAGCAGCCTGCATTGCTGCGAAAGGTGGATATACACTGTACTAGTGCCGACATTGTGCATGCTCTGTTGCCTGTGTCGATGTGCCTGTGGTTCTGTCAGTGTGATCATGTGATGTATCTGACCCCAGGAATGTGTCAATAAAGTTTCCCCTTCCTGGGACAATGAATTCACGGTGTTCTTATTTCAATTTCCAGGAGTGTAGATTGTGGACAATTGGGAATGTGGGTCTCACGGGAAGTGTGCAAAGGATAAGTCCCTGCAGTCGCGCTGTTCATCTGTGTCCTCAGTAGCTCAGATGGATAGAGCGTCTGACATGTAAGCAGGAGATCCCGGGCTCGAGTCCCGGTCGTGCACACAATTTCAGCTGTTCCCATCGAGGTATATCAACAACACCTGTCGGCAGCTGAGGGTTTCAGTTAATTATCATTTATAGACAGAAGTGACTGTACAGTGTGTGCCAACTTGACCGTCCACTAGGGTGATTTGCAGTTCCGCCATGTCGGCTCTCAGCGGACCGCGGTCAGGGAGAGTGCTTGGTCTGCTTGCGGGAAGAGTCGGCTGGTGCAAGGCACAGGGTCTGTGTTGGTAGGCGGTGGTTGCGTGGGCGTTGTGGACTTTGGTTTCGGAGTCACACGGACTCCTTTTGCTGTGACTCGAACTGTTCACGAACTTTGGGTAGTTTTGATAGCTCGTTGCGGAATTGTGTCTACTTTGTAGTGAGTGTGGGTTATGATCAGCCGGTAGTGATATTGTTGTATCAGTTTGTGCTGTGGGGGATTTGTGTTTCCGTGTGAATAACTGAGGATAACAAGGCTCAGTTACGTTAGCTGGTGTTAGGGTACAGAAGGGTTCTTCTGCACTCAAACATACCTGCTGAGTGGAACGCTGCAGTTGAGTGCTGTTGTATGCTCTGCTAACGTGGGATAACGGTGTTCACCGCCTTGTCCGGCATGTGACAAATTAGCAGTCAGTGATGAATCAGGCTTCTTTTCTTGATATAGGCAAGCTATCGCCTTAATTGCAGTGCCTGCTTAATGATAAGGGGCTAAACCCGTCAGTCTGGCTTTAGCAGCCCATCAGAGAGGATGTGCCATACTTCCGCCTGCAGAGCATGTGAGTTCGTGTTTGTTTAGGTTGCGACTTAGCCTGCGAGATTATGGCAAATAAGTTGAGGAAATCGGTATTAGATTTCAATTTATTTCCGAATACCACGACCGATAACCTTAGATGAGGAACGTTTCCTCCGTGAGGAGGCGAAGATCACGCCGTCGGAACTCCTGGCTAACCACCTTTTCATTCTCATTAGCACCATAAACGTTAAAATGATCAATGATATTGCGAACGGGCACGTTTTAGCTCGGCGTGGTCAAAGTCGAACATGCGGGATCAGGCATTAGAACTAGTCGCGTGTTCGAACTGCCATTAGAGGCACCTGTAGAGGTCGTCATAGCGGCTTTCGAACATAAGGCGCTGTTCATGATCATAAGGCAGAACGATGGGCGCACTTCCGCGTATACTCTGTTCTGAGCGTCAGATCACAATTGATCTGCGCAGTCATGTTCAGCGTGATCTGACCATCAGCGGATGTCGAGCCTTAATTGTGTACGACGGACAACAGCATATTTATTCTGGGTGTGCAAAATAAGAACACCTCAGATCTGAATGTCTGAGCGACCGATAAAGTAGCTACCATCTGGAGGAGTGGTGCTTCACTCGTCTACGATACTGCTTGTCACCTATGCGACGGCGCGTAAGTCGCTGCCGGCCGCCCGGCGGCTCTCGGACAGCTGACAGATAGTGGTCCGCTACTTCCTGGACCGGTTGTGGACGAGGTGAGTGACGATGCAACTTCACCCCTGTCCTCGGTTCCGGCTGCTCCCGTGGCCGATACTGATGTCGGATGTGACTTCTTGGTCGAGTCACTGGTTGTCTCGACGGCGGCCTTTCTGCATGACTGGCGCGACTTCTTCCCGTATTCGAACAAGGATGGACGATTGCGTAAACAACGCTCCCCAAAATGACGCAAAAAATGGCACCTTACGACGTCGGAACGGGACTCTTCTCTCAGTCTATACGATACACTGCCTGTTGAGCAAATCAACGTTTAGCCGGCCGAAGTGGCCGAGCGGTTAAAGGCGCTACAGTCTGGAACCGCACGACCGCTACGGTCGCAGATTCGAATCCTGCCTCGTGCATGGATGTGTGTGATGTCCTTAGGTTAGTTAGGTTTAAGTAGTTCTAAGTTCTAGGGGACTTATGACCACAGCAGTTGTCCCATATTGCTCAGAGCCAGAGCCAAATCAACGTTTCAGCGTCTTGTCCGGCGTGTGTCTTAGTGACGGATTAGCAGTCAGTGATGAATTAGACTGCTTTTATGCATATAGGCAAGCTATCGCTTTAAGTGCAGGCTAACTTATGTTAACTGAGCTAGTGCCTGCCTAGTGATAAGGGGCTAAGCCCTACCGAATATTAAGATCTAAATTAAGCTACGGCTAGTGCTGGTCGAAATAAAGAGTTAGATTCACTAGTCGTAAACCTTAAGAACTTAGTGAACTTTATGTCTTTCTTAAAGTTGTTAAGACTAAGCAGTTCTAAGAGAGCTCTAGATGGGCAGTAGTTTGGGTGTAGTGAAACCAGTGGCCAGCCACTAGTCTGGAAGCCCTAAGTTAGTGTCGCTAACTTGAGATTCGGTGTAACCTTCTGGGTAGTGTGTTGTTAACACTGTGAAATGTGAGGTCCTTGTATAGTCAAATCTCGTATTTTGGTGTTCACTTATTGAAAGATGTTTCTGAACTTGGCGCCACATAATAACGAAGTTAAAGTAGGTTTTATAATCATTATTAAAGGAATCATCATAATCATTATTAAAAGAATTATTAAAATAATTGTTAAAATTACTCAGTTGTAGCTTTTCCCAGAGATTTATAATATTAAGTAGCTTGGTGTTCCAGAGTTTGCTGGAGTCATTGTTTATTCACTCCATTTTGAAGTGCGGTTATTTTATGGTTTCATTATTGTATTTCTTTAAAGTGATAAATCAGACGGCTTGATACACAAATTGATGGCTCGTGATTACTTATTCAGGTTTCTGTTACCGAGCGAGGTTCCGGTGGCACCGGTGGAAGTGTCCGAAAGGTGGCAGGAATATGTACATTGCCTATACGAGGCTGATCTAAAACCAAACTATATTGAATTAGAAGAGGAGGCGAGAACTATAGAAGAGGACAAAAGCTGCAGCACCTTGGAAGGAGAAGTAGAAGAGACTTCTAGGGAGACGAAGAATCATAAACGAAGTGGAACTGATGGATTGCAAGCAGAGTTGTTTAAGAGCCTCGGGAGCAGAGTGTGAAAGAATTAACTTATCTATGTAATAAATGATATGCAAAATGTGAGTATCCGGATGACTTTCTCTCGGCAGTAATGATACTGATTGAAACGAAAAGCGATGCCAAGAAATGTGAGTATTTTACAACCAAAAGTTTGATATCTGAAGCAGCAAAATTTCTGTTACAGGTGATAAATAGAAGACTTCATGGATGACTGGGAAGAAGTACTGCAGAGGAACAGTATGGATTTAGAAAAGGCAAAAGTACCAGAGATGTAACTGGGCTGTTGAGAATTATAGGTGAGTCATACAATGAAATAGAAAGTGAAGTTGTGCTGTTTTGGTTGACTTGGAGAAACCCTTTGATAGAGTACTGTGGAATAAATTATTGGACAATCTAAGGAAGAATGGAGTCGACTGGAGGGATAGAAGGCTGATTAAGAATCTATACCTACAACAGTAAATACGAGTACAAATTGGAGATGAGACGACAAAGAAAAGCACAATCGGAAGTGAGGCAAGAATGCTGTCCCTCCCCAATACTCTTTAACATCTATTTGGAGCACATTATTCATCAAAGTTGGAAACGGAAATAGGAGTGCGGGTTGATGGTAGGAGGATAGATTTGCGGAAGATATGGTGTTATTGGCAGAGAGAAAAAGGACTATGATGGGAATATCAAAAGAATTAAATAAGACCTATAAGGAATTCGAAATTGCTCTTAATGATATGTGGTGATGAATGCAAGAAATGTAAGAACAACTACACACATCGAAAAAAGTTTAGCATCACTCCTGAAGATAGACGTTGACTATACATATTGTATACCAGACACTGTTTAGAGATGTCACTAAAGCCGCCCAAAGACGTAACCAACCACGCATGAGCAGCGCCTATTTCACAGAGGGGGTCCGACAGGCGATCAGTTCCAGTCATTCCACCAGGAAGGCGCTACACGGCTCGTGTTGTCTGTAGTTCAACCTTGCCTAGACGGTCAATACCGCGGTTCGATCGCGTCCGCGTTGTTACTTTGTCCCAGGAAGGACTCTCAACAAGGAAAGTGTCCAGGCGTCTCGGAGTGAACCAAAGAGATCATGTTCGTGCGTGGAAGAGATACAGAGAGACGGGAACTGTCGATTACAGGCCTTGCTCATGCCACCAAAGGGCTACTACTGCAGTGGATGACCGCTACCTACGGATTATGGCTCGGAGGAACGCTGACAGCAACACCACCACGTTGAATAATGCTTTTCGTGCAGCCACAGGCTGTTGTGTTACGACTCAAACGGTGTGCAATAAATAGGCTGCATGATGCGCAGCTTCACTCCCGTCCATGGCGAGGTCCATCTTTGCAACCACGACACCATGCAGCCCTGTGTAGATGGGCCAAACAACATGCCGAATGGACCGCTCAGGATTGGCATCACGTTCTCTTCACTGATGAGCGTCGCATATATCTTCAAGCAGACAATCGTCGGAGACGTGTTTGGAGGCAACTCGATGATCTAAACGCCTTAGACGCACTGTCCAGCGAGTGTAGCAAGGTGGAGGTTCCCTACTGTTTTGCGGTGGCATTATGTGGGGCCGACGTACGCCGCTGGTGGTCATGGAAGGCGCTGTAGAAGTCTGTACGATACGTGAATGTCAAGCTTCGGCCGATAGTGCAACCATCTATGCAGCATATTGGCGAGGCATTCGTCTTCATGGACGACAATTTGTGCCCCCATCGTGCAGATCTACTGGATAACTACATCGCTCGACTAGAGTGGCCAGCATGTTCTCCGGACATGAACCCTATCGAATATGCCTGGGATAATTGAAAACAGCTGTTTATGGTTGGCGTGACCCACCAACCACTCTGAGGCATCTACGCCTAATCACCGTTGAGGAGCGGGACAATCTGGACCAACAGCGCCTTGATGAACTTTTGGATAGTACGCCACGACGAATACAGGCATGCATCAATGCAAGAGGACGTGCTACTGGGTATTAGAGGTACCGGTGTGTACAGCAGTCTGGATCATCACCTCCGAAGGTCTCGCAATATAGTGCTACAACATGCAATGTGTGGTTCTCATGAACAATAAGAATGACGGAAATGATGTTTATGTTGATCTCTTTTCCAATTTTCTGTACACGTTCCGGAACCGACGGAACCGACGTGGTGCAAACCTTTTTTGATGTGCATATGAAGTTAGGACAGGTTAGTGCTCTCAAACAACTGGGTAACATAAGATGCAATAAGGAGGTGAAAACGCGTATAGCAGTTGCCAAGAAGGAATGTAATAAGAAGAGGAGACTTTTGTGTGGGTGCATGGACAGGAACTTGAGGAAGAGGCTGGTGGTGAGTTTTATGTGGAGCGTGGCATTATATGTAGCTGCTACATGGACACTGAGGGAAGAGGAACAAAGAAAAATATAAGCATTTAAGATGTGGATTTGGAGGAGTATGGAGAGCGTAAAATGGGCAGTCAAAGTGAAAAATGAGAAGATGTTGAGAAGAGCGGAGCTAGAGAGGGAAATTTTAAAGGTAATCAGGAAGAGGACTTTGGTTGAGAAGAGATTGTTTACTGATGGATGCTGTGAGAGGAATGGTGAATGGAAGAAGAAGAAGAGGACGCATAAGATACCAGATGGTCAGTAGTATAATGACAGAAAATAATTATGAGGAAATGAAGAGGGTAGCAAATGACAGTACTGCATGGAGAGCTACAAGTGAAGATCTGCTCTAGGACAGAACACTGATGACGATGATGTCGGTTTCGGCAAAAGGAATTACTTAGAATAATGTATATGATAAAGTTAAATTGTTATAAAGCCACTACCTACTACAACAAGCAAATTAGAAGCTTCTCTATGCACTATAAATTTATGATTCTTGCAGAAACGTTGATGTCATTTTTGCTGACTCTGAAGGACCTCGAGTCTTGTCAGTCACATGTCTGGCGACCTAACGAAGTGACTATACGTAAACTTCTAAGCATCCTCCAACTGTTACGTGAAGAAACAGAATTATTTCGACATGACTGGCTGGGAGCTAATGAGGGGTTGTTCTGACATCTATTCAAGAAGTATTTCAGCACACAGTGACTCATTTCCACGTTGTGTATAAGAGTTGTGCCTTAAGTGTAAGCACTAACTCTACACCTCTCAAACAGCATCCAGGGGACTGGTGGGCTTAACGTCTCTATCCGTCGGACGGATGATCATCATCAGTCACATGCGCTCATTCCGCGGGTGGCCGAGGAGATGTTTGGAATGTACTGCGGGACACTGAAGCCAACTGTGGATATCAGGAACTTTACGCCATCAGCTCTCACCCCCTTGCGACCAGATATTGGTGAGGAAAATGTCTTTCACCACGAAGAACCGAAGCAGCTACGTCCGAGAGGAACGCCAGCGCACATGCGTACGGTAGCGAGGGCGCGTTTACGTACTGAATATTTATTTCTCTTACAGACAATCTGAACTATGTCTTCCTGTCTCAGAAGAAGTTTCGCCAGTCACTTGTTGCTCGCACCGAGTACATGACTATATGTAATGTAACCTGTAGCTTAAGTCTGCAGTGCCTCTCAGCAATATTCTAATCTTAAGAAGCTCGTGCGTACTGCCACTACTCTAAATTCAATATTAAATTCCACCCATTACTTATAGTTACAATGTATTGAAAACAAGTGTCGGTAATGCAGGGGAAGCCCTATGTAACTTCGATGACTGTTCAGTCAGAGGCTTCTTCAGTAGGGTCCCGAATTATTGTATGTCATGTGAGCTACCTGACTTGTGT
Source organism: Schistocerca cancellata (assembly GCF_023864275.1). NCBI lineage: Eukaryota > Metazoa > Arthropoda > Insecta > Orthoptera > Acrididae > Schistocerca > Schistocerca cancellata. Next base: position 803,352,925 of record NC_064627.1, on the reverse strand, counting down.
CGGCCTTCTTCTTTAAGTTGTGGTATTAGTGTTCACAACCGCTATTATCTGGCGAAATGTAAAATACACTTTTTTCACCAACAAGTTGAGCAGAATGACTGGCAATAGATCACGCAAGGAGACAGCAAAGCTGTATTTTACATACAATGTGTAGTTTTAGCCAATAGGAACCTTGACGTAGTGTTCCTTACAAAACCATTCAAATCTGAAAAGACCTGCTCCTTGACACCTGCCATCAGTTAACACATAGATATTTCACTATCACTAGTCCTGGCCTGAAACAGACGTTAATTTATGGCATTCGTTTCCTAATATTGGACAAATATTGCGATTGTGGGCTTTACTGGAATTGAGACCGTGGCGAGGAGTGAGAGCACCATGTCACTAAATTGAATACCTTGTAATTTTTACTAAATGCCTTGACCGTACTGTTCCTACTAGATTTAAGAAATGGTTATTAAAATTTTTTGGTAAATGTGCATGCTATCATTTTAAATTCACCACCCGGCAAATGAAGTGAATCACACAGATGACGATAGTCGAATATCACACACTCATACAATAGGCGGGTATGTAAGCGATTGGAGTTGTATTCTGTGTGGCAAGTAGAACGGCCAGCAGAGTACATTAGCGTTGTTATTAAGCTTGGTAGGGCATATAAGGGGCGTGAACGTGTCAGATATTGAATGAGCACTGCGAAGGATACGGAGATGCCGCGTACTGCTGATAGCGATATCGGCACCTGGTAGTTTGATAGGGCCTCATTGTGGGCTTCCATTTGGCCGGCTGATTGAATTGTCTGCTATACATGTTTGTGGGACACTCAGATGTGACATTGGGCCTATGGGAACATGAGCGCATAATCATCAAAGTTCCACCCGACAACGACTGACCACCATAAAGGGGGATCGGCTGCGTTTGGAGTGGTGTTGTAACTGGGATGCACTGACTGCTCATGAATGGCGCCACATTGAGGAATAAGTCGCGGTTCTACACTACACTGAACGACTGTCTCATCGACAACGAGTGTGGCGACGACCGAGAGAGAGATTCCATTCTTGCATTGTTTTGATGAGGTACAGCGGTGTTGCTCCTGGGACCTGTGGCCTGGGGGGAGAGGGGGGGGGGGGTGCATCGGGTATGACTTCAGGTCGCGGGTGGAAATGGTCGAAGAAACTCTCACAGCACAGTCGTCTTCATGTGTTGCCTCTATTGCGATAGCATCGTGGTGCCACTTTTCAACAGGACGATTTTCGTCCAGAATGACACACGTCTCTGTGAACTGTCTGTGTGAAATTTAGATACTTCCGTAGCCATCAAGCTCCAGATCTGCCCACGGCAGAGCCTGTGTGGGAACAGTTCGGACGTCAACTCTGTGCTACTACCAGCGTCCAGGGTGTCAACGACTAGGTACAACAGTCGTGGGACAGCTAGCCTGAGCGGGAGATACGCGGGTATTTCGGAAAGTAAAGATACACCGTACGCCAGAGGAACAGAAGAGTTTTGGTGAGCAAGTTGGCAACACTGGTGTGAACCTTGAACCGTTAGCTTTCTCCTCGCGGTCGTTCGGCAGTTTAACGTTGCTTCTGGTTGGAGTAGGTCGTGTTTAAAGTGGCTGCGCCGATTCAGAATCCCGCCAAATGTGAAGTGCGCTCCGTCATACGTTTTCTTCATGCAAAAGGTCAGCGACCCGCGGGTGTTCACAAAGAAATTGTTTCTGTTTATGGGAACATTATGAATCGACAAAATGTAACGAAATGGTGTCGTCATTTCTCTGAAGGTAGGACCGATGTTCATGATGAACAAAGAACAGGTCGGCCATCTGTGAGCTCTGATGCCCTTCTTCGGAGAACGGAGAAAGCAATCCGTCTGAAGACGTTTCACATTGAAAGAACTGCATCAGATCATACCGGACGCGTCAATGACAACTCTTTATGACGTTGTGACTATCAAGTTAGGGTACAGGAAATTGTGTAAGCGCTGGTTTCCAAAACTATTAACGGAAGAACACAAAAAGAGAAGGATGGGCTTTGCACTCGACTTTCTCACACACTATGCTGAAGAAGGTGATGAGTTCCTTGATCACATTGTGACAGGTGACGAGACGTGTCTTTATCACCATATATCTGAATCCAAGCAACAATCAATGCAATGGCGCCATTCGAATTCACCAAAAGCCAAGAAAAACGTCGATTTCAGCGAAGAAAATCATGTTTTCTGTTTTTTTGGGACAGACAAGGCATTATTCTGTTGCAATTTATGCCTCTTGGAACGACAATTAGTGCTGCTGCATATTGCCAGACTTTGAAACGTCTTCGAAGGGCAATTCAAAACAAACGCAAGGGAATGCTGACAAGTGGAGTCTGCTTGCTTCATGACAACGCTCGGCCTCACACAGCGTTCGTAACCAAAGCACTACTCAAACAATTCAAATGGGATGTATTGGACCATCCGCCATACAGCTCGGACCTTGCGCCCGCCGACTTCCATGTCTTCCGTTACTTGAAGTCACATCTTGGTGGAAAATCATTCCACGACGATGAAGAGATCAAAGATGAAGTTGAAATGTGGTTCCGACAACAGGCGGCAACTTTATATGATTGTGGGATTCAAAAGCTTGTGCACCGACTTAACAAATGTTTGGATAACGGGAGTGATTAAGTCGAAAAATAACAAATAATCCAGTTAATAAGATGTAACTGACGTTTTCTAAATAAATGTTCTATTTAAGTATTGCGAGCCATTGCATCTTTACTTTTCGAAATGCCCTTGTACAATCGCTTTATAAGACCCTTCGCAACTTAATCTTTGCGTCCAGGCCACAGGAGATGTAACGACAGACTGAGAAGTAGGCTCATACTGCTAAGTAATTTGTAAGTTTTATTTGATTCTGTAGTGGCTAAAATAACGTCACATACTCTTTGAAACTGTTTCGTTTTCTCACCCCCCCCCCCCTCTCCCCGGTGCTTTACTTTCTCTGTAAGGCAGCGTACTTATTATTACAGTTATTTGAGGTCGTTCAACATGTTATTTCTTAGTACATTTTTAGGCTTTCGTTTCTCTGTCGGTAAAACCGGAACCCTTATATTATCACTTTGTTGTGCGTCCGTCTGTCTGTTTGTCTGTCCGTCTGTTAAAAATTCCTTTTCTTAGGAATGGGTAGACGTGTCAAGTTGAGATTTATATCCTTACTGAGGTCTGTGGTCCCTTGGCGATGTAAAGCATTGAAACTTCTAAGTCAATAAATTCAAAAGATACTGACATTTGTGTCACGTATGTCAATATTCGCAAACTCACTCATCAGTACCTATAAGATTCTACTCGTTGGCCTAGAATAATGAAATTTGGCAAGAAGCAAGGTTTCACAGTACAACCAACGGAAAAAAATCCGAAAACTGTAGATCTGTAATTACGCTCATTTCCAGAAAAGACAGAACACCTTTACATTAGTATATTCTACAGAAATGATTAGCATTTCAACCATCTCTGCCCGCAGGTTCATGGTCAACATCGATATCGCGGCGCAGCACCACCTATCAGTAAAATGTGCTTACGGCTCTCGTTGTCGCTATAAACCGAAGGAAATGGATCAGTGTGACTTGTGCAGGATGTCTTGTAGACGCATGCCTGAACCATACCGTCAAATCATTGATTTGAAAGAGTGCGCATTATTGGCATGAGAGAATGCGATGCACCAATCCGGGAAATTGCTGCTCGTGTGGGACGAAGTGTTTCGGCAGTGCAACGGGTGTGTGCAGAATGGTCCACTGATGGCCTTACAACACGACGAGATGGGTCAGGTCACACCACTCAGACCAACCCCCGAGAAAATGGACGCCCAGCCGAATGGCATTGCAGGATAGATCTGCGTCCTCCTCCGCTGTGGCGCAACAGTGGGACAGTGTAACACATCGTAGACTATCAGGGGTGATATTACGCCATGGGTTACGTCCACGTCCTCCACTTCCCAGTATACGAATGTCCAGAAACATTCTAGACGGCAATTGTGAATGGAACAACGTCACTGGGAACAGATTGTGTTTTCGAACAAATCCACGTTCTGTTTGTTTGAAAATGGCCGGCCGTTGTGGCCGATCGGTTCTAGGCGCTTCAGTCTGGAACCACGAGACCGCTACTGTCGCAGGTTCGAATCCTGTCCTGGGCATGGATGTGTGTGATGTCCTTAGGTTAGTTAGGTCTAAGTAGTTCTAAGTTCTAGGGGACTGATGACCTCAGAAGTTAAGTCCCATAGTGCTCAGAGCCATTTGAACTATTTATTTTTGTTCGAAAATGAGGACCGAATTTTGGTTCGCTGCAGACAGGGGGAGCGGCATCACAGTGATTGCATTCGCGCAAGCCGTACAGCGTCAACTCAATGCCTTATAGTGAGGGGTGCTATTGAGTACTACCACAAATCACAGTCGTTGCCCGTCCAGGGCACTGTGACCAGTGTCCCTTATGTGAATGACATCTTGTGACCCGTAGCCGTACCCTTTCTGCACAACACCCTAGACGCAAGTTTTCAGCAAGATAATGCACGACCACATGTTGCTGGACAGTTGCTTGCCTTCTTGGTGTCAGAGGATGTGAGCGTTTTGTCCTTGCCCGCCAGATCACCAGACTTGTCGCCAATCGAAAACGTGTGGAATGTGATGAAACGACGGGTGCGGCGCTGTGACCCAATCCCAACCACCACACATGAACTTTAGAACCAGCTGAATGCAGCGTGGATGGTATCGCAGGGCGTCATCCACGCCTTATACACGTCGATGGCATCACGCATGGAGCAAGTTATCAGCGCCCATGGAGGACCCTGTTCTTATTAGGCAACAGAACACATGCTGAACCGACGTGACTGAGATGAAAAATCATTTCTGCAGAACATACTAATGCGTATATCCTATTAATATGAACATCCTATCTCTAGTCGCTCAAGGTGTTTTTTGTGAATATGAATGTACATCAAACGGAAAAAAAAATTATTTGCTATAGACTCTGTCCGTCCGCCTGTCTGTTGAGATTCCTCTTTCTCGTGAACAGGAAGAAGTATCAATATGAAATTGATGTCACATGTCTATGGTCGCTTGGCGGTATACTAAACGTTAGCTTGTAAGTCAATGCACTCAAAAGATACAGCCCTTTACGTCACATATTTTAATACTCGTAAACTCACTCATCAAAACCTATAGGGTACTTCCCGTTGACATAGAATCACGAAATTTTGCAAGAAGGAAGGTTTCACAGTACAAGAAAAGGAAAAAAATACTAAATTTGTTAATTTGTAATTATATCACATGATAAACATATTTCTTGTCATTTTTTATCCGACATCAAACTTAATTTAAAACAATCGGTAGTTCTGCACTCAGGCTGACTGGTACGCAATGGTAAAAGTCAAATATCAGGCTAGGAATGACTTTATTGCTCATATGATGCGTTTTGGAATTTATCCATCATGATATATCCAACAAAGATTACTACACGTAGGTATGGCACACTAATCTGCGAATGTTTGTTTTACATACAACTTGAAACGTGATATCAGCGTACAGTAATCGCTCTTGGATATCTAATGTTGGATAAATTCCGAAACTTGTAATATGAGGAATAAAGTTATTCTCTGCCTGACGTATGACTTTTACAATTTTGACCCAGTCAGCCTGAATGGAGAAGTACCGAATATTATAAATGGTTCAAATGACTCTACCACTATGGGACTTAATATCTGAGGTCATCAGTCCCCTAGAACTTAGAACTACTTAAACATAACTAACCTAAGGACATCACACACATCCATGCCCGAGGCAGGATTCGAACCTGCGATCGTAGCAGCAGCGCGGTTCCGGACGGAAGTCCCTAGAACCACTCGGCCCCGAATATTATAATAACGGTCGCCTGCCTCCTGCACTACTTTCCGTCACATTTATGTTACTGAAATTAAAACATTCTCGATAATCTTGGAACCGTGGGGCCAATATTTTTCCAGGCTAAAATGGTTGAGGTTCTCGATTCCCGCAGTGTATGGAATGTCTGTATACAAAATAAAGTTTGTACGGAACTGTCAGTGTGCGAGTCTTACTCGCGCCAGGCCAATTTTTGTTGTAGTTGCTTCATCGCTGTAAGTAAAGAGGGTCTTGTATGCTGTACATTGTTTTTAAAAGGAGTCGGTGAGTGCTTGGGGATATACAGCGTGCTACTTTGTATTATTTTGCAGTGCAACTGTCCACATCGCTCAACGTTTCACTTTGTCACTGGAATACTATTTTTCTCTTCATGTATAATTTACATTCACAACATTTCCATGCAACTGATGGCAGATACCATGAAAAGTGCACGGGTACCGGTATTTTTCTGCCTGAAGCTGTAGTATGGGTTTTTCTAGATCTGTGGTTCCCAACAATTCTAAATCTCTTATCGCTGAGTGCGATCAGGTATTATTTAGTACACCCTCCCGTCACCATCAACGTTAGCACATTGCTCTAGAATAAAGAAGAATTTGCTTTGAACAATTTTATTTTTTAAATAACAAAAGATAAATGATATTTAGATTTCATTAGTGTTTCATTAAACTACGAACTAATGACTCTACGAGAAAACAGGTAGCGGTTATTTCCAACATTCTTTTTTATAGAATGATGAGTCCTCAGCGCATTGCGAGTCCGACGTAAGCTCCTGCTCAGAAAGAAGCTACCTGTCAACACTGAGAGTAGAACTTGTTACAAAATCCGTTTGCCGTGCACCACCTTGCTTCTCCCACACCTTGCATCTCCATTTAAAATCAACCATGTTAGGATGTGTACACTTAGCATGTAAATACTTCATTTTTGGACTCCTTACGTCCTACCTGATGGTGCCATTTTACCGCGTGAACAGCGGAAATGTGGTAAATGATAAACTTTTGTCTTTTCATAATTTTGGGGAGGGGGGGGTGTAAGTGAGAAAAAGTATCGAAAATGTTTGAAATTTGTCAGAAGTCCGTAAGTGCTGGCATTCTCAAATACTGCATGAATAAAATCCGGGTATAGGCGCGACGTCATTTAAGCTGCTTCAACACACACATACACACACACACACACACACACACACACACAGAGTTTCTAACTTTAATACTTCTGTTGAGTTAAAGTTTTACCATACGACTGTACCTCTTAATGACTAGCATTTTAAAATTTTAAATTCAGTCGCCAGCCGGAGTGGCCGTGCGGTTAAAGACGCTACAGTCTGGAGCCGAGCGACCGCTACGGTCGCAGGTTCGAATTCTGCCTCGGGAATGGATGTGTGTGATGTCCTTAGGTTAGTTAGGTTTAATTAGTTCTAAGTTCTAGGCGACTGATTGTGGTGTCACCGCCAGGCACCACACTTGCTAGGTGATAGCCTTTAAATCGGCCGCGGTCCGCTAGTATACGTCGGACCCGTGTGTCGCCACTGTCAGTGATTGCAGACCGAGCGCCGCCACACGGCAGGTCTAGAGAGACGTCCTAGCACTCGGCCCAGTTGGACAGCCGACTTTGCTAGCGGTGCTACATTGACAAATACGCTCTCATTTGCCGAGACGCTAGTTAGCATAGCCTTCAGCTACGTCATTTGCTACGACCTAGCAAGGCGCCATAGCATTTGATAATTAATATTGTGAAGCCTGTACAGTAACAAGAGCTATGTTCTACAATTGTGGATTAAAGTTAAGTATTCTACCAGTTACTCTTGTTTTGCTAGTCTTATTTCTTATTTCTCTGACCTGTTCCAGACCTCACGCCAGCCTGCGTGAGCTTAATCGCGTGCCTTTCGGCTTCCTCCAAACTCCGTGAATTAGCTCCTGCCAATTCACAACACTGATGACCTCAGAGGTTAAGTCGCATAGTGCTCAGAGCCATTTGAACCCATTTTTTAAATTCAGTCAATAATTGTTCTTCCTGGAAGTCGTTAGATAGGCAACCTGCAGCTGGCCCTGGGTTCTGAGGTATCTGCTTAGTGATATACACTGTCCAGTCACATTAATGAGACCACCTGTGAAGAGGCGAGAGGTACAGGAAGAGAATCATGAGGTTCTGGAAGGCACCAGTTGGCATGTAGGTCCATGCCGACTCTAATGACGTGGCTAGCTGCGCTAGGTTTCTCCGCTGAGGATGCATTGTACGAACAACCCGATCAGTGTGGTCCCACAGATTCTAGATTGGATTTAAATTAGGTGAGCTTGGTGACCAAGGGAGTACGGTAAACTTATCTTGGTGCTCTGCGAACCAGCCGAGGAAAAAAGCTGCATGTAGGGATGGACATGGTACGCAAGGAGAGATGCTATACTTGTGTTGATCCACTGTAACTAGTATGAAGTTTAGGCCGGCCTAAAATTCGTACTAGTTGCTAACCACCTTCCACACGGAGCACATCCGTATCCCACCACTGACTTCTAGTACCAGCCGCGCGAAGTTGACGTCAACAAGCGTGTGGGCCTGAAGATGACGTTGTTACAACCTCGAAACTAGTTGCCAAAATAAAATCGACATCTTAAATATAACTTGTAGAATTTCTTCATTTTTAATATAAAGTTAATACATTTATCCCACTGCGAGACAAGTCAGTCAGCGCCTTCATGGAAAAATGTTTACGGTTGCCTACAGAACCATGATTGTACCCTTGCGAGCAATTTTTCATCCGAAGCAAATCGTCGGCCACGAATGTGTTTCTTCACGGCTCCAAAAATATGGAAATCGGCTGGGGAGAGATCAGGTGTGTATGGAGACTGTGCAAGGATTTCCCAGAGAAACTTCTTCAGCATAGTAGAAACAACCTGGGCAACATGTGGGCGTTCATTATGGTGCAACAGAATGATGCCGTCCGTCTACATTGTTGGGCATTTGGACTTGATGGCGAGCTTCAGGTTTTGCAAACTGTCCACGTACCGCTGTGCTTTAACTGTAGCGCCGTGTTAGAGAATGACAATAAGCAGCGGTCCTTTGCAGTCAGCGAAAAAGGTCATCACAGTTTGTAAGTAGGCTGTTTATGTTTTCTCTATGTAAGTAGGCTGTTTATGCTTTCTTTAATGTAAGTAGGCAGTTTATGTTTCTTATTGGCAACGTTACGTAGCGCTCTGTACGAAAATCACTGGCTGTGCTGTGTGCAGTCTGTGGCTAGTTTGCATTGTTGTCTGCCATTGTAGAGGGGCAGCTGAATGTTAACAGCGCGTAGCGTTGCGCAGTTGGAGGTGAGCCGCCAGCAGTGGTGGATGTGGGGAGAGAGATGGCGGAGTTTTGAAAAATGTCATGAACTGCTGTATATATTATGAATCTTGAGGTAAATACATTGTTTGTTCTCTATTAGAATCTTTCATTTGCTAAGACTATCAGTAGTTAGTGCCTTCCGTAGTTTGTATCTTTTATTTAGCTGGCAGTAGTGGCACTCGCTGTATTGCAGTAGTTCGAGCAACGAAGATTTTTGTGAGGTAAGTGATTTCTGAAAGGTATAGTTTAATGTTACTCAGGGCCATTCTTTTGCAGGGATTTTTGATAGTCAGATTGCGTTGCGCTAAAATTGTTGTGTGCCAGGTTAAGCACAGTCTTGTATAAATTGTTCTAAGGGGACGTTTCAAGTTTTCCCGGAACTGGTGTGCCCCATGTTGTTTCGATTACGCTGCAGCTGCTGGAAGGCCTTACATAGTCCCGATCTCTCCCCATGGTATTTCCATATTTTTGTGGCCCTGAAAAAAGACATTCGTGGCTGTCGATTTTCCTTGCGCGAAGATGTGCAAACCTGGGTACAATCATGGTTCCACAGACAACCCCAAACATTTTTCCATGAAGGCACTGATCGTCTTTTCTCACAGTGCGAGAAATGTATTAACAGTTATGATGATTACTTTTGAACCAATAAACAGTTTACTTACGTTTTACGGTTCAGTACCTCAATCTGTAAAAACGGAACCCTGATAAGGTCACTTTGTTGTTCATGTGTCAGTCTGTCTGTCAGACTGTTAAGAGCCTTTTTTCTCAGGGCGGTAGAGGAGAAAATTTGATATTTATATACATACCAAGGCCTATCTTTGCTTGAGGCTGTGAAAAATGTAACGTCAATGCAGGCAAAAGATACGGCCATTTATGTTACATATTTTGATACTTGCAAAGTCACTCATCAAAACCTACAGGGTTGACCTAGAATAAAGAAACTTAACAAGAAACAAGATTTTACGGTACAAGTAAAGGATAAAATCAGAAGACTGATAATTTGTTATTATATCTCATGAAAAATATTTTTCTGTCATTTCCATCTGTCTGCCCGTCTATTAAGACCCGTTTTCCTCAGGAACGGGTAGAGATATCAGGGTGAAATTTACGTGAAATACTAATGTCTATGATCTCTTGGTGCTGTAAATAATTTAGGAAATCAAAAGATACGGGCGTATGTGGAGACCCGTATTTTTAAGTAACCGGTAGAGGGGAAATGAAATTTTTGTCACGTACTAAGGTCTACAGTCCTTTGTAGGTGTAAATAATTTAAGGTTCTAAGTCAATCGAGTCAAAAGATACCACCGCATAAGTCACATACTTCGATTCTCGGAAACGATTTGGGAGACAATCTGAGCAGCCGTCTTCGGTTGTTTGCAGATGATGCTGTCGTTTATCTACTAATAAAGTCATCAGAAGATCAAAACAAACTGCAAAACGATTTATAAGAAATATCGGAATCGTGCGAAAAGTGGCAGTTGATCCTAAATAACGAAAAGCATGAGGTCATACACATGAGTGCTAAAAGGAACTCGTTAAACAGCGGTTACACCATAAATCAGTCTAATCCAAAAGCCGTAAATTCAGCTAAATACCTAAGTATTACAATTACGAACAACTTAAATGGGAAGGAACACCTAGAAAATGTTTTGGGGAAGGCTAACCTAAGACTGTGTTTTATTGGCAGGACCTTGAAAACGTAACAGACCAACTAAGGAGACTGCCTACGCTACGCTTGTCCGTCCTCTTTTAGAATACTGCTGCGTGGTGTGGGATCCTTACCAGATAGGACTGAAGGAGTACATCGAAAAAGTTCAAAGAAAGGCAACACGTTTTGTATTATCGCGAAATACAGGAGAGAGTGTCACAGAAATGATACAGGATTTTGGGCTGGAAATCATTAAAAGAAAGGCGTTTTTCGTTGAAAAGGGAAATCAGGGCTCGTACGGAAAGATACAGGTGTTCATTCTTCCCGCGCGCTATACGAGATTGGAATAATAGAGAATTGTGAAGGTGGTTCGATGTACCCTCTGGCAGGCACTTAATTGTTATTTGCAGAGTATCCATGTAGATGTAGATGTAGAACTCTCATCAAAACATGTAGATAAAGTTATGTAGGTGTGAGGCCTGGTGTTCTGGCGGTAAGGCGCGTGCCTGGAAACTGAGAGGTCACCACCAATCGCAGTCGGACTTTAGATTTTTCAGTTTTCGTTTCAACATAGTCTTCAACTCTCACGATATGAGGAGTCGCCAGAAACACGTGGTTTGGATTCCATGTTAAACTGTAGGTCCCCTTTCCCCCAACGGATAATTGTGTTAGATTAGAGACTCGCAAGTCGCCGAAGTAGTGTCCACTAAAAAAGACTTGTACCAGGCCAGTATATAATGTGTACAGAGTATTTGTAAAATACTCATATCACTTTGGGGGCAGGTTCTTTAAGCGGAAACAAGAAAAAAAGAAAACGGGCTCTGAAATGCATGCCTTAAGAGCTGCGAGAATTTGATCATCTTAGGTACCGCGAAACACATCTCTCCTACTACAAGCTCTTTGCGTTCCAGATTTTGCGTACAGATAGTATGCATCAAATTAAGAAATAAATGCCCAGTAAACATGGGCTCTAAATGTACACCCTATGATCTATAAGCACTTCTTCGTCTTTGCTACTCTGAAACACATATTTTGCATTGAACAAGTCCTCATGCACTGAGGTGACATGGGATTGCGATATGCACAGATACAGATGGCGGTAGTATCTAGTAAATAAGTAATAAAAAAATGGTTCAAATGGCTCTGAGCACTATGGGACTTAACATCGATGGTCATCAGTCCCCTAGAACTTAGAACTACTTAAACCTAACTAACCTAAGGACAGCACACAACACCCAGCCATCACGAGGCAGAGAAAATCCCTGACGCCGCCGGGAACCGAACCCGGGAACCCGGGCGTGGGAAGCGAAAACGCTACCGCACGACCACGAGATGCGGGCAAAGTAATAAAAGAGCAGTACGTCGGCGGAGCTGCCATTTGTACTCAGGTGATTTATGTGAATCGGTGTCCGACGTGTTTACGTCCGCGAGACCGAAATTAACAGACATTGAACACGGAATGGTAGTTGGAGATAGATGCATGGGACATTCCGTTTCGGTAATAATTAGGGAATTCAGTATTCCGAAATCCACACTGTCAAGAGTGTGCCGAGAATACCACAGTTGAGGCACTGCCTCTAATCACTGATAACGTAGTGACCGATGGCCTTCATTTAGCAAACGACAGTAACAGCTTTTGACAGAAACTATGCCAGATAATTGGAAAATTGGAATATTAGTCCCCATTTATAAGAAAGGGGACAGAACAGCATGTGAAAACTATAGAGGTGTAACACTCCTAAATACAGCTTATAAGATCTTCACAAATATATTAAACGAAAGGATACAGAAGTGTGCAGAAGTCATACTAGGGGAATATCAGTGTGGCTTTTGACCAGGCAGAGGAACAACTGATCAAATATTTGTGATAAGACAAATGATGGAAAAGTTCTATGAATATGATATAGACCTGCCCGCATCTCGTGGTCGTGCGGTAGCGTTCTCGCTTCCCACGCCCGGGTTCCCGGGTTCGATTCCCGGCGGGGTCAGGGATTTTCTCTGCCTCGTGATGGCTGGGTGTTGTGTGCTGTCCTTAGGTTAGTTAGGTTTAAGTAGTTCTAAGTTCTAGGGGACTGATGACCATAGATGTTAAGTCCCATAGTGCTCAGAGCCATATGATATAGACCTGCATTTCCTATTCATCGATTTCAAACAACCCTTTGACAGCATAAATCGGCAAGAACTATACAGAGTACTGAAAGAAGTTGGTATATGTGCTAAATTACTAAGACTAATCAGAATGACAATGACAGAGACAAGAGCAAAAGTAAAGGTCCTTAGCAGAACAAGTGAAAGCTTTGATTTTAATAAAGGTGTGAAGGAAGGGGATAGTCTCTCCACTGCCATATTCAATATAGCCCTGCATTGTGTAGTAAATAAAATCAACAAAAGAGGCACCATATTTATGAAAACTAGCCAGATATGTGCATACGCTGATGACATTGCTATAGTAGGAAGAAACACCAATACACTCCTAGAAACATACCGGACAATGGAAACAGAAGCCTTAAAAATTGGCCTCATATTAAATGAAAACAAAACAAAATATATGGTAATGTTACAATCTGAGGCCGGAAGAACCCCTAAAAACCTAAACATCAATGGAAAATTCTTCAATGGAGTGTCCTCTTTTAACTACTTGGGAGCCCTAATAACAAATGACAACAGTATTGTAAAGGCTATAAGGGAAAGAATACAAGCAGGAAACAGAGCTTACTTTGCAAATATGCAGCTTATCAAAAATAGCCTTTTTCAAGAAAAACTAAACTGTTAATATATAATTTCCTAGTCCGCCCAGTTATCACATACGGCTCAGAGGTAAGGACGTTGACAGAACACGATAAAAATGCAGTAAGAAGCGTTGAGCGGAAAATATTACGCAAAATCTATGGGCCAATAAGGGAGGAAGAAGACTTTAGTTAATACAAGGCAGGGACATAGTAAAATTAGTGAAATCACAGCGAATACGATGGCTAGGACACTTGGAGAGAATGGCAGAGGATAGAATTCCAAAGAAAATGATGAAAGGTATGATCCATTCAGTTAGGCGAAAAGGGAGACCTAGAAGAAGATGGATCGACGAGGTAATAATGGATGTCACCAATATGGGAGTCCGGGGGTGGAAAAGAGCAGCAAATAACCGAGAAGTGTGGAGGAAGATTGTTGAAGAAGCCAAGGCTCACCAAGGGTTGTAGCGCTACTGAAGAAGAAGAAGAGAAGTAACAGCTTTTGCGTTGAGTTGTCAGTGCTAACAGACAAGCACCACTGCGAGTAATAGCCGCAGAAATCAATGTGGGACGTACAACGAACGTATCTGTGCGGCGAAGTTTGTCGTTAACGGGCTATGCCAGCGGAAGATAGATGCGAGTGCCTTTGCTAACTGCACGATATTGCCTGCAACACATCTCCTGAGCTCGTGACCAAGTCGATTGGACGCCAGAGGCCTGGAAAACCGTGGACTGGTCAGATGAGTCCCGATTTCAGCTGGTAAGAGCTGACGGTAGCGCTCGAGTGTGGCGCACACCTCACGAAGCCAAGGACCCAATATGGACTGTACAAGCTGGTGGTGGCTCTATAATAGTATGCACCGTCTTTAGATGGAATGGACAGGGTCCTCTGGTCCAATTCAACCGAGCATTGACTGTGAATGATTACGTCCGACTACTTGGAGACCATTTTCCCAAACAAAAATTTAATTTTAATGAATGATAATGCACCATTTCACTGGCCACTATTGATCGTGATTTGTTTGAAGAGCATTCAGGACAGTTCGAGCTAAGGATTTGACCACCCACCGAACATTTATGGGACGTAATCGAGACATAAGTTCGCGGACAAAATTCTGCACCGGCAACAGTTTCGCAATTATGAACGGCTATAGAGGCAGCATGGCTGAATATTTCTGCAACGACTTGTGGAGTGCATATCATTTCGAATCGCTGCACTACGAGGTGCATTCAAGTTCTAAGGCCTCCGAATTTTTTTCTCTGGACTGGAAAGAGATAGAAACATACGCATTGTTTTAAAATGAGGCCGCGTTCATTGTCAATACAGCTGAGAGATGGCAGCACCGTACGGCAGATGGAATTTTACCGCCAGCGGCGAGAATGAGAACTGTTTTAAATACTTAAAATGGCGACGTTTTCCTTACTTGAACAGCGTGCAATCATTCGTTTTCTGAATTTGCGTAGTGTGAAACCAATTGAAATTCATCGACAGTTGAAGGAGACATGTGGTGATGGAGTTATGGATGTGTCAAAAGTGCGTTCGTGGCTGCGACAGTTTAATGAAGGCAGAATATCGTGTGACAACAAACCGAAACAACCTCGGGCTCACACAAGCCGGTCTGACGACATGATCAAGAAAGCGGAGAGAATTGTTTTGGGGGATCGCCGAATGACTGTTGAACAGATCGCCTCCAGAGTTGGCATTTCTGTGGGTTCTGTGCACACAATCCTGCATGACGACCTGAAAATGCGAAAAGTGTCATCCAGGTGGGTGCCACAAATGCTGACGGACGACCACATGGCTGCCCGTGTGGCATGTTGCCAAGCAATGTTGACACGCAACGACAGTGTGAATGAGACCTTCTTTTCGTCGGTTGTGACAATGGATGAGACGTGGATGCCATTTTTCAATCCAGAAACAAAGCGCCAGTCAGCTCAATGGAAGCACACAGATTCACCGCCACCAAAAAAATTTCGGGTAACCGCCAGTGCTGAAAAAATGATGGTGTCCATGTTCTGGGGCAGCGAGGGCTTAATCCTTACCCTTTGCGTTCCAAAGGGCACTACGGTAACAGGTGCATCCTACGAAAATGTTTTGAAGGACAAATTCCATCCTGCACTGCAACAAAAACGTCTGGGAAGGGCTGCGCGTGTGCTGTTTCACCAAGACAACGCACCCGCACGTCGAGCTAACGTTACGCAACAGTTTCTTCGTGATAACAACTTTGAAGTGGTTCTCCATGCTCTCTACTCACCTGACCTGGTTTCTAGTGACTTTTGACTTTTTCCAACAATGAAAGACACTCTCCGTGGCCGCACATTCACCAGCCGTACTGCTATTGCCTCAGCGATTTTCCAGTGGTCAAAACAGACTCCTAAAGAAGCCTTCGCCGCTGCCATGGAATCATGACGTCAGCGTTGTGAAAAATGTGTACGTCTGCAGGGCGATTACGTCGAGAAGTAACGCCAGTTTCATCGATTTCGGGTGAGTAGTTAATTAGAAAAAAAATCGGAGGCCTTAGAACCTGAATGCACCTCGTATGCCGGGCAAAAGTATGTCCAACACTGTTAGGGGGTATCCAATAAGTTTTGCCACTTTAGTGTAGGTATTCAGGTATGAGTATTGCAGCGCAGGTTTACCGGACACTTTTTTCCTGTTTTGGTGTAAGGAACCTGTCGCCCAAGTTTGTAAAGGTATTGTTGAAACCCCTGTATACACAATTAAGTCTGCATGGAACCGTCAGCGCTGGAGTCCCACTCGCACTTGTTCGGTCTTTTCCTCTCTGTCTCGGTTTGACTACGCTTGACAAATGCTCGCCACCGGTCTGGAGACACTCAGAAGCACAGCAGTAGCGCAGTTTGTAGTGTGCGGCGGCGTTCTTGGGGCGCCGCTGAGAGTACCGTGCCGAGCTGAGGTGAGCTGAGATGCGGCAGCGGCGGAAATGGGCGCTGCGTGTCGCGCCTCCTCATCTCACCACAGCTCGCCTCATCGCTGTGCGGCGGCTCGTAATCAGTCGCGAAATGGGGCGCGGCCAGCACTCGCCACACCCACACACTGCCCGCGCCCTGCCGGCGGCTGTGCCCACTACGCCCCGTACTCACTCTCTGCCAAATTGAACAGTGACGGCGGCGCTGGAGTGATGGTAGTGACGCGCCTGTGGGGCCCTGTAGATACACTGATCACCGAGAAACAATACTTTCAAATGGCTCTGAGCACTATGCGACTTAACTTCTAAGGTCATCAGTCCCCGAACAATAACTTATTTTAAAAAAAACTCTTTATTTCAACAACAATAATAATTATACAACATAACCCACTTCCTTATGTGATTAGTGGGCGCTAATTTGTTTAAACATCAAATGCAGCTAATTATAATTTAATTAATTGTGAGCTACAGCTACAGCTATAACTAATTACAATGGGAAGCTAAATTCCGACAAGTATTAGTATTTAGTGTGTAATATCTTCACTAAACTCTACTGCCTGCAGCGTCACAGTTGTGTCAGAGATATATAAACCTACTTTATTGCCTTCCCCATCGAGCTAATCCCGATGGCCGTTCCCCTCACACTGGGCAGGCCAAGATGTTACTCGCTGCCGGTTCCTAATAACTAATTTCCTAATCTAAGTCCTACTAACTAGTTCTAATCTAAGTCAAATCCAGTGCTTTGTCTAGTTGGTGATGTTGTTCCCCACTCCCCCTAGTCCTGTACGTGGCGGATTCCAAACTACGAGAAAGTCGGCCTATCCACGCGCAGGCGATATAGGAGTAGAGCGCGTGATCGGTATTTAGTATGTCTCAATTTTTTACATTAACTTATGGTAATTTATGTCCCTCAGGTATTCCTTTAGCACTTTTCGTTATGCCTCATCTGCTAGTTTATTGAGACTTTGAAAAGTGTCTTGTTGTCTTATTAGTTGGTATGTGTCACAGTCAGGTAATTGGTCACGTAATGTGGAAGCAACATCATTGAAAAGGGGGCACTCGTAGATCACGTGATGGGGGGTACCCTCCGGTTCACCACATTCACACGTTGGTGTGGCCCTTTTCCCGAACCGACATGGGTATGTTGGGTATGGCCCATGTCCAGTGAGAAAATGGATTTGTCCTCTAGTGGATTCAAAGTATGTCATTTTCAATCGTTCTCTAATGTTTGGAACAAGTTAAAATGTTCTACGCCGTGTTTCATCCGCCTCCCACAGTTCTTGCCACAGTTGTTCGCCCCTTTGCCGAATCTCACCCTTATCGCTAGCCCCAGTGCCTAATATCTCTTCTGTCTTCGTGACGTTCCCTTTCTTAACCCAGAACCACGCAGCCTGCTCTCTAATTTTGATGTCCAGGGGGCAGAGCCCCATTATGACTAATAGGGCTCCCCCTGGTGATGTTCTATAGGCCCCCACAGATCTGAGTATCATGTTCCTCTGAACCTTTCTCACTGTCATGGCGGGCACAACACTCGTGAGCCTGTGTGCCCAGACTCTCGAGCCGTAACCCACTGCTGCAGTGTGCAGTGTTACTTTATTAGCTCCAGATACACATGATGTTGGCAGCAGTGTGATGCAGACACACCCCACTCAGTGTCCAAGGCCGGCTAAGCCTCGCGGGCGGCGGCTCACCATGGCACGAAGAAACAGCGTCAGCGCTCCGTGATTCAGACGTCGGGATGATGACTGCCGATGGCCTGACAGTGGGCCACGGTTGTTCTGTAGTGGCGGACGCCATCATTTAGGTGGCTCAGCCCTGGCGACGTCCTCCGTGAAGACTAATGAAGACCGCAATACACAGGACGTGACACGCTGTCCCCTGACAGAAGTCGGACGGCGGTAAGGCCATACGGCAAGTCAGCGCCACTGTGGCGTCAAGTCTCACAAGGAGACCCAGTGCAGGGTGCAGCTGGCCCGGCCCAGTCTCGAACCCACGGCTGCAGCAGGCGATGCAGAGTCGTCTCGTCGTCCGGTGTCGTGGCGGTGCTGCTGCTGCTGAAGTCCGAATACCTCTGCCTCAAAATCCACTACTGTTTATGTGACTCCACTGTGCACATTTCATACAAAAGCACCACAGCGTGTCGCGTCACTCATAAGAAGTGTCTTACCCTGATGTGGTCACACCGCCCGCCCACTCCACCAACTGCTGCTCCACGTAACAGTTTTCTGCTGAGTACGCCTAGCCCTTCTCAGAATCTTTTTGCGTACAAGTTACTACGCCCCATGTGATGGCACAGTATACTTACTGCCCAGTGATAACTTGACACAATGCTACACCGCGAGTCCTTACAAAAAAAAAAATGGCTCTAAGCACTATGGGACTTAACATCTGAGGTCATCAGTCCCCTAGACTTAGAACAACGTAAACCTAACTAACCTAAGGACATCACACACAACCATACGCGAGGCAGGATTCGAACCTGCGACCGCAGCAGCCGCGTGGTTCCGGACGGAAGCGCCTACTACCGCTCGGTCACAGCGGCCGGCGACTCCTTACCAATTCGATGTTTCAGTGCCTGTGCTATTCGGAATTACGATGCAGTGTTCCATGTGCAAAGGAACAGTGCATCGCACTTCCGAACAGCACAGTCACTGCAATATCATATTTATCCCTCGACACCGAGCAAACGACTTTCGAGTAAAACGTGTCCCCTGTACAGGAAAACACGTAATGGATGTGCGAGTACAGATTGAAGACACATACACTCCTGGAAATGGAAAAAAGAACACATTGACACCGGTGTGTCAGACCCACCATACTTGCTCCGGACACTGCGAGAGGGCTGTACAAGCAATGATCACACGCACGGCACAGCGGACACACCAGGAACCGCGGTGTTGGCCGTCGAATGGCGCTAGCTGCGCAGCATTTGTGCACCGCCGCCGTCAGTGTCAGCCAGTTTGCCGTGGGATACGGAGCTCCATCGCAGTCTTTAACACTGGTAGCATGCCGCGACAGCGTGGACGTGAACCGTATGTGCAGTTGACGGACTTTGATCGAGGGCGTATAGTGGGCATGCGGGAGGCCGGGTGGACGTACCGCCGAATTGCTCAACACGTGGGGCGTGAGGTCTCCACAGTACATCGATGTTGTCGCCAGTGGTCGGCGGAAGGTGCACGTGCCCGTCGACCTGGGACCGGACCGCAGCGACGCACGGATGCACGCCAAGACCGTAGGATCCTACACAGTGCCGTAGGGGACCGCACCGCCACTTCCCAGCAAATTAGGGACACTGTTGCTCCTGGGGTATCGGCGAGGACCATTCGCAACCGTCTCCATGAAGCTGGGCTACGGTCCCGCACACCGTTAGGCCGTCTTCCGCTCACGCCCCAACATCGTGCAGCCCGCCTCCAGTGGTGTCGCGACAGGCGTGAATGGAGGGACGAATGGAGACGTGTCGTCTTCAGCGATGAGAGTCGCTTCTGCCTTGGTGCCAATGATGGTCGTATGCGTGTTTGGCGCCGTGCACTGCATACGACCGAGGCACACAGGGCCAACACCCGGCATCATGGTGTGGGGAGCGATCTCCTACACTGGCCGTACACCACTGGTGATCGTCGAGGGGACACTGAATAGTGCACGGTGCATCCAAACCGTCATCGAACCCATCGTTCTACCATTCCTAGACTGGCAAGGGAACTTGCTGTTCCAACAGGACAATGCACGTCCGCATGTATCCCGTGCCACCCAACGTGCTCTAGAAGGTGTAAGTCAACTACCCTGGCCAGCAAGATCTCCGGATCTGTCCCCCATTGAGCATGTTTGGGACTGGATGAAGCGTCGTCTCACGCGGTCTGCACGTCCAGCACGAACGCTGGTCCAACTGAGGCGCCAGGTGGAAATGGCATGGCAAGCCGTTCCACAGGACTACATCCAGCATCTCTACGATCGTCTCCATGGGAGAATAGCAGCCTGCATTGCTGCGAAAGGTGGATATACACTGTACTAGTGCCGACATTGTGCATGCTCTGTTGCCTGTGTCTATGTGCCTGTGGTTCTGTCAGTGTGATCATGTGATGTATCTGACCCCAGGAATGTGTCAATAAAGTTTCCCCTTCCTGGGACAATGAATTCACGGTGTTCTTATTTCAATTTCCAGGAGTGTAGTTGACGACATATGGAAGTTTGGATCTGGCCGTGAGTCGTGCTCGGATAGCCTAATGGTAAGGCGACCGCACACGATGAGCAGGGTATCCGGGTTCGAGTCCCTGTCCGGCACAAGTTGTCATTGACATCATTCCATTATACAGTACTCGCAGCTGCGACACATTATTTGAAGCTCTACTGAAACTAGGTGGTGACACTACATAACCAATGCCCAGAAACGCTTTACTTTGCTGCTACTGTTGGACATACTCGTATTTCTATTGGACTACGATTCTGTATTACCAGAAACTGCAATTACACAAATCGCCATTAGTTGTAAAACTTAAGGACTGAAGTAACTTTCCCATGATGTGTCAGTGCCAAGTAACACAAGTCGAACAAATATAGACCAAACATGGAAATAGCTGCTACAGAATACAATGAAGTCACTGCTATTCATGATGATTCTCTGGACGTCACAAGAGATGGGATGTGGTTCATAATAGGGTGTGTGATCACTACGGACGCAGTGCATGTTCTGGAACCTGCCCCTATGCTCGTCACAAGATCGCTAGGGGGATACTGTGGTAGGTTGTTCAATTACTCCACCAATTCGGTTGACATCTAATGGGTGGTCGTTGATCCACGTGGACGTGCGTCTTCTTAGCGCATTCCTTTAGTGCTCAATAAGGTTTAAATCGGGGAAAGGGTAGGTCTCTACATTCACCGAATATCCTCTCTTTCCAAGAGCTCATCCACCTGCGCTGTTCGATGTGGCCACGCACTGCGATACATAAAAAAGTGAAGACAGGGCAGAAAGCACCCCTAAAAAGACGCGCATGAGGTAGCAGACCCGTGGCTGTACCGAGTTCAAGTTTTGAAAGTCAGTACACCTACGTACATTATGTCTTCTCCACCCTATATCACCGGGACGACCCAAACGAACATGTTCGACAGTGATCCAGGATGCAATGCATATTCCAACTCCTCGTCACATGGGTTACGAACAGAATCGCTACTTAAATTTGCTCTCGGCAGAGAGGAACACGAGAACCCACACTTCGTTGGTCCATTCCCGATGGTTTTTGCATAGTCACAAATGCCGCCGCCGATGGGTGAGTGTCAAAGGGGCACAATATATCGGTTGTCGGGCAACGAGTTCATCCACATGCAGTCACCGTGCCACTGTGGAGCGTAAGATTGTCTGCTCTTCCAGTCCTATAAAACGTGGATGTAACTGCACCGACTATGTGACGTGGGTCGCTTCTTGCCTGTTGTTCCTGTAATTGACCGTGATCGACCACCTCCTCTCCTTCGGGCAGCTGTGCATGTAGCTCGGAATGATCCTCTGCGCGTGAAACAATGCTGTGAGCAATACCAAACTCCTGGGCTACACTTGTCGTAATTCGTGCATCTTCCAGTTTCCTGATGATTCTTCCCCTGTGAAGTCATTCAAATGTTGTCTCCGGGTCATGTTGTAATGAAGAACACCACCATAGTGTATTGTAACTGCGCGCAGCTCGACACTCACATTCAGGCGCACACACACATACACACTACTGGCCATTAAAAATGATACACCAAGAAGAAATGCAGATGATAAACGGGTATTCATTGGACAAATATATTATACTAGAACTGAAATGTGATTATATTTTCACGCAATTTGGGTGCATAGATCCTTATAAATCAGTACCCAGAACAACCACCTCTGGCCGTAATAACGGCCTTGATACGTCTGGGCATTGAGTCAAACAGAGCTTGAATGGCGTGTACAGGTACAGCTGCCCACGCAGCTTCAACACGATACCACAGTTCATCAAGAGTAGTGACTGGCGTATTGTGACGAGCCAGTTGCTCGGCCACCATTGACCAGACGTTTTCTGTTGGTGAGAGATCTGGAGAATGTGCTGGCCAGGGCAGCAGTCGAACATTTTCTGTATCCAGAAAGGCCCGTAAAGGACCTACAACATGCGGTCGTGCATTATCCTGCTGAAATGTAGAATTTCGCAGGGATCGAATGGAGGGTAGAGCCACGGGTCGTAACACATCTGAAATGTAAAGTCCACTGTTCAAAGTGATGTCAATGCGAAAAAGAGGTGACCAAGACGCGTAACCAATGGCACCCCATACCATCACGTCGGGTGATACGCCAGTATGGCGATGACGAATACACGCTTCCAATGTGCGTTCACCGCGATGTCGCCAAACACGGATGCGACCATCATGATGCTGTAAACAGAAACTGGATTCATCCGAAAAAAAAAGGCGTTTTGCCATTCGTGCACCCAGGTTCGTCGTTGAGTACACCATCGCAGGCGCTCCTGTCTGTAATACAGCGTCAAGGGTAACCGCAGCCATGGTCTCCGAGCTGATAGTCCACATTGCTGCAAAAGTCATCGAACTGTTTGTGCAGATGGTTGTTGTCTTGCAAACGTCCCCATCTGTGGACTCAGGGATCGCGACGTGGCTGCACGATCCGTTACAGCCATGCGGCTAAGATGACTGTCATCCCGACTGCTAGTGATACGAGGCCGTTGGGATCCAGCACGGCGTTCCGTATTACCCTTCTGAACCCACCGATTCCATATTCTGCTAACAGTCATTGGACATCGACCAACGCGAGCAGCAATGTCGCGTTACGGTAAACCGCAATCGCGATAGGCTACAATCCGACCTTCATCAAAGTTGGAAACGTGATGGAACGCATTTCTCCTCCTTACACGAGGCATCACAACAACGTTTCACGAGGCAACGCTGGTCAACTGCTGTTTGTGTATGAGAATTCAGTTGGAAACTTTCCTCATGTCAGCACATTGTAGGTGTCGCCACCGGCGCCAACCTTGTGTGAATGCTCTGAAAAGCTAATCATTTGCATATCACAGCATCGTCTTCCTGTCGGTTAAATTTCGCGTCTGTAGCACGTAATCTTCATGGTGTAGCAAATTTAATGGCCAGTAGTATATGTATACCCGGTGAATTTCGTTCCGCCTCTGAAACTCTTTATATGCTATAGCTGACCCGGCAAGCGTTGTTTTGCCACATAATTATCTATAGTCTATAAGAATAATGTATACGTGTAACACAATGTATACGTGTAACATAATAGCCTTTGTTGCCGGTAGCTCGTGACACAAACTATAATAATGTCCTGCCGCGGTGGCCGACCGGTTCTAAGCGCTTCAGTCCGGAACCGCGCGACTGCTACGGTCGCAGGTTCGAATCCTGCCTCGGGCATGGATGTGTGTGATGTCCGTAGGTTAGTTAGGTTTAAGTAGTTTTAAGTCTAGGGGACTGATGACCTCAGATGTTAAGTCCCAAAGTGCTCAGAGCCATTTTTTTTAATAATAATGGTCGAAAACTGTTTAGGGAGTGAGAAAAGGCTTAGGGGGAAGTCCGGCAGTATCGGCCACTATTAGTTCTAGCGTTTCTACGGTAGACCGCGCGGATTTAACAATTGCAGCGGATACACGGCTCGTCCATGAGCACACAAACATAGCGGCAATTTCGTGTCGAAACGTGTTCGCCAGCATTATGAATAAGGCCAAGCGCACACGCGTCGATTTTTATCGTACGTAAAAATAATGTACAATTAAATTCTTTTAGAGGAACAAAGCAAAGCATAGGAACTTCTTTGTTCCACTAAACGAATTTGATCGTACGATATACTTCCGTACGATAAAAATCGATGTGTGGGCGCTTGGCCTAAATGGCGGTTTGGCGAATGACGCTTGCTACCTAGTTAAACTCCTCGGTCTAGTTACGTCGTCAAAGAGGGATATTCGAGTCGTTACTTTTGGTACATTTTCTTGAGTTACCTGTCTATCGAATAGTGAAAGACTATCACTGGTAGCCACCTGGAGGGGATAACTGATCAGGTGATAATTGATCAGTTATCGACTGGGGTTGAAAATTATTACATTACTAAAATCGCTATTAAAAAATAGGGGTTGGTGGTAGAAGGGTGAAAATTTAGGGTTGTGTGTATTTTTTAATGCCACATCATAAAAAAATAAAAATAAAATGTTCTGTCCAAAAAATATGAAAAACTTTTTCGGATGGACCACCCTTATCACTTAGGAGTATGTAAAATAGATTACGACTGATCCTCAGACCTACCGAATATACATGTAAAAATTCATCAGGCATACACGCACTGTCTTTTCCAGTTTCTTTAAATGCTTTGCGTTGCGAGGCCACCAGCCCAATTTGGCACTAGACTCACGCTGGCCTCAAGTCCTGTGAGCTCCAACGTTCTGAGCGCTGCTGGAAGACCTCTGGCAATATGGTGCTGCACTTTCATTCACTTTCACCGTGTAGTTAATATAATATGTTATTTTACTTTATCTATCTCGCGCTTAACTTTTGCAGAGCAGTGTAGTAACACCAGGACGAATAGGAAAAAGGTTTTTTCTTATTGTACTGATAAGATCAAGCGGCGTTTTCTTTTAAGAAAACCGCTTAGTTATCCTAAGTAAACCAATCTAGCCCTGATGTAAAGAAAATATGCCTTATAACAACCAGGTAATGGCCCAAATAATACACGTTTTAAGACAATATGTCTTCGATAAGCGAAAACAGAGATACATGATCAGGACACACTTACATTACATTCGCAAAAGAAAGATATGAGGCACCATTTTAACCTGCTTGAACGGTGTGCCTGAATTCATGAGACATTTTGGTTAGCGACTGATTATGTGCCAATCTCAGGGCAACTGATAACCAGATCGTTTCAGTGGGTGAGAGATTTGGACGTCCTCTGAAGACAACAGATATCATCTGTATCAAAATGGAAGATACTTGAAACATGCAGATTTGTGTTACATTGTTGAAAGATAACATTACGGAGACCTCGAGGCAAGGGCACAACTACTGTACAAATTACCGGCTACTTGAACAAGAGGTGATCGTCTAGTACAAAAAGGAAAGGAGTATGATTAAACATCCCGTTGACAACACGGTTGTAAGAGAGGGAGCACAAGTTGGGATTACGAAAGGATTGGGATGGGAACCTGGCATGTCCTTGTCACAGGAATCATTCCGGAATTTGCCTGGAGTGACTTAGGGCAATCACAGGAAACCTACATCTGGTTGGCTAGACGATGGTATGAACCTTTGTTCTTCCGAATGCGAATCCATAGTGCTGCGTCGACACTTTACAAAACTGCCGTGAACTGGATCGGGTGAGCTAAATCCCCTGATGAAGTGAGGCATGTTGCGCTGCATCTAAGTTACCTGGCTTGGCTGAATAAACCAAAGACTTCGCCATGGGCAATGGAAGAGCCTTATGGAAATGGGTCAGATGGGCCAGGTGTTGACATCAGATGTGTCCTGCTGATACAACACGTACTGTCACCACGACGTCGAGCAGGTATGACATAGGCCAGCTCAGCAGAAGGACCAGAGTTGTGTTATCATCGACAGCGCAGAAATGAGAGCTACTCTGGCGTGGCTGACCTAGCTGCTTCACGTCCGAGCTGTGGTTCTGTAGTGGCTTACATGACGGGGATTAATGCCTCTACAAAACTAGGGCTGACCAGGTCTGTACAAATACTACTCATTTATAAATAGAAATATGTAGTGTGACAGCCACCAGCTCTGAAGGAGACCTATGCCTGTTTGCGAGGCTGTGTGGACGAACTAGCTGCCACACCTGAACTATGTCACTGCTAGCTGCAGCTTCGCTGTTTGCGCCGAGTCCAATGCTGCTGACTTAGTACCTCCAGCCAGTGGGCCACCTTCAGGTCCATTCAGCTGCTGCCAGCCTCCTACCCTAGTGGACTACAGTTCGAGCGTATGGCGGTGCAGCCACCCGTCATCCGTTGTCTGTAACGGTCAACTCCTTGCTGTCCGCCTCTGTTTGTGTTTGCAGACAGTGTTGCTGGGAACTCGGTGTGATGCTGCGCACCCTTGCGCACCCTACCACAAGCCGCGCGGCTACCTCTAGCACGTGCATCTACCGTCGTGGGTTGCTGCCCACTGCTGGAGTCACCGTCCTTGCTAAATCGCTGCCTTTGTCACTTCACTGGGCTAGCCACTCCGCGGCCATTAAAATTGCTACACCATGAAGATTACGTGTTACAGACGCGAAATTTAACCGACAGGAAGAAGATGCTGTGATATGCAAATGATTAGCATTTCAGAGCATTCACACAAGGTTGGCGCCGTTGGCGACACCTACAGTGTGCTGACATGAGGAAAGTTTCCAACTGATTTCTCATACACAAACAGCAGTTGACCGGCGTTGCCTGGTGAAAAGTTGTTGTGATGCCTCGTGTAAGGAGGAGAAATGCGTTCCATCACGTTTCCAACTTTGATGAAGGTCGGATTGTAGCCTATCCTGATTGCGGTTTACCGTAACGCCACATTGCTGCTCGCCTTGGTCGATGTCCAATGACTGTTAGCAGAATATGGAATCTGTGGGTTCAGAAGGGTAATACGGAACGCCGTGCTGGATCCCAGCGGCCTTGAATCACTAGCAGTCGGGATGACAGGTATCTTATCCGCATGGCTGTAACGGATCGTGCAGCCACGTCTCGATCCCTGAGTCAACAGATGGGGACGTTTGCAAGACAACAACCATCTGCACGAACAGTTCGACGGCTTTTGCAGCAGTGTGGACTATCAGCTCGGAGACCATGGCTGCGGTTACCCTTGACGAGTAGAGGCAACAGGTTGCTCGCTAACTGCAACACCTTCTCGCCGACCGTGTACAGCTTGCGATTTGGGGGCATTGGCTTCTCCAAGCATCGGCACAACAATGGTAGTTACATGACGAAAGGTCGACCGACAATGAGGCATCCACTCGCAGCTCCACTGTTACCCTTACCTCTGACAACTCTGTTCCACCTGCCACCGCAGATGACAAACACTCTCGGCCTCAGCAGTGGTAACCACTGCACCACCTCGCTCGTCCTTATAATGTAGACAGTGGCACAAGAAGGCCGTCACGCCAAGTGTTGGGCTCTTATTACTACGACGTACGCAGTCGCGCAAAGTTTGTTCTCCTCGGAGCTTTCACACATGAATGCATCCCTCGTGATGGTGTACTCGGAACTGGGAATCGTCTGACAATATGACGAGCTGCTGCTCCTGCGCCCAGTGTTCTGACGGCCGCTGTGGCCGAGCGGTTCTAGGCGCTTCAGTACGGAACCGCGCGCCTGCTACGGCCGCAGGTTCGACTCCTGCCTCGGGCATTGATGTGTGTGATGTCCTTCGGTTAGTTAGGTTTAAGTAGTTCTAAGTTCTAGGGGACTGATGACCTCAGATGTTAAGTCCCATAGTACTTAGAGCCATTTGACCCATTTGAACCCAGTGTTCTCGTTAGGAACGCCTCCCTCTCTACCGCGTCAAGGGGAGCCTCAAAGAAAGGTCACCATGTTAACAGTCTGGGGTGCTCCAGACGTGGGTGTACTGTCGACACTTGTCTCCTTGCACGGCGGAACGAAAGGTACGGCTACCCTCTAGGGCGCTAGTTCCTCGGGACTGCTGGAATGCTGCAAGACGTTCAGTATGCTTCCTCATAATACATTGATTCAATTTTCGGTTCCAGAATAATGTGAGCAGCAGTATCGCAGATAAAACAAACGGCAGGCTACGGTCCGCCCCTATTTCATTCAAATGGTTCTAATGGCTCTGAGCACTATGGGCTTAACTTCAGAGGTCATCAGTCCCCTAGAACCTAGAACTACTTAAACCTAACTAACCTAAGGACATCACACACATCCATGCCCGAGGCAGGATTCGAACCTGCGACCGTAGCAGTCGCGTGGTTCCACATTGCAGCATCTGATTTCGACAAGTGCTGCTAGATAATTTCCCCTTCTTGGACAAGGTATAACACGATGTTCTAACAACCACCCCACTTTCTAAAGCGCATGTCTATAGATAACTTCTACGTAATCTTTGCTTACATTCAGAAAGTAGCTATTGTCACTCCTTTTTGTGGTTACTCTGGAATGATAACCAATTGTATATCCACCCATGCCCGAGGCAGGATTCGAACCTGCGACCGTAGCAGTCGCGTGGTTCCACATTGCAGCATCTGATTTCGACAAGTGCTGCTAGATAATTTCCCCTTCTTGGACAAGGTATAACACGATGTTCTAACAACCACCCCACTTTCTAAAGCGCATGACTATAGATAACTTCTACGTAATCTTTGCTTACATTCAGGATGTAGCTAGCGTCACTCCTTTTTGTGGTTACTCTGGAAAGATAATCAATTGTATATCCACTCATGCTGTACAGTTCATGGCAGTTTGACGTTTGTTCAATGCCACCATTCGTAGTGTTACAATTTCAATATTTGCAACAGAAACTTATACACCGAAGAAGTGATATCTGCACTGACCACTATTTAGTCACCTCAACAGTCACAACGATAGTTAAGTGAAAAAACTTAGGCCTAGAACACAAACAAAGCCTGAAACGATGTCTTTAAGAGATACCTTCTGGATAGCGGTGTATGAGCAAATTTTATCAGAATTGGCTACAGAAATATTTGCTAGACATTTCAAATGTTTAGGATGTAGAGAAAAAAATGACAAAACATTTGAGAACGGGTAGCAAGAGCAGCATATGAGGGACTGGAGTGAAGAAAAACTGAAGAAGAAGGAAGGATTAAGAGGTCGGCATGAGACTATGGCAAAGGCCGTTGAAAGAGATCGAGTATACAAAAAATGCAAAATAAAACACCAGAAACTAAAGAGGAGGGTAGCCAAAAACAGAACCATGCCAAGCAAATAACTAGGATACTGCACCAAGAGTCTTGGAGTCATTTTCTAACTAAAGCAGAACAATACATTCATGGGAGACAAACTATTGCCTGCAAACTAATGAACCACTTAAACAGAGCAGACAAAGATACTTCAGAACTGAATATAATTACCGACGATTAGTGGGAGGGATTTTATAATGCATTTTGGCAGGCAGCAGATTCACAATTGAAGGGAGAGAAGATCACATTATACACTGAACCGTCAAATAAACTTTATAGGCATGAGTATTCAAATGCAGAGATACATAAACAGGCAACGCCTGTATAAGGCAACAAAGAAATTTTAAATTAACAACAGCCTCAGTTGCAATGTTTACCTAGGTTTCATTTGGGATACCAAACTTCTTCAAAATAAAAGGAACTACGATTTGTCCAGAATGGACAACGTCAAAACTAAAATCTATAATATAGTAATACATCGTCCTATTGTAATAACTTATCTGGGAAACAGCCTCGGCCCCACTTCGCGACCGCAGTGCGGCAGCAACGGATGTTGTACTGGAACAGGATATAGCCTCGCGAGCGCATGCGCCATAGTGTGTCATGCGTAGGCCTATACTTGTTAACATTGGTACCAACATGTACTCCTAAACTTAACATTTTATGAATAACCAGGTGCGACTAACGAAACTGTAGGGAACAATGACATATCGACTGTCTTAACATTCGTAATAATTTGTTGGACGTCAAAAGTGAAGGGAGCGTTTACTATTTTAAGCCAACCTAGTATATTCGGGCTAATCATCGAACTTGACAGCATGAAGATAACTACAGGTTTGAAATACCAGATAATCCCAGCTATTCAGCAAACGGGAGTGCTAAAAACATGTTGGCAAGGGTATAATGATTACTCCCTAAAATTATGGCTGATGGAATAAGGGTTGAAAACCTTCAAAAATGTTTTTGTGTCGCAGCTGCAGATGGTCGTTAAGAAGGTTATTTTTGTCATATAATAAGTGTTCGACATTCGCTGAACACTTAGTGCAAAAGTGCACCCAACCCTCCGGATAATACTCAGTTCTTGCATTGCAAAGTGAAGGGTGCGAGGTTGGATATTTTGGAAGAAACGCAAATTTTTAAACACTTATTATGTGACAAAGATGACCTTTTTAACGATCAGCTGCATATTTATACAGTTGCTGACAGGGCCGTGAAATGTTGAAAATATTAAGGCAACAAGTTCAAAATGGTTCAAATGGCTCTGAGCACTATGGGACTTAACATCTATGGTCATCAGTCCCCTAGAACTTAGAACTACTTAAACCTAACTAACCTAAGGACAGCACACAACACCCAGTCACCACGAGGCAGAGAAAATCCCTGACCCCGCCGGGAATCGAACCCGGGAACCCGGGCGTGAGAAGCGAGAACGCTACCGCACAACCACGAGCTGCGGACAAGGCAACAACTGTCTGACGCAATTGTTAGATCGGTTACTGCTGCTACAATGGCAGGTTATCAAGACCTAAGTGAGTTTGAACATGATGTTATAGTCGGTGCGCGAGCGATGGGATACATCATGTCCGAGGTAGCGACGAAGTGCGATTTTCCCGTACCACCATTTCATAAGAGTACCGTGAATACCACGACTCCGCTAAAACATCAATCCTCCGATATCGCTGCGGCCGGAAAAACATCTTGCAAGAACAGGACCAACGACGAATGAAGAGAATCATTCAACGTGATAGAAGTGCAACCCTATCGCAAATTGCTGCCTATTTCAATGCTGAGCCATCAACAAGTGTCAGCGTGCGAATCATTCAAAGGAATATCATCGATATGGGCTTTCAGAACAGAAGGCCACTCGTGTACCCTTGATAACTGCACGACACAAAGGTTTACGCCTCGCCTGTGCCCTTCAACACCGACATCAGATTGTTGATGACTCGAAACGTAATGCCTGGTCGCCCGAGTCTCGTTTCAAATCGTATCAAGTGGATAGACGTGTACGCGTATGGAGACAACCTCATAAATCCATGGAACCTGCATGTCAGAAGGGGACTGTTCAAACTGGTGGAGGGTCTGTAACGGTGTAGAGCATGTGCAGTTGATGTGATATGGGACCACTATACATCTAGATACGACTGTGACAGGTGACATGTAGGTAAGAATCCTGTCTGATCTTGTGCAGCCATTCACGCCCATTGTACATTCCGACGGACGTGGCCAATTGCATCAGGACAATGCGACACCCTACACGTCCAGAACTGCTACATAGTGTCTCCAGGAACACTCTTCTGAGTTTAAACACTTCCGCTAGTCACCAAACTCTCGAGATATGAACATTATTGAGCATATCTGGGATGCCATGCAATGTGCTGTTCAGAAGAGATCTCCACCACTCGTACTCTTACGGATTTATGGACAACCCTGCAGGATTAATTGTGTCAATTCCCTCCAACACTACTTCAGACATTAGTCGAATATATGCCACGTCTTGTTGCGGCACTTCTTTGTGCTTGCGGGGATCCTACGCGATATTAGGAAGGTGTACCAGTTTCTTTGGTTCTTTAGTGTATAACATTACTGTGGGTTCAGTCACAATACAAGAAGCGAAAGTACACTACTGGCCATTAAAATTGCAACACCAATTTATTGGACAAATATATTATACTAGAACTGACATGTGATTACATTTTCACGCAATTTGGGTGCATGTTGTTGTTGTTGTGGTCTTCAGTCCTGAGACTGGTTTGATGCAGCTCTCCCTGCTACTCTATCCTGTGCAAGCTTCTTCATCTCCCAGTACCTACTGCAGCCTACATCCATCTGAATCTGCTTAGTGTATTCATCTCTTGGTCTCCCTCTACGATTTTTACCCTCCACGCTGCCCTCCAATAGTAAATTGGTGATCCCTCGATGTCTCAGAACATGTCCTACCAACCGATCCCTTCTTCTCGTCAAGTTGTGCCACAAGCTCCTCTTCTCCCCAATTCTATTCAATACCTCCTCATTAGTTATGTGATCTACCCATCTAATCTTCAGCATTCTTCTGTAGCACCACATTTCGAAAGCTTCTATTCTCTTCTTGTCTAAGCTATTTATCGTTCACGTTTCACTTCCATACATGGCTACACTCCATACAAATACTTTCAGAAACGACTTCCTGACATTTAAATCTATACTCGAAGTTAACAAATATCATTATTAACATTAACATTTAACATTAACATTCAGAAACGCTTTCCTTGCCATTGCCAGTCTACATTTTATATCCTCACTACTTCAGCCATCATCAGTTATTTTGCTCCCAAATAGCAAAACTCCTTTACTACTTTAAGTGTCTCATTTCCTAATCTAATTCCCTCAGCATCACCCGACTTAATTCGACTACATTCCATTATCCTCGTTTTTCTTTTGTTGATGTTCATCTTATACCCTCCTTTCAAGACACTGTCCATTCCGTTCAACTGCTCTACCAGGTCCTTTACTGTCTCTGACAGAATTACAATGTCATTGAGTGCATAGATCCTGAGAAATCAGTACCCAGAACAACCACCTCTGGCCGTAATAACGGACTTGATACGCCTGGACATTGAGTCAAACAGGGCTTGGATGGCGTGTACAGGTACAGTTGCCCATGCAGCTTCAACACGATACCACAGTTCATCAAAAGTAGTGACTGGCGTATTGTGACGACGTTTTCAATTGCAGAGAGATCTGGAGAATGTGTTCGCCAGGGCAGCAGTCGAACATTTTCTGTATCCAGAAAGGACCGTACAGGACCTGCAACATGCGGTCGTGCATTATCCTGCTGAAATGTTGAGTTTCGCAGGGATCGAATGAAGGGTAGAGCCACGGGTCGTAACACATCTGAAATGTAACGTCCACTGTTCAAACTGCCGTCAATGCGAACAAGTGGTGACCGAGACGTGTAACCAATGGCATCCCATACCATCACGCCGGGTGATACGCCAGTATGGCGATGACGAATACACGCGTCCAATGTGCGTCCACCGCGATGTCGCCAAACACGGATGCGACCATCATGATGCTGTAAACGGAACCTGGATTCATCCGAAAAAATGACGTTTTTCCAATCGTTCACCCAGGTTCGTCGTTGAGTACACCATCGCAGGCGCTCCTCTCTGTGATGCAGTGTCAGGTGTAACTGCAGCCATGGTCTCCGAGCTGATAGTCCGTGCTGCTGCAAACGTCGTCGAACTGTTCGAGCAGATGATTGTTGCCTTTCAAACGTCCCCATCTGTTGACTCAGGGATCGAGACGTGGCTGCACGATCCGTTACAGCCATGTGGATAAGATGCCTGTCATCTCGACTACTAGTGATACGAGACCATTGGGATCCAGCACGGCGTTCCGTATTACCCTCCTGAACCCACTGATTCCATATTCTGCTAACAGTCATTGGATCTCGACCAACGCGAGCAGCAATGTCGCTATACGATAAATCGCAATCCCGATAGGCTACAATCCGACCTTTATCAAAGTCGTAAACGTGGTGGTACGCCTTTCTCCTCGTTACACGAGGCATCACGACAACGTTTCACCAGGAAAAGCCGGTCAACTGCTGTTTGTGTATGAGAAATCGGCTGGAAACTTTCCTCGTGTCAGCACGTTTTAGGTGTCACCACCGGCGCCAACCTTGTGTGAATGCTCTGACAAGCTAATCATTTGCATATCACAGCATCTTCTTCCTGTCGGTTAAATTTCGCGCCTGTAACACGTCATCTTCGTGGCGTAGCAATTTTAATGGCCAGTAGTGTAGTATGAAAAAGTTTGAAAAAAGGAAAATACGTGGAAGAAAAGATAGTAATGTAGAACTTCAAGAACACGTTGATGCCTTTCGTGATCTTACAAAAAATGGTTCAAATGGCTCTGAGCACTATAGGACTTAACTTCTGAGGTCATCAGTACCCTAGAACTTAGAACTACTTAAACCTAACTAACCTAAGAACATCACACACGTCCATGCCCGAGGCAGGATTCGAACCTGCGACCGTAGCGGTCCCGCGGTTCCAGACTGTAGCGCCTAGAACCGCTGGGCCACTCCGGCCGGCTCGTGATCTTAGATGATTACTTTTAGTTAATGAATGTTGCCACTGGCGTAAAATGCCCGACTATTCTAAAATATTAGAAGTGATAACAATTTTTGAAAAAGGACGATGACGTAGCTGTGAAAGATGTAGAGGAAATACCCTTCTAACCTCAACAATCTCGGTTGTCCCTACCTACGGGTTTTTTACAACCCACAACGTCTCCAAATACCACTGGCAAGATTTTCGTATTCTGTCGCTTGCTATGCGAAAACTGTTAGTGTTACAAAGGAAATAAACAAGACTTTTTTCTAGAATATTAATTGTAGTTAAATATTTTACTGGGATACGTTTTCACTAGAGGCCATAGTTTCCGAATTATTCGAAAGAAACGTACAAAAGTGACCTGCAAAAACGTTTTTCTTGAATTACTCGAAAACCTTGGCTTCCAGCGAAAACTTATCCCGACACAAAAATTAACCATATTAAATTTACTATAAAATAGTTTTGTTCAGTTATTCTGTAAGACTAATTGTTAGCACATAGCGAGCTAGATAATATCAAATTATCACTCGTGGTTTCTGAACGTTTTACAGGTTGCGTAAAACCCATAGGATGGGTCAGCTGTGTGTGTGTGTCTGGAAAGAAGCACTTACCTGCCATTGGCGTGGAGTGGGGGTGACCTGAGAGATGAAGAAAGGGAGGACGATATGGACAGAGAGAGAGGGACTGTCGGGGGTAAGAACCACTTACCTGCTGGGGGTAAGAGCTACTTACCTGCCATTGTGGTGGAGTGGGGGTGGTGACTTAAGAGATGGAAAGAGAGAAAGGGAGGAGGAGATGAAGAGAGAGAGGGGGAACTGTGGGGGTAAGAACCACTTATGTAGTGGGGGTAAGAACCATGTCCCTGCCATTTGGGTGGAGTGGGGATGACTTAAGAAATGGACAGAGAGAGGGGAGGAGGGGGTGGACAGAGGAAAGATGTGTAGGAGGCAAATGGAAGATTCATAGCGATACTGGGCAGGTGGAAAAGGAAAAGAATATGAGGAGCCTGATGGCAGTGGGAAAGGATAGGGAGAGGCACATCCTTTACTGAAATTAATTATAAACGTTATTTAAAACAAAATCTCCTATGGTATGGTGAAACAGGATTGTGATGAGTTGTTCTAAATGTCTTGAGTGGTATACATAATGCATTACTGATAAAGAACTTTTCCCCAACAAATTAAGATATGCCAATTTAAACTTCTTGTAACAAAGATGACAAGAAAGGAATAATTATTGATCCATTTCCTTACTGACAGCATTTTCCAGAATACACGAAGATGTAATGCATCTAAATCTCATATCTGAGTACAGAGAATTTTCTCAGCATATCACAGTTAGGACTCTGGAAGGGCTGCCGGGTTGAGAATGCAATTTTAACTAATTGTTACAAGAAAATAATAATAAAATGTCGTCAGTTTTTATGTTATTCCCAAGGCGTTTCATTTCATAGATCGCGTTACACTCTTGGAAAGATTTTAGTTTTGTGGAATGGCTTGTTTTACAGGGAACTGGTTTGAATCATCCTTAACAAACAGAATGCATAGTGTTGTGCTGAATAATGAAAATGATTTTGGAAAGACAGAAGATGTTGGAGTGAAATCGCAAAAGGATTTCTACAGTGTTCAATTTTGCTTCCACTCCTATTCCTTATGTGTGTGAATGCCCTTCCACTTAGCATGCACCGGGCAGAATTGTAACTTTTTGCAGACAATGCTAGTGTTGTAAGCAGCGGAAGACATAGTTAACGATGTTTTTCACAGTATTGTTAGGTGGTCCTCTGCATATGGAATTTTGTTAATTTTGGGAAAGTGCGTTATTTTCAGTTCTGTACAACAGTCATACCAACAATTGGTGTAGCACAAGAACAGGAGACAGTCAACGGGGTACAATGCTCCACATTTTTCATTGTATTTGCTGATGAAAGTTTGAACTCGAAGGAGCGTATTACTGAGATGCTCAGCAGTGAAGTTAAGCTACTTTTGCTCTTCGCATAATTGCTAGTCTTGGAAACAAACGAATCTTCCTCCTGACATAGTTTGTATCATATTTCCTCTCAATAATAATATTTTTTCGGAATAACTCATTACATATAAAGTATTAACTACACAAAAGCCGCCAGTAAGAATAATATGTGGCATTCGGCAGCAGTAGTCTTGTAGGTACCTTTTTAAGGAGTTAACGCATTTTAACTGCATCTTAACAAAATGTGCGTATTTGCTAACGAAATTCATCATAAATAATCCATCACAATTTGAGGCGAATAGTGACGTCTGTAGCTTGTGAAGATATAGTCATTAATTAAAGGTAAATGTTTTTCTCTTTTTTTGTCATTTCTTTTGCTTTTTAGGTTAAGTATTCACATCTTTGATGGTGTAGCATAGCTGTAGTTGGTAATAACGTTGAAACGTAACACAACTTTACTTCCTTCTATCCAAGGGACGAAATATTTTTTCTTATTACTACTTGAATATGGAAAGTGAATTCTTTTGTTTATTTTATCTGCATTTTTAATATCAACTTTGATGTCAAAAACTGCTGCGTAAATCGCAGATATGAAAGAACATAGCGCGATATCGAAAGCTCAGTTGACAAGTAATACACAGTGAGGGAGTGTCAGATTGTGTGTTTGTGTTTGTGTGTGTGTGTGTGTGTGTGTGTGTGTGTGTTTTAGTGTGTGGCAGTATGTGTGTGTGTGTGTGTGTGTGTGTGTGTGTGTGTGTGTGTGTTTGTGAGTGGCAGTATTGCGGGACGAGAGTTGTTGATAGAGATGCAAACATTTGCCAAGACAAGTGAATCGTGGGACTTTGCTACTGATGAGTCGGCTTACCGTCGCAGTGCGTAATGAAAGTCGAAGTGTTCATTATGAACAGATGGATCGTACAGGTTGAGTATTACTAAATGAACTGTCTCTCAACCGGTACTGTCA
The DNA here is from genome assembly GCF_023864275.1 of Schistocerca cancellata. Lineage (NCBI taxonomy): Eukaryota > Metazoa > Arthropoda > Insecta > Orthoptera > Acrididae > Schistocerca > Schistocerca cancellata. Next base: position 803,315,513 of record NC_064627.1, on the reverse strand, counting down.
ATGCTTTCGCAAGTAGATATTTTCATTATCGCTACCGTGTGAGTCGAACTGCTTTTACATTTAACCGCATCGCGAGAGACAAGAGTTCGTAGAACAGAGTAATATATTTGTACTCTTAACGAATTGCCGAGTGTTTGAAACCGTAACTGTCGCTGTGAACGTAAGTACTGTTGTGGATCAGGTGTACGAACGGTTTTACGGACTGTGAATTTACGACTTGGGTAGTCATATGCAAACGTGACGAGCAGTTACATTGCAGTTGGAAAGTACCACGACCGGTGTATAAAGTACTCAAACAAGAAATAGGTGTGTATAACAACGCGCACGTGCTAAACCTGTGAATTATCACCAACAATAATGTCTATTCAGCCAGTGGCTTGTTAATCGCCGCTGCGGTTGACTTTGCAGTCTAACCATAAAAGACTTCACCAGCATACTTCGCTGTGGAAATACGACAAACGGAGTTGCTGTAATAATTTCATCTGCAACATTACGAGCCGCAGCTGTCTTCTCAGCAAGCCGCCACGCCTCTTCAACAACGAAAACGTGAGACGCATAGCCGTGCGCTCTTCTCAGTTAAAGACTAATACAATCTCTTAGTTCTGATTGTAAATCGATTGTTTCGTTTTAAAACTATTTTCTTTCTTTTCCTTTTCTTAACTTTTGCTTCGTAAATAAAACTGCTTGAAGTGAACTCTTAACTTTCAATGCAACTTGGCTGACCCATCATTAGTTATAACTAAGTATTTCACTTTTACTTAAACTATCTCTTGTAAGGTGTCAGGCAAATCCAACACCTTCCATGAAAACCCTGACATGATAAGCAAATCCGGCAGTATGCCACATAGCTCCGAATAAATCCTGACATTAAATTAACCAAAGTAATACGATCAACGAGTGAGGAAATGGAATACCACAGACTAACACAAGAACGCCTAAATGCATGTCATACCTTCCTACCGTGAAACAGACTCAGTTCCGAGGGAAGAAACGAGAACAGAAGCCGAGAGCAGAACCGTGTTAAGCTAGAAGGCCCTACGATAAGGGACGGACACCCACGTCGCCAGCCAACCACCAGGACCACCCCCAACCCATGTTAAAAGATAGAGCCCTCCAGAAGGACAGTATAGATCTAACGATAACACTAAAAGGTCCATACCAGTTGCAAGTCTTAGCGTGAGACTTCTTCGCGTCTCTGTTACGTTGCAAACGTTAAAAAAAACATTGCCCCACCACGAAACGTAACCGCCAGGACCACCCCCCAGCCCATGTTAAAAGATAGAGCCCTCTAGAAGAACGGTATAGATCTTACAATAACACTAAAAGGGCCACACCAGCTGCCAGTTTTAGCGTGAGACTTTTTCGCGTCTCTGTTACGTTGCAAACGTTAAAAACATTGCCCCACCACGAAAAGTATAACGTTTCTCATTGGATAGACAGAATTTTTGTAGGCGGAGCTTAAGGTTAACATTGAGACCCTGATTGGTCAGATGAAAACACAGCCAGATAGTTTTTTTTAAACCAACTTCGGTAAATTGAAGTAAGGAGAAGTTAGGGGAGAGTTGCTTCCAAGACGGCGAGGTGTGTGGAGCTGTGTCGCCCGCCGCCCACTCACGAACACCGACAAGGTAATGAACGCACACAATGCCGCATTTTTGAGCGCATAAGGCTTCACTCAGAACTGCAGAAGTCTCATCTGTTACATCCCCTTTTTACGTAATACTAGTGTCGATCGTCAATTGAAGCTCATGGTATTCACATTTGCTACATAAGTTAATATCTGAAACGCGATGATTTTTCTGTTATATAATTATTGAGAAGGCACATCAGCCACTGTAATTTACGACAAGTTAGATAAGTAATTAAAGATAATTGAGGGTCACTGTAGACCATTTTGATTGTTTTCTCTTTTGTGAAAATTTAAACCTAGATTATAGATGTATATGGCATAGGTCATCCTTCGATCCATTGTAGAACTTGGAAACCCACTCAGGGAATATTCGTTCACATTTTTGTTGATCGAAATTGGTTTTTATCATCCTGTATTAAAATATTTCCTTTTATCAATAGTGCAATTTATAAACAAGGTTTTGTGAGTAGAATAAAATTTCCAATGGTAAACTTAACTGCCTTTTCGACGTTATTTTACCAGCTAACTAAAACTAGGAAAGCCTTGAACCCCTTCCACTAAATTTAGTTAGTATTACGATTCTTTTACAGGGAGTGCAGTGGAGCTGACGCTGAAATCATTAAGTATTTGGTTATATCATCGCTAGTGTCACTGAACTCTTCTGAACTCTACATGTCATGTGTGGTCTGGCGTCTCCTTACCAGCAACAGGTCCCAGGTTCAAACTAGTCAATTCCCTAAAAAACACGCTCAGAGCGTCGTTGCGCGAAAGTGGTAGGGAGACACGACTTAGAACAAACAGACACCACGCAGAATGTTAGACTCTTTCTTTTAAAATTAATTCTGCTACAGTTGCGCGTATTTTGTGTGCCTTTTGGAGGGAAGTGTCACAAACGGGTGTGCAGCGTTATTTTCAAAGTGAGTTGGCATACCATAATGTTTGATGAGGTTGCACGTAAATCGTGGCGACCGCCGTTAGTTTCTGAGCACCAACCTATAGAATTAAATCTTCGTTGATCCATTATGGATCGTGGGACGATGGCTGCCATGAACTTCTTGATGCGATAATTTACCAACAGCCGCATGATTTGTAGAAGTTTATTTTATTTTATGAACTCCTATGTGCTACCAGTTTCGTCATTACACTGATGCCACCTTCAGGCCCCTGTACAATGAGTAGAACACATGTACTATTATAAAAAATATAGAACATACGTTAACAATTTACAGGTATCAAGTTAACTATGTAAGTGGCTCAATGAGATATGTTGTATATCATTAATACTATATGTAACATTAGGACACATATGCTTCTGCCTATGTTACGCTGTTGTTAATAATTTTCCCTGTTTTACTCAAATAACGCACGATATATGAACATATGTGTACACTATTATTCATAAAACCGTAACACAGAGTTGTAATAGGCCATGCAACACATCAGATGTACTGCATACATTCGTATGTCCAGTGGAACAGTGGTATAATTATTTTTAATAAAAATTAACTAATGTAAATAATAATAAAATAAATTAAAATACAAGAAAATGTGAGAACCATGTCAGAATACATTGTTACTTATATGTGGTCTAGGTCGTATTATGTGTGTTATTTATGTATAAGCAGCGCTTATCGATAACAGCACCGTCGCATTATCTTTTCTGCAACAGCTGATATTTCCGGGTTGTCGTACGTCGGGAGTTGAGTAGCGGCGCAGCAGCAGTGAGGTCCGGACAGCCATGACTCGCCCGACCGATATTGACACACATGACTCAAGTGGGGACGACCTTATTTGGTCGTTCGGTCGGTCGTCTGATCAGACGACATGTATTTGGTCGCCGACCGCCTATCGGTTCTCTGTGTATGTCGACTTGTGATTAGTCTCTGTTGTTGTTCAGTGATTGATTTTACGATTGTTCGAGTTCCTTATGGAAGTGTTTTCGTGGAACTGTGTGTAGCGTGTGTCTTGTCCAGTGGGCGGTTATTGAGATGCTGTCTGTGTACTGCAGTCAGTCGGTTGGGGCAGAGCAGCGAGGAAGTCTCCGTGGCGCGTGGTCAGGCCGGAGCCGAAGTGTACCAGCGGTATCTTCTGCCTTGTGGCTGTTGACGTTCCGGTAAGTTGCCCTGGTCTTCGTCCTAGTTTCTGGCAGTGTATTTTCCTCGTCGTGTTGACGCTGTTCAGCACGGCATGTAGTTCGACAGCTGAGGTGTTGCTGGTAGTTTTGGGCGTTTATTCTGACTAGGCTGGATTGGGCACCAGTATCCAGAACGTTGTGTTATTGACATGTTGTTGTCGTTTTGCTGGTCAGGTGGAGCACAACTGATCTTGTTGATTGGTTCGTCGGCTGGCTTCCGATTAAGAGGTTGTCGGTCTGGCTGCCTGTCTCACCTAAACGTGAGTTAGTGTTACCTTCCCAGGTCGATCCTTGGAACCTTCTGAGCGCCGCTACTTGTGTTTTACATAGTGATTTCCTTTTTAGTCTTAAGTACTTTGTGTGGCCTTCAGCCGAGTTCTAGCTTATTAAAATTGCAAGGCTTTTCTTCTTAGGCCTTAAGCCGTAAAAAAAAGTTTCTTGTTTGGCATGTATCCTTCAGCGGAGTTTTCAGCCTTTTCAAATCAAAAGTTGGAAAAATTTCGTCTAGGCCTTAAACCATAAGAAATATTTTCTAGTTTACGTGGCCTTCAGCCGAGTTTTCCAGCATAAATTAAAAATTGGAAATTTCTTGATCTAGGATTTAAACCTTTAGACTATGTTTGTTGAAATTGAGAAGCTCTTCCCTATAGGCCTTAAGCCGTAAAAATGTTTTCTGCATGGTGTGTTCCTTCAGCCGAGTTTTAATCTCTCTTAAATTAAAAACTCAAAATCCTTGTCTTGCCATTAACTCATAAGATTGTTATTCTTTAGTATGAGGCCTTCAGCCGAGTTTTACACGAAATATTTTAAGATAAAGCCTTCAGCCTTTTCAGATTGAAAGTTCTTCTTCTTAGGCCATAAGCCGTTAAATTGTTTTGTTGATATGCCGCCTTCATCATAGTTTCCAGCCTATTTAGATTAAACTTTGAAAATCTTTCTCGGCCTTAAGCCGTAACACTGTTCTTGATTAATGTGAGGCCTTCAGCCGAGTTCTATGGGAAAAATTGAAACCTAGGTTTTCAGCCTGTTTATATTGACGATAAAAAATTCTTTTCTAAAGAAGTGAAACCTCCAGAACTCCTGTACCTAAATTCTTTGCTTAGACCTTGTGCCTTGGATTTTCGATGTGGCCTTCAGCCGATCTAAATTAAATCAAAAGAGGTATTTCGTTAAAATCTTGAGAGTTTTTGATTCTTGTTTGTGTGATTGTATGTTTTAAGAAATGAAGTCTGTATGTTGAGTGCAACTGACAGTAACTTATTTTGGCCCCTTTCAACAAATATAACCTCATCCGCTTTGTCCTGCTAGGGCAGGGATTTCACTAGCCAAATGAGGCCCTTTCAAACTTTCAGGTGCTCATGACGCTGCATCACATTAGTAGACAGCTGTTCACGCCCGTTACATTCCCTACCAGGACCGATAACACTAAACGCGAAGAATATTAATGCATTCTGTAGGATTTACATATACGCCGATGGTTTGATCGTGGCCGAAGTGTCATTGACATCTATGTTTTCTGGGTATATTACTTTTGTCAGTCGATTTATCAACATCATTTAATACCTGGTCCAAAGTGCTAAATGGCGCAATGATCTTATCTAACTTCTTTTCAAGGTCGCACCTAACTCATCTTAGTTTGGCTAAAGTCGACACACCCACACCACCCGCCAGATTCTGATGCTCAGGGTGCAACGTATGCGCCGAATGGAAACTGTCTCCACGTTACTGGAACCACCAATGGCGCACACAGCAGCTGCATACACCCTGTACAAAATTCACGTGCAGTTTGGCGTAAGCGGCAATCAAACCTTGGCTACTGGAACCCTCACAACGTCACACACAACGCTTGTGTTGTTTGTAGCTCCCTCTGTACAACACTCGCCTGCCGCAGTCTGATGATCAGCACGCAACGTATGTGGCGATCGGAATTGTTTCTTCGCTAGATTTTCTGTGTGTACCTAAATATGCTTGTGTTAACCGTGCAGGCGTCGCAGACGGGTGGTAGCTTTATATTACATTTTGGCGTTTTGTGTGAAAAAAGATTTGAAGTTATAAGTGACCTGCGTTTGGAAAAAATTTGGAAATTTGTGGTAAGTTCTTATGGGACCAAAGTGCTGAGGTCATCAGTCCCTAAGCTTACGCCCTACTGCAACTAACTTACGCTAAGGACAACACACCCACACCCACCCACACCCACACCCATACACATGCCCGAGGAATCGGATCTCCGACGGGGGCAGCCGCGCGAGCCGTGACAAGACGCCTGAGACCGCGTTGCTACCCCGCGCGGCACCAGTGTTTGGTTATGCTAAGAATGACTACAGAAATTTATCTTAATGCCCCTTTTTATCTGTGAATATTGACCCACGGAAGTACCGGGTGATTGTAATTAAAGTGCACCTAATCATGGAAGTCCAGTGCCGGCTGTAATCGTCGTATGGCAGTGAAACTTGGTAGATATGTTAATGCGTTAACGCGGAACCGATCTACGCTAGAAAAGATTAGTTCCAATTTTGACCACCAAGTGCAAACGTGGCATTGTACAGCATCTAGTCGACGTCTTCAGTGCTCATACTGAACAAATTCTTTAAGCAACGGGTAAAAATAAAATAAAAATCATGCCATTCACACTTTCTGCCTACGCCCTGTTTCTAATCCATTACATATGGAAACATTTATGTATGTCTTTCTTGTAACCACAGCGCCAGATTTGCGCCATGTGTCCAAAATTGAAATACCGTTTTCTCTTAGGTAAATCGGTTTCACATTAACGCATTAGAATACCTATCATGTTCCGCTGTCATACGATATTGCACTTTGTTTATAGCCACTCTGTACTATTGTAACACGATCTGGCTATATTCCAAGAACAAGTAATCACATGTGCCACTTCACGTGGAGGTTAATTAGGGCTTAATCAGTGTTTAAAAACACTTTTAATGATCGAGTTTCCTACTGACAGAATTACTGTTTGACTAACGAAATGTTCAACATGCTCCACCTTACATGCAAAACAGATACATTGAGAATGCTTGGCATGTTATTTTAATTTAAACATTTTGCTACAAAGAGACTGAAAGTTCTGAATAAATGAAAAACTTAATATATCATTTGTTGTTCCATAAATCCCGACTAAAACTCGCACTCTGGGACGAGGAAGAGCTATCTTACGCTAACTAAATGTGTGCAGTACATGGAAAATCATTCTCATTGAATAAATAGTTTTGCTGAAGGAAAGTGACCACAATGGGACCCACATTACTGGATAACGTGTAATTCCATGACTACGTGGCTTCTTGACAAGAACCTTTATGCAGTTGCTCTCAGTTTGACTGGAAGGTACACTCTTTGACATAAAACTTGACCGGCGGCCGGCCGCTTCAGAGGCTAAATCCGCGCCGATCGCGACATGGGACAAAGAAACTGGCCAACTCGCTAATTCTCTAAGTCCGGTTATCTGCACAATCTGGCAACACTGTAGACTGCGGCACTTCCTGGAGGAAAACTTGTCCCAAGATAGAGAGACTCTAGGCTGATTACGCCTGTGGTCTAGCGGTAGCGTGCGTTGCTTCTCTTCATAATGTCAGTGGATCGAGAGCAGCTGGCATAAAATATTTTTATAGCCTCTTCTGTCTGAATGCTGAAGACGTGAATGTAATGGTAGCGCAGATTCAATCTATTTCGCTTTGTGACACACCGATATCAAAATTTTATCTAGTAACGATTTTGCGGCAGATTTCCTGCAGACTGTCCTCCTCTGGACGCCGTATGCGGCAAAGCTCCGGGATCCATTTGCTGGCTACTGGCAGCGGCCGTGGCGACAGCAGCGGCGCTGCACTCCCCCGTTCTTTATCGAAAGCGCCTGCTACCGCTCATCGCTTTTGATGATTTAAAACGCTTTATTATTAAATGTTGCTCCACAGAAAATTTCTACAATTTCCATTCACGCTCAAAAGCAACGGAGACAGACGCCCTGATTAGTAGGCGGGTAATCGGCAAGAGCTGAGTATGGCCCGAAATTAATTTTATAGACTGGGACGAAATTAAACCACCTCACTACATTCGATGAATTTATAAATGCTTCACACCTCGTTTCTTTTCCTTTCAAACTTAATTATTTGTGCAACTTTTGGTCAATGTTTGGATGTTTTCGTCAAGCCAGAGTGAGCGTCTGTGGTGTAAAATGTATTACAGTTCTTGTTTGATTCCTTATGTGTGAATACCTTGCAATGCATGCTCTGTAGCAGTGCAGGCACACTGCACATTTGGAGTTCCATGTATGGGTTCATGAAGTATTTATTGTTGATCGGAAGTGATAGTTAAGGTCATCAGATTTAATCCAGATAAATTTGTCGTTTTGAAGGTTTCAGAGAACGGAAAGGAATTGCTAACGCCGGTGTTAGAAAACGTCTACAGTTAAATGCTATTGCAAAAATTTAGAAGATGTGAACTATATTAATGAACATGTGCACTTCATAAACAACCTTCTGACATGTTAGACCTATATGACGAACAAAGCTCAAATTTATATCGTTGACAGTCGGTTTGAATCTTTTCAGGACCTATTTTACAGTGAAGCACCTTGGAATTTGCAAAGCAGAAATCCATGATATTAACTTAATTTACTAAGTCGAAATCGGACGAAGATTGATGTTTAAAGGCATTCTTCAGATTTCGCATAAGAAATGTTTACTAGCAGTTTGCAATTCCATTAATTAAAATGGAAAATAAAATGTTTTAGTCAGCGGCTTCTACCGTGATTCGAACTTATAGTACAAGCACTGCAACGCACAAGGGAACCTCTGAGCTAACGACACACTGGCGGCCAGAGGCGGACTATAGTCACTGCAATGTTGCCTGAGCCTCAAAACGCAACCTTAAACACAGAAACAGAGGAGGTGGAGATTACTGTTTTAACGTCCCGTCGACAACGATGTCATTATGTTACCAGATATAGACTGGGACACTCAGATGTTTAGGACGGGTGGTAGGGACAGAGCATCGAGTGACATTATACTGAGTGCACTATCCGAAAATTACCTCGAGCAATTAAACAGAGAACCGACTCGTGGAGATAACATCTTGGACCTACTGATAACAAACAGACCCGAACTTTTCGACTCTGTAAGTGCAGAACAGGGAATCAGTGATCATAAGGCCGTTGCAGCATCCCTGAATATGGAAGTTAATAGGAATATAAAAAAAGGGAGGAAGGTTTATCTGTTTAGCAAGAGTAATAGAAGGCAGATTTCAGACTACCTAACAGATCAAAACGAAAATTTCTGTTCCGACACTGACAATGTTGAGTGTTTATGGAAAAAGTTCAAGGCAATCGTAAAATGCGTTTTAGACAGGTACGTGCCGAGCAAAACTGTGAGGGACGGGAAAAACCCACCGTGGTACAACAACAAAGTTAGGAAACTACTGCGAAAGCAAAGAGAGCTTCACTCCAAGTTTAAACGCAGCCAAAACCTCTCAGACAAACAGAAGCTAAACGATGTCAAAGTTAGCGTAAGGAGGGCTATGCGTGAAGCGTTCAGTGAATTCGAAAGTAAAATACTAGGTACCGACTTGACAGAAAATCCTAGGAAGTTCTGGTCTTACGTTAAATCAGTAAGTGGCTCGAAACATCATGTCCAGACACTCCGGGATGATGATGGCATTGAAACAGAGGATGACAAGCGTAAAGCTGAAATACTAAACACCTTTTTCCAAAGCTGTTTCGCAGAGGAAGACCGCACTGCAGTTCCTTCTCTAAATCCTCGCACCAACGAAAAAATGGCTGACATTGAAATAAGTGTCCAAGGAATAGAAAAGCAACTGGAATCACTCAACAGAGGAAAGTCCACTGGACCTGACGGGATACCAATTCGATTCTACACAGAGTACGCGAAAGAACTTGCCCCCCTTCTAACAGCCGTGTACCGCAAGTCTCTAGAGGAACAGAAGGTTCCAAATGATTGGAAAAGAGCACAGGTAGTCCCAGTCTTTAAGAAGGGTCGTCGAGCAGATGCGCAAAACTATAGACCTATCTCTCTGACGTCGATCTGTTGTAGAATTTTAGAACATGTCTTTTGCTCGAGTATCATGTCGTTTTTGGAAACTCAGAATCTACTATGTAGGAATCAACATGGATTCCGGAAACAGCGATCGTGTGAAACCCAACTCGCTTTATTTGTTCATGAGACCCAGAAAATATTAGATACAGGCTCCCAGGTAGATGCCATTTTCCTTGACTTCCGGAAGGCGTTCGATACAGTTCCGCACTGTCGCCTGATAAACAAAGTAAGAGCCTACGGAATATCAGACCAGCTGTGTGGCTGGATTGAAGAGTTTTTAGCAAACAGAACACAGCATGTTGTTCTCAATGGAGAGACATCTACAGACGTTAAAGTAACCTCTGGCGTGCCACAGGGGAGTGTTATGGGACCATTGCTTTTCACAATATATACACTCCTGGAAATTGAAATAAGAACACCGTGAATGCATTGTCCCAGGAAGGGGAAACTTTATTGACACATTCCTGGGGTCAGATACATCACATGATCACACTGACAGAACCACAGGCACATAGACTCAGGCAACAGAGCATGCACAATGTCGGCACTAGTACAGTGTATATCCACCTTCCGCTGCAATGCAGGCTGCTATTCTCCCATGGAGACGATCGTAGAGATGCTGGATGTAGTCCTGTGGAACGGCTTGCCATGCCATTTCCACCTGGCGCCTCAGTTGGACCAGCGTTCGTGCTGGACGTGCAGACTGCGTGAGACGACGCTTCATCCAGTCCCAAACATGCTCAATGGGGGACAGATCCTGAGATCTTGCTGGCCAGGGTAGTTGACTTACACCTTCTAGAGCACGTTGGGTGGCACGGGATACATGCGGACGTGCATTGTCCTGTTGGAACAGCAAGTTCCCTAGCCGGTCTAGGAATGGTAGAACGATGGGTTCGATGACGGTTTGGATGTACCGTGCACTATTCAGTGTCCCCTCAACGATCACCAGTGGTTTACAGCCAGTGTAGGAGATCGCTCCCCACACCATGATGCCGGGTGTTGGCCCTGTGTGCCTCGGTCGTATGCAGTCCTGATTGTGGCGCTCACCTGCACGGCGCCAAACACGCATACGACCATCATTGGCACCAAGGCAGAAACGACTCTCATCGCTGAAGACGACACGTCTCCATTCGTCCCTCCATTCACGCCTGTCGCGACACCACTGGAGGCGGGCTGCACGATGTTGGGGCGTTAGCGGACGACGGCCTAACGGTGTGCGGGACCGTAGCCCAGCTTCATGGAGACGGTTGCGAATGGTCCTCGCCGATACCCCAGGAGCAACAGTGTCCCTAATTTGCTGGGAAGTGGCGGTGCGGTCCCCTACGGCACTGCGTAGGATCCTACGGTCTTGGCGTGCATCCGTGCGTCGCTGCGGTCCGGTCCCAGGTCGACGGGCACGTGCACCTTCCGCCGACCACTGGCGACAACATCGATGTACTGTGGAGACCTCACGCCCCACGTGTTGAGCAATTCGGCGGTACGTCCACCCGGCCTCCCGCATGCCCACTACACGACCTCGCTCAAAGTCCGACATCTGCACATACGGTTCACGTCCACGCTGTCGCGGCATGCTACCAGTGTTAAAGACTGCGATGGAGCTCCGTATGCCACGGCAAACTGGCTGACACTGACGGCGGCGGTGCACAAATGCTGCGCAGCTAGCGCCATTCGACAGCCAACACCGCGGTTCTTGGTGTGTCCGCTGTGCCGTGCGTGTGATCATTGCTTGTACAGCCCTCTCGCAGTGTCCGGAGCAAGTATGGTGGGTCTGACACACCGGTGTCAATGTGTTCCTTTTTCCATTTCCAGGAGTGTATAAATGACCTAGTAGATAGTGTCGGAAGTTCCATGCGGCTTTTCGCGGATGATGCTGTAGTATACAGAGAAGTTGCAGCATTAGAAAATTGTAGCGAAATGCAGGAAGATCTGCAGCGGATAGGCACTTGGTGCAGGGAGTGGCAACTGACCCTTAACATAGACAAATGTAATGTATTGCGAATACATAGAAAGAAGGATCCTTTATTGTATGATTATATGATAGCGGAACAAACACTGGTAGCAGTTACTTCTGTAAAATATCTGGGAGTATGCGTGCGGAACGATTTGAAGTGGAATGATCATATAAAATTAATTGTTGGTAAGGCGGGTACCAGGTTGAGATTCATTGGGAGAGTCCTTAGAAAATGTAGTCCATCAACAAAGGAGGTGGCTTACAAAACACTCGTTCGACCTATACTTGAGTATTGCTCATCAGTGTGGGATCCGTACCAGATCGGGTTGACGGAGGAGATAGAGAAGATCCAAAGAAGAGCGGCGCGTTTCGTCACAGGGTTATTTGGTAACCGTGATAGCGTTACGGAGATGTTTAACAAACTCAAGTGGCAGACTCTGCAAGAGAGGCGCTCTGCATCGCGGTGTAGCTTGCTCGCCAGGTTTCGAGAGGGTGCGTTTCTGGATGAGGTATCGAATATATTGCTTCCCCCTACTTATACCTCCCGAGGAGATCACGAATGTAAAATTAGAGAGATTAGAGCGCGCACAGAGGCTTTCAGACAGTCGTTCTTCCCGCGAACCATACGCGACTGGAACAGGAAAGGGAGATAATGACAGTGGCACGTAAAGTGCCCTCCGCCACACACCGTTGGGTGGCTTGCGGAGTATAAATGTAGATGTAGATGTAGATTAGAGACGGATCACAAGCTCGGATTAGGGAAGGATGGGGAAGGAAATCGGCCGTGCCCTTCCTAAGGAACCATCCCGGCATTTGCCTGAAGCGATTTAGGGAAATCATTGAAAACCTAAATCAGGATGGCCGGGCGCGGGATTGCACCATCGTCCTCCCGAATGCACACACAAACAGGTGTTACTTATGTGAAGAACGCCGTTCTTGGAGTCCAGAAATTAAATATACTTTCTAATTGTGTCATCTTGCAGCGGATTATATCGTACGAGTCTTCGATGTGGAAAACGAATGTTAATTGAATTTAGCGAGGTAACGCCGACCTACACCCGGAAGTAAATGCACTATCAGAGTGTTGACAAATACTTGCTACGACGCTGTCATTTCTCGGCTCTCTGACGAGGCAGCTCTTCAGCGAAATGCTTGCCGTGATTCTCCGATACGGTTCTTCAGAGTGGAGACGCGCGCGCACGTTTGGTTTTTATGCGGCGTTCTCCCCTGGTGGTTTCTGACGTCGCCTTGTGGGCTATGTATACATATGAGACATTCAATTATCATTAATCCAGAATGATACAAGTTTCAGCTTCCGGCGTGGAAGAAGGCTGTTGACGCCGACATTATATCATTTCAACGTAGGGAAAGCAAAACGGATCATTCAATGTTTCTCATTCAACATAAAGCATGTGAGATAAATTTCCGTAACGTTCATAATCATCTAAAAATACAAACGAAGTAAAAATACACCGGAATCTTATTCGAATTGAATATAATGTAAGATACCAAACGCTTTGCACCTCGATGTCGAATTTGTCCACTTGCAATCGTTTGCAGCATGCACATAGATTGTCATGATTACCACGAGAATGAAGAAATATGTTGGTAAGGATGGAAGCAAGAAGAGACGCAGTCAACAAATATTCTATTCCTCATGGCATTCATTTCATTTGACACGTAAGAAGAGGTAAAGCGGGAATTTACTTTCGTTAACACGAAAGATATGCCGCACATATTGATAACGAGGAAGTCTGCGTCTTCATACGTTTCCTCCTTGAAATCTGTATGCTCTATTATATACTAAGTAGCCCGATCATTGTTTCAGTAATGTTACCCTCTTGTTTGACCCCGTAACGATGAACAGATTCCAAATGCATGTCTCTGCGTGAAAGTAGCTGTTCGAACCCTTCCTGGGTTGTTTTTTGTGTTTTATTGCTTGGAATTCCTGAAGCAGACCACTGTGCCTTCCCCCCTCGTGGGTTAGGTCTCAAAACTAAACCGCTTTGTATCCAATGGCATAATTTATTCATACAGCATCAGCATAAGACTCTTGCGAGTGAGAGAATGACAATAACAATCGTAACAAGAACAAGCAAATAATGAATGATGTTTATTCCAACGCAGAACGAGAATGGCTTTAAATATAAAAATCTATATCTATATCCATATCTATTGATCTTTGAGTTGGCACAATGAAAATATATTCTTAGCATTTAGTTACTGAATTTAGTTCTGGATGTTTGCAGAGAAAAGGAAAAGTCGGTACTTCTCGCTAGTGTAATATAATGTGAACCAGCAACTACCCTTTCCTTAGAACACGACTCAAGCAGGTCCTCAAGTAGGCACTGCTGCACTCTGTTCCCTGACATTGCTCTGATGACGGTTAATGCAGATAGTTCCGATTATGAAATACAAAACGTATTGCAGGTTAGTTCCTAGGATAGTAACATTAAATTTGCGTTGTAGACGGCACATGAACGTGACGACTATCCATATTACTCATCAATATAAAAAGACAGTATTTTGGTAATTTAGCAGGATTACTCAAAATGAATTCTGAAATTGGGTGACTGACCGCACAGGTGCTAAACGTCGTCAACAGTATACGATGTCCTAATCGCATTAGGAATATGAAGATCGTCTTCGACAGCTCGCAACTTTCACATTGCTATCCCCACCCTACTCCAGACAGCTCTCGGTGGAGTTGCACTACGTTGCCGATGTTATGGAAGGCCTTCAAACCGACAACAGACCACATATTGAAAAATACAAGCGAATTCTCTTGCAGCGTAAGCTTATTGTAACTAATCTAAAAATTATTGGAGAGGAACATTGTCCTATTCAAAAAAGTAAAATGTTACACACTGTTGACGTCAGACGGACATTATCTATGTCCTGTCTTGTGTCCTACTCATCTATAATATCAAGTGTACTATGAAAATGATTATATATAATGGATTATAAGGTAATGCATTGATACCAGATGGTGGGGGCCGGCCGATGTGGCCGTGCGGTTCTAGGCGCTTCAGTCTGGAACCGCGTGACCGCTACGGTCGCAGGTTCGAATCCTGTCTCGGGCATGGATGTGTGTGATTTCCTTAGGTTAGTTAGGTTTAAGTAGTTCTAAGTTCTAGGGGACTGATGACCTTAGAAGTTAAGTCCCATGGTGCTCAGAGCCATTTGAACTATTTAACACAAAATGACATTAAAAATTTAAGTTATTCACGAGCAGCTAGTTGAGAATATGTATGAACATTAAATGACACGACGAACCGTCATGTTCTGCATATGGATTCAAACCCAGCTCATGCAGACTAAGCAAAGATTTCGTGACTGACGGAAACTAACAGTCATTCCTGATTAGGCATACAGAGAGTGATATACCTCGATTTTAGACAGTATCAGTTAGCAAATATCAACTTTAAATTGCATAACGCAAACATTTTTAACAGACGCGAATTCCTACCCAGCATCTATTGTCCCTGTTAACGAACTACGAGAGATGTTAAATATTGCTTCTTCACAAGTAACTTACTTGAAATGCCGTGAGGTAAAGCTGTGTGTTGGACACGGATTCGAACCCGGGACCTAATCGGATTGCTATCGAAGCACAGTCAAATGTGACATATCGGAATTTCGCGGCAGTAACTAGATGTTATAACTGAAATGACGAGACGAAAAATTAATTTTTTCCTTCCCAGGACTCCAACCCGGCACCTATCGCTGTTATATTCTAGAGAAAACTAACGTTAAATATGGGTTTGTTGCACCAGCAGTGACATGTGAGCATGTTTGAACTGAAATAATATGACGAAGAGTTCAGCGCTCACTGGGAATAGAGCCCCACACATATCGTTGTTGACTACACACAAAGAGACGTCAGCTACCGAATTTTTCTCCACCAGCTGCTCAGAATAGCATCTTGAACTTACAGTCATCTCGCAAATAGTTCTGTGTCTCACTGGGAGTTAAAAACGTCAGATATCGTTAGTGTGACAGCGAATGAAAATACATTAAAAATCAAAATTATTATCCACCAGCAGACAGGTGTTCTCATGCTAGAGCTTGATAATACATAATTAAATCTTTAGTGCCGGGCCAGGATTCGATCCCATTCACGCAAAATATGTGAAGGTGTTGAGGAATCTGCAGTTTTGAACAAACAACAAATTGTAGCCGAGCTGTATTGCCACGAAGGGATCAAATTCCGCGTTAAGGGCGGTCTGAGTTGCATTCCCAGTTCAGAACCAATTTTATCGACATACAGAAGCTCAAATAAAAGATGGAATAAGTGTCCTGTGACCATACATAGCGTTTGTGTCGTCACTTGAAATAAATAACTAGTATAAGAAAGGTTACTGGTGGTAGAGTTTCTACATGTCGCCACTCCAGACTTTATTGTGGTTCAACCTACCGTCTACTTGGTAAAGAAGGAATATCATCTTTAATGTGAATTTTCTGACCATGCAGCCATTATATCTCCTTCACTTGGTGTAGCCAGGAGAGAATGGAATCTGTCTCTCCCTATCTAAAATCATTGACAGAAGTGGGAATCGAACCCAGACCATAGGTATAACTACCTACCATCCGTCCAACAGACCACGAAATCCTCTTCTCTGCGAGTCATTTTTCTATCGTAACGCAGTTGTGCCACACTGGATGAGAATTCTGACACACAGGCTCCCTGTAGTAATTTGCAGCATGTTCAGTAAATTCATTTACTTGGTTGTCCGAATCACCATGAACTAGCTGCCTCGGCTACCCAGTGCATACATTCGACTATTTTGTAATCACAGAAATAAAATCACGTTACTGCCACCTACACACAACTGCCAACATTGTAGGATGCAGAAGTTTAAATAAGAAGTGTTCCTTTTCACTTGAGCTATTCTATTGCGCTATCTGTTACTAGAAAACGTCGTTCAGTCCAAAAGAAAAGCTGTAACTGTTTGTCTCTCAGAAGTCAAGACATGGCCATATGCATAATCTCACAGTGCTGTGGAATCCAAAAGTTCTGGAGGAATAGTTGCCGAGCTCTGGAGCTGTTGTAGTTCCGTGTCAGCTTGTAGCATAGATAAGATGTCGCGAGTTCGAATACATTCAGTGCTACATTTTTTAAAACGCAATTCTGCTCTCTGCTGAAGTTATCAATCTAATGGAACTTTGAACAAATTCCCTTCACTTCTCAACCCAAAGTAGTCGCATGTGGAAAAAGGACTAACTACTGTGACATTTTGTCCTATTCAGGTTTAATAGACAGCAGGCAGCAGATGCATCTCGAAGATGCGCAGGGAGAGCGCATCGTGCCATAATATGTCAGAAAAGTATTTTCTACATTAGCCGTCGTGTGGTAGTGATATTTTATTCTTCTTCAAACTTTGATTGACAGCTTTAACTCAGAACAAATTTTCTACATGCATGTAATCAATAAACTGCATGTGCATTGTCAGACTGTCATAGGTAACATCAGAGAATTCGCTTATATCGTTGATGATTAATTTCTCTCTCATGTTTACTATTGTTTTAACAACACTAAAGGAAACCTTACGAAAATTGTGCACTGTATTATAAGAAATGAAATAAAACTAACGATGATAACCTTACGACGAAAGTATCTGTACACAAGCATGCCTCTATCGACACGAATTAGTAAAATACTACTCACTTAGATTTTGATAGGGTCTGTGTTTAATTGGTATGCTGTGTCATACTCAAGAGGTATGCAAATGTGGCATTTCATAAATATAGTTACGTATTCCTAGAAACCCAAAATTCGCTTGTCAGCAGCGGAAAGAGGCGTTACCTGTTGTGCAGCATTGTAAGTTTTTCAACATTGCACTATGAGCTGAAAGCATTTTCTTGCGATTTCCGTATTGATGTTTGATCTGACTGCTTGTAGCTCTTTCACAGAAGGGATAAAAACGTTTCAGTCAGTGAGACTGGAACTGCGAACCGTAACAGACGCTGTTTCACATGTCAGCACGTTACCACAGAGCTGGCGAGGGGGTATGGGTCTCAGCTTCCTATTACGACGGCAATAGTAACTAGAACTCGTAAACCGAGATTAGTTGCGATTTTCACCTGCAACGACTTTCTTGGGCTGAAAACCGTAAATTTTCAATCTTTTGTTACCCTTCAAGCTATAATAACTCAGATTATTCAATGGAAATGACAGGTAAAATCAAGTGAACTTTGAGGCTTAATTCCGTGCACACCAGGAAGTAACTCGTCGATCACAGAGTTGCCAAACATACGTTGCCTTGTTGCCAAATCTCAGTTACAGTACCAGCAGGAAGAAGACGAACCGATGTGATCCTACAGCGGTCTGGGAAGTGACCATAGCTGGTGTCTCCAAGTCGCGGCTGCTACGGCCTGGAATACGTAATGCGTCTGATTCGCTTTCTGTAACTAGGTTTAGGGACTGGAGCTCTCCCTGCACATCTTCGAGATGCATCTGCTGCCTGCTGTCTATTAAACCTGAATAGGACAAAAGTCACAGTAGTTAGTTCTTTTTCCACATGCGACTACTTTGGGTTGAGAAGTGAAGGGAATTTGTTCAAAGTTCCATTAGATTGATAACTTCAGCAGAGAGCAGAATTGCGTTTTAAAAAATGTAGCACTGAATGTATTCGAACTCGCGACATCTTATCTATGCTACAAGCTGACACGGAACTACAACAGCTCCAGAGCTCGGCAACTATTCCTCCAGAACTTTTGGATTCCACAGCACTGTGAGATTATGCATATGGCCATGTCTTGACTTCTGAGAGACAAACAGTTACAGCTTTTCTTTTGGACTGAACGACGTTTTCTAGTAACAGATAGCGCAATAGAATAGCTCAAGTGAAAAGGAACACTTCTTATTTAAACTTCTGCATCCTACAATGTTGGCAGTTGTGTGTAGGTGGCAGTAACGTGATTTTATTTCTGTGATTACAAAATAGTCGAATGTATGCACTAGGTAGCCGAGGCAGCTAGTTCATGGTGATTCGGTCAACCAAGTAAATGAATTTACTGAACATGCTGCAAATTACTACAGGGAGCCTGTGTGTCAGAATTCTCATCCAGTGTGGCGCAACTGCGTTACGATAGAAAAATGACTCGCAGAGAAGAGGATTTCGTGGTCTGTTGGACGGATGGTAGGTTGTTATACCTATGGTCTGGGTTCGATTCCCACTTCTGTCAATGATTTTAGATAGGGAGAGACAGATTCCATTCTCTCCTGGCTACACCAAGTGAAGGAGATATAATGGCTGCGTGGTCTGAAAATTCACATTAAAGATGATATTCCTTCTTTACCAAGTAGACGGTAGGTTGAACCACAATAAAGTCTGGAGTGGCGACATGTAGAAACTCTACCACCAGTAACCTTTCTTATACTAGTTATTTATTTCAAGTGACGACACAAACGCTATGTATGGTCACAGGACACTTATTCCATCTTTTATTTGAGCTTCTGTATGTCGATAAAATTGGTTCTGAACTGGGAATGCAACTCAGACCGCCCTTAACGCGGAATTTGATCCCTTCGTGGCAATACAGCTCGGCTACAATTTGTTGTTTGTTCAAAACTGCAGATTCCTCAACACCTTCACATATTATGCGTGAATGGGATCGAATCCTGGCCCGGCACTAAAGATTTAATTATGTATTATCAAGCTCTAGCATGAGAACACCTGTCTGCTGGTGGATAATAATTTTGATTTTTAATGTATTTTCATTCGCTGTCACACTAACGATATCTGACGTTTTTAACTCCCAGTGAGACACAGAACTATTTGCGAGATGACTGTAAGTTCAAGATGCTATTCTGAGCAGCTGGTGGAGAAAAATTCGGTAGCTGACGTCTCTTTGTGTGTAGTCAACAACGATATGTGTGGGGCTCTATTCCCAGTGAGCGCTGAACTCTTCGTCATATTATTTCAGTTCAAACATGCTCACATGTCACTGCTGGTGCAACAAACCCATATTTAACGTTAGTTTTCTCTAGAATATAACAGCGATAGGTGCCGGGTTGGAGTCCTGGGAAGGAAAAAATTAATTTTTCGTCTCGTCATTTCAGTTATAACATCTAGTTACTGCCGCGAAATTCCGATATGTCACATTTGACTGTGCTTCGATAGCAATCCGATTAGGTTCCGGGTTCGAATCCGTGTCCAACACACAGCTTTACCTCACGGCATTTCAAGTAAGTTACTTGTGAAGAAGCAATATTTAACATCTCTCGTAGTTCGTTAACAGGGACAATAGATGCTGGGTAGGAATTCGCGTCTGTTAAAAATGTTTGCGTTATGCAATTTAAAGTTGATATTTGCTAACTGATACTGTCTAAAATCGAGGTATATCACTCTCTGTATGCCTAATCAGGAATGACTGTTAGTTTCCGTCAGTCACGAAATCTTTGCTTAGTCTGCATGAGCTGGGTTTGAATCCATATGCAGAACATGACGGTTCGTCGTGTCATTTAATGTTCATACATATTCTCAACTAGCTGCTCGTGAATAACTTAAATTTTTAATGTCATTTTGTGGTAAATAGATCAAATGGCTCTGAGCACCATGGGACTTAACTTCTAAGGTCATCAGTCCCCTAGAACTTAGAACTACTTAAACCTAACTAACCTAAGGACATCACACACATCCATGCCCGAGGCAGGATTCGAACCTGCGACCGTAGCGGTCACGTGGTTCCAGACTGAAGCGCCTAGAACCGCACGGCCACATCGGCCGGCCCCCACCATCTGGTATCAATGCATTACCTTATAATCCATTATATATAATCATTTTCATAGTACACTTGATATTATAGATGAGTAGGACACAAGACAGGACATAGATAATGTCCGTTTGACGTCAACAGTGTGTAACATTTTACTTTTTTGAATAGGACAATGTTCCTCTCCAATAATTTTTAGATTAGTTACAATAAGCTTACGCTGCAAGAGAATTCGCTTGTATTTTTCAATATGTGGTCTGTTGTCGGTTTGAAGGCCTTCCATAACATCGGCAACGTAGTGCAACTCCACCGAGAGCTGTCTGGAGTAGGGTGGGGTTAGCTATGTGAAAGTTGCGAGCTGTCGAAGACGATCTTCATATTCCTAATGCGATTAGGACATCGTATACTCTTGACGACGTTTAGCACCTGTGCGGTCAGTCACCCAATTTCAGAATTCATTTTGAGTAATCCTGCTAAATTACCAAAATACTGTCTTTTTATATTGATGAGAAATATGGATAGTCGTCACGTTCATGTGCCGTCTACAACGCAAATTTAATGTTACTATCCTAGGAACTAACCTGCAATACGTTTTGTATTTCATAATCGGAACTATCTGCATTAACCGTCATCAGAGCAATGTCAGGGAACAGAGTGCAGCAGTGCCTACTTGAGGACCTGCTTGAGTCGTGTTCTAAGGAAAGGGTAGTTGCTGGTTCACATTATATTACACTAGCGAGAAGTACCGACTTTTCCTTTTCTCTGCAAACATCCAGAACTAAATTCAGTAACTAAATGCTAAGAATATATTTTCATTGTGCCAACTCAAAGATCAATAGATATGGATATAGATATAGATTTTTATATTTAAAGCCATTCTCGTTCTGCGTTGGAATAAACATCATTCATTATTTGCTTGTTCTTGTTACGATTGTTATTGTCATTCTCTCACTCGCAAGAGTCTTATGCTGATGCTGTATGAATAAATTATGCCATTGGATACAAAGCGGTTTAGTTTTGAGACCTAACCCACGAGGGGGGAAGGCACAGTGGTCTGCTTCAGGAATTCCAAGCAATAAAACACAAAAAACAACCCAGGAAGGGTTCGAACAGCTACTTTCACGCAGAGACATGCATTTGGAATCTGTTCATCGTTACGGGGTCAAACAAGAGGGTAACATTACTGAAACAATGATCGGGCTACTTAGTATATAATAGAGCATACAGATTTCAAGGAGGAAACGTATGAAGACGCAGACTTCCTCGTTATCAATATGTGCGGCATATCTTTCGTGTTAACGAAAGTAAATTCCCGCTTTACCTCTTCTTACGTGTCAAATGAAATGAATGCCATGAGGAATAGAATATTTGTTGACTGCGTCTCTTCTTGCTTCCATCCTTACCAACATATTTCTTCATTCTCGTGGTAATCATGACAATCTATGTGCATGCTGCAAACGATTGCAAGTGGACAAATTCGACATCGAGGTGCAAAGCGTTTGGTATCTTACATTATATTCAATTCGAATAAGATTCCGGTGTATTTTTACTTCGTTTGTATTTTTAGATGATTATGAACGTTACGGAAATTTATCTCACATGCTTTATGTTGAATGAGAAACATTGAATGATCCGTTTTGCTTTCCCTACGTTGAAATGATATAATGTCGGCGTCAACAGCCTTCTTCCACGCCGGAAGCTGAAACTTGTATCATTCTGGATTAATGATAATTGAATGTCTCATATGTATACATAGCCCACAAGGCGACGTCAGAAACCACCAGGGGAGAACGCCGCATAAAAACCAAACGTGCGCGCGCGTCTCCACTCTGAAGAACCGTATCGGAGAATCACGGCAAGAATTTCGCTGAAGAGCTGCCTCGTCAGAGAACCGAGAAATGACAGCGTCGTAGCAAGTATTTGTCAACACTCTGATAGTGCATTTACTTCCGGGTGTAGGTCGGCGTTACCTCGCTAAATTCACTTAACATTCGTTTTCCACATCGAAGACTCGTACGATATAATCCACTGCAAGATGACACAATTAGAAAGTATATTTAATTTCTGGACTCCAAGAACGGCGTTCTTCACATAAGTAACACCTGTTTGTGTGTGCATTCGGGAGGACGATGGTGCAATCCCGCGCCCGGCCATCCTGATTTAGGTTTTCAATGATTTCCCTAAATCGCTTCAGGCAAATGCCGGGATGGTTCCTTAGGAAGGGCACGGCCGATTTCCTTCCCCATCCTTCCCTAATCCGAGCTTGTGCTCCGTCTCTAATGACATCGTTGTCGACGGGACGTTAAAACAGTAATCTCCACCTCCTCTGTTTCTGTGTTTAAGGTTGCGTTTTGAGGCTCAGGCAACATCGCAGTGACTATAGTCCGCCCCTGGCCGCCAGTGTGTCGTTAGCTCAGAGGTTCCCTTGTGCGTTGCAGTGCTTGTACTATAAGTTCGAATCACGGTAGAAGCCGCTGACTAAAACCTTTTATTTTCCATTTTAATTAATGGAGTTGCAAACTGCTAGTAAACATTTCTTATGCGAAATCTGAAGAATGCCTTTAAACATCAATCTTCGTCCGATTTCGACTTAGTAAATTAAGTTAATATCATGGATTTCTGCTTTGCAAATTCCAAGGTGCTTCACTGTAAAATAGGTCCTGAAAAGATTCAAACCGACTGTCAACGATATAAATTTGAGCTTTGTTCGTCATATAGGTCTAACATGTCAGAAGGTTGTTTATGAAGTGCACATGTTCATTAATATAGTTCACATCTTCTAAATTTTTGCAATAGCGTTTAACTGTAGACGTTTTCTAACACCGGCGTTAGCAATTCCTTTCCGTTCTCTGAAACCTTCAAAACGACAAATTTTTCTGGTTTAAATCTGATGACCTTAACTATCACTTCCGATCAACAATAAATACTTCATGAACCCATACATGGAACTCCAAATGTGCAGTGTGCCTGCACTGCTACAGAGCATGCATTGCAAGGTATTCACACAGTTTATCGCATAGACTTACCATAAGGAATGAAACAAGAACTGTAATACACTTTACACCACAGACGCTCACTCTGGCTTGACGAAAACATCCAAACATTGACCAAAAGTTGCACAAATAATTAAGTTTGAAAGGAAAAGAAACGAGGTGTGAAGCATTTATAAATTCATCGAATGTAGTGAGGTGGTTTAATTTCGTCCCAGTCTATAAAATTAATTTCGGGCCATACTCAGCTCTTGCCGATTACCCGCCTACTAATCAGGGCGTCTGTCTCCGTTGCTTTTGAGCGTGAATGGAAATTGTAGAAATTTTCTGTGGAGCAACATTTAATAATAAAGCGTTTTAAATCATCAAAAGCGATGAGCGGTAGCAGGCGCTTTCGATAAAGAACGGGGGAGTGCAGCGCCGCTGCTGTCGCCACGGCCGCTGCCAGTAGCCAGCAAATGGATCCCGGAGCTTTGCCGCATACGGCGTCCAGAGGAGGACAGTCTGCAGGAAATCTGCCGCAAAATCGTTACTAGATAAAATTTTGATATCGGTGTGTCACAAAGCGAAATAGATTGAATCTGCGCTACCATTACATTCACGTCTTCAGCATTCAGACAGAAGAGGCTATAAAAATATTTTATGCCAGCTGCTCTCGATCCACTGACATTATGAACAGAAACAACGCACGCTACCACTAGACCACAGGCGTAATCAGCCTGGAGTCTCTCTATCTTGGGACAAGTTTTCCTCCAGGAAGTGCCGCAGTCTACAGTGTTGTCAGATTGTGCAGATAACCGGACTTAGAGAATTAGCGAGTTGGCCAGTTTCTTTGTCCCATGTCGCGATCGGCGCGGACTTAGCCTCTGAAGCGGCCGGCCGCCGGTCAAGTTTTATGTCAAAGAGTGTACATGGATAAATATAGGAAAATTTTGTATCTATTTTTAATTATTACAACCCGAAGACACTCACTTTACATACATCACACCGCGTCCGTACCACTGGAAGACAAATACTCCGCTCACAAAGCACTCATGAAACCGACGAAAATACTAAGAATGGTGGATTGAATGAAGAACAGATCTATTTAGGTCGCCCACGTATCAAATGCATAGCATGTAGAAAATGAATTCTAGCCGACAATAATCGAGAGAGGATGCCCCACAGTATCACTCATGATGGCTCAAGTCCAGACGTGAATACATTGTGTCAATAAGGCACACCAAGGAGCGCATTGTGGCCTATATTATCCTATTACTCGTCATTCTTGTTCAAAGAATGCAGATCGCAATTCTCATTATAAGACTTGATGCACAAATTCAAGTTGTAACCCCGAACCAATTTCTTTCTCTGCATCTAAATCTTCGTGATTACTCTGCTATTCACAATAAAGCGCCTGGCAGAGGGTTCAATGAACCACCTTCAAGCTATCTCTCTACCGTTCCACTCTCGAACGGCACGCGAGAAGAACGAGTACTTAAATTTTTCTGTGCGAGCCCTGATTTCTCTTATTTTATCGTGATGATCATTTCTCCCTGTTGTAATGGTCGCCTGGTCGTAGATATTGCTAATTGCTATAATTGCACTATTTCACTCCCATTTACGGAGCTTGTTAGCACTTGATGTTAGGTTGGGGCCATTAAAATGCATTGTGTTGTGGTAATCGCTGCTACTTGCTGGATCGCTGCTGTGTCTCGATGCTGATGCTGGCTCTAAATCTGATTGTCTAGGGTTAAAAACATGAGGTCCGTGTTTTTTATGTGCTTTTGATGATAAAGAACGAGCGAAACCAACAAATATGTAAACTTCAAATATTTATTACTCTGGTGGCCATCTTAATTCCACTGTCCACCAAAGACCATGACATAACACAAAGTAGTACTTTCTTTACATGTTCTTTGCATTGTTTATCCACCTCAAACAATAACACACAAACACACTTTACCAAAGTGACATTCCGACTGCTCTCTTCGACCGTTCTTGCTGCTTGTATTTATAACATTGTCAAAGAACTACTAAAAAGAGATATAGTTTATAAGTCACATGTATATCTGTTATCATAATTTGTGCAGAAAAGTTATTAATTTGCATCGAGTGACATAATTTAACATGTTATTAAAATGACAGACAGATTTGTTGACTTGACAGAATAATTCTTTGTTACAAAAAGGCCGTTTTTTAGAAGTTTGTCAATTGACTTCTCTAATTTGCATAAATAAGTAAATAACATGAATTATTAAGAATTACAGTGGTTTTCGTCTAAAATAGGATTGATTACGTGAATACTGAGTGAAAACGCTCCTAGTGAACAAATAGGTTTCACTGGGTGATTTTTATTTAAGGAGATCCAAAATACCTAAGTTGGCCACTATTTTTCGTACTTCATATTAATTATTTAAGATGAACTTAGAGTTTTTACATGATGACACTTGCTGTATCAGTGATCAAGTGATATAAACTTTTGTGTGGGTCAGTTACTCAGTATAATTTAATGGTTTGACTGTTTATGCAGACATGTTATGCAATCATTGTTAACATACACAATAACTTTTCTATAATCATAAAAACTCGTTAAACTAGTTTAATTTGGAGGGTATCGCATACTTCGGTACAGTAAAGCCTTTAATATGTTCCGTTACACTGTGCAGGTGGGTGCTACAGAATGTTTTCGCAATCGGACGAGAAAACTGGTTATTGAAATTTCACTAGAAGATCCCGTCGTTTTAATGATTACCTCTCCAATTCACGTATTATGTCTGTGACCCTATCTTCCCTATTTCGCGATAATACAAAACGAGCAGCCTTTCTTTGTACTTTTTCTATGTCATCCTTCAGTCTCACCTGATGCAAATCCCACACCGCACAGCAGCACTCCAGAATAGGGCGGACAAGCGTGGTGTAAGCAGTCTCTTTAGTAGATCTGTTACACCTTCTAAGTGTTCTGCCAATGAATCGCAGTCTTTGGTTTGCTTGACCCAAAATATTATCTATGTGATCGTTCCAATTTAGGTTATTTGTAATTGTAATCCCTGAGTATTTAGTTGAATTTACAGCATTCAGATACGTGTGACTTGTCGGGTAATCGAAATTAGCCTGATTTCTTTTAGTACTCATGTGAATAACTTGACACTTTTCCTTATTCGCGCTTTTCCTTATTCGCGCTTTTCCTTATTCGCGCTTTTCCTTATTCGCGCTTTTCCTTATTCGCGCTTTTCCTTATTCGCGCTTTTCCTTATTCGCGCTTTTCCTTATTCGCACTTTTCCTTATTCGCATCATTTTGCAATTCGTTTTGATAATGTGATGACTCTACAAGACGGTAAATGACAGCATCATCTGCAAACAATCTAAGAAGGCTACTAAGATTGTCTATGTCGTTAATATAGATCAGGAACAATAGAGGGCACTTCCTTGGGGAACGCCGGAAATTACTTCTGTTTTACTCGATGGCTTTCCGTCTATTACTACGAATTGTGACCTTTCTGACAGGAAATCACGAATCCAGTCGCACAACTGAGACGATACTCCGTAGGCACGCAGTTTGGTTAGAAGATGCTTGTGAGGAACGGTGTCGAAAGCCTTCTGGAAATCTAAAAGTATAGAATCAATTTGACATCCCCTGTCGACAGCACTTATTACTTCATGAGTATAAAGAGCTAGTCGTGTTTCACAAGAACGATATTTTCTAAAACCGTGCTGAATGTGTCAATAAGTCGTTTTCTACGGTGTACTTCATAATGTTCGAACACAGTATATGTTCCAAAACCCTACTGCAAATAGACGTTAGTGATATAGGCCTGTAATTCTCTCGATATACTTCAGAGCAGCCACACAACAGAACAGAACCTCTTTATACCCCAATGAAAGACAGACGATGCTGTTTCCAAACTGGCCACGTTGAGTTCCTATTGGTCTAGCCCTACTGCCCACCAAAGAGTATCATTAACACAAACAACTAGATACAATTGACTACACCGCAGATGTCGATTAGTGGCAATGATTATCACAGCAAATCTGCTCGCGATTTAGCAGATGAGTAAAACATGAAACATGTAGCGCGATCATAAAGCCTCGTTCGAAGGTCGTACAATCCAGAATCGGTATGCCAAGCAGGCAAAACTGCTGTGAGCATTGAGGCAGTCATCCCTCCAAGTGGCACCAACTTGAAGATACCCATTTGGTAGAACACCGTGTCCTGCAACATGCATAACTCCGTAATTGCCTGCTACACATCGCCGTCCGACTGGAATCGTCGACCCTTCAAGGCGTTTTTTAAGGGGCCGGAGGGGTGCTTGATTCTCCCACTTGAGTTGCTGTAACTTCTGCATTACGACTTTTGCGATATGGGGACGTGTATTATCATGAAGCAGCAGTAACACTCTACGAACCATTCCACAAAGGTGTTTTCCGACAGACACGCTGCCCCATACACGTTCTTCATTCCCTCATGGATGTCTAGCTGTGTTTGTCCTTCGGCAGCCAAGAAGGGAATAACAGCACGTTCGTTCTACTTGATACTGAAGTCGCCATAGTTCATATTTTCGCATTTATAAAAATGGCTCTGAGCACTATGCGACCTAACTGCTGAGGTCATCAGTCACCTAGAACTTAGAACTAATTAAACCTAACTAACCTAAGGACATCACACACATCCATGACCGAGGCAGGATTCGAACCTGCGACCGTAGCGGTCGCTCGGTTCCAGACTGTACCACCTAGAACCACACGGCCACTCCGGCAGGCTTGCATTTATAGCACGCACGTCAGAAAGATACGAATGCCACACTAATCCCTTGTCTGCTTGCTTGTACACCCGCATCCGAGTCACACTGCGTCGCATATACGCCGCAGCAACACCTTCGAATGGAAACTTTTTGATTGTTCCTTACAACAGGTAACTTTAAATGTTACAAGCATTCCAACATTGAAATCAATAACCTATTTTTGTTTTACCGTATTAGAAAGTAGTCGTGAGGTAAACGTAAAACGGTTTGTTTACTTGTTATGTTCTACATTTTTGCGCTACTTCAAGTAAAACATGCAGAGTATTGATGACAAAGAAGTCTGCGATGTGGGAGCAGCTTCTGTTACTGCAAACAATATCCAGGGAGTGGTGGCTACAATAAACGAACTTTCATTAGACGATGTTTATAGAAGTCTTTCAGCAGTGGTTCACGTCACCAAGCCCTATTTCAAGAGTTAAGAGTATAATGTATCATGTTCTACACTAGAAAAAATAATTTGTTGTTAACTGACTACTATAGATTTTTATTACTTTATATTGTAGCCTTACCGGTTGCACGTGTTTCAATGGTGGTAGAAATACACAAACTGTCATTATCTTATATTTTAGAAGTTATTTCATAATGTTTCACCTCACCAAGCCCATTCTAGACAGGAAGAAAATAATGGCTCATATTTTACACTAGAAAAATGTAATTGTTGTTATTGACTGGATAATATAGTTCTTCATGGTTTTCGAATGGTTCAAATGGCTCTGAGGACTGTGGGACTCAACATCTCAGGTCACAGGCCCATAGACTTAAAAGTACGTAAACCTAACCAACCTAAGGACATCACACACATCCATGCCCGAGGCAGGATTCGAACCTGCCACTATAGCAGCCGCGTGGTTCCGGACTGAAGCGCCTAGAGCCGCTCGAAAATGTTCAAATGTGTGTGAAATCTTACGGGACTTTAACTGCTAAAGTCACCCGTCCCTAAGCTTACACACTACTTAACCTAAATTATCATAAGGAGACACACACACACACACACACACACACACACACACACACATATGCCCGAGGGAGGACTCGAACCTCCGCTGGGATCAGCCACACAGTCCACGACTGCAGCGCCCTAGACCGCTCGACTAATCCCGCGCAGCTAGAACCGCTCGGCCACCGAGGCCTGTCCATGATTATCGATTTTAGGCTTAGTTGAGAACATGTTCCACAGGTGGTATAATAAACGAATGTTCATCATCAGCCGTTTCAGAAGCTATTCAATAATGTTTCAGTCCACTAAACACCATTCTAGTGGGGAAAGAAAATTATGAATCATGGTCTACATTAGAAAAATATAATTAACATTACTGACTGGCATTATATTTTCTGTACTTCGCGAAAGCTCCGATGTAGCTTCATATTTGAACAGGCGTGTCTCGCTGTCGCCATTCTAAGGAGGCCTGTCATATTTAACAGTTTGAATTTTGGTGCCAGAGCTCTCTAAAAAGTTTTGGCTGTATCTTGTTTCCTTTCAATAGTAAAGTACTAAATAATACCAAGAGTTAACTCCAAGATAAGTTCATAGGGCGTGTGGCTGCGTGTTTACCTGACAACACAAGAAAGCATACCGAAAATAATAAGTTTTGGGGGGGGGGGGGCCTTTAATGTGACGTATTCCTTAAATTGTATATTTTCGTACTTCCCAAGCATAACTAAGTAAAAGAACACATGAGACATGTTCGCTTCGTAAACACTTAGATCAACATTGTTTGCTTCTGTCAACCATTCGCAGGACAGTAACTGTGACATCATGAAGTCATCACTCTTTTGTGACGCAAACTCATAAACGCCACGGATTTATGCCCAAATTCTAGAAGAAATGGCGTATATAACCTCAAAATTATCATTTCTGTAGACGAATTACCGTTAAATGTATTTATTACATCAGTTTCACACTCTACAAATGTTTTTTTCTGTTGCTAGAAGTACAATGTCGAGACCTGCACATTTAGATACATCGTAACCGTCATTCTTAAGCAAATCTAAACATGAATGGAGGTTTATAAACAGATTTTTCGTATATCCGTTAAAGTACTAAACGTCACTGGATCCGTCATCTTCTGCGAGTGCTGCTATGTGTGACCACTTTACAGATTTGCAGTAAACATTGATAACTTATATACCACAGTCAAATGGTTCAAATGGCTCTGAGCACTATGGGACTCAACATCTTAGGTCATAAGTCCCCTAGAACATAGAACTACTTAAACCTAACTAACCTAAGGACATCACACACACCCATGCCCGAGGCAGGATTCGAACCTGCGACCGTAGCAGTCCCGCGGTTCCGGACTGCAGCGCCAGAACCGCACGGCCACCGCGGCCGGCTATACCACAGTCATATCCAGGGTTTTCCTTATATTGTGTTTACAGTAATTTGTAAATTTTTATTTCCCATCTGGAATGGCTTGTTCTTATTCCTATCACCGTTTCCATTTTTCCTTCCTGGCAACAGTTTCTCCTAACGCTCAAGTCTACGTTTTTTCGACTTCAAGATATTCCGTTTCCAGCTTTCTTTTGCATACAAGTAACACAGTAAGTGCATTTAAAATAGTATCTATAATAGGAAATTATTTGTTCATAGCTTCTTTTTTTCTTAAGACCTGCAGAGTAACATTCTTTGTGGGAACAAATCCTAATGCAGATGTATCTTTATTTGATGGTGTTGTGGAGAAGTCCTGGATTGAGAAAATTATTTTTCTTCAGCATTAATATAATACTTGTGCGTAATATTTGTGTGTCTTTGTTCGAGTCTGTGTTAACAAGTTTCACATAGTTTGCAGGTAATTATTTAAAACTGCATTCAGGCATAACATAGTTAATAATCTTTTTTCGGTCTTAATTTTCTGTAAGGTTTACCAGTCGACTTTCATCTATTCTTATTGCCCCAGTAAATAAACTGCAGAACGCTGTTCAACACAACACAACCGTCCTGTAAGCTATCCGGTAATTTACACCACCTAGAAGCGACAGGCACAGAGCAAAGTGGAGCACATTTAAATACGTTATTCATATAAAGCAGGTTCTCGAAATATTTTATGTTTGTTTTCCATGGACAATTGCCGTCCCTCTTAAGGCCGCTGGCAGCTAAGGTTTTTCAAAAACGCGAACATTCGTCTGCCTCAGCAGTTGCGCGGTCATCTTGGCGGATTGCTCATCAAAAGGGCCCGATTTCGATTCCTGACCGTATTGGAAATTCTCTACACTCGGGAACTGGTCGCTGTGTTGTCCTCACGTTTGTATCGTCGTAATTGACATTCTGCTATTGCGATGGGTTTATGGTATTGCCCAGGAAGCCAATAAAAAAAACTAGACTATTATTGTATGTATTTATCATTCCTTGGTAGTGTTGTTTGGTATGTTCCATACACAAGCAGTTTCTTTTCTGACTGCTAGTCAGTATCTTTCTAATGAACCGAAGTCTGCCGTCTTCCAACTGAGCCTACGGGTAATTCCATATCATATCCCTAACTAATAAACAGAATGTACAGTCGTGGACAAAACGAGCGACACCCCTCGCCTTTTCGTTATGCTGATCCGCATAGCTTTAAAGTCTGCTACACAGCATAACAGGCAAGGCGACGAAGTGCCACCAACATACTATGCACAAGCGTGAAATTGAAAAATTATTAGAACTTTGTCAGACTGTTTTCAATCATGTGTAAGACTACATTAATGCTGATTTGTTCAAATGGTTCAAATGGCTCTGAGCACTATGGGACTTAACATCTGAGATCATCAGTCCCCTAGAACTTAGAACTACTTAAACCTAACTAACCTAAGGACATCACACACATCCACGCCCGAGGCAGGATTCGAACCTGCGACCGTAGCGGTCGCGCGGTTCCAGACTGAAGCGCCTAGAACCGCTCGGACACTCCGGCCGGCCCTCGCCACAGCGAGGAAACGTTAAATAACCGAAGTGTTTCTTAAGCTAGCTAGCAATTGGAATGTCCGCACTTCTAAAACGCATTGGCAGTAATACTGGGATCTGAATTACCACGTGTATAGGCAAATGGACTTTATTTGCATACCTCTAAACGGGTTTCGGTTCGAAAGCGTAGCTACGATTAATATGCTGATGATGTATCGACTGCAACTAGTAAATTTCGAATAAGGAGTAGGGGGAATTGGCCCTCATCTTCAGTAACTGTCGTAGCTATTTCGTTCTTAGGATTTCGTCACCTAAATCGGTAGAAATGGAACTCTACTAGTCTCACTTTCTTGACCGTCAATCTGTCTACCCAACCGTCAAAACTCGTTTACCTCGAGTAGACATAATAAGATGAAATGTATCGCACTTCCTGCGGTATACGTTCCTTTGGTGGGGTAAAAAAGTAAGCTATGTTAGGATCCAGTATGACTGGTCTGAACGATGACACAGACCGTTTCGTGGCCGAATGCACATAATATTTTGCTAATTCGTAACGATCTGGGGTACTTTGTCTTACTAAAACAGTTATGTTATCTCGATAAACTGACATTCATTTTTATTAATACAGTTCATACTAATTAGCGTTTCTTCTTTCATTTATATCTTATATTTACGTGTTGTGTTTAACACACTTTCATTAGTATAGTCTTACAGATGACTGAAAGCAGTCTGACAAAGTTCGGATAGTTTTTCAATTTCACGCCTGTGCATAGTATGTTGGTAGCACTTCGTCGCCTTGCCTGTTATGCTGTGTAGCAGACTTTAAAGCTGTGCGGATCAGCATAACGAAAAGGCGGGGGTCTCGCTCGTTTTGTCTACGACTTTACATGTAATGAAAAGCATTATTAGTTAACCTTCTTATACCACTTTGATATTCTTGTTCCTAGATACATACATTACAATCTCAATCTGTTTTTTTTTTTTTTGTATTTTATCATCCCTCGAAGAGTCTAAACTTTCTAAAGTTCGCTTCTCCTTACCATGTTTACTTCCTGTACAGTTAATGAATGTCGCTCTCTGTCATCGACTTGAAAACAATTCCCAACTTTTCCTCGGCTTGTTTCCAGATGGCAAAGGTTGGTACACCACATAAGTTTCCAATAACGCCTTAAACCTGATTACGCCCTTCCAGCTACTGCCCAGGTCTCACCCGCCGTTAGCAAGACCCCTGAAGTATCCACTTGAGATGCGCCGAGATGCTTTCCAGAGCTCGGCAGTGAACGTTACGAGCTTCGCAGAGTTCGTCTGAGTCTTACGTAAATCCCGACGTTCCCACCAATCCTCTTATATCTGCGTAATAAAGGGAGAAACGATGGTCCCAGAGAAAGAAACGGTTCGAGAGGAGGGTCGAAAATCTCCATCACGAGTCAGACATTCACTGACAGTGAAACATAGGGAATCCGTCTGCAAACATAGCAATGCACTCACCAGAGCGCTTTCTGTCTGGAGTAAACTAGCATTGGAATAAGTGATGTGGAAACCAACAGCTCACACCGCGATCGTACTGAAATAGCTTTCCCCTACCGTCAAATTGCAACAATGTTAAGACTTACTCGTATGGGCAGCTTACTTGTATAGGTAGCTATAGTCAGTGAAACAACATGTTCTCTCGGCTATGTTACAGTCCTCAGGAGATAAAACGGAAAATATTTGCATCTCAGATAAGGCATTCCGCTTTGCAAGGTGTTAATGAAAAATTACAAGCATGGGCACTAGAAACATTATACGTTTTATGAATAGAGCATGCACTCTGGCGAGCTGCATATTCATTCTTGTAAGTAAATATCTGTCTTTGGCTGCCCGCTTAAATCCAAAAAACTCCACTTCAAGGTGCGTGGCGAAGTTGCAGGCGTTTTCTTGTTCATTCGATTTTAGCAAACTATGGAACACATGGAATTTAAGGCTTTCTTCCAATGGCGTATTCTCTTCACGAAATTTCTTAATTTCTTTCACTTCATTTCCTCCTTCTGCTCTTGAGTTTATAAAACTTTGGAAAGTCTTGGTGTTTTTATGCTGCTCCAGTACTCATTTTTAGTATTGTGTGTAATCTCTAACATGATAGTCTATTCTTTGTCTTTCTTGAGTCATCCACCCATCTGATTGTTGTTCACTATTCAGTGGTGTTCAGGAAAATGTTGTCCATGGTCAAAAAATGTCCACTGGATTTCAACCTGCACAGAGTTTCTGTAAAATTTTCGGCACATATATGGAGGTCTCCACTTATCGTGTTTTGGCATATCATATCTCCAGTATTGTATCGTCTTAACATTTTCCTAAAGGTACTCCTTTCTTTTTTTCTCTTTTTGGTATTTTCAGTTCGGTTTTCATGTTCAGTATAACTCATTCCGAGCCATGTAATACCGCTGGTTTCACTACTGAATTGTAATGTTTCTTTTAGTTGGACAAAGTATTAAAATTTCTTCCTCGTTTGATTCACGGATGTAGTACGAGAAACATTATTACTTATACGTCATATTTTAGCTTTACGGTCTCTGTAGGACTGTAATGTGACTGCAGAACATATGTACATATCTTTCTGAAAATCGGTTCTTGGAAGTTTGTAAGTAGGTTATTTTAGATAATAGAAAGTGTTTTTGAAAGTGTATCTTATCAAATTTACTAACTCGCCGCGATCAGTGTCCTAAACAAGAGCGCTATCTCGCCTCTGTACGCCGCTTTTTCTGTTCTCACACAAACATGTAGTATACCAGTACAAGTTATGTAACTTTCTCATAAGCGAACTCTGTTACAGTCCAATTGGAGTTTACCCATACATTACCAATTAATCAGAGCTTGCAGAATGATTTTCCCGAAACTAAACTATTCGATCACTTTCATAGCGGTACGATTTCGTGCCCGACAAATGTTACTGCAATTAATCAGTAACATCCTCTTGTTTTCTCAGACGCATGATAATGTTCTCCATACTCATGAACAACAGAGTACCTGGTGAAATGCCTACAGAGCCATTTCGACAACGTAAATAAGTCTCTTAATTTCCACGGCTTCAGAACTTTACTCTTGACTTTGTCACACTATTCGAAGCAACTTCGACTTACTCAAGGGTACCGGTATATTGTTTCCTGCGTGCGTTTCCGTATTACAGATTAACACTTTTTGTTATTTTGCCTCTCATTTTTACAGATTTTAAGACTGTCTCGGAAACATTCTGAACCGCTTTTGGAATATTTAGAGTGGTTTCAATTAATTAAGAGTAGAATAAAATAGATGAAGTAATTAAAATTTTAGTGTATTTTCCAAGAGGAAATATAAACGAGGAAATCATGCGGTAACTTGACAGGCTATTAGTTAAAAAAGGCATACATTATCGCCTATACATTAAAGTAGCCCTAGTTTTCAAGTTTTATTGTCTCTCTGTGCTATCTCCCCGTCCCCCTCCAGGTTGACTCAGGTGCATAGAAATCGAATTGTGAGAATTTGAGTGGGAAAAGTCCTAACAGCCTTCAGGGAAATTAAAAACAAGTATGTCAACATTAAGAGTCCAAGGGTAATTCCACTGTTAAACGCAGAGGAGAGGGCGAATGGATGGAAGTAGTATACTGAAGGCTTCTAACAGAGGAAGAAAATTTCGGATGATGTAACAGAAGAAATAAGAGTTGATGCGGAAGATATTGTGGATCCACCGTTAAGAGTCGCGTTATAGGACACTTGTGACTAAATAAAGCAGAAGTGATTGATAACATTCCTTTGAAATTTCTGAAATCGTTAGGGAAAGTGGCAACCAAGCGACTATGCAGGTTGGTGTGTAGAATCTGACACTGGCGCTGTACCATCAGACCTTCGGAAAAATATCACCCGCGCAATTCTGTGCTGATCAGTGCGAGAACTATAGACAAACAGCTTAACAGCTCATGAATCCAAGATGCTGACAAGAATAATATGCAGTTGAATGAAAAAGGACCTACCAGGTGACGATCAGTTTGGCTTTCTAAAGGTAAAGGCACTACAGAGGCAGTTGTGGAGTTGCGATTGATAATGAAAACAAAAAATCAAGACATGTTTGTAGAATATATGAACGCAGAAAAAGCTTTCGACTATGTAAAATGCTGCAAGTTGTTTGACACTCTGAGAAAATCTGCAGTAAGCTATAGCGAAGGACAGGTTATTTACAAAATGTACGAGGACTAAGAGGGAGTAATACTACTGGAAGACTCAGAACGAAGTTCTTGGATTAAAAAGAGTGTAAGACGGGGATGTAGTCTTTTGCTTCTACTGTCTAATGTGCACATCGAAGAAGCAATGGAGGAGACAAAAGAAAGCTTAAGTGTGGGATTAAAATTAAAGGTGAAAGATTATCAATGATAAGATTGGCGGATGACATAGCTGTCCTCAGTGAAAGTGAAGCAGAATTACAGGACCTGTTGAATGCAGAATATGGATTGAGAGTAAATCAAAGAGAGACGAAAGAAACGAAGTAGCAGAAATTAGAACAGAGAGAATATTTGCATCAGCATTAGGGATCACGAAGAAGACGAAGTTAAGTAATTCTCTTACATGGGTAGCAATTGTGTACTGATTACTGGGTACAACCTTGTGATAACTCTGTACGTATTAGACAATCTTTAATTGAACCACTGAAACTCATTAGTGAAGTTGAAACACCATGCAGTTTACAGTAGAGACTTTCGGACAGAAGTTAAAATTTTCATCAAGAATGACTGTACACACCTTTAAAAAAAAAAGACGTTTAGTATTTGCAAGCTATGCTATACAGGTAGCCATTGATAAACGCATTGCCTGGAGTCTATCAGTTAAATATTTGCGAAAATATATAAATAAATTTAATAAAACTAATTCTTGTGGTATCAGTCCAACTGAGGAAATTGTAACCATACATATTGAATCATATTCACCCTTGATACATGGTACTATACACACAAAAGGTCCCCCCTGCCGGTCCGGGGGTTAGAATAGGCCCGAGGTATTCCTGCCTGTCGTAAGAGGCGACTAAAAGGAGTCCATCCCCCTCACGGGGGTAGTTAGCGCCTGCGTCCGGAGACGGACGGTTCCACGACCTATAATTGTGGTCTTTTTGGTTTTTCACTTCTCGTTTCTTCCTTCCTTTGGTTGGTTCCTTTCTTTGTTCTTCTCCACCTCACTGACTTCCTTACTCTTTTCCTTGACTTCTTTTCCTTGACTTCTTTTCCTTGCCTTCTTTTCCTTGCCTTCTTTTCCTTGCCTTCTTTTCCTTGCCTTCTTTTCCTTGCCTTCTCATTGCCTTCTTCTCCTTGCCTTCTCATTGCCTTCTTCTCCTTGCCTTCTCATTGCCTTCTTCTCCTTGCCTTCTCTGGTCTCCGCCTCGGCGTTTGAGACAGTCTGTCCTCTTTCTCCCTCTCTCTCTTTTTCCTCTTCTTCCTTCCTCCCTGTGCGTGCCTGAAGGCCGACCCACGCGTTCGCACGCGTAGCCGGTGACGGGTAACGCGTAATTCCCCGCCCTGGGTAGACATGTAAGGCACGCGCGTACCCCCTGGTAAAGGCCAGGCCCGGGGAGGGGTGATTGCCTGAGCTGATACCTTCTGACCATGCCGATTGGTCCCTCCGTCTGTTTCTCGGGAGGTGTGACCTGAGGTGTAAACATTCACCTAAGGCGGGAGTGCCCTCTGAGAGGGTCCCCACAAGGAAGGAGCGCGCCATCGGAGACGCTGGCAATCATGGGGGATTCCTCCGCAGTGGATTCTACTCCATCTCTCTCGACTTCGGCCCAAAAACGGAAACGTGACCAGCCACCTGTGACAAAAGTACTACCGCCTGCCCCACAGTTCCTCGTCGTTTCTCGATCTGAGGACGGAAAGGATTTTTCCTCTGTCAACCCTTTAGTTATCCAGAAGGGCGTAGATGCCATAGCCGGATCTGTCAAATCTTGTACCAGGTTGCGTAACGGTACCTTATTACTAGAAACTGAGAGTGCCTTTCAGGCACAAAAACTGCTTCGGGCCACACTCCTGTACACGTTCCCTGTCCGGGTGGAGGCCCACCGAACTTTGAATACGTCTCGTGGTGTAGTCTATACTAGCTCCCTCGACGGATTGACTGACGAAGAGATTCAATCTTTCCTCGCTGAGCAGGGCGTGACGGCTGTCCATAGGATCATGAAAAAGGTCAACAATGACCTTGTACCGACCCGGACACTTTTCTTGACCTTTGATAGTGTTAAGCTGCCATCGCGCATCAAGGCGGGCTACGAGGTTATTTCTGTTCGCCCCTATGTCCCGACACCTACGCGCTGCTACCAGTTTCAGCGTTTCAATCACACTCGACAGTCTTGTTCCAATGCGGCTAAATGTGTTACTTGTGGCAGGGATGCCCATGAGGGTGACTGTCCACCTCCGTCTCCTCGTTGTGGTCAGGGTGACCATGCCGCATCCTCCCGCGACTGTCCTGTCTACAAGGAAGAACGCTGTATCCAAGAAATTCGGGTCAAAGAGAAAGTGTCCACCTCGGCTGCTCGCAAGCTATTGGCTAGTAGGAAGCCCGCGCTGCTCCCAGCGGGGAAATACAGTACTGTCCTCGCCTCTCCTCGGACTACCAGGGAGGTAGCAACCCAGACATGCGATCTGACCTTCAGCACCACGGTCGTCCGTTCGGCCAGTGCTAAGATCGCGCGGTCGACGTCTCCTCTTCCTCCCATCACCCCACAGACACCAGCCCCTTCATCAGCTTCTGCTAAGACGAAGACCCCGAAGTCAGATGTACGGGCCTTCAAGAAGGAACCATCCCGTGCAGACTTCCTACGTACCTCGACCTCCCAGCCTTCGACCGGTACTTCCACCAAACGTCCTTCCAAAAAGGCTCATAGGAAGCACAGTTCTCCTTCTCCGCCACGGCGCATTTCTTCTCCTGCGCCACCCAGCGGTTGCCGCCCCAAGCCGTCATCCGTTTCGCCTGGCCGCACCGCTGGTAGCCGTACATCTGGCCGTTCACCGGCGGAGGAAGCTCCCCCTCCCGGCCATCCTCCCGAGATGGCCGATGAACCTATAGACCCAATGGACGATGACTGTCCGCCTACTGATAGCGGCGGCAGTGCTCGCTCGAAGCCAGGTCCTCAGTGGCCTTCGAGGTGACCCCTTCTTTCATCTTCCTTTTCTTACAATGGCACTTATTCACTGGAATATTCGCAGCATTCGCTCCAACCGAGAGGACTTGAAGTTGCTGCTCCGCTTGCACCGTCCGCTCGTCGTAGCCCTCCAGGAAACGAAGCTACGCCCATGCGATCAAATTGCCTTGGCACACTACACCTCTGTGCGTTTTGACCTACCCCCTGTGGTAGGTATCCCAGCTCATGGAGGGGTTATGTTGCTGGTCCGGGATGATATTTACTACGATCCCATCACGTTGCACACCGGCCTGCAGGCAGTTGCCATCCGCATTACTCTCCCCACTTTTACGTTTTCCTTTTGTACCGTTTACACTCCATCGTCGTCTGCCGTTACCAGGGCAGACATGATGCAATTTATTGCTCAGCTACCTGCACCATTTTTGTTAACTGGAGACTTCAATGCCCACCATCCCCTTTGGGGCTCTCCAGCATCCTGCCCGAGGGGCTCCTTGTTAGCAGACCTTTTCAACCAGCTCAATCTTGTCTGCCTCAATATTGGCGCCCCTACTTTTCTTTCGTACACATCTCACACCTATTCCCATTTAGATCTCTCTATATGTACTCCCCAACTTGCACGCCGGTTTGAGTGGTATGCACTTTCTGATACATATTCGAGTGACCACTTCCCGTGTGTTATCCATCTCCTGCAGCATACCCCCTCTCCGTGCTCCTCTAGTTGGACCATCTCCAAGGCAGACTGGGGGCTCTTCTCTTCCAGGGCGACCTTTCAGGATCAAACCTTCCCAAGCTGCGATCGTCAGGTCGCACACCTCGCGGAAGTCATTCTCGCTGCTGCTGAATATTCCATCCCTCACCCTACTTCTTCTCCACGTCGCGTACCGGTCCCCTGGTGGACCGCAGCATGTAGAGACGCTTTACGTGCTCGTCGACGTGCTTTACGCACATTTAAACGCCACCCAACAGTGGCGAATTGTATCAATTATAAACGATTACGTGCTCAGTGTCGTCGTATTATCAAAGAAAGCAAGAAAGCCAGCTGGGCTGCTTTCACAAACACCTTCAACAGTTTTACTCCTTCTGTTGTCTGGGGTAGCCTGCGCCGGCTATCTGGCACTAAGGTCCACTCACCAGTTTCTGGCTTGAAGGTCGCGAATGACGTCCTTGTGGCCCCTGAGGCTGTCTCCAATGCCTTCGGCCGCTTTTTCGCAGAGGTTTCGAGCTCCGCTCATTACCACCCTGCCTTCCTCCCCCGCAAACAGGCAGAG
This sequence comes from Schistocerca cancellata, assembly GCF_023864275.1. Lineage (NCBI taxonomy): Eukaryota > Metazoa > Arthropoda > Insecta > Orthoptera > Acrididae > Schistocerca > Schistocerca cancellata. The sequence continues at coordinate 803,274,966 of NC_064627.1, read as the reverse complement.
GAGGCTAGGCCACCTAACTTCCGCTCCTCGAATTGTGAAAGTTATAATGCCCCATTCACCATGCGGGAACTCGAAAACGCACTTGACCGATCACGGTCCTCCGCTCCAGGGCCTGATTCTATTCATATTCAGATGCTGAATCATGGACCTTGCCGTTGGTGGGGAGGCTTGCGTGCCTCAGCGATACAGATGGCCGTACCGTAGGTGCAACCACAACGGAGGGGTATCTGTTGAGAGGCCAGACAAACATGTGGTTCCTGAAGAGGGGCAGCAGCCTTTCCAGTAGTTGCAGGGGCAACAGTCTGGATGATTGACTGATCTGGCCTTGTAACATTAACCAAAACGGCGTTGCTGTGCTGGTATTGCGAACGGCTGAAAGCAAGGGGAAACTACAGCCGTAATTTTTCCCGAGGACATGCAGCTTTACTGTATGATTAAATGATGATGGCGTCCTCTTGGGTAAAATATTCCGGAGGTAAAATAGTCCCCCATTCGGATCTCCGGGCGGGGACTACTCAGGAGGACGTCGTTATCAGGAGAAAGAAAACTGGCGTTCTACGGATCGGAGCGTGGAATGTCAGATCCCTTAATCGGGCAGGTAGGTTAGAAAATTTAAAAAGGGAAATGGATAGGTTAAAGTTAGATATAGTGGGAATTAGTGAAGTTCGGTGGCAGGAGGAACAAGACTTTTGGTCAGGTGATTACAGGGTTATAAATACAAAATCAAATAGGGGTAATGCAGGAGTAGGTTTAATAATGAATAAAAAAATAGGAGTGCGGGTTAGCTACTACAAACAGCATAGTGAACGCATTATTGTGGCCAAGATAGACACAAAGCCCATGCCTACTACAGTAGTACAAGTTTATATGCCAAGTAGCTCTGCAGATGACGAAGAAATAGATGAAATGTATGACGAGATAAAAGAAATTATTCAGGTAGTGAAGGGAGACGAAAATTTAATAGTCATGGGTGACTGGAATTCGTCAGTAGGAAAAGGGAGAGAAGGAAACATAGTAGGTGAATATGGATTGGGGGGAAGGAATGAAAGAGGAAGCCGCCTTGTAGAATTTTGCACAGAGCATAACTTAATCATAGCTAACACTTGGTTCAAGAATCATAAAAGAAGGTTGTATACCTGGAAGAATCCTGGAGATACTAAAAGGTATCAGATAGATTATATAATGGTAAGGCAGAGATTTAGGAACCAGGTTTTAAACTGTAAGACATTTCCTGGGGCAGATGTGGATTCTGACCACAATCTATTGGTTATGAACTGCAGATTGAAACTGAAGAAACTGCAAAAAGGTGGGAATTTAAGGGGATGGGACCTGGATAAACTGAAAGAACCAGAGGTTGTAGAGAGTTTCAGGGAGAGCATAAAGAAACAATTGACAGGAATGGGGGAAAGAAATACAGTAGAAGAAGAATGGGTAGCTCTGAGGGATGAAGTAGTGAAGGCAGCAGAGGATCAAGTAGGTAAAAAGACGAGGGCTAATAGAAATCCTTGGGTAACAGAAGAAATATTGAATTTAATTGATGAAAGGAGAAAATATAAAAATGCAGCAAATGAAGCAGGCAAAAAGGAATACAAACGTCACAAAAATGATATCGATAGGAAGTGCAAAATGGCTAAGCAGGGATGGCTAGAGGACAAATGTAAGGATGTAGAGGCTTGTCTCACTAGGGGTAAGATAGATACTGCCTACAGGAAAATTAAAGCGACCTTTGGAGAGAAGAGAATCACTTGTATGAATATCAAGAGCTCAGATGGCAACCCAGTTCTAAGCAAAGACGGGAAGGCAGAAAGGTGGAAGGAGTATATAGAGGGTTTATACAAGGGCGATGTACTTGAGGACAATATTATGGAAATGGAAGAGGATGTAGATGAAGACGAAATGGGAGATAAGATACTGCGTGAAGAGTTTGACAGAGCACTGAAAGACCTGAGTCGAAACAAGGCCCCGGGAGTAGACAACATTCCATTAGAACTACTGATGGCCTCGGGAGAGCCAGTCATGGCAAAACTCTACCATCTGGTGAGCTCGATGTATGAGACAGGCGAAATACCCACAGACTTCAAGAAGAATATAATAATTCCAATCCCAAAGAAAGCAGGTGTTGACAGATGTGAAAATTACCGAACTATCAGTTTAATAAGTCACAGCTGCAAAATACTAACGCGAATTCTTTACAGACAAATGGAAAAACTGGTAGAAGCCAACCTCGGGGAAGATCAGTTTGGATTCCGTAGAAATGTTGGAACACGTGAGGCAATACTAACCTTACGGCTTATCTTAGAAGAAAGATTAAGAAAAGGCAAACCTACGTTTCTAGCATTTGTAGACTTAGAGAAAGATTTTGACAATGTTAACTGGAATACTCTCTTTCAAATTCTGAAGGTGGCAGAGGTAAAATACAGGGAGCGAAAGGCTATTTACAATTTGTACAGAAACCAGATGGCAGTTATAAGAGTCGAGGGGCACGAAAGGGAAGCAGTGGTTGGGAAAGGAGTGAGACAGGGTTGTAGCCTATCCCCGATGTTATTCAATCTGTACATTGAGCAAGCAGTAAAGGAAACAAAAGAAAAATTTGGAGTAGGTATTAAAATTCACGGAGAAGAAATAAAAACTTTGAGATTCGCCGATGACATTGTAATTCTGTCAGAGACAGCAAAGGACTTGGAAGAGCAGTTGAACGGAATGGACAGTGTCTTGAAAGGAGGATATAAGATGAACATCAACAAATGCAAAATGAGGATAATGGAATGTAGTCAAATTAAGTCGGGTGATGCTGAGGGAATTAGATTAGGAAATGAGACACTTCAAGTAGTAAAGGAGTTTTGCTATTTAGGGAGTAAAATAACTGATGATGGTCGAAGTAGAGAGGATATAAAATGTAGACTGGCAATGGCAAGGAAATCGTTTCTGAAGAAGAGAAATTTGTTAACATCAAGTATAGATTTAAATGTCAGGAAGTCGTTTCTGAAAGTATTCGTATGGAGTGTAGCCATGTATGGAAGTGAAACATGGACGATAACTAGTTTGGACAAGAAGAGAATAGAAGCTTTCGAAATGTGGTGCTACAGAAGAATGCTGAAGATTAGATGGGTAGATCACATAACTAATGAGGAGGTATTGAATAGGATTGGGGAGAAGAGAAGTTTGTGGCACAAGTTGACTAGAAGAAGGGATCGGTTGGTAGGACATGTTTTGAGGCATCAAGGGATCACAAATTTAGCATTGGAGGGCACCGTGGAGGGTAAAAATCGTAGAGGGAGACCAAGAGATGAATACACTAAGCAGATTCAGAAGGATGTAGGTTGCAGTAGGTACTGGGAGATGAAGAAGATTGCGCAGGATAGAGTAGCATGGAGAGCTGCATCAAACCAGTCTCAGGACTGAAGACCACAACAACAAAACATGCTGAAGAACCTTTCTCCTGCGGGTAAAGGTTTTCTTCTTCGTACATACAATCGCATCTGGATTGAGGGACATGTTCCCGCATGCTGGCGCGAGTCTATTGTTGTCCCGATTCCTAAGCCGGGGAAGGACAAGCACTTGCCTTCCAGTTATCGACCTATCTCGCTTACCAGCTGTGTCTGTAAAGTGATGGAGCGAATGGTTAACTCTCGATTGGTTTGGCTGCTCGAGTCTCGACGCCTACTTACCAATGTACAATGTGGATTTCGTAGGCGCCGCTCTGCTGTTGACCATCTGGTTACCTTGTCGACCTTCATTATGAATAACTTCTTGCGGAAGCGCCCGACCGCGGCTGTGTTCTTTGATTTGGAGAAGGCTTACGACACCTGTTGGAGGGCGGGCATTCTCCGCACCATGCATACATGGAGCCTTCGCGGTCGCCTCCCTCTTTTTATTCGTTCCTTTTTAATGGATCGACAGTTCAGGGTACGTGTGGGTTCTGTCCTGTCCGACACCTTTCGCCAGGAGAATGGGGTGCCACAGGGCTCAGTTTTGAGCGTCGCTCTCTTCGCCATCGCGATCAATCCAATAATGGATTGCCTCCCAGCTGATGTATCAGGCTCCCTTTTCGTGGACGATTTTACCATCTATTGCAGCGCGCAGTGTACACGTGTCCTGGAGCGCTGTCTTCAGCGTTCTCTTGACCGTCTTTCCTCCTGGAGTGTCGCCAATGGCTTCCGTTTTTCTGCCGAGAAGACGGTCTGTATTAACTTCTGGCGCTACAAAGAGTTTCTCCCACCGTCCTTACGACTCGGTCCCGTTGCTCTCCCAATCGTGGAGACAACCAAATTTTTAGGCCTTACATTTGACAGGAAACCTAGCTGGTCTCCACATGTGTCATATTTGGCCGCCCGTTGTACCCGTTCTTTAAATGTCCTCCGTGTTCTCAGTGGTATGTCGTGGGGAGCGGATCGAACCGTCCTACTTCGTCTATATCGGTCGATCGTCCGCTCCAAGCTGGATTATGGGAGCTTCGTATACTCCTCTGCACGGCCATCCATCTTACGCCGCCTCAACTCCATACAACATCGGGGTTTACGACTTGCGATCGGAGCATTTTATACTAGTCCCGTAGAGAGTCTTCATGCTGACGCTGGCGAATTGCCACTCACCTACCGGCGCGATATACTGCTTTGTCGGTATGCCTGTCGGCTACTGTCAATGCCCGACCATCCGTCTTATTGTTCCTTTTTTGACGACTCTCTCGACCGTCAATACGGGTTGTATGTCTCTGCCCTGCTACCCCCTGGAGTTCGTTTCCGTCGCCTTCTTCAACACCTTAATTTTTCACTCCCTGCAACCTTTCGAGTGGGCGAGAGCCACACGCCACCTTGGCTCCAGGCTCAGGTCCGCGTTCACCTTGATCTCAGCTCGCTCCCAAAAGAGGTTACCCCCGGTTCGGTCTACCACTCCCGTTTTTTGGAACTTCGTTCGAAGTTCATCAACATGACTTTCATTTATACAGATGGCTCTAAGACCAATGACGGGGTCGGGTGTTCCTTTATTGTCGGGGCACAAAGTTTCAAATACCGGCTCCATGGCCATTGTTCGGTCTTCACAGCTGAGCTCTTTGCCCTCTACCAGGCTGTTCTTTACATCTGCCGCCACCGACATTCTGCTTATGTCATCTGCTCCGACTCCCTGAGCGCCATCCAGAGCCTCAGTGATCCGTACCCGGTTCACCCTTTCGTACACCGGATGCAACGCTCTCTTCAGCAGCTGGTGGACGTCGGTTCTCCGGTTAGCTTTATGTGGGTTCCTGGCCATGTCGGTATCCCTGGGAACGAAGCTGCAGATGCCGCGGCCAAGGCTGCGGTCCTCCAGCCTCGGACAGCTTCTTCTTGTGTCCCTTCGTCCGATTTTAGCAGGGTCATTTGTTGGCGCATTTTATCGCTGTGGCATGCCGATTGGGCTGCACTTACAGACAACAAGCGTCGGGCCTTAAAACCTCTTCCCGTGGCTTGGACGTCCTCCTCACGCCCTTCTCGGCGGGAGGAGGTAGTTTTTTCCCGGTTAAGGATTGGACACTGCCGGTTCAGCCATCGCCATCTGGTGACGGCTGCGCCGGCGCCGTTCTGCCCATGTGGGTACTTGCTGACGGTTCGACACATTTTAATGTCCTGTCCAGATTTTAACACACTGCGTCTAGATCTTCACCTGCTAAGTACTTTCGATGCCATTTTAGCGGATGACCCACGAGCAGCTGCTCGTGTTCTTCGTTTTATCAATTTGACAAACCTCTCTAAGGACATTTGATGATGCTGTTTTTTAATCCTATGCCTGTCAGTCTGTCTTTTATCGTGTTTTCCCTTTTAGTTGTTTTAATCTTGTGCCTCGCGGTGCATTCTTAATGTCGTCAGGGCGCTAATGACCATTGAAGTTGTGCGCCCTAAAACCACAAAAAAAAAAAAAACACAAAATGCGTAGCCACAGAACTGAGTTCACATTTACCTTTGGCTGTTTATCTAGTTATTTTTAAAAGCTTATGAATAATAAAGTATGTATAACTGAAGTTTTTTATTCCTATACAAACACTGAAATATATATAGCAACATGTCTGCATGGATAAAACAACCTCTACACAAAGACCTTTATGGTTACCAGCTGGTTATGCAATACTAGAGAAAAAAAATGAGACTAGAGGAAGTGGCTCATTCCTACCCAACAATATATATTCAGTTTTTATAGGTTCTTTAGACTTCTGAAAAACAAATTTACTTATAATGCTACTAACCAGTCCAGAACGAGTTCAGTTTGAAAATGTATACATATTCTCCAAAACGCGATTCCAACCTAATTATCAACTATTACAGGAAATATTAAGGTCCGCTAACTGTAAATATTCGATGTTTTGATTTACCTATACATCATTGGGCACACTCGAAAGTTTGGTGAAGTTATGTCAACTCTCGAAAGCACTGACCCAGACTTGATCGATGTTCCATGCTCTGCTTAGCTTGAAACGCACAAATCTCAAATCTGCAAGGCACGGACGTCAAAGACGATTCGAATGCATCTAGTGATAGAGACCGAGTATCGATAACCTGTAGGTTAGATGATCAATCAGATTTCGGAAAATGAAAGTGGATTGGCTTCCTGCATTCAAAATAAAACGTGCGAGTCGGCTTTCTCCTATGGGCCCTATTAGAAACACGCGTGCCGTCTGAAGGTTCTTGAAACTTGCGCATCCCGTGATGACATTGCCCACTGAGCTTTAACAGGGATAACCAGATTGTTTGGCTTAGATTGACCTGGAAACGTCCGAAATTTAACAGTGATTCCATTTGCAGTGGGAGCAGGCGGCTCTTCCTTTCTTCGAACAGACAGGGTGTCCTCGCTTGACACAAATAAAACACCGATTTCTCGATCTTAGTATCTTGAGACGCTCTGGAATACCGTGCACTGCCTTGCAATCTAGTGACCAATGATCACTATGCTCGCAAAAAACGCAGGAAGGCTTTTCAATGCGAATGGTCTTGTGGTTCGAATAGCCTTGCTTGGAGCTAACGTTGACAGTGGCTGGAGCAAGAATTAATATGCCCAGAGGACCAGATATGCCCATGAGTGGAGTGCCCTTTAAGGAGGAGGGGGGGGGGGGGGGAAGTACGTAAAGTTGGTCATAAACGTTGAATTTTTTTGCCACCAGATAGTTGTGTAGCATGTTAGCATATTGTCTCCAATTTCCAGAATTTAATTAGTGACGCAAGCAATGTAAAAGCTACCTTGTTTCAAACAATGCGCAGTGCCATGTCCTCTTGTGTACACGACTCTGTCCTGTTTTGTGATATTCTACAATTTCCTGCCATCAGAGAAGACATCTGTAGAGTATAAAAGGCTGTGGGTTCTTTTCTTTATTGAGTCATCACTCGTTTGACTAGTTTGATGTGGCTCGTCATGACTTCCTCTCCTGTGCCAGCCTTTTCATCTCAGAGAAGAATTTGCAACCTGCGTCCTCAATTATTTGCTGGATGTTTCCCAATCCCAGTCTTCGTCTACACTTTTTATCCTCTACAGCTCCCTCTAGTACCATGGAAGTTTTTCCCTGATGTCTTAACGGATGTCTTACCACGCTCTCCTTTCTTCTTGTCAGTGTTTCCATGTATTTCTCTCTTCGCCGATTCCGCGGAGAACCTCCTCATTCCTTACCTTATCAGACCACCTAACTTTCAATATTATTCTGTAGTACCACATCTCAAATGCTTCTTTTCCCTCCTTTTCCAGTTTCTCCACTGTCCGTGCCTCACTGACATACAGTGCTGTGCTCCAGACGCACATTCTCAGAAATTTCTTTCTTCAAATGTGGGTGAAATCTTATGGGACTTAACTGCTAAGGTCATCAGTCCCTAAGCGTACACACTACTTAACCTAAATTATCCTAAGGACAAACACACACAACCATGCCCGAGGGAGGACTCGAACCTCAGCCGGGACAAGCCGCACAGTCCATGACTGCAGCGCCTTAGATCGCTCGGCTAATCCCGCGCGGCTCTTTTTTCAAATTAAGGCCTGTGTTTGATACTAGTAGACTTCTCTTGGCCAGGAGTGCTCTTTTTGTCTGCTTGCTTTTTATCTCCTCCTTGCTCCGTCATGGGTTATTTTGCTGGCTAGGCATCAGAACTCCTTAACGTGATCTGCTTCGTGATCACCAATTATGATAAATTTCTCGATGTTGTCATTTCTGCTACTTCTCATTACGTTCGTCTTTCTTCGGTTAGTCTCATTCCATATACTGTGTTAATTAGACTGTTCATTCCATTCAATAGATCCTGTAATTCTTCCTCACTTCCACCGAGAATAATAATATCATCAGCGAATCTTAATACTGATATCCCTTCTTCTTGACTTTTAATCCCACTCTTGAATCTTTCTTTTATTTCCGTCATTGCTTCTTCGACGCGCAGATTGAACAGCAGGGGCGAAAGACTACATCTGTCTTACACCCTTTCTAATCCATACAATTAATTCTTGGTCTTACACTCTTATTGTTCCCTCTTAGTTGTTGTACATATTGTGTATTATCCATCTTTTCCTATAGCTTACCTCCATTTCTCTCAGGATTTCTAACATATTGCACCATTTTACATTCCTGAACGTTTTCTTTAGGTCAAAAATCCTATGAACGTGTCTTAATTTTTCTTCGTTCTTGCTTCCATTATCAAATGCAACATCAGAAATGCCTTTCTGGGGCCTTTACTTTTCCTAAAGCTAAACTGATCGCCATATAAATGTATAAAAGCCCTCAGGTTTACTTACGATGAGATTAATTGTGATTTATTAAAGAAATGCACATATGGTGGAACACAATACGCGAACGGAACCATTAATACTCTCATTTAGAAGAAACTCCTAAAAGACAACATTTTATTCATCAACTGTTCTTAATATTTACTCATATAACGATTGTTTGGTATTCAGTGATGGTGACAATGAAAGAATTAGGACCCTTATAAGATTGGGATTTGATGGAGGTAGTTTCACTAAAAGCCTATTGAAGGCTGATGAGGTGCATATCGCTAGTTCTGAGATGTCAGTGAAGTATATTGCCAAAAGGGCACGCCGGAAGGATCAGACTAGAAGAAAAGAGCTACAAGAAGACCAAAAAGAATAAATGTATAGCTGTGGCCAACGTCAAGGTGCTTGTCTGTAGCATAAAAGTTAACAAAATCATTTTCCTGCATGTTTTGCAACTTCCATTTTTCAGTGTATAAGGAACATTTTCTGTTGAACCATAGCAGATAATAAGGTGAAATTTGCTACAGACTTTGTAAATGCTATAACACAACTTACTATGGCGCAAAATTTTTCAAAATGCGTTAGTGTCGACTTTATTTAAACTTTCGTGAAATAAAAATTGCTATCTATCATAGATACACATTTGAAAAATTGTTACTAGTTTTCTAAGAATGATATTAAAAACCTGGTTCACAGATTTGTTTGTGTAATTAGTAAGAATAACCTACCACATTTTGAAAGTGGCAAGAACAGTAACTTCTGAGAAAATGTTCCTCATGTAACACTATGTGTTCTGAAAGTATCGGGCAACGTCCTGATCAAATTAGTTGACAAAAAATGTTGAAAAAGAAAGCCAGATTATGGCCAATAAGATAATGAGCACGTACTAAATTTGCTCAATTATTTCTCAAACGATAAAAGTTACATTAGCTTATATGTGCCCGTTATTTTCTCGTTCGTTCCCTTTCAAGTGTCTTAAGCACGGTGAGTGCACCATCGACATCTTCCCATAAAAATTCCATTCAACGTAGTAAGTCTCCTTCGGACTTGAATTATCCAACGACGGGGAAGCGTGCAAAGTTACATCATCACCAAAGGGTTTCAGAGCTTCGATGTGTTTATTGCATCCTATGAATGTCGTGTTAAGAGCTTAAGGACACTCATCTAGAACGGGTTGAAGTTCTTCTAAATAGTCCAAGTGGACCTGTACTATGCTATTACGGTATTCATATCTTACCTGAAGAAATCGTTTACTGTCTTCCTAGGTAAAAGCAATCACTGCTATGCCATCAACCAGTTGATCGGGCTCACCAGTGAGATATCCTCCGAGGAAGACGTGTTTATTAACAGTAGACACGGAAGCATTCCCATCGCTAAAGCTTTCAAGCTGTTCCCAAAAACTGTGCCAAGTCTCAGTGTCTCCAGAGAACTGTTCGAGCCTAATAGATGACATCTTAATCGACGCAGGGATTTGAATCACAGACGAGACTGGATTAGTCGCACACGGTGTCACGATGAAAGAAGACAATTTTTTCTCAGTACTCTCTTGGGCCTTGAAAAATACGAGTTTCACAAAGAACTAAGTCCGTGTTATACTCTTCGTCCGATAAATGACCGTGTAAGCTTATAAGGTGTCGTCAAGCTGTGAGAGAAGTGGCAACTCTTGTTCTAGGCGTTTTTCTAGCGGTGTGTTATCTTATAACTCTTCCGTCGCGGACACTAGACGCGTTATAAGACATCTCTGACGAGATCGTTTTCTTTTCAAGAGTCTGTAGCTCTTCAAGAGGCATTGTTGTTCTTAGCTTTCAATTAATACGCTACGCGCGCTGTCAAATATTCCACTGTTTCAAATGAGCAAAGATTGACTACGTGAAGCAGCTTGTGGCTTGTCAAAGATGCTAGCTCGTTTCGCTTGTGGCAATTGACGAGCGATTTTAAGTTAAATGTGCACAACCATACGACGCTTTTTCGGCTAGACAAGACACTTTCAAATGTTTTTCTAACGGCAACAACAGGCTCGCTGACCGTGATTATTTTCCTCCCAGCCGCAAAAGCAGAGGGCACTGTTAATAGTCTTCCGTGTAGTGTCTACTCCACAACATGCAATTGTGCATCATACTTTTTGTGATGTTGCAGGATCTCCATCTTCCGTCAATGAGAAGAAGGCCGCAGTGCGTCATCCAATAACAGATCACAAGCTCCCAGCGCCGGGTTTAGGTACCAAAAATGTCTCCGTGGGCTTGCGAAATTAATGAAGTGCAAGCCAATCACCTTTACAGAATATTTATTCACGTAACTATGACAGCAAACAAACGATATACAACAAGAAAGTCAACGATATTACACAACACAGATACGAACGATGTACGATGCCGCCCATCATTTAGACACGAGACCCAGAAGACTGTTGGACTCGCGGAAGGCACTTGATACAGCTATGCAGTGTCGATTAGTGAACAAAATCGGACTACTTTTGTCATTCGTTACTAGAAAAAATTTCAGACGTTATAGGCCATTTGAGGGTACCCGAATGGAGCGTGGTAGGACCGTTGCTCTGCACAGTACGCATAAATGACCGAGTGAGTGAAGTCGGTAGCGCCAAAAGTACTTTCAAACATGATGCAGTCGTGTATAAGGAAGTCGCAAGAGTAAAATAGTATGGTTAATTGCAGGAATACTTATTGAGTACCGATACTTGGTGCAGGGCTTGGTTATTGATGCTTCACGTAAATAGTCGGAATGACCCTTCATTGTCTGGTTACACAATTGCCAAGCAATGACTGGAAACATCCACATCCAATAAATATCTGGGAATATACGCGTGGAGCGGCTGAAACAGAATCATCACTTAACACTAATCGTAGGAAAAACAGGAACCAGGCTGATATTCATTGCTAAAATCCCAGTAAATGTAGATCACCTATGTAGGAATTAGAAAAGAATCGTCGGCCAGTTCTTAGTTACCGCTCGTCAGTCTTGTATCCTTACCAGTTAGGACCTATAAAGCAAACCGAGAATGTCCCAAGACGAGCAGCGCATTTCGTTGCGGGTTCTTGTTCATAAGCGCGAAAGCGTTCTGGAGATGCTCATTGATCTCCAGTGGTAGACACTAGAAGACCAGGATCGTGCATGACGGTGTGGTTTTCTGTTGAAATTCTGCTGAATATACCTCTTGAAAATATGATGGTCAGACTAGAGAGATTTGAGCCGACACTGAGCCGTACCAACACTGTGTGTTCTCGGGCGCCGTTCATTACTGGAACAAGGAAGGGATTAAACGGCAGTGATTTGTTGTAACGTTTCCATCAGGACCAACACCAAAGAGAAAACGGGCGCTGTGGCTTACAGACCACATCAAACACTTTGAGTGTCAGAGCCGGAGCACACACTACATACGAACAGCATCCCACCTCTGATAACCATCTCACATGTAAGCTACTACGCAATCGAGAAATGCACATTCGCTAGCTGTGGACTTTCACAGACCCCGCCGTCCTGTGGAAAAATCTGCGAGGTCTAGGAATAGGCAAACCTGCAGATGATACCATAATTCTCGTTGAGGATTATATGACAATTTCACAACGCCGCCACCCTTACTTGACCATCGCACAAGGGCGCAGACCATCGACTCTCTTAAAGTATCAGTGGTTGATACAAACGAAAATGTGATTCCGCAGCCGATAAGCTATAACATGATCAGGATGTCCGTTGCGCGTATTCATTCGGCAGCTGCAGGACACGATAATATAACAGTACAAATGATAAATTTTCTCGTCGATCCAGTACCGTTCTCTCCCCTCCAGCATCTTCCCAACAGTATGGAAGAAGGGACTGATAAAACCATTACCCAATCAAACTTCCGTCTGCAGTCGCATTTGTATTCTACCAGACCAAGGCTTTAGAATACATAGTCCACGAACAGATTACTAGTTACTTAACATCAAATAATCTTTTAGATGAATACCTATCTGGTTTCTGGTAAAATATCGGCACGACGACCGCTCTTATAAAATTGGCTAACGAACCGAGACAAGTTATGGACAAATGACAAGAGATTGTCATGTGATTTTGGATTTTAGCAAAGGTTTCGACACTGTTGACTTTAATATTCTACTTGCTAAACTCACTAGTCAAACATTTTCTTCAAGTGTTGTTTGGTGGCCTCACGCATCTTGCATCCCACCAACAGTCTGTAATGATTAGAACTGTAAGGTCACAATGGAAGGATGTACTATCAGGTGTCCCACAAGGATCAGTATTAGGTCCATTTTCTTCATTATATGTTAATTATGTAACCACTATTAACTCCCATTGAAAATATAATTTATTTGATGACGACGTTCACGTATTCGTAAGTTTAAGTCCAACATACCTGCGTACAGCCATCCAGAACGTAAATGCTGACTTATTTGCTTCATCAGAGTGCGTGCAGAACATAGGTTTCAAACTTGACCCATCAAAATGCAAGCAATGCCAGTGGTCCAAGAAAGACTTGTTATCACTCAGTTCGGAGAACCTCTTCCACCCTTAATCCTACATGGCACAGAAATAACATTTTTCTCTTCTGCAGATAACTTAGGGATGATTCTAGACCATCACTTAGACTGGACTGTAGACACTACGGCGGTCTGTAACAAGGTGTCAACGTCACTTCATTCTGCAGAGAAGTATAAAAAAGTATTTCCTTTTGTGCTTAAAAAGAAGCCAGTAGACTCACTAATTCTCCCTGTACTTGACTTTGATTATGCTATTCTTCAAGGACTTACTATATGCCTCCTCTATCGTCGTTTCAAACATTGCACTCCCTCTTATTTATCTTCTGCTTTTACTCTACTATTTGAATAGCACAGCAGAAATACTCGTTCTCAAGAAAGTAAAATCCTCCCTGTACCATTACATAACACTGCCATGTCCTCTAAACAATTTTCTGTATCGGGTCTCAGACTTTGAAACAATATTCCACAAAAATCAGAGAAATAAAATTTCTTCCAAACTTCAATAGACAGTTAATGGCCCACCTTCTAGCACAATAGCCGTCTGTCCTATTTACTTGTCTGCAGCTCTCTCTCGTCAGTCCCCCCTCATGCACAACTTTTTCTTCCCCCAAGTCGGCGGAATCCTTATTTAATTTTCTTCGTTCCCAACAGGAACCGCCAGTGTCATTTCAAACTTCTTTCTTTACTACTTTCGAGTCTATAACATTAAACGTGTATTCAAATGTACTAAACTACTGTGTATCATTCTTAATGCCATTTACTATTATTATCATTACTATTAGTTACTACTATTTCCGTGAATGTTTTTGTTACATCTTTGCTATGTGTTGTTTCTTGTCAGATGCAAGAGAAGGCCTTAAGGCCGTAATCTAGTCAAGCTAAATAAGCAATAAATAAATAAATAAATAAACACTTACCTGTCAGTTAATGTTGTTAAAAGCTTTTGCATTGCGCCAGGTCGCCTTCAGAACAACCGAGCGAGTCATTTGAAAGCCACTTACAGGACGAGCTACCGATTCCGGTGTTTTGCTAGACAACAGACAGGCTGACACAGCAACTGCTGTACCGATGTGAGTGATTAAAATTCTGAATCTACAGCCGGCAGTTGGGTTGGGTCACGTAACGTCCCTCACTCGCTTCTTTGGAGGCGCCATATTCGATTTCTTTGTATTGTGTTGTTTCTGTATTATGACTTACATGTTATGACAGTATGTCGTTTCAAGGCAATGACTCTTTGAAGTTTATCAGTCACTCTTGGTACGATTTGTTACAATTAAATGTCAATTAACGATACAATGGCGAAAGAAAACCCTTAGCAGATCCTAAGATAAGCAGTAGTAATCATTAGACTTTAATGTGATCAATATGGTCTTGTGGTTAGAGGCTTGTGGTTGTGGAGCCATAGGAAGTAGGTTCGCTTAGTGCTGTATGCAGATATGTTTTTCCCCCACCTTTGCATTTGTTCAGATGTTGGTTCTTTCTTAGTCATGTGATAGAAATATGTTCTATAATATTCGATGGTAATTACATATAAGAGCGTGCCCTATCAAGAACGAGTTTCTTCGATTTTGTGGCTTCAGTCTGATCAAAAAACGGAAGATGAAACACCTGCCAGTGAAACCACCAGCAGTGATATTTGTATTCTCGATTGCCACAAATATTTGACCGTTTTTCCCGAATATGTCTCAATTTCCTAGAGTGTGATTTGGCAGGAACCTAAGAGCATAGGTTAAATTGCTACTAATCATATGAGCAGAAGACGTTATTTTTCTGCTACCAAATCATTAAAGACGATTTCGTAAATTCGGTCGTCAGGACAAAGATCGCCCCACACAGCAAGCGAGGTACTTCACCCGACGCGAACGCCAGCGAAATGTCGAAAGTCGGTTGTAGCTTCAGAATTTTAGACACTCGAGTAGCGACAGGTGGCAGGCATGCAAACGTATGTGCGAAGTACGCGCTGCTCATAAGAGTACAGATGCCGCTGCCTCCAAACAAATAACAACACGCTACAGTCACATACACTCCTGGAAATTGAAATAAGAACACCGTGAATTCATTGTCCCAGGAAGGGGAAACTTTATTGACACATTCCTGGGGTCAGATACATCACATGATCACACTGACAGAACCACAGGCACATAGACACAGGCAACAGAGCATGCACAATGTCGGCACTAGTACAGTGTATATCCACCTTTCGCAGCAATGCAGGCTGCTATTCTCCCATGGAGACGATCGTAGAGATGCTGGATGTAGTCCTGTGGAACGGCTTGCCATTTGCTGGGAAGTGGCGGTGCGGTCCCCTACGGCACTGCGTAGGATCCTACGGTCTTGGCGTGCATCCGTGCGTCGCTGCGGTCCGGTCCCAGGTCGACGGGCACGTGCACCTTCCGCCGACCACTGGCGACAACATCGATGTACTGTGGAGACCTCACGCCCCACGTGTTGAGCAATTCGGCGGTACGTCCACCCGGCCTCCCACATGCCCACTATACGCCCTCGCTCAAAGTCCGTCAACTGCACATACGGTTCACGTCCACGCTGTCGCGGCATGCTACCAGTGTTAAAGACTGCGATGGAGCTCCGTATGCCACGGCAAACTGGCTGACACTGACGGCGGCGGTGCACAAATGCTGCGCAGCTAGCGCCATTCGACGGCCAACACCGCGGTTCCTGGTGTGTCCGCTGTGCCGTGCGTGTGATCATTGCTTGTACAGCCCTCTCGCAGTGTCCGGAGCAAGTATGGTGGGTCTGACACACCGGTGTCAATGTGTTCTTTTTTCCATTTCCAGGAGTGTATCAACGTGCAATAGCCGCTTACAGTCGGTAGTTCAGGGAATATAAAGCGTGTCTGAGGGACGCGGGAAACAGAGCGGTTGTTGTCGTCATGCCCAGACGGTGCTACTTATCAGACGTCCAAAAGGGGGTGATCGTGATCGTTGGCTATTTGACCAAAGGTGGCAGCTAAGATTTTAAACTGTTTACGTGCCGTGTTTCAAGGTCACCGTGCATGGCAAAATAAAGCTATCCAAAACCGGCGTCGAGGCAGCTGTGATGCAGGACGAGCAATCAGGTTGTTGCGCTTGCAAATCCGAGCAGCCTGCCAGAGGCGGTGTCGGAAAATGTGTTCAAAGTAAAACACGGGACACTTTGGATGGTAGCACGTGCGATCCTTGCTACCGTCAAAATTGCAATTTTTGTATCTCTCTCTTGTTCGATTTGAGGAAACCAAAGGAAGAAAATGTTTGGCAACAGCATCTCTGGTAGACTGTCTGAATTTGCGTACTTAACTATCTGATTGTCTAAATTCTATGCTAATTCAATCAAAAACGTAGCAACATATCGAATTTTTTTCAACAGTTATTTCTCGGAACAGTCTACCCGGCAACACGCTCATAAGCTTATCAGACTGTTTCTGAGCACCCTGTATAATTACTGGATTATCAAGAAAAATCATTGCTGTATATCATTTGAAACAAGAACGATAATAACAGGTTATGGAACTATGAAAAAGACACCATGCGGTGAATGACAAGAACAGTACTGTGTGGTAGTGTCAGCAGAGGGCGTTGAATGGTATGCGCAGTACGTAAAAATATAGAGCGCACTATCGTTCCACTCATCGACCGCTGGAGAGTAAGTAAATGATTGACACTGACGGACTTTGGCTTAAGGTATAACAGAGACAGTGCGTAGCACTGCTAGGTTTCAGGAATTTTAGGTATGATATTTGCTATGGGGATACAAGTAACTAGGTATCCATTAATGGGATTAAGTAAGTACAGATAACGTTGTGATGCCAATTACTCTCTGGCTACACACCGTCTTCAGGCGTACAGACATCGACGAAGACGCAAACATTACGAGGTAACTGAACAACGGCAGTCCAGTAACAAGGGAAACTCCACAACCCATCCCCTTCAGATTTGGTGGCGTGATGGCCCAGTGTATAGCCTGTCAAAATCTGAACCCAGATCAAGCATGAAAACAGGAAGAAGATGTACTGAACTGTGAAAAAAGAAGCAAAATGCAAAATAGAAACAGTGAAGACTCTCAGGTGAAATTGTGCTACGTCGAGCGATCTTCAATAGCCTCGGCTTCGTGGTTGTCTGGTCACGGTGTTGGATTGCGAAAGGAAGGGGGCGAGGGGGAGGTGCTCAGGTCTCCCTCTTGCTCCAGTTTTTTCCACAAAGTTATGAACTGTCCATCTGGTCATCGACGTGTCTGTTAACGGTATTCAAATTAGCGTCTGCGTCGTGGTGTAGCGTCCGTTTGCAACAGCGCATTGTAAAGAAGGGATCTCCAGAAGTACCCCATGATATGACTCTTGCGTTCGGTTTAGGAAGTTTTGACTCTTGAATTCCTTTGTTGTAACATAGTTCACACATGTTTATTTCTTGTTTTCATTTCTGTGAGAGGTCTATGCAGCGTCTCTCCTGCTCTCGCTATTCATCGCATTTCCTTGCGACTGTAATATTGTCGCAGCAGAAGCCGAGTATTACCGTGGTGTAGTAGTTATGACAATAAACTGTTAAATGGCGGATTGTGAGTTCAAAACTCACCGGGAGTGTGTTGTTTTAACTTCTATATTCGGTACATTCTAGAAGTATCCACCAATGTCAAGAATCATTGTACTGGAATGTTCTGTAGCTGTATACAGGGTGGTCCACTGATCGTGACCGGGCCAAATATCTCACGAAATAAGCGTCAAACGAAAAAACTGCGAAGAACGAGACTTGTCTAGCTTGAAGGGGGAAACCACATGGCGCTATGGTTGGCCCGCTAGATGGCGCTGCCATAGGTCAAACGGATATAAGCTACGTTTTTTTAAATAGGAACCCACATTTTTTATTATATATTCATGTAGTACGTAAGGAAATTTGAATGTTTTAGTTGGACCACTTTTTTCGCTTTGTCATAGATGGCGCTGTAATAGTCACAAACATATGGCTCACAATTTTAGACGAACGGTTGGTAACAGGTAGGTTTTATAAATTAAAATACAGAACTTAGGTACGTTTGAACATTTTATTTCGGTTGTTCCAATGTTATACATGTACCTTTGTGAACTTATCATTTCTGAGAATGCATGCTGTTACAGCGTGATTACATGTGAATACCACATTAATGCAATAAATGCTCAAAATGATGTCCGTCAAACTCAACGCATTTGGCAATACGTGTAACGACATTCCTCTCAACAGCGGGTAGTTCGCCTTCCGTAATGTTCGCACATGCATTGACAATGCGCTGACGAATGTTGTCCGGCGTTGTCGGTGGATCACGATAGCAAACATCCTTCAACAGAAAGAAATCCGGGGACGTCAGATCCGGTGAACGTGCGGGCCATGGTGTGGTGCTTCGACGACCAATCCACCTGTCATGAAATATGCTATTCAATACCGCTTCAACCACAGGCGGGCTATGTGCCGGACATCAATCATGTTGGAAGTACATAGCCATTCTGTAATGCAGTGAAACATCTTGTAGTAACATCGGTAGAACATTTCGTAGGAAATAAACATACATTGGACCATTTAGATTGCTATCAATAAAATGGGGGCCAATTATCCTTCCTCCTATAATGCCGCACCATACATTAACCCGCCAAGGTCGCTGATGTTCCAGTTGTCGCAGCCATCGCGGATTTTCCGTTGCCCAGTAGTGCATATTATGCCGGTTTACGTTACCGCTGTTGGTGATGACGCTTCGTCGCTAAATAGAACGCGTGCAAAAAGTCTGTCATCTTCCAGTAATTTGTCTTGTACTCAGTGGCAGAACCTGTACACGACGTTCTAAGTCGTAGCCATGCAATTCCTGGTGCATAGAAATATGATACGGGTGCAATCGATGTTGATGTAGCATTCTCAACACCGACGTTTTTGAGATTCCCGATTCTCACGCAATTTGTCTGCTACTGATGTGCGGATTAGCCGCGACAGCAGCTAAAACACCGACTTGAGCATCATCATTTGCAGCTGGTCGTGGCTGACGTTTCACATGTGGCTGAACACTTCCTGTTTCCTTACATAACGTAACTATCTTGCGAACGGTCCGGACACTTGGATGATGTCGTCCAGGATACCGAGCAGCGTACATAGCAGACGTTCGTTGGGCATTTTGATCACAATAGCCATACATCAACACGATATCGACCTTTTCCGCAATTGGTAAACGGTCCATTTTAACACGGGTAATGTATTACGAAGCAAATACCTTCCGCACTGGCGAAGTGTTACGTGATACCACGTACTTCTACGTTTGTGACTATTACAGCGCCATCTATGACAAAGCGAAAAAAGTAGTCCAACTAAAACATTCATATTTATTTACGTGCTACACGAATATGTAATAAATATGGGAGTTCCTATACAAAAAAAGTAAAACGCAGTTGACATCCGTTACATCTATCGCAGCGCCATCTAGCGGGCCAACCATGGCGCCATCTGGTTTCCTCCTTCAAGCTAGACGAGTTTCGTTCTTTGTAGTTTCTTCGTTTTATGCTTATTTCGTGAGATATTTGGCCCGGTCACTATCAGTGGATCATCCTGTATATACTATGTGTTCTGGCCAGAGGCAGTTTCCTCCGCGCTCTTGTACGTGCAAGTGCTGAATAAACTTTCGTTAAGTGACGTTAGTATTAGTCATTTGGCCGGCCGAAGTAGCCGTGCGGTTCTAGGCGCTGCAGTCTGGAACCACGAGACCGCTACGGTCGCAGGTTCGAATCCTACCTCGGGCATGGATGTGTGTGATGTCCTTAGGTTAGTTAGGTTTAAGTAGTTCTAAGTTCTAGGCGACTGATGACCTCAGATGTTAAGTCCCATAGTGCTCAGAGCCATTTGAACCATTTGTTAGTCATTCATCTAAGTATACCTTCTTCTAGGTGACAATATATTCTTACTTCATGACTCAAATTCTACACCCAATGTATAGTATCACAACTGCCAAGAGTACAGAAGGAGAACAGACACGTCAATGACTGGAGGGAAAGCTCATAATTTTGCCAAAAAAAGGGGCACGAGGGAGATCTGACCACCATTCTCCTGCTTTGCAGCCCAACGCCTTGACCACACCACCACGACACCGTAGGTCTCGCAGTTCGCTCCATGTTGCACATCTTGAGCTTGGACCGTTCACTGTTTGTATTTGGCTTCTTTTTTCACGGTTCAGTACACTTATTGCTGTTTTCATGACTAATCTGTGTTCAGTTTTTGATGGGATACCCGCTGGGCCATTATTTTACCACTAAATCTGAGGTGGGGGGGGGGGGGTTGCGGGTGTGATGGGGGACCTTCCCTTGTAACAAGGGCAACAAAAATAAAATATATACATTCTACGATACGCTTGTCCTACGACGATTGTCATCGTGTATCACAGCGACATATATTTCACTTCTTACATTTGGATTTACATGGATTTTCGGCTTGTCAGCTCGTTCCGCCCGGAAACTGAGATAAATGTCTGCGCACGCAGCCCCCGCGAACAGTCGGTACTCCTTCCACATTCACAATGCTGATGTAGTGCGAGTCGCTGCGCCGCTGACGGCAGATTTATGAGAACGCCAGCCAGCTCCGAGCTGCGCTGCGATGCGATGCGATGCGATGCGTTCCTCTTCTTCTTTCACGCGCTACGCTTCGTACCTGGCTGGGGCGCGCCTCTGTCGTGGATATTAATTTACATGCAGCGCTGATCCGTTTTGTCACTTGCACACTGGAAACGTCAGGAACTAGAGAGGAGAAAGCACTCGAGAATACACGCTATAAACACGCTGCAGTTGAGTGCGCTGTTTTCATGCTCTTAAACAGAACCACCTGTGTAAATTTACCAGCATATTTAACTTTTTGCTTTACACGCAAGGCTCGTATTAACATAAAATTCGTAGAATATCTTCAGTAATAAGTGGAAAATGGAAAAGGGGAATGCTACAATATAACATTGTTTTACTTCGTACTGACAAGCATTTTAATATTCCAGCTACGCATATTCGTGGAAGGCCTGTGTTCTACATCTACATCCACATTTATACTCCGCAAGCCACCCAACGGTGTGTGGCGGAGGGCACTTTACGTACCACTGTCACTACCTCCACCGGCCAGTATGGCCGAGCGGTTCTAGGCGCTACAGGCTGGAACCGCGCGACCGCTACGGTCGCAGATTCGAATCCTGCCTCGGGCATGGATATGTGTGATGTCCTTAGGTTAGTTAGGTTTAATTAGTTCTAAGTTCTAGGGGACTGATGACCTCAGAAGTTAAGTCCCATAGTGCTCAGAGCCATCTGAACCATCTGTTACGTGAGTACAACTCTTGGCTTCCTATCTCACCGCTTACAGAGCCGTAGTCACCTTCCTCGGGTCGATCCAGGGAGCACTGTCTTATTTGGACAAGTTGTCATAATTGTTTAAAATTTACCCTCATGTTTTAACATGTTATTGCTTTCCACACTTGTAATTCCGGTTTTCAGCCATTAATTGTTTGTAACCCTGCTTGTGGCCTTCAGCCGTCAAATAATTTTCAATCCTATTTTCGTGAAGCCTTCAGCCACCACTACATCTTGTTATAAGTTATTAAGATTATTAGAAAGGGTTTTAGTATTTTTAAAGTGTAATTGTCCACCTTATTTGTTATTCATGCTTCAGCCCTTTAGTATTCTGAAATTGCTTGTGGCCTTCAGCCCACGAATAATTTTCAACCTTCTTTATCAGGCCTTCTGCTGTTGATTGTGTGTAACATTGTTTGTGGCCTTCAGCCGGCAATAACTGGCAATTCTTCTCATGAGGCTTTCAGCCGCCATTGTAGTAAATTAAAAAAAAAGATTGTTGAGAGTTTTGTTTTTTAAAAGTAAAGTGTATGTGTCTTCTGTGCAGCCAACGATAACTGATTAAGCCCCGTCCACACCTTTCCTGCTTTCCCTAAATCCCACGTTTCAGTCAGCGCTAGGCAAATGAGGGTACGTGAAGCTTGTCGGAGGTACACGGAAAATAGGGAAGTCGTTGTAATGTGGAAACGGAGTGACTTATCTGACGTCCACAAGAGCATGATCCCACTGGCCTTCGGGGAAAAGGTGGAAGCATGTCCGAAATGGCTAAGTTTGTAGATAGTTCGCATGACACGGTTCTTAACGTGTACCGTGTATGATAAAATGGCATGTTCCGAAACCGGACCTGATGCAGTTGTGGTGCACCACGGCCAAAGGCGACAGGGGTGAACGACAGTTGCAGAGATGTATACGGGCGAACAGTCATGCAACCGTTGAACAATTGACTGCCTAGACGAACCTTCGGGCTACCAAAATTGTCTCCTCAACGACCACTTAGTGAATGTTTCAATGTATGTGCTTCTGCAGCAGGCACTTGGTTCTTGCGCCCATTCTGACTGCTCTTCATAAGTGACGCCATTATCGCAACTGGACGTTGCTGAGCGGCGAGAGGTGGCCTTTTCAGATGAATCACGTTTTATGCTACATGGGACAGCTGATGGTTGTCGTGTACGGCACGAAACTTCTGAAAGCAAAGTACTCCAGGCCGGATAACGGAGCATTAGCGTCTCGGGAATGATTTCGTTGCATTTCTTGGGTGATATCGTCATTCTTGATGGCACAATGGATCAATGTCTTCGTATTTCTCTGGGGATCATATTCACCCCAGCATTGTTTGTTTTCCCTCTGCAGGATGTCATCTAACAGCAGGAAAATGCAAAGTGTCACACAGCTCGCAGTGTGTATGCTTGGTTCGAAGAGCACCAACATGAATTTACCATACTTCCCAGGCCACGAAACTCCCCGGATTAAAATCCAGTTGAGAATCTATGGTATCAGCCTCGAGTGGGCTATTCGCACCATGGATCCTCAACCGACAAACCTAGCACGTCTGGTCACTACAGTGGAGTCGGTATGGCTCCACATCTGTGTCTGTACCTTCCAGAACATCACTGACTTTACGCCTGCACGTGTCACTGTGGTCCGTGCTGAAAAAGGTCATCATTCAGTATTTTGACAGGTCGTCGCATTAACATCACTGGACAGTGTAGTACACAAAGCTGTGACTTCACAAAAAAAAAGGAAATTATCTAGCCTGGCCGAATCGAACTGAGCCTCAACGACAGGCACGTCAGCCCCCTACAGGTTCAACTCTATGCCAGACTTGATCAGTCGTGATGGCCAGCCGGTGATGGAGTGCCAGTGTCACCCATGACCAATTTTTAAAATGTGTGAGAGATCTGGAGAGTGTGCTGGCCACAGCAACAAACACTCTCCATATCGAGATGATTAGATTAGGAAATGAGACTCTTAAAGTAGTAAATGAGTTTTGCTATTTGGGGAGCAAAATAACTGATGATAGTCGAAGTAGAGAGGATATAAAATGTAGATTGCCAATGGCAAGGAATGCATTTCTGAAGAAGAGAAATTTGCTAACATCGAGTACAGATTTGTGTGTCAGGAAGTCGTTTCTGAGAGTATTGTTATGGAGTGTAGCCATGTATGGAAGTGAAACATGGACGATAAATAGTTTAGACAACAAGAGAATAGAAGCTTTCGAAATGTGGTGCTACAGAAGAATGCTGAACATTAGATGAGTACATAACACAACTAATGAGGTGATATTGAATAGAATTGAGGAGAAATTTGTGGCACAACTTGACTAGGAGAAGGGATTGGTTGGTAGGACATATTCTGAGGCATCAAGGGATTACCAATTTAGTATTGGAGGGCAGCGTGGAGCGTAAAAATCGTGGGAGACCAAGAGATGAAGACACTAAACATATTTATAAGTATGTAGGTTGCAGTAGGTACTGGGAGATGAAGAAGCTTGCACAGGATAGAGTAGCATCGAGAGCTGCATCAAACCAGTTCAGGACTGAAGACCACAACAACATCGAGGTGGCCCACCCAAGACAGGGTAGGTAACAAAATGTCTCGAGGTATATTCGTGAAAGATAACGCCGCAGTGACGTGCCCTTGTCTGTGCTGCCACGACAACAGTGGTCGTTTGTACTGACAGTTCGTTGTGATTCAAATGCCACCGTACTTGCCTCGTTGCACTTAAGTCCATTTTCTGACAGAAGGTACGTGACATGGCTGTGCTACCCGGCACAGCAGAGAAAACAACACGTCTCTCCTTTCAGGCGCTAGTCGCACGAGGCCACTGGGATCCAGCAAGGTGCAGAGTATGGTGGTCTTCAACTCGTCAATTCACATTTCAGTCTTGCGGCCGAGACTAATGCGACCAACAATATCGTAGAACGATAAACTGCAGATCACAGTCCTGTCACCGTTGGATTCCGACGCATGCTGGTACAGTATCTGATTACAAGCATCTAATAGTGGACTTTACTATGGGGTTTCTCCGTCCACCATTCCGCTTTATGACGGATTGAACTCTGCTGCTTACAGTTTCAATGACGTGTCTGTAAGTCTGTGGAGGAATGGCAGCCCATTCTTTGTCAAGAGCCGAAATCAGACGGTAGTGACGTTGGACGCTAGGTATGAAGTGGTGTAGACGTTCTAACTCATCCCGTACGTGTTCTATTAAGTCCGTACTATGGGCAGGTACTCCATTTCAGGAATGTTATTGTCTACAAATCCTTGCCTCACGTACGCTGCTTAATGACAGTGTCATTGTCACGCCCATACAAAGAATCAACACCGAACAGTTCCTCTACTGTAGACAGTAAACAATGCCGTAAAATGCCTTCAATTCGTTCCGTGTTTAGCGTTTCCTTAAGTGCAGGATGGGAACCACACCGTAACGACAATAAAACATCCCCATGCAGTAGCACCAATTCCCCTGTACCTCACTGTTGTCAGTGCACATGATGGTAGATAATGTTATCCTGGCATTCGCCGAACCCAAACCATTCCACCCGATTGCCACAGGATACAGCGTCATAAATCACTCATTTCCAGTCATCCTCTGTCACTCTTTGCAGAATCTCAGTCACTGTGTGGCTTATGAGCGGCTGCTTGACCGTTGTGCACCATTCATTATAACATCTTAAGCAAAGTCAATACTGGTAGCAAGTTGGAAATAACGAGGAAATTCTCCAACTGGTTTTATGCAGTTACTTACAATCACCATCCGCAATGTTCGCTGTCGATTTTCGTCAGTATATGAGGTGTCAGCTCCCGGTAGCTGAGTGGTCAGCGCGACAGACTGTCAATCCTAAGGGCCTGGGTTCAATTCCCGGCTGGGTCGGAGATTTTCTCCACTCAGGGACTGCGTGTTGTGTTGTCCTAATCATTATTTCATCCCCATCGACGCAAAAGTCGCCGAAGTGGCGTCACATCGAAGGATTTGCACCAAGCGAGCGGTCTACCCGACGGGAGGCCCTAGTCACACGCCATTTATTTAGTATATGAGGTCTGACTGATTGTGGTTTTAGCTGTGGTTGTTCCTCGTATTCCCACACAACTTCAGTTTTAAAGCGTTGAAACGAGCCCGATGGATGTGTAACTCAGGTACACCCACTGACCTGTCCACGTTCGAATTCACTGAGCTCAGCTAACTGTTCGATTCCACTATTGCTACTTATCTATTGACTTCTCTACTCCAGGCCTCCTTTCATATTCTAGTGACATCTAGTGTTCAATTTCAGGTTACATAGTGCTGTGCGGATACTTTTAACCAGACAGTGTACTTTTCACGGTTCATCAAAAAACCTGGCGATTCCCTTAAATAAAAAACAAACACACACACACACACACACACACACACACACACACAGGCGCGCGCGCGCGCGCGCATAGACAACTGATAACGTTGTATCAGAAATAAATAAAAATGAGGCGAATCCCCAGTTTGGATAACAGTTTACGGGAAGTTTCAATTGATGCCACAAATTCTTCAGCAATCATCATAGGCCGCACCACCCACTCCTTCCGTCTCCACGATTTCTACCTCACCATTTATTGTCGTCCCATCCAGCTCGCCCCTCCCCCCCCCCCCCCCCTGCGATACCTTGGCCTCACCCTTGACCGGCACCTCACCTGGACCTCTCATCTCCTGACCATCCAGCACAAAGCCCACTCCCGCCTCCGCCGCCTGAAACTCCTGTCTGGCCGGACGTGGGGATTGCATCCTCCACACCTACAAATCCGTTATCCATCCTATCCTCTATTATGCCAGCGTTGCCTGGATCTCCCCACTTCTATAACGCCCTCCAAATCCTAGAACACCACGTGCTCCACCTTGCCTTCCGTATCCGCCTTCCTTCCCCCACACAGCTGCTGTACGACTTCATCCCCTTCCCTACCCTCCTCCTCTTCCTCCAACATCTCCGCATCCTTTACACTGTCCGCAGGATTCCTAGTTTCCTCCTTCCTCCCACCCGTTGCCGCGCCTCTATTGCTGTATTCCTCCCTGTCTCCACCTCCACACCCTTCATCTCCTTCATCAGGGTAATTTCCAGCACCTCCCCCTCCCGCGTGTTGAACTCCGCTGTGACGTGTACCCTTCCTTCCAACTGTAACCTGGCCTTGCCCCCACCCCCCTCTCCCAAGGGCCCCCCCCCATTATCCTCTCCTCTCCTTATTCCCTCCTTCCCTCCCTGAGTCCTTGCACCTGATCCTCAGCTGTTTTCCTCCCCCATCCCTCCTCTGGCGCGGCGGCCTCCACCTCTTCCTCTTTGCTCTCCCCTCCTCCTTTTCGCTTTTCCCTCCCCCCCCCCCCCCCTCGGCAGATCCTCCCCAGGTTTTATTAGTTATCAGTGTGCTGCATTAGTGTTGTGTTTTGGTGCTATTCTACAGAGTCATCATGTGATATGGTTTTAATAGTTGCTTGGTGCAACCCAGCAGCAAGCCCTAGACCACATTGCAGTTTTTATTTACACATATCAAAAGAAATCTGACAACACCTCGGTTCCGAGAGCTCTGAAACCTGTACAGAAAATTGGAATAGAGATGAATATAAACATCATTTCCGCCCTTTTTATTGCTCATGAAAACCATACATTGCATGTTGTACCAACATACAGCGAGAATTTCAGAGGTGGTGGCCCAGATTGCTGTAGACACCAGTACCCCTAATACCCAGTAGCACGTCCTCCTGCATTCATGCATGCCTGTATTCGTCGTGCCATACTATCCACAAGTTCATCAAGGTACTGTTGGTCCAGATTGTCACACTCCTCAACGGCGATTCGGCGTAGATCCCTCAGATTGGTTGGTGGGTCATGTCTTCCATAAACAGCCCTTTCCAATCTATCCCAGGCATGTTCATAGGATTCATGTCTGGAGGACATGCTGGCCAATCTAGTCGAGCGATGTCGTTGTCCTGAAGGAAGTCATTCACAAGATGTGCACTATGAGGGCGCAAATTTTGGCGTCCATGAAGACGAACGCTTCGCCCATATACTGCTGATATGGTTGCGCTATCGGTCGGATGATGGCATTCACGTATCGTACATCCGTTACGGCGCCTTCCATGACCACCAGCGCCGTACGTCGGCCCCTCGTAATACCACCCCAAAACAACAGGGAACCTCCACCTTGCAGCACTCGCTGGACAGTGTGTCTAAAGCGTTCAGCCTGACAGGGTTGCCTCCAAACACGTCTCCGACGATTGTATGGTTGAAGGCATATGCGACACTCATCCGTGAAGGGGACGTGATGCCAATCCTTAGCGGTCCATTTGGCATGTTGTTTGGCCCGACTGTGCTGCATGGTGTTGTGGTTGCAAGATGGATCTCGCCATGGACGTCGGGAGTGCAGCCTATCGCGCACAGCTTGAGTCGTAACATGACGTCCTGTGGCTGCACGAAAAGCATTATTCAACACCGTGGCGTTGCTGTCAGGGTTCCTTCGAGGCATAATCCGCAGTAGTTGTCATGCACTGCAACAGTAGCTCTTGAGCAGCCTGAGCGAGGCATGTCATCGACAGTTCATGTTTCTCTGTATCTCCTCTGTGTCCGAACAGCATGCTTTGGTTCACTCAGAGACGCCTGGATACTTCCCTTGTTGAGAGCCCTTCTTGGCACAAAGTAACAATGCGGACTCGATCGAACCGCGGTATTGACCGTCTAGGCATGGTTGAACTACAGACAACACGAGCCGTGTACCTCCTTCCTGGCGGAATGACTGGAACTGATCGGCCGTCGGACCCCGTCAGTCTAATAGGCGCTGCTCATGCATGGTTGTTTACATCTTTGGGCGGGTTTAGTGACATCTCTAAACAGTTAAAGGGACTGTGTTGTGATAAAATATCTACAGTCAACGTCTATCTTCAGGAGTTCTGGTAACAGGGGTGATGCAAAACTTTTTTTGATGTGTGTATTTGTTTACTACTATTAGCCCACTATTTACATAACAGTTTGTGGGCGGTATTATTACTAATACAGTTCTGCTAATACAATTACTACCATGACAGTGTGTTAATAGCTATAGTTTCTTTTCAGTTCTTTGTTGGAAATAAAAAACAAAGTTTGGAAAACATTAATAAATAATGATCAAAGAGAATACAAATAGTAAAGAAAGGTGTGACGGAATGACGAAGACTCGAGAAAACTTCGAGCTTGTCATTACTGAAATAGTTTTACAAGTATTTGGTTTTACAACTGATATCTTTTGCTTTGCATAATAGTTTTGCTTCATTAATTGCGTTATGAATTAATACTAATCTAATGTTAACTGTACATTTTTTTACTATTTTATTTGTTCTATTGATAGGTTCTGTTATACCTACAATGGTCTTTTGACCTTTTTTGGACACTTACATGAATATTTGAACGTTATGCTCACATTCTGTTTCTGCTGTTTCACCCGCTTCAGTGTCAGTGACTGTGTCTGTTTGGCGCCACGTGTTTTGTTGTCGTGCAAGTGTTGCGTTTCGTAGCGTTCTTAAGTATGTTCTATTTTGAATGTAAGCTTCGTGAAGCATTTGACACACATCCTGCTAGTCTGTTCAAGATGTGCTATTTTTTTGATCTCTTACTGTATTTCCTAGTTCTTGTTAGTCTACACTCGGTATTAGGTGTGCCAATGAGTTGCAGTGGAGTATTACATGTTCTGCGATGCCATTTTCACCACATTCACAGGTGTCAGTTTGTTTGAGACCTACCCGATGGGCAGTATATGGGACACATCCCGTCAGGAAATGGACCAGCCCTCTTGTAGGGTCAATGTATTTTAAATTTATGCGATATCGTGTATTAGGGAAAAAAGAGTAGACGCGTCGTCCGTTGTCTGTCTGGTCCCATTCATCCTGCCATGTCTCAACCCACCACATGTTAAGCTATCTTCGGTGTATTATGGTGGATCCAGCTATGTCTTGTATTTTGTCTGCTCTGTCTTTCTTTAACCAGCATGTTGCCGCTCGGTGACGAAAAGTGATGTCAATGGGGCACACACCCATAACCATACACAATACCTCTGTGGATGTTGTCCTAAAACCTCCTGATATTTTGATGAGCAAGTTCCTTTGTCCACGTCTTACAGTATTTTTACAATGTTTTTGTATGGAGTCAGTCTGAGGCGGTATGTCCTGGTGCTCGCAGCAAAACAAACTGTCGACTCAAAAAATGCCATGTGACAGCATGTGACAGATCTGCATAGCGTGTAATGGAACTCTATATTGAATCATGTTAAGTTCAGCTAATTTATGCATTATTATCGTCGCTTTGTCGGCAATTAGTCTTGCGTGTTCATTGAAGTTCAGTTTATTGTCCAACAGTATTCCAGTATATCTATTTACTTCCCTGTTCTTAAATGAGATGTTGTTTGGTTTTATTATAGACTTTCTTTTAAGAATTTCCCTTAATAACAGATACATTGTTTTGTCAGCTGCTATAGACAGTTTGTTATTTGTATACTAAGTGTTAATATTTTCAAAGAGTTGTGTGGCCTTTGTTTCTAATTCTAGTCTTGAATTTGCTGGCACTACAACCAGCAGGTCGTTAGCGTATGGCACCACCAATTTTGCTCTGTTATCCTCATTGATTTTATTCAACAGATGTTCGATGGCAATGTCTCAGAATACTGGCCCGCAAATAGACCCTTGTGGACATCCTTTGGTAATCTTTTTGACAATATTACGATGGCCAGACTTCCATTCAACTTCAACCATTAGTCTAGCAGACTATTACGCAGAGCTGATGGAGTCTCTATATCTCTAAGTCTTCCGAAGGGAGCCGGTCACCAGAGACTGTCATAAGCTCCAGCAATGTCTATCAATATAGCCAGTGCATATTTGTTGTTAGTTCTCTGTTATTTCTATTGCTTTGTTTACTGCGTCTTCTATAGATTTGTATTGTCTGAAGCCGTACTGATGGGGATTTAGTCCGACTAGCTATCTGTGCAATTATAGTCTGTCGCATAGTAGTCTTGTATTTTCGCTAGGTTGTTGATAAGGCATATGGTTCTATAGGTCTTTGGGTCAGTCGGATCTCGCTCCTCTGACTTCTTAATTATTACTGCGTTGGCAGTTTTCCATAATGTCGGTATTCTTCGCTCTAGTAATGCGCAGTTTAGTGAGTGCGCTAGGTAAGGTACAATTTGTGGAGCAGAGTATTCGATTGTTTCCGAATTAATACTATATGGGTCAGGGGCTTTCCTATTTCTTTTAATTTTTTGATTGCCAAGGCAACCTCTTCGAGTGAAAAAGAGGCAGTGACTACTTTATTCGCATATGGTTCAGTTCGTTGTCTGCGTAAGTTTGTATGTTATCGGTTGTCTTGTGTATAGTCGTCATAGGGAAGGAATTTACTCAAAAGGTACTTAAACCTTTTGTGAACGTGCCATCCGGTCTTGTAAGGGTTAAAACTACTACGGAGGTTTTTATATGCTTTGTTCGTATCTTAAAACGTGCCCTCCAGGTGTTGATTTGTGTGTTGGTCTTTACAGACTTGCCCCAGTGGTTTTTTCTGGTCATTTGCCGTTCGTTTTTGTATAGTTGTCTTGCGTCTGTCATGTTTCAGTCTAATTCTTCTTCCCTGAGCTGTCTTAGATTTTTCGTAGTAGCGTCGTTTGTCTCTTGATTATTTTCTCAGTTTTGTTAATGTGGTCGACCATGGCGCTATTTGTTTTTGTGTGGTTTGTGTTGTTGGAATTGCTTGATTTCGTGGTTGAGGTAGAATATTTGTTATGACGTCTGCTTGGTATTCGATACTGTCTTTAATTGTATTTAGGAGTTCTCAATTATCTATTTACGTTTATTCCAGTCTGCTTTGTTTAAGACTAGTCGTTTCTGTATTGCGTCGTGTATGTTTGTGTTACTAGTTCCCGTGTGTATTTACTGTTGCGTTTGGGTCCCTGTATGTTACGTTGTCTAAAACTCTTCGATCTGTAATATGTCTAATTGACGAAGTGTATACAAGTGAGATGACAATGTAGCTTTTATTTCCCATGTTACTGCAGAAGCAGTTGACCAGGTTTATTTCGAACAAATAGATTGTATTCGTTTATTACGTCCACTATTGATCAGTGCGCGGCTCGTGTTCCCTCTATCATGTGTTTTACACCCTGTTTTTAACGGACTTCCACTTCACTACGTTAATTTAAATTACTACCGTCACTGAGTTGCTGCTTTGCCTGACCGTGAGCGGCGTTAGCAGCGGGTATCGATATATCCCCTATCGTAGTACTGATAGACTGCTATTACATCCCGGTTGTTGTCTGTCGTAGACCAGTCGGTCGGAGTTCGGGTCTGCCAGTTAGTTGCAACGCGTCTGGAGTGCA
Organism: Schistocerca cancellata; assembly: GCF_023864275.1. Taxonomy (NCBI): domain Eukaryota; kingdom Metazoa; phylum Arthropoda; class Insecta; order Orthoptera; family Acrididae; genus Schistocerca; species Schistocerca cancellata. Next base: position 803,243,091 of record NC_064627.1, on the reverse strand, counting down.
GTCTGCACTTGCCAGTCGGAGAGTGGCAGTGTGGCACTAGGGCAGTAGGGTTGGAGCAGCAGTGAGGTCTGCATCTACATGGCTCGCCCGACCATTGCGCCATGCACATGCATTACTTGAGCCGGGCCACGGTCTTAGTGGATCGTCGGTCGGTCGCCCTACCAGATGACACGTTTTGGCTCGCCTATCGTTCACGAGTCGGCTGTGCGTGTGCGTGTGCGTGCGTTTAGTTACTTTTGAGTGTCGTTCAGGTCTTCGTGCAAGTGTTTGTCAGGTTGAGTGTGTTATTTTCCTTATTGCTACTGACGACTATTTTAGATGTTGTCGGCATTCTGCGGCTAGTCGGTCGGTTGCTGCAGAGTTTTCCTGTGAGAAACAACGAGTGTTTGAAGTGGTTGAAATAGCTGCCGTCAGGTGGAATTAATCAAATTGGTTTACTATTGTTGAAGTGCATCAGCGGAATTTTTTTCTACCTTGTGGCCGTTAGTGTTCTGGTTACCTACCCCGGCCGCTAACGTAATTTTAGGCAGTGTCCTTTCCTCACCTGTTACTGCTGTCCAACATCGTGTGTAGTTTTGGCAGCTTAGTACATACATGTATTTCATTCTGGATAGTGACGCTCGTAACTTTTGGTCTGAATTCTCATTTACTGTTTCGTGGCAAGTAAGCGGTTTGTCGGTCGGTCCGTGGCTGCCCCCTGGTTGGGTTCCGATGGATCAAGTACAGTTGAGTTCACCATCTGTCTTACCTAAATCTGCTGTCGATTGTTTTAAATTTTAGGCTTATGGTTATTGTTTGTTTCTTGAAATTTTGCAAAACTAACTTTTAAATTTTTCAAGCTTAAACACTGCGGCTTTCTGCCTTTAGGGGAAACACGGAAGCGTCCGATCCCACCCGTCTGCTTTGACCCATGACGTCACAAATATGGCGGAAACGACCATAAACCACGATTCCAATATGGCGCACATAAAGTCGGTACGTACACGTTATAAGGACGAAAATACATCGAAAAACAAACACACACACTTTCCACAAAAAGCCTAATGACACTAACGGGACAAGGGCGAATAATGGGGTGTTTTGGGGTGGGGGCAAACTAAATATAAACAAATTTAGACACCCACCCCCATACAAAACCACACAAAACGACGAAAAAACCGACTTCACAAAACTCCCCAAATACCACTAAACACAATATCATCTGGAATCGGACACTTCCCTTGAACTATATAGCTCAACAGCAGCTCCCGACCCCATAAATTAAGATCCAACACATCCCTTGGCCTATATAGCTCAAAAACATCTCCAGATACCAATATCAACACACACAGCCACACATTGGTATCGAACACTTCACTTGACCTGCGCACTGTTAATTTTCTCCGTCATATCCATTCAAAAACAACAATCTATTAATTTTACTAAAATTACGACACGATGTACAGCGAACAACACTAAATTAACCTTCGCACAAAATCGTTAACTCACTGAAACGAATTCCACTACAAACACAGCCGACACTCGAACAATTCTGGATAATGAGCAAAAGCAAACTGAGCCCATTACACCACACAAACGAAAATCCTGAACATACCACCAGAAACCACAACACGACGTCATCTACAAACAGGCCACACTCACAAACCAAACTCCGCGCCGTCATGACGTCACGGGTCAAAGCCGACGCGTGGGATCGGACGCTTCTGTCGACTCCCTTTAAGGATTATGGTAATATATTTTGAAATTTTGAAGTTCGATTGTGGCCCTCGGCTGTTGGTATTGCACCTTGCATATGTTATTTCTTTAAATTATTTCACTGCTATCTTAATTGGATTTTTACCTTGTTGATTTTTAAGACTTCTTGTTAGAGGTCTTCAGCCGCGAAAGAGTTGCTAAATTACAATAAATGACAATTAGAAGCAGAAACTGACCTCAACCCTTGGCCCTTTCCACAATCCTATTATCTCTTCTGCCCAGCGGGTTTAGCGGGCGTTTCAACTACACTCCTGGAAATTGAAATAAGAACACCGTGAATTCATTGTCCCAGGAAGGGGAAACTTTATTGACACATTCCTGGGGTCAGATACATCACATGATCACACTGACAGAACCACAGGCACATAGACACAGGCAACAGAGCATGCACAATGTCGGCACTAGTACAGTGTATATCCACCTTTCGCAGCAATGCAGGCTGCTATTCTCCCATGGAGACGATCGTAGAGATGCTGGATGTAGTCCTGTGGAACGGCTTGCCATGCCATTTCCACCTGGCGCCTCAGTTGGACCAGCGTTCGTGCTGGACGTGCAGGCCGCGTGAGACGACGCTTCATCCAGTCCCAAACATGCTCAATGGGGGACAGATCCGGAGATCTTGCTGGCCAGGGTAGTTGACTTACACCTTCTAGAGCACGTTGGGTGGCACGGGATACATGCGGACGTGCATTGTCCTGTTGGAACAGCAAGTTCCCTTGCCGGTCTAGGAATGGTAGAACGATGGGTTCGATGACGGTTTGGATGTACCGTGCACTATTCAGTGTCCCCTCGACGATCACCAGTGGTGTACGGCCAGTGTAGGAGATCGCTCCCCACACCATGATGCCGGGTGTTGGCCCTGTGTGCCTCGGTCATATGCAGTCCTGATTGTGGTGCTCACCTGCACGGCGCCAAACACGCATACGACCATCATTGGCACCAAGGCAGAAGCGACTCTCATCGCTGAAGACGACACGTCTCCATTCGTCCCTCCATTCACGCCTGTCGCGACACCACTGGAGGCGGGCTGCACGATGTTGGGGCGTGAGCGGAAGACGGCCTAACGGTGTGCGGGACCGTAGCCCAGCTTCATGGAGACGGTTGCGAATGGTCCTCGCCGATACCCCAGGAGCAACAGTGTCCCTAATTTGCTGGGAAGTGGCGGTGCGGTCCCCTACGGCACTGCGTAGGATCCTACGGTCTTGGCGTGCATCCGTGCGTCGCTGCGGTCCGGTCCCAGGTCGACGGGCACGTGCACCTTCCGCCGACCACTGGCGACAACATCGATGTACTGTGGAGACCTCACGCCCCACGTGTTGGGCAATTTGGCGGTACGTCCACCCGGCCTCCCGCATGCCCACTATACGCCCTCGCTCAAAGTCCGTCAACTGCACATACGGTTCACGTCCACGCTGTCGCGGCATGCTACCAGTGTCAAAGACTGCGATGGAGCTCCGTATGCCACGGCAAACTGGCTGACACTGACGGCGGCGGTGCACAAATGCTGCGCAGCTAGCGCCATTCGACGGCCAACACCGCGGTTCCTGGTGTGTCCGCTGTGCCGTGCGTGTGATCATTGCTTGTACAGCCCTCTCGCAGTGTCCGGAGGAAGTATGGTGGGTCTGACACACCGGTGTCAATGTGTTCTTTTTTCCATTTCCAGGAGTGTAAGTAACAAGAGTTTTTAAATTTTAAAAAAATCTCACGAGATAGAACGAACAGATCAGAAAAGTAAACAAAATAAGATAAAACAGAACTGGAGACTACCACCCTCAAACCATATCCCTGCCGTCATGACGTCACACACAACACCCTTACGTCACGGGTCAAAACCGACGCGTGGGATCGGACCCTTCTGTCGACCCTAATCTCGTTATTAGTCTAAGTGCTGCTTGAAATACATCTGTGTTCTAGTCTACTAAGTTGCAAGTTGTTCTCTGTTACTATAATCTGTTGTTTGTTTTTTTAGGTTGTCAGTTACATTTTTATCCGTTTCTTTTAGTTTTGTGTGTTTTTGTCTTGTGGTTTCTTATTCTGTGTGGTGATTTGTTTTGGTGAGACATGTTGTGCATTTTCTGCCTATATTGTCCTTGTTTTGTCTTCTATGGTTGTGTTTGCGTCTGCAAGCGCTCGTTCTTTACCATGCTTGCTGTCTTGTTCATCAGTACCTTTCAATGTCGTTTTTCTTTTTGTTTCTATGTTTACAATGCTGTGTGTGTTCCCTTCATATTCTTGTTTAGTTGTCATAATTATTTTGTCACCATTGGCGTTGTTACCTTCAGTTGATCGAGTTTATGCTGGTTTAAGTTCTTTGAGTAACCTGCCTTTTCTTGTGTATTTGTTTTATTGCTGCTTTATATTTGTGATCAGGATGCTCTGTGGTGTTTCGCGTTTCTTGCTCTTGTCTGATAACTTCCTCTTCTAGTTCTGCTACCCCCATAAAAGCGGCTGTTTGTAGTGTTCCCGCCGGCCAGGGTGGCCGAGCGGTTCTAGACGTTAGTCTGGAACAACGTGACCGCTACGGTCGCAGGTTCGAATCCTGCCTCGGGCATGGGTGCGTGTGATGTCCTTAGGTTAGTTCGGTTTAAGTAGTTCTAAATTCTAGGGGACTGACGACCTCAGAAGGTAAGTCCCATAGTGCTCAGAGCCATTTGAACCATTTTTTGTAGTGTTCCCCGTTCAAAAATTGCATGTTTTAGGTGCCTGCCTGTAGTATAGTCCATTACACCTAGTAGGCATGCATCATCTATAAAATCTGTAATATATAAAAATTTATTCTTAATAAATTCACATGTAATATAATGTGGTAATTCTGTGTTATTTTCTGGTAGCCCTAGCTGTTTTCTACATACTACTGTTCGCAGCCAGGCTCTTCCTTCGCATAGGAGATAATTAATAGATAATTACTGTTTATTTGCGGGGGGGGGGGGTGATAGTTGCCTATAGTTGCTATACGATTTAGTAAACGTTACTGGTGAAGTCATATTCGGTATGCTCTATCTGCCTTTCATATAGTTCTATACAGGGTGAGTCACCTAACATTACCGCTGAGTATATTTCGTAAACCACATCAAATACTGACGAATCGATTCCACAGACCGAACGTGAGGAGAGGGGCTAGTGTAATTGGTTACAATATCTCCGGATGTAATTAACATTTTACAATGCAACAAACGGCACTGATTACGTATTTGTTTATATGTTCAGATGTGCTAACAAAACTAACGTGGTTCCATTTTAAAAAAAACGTAGGTTTGTGTTAAAAAACATACTTCCGTGCATTTTTTTATGGTTTGTATTAATCAATTTCACTAGCCCCTCTCCTCACGTTCGGTCTGTGGAATCGGTTCGGCAGTATTTGATATGGTTTACGAAATATATCCAGCGGTAACGTTAGGTGACGCACCCTGTATAGGTCGGACACTCTGGACCCCCGGCCTTACCGCAAGTTCTATTTTTGTGTTCATAACGTATGCAGCCCACAGCCTTCCCTCCCCCCTGCGGGTCCGGGGATTAGAATAGGCCCGAGGTATTCCTGCCTGTCGTAAGAGACGACTAAAAGGAGTCCATCCCCCTCACGGGGGTAGTTAGCGCCTCCGTCCGGAGACGGACGGTTCCACGACCTATAATTGTGGTCTTTCTGGTTTTTCACTTCTCGTTTCTTCCTTCCTTTTGTTGGTTCCTTTCTTTGCTCTTCTCCACCTCACTGTCTTCCTTACTCTTTCCCTTGACTTCTCCTTGCCTTCTCATTGCCTTTTTCTCCTTGCCTTCTCATTGCCTTATTCTCCTTGCCTTCTCATTGCCTTTTTCTCCTTGCCTTCTCATTGCCTTCTTCTCCTTGCTTTCTCATTGCCTTCTTCTCCTTGCCTTCTCTGGTCTCCGCCTCGGCGTTTGAGACAGTCTGTCCTCTTTCTCCCTCTCTCTCTTCTTTTTCCTCTTCTTCCTTCCTCCCTGTGCGTGCCTGAAGGCCGACCCATGCGTTCGCACGCGTAGCCGGTGATGGGGTAACGCGTAAGTCCCCGCCCTGGGTAGACATGTAAGGCACGCGCGTACCCCCTGGTAAAGGCCAGGCCCGGGGAGGGGTGATTGCCTGAGCTGATACCTTCTGACCTTGCCGATTGGTCCCTCCGTCTGTTTCTCGGGAGGTGTGACCTGAGGTGTAAACATTCACCTAAGGCGGGAGTGCCCTCTGAGAGGGTCCCCACAAGGAAGGAGCGCGCCATCGGAGACGCTGGCAATCATGGGGGATTCCTCCGCAATGGATTCTACTCCATCGCTTTCGACTTCTGCCCAAAAACGAAAACGTGACCAGCCACCAGTGACAAAAGTCCTACCGCCTGCCCCACAGTTCCTCGTCGTTTCTCGATCTGAGGACGGAAAGGATTTTTCCTCTGTCAACCCTTTCGTTATCCAGAAGGGCGTAGATGCCATAGCCGGATCTGTCAAATCTTGTACCAGGTTGCGTAACGGTACCTTATTACTAGAAACTGAGAGTGCCTTTCAGGCACAAAAACTGCTTCGGGCCACACTCCTGTACACGTTCCCTGTCCGGGTGGAGGCCCACCGAACTTTGAATTCGTCTCGTGGTGTAGTCTATCCTAGCTCCCTCGACGGATTGACTGACGAGGAGATTCAATCTTTCCTCGCTGAGCAGGGCGTGACGGCTGTCCATAGGGTCATGAAAAAGGTCAACAATGACCTTGTAACGACCCGGACACTTTTCTTGACCTTCGATAGTGTTAAGCTGCCATCGCGCATCAAGGCGGGCTACGAGGTTATTTCTGTTCGCCCCTATGTCCCGACACCTACGCGCTGCTACCAGTGTCAGCGTTTCAATCACACTCGACAGTCTTGTTCCAATGCGGCTAAATGTGTCACTTGTGGCAAGGATGCCCATGAGGGTGACTGTCCACCTCCGTCTCCTCGTTGTGTGAACTGTCAGGGTGACCATGCCGCATCCTCCCGCGACTGTCCTGTCTATAAGGAAGAACGCTGTATCCAAGAAATTCGGGTCAAAGAGAAAGTGTCCACCTCGGCTGCTCGCAAGCTATTGGCTAGTAGGAAGCCCGCGCTGCTCCCAGCGGGGAAATACAGTACTGTCCTCGCCTCTCCTCGGACTACCAGGGAGGTAGCAACCCAGACATGCGATCTGACCTTCAGCACCACGGTCGTCCGTTCGGCCAGTGCTAAGATCGCGCGGTCGACGTCTCCTCTTCCTCCCATCACCCCACAGACACCAGCCCCTTCATCAGCTTCTGCTAAGACGAAGACCCCGAAGTCAGATGCATGGGCCTTCAAGAAGGAACCGTCCCGTGCAGCCTTCCTACGTTCCTCGACCTCCCAGCCTTCGACCGGTACTTCCACCAAACGTCCTTCCAAAAAGGCTCATAGGAAGCACAGTTCTCCTTCTCCGCCACGGCGCATTTCTTCTCCTGCGCCACCCAGCGGTTGCCGCCCCAGGCCGTCATCCGTTTCGCCTGGCCGCACCGCTGGTAGCCGTACATCTGGCCGTTCACCGGCGGAGGAAGCTCCCCCTCCCGGCCATCCTCCCGAGATGGCGGATGAAACTATGGACCCAATGGACGATGACTGTCCGCCTACTGATAGCGGCAGCGGTGCTCGCTCGAAGCCATACCCTCAGCGGCCTTCGAGGTGACCCCTTTTTTCATCTTCCTTTTCTTGCGATGGCACTTATTCACTGGAATATTCGCAGCATTCGCTCCAACCGAGAGGACTTGAAGTTGCTGCTCCGCTTGCACCGTCCGCTCGTCGTAGTCCTCCAGGAAACGAAGCTACGCCCATGCGATCAAATTGCCTTGGCACACTACACCTCTGTGCGTTTTGACCTACCCCCTGTGGTAGGTATCCCAGCTCATGGAGGGGTTATGTTGCTGGTCCGGGATGATATTTACTACGATCACATCACGTTGCACAGCGGCCTGCAGGCAGCTGCCATCCGCATTACTCTCCCCACTTTTACGTTTTCCTTTTGTACCGTTTACACTCCATCGTCATCTGCCGTTACCAGGACAGACATGATGCAACTTATTGCTCAGCTACCGGCACCATTTTTGTTAACTGGAGACTTCAATGCCCACCATCCCCTTTGGGGCTCTCCAGCATTCTGCCCAAGGGGCTCCTTGTTAGCAGACCTTTTCAACCAGCTCAATCTTGTCTGCCTCAATACTGGCGCCCCTACTTTTCTTTCGGACACATCTCACACCTATTCCCATTTAGACCTCTCTATATGTACTTCCCAACTTGCACGCCGGTTTGAGTGGTATGCACTTGCTGATACATATTCGAGTGACCACTTCCCGTGTGTTATCCATCTCCTGCAGCATACTCCCCCTCCGCGCTCCTCTAGTTGGACCATCTCCAAGGCAGACTGGGGGCTCTTCTCTTCCAGGGCGACCTTTCAGGATCAAACCTTCACAAGCTGCGATCGTCAGGTCGCACACCTCACGGAAGTCATTCTCGCTGCTGCTGAATATTCCATCCCTCACCCTACTTCTTCTCCACGTCGCGTACCGGTCCCCTGGTGGACCGCAGCATGTAGAGACGCTTTACGTGCTCGTCGACGTGCTTTACGCACATTTAAACGCCACCCTACAGTGGCGAATTGTATTAATTATAAACGATTACGTGCTCAGTGTCGTCGTATTATTAAAGAAAGCAAGAAAGCCAGCTGGGCTGCTTTCACAAGCACCTTCAACAGTTTTACTCCTTCTTCTGTTGTCTGGGGTAGCCTGCGCCGGCTATCTGGCACTAAGGTCCACTCCCCAGTTTCTGGCTTGAAGGTCGCGAATGACGTCCTTGTGGCCCCCGAGGCTGTCTCCAATGCCTTGGCCGCTTTTTCGCAGAGGTTTCGAGCTCCGCTCATTACCACCCTGCCTTCCTCCCCCGCAAACAGGCAGAGGAGGCTAGGCCACCTGACTTCCGCTCCTCGAATTGTGAAAGTTATAATGCCCCATTCACCATGCGGGAACTCGAAAACGCACTTGGCCGATCACGGTCCTCCGCTCCAGGGCCTGATTCTATTCATATTCAGATGCTGAAGAACCTTTCTCCTGCGGGTAAAGGTTTTCTTCTTCGTACATACAATCGCATCTGGATTGAGGGACATGTTCCCGCATGCTGGCGCGAGTCTATTGTTGTCCCGATTCCTAAGCCGGGGAAGGACAAGCACTTGCCTTCCAGTTATCGACCTATCTCGCTTACCAGCTGTGTCTGTAAAGTGATGGAGCGAATGGTTAACTCTCGATTGGTTTGGCTGCTCGAGTCTCGACGCCTACTTACCAATGTACAATGTGGATTTCGTAGGCGCCGCTCTGCTGTTGACCATCTGGTTACCTTGTCGACCTTCATTATGAATAACTTCTTGCGGAAGCGCCCGACCGCGGCTGTGTTCTTTGATTTGGAGAAGGCTTACGACACCTGTTGGAGGGCGGGCATTCTCCGCACCATGCATACATGGGGCCTTCGCGGTCGCCTCCCTCTTTTTATTCGTTCCTTTTTAATGGATCGACAGTTCAGGGTACGTGTGGGTTCTGTCCTGTCCGACACCTTTCGCCAGGAGAATGGGGTGCCACAGGGCTCAGTTTTGAGCGTCGCTCTCTTCGCCATCGCGATAAATCCAATAATGGATTGCCTCCCAGCTGATGTATCAGGCTCCATTTTTGTGGACGATTTTACCATCTATTGCAGCGCGCAGAGTACACGTGTCCTGGAGCGCTGTCTTCAGCGTTCTCTTGACCGTCTTTACTCCTGGAGTGTCGCCAATGGCTTCCGTTTTTCTGCCGAGAAGACGGTCTGTATTAACTTCTGGCGCTACAAAGAGTTTCTCCCACCGTCCTTACGACTCGGTCCCGTTGCTCTCCCAATCGTGGAGACAACCAAATTTTTAGGCCTTACATTTGACAGGAAACTTAGCTGGTCTCCACATGTGTCATATTTGGCCGCCCGTTGTACCCGTTCTTTAAATGTCCTCCGTGTTCTCAGTGGTATGTCGTGGGGAGCGGATCGAACCGTCCTACTTCGTCTATATCGGTCGATCGTCCGCTCCCAGCTGGATTATGGGAGCTTCGTATACTCCTCTGCACGGCCATCCATCTTACGCCGCCTCAACTCCATACAACATCGGGGCTTACGACTTGCGATCGGCGCATTTTATACTAGTCCCGTATAGAGTCTTCATGCTGACGCTGGCGAATTGCCACTCACCTACCGGCGCGATATACTGCTTTGTCGGTATGCCTGTCGGCTACTGTCAATGACCGACCATCCGTCTTATCGTTCCTTTTTCGACGACTCACTCGACCGTCAATACGGGTTGTATGTCTCTGCCCTGCTACCCCCTGGAGTTCGCTTTCGTCGCCTCCTTCAACACCTTAATTTTTCACTCCCTGCAACCTTTCGAGTGGGCGAGAGCCACACGCTACCTTGGCTCCAGGCTCAGGTCCGCGTTCACCTTGACCTCAGCTCGCTCCCAAAAGAGGTTACCCCCGGTTCGGTCTACCACTCCCGTTTTATGGAACTTCGTTCGAAGTTCATCAACATGACTTTCATTTATACAGATGGCTCTAAGACCAATGACGGGGTCGGGTGTTCCTTTATTGTCGGGGCACAAAGTTTCAAATACCGGCTCCATGGCCATTGTTCGGTCTTCACAGCTGAGCTCTTTGCCCTCTACCAGGCTGTTCTTTACATCTGCCGCCACCGACATTCTGCTTATGTCATCTGCTCCGACTCCCTGAGCGCCATCCAGAGCCTCAGTGATCCGTACCCGGTTCACCCTTTCGTACACCGGATCCAACGCTCTCTTCAGCAGCTGGTGGACGTCGGTTCTCCGGTTAGCTTTATGTGGGTTCCTGGCCATGTCGGTATCCCTGGGAACGAAGCTGCAGATGCCGCGGCCAAGGCTGCGGTCCTCCAGCCTCGGACAGCTTCTTGTTGTGTCCCTTCGTCCGATTTTAGCAGGGTCGTTTGTCGGCGCATTGTGTCGCTGTGGCATGCCGATTGGGCTGCACTTACAGACAACAAGCTTCGGGCCTTAAAACCTCTTCCCGTGGCTTGGACGTCCTCCTCACGCCCTTCTCGGCGGGAGGAGGTAGTTTTGGCCCGGTTAAGAATTGGACACTGCCGGTTCAGCCATCGCCATCTGCTGACGGCTGCGCCAGCGCCGTTCTGCCCATGTGGGCACTTGCTGACGGTTCGACACATTTTAATGTCCTGTCCATATTTTAACACACTGCGTCTAGATCTTAACCTGCCAAGTACTTTCGATGCCATTTTAGCGGATGACCCACGAGCAGTTGCTCGTGTTCTTCGTTTTATCAATTTGACAAACCTCTCTCGGGACATTTGATGATGCTGTTTTTTAATCCTATGCCTGTCAGTCTGTCTTTTATCGTGTTTTCCCTTTTAGTTGTTGTTGTCCACTTGTGCCTCGCGGTGCATTCTTAACGTTGTCAGGGCGCTAATGACCATTGAAGTTGTGGGCCCTAAAACCACAAAAAAAAAAGCCTTCTCTTTATGACATTCGGATTTATTTTGTCATAGTTTAGCATGTCTTCCGCAAACTGGCTCTTTATCACAACGTTTAGTCGGGTGACCATATCCCGAACATTTAAAACATTTTTTTACTGTCACGAAGGCTTCAAATTGTATATATAGTCTATAACTTTATAAAACCAAAAATCTGACCCTTGGTGTGACCTCGAGAACACTGTTCACAATTCTTTTCCTTCTATGCCCTGTCTTGAATCTGATTTTGACCTCTTCCTCATCCCTTTCTTGTTGTTGCTCAATGAGATATACTTCATAAAGATAGTCAAGGAATTAATCTTCAGTTAGTGATGTAGAAACCTGATTTACTGTTAGTAGTGGCCTTAGATTTCGCGACTCGCTTTGAATATCTTTTAATTGTGATGTTTTGGTAATAACGTTCTTTTTGTCCATCAAAATGTCTATTTCTAGAATCGCCGTGCTTTGTTGTTCTGATCACCTTGACCTTTATCCTGTCCTGCCTCGGATTTATAGTTTTTGTGGTGGTGTCTCGAACAAGATTGGGATCTTTATTTCTGACTTGAAAAACAATATACTTGTTTGTTTCGCCTTTGCATGTCGGATACTTCCATCTATCTGTCTTCTTCTTTGGCTTTATCTTTTGACCTGATGTTACTACTGCGCCGAATGACATGAGTAGTTTTGCACTAACTTCTTAGTTAGTTAGCTAACTTCAGTTCAGCAGTTTCGTTTCCCGGATGTCTTATTTTGTCGAGAGCGTCAGCGGTGTTAGATACTGCTAGACGCCTGCGCTGTCTGTGGTTTTCATTTCGAGGCACTTGGTTTTGGCCATATAATTTCGCCTTGACCATTGCCGAGGACCAGATATTGCTTCTAAAAGATTCTCCGATTGTAGTCGAAACTTTGTACTTTTTGAGCTCTTCCTGCAAATCTCCCAAATGTCATAGACTCCTACCATTTTGGCCTACATGCAGGCTCTTTCTGGTACTACATCTTCTAATTAGTGTGTCTGATTAAAACTGTTGTTTGCCGGTCGGCTAAGTTTACAGGCTGTGGATGGACCCTCGCACCACCAAAATTTGCCACTTCCACCAGTTTTCTCCAGTTCGCTTGTTCCAGTGTTCGCATTATAAATTGTTACAAATTGTGTGTCCCTTTGGGGGTCAGGCCTGGAAGCTGGAGAGATTCTAAGATTAACTAAGTCTGACCGTTCTTTTCATCATCCTGTCGTCTTCTGAAGTTGTCCCCAACGCAGAAGACAGATGGTCGGTTGTGGGATCTTCTTCATCGGAGGAGGCTTCCACGCTGTCAGTTCGAACCTGTGACTGTGTTTCAGTGGGATGCCACTTGCGCAGGTTAGTCTCTTTATCTACAGAGGGCAAGATCTGTAGTACTGACAATGATGGTACGCGACACTTCTCATTAATGTATCCTGTCTGGGTGTTATTCAAAAATTCATACATTTTCACTCTTTTACAACATTCGATATTGCTTTCTTAACTTTATGGTAACTTATCCATCCAACTTCCGAAATACGATACACATGTCCGGCTCTCCTGTACGCACTAGACAGAGTGAGTATTACATATTCACAACTAAGTTACGGTCGATATAGAGTACAATATGCCTGGCTCTGAAGAACGCCAGAAACAGAGTGACTGTTACATATTCTCATCTAAGTAACGCATGATACTGAGATACGTGTCCGGCCCCCAAGAACGCCGGAAACACAGTGGCTAGCACAGCCATGGTCGTCTCCTAGGCGCACCAAAGCGACCCGAAGGTGTCCAAAACACTTCGGTTGTAATATCGTTTCTCTTATGTTTCTCAAAACTAGTGAAATTTAATAAACCAAAAAGATACACGTAGGTTAACCATGAGAGATTGTCATACTAAAAATTGGGCTAAATACAATGAAAAGTATATAGATAGTTAATGAGAGAAGTTAGGCTTTTGGCCCCTAGCACCCGCATGTGTGACCAATCGGAAGCAAGTTCATTACAATTGGCGAACTCTCCCAAGGGAGTAGTACTTACTGTACCATCTGTCGCTTGTACCTCACTCCACTTTTGTACCATATGCTATATCACGTGTATCAAGCTGCACCATTTTTTTTTCCTTTATTGAGTTTCGATTCGCCCCGAAGAGTACAGGCTGGCAGCAGCTTAGTACGCCGCTCTTCAGCGTACAAAATTTGTTTTAAAAATGAAGATATTAAATAATAAAAGCAGTCGATAAAATCGGTGACTTAAATGGTAAGATGGCTGAAAATTGTAGAACTTAAAACTGAAAGCAAAGGGGTGGTGATGCTAATAAAATACACAGGAAGCAGACAGGTAAAATAAGACAATAAAAAATGGCGACAGTCTGGTTTCTGTTCGCAAGAGATATAAAAATCAGACCCAGCGACAGCATGATTTCTGTTCGCAACACTTTCGGAAAGATGCGCAACACTGAACACTCACTTGAACACTTTACTAAAAAGTTGGCACAAATATCACACACCACATCCGAGGGCAGATGGGGGGAATGTGGACAGATGATGAGAAAGAAAAGGGGGAAGGAGAGGAAAAACGAAGAAACGGGGGAGGGGGAAGGAGCCGACGGAGGACGAGGACTCATAAGAGGGGGGGGGGGGGCTGGGCAGACAGGAAAGTCAGAGGAGGGGAATGCAAAAGGACTCGGGGGGGGGGGGAGGGAGGGAGGCTGAGAAAGGGTAGGCGGGGAAAAAACAGGATGGAAGGGGGAAGAGGCAGCCGGGGAAAGGACAGAGGAAAGGAGGGGGAGATGAGGATCATAGTTGATAGGACGGATAAATGGAGGGGGAGAGGGCATCAACCGGGAGGGGGAGTTGGCGGAAACCACCTTGGGAAAGGAGATGAAGGGTGTAGAGATGAAGAGTAGGGGGGACACGACAGTAAAGGCGTGGCAGAGGCGGGGGTTGGAGAGGGGAGGAGCAACCAGGGGATGAGGGGGATCAAGGCGGCGGAAGGTATAGAGTGTGCGGATATGTTCGAGGAATAGGAGCTGATGGGGGAAAGGAATCAGGTCGTATAGAATCCGCGTGGGGGACGGGCTGCACCAAGGCGAGCTTCTAGCTAAATAAAATACTGGCCGCAACAGCCAGGAATATCATAGCGTTTTTAAACGCAGACGCTGAGCTAAGGCATTTTTAAAGCTTACACAGTTCCACCACCAGATAGTTTTTAGTGGTTAACAGTCAATTTCTTAGCTAATAACCTAGCGGACCTTACTTCTTAAAACACTAAAAGTTCGTGTTGTAGAGGCCGCAGAAGCTCCAGCGACCTCCCGCGGCAGTTGGCGCATTCAGTCCTATAGTGCACGCAGTGGGAATACCTGCAAACGGCTGTTAGTAAGCTACGCCAAAACGTAACACTAGTCGGCATCTGCTGAGTCGCCTGCGGCTGGCAGGGACGGATGGGCAGCTGCGAAAGCGCGACGCAGCTGTGGCCGCTGGAATCCGAACGCTGCGCTCTCAGCTCGGCTGACTGCTGGCGACACGCGACACGCGACGCGGCACAAGCCGGCTCGCGCTCAGCACCACGGGAGGGGCGCTCTCCAGCGCTAGGCTGCACCCGATTGCACTTCAAACTTTGGTCACTCATTCCGCCTTATTTAAACAATCTTGCACTATGTCAACTGTCACTTCCGCCACTTGTGAGAATAAATACCAGGTATTAACTACCACGTCTACCACACGGAAACATCACAGCGTGGACAGATATCAAGCCACTGTCGAATCTGCGGCCATCTTGAACGTTTGCTCTGCACTGGGCAATAGCAATGCCTGCTCGCCGGCAACCCGGCGCAACACCGGGATCGCTAAACTTGCCTGGGCATGCGAATGCGGAAATGGCTGGACAGACGTCAGCTAGAATCCAACACACAGGTGAATGAGCAATAGCTGAGGCTGGTGCAAAGACCGACAGCTTGTAAATACTGAGAATAAATGAGTTCTAATAACGTTTTGCTATCGCCTTTGATGCTAGGAATGTTAATATTTTTAAAAATTTCGGGAATCTGATATATAGATATTAAAAATATATCATTATCGGCCCAGATATATTGGAAATAGTATCGGTATATCGATATGTCGACGGAAAAAATCGACGTACCGCCCTATGAAGATATCAGTTGCTCATTGTAAATATACTGTATAATATTCTGTACATCAACAAGCTAGCAGCCTGCCTGTCCCATTAGAGCACGAAATGAAAGGTAAACGATGCACGCTCGGGCTTGGCGATAACCTCCTTGCTAACAACATGGTAACTGCACGCAAGTGGCACAATAAAAGGCTTCCGATGGGCCCATAGTTCGGTTTCGTTATATGTCGGATTTGTCTAGAACACTTTATTATGTTCACTTCCCTGTCTCTTTCTTTCTGCCAACGCCAGCGGCCTAGCAGCTGTAGCTTCCAAAGTTCGGCCGCAAAGACCAATTTGGTCATTCAGACTTCTGTTCATCATTTTCAGTAACTGTGGCCGGCCGTGGTGGCCGTGCGGTTCTAGGCGCTGCAGTCCGGAACCGCGGGACTGCTACAGTCGCAGGTTCGAATCCTGCCTTGGGCATGGATGTGTGTAATGTCCTTAGGTTAGTTAGGTTTAAGTAGTTCTAAGTTCCAGGGGACTAATGACCTAAGATGTTAAGTCCCATAGTGCCCAGAGCCACTTGAACCAGTAACTGTTTTTGAAGAACGCCGATGTGAAGAAATAGCACACTAGTTGCGTTAAAAATTGTTTCTTAATGCAACTGGTGTTCTTAACATCGGAAATCTTGTTATTCCATTCACATTGCCAGCCCATCACCCCCCCCCACCCCCCACCCCCCCCCATGCAATCGGACTTCTCCTTTGTGCCACATATACTTGTTTCATACATTCAAAGAGAAACACTTGACGTGATGAAAGCTCAAACAGTAGTAAGACTACTTCACACAGTGAAGGCAAAATTACGTTCTACTGCAATTTGAAAAAAACATTCAAATATTTACCGATAATTCAGAAATAAAGGTGTGATATATAATAAAATATCGCCACTTGATATTGCCATTTCGATATCGATATATCGTGGAAAATACGAATCGGCTATTTGTAGTAGAATGCTGAGCTGCCTGCAACTTACGCAGCGCTGGGTTAACGATAGCATCCAGAGAGACGCTACATGGCAAGGACTGTCTTATGGTTCCACCTAACGTCATGCAAACAGTTCGCATGTGGACATCCGTGAGCCAAATGCGACATAAACTGACGTCTCCTCACACTCATAATCAGTTTAGTATCAAAACGGTATCAACAGTAGCTCAAGATTTTGTTAGGACCTTGTCTGTAATCGCCTTTAAGAGGAGTCAAAGTGGCCATTCCACAAGTAGTCACAGTCATAGTTTAACTATTGTCGCGTACCAGTTTCATACTTAAGTTAAACAATGAAATACTTATTAAAATAAATTATTGTAAATTGTTGCTAATCTCTAATAAGTAAAGTTGTATGCCATGACTGGCTGGGAGACCGCTAGTTGGAGGTTCATCGCCTAGTTCGAAAAGGTTTTCTTACTCATCCACACACACACACACACACACACACACACACACACACACACACACACACACACACACACACACGTCACCTCTTTCCCGTAAATTCTGGGTAGGAGGGCGATGAGCTCTGACACTACGTTCAATCACATCCCAGACGTGTTCGATCGAGTTCAGATCTGACAAGTTGGAGGGGCCAGCACATCAACTGGAACTCGCCACTGTGTTCCTCGAACCACTCCATCACAATCCTGGCTTTGTGATATCGTGCATTGTCTTATTGAAAAATGCAACTGCAGTCGGGAAACATGATCGCCATGAAGGAGTGTACGTGGTCTGCAACCAGTGTACGATACTACTTGGCCGTCATGGTGCCTTGCATTAGCTCTACTGGACCCATGGATGCCCAAGTGAATGTTACCCAATGCATAATGGAGACGCCGCCAGCTTGTCTCCGTCACGCCGAACAGATGTCGAGGAGCTGTTCCACTGGAAGACGATGGATGCGCGCCCTCCCATCGGGATGATGAACAACGTATCGAGATTCATCAGACGCTGCTACGCTCTGCCACTGCACCAACGTCCAGTGCTGATGGTCAAGTGTCCATTTCAGCCCTAGTTGCCGATGTCGTGGTGTTAACACTGGCATATGCATGGGCAGTCCGCTGCGGCGCCAATCATTAGGAGTGTTCGGCGCACTGAGTGTTTAGGCGCACTTGTACTCTCCCAGCATTAATGTCTGTTGTTAGTTTCGCCACAGTTCACAACCTGTGCTGTTTTAGCAGTCTGCCCAGCCTATGATGTCTGACGTCTGTAGTGAGGGGGCGAGGGCCCAACCCCACGACGCCTGGGCGTGGTTTCACGTTGGTTTCGCCACGTGCTGAAGACACTCACCACGGCACTTCCCCACCCCCCCCCCCCTGCGGGTCCGGGGATTAGAATAGGCCCAAGGTATTCCTGCCTGTCGTAAGAGGCGACTAAAAGGAGTCCATCCCCCTCACGGGGGTAGTTAGCGCCTGCGTCCGGAGACGGACGGTTCCACGACCTATAATTGTGGTCTTTTTGGTTTTTCACTTCTCGTTTCTTCCTTCCTTTGGTTGGTTCCTTTCTTTGCTCTTCTCCACCTCACTGTCTTCCTTACTCTTTCCCTTGACTTCTCCTTGCCTTCTCATTGCCTTCTTCTCCTTGCCTTCTCTGGTCTCCACCTCGGCGTTTGAGACTGTGTGTCCTCTTTCTCCCTCTCTCTCTCTTCTTTTTCCTCTTCTTCCTTCCTCCCTGTGCGTGCCTGAAGGCCGACCCACGCGTTCGCACGCGTAGCCGGTGACGGGGTAACGCGTAATTCCCCGCCCTGGGTAGACATGTAAGGCACGCGCGTACCCCCTGGTAAAGGCCAGGCCCGGGGAGGGGTGATTGCCTGAGCTGATACCTTCTGACCATGCCGATTGGTCCCTCCGCCTGTTTCTCGGGAGGTGTGACCTGAGGTGTAAACATTCACCTAAGGCGGGAGTGCCCTCTGAGAGGGTCCCCACAAGGAAGGAGCGCGCCATCGGAGACGCTGGCAATCATGGGGGATTCCTCCGCAATGGATTCCACTCCATCTCTCTCGACTTCTGCCCAAAAACGGAAACGTGACCAGCCACCTGTGACAAAAGTACTACCGCCTGCCCCACAGTTCCTCGTCGTTTCTCGATCTGAGGACGGAAAGGATTTTTCCTCTGTCAACCCTTTCGTTATCCAGAAGGGCGTAGATGCCATAGCCGGATCTGTCAAATCTTGTACCAGGTTGCGTAACGGTACCTTATTACTAGAAACTGAGAGTGCCTTTCAGGCACAAAAACTGCTTCAGGCCACACTCCTGTACACGTTCCCTGTCCGGGTGGAGGCCCACCGAACTTTGAATTCGTCTCGTGGTGTAGTATATACTAGCTCCCTCGACGGATTGACTGACGAGTAGATTCAATCTTTCCTCACTGAGCAGGGCGTGACGGCTGTCCATAGGGTCATGAAAAAGGTCAACAATGACCTTGTACCGACCCGGACACTTTTCTTGACCTTCGATAGTGTTAAGCTGCCATCGCGCATCAAGGCGGGCTACGAGGTTATTTCTGTTCGCCCCTATGTCCCGACACCTACGCGCTGCTACCAGTGTCAGCGTTTGTCACACTCGACAGTCTTGTTCCAATGCGGCTAAATGTGTCACTTGTGGCAGGGATGCCCATGAGGGTGACTGTCCACCTCCGTCTCCTCATTGTGTGAACTGTCAGGGTGACCATGCCGCATCCTCCCGCGACTGTCCTGTCTACAAGGAAGAACGCTGTATCCAAGAAATTCGGGTCAAAGAGAAAGTGTCCACCTCGGCTGCTCGCAAGCTATTGGCTAGTAGGAAGCCCGCGCTGCTCCCAGCGGGGAAATACAGTACTGTCCTCGCCTCTCCTCGGACTACCAAGGAGGTGGCAACCCAGACATGCGGTCTGACCTTCAGCACCACGGTCGTCCGTTCGGCCAGTGCTAAGATCGCGCGGTCGACGTCTCCTCTTCCTCCCATCACCCCACAGACACCAGCCCCTTCATCAGCTTCTGCTAAGACGAAGACCCCGAAGTCAGATGCACGGGCCTTCAAGAAGGAACCATCCCGTGCAGACTTCCTACGTACCTCGACCTCCCAGCCTTCGACCGGTACTTCCACCAAACGTCCTTCCAAGAAGGCTCATAGGAAAGACAGTTCTCCTTCTCCGCCACGGCGCATTTCTTCTCCTGCGCCACCCAGCGGTTGCCGCCCCAGGCCGTCATCTGTTTCGCCTGGCCGCACCGCTGGTAGCCGAACATCTGGCCGTTCACCGGCGGAGGAAGCTCCCCCTCCCGGCCATCCTCACAAGATGGCCGATGAACCTATAGACCCAATGGACGATGACTGTCCGCCTACTGATAGCGGATGCAGTGCTCGCTCGAAACCAGGCCCTCAGCGGTCTTCGAGGTGACCCCTTCTTTCTTCTTCCTTTTCTTACAATGGCACTTATTCACTGGAATATTCGCAGCATTCGCTCCAACCGAGAGGACTTGAAGTTGCTGCTCCGCTTGCACCGTCCGCTCGTCGTAGCCCTCCAGGAAACGAAGCTACGCCCATGCGATCAAATTGCCTTGGCACACTACACCTCTGTGCGTTTTGACCTACCCCCTGTGGTAGGTATCCCAGCTCATGGAGGGGTTATGTTGCTGGTCCGGGATGATATTTACTACGGTCCCATCACGTTGCACACCGGCCTGCAGGCAGTTGCCATCCGCATTACTCTCCCCACTTTTACATTTTCCATTTGTACCGTTTACACTCCATCGTCGTCTGCCGTTACCAGGGCAGACATGATGCAACTTATTGCTCAGCTACCTGCACCATTTTTGTTAACTGGAGACTTCAATGCCCACCATCCCCTTTGGGGCTCTCCAGCATCCTGCCCGAGGGGCTCCTTGTTAGCAGACCTTTTCAACCAGCTCAATCTTGTCTGCCTCAATACTGGCGCCCCTACTTTTCTTTCGGACACATCTCACACCTATTCCCATTTAGACCTCTCTATATGTACTCCCCAACTTGCACGCCGGTTTGAGTGGTATGCACTTTCTGATACATATTCGAGCGACCACTTCCCGTGTGTTATCCATCTCCTGCAGCATACCCCCTCTCCGTGCTCCTCTAGTTGGACCATCTCCAAGGCAGACTGGGGGCTCTTCTCTTCCAGGGCGACCTTTCAGGATCAAACCTTCCCAAGCTGCGATCGTCAGGTCGCACACCTCACGGAAGTCATTCTCGCTGCTGCTGAATATTCCATCCCTCACCCTACTTCTTCTCCACGTCGCGTACCGGTCCCCTGGTGGTCCGCAGCATGTAGAGACGCTTTACGTGCTCGTCAACGTGCTTTACGCACCTTTAAACGCCACCCTACAGTGGCGAATTGTATCAATTATAAACGATTACGTGCTCAGTGTCGTCGTATTATTAAAGAAAGCAAGAAAGCCAGCTGGGCTGCTTTCACAAGCACCTTCAACCGTTTTACTCCTTCTTCTGTTGTCTGGGGTAGCCTGCGCCGGCTATCTGGCACTAAGGTCCACTCCCCAGTTTCTGGCTTGACGGTCGCGAATGACGTCCTTGTGGCCCCTGAGGATGTCTCCAATGCCTTCGGCCGCTTTTTCGCAGAGGTTTCGAGCTCCGCTCATTACCACCCTGCCTTCCTCCCCCGCTCCTCGAATCGTGAAAGTTATAATGCCCCATTCACCATGCGGGAACTCGAAAACGCACTTGGCCGATCACGGTCCTCCGCTCCAGGGCCTGATTCTATTCATATTCAGATGCTGAAGAACCTTTCTCCTGCGGGTAAAGGTTTCCTTCTTCGTACTTATAATCGCATCTGGATTGAGGGACATGTTCCCGCATGCTGGCGCGAGTCTATTGTTGTCCCGATTCCTAAGCCGGGGAAGGACAAGCACTTGCCTTCCAGTTATCGACCTACCTCGCTTACCAGCTGTGTCTGTAAAGTGATGGAGCGAATGGTTAACTCTCGATTGGTTTGGCTGCTCGAGTCTCGACGCCTACTTACCAATGTACAATGTGGATTTCGTAGGCGCCGCTCTGCTGTTGACCATCTGGTTACCTTGTCGACCTTCATTATGAATAACTTCTTGCGGAAGCGCCCGACCGCGGCTGTGTTCTTTGATTTGGAAAAGGCTTACGACACCTGTTGGAGGGCGGGCATTCTCCGCACCATGTATATATGGGGGCTTCGCGGTCGCCTCCCTCTTTTTATTCGTTCCTTTGTAATGGATCGACAGTTCAGGGTACGTGTGGGTTCTGTCCTGTCCGACACCTTTCGCCAGGAGAATGGGGTGCCACAGGGCTCAGTTTTGAGCGTCGCTCTCTTCGCCATCGCGATCAATCCAATAATGGATTGCCTCCCAGCTGATGTATCAGGCTCCCTTTTCGTGGACGATTTTACCATCTATTGCAGCGCGCAGTGTACACGTGTCTTGGAGCGCTGTCTTCAGCGTTCTCTTGACCGTCTTTACTCCTGGAGTGTCGCCAATGGCTTCCGTTTTTCTGCCGAGAAGACGGTCTGTATTAACTTCTGGCGCTACAAAGAGTTTCTCCCACCGTCCTTACGACTCGGTCCCGTTGCTCTCCCAATCGTGGAGACAACCAAATTTTTAGGCCTTACATTTGACAGGAAACTTAGCTGGTCTCCACATGTCATATTTGGCCGCCCGTTGTACCCGTTCTTTAAATGTCCTCCGTGTTCTCAGTGGTATGTCGTGGGGAGCGGATCGAACCGTCCTACTTCGTCTATATCGGTCGATCGTCCGCTCCAAGCTGGATTATGGGAGCTTCGTATACTCCTCTGCACGGCCATCCATCTTACGCCGCCTCAACTCCATACAACATCGGGGTTTACGACTTGCGATCGGAGCATTTTATACTAGTCCCGTAGAGAGTCTTCATGCTGACGCTGGCGAATTGCCACTCACCTACCGGCGCTGTTGATGATGCTGTTTTTTAACCCTATGCCTGTCAGTCTTTCTTTTATCGTGTTTTCCCTTTTAGTTGTTGTTTTAAACTTGTGCCTCGCGGTGCATTCTTAACGTCGTCAGGGCGCTAATGACCATTCAAGTTGTGCGCCCTAAAACCACAAAAAAAAACCACGGCACTCCTCGGATATCCAACAAGTCGTGCAGTTTCCGAAATACTCGTGCCGAGCCTCCGGGCCGTCACATTCTGCCCTCGGTGAAAGATTGCGTGCTTTCCCATCCTAGACACGGAGAGCACGCTCACTGATATTACACACACCGTACGTGTCTCTGGCTAGCAGTCATTCCTCACCAGGCGACGCCGGACTGGTTTCTATCGTTAGGTCGGTCTTCATAATGTTCTGGCTGATCGGTGTATCTGATGCTCGTAGATGACTGTAACAGGTTCGTGTGTAGTGTGGTGTCGTGTTTATGTTGATGATGAGAGAAGCGATAGGGTGAAACCCGGTGCCGCCACTCATCCTACTGCTCTCGATTAGCAAGCACCAAGGGGGCCGTCGAGCGTAAGGACTGGCGGATCGCCATCAACAGTGTCAGGTGCCGTCACTGCACGAGACACTACGAAGAGGTTTGAAGTTTAATCCAGGACACTGGCGCAAAGTCTGGTGATCAGGATACCTTACACCGCCCCTCCTCCCCGTTGCCGGAAAAGCAAAGGGAAAGTTGTCAACATTACGTGACGTACCTGGACGATCAGCCATCCCAGTACCGACCACGCTCTGTTTCGTTTATCTTCGGTGATTTGACGAGAATCGGCGTATTCAACGAGGTGAAGCTGCTGGCTGCTAGTCTGTGTTGCAATATATATTTGTTATTCTTTCTGTTTTCCGTCGTTCCTTAGTTGCTTCAAAATTCGTGGAAGAATGGCCCGTCTATACAACTAATTGAAGGCAGTTTGTTTATTTTCCATACGTATTTAGCTTCTTTTATTTGTGAAGCATCATTACAGGCCACTGTAGATGCTTAAACATAAAAGAAGCTAAATACGTATCGCAATAAACAAACTGACTCCAATTAATTGCATAGACGGAACATTCCTCCACCATATATTTTTCTTTAGCTTTTGTCTAATCCTATTTGCCCCTGTGACAATGCTGTATAGTTGCTGCGTTCAAACAAGCCACCTCATGACAGCAGCTGCTTTCGCTGGTAACGGGTTCTCTTCCTGCCACCTGGTTACGTTTGACCATTTGGTGAATATATTACAGCTTGAAATACTAGATGGTGATGAAGAGGCTTGCACAGAATGGACTAGCGTGAAGACCAACATTAAAGCAGTCTTTGGACTGAAGACCACCACCACTTACAGGTTGGGTTGTTTCGGGAAGGAGACCAGACAGCGAGGTCATCGGTCTCATCGGATTAGGGAAGGACGGGGAAGGACGTCGGCCGTGCCCTTTCAGAGGAACCATCCCGTAATTTGCCTAGAGTGATTTAGGGAAATCACGGAAAACCTAAATCAGGATGGCCGGACGCGGAATTGAACCGTCGTCCTCCCGAATGAGAGTCCAGTGTGCTAGCCACTGCACCACCTCGATCGTTACCACCACTTACATATGATATAGTATTATACATTTTGATGAGATATCCAGATAGTATTTCGGCCGTATTGGAACCTTTCTGACAGCGACACTTCCTAAGGACTCTACTTTTGCATTAGATTTATTGCCAGGTTTGTTACATCAAAAATTTGCTGAAAGATTATCCTGGGTGTAGGACCGACAATGAAGTAATATCTGGTGTGCCTTTGGTTACGGTAATAGAACCCTATGATCAGTTAGCGAACTGAATTAACTATAAGCTCCGTATTTTGCAGGTGATGCACTTCTATATACGTAAATTGTCCGGAAAAAGTTACAGTAATATGCAATTAAATCTACACAAAATACGACCATACCTTAATACTGCTGAAGTTTGTGGGACACATATTCACTTGGTCTAACGATCCGAAAGTGTAGATGCGAGAGTGTTTGACTGACGAGAATGTATCATAAATATGAGGGTAGTATCTGTTCCCGAAAGAACAGAAACCATTGATGACCATGCAGCTTCTCTAGAATGAAATGATAGTTAGACATCCTAGCTGCAAACAGGCGTTGTTATACATCATTGGGGACATATTGAAAATGTGTGCTACGACCGGGACTCGAACACGGGATCTCCTGCTTACATGGCAGATGGATAGAGTGTAACATAAATGTTGAGAAATTATATTGACAGATAGTCGAAGTTTGTCACCGTACATCTCGGGAGTGCTGGGTCGAAGAACTTCAAGAACCGTTTTTCAGGGTAGGAACTATACACATTATTCAGTCTTCTGCGTATCTGTCCTTAGGAGCTTGGGCAGACAAAATCTGGCAAGGTCGCTCAGAGGTAACCGTTATGAAATGGGAAAAACTACATGACTGTACAAAAAGGTACCCTGTACTAAGCAAATCGCAATAATTCACAGAGGATGGTTCTAAATGAAGATGTAGAAAAATGTATTCCGGTTTGAGTGTAGTTCAGACTCCATAGTAATTCTGAGTGTGACCTAGGGTCCTTACTGTTAATCATACGATGGGACTTCAGAAACTAAGTTACACATTTCGTCCCACCCTAAGACTATTGCGCAACAAGAGTGACATATCGTCAGAAGAGAACACATCTGGGTTCCCTGCAGACGCAGTCCCGCTGTGGTAAGGTTAACAGACGCATCACAGTGTGGGAGTGAAATGCCACAACAACTGGAACCGTACTCCAATTCTGAAGTGGGCGGGGCAGTATGAACCTTGTGCGCAAGACGCCTAAATTGGACACAGATTCACAGTGAAATAATGGTTTGTGGACCAGATACAATGTCACGTCCACCCATAGTGAAATTATGTCAAAAATTTGAACAACGTGGCTGATGATGATAGGGAAGGAAGGCCATAAACATCGACCACTGACGACTCTGTCCAGGCGATCGGGAAACTGATTCGCAGGACTCGCTGATTTCCCAACGATGGAGATATTCACAAATCGGTTCCTGGATGGCTCCGTGACGGAGGAGCGGATTTCTGTCGTCGCAGAACAGAATGACTGATACAGCTTTCCGGCAATTGTTTACCGAGACGCGGTGGCTATGTTGGAAAATAGTGTATGTATCTGTGCGGCTTTGAACTATAGAGCACTTGGCCTGCCTAATAAAATGTAACTTACTTTTTGAAGTTTCCTCGTATCTGACATGGGACCGATGACCGTAGCAGTCTAGTCCCTTTAATCCCACAAACCAACCAACCGTATCTGGCAAAGACTTGGCACCAATGGCGTCCATACAATAGATTGTAGGGGAGGGGGGTGTATTTTTATATTTTGGAAGACGGATGGCGGCTTGTAAATAGCGATAAAACAGTTCGAATTACGATCCAGGTAAAAACATATGTAATAACGACTTTATAATTCATTTTCATGAAAGAAAAACACCAGACTACACTATTTTTTTCCTTTGCCTGAGAGCTGGAGGGGGGGGAGGGGAGGGAGAAACGGCGATCCCCTCTCCATTGCTCCTGGGATTGGGGTGCCCTTGCTTAGCACTTTGCAGTACTTGCAATCTCAACCTTTTGTCAGATGATGCACGTAATTATGAGACAGTGATGTATGTAAAAAAATTGCTCTTCAGTCAGATGTGAACTAATACGAACGATGTGGAAAAGCTGACAACTAGCTAGATATTAGGGAAGCAAATATTAAGTTGTGGACTTCACGAAACTTGTAAAAGTAGTAATAGCCATTGTCCACAGGAATAATGATCAACAACTGCAGTAAGTGACCTTATACAAATATCTAGAGTAACTACGTGTGCTGATTTGTAGACAATGCATGTCAGGCTCAGTTTCATTAGTGGGATAATGGAAAAATGAGGTATGGCTGCAAAGCAGGTTTTTACAAACACTTTTTCGGACTATACCGGAATGTTTCTCGTATTTGTGGGAATCATGGCATGGCATCAAAAAACAGTGGGACAGAATTAGTGCTACCTCATTTGTTGATTAATAGTAACTATCGATATTTCTGATGTTGGTTATCTTTGGTTGTGTTGACACTTGTTCTGTGTGTGGTGTCTTCCTTGTTTCTCCTCTGTGAACCGAGGTATTAAATTTGCTTGCACATTTTTTCTTCCTTGCATTTGTGCCTTGAGAATGGCAAGGTGTGCTCATGTCGAAATGTCGGCGGTGTTCGACGATGTCACCCGGCAGCAAACCCGTAAGTTCTTTGAACAAAGTGTACAGTGCACGTCGGACTAACACTGGACAAATCACAGGTACAAAAGATAACATCGTCATAGGCTCGTCTGCGTCACAAGAGAATGTAACAGATACGCTGAAATTTCTCATTTGCTAGTAATTCTAACAGGCAGATTCTATATTCCTAGATATCCGAATATAGTTTGGCACAGTGGCACTATATAGACTGTTAACGAAGGTCGGAGCGTGTGGGGCAGCTTATGAGATACGTAACTCGAAGACGTTTAAATAACAGAACCCAGTACGTTGTCCTGCATGGTAAGTGTTCGTCAAAGGTAGTCAGGAGTGCCGAGGTAAGTGTGACAGGACCGCTCTTCTTATAAATAAAAGATTTGACGGAGAGGGTGAGCAGCAACTTGAGAATATTTGCTGATGACGCTGTAGTGTCGTCGCTGATTAACAATAGGAAGTTTGATGTGATGAATGACAGTTTGCTCTAAGTGTAGAAAACTGCAAGTTAATACAGATGAAAAGGAAAAATAATTCTATTTTGCAGAAAACGACATTTTGTCAATGGAGTGAATTATTAATTATTTTGTAAAATTTTTGTTTACTTACAGACGCAATCACATTCTTATGACTAGACTATCTTATAGATATCTAAACACTATCTTATAGAAGACGCGCGCATCTAGCGCAAAGAGGGTGAACAAAATCTAACAAAATTTTTATATCTATATAAGACCGGTGTTTTACATTTTATAGCTAGTTTGACAACGCATGAACCTGTGTTCGCCGGCCGCTGTGGCCGAGCGGTTCTACGTGCTTCAGTCCGGAAACGCGCTGCTTCTACGGTCGCAGGTTCGAATCCTGCCTCGGGCATGGATATGTGATGTCCTTAGGTTAGTTAGGTTTAAGTAGTTCTAAGTCTAGGGGACTGATGACCTCAGATGTTAAGTCCCATAGTGCTTAGAGACATTTGAACCTGTGTTCAGTGCCGTATGAACTATATGTATTTCGCATAAATTCAGTTAGATTACTATTAAGTCTGGTTAAATATTGCACTTATTTTAAGGTTTTAATATAAATTTTCTTCTGTATTGTTTTAGAATCTGAAGATGGTCATTGTATGGCCAAAACCGGTTATGACTGTATCATAAGAATGTGATTCCGTCTGTATATAAACAAAAAAATGTTTACAAAATTTTTACGAAACAATCCTATACTGTATTCTTCGAATGCAGTATTAGTGGTGTGCCGCTTGACACAGTCACATTGACTAAACATCCAGGAGTAACTTTGTAAAGCGACTTAAAATGGAACGAGCACTTTAGATCGGTTATAGGGAAGTCGAATGGTCGACGTTTATTTATTACGACACTTCTGCAAGGTGCAGTTCTTATATAAAGAAGACGGCATTGCAAACACTTGTGAGGCCCATTCTTGAATACTGCTCGAGTAATTGCGATCCGCTCCAGATGGGATTAAGCGAAGACGTGGAGGCAATTCAGAGCGTGCTGCTAGAATTCTTGTTGATAGGTTCGATCAACGTGGGAGTGTTACGGAAATGCTCCGTGAACTCGTATGAGAACCTCTGGATAAAAAATTACACTCTTTTCGGGAAAAACTACTGAAAAAGTTTAGGCAACTGGCATAAGACAGACTACTGAGCAATCCTGCTACAAGCAACACACACTTCAGGTAAGGACTGCGAAGACGAGTCAAGAGATATCAGGGTTCCCACATAAGCATACAGGCAGCTGCTTTTCCTCTTGCTCAATTTTCGAATGGAGCAAGGAAGGAAGGACTAGCAGGGGTAAAAGGTACATTTCGCTATACCGTATGATGGCTTGCGGAACATGTACGTAGACTGAAAGATAGTATCATATGAAATTCACTTCGAAACTACTAACTGTGCAGAATGTATGAATGTTCTAGAATATTCCTCCTTTTCTCGTTGTAAAGACCGTGAAGATTGTACACTGAAGGGCCAAATAAACTGGTGTAAGCATGCGTATTCAAATATAGAGGTATGTAAACAGGCGAAACATTGGGTCGCGGTCGGCAATGCTTATATAAGATAACAAGTGGCTGGCGCATTTGTTAGATCGGTTACTGCTGCTGCTGCAATGGCAGGTTATCAATATTTAAGGGAGTATGAGTGTGGTGTTATAGTCGGCGCACGAGCGACGGGACACAGCATCTCCGAGGTAGCGATGAATTGTAGATTTTGCCGTACGACCATCTCACCAGTGTACCGTGAATATCATGAACCTGGTAAAACATCAAATCTGCATGTCAGCAGGGGAATGTTCAAGCTGCTGGAGACTCTGTAATGGTGTGGGGCGTGTGCAGTTGGAGTATTATGGGATCCCTGATATGTCTAGATACGACCCTGACAGGCAACACGTACGTAAGCATCCTGTCTGACCACCTGCATCCATTCGTGTCCATTGTGCATTCCGACAGACTTGGACAATTCCAGCAGGACAATGCGACACCCTACACGTCCAGAATTGCTACAGAGTGGTTCCAGGAACACTCTTATGATTTTACACACTATCGCTAGCCACTAGATCCCCAGACATGAACATCATTGAGCATATCTGAAATGCTGTGCAACGTGCTGTTCAGAAGAGATCTCCAACCCCTGGTACTCTTACAGATTTATGGACAGCCCCGCAGGATTCATGGTGTCAATTCCCCCCAGAACTACTTCAGGCATTAGTCGAGTCCATGCCACGTCATGTTGCAGCACTTCTACATGCTAGCAGGGGCCCTACACGACACTAAGCAGGTGTACTAGTTTCCTTGGCTCTTCAGTGTATTAGAGAAATGACAGCAAGTACATTCCCCGTTGCACGCGTAAATGGACGGGAAAGAATGGTATGCGTTAGCTAAAGTGCTTTCTGCCAGGCGCTTTATTGTGAATCGCTGAGTACACATATAAACACAAACGTAGACAGTTTATCCACCCCAAAACAGCAAGCAGAAAATATGCTGACAGCTTTTGTCTCAAGGGAATTCCCAGTTGCATGAATGAAAACAAACAAGTCAGTTATTTTTGTCCTCTTCAAGCACAAAGGTACAGCGAACTTCATATTTGCAAAATGCTTTATTTTGATGAAGAATGCTTAGCCTGCTCAGATTTCTGGTGTCAGTCCCCCCCCCCTGATATGAGTTTTCCGACTCTCGGTCGTGCGGCGTACGTAAAAGAGAAGTTTTGTGTGTGCGTATTTCATTCTCATTCTCGTACGCTACGTAAGTGGATTCCAGCAGAGCCCACTTCTGAAACTGGCTCCCAAAAAGCTGAAAGCAGCTTTTCAGCAGTGAGCGGCGTCCCTTCATTCAAAGACTTTCACTTTCGCCTGCGTAATATTTGATCAAAGTGACTGGCTTCTCTGAAGTCACGCACAGAGGTGAATGCGACACGGAGACCCCGCAGCCTGCACTGCGCGCGTTGTGGAACTCCCTAAAGCAGAGCGCCCCCTTCCCGGCCACTTGGTAGGCGTTCCTTAATCGTCGACATACGAGCTAGCTAATCACGGCAGAATTATGGTTTCTCGTTCGCTAGAGCAGCGTTGCCTACACCGTGTTCCGCAAAACACTGGGTGTCGGTGGAGATCAATCAGGGGTCCGCGAAACTTACCCACCTTTCTTCATAACATTCAGGAAAGAAACTTAAAAAGCAAAAAGAAATAGAAACTGAAACTTCCGAGGTACTTTAGGAAGTAAAAGCTGTGAGGACGGGGCGTGAGTCGTGCTTGGGTAGCTCAGTTGGTAAGCCGGCACGGTAACTCAGCGTGTTCGGTCAGAGGGTTCCGTACCCTCTGTCATAAAAAAAAAAACTGAGTTAATCGATCATCAACGAACTTCATCGGATGTCTTACGACGTCCGCCCCGAGCAGATACAACGAACAAAAGCGAACAAAATGAGATTAAATAAAAAATTTAAAGAAAAAGGAAAGTTGGTAGAGCACTTGCCCGCGTAAGGCAAAGGTCCCGAGGTCGAGTCTCGGTCCGGCACATAGTTTTAATCTGCCAGGAAGTTTCATATCAGCGCACACTTCGCTGCAGAGTGAAAATCTCATTCCAGAAACAGAATCTACCGCCTCTAGCAGGACAGTTACCCTTTTCTTGCGCTTACTAATCTGAATAATCGGTACGAATCCGACACAGACAACGAATAATTTTATGACTACAGCATCAGCAGCGACCAGATTTTAATGACAAATCATGTTTTTTTTCCGGAACTTGAGGTGAATTTTACAACAATTACTGCATGGCTCCAGATACTATAGTGGTGAAAAATTTGTTTTTATTGCGTATAGAAGTCATATTTACACTTTTTTAGTAATAAGTCATATTACGGGTAACTTTTGCCGTAATGGGTCATATTTCGGCCAACTTTTGCAAAAAATGCGTTTGTCGTATCTTCAAGAACACAAGAATAAAAACAGGAAAATGTTGCTCACATGACAATGTTTCATGTGGTATTGTCACAAATAAACACATCTATCATTACAAAACTTCATTTATCAGGACTATAGTGAACACGCAGCGTAAGACACAAGACGGTTCGCTGACGTAAGACGTTGTTGCGCCAGGTCGACAAAACGCTCTCGAAGCCAACAAAGGCGGCTTCCAATGTAATAAGCGACGCACACGTGATCACATTGTTCAGTTTGAATAAAATATCAATCTGTTTCAACATGCCAAAATTAAAATGTTCAGACGGAATGAAGTTGCGAGGTTTCGTTCGTGATTTTGGAGAGAAGTTCTTCAGCACTGACGCAGAAATATTCTTTCGTTGATTATGTGGAGTTAAAGCTCGTGCTGAAAAGCAATTTAATGTGTAACAACACTGTAGTACCGCCAACCATAGCACTTCTGTAAAGGGAAGTCGTGAAACTGACAGCAGACTAACACCGCTGTTTGAGCAGATAGATTCATCTTCAGCCGTGCTATCGTTCTGCAAGGACTCGTGTGAATGATGGTGTCTTGCAACATCCC
The DNA here is from genome assembly GCF_023864275.1 of Schistocerca cancellata. NCBI lineage: Eukaryota > Metazoa > Arthropoda > Insecta > Orthoptera > Acrididae > Schistocerca > Schistocerca cancellata. The sequence continues at coordinate 803,211,465 of NC_064627.1, read as the reverse complement.
ACTGGAGAAGCTGCAGAATCCACGCTTTAGACAGTGAGAAGTACACAACACATTTAGTTCATATGAATCTACAGTGAGAAATAACTACTTGTCCGTGTGCTACAAGGAGATGCTGAACGAGATAAGAATTACATTTGCTGATCAAAAGATCTGGGTGTCCATAGATATAGATGAAATTTCCGATGTAGGTGGGCGTTATGCTGCCAACGGCTGTCTTTTTTTTTCTTTTCTCTTTTCTTTTCTGAAAATTGATGGACCGGAAGTGATCTTCCTAAAAATGAATAATTTGACTTAAAGATGTAATATTTATTTTGCAGTACAAGATTGTCTGTATGTGTGTTTGCTATAGAAATCTTGCTGTACTTTAATTTTACGCTATCAGGCGCAGACCGAAACAATTGTGTTAGGCATCAAAAGGATAGTTTTCCTGGCATGGATCCCTACTTCACATGATGAGTTCTCCGACAAAAGTGTTCCCAGATATTTAAATAGGCGGACTCTCTCGTAGGATCGGTTTCCCTTCTGCAGTGACTAGTTCTTCAGTACACTGACCTTGACGACGAATCATAACGAGCTAATTCGTGTTGGCTTCATTTCCGAGTAGCCCAAATTTGCTGGTGGCCATCTCCAGTGTTTCAGTTCTTCTTCAGAGCTGCATAGACTAGGTATGCCAGGTTTTTCCCTTCAACTTGCATTCCTTCGCTTTTTTAAAAGTGTCACGTGTGATCTTTTCAAGGACAAAACTGAACAAGGCAGGACATAAACCACCTCCTTGCCTGAGACCTGTCACAGTTTCAAAGTCACCTGTTACTCGGTTTTCCATCTTCATCTTACTGCTTTTTTCACTCAGGCAGAACCTTACCAGGTTGATCAGCGTCTGTCGCATCCTGAAGTCTCTCAGATAACTGAACACTGCGGTGTATGCAATCACAGGTCTTCTTGAAGTCTACAAACCAAATCAGTTACTCTTTACCGAGTTCCCTGTTTACAGAAATCTACGTCTTTATTCCTTGCTTGATAAAATTTTGTACATTTGACGTTCGATGAAGAAGAGGAAAGTCTTTATCTACATAGCGTTGTCATTTTTGTTAAAATAAAATCTTTTACGTTATTTTAACATTAAAAAAGCCATAGAAACAATCCAGGGTCCCACGATAAAAGTGGACATTAAAAAGTGCTCCGTTTATCGAACAGATTGAAAAACACTGCAGTAGAGTACATCAAAAACTAATACTTCTGTTTGGTTACACATGCTAAAGTACATCAAGAGTTTATTATTTCACTTAAGCAATTTCCGCTACCTCATTGTTTTCCAATTCGAGAATCACAATTCGCAAACCTAACAGTGTAACATATAACTTTGCTTAGGAATTATAAAAATTATCGTTTACTTAATACAAGAAATAGTTACTCAGTGATGAGACTTAAAGGAATATTCTCGTCATACTAGTCATCACTAAATAACTTGCAATAACCCTTATGCAGATGAAATTATTATGATATGCATTGTTGGGATATAGCAACTTCAGTCCTCCAAATAAAAGCACTCCATTAACTGGTTTTCGTCGACCTTCCGACACATATACCATGTTTGAAAGCATGGGTAAATGAAGTTGTTTTTCAAGTATTCAAGAGAACAGTCGAGCCAAACCAAGAATACAAAACGAAGAGGCTTAGATTAATTAGCGTACAATGGAGCTGTGCGGGTTTTATTACAGAAAGAACAAACCCGGTGTTCTACGAGTCGGCGCTCGGAATATTAATCTCGTAATCAGGTAGGTAGATTACAGAAATTCAGAAGAGAAACGGATATCTGGAATTTAGTTACAGTAGGAGAGTGTGAAGTGCAGTGGCAGGACGAACAGGATTTATCGTCAGATTAGCAGAGGTTTATCAAGACAATCAAGTAATGGTGATGGCTCGGAGCACTATGGGACTCAACTGCTGAGGTCATTAGTCCCCTAGAACTTAGAACTAGTTAAACCTAACTAACCTAAGGACATCACAAACATCCATGCCCGAGGCAGGATTCGAACCTGCGACCGTAGCGGTCTTGCGGTTCCAGACTGCAGCGCCTTTAACCGCACGGCCACTTCGGCCGGCCAGTAATGGTGATGCAGGAATGCAAATAAACTATTATAAGTAACATGGTAAACGCATTAGCTTAGTCAAGCTACAGAGCAACGTCCCAGAAGTATGTAGGCCATTGAATACCACAGATGATAAAGAACTGAGTTACTGTACGATGAGACCATGTAATGTCTATAGTTCGTTAAGGGACACGAAAATTTAGTATGTGTGGCTGGAGTACGATATTAGAAACACAGCTGAAATTGTTAAAATAGAACAAACCTCGAGGGTCTGATGGAATTTCTATTAGATTTTACACCGAATTTTCAGCTGAGTTAGTCCCTGTTTCAACTACAATATACCAAAGTTCCCTTCAATAAAATACTGTGCCCATTGTTTGGAAGAAAGCACAGTTCACACCGGTCTACAAGGAGGCCAGCAGAATTGGTCCATGGAATAGGCCATTATCCTGGCATTCATTTGTTGTAGAATCTTAGAGCGTTTGCTGACATCATATGTACTGACGTGTCTCGAACCGAATGACCTCCTCCACTCCAACCAGGACGGATTGCAAACGCATTTATGTGAAACTCAACTCGAACTTTTCCTATATGATATCCTGAAAGCTGTGGATGAAGGCATTAAGGAAGATGGAGTGTTTCTTGTCTCGGTATAGATTTACAAGGTTGAGAATTTCTGCTACAGATCTACATCTGTACAACAGGAATAAAAGAAGTTTAGTGGACAGTAAGGAATGAGGCAAAGACATTAAAGGGGAAGCTGGCTGGCAGAAGTTTGAGCTGAGCAAAATTACATCATGGTAAATATTGTTTTTGGATGGATTCTGCTTTGAGCAAACACAATGTTTACATCTTTTTTACCTAATCATGTTTCGCTGAAGCTATAGATTTCTTTCCTTTCCGTCAAATGACAATGAACTTGCTCTTGGCTATCTGCACATAAAGAAATTTCAGTTTTTAGGAAACCAAATTTGATAACAGAAAAATTCTTTATATATACCTTGTTACCAAATGCAGTGGTGTTTTTAGGATTTCTGAATTTTACTTTATAGTTGTTTCTGTTTCACTGTTTGTCACATGCAACAACAGAAAACATAATGCACAAAGTCATTTATATCGAAAATTTACGACGGAATGATGTGGTTAGATTTACTTTTTTCTATGTGAAAAACTTCACACACACACACACACACACACACACACACACACACACACACACACACACACACGTGTGTGTGTGTGTGTGTGTGTGTGTGTGTGTGTTGGTGGTGATCAAATTGTTTTTGTGTGCTAGATGTCCCTTTACTTTTAGTTTTGTGTTTCAGTTTGTCTATAATGATGGTGCCATATCTATTCTCCACAACTTTTTTTTTTTATTCCGATTTTGGCCGTCTAGGGACCACGTTAAACAACTATTTTTCAATGTACATTTCTCCTATTGCGCTCCTCCTCTTTTCTCTTTTGTTTGGTTATCTTTAATACCTTTTTGTAGTTCTCCTCGTTGAGTGGACTTTTATTTAATCTGTGTAGCGTATATTAGAAACTGACTTGCTTCTGTGTAACTGGGTGGTCTGAGTTTTTGTTTATGGCTTTGTTCCTGGTGCTGACTTTTCTGGAAATGGAAAACTGAAGTTGGTTGTTGTGTCTGTGTACCGTGAGGTGACTGAAATTAAACTTTTTGTCATTTCTTTATGTTATGGTGAACTTTATTTTTGGAGGAACTGGGTTTATGTCATTGTGGAGTTGTTGGATGCGCCAGAAGGTGTATGATGTCATCCACATAAGGTTGGTATCCCACTGCTGTCCAGTATGTCTCCAGACAAGTCTCTGACCTGAAATCTCATTGGAGTTGAACTTATCAGAGATTCCAGGTTGATGATGTATCTGAAGGCGACCCAGGTAGGACTGTCACCTGCCAAAAGGCCCAAGAACCAAGAATCATTGTCCAGGTTGCTATTTCTTTTCGTACCTGGACCCCTTTGGTTATCATTTGCTGACATTTCCGATAGAATACGCACATACACGTAACATTTCTACTGGCTCAAATATGACTCCTTTTTCAGGAATACATGTCACACTGTGAGCGAGGGTGACATGGACTGGGATGCAACGTTTGTCAATGACGAGTTGGGAATTTGTCAGCTGAGAAGAACGTCCAGATGGCTGAAGCATTTAAGGCAATTGTTAAAGAGAGGTCGGGTACCTGGGTTCGAGTCCTGCTCTAGTTCAAATGTTCCGTTTGCATCATAGATTGATTTCAATGCCCTAATGCGACCGCCAACGGAAAACGTTCCGCGAATATTAACATTCACAGCCAGCGAATCAGAATAGAAAGTAGTATCTGTTATGTTGGGTGTGTCTGACAGGTTATTAAGGTTGTGGCCAAGAGTGGTGTGGGAAATAATTCGGGAAATAGTGCCATGTAGAACATAGGCACGTTGAGTGTGGTAAGAAATAAATATTCTGACTAAAGTAAAAGGCCTTAAACATAAGCAGTGGGGAAAGGGTGCCAAGAACGAACAGCATTTCTTGCAGATATTTCGAAAAAACAAGAAGATACAAAGATAATAATCAGAGAAAAACGTAGTAGTAACTACAGTTTCGATAGTACAAAAAGAATCAGTGGTAAAGATAATCAGTTGAAACATGATGGGTAATGGGATTATGGGGAGAGAAATTAAGGATACTTGCGAAAATAGGTCGAAGTAAGAGGAAAATGTGGTTGCTAGTGGCAGTAGAATACATCATATTAGACGAGTCCAAAAATGTTTGCTTACTTGTAAGGAACTTGGTGAGATATCTGGCAGTTTTGGAGAATAGGGGAACAGTTTTGGAGAATAGGAGAAAGAAAAGTAGGACAGACAAATAATGGAAATGGTGATCTGATAAAGGCTGTACTAAATCCAAGTGAAATAAAGTATGGTGCAGAAACAGAGCATGTCACAGATGTGTGTGTGTTTTGATGATTAAATTCTTCCATTCTCAAATGAGAAACTTGGGCTCGATACAAATAAATTTTTAATGTTTAGGAGTAATAAGCATATCCCCATAATGATTCTGATTGAAAGCCATTTTGATTTGTTTATGAAGTTAAAGCAAAAGTGTACAACAATGTGTGCAATGTACATACTGCCAATAGTAACGACAAAATGGGTATCCACTGTCAATGAAACAGCTATGCCCAAAACTATAGACGAGTAACTGAAAAATATCTGAAAGAGCTTGAATTTAAGATCAGAGAGAATGTGCTGAATCACAGGTCGATGAAGCTATGTTAATTCAGCATGAACAGAAGTCAGTTAAAGAATTAAAAATCAGGAGAAAGAATAAATCAGTGGACAATGACGACATTTTTAAAGTTGTAGCGATCTCGCTGCAGAAAAGGATTTCTTATGGGAAGATAAGAGACATAAATCCACATTAAATCGATCACAGATGTTGGTATGTGTAAATATTTACAGGAAGCGAGTGTTGTTAGATTTTAAAATATGTTATCAGTTGTTGAATCATGAATTATTAACGGTACCAAAATCTCAGTGATTGTTGGAATAGATTGGTTAGAGAAACAATAAGTGAGAACTGACTGTGATAAAATAGCAATGTTATTTTTTTCTAGTAAGTGATTTTGTACTGCAAGTATAATTCGAAGAAGTGTGTGACAAAGAACTGACTCAGACAGATCCCTTATGCGTAGGCAGATTAAAGAAACCAATGTCCAATCAATGATATTAGGGAAGTAGAGAATTGAATTAATGAACTGTCTTTAACAAATGGTTCAAATGATTGAAATGGGCATAACAGAGCAAATTACTAGTCGATTTGATAATAAGTAAGAAAAATGGAGGAGTCTGAGTTGTCATTGACACTTGTACACTGAACAAAATTGTTAATCAGGAAATGAACTGTCTGAAAACGTGGATAAAATGTTAGAAAAATTTTACCGTGTTAGGTGTATGACCAGCTTCCATCTAACCACTGGTTAATGCAAGTACCATTACTAGCTGAATCAAATAAGTTTATCACATTTTCAGGAAAATGGTACAACTACAAAGTTGTATCTTTTGGATTAATTTTTATCAGTATTTATAACAGCACTCAATTGAACCTTGGCAAAGAGTTGATGAATAATTTATTCATGCCCACTAGAGCTTTGTAAGAATGCCTAAAGATAATTAGTAACAGATTCCAGGCTCTAAAGTGGTGAAGTATGACCTCCATATTGGGAAAGTGTGAACTTGTAAAGAAGATAATTATGTTTCTGGGGCATCACTGAAGGAACAGTGTCAAACCTATCCATAATGGATACAATAAAAGATTCCCCAGTCCCAAAGACTAGGAAACAGTTGAAGGCCGATTAGAGTATGTTCAGACTTGATCGAATGTTTGTAGAGGACTAATAATTTAGTAATCTTTTAAATTTTTTTCTGAAAAGGAATTGAACTTTTGTTTGGACATTAGAATGCAAAACAGCATTCGCAAAATCAAAAGAAAGTCATTTTATGACTAAGCTGCCCCTTCTCTTCCTTTCGCTCAAAAATTTTGACACCATATGACAGGGTTCATTTAGGTCATTCAAAGGGGCAGCTTAGTCATAAAATGACTGCTTTCACTAGGAAGACATTGAGTACTTATGAAAGAAATTGTACCATTTCTGAAAAATAAGTATTGGAAAAAGTTTGAGGATTTAAAAAGTTTCAGAATTATTTATAAGAGCACAAAACAATAATTCACATCACCTATGCAGATATTGAAGAAACGCACTGATTAATCTGTGCCAGAAGGCAAACTTTATGAATGTTACTAGTAAGGGGCCTATGCAAATAATTAAGCCTACTGAAGTTACAGAAATAGTTACAGTGGATCTGTATGGATCTTTACAAAATACTTCAAGAAATTTTCATATATTTTAGTAGTAGTGGAGACCTTTTCAAAAATTATCAGATTATATCAATTGAGGTAGGCTAAAGCAATTTTTAATTAACAAAAGTTTGTAAATATGGGAAACAGAAATATATTATCATACAACATCCACAGTTTTTTTCTAAAATACACAAGGAAGGTGTTAATGAAACCAAGTGCAAATCACTCATATAATGGCACACCATCCTGACTAATCTTACAGAAAGGTATGTGCATGAAAAAGGCAGACTGCATCGCACATAGTGCCGCAGTAACCACAGATCGTAGGGAAAAATGTAATTGCTTTTGAAGATGTAACTGTGAATAATAAGAGTACTGGGTATACTCCAGTGGAAATTTTAGTGAACAGAAAAACCCAGACTTTAGTTAAAGAATTACTAGAGAACCCACCAGAAGAAGAACTTACTTTAGACAAAAAGAAAGAGATGATTAAAAACAAAATGAAAGAAGCAGAATCTCGAATTTGTGGACATGATAAAAACTTCAACAGTAGTACCTTCAAAGTTGGTGACTTATGCTGGTTAAGAATTCAGAGTACTCTTCTGGCTCAATATTTAGTAAAAATCAGTACCTATTTCTTTAAGACACTGTTTATAATGTATATGTTTTACAGAATTTTAATATCAGGTAATGCAGTACACTTTCTAAACAAATTATAAATATTTTGAATATTTTTGAACCTGCTGAGGATTATTAAAAAAATTGTAAAGAAACTGATGCATTTTTTTTTCCAAAATGCTTCCTCAAATTGAGGTACCATTTAATTTAATTTTATACATTTGAAGGAGACCAAATTTTTACCAGATATGCATGACATATTGGCTGAGATACTAGACCTATTTAATTCCACATATAATGTATCTTACAGCTATACTGTATGGTTAAATGATGATGGCGTTCTCTTGGGTAAAATATTCCGCAGATAAAATAGTCCCCTATTCGGACCTCCAGGCGGAGACTACAAAGGAGGACGTTATCAGGAAAAAGAAAACTGGTGCTCTATGGATCAGAGCATGGGATGTCAGATCCCTTAATCGGGCAGGTAGGTTAGAAAATTTAAAAAGGGAAAGGGATAGGTTAAAGTTAGACATAGTGGGAATTAGTGAAGTTCGGTGGCAAAAGGAACAAGACTTTTGGTCAGGAGAATACAGGGTTATAAATACAAAATCAAATAGGGGTAATGCAGGAGTAGGTTTAATAATGAATGAAAAAATAGGAATGCGGGTAAGCTACTACAAACAGCATAGTGAACGCATTATTGTGGCCAAGATAGATACGAAGCACACGCCTACCACAGTAGTACAGGTTTATATGCCAACTAGCACCGCAGATGACGAAGAGTTTGATGAAATTTATGATGAGATAAAAGAAATTATTCAGATAGTGAAGGGAGACGAAAATTTAATAGTCATGGGTGACTGGAATTCGATAGTAGGAAAAGGGAGAGAAGGAAACATAGTAGGTGAATATGGATTGGGGGTAAGAAATGAAACAGCAAGCCGTCCGGTAGAATTTTGCACAGAGCATAACTTAATCATAGATAACACTTGGTCGAAGAATCATAAAAGAAGGTTGTATACATGGAAGAAGCCTGGAGATACTAGAAGGTATCAGGTAGATTATATAATGGTAAGAAAGGGATTTAAGAACCAGGTTTTAAATTGTAAGACATTTACAGGGGCAGATGTGGACTCTGACCACAATCTATTGGTTACGAACTGTAGATTAAAACTGAAGAAACTGCAAAAAGGTGGGAAATTGAGGAGATCGAACCTGGATAAACTGAAACAACCAGAGGTTGTAGAGAGCTTCAGGGAGACCATTAGGGAACGATTTACAAGAATGAGGGAAAGAAATGTAGGAGAAGAAGAATGGGTAGCTTTGAGAGACGAAGTAGTTAAGGCAGCAGAGAATCAAGTAGGTAAAAAGACGAGGGCTAGTAGAAATCCTTGGTTAACATAACAGATACTGAATTTAATTGATAAAAGGAGAAAATATAAAAATGCAGCAAACAAAGCAGGCAAAAAGGAATACAAACGTTTCAAAAATGAGATCGGCAGAACTGTAGAGCAAGTAGTAAAGGAAACAAAGGAAAAATTAGGTGTTGGTATTAAAATCCATGGAGAAGCAATAAAAACTTTGCGGTTCACCGATGAACTTGTAATTCTGTCACAGACAGCAAAGGACTTGGAAGAGCCATTGAACGGAATGGACAGTGTCTAGAAAGGAGGATATAAAATGAACATCAACAAAAGCAAAACGAGGATAATGGAATGTAGTCGAATTAAGTCGGGGGATGCTGAGGGAATTAGATTAGGAAATGAGACACTTAAATTAGTAAAGGAGTTTTGCTATTTGGGGACCAAAATAACTGATGATGGTCAAAGTGGAGAGGATACAAAATGTAGACTGGCAAAGGCAAGGAAAGCGTTTAAGAAGAAGAGAAATTTGTTATCATCGAGTATAGATTAAAGTGTCAGGAAGTCGTTTCTGAAAGTATTTGTATGGAGTGTAGCCATGTATGGAAGTGAGACATGGACGATAACTAGTTTGGACAAGAAGAGAATAGAAGCTTTCGAAATGTGGTGCTACAGAAGAATGCTGAAGATTAGATGGATATATCACATAACTAATGAGGAGGTATTGAATAGAATTGGGGAGAAGAGGAGTTTGTAGAACAACTTGACTAGAAGAAGAGATCGGTTGTTAGGATATCTTTTGAGGCATCAAGGGATCACCAATTTAGTATTGGAGGGCTGCGTGGAGGGTAAAAATCGTTGAGGGAGACCTAGAGATGAATAAACTCAACAGATTCAGAAGGATGTAGGTTGCAGTAGGTACTGGGAGATGAAGAAGCTTGCACAGGATAGAGTAGCATGGAGAGCTGCATCAAATCAGTCTCAGGACTAAAGACCACAACAACAAAGAATTGTTAAGAAAAACAGTTGGATAAGCAAATTTTGTGAAAAATGTTTTACAAATGGTAAAATGATAATACGAAATTAAATACTGATGTATATATAATGTTTTATGTGTTTGTGTAACAAATGTCACATTCATTCATAACACAGCTAGCTTACATGTGAGGGCATATTTCCTTGAGGCTGTCTCCTTGAAGGATTGCTGAAGTGCATCTGGCACACATTTCATGAAATAGCGTTACATTTACTTTTCTTTAATGCATTGTTAGTAAAATTGTTAAATTATTGAAAATAACATTAATACTTTGGGCATTGTGTGCAAGATGGCATAAGGTTACTGTATGAGTGTCAGTAATTAGCATTGTGTTACATTATTACATTGTAAGTGATTATTTGCAACAACAAAAGTTGTGAACCTCTGCTCTCTTCCTGAGGGAACATTAATTTATTGGTAGGAAAAGTGTGTCATTCAATCACCAAATCACTGAAGCCATTATGACTTTTGACTGCTATGTTTTTTCCTTTTTGTTTCCATATCTGGAATAAGTTTTCTTTGGGAGAAATTCACAATAGGCTTACCATAACGTATACAATACCTATAAGGTACTCCTTTGGCCTGTCTTTTCAGTTTTTTGGAATGCCTTCTCACTGAGTGAGGAGTGTGTCTGTTAGATATTAGCAGACAATGTGGCTAATGATCAGTATATGAATTAAGTCCACATCAGAGTGCTACAAGAACTCCGTTTTTATGCTTGGTAAAAATCTGGATAAGTGTGACTAGGACTCGCGCATCGAGCGTTTCGTACAAACTTAATTATATTGTAGACAGTTCACTCTTCACGGGAATCGAGAATCTCTACGTTTTTTTGCTACTGGTAAGCTCTCAGTACAGGGAATTCATAGACTTTTGAAAATGACAAATACTTTTTCTCGTGTGATATAAATTACAGATTCTCAGTTTTCCAAGTCTTTTTCCTTTATCTGTGATGGAAACTGTGCTTCTCCATAAATTCGATGATTCTAGGCCAAAGGTAAGTACCCTGTAGTTTTGGTGAGTGAATCTGAGGGTATCGAAGTATGTGACATAAATGGCCGTAACTTTTGATTTAATTCACTTAAAAGCTTACATTTATTACATCATGTGGGGACTAGACCTTAGAAAGCAACATAAAATTTAACTTGATACATCTACATGTCCCCCCATGAACCATGGACCTTGCCGTTGGTGGGGAGGCTTGCGTGCCTCAGCGATACAGATGGCCGTACCGTAGGTGCAACCACAACGGAGGGGTATCTGTTGAGAGGCCAGACAAACATGTGGTTCCTGAAGAGGGGCAGCAGCCTTTTCAGTAGTTGCAGGGGCAACAGTCTGGATTATTGACTGATCTGGCCTTGTAACATTAACCAAAATGGCCTTGCTGTGCTGGTACTGCGAACGACTGAAAGCAAGGGGAAACTACAGCCGTAATTTTTCCCGAGGACATGCAGCTCTACTGTATGATTAAATGATGATGGCGTCCTCTTTGGTAAAATATTCCGGAGGTAAAATAGTCCCCCATTCGGATCTCCGGGCGGGGACTACTCAAGAGGACGTCGTTATCAGGAGAAAGAAAACTGGCGTTCTACGGATCGGAGCGTGGAATGTCAGATCACTTAATCGGGCAGGTAGGTTAGAAAATTTAAAAAGGGAGATGGATAGGTTAAAGTTAGATATAGTGGGAATTAGTGAAGTTCGATTGCAGGAGGAACAAGACTTTTGGTCAGGTGATTACAGGGCTATAAATACAAAATCAAATAGGGGTAATGCAGGAGTAGGTTTAATAATGAATAAAAAATAGGAGTGCGGGTTAGCTACTACAAACAGCATAGTGAACGCATTATTGTGGCCAAGATAGACACAAAGCCCATGCCTACTACAGTAGCACAAGTTTATATGCCAACTAGCTCTGCAGATGATGAAGAAATAGATGAAATGTATGACGAGATAAAAGAAATTATTCAGGTAGTGAAGGGAGACGAAAATTTAATAGTGATGGGTGACTGGAATTCGTCAGTAGGAAAAGGGAGAGAAGGAAACATAGTAGGTGAATATGGATTGGGGGGAAGGAATGAAAGAGGAAGCCGCCTTGCAGAATTTTGCACAGAGCATAACTTAATCATAGCTAACACTTGGTTCAAGAATCACGAAAGGAGGCTGTATACATGGAAGAAGCCTGGAGATACTGACAGGTTTCAGATAGATTATATAATGGTAAGACAGAGATTTAGGAACCAGGTTTTAAATTGTAAGACATTTCCTGGGGCAGATGTAGATTCTGACCACAATCTATTGGTTATGAACTGTAGACTGAAACTGAAGAAACTGCAAAAAGGTGGGAATTTAAGGAGATGGGACCTGGATAAACTGAAAGAACCAGAGGTTGTAGAGTATTTCAGGGAGAGCATTAGGGAACAATTGACAGGAATGGGGGAAAGAAATACAGTAGAAGAAGAATGGGTAGCTTTGAGGGATGAAGTAGTGAAGGCAGCAGAGGATCAAGTAGGTAAAAAGAAGAGGGCTAGTAGAAATCCTTGGGCAACGAAAGAAATATTGAATTTAATTGATAAAAGGAGAAAATATAAAAATGCAGTAAATGAAGCAGGCAAGAAGGAATACAAACGTCTCAAAAATGAAATCGACAGAAAGTGCAAAATGGCTAAGCAGGGATGGCTAGAGGACAAATGTAAGGATGTAGAGGCTTGTCTCACTAGGGGTAAGATAAATACTGCCTACAGGAAAATTAAAGAGACCTTTGGAGAGAAGAGAACCACTTGTATGAATATCAAGAGCTCAGATGGCAACCCAGTTCTAAGCAAAGAAGGGAAAGCAGAAAGGTGGAAGGAGTATATAGAGGGTTTATACAAGGGCGATGTACTTGAGGACAATATTATGGAAATAGAAGAGGATGTAGATGAAGATGAAATGGGAGATAAGATACTGCGTGAAGAGTTTGACAGAGCACTGAAAGACCTGAGTCAAAACAAGGCCCCGGGAGTAGACGACATTCCATTAGAACGACTGATGGCCTCAGGAGAGCCAGTCATGACAAAACTCTACCATCTGGTGAGCACGATGTATGAGACAGGCGAAATACCCTCAGACTTTAAGAAGAATATAATAATTCCAATCCCAAAGAAAGCAGGTGTTGACAGATGCGAAAATTACCGAACTATCAGTTTAATAAGTCACAGCTGCAAAATACTAACGCGAATTCTTTACCGACGAATGGAAAAACTGGTAGAAGCCGACCTCGGGGAAGATCAGTTTGGATTCCGTAGAAATGTTGGAACACGTGAGGCAATACTGACCTTACGACTTATCTTGGAAGAAAGATTAAGAAAAGGCAAACCTACGTTTCTAGCATTTGTAGACTTAGAGAAAGCTTTTGACAATGTTGACTGGAATACTCTCTTTCAAATTCTGAAGGTGGCAGGGGTAAAGTACAGGGAGCGAAAGGCTATTTACAATTTGTACAGAAACCAGCTGGCAGTTATAAGAGTCGAGCGGCATGAAAGGGAAGCAGTGGTTGGGAAAGGAGTGAGACAGGGTTGTAGCCTCTCCCCGATGTTATTCAATCTGTATATTGAGCAAGCAGTAAAGGAAACAAAAGAAAAATTCGGAGTAGGTATTAAAATTCATTGAGGTTCGCCGATGACATTGTAATTCTGTCAGAGACAGCAAAGGACTTGGAAGAGCAGTTGAACGGAATGGACAGTGTCTTGAAAGGAGGATATAAGATGAACATCAACAAAAGCAAAACGAGGATAATGGAATGTAGTCAAATTAAGTCGGGTGATGCTGAGGGAATTAGATTAGGAAATGAGACACTTAAAGTAGTAAAGGAGTTTTGCTATTTAGGGAGTAAAATAACCGATGATGGTCGAAGTAGAGAGGATATAAAATGTAGACTGGCAATGGCAAGGAAAGCGTTTCTCAAGAAGAGAAATTTGTTAACATCGAATATAGATTTAAGCATCAGGAAGTCGTTTCTGAAAGTATTTGTATGGAGTGTAGCCATGTATGGAAGTGAGACATGGACGATAACTAGTTTGGACAAGAAGAGAATAGAAGCTTTCGAAATGTGGTGCTACAGAAGAATGCTGAAGATAAGGTGGGTAGATCACGTAACTAATGAGGAGGTATTGAATAGGATTGGGGAGAAGAGAAGTTTGTGGCACAACTTGACTAGAAGAAGGGATCGGTTGGTAGGACATGTTCTGAGGCATCGAGGGATCACAAATTTAGCATTGGAGGGCAGCTTGGAGGGTAAAAATCGTAGAGGGAGACCAAGAGATCAATACACTAAGCAGATTCAGAAGGATGTAGGTTGCAGTAGGTACTGGGAGATGAAGAAGCTTGCACAGGATAGAGTAGCATGGAGAGCTGCATCAAACCAGTCTCAGGACTGAAGACCACAACAACAACACATCTACATGTTACTGGGAAAAAGGTGTCTTAACAGACGAACAGACAGACACACAGTTGAATAGCAAATGGCAATTTTTTGTCATGTTTTATAATTACAGTGTCTCAATTTTCAAACTTTTTTCTTTATTTGTGCTGCGAAACCTTTCTTCTTGATAAAATTCATAACTCTAGGCTAAAAGGGAGTACCATTGAGTTTTGATGAGTGAGTTTCCGAGTATCAAAATATGTGACAAAAACGGCGTGTCTTTTCACTGTGTTGGCTTAGAAGCTTAAATATTTTGGATCTCCAAGCTAATGTAAACCTTAGTATGCGATACGTTTACCTATTCCTAAGTAAAAGGCGTTTTTAGCCGTTGGATAGACAGAGAGACAGATGGACCATCGAGTAATACTATAAGGATTCCACTTTTACCGATTGTCGTACGAAACCCTAAATGTTGTGCAATTTATGGATGAGGGGACTGTTAGCACCTTCCGCAGTATAAAATGGTGTCAGATGAATTGTAGGCTTGGATACAACAAATCGGTGCACCTCAAGTTACATCAAGAATGGTTCCTAGAGGTAGACAAGAATGTGTTCCTTGTCTGTACATACAATACGAGATGTAACTACACTGTGAAAGTACATTCGCGCAATATTCGCAACTACACTGTGGCTAGAAGCAAGCTATATGCTGTATCTGGCAGTGCTGCATGAAAGACAGATACTTCAGATATTGTGGTGATGTTTTTTGACAAATAATTTGGTAACAGTTTGTAACAAATGGTTACTGTAATTTGTAGCCACGTTATAATTATGTTTGCTTAAATCCTATCGGGATACTATTATTTAATTAAGAAAAGTTTTTGGTTAACATTGAGTTTTGTGTGGCAAAATTTCATAACAAAGTGATTAAATACAAGTCTGATGGGTCACACTGGAATAGCACCTGATTAATTTGATTTGCTTAGGTTCTCGGCAGAAAAATAAATTTTACAACTTAAAAACAAGTAATCTCATTTCTTATTTCGAATTTTTATAATTTTGTTTGTTAACGAGAAAGCCACTAAATATGTTGTTTGTTTCATTTTGATATTGAAAATTAATGTTGTATACATTCAAAAATAATTTCATTAACTATTTCAAATTCAATTAAAAGAATTATTTTCAAAATAGGTCCCTTCAAGTCTGGTGATCGATTTCTATAGATAGTATTATATATTTTCAGAAGGGAAGTACTCAAGTTGACAATGAATTTTCACTCAGCAGTGGAGACTGCACTGACACGAAATTTCCTGGCAGATTATAACTGTGTCCCAGACAAGGACTAGGACTTGTTTTGACCTCCCTTGGAAAGTGGGAACTGATTCTGGCTACAACCTTCAGACTGTAGAAAAGCCACATCTCTATCTCTGCAATATCCTTTCTTCCATGAGTATTAGTCAGTAGATCTTAACGGCAGAATTATATCATTTCCATTTACGATCAGAGACTATTACACTGTGGTGGTGCCCTATCTTTGACTCAATGCAGCGGACACCATTAATTTCGGCAAATTCGGCTCTTTTGTATTACAACTTGCAGCACGCCGTTTCAAGGCATCGGCGCATTGAAGATTTATCGCAAACACGTCACTCTTATCATTAAAGTCACTGAATGACGCTTAAAAACACTTCTAGAGGAAGTACGTTAACTGAGATAATAACCATAAATATTACAATACAATAATGGATAAGGTCGTGGATTGCGGACACAGATTCGCATCCCGATCTGCACGAATACCGTTTTTTTCGTATTGGCGTTATTAACACTTTCTGACACTTTCTTGTGAATGTTAACACAAGTTTTTCTGCTATATACAATGTTATTCATATTTTCGTCTGATTACAAAACAAAGGATGAAATCAATATTTGGCTGCTTATTTGCGAATGTGTAGCGATTTCAGGGTCATATTCTTCCTTGCAGCAAATATTTCACCTTTTATTTCCGAATATGTAGCGATTTCAGAATATATGGTTAGGCAGGAACATAAGGGGAGAGCTTAAATTGCTACGAGTGAAACGAGGAGCAATAATATTAAAATTTTTTTCTTGTCACAAATATTTGACTCTTTTTTAAAGGACATCATCTTCGCCGTTGACTGTAGAAATTATTTATTTCACAATTGCAGTTTCGGCCTCTGGGCCATTTTCAAGTGATACTGCAAAAGATTTTGCTTTAATACATGGCAGACTTTAAAACGAAAGCCGGCCGCGGTGGTCGTGCGGTTCTAGGCGCTCCAGTCCGGAGCCGCGCTGCTGCTACGGTCGCAGGTTCGAGTCCTGCCTCGGGCATCGGTGTGTGTGATGTCCTTAGGTTAGTTAGGTTTAAGTAGTTCTAAGTTCTAGGGGACTGATGACCACAGCAGTTGAGTCCCATAGTGCTCAGAGCCATTTGAACCATTTTAAAACCAATGTTTACGTGTGCTCGTCTCGCAAGGTATGGGGGACAATTTCTTTGAAGTTTGGAAGGCAGGAGATGAGCCGGAAGTAAAGCTGTGAGGGTGGGTCGCAAGTGACGTTTCGAGAGCTAAGTTGGTAGGGCATTTGCCTGTGAAGGGCAAAGCTCCCACGTTAGAACCGCAGTCCGAAACACACTTTTAGTCTGCCAGAAAATTCCGTACTCAAGGTGAGTTTGTACTGGTTCCTGGCCCAGTTGTAAATACTGGCACTGTGTTTTAATGGGTAATTATGTCTTTTAAAAACCATAACTATTGTAAGAGTGAAGTGATAAATGCCGTTTCTAGAGAGAACGACCTCCTTAAAATTCCACTAAATGTTCTAGAATAGTACGATAGACCAAGTTAGAAACAGTGCAGACAGGTTTAGGCGGGGTTAACTGTTATTAAAAAAATCAAGTTTCAGTAAAAGCAGTTGCATGGTCATGCAGTTTAGTCGCAAGAACCACTAGCCTCTCAGAAAATAGGTGGTAAAAGTTAACGATACTCAGAAAAAGTAGAGTGAAGTAGCGTTACACTTGGAGTAGACGACAATCCATTAGAATTGTTGAGAGCCTGTGGAGAATGAACAAAGACAAAACTTTTCCACCCAGTATGGAAAATATATAATACTGGCGAAATACCCTCAAACTTCAAGAGTAAAGTAATAATCCAAGTTAGAAACAGTGCAGATGTTTAAAGATGTGAACGTTACTTATAATGAATAATAGGTCACGATTGCAGAATACTAACACAAACTACTTGTAGAAGAATGACATAACTGGTACAAGTCGATCTCAGGGAAGATTGGTTTGTGTTGTGAAGAGATGTGGTGACATGACAGGTAGCACTGACACAACGATTAAATTTATAAGACAGATTCACAAACCTACATTTACAGCATCTGTATTTTTTGACAATGTAACCAGATCAAACTCTTCGAAATTATATAGGCAGCAGGGACAAAATATGAGTAGCGATTGGTCACCTAAAACTTGTACAAAAATGAGACTGCAGTTTTAAGAGGTGAAGAACACGAAGGGGGTGCACTAGTTGAGAGGGTAGAGAGACAGTGCTGTAGCCTGTTCCCCATATTATTCAATATAGGTTTTATGGAAGCAGTCAAAGAAAGCCAACAAACACTTGGGAAAGGAATCAAAATTTGGGGGCAGAGAAATGAAAGCGCCGAGAGTTGTCGATGATACTGTAACTCTATCAGAGGCGTCAAAAGACTTGGAATATCAGTAATACGGAATGGATAGTCTGTTGAAAAAGAGGTTACAAGATGAATATCCACCAAAGTAAAACGCTGGTAGTGGTACGAAGTCGAATTAAATCAAACGAGGATCAGTGAGTTAAGATTAATAAAGGGGACAGAAGAAGCGGTAGTTGATTTTGATATTTGGACAGCAAAGTAGCTGACGATGTCCGGAAGAGAAAAGAGAAAACGCAGACCGACTGAAAGAGAAAAATTTTTAACATCTAATTTATATTTGAACATTAGTAAGTCTTTCCTGAGAGTATTTGTTTGGAACAGAAAAGAAAATTTTGTAATGTGGTGCTACAGAAGTATGCTGAGTAGATGTGTACGTCGACCGAGTAATGTAGAGGTACTGAATCTAATCTGAGCAACAGACTGAATAGGTTGATAAGATACACCCTAAAGCATCAATAAACACTTGAAGGGTAGTGTGAGACATAAAAAGTGTAGAGGGAGTCCAAAGCTTGACTACAGTAAATAGGTTATAGTGGATGTAAATCTAAACTGTTGTGCAGAGATGAAGAGAACTGCACTGGACAAACTAACGTGGAGAGCTACTTCAGTCAAGTTTTAGACGGAAGACTCAAACAACAGAAAACAACATTAATCTACATACACGTATATTATGTAAATATACAGCGAAAGAGGGAAGTAAAGAAACAAGAAAATAATCCCAATCATAGGTCCAGAAGCCAATGATTTTGCCGATACGAGTGTTATAATGGAGAGCATGAACATCTTACAACAGAATCGCCGAGGATCTAAATTGCACATATGTACTTGAGGACAAACACTTTAAAGCAGGTGTTCCGCATGACCGCAGTTCATGTGTAGCCAAGCGTCAGGATGTCTCCTCATTGATGTCAGTACACCTTCAAAAATCGCAGGCGTGTTCCGAATGCACTGACAGTTACTCACAATGTATTCCCGTAGCTAATCGACACTGTCAACACGGCTGGAATACGATACACTAAAGCTTTTAAATATTCCCACACAAAAAATTCAAAGGGTGTAAGTCGGGGGACGTCGGAGGACGTCGGAGGCCATGGCTTTTGGCGACCCGCGATCGATACATCTGTTGCCGAAGGTACGTATTCTCAAACAGCCACATGAAAGCATACCAGCCTACCACCATGCATGTACCACATACACGTCCCTTCACCATAAGGAACATAATCCAAATAACTGATAAACTTGTGTTGCAGGAAACGAAGGTACACCCCTCTAGTATGACGGAATACGTCGAATCTGGGAAACCATTAGTTTCTGGGCCTATGTGTTGTAGGATTATTTTTTGCTTCATTGTCCTCTACTAGAACCTTTTGTTAGTACCTGTAATAGTGAAATAACCTACATAAAGGACATCTACAACAAATACCCAATAAGAAATTCATACCCATTTAGAGGGTAGAACCACGTAACAGCGACGCTTTTTTGTTTGTTTATCGCGAAGCAAGTCTGGAGGTTCGATTCTTGTATCACCGTATTATTCCTTGTAGAAGCTGTTTTAATAGTTTGGAGGTTTGATTCTTGTACCTGCATAGTACTCTAAGTATGCTGGAAGCTGTTCTAGTAGTACTCAAGCAGATGGGATACAGCCACCCTCAGAGTTCATCTCTTACACAAATAGACGGCAGTTCATTCAAGAACCTGATCAGGGCTGCTAAACCCTGATTCAGATGATGCTGCTCTCCAGGGTGCTACTGCATTACCGGTGAATTCGCATTCGCTTGAACGTGCCTGAATCACGTTTGAACTAGTTCCTGATATAGATGCCGGACTATTCTATAGCCAATCCAGGTTATGCTCACTCCAGAAGAAATCAGCAGTAAGTTGGAACCTCATTTTTATTTACAATGGATAATGTGATTTTTGCGGTAAAAGGTAGTAAGAATCTAGTTCGATTTTTTTCTGTCAAGAAAGATTCCAGCAGTTCCTATGTCCCCTGCTTAGAAAGCACCCAAATCAATAACTTTCTACGCCACTCCTCCTGTTTGTTGCATTTTTATATAATTTTTCCATTTAACAGATCCCATATACGAGTAGTTAGTTCTGCACATGT
The DNA here is from genome assembly GCF_023864275.1 of Schistocerca cancellata. Classification (NCBI taxonomy): domain Eukaryota; kingdom Metazoa; phylum Arthropoda; class Insecta; order Orthoptera; family Acrididae; genus Schistocerca; species Schistocerca cancellata. Next base: position 803,191,286 of record NC_064627.1, on the reverse strand, counting down.
TCGATAGTAAACCTTGCTGCTGCTGATCTATCACGTTGTTATGATACAAAGCCTCCAGGTTTTGCAGAAGAGGTCGGGCGTTCTTTCAGCTCATGGAGACTCTTCTTCTCTTAATCATTGCTGCGTCATCCACATCTCATCCATATGTCTGTGTTGAGCTTGTGCCTATACAGGGTGTTACAAAAAGGTACGGCATAACTTTCAGGAAACATTCCTTACACACAAAGAAAGAAAATATGTGGACATGTGTTCGGAAACGCTTACTTTCCATGTTAGAGCTCATTTTATTACTTCTCTTCAAATCACATTAATCATGGAGTGGAAACACACAGCAACAGAACGTACCAGCGTGACTTCAAACACTTTGTTACAAGAAATGTTAAAAATGTCCTCCGTTAGCGAGGATACATGCATCCACCCTCCGTCGCATGGAATCCCTAATGCGCTGATGCAGCCCAGGAGAATGGCGTATTGTATCACAGCCGTCCACAATACGAGCACGAAGAGTCTCTACATTTGGTACCGGAGTTGCGTAGACAAAAGCTTTTAAGTGCCCCCATAAATGAAAGTCAAGAGGGTTGAGATCAGGAGAGCGTGGAGGCCATGGAATTGGTCCGTCCGCCTCTACCAATCCATCGGTCACCGAATCTGTTGTTGAGAAGCGTACGAACACTTCCACTGAAATGTGCAGGAGCTCCATCGTGCATGAAACACATGTTGTGTCGTACTTACAAAGGCACATGTTGTAGCAGCACAGGTAGAGTATCCCGTATGAAATCATGATAACGTGTTGCATTGAGCGTAGGTGGAAGAACATGGGGCCCAATCAAGACATCACCAACAATCCCTGCCCAAACGTTCACAGAAAATCTGTGTTGATGACGTGATTGCACAACTGCGTGCGGATTCTCGTCAGCCCACACATGTCGACTGTGAAAATTTACAATTTGATCACGTTGGAATGAAGCCTCATCCGTAAAGAGAACATTTGCACTGAAATGAGGATTGACACATTGTTTGCTGAACCATTTGCAGAAGTGTACTCGTGGAGGCCAATCAGCTGCTGATAGTGCCTGCACACGCTATACATGGTACGGAAACAACTGGTTCTCCCGTAGCACTCTCCATACAGTGACGTGGTCAACGTTACCTTGTACAGCAGCAACTTCTCTGACGCTGACATTAGGGTTATCGTCAACTGCAGGAAGAATTACCTCGTCCATTGCAGGTGTCCTCGTCGTTCTAGGTCTTCCCCAGTCGCGAGTCATAGGCTGGAAAGTTCCGTGCTCCCTAAGACGCCGATCAATTGCTTCGAACGTCTTCCTGTCGGGACACCTTCGTTCTGGAAATCTGTCTCGATACAAACGTACCGCGCCACGGCTATTCCCCCGTGCTAATACATACATCAAATGGGCATCTGCCAACTCCGCATTTGTAAACATTGCACTGAATGCAAAACCACGTTCGTGATGAACACTAACCTGTTGATGCTACGTACTGATGTGCTTGACGCTAGTACTGTAGAGCAATGAGTCGCATGTCAACACAAGCACCAAAGTCAACATTACCTTCCTTCAATTGGGCCTACTGGCGGTGAATCGAGGAAGTACAGTACATACTGACGAAACTAAAATGAGCTCTAATATGGAAATTAAGCGTTTCTGGACACATGTCCACATAACATCTTTTCTTTATTTGTGTGTGAGGAATGTTTCCTGAAAGTTTGACCGTACCTTTTTGTAACACCCTGTATAACCAGAGCTTTGAACTTTTCGAATGGCTACTTCAGTTGTCAGATTGATAGACTGAAAAACATTGAAAAGTGCGCGGCCCACTGGTCTGGGTGGCACTAAACCGAGCAAATCTGTCGTACTACAGGCTTAGAGAAATCCAAGACGGCTTGAGTGAGTGACACATATTTGGATGACGTAGGCAGGAGTCATTTTTGGATGACGTAGGAAGGAGTAACATGACATTTTTCCAGGGGGGGAAGGCGAAGAGCTGGCACATCTTCGTGAATGTCCACTAGTACGTGTCTGGATACTTTTGAACAGATAGTGAATGTAGGTATGTACTGTCTTATGCTGATTATGGCGTTGTTGCTGTTCGCAGTGTTCAATAGCCTTTGTGATATCTGAGGTTATAGATGTATGAAGAGTGGGCTTTTGTAAGTGTCAATGACGAGTTGTTGAGTAGGTGTCGGCTTTCAACGGTCGCATCCGGTTGGACACCCAAGAGCCCTGGAAACAATAATTTCTCTGTTAGATTGATTCACTGCCAATACAGACAAACAAATCTTTGAATGATATTCGCGTTTGTTTTCCGACACGAGAGCGTAGAGCTCTTTGGAGCTCTGTTTTTCACATTGTCTCTACTCACCCCGTTTTGTGGTATCAGTTATTGAACTATTGAGATGGGAGGTGGGTAAAATACAGGAGATAGTCATCATAAACCAAGGTTGGTAGGAAAGGGTAAGTGGTAGATTGGATCGTTACAATTGCAGTGGGAGAAAATGAAACCTCGGATGGTGCCGGTCACCTACGTCAAGCTGGAGGGTCGGCAGGAGGAAATGAGCACCGGCGGTGGAATGAAAGTGCAGGTCCACCGTTGACGTGTCTGGAAAGCGCGTTATGTCCACAGGAACGTTCCTTGTCGCTGCGCAGCTGAAGAGCACGACTCGCCGAGCGGAAGTTGTACTCGATGAATATTGCAGAAACCGATACACGGCGTCGGTACATCGTTCGATTTTAACGCTACGCGATGAAAAATTCAGCAGGCCGTAGGTAAGAGGCAAGGGGTGCGCGTGCATAATGCATGGCCAGCGCACCTGCCTCCCGGTGCAGCAGCCGTATTACTCACGGCGCTGCCCGCGATCCGCCTCACCTCCGCGCTGATTTAGAGGCCGCTGCAGTTACTGACACAGCTCGCGGTCGAAACCGTTCGCCGAGTCTTTGGACTGCTATGGAAACAACAGGCTACAGTAATTCATCATTAGCAAATAAGTTAGCCGGACAAAATATTAGTGACCCTGCAGTTACTCTTTTCTTTATTGTAATTTCATCCCCCCACTCCATATCGGCAGGAGGTGGGCTGTCAGTGGATATAATGTGCCGCTCTTTAGCCACATGTCAGTAATATTTTAAAAACACAGTATAAAAGCTGGGCCGGCCGCTGGTGGCCGAGCGGTTCTAGGCGCTTCAGTCTGGAACGGCGCGACCGCTACGGTCGCAGGTTCGAATCCTGCCTCGGGCATGGATGTGTGTGATGTCCTTAGGTTAGTTAGGTTTAAGTAGTTCTAAGTTCTAGGGGACTGATGACCTCCGATGTTAAGTCCCATAGTGCTCAGAGCCATTTGAACCATAAAAGCTGGGCACGGCGGTGGCCAAAAATAAACGTTTTGTACAATAAAAGGACAGATCATCAGTTGCATAAGTTAAAATATAACAAGTTGATTTCCTGATTAACTGAAATATAAACACATATGAATGGAAAATTGTGTCACACACGAATATATAAATTAAGGTGCATAAGGTGAAATGGAGAAGCCGATGTTGTGACTGATTAGAATAGCTTCGTAGAAGAGTGATGACAGAGTGGATGTAGACTGCCAGGGATAAGGGTGTTATGGGAACGTAGCATTTGAAAGTACTGCGTAGGAAGGGGTTTATGTGTGTGGATGTTTGGAGGAGGTATGGGAGAACAGTGGAGACAGATGCGGTTCCGAACCGAGACTTGGGAAGTGGGGGGAAAGGTTTAGAGGGGAAGGGAACCCTGACAAAGTGAAGGTGGTAGGGATCTATATCTGGTAGGATGCGTCTATATCAGGGCAGATTTCATGCTTGGGTAAGGAAAGGCGATTAAAGTTTCGTTGGCAGATGATGTAGAGGGTGTGGAGGTGTAGTGTTAGGGAATGTGGTAGCAGAGGCGTGACGGAGTACCCGGAAGTGACCTTGTAATGAAACTTCTACATTCACGTAGTGTGTTGTCGATGTCTGACGTCATTTATTAATGATTAATTAAAGATGCTTATGTGGGGACATTATCAAATCATTGTAAAAGTGCGTGGTGGTTATAACCAAACTTTCGTAAAGTGAGCCAGTGTAGGCGAAAAAAAAGTTTAACTGTGAGGGTTAGCCGTGCGGTCTTGGGCGCCTTGAAACGGTTCACGCGGCTCCCGCCGTCGGTGGCTCGAGTCCTCCCTCGGGCGTGGGCGTATGTCTTGTCTTTAGCATAAGTTAGTTCAAGTTACATTAATTAATGCGTAAGCCTAGGGAACGATGACCTCAGCAGTTTAGTCCCATAGAACATTACCACAAATTTCAATTTGCAATAATGTTCGCCGTATGGGTTGTTGTTGTTGTTGTGGTCTTCAGTCCTGAGGCTGGTTTGATGAAGATCTCCATGCTAATCTATCCTGTGCAAGCTGCTTCATCTGTGAGTAACTACTGCAACCTACATCCTTCTGAATCTGCTCATTGTATTCATCTCTTGGTCTCCCTCTGTGATTTTTACCCTCCACGCTTCCCTCCATAACTAAATTGGTGATCCCTTGAAGCCGCAGAACGTATCCTACTAACCGATCCCTTCTTCCAGTCGTGCCACAAATTCCTCTTCTCCCCGATTCTGTTCAGTACCTCCTCATTAGTTACGTGATTTACCCATCTAATCTTCAGCATTCTTCTGTAGCACCACATTTCGAAAGCTTCTGTTCTCTTCTTGTCCAAACTATTTATCGTCCATGTTTCACATTCATACATGGTACACTACATACAAATACTTTCAGAAACGACTTCCTGACACTTAAATCTATACTCGATGTTAACAAATTTCTCTTCTTCAGAAACGCTTTCCTTGCCATTGCCAGTCTACATTTTATATCCTCTCTACTTCGACCATCATCAGTTATTTTGCTCCCCGAATAGCAAAACTCATCTACTACTTTAAGTGTCTCATTTCCTAATTCCCTTAGCCTCACCTGATTTAATTAGACTACATTCCATTATCCTCATTTTGCTTTCGTTGATGTTGATCTTCATCTTGATGTTGATTTTTCGGCAGAGATCTCCTCTGCTATTGACAAGTGGTTGACACTCGTCTTAATGCCACTACCGTGCTCATATAGCCGCGACGCTCTCAATGGCGTTACTGATGCTTAGTCCCGCGTCATATATGGCAATGTTTCGGTGGCGCGACCGCTGCGCCCGTTTCAACTCCCCAATTGCAGGATCCTACGCTGTAATCACCTGCAGTGCACCATCTTTGATGGTGTTTCCGATACTTTGATCTCCATTGCTTCATGTATTACACTATCCCAGATGCTGTTGATCCGTTTAGCAATAGAAGCATTGTAGAATGCAATTCGGTGTCCCTTTTACAGTGCATGCTCCGCCGTGGCTGATTTTTCGGGATAACGTCGGCGGAAACACCTTTCATATTCTTTGCGACGCTATTAAACCGTGCGGGCAGTCTGGTCGACATAAAACTGCCCACACCCCTCAAGATATTTTGTATATTCCAGGCGTTCTGAAGCCTACACAATCTTCATTAATTGCCGGATCTTTGCTAGTGGCCGGAAGACTGTATTGACTTAATATTTCTACAGGAGCCGGATAATCTTTCCTGTTACTGAACCAGAAAACGGTAAAAAAGCAATCTCTTTCCTGTCTTCTTCGGAGGTCTTCTGCTTTAGCGGGCTTAGATGAAACTATCTATATCCGAATCCCGCTCCAGCTACTGCCGGGTCTGGGTGCTGACGAGTCCTCTCCATTTGGCTCGGTCCTCCCACCACTTTTCTTCCTCCACTTGCTGCCAGGTCACACCTCTCCTTTCAACAGATATTCTCACTCCCATTTTCCACCGTGTTCTTGGGCGCCCTCTAGGTCGTTTCCCATCCATCTTTAGTTCTTCCATAATTTTGGGGAGTCTCTGCCCATGCATCCTCTTAACATGCCCATACCATCTTAATCTCTTTCTTTCAATTTCTTCTCTCATACTTTCTTGTTTGAGGTCCTTTCTAATCTCTACATTCCTTACTTTGTCCATTCTTGTTTTTCCCTTAACCGCTCTGAGAAATTTCATTTCCCCTGCTTGCAGTCTGTTCCAGTCCCTTTCTTTCATTGTCCATGTTTCTCCACCATAGGTGACAATAGGGAAGTAATGAAACAGCTTGCGAAATTTGTTTTTTCTTGTAACCGTTTCCTTCTACAAGATTTCGGCAACTGAGACGGTTTTAGATTGATGTACAAAGGCCCTCATAGCCCATCAGGTTAGCCGAGAGCGCTAATGCGCTGCTTCCTGGACTCGGTTAGGCGCGCCGGCCCCGGATGGAATCCGGCCGCCGGATTAACGACGAGGACCGATGTGCCGGTCAGCCTGGATATGGTTTTCACGCGGTTTTCCACATCCCTCTAGGTGAGTACCGCGCTGGTCCCCACGTCCCGCCTCAGTAACACTACTCACAGACATTTGAAACACATCCGCACTTTTCCATGATTTACACTAGACGCAGACAGATGGGGTACTCTGATTCCGTCCTGGGGGGTATAGGGCAGGAAGGAAATCCGGCCACCCCTTCACCTTAACATGCCAAATCCGATTTAACCACGCCAACCCCGCGCAACATGCGGGACAAAGGCGCAAGCGATAGATAGATAGGTAGTACAAAGGTCCTCATAGCAGACCGTTTCTGTGCTGTGGGGTGGTAGCTGGTGGCATGCAGATACAGGTCTGTGTAGGTGGACTTGCGGTGATCGCTGTGGTCGAGACACCCGTTGGGTTTCCGGCTGACAAGGACGTCCAGGAAAGTCAGGGAACGGTCCTTCTCTAATTCAATCGAGTATTTTATGGGGTTGTGGATCTTGCTGATGTGTTCCAGGAACTCGAGGTTTTCATGTCCATGAGGCCACATGACGACGTAGCGACGAAAACAACTAGGCTCTGCAGGAGCCGCGTCCCAGGAGATGTCCTCAAAATGTTCCATAGAGCGGTTCGGTACAGTTGCAGCTAATGGGCTGGTTGAAATATTCTCCACCATGTAAAAACACGCGACAACATCAGGCTATGTTTAAAGAAATCCACGATGGCGTGGTGAAAATGCCGGAACAGCAAGTCTATAGAGTCTCTTGGGCGCAAAAGCAAATAAGGAAACCACATTAAAACTAACCGTAATATCCCCTTCACCAAGATATAGACGTTTAATTCGATGCATGAGCTGTATCACGACAGCTGCACGTTCCACTGTTTACCGTTGTTTCAGTCAGCAGTAGAGCAACCTCTGGTGCAGTTCCAGGCTCTCGTGGATGCACATGGTCGTCCCACTGAGCAAAGTTTCTAACCTGAAATGTAAATATGGTACACAGTTAACAAATGTCGCCCTCTCACGTGGAAATTAAAAAGTGTATTTCAATGGCTTATTCGTCACTTCTCTTCCGCATGTCCGTACAAGTATTTCCACGCAATGTAATTGTCCTACGATTACTTGTCGGTCGTCGGGGCCCTCTCAAGTAGCGAAAGTTTAACCATGACCACTCTGTATATTGTGATTAGTAACTGACAACTGTTTCATTGATATACATTTAAGGATTTAAAACAATAATAGAGTCTGAGCCCTTTCTGAAGGTACTACATTTTATTATTACGAAAAAAGTAGTATTTTGTCTAAGAAATGAGCACGCCATAAGGTCTGAGATTGGCGAAGCTTTTCCCTTTGTCGATCCGTTTTGGGAATAGGGTTGGCAGATGTACAGGTGTGCCTTTCTGTTTCCGTTTTGTGAACGCCTTACACGTGGAACTGCGACGTTACCCAATCTCGTGGACAGCATAGGAATAGGGTTGTCAGATGTATAGGAGTGCCTTGTTGTTTCTGTTTTGTGAACGCCTTATACGTGGAATTGCTGCGTTACGCAACGGTTTCCTGCTGAGCAGTTGCTCTCTAATCAGCAGTCCATACGAGAAAACCAGTTGCGACTTTACCTAGTGTTACTCGTACCTTAGGTAATTGGACTACTTACGGTTCTGTTTAAAAGAAATAGTTCGGTGAGTCGCCCACGTCTGCTTTCATCCCCAGCAGCTGACTGGCTGCAAATAATGATCTGTAATTGTGATCCTGCAGTCAAATAGTCTGTGTATTGGCTAGAACTACGAATTAAAAAAGTACATAGGAATGTTAAATGAAAGATAAATGAGTAATTAATAAAATGGTCTACTCTAACGTCTGTAACTGATGTAGACCACACCAGAGGACTATGTTGAATAACCTTTATTCCTGAAAGTATATCCCAACTAAACAGAAAGTAGTCCTATGACGTCCACTTTAGATATAGGTAGAAAATAACCTTATCAAATGCAGAAAACCTGCGTTGAGAGCGTTAGGAGAATGGTAGCAGAATCCCCAAACTAAGTACTCATTCAAGATTCGCAAAAACTAAGTCAATTTCGTGATCACAATACACGAAATATTTACTAGCTCAAAATTTACAAATTAACACACAGAAGATAACAAGTAGAGACTCATGCTCTCTCGATTCTCAATTCCACACAGTAATCGCAAAAAGTAAAGTGTATTGTAGCGGCCGTTCACCATCTAAAATCAGTCGCCTACACGACCGAATAACTCACGTAATCTCAGGTAGGTCTACCTTCTTCCAGAACAAACGTAAACGTGTCTCAGAGTTGAAGTCTCGTAGCGGAAATTCACCGCCCAGAATCTATCATCTACACGATGAAATACCACATGACACCACAGGAAAGTCTTCCTTATCGAAGAACTCTACAAGTGACCACCTCCTTCAAGGTCTCACGTAATGGTGCCCTCAAAAGTTTTTGTAGCGGCCGCTCACCGCCGAGAATGTACCACCTGCAGAATCAAATACTACGTGGTAGCAAAGACAGATTTGCCCTCTTCAAGCACAAATGTGAATGCTACCACCCCAAAAGTCCCAGTCCTCAGCAGTGTTCTGCCACTGTCTGTTTCTCCACAAAAAATACATCGTTCTTAAATTCTCCAGACATTACTTTGCTCAACTTGACCACTTTCCACACAACACTAATTTTGTTAAACAATGCCTAAATAAAGAAATATTTATAAACATTCAGTCACATTCAGATCATTCCCAATAATTACTAATAAAGGTTTGTTCATAAATATAAAAACTATTATTCTTGCACAAGTTCACTCACATTAAATGGCATTATTGTTGGATATTGTTTACACAATTATTTTCATCTGCTTGATAGAAGCGTCTTTTGGTTCTATTTTCAATGTTGGTGTCAGCTAATACATATGATCGACTACTTTTAAATTACTATGTTTTTTTAATAGCACTTGTAATCAACATTGAAATGGAGTTACTGACAAAAATAGTAGCGTATTTATTAAATAAATGCAAAAGTATGACATGATATGAGGTATTTATGCTGCATTCATCTGCTGTGTTATTGTAGAGAATACGATGTTCTGACGAACATTTCATAATGAAAAGATATAGAAAACGTAATAAATCAAGAAATAAAGTAGGTACAGATACGTAGCTTTCAACGATGCAATGCTATCACCTGAGATATCATTTGTTGAAATCGTATGAAGTGCTTAAAAGACGTTGTGAAAATTTTTAGTAACTGTAAAACATAACTTCTGTAGTTTTAAAGACATTGAAAATTTTTTTTGCTCATTAGATGCACCTCATTCTTCTGAGATTGCAAATCTTTTCAGATTTGCTTTATTATTTGACTGTGATTTATTGTCAATTTTCTAAGACTCTAAGAAGCCATATTTCAGTTTGTCTGACACTCCGCCTGGCTGCTCCATCGCCAGCCATTGAGATAACCGATTGCGGAATCGTAAAGCAGCTACAATCGCTTAGTAGCGGAAAGGCTTCAGGACCAGATGAGATACCTACAAGATTCTATAAAGATTTTGCGAAATAAATTGCTCCCCTTCTAGCAGTAATTTATCATAGATCGCTTGAGCAACGAAAGGTACCTGACTGCAAAAACGCCCAGGTCATTCCCGTTTTTAAGAAAGGTCGTAAAACAGATCCACGCTATTATAAAGCTATATCGTTGACGTCAGTCTGTTGTAGAATTATGGAACATGTTTTATGCTCAACAATTATCACGGTTTTGGAAAATGAACATCTCCTGTATAAAAATCAACATGGATTCCGCAAACAGAGATCCTACGAATCTCAGCTCCCTCTGTTCCTCCATGAGATCCACAGCGCAGTGGACAACGGCGCTCAGGTTGATGTCGTGTTCCTTGATTTCAGTAAGGCATTTCACACCGTCCCGCATTGCTGTTTAATGACAAAAATACGAGCTTACGGAATATCGGAGCACACCTGCTACTGGATTCAAGACTTTCTTGCAGATAGAACTCGTCGCTCTTAAGGGAACAAAGTCGACAGTTGTAAAGGTAATATGCGGAGTACCACAGGGAAGTGTGAGAAGACCGTTGCTGTTTGCAATACGTATATATAAATGATGTAGCAGAAGGCGTCGATGCTCTCTAAGGCTATTCGCGGATGATGCAGTTGTCTATACCAAAGTAGAACGCCAGAAGATAGTAAGAACCTGCAGAACGAGCTGCAGAAAATTTATGAATGGTGCAGACTCTGGCAGTTGACCCTGAACGTAAATAAATGTAACATACTGCGCATACATAGGAAAAGAAATCCACAACTATACAGCTACAGTATTGACGACAAACAGCTGGAGACAGCGTCTGCCGTATAAATGTCTAGGCGTAACTATCCAGAGCGATGTTAAGTGGAATGACCATATAAAACAGATAGTGGGAAAATCGGACACCAGACTCAGATTAATCGGAAGAATCGGAAGGAAATGTAACTCATCCACGAAAGAAGTGTCTTATAAGGCGCTTGTTTACCCGATTCTGGAGTATTGTTGACCTATTTGGGATCCCTATCAAGTAGGACTGATAGAGGAGATAGAGAAGATCCAACGAAGAGCGGCGCGCTTAGTCACGGGATCGTTTAGCTGGCGATAGAGCGTTACGGAGATGCTTATCAAACTCCACTGGCAGACGTTACAAGAGAGGCGTTGTGCATCACGGAGGGATTTACTACTGAAATTTAAGGACAGGACTTTTCAGGAGGAGTCGGACAACATATTACTTCCCCCAACATACATATCACGTATTGACCAAGAGCAGAAAATGCGGACAATTAGAGCCCATACAGAGGCTTATCGACAACCATTCTTCGCAAGCACTATTCGAGAGTGGAACAGGGTTGGAGGGGTTAGATAGTGGTACCGAGAGTACCCTCCACCGCACACCATTAGGTGGCCTGTGGCGTATGATGTAGATGTAGATGTTAAGTGATCGACCGTCGTCGAAGTTCCCCGTACCGGGATTTACCCACATGCGGCACTTCAGTGACGCCTCAGCGTCTGGGCTCGCCTGGGGCAGTTACTGCCGCTGGCCTGGCCATAGTGCTTTGGCCGAGATGGCTCGCTGTGCGCTCAGCCCATGGGCTCGCTACCTTCCTGCCATACAGACAAAGTTACCTTACTTCATACTGGTTCTAGACCGCCAAATAGCTCGCCTACATGCGCATAATGTTACAGAATGAAGTATACTGCAGATGGACTGAACTGTAGGGAATTAGTTGGCTAGGAGTGGTTGAGTGAGGTCGTGTACTGAAGTGTTCATCAAGCTGTTATTTATTTTGAGCCAGTTGTAACACCGAAAATGCAGGATGCATGGCACCTGCTACCGATATATAATTTTTTTGCTGAATTGTATGTAATAATTTGTAATTTAAATGCTCTCTTTTAATAAGTAAGGACATTGCTTCGCTGTATGTGTAAACTTAGGTAGAAGTCTGTTGACATTTCATTGTATTTATCTGTGTCTTACTGTGAAACTTATAAGCTCTGGGAAAAAGCCGAAGGAATTGCTATTTGCATCGATTATCAACGCTAATAGCAGTGCTTGTGTGTTGTTAAGTATTTGGGTAGGGAGTTGTTGCGCGGAGCGGTCAGAGAGAAGGAGACGGGTTCCAGCGCTTGTAGTTTGCGGATGTGTGGTGTTAACGCTCTCGCAGTAGAGAGTACCATTATCGGCGGCATCATGTACGCGCGCCCGCCAGATGTCTAGTAGCAGGAGTAAGGAAAGTGGACGGGCGGAAGAGGCTGTATTAATTACGATTGCCCGTTCCTGTAATTGGCCGTGCTCCGCAAGATGGTACTGTCTTCAACAACAGCAGCAGTTCCAGCAACACAGATTCGTCGCCAGCTCCGAGTTTCGTCGTATGCAGAGCACTGAAGTAAGATTGCTCATTGGTAGAAAGTATTAACGACTAACCCAGCAGCACAACTGAATGTGATCTGATTGATAAAATTTATTTAAATAATAATCAGTTAAACTCAGGGCGATTGTGTCCTCATTTTCCTCAGACATTTTTACAAAGCGGGATCCTTGGTCCTTGTTCCTTTTTTTCCTTATATGCTAAGAGTGTTATAAGAAACAAATTGAATAGTTACAGTCAGTTTAATAATGAATAATTTCACTTTCGATAATTTTCGCTTCAGTCTACTTTCAATTAACTGTTGTACAGCAGAGGCTTCAGTATATGAGTAAAGTAAAGCAATTTCATTTTTCAAGTTTGAGACTCAATCACTGGAAAAAATCTAAATCTAAAGAAATGCACAAATTAAGAGTGCGAAAGTTTTATTTATTTTACATATAGCTTGGAGCCCATGGCTGTTTGGTTTGGTGTGTATTCTATTATTTATTTCTGTTCAAGTCAGTAAAAAAAGGTTCAGTTCAGAAAATAATTTGAAATCCAATTTGCAAAATAAGTAACTGCAAAGTAAAAGTGCTTGCTTTTTTTCTAAATTCCTTTGATGACGTTACGTTGAGGTCACTGAAAATCGTTGTTCACGTAACGGAGTTCAATACTAACATACAGTTTAATTGCATATTTTCAAATCATTACTCGATTGTTTTTTTAAATTTAATGACAAACATAACGTAAGAATGACTTCTCAGTTTTCTTTAACATTACGTACTCATTTAAAATTAATGTCAAAAAACGTGACAACGTTCAGTTGCCACGTCAGTATTTAATAATACATGTTTTTCTTTCCCATCATCTCGTACAGGATTTTGGATGTAAATTATCCAAGTGGGCTGGCGACTATTAATTTATTCCTTTTCGTTCATTAGTGTAACTTTGCGATTCATGATCAGTGGTGCCCCTTTTCTGTCCAGTGTTGTTTCTGAGTGAATGCACAAAGTAACTTTCATTTTTCCAAATTACAACCCTGTTCGGTTTCATTACTTTAAAAATTTTAGTAAACTCTTCCATCAGAAGGGTCTGTTGTACACTGTACTCCTACGTATCGGTATTATTTCTTCGGAAAAGATAGCTTTATCCAGTTAGTAAAAATCCATTAGGCATACACGCGATCCATGATCATATTTTATATCGCAAGCAGGATAGGCCGATTAGCAAGGGAGGGGTTACACAGTTTCCATACAATTATGGGTTCAGATGAGAATTAGTTCTTCTGCATTAAAAAGTCATCTCATGTAAATTGTATCCGTGGAAGAAAAACTTTTCCGGGTTGAAATATTGTGTTGCAAGAATTACACAATATTACTCCAAAAATGCTTCTAAGAATTAGACATTATGGTGTCTGTCATCTATCTAAGTAAAGAATCAGTGGAATAATTTTCACACCATATCCTCAACTCACGTGTTTGGACAAGGCAGGCTACAGACAATTTATTTCATTATTGGTGTAAAGAAAAACCAGATTTGTGTTTGCAATATCTGCTCTTGGTTACCCATGTTAACAGTTAATTCTAACAAGCATTACTATCTTGTTTCAAGTGCCCATCATTACTTTGCCTAAATGCTATACTAAAAATATTATGCATTGAGCGAAAACTAACAACAGTGAATGCAATGTTCGTGCGGTTTATTAAAGTAAGAAAGAGGGAATATGCAACTTTGATGGATCGCTTAGTAACAGATTTTGCTTAAATTTCTGTTATTTAAATTTATTTACTAAAAGTCTCAAGAGTACAGTAATTTTAGTTTAATGACAGTTGTTAACTTCATTTTTTGTTTTCTAAGTATGAAAAGGAAGTCATTCACAATCTTGTTGGTTTCGTTCGGGTAAAGCAAACAATAATTATATTTATTAAAATATCAGATTATTAACTGTTCTAAGTTTAATAAACTGACTTACTTTCAAAATTCGTCCCTACAGGACTTGGCGACATGTATTACCAAGTAGAATAATTGATTTTCGTGAGGAAACTTCTCAAGATTGGTTATTATTGGTTCCTGGCTCAGAAGTTAGTTGGTTTGCAATAGTGATCAGAATGATAAGTGAGGGTAAGCAGTGAAGTGTATGCTTTGTTTCTGTATACAATCTGCTCCTACTTCGTCCACTGTTGCACAGCAGAATAGTAATTAAGTGTATGAATAAAATTTTGTTAGAACCGGATGGGACGAGAGTAAATGAAACACGTCCGCCGAGCACGCAAACCAATCTCAACATTCGGAATAACTGAAGTACAAACAGACAATGAGATTATTGCGTCATAGTGTGCTAGAGGTCCGTATGCAGGTTACGAAGAATATGGTACATCGTCTACCGTAGTAGTATACTATGCTGCCTGAGTATGTATGCATATAACAAGTTGGTTTCAGAATGCAACAGCCAACACAATGAGAGGTACCTGGCTGAAAATGTAACGATTCACAGACTCTAACTGCGTCGCCAGTAACATGGCGCGGGTGTTTGGTAAGGCTGTGGCCCGAACGTGGAAGTACTGGGGACCGTTCTGATAGTGCGGTTAGGTCAAGAAGACAAATTTCACTTTGTCGGTTCATTAGAGTCATGTCAGAGGTAGGGGGATCGCTAGCACAGCCTCCCAACACATTCTTTTCCACTGTGTAGTTACTCAGGTGGTCGTTCGCGTTGTAGCGTAATCTAAATGCAACTTGCGAACTTTTAATTACGTTATTACAATGAAATGAAAACCCTTAGCTACTTACAGACGTTGACATACGTCAACGGGGACAGATGAAAATGTGTGCCCCGACGTTGAGAACGGGGGTTTCGCGGGAGGCGTGCCAGAGATAAATCCCTGCAGTCGCACTGCCCTCTGTGTCCTCGATGGCTCAGATGGATAGCCGGCACGGTAACTCAGAGTGGTCGGTCAGACGGTTAGCTACCCTCTCTAATAAAAAAACTGAGTTAATGGATGAACGAAGAACTGAAATGGGTGTCTTGCGAAGTCCACCCCGAGCAGATAAAACGAACGAAAACGAACAAAATGAGATCTTTTTTTTTTTAAAAAAAAAAGATGGATAGAGCGTCTGCCATGTATGCAGGAGATCCAGGGTTCGAGTCCCGGTCGGGGCACACATTTTCATATTCTTATCTGTCCCCGTTGACGTATGTCAACGCCTGTAAGCAGCTAAGGGTCTTCATTTCACTGTAATTTCACTCTAACGAGCTGCATGGTCACCAGTGGTATCTGTTCTTTCGGACATGTTAGTATTTATACTTTAATTGCGTGTTCTAACAGCCTTTCGGTCTGTCGAACCTGACTCACTATGCTTTGTCTCTGATTTTCTCCCTGTTTCATTTTTGCTTTTACGCTGTTCATTTTCTTTTATACAATTCTGTCGTCCACTTTCGCAAAATTCAAGTGGAATTTTCTGTTACGTCAATCGGCTTCAATGAAATGGCAGAGTTTTTCAGCGATATCTTGCTGGTGGCGACCCAGATGTTATTTTGTTATCCCTTTTGTTCTTTATTCTTTTTGTTATTCAGTTTTAAAATCAGTTCTACGTCAATTGTATGTTCAAAGATCTTTTCTCTTGGATTAGCGTTGATAAATTACATTTCAGCAGATCAGCCTGTATCATTTAGTAATTATGTTTTTTGTGGTGTCACCGCCAGACACCACACTTGCTAGGTGGTAGCTTTAAATCGGCCGCGGTCCATTAGTACATGTCGGACCCGCGTGTCGCCACTGTCAGTGATCGCAGACCGAGCGCCACCACATGGCAGGTCTAGAGAGACGTACTAGGACTCACCCCAGTTGTACGACGACTTTGCTAGCGACTACACTGACGAAGCCTTTCTTTCATTTGCCGAGAGACAGTTAGAATAGCCTTCAGCTAAGTCCATGGCTACGACCTAGCAAGGCGCCATTAACCAATTCTAGAGAGAGTCTCACTTGTATCATCAAGAATGCTGTATACAAATGATGGATTAAAGTTAAGTATTACAGAAGCCACGTACTTTTCTTTATAGAAATCATTACGTATCCTGTTTCAGACATCACGCCAGCCGGCGTGTGTAACGCGTGCATTTCGGCTACTTCCGAGTGGCGTGGCTGTCTTGCTACGCCACAACAGTTGGCGACGAGCCAATAGAGTTTGTATTAATTTGCTTGTGTCATGGATTCGCCACAATCTCCAGATGTACTGTCCGAATTTTATCGCTTGCAGAATCAGCAGACGCAGGCGTCATTGGATGCCCTTGGACAGCTCGTCCAGGGTCAACGTGTACTGCACACCGATGCGGCCGCCGCCGCTTCATCGCTACCGCAGCCACAACACGCAGTTGCACCCCCGTTCCGTAATTTTCGTCCGGACGATGAAACATGGACGGAGTGGTCACGCCAATTTGGATTCCATCTCGCCGCCTACAGAATTCAAGGTAATGAGCGGCAGCCGTTTTTGCTTTCGTGTGTAGGTGTGTCCACCTACCGTGTGATTGTGAAATTGTTTCCCCGACGTGACGTAGCAACTCTATCCTACGAAGAAATTTTGTCGGCATTGGATGCATATTTCAAAGACACAGTCAATGTCGTTGCAAAAAGATATACGTTCTTTCGTACAAAACGTACGGCCGGTCAAACTAATCGGGAGTGGGTTGCAACATTGCAAGGCCTTACAAGGGATTGTGCTTTTGAGTGTGAATGTGGACTCCCTTATTCAGATACTATGGTGCGTGATGCAATAGCACAGAATGTTTCTGATGTTCGCATAAGGGAACAGATTTTGAAACTAGTCAATCCTCCCTTCAACAAGTGATGGACATATTGGATAGGCAAGACACACTTGACTTTGCTCAGGAATCCTTTGAAACTTCGCCAGCTGTGTGTCACATTAACCGGCCCGCCGGGCGCGCTGCACAGAACTGTAAACTGCCCTCGCGCACGTCCGCGCAGCCACGTGTCCCGCGAAAGCAAGCAAGAAATCATGCCCGCGGTGTGCAACTAGACATTCGCGTGAGAATTGCCCGTCACGCCAAGCTATTTGCTTTTTCTGTAATAAAAAAGGACATGTTCAAAGTGTTTGCCAGAAAAAGCTTAGATCGGACACTCACAACCATTCCAGGCCCTTTGCTTCGCGCCGGAATCGAACCAAGAACACTCAGGCTCGTGGACCTTCGCCCACGGACATTCATGTAGTTAATTCCACACCGTCCAGTGCTACTCTCTCTAACAGTGACTGTGATCGTCCCACAAACAGTGTGCGTCGACGTCGACGGAAATCCCGTCACGTCGCCAGTGCTTCTGTCCCAGAAACAGTTCACGTTGCACGAGACAGTCGCTCTTGTCGTCAGCAGGACAATAAACTTTTTGTAGATTTGGACTTTGCCGGACAAGTGATACCGTTCCAGCTCGATACCGGAGCTGCAGTTTCATTGCTCAATCACGCCACGTACAAACAACTGGGCGCACCTCCGTTGTGTGCCGCAAATGTTCAGCTCACTAGTTATTCAGGCCAGCATATCCCTGTGTTAGGACAGTGCAGCCTTCTTGCCACATACACGGGACAAACAAAACTTGTGTCATTTTACGTCCTTCGTTCTTCTTCTTCAGTGAACTTGTTTGGTTTAGATTTATTTCAGTTGTTTAACTTGTCTATCGTAAATCAGGTCCTATCAGTGAACCAGACTGTGCCTTCCGCCAGTGTTTCTCGTCTATGTGAAGAATTTGCAGACATTTTTGCGCCGGGCCTTGGTTGCGCTAAGAACTATGAAGCACATTTGGAACTGAAAGTAAATGCGCAACCTAAATTTTTCAGAGCGCGCAATGTTCCCCACGCATTGCGTGATGAGGTCACGAGAACATTACACGATTTGGAATCACAAGGTGTAATTGAACGTGTGCAGGCTTCTCTCTGGGCCTCACCCTTAGTAATTTTGCAAAAACCTTCCGGAAAATTGAGACTTTGCGTGGACTTCAAGGCAACAGTGAATCCACAACTTGTGACTGCAACTTTTCCTTTGCCCCGTCCGGAAGATCTTTTTGACAAACTGTGCCCAGGAAAATATTTTTCAAAGTTGGACCTAGCAGATGCGTACTTGCAAATACCGGTGGACGAAGAATCCCAGCGCGTATTGGTGGTTAACACACATCTTGGTTTGTACCGATTCAAAAGACTACCATTCGGGTGTGCATCCGCCCCGGCATTGTTTCAGCAATATCTACAAACTGTTTGTGCGTCGGTCCCTACTGCTGCAAACTATCTGGACGATATTGTGATCTCTGGAAAGACAGCAGCAGAACATTTATCCAACCTCCGAACGTTATTTCAGGTATTGCGACAAAATGGTCTTGGCTTGAGGAAGGACAAATGTGTGTTTTTTGCTCGTGACTTACCATATCTGGGACATGTAATCAATGCCCAAGGCATACATCCGAGTCCGGAGCACCTCCGTGCCATACAGGACTTGCCTTTGCCGCAGAATTTGAAGCAGCTACAGAGTGTGTTGGGCAAAATTAACTATTATCACCGTTATATCGCCCATGCCTCTTCCATTTCAGCTCCGCTTCATCGCTTACGCCGTAAAGGTGTTCCGTTCGTCTGGTCGACGGAATGCGAACGCGCCTTTCGACAGTTGAAATCGGCGTTGCTTTCAAATACTTGCCTTACGCCATTTGATCCCCAGAAACCCCTTTTGTTGATGGTAGATGCATCGGATTTCGGGATCGGTGCTGTGCTTGCGCACAAAGATGGTTCGCAAGATCGCCCTATTGCCTTTGCGTCCAAATTGCTCTCGTCAGCGCAAAGAAATTATTCCCAGATAGAGAAAGAAGCTTTGGCTCTCGTGTTTGGTGTTACAAAGTTTCATGATTTCTTGTATGGTCGTCACTCTACCATCATCACAGACCACAAACCTTTGACATCGCTTTTTCATCCGAACAAACCTGTACCTCCGCGTACAGCGCAGAAATTCATTCGCTGGTCTATTCTCCTCTCGCAGTACCGCTACGATATCTTGTATCGGTCCACTGCTAAGCACGGAAACGCCGATGCGTTGTCCCGTTTGCCTGTTGCTGAGGATAAAGCATTCGATTCTTCCGAACTTGCTTGTCTGTTCATTGATGCGGAAACCGATGACGTGGTCGAATCGTTTCCGATTGATTTTCGTCGTGTAGCTGCAGCCACAGCTGCAGGCCCTGCCCTTGCTACCGTTTTGCGTTTTGTTGCTACGCAATGGCCCTGGTCAAAGTTGCGGATCGAGGATCCGTTGGTTCGCAGATTTTTTGCTCACAAGGAGAGACTTTTTGTTCGACGTGGTGTTTTGTTGTTGCGTTCTGATAATAAGCAGTCTAGGGTCGTGGTCCCACGTTCGTTACAGTCCTCTGTCTTACAGCTTCTCCACCAAGGACATTGGGGTATAGTGCGAACGAAACAACTTGCTCGTCGGCACTGTACTTGGTTCGGAATCGATGCTGCGATTACGAATATGTGCTCTTCTTGCATGGCGTGTGCCGAACAACAATCCGCACCACCGCGGAAATTCTTTGCATGGCCAAAAGCCACTTCCCCTTGCCAACGCTTACACATAGATTTTGCTGGTCCATTCTGGAATGCTCGATGGTTGGTTTTGGTCGATTCCTTCAGTAATTTTCCTTTTGTTGTCCGGATGTCTTCCACGACGTCATCTGCCACCATCCAAGCGTTGTCTGCTCTCTTTTGCATTGAAGGTCTTCCACAGACTATTGTTTCCGACAATGGCCCACAATTCATGTCCGCAGAATTTCAGTCGTTCTGCAAGGCCAATGGTATTCAACATCTGATATCCGCGCCGTTTTCGCCTCAGTCCAACGGTGCCGCTGAACGATTGGTCCGGACTTTCAAGTCACAGATGTTGAAATTGAAAGAGTCGCATTCTCGGGAGGACGCGTTGTTGCTTTTTTTTGTCTTCGTATCGCTCTCAGCCCCGAGATGGTCACTCGCCAGCTGAGTTGCTCCACGGTCGTCCTCATCGAACCTTGATGTCTTTGCTGCATCCGCCGCATCAGGTTCCTGTGCAGCGGCAGACTCCTGCTTTTGCTCCAGGCGACGTTGTATTCTATCGAAACTATCGCGGTTCACGGCGTTGGCTCGCGGGGCGCATTCTTCGCTGCCTCGGCCGCGCGATGTATTTGGTTTTGGGGGCCTCTGGTGAGGTGCGTCGGCATCTCAATCAGCTGCGCCTATGTCGTCGCACGGGTTCTGCCGCTCCCCGTCTGCTTTCAGCGACGGTGCCGTCCGGTCAGCGCCCTGGGGACCCATCTACTGGCTCGCCTCATCCCCAGGTGTTACCGACGATGCCTTCCATTTTGCCCCATGGCGACGCGCCGCCGCCGCCGCCTGTTCTTCCGCCGGCGCCGCCCGCAGTGGACGCTTCGCTGCCGCCGCCAAGCGCCTCCCTGGGTCACGCGCCGCCGACCACTTCCCGTGACCAGCGGTCCTCCGCCATGGAACTCTTGCCCGCTCCGGACCACAGGGCGTCATTGCGCGTCGGATACCCCGACGCAATGGAGGTCGACCCTTCGGCCCCTCCTGTCTCTTAACGGGCGCATACGCCACATGTTGACGTGCACCCTGGACTAGGTTTTCAGGCGTTTCCTAGCTCCCCTCGGACCGAATGGCCGGGTGCGGGTGGCACAGCCTCGCCTGTTGTTAGGCTCCCCACCTCATCGCATACGTCAACTTGGGGCCCTCCCCACGGCGGGCGGAAGCCTTATAACACGACCGTTCGCCGATTTGCGGGGGAGGAATGTGGTGTCACCGCCAGACACCACACTTGCTAGGTGGTAGCTTTAAATCGGCCGCGGTCCATTAGTACATGTCGGACCCACGTGTCGCCACTGTCAGTGATCGCAGACCGAGCGCCACCACACGGCAGGTCTAGAGAGACGTACTAGGACTCACCCCAGTTGTACGACGACTTTGCTAGCGACTACACTGACGAAGCCTTTCTCTCATTTGCCGAGAGACAGTTAGAATAGCCTTCAGCTAAGTCCATGGCTACGACCTAGCAAGGCGCCATTAACCAATTCTAGAGAGAGTCTCACTTGTATCATCAAGAATGCTGTATACAAATGATGGATTAAAGTTAAGTATTACAGAAGCCACGTACTTTTCTTTATAGCATTCATTACGTATCCTGTTTCAGACATCACGCCAGCCGGCGTGTGTAACGCGTGCATTTTGGCTACTTCCGAGTGGCGTGGCTGTCTTGCTACGCCACAACATTTTTCACCCTTGCAAAAGTAAGTAACGAGTTATCTCATCCACAAATTGATGTGATATGGCCGCAATAATTTAGTAGATGCGTTATCCAACGTGGAAACAGAGTGCAGTCGCACGATAATGGCCGGCCGGTGTGGTCGAGCGGTTCTAGGCGCTTCAGTTTGGAACCGCGTGACCGCTACGGTCGAAGGTTCGAATCCTGCCTCGGGCATGGATGTGTGTGATGTCCTTAGGTTGGTTAGGTTTAAGTAGATCTAAGTTCTAGGGGACTGATGACCTCAGATGATAAGTCCCATAGTGCTCAGAACCATTTGAACCATCTTTTTCGCACGGTGGGCGCCCCCCGTTTCACTAGATCTGGGGTGGCAGGGATTAACACAAGATGTCTTGTCCGTCTGTTGGGACTTCGTAGGGAGGCTGACGTGTGACTGGTCTCAGCAAGAATGGGGTACAGTTCACACCAATATTTACAAAAGTGTCAGCTCCTCGCACCCTGTGTCACAAGCACGTGTTGACAGAGTGCAAGCTTCATTTCATCGTAGCCCCCCACAAGTTCATTCGTCGTGCATCACGCTAACTGCAAGAAGTGTGCTCAACTATCCGTGAAGTGATACGTTAGCATTTACGCCTTTTGCCGTACAAAGTACAAATGGTCGAAGCATTGCAGCTTAACGGTCGACCCAGCAGTAAGCATTCGCCTGTACTATGTTGGCCTCTTTAGATGCTGACTGTTAACAGAAAATGTGGCTGTTTTCAGATAAAGAAACGTTCCTCATTTCTAGACTTGTAAATCGCCACAACCTAAGAATTTGTAACTCCGAAAACTCACACAGCAATCTTGAACGCATACCTAATCCAAGTTTTCTTCACGGGAAACATTTCCTAACACCACAGATCAATGAGCCGCAGCCGTAAGGTGGACTGGTCGTCATGATCCTGTCGCATGGACCCCGCGCTCTCTCGACGTCACGCCGTCTATTTGCGGGGTTACGTCAAGAGCCACGTGTACACACGACCAGTCAATGACGTTGCTACCCTTCACGAATCGAGGAAGCAGCTGTTGATGCTGCAACACTGATCCGTACACTGATAGAACTTTAATATCGTCCTAAGTTCTACGAAATATCGAAATTCCGGCATGACAGAAAATAAAAACTTTCAGAGCTGCTAAACATTTTACTGCAAAACTACACTACTGGCCATTAAAATTGCTACACCAAGAAGAAATGCAGATGATAAACGGGTTTTCATTGGACAAATATATTATACTAGAACTGACAAGTGATTACATTTTCACGTAATTTGGGTGCATAGATCCTGAGGAAGCCGTACACAGAACAACCACCTCTGGCCGTAATAACGGCCTTGATACGCCTGGGCATTGAGTCAAACAGAGCTTAGATGGCGTGTACAGGTACAGCTGCAGCTTCAGCACGATACCACATTTCATCAAGTGTAGTGACTGGCGTATTGTGACGAGCCACCATTCACCAGACGTTTTCAATTGGTGAGAGATCTGGAGAATGTGCTGGTCACGGCATTTTCTGTGTCCAGAAAGGCCGATACAGGACCTGCAACATGTGGTCGTGCATTATCCTGCAGAAATGTAGGGTTTCGCAGGGATCGAATGGAGGGTAGAGCCACGGGTCGTAACACATCTGAAATGTAACGTCCACTGTTCAAAGTGCCGTCAATGCGAACAAGAGGTGACCGAGACGTGTAACCAATGGCACCCCATTCTATCACGCCGGGTGACACGCCAGTATGGCGTTGAACGAATACACGCTTCCAATGTGCGTTCACCACTATGTCGCTAAACACGGATGCGACAATTATGATGCTGTGTACAGAAACTGGATTCATCCGAAAAAATGACGTTTTGCCATTCGTCGTTGAGTACACCATCGCAGGCGCTCCTGTCTGTGATGCAGCGTCAAGGGTAACCGCAGCCATGGTCTTCGAGCTGATAGTCTATGCTGCTGCAAACGTCGTCGAACTGTTCGTGTAGATAGTTGTTGTCTTGCAAACGTCCCCATCTGTTGACTCAGGGATCGAGACGTGGCTGCACGACACGTTACTGCCATGTGGATAAGATGCCTGTCATCTCGACTGCTAGTGATACAAGGCCGTTGGGATCCAGCACGGCGTTCCGTATTACCCTCCTGAACTCACCGATTCCATATTTTGCACTCATTGGATCTCGACCAACGCGAGCAGCAATGTCAATTGGCTTTGAGCACTATGCGACTTAACTTCTGAGGTCATCAGTCGCCTAGAACTTAGAACTAATTAAACCTAACTAACCTAAGGACATCACATACATCCATGCCCGAGGCAGGATTCGAACCTGCGACCGTAGTGGTCGATCGGCTCCAGACTGTAGCGCCTAGAACCGCTTTGCCACTCCGGCCGACGGCAGCAATGTCGCGATACGATAAACCGCAATCGCGATAGGCTACAATCCGACCTTTATCAAAGTCGGAAACGTGATGGTACGCATTTCTCCTCCTTACACGCGGCATCCCTACAACGTTTCACCAGGCTACGCCGGTCATCTGCTATTTGTGTATGAGAAATCGGTTGGAAACTTTCCTCATGTGAGCACGTTGTAGGTGTCACCACCGGCGCCAACCTTGTGTGAATGCTCTGAAAAGCTAATCATTTGCATATCACAGCATCTTCTTCCTGTCGGTTAAATTTCGCGTCTGTAGCACGTCATCTTCGTGGTGTAGCAATTTTACTGGCCAGTAGTGTACATTGGTCTAAGACTTTGCAGTTTATGTCTTTTTGAAATGGTAGCAAGACTTTACGGACACACTACATTGACTCACTAGCAATGCAAGTGCCCAAGGCAGGTCAGCAGTAATACTTTCAGTAGTCGCCGTGCCCCGACATGGCCACTTATTAGGACTTATATCCGCTGAGTGAACCCCTTTCATTGTACAGAACGGTAATCACTCAAACGGAATATACGATCCCTGTAGCAGACAGCTGCTGCCGCTGACGTGTGGAGCCTTGTGACAGAGCTGAACGAGGGGGGTGGAGGGGGGGTGCAGTCTCTGGCGGCTGCCTCTGTGGCCGTGGCGGCGGGATGAGTCAGGGAGTGCTCTGACGGCGGAGGCCGTCTCATCGCCGCTCTCGTAATGGCGGCTGCATTATTTACGCCGGCATTCACACAGTCTCGGCAAACAGGGGCGCCGCCGCAGACGACGACGCCGACGCCGGCACCGAGGGGCGCAAAAAAAGGACCGAAGGCTTGCCGAGGCCTCAGCGCTGCCGCGTCGCTACGCCCGCGGCGCCGCCACACGGACGCACCGACAAAAGATTTCGCCCATACTTTTTCTAGTCGTCAGCCGTTCGTAGCCCTACTTCATTCCGTTTTGTGTCAGTATCTCTTCTTACATCGCTGTCCTCAAAAAAATGTGTATTAATGTTACCATCAGTTCCTCACTGCACCCTGATTAAAACTACCAGTTTGTTATAATTAAACTGAGGCTTCGCACGGAGGTTCAGTCTGGGCTGTAATTATCGTACGACAGAGAATCTTGGTAGATATCTTAATGCGGAGACGATTTACGCTGGAAAAATATTAGTTACAATTTTTGCCAGCAGGTGAAAATTTGGTGCTATACAACATCTCAACATTACCCGCCGGGGTAACCGAGAGCGCTAACGCGCTGCTTCTTGGACACGGATAGGCGCGCATGCCGCAGATCGAATCCGCCCGGCGGATTAACGACGAGAGCCGGTGTGCAGGCCTGCCTGGATGTGGTTTTTAGGTGGTTTTCCACATCCCTCTAGGTGAACACCGGGTTGGTCCCCACGTTCCGCCTCAGTTACACAGCTCACAGACATCTGAACACATTCACACTCTTTCATGGATTCCACTAGACACAGACGGTTGGGGTACACTAATCCTGTCCTGGGCGGTACGGGGTGGTGACAGGAAGGGCATCCGACCATCCCTTAATCTTAACATGCCAAATCTGATTAACCATGGCCGACCCTGCGTAGCCGTGGGACAAGGCGCCAGCGATAGATAGATAGATAGATAGATAGATAGATAGCATCTCAACATTATGCCTTTCTCACTTCTTTGACCTATTCTGTCCACGTCCCGTGCATAATCCATCATATATCCATTTCTATAGGTCTTTCTTGCATTCACAGCTCCAGATTTGCACCCGTTGGCCAAAATAGAATTAAATTTTTCAAGAGTAAATCGGTTCCACAGTAACCCATTAGCCTGTTTACCATGTTTCGCTGCCATACGATCATTACAGCCGACAATGGACCACTGTGAGTAGCTACACTAAGAATAACCACTGGTACTTGTTATTTCAAGATTGGAAATAGAAAAGGTGCCAAGTGCTTTAATCTCACACGTAAAGGACAGTAAGACAGCAATCAGTCGCAATCCAATTGGCTTTTTATTATTCTTGCATATCCAGATTTCGGTGATATGCACGAATAATATAAAACCAATGGGGTTGCGCTTGATTGGTTTGTTCCTATGCGTCGTTAAATTAAATTACAGTCGTTGTACGCACCGGTGCCTTGTGGAATCAGAATTGGTTGAGTCTCACTTTCGTCAGGAGAACAAAAAAGTCTGCTTGTTTTTTCATCTAACTTATTTACATCCAAAAAATTGGGAAGGTATTCTGATACTAAAGAATTATGCTGCCCAACTTATAACAAGACAACGATCTACACTCATGGTCATAAATTAAAGATAATGCTGATACATGGTGAAACAACACTCTGGAGGGCGGTTTGCGGGTTTAAATCACCTCCGGGTATGACCATGCGATGCAATTGACCTGCGGTCGTCGCACGGTGGCGTTGGCAGCAGTCCACATAGGCAGAGATGTGTTGGAGCATATGAGAGTATGGCGCAGCGAGTAAGCGTGCAGATGTTTTCAGACGTGCTAATGGTGTCTGTGTGTTGAAAATGGCTCAAAGAACACATATTGATGACGTTATGAGGGGTAGAACACTAGGGCGACTGGAGGCTGGTCAAACACAGCAGGTCATAGCACGGGCCCTCCGCGTGCTATAAAGTGTGATCTCAAGATTATGGCAGCGATTCCAGCAGACAGGAAACGTGTCCAGGCGCTATAGTACGGGACGTCCACAGTGCACAACACCACAAGGAGACCGATATCTCACCATCAGTGCCCGCAGAAGGCCACGGAATACTGCAGGTAGCCTTGCTCGGGACCCTACTGCAATCACTGGAACAGTTGTCTCCAGACACACAGTCTGCAGACGACTGAACACACGTGCTTTATTCGCCCGAAGACCTGCAAGGTGCATTCCACTGACCTCTGGTCACAGGAGAGCCCATAAGTACATGGTCATTGGAACAGTGGTCTCAGGTTATGTTCACGGACGAGTCCAGGTATAGTCTAAACAGTGATTCTCGCCGGGTTTTCTTCTGATGTGAACCAGGAACGAGATACCAACCCCTTAATGTCCTTGAAAAGAACCTGCATGGAGGTCGTGGTTTGATGGTGTGGGGTGGGATTATGATTGGTGCACTTACAGCCCTGCGTGTCTTTGACAGAGGAACTGTAACAGGTCAGGTGAAATCGGGATGTCATTTTGCACCAGTATGTCCACCTTTTCAGGGATGCAGTGAGTCCCACGTTCCTCCTGATGGATGATAACGTATGGCCGCACCGAGCTGCTGTTGTGGAGGAGTACCTTGAAACAGAAGATATCAGGCGAATGGAGTGACCTACTTATTCTCCAGACCTAAACCCCATCGAGCATGTGTGGGATGCTCTCAGTCGACGTATCGTTGCACGTCTTCAAACCCCTCCGACAGGCACTGGTGTAAGAATAGGATCTATACCCCACCATTTGCTCGACCACCTGATCCAGAGTATGCCAAACCATTGTGCGGTTGGTGTACGTGTACATGGTGATCATATCCCACATTGATGTCGGAGTACATGCGCAGGAAACAGTGGCGTTTTGTAGCATATGTGTTTCGGGACGGTTTTCTCATCACCAATACTGTGGACTTCCAGATCTGTGTCGTGTGTGTTCCCTATACGCCTATGCTTTAACCGCCAGTTTTGTGTAGTGCAACGTTGTGTGGCACCACGTTCTGCAATAATCCTTAATTTATGTGCATAAATGTAGAAATTATGCGGTCCAGTCACATCGAAGTGATCAACGCCTATGTTCGATGTCAATGTGCAATAACCACTCACAGAAGGCAAGTGGCAGCACTGGCAGTGGAGGGTATATAAGAGTGTGGGGGTGGGGTGGGAGGGGACGGTAAACAGTGCAGTTGTTGCCGCAATGCGGAAATTGAGCGATATATCTGACGTCCAAAAGGGAATAATAATTGCCTTTCGGGCCAAGGGGGGAAGCATTACCGAAACGGTTAAGTCTGTTGGTTCCTTTGTTCATTTTGCAGCAGGGGACCAAACAGTGAGGAAAATTGTACCATGGGATTGTGAACGGATAGGGAAGGAAGTCGGCCGTGCCCTTTCAAAGGAACCATTCCGGCATTTGGCTGCAGCGATTTAGGGAAACCACGGAAAACCTAAATCTGGATGACCGGACGTGGTTATCAACCGTCGTTCTTTCGAATGCGAAAAAATTGTTCAAATGGCTCTAAGCACTATGGGACTTAACATATGAAGTCACCAGTCCCCTAGACTTAGAACTACTTAAACCTAACTAACCTAAGGACATCACACACATCCATGCCCGAGGCATAATTCGAACCTGCGACCGTAGCAGCAGCACGGTTCCGGACTGAAGCACCTAGAACCACTTGGCCACAGTGGTCGGCCTCTCGAATGTGAGTCCAGTATGCTAACCACTGCGGTACCTGTCTCGGTGCTATGTCTGTAAACAGTTCGCTCATTGCTGTGTTTAAAATATATCGTGCATGGCAAAATGGCACTATCCAAAACCGGCTCCGGGGCAAGGGTGGTACACCACGAGCCAAAGACGACAGGGGTGAACTGCGGCTCCGGAGATGTCTATGGGCGAATAGATGTGCCACTATTGAGCAACTGACTGCCCAGATGAAACAAGAGACTACCAACTGTGTTTCCTCAGCAACCGTTCAGTGAACGTTGCTGCATATGGGGCTCTGCAGCGATGCTGCGTATGGGGTCCTGCAACTGGTTCATGCATCCATGCTGACTACTGTTCATCAGCGACGAAGATTGGAATTCGCACACCATTACCACAGTTTTACGTCCAATGAGCGACGACAGGTGGCGACCTCTCAGATGGTTCACATTTTATGCTCCTTCGCTCTGACGGATCTCTGACAGCAAACACTCTCAACAATTGGCGGAAGGGTTCAGGTCGGAGGAGGGAGCTTTAAGGTCTAGGGAATGTTTCTGTGGCATTCCCTGGGTGATCCTGTCATTCTGAAAGGCACAATTAATCAACAGAAGAGTACATCTATCCTTGGGGACCGTTTCCATCCCTAGATGTAGATGTTTTTCCTCGGTATGATGGCATCTACCAGAAGGTCAATACAACGTGTTACAAGCTTTCAGTGTACACGCGTGGTTTGAAAAGCACCCGGACGAGTTTACCGTACTCTTGTGACCACCAGAATCCATGGATTTAAAACCAGTCAAGAATATGTAGGAACAGCTGGATCGGATTGTTCAAGCCACAGATCCTCAACAGAGAAACCTGGCCACGACATGGGCTCAGCATGGCATCACATCCCAGCTGCTATCTTCCAGAACCTCTCGAGTGTTCAGAATAAAAATTTTCTTCATCTCTTCGGACAATGGTAACCGAAGAGAAGCCTCTGCAAGATTAATTGTTGAAAGAACTATCCTCCCACTAGGCGATTCAAAATACCCTCTATACGTGGGAGAGGGTAGGAATCAATCAATGATTGCTAATTTATCGTGAGCTTGAAATCCACACAAAGACGAATCTTCCCATTCGTCTTACGAATGACGACGAAATTTGATGCCCATTGACTCATTGAAATCGATTTTAAGACACCAACGGATTCCACGCTCTGAATATCTGTTGCCATGTCGTCGCGTAACGCATACGTCACAGGGTACAGAGTGTACGCGGCAAAATTTGGGTTGCACATTAGCTTTTAACGTAATGTGACAGTGATAATCTTCTGCATATCCTAGAACACCGTCGAACAAATTTTGACACTTACCACAGAATTGTTAAATTGTGGCATGGGAATCTTTTGCGTCAATGGCATGCACATTGTGTTGTATGTCTAATACGAAGGAATCAAACGCATCCATGCCGAAAATATTTGGCCTTGTACGTGAGTGAACTACAGTGAAAGAGACTTCCTTAGCAGTGTTTTTGTATTTACCAGGTAAGCAGCACATTCCAAGCACTGAAATTCTGTCGCCATTACAGGCCGTGAGATGCAGACTTGATATTTGCGAAGATGGTGGGCCAACTTTCTCATATGTACACTCCTGGAAATAGAAAAAAGAACACATTGACACCGGTGTGTCAGACCCACCATACTTGCTCCGGACACTGCGAGAGGGCTGTACAAGCAATGATCACACGCACGGCACAGCGGACACACCAGGAACCGCGGTGTTGGCCGTCGAATGGCGCTAGCTGCGCAGCATTTGTGCACCGCCGCCGTCAGTGTCAGCCAGTTTGCCGTGGCATACGGAGCTCCATCGCAGTCTTTAACACTGGTAGCATGCCGCGACAGCGTGGACGTGAACCGTATGTGCAGTTGACGGACTTTGAGCGAGGGCGTATAGTGGGCATGCGGGAGGCCGGGTGGACGTACCGCCGAATTGCTCAACACGTGGGGCGTGAGGTCTCCACAGTACATCGATGTTGTCGCCAGTGGTCGGCGGAAGGTGCACGTGCCCGTCGACCTGGGACCGGACCGCAGCGACGCACGGATGCACGCCAAGACCGTAGGATCCTACGCAGTGCCGTAGGGGACCGCACCGCCACTTCCCAGCAAATTAGGGACACTGTTGCTCCTGGGGTATCGGCGAGGACCATTCGCAACCGTCTCCATGAAGCTGGGCTACGGTCCCGCACACCATTAGGCCGTCTTCCGCTCACGCCCCAACATCGTGCAGCCCGCCTCCAGTGGTGTCGCGACAGGCGTGAATGGAGGGACGAATGGAGACGTGTCGTCTTCAGCGATGAGAGTCGCTTCTGCCTTGGTGCCAATGATGGTCGTATGCGTGTTTGGCGCCGTGCAGGTGAGCGCCACAATCAGGACTGCATACGACCGAGGCACACAGGGCCAACACCCGGCATCATGGTGTGGGGAGCGATCTCCTACACTGGCTGTACACCACTGGTGATCGTCGAGGGGACACTGAATAGTGCACGGTACATCCAAACCGTCATCGAACCCATCGTTCTACCATTCCTAGACCGGCAAGGGAACTTGCTGTTCCAACAGGACAATGCACGTCCGCATGTATCCCGTGCCACCCAACGTGCTCTAGAAGGTGTAAGTCAACTACCCTGGCCAGCAAGATCTGTCCCCCATTGAGCATGTTTGGGACTGGATGAAGCGTCGTCTCACGCGGTCTGCACGTCCAGCACGAACGCTGGTCCAACTGAGGCGCCAGGTGGAAATGGCATGGCAAGCCGTTCCACAGGACTACATCCAGCATCTCTACGATCGTCTCCATGGGAGAATAGCAGCCTGCATTGCTGCGAAAGGTGGATATACACTGTACTAGTGCCGACATTGTGCATGCTCTGTTGCCTGTGTCTATGTGCCTGTGGTTCTGTCAGTGTGATCATGTGATGTATTTGACCCCAGGAATGTGTCAATAAAGTTTCCCCTTCCTGGGACAATGAATTCACGATGTTCTTATTTCAATTTCCAGGAGTGTATTTCCGAAATTTCACAGTCTACATTAATCTTTTTTTTTTTTTTTTTTTTTTTTTTTTTGTCGTTACGGATCGCGCCGAGTGGCCGCGTGGTTTGAGGCGCCATGTCACGGGCTGCGCCACTCCTCCCTCGGGCATGGGTGTGTGTGTGTTGTTCTTAGCATAGGTTAGTTTAAGTGGTGTGTAAGTCTAGGGTCCGATAACCTCAGCAGTTTGGTCCCTTTGGAATTCACACAGCCATCCGGGGTGGCCGAGAGGTTCTAGGCGCTACAGTCTGGAACTGCGCGACCGCTACGGTCGCAGGTTCGAGTCCTGCCTCGGGCATGAATGTGTGTGATGTCCTTAGGTTATTTAGGTTTAAGTAGTTCTAACTTCTAGGGGACTGATGACCTCAGCAGTTAAGTCCCACAGTGCTCAGAGCCATTTTTGAATTCACACACATTTGAACATTTTGTCGATACGACTTTTTCCGTCAGTGTATATGGACCACAGTACATGGATAATCAAGAAGAGTTTTGAAATGTAATAATAGAAGAAGAAAAATGTGTCGCAAAAATTAGTTGCTGGAGAAGGGGTCCATTGCCAGTCATCGTTACCGCGTTATACATTATGTCGCATTATCTGCAGCTCATCACAAAGTAAGACTACGTCATACAGCAGCGCAGGTTTGTAAAAGGTTTGCCATGTCGTAGATGCATTAACTTCAAACATTACAGTAACGCCTGGTAAACTGTAATTAGCATTCAGCGTTAACGATTTACCGAAGTTATCAACAATTATTAGGATGACTAAATGTCATATTATTCGACTTGAAAGACGTTAAGTGCTTAAGTGCACGAGCCATTAACAGTTGAATTTAACTGATTTAAGAAACTAGAAGCAGTGATAATTAACGAAATTCAGGTTTCGATGGAGCACATCAACTATATTGTAAAACGATTTGATAAAGAAATTTAGTGCGTGTTAAAATTAACTTGAAATTATTGGCAAAGTGTAATAAATTTCAGTATTTAAACAAAAGTTCATGCTGTATGTGTTTCACACACGTGTCATGTAATCTTGGCTTTCATAATTTAGACGTTGTTTCTAGTGGCTGCTACTAGCTGCAAAGCTATGTTGAGCATAACTTCTGTATCAACTGGTACTGAATAATAGCAGGCATTGCTTCACAAAGCCGGACGACAGTTCACATTGACGTGATTAACATTGCTCTGTCCAGACCGCTTTATGTTTTGCCTTGCTAGAAGCGCGTCTCTATGGTTTTCACTGATTCTACAGTCTTTTATTGCAGTAATTATTAACTTTCATTCAAGTTATATATGTATTTCTCCCATGACAGAACTTAATACTATAACAGGTACAGTGACACTTTCAGTCGTGCTTCCACATGTACACTACTGGCCATTAAAATTGCTACACCACGAAGATGACGTGCTACAGACGCGAAATTTAGTCGACAGGAAGAAGATGCCATGATATGCAAATGATTAGTTTTTCAGAGCATTCACACAAGGTTGGCACCGGTGGCGACACCTACAACGTGTTGACATGAGGAAAGCTTCCAACCGATTTCTCATACACAAACAGCAGTTGACAGGCGTTGCCTGGTGAAACGTTGTTGTGATGTCTCGCGTAAGGAGGAGAAACGCGTACCATCACGTTTCCGAATTTGATAAAGGTCGGAATGTAGCCTATCGCGATTGCGGTTTATCGTATGGCAACATTGCTGCTCGCGTTGGTTGAGATCCAATGACTGTTAGCAGAATATGGAACCGGTGGGATCAGGAGGGTAATACGGAACGCCGTGCTGGATCCCAACGGCCTCGTATCACTAGCAGTCGAGATGACAGGCATTTATCCACATGGCTGTAACTGATCGTGCAGCCACGTCTCGACCCCTGAGTCAACAGATGGGGACGTTTGCAAGACAACAACCATCTGCACGAACAGTTCGATGACGTTTGCAGCAGCATGGACTATCAGCTCGGAGACAATGGCTGCGGTTACCCTTGACGCTGCATCACAGATAGAAGCGCCTGCGATGGTGTACTCAAAGACGAACCTGGGTGCACGAATGGCAAAACGTAATTTTTTTGGATGAATCCAGGTTATGTTTACAGCATCATGATGGTCGCACCCGTGTTTGGCGACATCGCGGTGAACACACATTGGGAGCGTGTAGTCGTCATCGACATACTGGCGTATCACCCGGCGTGATGGTATGGGCTGCCATTGATTACACGTCTCGGTCCCCTTGTAACGACAACTGTACATATAATAATTTTTTTTCTTTATGAATTTAGATAATTAATGTAAGCAATGTTTTGAATTTCTTTTTGTTTTCGTGTCATGTTAAAGAAACTGTAAGCAACTTTTGAAAATGAATGTTATTATTTATGTTAGATTTCAAGCAATGTGACAATCAAAAGAAAGTGTATTTAATGTTAAAACTATTGTAAGATGTGAAAATTGTAATTTATACACTTGGTCCATACGTAGGTAATGCATTAGGATATGTGTAGTAGAAAACCTGTGGGGAATACCCTACCTGTAGGGGAGCGGGAAAAGGTGGAAGTAGGCGAGCGCGGGAAAACGCACACTGGCGCGGTTCGGGACAACGGGCTCAGTAAGTCAGTCGGAGTTGGGCATCGGTCAGAGGAACATGTACTGTACTGAGGAGGCTATCCAGGAAAAGTGGTTTCCATTGAGCCTCGGATGTGCCGATTCCGACGACTGCTTGGCATGGCTATGTTCTTAGGCACAAAATTGGAAAGATTACGACGCTAAGAAGAAGGAAAGTGCCGATGCAGTGAGAGCCTTAGCCGTGCTTGCATGTGTGCTGTGCTTCTCGCTATCTCGCTGCTCGCCATCCACCGCACCGACGTGCACAGGTCAAACATTTATTTCATCTTTAGAAGTGTATCTGTGTGGACCAGTGTCGAAACTGTTTCTAACTGTTCAATAATAATGTGACTTTTACCAGAATTGCCTTAGCCATTACTTATCCTTATCATTGACCTAGACAGGGTCCTTACCACATATTGTGCAACCCGAGTATCCCGAATTGAAAGTTTAAAGTTAGTATTAAATTATCTGCAGACAAATCTATGCTATAAAGAAGTTTAAATTTAGGTGTGTTAATGCAAATGTTAGTAAAGAACAACAGTTTGATTAAATTGAAAGATAAATTTTGAATTGAGCTAGCAATGACACTTAATTAATTTGAGACAGAAAGAATGATAGTTAATTAATTCAGAAATAAGAGAAAAGAGTAATAATCCATAGACTGATAATTTTGAGTGTTAATTTACCTTCAGGACTTAATAGTTTCAGTATAACGACAATAACAGTTTCAGGGCCCCCCCTTCTCTTGCCCATTCTTTCACATTTTGAAGTGTACTGATCAGATTTGAACAGCAAAGTTAAGTTCTATATTAAACCTAAGTGTATTAGTGTTTTTTCCAAATTTAATAGTGACATTGTATGTGTGATTTCAAGATTGCTAATTCTAGGGTAATCTATGCCCGATTTCAGTCTGATCAATATACAAAATGCAGTTTGTAGTAATCATTGCTGTGTGGTGTTGTGTATTTATAGCTCGTCCAATTTAGTACAAAAGGAGAAAACTTTAGTTCAGTGGATTTTTCCTATGCCAAACTTTGCCATATAACGCAACAGTACTACGTGTTGTTATGCTTGTAAATGCACTCACTTGTACAAGGAAAAACTCACTCAATGCCTAATTAGGCTGGCGACCGAATTATTAATCATTGGTAATATCTACTGTGTGTACTTCTTGTCCATGCGAACGCGTAATTATACTTTACATTTGCTTGACGCATCACTGTAGTTACTAACTGAGTATAGGTTCGACCTTGCTTCCATTAGGTACACGCGGTCAAATTATGTACTAAAATCCTTGTTTTTAAGGTGAAGCCCGTGAACTTATCACAGTACAGGCTTTATAGAGTTAACGTACGTCCGAGCGGGCTGTAGCGTTACAAGTGGCTTCCCGGTGACAGGACATCCAGTGTTGTCTGTTACAAATTAACGTAAAGACCGAACAGTGGATGTTCAGTGGCACGAATAGCAATAAAGTTCAGTAAAATAAACTGCAGTGTGAGTCAAGTATAATAGTGTGGTACAGTTGGCATTCAATATGGACAGAAACGTAGACGGGGTAGATGCGCCAAGCGAAATGGTGAATGTGGCTGGCAGTAGCCGGAGTTTACGCGGCCAGATAACAGATGGCGTTAGCGGAAGACAATTGGCGTACATACAATACCATGAACACGTCAACGAACAGATTGAAATGTCGAGATCGTCTCGAACACAGCAAGGGACAAAACGGGAAGAAGAGGGTGACTTTGTAGATGATAGTGGGTACGTGAACGAATCCACTGACATATTTGATTCACCACAGATAAAGAAAGAACCGAAAGAAATTTCTGAAGTAGAATCGGAACACACCGATTTCGTAGAACAAAACAGTGTAAAAATTTTAAGCATGAACGACTTTTTTGAACAATTAACCAAACAAATTGCAGGGCAGAATGAGCAACTTCAAAAACAAGTCGGCAATCGGGTTAATCAGCTCAAAACACACGTTGCAGAGCAACTTAAAACACAGAGCTATCAGCTAAACACACACGTTGACGAGCAGCTCAAAACACAGAATGAGCAGCTAAAAACACACGTTGACGAGCAACTTAAAACACAGAGCCATCAACTCAAAACACAGAACGAGAAGCTTAAAACTCACGTTAATCAGCAGATCAAAACTCAAAGTGATCAGATTAAAGCACAGGTTGAAGGACAGGGAATTAAAATTAGTAAACAAATAGAACAGGTAGAACAAAAAATGGGTAATTTAAGTGCTGTGGTAAACAATATGAAATTTGAAATTGATACCATTAACAAAAATATGGATACTATGCAGGAGGAAATTGGTAACATTAACAGTAGATTCGATGTTGAAATTCTCAACATCCAAGAGAAAGTAGAACCTCTGGTTGAAACTAAGGTAGACGAAAAAGTTTTCGGTCTTAAAACTGAGATCGTAAACGAATGTCAATACGGAATATCTCAGTTGAAAAAGGTACTTTTAGACACTGAAAGGGATTTAGATAAAAAAGTAACCGGATGTGTTCAAAATTGCGAACAAAATACTACGAAAATTCAAGGCAGAATTTTCGATCTGGAGAGCAAAATTAAAGATACGCCAGGTGTGGTCTGTAATGGCACACCAATTACGAAGCTATTAGAAGGTGAGGAACGCTTCGATCCAGCCAAGAAACATAACGGGTGGCATCCGTTAGGTTTTATCAAAAATTGCGAGAGAATATTTCCTGAGCACTTGTCTGATCAGGAAAAGATAAACGTAGTAATTAGCGCCTTAGCAGGTGACGCTAAACGCTGGGAAATCAATTTAAATACCGAACGAATGACGTTCGAAGAATTCAGGCAAAGATTTACGGAAGAATATTGGTCTGAACAAAAGCAGGACCATTTATGGCGCGAGTTTATCATGGCCAAACAGCATGATAACAGGGACAGGAATTCTTTGAAAGATTTCTGCGAGTTTTGGTACAGGAAATTGACGCATTTAAGAGGTAGAAGATCAGATTCGGAAATTATCTGGGAACTGTATAAAAAGCTTCCAGAAGATTCTAAGAGGTATGTAGGAAGCAATCATCGGAGCTTCCAAGCATTTCTCGAAAGAGTCGAAGACGAAGATCATTGGTGCGCAAGTCGTGCCAATTATCAAAACTTTGGTAACCATAATAACCGAAACAATGACGAAAGAAATGACGGCGATGGATTTCGCGTCAATGTAATACAGAGAGGAAGAGGCAGAGGAAGAGGCAGAGGAAATTATCCAGGTCGCGGTAGAGAGTATACCGCGCAAAATAATAATGACGCGGGAAACTAATTTCCGCGAACGTTGCGGGCCAAACGGAAGCGGACAATACATACCGGCCCCGATTTAAGAAAAGATACCGGACCGACCGTAATGTAAAGAGACAGGTTAGAGACAGGCGTGAAACGACGCAATGTGTTGTGGCGAGACAAGCGTCAGGTGCGAGCCAGCATGAGTCATCTCGGCCGCAAAGAGCGCTCCAGGTTAACAGGCGAGTGGAGCATCAGAGGGCAACGGCCCAGCCTAGCAGAACATCTGTTCGGAAGGAAGCCGTTAGCAATACGGCGGCAGTAGGTACGAACGTAGCCGTAAGAGATAATGAAAATTCTATGAGTGATAATTCGGTG
Source organism: Schistocerca cancellata (assembly GCF_023864275.1). Lineage (NCBI taxonomy): Eukaryota > Metazoa > Arthropoda > Insecta > Orthoptera > Acrididae > Schistocerca > Schistocerca cancellata. The sequence continues at coordinate 803,153,628 of NC_064627.1, read as the reverse complement.
GCAAAGGAAACAAAAAATGAGATTGGAAGTACACGGAAAGGTGCGGTTAGCAGTGTTTGCAATGAGGTAAAAGGCGATAATGAATTAGCAGAAGTAACTGATTGGCATGTGCAGATCGACGATCTGTACAAGGGCCTAAAGCAAAGTGAGTGGGAGGATTTTAAGAAGGAGTATGAGAGGAAGAAATTAGTTAAAAGAAAAGGAAATGATAGGGGCGTCAATAAGGTGACGTGGCCCGAATTGGAAGAGGAGAGAATAAATAGCGCCGCGCAAAGTACGCGTGCCGCCAATAGGACGCAGATTAATAATAGGAAGGAGTTAGAGGATGAAATCCTCAGCATCGACGAGGGAATAACTTCTGCTAACAATCCGCCAATAGTACAAGCTGCTACCGAGAGGCACCGTGGAGAAGGGGCAGATGATTTCCTGAAAGTAATTAAAGTCCACGAGGATTACACTGAATATGAAGTCACAGTAGATGTAAATAAATCTGGTGATGAGGCCGTTTTGCCAAAAGAGGAGATTGAATTAAAATCCAAGCCTGACGACAATACAGAGGAAGAACATAGTGCCTGTCTCAGAAAAGCTTTTATGTTAGAACCTGAAAGCGATCCGGAATGGTCGGATTCCGACGATAGTTCAGATGATGAAAGATACGCAAATACAGACAAAATTGAATATACTAACTTTCCCTATTGTGCAAAAGTAGCGTACTTAAGCGAATCTGATGTTGAGGAAGAGTGTAGTGATGACTCTAGTGAAGATGAATTTTCAGGTGTAAAAGAAAGTGAATATACTTTTACTGAAAGGGGGTATGAGAAAATTAGTGGAAATAATGGGAATGCAGCTAATTGCGAAATTGTACCTAATGATGACGAAGTATTAAAACAAAATCCAGACGTTGAAACAGAACAAAGAAAGAAAGAACCACCGGACAACTCAGGGTTTATCTCGCAAAGAGTTCAGGTAATTAATGACTTTGAACTCCCGGAACCAAAGAAACCGCCAGATATATGTGAAGTGAATGTTAAAAGCATATCTTGGGACGATGTTATCGTCGACCCGGATTTGCTCAAGGAAGACCACGATAATGAAAGACATTCGACGGTTAAACAAACTATAATACCAGTTGAAATTTATAACATGAAATTGCAAGTACTTCTTGATACTGGGTCTCAGATAAGTGCAATTTCCCAGTCATTTTTCGAACACATTTGTGATAAGCCTGGGCTAGTAATTATGTCTGTAACAGGTGTAAAAATTGTTGGTGCAACTGGCAAGGCTAGCAAGCCGGTAAAGAACCAGATTTTGGTTGAATTTAGTATAAAAGGACAAAACTTTGAACATGAATTTTTGGTTGTGCCAGACTTGAGTACTGAAATGATTTTGGGGATAGATTGGTTGGATAAAGAAAAGGTTATTATTGATTGTAGCCAGGGAGTGATCAAAATTAATAGTACATTTAGGAATTTGGAATTAAATTTTGAGAAAATTGGGAAAATGTTTGATTCAGAAATTGATTCTTTGTTGTTGGAGATCGACCAAGGGAATGATGGGTTGACAAACAAGTACGAGGTATACCATGTCCAGAGATTATTAAATGAGAGTGACGAGAAGGGGCATGAATTTAAGGGAATGGTGGAAAATTTAGAGGGAATATCTCCTGAACAGAAAGCAGAATTGCTTAGAATTTTAGATAGTAACAGCCCCGTATTTTCGGACAAACCTGGCCTAGTTAAGAATTTTGAATACCAGATTGAGACAATAGAGCATAAACCTTTCTTCGTAAGACCGTTTTCGATACCCATATCAAAGAGGCAGGCTGTTCAAGAGGAGATAGATAAAATGATAGAATGGGGGGTAATGGAACGAAGTAGTAGCGAATATAATAGTCCCCTTATTATCGTGAACAAAAGGGATGGGGGAGTGAGAGTAGTTATCGACGCCAGGACTTTTAACAAAATTGTAAAGAAGGAAATAGATAGATCTGAAAATCTGGACGAAATGCTCCAAAAATTTTATAACGTGAAATATTTAACCAGTCTGGACATCACCGCCGGGTACTGGCAAATCCCATTGAGTAAAGAATCCCGCAAATATACCGCTTTTCTATTCGCCGGAAAATGCTATCAGTATAAAGTAGTGCCATTCGGGCTTAGCACATCTGTGGCAGTCTTTATTAGGGCACTGGACTTTGTGTTAGGTAGAGAACTGAGTTCCCGGCTAACCATTTATGTAGATGATTTACTGATTGCTACAGAAACATGGCAAGAGCATTGCGAGTTATTGCAGAAAGTTTTTGTTGCTCTACAAGCAGGGGGCATGACACTTAAATGGAAGAAATGTGAATTGGTGAAATCGGAAATAAAGTTTATGGGGCACATTATTACTACAAACGGTATTGGCAAGGATCCGGAAAAGTTAAGTGCAATATCAGGATGTCCAGCTCCTAGAAATAGAAAACAGTTGAAAGCCTTTTTAGGTTTATGTGGGTTCTATAGAAAATTCGTCAAGAGAGATTTTGAAAACTTAAAAAGGGAACTTTTGAATGACAATATTTTGCATCACCCCATACTGTCAAAACCTTTCCATATGAGTACTGACAGCAGTGCTTATGGAATTGGCATAGAAGTTTTCCAAGAAATCTGTGAGGGCAAAGAAATCGAACACTGGACTATCGCATTTGCAAGTAGAACCCTAACAAAATACGAGAGAAACTACACTATTTCGGAAAAGGAAGCTTTAGCCATTATATGGGGGCTAAAGAAATTTAGAAATTATCTGTGGGGCCATAAGCTCATTATACATACCGACCACAAAGCTTTAACTTTTCTTAAAGATTGCCGTTTACTTAATGGTAGGCTGACTCGTTGGGCTTTGTACCTGCGACAATTCGATTACGATATTTGCTATGTTAAAGGTACTGAGAATTATGTGGCAGATGCCGTATCTCGATTGCCTAATGGAATGAGGGAAGTGCCCAATGAAAATGGTGAAGAGGGTACTTTTCAGATAAGGTGTATGAAAGAGCAAATCTTTAACATATTGCAGCGTGTCGGCAACTGTGAAATGTACAGCAAATAAACAATTTTTTCAGCCTTCAGTTGCAAGGTAATTTTACTCGTTTACCTAGGTTTCGATTCCAGTAATGGAATCTTCTTCAGAACAAAAATTGAAATTATTTTGTGAGCCAGTGTTTGGCTCACAAAATAATTTCAATTTTTGTTCTGAAGAAGATTCCATTACTGGAATCGAAACCTAGGTAAACGAGTAAAATTACCTTGCAACTGAAGGCTGAAAAAATTGTTTATTTGCTGTATATGAAAGAGGTTTCAGGAAAGAGGAAAATTGAGCAGGTATGTAAAAATATGAGATACCATCAGAATGAGGATTCGACCTGGAAATCAGTGAAGGTAAATTTTGACAGTGTGCAGTATCCTCAAATTAAGAAATATTACAAAATTTATAGAGGCATTTTATATAGAAGGAAAGATTTAGTTACTGAGGAATGGAGGGTATGTTGGCCAAACCAGTTTGATACTGATGTCATAGATTATTTTCATTTAGCATTGGGGCATAGTGGGCCAAAGAAATGTTTGGATAAACTGAATAATGTTGTGGTGGTTACTGGTAGTGTAAGTAAGAAGGTGAAGGAACGGATTAAGTCATGTGATGTCTGTCAAAAGGCCAAAGTGCAGAACAAAACTAGTAGGGGACCAATGCAAAGTACGTTGCCTGAAGACACCCTAGACTTATTATCGGTAGATTTATATGGTCCCCTCCCAAAGACTTCGGGGAATTGTGCATATATTTTGGTGATTTTGGAAGTATTTTCAAAATTTGTGAAATTATACCCCTTGAAAAAAGCAACAGCTAAAGCTGTATTCAGCAGGATGGTCGAATACTTCAGGACCATCGGGAAACCCAAGGCAGTACTATCTGACAATGGACCCCAATTCATATCCAAAATTTGGAAAGAAGGAATGGAGAAAAATAGTGTGGAGGTTAAATATATCGCAGCCTACCATCCTGCAAGCAACCCGGTTGAAAGGTACATGCGAGAAGTCGGGAGATTGTGTAGAACATACTGCAGTCACAATCATAGAGCCTGGGGCAGATTTATATCGGATTTTGAGAATGTCATGAACACATTACATCACGAAACTACAGGATTCCCACCGGAAGAAATTTTGTTAGGTAGAAGTAGTAAAAGTTTAATTGAAGAAAAATTAGAGTTTCCACCTTGTACAAGTTTGGGATTGAATCAAAAGAAAGAATTGGTAATAAAAAGGGCAAAGAAAAAAGCTGAATCTAGGTCTAGAAGACACGATAAAAATCTAAAAGTTTCAAAATTTAAAATTGGGGATTATGTTCTTTTAAAAACCCACGAAAAGTCTAGTGAACTAAACCATGAAATTTCCAAATTTAAATATATTTATAATGGACCATATATAATACAGAATATTCCACACGATAATGCTTACTACCTGATCTACCCAAAATCCAAAAGACCTTTAGGTGTAAGAAATATTGTGGACCTGAAACTGTATGTTCCTAGGAACGAGTAATTGTGCTGTATCTTATGCTGAACCCTAGTTATTTCAAATTTAACTAATCTTTGTAAATGTCTGTATACCCGTGAAAGTGTGCTAATGTAGTTATGTGAGTTTCAGATTACCAATTGTACTGTAACTGTAAAAATGTATGGAGAAAAGGACTGAAAAGAAAGGATAAATGCTATCGGCCAGATAAAAGATGGAACTGTCAAAAATGAAAATGGGCAGTGTATGAACCATAATATGAAGGACTGCCAAATACCAATGAGGGCAGATAAATAGTCAATGGAAAATTGTAAATGTGATCCAGGAGATGTGACAATATGAAGTGAAAAGGACTGCCCAAATCCGCATAATAGGCAAATATGTATAGTTAATTTTCTGAAAATTTTGTGTGTGTGTTTTGTTTAGTAAGTAAGGAAATGGCCTGCTATTCAAAGCAAGCAGCAACAAATTATCTTATAGTGTATACAAAATATGCATTTGTTTTTGTAGTTAAATGTTTGGATTCCATAATCTGAAATAATTTATTGAAGAAGTTAGAAAAAATGATTAAATTGCTATTTGAGTAATGTTATGGTGGGAAGTCGGACTGTGCAAAAGGCACTTAAGTAAATAACGAGAAATTGGTCTTGGTGTGTTGAGAAAGTATAAACCTATATACAGTGAGTGAAAGGAAATATGTAGTACAAATCTTTTTGGACATTTACGTAAAGATTCAGAACCACTGTATAATTGTAAAGTTTAGTGTTCCCATAAAATTTGGACTTAAGAAAATTTTCTGGAAACAGGGGCATGTGTAACGACAACTGTACATATAATAATTTTTTTTCTTTATGAATTTAGATAAATTAATGTAAGCAATGTTTTGAATTTCTTTTTCTTTTCGTGTCATGTTAAAGAAACTGTAAGCAACTTTTGAAAATGAATGTTATTATTTATGTTAGATTTCAAGCAATGTGACAATCAAAAGAAAGTGTATTTAATGTTAAAACTATTGTAAGATGTGAAAATTGTAATTTATACACTTGGTCCATACGTAGGTAATGCATTAGGATATGTGTAGTAGAAAACCTGTGGGGAATACCCTACCTGTAGGGGAGCGGGAAAAGGTGGAAGTAGGCGAGCGCGGGAAAACGCACACTGGCGCGGTTCAGCACAACGGGCTCAGTAAGTCAGTCGGAGTTGGGCATCGGTCAGAGGAACATGTACTGTACTGAGGAGGATATCCAGGAAAAGTGGTTTCCATTGAGCCTCGGATGTGCCGATTCCGACGACTACTTGGCATGGCTATGTTCTTAGGCACAAAATTGGAAAGATTACGACGCTAAGAAGAAGGAAAGTGCCGATGCAGTGAGAGCCTTAGCCGTGCTTGCATGTGTGCTGTGCTTCTCGCTATCTCGCTGCCCGCCATCCACCGCACCGACGTGCACAGGTCAAACATTTATTTCATCTTTAGAAGTGTATCTGTGTGGACCAGTGTCGAAACTGTTTCTAACTGTTCAATAATAACGTGACTTTTACCAGAATTGCCTTAGCCATTACTTATCCTTATCATTGACCTAGACAGGGTCCTTACCACATATTGTGCAACCCGAGTATCCCAAATTGAAAGTTTAAAGTTAGTATTAAATTATCTGCAGACAAATCTATGCTATAAAGAAGTTTAAATTTAGGTGTGTTAATGCAAATGTTAGTAAAGAACAACAGTTTGATTAAATTGAAAGATAAATTTTGAATTGAGCTAGCAATGGCACTTAATTAATTTGAGACAGAAAGAATGATAGTTAATTAATTCAGAAATAAGAGAAAAGAGTAATAATCCATAGATTGATAATTTTGAGTGTTAATTTACCTTCAGGACTTAATAGTTTCAGTATAACGACAATAACAGTTTCAGGGCCCCTCCTTCTCTTGCCCATTCTTTCACATTTTGAAGTGTACTGATCAGATTTGAACAGCAAAGTTAAGTTCTATATTAAACCTAAGTGTATTAGTGTTTTTTCCAAATTTAATAGTGACATTGTATGTGTGCTTTCAAGATTGCTAATTCTAGGGTAATCTATGCCCGATTTCAGTCTGATCAATATACAAAATGCAGTTCGTAGTAATCATTGCTGTGTGGTGTTGTGTATTTATAGCTCGTCCAATTTAGTACAAAAGGAGAAAACTTTAGTTCAGTGGATTTTTCCTATGCCAAACTTTGCCATATAACGCAACAGTACTACGTGTTGTTATGCTTGTAAATGCACTCACTTGTACAAGGAAAAACTCACTCAATGCCTAATTAGGCTGGCGACCGAATTATTAATCATTGGTAATATCTACTGTGTGTACTTCTTGTCCATGCGAACGCGTAATTATACTTTACATTTGCTTGACGCATCACTGTAGTTACTAACTGAGTATAGGTTCGATCTTGCTTCCATTAGGTACACGCGGTCAAATTATGTACTAAAATCCTTGTTTTTAAGGTGAAGCCCGTGAACTTATTACAGTACAGGCTTTATAGAGTTAACGTACGTCCGAGCGGGCGGTAGCGTTACAACCTCTTGTTCCCATTGACGGAACTTTGAACAGTGGACGTTACATTTCAGATGTGTTACGACCCGTGGTTCTACCCTTCATTCGATCCCTGCGAAACCCTACATTTCAGCAGGATAATGCACGACCGCATGTTGAAGGTCCTGTACGGGCCTTTCTGGATACTGAAAATGTACGATTGCTGCCCTGGCGAGAACATTCTCCAGATCTCTCACCAATTGAAAACGTCTGGTCAATGGTGGCCGAGCAACTGGCTCGTCACAATACGCCAGTCACTACTCTTGATGAACTGTGGTATTGTGTTGAAGCTGCATGGGCAGCTGTACCTGTACACGCCATCCAAGCTCTGTTTGACTCAATGCCCAGTCGTATTAAGGCCGTTATTACGGCCAGAGGTGGTTATTCGGTACTGATTTCTCAGAATCTATGCACCCAAATTTCGTGAAAATGTAACCATATGTCAGTTCTAGTATAATACATTTGTCCAATGAATACCCGTTCATCATCTTCATTTCTTCTTGGTGTAGCAATTTTAATGGCCAGTAGTGTACATTAAATTTACCGTCTAAATCCATCTCAGTAATTGTTACATGATCTTATTTGCAACTAAACAGACACTAATTCATAAATTTTCCTCAAACATGAACTGGCATCCGTAAATTTTTAATTCAATGCTTAATATTTCAGTCAACTGCAGTCAAATAATTAATTAACATTTCGGCTAATGGCCGTAAATTAACTTCCATACGAAGTTTGTTTCCGAAAGTTGTTGTACAGTATTATACACATTACTGTGACGACCGCCTGTGTTCGACGTCGACGTACAATAACCATTCACAGGCGGCAGGTGGCACCACTAGCAGTGTAGGATACGCAAAGCGTGTCTAAGGGACGCGGAAAACAGAACAGGGCAAGATCATTGGGTTTCGGGCCACGGGTTGAAGTATTTCCCAAACAGCTAAGTTCGTAAACTGTTAGGGTGCCTATGTGGTGAAAGTATACTGTGTATGGACAAAAGGAGCCGAGGCATCCGTGCTGCACCACAGGCCATAGACGACAGGAATGAAGATTGATTGCGGAAACGTGTGCGGGCGAATGGACGTTACGGCAAGTCGAAAGAGACAGAGAGAGAGAGAGAGAGAGAAGCGATACGTGTTCAAATGGTTCTGAGCACTATGGGACTCAACTTCTGAGGTCATTAGTCCCCTAGAACTTAGAACTAGTTAAACCTAACTAACCTAAGGACATCACAAACATCCATGCTCGAGGCAGGATTCGAACCAGCGACCGTAGCGGTCTTGCGGTTCCAGACTGCAGCGCCTTTAACCGCACGGCCACTTCGGCCGGGCGCGATACGTGTGTATGACAAACCCCTTCCCTCAAAAATATTTTTCTCTTTTATACACTATGTGATCAAAATTATCCGGACATGTGGCTGAAAATGACTTACAAGTTCCTTGCGGCCTTCCTCGGTAATGCTGGAATTCAATACGGTGTTGGCCCACTCTTAGCCTTGATGCCAGCTTCCACTCTCGCAGGCGTACATTAAATCAACTTCTGGAAGGTTTCTTGGGGAATGGCAGCCCATTCTTCACGGAGTGCTGCACTGAGGAGAGCTATCGATGTCGGTCGGTGAGGCCTGGCAATAAGTCAGCGTTCCAAAACATCCCGAAGGTGTTCTGTAGGATTCAGGTCAAGACTCTGTGCAAGCCAGTCCGTTACAGGGATGTTATTGTCGTGTAACCACTCCGCCACAGGCCGTGCATTATGAACAGGTGCTCGATCCTGTTGAAAGATGCAGTCGCCATCCCCGTATAGCTCTTCAACAGTGGGAAGCAAGAAGGTGCTTAAAACATCAATATAGACCTGTGCTGTGATAGTGCCACGCTAAACAATAACTGGGGCAAGCCCCTCCATGAAAAACACGATCACACAATAACACCACCGCCTGCGAATTTTACTGTTGGCACTACACACGCTAGCAGATAAAGTTCACTGGGCATTCGCCATAACCACACCCTGCCATCGGATGGCCACATTGTGCACCGTGATTCGTCACTCCACACAACGTTTTTCCACTGTTCAGTCGTCTATTGTTTACGCTCCGTACACCAAACGAGGCGTCGTTTGGCATTTACCGGCGTGATGTGTGGCTTATGAGTAGCCGCTCGACCATGAAATCCAAGTTTTCTCACCTCCCGCCTAACTGTCATAGTACTTGCAGTGGATCCTGACGCACTTTCGAATTACTATGTGATGGTCTAGATAGATGTCTGCCTATTACACATTACGACCCTCTTCAACTGTCGGCGGTCTCTGTCAGTCAACAGACGAGGTCGGCCTGTAGGATTTTGTGCTGTACGTTTCCCTTCACGTTTACACCTCACTATCACATCGGAAATAGCGAACCTACGGACGGTTAGGAGTGTGGAAACCTCGTGTATAGTCACAAGTGACTCCCAGTTACAAGATTCAAACGGCTCTGAGCACTATGGGACTTAACTTCTGAGGTCATCAGTCCCCTAGAACTTAGAACTACTTAAACCTAACTAACCTAAGGACGTCACACACATCCATGCCAGTGGCAGGATTCGAACCTGCGACCGTTTCAGCAGTGCGGTTCCAGACTGAAGCGCCTAGAACCGCTTGGCCACAGCGGCCGGCATTGATTCTTCGATGAACAGGTTAAACAGTAGCGGCGAGAGACTGCATCCCTGTCTTACACATTTCTTAATCCGAGCACATCGTTCTTGGTCGTCCACTCTTATTTTCCCTCCGGCTCTAGTACATATTTTATACTACCCATCTCTCACTGTAGCTTACCCCTAAGAATTTCGAACATCTTGCACCATTTTGCACTGTCGAAAGCTCTTTCTATGTCGACAAATCCTATGAAGGTGTCTTGAGTTTTCTTTATTCTTGCTACCATAATCAACCGCAACATCAGAATTGCCTCTCTGGTGCCTTTATCTTTCCTAAAGCCAAACTGATCGTCATCTAGCGCACCCTCCATTTTCTTTTCCATTCTTCCTTCTACATGTACATGCAATTTATTTCTCCTCATCGCGATGGCATCTATCAGAAGGACGTCCCACACAGCTCCCAGGGGCTCGAAGAGCACCAAATGAGTTTACCGATCACCAAACTAACCGCATTAGAACCCAATTCAGAATGTCTGGGACCACCTTGGTCGGCCTGTTCGTGACATGTATTCTCAACTGAGGAAACTGAGCAGTTGGCCACGGCACTGGAGTCAGCAAGACCTCACAACACTGTCGGTACCTTCCAGAACCTCACCGACTTTCTTCCTGCACGTCTAGCAGTCGTCCGCCCTGCGAAAGGCGGTTATTCAGGCTTTTGACAGGGGCTCACATTAATGAGACTGAAAAGTGTATAATGCGGACGCTGTAACGTGGCGGTCGGCAGCAAGTGTAAACAAGCGAGAACTGACGACTGCGAGAGAGGAGCGGGCAGTTTGGCGGCAGCGAGTCTCGCCTCTCTCTCCCAGGGTTGTCAGCCTCCACTGGTATTCTGTGCTTCTCCGAAAGCGCATCTGGAACATTGTCGTCGGGATCATCGATTATTTGTGGTCTCATGAGAATCGTACTCATACTCCTTGATAGACTAGGATCAGCGTGACAGATTGCCGTCCTACGGGCCCGGGTTCGTTTCCCGGCTGGTTCGGGGAGTTTCTCCGCTCAGTGACTGGGTGTTGTCTTCATCATCCGCATCCGTTGCGCAGGTCACCCAATGTGGCGTCGAATGTAATAAGACCTGCACCAAGGCGACCGGACCTGCCTCGTAAGGGGCCTCCCGGCCAATGACGCCAAACGCTCAATTCCATTTCCATAGACTAGGATTAGACTCTCCATAAATTTTAAAACATCACAACCCACGTTTACGGAATCAGTGCAGTTGTTTTCTTAGGTAGGCAATATCGTAAATATTATAGTTCGGGTCCGACCTATAGCAGTATCTTACGTAATAACTGTTCAAAACATCACTCATCTGAAACTACTACGTTAATGTGGCCGCATAATACTGTAGATCGGAGGAGATTCCCTTTGGTTTCGGGCGGCTAGCGGAAATGGTAAGGACTGCCAGTCTTGCTTGCGAGATTAAGGTGGAGCTCACCATTTGCAGTATCGTCGACAGAACCGACTGTGGTCCTTTGGTGCAGAGCCGAGTGGAGGGTCTGAATCAGAGGCTTAGGCGGTTCTATGACCGTGTAGGCTGCAGATTCTCTGACTTGCGCCATCGGGTGCTTGGTTTCCGGGTACCGCTTAATAGGTCAGAAGTCCACTACACACAGGAAGCGGATACACGGGTAGCGGGAGCTGTGTGGAAGGGACTGGGCGGATTTTTTGGTTAGAGGGTCTCAGGAAATACAGAATGAGCGTCCGTCTAAAAGGGGGCAGGTAAAACACAGTAAGGTAGTTGTAGAAACGATCGGTACTTTAGTTGGGAAAGAACCAGACTTCCAAGCCCTAATAGAAAGCACTGAAGCTCAAATAGTTACAGGTATGGAAAGCTGGCCAAGCCGGAAATAAGTTCAGCCGAAATTTTTTCAACCGACCTAACAGCGTTCAGAAAGGATAGATTAAATACAGTTGGTGGTGGAGTATTTACTGCTGCCAGAAATAGTTTACCTTGTAGTGAAATTGAAGTAGCTAGTTCCTGCGGAATAGTATAGATAGTGAAACTTCCTGGCAGATTAAAACTGTGTGCCTGACCGAGACTCGAACTCGGGACCTTTGCCTTTCGGGGGCAAGTGCTCTACCATCTGAGCTACCGAAGCACGACTCACGCCCGGTACTCACAGCTTTACTTCTGCCAGTATCTCGTCTCCTACCTTTCAAACTTTACAGAAGCTCTCCTGCGAACCTTGCAGAACTAGTACTCCTGAAAGAAAGGAGTGAAAATCTCATTCTGGAAACATCCCCAAGGCTGTGGCTAAGCCATGTCTCCGCAATATCCTTTCTTTCAGGAGTGCTAGTTCTGCAAGGTTCGCAGGAGAGCTTCTGTAAAGTTTGGAAGGTAGGAGACGAGATACTGGCAGAAGTAAAGCTGTGAGTACCGGGCGTGAGTCGTGCTTCGGTAGCTCAGATGGTAGAGCACTTGCCCGCGAAAGGCAAAGGTCCCGAGTTCGAGTCTCGGTCGGGCACACAGTTTTAATCTGCCAGGAAGTTTCATATCAGCGTACGCTCCGCTGCATGGTGAAAATCTCATTCAGGAAACATCCGCAAGGCTGTGGCTAAGCCATGTCTCCGCAGTATCCTTTCTTTCAGGAGTGCTAGTTCTGCAAGGTTCGCAGGAGAGCTTCTGTATAGTTTGGAAGGTAGGAGACGAGATACTGGCAGAAGTAAAGCTGTGAGTACCGGGCGTGAGTCGTGCTTCGGTAGCTCAGATGGTAGAGCACTTGCCCGCGAAAGGCAAAGGTCCCGAGTTCGAGTCTCGGTCGGGCACACAGTTTTAATCTGCCAGGAAGTTTCATATCAGCGTACACTCCACTGCAGAGTGAATATCTCATTCTGGAAACATCCCCAAGGCTGTGGCTAAGCCATGTCTCCGCAGTATCCTTTCTTTCAGGAGTGCTAGTTCTGCAAGTTTCGCAGGTGAGTTTCTGTAAAGTTTGGAAGGTAGGAGACGAGATACTGGCAGAAGTAAAGCTGTGAGTACCGGGCGTGAGTCGTGCTTCGGTAGCCAGATGGTAGAGCACTTGCCCGCGAAAGGCAAAGGTCCCGAGTTCGAGTCTCGGTCGGGCACACAGTTTTAATCTGCCAGGAAGTTTCATATCAGCGTACACTCCGCTGCAGAGTGAAAATCTCATTCTGGAAGTATCGATAGTGGTTATACCTCACAATCGGACTAAACTATAATTGGATCGTTTTACCGACCCCTCGACTCAGAAGATATAGTTACTTAACAGTACAAAGAACATCTGAGTCTCATTTCAAATAGATACCCCATTCATACAAATATAGTCGGTGGTGATTTCAATCTACTCTAGATATGGTGGAAAAATCATACGTTTAAAGCCAGCGGCAGGCATAAAACGTCATCCGAACATTATGGACCATACGAACATTATGAATTACCTCGAAGAAACGGATTTATTGACACATAGTACGGATTTAGTAAACATCGTTCTTGTGAAACACAACTAGCTCTTTATACTCATGAAGTAATGAGTGCTATCGACAGGGGATGTCAAATTGATTTCATATTTTTAGATTTCCAGAAGGCTTTCGACACTGTTCCTCACAAGCGTCTTCTAACCAAACTGCATGCCTATGGAATATGGCCTCAGTTGTGCTCTGGATTCGTGATTTCCTGTCAGAGCGGTCACAGTTCGTAGTAATAGACGGAAATTCATCGATTAAAACAGAGGTAATATCCGCCATTCCCCAGGGAAGTGTTATAGGCCCTCTATTGTTCCTGATCTATATTAACGACGTAGGAGACAATCTGAGTAGCCGTCTTAGGTTGTTTGCAGATGATGCTGTCATTTACCGTCTTGTAAAGTCATCAGATGATCAAAACGACTTGCAAAATGATTTAGATAAGATATCTGTATGGTGCGAATAGTGGCAATTGACGGTGAATAAAGATAAGTGTGAAGTTATTCACATGAGTACTAAAAGAAATCCGCTAAATTTCGATTACACGATAAGTCACACAAATCTGAAGGCTGTAAATTCAACTAAATACATAGGGATTACCATTACAAATAACCTAAGCAGGAACGATTACATAGATAATGTTGTGAGTAGAGCAAACCAAAGACTGTGATTCATTGACAGAACACTTAGAAGGTGCAACAGGTGTACTAAAGAGACTGCTTACACCACGCTTGTCCACCCTATTCTGGAGTATTGCTCTGCGGTGTGGAATCCGTACCAGGTAGGACTGACGGATGTCTTCAAAAAATTCAAAGAAGGGCAGCTCGTTTTGTATTATCGCGAAATAGGGGAGATAGTGCCACAGACACGATACGTGAATTGGAGTGGCAATCATTAAAACAAAGGCGTTTTTCGTTGCGACGGGATCTTCTCATGAAATTTCAATCGCCAGTTTTCTCCTCCGATTGTGAAAACGTTCTGTTAGCACCCACATACATAGGGAGAAATGATCATCACAATAAAATAAGAGAAATTAGGGCTCGCACACAAAAATTTAAATGCTCGTTTTTCCCGCGCGCCTTCGAGGATGGCACTGTTGAGAGACAGCTTGAACCCTCTGCCAGACACTTGATTGTGAATAGCAGTGTAATCATTTAGATGTAGATACAGATTTGGCGCTATTGGCCCTTGTGCTAAATAAATTTGTGCTAACTATCGTGCAGTGGATGACACCATACGTTGCTCACGGTAAGATTAATCTACGAATGAAATACTGGAAGAAACACTTAACTTTTTTATAGAGACAGCAGACCGTTTAAGAGGACTTGCCTCTAATAAGAAAACAGTTGTCACGGATTGACTGCTGAGTTTAACATGGCTCAAGAGAACAGTGTGTAAAGTAAATTTATGCAACTAGAACCTTAGGAAAAAACGCATTGATCATAGCTTTCTATTTCCAGACTTCTTGTCGACCAATTTATCACAAGAAAAATCTTCAGTGGTACAAGGAGTACAGAGTTTCATCTATCGACTCATGTAAGAATGGCATTTGGTCCCATGAGTCTGTTTTTATACTAATTCCTTCAACACGGTGTCTTTCCCCATACAGAAGATCAGGGAAAATATAATCTAGATAGCGTTATTGCAATTGTGAAGTGTGGTGGCGATTCTGTAGGTGTTTCGGCGGTCGTATTTTAGTCAGATTGAAGGGACTGTTGAGAAGTATCGTTGCTAAGGCGCGTGAAATCATTTTTGGTGTTTATGTTCATTTGTGGCACAGATATCGTTCCATTCCAGAGCTTCCTTCTTCCAACACAATACTATCCCAACTCACACGACTTGTCCTATACAGGATCTTTTTCTGCTTCTTGTTGCGGATCATCAACGGCTGCCGTCGCTTCTCCGCCCCCCAGTCGCGTCCTTCTTCTTAGGTTTCCTTAACGTTCATATTCCTTGCTTCCATTACCCCTCCACGTCGTTTTGCCAATTGCGTCGTAGGTGACTCCTTTTCTTCCTCTGGTACGGTATCCATCATAGGAACCTGTTTGGTATCATATCTTACTTCATTCTGTTCACGTGGCCAAATCTCATCAGCTGTTTTTATTGGACGTCGTCACAGATATCACTGTCCATTTTCATCCTTTCTCGGATTACATCAGTTCTTACCCTATCCATCCTAGTACAACCCGAACTTCGTCTTAAGTTATCCGTCTCAGTGGCAAGAAGTTTATTCTTATTTCTTTGCTGACGCTGCAGGCTTCTTCTCGAAAAAAACACCACTCTGGGCTACAGTCATATATTCTTCTTTGTCCTTCTTATCTTTCTGTGCCGGAGAAGGGAGTACAGTGCCTCTGTTAGAGTTTGTCCTCTATTAATCAAAGTAGTGGCTTCACCGTTGCTTCTGCCTCGTTTATTAAATAATACCCCAAGATATTCTGCCTTGCCCACACCTACAATTACTTCTTCATTTGCCTCCAAATCATTTACTTTTTCCGTTCCAGCAGCCTAGTACTCACATGTCTTCATGTTCATATTGAGGCCAGCATTATTATATTTCTCTTTAAGCTTCCTTATCATATAGCTTAGATCATCTTCATCATCTGCTAGTACAGTCTCGTCATCTGCAAAATACCGGCGAAATATCTTGTGTCCTCTACTGTCGTTCCCGTAACCTGGTATTTTCCATGCCGCCCCCCCCCCCCCCCCCCCGTAGGCTCACGGTTCTTTCGTGTTTTCGTGCTTGGTGTACAGAGGGCCCCGAGCTATTGCAGCCAATTCTTTCTGCCCTGGCTGCATTTCCTTCACCCTGCCCTCCCTCCCTATCCTCGCTCCTTCCCCGTGACCCCCTCGTTCACCTCACTCGGTGATCTGATTTATATCGACCTGTCTGTCCGCCTGGTTCCCTGTATTGCTTGCAATTTTGATCCTTCTGTCTGTTCTTTCATCCCTTTTGGCGTTTAGATCCACGCTTGAGGTTTGACCTCCACTTCTAAATTTGTAAATAATAGATTTCAGCTATCAGTCTTCCTTTTTAAATTTTATCGCAGATCTTGATTTCAGCTGGAAACCAGCCATTCTCAATGCAATATCATTTTTGATCAATGCATGTAATGCCTGTTGGTCGGGCTTCATCCACAGTTTATTGAATATAAGAGTATTCAATGAACTGTGGATACATTAGACGCATTGATCAGAAATGATAGTACGTTGAGAATGGCTAGTTTCCAGCTGAAATCTAGATCTGCCAATAAAATTTAAAAGGACGACTGATAGCTGAAATCTATTATTTACAAGTCAATATAAGAGTCGCTGCGTGCAACAGCCATCAAAGTGGAAGGAAACCTAACTTCTAAATTTTCTGTTTTTTGTGTGAGCCATTAGGGTAAGAACTCTCTCCCTAGCATCTACAGAGTGGATTCCTCTCCCCCGTTCCTTTCCCTCTCTCTTCCCCACTGCAGCACCCTTCCACCCTGCCAGGTCACCAACATGTGTAGCCAGTCCGTGTGGAGGGGCTGTTGTGTACTCATATGGCTGAGCCCCCTGACAACACTTGCATCACTACTGATGCTCGAGCTGTTCCCTCCCCATGTATGCCAATGAGTGGTTGCTTGTGTTCCGGGAGCATTGTAACTTCTAGCAATGGCCCCACTGACACACGGCCCTTGCTATAGCTGGGTGGCGCCAGAGGGGAGAGCCCCTCGTCGGAGTGGGTAGTATTAGGGTGGATGCTTGGTGCATGATGCGTAACAAGCTGCAAAAATTTGGCCTTTCTCAAACGGCTATCTCTTTGAATGGTGAAGGTTCACTGACTGCAGCTTCATACGACCAGGCAACCTCTGCTTCTCTGGCTAAACCATGGGAGGAGGGCCAGGCTCGCCATCTTAGGTTGAAACACTCTCCCATCTACCTCGTCTGTACTAGGACGGACGGGGACACATTCACTGCCACAAAGCCATTATTTTTTGTGGAAAATATCGAGGACAAGTTTGGTGAAGTGGAGTCCCTTAATAAGATGCTGCCGGGCTCCCTGTTTATCAAAGCTTCTTCTGCCACCCAATCCACAGCTCTTCACGCCTGTGATCGTCTTGGCAATGTCCCAGTGCTTATTACTCTTCATCAGTCTGTGAATATGGTCCAGGGAGTGATATTTCATAGGGACCTCATCCTGCAAACTGATGAGGAACTCTGGGTTCAAACGGTTCAAGTGGCTGTAAGCACTAACGGACTTAACATCTGAGGTCATAACTCCCCTAGACTTAGAACTACTTAAACCTAACTAACCTAACGACATCACACACATCCATGCCCGAGGAACTCTGTGCTAATCTGAAGTGGCGCGGTGTTCATTTTGTTCGACATGTGCAGAAGGGTCGCAAAGACAACTGCACCGATACTAGCTGGGGGTTATGTGCTACTTAACCCCCTCCCCCCCCCCCCCCATTTCCTTTCGTGATTACAGCTGTGGATATGTGGATCTACGTCAGATCTCCCTTTGCTCAGAAATGGAATGACATCTGGTACGCTACTGCTCATAGTAATAAACGCTGCACAATCAAGGACTCTACTGCAGTTTACCGAACGAGATGGCGCAGTGGCTAGCACACTGGACTCGCATTTGGGAGAACGACGGTTCAATCCCGTGTCCGGCCATCCTGATTTAGGTTTTCCGTGATTTCCCTAAATCGCTCTAGGCAAATGCCGGGATGGTTCCTTCGAAAGGGCACGGCCGACTTCCTTTTCTAATCCGATGAGACCGATGACCTCGCTGTCTGGTCTCCTTCCCCGAACTAACCCAACCCTCTACTCTATTTTGGCGCTCTTCCTTCCACTCCTGTCGGAAGGAGTCCACTGTTTTATGCTGTCTATGCATTGGGCATACCAGGCTCACCCACTGGTTCTCGTACATAACGATCCATTGCCACAATGTGGTTGTGGAGCACGACTGACGGTATCCCACATACTGGTGGAATGTCCCCTCCTTTTGGCCCTTCGTGCTAAGCATAGTCTTCCCGATTCTTTAAATTTAATATTAACAGATGATTCATGGATGGTGAACTGGTCTCAGTTTCCTTTGTGAAAGTGGTTTATATTTCCAGATATAAGGTTTTACTTTACTGTTGGAGCAGGGGCAGGGTGGTTGTGGTACGGACCTCTTTTCCAGTCTTTTCCGTATGAGACTCCATGACCACTCCCCCAAGGAAAGACCACCCCTTTTTTCCAGTTTTTAGATTTGGTCTCACCTTTTACGTCTTTTCTGTGTGTCTTTTAATCTTAATTATTTTATAATTTGACTCGCCTGATTGGATCCGTCCACTTTCAGCGGATTCTCTTTCTTCTCTGACTTCGGATTCGTGGGACTCATGACCTCGCCGTTTGGTCTCATAACACCTCTCAATTAATCAATGAATAATATTCCATGCTAAGCCACTGGATTGCTGATAGATACAGCTTAAAGAGGATCGGTGACAGCCCACATCCCTGCCACAGGCCGTTATTCACCTCGAATACTTTTGTCCAACTATTCCCTATCCGTACTCTCACTGTGTTAATTTCATATAATTTCATAACAGCCTTTTGCAATCTTTGATCTCATTCTCTCTCCTTCAACTTTTCCCGCAGTTTGTTGGTGAGTATAGAGTCATGTGCTTTCTCTAGATCAATCAACGCAACATGCATCTCCAGTCCAACCGTTGTCCATTTATCAAATATTAGATACGTTTTGAAGATGTTGTGTATTATCGATGTTCCTTCTCGGAGTCCTGCTTGTTCTTCTTGCTACTTGTGAGCTATTTCTTTCTCTACCTGATATTTCAGTACCTTCGGTTACAGTCTTCCAAAGAAAGGGATCACTACCAATCCCCTATAACTATTTGGGTCATTAAGTGCCTCTTTTTTATGCACCATTGTTATGTAAGATGTTTTCCATTCCGATGGAACGTTATCTCCATTTCATACTCTATCACACAGCCTCTATAGCACCACCAACAATTTAGGTGGACCAAATTTCACCAGCTCTTAATATATTGATCCATTTCCTGGTGCCTTCTTCATTTTACAGCTACTCTCAGTTCGTTGAAAAACTCCTCCTGTTACATCCTGACCTCACAACAATGTGAAAATTCAGGCCTATTTTCCTGGAATAAATCCTTAAAATACGTTGCCCATTGACCATGACTAATATTATTACGATGTAACTTGTTGACTCTTGTTGACACTCGCATTGACTTGATTGTTCTCGATGCCTCAGCACTACGAGCCCCATCTGTCACCTTCTCCACATATTCACATTTTTATTTCCACGCCTAATTTTTCCTTTTTGACATTTCTCTGGCTACTTCTCTATATAGTGTCCTTTACTTATCTCTACTTTGACTGCCATTAATATTCAGGTACATCAAATAAGCTTTCTCTTTACTTTCAGTTATCTCCATTATTCCTGCATCCCATCAAACTGTTTTCATCTTTTTCTCATACTCTCCAAGGACTTCTTTGGGTGCCTCATCTATGGCCCTCTTTATGTGCTCATATTCCTCTTCAACTGTTCTATCTCATTTTGCTACATGCGGGAAAACTGAAGGAAAAATTTCTCAAGAGAATAAGATGCAAAAACGATCATATGGACATATGGCCAGAAATGCGTTTCAAAGGACATGTATACATTTGAAGGTGGAGATAAAGTATCTCTGACAGTGTAGCTTTCAGTGATTGACAGCACACTGAGAACACACGAGGGAAGTGGGAAGGTTCAGCGTGTCTAGTGTTACGAGGTGCAGTCAAGTTCTAAGGCCTCCGATTTTTTTTCTCTGGACTGGAAAGAGATAGAAACATGCACATTGTTTTTAAAATGGGGCCGCGTTCCTTGTCAATACGTCCCAGAGATGGCAGCGCCGTATGGCAGATGGAATTTTACCGCCAGCAGCGAGAATGAGAACTGTTTTAAATACTTAAAATTGCGACGTTTTCCTTACTTGAACAGCATGCAATCATTCGTTTTCTGAATTTGCGTGGTGTGAAACCAACTGAAATTCATCGACAGTTGAAGGAGATATGTGGTGATGGAGTTATGGATGTGTCAAAAGTACGTTCGCGGGTGCGACAGTTTAATGAAGGCAGAACATCGTGTGACAACAAACCGAAACAACCTCGGGCTCGCACAAGCCGGTCTGACGACATGATCGAGAAAGTGGAGAGAATTGTTTTGGGGGATCGCCGAATGACTGTTGAACAGATCGCCTCCAGAGTTGGCATTTCTGTGGGTTCTGTGCACACAATCCTGCATGACGACCTGTAAATGCGAAAAGTGTCATTCAGGTGGGTGCCACGAATGCTGACGGACGACCACATGGCTGCCCGTGTGGCATGTTGCCAAGCAATGTTGACGCGCAACGACAGCATGAATGGGACTTTGTTTTCGTCGGTTGTGACAATGGATGAGACGTGGATGCCATTTTTCAATCCAGAAACAAAGCGCCAGTCAGCTCAATGGAAGCACACAGATTCACCGCCACCAAAAATATTTCGGGTAACCGCCAGTGCTGAAAAAATGATGGTGTCCATGTTCTGGGACAGCGAGGGCGTAATCCTTACCCATTGCGTTCCAAAGGGCACTACGGTAACAGGTGCATCCTACGAAAATGTTTTGAAGAACAAATTCCTTCCTGCACTGCAACAAAAGCGTCCGGGAAGGGCTGCGCGTGTGCTGTTTCACCAAGACAACGCACCCGCACATCGAGCTAACGTTACGCAACAGTTTCTTCGTGATAACAACTTTGAAGTGATTCCTCATGCTCCCTACTCACCTGACCTGGCTCCTAGTGACTTTTGGCTTTTTCCAACAATGAAAGACACTCTCCGTGGCCGCACAATCACCAGCCGTGCTGCTATTGCCTCAGCGATTTTCCAGTGGTCAAAACAGACTCCTAAAGAAGCCTTCGCCGCTGCCATGGAATCATGGCGTCAGCGTTGTAAAAAATGTGTATGTCTGCAGGGCGATTACGTCGAGAAGTAACGCCAGTTTCATCGATTTCGGGTGAGTAGTTAGTTAGAAAAAAAATCGGAGGCCTTAGAACTTGAATGCACCTCGTATATCTCCACACCGAAGAAGGCAGCGAGGTGGAGTGGACACACATGGTAATCACATTACCCTTCGTACCACCAAAGGCAAATCTTAAGCTGGGGAGGGATGACCAGCTGCAGGAAGTGAAGATATGTCTCCGTGCAAGGCGTTGTGGAAGAATGTCTGCCCCCACAAAGCGGTCGACAAAAATCCCCCCCACTCACTGAGGATTAACCGGTGCTGATGGTTCGCTGCCACCATTCCATGCCCACAATACGTTGACAATATAGCATCACTTAAAGGTAGTGAATAGGATGGGTGACGGAAATTCCAGCACCGTGGTAGCCTGTGAGACGAACCAGTGACAAAAACAGTCTTCACAGAGGCAAGTCTATAGGTAATAAGGTCTGCAAGCGTTGTGAGATGGCAGTTGTCGCGGAGAATGCACCACACGGTCGTGTTGCATATCCCGTACCGCCAGCACACCCGCCATAACGGGGATGCTGTCAAAGATCTTTTATCTGCACCTTCTAGTACCTCCTTTTGAACGCCTTCACAGCCGTATGATCATTTTGCTCTTTGTCCCTTCAGGGATTGTTTCTTGCTGTTTGTCCCCTTTTAGCCAATCACCCTGTGTTGGTTTGTTGCGCAGGAGGAAGAAAAAACACGTCGTCTTCCGCTTTCACATTTGCTGATTTCAATCCGTATGATTAAAATTTGTACTGAGAGGACAAAAATCCTTTCCCGTTACCGTTGACCAGGATCTTTCAAGGAACAGAATAAGTCTTGTTCGTAAAATTGTAGACAGTCTCAAGGACCGCTCTCAGGACCTGCATGGTTCGATTTCTGAGAGGACCGTAGTTCTTTTGAGTGTGATAGTATATTTTACAATTACTATTCAGCTTTAGCGTGTAACTCAACTCAAGGTTCTGGTAGTGTAGTGAGACGCTTAAAGAAACAACGGGTTACATTCAAAGCTCTGGAATTTTATTCTGTCGTGGTAGAAAGTCATTTGGAGGCTTCCACTAAGGACGTGAGAGTCACTGCTCACGATGAGGGTGTTAAGTCCACCACGTTGGCTTTAATATTTGTAATGAATATCGAGACAAAAAGTGTAATCTTGTTTTCACATGATGTTGTTATTCTGAGATGTATCCCATTGGTGACATCGCAAAGAACCTAAAATGTATATTAGCACTGTTCGAGCAGCATTTCCTACCATCTCACCCCACAGCCCGATTCTTCGTAACAGTGATGCACTTGATGATACAACAGTCCATCTCTTATTTTATGCAAAAGGAAACTGGTGCGCATCCAGTGTTGGAAGCTAACGGAGTTACGTAAGAGAATGCGTAGTAGGTTTTCAGACGTAATAGTCAGACTTCATTTGCACCTGTAACGTAAAACTTGCTTCTCTGTGCCATACACGTTTCTCCATTACGGATGAAATTTCCGCCACGCTATATTTTACGTAGTGCATTCAAATATCAGAGAATGAAAAGGCGCAGGGGGATGATGCTTTTTCGCCTTTGCTCGCGTACGCGCGCGCGCGTGTGTGTGTGTGTGTGCGTAGGTGCGTGCGCCGCGTCTGCAGGCAGGACGAGACGCCCCTTATAAATTTATGCAGTCATAAAAAGTTGGCAGCGCTGCCGGGGTATTAAGGCGGGCGTTTGCGCGTGTAGAGTTACCTGCCGGGCTGTGTGTTCGCGGGAGGAGGCGCCAACTCTCCCGGTCCTCACGAGGGCTCTCGAGCGTCGCTACCAACCTCGCGCGCCTGCCGAGCACCGAGCGAAGCCGCCACTAAAATAGATCTGCGTAGAAATTGCAGTGTTTCCAGTGTGAAGCGTCATGTAGGAGCTACACTGCTGCCGTCATTTTTTAAAATCATATGGCGATAGTAGCAATAAGTCAAGTACGCTTATTTAAATATTCACCTCTTACGTTATTACCAAGTACACTGATGATATACATTATGACCACCTGCTGAAGGACACAGGGCACTATCTCAGCTCAAAATTGTGTGAATATCACTAGCTACTTTTTTCATGCACAATTTCCTTTGTGTATGTATTACAGTTTTGCAGTTTATCACAGTTAACGCAGAATATTTTCTAAACAATTTGCAAGTATTTTGACAATTTAGGGCGTGCTGATGTTTATAAAAAACAGCAATTAAAAAAGTGAGGCACAAGTTTTTCTGAAATGTTTCTTCAAATTCTGGTACCATTTAATACCTTAATATACATGTTAATGAGACCAGTCTTTTACACATATGGTATGATATTTTGCCGGAGATACTAAACCTGTTTAATTCTGCACATTAAGTATATTTACCAGAGTAAAAGTTATTGTATACCATATTATAATTTTCAGAACATTTTTCCTAATTAAAATTATATTCTCTATAATTTAGTTGAACGAACCAAGTTTAGTTCTCCTAGGTAGGTAAGGACAATTGCAAGTCACAGAGAAAACTTTGTGCAATGCTTTATAAACTTAAGAAGATATGGTACCTACGTGCTGAAAAGTACAGCTTGTGATAAAAGTGCGAATTAGCATTTTAGTCATATTAAAATGTGCCTCAGAACATTAGTCAAACATAGTCTTCCTCTTGACATCCCTTTCAGTACTTATTGCTTCTTTCCTCAACGTATATTAATAATACTTATGTCCACATACTTCAGCATAAATAACCAATAAATTCCTTTTTTGTATGAAGTTGCTAAGGAGGTAAATATATTTACGTAAATGAATATATAATCGCTTAAAGGAAATTATAGTTGCTTAGCATTAGATTTCTACACTTAATTCATCATTAATCTTGAAATTCTGGGTGTTATTGTTATATAATATCATTGTAAATTATACATTATCAAAACATCTTTGATAAAAGGAAATGACAAAATGTAAACAATGTGATGGTGTAAATTACCTGAAAGTAACTGAACAGCAAACTACTAGGAAGCGTTTAGCATCCACAACAAACAACATTTCTGTTAACACTATAATTTGAATCATCATAATGTGACAGTTTCTTCCATGAAGAAGCATAGATTTCTCTCAACAGTATGGACTGCTCTGTTTGTAAGCTGGTTCTCCTACAATTTTCTTTTACCGAATTTCTTCATGCGAAACATTGTTAGTATTTGTTGCACACTAATGAATATCTACTGAACTAAACACTTGTAAGTAGGCTGTTTACGTTTTCTTATTGGCAACGTTACGTAGCGCTCTGTATGAAAATCACTGGCTGTGCTGTGTGCAGTCTGTGGCTAGTTTGCATTGTTGTCTGCCATTGTAGTGTTGGGCAACTGGATGTGAACAGCACGTAGCGTTGCGCAGTTGGAGGTGAGCCGCCAGCAGTGGTGGATGTGGTATGTAAGTAGGCTGTTTATGTTTTCTTATTGGCAACGTTACGTAGCGCTCTGTATGAAAATCACTGGCTGTGCTGTGTGCAGTCTGTGGCTAGTTTGCATTGTTGTCTGCCATTGTAGTGTTGGGCAACTGGATGTGAACAGCACGTAGCGTTGCGCAGTTGGAGGTGAGCTGCCAGCAGTGGTGGATGTGGTATGTAAGTAGGCTGTTTATGTTTTCTTATTGGCAACGTTACGTAGCGCTCTGTATGAAAATCACTGGCTGTGCTGTGTGCAGTCTGTGGCTAGTTTGCATTGTTGTCTGCCATTGTAGTGTTGGGCAGCTGGATGTGAACAGCGCGTAGCGTTGCGCAGTTGGAGGTGAGCCGCCAGCAGTGGTGGATGTGGGGATTGAGATGGCGGAGTTTTGGACAGAAACAGTACATTTGTAAGAATGGATGTCATGTACTGCTATATATATATTATGACTATTAAGGTAAATACATTGTTTGTTCTCTATTAAAATCTTTCATTTGCTAACTATGCCTATCAGTAGTTAGTGCCTTCAGTAGTTTGAATCTTTTATTTAGCTGGCTGTAGTGGCGCTCGCTGTATTGCAGTAGCTTGAGTAACGAAGATCTTTGTGAGGTAAGTGATTTGTGAAAGGTATAGGTTAATGTTAGTCAGGGCCATCCTTTTGTAGAGATTTTTGAAAGTCAGATTGCGTTGCGCTAAAAAATATTGTGTGTCAGTTTAAGGACAGTCATATATAATCGTTCAAAGTGGACGTTTCACACTTTACCAAAGTGACAGGAGCAAAGAAAGTCATTTACAGATGCTGAAAACCAGAATTGTTACCAATATACACGAGGTGAAGTCACAAAATAAAAGGACTTTTGAGAAAAGGAATATTTAGTCTAATTGTTGGTTGGTTGGTTTGGGGGAGTCGATCACACAGCGAGGTCATGGGTCCCATCGGATGAAGGAAGGATGTGGAAGGAAACTGGCCGTACGCTTTCAAAGGAACCATCCCGGCATTTGCCTAGAGAGATTTAGAGAAATCACGGCAAACCTAAATCAGGATGGCCGGACGCGGGCAAACTCCTCTTGAATGCGAGTCCGGCGTTCTAACCACTGCGCCACCTCGCTCGGTTTATCCTAATGACACAAAGCTGAAAAATACATTTTTTTCTACATAATCTCCCCGCACTTCAACGCACTTTGTCTAAAGTTTCACAATTTTTTTGATTCCTTTGGAAAAAAATTTCTTGGTTGTACCTGTAACCAATTTATCGCCGCATCAGGTACTTCTGCATCGGTCGCAAATCTACTTCCTCTGAGCGCTTCCTTCAATGCTCCAAACATATGGAAATCGCTTGGAGGTAGATCTGGACTGTATAGCGGGTGTTCCGGCAATTCGAATCTCAACTCCTTTATTGTTTCGGTAGATTGTTTGGCGGAACTGGGCGAGCGTTATTTTTCTCCAAGGTGACACCTTTTCGCAGTTTTCCCGTGACATCTGGACGTGATTGCAAGTTTCAGTTTAGTTCGCAACACATCACAATGGTTCTCACTGTTCGCAGTTTGACCTCTTGGGATGAAATGAACGGCTACCATAGCTTCCAAGTCCCAGAATTGTATTAGCATAATCTTACCAGCTGATGGTTGAAGTTTAAATTTCTTAACTTCTGGTGATTGGATTGGATTGTTTGGGGGAAGAGACTAAACAGCGAGGTCATCGGTCTCATCGGAATAGGGAAGGACGGGGAAGGAAGTCGGCCGTGCCCTTTCAAAGGAACCATCCCGGCATTTGCCTGGAGCGATTTAGGGAAATCACGGAAAACCTAAATCAGGGTGGCCGGACGCAGGATTGAACCGTCGTCCTCCCGAATGCGAGTCCAGTGTAACTTTTGGTGATGATAAGTGTTTATTCATCTCCTTCGCGATGATAACGGGCCAAATATTTACGAGATATGTCCATCCTTTGCGCCTTAAGCTGCGCTGACAATTCATTTGGTACTTACCTTGCACACACTTTCCGAAAATGTAGCCTGTCGTATGAAATGGAATACGTTGAACCATGACTGATATGTATGGTATTGGCGATTTCGTTCACTGTGATTCGTCATTTTTCCATCACCGTACCCTCAACGACTTCCAAATTGTCATCAGTTATTGACGTCGATGGACTGCCCGATCTTTTCTAGTCGCATTGAGAAGTTCTTCCCTGTTTCGTAGATCTTGCTTCGTGATAAGCATCTGTCATCATACTGCGCTTGCATTCGACGAATAGTTACCGCAGGCTTAACACCTTACGCAAACAAAAGACGAATCACTGGCCCCATTTCCGTTCTCGGTGCAGATCGACAATGGAGCTTCCATGTATCACGATCTGCTATAGTACAACGGCTAACGCGGGAATAAGAGTGACACGTTGTATAGAATAGTTACAGCCAACAATTACTCAGCCCTAGATATTAGCAGTGTTACCAAGCCCTACGGAGAGAAACTGCAAATGTGCCTTTACTTTTTGACTTCCCTTCGTACAACGTATCTCAGATAAGAGTCACTGGAAGCAAAAATGTTCCACTTAATCGTATTTTGCAAAATACTAATGATTTTCCATAACGTAAGTAGTAGGGACGTGAAAGCGTGCATGACCGTGGCTCTAAAATTTAGTACGTAGTGGTCATTATTCATTCAGAATCCAATAAAGTATATATCAATGTGATTAGGAAAAGGCATAGAATTTAATACAGTTATTAAAAAAAAATCCGGTTTGGCTGTCATTCAAAAGTACTCTGTGTCCTTGAAAGCTTGTTTGCTTCGGAAAACAATATTGCAGCGTGGCATAGACTATACAGGTCCTTGGTCGGTTTCCCGAAGCATGTGGCACCAGATATCTCCGAACACGTCGAGTAATACTCATAAGTTACGAGCCGATGAACTGGGGCGCGGCGGGCGCGCAACGAAAACACTACCATACATGGCATTCGAGTGAGCACAAAAGGCAGCGCGTCAATGTAAGGACGGTAGCAGCAACCAAATCACAGTAACCAATTGATAATGACCGATGAGTACTTGACCAAAAGCTCGTGGACTATAAACCACTTGACGCGGCTGGAAGCTCAAGAGAAATTTATCAGCACATATCACCGCGAAATCATACATTAGTGACATGACATGTAAGCAAGAAACTAAAACAAGCTACCTATTGCGAAAGAAACATTTTACGGAAGGAGTATTTTTGTGACCCATGAAACATGCAATTAAAGAAAATATTAGTGAAGTTTTTGTAGGGAACGTTGTTCTCTAAAGTTACAAAACATGGACACCACAGTTTAGAGAGGAGAAATACTTGTAACCATTTCGAGATGTTGAGAAGAACGGAAGACGCGAAACCGACAGATAAAGTAAAATTATAATTACGGGCACGGTTGCAGCGGTCTTCCTCTGGGGCTACTGGTGCGTTCTAGCCTTATATTTTGTTAATACTGTTCACTGCCCATGCCATCACGTCATAATTTTAAAAAGAGGAAGGAGAGGGAACTTTAATAGGTTACTGCGGTGGAGGGAGAACGTAACATCTCCAGAATGAGATTTTCACTCTGCAGCGGAGTGTGCGCTGATATGAAACTTCTTGGCAGATTAAAACTGTGTGCCCGACCGAGACTCGAACTCGGGACCTTTGCCTTTCGCGGGCAGGTGCTCTACCATCTGAGCTACCGAAGCACGACTCACGTCCGGTACTCACAGCTTTACTTCTGCCAGTACCTCGTCTCCTACCTTCCAAACTTTACAGAAGCTCTCCTGCGAACCTTGCAGAACTAGCACTCCTGAAAGAAAGGATATTGCGGAGACATGGCTTAGCCACAGCCTTGGGGATGTTTCCAGAATGAGATTTTCACTCCTTTCTTTCAGGAGTGCTAGTTCTGCAAGGTTCGCAGGAGAGCTTCTGTAAAGTTTGGAAGGTAGGAGACGAGGTACTGGCAGAAGTAAAGCTGTGAGTACCGGGCGTGAGTCGTGCTTCGGTAGCTCAGATGGTAGAGCACTTGCCCGCGAAAGGCAAAGGTCCCGAGTTCGAGTCTCGGTCGGGCACACAGTTTTAATCTGCCAGGAAGTTTCAACGTAACATCTGTTGTCTATTGGCTCTTGTATTATGTGCCATGATCGGTGGTCACCGGCGAATGAGAAGTTGGCTCCAGTTTAACAAGTGCTGGATTTCGGCCGCGCGGCGGCAGTTACTCGCCGGCAGTGCTCGCGCCTCGTGTTGACAGTGCGATTTGTTGGGCTCTGCTGGCAGCCTAGATGGGGCAAGCCTGAGTACATCCTCTCTATTTACGTTCTTAGGGTGTTTAAGTATTTCGATGGCCTCTCTGATTTTGCGGTTCGTCATAACCGGCTACTTGGCCAACACATAGGCTTCGCTGAATTTTAATTCTTCTCCGCAATCTTGCTGATGTTCTGCCACTGTAGATTTCTTGTGTTGCTCTAGACTAACATAGTGCTCTTATTCCCGAATGTGCGTTGCTATTGGCCTGCCAGTCTCGCCGACTTACGCCTCTCCACATTCGCCTTCCACCTTGTACAGGGCTATTACAAATGATTGAAGCGATTTCATAAATTCACTGTAACTCCATTCATTGACGTATGGTCACGACACACTACAGATACGTAGAAAAACTCATAAAGTTTTGTTCGGCTGAAGCCGCACTTCAGGTTTCTGCCGCCAGAGTGCTCGAGAGCGCAGTGAGACAAAATGGCGACAGGAGCCGAGAAAGCGTATGTCGTGCTTGAAATGCACTCACATCAGTCAGTCATAACAGTGCAACGACACTTCAGGACGAAGTTCAACAAAGATCCACCAACTGCTAACTCCATTCGGCGATGGTATGCGCAGTTTAAAGCTTCTGGATGCCTCTGTAAGGGGAAATCAACGGGCCAGCGAAGAAACGGTTGAACGCGTGCGGGCAAGTTTCACGCGTAGCCCGCGGAAGTCGACGAATAAAGCAAGCAGGGAGCTAAACGTACCACAGCCGACGGTTTGGAAAATCTTAGGGAAAAGGCTAAAGCAGAAGCGTTATCATTTACAATTGCTACAAGCCCTGACACCCGATGACGAAGTCAAACGCTTTGAATTTTCGGCGCGGTTGCAACAGCTCATGGAAGAGGATGCGTTCAGTGCGAAACTTGTTTTCAGTGATGAAGCAACATTTTTTCTTAATGGTGAAGTGAACAGACACAATGTGCGAATCTGGGCGGTAGAGAATCCTCACGCATTCGTGCAGCAAATTCGCAATTCACCAGAAGTTAACGTGTTTTGTGCAATCTCACGGTTTAAAGTTTACGGCCCCTTTTTCTTCTGCGAAAAAACGTTACAGGATACGTGTATCTGGACATGCTTGAAAATTGGCTCATGCTACAACTGGAGACCGACAGCGCCGACTTCATCTTTCAACAGGCTGGTGCTCCACCGCACTTCCATCATGATGTTCGGCATTTCTTAAACAGGAGATTGGAAAACCGAATGATCAGTCGTGGTGGAGATCATGATCAGCAATTCATGTCATGGCCTCCACGCTCTCCCGACTTAACCCCATGCGATTTCTTTCTGTGGGTTTATGTCAAAGATTCAGTGTTTAAACCTCCTCTACCAAGAAACGTGCCAGAACTGCGAGCTCGCATCAACGATGCTTTCGAACTCATTGATGGGGACGTGCTGCGCCGAGTGTGGGAGGAACTTGATTATCGGCCTGATGTCTGCCGAATCACTAAAGGGGCACATATCGAACATTTGTGAATGCCTAAAAAAACTTTTTGAGTTTTTGTATGTGTGTGCAAAGCATTGTGAAAATATCTCAAATAATAAAGTTATTGTAGAGCTGTGAAATCGCTTCAATCATTTGTAATAACCCTGTACATGCCTGCAGTGTGTAATGCGTCCACCTTGTCCTTAGCGGAGCCTAGCACGTCCCTGATCCTGCGCTGGGTGGTGGTAGGATTGACCGTGCAGATACCTGCCTGTATGCGTAGGCTTGCAATACACTCTGTGACCCAGTGTGCCCTCCGTTGTCCTGCACACTTCGACGTCTGGAAATGGAATTTCACCATTCTTCTCTACTTCGAACGTGAACTGTATCTTCCCGTGCATGTTGTTCAAATGTGGAGCTTCGTTTCACCATGAGGAGATATGTTGTCCACGTATCTGAACCAGCAACATGGGCGTAAAGGAGCTGAACCAAGAGCCGTTGCTTCAAAGGCTTCCATGAATATGGTGGCTGACAGCGAAGATAGGGGAGACCCCACTGTTGCGCCGTCTGCCTGCTTGTAGTATTTTCCTTACCATTTGAAGTACGTTGAAGTCAGGCGCAACTGAACCAGTCGCGTATGTCTGGCACGACGTGCTCCTGAAGGGCGCGGATTGTTTCGTCTACTGGCACGTTCGTAAATAGTGACTTCACGTCAAAGCTGACCATATCCGTAGATAAAAATGTAGCAACAGTACTTAGATACAACTGCTCGGATTAGTGATATATTATCTCTAGTAGAACTGAACATAAATGTAGGTGAATGAGAGGCTACACCTGCTGTGTACGGAAAGAGAGGGAACAGGCAACTGTCCAGAAACAGTTGGAAATAGCATTATAGTCTCTTGATGCAGGAACCGAGGCACCAGCGACGAAGCTGTGGCAACACTTCTGTCTCTAGCGCCGTCTGGTATCCCCTATGTCTTAGCACCTTCTGACACGCTCGACTTGGCAGGTTGTACCTCATCTGAGGTAGACTGGCGACTAGTACAGAGGTCACGAATATTTGGGTATAGCTTGATCACATGGCTGTCCCGTTACTCCTTGAGGTTTATCCTTTGTTGAGAGCATATCCGAGCCAACTTGGGATGCCTCGCCAGTTGGAACAGAGCCAGTCTCCCTGAAAGGCCTGGAGAGATGCAGAGGATGAATTGCTGGTGCCGCGTGGGATTAGCCGAGCGGTCTAAGGTGCTGCAGTCATGGACTGTGCGGCTGATCCCGGCGGAGGTTCGAGTCCTCCCTCGGGCATGGGTGTGTGTGTTTGTCATTAGGATAATTTAGGTTAAGTAGTGTGTAAGCTTAGGGACTGATGACCTTAGCAGTTAAGTTCCATACGGTATCACACACATTTGAACATTTTTTTTAAATTGTTGGTCACTGGAATCCCACGGGGAAAGTGAAGGCAGGCAGCCAAGGAAGGCCAATGTACTTTCGGTATGCTTCCTGGGTGACCTCGTCCGACATCTGGAGGAAGCTCTGCGGGTGTCTGTTGAGTGCACTGGGGGCAGCTGGCGGGAGATCGTGGCTTTTCAAAAAATGGTTCAAAAATGGCTCTGAGCACTATGGGACTTAACATCTGTGGTCATCAGTCCCCTAGAACTTAGAACTACTTAAACCTAACTAACCTAAGGACATCACACACATCCATGCCCGAGGCAGGATTCGAACCTGCAACCGTAGCAGTCGCGCGGTTCCGGACTGAGCGCCTAGAACCGCTTGACCACCGCGGCCGGCGATCGTGGCTTTTGACGGCACGGATGATATCTGTCTCCTGGCTTTAGAAGCCATCAAAAACATGTTCAAATGTGTGTGAATACCTAAGGGACCAAACTGCCGATGTCATCAGTTCCTAGACTTACGCACTATTAAATCTAACTTAAACTAACTTATACTAAGAACAAGATACACATCCATACCCGGGGGAAGACTCGAACCTCCGGCGAGAGGGGCCACGCAATTTGTGACATGGCGCCTCAAACCGCGCGGCCACTCCGCGCGGCTTAGAACCCATCCTCGATTCCTAGTGGTGGCTTGCAGATCTGGTGAATAACGCTGGTCTCACCTTTTAATGAAAGAAAGTAACATTGCCATGGCAGATCGTAGAAACAAAATGTTAATTTAGTTGTAGTTAACTGCAGCCCTGGGTGATGCCAGAAGATAATAGCAACCAAGTTTTAATATACCGTTTGCAGTGTATGGCGCAACGATAGGTTGTACGCTGGTAGTAGAGGCATATGTAATAGGATAATAGACAGTGAGTTTAGAACACATTCCGAATGCGAAATAATTTGAGTGCATCAAACACGGCAATAGGGTTCTAAGGGGTTCACCACTCTGCTGGAGCAAATGTAATCTCGATGTATTGCTCACGCTCTGCGTGCGATAGAGTCACAAATCAAAGCAGTCTCGGCAGTAGTTGCAGTCACTCGCTGCTACAGTGCAGTTGTAGTCTGTCGCTAGTACAGCGCAGTACATAGCCATGTATTGTAAGGTTAATTTTATTATTTTTATTGGCATGCGCGTAGTTAAGTCACTTATCTGAGATGCTAACATGAATTTGTTTCAATCTTTTTGTGATTCGTCAGCACCAGTTGACCCAGATTTGTAATATTCAATTTTTCATATAATGCATTGCAGATGTTTATCAATAATGTAAAAGATTTTCAGAACATAATTTTTACCAGTCTACAAAAAAGGAAGGAATAATTCTGTTTAAGTCATTACCAGTCCCGATCCAGTCATTTACTTAAATTTAAATATTTCAGAAATTTTTGCAGATCATAGTCATGTGTTGTTTAGTAATCAGACGACCAGCTGTGCAGCTGTGTCAATAAGAAAAGTCAGTTTTTCTAATAATTCAGATCTCAGACAAATGTTGTCCCGTATTAGTAGATAGGCCAGCATTGCACTAAGATGTGCAATTAACGAGCAGATATGTAGAAAGCGTTATCCGGCGACACCATCATTAATATTATAAATCTGGATCGACTGGTGCCGACGAATCACAAAAAGATTGAAACAAATTCATATTAACATCTCAGACAAGTGACGTAACTACGCGCATGCTAATAAAAATAATAAAATTTGCCTTAAAATACATGGCTATGAACTGCGCTGTACCAGCGACAGACTACAACTGCTCTGTAGCAGCGAGCGACTGCAACTGCTGCCAAAACTGCTCTGACCTGCGACTCTATTGTAGCAAAGATATTTTCTGTCGCAGGCAGCGCCTGAGCAACACATCGAAATTACATTTGCACCAGCAGTACGGTGAACCCCTTACAGGGTGTATTGTTAGACCCCATCGCCAGAAGCCGTAGTGACAGTCATTACAGAGAAAGGGAGATTTTCGCTCGTAAATTTCGTGTTCGTGTTTTCAACATCTATACACTGAGAGACTCAAGTGATTCGGGCAGGTGATAGGGTCAGGGACAGGGTATAAATATCTCATCCGAAAAATACCTTAAGCTGTTGGTCACAGCACTGACTTGTGAGGGGTACGCCTCAAGTTTCCTGGTTACAAACACACACGAATTTTTCGACTAAGCAGCATGGAGTCCGTGATCAGAAGAACATCACTGACCACGAGTTTCAAAAAAATGTAAAGAGAAGCAGGAAGATACACTACTGGCCACTAAAACTGCTACACCAAGAAGAAATGCACATAATAAACGGGTATTCATTGGACAAATATATTATACTAGAACTGACATGTGATTACATTTTCACGCAATTTGGGTGCACAGATCCTGAGAAATCAGTACCCAGAACAACCACCTCTGGCCGTAATAACGGCCTTGATACGCCTAGACATTGAGTTAAACAGAGCTTGGATGGCGTGTAGACGTACAGCTGCCCATTCAGCTTCAACACGATGCCAAAGTTCATCAAGAGTAGTGACTGGCGTATTGCGACGAGACAGTTGCTCGGCCACTATTTACAAGACGTTTTCAATTGGTGAGAGATCTGGAGAATGTGCTGGCCAGGGCAGCAGTCGAACATTTTCTGTATCCAGAAAGGCCCGTACAGGACGTGCGACATGCGGTCGTCCATTATCCTGCTGAAATGTAGGGTTTCGCGGGGATCGAATGAAGGGTAGAGCCACGGGTCGTAACACATCTGAAATGTAACGTCCACTGTTCAAAGTGCCGTCAATGCGAACAAGATGTGACCGAGACGTGTAACCAATGGCACCCCATACCATCACGCCAGGTGATACGCCAGTGTGGCAATGACGAATACATGCGTCCAATGTGCGTTCACCGCGATGTCGCCAGACACGGATGCGACCATCATGATGCTGTAAACTGAATCTGGATTCATCCGAAAGAATGACGTTTTGCCATTCGTGCACCCAGGTTCGTCGTTGAGTACACCATCGCACGCGTTCCTGTCTGTGATGCAGCGTCAAGGGTAACCGTAGCCAAGGTCTCCGAGCTGATAGTCCATGCTGCTGCAAACGACGTCGAACTGTTCGTGCAAATGGTTGTTGTCTTGCAAACGTCCCCATCTGTTGACTCACGGATCGAGACGTGGCTGCGCGATCCGTTACAGCCATGCTGATAAGATGCCTGTCATCTCGACTGCTAGTGATACGAGGCCGTTGGGATCCAGCACGGCGTTCCATATTAGCCTCCTGAACCCATACGATAAACCGCATTATCCTCCTGAACCCATACGATAAACCGCAATCGCGATAGGCTACAATCCGACCTTTATCGAATTCGGAAACGTGATGGTACGCATTTCTCCTTACACGAGGCATCACAACAATGTTTCACCAGGCAACGCAGGTCAGCTGCTGTTTGTGTATGAGAAATCGGTTGGAATCTTTCCTCATGTCAGCACGTTGTAGGTGTCGCCACTGGCGCCAACCTTGTGTGAATGCTCTGAAAAGCTAATCATTTGCATATCACAGCATCTTCTTCCTGTCGGTTAAATTTCGCGTCTGTAACACGTCATCTTCGTGATGTAGCAATTTTAATGGCTACTGGTGTACACGGTGTTTATTTTAGCTTGAGACAACTGAATAGCTCGAAAACAACACCTAGTACGAAAAAAATGTTCTAGGTGAAAAGTTAATGTTAGTTAAGGGGACATTTGTTTTTGGTACAACTGGCCATCTCCTAACCACCCCTCTGCATGAGCAGAACTTCCTCCCTTCCCAATTTCAATGCATATTCGGATTCTACACCAAAAAATACCTAACATTTACTGAAAGCATTATTTCCCATTCGTGGTTACTGGTACTGTAATAGACAAAGAAGTCTGCCTGTTTCTGCAATTAAGTGCCGAAGCATTTAATTCCACATTTCATTTATGATGTAGATGTAAACCTTCGTGTTCTAACGGTTGATGCTAATGTTCAAATGTTACTTGGGTGTTGTAAATGTGATTATACAGTACAAATAAAATGACTAGACATTCACATTTCTGGCAAATAAGGCACATGTATGGTAATCTTAGTTTGGTGCAACCTACGGGGTTGATTGTGGCGAGTCGTCAAACCATCGGACTGCTAGCCCATCAGTGTGGCTAATTTCGATGAGTTTGTTTCCATCCAACTGTCGTTATTCTGGCGCTAGCCGCTACGCGGCTGTCGGCGGTATATAAAGCGAAACCGATGCAATAACGTAAATTGTCCATGCTTTGATAGTGACAGGCCCACATGTCATGGATACTCACCGAAATCAAGCAGCCCAGTGATGGGAACAGAAAACTGTTAAATCCATATCGTTGTTCTTGGATGCCCAAGTTACTCCCAATTCGTTGCACCAGCGGCGTACGTCGGCCCCACATATTGCCACCCCTAAACAGCAAGGAACCTCCACCTAGGCTGCACTCGCTGGACAGTGTGTCTAAGGCGTTCAACCTGACCGGGTTGTCTCGAAACACGTCCCCGTCGATCGTCTGGTTGAAGGCATATGCGAATCCTGCCATATGCCAATCCTGAGCGGTCCATTCCGCATGTTCTTGGGCCCATCTGTACCGCGCTGCATGGTGTCGTGGTAGCAAAGATGGACCTCGCCATGGACGTCGGGAGTGAAGTTGCGCATCATTGCGCACAGTTTGAGTCGTAAGACGACGTCCTGTGGCTGCACGGAAAGCATTTTCAAAATGGTGGCGTTACTGTCAGGGTTACTCCGAGCCATAATCCGTAAGTAGCGGTCATCTACTGCAGCGGCCTGAGCGAGGTATGTCATCGACAGTTCGTCTCTCTGTAACCCCTCCATGTCCGAACAACATCGCTTTGGTTCACTCCGAGACTTCTGGACACTTTCCTTGTTGAGAGCCCTTCCTGGTACATAGTAACAATGCTGACGCGATCAAACCACGCTATTGACCGTCTAGGCATGGTTGAACTACGGACAACATGAGCCGTGTATCTCTCTCCTGGTGGAACGACTGGAACTGATCGGCTGTCGGACCCCATCCGTCTAATAGGCGCTGCCCATGCATGGTTGTTTAGGTCTTTGGGCGGGTTTAGTGACATCTCTGAACAGTCAAAGGGACTGTGTCTGTGATACAATATCTACAGCCAACGTCTATCTTCCCCAGTTCTGGGAACTGGGGTGATGCAAAACTTTTTTTGATGCTTGTATATTTGGTACTGTTATCCTTCGTTGCATTTCAGATTAAGTGGCAATATTCTTATTAGTTGTCATGCTGAGCTTTCTTGACCAATAAATACAATCTATGATGAATAAGGTTTCTCCAACTACGAAATAATTTCAACCCATTGAATTGAATAAGTTACATTAATACTAAATAAATTTCTACTGCCTAAACATTTCACATTACACGTTACTTTCCGATACTACACGCCAATACAAACAAGAGAACCATCTTGCTACGTGGCCGCCCGAGGCTCACCACAGTCAAACACCAACTAACTCTTTGTTTTCTGCGCCCACTGTTGTACACTGTTGAGGTTAGCGATGTTATCTACAGTTTATAATAGAACTATGAAAAAAACCGGCCGGAATTGGAGATCGGCATACGATTTCTCATCTACGTTCAAGATAAATGTTTGTCTAGCAGAACCAGACAGGATGCATTTTGAAAACACATGTATGAAAACAAGGAGCTGGCACACACTGTCAAAATCGTGTAGCCCATCACAATCTACAGAGGAATGCTTATCATCCCACAGCAGCCATTTCAGCTTACTGAACAGACATCAAACCGACATCCCCCATGGAGTTATAGTTCGAACTCTCGTCACGTTCCTTTTTTTCTTATTTTTTATACGTCTGTTCCCTCGTACTCGTAGTTTACAAGCATCACACCATTTTGTCCCATGAAGATAGTCTATCACATCGCAGTGGGATCCATGAAACTCCATGCATGTGTCTACAAATCGTTTAGTATGCAACTATAACTGGTCCTGTCAAGTTCATATAGGCCAGTAGTACATAAATGATGAATGCATCGATATGCTGCCGTTGCTGCTCGTGTGTATGCTGCTTGATACTCTCAAAGATGCCATGGCGATGGGACTGTTTTTCACTGCCTGGAGCAACGCCTTCGGGAAACAGGTGATCTTCATCCATAAGTAATGGATAAAAGTCGTTCAAGGACTAGACTTCCTCCACTAACACAGGATGCGATTCTTGAAATCGTTCAACGGTCAGCTCGGCGAAGTACTCGTGATATTGCAAAGCAATACCAGATATGTCATGGACTGGTTGTTGAAGTGTTGCAGGATGAGGAACTGCATTCATATCACTGCATGTTAACTCTACAGCAGCTGCCAGAGGATCGCATTCGACGAGTATAGGTTTGTGAATAGCCTTTGCACCTAGTGGAAGATAACGAACATTTTATGATTAACGTGATATTAACTGGTGAATCTTGCTTATTTTCAACCTCCACAACAGCCTTTATTGGTCGGAACACAACCCACATGTCACCCATGAACGTGGCTTTCAGGCATGCTTTGACATAAACCTGTGGTCTGGAATCGTGGGAGTAGTCCTTCTTGGCCGTTACCTACTGCCAGGCAAGAATGAGCTCCTATATGGTACGTTTCTTTGTAATACTTCGCCTGACGTATTAGAAAGCGTTCCATTTGGTGTTCGGCGACAGATATGATTTCAGCATGATGGTGCACCGTCGCATTTTGGAACGAAAGTGCGTAAGTATTTAAATGAATCGTTTCCAGGGAATTGGATTGTACACAAATGTCCGATGTTCTCGCCTCCACGTTCCTCGATCACGCTCCACTAGATTTCTATTTGCGGGGACACTTAAAGGAGCAAGTTTATAATACTTCAAGTGTTTGCAAATGCAAGGTGGTCGCTTTGAACATCTTCTCTAAAGTGAACATTGCTCATATGTGCATGTACCAGCCCTGTAAAGATAAGTCTGGACGTCAAATATACGGAATGGAGTTACTGTGCGTAGCGTAATGTGAAATCTAGTGCAGCCCACCTAACTGTGTATTTTGTACCTCATTGGTTACCGACGATGTTACTGGGTCCACTATTATTTTCTTTTGGCTTTATTTGTGTCATGGACGAAACAAAGTAGTCATTTATATCTATAAGAAGTTATGTTATTTCTTAATATTTAGGTAAGGATGACAGTGACACAAATAATTATGCAATATACCGCATTGTGAGGGCGTGAATTGGATGCAGTTTGATTCTTTAATGGGACTGGGTTTTAATTGCTGCATTTTTGTCTCGAACTGGGATGAGGAATCACATGCCGACCGCCAAATGCAGCATTTTTTCTTCATCCTAATATCCTCATGAATGCACAGATAGTATTATGAACGCTTGCAGTATGTGTAAACTCGGGATAAAGTGACAAAGAAAGCTTAGCTCCTGAAACTAACTTTTTATTATTCGCATGCATTCTGGCAGGACAACGCTAATAAAATGGTAACATTTTAGTTTTATGTTTCTTGGATCAGTAACACAATCTTAAGAGAATTGGTGTTTTCATTCAATATTATCACAATTGCCTGTCCAAAAGTTGACTTTTAAGTATTTTTAAAGCTTTTGTTATGGTGAGTGACGGTTTAAGCTGGACGGTGGAAGAAATGAAAAGATCGTGTGGCACTGATGGCCGGGAGGCCCCATCGGGGGAAGTTCGACTGCCGAGTGCCGGTTTTTTTTCAGATGACGCCATACTGCATGGGAGGTAAGCATGTTACCACTTTTTCTTGTTGATATTACTTTGTTCGTTATAGGTGGTTCAATTTGTTCGGGGCGAACATCCATTGACGCTTGTTTAACTTTATAGTTGAGCCATGAACTCAGCTAACCGACCGAACACGCCGGACTACCGTGCCGGAGCCACTCAGCTAAGCGGGCGGACTTGCTGGATGGTGTTAAAACAGTGATGCCATCGATTGACGATCATTATAGCAGTCTTAAATGCATATCCTATGGTCAATAATAGAACCTTCGCCAGCCGCTGTGGCCGAGTGGTTCTAGGTGCTTCAGTCCGGAACCGCGCGACTGCTACGTTCGCAGGTTCGAATCCTGCCTCGGGCATGGATGTGTGTGATGTCCTTAGGCTAGTTAGGTTTAAGTAGTTCTAGGTCTAGGGGACTGATGACCTCAGATGTAAGTCCCATAGTGCTCAGAGCCATTTGAACCATTTGAATAGAACCTTCATTCATTCTAAATTTAGCATACCAAGTCCAACATTATGTAAAGAATCACTACATTTAGAAGCCCAAGCAGGGCAGGCACTGAAATACCGATTCACAGTTACGCATCACCGTGCAGCGAATCAGCGACCACTAATTACGACGACTATTTCCCATCTCAAGCACTGAGATAATTCCCCTTTCTCTTCTTGCTAGTTATTAAATAATTAACCAGCAATCTTTTATTTGAAGGAAAGAGTGAATATAATGGCGATCATGACAGGACTTGAAAATATTTTACATTATCAATTTTTTTATTCATATCCAACCTATTCATGGAGACAAGAGAGTAAAGAAAAATAAAATTGGAGAGAAAATCAACAGAGAAAACTAAATTACAAAAATGGATAAGAGGAGAATCATAAAAAGGTATACTAATCATGTCATTATTCAGGTTAACGACGACAGCACCTTTTAGCTCATTCCTCATGTATGTACAGCCTTTAACATTAATTCACAACTTCCTTCTTCCGAAACATCAGTAATCGCCCCTACTATAGTGACTGTTCATTGAGGAGGAACTGCTATTTTGACTACGGTAGATCGTTTTCCATAAGTGCTTAGGGAGCCACCTCGCGAGGTGGCGCCATGTCGTGGCACGTTCCCGAGTTCCATGCCGCGGGGGCGCGCGCTTGGCGTGCGCCGAGGTCTCTGGTGTGGACAAGACCGAGCAAGAAGTGAATCTGGAGTAAGACATACTCGCTTAAAGATGACAGTCCGCCTCTAGCAGCCGAGGCGTTTTCTGTCTGGACGAAAGGACGCACAGCCCGAGTTGGTGTTGGAGATGGACTGCTGCTCATACCGACACCCAGAATGGGCCAGATCGACAACGTCCGTCAGCCGACGAGTGGACAGGAGATAGTGTGCGCAGGGACCCATCGGCCGCGAGACTACGGCCACATCTACGCGAGTCTGCTACAACCGGCAAGTCTCCTGCCAAAAGACTATACCGGGTGTTTTTGAACTGATTTAAAATTGTAATTGCTGGTTGCATTGTGCACACTGGAAGGAAATGACTACAGCTTCAGATCTAGTTGGGGGGGGGGGGCTTATTATGTGACTGATACATATTAACATTCAGAATAGGGTATCGTTGTGTCATCCACGTTTCAGCTGTGACTGTAAGTGCTGTTTGGCTAAATCACTGTTAATCTGAAACGTTCAGGGCTTAGTCTATCGTGGTGCGCATTTACTCATGAGTTTTATTCTTGTTCTCTGTATTTAATGATAAGCATTTGGGAGTTATTTAAATTGTGCTGTTATCATGTGCTAAACATTAAATGCTCTATCTCATGTTGTTTTACTTCTGCGTTAAGGCTAGTTTATGCGGCATTAATAATTCGTCCTGCTAATTACGTCTTGCTTATCGGTGAGAAAATTGTCTCTGCATTGTGAAACTATCGTATATTTGGAAATGTCTCGAATATTACCACTGTGTGTGTGTGTGTGTGTGTGTGTGTGTGTGTGTGTGTGTGTGTGCGCGCGCGTGCGAGTAGGGATGGGGGGGGGAGGTTAAGGGGGGGATTAACGGGGGCAACATCACCGTCCCCATTATTTGTATTCTTTTGTATAGCGTTATTTCAAGGAAAGGGTTTCGATTTTATTCTGTCACATCTTTGATACTAGGTATTTAAAGGAGCTAAAAATGGTTCAAATGGCTCTAAGCACTATGGGACTTAACATCTGAGGTTATCAGTCCCCTAAAGTACGTAAACCTAAGTTACCTAAGGACATCACACACATCATACCCGAGGCAGGATTCGAACCTGCGACCGTAGCAGCTTTTAAATAAACTACCGTATGATCTGCAGGCAACTGATTTACCTTTCTAAATTGTTTGGTTATTTAAGAGTAGACGTTAGCCCACGAAGTCGCATTTTTTACATATGCTTTAAGATATCTTTGCATATGTGTTCTTAAATGCCCGGTTCCCGTGTTACGCGACCAGTGTGTGATGCGGCGTCCAGACTAACGGGCGATGCTGGGTTTGTGCTCTGTCTCCCGATGTTTCACTGGGGAGCAGGCTAATTGTATTCTGCTGTTATGATTGTTAACTTCGTTGTTAGTTTACCGCAGTACTGGGAAGTCTAATAAAGGGTATTATTGTTATGAATGATGTTACAATTTCGCATTGCCCGATCCTTCCACTCGCCCTAGCGACCACTCACGGCTGGCCATGTATCAGCTCGGGAGCTTAATAAAGTGGATTCCTGCACCTTCCCTCACTTTTTTTCTCCAACTCTCATAAGAGAGCTTGTAAAATCTCAAAAATGCCTCACACTCCTTCGCGTCTTCCCGCGCTTGGGTAAAATGGACGGTCCCATTCTTGCAAGGACAGGGTGTCATCGCACGAAATTTGCGTTTTAACCCCACAAATTAGCGGCAGTGTATGTCCGCCACCGCCTCTGGAAGCTTCCCTACAGCCATGTAGCCGTCTCTGGCTGGAAAACGTCGTAAAGTCAGTCATATTGGCTCTCAATGCTTTCGCATAAACACTCTCTTCCGGTGCATAGTTTGAGCATTTTAACTCCAGAAATCAGTGATACAGCAATCAAGATGGAGTGAGCCCAACGAAGCGTGGACCCCATCTCGATGCCACGTTGTGTGATGGGTTGCATACGAGGAAACTGACGTGCTATGGACATGTAACGAGGATGGGAAATTCGAAAAAGGAGGACACCCATAACTTCCTGGCTCCAAAATGTGCAGCTGATAATGAGAACGCTTGGTGCAGAAGATAATATACAAGGTTTGAATACAGGAGGAGGACAAAAATACGTTAATACCAAAAACCCAATATAATGCGTAATACATTGTGGGAAACACTTTGCCATTGAAAACAGCTTCCAGTCGTCTCGTAACGGGTTAATACAGCTTCTGTACGATTTTTAGGGGAATCTTACGCCATTATTCCTGCAAAATAATGGCGTTCAGGTAATGAATATGGAAGTGGATAGCGATTAGGCACCCTTCTCTCAAAAGTAGATAGCAAAGGCTCAATAATATTGACATCTAATGAATGTGTCGGCCTCGAGAAATGCCACAGTTCATCATTGTAATTACAGAAACAGTCATGGATGATGCGAGCTTTATGTCGTCTTGACCGGCCGGGGTGGCCGAGCGGTTCTAGGCGCTACAGTATGGAACCACGCGACCGCTACGGTCGCAGGTTCGAATCCTGCCTCGGGCATGGATGTTTGTGATGTCCGTAGGTTAGTTAGGGTTAAGTAGTTATAAGTTCTAGGGGACTGATGACCTCAGAAGTTAAGTCCCATAGTGCTCAGAGCCATTTGAACCATTTTTTTTATGTCGTCTTGGAACACAGTTTCACCGTTGGGGACCAAACATTGTACCCATGGGTCGACCTAATGGCCAAAATGGCCACATAATCCTTGAAGTAATGCGACTTTGCAGAGTAACCACGGGGCCCATGAAATACCACGATATGGCTGCCAAAACAGTCATCGAATTCCCGTCATGCGTCACTCTTGGAACATAAATTCGGCCAGGAGTTGAAAACAGTGTGGTTCAAGATCATAAGACCAAATGACATCTTCCGTTGCTCCATAGTTGAGGTTTTATGAATTCGTCACCACGTTTTCCTGTTGCTAGCATTTGCACCGTCGATTAATGGTTATGGAATTCATGTCGCTCCGATATTCCCAGCTATGGAGCTCATTTCGTGTTTTTCTGATTCTAGAAGGGTTTGCGAGTGTGACATTGAGTTCTGCAGTGACTTTTGCTGCTGCCGTACTCTTATTTTTCGTCAGAATCCTCTTGAATGGCCGTCTACCATGTTCAAATGGCTCTGAGCACTATGGGACTTAACATCTGAGGTCATCAGTCCCGTAGAACTTAGAACTACTTAAACCTAACTAGCCTAAGGACATCACACACATCCATGCTCGAGGCAGGATTCGAACCTGCGACCGTAGCAGTCGCGCGGTTCCGGACTGAAGTGCCTAGAACCGCTCGACCACCGCGGCCGGCTCTACCATGATCACTCAATACACTTTCATCCCCATTGTTTTTCTGCTTTCCATGTATGCGGCATTAATTTTCGCTGCGGTAATTTTTGAAACACCAAATAGTTTGGCTGCAAGTACCCACCATACAAGCACCTACAATTAACCCAGTCTCGAATTCACTTAGCTACGAGGTAATGCACTCACAACTACACAGAATACTGTTCTGACTATGACTGACACTTGCAACGTATTGAGGGCACTACACGCTCCCCCACTTTGTAACTGTTACCTTTAAGGTATTGTATAGCATTGTCCTCATGAGTTTATCTTATCTGTAGATTCACCTAGCAGTCATAGGATATCTACATGCACGATTCCCGACCTCCTTCGCTTTCATTCCTAATCG
The DNA here is from genome assembly GCF_023864275.1 of Schistocerca cancellata. Lineage (NCBI taxonomy): Eukaryota > Metazoa > Arthropoda > Insecta > Orthoptera > Acrididae > Schistocerca > Schistocerca cancellata. Next base: position 803,109,152 of record NC_064627.1, on the reverse strand, counting down.
TGTCACATTTCTTGTACTTCCTTGCTGTGACCCTAATGTGATGGTTAAAAACACTAATGCCTGTTTTATTGAATTATTCATATTACATAGTACGGACACCAGCGCCTCACGACGTTCTTCGGGTAATTATCATGGGTATTTTCTCAGAAGGACGGTTTATAATTTTACGTCGTTTTTACACTTATATCGTTTCTTGTAATTTTACGTTAGTTATCTGATGCTGGTTCATGGTGTGGGTTCATGTAGTCATGTCCTAGTTCATGAACCACGGGCAACGTATGAGTGGCCAAGTAAGTGGTCCCGACAGTCGGGATACCAGTTACTTTGGAATAAGGCTGGGCATCTCGGACATATTCTGAGTCGTGGTCACCTTTGTGCTCATACGGCAAAGACTACCAAATCCACCGGTTAGTCCCTCAGCCGTTAGGGGTAAAACCCAATAGGACTCGGGGCAAGTAAGGCTAGCAATCTGCTTCCCTGGTACTTTAAATATGATGCTGGCAGCAATCAGAGCAAAATGCCTCGGACCTTTGGAGGTGACGGAGTCCCACCTCTAACTGACAAACCAGGGACTCCTAAGATACGACTTGGCAAACAAATGGTAATGAGATGGGGAGCTATTAATATCAACGGGGGCTACTCTGGGAATACGGTGGAGATGGCAGAGGCTGCAAGTAAGATGGGGCTGGACGTTTTAGCTGTTAGTGACATTCGGGTAAGGGGTGAGAAAGAAGAGGAAGTGGGAGAATACAAGGTCTACCTGTCAGGAGTCAAAGCAGGAATAGCACAATGGGGTGTAGGGCTTTACATCAGGAAAGAAATGGAACCCAGCGTAGTTGCAATAAGGTATGTAAACGAACGACTGATGTGGATAGATTTGACAGTGTCTAGCAAGAAAATTAGGATTGTGTCAGTATATTCGCATTGTGAAGGGACAGACCAAGATAAGATGGATAGTTTTTATGAGGCACTCAGTGATGTAGTTGTTAGAGTAAAGGACAAGTACAGTGATCTGCTCATGGGTCATTTTAACGCCAGGATTGGAAATCGAACAGAAGGGTATGAAAAGGTTATGGGTAAATTTGGAGAGGATATGAAGGCCAACAGGAACGGGAAACAACTCTTGGATTTCTGTGCCAGTATGGGCTTAGTAATCACAAACTCCTTTTTTAAACATAAGAACATTCACCGGTATACCTGGGAAGGCAGGGGAACCAGATCTGTCATTGACTATATAATAACAGATCAGGAATTCAGGAAGGCTGTGAGGGACACACGTGTATTCAGGGGATTCTTTGATGACACTGATCATTATTTAATCTGCAGTGAAATTGGGATTGTGAGGCTGAAAGTGCAGGAGGTCAGGTCCATATATAGGAGGATAAGAGTGGAGAAACTTCAGGATAAGGAAATCAAGCACAAGTACATAACAGCGATCTCAGAAAGGTACCAGTTAGTTGAATGTAGTCAATTACAGTCATTGGAAAAGGAATGGACAAGGTACAGGGACACAGAACTAGAAGTGGCTAAAGAATGTCTTGGAACAGTAGTGTGTAAAAGTAGGGTGAAGCAAACAGCTTGGTGGAATGATACAGTCAAGGCAGCCTGTAAAAGGAAAAAGAAGGTGTATCAAAAATGGTTACATACCAGAACCCAGGTAGACAGAGAAAGTTATGTTGAAGAAAGAAACAAAGCCAAACAGATAATTGCAGCATCCAAGAAGAAATCATGGGAAGACTTCGGAAACAGGTTGGAGACTATGGGTCAAGCTGCTGGAAAACCATTCTGGAGTGTAATTAGCAGTCTTCGAAAGGGAGGTAAGAAGGAAATGACAAGTATTTTGAACAGGTCAGGAAAACTGCTGGTGAATCCTGTGGATGCCTTGGGCAGATGGAGGGAATATTTTGAAGAGTTGCTCAATGTAGGTGAAAATGCGATCAGTAATGTTTCAGATTTCGAGGTAGAATGGGATAGGAATGATGATGGAAATAGGATCACATTTGAGGAAGTGGAAAAAATGGTCAATAGATTGCAGTGCAATAAAGCGGCTGGGGTGGATGAAATTAAGTCGGAACTCATCAAATACAGTGGAATGTCAGGTCTTAAATGGCTACACAGGATAATTGAAATGGCCTGGGAGTCGGGACAGGTTCCATCAGACTGGACAAAAGCAGTAATCACACCAATCTTTAAACATGGAAACAGAAAAGATTGTAACAACTACAGAGATATCTCTTTAATCAGCGTTGTGGGTAAAATCTTCTCGGGCATTGTTGAAAGGAAAGTGCGAGTATTAGTTGAGGACCAATTGGATGAAAATCAGTGTGGGTTTAGGCCTCTTAGAGGTTGTCAGGACCAGATCTTTAGCTTACGGCAAATAATGGAGAAGTGTTATGAGTGGAACAGGGAATTGTATCTATGCTTTATAGATCTAGAAAAGGCATATGACCGGGTTCCTAGGAGGAACTTATTGTCTGTTCTACAAGATTATGGAATACGAGGCAAACTTTTGCAAGCAATTAAAGGTCTTTACATGGATAGTCAGGCAGCAGTTAGAGTTGACGGTAAATTGAGTTCATGGTTCAGAGTAGTTTCAGGGGTAAGACAAGGCTGCAACCTGTCTCCACTGTTGTTCATATTATTTATGGATCATATGTTGAAAACAATAGACTGGCTGGGTGAGATTAAGATATGTGAACACAAAATAAGCAGTCTCGCATATGTGGATGACCTAGTTGTGATGGCAGATTCGATTGAAAGTTTGCAAAGTAATATTTCAGAGCTAGATCAGAAATGTAAGGACTATGGTATGAAGATTAGCATCTTCAAAACGAAAGTAATGTCAGTGGGAAAGAAATATAAACGGATTGAGTGCCAAATAGGAGGAACAAAGTTAGAACAGGTGAACGGTTTCAAGTACTTAGGATGCATATTCTCACAGGATGGCAACATAGTGAAAGAACTGGAAGCGAGGTGTAGCAAAGCTAATGCAGTGAGCGCTCAGCTACGATCTACTCTCGTCTGCAAGAAGGAAGTCAGTACCGAGACTAAGTTATCTGTGCACCGTTCGATCTTTCGACCAACTTTGTTGTATGGGAGCGAAAGCTGGGTGGATTCAGGTTACCTTATCAACAAGGTTGAGGTTACGAATATGAAAGTAGCTAGGATGATTGCAGGTACTAGTAGATGGGAACAATGGCAGGAGGGTGTCCACAATGAGGAAATCAAAGAAAAACTGGGAATGAACTCTATAGATGTAGCAGCCAGGGCGAACAGGCTTCGATGGTGGGGTCATGTTACACGCATGGGAGAAGCAAGGTTACCCAAGAGACTCATGGATTCAGCAGTAGAGGGTAGGAGGAGTCGGGGCAGACCGAGGAGAAGGTACCTGGATTCGGTTAAGAATGATTTTAAAGTAATAGGTTTAACATCAGAAGAGGCACCAAAGTTAGCACTGAATAGGGGATCATGGAGGAACTGTATAAGGGGGGCTATGCTCCAGACTGAACGCTGAAAGGCATAATCAGTCTTAAATGATGATGATGATGATGATGATGATCTGATGCTGTTCTTCATTTTATGCCATCAAAAAAAATTGGGTCCTAGTCGCTTATATCCTTACATATTTTTGGACAATGATGATGATGATGAGCGTTTGGCGTCATTGGCCGGGAGGCCCCTCGCGGGGCAGGTCCGGCCGCCTTGGCGCAGGTCTTATTACATTCGGCGCCACATTGGGCGACCTGCACGCCGGATGGGGATGAAATGATGATGAACACAACACAACACCCAGTCCCTGAGCGGAGAAAATCTCCGACCCAGCCGGGAATCGAACCCGGGCCCGGAGGACGGCAATCCGTCACGCTGACCACTCAGCTACTGGGGCGGACTTTTGGACAATGAAAGTGTAGGATTAACAAGAACTTGTAGGATCACTCTTTGCGTTGCAATAACACTATTTTCCTTATGAGTTATTTGTGATAGGTGACCTGTGTTTTGCCCTGTGTGTGCATACTATGTTAGATACTCATAGTATTTCCTTTATTGTGCCATGAATGTATTACTTCATACCGGTTTCCTTTTATTTCTATACATTATTATGTATCCTTTGTTTCGTTTCTATAATACTATGTATGACATCTTATTGTGTATTTCTCTGATGTTTTGTAATTTTTACTGGCTAGAGCCAGAAGATGACACTGTTGAGATGTCAAAATTGGTAGCCTAAAATAAAAACCGTGACAGTAACGTCTGTTAGAATATTATTTTTCAGTTCATATTTTAAGAAGAAAGAAGCATTAACTTCATTTCGTAATAATTTTCAGCTGCTTAGGTTTATTCATTTTGATTTTCAGAAGTATATATAGCTCCAGAATATCAGTATGAGAATATTGTTGAAATAATGTTAAACGTATTTGTGGCATAAGGTTGACATACAACGCATTCATATTACTTACCATTTTGCGCATACACGTGTGTTCTCCAATTAGATTTCAAAAGATTTTAGTTGGTAGAATGAGATTTTTCATTCTGCAGCGGACGACGTGTTGTTGAAGTAAGAGTGTGAGATGGGGTCCTGAATCTTGATTTGGTAGCTCAGTTGGTGGAGCACTTGCTCGCGAGAGGCAAAGTTCCCGAGTTTGAGTTTCGGTCCGGCACAGAGTTTTAATGTGCCAGGAAGTTTCACTTTGGTTAGATATGTACAGTCCCTTTCCTTCTCTTCACTGGCGTTCAACATCCTACCAATAGGGGGCCGTGGTTGTCCCTCCGCAGTACAATACTTCGCACTCGGGAATTAGGGGGCTGAAGCGGGGTGTAGGGGGTGGCAAACAACCGGTGGGCGCGAAAGTTCAAATGGCTCTGAGCACTATGGGACTTAACATCTATGGTCATCAGTCCCCTAGAACTTAGAACTACTTAAACCTAACTAACCTAAGGACAGCACACAACACCCAGCCATCACGAGGCAGAGAAAATCCCTGACCCCGCCGGGAATCGAACCCGGGAACCCGGGCGTGGGAAGCGAGAACGCTACCGCACGACCACGAGATGCGGGCGCGCGAAAGTTTAAAAGTTGTACATTCAGAAGGTTATAACTGCTTGATACCAGAATTATGATCAAAAATTTCGGGTGGATCCATTGCTGTCGTTCACGTATTGCAAGTGTACTTTTTCCTTCTTAAATCATGATGTTGAGTTGGTGATTTTCCCTTGTGAGACGCATTTGGGTCTGCTAAACAACGCCCACAGAAGCGCTAGCAGTTGCCTTAGGTCTACAGCCGTAAAATCTACAAATAAGTAAACGTGGCACTGTACACTGGTTCTATAAATGAAACTCCAAAATTACAGTAAAGTAGCACTAGTTAGCTTCCACGCTGCAGGCTACAAAAGCGTACAAACGAATGGACGGACCTCCTTATTTATGCCACTTTGCAAGAAGTGTTCACTGAAGCCAGCGATACAGTGTAGTGAATTACTGCGGCGCCCTGAGCACACCCCCTCCGAGGCAGTAAAGCAAATTGCGGATTGCATAAGAAAGCCGGCAATACGGCGGCTACACTTGCGAGTAATTTGGGCTGGGACCGCCGCCGCGGGGCTAACGTGGCCCCGGGGAACCCACATAAATAACGCCGGCCCGCGCACTTTTAAGAACTCCCGCGGAGCATCCGTTAAACGCTCTGCTTGTAGCAGTGCCAGGCGCGCCGAATAACTTATTTTGAAATACGTATTCTGCCACTCGACCTCAGTAATTACGAGCACTTTTGCTATGAGCCTCAAGCGCTTCCTGTCGGAAAATAAAGCAAAATTTATGAGATGGTAATAGTTCTTTTCACTACTGTTTCTGTCATTAGGTCTTTGATTTAGTACTCTTTCAAATTTCTTGTTTGTGCTCTGCATTTGGGAACCCTACTCCTCGTTATTTTCTTCTGTAGTAACGAACTCATCTCACGTTTTCCTCTGCATCTTACTTCTTCCTTACCCCATAAATGCTTCTGTAACATAGGCCGAACGGTGAAGGTTTCTATCTGCATCCTCAGAAGTCGCTTCTACTCCGTAAAAACAGTTTCTAGTAACGAATTTTTTTTCGTGGCCATCCTCCGCCGCAAGCACAGGAATATTTGTTTTGTAAATAACAATCGCATTCTCCTACTGCACTGTATTTTATTTCTCCCAGACGCGTTTCGCCTTCTTTTACTTTAAGGAATCATTAGTGAGGTCTAGAATGATGCAGTTTTGTTTTGATAAGTGTTATTAGTTTATTAAAAAAGTTCATGTCTCGTTTTATGTAAATAAATGATTACTTCAAGTTCATCGCGTTTTTAGTTGGTATCTGCGTTTCCTTTCATCTGGTGACATGCTGAAGGTCGCTCTACAGCTCTGTTTCTGAAACATGGTTGTATGTTCCGAACATGTTTCCTTCAACTTTTCATGTTGTGTGCACTTATTGTTGTGATGCACTACATTAGTATTTATATGCAGTTGATCGGAAACTGAGATTGCAAGACGCAACTACTTTGAGTTCACTGTGTGTCTCAACCTGTTTGGTTTATTTGCGTGCATGTTTCCAACCTAACGAAGTACATGCAGCAAAACAAACGTCTGTTCATTTATGTTTATACATGTGTGTGTGTGTGTGTGTGTGTGTGTGTGTGTGTGTGAAAGAGTATATACACACGCACGCACACACACACACACACACACACACACACACACACACAGAGGTATAAACATGACAGAAACGAATAGACGTTTGTTTTGCTGCATGTACATCGTTACGTTGGAAACACGAACGCTGTAAGTAGGCTGTTTATGTTTTATCATTGGCAAAGTTACGTAGCGCTCTATATGAAAATCACTGGCTGTGCTGTGCGCAGTCTGTGGCTAGTTTGCATTGTTGTCTGCCATTGTAGTGTTGGGCAGCGGCAGCTGGATGTAAACAGCGCGTAGCGTTGTGCAGTTGGAGGTGAGCCGCCAGCAGTGGTGGATGTGGGGAGAGAGATGGCGGAAGTTTTGAAATTGAACTGCTATATATATTATGATTATTAAGGTAAATACATTGTTTGTTCTCTATTAAAATCTTTCATTTGCTAACTATCCCTATCAGTAGTTAGTGCCTTCAGTAGTTTGAATCTTTTATTTAGCTGGCAGTAGTGGCGCTCGCTGTATTGCAGTAGTTCGAGTAACGAAGATTTTTGTGAGGTAAGTGATTTGTGAAAGGTACAGGTTAATGTTACTCAGGGCCATTCTTTTGCAGGGATCTTTGATAGTCAGATTGCGTTGCGCTAAAAATATTGTGTGTCACTTTAGTGAATGTTTGAGTACGTTCAGTTTTGCTCAGCTGTTTGAAAAGCAAATAGTGTAAGAGGTTTATCAGCACAGTCGTGTATAAATTTTTCTAAGGGGACGTTTCAACGCAAATAAACCAAACAGGTTGAGACACACAATGAACTCAAAGTAGCTGCGTCTTGAAATCACAGTTTCCGATCAAATGTTATATAAATACTAATATAGAGCATCACAACAAGTGCACGCAACATGAAATATATATACTGAATGGCTATACAGTGCGAGTTGTAGCCTGTTGAATATGAATATAATAGCTTCAGCTGATTTGAGTTTTGGGTCAATCGTTTTGTGGAGAGATTCATGGGCAAGTTAGTGGTAAGGGGGTTCGGTGGTATTATTATTTTTCTAACCATTGTCCTCTGTTGTAGTGTTACTGTATTATTTTATCTGTTAGTGTAAACAATGAGTTGTTCAGCGTGTGTACTTGATCATTCGACAGGGTTTTCTCTTCTGCTTTGGTTTTCTGTGTGTGGTAATCTTCTTGCAGAGTTAGGAGGTGTTTCTTTATTGTTGATTCTAATTATCTGCATGCCTTCTTCTCTAGTGGCTGGTTTGTGATTATGTTTTCTTACGTGTTCTTCAAAAGTGGAGAGGTTTGTCCCGTACTTCCAGGCTCTCATGTGTTCCTTTTATCTGACATCAAACGTTCTGCCTGTTTGTCCTTTGTATCTGCAATCACAAGTATTACACTATAATTGATACATACCTGCTTTGCGGGACGTATCTCTGTTTTTATCAGTTTTCGTGTGTATTTTTGGATAGTTTTATCTGTTGTGTATACTACGTTTATTCCCTGTTTTTTGAAAATGTTGGTGATTTTATGTGTGAGTTTGTGTTTGTACGTCATTGTGTACCATCTTCTGTTTTCTTTTATATTTTCCTCATAACTCTTCGTATTGCGATTGTGTTTGGTTCTGTTGTGACGTTGTGAATGGTTTTGTGCTGTCTGCTTTTAGTTTACTTCTACTTTTATTGCTTGGCTTTGTAACATTGTTACTATTGTACCCATTGGTTTAGGCTATCTGCATGATTATGTCCAGTTCATTTTGGTAGCTTCCTTTGCTGAGTGGCACTGTGTTGAGACTATGGAGCAAGTGTCGAAGTGCTATTTTCTTTTGTGAGTGTGGGTGGTTTGAGAATTGGGGAATGACAGTGTCAGTTGCTGTGGGTTTACAGTAGATTTCACACATGTGCTTATTGTTTTGTTTTTTGATTGTTATATCCAAAAAATTAATTAGGTTTTTCTGTTCCCTTTCCATTGTGAATTTTATATTTTTATGTACCTTGTTGATGTCAGTAGGTAATTTCACAGTTTTTGTTTGTGGTTCGTCTATTAAGCAGATGTCACCCATTGTTCGCATTAATATATAAAATAATAAAGTAACACAACAATAGAAGGCTGTTATCATAATAATCACAATACCATCCAACTCCCTTTCCATTTACATGTTCGTGAACCTCTCCACAAAACATTGAAATCAAACTGAAATCAGCTGTACACCAAAAGTTTCAACCATTCACTGACATTATATTCATATTCAGCTGAATAACTACCAACACCCACACTACATCATGCATAGACCCTCCCTCCCTCCCTCCATCCCTCTCCCTCTCCCTCTCCCTCTCTCTCTCTCTCTCTCTCTCTCTTTCTCACACAGACACATACACACACACACACACACACACACACACACACACACTCACACACACACACACTGACACACTTACACACGGATATAAACACAACAGAAATGGATAGACGTTAGTTTTGAGCATATACTTCGTTACGTTGGCAACATGTAAGTAAACAAACCAAACAGGATGAGACACTTAGTGAATTCGAACCAGTTACATCTTGAAATCACAGTTTCCGATCAAATATATGTCATTAGTGACAGAGAAATGATAGCGCATCACAATAACAGGTGCAAACAAGACGAAAAGTGGGATAAAAAAGTTCAGAACATACGAACGTGTTTAGGTTTCGTTTATAGAGCTGTAGAGCGACCTCCAGAATATGACCAGATGAGAGGAAACGCAGATGCCAACTAAAAATGCGAAGAACTGTAAGTAATCACTTATTTACATAAAAAACGAGATATGAACGGTGTCTTAATCTACTAATAATATTTATCAAAACAAATCTGTATCATTCTAGATCCCACTGATGATGGCTTAAAGTGAAAAAGAGGCGAAACGTTTCTGGGAGAATTAGAATACAGTGCAGCAAGAGAAGGCTTTTTTTTATCTATGAAACAGTTTCTAGTATTTACTTTTTAAAAATCGCTCTCCCTGCCAGTATTCTTTGCATTTTAATGTTAGTAAGTTGGATCCTGAAAACCATAAGGTCACGGGATCAAATCGCTATCTGGCAGTGAAAAGTCTGCCTGTCAAACTTGCCTCCACCTATCAATGATGTGAAAATTCGCCTGAAACTACGCATGGCTCGGATTCCACGTTAAACGTCTCAGTTTACTAGAAGCATTTTCTGCGTTAGGTTAGGACCCACAAGTCACCTAAGTGGCGTCCAAGTGGAAGGCTTGGACCATGCCCTTTAAACATACTATGCCAGTTTTGGTACTTAACACTTTTCGGAACGTCATTGCCTAGACTGAGTGTGTAGTGAGTGTGCCAATGTTGCAAATAAGAATGTCTTTTCTAGCTTTAGCGTGGAAGGCCACAGGGTGTACAACCGGTGGGTAAGGCAGCGTGTGGCTTCTTGACGGTCTGCTGCTACAGGCGCCGGTTTGCTGTAATTGTGGAGTAAACATCAGATATCAGCTCCGTATACTTGCTCTGAACTGGCCAGTAAGTGAGATGACGTCATCTCTGAGCTCGTCGGCTGTGTCTCCTCGGAGACTCCACTCGCGAGTCCCTGCCGCTGTCCATTTAATAGCAACTCGTCACCTGAGTTTTGTTGTCGGGTACAACAAAACTCGATACGAGCACAAAGGAGGACAAGTAAACGAGTTCACCAGTGTAACCAGGGGTTCGTTGCAATGCCGCTAGATATGCAACGGTTGGACACGACGATTACTGTGTATCAATACAACGACTAATCGGTTTGCAGTGCATATTCTTCAAAATATCTATGTGTATGCATCCACACACACACACACACACACACACACACACACACACGTATACACATGTAGAGAGAGAAAAAGAGAGAGAGAGAGAAAGTGCTACATCTGTCTAATATCATACGGGGCTCCCGCGAGCATGCAGAAATCCGGCCAACACGACATGCGATGGACTCGACTAATGTCTGAAGTAGTGCTGGAGGGAACTGACACCATGAAACCTGCAGCGCTGTCCATAAATCCGTAAGAGTACGAGTGGGTGGCGATCCCTTCTGAACAGTAGGTTGCAAGATATCCCAGATAAGCTCAGTAATGTTCATGTCTGGGGAGTTTGGTGGCCAGAGGAAGTGTTTAAGCCAATCAGCATGTTTCCAGTCGTCAATAGTCCAATGACGGTGCTGACGGGCCCAGGTGAGGCGTAAAGCTTTATGTCGTGAAGTCATCAAGAGTACACGAATGTGTCTTCGGCTTCGAAAACTCATATCGATGATGTTTCGTTGAATGGTTAGCACGCTGACACTTGTTGATGGCCCAATATTGAAATATGCATCAATCTGCGGATGGGTTGCACTTCTGTAACGTTAAACGATTCGCTTCAGTCCTCTTTGGTACCGTTCTTGCCGGATTTTTTTCCACCTGCAGCGATTTCGGGTATCTGATATCTTACCGGATTCCTGATATTCACGGTACACTCGTGAAATGGTCGTACGGGAAAATCTCCATCGCTACCTTAGAGATACTGTGTAACACCGCTCGTGTGCCGACCATAACATCACGTTAAAACTCACTTAAATCTTGATAACCTGCCATTGTAGCAGCCGTAACCGATCTAACAACTGCGCCAGACTCTTGTTGTCTTACATAGGCGTTGCCGACCGCAGCGTCGTATTGTGACTGTTTACACATATCTGTATCTGAATACGTATGCCTACACCAGCTTCTTTGGCGCTTCAGTGTACATGTACACTGTGTGATCAAAAGTATCTGGACAACCCCCAAAACATACGTTTTTCATATTAGGTGCACTGTGCTGTTACCTGCTGCCAGGTACTCCATATCAGCGGCCTCAGCAGTCATTAGACCTCGTGAGAGAGCAGAATGGGGCGCTCCGCGGAACTCACGAACTTTGGTCAGGTGATTGGGCGTCACATCTGCATACGTCTGTACGCGAGATTTCCACATTCCTAAACATCCCTTGGCCCACTGCCTCCAATGTTATAGTGAAGTGGAAACGTGAAGGGACACGTAGAGCACAAAAGCGTACAGGCCGACCTCGTCTGTTGACTGACAGAGACCGCCGACGTTTGAAGAGGGTCGTAATTTCTAATAAGCAGACATCTATCCAGACCATCACACAGGAATTACAAACTGCATCAGAATCCACTGCAATTACTATGACAGTTAGGCGGGAGGTGAGAAAACCTGGATTTCATGGTCGAGCGGCTGCTTATAAGCCACACATCAAGCCGGTAAATGCCAAACGACACCTCGCTTGGAGTAAGGAGAGTAAACATCGGAGGATTGAACAGTGAAAAACGTTGTGTGGAGTGACGAATCACTGTACACAATGTGGCGATCCGATGGCAGGTTGTGGGCACGGTGAATGCCCGGTGAACGTCATCTGTCAGTGTATGTAGTGTCAACAGTAAAATTCGTAGGCGGTGGTGTTATGGTGTGGTCGTGTTTTCCATGGAAAGGGCTTGCACCTCTTGTTGTTTTGCCTGGCACTATCACAGTACAGGCCTGTTGTTGTTGTTGTGGTCTTCAGTCCTGAGACTGGTTTGATGCAGCTCTCCATGCTACTCTATCCTGTGCAAGCTTCTTCATCTCCCAGTACCTACTGCAACCTACATCCTTCTGAATCTGCTTAGTGTATTGATCTCTTGGTCTCCCTCTACGATTTTTACCCTCCACGCTGCCCTCCAATACTAAATTGGTGATCCCTTGATGCCTCAGAACATGTCCTACCAACCGATCCCTTCTTCTAGTCAAGTTGTGCCACAAACTTCTCTTCTCCCCAATCCTATTCAATACCTCCTCATTAGTTACGTGATCTACCCACCTTATCTTCAGCATTCTTCTGTAGCACCACATTTCGAAAGCTTCTATTCTCTTCTTGTCCAAACTAGTTATCGTCCATGTCTCACTTCCATACATGGCTACACTCCATACAAATACTTTCAGAAACGACTTCCTGAGACCTAAATCTATATTCGATGTTAACAAATTTCTCTTCTTGAGAAACGCTTTCCTTGCCATTGCCAGTCTACATTTTATATCCTCTCTACTTCGACCATCATTGGTTATTTTACTCCCTAAATAGCAAAACTCCTTTACTACTTTAAGTGTCTCATTTCCTAATCTAATTCCCTCAGCATCACCCGACTTAATTTGACTACATTCCATTATCCTCGTTTTGCTTTTGTTGATGTTCATCATATATCCTCCTTTCAAGACACTGTCCATTCCGTTCAACTGCTCTTCCAAGTCCTTTGCTGTCTCTGACAGAATTACAATGTCATCGGCGAACCTCAAAGTTTTTTACTTCTTCTCCATGAATTTTAATACCTACTCCGAATTTTTCTTTTGTTTCCTTTACTGCTTGCTCAATATACAGATTGAATAACATCGGGGAGAGGCTACAACCCTGTCTCACTCCTTTCCCAACCACTGCTTCCCTTTCATGCCCCTCGACTCTTATAACTGCCATCTGGTTTCTGTACAAATTGTAAATAGCCTTTCGCTCCCTGTATTTTACCCCTGCCACCTTCAGAATTTGAATGAGAGTATTCCAGTCAACATTGTCAAAAGCTTTCTCTAAGTCTACAAATGCTAGAAACGTAGGTTTGCCTTTTCTTAATCTTTCTTCCAAGATAAGTCGTAAGGTCAGTATTGCCTCACGTGTTCCAACATTTCTACGGAATCCAAACTGATCTTCCCCGAGGTCGGCTTCTACCAGTTTTTCCATTCGTCTGTAAATAATTCGCGTTAGTATTTTGCAGCTGTGACTTATTAAACTGATAGTTCGGTAACTTTCACATCTGTCAACACCTGCTTTCTTTGGGATTGGAATTATTATATTCTTCTTAAAGTCTGAGGGTATTTCGCCTACATTGATGTTTTAAGCGCCTTCTTGCTTCCCACTGTTGAAGAGTAATTCGGGGATGACGATTGCATCTTTTAACACGATCGAGCACCTGTTCATTATGCACGGCCTGTGGCGGTGGTAACACGACAATAACATCCGTGTAATTGACTGGCCTGCACAGAGACCTGACCTGAATCCTATAGAATACCTTTGGGATGTTTTGGAATGCCGACTTCTTGCCAGGCCTCATCGACCGACATCGATGCCTCTCCTGAATGCGGCACTTCGTAGAGAATGGGCTGCCATTCCCCGAGAAACCTTTCAACACGTGACTGAACGTATACCTGCAAGAGTGGAAGCTGTAGTCAAGGGTAAGGGTGGGCTAACATCATTTTGAATTCCAGCATTATCGATGGAGGGCGCCAAGATTTGTAAGTCATTTTCAGCCTGGTGTCCGGATGCATTTGATCACATAGTATATATATATCATTATCGATATATATATATACTATGTGATCAAATGCATCCGGATATATATATATATATATATATACTATATATATATATATATATACTATATACTATATATACTATACTATACTATACTATACTATACTATACTATACTATACTATACTATACTATATACTATATATATATACTATATACTATATATACTATATATATATATATATACTATGTGATCAAATGCATCCGGACACCAGGCTGAAAATGACTTACAAATCTTGGCGCCCTCCATCGATAATGCTGGAATTCAAAATGGTGTTAGCCCACCCTTACCCTTGACTACAGCTTCCAATCTTGCAGGCATATGTTCAGTCACGTGTTGAAAGGTTTGTGTGTGTGTGTGTGTGTTTGTGTGTGTGTGAAATGGCTCTAAGCACTATGGGACTTAACATCTGAAGTCATCATTCCCCTAGACGTAGAACTACTTAAACCTAACTAACCTAAGGACATCACACACATCCATGCCCGAGGCAGGATTCGAACCTGCGACCCTAGCAGCAGCGTGGTTCCTGACTGAAGCGCCTAGAACCGCTCGGCCACAGCGGCCAGCTATATGCGTGTGTGTAAAAACTTTCAGGGAGTTACCGATTCTGCGACGACATTGCAAGAAAACAGATTTCAGTGATGAAGTACATTCTCTAATTAATTATTAAAATAAATGTACAACAATATTCGGAAAAGTTAAGATATGAATGATCAATTACACAACTGGCTGTTATGACATTAGCCCATAAATGCAAACTGCCACGACCAAAAGAATACAGAAATAGCGTGCATTTTGGTTTCAGGGATATAACAGTGAAGTTACTCTGTGCCCAGTTTTCGTGTTAAACAGTATATAGTATTATAGTATTGGAATAAACCAGAATATAACCACTTTCTTAGGACTGACCAAAACTCGTATGTTTTTCGTATAAAGTGTGGACGATAGCATGAAGTCTATCCCAGATACCACTCCTCCACTAATGGAACACATCTGTAATTGTATACACTGCCTTACTTAATTTTCGTGTTACACCCTCCAATGTCTCACAAAACATAGCTTCGTTAATCACCATCTAATCCCGACAATCATTAACTTCACCTCGTCAGTGCTGCTTTATGCAGCAAGATCGTACACGCAACCTGCGCACGATGTCACGACTAGCCTTACATTCCTACGCACTTCAGCAATGGAAGTTTTACACGAGCGACTTTTTGGTCAAAATCAGCTACTCGAAGTGCACAGGCCTTCCGCGCATGCTTGTTAGTCAGCAACCATCCATGAGCGAGTATGTTTATGACGTCAATGATCTATATTGTGCCGAGTGTTTAGTTCTAAATTTCTGAGTATGCTGCACACTGAGCATGCGCAGAAACAAGGGACTATAATGGTGAGGGCGCTTAAGGAAAAGGAATATTCTATCTACAAAGCAAAACCATCAGCAGTCCTCTTCGAAGTAGAAAAATTTCGATATTATTTAGAACACACCCATTTCCGTCTGGAGACTAACAACCAGACATTGAGTTGGGTCTTGGGCAGAACACGAAAAAGTGAATGCAGAGCAAGATGGGCTGTAAGTACATTTAATTTAGATGCCTTCAGTCTTCGCAGAACGGATGATGTAGTGGCAGATACCCTAAGTAGGATGTTTGAAACGGACAGTGATGGGGACCAGCGAAGGTCAACAGATTCTACTTTGATATTAACTGAAGAGCCTCAGTAGTTTAAGGAAATCCAGGAGTATCAGGATAGGGTCATGGAAATCCATTGTATGAAGGAGAATTTAGAAAGTGGTGAAGTGTGTAAAGCATATTTCTTGCAGACAGACTTTGTTGTATGGTACGTTATAATAAAAAACCGAAAACCGTTGTTCCCCAAGAATTAATACCGACACTCGGCAAGAGTGTCATCCGACCACGCCTACTACATTTTTCCTTGCCTTTAAGGACACTACTCCACTGAGCAACCTGTGGTTAAATTACGATTTCTTTGCCTGACGAAGTTCTGCCAGAGCATTTGGTCGTCCAGTTTAGAAAAGCACGCAATAATACTTGAAACGCTCAAAAGCGCGATGCACATAGGTATAATAAAGGACGATAGCCTAGTACTTATGATTGAGAAGTAGCGGCTCCGATCTCGGAAATTGACATACGGCCGGGAGAGCGGTGTGCTAACCACACGCCCCTCCATACCCGCATCCGGTGACGCCTCTGAGGATGACACGATGACCGGTCGGTACCATTGGGACTTCCAAGGCCTGTTCGGACGGAGTTTAGTTCAGTTTAGCCTAGTACTTACCAGTTGAGAGTTGGGGGCGGCTAGTAATTCTATATATAAGGCGTCTGCAAACTTCTGCCACGATACAAAGAGCCTTGGGAGATTGTGGATTTTATTACCACATTCATCTTATTACTACTTGATGCCGAAAGTAAAAGGACACTAAGAGTTCATCTATCTCGAGTAAAGCCAGTAGCAAAGTTGTTGGACTTATAAATGGTCATAGTTGATGGTATTCAGCCACAAGGAGTTTGGGATGAGGAGCATACATATTAATGAGTGGCACATCTGTTAATTATCGCCTCCTTGAACCACGGTGGTGGTGCCATAGCAAGTCATAAAGGAGAGGAGCGTGAAGCTAGAGTGGAGTCGAGTGGTGGAAGATAGTGTAGCAGGACATTGATGTCCGCTGTACAGGAGCAGTGCTGGTGCATTGAAGGTGGCTGTCTGGCGAATGGTACAGGTTTGGTTTCGGTATTGTGCCAGTACTTACACAACCTGATGGCTTCAGATGGGTGATGAAATGCCTTGTAATTGTGGATTGAGGCTGAGTTTGTTGAAGGTTATTGGTATTCGTTACAGGAGTAATACGATGCCATATTTGTGGCCAGCAGACGATTGATTTGGTACGTTAATTTGTACACTTCTATTCCCAATATTTTCGCTGTTTTTAAAGACGTCCGGCAGTTTGGTGGCGTAAGTTACTGGTAACCTTTTCTTCTAGGTAGAATAAAAGGTTACAGAAGAATATGGGCTTCAGAGATTCCGAAATCAGATACGGGACTGTAAGGCATACCCAGGAGCAGACATAGTCTCAGATCACAATATAGTAGTGATGAAGAGCAGACTCAAGTTTAAGACATTAGTCAGGAAGAATCAATACGCAAAGAAGTGGGATATGGAAGTACTAAGGAATGACGAGATACGCATGAAGTTCGCTAAGGCTATAGATACAGCAATAAGGAATAGCTCAGTAGGCAGTACAGTTGACGAGGAAAGGACATATCTAAAAACCGTCGTCACTGATGTTGTGAAGGAAAACTAAGGTACAAAGAAGGTAACTGCAACGAAACCGTGGATAACAGAAGAAATACTTCAATTGCTCGACGAAAGGAGGAAGTACAAAAATGTTCCGAAAATTCAGGAATACAGAAATACAAGTCGCTGAGGAATGAAATAAATAGGAAGTGCAGGGAAGCTAAGACGAAATGGCTGCAGGAAAAAATGTGAAGACATCGAAAAAGAAATGATTGTAGGAAGGACAGACTCAGCATACGGGAAAGTCAAAACAACCTTCAGTGACATTACAAGGAAGGGAGATAACATTAAGAGCGCAACAGGAAATCCACTGTTAAATGCAGACGAGAGAGCGGATAGGTGGAAAGAATACATCGCAAGCCTCTATGAGAGGAAAGATTTGTATGACGTGATAGAAGAAGAAAGAGGAATCGCTTTAGAAAAGGTAGGGGATCCAGTATCAGAAAAAGAATTTAAAAGAGCTTTGGAGGACTTAAGATCAAATAGGGCAGAAGGGACAGAGAGCATTCCATCTGAATTTCTAAAATCATTGGGGGAAGTAGCAACAAAACGACTATTCACGTTGGTGTGTAGAGCGTATGAGTCTGGCAACATACCATTTGACTTAAGGAAGAGCATCATCCACACAGTCCCGAAGACAGCAAGAGTTGACAGGTGCGATAATTACCTCACAATCAGATTTTCAGCTCTTGCATCCAAATTGCTATCAAGAATAATCTATGGAAGAATGGAAAAGAAAATTGAGGCTGCACTAGCTGAGGACCAGTTTGGCTTTAGGGAAGGTAAAGGCACGAGGGGCGGAATTCTGACGTTGTGGTTAATAATGGAAGCAAGGCTAAAGATAAATCAATATACGTTCATGGGATTTGTACACCTGGAAGAAGCGTACGACAATGTTAAAATTGGGCAAGATGTTCGAAATTCTGAGAAAAGTAGGGGTAAGCTACAGGGAGAGACGGGTCATATACAATATGTACAAGAGCCAAGAGGGAATAATAAGAGTGGACGCAAGAGCGAAGTGCTCGTATGAAAAATGTTGTAAGACAAGGATGTAGCCTTACCCCCCTACTGTTCAATCTGTACATCGAGGAAGCAATGACCGAAATAAAAGAAGAGTTCAGGAGTAGAATTAAAATTCGAGGTGAAAGGATATCAGTGATACGATTTGCTGATGACATGGCTATCCGGAGTAAAAGTGAAGAAGAATTACATGATCTGCTCCACGAAATGAACAGTGTGATGAGTACAGAGAACAGACTGAGAATAAATCGAAGAAAGGTAATGAGAAGTAGTAGAAATGAGAACAGCGAGAAACTTAACATCAGGATTGATGGTCACGAAGTCAATGAAGTTAAGGAATTCTGCTACCTAGGCAGTAAAATAACCAATGACGGACAGAGCAAGGAGGACATCAAAAGCAGACTCGCTATGGCAAAAAAGGCATTTCTGGCCAAGAGAAGTCTACTAATATCAAATACCGGCCTTTATTTGAGGAAGAAATTTCTGAGGATGTACGTCTGGAGTACAGCATTGTATGGTAGTGGAACATGGACTGCGGGAAAACCGGAACAGAAGAGAATCGAAGCATTTGAGATGTGGTGCTACAGAAAATTAGGTGGACTGATAAGGTAAGGAATGAGGAGGTTCTACGCAGAATTGGAGAGGGAAGGAATATGTGGAAAACACTGATAAGGAGAAGGGACAGGATGATAGGACATCTGTTGAGACATGAGATAATGACTTCCATGGTACTAGAGGGTGCTGTAGAGGGCAAAAACTGTAGAGGAAGACAGAGTTTGGAAGACATCAAGAATGATACCAGACATAGGAGATATAAATATAAAAAACTGGCATATTTTGCTTATTTTCACTCCATTATGTGATATGTATCATATTTTGGGGTAACTGCGCAAACAGAAATAAAATTTTTAGAGTACAGAAGCGTATAATAAGAGTAATGAGTAGTATAAATCCAAGAACATCATGTCGAAGCCTATTCAAAGAATTGAGCATATTAACCACAAGTTCTCAGTATATTTATGCCTTAATGAAGTTTGTTGTAAATAATACATCTCTTTTTCCAACTAACTTCTTAGTACACGGTATCATTACTAGGAATAAGAACAATACACATAAAGATTTAAAATCACTTACACTTGCCAAGAAAGGAGTCCAGTATTCAGCAACGCATATTTTCAATAACTTACCAGCAACCATTAAGAGTTTAGTTTCAGACAAGGCACAATTTAAACATAATTTAAAAGAAGTTTTGGTGGCCAACTCCTTCTATTCCATCCATGAGTTTCTCAACAAGTGCAGTAGACCATTTTAATGAAAATTTATTATACTTTAATTTTTGACAATACTTAGTTGTAATAGCCAAGAAACTAGCAAACGTCTGAATGATGGATTTAATGAAAGCAGATGTAAGTATTAAGCCTGTAAATATTAGAAGTTTAAATTTAATTCGTGTACATAATTTTACTGTTTATTGACTGAGGATCATTAAAATTAATGAAACTCAAGTTTTTCTAATTACATTTTTGTACTGTGTTTATCTGACGTGTTCCACACCCAGGAGAATTCCCTCTTTTATGGGTCTATGAATAATTAATCTAATCTAATCAGAAAATAATTGAGGACGTAGGTTGCAAGTGCTACTCTGAGATGAAGACGTTATCGCAGGAGAGGTATTCGTGGTGGGTCGCATCAAACCAGTCAGGAGACTGATGACCAAAAAAAAGTTACTGGTGTAAACTGTGGAAACAAAATTCATGGGATACCTCCTAATATCATGTCGAACCTCGTTTTTCCCGGCGCAGCGCAGCACTTAACAATTTGTTGGAAGTCCCCTGCCGAAATATTGAGTCCTGCTGCCTCTATAACCGTCCACAAATGTGAAAGTGTTGCCAGTGCAAGATTTGGATCACGAACTGACCTCTCGATTATGCCCGATAACTGTTCGATGGGATTCATGTCGGGCGATCCGGATGGTCAAATCATTCGCTCGAATTATCCAGAACGTTCTTCAAACCTATCACGAATAGCTGTGGCTCGGCGACATGATGCATTGTCGTCCATAAGCATTGGCTACAAATGATCTCCAGTAGCTGAAAATAACCATTCCCAGTCAATAATCGGTTCAGTTGGACCACAGTCCACATAAATACAGCCCACACCATTATGCAGCCACCACAAGCTTGCACAGTGCCTTGTTGACAACCCGGGTCCATGGCTTCGTGAGGTCTGTGCCACAAACAAATCCTACCGTCTGCTCTTATCAACTGAAATCGGGACTCATCTGACCAGGCTACGGATTTCTAGCCGTCTAGTGTCTAACCGATATGGTCACGAGGCGCTACAGGCGATATCGTGCTGTTACACGTTATTCCCTCTATCAAACTTACCTCCGATGGCCGCGGTGGTAACAAGGAACTGACAATATAAATCTGTGATGTTATTCTGGCCTGCCTAATATTGTTCTTATCTCCCCTTAGTCGTCCTTAGGTTTAAACGAAGACTTCCGGCATAAGAAGTCACCCTCATCCTGCCAACGGCTTTATCAAAGAGGGCATTAGAGCGGACGGGAGTTCAGGGCACTCTCTTGTCCATGGGATGGGAAACTGCCTCTAAATGCGGATGAATCAGCTATGATCAACGGCACGAGGACGCAGAAGGCAATAGAAA
This sequence comes from Schistocerca cancellata, assembly GCF_023864275.1. Lineage (NCBI taxonomy): Eukaryota > Metazoa > Arthropoda > Insecta > Orthoptera > Acrididae > Schistocerca > Schistocerca cancellata. Next base: position 803,088,122 of record NC_064627.1, on the reverse strand, counting down.
CCACTGCATTAAAGACACGTAACATGTGTCCATAGGACACGTTGCCTGTGATTGAAAAATTACCGTGACGATATCTCCGTTGGCAAAAGATTTCGGAATAGTCCACCTTTCCGATCTCCGAGAAGGGACTGCCAATGGGGAGGTGAGCACGAGAAAAAGATTGGATATTCAACGAAAGGATAACGTTCTACGATTCGGGGCATGCCATGTCAGAAGCTTTAATCTGGTAGCGAAACTAGAAGATCCGAAATTAGAACTGCAAAGGCTCAATCTAGATATAGTGGGGATCAGTGAAGTGAAATGGAAAGAAGAAAGGATTTCTGGTCAGATGAGTATAGAGTAATATCAACAGTAGCAGAAAATGGTATAACGGGAATAGGATTCATTATGAATAGGAAGGTAGGGCAAAGAGTTTGTTATTCTGAACAGTTCAGTGAGAGGCTTGTTCTTATCAGAATCAACAGCAAACCAGAACCGACAACGATAGTTCAGGTATACATGCCAACGTTGCAAGATGAAGATGAAGAGATAGAGAAAGTATATATGGGTATTGGAAGGGTAATACAGTGCGTAAGGGGAGATGAAAATCTAATAGTCATGGGGGGCAGGAATGCGGTTGTAGGGGAAGGAGAAGAAGAAAAGATTAGAGCAGAATGTGGGCTTGGAACAAGGAATGAAAGAGGAGAAAGAATAATTGAGTTCTGTAACAAATTTCAAAAAATGTGTGTGAAATCTTATGGGACTCAACTGCTAAGGTCGTCAGTCCCTAAGCTTACACACTACATAACCTAAATTATCCTAAGGACAAACACACACCCATGCCCGAGGGAGGACTCCAACCTCCGCCGGGACCAGCCGCACAGTCCATGACTACAAACAAATTTCAGCTAGTAATAGCGAATACATTGTTCAAGAATCACAATAGGAGAAGGTATACTTGGAAGAAGCCGGGTAATACGGGAAGATTTCAGTTAGGTTACATCGTGGTCAGACAGAGATTCCGAAATCAGACACTGCATTGTAAGGCGTACCGAGTAGCAGATGTAGACTCAGATCACAATGTAGTAGAGACGAAGAGGAAGAATCAAAACGCAAAGAAATGGAATACGCTTGAAGTTCTTTAACCCTATAGATACAGAAATAAGAAATAGCTCATTAGGCAGTACAGTTGAAGAGGAATGAAAATCTCTAAAATGGGCCATCACAGAAGTTGGAAATAAAAACATAGGTACAAAGGAGATAACTGCGAAGAAATCATAGGTGATAGAAGAAATACTTCAATTGACCGATGAAAGGAGAAAGTACAAAAATGTTCCGGGAAACTCGGGAATACAGAAATACAAGTCGCTGAGGAATGAAATAAGTAGGAAGCGCTGGGAATCTGAGACGAAATGACTGCACGAAAAAGAAATCGAAAACGAAGGGATTATCGGAAAGACAGACTCAGCACACAGGAAAGTCAAATCAACCTTCGGTGAAATTAAAAGCATTGTTGGTAACATTAACAGAGCAACGAGAATGCCACTGTTAAATGCAGAGGAGAGAGCTGATAGATGGAAAGAATACACTGAAAGCCTCTATGAGGGGGGAAAGTCATCTAATGTGTTAGAAAAAGAAACAGGAGACCATTTATAAGAGGTAGGAGATGCAGCATTAGAAGCAGAATTTAAAAGATTTTGGAGGGTTTAAGATCAAATAAGGCAGAAGTGGCAACAAAACGACTATTCATGTTGGTTGTAGAATGTATGAGCCTGGCGACACACTATCTGACTTTCGAAAACATATCACCAGACAATTCCGAAGACTAAAACTGCTGACAAGTGCGAGAATTATCACAAAATCAGTTTAACAGCTCATGCATCCAAGTTGCTGACAAGAATAATCTACGGAAGAACGAAAAAGAAAATATTTGTGCTACACGACGATCATTTCGGCTTCAGAAAAGGTAAAGGCACGAGAGAGGCAATTCTGACGTTGCGGTTGATAATGGAAGCAAGACTAAAGAAAAATCAAGATACGTTCATAGGAATTGTCGACCTGGAAGAAGCGTTCGACAATGTAAAATGGTGCAAGATGTTCGAAATTCTGAAAATATAGAGGTAAGCTATAGGGAGAGACGGGTAATATACAATATGCACAAGAACTAAGAGAGAATGATAAGAGTGGATGACCAAGAACGTAGTGCTCGCTTTAAAAAGGGTTTAAGACAGGGATGTAAGTTTTCGGCCCTACTATTCAATCTGTACATCGAAAAAGCAGTGATGGAAATAAACGAAAGGTTCCAAGAGGAATTAAAATTCAACGTGAACGGATATCAGTGATAGGATTCACTGATGATATTGCTCTCCTGAGTGAAAGTGAAGAAGAATTATATGATTTCCTGAATGAAATAAACAATCTAATGAGTGCAGAATATGGATCGAGAGTAACTCGAAGAAAGACGAAAGTAATGAGAAGTAGTAGAAATGGGCACAGTGAGAAACTTTTCAGGATTGATGGTCACGAAATAGATGACGTTTAGGAATTCTGGTATATAGTCAGCGGCCGGCCGGTGTGGCCGTGCGGTTCTGGCGCTTCAGTCTGGAACCGCGTGACCGATACGGTCGCAGGTTCGAATCCTGCCTCGGGCATGAATGTGTGTGATGTCCTTAGGTTAGTTAGGTTTAAGTAGTTGTAAGTTCTAGGGGACTGATGACCACAGATGTTAAGTCCCATAGTGCTCAGAGCCATTTTTTTACCTATGCAGCAAATTAACCAATGACGGACGGAGGAAGGAGGACACCAAAAGCAAACTAGCTCTTGCGAAAAGAGAATTTCTTGCCAAGAGAAATCTACTAGTATCAGACATAGGCCTTAATTTGTGGAAGAAATTTCTGACAACGTACGTCTCGAACACAGCATTGTGTGGTAGTGAAACATGAACTCTGGGACAACCAGAACAGAAAAGAATCAAAGCATTTGAGATGTGCCGTTACAGACGACTGGACTGATACGGTAAGGAAAAAGGCGGTTCTTCGCAGAACCGCAGGGGTAAGACGGTGGGCGAGCGGTTCTAGGCGCTTCATTCCGGAACCGCGCGACTGCTACAGTCGCAGGTTCGAATCCTGTCTCGGCCATGGATGTGTGATGTCCTTAGGTTGGTAGGTTTAAGTAGTTCTAAGGTCTAGGGGACTGATGAACTCAGATGTTAAATCCCATAGTGCTCAGAGCCATTTAAACCATTTGGAGGAGAAAGGAATATGTGGAAAACACTGGCAAGGTGCTGGAACAGGATGATAGAACATCCATTAGGACATCAGGGAATAACTTCCATGCTACTAGAGGGAGCTGTAGAGGACAAAAACTGTAGAGGAAGACAGAGATTGGAATAAATCTACCAAATAATCGAGGACGTATGTTGCAAGTGCTACTGTGAAATGAAGAGGTTGGCAGAGGAGAGCGATTCGTGGCGGGCCAAATCAAACCAGTCAGAAGACAAAGCCCCCCTCCCCCCCCCCCGCCCCCTCCAAAGAAGGCCACATCTTTTTGGTCGGGTATGGCATTTGGTATTGTGAGTGGGAAGTATTTTTAAGGTAGTTTCTCGCTAGTTAAATTAAGTGCAAGGTAACTGAAGGATAGCTGATAGTATCCGACAAGTTGATTTAACAAACTGCCTATTGGCTTCTGTCTCGGGTTCTTCGGCCGACGTTCATCTAATGATTTTTCTGACGTTTCGCCAGCACGAGTGGCTGGCATTGTCAAAGCTTCACCCTCCATTGCCGGTGGTGAACTGGAGCCGAGCTCGCGGGCGCAGACTATATGTACCTGGCGCGCCAACGTCCGAGGGCTTCTCCGCGGTCATTTCCGGTGCGGTTCTCCTCTTGCTACCTGCGACGGTCGTTCGCTGCAGTACGGGAAGCCAGGATCCGTTTACCTTAAGGCTTTCCTCTTTCTTGTTCAAACTGTTCGTGTGTTTTTGTATTTCTACGGCTTCTCTGAACAAGCGCGAGTGATAGTGCTTCTCTACAGCCAGAACTTCCGTGTCGGCGAATTTTATTACGTGGGCGGTCTCATTCAGTGCGTGCTCTGCCACGGCCGATTTCTCCACCTGCCCCAACCTGCAATGTCGCTTATGCTCTTTGATCCTGGTGTTAATGGATTGTCCAGTCATTCCGACATAAACTTTTCCGCATGTGCATGGTATGCGGTATATTCCCGACATTGCAAGTGGGTCTCTTTTCTCCTTCGCCGATCTAAGACACTCTTTGATCTTCCTTGTCGGTTTGAAAATCGTCTTTACGCCATGATTGCGCAATATACGGCCGATTCTGTCCGTCACTCTGGGAATGTATGGCAGAAAGGCCGTACCCGACAATTCTTTTTCTGGTTCCTTACATCGCCGAGTGTTTGGCTCTGTTACTCTTCTAATATAATTTGTGGAGTACCCATTGCTCCTCAGGACAGTTTCCAGGTGTTGCATTTCTCGTTTGAGGTGTTGCGGCTCACATATTCGTCCTGCTCTCGTCACGAGCGTACTAATCATGCCTCTTTTCTGGTTCGGGTGGTGGTTTGACAGTTTGTGCAGGTATCGGTCCGTGTGAGTCGGTTTTCGATACACGCTGTGTCCCAGATTTTCGCCGTCCCTTGTGACCAGAACATCTAGAAATGGCAGTTTCTTGTCCGTTTCTCCTTCCATGGTAAATGTTATGTTGGCATGGAGGCTGTTCAAGTGTCTTAGGAAGTCGCCGAGCTGTTCTTCACCATGGCTCCACACCACGAAAGTATCATCGACGTACCTGTACCACACCTTAGGTTTGCAAGTCGCCGAGTCCAGTGCCTGTGCTTCGAATTGTTCCATGAAGAAGTTGGCCACCACTGGACTGAGAGGACTACCCATGGCGACGCCTTCCAGCTGTTCGTAGAAATCGCCATTCCACGTGAAATAGCTCGTGGTGACACATACATGGAAGAGCTTTCTGATGTCTAGCGGGAAAATGGAACCGATGTGCTCCAGAGCGTCACTGAGTGGCACTTTCGTAAATAACAAAACAACATCAAAGCTGACCAGGATGTCGTTTGGTGCAAGTTTCAGTTTCTTCAGCTTCTCAATGAAATGTCCTGAGTCCTTAATGTATGTGTTGGTCTTCCTCACGTGTGGCTGGAGCAGAGAGGCCAAGTGTTTTGCCAGTTTATATATCGGTGATCCAGGAGCGCTAACGATCGGTCTCAGTGGAACGTTGTTCTTATGGATCTTGGGTAATCCATACAGCCGAGGTGGTAGGGCTTCTGTGTTGCGCATGTTTCTCTGTATGTCCGCCGGCAGAGAAGACGCCTTGATTAATCGATTCGTATTCCGTGTGATACGTTGCGTCGGATCTGCGCTTAGTTTTCGGTACGTCGTCGGATCTAATAGGTCTCGGATCTTTTGCTCATAATCTTCGGTCTTCATTACGACGGTCGCATTCCCCTTATCGGCAGGCAGTACCAATATACTCTTGTCGGCGTTGAGATTCTTAATGGCTTGTACCTCTTCTTTCTTCAGGTTGCAAGCTGGTGGTTTTGCTCGCCGCAGTATCCTGTCTGTTTCCGTGCGTATTTCCTCTGCCGTTTCACAAGGAAGGGTACGAATGGCTGCTTCGGTGTTGGCAATGATGTCCTCCATAGGTATAATTCTCGGGATGATGGCGAAATTCCCTCCTTTTTGAAGAACAGACACTTCCTCTTCGGTCAATTGTCGTTCAGTGAGGTTGACCACTGTGTGTGACATGTCGAGAATCGCCTTGTCGGTCTGCTTCCGGCATTTTTCAAACTTTTTCTTCTGTCGCTCGGTGCAGCGCTCGAGTTCGTTCTGCGTGCTCCTGTGAGTGATGCTGTCGATCTTGTCCCAGTCGTCTCGATGCATTCTGCTACTTAGTTGATAGAAAATGTCCAGGAGTTCCTGATCCGTTCTTGCCAACTCTCTCCGTGTTGTATGTATTCGCTCACGAAGAAAAGCTCGTTCAATTCTGTCGTAGATACGTTGTGTTTGGGCGGTGGTGAATAGGCGTTTACATCTCAAGAACTTCGGTGTAGCACGTTCATCTCGGCAACCTGGCAGAAAGGCGAGAGAGGACATCAGTCGCGCTTTCTTCTTCCGTCGTTGGTCAAGGCGTCGGTACAATCCGCAAATCTCCTCCCCGTAGAGGCGTAATACAAAATTGTTGAAGCTTTCGTGGCCACTTGTTGACAAACTGCCTATTGGATTCTGTCTCGGGTTCTTCGGCCGACGTTCATCTAATGATTTTTCTGACGTTTCACCAGCACGAGTGGCTGGCATTGTCAAAGCTTCACCCTCCATTGCCGGTGGTGAACTGGAGCCGAGCTCGCGGGCGCAGACTATATGTACCTGGCGCGCCAACGTCCGAGGCTTCTCCGCGGTCATTTCCGGTGCGATTCTCCTCTTGCTACCTGCGACGGTCTTTCGCTGCAGTACGGGAAGCCAGGATCCGTTTACCTTAAGGCTTTCCTCTTTCTTGTTCAAACTGTTCGTGTGTTTTTGTATTTCTAAGGCTTCTCTGAACAAGCGCGAGTGATAGTGCTTCTCTACAGCCAGAACTTCCGTGTCATTCAGTGCGTGCTCTGGAGGACATCATTGCCAACAACGAAGCAGCCATTCGTACCCTTCCTTGTGAAAGGGAGGAAATACGCACGGAAACAGACAGGATACTGCGCCGAGCAAAACCACCAGCTTGCAACCTGAAGAAAGAGAGGTACAAGCCATTAAGAATCTCAACGCCGACAAGAGTATATTGGTATTGCCTGCCGATAAGGGGAAGGCGACCGTCGTAATGAAGACCGAAGATTATGAGCAAAAGATCCGAGACCTATTAGATCCGACGACGTACCGAAAACTAAGCGCAGATCCGACGCAACGTATCACACGGAATACGAATCGATTAATCAAGGCGTCTTCTCTGCCGGCGGACATACAGAGAAACATGCGCAACACAGAAGCCCTACCACCTCGGCTGTATGGATTACCCAAGATCCATAAGAACAACGTTCCACTGAGACCGATCGTTGGCGCTCCTGGATCACCGACATATAAACTGGCAAAACACTTGGCCTCATGCTCCAGCCACACGTGGGGAAGACCGACACATACATTAAGGACTCAGGACATTTCACTGAGAAGCTGAAGAAACTGAAACTTGCACCAAACGACATCCTGGTCAGCTTTGATGTTGTTTCGTTATTAACGAAAGTGCCACTCAGTGACGCTCTGGAGCACATCGGTTCCATTTTCCCGCTAGACATCAGAAAGCTCTTCCATGTATGTCTCACCACGAGCTGTTTGACGTGGAATGGCGATTTCTACGAACAGCTGGAAGGCGTCGCCATGGGTAGTCCTCTCAGTCCAGTGGTGGCCAACTTCTTCATGGAACAATTCGAAGCACAGGCACTGGACTCGGCGACTTGCAAACCTAAGGTGTGGTACAGGTACGTCGATGATACTTTCGTGGTGTGGAGCCATGGTGAAGAACAGCTCGGCGACTTCCTAAGACACTTGAACAGCCTCCATGCCAACATAACATTTACCATGGAAGTAGAAAAGGACAAGAAACTGCCATTTCTAGATGTTCTGGTCACAAGGGACGGCGAAAACCTGGGACACAGCGTGTATCGAAAACCGACTCACACGGACCGATACCTGCACAAACTGTCAAACCACCACCCGAACCAGAAAAGAGGCATGATTAGTACGCTCGTGACGAGAGCAGGACGAATATGTGAGCCGCAACACCTCAAACGAGAAATGCAACACCTGGAAACTGTCCTGAGGAGCAATGGGTACTCCACAAATTATATTAGAAGAGTAACAGAGCCAAACACTCGGCGATGTAAGGAACCAGAAAAAGAATTGTCGGGTACGGCCTTTCTGCCATACATTCCCAGAGTGACGGACAGAATCGGCCGTATATTGCGCAATCATGGCGTAAAGACGATTTTCAAACCGACAAGGAAGATCAAAGAGTGTCTTAGATCGGCGAAGGAGAAAAGAGACCCACTTGCAATGTCGGGAATATACCGCATACCATGCACATGCGGAAAAGTTTATGTCGGAATGACTGGACAATCCATTAACACCAGGATCAAAGAGCATAAGCGACATTGCAGGTTGGGGCAGGTGGAGAAATCGGCCGTGGCAGAGCACGCACTGAATGAGACCGCCCACGTAATAAAATTCGCCGACACGGAAGTTCTGGCTGTAGAGAAGCACTATCACTCGCGCTTGTTCAGAGAAGCCGTAGAAATACAAAAACACACGAACAGTTTGAACAAGAAAGAGGAAAGCCTTAAGGTAAACGGATCCTGGCTTCCCGTACTGCAGCGAACGACCGTCGCAGGTAGCAAGAGGAGAACCGCACCGGAAATGACCGCGGAGAAGCCCTCGGACGTTGGCGCGCCAGGTACATATAGTCTGCGCCCGCGAGCTCGGCTCCAGTTCACCACCGGCAATGGAGGGTGAAGCTTTGACAATGCCAGCCACTCGTGCTGGTGAAACGTCAGAAAAATCATTAGATGGACGTCGGCCGAAGAACCCGAGTCAGAAACCAATAGGCAGTTTGTCAACAAGTGGCCACGAAAGCCTCAACAATTTTGTAAGTTGATTTAACTCTGTATACGTACGTATGTGTGGGCTTATCTAAAGGTCATAATCTTAACTGAGTGTTTAACTGTGATTAGCATGATGAGTGAATTTGAGAATGAGGAACTCTGTCGTTAGTGCTTTCATTGAAGTCATCTGGTGACTCAGTACTTGCAGTGACTTTCAGTTATGAGGTCTTGTTTTCCAAGAATTAATGATGGTAATTTTCAGGCCCCCAGGGGCTCAGCATTCATTTTCTGAGTACGGGCATGGCGACCCCGGGGTTCCTGAGCTGGGAACTGGTAAGCGCCGCCAGTCCCTTGTGTCCGTAAGCTCTGAGCATCCTTCAGCGACCACCGTGCGGCGCGGCGGTGGAATGTTGTGTGTCTCAGGGAATGGGGATCTTGGCTTGACCGCCTGGATTGCGAGGATGGAATAAACCTCTATAAACAACCACTCAATCTCAAGTTGTGCTGCGCGCTGATGAGATGCATGGCTGTTGAGGTGGAACAGTCGTTAGCGGGCAACCTCTGGGGAACCTGCCGCACATCAGTGGTATAAGGCTTATCTAGGCAGGCGGGGCTCTGTCTAGGTGGACTCCTAGTTCCCTAGCTGGTCGTGGGACCGAGATGTAACCCTCGAACTTTTCTTCTTTTCCTCCCAGCGGATAGGGTGGGCCGCTGGTAGGTTCTAACACCCAGTCTAACAAGAGGGCTCGTGGAGCCAGTCCTTCTGATTCAAGTAATAGTAACAGAACGCATGCTGCTTCGCAGAATGTGATCTTATAATTAAAAGAAAAGATGGGAATTTCGAAAAAATTTCACCATTTTATATCCAGAAGGGCTTAGAAGGTATTGCTGGCACATTAAAATCTGTAAAGCGCTTGCGAAATGGCACCTTGTTGGTTGAAACATCTAGCTTCCAGCAAGTCCAGAACCTTCAGAAGGCACAATTTCTTGGGGAGTTTGCGATAGAGAGTGAATTTCACAACACCTTGAACTACAGCAAGGGTGTTGTGATTTGTTGCGACTTGCAGAGATCTCGTTGACATTCCCCAAGACGAACTGAAGGCTGAATGGTCCCGGGAAGGAATTGTCGCCGTGCAACACGTTATGACACGGGTGGACGGTGCTCTCATGAAATCTGACTCATTTATCCTTACGTTTAACAGCACCAAATTGCCAGAGCATGTGAAGGCAGGTTTCCTACGTCTCAGTGTACGGCCTTATTACCCCAACCCCATGCGGTGTTTTAAATGCCAACACATTGGACACGCTACTCTCGGCTGTAAAGGGGAAGCCACTTGCGGGAAATGTGGTAAAGCCGCCCATGAGGGAGTTGGTGGCTCCTCTTCTCTCAAGTGTGTCAACTGCTCTGGGGATCACCCTGTGTGGAGTAGGGAATGTAGAGTTTTCCTTGAGGAACGGAAGATCCAGGAACTTAAAACCACCAAACGCATCCCGTACGGTGAGGCAAAGAAAATTTACAAGTCCATGCAGCAGCCCACGTTCGCTGCTTCCTTTTCTTCCGTTCTGAAACAGCCAGTCTTGAAAACCGATGCCGCTACACAAACGGAGGTTGCTACTGTCAGCACTAGCACCTGCGTTTGTCAATGTACGTGTGCTGCTGCCATTCCTGTGAAGCCTGCTGCTCCATCCCGGCCTTCTGACCAGGCCGTGGTAGCTGATATCATGGAACTTCCTGCCCCTTCTCGGGTCCAGTCTTGTGCACTGCCCAGCGCTGCTACACCCCCTACTGCTTCTGACGTTTTGGCTCCAATGCCACCTCAGGCCAGAAATCTAGGCCAAAGACAAAGGTAAAGACTCGCCCGCTAAAGGAGACTGAAGTTATACAGTCTGCTGATGTTGATGTCATTCTCTCTGACGTCTCTCTCGACTCCTCTTCAGAGGCGATGGAGGTTGATGTCAGACTGGGGCAATCATTTCGTCCCAAAACTGAGCCTCCACCTGTTGTGGGCTTTCCTCCCCGACAGAAAGTGAGAATGAAGGTACTCCCACCCTGATAGATGGCTCCCATTACAGAGTGGAACATGAATGGATTCCGGGTACATGTGGAGGAACTGAACCTCCTAGCAAGGCAACGCCCCCTGTGCTTGTTTTTACAGGAAACGCATTTAAAACCATCTGATGCTCCTGTACTAAGGGGCTATACGTTGTATCACAAAGATGACCTGACTGGAGAAAGGGCCAAAGGCGGAGTCGCCGTGTTTGTCAATAACGACCACCACTCCTCTGCTCTCCCCCTGGATACTGACCTGCAAGCAGTTGCAGTTGAAATTCATTCACCTCGGAGGCTTACCGTTTGCTCCCTTTATTTACCCCCTCTGGATGCAATGACCCTAGGCGCTCTCACAGATCTTATCGACCAACTTTTCTGCCCATTTTTCCTCCTGGGAGATTTCAATGCCCGTCATGTCCTGTGGGGCTCCACTTCTCTTTGCACTCGAGGTCGAATTTTGGAGAGCCTCCTAACGTCTCAAGTGTTATGCATCCTCAACACAGGTACTCCGACTCATTTCTCTACTGCTACTGGATCATTCTCAGCCATTGACCTATCTTTCTGCTCTCCAAACCTCACCGACTCTGTTCACTGGGAGGTCATTGACGACCTTCATTCCAGCGATCACTTCCCCATCCGCATTCATCTCCTGGATGGTGTATTGCTGGAGCAGAGGCCGCCATCCTGGATGATTGGCAGCGCTAACTGGCCACTGTTCACTCAGTTGGCTGTCTTTGAACGCCACAACAGCGTACAGGAATGGGTGGGTCACATCACACTTGTGATCCATCATGCTGCTGACCTGTCCATACTACAGTCTTCTGGCCCTCTTAAGCGGCGCCTTGTGCCTTGGTGGACAGAAGAGTGCCGTTCAGCCATCAGGGACAGGCGTGAGGCTCTTCGCCGATTTAAATGCCGCCCAACAGCGGTCAATCTTACCGCCTTTCGAATCGCGAGAGCCAGGGCACGCCGTGTCATTAAAGATAGCAAGAAAAGGTCCTGGCAGGAGTTCCTGGTCTCCATCAACCGTTCCACTTGTTCCACAAAAGTATGGGAAGCCATCCGGAGGATTTCCGGTAAACGCAGCCGTTTACCAATAGCTGCAGTCCTGAACCAGGGATGCCTCCTAACGACACCCAGAGCCATTACTCAGACGCTGGCAGAGCATTTTGCACAAAGTACTGCCACTGCAACCCAGGATCCAGCGTTTCGTCGCTACTGCGCGACTGTCGAAAGAGCGAACTTGGACTTCCGGTCGAACAGTTCTGAGGCCTACAACTCCCCTTTCTCCATGTGGGAACTTGAATCGGCACTTACTGAGACTTCTGACACTGCACCAGGTTACGGCCGCATCCGGTACTCCATGCTTCGACATCTGCCAGCGGCGCCAAAGGAAATCCTCCTCGAATGTTTTAATCTCAGATGGCAGACAGGAGTGTTCCCCACCTCGTGGAGGGAGGCAATCCTCATCCCTCTCCTCAAACCGGGAAAGGACCTCACATGTCGCAGTAGTTATCGTAGTATCGCCTTGACAAGCTGTGTCGACAAGACCCTGGAACGTATGGTTAACCGTCGTCTGGTCTGGCTGTTAGAGACCAGACAGCTCCTTAGCCGTTTTCAGTGTGGCTTCCGAAAATTTAGGTCCACGGTCGACAACCTGACCCTCCTAGAGGCGGCTATTCAGCAGGCTTTCCTCCATCAGCATCACTGTATCGGTATCTTCTTTGATATCAGTAAGGCATATTATACTACTTGGAGACACTGTATTCTTGCACAACTGCATCAATGGGGCTTTCGTGGCCGCCTCCCCATTTTCATTCGGTCTTTCCTGTCTCAGCGGTTTTTTCGGACCCGCGTTGGTAACACACTGTCTGATCGCTTTGAGCAAGAGAACGGTGTCCCCGAGGGCAGTATTTTAAGCGTTACCCTCTTTGCCATAGCCATCAAAAGTATACCGTCTACAGTGACGAGTCCAGTACAGTTCTCCTTGTTTGTGGACGACTTTGCTGTTTTCTGTTCCTCCTCCAGTGTTGCAACCGTGAGCCGTCAGTTGCAGCTAACAGTGCGGCGGTTAGAGGAGTGGGCTGCGAAGACGGGTCTTTCGGTTTTCTGCCACTAAGTGTGTTTGTGTTCATTTTAATCGTTCTCGTCGTCTTTTTACTTTGCCTGCCTTGCATCTGGGGGATACTGTCCTACATTTTAGAGACACAGTGCGGTTTCTTGGACCTAATTTTTGACTCCAGGTTGTCATGGCTGCCACACCTACGCGACTTGAAACCCAGAACCCTGAAGGCACTGAACATCCTCAAGTGCCTCAGCCACAGGGTCTTGGGGAGCGAACAGGGCGCGCCTCCTTCAGTTTTATCCAGCTTTTGTGCGTTCACGGCTGGACTATAGGTGCATAGTATATGGGTCAGCAAGGCCGTCTTATTTGCAGATCCTTGACGCTGTTCACCATGCTGGGATTCGACTGGCCACGGGTGCTTATCGGACCAGTCCCGTACCCAGCCTCTGTGCTGAGGCTGGCGAACCGCCACTTACCATCCGGCGGCAGCTCCTGCTGGTGCGCCAGATTTGTAAGTTTCTTGCAGCTCCCAGCTCGCGTGCTCACCGTCTTGTTGCCCATCCACCTCTGGACCGCCTTTTTTCCCGCCGTCCCCGGGCTACGTTGCCGTTTGGGATCCGTGTGCAACGTGTGCTAGAGTCCCTCGGTGTGGAGTCTGTACAACCCCAAATCCAGGGTTTTAACCGCCTGCCACCCTGGTTACTGAAGACGTCCGGAGTGATTTTAGATTTATTGCAGTACAAGAGAGATTGCACTCTCGCCACCGTTTTTAATGCAGCATTTTCTGCCATTTTATCTGAGCACCACGACTATGTAGCTGTTTTTACGGATGGGTCGAAACAAGGGGATTCTGTTGGATGCTCAGTTGTTTTTCCGGATCGTGTCCTCAAGATCCGACTGCCTCAAGCGTTTACTGTCTTTGATGCATAATTGTCTGCGATCTTGCGGGCACTGGAGCAGATGAGACATTCTTCCTCTCCTAAATTTCTTGTCTGTTCCGATTCACTCAGTGCCCTTCACTCATTACAACGTTTGCATCCGGCAGACAAAATAGTCCAGACCATCCAGGATGCCCTCCTCCGACTACAGCGACTGGGGAAGGTTGTAGCTTTCTGCTGGGTTCCGGGGCATGTCGGCATTGCTGGGAATGAAAGGGCAGATCTCGCAGCCAAGGAGGCGTGTCTCGAACCACAAGTATCTCAGTGTGCTATCCCCCTGCACGCACTCACCTCGCTCTTGAGCTCACGAATCATGCATCGGTGGGAGGATGAGTGGCTGGAAGTGACTGACAATAAGCTCCGTGTAGTCAAGCCCACAACGCGTGTGTGGTGTACTTCTTTTCAGCCCCATCGACGGGACGAGGTTCTCCTCACTCGGCTTCGGATAGGCCACAGCCCTATGACGCATGGCTTCCTGCTCCGGAGAGAGGATCCTCCAATGTGTGGTGCTTGCGGCGTCCAGGACACAGTGCGCCACGTTTCATTGGATTGCGTTTTATTTTCTGACCAGCGGGCCGCGGCTGACTTGCCAGCGGACCTGCCATCTCTTTTGGGCAACACTCGGACGAACGTGGTTAAAGTTTTAAAGTTCTGTGCCATGTCAAATGTTTGTACAAAGATTTTAGGGAGAGGATTTTAATTTGCTCACTGTGTGACAAGCTCGTCCATATTTTATGTAAGTGGCCAGCCAATGACAATTTCCTGTGGCATCCTTGTTGCTATGTTTTCCCTTTCCTTTGGTTTTAATTTCTTATGTAGCATTTTCCTTCTTTTCCTGCTTTCTTTGAGTGTGTGCTTCAGTTTTATTGGGTCTGTCCACATTCGTTCCTTTTAATGTGTGTCAGGGCGCTGATGACCTCGGTGTCGAGCGCCCATAAGCCCCAACACACACACACACACACACACATACACACATAATTTTCAGATTATGCATAGAAATGTGTCTGACTTAAGAGGTGTTTGGATGAGCATTGCAGGTCCAGTAAATGTTAGCGTTTGAGGTGGTCTGACATCAATTGGTACCGACTGGGGAGAGAAGGGCTAGCAATACAGGGCCTGCAGAGGACTGTGGAAGCTTGATTGTATTGACAGAGGTTTGATCATTGGAAAGTACGTTACATTTTTTTTATAATTGTTTTAAGCGAAGTGGCAAAATGGGCACTGTAGCAACATTTGGTTCATGATTAACGTTGTCAGTTTACATAACCAACTAAGATTTTCACTTTAGGGAGAGTTTAAAAACACGGCGATATGTAACGAGCGTCCCACACGGAACAAAATTTTAAATTCATCTGGACATGGCTCTGTAATGAACCGAGACCAGTACCCAGTAAAGAAAATTTACGATCTTGACGTAGGTTTATTATCCACACATGTACGTTACTACTGTCCGAGCCAACCTGAAGCAACACAACTCTCGTAATAACACACATCACGAGTACTGCTATGTTTACAGGTAACACGGTTGCCGTAGAAGGTACACACAGCACCCTCGCGCTAGAAACATGGACTGTTCTAGCTAGAATTGTATAAAAACAAACCAGTGTATTTATACCATAATGTATTTCTGGACTACAACGATCAGTATTAAAGTTTCGGCAATATGCAACAGTTATTTCACAGTTATTTCACCACTGTAGGTGTAACTATAAATTTATATGTCTTCCAGGAGAGCCTTTATGTTCATTGGTGAATTACGTTCCGCTTCTGTTGATTATATGGAAATAATCGAGTGTTAAATAAATTAATTTGTCCTAAGGGAAAAAGAGTAAGGAAGAGAAACAGTGCGGGGATGGGGGCTTGGGGAATCGCAATATAGAAAAGGGCAAAATTTAAAAGTATCGATACATATCGTATCGAAATTTGTGAAAGACTTCAAAATTATCGTACAAAATGTCGGTATTCTGAAATATCGATACAGCTGGTCCATTCCTACGCGAAGGAAGACTCGGGAATGAAACAATTCTGATATGTGTTCTGTGTATAAACATTTCAGACAACAAGTTTCCATTTCAACTTAAATTCCAGTGCGTAATGTGTATGAGTTTTGTGCCGAGTCTGCGTTACTTTCACAATGCGTCTACGTATCTTTTCTTGATCCAGGCACTCGAGGAGTAACGAGAGCGCGTGTTCTGCCTCATAGTTGCTAGCAGCGAGTGGTAATTTCCGCAATTCTCATACAGTGATGTCACCAAGCGTTTTCATTTTGCACCTGGTACCTATCGTTTGCAATGGTTGAAATAGCACACGAAGGTAGCAAACTTTCATCAGTATGCAGGATAGATACATTCTGTTCAAATCTGTGCTCATTTGTAGTCCTAAACATGAAATTAAATTACGCCCATTGTAAGACATTTACTGTTAGATTGCAAAGATTGACTCCTAACTGAGGTACGAGCATATGGGATTGGTTCCCAAATATGTGGCTCGAAGACTTCTTAAGTAATAGAACCCAGTACGTTGTCCTCGATGGTGAGTGTTCATCGGAGGTGAGGGTACCATCTGGAGTGCCCCAGGGAAATGTGGTAGGTCCGCTGTTGTTTTCTGTTTACATAAATGATCTTCGGGATAGCTGTTTGC
Source organism: Schistocerca cancellata (assembly GCF_023864275.1). Taxonomy (NCBI): domain Eukaryota; kingdom Metazoa; phylum Arthropoda; class Insecta; order Orthoptera; family Acrididae; genus Schistocerca; species Schistocerca cancellata. The sequence continues at coordinate 803,071,852 of NC_064627.1, read as the reverse complement.
TGATGATGCTGTGGTGTACGGGAAGGTGACGTCGTTGAGTGACTGTAGGAGGATACAAGACGACTTGGATAGGATTTGTGATTGGTATAAAGGATGGCAGCTAACTCTAAATATAGATAAATGTAAATTAATGCAGATGAATAGGAAAAAGAATCCCGTAATGTCTGAATACTCCATTATTAGTGTAGCGCTTGACACAGTCACGTCGATTAAATATTTGGGCGTAACATTGCAGAGCGATATGAAGTGGGACAAGCATGTAATGGCAGTTGTGGGGAAGGCGGATAGTCGTCTTCGGTTCATTGGTAGAATTTTAGGAAGATGTGGATCATCTGTAAAGGAGACCGCTTATAAAACACTAATACGACCTATTCTTGAGTACTACTCGAGCGTTTGGGATCCCTATCGGGTCGGATTGAGGGAGGACATAGAAGCAATTCAGAGGCGGGCTGCTAGATTTGTTACTGGTAGGTTTGATCATCACGCGAATGTTACGAAAATGCTTCAGGAACTCGGGTGGGAGTCCCTAGAGGAAAGGAGGCGTTTTTTCGTTAATCGCTACTGAGGAAATTTAGAGAACCAGCATTTGAGGCTGACTGCAGTACAATTTTACTGCCGCCAACTTGTATTTCGCGGAAAGACCACAAAGATAAGATAAGAGAGATTAGGGCTCGTACAGAGGCATATGGGCAGTAATTTTTCCCTCGGTCTGTTTGGGAGTGGAACAGGAAACTAGTTGTGGTACGAGGTACCCTCCGCCACGCACCGTATGGTGGATTGCGGAGTATGTATGTAGATGTAAATGATAGATAGTAGCTGGAATGGGCAAGAAATGTGCTGATGAGAGCTGTAGTTCCTACGAGTCAAGAAAAGACAGACAATATCACTTTCGATACTCATTAATTTATGTCGATTAATCGATATTCCGGTTTCTTCGCTGGCAGCGATATATATCGACATTGTTGTGGACTAACGTTGCTTCGACGTGTATATTTTATGCCTGTCCCTACTGCAGAACGGGCGCCCTGTCGCTGATGCTAGGTGTGTAACTGCGCAGTGCGGACTGATGACGCTTCGGCGCAGCGCACGTCCTCAGGAAGCGCGCGCGGCCGGTTAATCAGCGAGTCGCCGCGTGATGCATAGCCGGCCATCAGCGCCGCCTGGCGCCGCCGCCGCGACGCCGCATGACGAATCGGCCGTCGCCCGCCGCGCCTGCTCCCCCTCCCCCACTCCCCGCCCTGCAGGCCGGCTCGATGGTGAGCCTTAGCCCAGGGCGCCACACGCCGCTCCGCCTGCGGTGCTCACGTGCCGCACACACCGGGGACGCTCATAAAACAAATCAAATGACTGTAATTACTTGACGTTGTCAGAAGGAGAGATGATTACTTTTGTGTTAGCAGAAGAGCCAACACCGTGTTACGAGTGGAGGTCGAAATGCACGCGTTTTAGCTCACGCAGGCAGGCGCGAGGAGGAAAGAACTATGCTGACGTGAGGTCTGGAACATGACAAGGAATGAGAATTCAGAAAGCGGACGTAATTAGTTTGATTCTTAACTTTGATCAATTAATGATGAACGGCGCTCTTGACGGTACATGATTCACAATATTATCTGTTCAGAATACATTCTTGAAGATAGTAATTATAGTAATTGAATATGGCTCCTTGCTAGGTCGTAGCAAATGACGTAGCTGAAGGCTATGCTAAACTGTCGTCTCTGCAAATGAGAGCGTATGTAGACAGTGAACGATCGCTAGCAAAGTCGGCTGTACAACTGGGCGAATGCTAGGGAGTCTCTCTAGACTAGACCTGCCGTATGGCGACACGCGGGTCTGACGTATACTAACGGACCGAGGCCGATTTAAAGGCTACCACCTAGCAAGTGTGGTGTCTGGCGGTGACACCACAATTACGTTGTCGACTATCAACATACACACATCTGACAGCAGTGTATGTGCTGTATTTGCCACCTCAGCACTTCTCTGATACAGTTGTGGCTTTTGTTTCAGTGTACTTAGTGCTGCATGGGAGTGTCTTTCCTGTGAGTTTACCTGCATGTTTTCAAAGGCCGGCTGGCAATGTACTACCTGTAGTAGCTTTATAATTCACGTACCCGACAATCTGAAGACCGCAATATAAATTTGCCGAAACTAATACTCAAGATGTGTATCAACTACGATCTGGGCAACAAACCTTCTATTTTGGAAGCTTTTTTACATAAATCAAATGACGTTCAATAGCGCTGAGCATGCACCAACAGTCTGCTTAGTATTCACAGCTTTTCTTTCTTACAGGAGCGTCTACATGTTGGGGAGTAACCTTTATCACAATAACTTTGCTCAGTCATTTATGGATACCATTAGCAAATAGACAATTTCTTCTTTCAGTGACGTGCAGTGTCCTCTGTTCTTTAACTGCTTTGAATCACAGATGCTTTTAATAAGTATCACATAGCTTTACCGGACATAGAGAACACTCAAGAACCTGCCGAACAAGTAAGTTACTGCTTTCGTCGAGGAATTACATTTTCTTTAAGGGACCGTGGATATGGGAGTGGTAACGTGCTGAACATACCAAATACGAAAATTTCACATTTTTATGTTGCCTTAGCGGCACTAAATAATATAAGTAATCATCAGCAACTAGATTCTGAACATTTACAATAACTGAGTTAACATAGAAGAATTTAATCAGGAATCGAATATTGCCTGGTGAACCTTTCACACCTTCCTTTTTATCTTTGCAAAATCTGAGTTTAAAAATCTCACAAACATTTAAAAAATACACTAAAATGTCCATGAACACATATAGAACAAAATAATATTTAAATAAAAATTAAAAGGGAACTGCAAATGAACGCCATTGTACAATGGCTGTCTTGAAGTCAGCGCATGCGTCACATCGATGCTCTATACAGCTCAGACTCTAAAACACACACAAGATAGTAATTAAAATTATACAACAGAAATAAATTAAAGATCGCACACGAGTCTTTGGTCGTGGCATAATAAAATTACAGCAAGAAAAAATGTGTCCTTTTAACACACGAATCACGAGTGTTTTAGTGTTAACAGAAAATTCGAGGTATGAATGTTTTATAACAGTTTTAACGAATGAGCATTTAGAACGATCAGTTCTATATTTGTGCTGAATTTTAATTACACCGAGTAATAATGGGACTTGAACTGGCCAAAACACACGCCTATTTACAAAGTCTGAAGAATAATGTGGACATGTTCCGAGTAGGAGGTATGCTTATCCACATTAAGAACACAGGAAAAAACAATATCCACCAACGACAGCTACACAAAGCTATACGCGAGAACCCTAAACAAATTTCAGTGACAAGAGCGCAATAAATTCGCGAATCGCATCCAACACTTAACCACATGCTAAGACAATGTGTTCAACATTTATTTCTACGCTCGACTCTTGTGAGAAATGGAACGCTGGCAGGACCACATACATCAACCAAGACAGCAGAAAAGAAGTCTGTAGCTATTCAGAAGACGCAACCCATGACCACGAAAGTAGAGGGAATGAGTAGTTCTTCACATGGCGCAGGCACGCCCTTCACTGTAAACGGCCAGTTACTCCTGTTAGAATCTGGAGCGGCCAGCAAGACAACATGCAGAGAGTCGCACTTGCGATTAATTTCCTTCAAAGAGCCGCAAGATACCCCCTTGTAATGACCGAAGCATGAAAGGTTGCCAGAAAACGAAAAATCGCCCAAATATGAATATTAACTGTAAATCTCGTAACTTTGGTAGATGCGCACGGTGCAAGCCACTTTCGGCATTGAGAAACTGCTGATTTCACACGCATCGATTGCGTATTGGAGGTAAAAAGCGACGCAGTCTCATATCACCTATAAACAAACAGCCTCGAACGCCATATATAGAGGCTCTCAGGCGCCAGGCGAATTTCCTCTCCCGCCCCATGTGTCTCCTGCCTCTTCGTGAACCCACGGTTGCCCCTCCTCTCTTCATCCCGCCGCTTTCCTAGCTGCCCCATGCTCTCCCCTCCTTTTCCATCCTCTCTGACCTTTCCCTCGGCAGGTCCCACCTGGTAGTTTTATTCTTCGTCGTGTGTGCTCCAAGTGGGTTTTAAGTGTGTTGTTTCGGAGTGTTTTTAATACTGTGGCCAACTTTTAACCTGTGCATGCACATCCAGTGTCTTCTCTGTGTTTTAAGAATCGCCAACTGTGTTTTTTTAACTTTCTGGTGACTTTTTTAACTGTCCCCAATGAACGTCTACATGTCAGTGTATTTTTACCTCCATTTTCTCCCCTTACTCTGTTTTATGTTCCCCTTTTTTATCTCCTTATGTATGTATTATTTTATTCTTGTTTTAGTTGTCGTGTCACTCGGCTGAAGAGCGGCGGATTGTGCTGCTGACAGCCCTCCCCTGCCCATATGGGGCAGGGGAATGAAATCACAATAAAGAAAAAAAAAAAAAAAAAAAACGCCAGGCGAAGCAGAGTTCGGATAACTTCGAGAGATCCGGCAATAGCCGCCTCGGATGGACGAGCCTACAACAGACGCTATGCGAGTGAGCAGTAAGACTCAGTTAACTTTGTGGACTAAGAAGCTTGCCTTTGTGTACCTCTGAGCTAGGGTTATTGGTTTTCATCGTACATTTGTCTGTACGCACCTTACATTGTTATCAGTACTTGACCTAACGTTTCGATTAGAGCAATAGAATGTGTTACCTCCACGGTTCGTGTCTGTAGTACCATACGTTAATGTGTTTGTCCGAAAGTCAACAGAATTACAGGCTGGGGTGGCCATTTGTTCTCGTAACTGTACATTGTAAGCCTCATCTACATTCTACAGTTACTAAATTTATGAACTAGTGTCTGTGTTCTTCTGCATATTCTTTGCAAACACGTGAAGAAGCAGTAAAAAGCAGAACGGTAGACTAACCTAGGGACTTGTTTCCCCTATCATCATCATATCTACCTCCTTAGTCTAACATTCGAATCGTTCAGTACCGTCGCCAACCACACAGACGTGAAAAGTCTCAGCTACAACCCATTGCTTTTTCACTTCTGTACGGAATCGCTCGTGTGCCAAGAAGTATTGTGGTATGAGTGACACTGTACACAAATGGTTTAATTCATATTTAATTGGAAGAATGCAGAAGTTTGAAGTTAAAAGTGCAGATAGTCTGCAAAAATCGGCAGAGTTCTCTAATTGGGGAGATCAAGAATGGTGTTCCACAGGGTTCAGTCTGGGGTCCCTTATTATTCTTAATATATATTAATGACTGGCCACTGTGTATTCGTGCAGATGCAAGGGAAATTCTTTTTGTTGATGATACAAGTACAGCAATCACAGCCAAAAAACAAGAAACAGCTACGAAAATTGCAAATAATGTCTTTCAGAAAATTACACTACTGGCATTAAAACTGCTACACCACGAAGATAACGTGCTACAGACGCGAAATTTAACCGACAGGAAGAAGATGCTGTGATATGCAAATGATTAGCTTTTCAGAGCATTCACACAAGGTTGGCGCCGTTGGTGACACCTACAACGTGCTGACATGAGGGAAGTTTCCAACCGATTTCTCATACACAAACAGCATTTGAACGGCGTTGCCTGGTGAAACGTTGTTGTGATGCCTCGTGTAAGGAGCAAAAATGTGTACCATCACGTTTCAGACTCTGTAAAAAGGTCGGACTGTAGCCTATCGCGATTGCGGTTTATCTTATCGCGACATTGCTGCTCGCGTTGGTCGAGATCCAATGACTGTTAGCAGAATATGGAATCGGTGGGTTCAGGAGGGTAACACGGAAGGCCGTGCTGGATCCCAACGGCCTCGTATCACTAGCAGTCGAGATGACAGGCATCTTATCAGCATGGCTGTAACGGATCGTGCAGCCACGTCTCGATCCCTGAGTCAACAGATAGGGACGTTTGCAAGACAACAACCATTTGCACGAACAGTTCGACGACGTTTGCAGCAGCATGGACTGTCAGCTCGGAGACCATGGTTGCGGTTACCCGTGATGCTGCATCACAGACAGGAGCGCCTGCGATGGTGTACTCAACGACGAACCTGGGTGTACGAATGGCAAAACGTCATTTTTTCGGATGAATCCAGGTTCTGTTTACAGCATCATGATGGTCGCATCCGTGTTTGCCGACATCGTGGTGAACGCACATTGGAAGCCTGCATTCGTCCTCGCCATACTGGCGTATCACCCGGCGTGATGGTATGGGGTGCCTTTGATTACACGTCTCGGTCACCTCTTGTTCGCATTGACGGCACTTTGAACAGTGGACGTTACATTTCAGATGTGTTACGACCCGTGGCTCTACCCTTCATTCGATCCCTGCGAAACCCTACATTTCAGCAGGATAATGGACGACCGCATGTTGCACGTCCTGTACGGGCCTTTCTGGATACAGCAAATGTTAGACTGCTGGCATGGCCAGCACATTTCCAGATCTCTCACCAATTGAAAACGTCTGGTCAATGGTGGCCGAGCAACTGGCTCGTCACAATACGCGTCACTACTCTTGATGAACTGTGGTATCGTGTTGAAGCTGCATGGGCAGCTGTACATGTACACGCCATCCAAGCTCTGTGTGACTACATGCCCAGGCGTATCAAGGCCGTTATTGCGGCCGGTAGAATATATTTGTCCAATGAATGCCCATTTATCATATGCATTTCTTCTTGGTGTAGTAATTTTAATGGCCAGTAGTGTATTAAATGGTTCTCTGCAAATAGACTTTCACTGAATATATACGATTCTGCAAAGTAAATGGCACAGCACCATTGATAAATATAGACTTTGAGCAGAAATCTGTGGCTAAGACAGAATATTCAAAATTTCTGGATTTTTACTTTGGTGTGAAATTGAGTTGGAAGAAACACATTGGTGATCTACTGAAACGGTTGGGTTCAGCTAATTATGCTGGTAGAGTTATTGCAAATTTTGGTGATAAACATATCAGTAAATTAGCCTATGATCCCTATTTTCATTCACTGCTTTCACATGGCAACATATTTTGGAATAATTCATCATTAAGAGAAAAAGTATTTATTGCACAAAAGCGTATAATCAGAATAATAGCTAGAGCCCACACAAGATCGCCTTGCAGAGGAACTCGCAATTGTTACAGTACCTTCGCAATAAATACATTCACTTAGGAAATTTGTTGTTAATAACCCACCCCATTTCAAAAATAATAACACTAGTAGAAGTATGATCTTCACTATTCTGGATTAAATTTGACGTTGGCACAGAAAGGTGTGAATTGTGCTGCCACAAAATCTTTTGTCATTTAGCAAATAACATTTAAAGTTTGACAGACAGCCAACTAACATTTAAAAACAAATTAAAAGAATTTCTAAATGATAACTCCTATGAATTTTTTGATATGAAGTAGTAACTCTATAAAAATTGTGTAATGAAAACTTATTTTAAGCTGACACTTCCACATCATTAAAAAATGTCGTATTGGAGATCTGTGGAACGAGTATTAATGTAACGTAATGTAACGTAAAAGAGTGACCAAAAATCCCGCATCACCTCTGATCTGAGCGTGAGCTTCTAAACTAATTAGGTCGTAACTCACGTCGGCTTATGACATCCTCGCGAGAGAAGCAGTTGCTAAAAAACGAAGACCAGAGAAGTTCAGCGAGCTCATTAAGATTCTCCCAATGGGCTTCAACCTGGCATCTGCTTTTACTACAGTGCCGTAATTCCTCTTTATGCCGGTCTGAACGATTCTCCCTAGGGGTTACGGTAGTTATCGTTTCCAGTGACACGTCATCAGGAAATTGATAAACAGTGGTGGAACGCTTGGCGTATTTATGGTGCTATACTTCGCATTTATTTTCGTTTAGGATCAACCGAAAGCCCTTTCACCAATTTTCAAGCCCCGACTTCATTTCTTTCCCTGCCAGCAATGAGTTGGTAATGAGAGAAATGCAAAGCTGCACTGGTACATGGAGTTCTCGTTGAATCGTATGTCGACCTATACCAGGCTGGGGACGTCAGTTCAGAGGTCAAGAGAAGGCCACACCAGCTCCAACAGGACTATGCATGGTACCATGCTGCAGCGCATAAACCATTCTTAGGGTTAACGGGGGCTTTAACTTATTCGTCTTTATTTAATAGAGGATATGGTGCGACGAAGCAAGGAAGAATTACATGACGTGTTAAGCGGAATGGTCAGTGTTATGAACACAGAATGTGTACAGATAGTAAACCACACAAAAAGGAAAGTAATACAGAGTAACTGAAATGAGAATGCCGATAAACTCACAATGAAAACTGGGGACTATGATGTGGACAAAGTGAAGAAATTCAGCTACTTAGGAAACAAATTAGTGTACGAAGTGAGGAGGATATAAGATGCAGAATAGCGCAAGCAAAAAGTGCATTCTTCGCTAGAACAGATTTTACCAGTACCAACATAGGCCCTAATTTGAGAAAAAAGTTGAAAACGTCCATCTGGCTCACAACAATGTACTGGAGGAAATTGTGGACTGTGAGAAAAGCAGAGAAGAAGAGAATCTAAGCGTTTGAGATGTGGGTTACAGGACTGATGAGATAAGAAATGAAGAGATCATCCACAGTATTGGGATGGAAATGGGTATGTGGAAAACACAGTAGCAGAAGGGCAAAATGACAGGAAAGCGTTAGCAGATAAGGGAATAACGTCCATAGTAGCATAGTGAGCTGTGCAGAAGAAAACCTATAGGGATGGATACAGAAATATATCCATCAAATAATCGATGTCGCTGGGTGTAGGTGCTACTGTGGCATCAAAGGGTTGAAATAGGAGTTCAAAAATGGTTCAAATGGCTCTGAGCATTATGGGACTTAACATCTGAGGTCATCAGTGCACTAGAACTTAGAACTACTTAAACCTAACTAACCTAAGGATATCACACACATCCATGCGCGAGGCAGGATTCGAACTTGCGACCGTAGCGGTCACGCGGTTCCAGACTGAAGCGCCTAGAACCGCTCGGCCACAGCGGCCGGCCAGCGAGTGTAATGGCTGGAAAAAGCACTAGTGAAAGTGTCGAAAATAAACACTCCTAGTAGAAAAGTGAAAAATGAACGTTCTTAAAGAAGAGAAGACTTTAGAAACAACCATTATAAAATGAAAAAAAATCTTATTCACACGGGCCCACCGCTTCGAGGGGCTAATTTCTAGTTTTGGCTACATGGTTCTCCTGTTCCATCCCGTTATAGCAGTTGAAAGTGACGACGACAGCGAGGGGAGGAGTAGGCGGCAGGTAGCGGCGCCTCGCCGGCCGCCCCCGCGCTCCCCTCGCGAGCGAGGGTGGGTCTGGCGCGCCGCGTCGAGGGCCCTCCAGCGATGACGTCACGCGGCGAACAATGGAGCCAAATGCGCGCGCCGCGCCGCGCCGCGCCGCTGCCGGATAAAGCGGCGCCCTGCCTGGCGCCGGCCCCGCCGCTCTGGAAACGCGACGCGGCTCCCGGCTCCTGTGTAGCGAAACTGGCGCTCACGCGGAGAAGGCGTAGTCCTGGCACGTAGTGTCACCCAACCTGCTCATACAGCTTGCTACTGAGAAGACAACGAAGATTATCAAATCAACCTTTCATTCTGTCTCTCTTTCCTAGCGCTTATGTCATCGGACGGGGTAACTCATAAGTATATCCGAAGTATTATATATGAAAACTACAAGGACATGCAGTAGGGATGCAACAACCTACTGGTCTTAACAACCGACACAGTCGATGTGTGATTTGTTCAGTTCTTTGTTTTTCAGACGAATGAAACAACCAAATAAAACGTTTCTTTGCCGACATGTCAGTTATATTAATGTTTCCATTCACCCTTCAGCTTTGAGTAGTTTCACTGAATGTGATACAACCATTTAACAAACGATTGACAGTTGCGGCACTTATATACATGTTTTCGCTCAGTATCTGGTTTTGAGGGATTTCATTTACATACTTTTTCAGCATGGACCAAGACTAGCGTTGCCAACGTTCTTAGAAACAAGTAACTTGTCTTACTTGAAGGCGCGATGAACAGGAAGAATGACTTCAAAAACTAAGTATTTTCAAAATTTATGTATTTACTCGTATTTACAGTGAAACGGTACAGTAGTTTCCGCTCCATAAGCAGCAGGTTTCGCTGCTCGCTCGCACCGGGAAATACAAACGGAGGCGGCTCGGCCGCCAATTCTATTGCGCGACGCGGCCGGCCGCGGGTGCAACAGAACCCATGTGGGCGGGTGGAAGGAAATGTGTTAGGCTTCATAATACATATTTATATGTGTCGTGTATTATGCATTTCTTGTACGTGAATGTGAATCTGCACATGAACTTTCCTAATCCTCCTCACACGGCCGGCCGGTGTGGCCGAGCGGTTCTAGGCACTTCAGTCTGGAACCGCGCGACCGCTGCGGTCGCAGGTTCGAATCCTGCCTCGGGCATGGAAGTTAGTTCTTAATTGGATCATTTGCATGCATTCCTGAGTTTTTAAACGTGATAATAGTACACGGAAGTAATCACAGTTAGCTGCCGTTTTACGTAAATGCCATTAACAGAAATTGTCCGCCTAACCCATGGACCTAGCCGTTGGTGGGGAGGCTTGCGTGCTCAGCGATACAGATAGCCGTACCGTAGGTGCAACCACAACGGAGGAGTATCTGTTGAGAGGCCAGACAAACGTGTGGTTCCTGAAGAGGGGCAGCAGCCTTTTCAGCAGTTGCAGGGGCAACAGTCTGGGTGATTGACTGATCTGGCCCTGTAACACTAACCAAAACGGCCTTGCTGTTGTGGTACTGCGAACGGCTGAAAGCAAGGGGAAACTACAGCCGTAATTTTTCCCGAGGGCATTCAGCTTTACTGTATGATTAAATTATGATGGCGTCCTCGTGGGTAAAATATTCCGGAGGTAAAATAGTCCTCCATTCGGAACTCCGGACGGGGACTACTCAAGAGGACGTCGTTATCAAGAGATAGAATACTGGCATTCTACGGATCGGAGCGTGGAGTGTCAGATTCCTTAATCGGGCAGGTAGGTTATAAACATTAAAAAGGGAAATGGATAGGTTAAAGTTAGATATAGAGGGAATTAGTGAAGTTCGGTGGCAGGAGGAACAATACTTTTGGTCAGGTGAATACAGGGTTATAAATCCAAAATCAAATAGGGGTAATGCAGGAGTAGGTTTAATAATGAATAGGAAAATAGGAGTGCGGGTAAGCTAATACAAACAGCATAGTGAACGCATTATTGTGGCCAAGATAGACACGAAGCCCACGCCTACAACAGTAGTACAAGTTTATATGCCAACTAGCTCTGTAGATGATGAAGAAATTGATGGAATGTACGATGAGATAAAAGAAATTATTCAGCTAGTGAAGGGAGCCGAAAATTTAATAGTCATGGGTGACTGGAATTCGACAGTAGGAAAAGGAAGAGAAGGAAACGTAGTTGGTGAATATGGATTGGGGCTAAGAAATGAAAGAGGAAGCCGCCTGGTAGAATTTTGCACAGAGCATAAATTAATCATAGCTAACACTTGGTTCAAGAATCATGAAAGAAGTTTGTATACATGGAAGAACCCTGGAGACACTGACAGGTTTCAGATAGGTTATATAATGGTAAGACAGAAATTTAGGAACCAGGTTTTAAATTGTAAGACATTTCCAGGGGCAGATGTGGACTCTGACCACAATCTGTTGGTTATGAACTGTAGATTAAAACTGAAGAACCTGCAAAAAGGTGGGAATTTAAGGAGATGGGACCTGGATAAACAGAAGGAACCAGAGGTTGTACAGAGTTTCAGGGAGAGCATAAGGGAACAATTGACAGGAATGGGGGAAAGAAATACAGTAGAAAAAGACTGGTAGCTTTGAGAGATGAAGTAGTGAAGGCAGCAGAGGATCAAGTAGGTAAAAAGACGAGGGCTAGTAGAAATGCTTGGGTGACAGAAGAAATATTAAATTTAATTGATGAAAGGAGAAAATATAAAAATGCAGTAAATGAAGCAGGCAAAAAGAAATACAAAATTCTCAAAAATGAGATCGACAGGAAGTGCAAAATGGCTAATCAGGGATGGCTCGAGGACAAATGTAAGGATGTAGAGGCTTATCTCACTAGGGGTAAGATAGATACAGCCTACAGGAAAATTAAAGAGACCTTTGGAGAAAAGAGAACCACTTGCATGAATATCAAGAGCTCAGATGGAAAACTGAGCAAAGAGGGGAAGGCAGAAAGGTGGAAGGAGTATATAGAGGGTCTATACAGGGGCGATGTTCTTGAGGACAATATTATGGAAATGGAAGAGGAGGTAGATGAAGATGAAATGGGAGATATGATATAGCGTGAAGAGTTTGACAGAGCACTGAAAGACCTAAGTCGAAACAAGGACGCGGTAGAAGACAACATTCATTAGAACTACTGACAGCCTTGGGAGAGCCAGGCCTAACAAAACTCTACCATCTGGTGAGCAAGATGTATGAGACAGGCGAAATTCCCTCAGACTTCAAGAAAAATATAGTAATTCCAATCCCAAAGAAAGCAGGTGCTGACAGATGTGAAAAACCGAAAAACAAGTTTAATACGTCAGAGCTGCAAAATACTAACGCGAATTATTTACAGACGAATGGAAAAACTGGTTGAAGCCGACCTCGGGAAAGATCAGTTTGGATTCCGTAGCAATATTGGAACAACGTGAAGTAATACTGACCCTACAACTTATGTTAGAAGCTAGATTAAGGAAAGGCAAACATACGTTTCTGGCATTTGTTGACTTAGAAAAAGCTTTTGACAATGTTGTCTGGAATACTCTCTTTCAAATTCTGAAGGTGGCAGGGGTAAAATACAGGGAGTGAAAGGCTATTTACAATTTGTACAGAAAGCGGATGGCAGTTATAAGAGTCGAGGGACATGAAAGGGAAGCAGTGGTTGGGAAGGGAGTGAGACAGGGTTGTAGCCTCTGCCCAATGCTATTCAATCTGTATATTGAGCAAGCAGTAAAGGAAAAAAAAAGAAAAATTCGGAGTAGGTATTAAAATCCATGGAGAACAAATAAAAACTTTTAGGTTCGCCGATGAAATTGTAATTCTGTCAGAGACAGCAAAGGACTTGGAAGAGCAGTTGAATGGAATGGACAGTGTCTTGAAAGGAGGGTATAAGATGAATATCAACAAAAGCAAAACGAGGATAATGGAATGTACTCGAATTAAGTCGGGTGATGCTGAGGGAATTAGATTAGGAAATGAGGCACTTAAAGTAGTAAAGGAGTTTTGCTATTTGGGGAGCAAAATAACTGATGATGGTCGAAGTAGGGAGGATATAAAATGTAGACTGGCAATGGCAAGGAAAGCGTTTCTGAACAAGAGAAATTTGTTAACATCGAGTATAGATTTAAGTGTCAGGAAGTCGTTTCTGAAAGTATTTGTATGGAGTGTAGCCCTGTATGGAAGTGAAACATGGACGATAACTAGTTTGGACAAAAAGAGAATAGAAGCTTTCGAAATGTGGTGCTACAGAAGAATGCTGAAGATCAGATGGGTAGATCACATAACTAGTGAGGAGGTATTGAATAGAATTGGGGAGAACAGGAGTGTGCGGCACAACTTGACTAGAAGAAGGGATCGGTTGGTAGGACATATTCTGAGGCATCAAGTGATCACCAATTTAGCATTGGAGGGCAGCGTGGAGGGTAAAAATCGTAGAGGGAGACTAAGAGATGAATACACTAAGCAGTTTCAGAAGGATGTAGGCTGCAGTAGGTACTGGTAGACGAAGAAGCTTGCACAGGATAGAGTAGCATGGAGAGCTGCATCAAACCAGTCTCAGGACTGGAGACCTCAACAACAACCACATCCGCCTAACATTACTCGCACATGTTTAATGGAGTTTCTTTAGTTGTGATAAGTAGCTTTTAAAACATTGTGTGCAGCGGGAACTGTATGTTACAGACTATTACCAGCGTATTATCTAAAATCTATTCAGGCTAAGCCCATACAATTTTTTTTCGTCGGAATGTTTCTGGTCTTTACCTGAAACGATTTAGGGAAACCACATAAAATGTAAATCCGGAGTCCCAGTTTTGAGATTGTACCCTGGTCCTCTCAAATTCGAGCTCTTTGTATTTACCATTGAATAAGATTCTGGTAGGAATCGTATGCAAAGCGTAAAAATAATGAGTAGTACTCAGAGGAATAAACGTCATAACGCTATAACAAAATCAATATCTTGTGGAGGTGTCATGAACCTGACAAGCATACGTCTACAATAACGGTTGATACATTCTTCCACCAAATCAACACCGCCAACTACCGACCATTCGGGGAAGCGGAATTTTGGCGAGCAGCTAACGCGCCTGAAGTAAGGAATGTGCCACGTGTTATGCGCTCAGTGCAAGTTGCAGTTACCTTTTCTTTCTTCTTTTCACATATGCTCCGAAACCCTCTTTAAGGGGCGTGGCGGACGGAACTTCGACTTCGACAGTTAATGACCTCTACGTATGCACAGCTAAAAAGCATCGGCTCGAATGTGTCTGATTTTGTTGCGGTCAGTTCGTGAGACGTATCTGGGGGGAAGTAATATGTCGCATGTCACCTCCTGCCACGTAAGCTCTCGCAATTACAACAGTTTACTTTTCTAAACAGTACCTACAAGATTAAGATTTATATTATTTGCATGAATTAATCAGACAAACTATGTATTTGCTCAATTAGTACTTCAAGGGACACCTTCATCGTTAATATCTTCTATAGGTTAATGGAAACAATTAGAAAGGTTATAAGCTAGGGAAAGCAAAGCTATTCGATTAGTTGCAAATATAATTGCAGGATTCCTATTAAATATACAGTAGCAATAAATCAAGCTTATCTTTTAGGAACTCTGTGCTTTAGTAAAGTGTTCTATAATGTCTTACGTAATCACCCCAATCAAATCACTCATTCCACTTAGTAGATCATAGACCTTGATTAGTAACATGAGCAAATGTAGAAGAAATAGTAGACCGGCCGGGATGGCCGAGCGGTTCTAGATGCTACAGTCTGGAACCGCGTGACCGCTACGGTCGCAGGTTCGAATCCTGCCTCGGGCATGGATGTGTGTGATGTCCTTAGGTTAGTTAGGTTTAAGTAGTTCTAAGTTCTAGGGTACTGATCACCTCAGACGTTAAGTCCCATAGTGCTCAGAGCCCTTTGAACCAAGAAACAGTAGACGTATCAGAACTAACCACACGATTTAACTTCTTTACCATTTGAAGTGGTATTAAACTGCCTAGAATAATTTATTAATGACGAAATATAGTATGAGAAGGTACATATCAAGGATAGATACACATCAATTGGGTTATGATGAGGAGTAATCTTATTTATTATGTTTGAAGTTTTTTATATCGCTCTTTTGAGCGTTCTCTGGAAGAATGCTAACAACAATTGGGCTTGAAATTTACGAGCATGAATAAGGATTCAATCTTCAGATCCTTACAAATTCCACCACTCAGTGCTGCCACTTTTATTGCCGTGGCCAGTTTTTGAGGTGTATTTGGGATGAAGAAATATATTTGTTGTCTCTTATTAGCGCAAAAAGTGTTACAACAGTCCAGTCTCCCGTGATGCGCAACGCCTCGTGTAACATCCACTACCGGAGTGTAGTTAACATCTCTTCAGCTTAGTAAACGTAAACAAGAGGGTTTTCTATATAATATTTTCCCGCTTTTTTCGGAGAAGTGGAGTTACTGGGTAAAAACAAAAAAAAAACAAAAAAAGAAAAGGAAAGATCCTCAGGCTTCCAATGGTGCGCCGTCGGTATTGGATAAATGCTGAAAGCAGATACAGAAAGAGAGAGGGAATCCAAAATATTATTGTTTTGTTGTGCTGCCTCGGTTGTTTGGTGGCAGTTGTTTATGTACCCAGATGCCGTGGCTGTATATTTACTTCCGCAATAGCGACTAAACACGAAGACGAAAGCCTGTAGGTGTCATCTCTATTGAATCCGTACACAGTCTTCGATATTCCGACTGCTCCATGGACATATTACTTTCTCTGCCTAATACCCGTATGTCCTTAAAAGCGGTAACCTAATAACATACTTCCTGGTGCTCCGCTACGGCTGATTTTTACATTTTGTGTTAGCGTCCCTACTCTTGTACGCGTTTTTTTTTATTGTCCTTCCAATTCCGCTGACATACACTTTGCCAAAACCAAACGTTACTCCATATACTACGCAGAATGGAGGCTGTCAGACATACCCGTTATAAGTCGGAAGAAGTCTTTTGTCATGTTACCCTCCTGAACCCATCGATTCCATATTCTGCTAAAAGTCATTGGATGTCGACCAACGCGAGCAGCAATGTCGCTATAAGATAAACCGTAATCGCGATAGGCTACAATCCGACGTTTATCAAAGTCGGAAACGTGATGGTACGCATTTCTCTTCCTTACACGAGGCATCACAACAACGTTCCACCAGGCAACGCCGGTCAACTCCTGTTTATGTATGAGAAATCGGTTGGAAACTTTTCTCATGTCAGCATGTTGTAGGTATCGCCACCGGCGTCAACCTTGTGTGAATGCTCTGAAAAGCTAATCATTTGCATATCACAGCATCTACTTCCTGTCGTTTAATTTCGCGTCTGTAGCACGTCACTTTCGTGGCCAGTAGTGTATGTCAGAAAGTAATCTTACCATTGTGTTATTTATAGATACTTTTACTGTGTCCAGTATTTACAACAAAAAATTTTATAGTCTTCACAAAGGAGTTCATTTTACCAAGATGCTTCCGCTTCGCCGTTTAATGTCAAGCTAAAAAGTATGATTGTGAATTAATCCCGTTCACTGTAGGTCTCAGCGGACATCCTTGTTTGTGAACCTTCGGTAGACATTATATTCTGGGTGAGACTGATGAACGTGGTGCAGTACTGTTGGTAACAGAGCTGTCCATTCTAGTGTCTGATAACAGGTTTTTCTGGTTTCTTACCATCCTGTTCATTGGATCACATGTGTGCCAATAGTTGTTCCGTCCTCTTGTGGTATTTAGCCGAGTACAAAACAATAGTTACATGTCTTTTACCTGCTCACCTCTGGTGATCATGACACATTCAGTTTTCTTGAGTTCATTCAGACTTTTACTTTCCTCCGTTAATATGTTGTTTGTCGGTTGTTACGCTTTACTCAGGATCCTTGACACGCTCTATCTTACTTCCTTCGTCTGAACCTTCGGAAGAGAAGACAAAGATTCTTTGACATCTCTGATGATTTCTTCTGTGCATATTCTCTGAGGTGTGTTCGCGAAGTTAAGACCATTGCTCAGGGTTGTGAAGGTTGTTCTCCGGGTTCCTCAGACGGTATGTTTACTATGACTTCTTTTGCGTCAAGAACGGTGACTTTCCAGTATACTCCAATCAACAGTTTCTTTTACTTCTCTTTTTGCTTCGGTGTATCGATATTTGATACTATGGCTGCATGATTAAACGTTGTTATGTCCACTTTGTCCCAGTCATGCGGTGAGAGAGGTTTCGTTATGGGGTGAGAGAGCTGATATAATTTAAGTCACTAAGTGATTGTTGAATACTTATACAAATCCACATGTCTTTCATTATTTGCATGTGCTAATTCTAAAAACGGGGGATATAACGCTGTTGTCATAGCACCGGGAAAGGAAAGCCAGTTACAAGGTAATTTACCTCTTCTGCCCCGATTCTCAAGCCTTTTAGAGGATGTATAAGCATCTTGCACATACAAGCGTTTCATGTAAGACTACAGGTTTTATCAGTGAACGCGACGCTGTCTTTCGAGTATTCAGCCATCCATGACGCCAGTGCAGTCCCAAAAAAGACTTCAGCAGGGGACGGAACGTCCTCGTTACACTAAAACAAGGAAAAAAAATAAAAACACGAAGGATTATCCGAATGGGACGGAAATAGGCGTAGATGTGTGGTACTTATACATCCACATAGGCAAATGACTACAATTTCTTCAAGAGAAGAGAGCATGGCAGTAACGCATTGACTGGCAGAGTTGCTAGACGGCCTCCTGAGTGATGTTGTTGTTGTTGTGGTCTTCACTCCTGAGACTGGTTTGATGCAGCTCTCCATTACTCTATCCTGTGCAAGCTCCTTCATCTCCCAGTACCTACTGCAACCTACATCCTTTTGAATCTGTTTAGTGTATTCACCTCTAGGTCTCCCTCTACGATTTTTACCCTCCACGCTGCCCTCCAATAATAAATTGGTGATCCCTTGATGCCTGAGAATATGCCCTACCAACCTATCCCTGGTTCTAGTCAAGTTGTGCCACAAATTTCTCTTCTCTCCAATTCTACTCAGTACCTCCTCACTAGTTGTATGATCTACCCATCTAATCTTCAGCATTCTTCTGTAGCACCACATTTCGAAAGCTTCTGTTCTCTTTTTGTCCAAACTATTTATTGTCCATGTTTCACTTCCATACATGGCTACGCTCCATACAAATACTTTCAGAAACGACTTCCTGACACTTAAATCTATACTGGATGTTAACAAATTTCTCTTCTTCAGAAACGCTTTCCTTGCCATTGCCCGTCTACATTTTATATCCTCTCTACTTCGGCCATCATCAGTTATTTTGCTCCCCAAATAGCAAAACTCCTTTACTACTTTAAGTGCCTCATTTCCTAATCTAATTCCCTAAGCATCACCCGACTTAATTCGAATACATTCCATTATCCTCGTTTTGCTTTTGTTGATATTCATCTTATACCCTCCTTTCAAGACACTGTCCATTCCATTCAACTGCTCTTCTAAGTCATTTGCTGTCTCTGACAGAATTCCAATGTCATCGGCAAACCTCAAAGTTTTTATTTCTTCTCAGTGGATTTTAATACCTACTCCGACCTTTTCTTTTGTTTCCTTTACTGCTTGTTCAATATACAGATTGAATAGCATCGGGGGAAGGCTACAAACCTGTCTCACTCCCTTCCCAACCACTGCTTCCCTTTCATGTCCCTCAACTCTTATAACTGATATCTGCTTTCTGTACAAATTGTAAATAGCCTTTCGCTTCCTGTATTTTACCCCTGCCACCTTCAGATTTTGAAAGAGTGTATTCCAGTCAACATTGTCAAAAGCTTTTTCTAAGTCAACAAAAGCTAGAAACGTATGTTTGCCTTTCCTTAATCTAGCTACTAAGATAAGTTGTAGGATCGGTATTACTTCACGTTGTTCCAGTATTGCTACGGAATCCAAACTGATCTTCCCCGAGGTCGGCTTCTACCAGTTTTTCCATTCGTCTGTAAATAATTCGCGTTAGTATTTGCAGCTGTGACTTATTAAACTGATTGTTCGGTAATTTTCACATCTGTCAGCACCTGCTTTCTTTGGGATTGGAATTATTATATTATTCTTGAAGTGTAAGGGTATTTCGCCGGTCTCATACATCTTGCTCATCAGATGGTAGAGTTTTGTCAGGACTGGCTCTCCCAAGGCCGTCAGTAGTTCTAATGGAATGTTGTCTACTCCCGGGGCCTTGTTTTCTACTCCCGGGGCCTTGTTTCGACTCAGGTCTTTCAGTGCTCTGTCACGCAGTATCGTATATCCCATTTCATCTTCATCTACATCCTCTTCCATTTCCATAATATTGTCCTCAAGTACTTCGCCCTTGTATAGACCCTCTATATACTCCTTCCACCTTTCTGCTTTCCCTTCCTTGCTTAGAACTGGGTTTCCATCTCAGCTCTTGATATTCATACAAGGCTTTTCTCCAAAGGTCTCTTTAGTTTTCCTGTAGGCAGTATCTATCTTACCCCTAGGGAGATAAGCCTCTAATACTTACATTTGTCCTCTAGCCATCCCTGATTAGCCATTTTGCACTTCCTGTCGATCTCATTTTTGAGACGTTTGTATTTCTTTTTGCCTGTTTCATTTACTGCATTTTTATATTTTCTCCTTTCATCAATTAAATTTAGTATTTCTTCTGTTACCCAAGCATTTCTACTAGCCCTCGTCTTTTTACCTACTTGATCCTCTACTGCCTTCACTACTTCATCTCTCAAAGCTACCAGTCTTCTTCTACTGTATTTCTTTCTCCCATTCCTGTCAATTGTTCCCTTATGCTCTCCCTGAAACTCTGTACAACCTCTGGTTCCTTCAGTTTATCCAGGTCCCATCTCCTTAAATTCCCGCCTTTTTGCAGTTTCTTCAGTTTTAATCTACAGTTCATAACCAACAGATTGTGGTCAGAGTCCACATCTGCCCCTGGAAATGTCTTACAATTTAAAACCTGGTTCCTAAATTTCTGTTTTAGCATTATATAACCTATCTGAAACCTGTCAGTATCTCCAGGCTTCTTCCATGTATACAACCTTCTTTTATGATTCCTGAATCAAGTGTTAGCTATGATTAAGTTGTTCTCTGTGTAAAATTCTACCAGGCGGCTTCCTCCTTCGTTTCTTAGCCCCAATCCATATTCAGCTACTATATTTCCTTCTTTTCCTTTTCCTACTACCGAATTCCAGTCAGCCCTGAGGATTAAATTTTCGGCTCCCTTCACTATCTGAATAATTTCTTTAATTTCATCATACATTTCTTCGATTTCTTCGTCATGTGCAGAGCTAGTTGGCATATAAACTTATACTACTGTAGTAGGCGTATGCTTTGTGTCTATCTTGGCCACAATAATGCGTTCACGATGTTGTTTGTAGTAGCTTACCCGCACTCCTATTTTTTATTCATTATTAAACCGACTCCTGCATTACCCCTATTTGATTTTGTATTTATAACCGTGTATTCACCTGACCAAATGTCTTGTCCCTCCTGCCACCGAACTTCACTAATTCCTACTATTTCTAACTTTAACCTATCCATTTCCCTTTTTAAATTTTCTAACCCACCTACTCGATTAAGGGATCTGACATTCCACGCTCCGATCCGTAGAATGCCAGTTTTCTCTCTCCTGATAACGACGTCTTCCTGAGTAGTCCCCGCCCGGAGATCCGAATGGGGGACTATTTTACCTCCGGAATATTTTACCCAAGAGGACGCCATCATCATTTAACCATACAGTAACGGCTGTAGTTTCCCCTTGCTTTCAGCCGTTCGCAGTACCAGCACAGCAAGGCCGTTTTGGTTAGTGTTACACGGCCAGATCAGTCAATCATCCAGACTGTTGCCCCTGCAACTACTGAAAAGGCTGCTGCCCCTCTTTAGGAACCACACGTTTGTCTGGCCTCTCAACAGATACCCCTCCGTTGTGGTTGCACCTACGGTACGTCTATCTGTATCGCTGAGGCACGCAAGCCTCCCCACCAACGGCAAGGTCCATGGTTCATGGGGGGAGGTCCTGAGTGATATCGTGCTAAATTCTGTCCAACTGGCGCGTTAGATCGTCAGACTCCCGAGCTGCAAACATTCTCTATTGAGGAGAGATCCGGCTATCTTGTTGGCTAAGGTAGTGTTTCACAATCACGAAGACTAGCAGCAGAAACTTCCGCCCTGCGGTATCGGCCGTTATCTTGCTGAAAGGTACGCCGAGGATGGCTTGTCGTGAAGGGTAACAAAACGTGATGTAGATTATCATCGACGTACCGCTGTAATGTAAGAATGCCGTGGATGGCACCCCAAATCACCACTCCTCGCTGTTGGGCCGTATCGCGGGTGTCAGTCAGATTGGCACCCCATTGCTGTTCGGGGTGTCTGTACACGTCTTCGCTGGTCTCGGGGCTTAATTCGAAGCGGGATTCATAAGTACGATGTGAAGCGAGTGGCCCGCACATTGATAACCATCATTGGAGAGACGAGACTCGTGTCTTCGGAGAAAAAAAATCCCAGAATGAAAACTCAAATTAAATGAACTATTTTTATCCTATTAAGACGCTTTTAGCATTCTTGTACGAGCTTCAGGAGAGACACAACGTGATGTCTAGCCGTTGTGGAGACAAACGATGTCTGCAACGGAAGCGCTAGCGCTGCCTGTACTGTTTCTGCCACTTCCCCGCTTATCACTGTTGGTATAAATATATCACTACTGACGCAGCCTCCAATGATACACCTGAACTCAAGCTTGCTTAGAGTCATACGGATCATAACACCGCCGGTAAGTGACGGTTGATGTGTTTCTAATGAAATTGTTGAGATAAATTATACATTCATTGATACTTTCAGCCGGAAAACCCTGAACGCCCACTCCGTGAATCACCATAGGCACGACATATCTGGCTAAATGCTGGTCAATGGATCACTTACTGGTGTGATGGAAAGCAGAAGTGTACATTCTGAATTTAAAATATAGCAGGAAAATGATGCGGTAGTCTGTTTAAGGAAGAAATAAACTCGGATATCTAAGACTTCCCTTAACCTCTGTTTTTATTGTGGACAACTGACAGACTTACCATAATTATAGGACCACCTATAACACTGCAACTGGATTTTCGTAGCTTGTGCAATCAAATACCAAATTTGGTTTATTACGTACTATGCCCCAACAAAACAAATAGTCTTGTCACGGAAAAGCCACGTATAACACTACCGTCCGCTGCTACTGCTATACTATAACCTTAAAGTTGGAGGCAGATCCTATAATGAAACTATCTTGTTAAAGCAATTATGGTATAAAGCAAGAGCGCAGTGTTACCCTCTGAAAGGAATTTTGTTATGTTGACCGTGATATACCTAACGGAGGTGGCTTATCAGAGGTGAAAGTCAGAATTACGTAAATATTTAAACAGCAACAAAGAATAATTTACCTACCCACAGTGTCCAAATGATAGTAAAAACGCTCGCCAGCCTAATTAGGCATAACAATGAGTAACATTCTTGTTTAAGAACTGAAAATAAGTAATTTCAATGGGCAAACACAGCCTATACTTTTGTCATACGAGAGTGCAATGAACTATAGCACCTGCATATGTTCACGTTAAGGTTGGAGCCGACAGAGCAGAACAAACTATTTGCATAAATATAACAGATAACGATACACGCTATTACCCTCAGGACTTAGTCAAAATGAATGGTCTCAGTAACATTACTATTAATATTCGCTGTCAAATCATAAATTGGACATTGGTTAAGTCTTTTTTACCAATTACTTTTCTATCTAACATGAAAAAAAAATCACCTGCAAACTATTTCTCACTGTCCTCTGAATAAAAGAAGTTACTGTTCTCATAGATAGTGGTCTTTCTGTTACTTGTTACCTAGCATATGCACAATAGACAAACTGCGTATCATGTTACACTATTAATGTGCACTTCCAATACACAGGAGGAACCCAATATTGTACAGACTTAGACTTGAATAGCAAGAGTAATGGAAACTTTCTATAATTAAGTAACTTTGTGCCATTGAACTACTTTCAATGGAGGGGTGCCTTAAACTTGACCACTGTAGTAGAGCAAACTAAACACACTTTCAATACACTGGAGAAACAATCCCTTAACAAGCATGAACCTGTAACTTTCAACAGTAATAGTTCCCAACTTTTACTGTAGTAGAACACAACTTGACGTGGTTTTAAGACAGTAGCTAACCTTCGGGTGATTTTCAACAGACTGCACTGTGATCAATAACGAAGCATATCTTTATAAGCCTCAGTTTTAAGAACTTTTAATATTTAAAAGTAACAGAAAATTGTTTACTAAGAAGAACATTTCAAGCCAGACTTTAGTAATATTTACTTTTGGAACTACCCTCAAGAAGATTTATTGCCTTCTACTTTCAAGTCAATGATTGAATAGGTGGCTTTGAAAGCCCGCAAAACTTTAAATCGGACTGTTTCAATCACTGGGAGGCTTTCACAAAGCTACATTTACTACCTCCCACAATTTTACCAAATACACAGTAAATCTGAATACCCCCTTCTTAGCAAATATCAAACAACATTATTTAATTAACTGTTTGGCTTTGAAACTTCAATTTTTTCCACAACGAGGACACTCGGTAATCATACTTCAAACGGAGAGGAACCTGAGAGGTGTTGTGATAAGGAAAAATTCAAGCCAAGTTCATAAATTCAGTTATAAGTCACCTTATATTGGAGCACACTAAAACATCCAATGGGCTGATTCTTCACTTTACATATTTACAATTCCTTGGTTCCTTTTCAGTGATTGCGCAACGTGGTGGCAAGTGCATGTCGGTGGGTGGATTTGGATGAGGAAATGCTGGACCTGTCATTTCTTGGTGGCGATGATAGGTACCAGTTCCAGAATAGTTTCAACTCTTCATCCGTCCATCCGAGGCATTGGAAAGCCAAACGAAAAGCCTCTCTCGGCACCAGCACGTTACACAACTCTTACATGAGCAGTTGACAGTTTGGTAGCTTGTCCCCGACTGACTCTTGGTTCCACTTTACTATCCATGCCCACCGTATTTTGCGCGCACTACATGATTCCGTTCCCGAGGGGGACCACAATACCTTTTACATACAAAATAACTAAGAACCCTAAGTGAAGGTCAGCAGTTTACATAACAGCAAACAATCACTTTAAACAAAGCATATCGTTTGCACACTTTGGTTGTTCTACACAAAATTATTTAAATACAATTATTCAATTTTAAGGACAACCAAAGAGATTATGTGAGACAGACAAAACATATCATTTGCTCATATTGTGCATATTACAGAGATTACACTTCATTAGAGTATCGAATTAATCATACACTAATTACAAAAGTTCAACGATGGGATGTTGAACAAAACAGAAAGCTAAATGAATCAACAAAAGGTATGTTGTGTCTAAGCTATGGTGTTACACATCTTCTTTCTCAAATGCACCAAGTTTTGTGATAGTACCACACTAACGGCAAATATTCTTGGACCAACAAGGCATGAACCCTAGTCTCTGACTTCTTACTCGTAAACCTATAAAAATCTATTGTGCGATACGACGCCGAACTGCTGATACACAGGGTGTAAATCGTAAGTTGACAAACTAGAATAACTCGAAAAATAAGCTTCACATGAAAAAATGTGTATGATCCAAAGATGATTACTTTCGAGGGGGACATCTGCTGGTGCTAAAATTAGCCGGCCACCCCAGCCCCCTGGGGGTGGGGTGGGAGGCAAATTTAAAATTTCAAATGGAAACTCCCACTTTTTATTGCAGAATCAGATTCTACATAGAAAACGGCGTATATTTTGTCTTAAACATTTGTTTTGATTCTTAATATTGGCGCTGTAATTCAAGAAAATCCATGTTCTCATTTTTGCGTGGAAAATGGTTACGGATAAATAAAATGTAAATGTTGTGTGACTAGTGAGTCCCGTCGGGTAGACCGTTCGCCGGGTACAAGTCTTTCTATTTGACGCCACTTCGGTGACTTGCGCGTCGATGGGGCGAAATGACGATGATTTGGACAACACAACACCCAGTCCCTGAGTGGAGAAAATCTCCTACCCAGCCGGGAATCGAACCCGGGCCTTTAGGATTGATATTCTGTCTCCCTGACCACTCAGCTACCGGGGGCGGACTACGGATAAACAAAAAATACTTATTTACTTCCTAAAATTTGATTCGCTAAAACTAGAACTCTCCTTCTCTCCCCATAGGGTGGGGTTTGAGAGAGAGTGGAATTAGAGTTTTGCAAATGTTGACCCATAGGGTGGGGTTTAAGAGAGAGGAAGAGTTTTTTAATTCCTCTCTCTCAAATCCCACCCTATAGGGCGAGAGGGAGAGTTTAATTTTAGCGAATCAAAATTTACGAAGTAAATAAGGATTTTTTATT
This sequence comes from Schistocerca cancellata, assembly GCF_023864275.1. Taxonomy (NCBI): domain Eukaryota; kingdom Metazoa; phylum Arthropoda; class Insecta; order Orthoptera; family Acrididae; genus Schistocerca; species Schistocerca cancellata. The sequence continues at coordinate 803,046,182 of NC_064627.1, read as the reverse complement.
TATCCGTAACCATTTTCCACACAAAAATGAGAACATGGATTTTCTTGAATTACAGCGCCAACTACCAAGAATCAAAACAAATGTTTAAGACAAAATGTACGTAGTTTTTTTATATAGAATCTGACTCTGCAATACAAAATGGGGTTTTCCATTTGAAATTTTAAAGTTACCTCCCACCCCACCCCACCCCACCCACAGGGGGCTGGGGTGGCGGGCTAATGTTAGCACCAGCAGATGTTCCCCTCGAAAATAATCAACTTATGATTCTACACATTTTTTGTGTGAAATTTATTTTTCGACTTATTCTGGTTTGTCAACTTGAGATTTACACCCTGCGTAAGCCCAAAATTACGTGAAAGTTGACGGCAGATCGTAGTATGGGAATTGTTGGCTTCTCTTGATGTCAGTACACAGTGTGTAACAGGTATTAACAGGTATAAGTTGAGATACTTTTGTGTGTGGTACTTTAATATGTACACACAGCAGTTTTTTTTTCCTGCCTCGAATAGTCCTACACCTTACAAATTTTACGAACTAATGTTTACCGCATGGTTATAGCTGCACCACTAACTGGACTACTCCCTTCAGTATAGACTTTTTCGTTCACGTGTCCACGCTTCCACACCTGACCTGCTGTCCAGGGGAAAATAAGCATTTACTGCTTGCTCTTGCCACGCGCAGGTGGAGGTACTAATCAACTTCAGAATATACTACTCCTAACAGCTATAATTATTAGTCTGCAAATGAAGTAAATGCCGATGTAATGTTGCAAAGTACACCGTCCTGAGTCACCAATAGAAATATCAGTATGCCCTGCATATTTTGAATCCTTTTTCAGAGGACAACGTGATCACTACTTACCTGGTGTGCTGCTCTTAGAAAGATACTTGTCATTGACATTCGCCACTGGACCGATACAAGTCCACTGAAACACAGAATCAGTGTTATCTAGCCTCAGATGGGAATTTCCTGGCAGTTTATATCATAAAAATATTGAAAAGTACTATGTCCTACGCCGCCTCACTCGAAATCCCAAAGTAAAGGAAGTACGAGGTGCATTCAAGTTCAAAGGCCTCCGATTTTTTTTCTAGTTAACTACTCACCCGAAATCGATGAAACTGGCGTTACTTCTCGACGTAATTGGCCTGCAGACGTACACATTTTTCAAAACGCTGACGCCATGATTCCATGGCAGCGGCGAAGGCTTCTTTAGGTGTCCGTTTTGACCACTGGAAAATCGCTGAGGCAATAGCAGCACGGCTGGTGAATGTGCGGCCACGGAGAATGTCTTTCATTGTTGGAAAAAGCCAAAAGTCACTAGGAGCCAAGTCAGGTGAGTAGGGAGCATGAGAAATCACTTCAAAGTTGTTATCACGAAGAAACTGTTGCGTAACGTTAGCTTGATGTGCGGGTGCGTTGTCTTGGTGAAACAGCACACGCGCAGCCCTTTCCGGACGTTTTTGTTGCAGTGCAGGAAGGAATTTGTTCTTCGAAACATTTTCGTAGGATGCACCTGTTACCGTAGTGCCCTTCGGAACGCAATGGGTAAGGATTACGCCCTCGCTGTCCCAGAACATGGACACCATCATTTTTTCAGCACTGGCGGTTACCCAAAATGTTTTTGGTGGCTGTGAATCTGTGTGCTTCCATTGAGCTGACTGGCGCTTTGTTTCTGGATTGAAAAATGGCATCCACGTCTCATCCATTGTCACAACCGACGAAAAGAAAGTCCCATTCGTGCTGTCGTTGCGCATCAACATTGCTCGGCAACATGCCACACGGGCAGCCATGTGGTCGTCCGTCAGCATTCGTGGCACCCACCTGGATGACACTTTTCGCATTTTCAGGTCGTCATGCAGGATTGTGTGCACAGAACCCACAGAAATGCCAACTCTGGAGGCGATCTGTTCAACAGTCATTCGGCGATCCCCCAAAACAATTCTCTCCACTTTCTCGATCATGTCGTCAGACCGGCTTGTGCGAGCCCGAGGTTGTTTCGGTTTGTTGTCACACGATGTTCTGCCTTCATTAAACTGTCGCACCCACGAACGCACTTTCGACACATCCATAACTCCATCACCACATGTCTCCTTCAACTGTCGATAAATTTCAATTGGTTTCACACCACGCAAATTCAGAAAACGAATGATTGCACGCTGTTCAAGTAAGGAAAACGTCGCCATTTTAAGTATTTAAAACAGTTCTCATTCTCGCCGCTGGCGGTAAAATTCCATCTGCCATACGGTGCTGCCATCTCTGGGGCATATTGACAATGAACGCGGCCTCATTTTAAAACAATGCGCATGTTTCTATCTCTTTCCAGTCCAGAGAAAAAAAATCAGAGGCCTTAGAACTTGAATGCACCTCATAAATGGATTTTACTGTAGCTACGCAGATGTATCGAAATGGTTCTACTAGCATTCATGTCAACATATATCACTAATGGCAGACAAATTGCGTTGCTCTAAGCATCGAGAAGTATGTGCCTTGAGTCCTCGAACGATGAATCTCATACCTGAAAGGCGATGTATGCATTTGCAAGCACATGTCATAATCACAAACAACTACACTTTTTCCCACGCCCGGGTTCCCGGGTTCGATTCCCGACGGGGTCAGGGGTTTTCTCTGCCTCGTGATGACTGGGTGTTGTGTGATGTCCTTAGGTTAGTTAGGTTTAAGTAGTTCTAAGTTCTAGGGGACTGACGACCATAAATGTTAAGTCCCATAGTGCTCAGAGCCATTTGAACCATTTTTGAACTACACTTTGTTATGTATTTATTATCTCATTTTCACGTTCTGTGTTAAGCAGAGGGGGGAGAGAGCTGTTACTTGCCATGAATCAGTATGTTACCAGCCATTTCCGCCGTCTTGATCGGTTCATGACGGGTGAGGTAGCGTCTTTCTCTCATGCCAAAGGAACAGGCACAACGAGTCTTCTCGCTGCTTAAAGTAAGAAAATTTTGTAGTGAACTTCAGCTGTTTATGTATGATACCATTCATAACGTGTACAGTACTCTCTTTGCTTTCCCGAAGCGAAATTTTATCCGTCAGTGTGCAAATGCTAAAGATTTCAACACACGCACCGAAGTGAAGAGGCTGCCACAGAAAGAGGTAAGAAATTGAACCTACTGAGCGAATGAACGTAATTTCCAAATTCGTAGCTTCTGATAATGATTTCGATGATGGGAATAACTATTACGGTGATGATTTCACCCCCAGAGCTGCTGCGTCATAACTACGCTTGTCTTCAATTACGGCATCAACAAAACAACATGGAAAACTACTTCTATGTTTACTACAGATGCAGTAATCCTGCTCCTCATAAGATGATCATCACCGTTGTCATAATATCGGAGTTAGAAACGCGTTGAGCCACTTACTATTTGTCTTTGTTCTTAAAAGCCACTGGTCAAGGCTCGAAAGACCTAAGTGTTTCTGGTTACCCTCTTCTAGATTCTACTGACACATATACAGGGTGAGTCACCTAACATTACCGCTGGATATATTTCGTAAACCACCTCAAATACTGGCGAATCGATTCCACAGACCGAACGTGACGAGAGGGGCTAGTGTAATTGGTTAATACAAACCATAAAAAAATGCACGGAAGTATGTTTTTTAACACAAACCTACCTTTTTTAAATGGAACCCAGTTAGTTTTGTTAGCACATCTGAACATATAATCAAATACGTAATCAGTGCCGTTTGTTGCATTGTGAAATGTTAACTGCATCCGGAGATATTGTAACCTAAAGTTGACGCTTGAGTAACACTGCTCCGCTGTTCGATCGCGTGTATCGGAGAGCAACGAATTACGTAGGGATCCAAAGGGAACGGTGATGGACCTTAGGTACAGAAGAGACTGGAACAGCACATTACGTCCACATGCTAACACCTTTTTATTGGTCTTTTTCACTGACGCACATGTACATTACCATGAGGGGTGAGGTACACGTACACACGTGGTTTCCGTTTTCAATTACGGAATGGAATAGAGTGTGTCCCGACATGTCAGGCCAATAGATGTTCAATGTGGTGGCCATCATTTGCTACACACAATTGCAATCTCTGGCGTAATGAATGTCGTACACGCCGCAGTACATCTGGTGTAATGTCGCCGCAGGCTGCCTCAACACGTTGTTTCATATCCTCTGGGGTTGTAGGCACATCACGGTACACATTCTCCTTTAACGTACCCCACATAAAGAAGTCCAGAGGTGTAAGATCAGGAGAACGGGCTGGCCAATTTATGCGTCCTTCACGTCCTATGGTAATGTACATGTGTGTCAGTGAAAAATACCAATAAAAAGGTGTTAGCATGTCTACGTAATGTGCTGTTCCAGTCTATTCTGTACCTAAGGTCCATCACCGTTCCCTTTGGATCCCTACGTAATTCGGTGCTCTCCGATACACACGATCGAACAGCGGAGGAGTGGTACTCAAGCGTCAACTTTAGGTTACAATATCTCCGGATGTAATTAACATTTTACAGTGCAACAAACGGCACTGATTACGTATTTGATTATATGTTCAGATGTGCTAACAAAACTAACGGTATCAATTTTAAAAAAACGTAGGTTTGTGTTAAAAAACATACTTCCGTGCATTTTTTTATGGTTTGTATTAACCAGTTACACTAGCCCCTCTCCTCACGTTCGGTCTGTGGAATCGGTTCGTCATTATTTGATGTGGTTTACGAAATATATGCAGCGGTAACGTTAGGTGACTCACCGTGTATAATGCTTATGAGCATAACACCCTCTGATTGTTTTTAAACCTACTGCTTGAAATGGCTAAGCGTTTGAGGTGTAAACTTTATTCCTCTCTCAAGTTTTTCTATTACGCCGCTTTTATGGCCGCCTGTGATTTTTGCTGAAACACGCGGGTATATTAATTTCACTCTCGCCTTAAGTAATATTCACTGGGGAGCTGAGTTCTTCCTTAAGGAAATAACTCGGTAGTAAAAGCGATAAATTCATACTTGCCGCCATTATACTGCGGAGGCGGGTTTTATTTTCGCGGGCGCAGTATTGGGATATAATGGCCACTAGGTGGCGTTTTATGTTCCAAGGCCCTTGCGAGCACTCTAAGCGCGAAGCTGAATTTAGTGAGATTGCATTTACATAATGATCCATAAATCTGCCCGCATGAGGACCGTTTTAGGGCTAATAACTTTGTGGCGTGGTGTACCTAATCGAAACCGGGACAGGGACCACAGCTCACCGGGGGATTTGCAAGTTTCGCCGGAATTAACTGCAGCCGAGGCTGCTCCCAAAACAAGAACCCGCAGCGCACTGTCGTCTGATGGGAATCTCAGGCGGCTGCGTAGCGACTATTCAAGACTAATGTCATCTGCCAGTTGGAACGAATTGCAGTGTTTCTTAGTAGTAGAATGCGCAAACTCGTTCATCCTTGAGAACTACACTGATCAAAAGTATTCGGACACGTCTAAGTACACAACGATATGTCCACCCGTTGCTTTTATGACGGCAAAAACTTTGCTGGGGACACTTTCAATCAGGTATCTGAAATCCTGTGGAGAAATGGCAGCCCATTTTTCCTCAAGAGCCCAAACTAGGGAAGACAGTGATGACGGACACTGCGGTCTAGAGAGAAGTCAAGGTACTAGCTCACGCGAGTGTGCTCCATTGCGTTCATGTTGGGACTCTGGACCGGTCAGTCCATTTCAGAAACGTTATTGTCCACAATTCATACTGTGAGAGATGCTGCTTTATGACAGAGTGTACTGTTATGCTGATACAAACAGTTATAGTTCCCTAACTATTCCTCTACTGTAAGCTTTTCGCTTGCTGTAGAATACGAGGGCTATTCGGAAAGTAAGTTCCGATCGGTCACGAAATGGAAGCCACTGAGAAATTCCGATGGAGCTTTGCACAACTGTGTGTCTATAGTATGCCGGTCGATCGCGTCATGTCGCTCTTTTCAGCTGGGAGTGCACACTGAGCATGTAAAGATGCCGAGAAAGTAGTGTCTCCGGTCAAGTATGAGGGCCTGGTGAGAGTATTCGCCTGTTGTCATGCAGCCCACATAACATTCATTTTTCGTGTCAATTCTCGGCCGCACTCTGCAGGGGCAATGCAAATGCTCCTGCAGCATTTTCGATGGGAAGTGTTTGATCACCCACAGTACAGCCCGTGATTGGCTCCCGCTGAGTTTCACCTCTGCTCACGTGAACTGCTGGCTATGAAAAAAAACTTTCTGGCATAGACAATGAGCTGTAGACCACCGCAGAGAACTGGCGGATGCACAGGAGGTTAACTTCTATGACGAGGGCATTGGAAATTTGGTAAACGCTACGACAGACGTCTATGTCGGAGCGGTGACTGTGAAGAGAAGTGTCTGGAAGGTGTATCTGTTACAAATAAAACATTTTTGATTTTTGAGCCGTGGTAAAATGTACTGTTTTGAAGATCGCACCGCAGCGCGTAGTGTGAAGCAGTCGCCCTCCGTTTCTGGCGGTGGCGCCGCTGTGGCAGTCACAGCTTTGGTGTCTCCCTCTGGTGGGAAAGGGGAAATGTAGCCTGTTCAAGTGCATTTAAGGTGTGCTATAAGCTCGCCAGTCTGGTCAGTTGGTCAGCCGGGTCAGTGTGGGGCAGTCAGTGTCTGTCTCTCGTCCGGAGTGCTAGTATGTGTTAGGCCGCCAGTCTGCTCGAGTTTGTTCAGACAATGGTCATTGGCCGTCGGATCGGTCGGTAGGTCGCTCGCACACTGGGACACGAGATGACTTGTCCGTCTTGAGCGTCGGCGCATGTGAGGTCGCCACGTCAGTCCAGTGGGCCGCGGCGTATAGCGAGGGGTAGTGACTTCACGGCCGACACGAGAGCAACAGGAGTCAACCGACGACATCGGGCTGGCCGGTGCGAGCTGCGACGCCGTGAGACGGGAGATCGGCGCGCCTTTCTGCGTCCGTTGAAGCGTCTGGAAGCGGACGGTTCGGGAGAGCGTTGGGGGTGCTGCGCCAGGTCTTCGTTAGAAATCGCAGTTTATTAGAAGTGTCGTGATATGTTGTTTCATTTACTTGTTAAATTCTTGGTCAGTCTCTGGTCCCCAGCTTGCTCGTCTGTCTCCCGTCCGCATTTGTTAGGCGGTTAGTGTCTGTCTGTCTGTCGGTCTGCCATACGTTAATAGCTGCCTCTGTCATGTTTGTTGGATTCGGTGTTAATGAATTTATTGTTAAGGTGTAAAGGCCAAATTCCTGAAATATGTTTTTATCTTGCCTATCATCTTGAGAGGCGGTATATGTGTAATGTAGAGCATGTTTGTACATTTTATATAAGACTGCATTTCATGGGTTTTTATTTAAATGGTCATTTTAGTGTACACCGTAAGAGTTTTCTTTTAAAAACAAGTTGCACTTTCGGTGGCAAGTAATTTTATCACTGTGAGTGTTTTGTACAATTTCCATCCCTCCTACGGGGTGCATAGTTTATGTGTTTGTGTGAGTTGTTAAACTTTTTAGTTTAAAGTAATCTGGTGTGTTGCAGATTTGCACCAGTGTAGTCTTTCAAAGGTTGTTGTGAGCAGTCGTGACTACGGCCATGTTAAAAGGGAGTGGAAAGCTTCTCAGCCCGATAGCTCATGCTGTCAAAAAAAAAAAAAAATATTATTTCTGCCTCTAAATAAATTGTCACTTGATATTTAGAGGGTGCTTTCTGATTATAATTTTCAAATCTTTTTTTTTAATGAAAGGGTTTTTAGGAATAAAATTTCCATTTGTTGAAAGAAATTTGTTTTCAGCAGTTACCCACTGGCAACTACTTCCACGCTCACATAGTGTGGTTAAATGTGTTAATGTTATTGATGAATCGCCAGTAAATAAAGTAAATTCTTTAAGAAAATATTGTGAAAGTAAATCCACGGTTCAATTTTCACAGTGGTTTTCGTTTCGTGAGTAATCGGAACTTCCTTTCCTAATAGTCTTCGTATGTTAATATCTTCCCGCATTTAGCGCTTTCTTAAGCGCAATATGAAGACCACACTCTAGCCACGAAAAACACATACAAGAAGCGTAACACCACCTCTTCTGTGCTCGAATGCTGGCACTACACATGACGGCAGGTAAATTCTCCAATCATTCGCCAAACCCAAGTCCTTCGGACTGACTCAGGTGTAGCGCTATTCATCATTCCAAATCACAAGTCTGCAGTCATCTAAGTACCAAGTTTCGTCGCTCTTCGCACCACCTCAAGCGTCGCTTAGCACTTACAATAGGAATGGTTTACTTAGAGGAGCTGATCGACATTGTATCCCATTCTTTTTAACTCTATAGGCACAATAACTATGCTTGCTGAACTGCTGGTGCCACTTTGGAACTCAATGTGTTTTTCCTCCCGCGGATATCGCGTGTTTTTTTTTTCTTTTTTTTCCAACTACTCTCGGTAATGCTCGAGGGTCCCTTTTCGTCGGTACGGTCGTCTGCCTTGTTGTGGTTTAGCTGTGATTCAGCTGCTGAGAATTTTTCCGAGTTGTATGGCCGTGGTCTATGGAACTCTTCAGTCCCTGACGTTTCATCCAAGGCTATGTTGGTCATCTTCGGAGGTGCTGAGAGTTGCCGGCAAGACTCAGCACAACCAGGAGCACCTCCGAAGATGTCCAACGTAGCCTTGGATGAAACGTCAGGGACAGAAGAGTTCCATGGACCACGGCCGTACAACCCGGAAAAATTCTCAGCATCTGAAACATCCGGTCGTGAAAGCCTTCATTGTACGATTAGTAGTGATTGTTCCTTCGCGTTTCCACTTCAGTCATATCACCAAACGTCGACTTAGGCTGCTTTATAACGGTTGAAATGTCAGTGATGGACTTGTTGTTTAGGTATCATCCAATGACTCGTCCACATTCGTAATCACTGCGCTGCCATGACCCATTCTGTTATTAATGTTTCTCTACTAACAACACCATACTCCACCATTCCTTATAAACTCCTCTCGTGGCGCCTAGTGATCCATTCCGCATTGAATAGAAGCATCGGCTACTTTTGACCAGATATTATAGTTCACTGGTGACCTGTCCTTCTTTGAACTTGTTCATTTTTACTCGTTCACCATTCGTTTTTGATCTGTGGAATATTGTATGGCTTTTGAAAGTGTATCTAGGATCTGCTCTGGGTGTGGTTCAGGACTTGGGAGGGGGGAGGTGGGGAGGTGGATGGGGAGGGAGAAGGGAGAACGTGTAATCGTTTCGCGGTGAATGGCAAAATAGTTGTGAGATTTCACTACAAATGCTCCTGTGTACAGTTGCTACTCGTCAGTAATCAGTACAGGTTACTCCCTACTTCAAACTGACATTGAACTGACACATTGTCTGTATATTTGGGTACGATGTGAGTTCCCTCGCACCACCTATATCTGTCAGCCGTCCCCTCCCCCCTCTCCCAACCGTCTTCCCCCAGGTACGCCCATGACCTGCAACAATCACAGTTATTATTGAATAAGTATAGCACAACTTTTTGTAAATGAAAATTTATAAAATAATTGTAGTTAAACTCTTTTTTTCGTAATACGCACTCCATTCCAATAAAAGAAGCAAGTATGTAGTATGTATAGAATACAAGAATTTGAGGTTTCAACAATTGAAAATTTCGAAATTAAGGATAAAGAATTGTCGACGTATGTTAGAATGGACTCCACGTAGTGCGCCTGCCCTTTAATCCTTTCACATGATTACCATCTGTGCCTCAGAAACTGAAAAGTGAAAATGTTAGTATATAATTTCACCATTACCATTTGCTCGCTCTGAATGGTGTATGTAAAGATCTAGAAGTCCAGTTTCCGAGAAAAGGTTCATTATCGAATAAAAGTGGATGAACGCGATGAAGGAAAGGAGCTACAACTCGGTACTTAGCAAATAACGTTGGAACTAGAATGATGAATGAGTGACTACCCGAAAAAGAGCAAGATTGATTGAACGAGATAAACAGCATACTGGGATCTACTACTTAACGAGTCCTTGAGCCACTCACATATCTGCGAACTTATTCCATATGCACTTACCCTCTTTAATAGCCTTCAGTGAGGCACCGTGTCACATGCTTTCCGGAAATCTAGAAATATGGCATCTGCCTGTTGCCCTTCATCCATATCATGTGAGCAAAGGGTAAGCTGAGTTTCGCACGAGCAACGCTTTCTAAACCCATGCTGATTCGAGGATATAAGCTTCTCAGCCTCAAGAAAATTTATTATATTCAAACGGAGAATATTTTCAAGGATTCCACAGCAAACCGAAATTGGAGATATTGGTCTGTAATTTTGCGGTTTCGTTCTTTTACTCTTCTTATATAAAGAAGTCAGCTGACTTTTTTCCAGTCCCTTGGGACTTTGCCCTGAGCGAGAGATTCGAGACAAATACAAGCTACGTAAGGAGCCAATGCCGTGGAGTACTCTTTGTAAAACCGAACTGGGATTCCATGAGGAGCTGGAGACTTGTTTGCTTTCTACGCCAAGGATGGTTATTGCTATGTCGTCCATACGGAAGTCTGTCCAATGGTCAAATTACTGTATTTGTACGCTTCTCCAACGTGAACGATTTCTGCGAAATTCAAAACTTCGGTTTTCGTTTTGCTGTCTTCAACTGCCACACCAGACTGGTCAACAAGGACTGAACGGAAACCTTAGACCCGCATAGCCATTTTACATGGAACCAAAATTTTCTCGGGTTCCCTGCCAGGTCTTTCGCTAAGGCTTGACGATGGTAGTCGCCGTATGACTCCCGCACTGACCTTTCCACAGACGCATGAATGTATGTCGTCTTTTAGCGTTCTCATTTGAGCCGAGAAGGAACAGCCTCTGCTTCCTCGACATCTTCCGAATTTCGTTATTAAACCATGGTGAGTCTTTCCCATCTTTTATCCACTTGTTAGACACACAACTCTCCACACCACGATTTACATTCTGCTTAGACTTTGCCCATAATTCGTCTACGTCCATCTTATCCATCTTACTGGAGCTAAGTGACGTCAGTACACTCTCTAAGTGAGATGCTAACAACTCCTTATCTGCTCTATCTACGAGAAACACTCTCCGGGCCTTCTTGACTGATAAATAAATTTTCGTAACCATAGTTGCTGTAATGATATTATGATCGCTAATCCCTGTTTCTATACGTACGTTATCGATAGGTCCGGCCTATTGGTACGATTGCTGTTGGGAAAGTAAAGTACTATCGGTCGCGAAATGAAAACCACGGTGAAAGTCAAAAACTTTTTATTCGCAACAATTTGCCACACCTCCGAGCTACCTCTCTAATAGTCGCCGCTCCGACTTAGGCATTTTTCGTGGCGTTGTACAAACTTTCCAGTACCCTCAACACAGAAAGCAGCCGCCTGTGCTTTCCGCCAATTCTCTACGCTGGTCTGCCTTTCGTTGTTTGTGCCAAAATGTTGTCTTCTCATGCGAGCCGAGATGAACAATGGAGGGAAACAATTAAAGGCTGTATTGTGGGTGATCAAACACTTCCCATCGAAAACGCTGCAGGAGCGTCTTCATTGCTACTGCAGAATACGGTTTCAAATTGTCTTGTAGAAAGTAAGGCATGAAATTTATGTTATGTGGGTTGCATAGCTTCAGGCGAAATTTCTCACCATATCCACATACTTGGCGGGAGAGACTGTTCAAAATGGTTCAAATGGCTCTAAGCACTATGGGACTTAACATCTGAGGTCATCAGTCCCCTAGAATTAGAACTACTTAAACCTAACTAACCTAAGGACAGCACACACATCCATGCTCGAGGCAGCATTCGAACCTGCGACCGTAGCAGCAGCGCGGTTCTGGACTGAAGCGCCTATAACCGCTTGGCCGCAGCGGCCGGCTGGATACACTGTTGTTTTAGGCATTTCTACGTGATCACATTGCGCTCGGAACTGAAAAGAGCGACGTGAAGCGATCGGCAGACACACTAAGGACACTGCCCAAGATATCTGCGCCAAGTTCCATTGGAATTCCCCAGTGGTTTCGACTTGGCGCCTAATCTGACCTTATTTTCCGAATATGCCTGGTAGCCACAAGGTTAAGATATTTCTGTTGCGTGTGGGCTGCTGAGGTAGCTGCTCAACACAGTTTTCAGAAAATTTGCTCCAAGGTACGTCGTGGGACTGTTTGTTCATACTCCCCGAAATGAATCCATAGACATCCCAGTCTATGCTCGGTAGGTTAAAGCCACCTCCAACTAGTATTGCATGATCTGGGTATTTAAGGGCTGCTGACAGTAGACTTTCTAGAGAACTGTCACAGCGGAGAAGGGTGGCAGGTAAAAACATCCAACAATTAATTTGGTTGCAGCTACACGTGTTATACGCGATCAGATAAGTTCAATGTCAATCTCAACTTCGACCGCTGTAGAGACAATATTTTTGTCAACTGCAATGAACGACCCCTCTCTTAAGGCCTCTAATATGTCTTTCCGATCTACGTTCCACGACTCGCTAAGTATCTCAGAGCTTGATTCCTTGGTTTCAACCAGCTCTCAGTCTCAAGAATAATCTTAGTGCGAGAAGTTTCCTGGAGGGCAGTAAATTCGGGAACTCTGTTCGACAGTTTACAGTCCTAAACCTGGCTGTTTCTCAACAACCTTAATTACACTTCAACATGGGAATCACACAGCCAACTGGTTGAAAATAACTGTTTGGTACACTGACCATCTAAGGATGTCTTCATCAGAATGAAATTTGAGAAACCGTAAAATTACATCGCGAGAAGGCAATGGTCAGAGTTAAGAGCAAATATGCTCAAATCAGAAAATAAAATAAAACGCTTTACAGCCTTTGACAAATATGCCTAGCTAGGGACAACAACGACGTAATTTTATGGTTTCTCAAAATTTCATTCTGATGAAGACATTCCTAGAGGTCTCTAAACCTAGGTCACTGTACTAAACAGTTATTTGCAGCCTGTTGGTTGTTGATTCCTATCATGAGTCGACGGTTTACTGATAAAATTTTGAAAATATAAATTTCTTTATTCTGAACGCGGTTTGACTTTACTTGCTAGGTATCGACTGGTGAGTATTGATCAGAGTATCTCATACTACCGTCTAGCCTAAAAAAAACCTCATGTACACTTCAAAAGTACTATGGTACCCGACTAGCTGCTTCAATTGCGTAGGATATCCTTGTAGATATCGCTAGTTTACTGCTGTGACGGTGTGATTCTAACGAGCACACTCTATTAGCACTACAACGCATCAGTCTCAACAAAACTGATGGCTATGTCTTCGCGATTTTCAACGGTTGTGAATCCGCGTGTTTCCTATTGTTTGATTTGCTGCTTTCTCTCAGGACCGGCTTTTCCCGTCCATGGTGATCAGACAGCTAAACAAGTCACCTGAATTGGCCTGAGACAGCTGCTTGGTTCGATGGGCTTTCTGAATGGGTGTGAGGAGTATCAGAAGACAGCGGCCTCGATTATTTCTGTGTTCAAAATGCCGTGCATGATGTGAAAACTAATCCACGACTGATTTTCTTTTTCTCCCAAATTGTTTTTCCAGATGAAAACTGTTAATACACATTACTCATATTTCAATTATATTTCATTCCTCCGGTGAATGTAGTGAGCGGAATAAAGTTACACAAACGTAACCTCTGAGGAAAGCAAAATCAACTATTCTGTTATGTTAGAATACTCACGTGTTAAAAAACGAAAAATTTCTGTTACTGAATTCTCGTCCCCTCATATACATAATCATCAGGTGTTATACGCACTCAATATACGAGGGTTGTACCAAAAGTAAGGTTCCCAATGAGCTACAGCCCCGAGGGAAGGTGCTGGGGTAAATCCAACTACAGTGCCGTGTGCAGTGGTTCTCCCACTCTCGAGCCCACCCGTCCACATTCGCTACGTCGCTCAGTGTTGGTTTGGCAGCCGTCAGAGACGGAGGTGTTGATCGCCGCTCCCGCCAAGTGCGAGGTTCGAGCAGCAATCCGGTTTCTCCACGCAAGGAAGTTACCACCCGTGGATATTCATCGGCAACTGACTGAGGTTTTTGGTGAAGATTGCATGTCTTCAGCACGTCTGCAAATGGTGCAGGGCTTTTGCTGAGGGTCACACCGAACTTCACGATGAAGAATGGAGTAGAAGACCGCCAGTTTCGGATGCAATAGTCCAAAAAGTCAACAGTGAGCTGCTCAAAGATCAGAGGGACACTGTCCGTGAACTTGTTGAACGCATTCCTGAAGCTTCCCAAGCCACAACTGAAAGAACTTTAACAGAAACATTTGGTTATCACATGGTGTGTGCTCGCTGGGTCCCCTGGATGCTCACTGACCGACACGGGGAGCAACGCCTTGACTGTGCTCACAAGTTTCTTCAACTGTGTGAGGGGGGAGGCAACAAGGAGAAGTTGTTGGATTCTATCATCACGGGAGATGAAACGTGGGTGTTTCATTACACCCCTGAAACAGAACAAAAATCTCGTCAGTGGCGTCACTCCGGTTCACCGCCACCAAAGAAATTCAAACGCAGTCGGCAGGAAAGGTTATGGCTACTGTGTTTTGGGACTGGAAGGGGGTATTCCTCATTGATTTCATGCAACCTGGGACGACAATGAACTCAGATAAATATTCTGAAACACTGACCAAACTCCGGCGAGCAACCCAGAATCGCCAGAGAGGAAGACATATGGAGGGAATAGTGCTTCTTCACGACAACGCCCGACCCCACGTCGCTCGTGAAACAGAGGAGCTTTTGAAGAAATTTGGGTGGACTGTTGTGCTCCATCCCCTGAACAGCCCGGACTTAGTCCCCAGCAGTTATCACCTCTTCCCCAAGCTAAAGGAACCCTTAGGTGGCAAACGCTTCAAGAGCGACGATGAAGTCCGAGCAGAGGTAACACGCTTCTTCAACAGGTTGGCGGGAGACTTCTTCGACTTAAAATACAAAATCTGGAGCATCGTCTTCAAAAGTGTGTAGAAAAAGATGGAGACTATGTTGAAAAACAGACAAAAGTGTAAGCTTTTCGACGATGTATAAATTAACAACAATAAACAATATTTTCTATTTGTAAAAAATGTGGGAACCTTACTTTTGGTACAACACTCGTACAAGCTTAGACGAACTACTTCGATTTTAAGCTGTTCAATAATACCCTTCTAATATGTACTAATTTAAATGGGCACCCAGTTAACAACTTGTATATTCGTTATGGGGAAAACTGTAATAAGATTTCATTTTCTGTTGATTAAAAGGGATTTGCTGGACTCTAGGACAAAGTCTGCCGAAATACGTGTGGATACGTAATGCAAGTGTACATCCTCCAAGCTTGTGTTGCGGTCAGGTCGCCCTTCCACGCCGCAGGCGCGCTGCACAATGCTCGCCCTGCTATGTAGCATGTCGGCCGTGTGTACATGCTGGGTTGCGTGTTCCCTTCACCATGTGCCGCGCATTACACGTCGAGGGCCTGTCGGCGGCCGCTGTACTCCACTGCATAAGCTGTTACTGCAACAGTAGCCCACGGCACACAGACGAGCCAACGGTACCAACACTGGACAATCAGCGAAGCTGTGGACAAAGGATTTCCCTGTTTCAAGCCATGAAGAGCTGAAAAAGGCTCTTGTCAAAGAATTTCTCACACAGTAGAATTTTATCAGATGGTACTGAATCGTACGGACGAAAATATATCAACTTGCCAGCTAAACACTCACCCCGAAGAGTAGCGTGGGCTAGTAGCAGTGGAGCAGGAACTACTTCCATATTATACGTGTACAGGCAATGGTGCCAAATGACACTGAACCCAGACTTCAGCTTTGCCAACGAGCCTTGTTGCGATTCATTCACTGAGGCTGCCGGCTGTCGCTCTGTTGTGTACAAGAATACAAGTTGTGGTGGTATTAGCTTAAATGCAGTAATGATCTAGTAATTAAAACTTTGCACTCACACACATATACACCAAAAAAACAGATCAGCTACCCCACAGAAACGTTATTTTATCGTGGTTTATAGTTTCTACACCTCAGACAAATTTTCGGAAAACTGGCAAACATGCCTAAGGGAAACTGGAAAGAAAAATGAGAAACAAAATATACCACTTCTACTGTGTATCAAACGATCATAAGGAATCCAAAGCTAAATTAATTAATAGCTGCAGTTTACAAGTAATCTACTGGAACTGTTTTTAATATTTTTTGATATTATCGTAGTCTCTCAAAATGTAATTTGTGGAATATTCTTTCCTTTGTTCTTTAACGAATTACGGTCCTATTTCATGCCGAAAGTCCTACAGCAAAAACAATCACTAATTGTCCTTACTTTCTGCAGCACATAGAAATAACCTTCCTGTTTCTCTTTTTCTTACCAGCTTAATACTATTTATTTGTAAAGGCTTCTTTAGCAAAAGATATGGTTTCTCGTCTTTTATAACAAAATAAAGTTTCAGTCATAGTCACATACTTTAGGAAAGTTTGATCATTACTATTGGGGGTAATGAAAAGGGTCAGACAGCAATAATCCCTAATTTCAATTAAAAGTTAATTTTTATATAAATCAGGAAGACAAACTATAGCTGTGTGGTTCAATAAGCGGGACTACAGAGACCACATTTAAAATTACGTGCCTCGATTATCAACTCGGAAAAAATCTCACGCTTTCTAACCGAGATCGCTTCTTATTACAGAAAAATATCATTTATACACATTTAGAAGTTTTTTGCTACAAAAGAGCAATACACAGCAACAAATCAGCATTATTTACCTCTAGCCTTTAGTTGCGACAATTTCCAAAACAATTGTTACAGATATCTTTTTCCTTATAGTTACCTTCATTTCATTACAAATACTTCCACAGTAAAAAAATTGTTGCAACAATTTTGTTGTTTTTGTCAAAACATAACAGTTTTGTTGTTTTTAAAAAGTCTATATTTGTTTGACTCAGCACGATTCCGTAAATTTTTTTATCTGGGCGGAAATATTGGAGGCATGTGTTTTCCACATGCAGATTTCCACGATTTTGAAAGTACCATATCTCCGGTAGTTTGGAAAATGCCCATCTCTCCCACGTGCCATTCCGCTTCACATTAAGCAATGAACAGAAAACGGAGTTGCATCAGGTGTTATAACTTTGTGCTTTGACCCCGAGCGCCGTGGTGGACGGGTACAGAACACGGTGTATCACCATCAAGCGCTGTCTGATGATACACCGCGTTCTGTTCTCGTCCACCGCGGCGCTCGGTATTACTACACAAAGTTATAACACCTGATGATAGGTAATTAAGAGCCCGAAACCGATCGTGTACTAAATCAAAAAACTTACAACTGAAGTAGTATTTTCAACGTCTGCTATAATGCTCTGTTGCGGATGTTCCTCCGACAGGATTGTTTGTAGTTTTACGGAGCGTAGTTGAACTGCTTAATCGACGAGAAACCCACAGCAGTGCTGCAGTGCTATTGGTGTTGATACGAAGCAGAGCAATGGCAACGATAAACAAAGTAGACATTGCATTATATCTACAGCAACAGTTACCGAAATTGAAATTTCATCAGAAATGAATCCACGGAATTTCGCAGCGTGAGAAATAATTGCCGATGAAATATCAGTGTTTCTGCAAGATGAATCAGTGGAACGTGTGGTGTCGTATACGCTCAACTGTGTGGACAATGTACGTGAGGAGTATAATGATAACAACAGGTGTTAACAAGTGAAAGTGATATTGAAACATGTGTAGAGCCATCTATACATCATCATCCTCCTCGGACAGGGTGCCACAAACCTCGTCTTCAGTGAATGTAGTACAGAACAATCGTTGTCTAAGGAGCGGGTAGTAAACATAATTGCGTACGTGGAACATCATCTGCAGCATAGTAAAATACACTCCTGGAAATTGAAATAAGAACACCGTGAATTCATTGTCCCAGGAAGGGGAAACTTTATTGACACATTCCTGGGGTCAGATACATCACATGATCACACTGACAGAACCACAGGCACGTAGACACAGGCAACAGAGCATGCACAATGTCGGCACTAGTACAGTGTATATCCACCTTTCGCAGCAATGCAGGCTGCTATTCTCCCATGGAGACGATCGTAGAGATGCTGGATGTAGTCCTGTGGAACGGCTTGCCATGCCATTTCCACCTGGCGCCTCAGTTGGACCAGCGTTCGTGCTGGACGTGCAGACCGCGTGAGACGACGCTTCATCCAGTCCCAAACATGCTCAATGGGGGACAGACCCGGAGATCTTGCTGGCCAGGGTAGTTGACTTACACCTTCTAGAGCACGTTGGGTGGCACGGGATACATGCGGACGTGCATTGTCCTGTTGGAACAGCAAGTTCCCTTGCCGGTCTAGGAATGGTAGAACGATGGGTTCGATGACGGTTTGGATGTACCGTGCACTATTCAGTGTCCCCTCGACGATCGCCAGTGGTGTACGGCCAGTGTAGGAGATCGCTCCCCACACCATGATGCCGGGTGTTGGCCCTGTGTGCCTCGGTCGTATGCAGTCCTGATTGTGGCGCTCACCTGCACGGCGCCAAACACGCATACGACCATCATTGGCACCAAGGCAGAAGCGACTCTCATTGCTGAAGACGACACGTCTCCATTCGTCCCTCCATTCACGCCTGTCGCGACACCACTGGAGGCGGGCTGCACGATGTTGGGGCGTGAGCGGAAGACGGCCTAACGGTGTGCGGGACCGTAGCCCAGCTTCATGGAGACGGTTGCGAATGGTCCTCGCCGATACCCCAGGAGCAACAGTGTCCCTAATTTGCTGGGAAGTGGCGGTGCGGTCCCCTACGGCACTGCGTAGGCTCCTACGGTCTTGGCGTGCATCCGTGCGTCGCTGCGGTCCGGTCCCAGGTCGACGGGCACGTGCACCTTCCGTCGACCACTGGCGACAACATCGATGTACTGTGGAGACCTCACGCCCCACGTGTTGAGCAATTCGGCGGTACGTCCACCCGGCCTCCCGCATGCCCACTATACGCCCTCGCTCAAAGTCCGTCAACTGCACATACGGTTCACGTCCACGCTGTCGCGGCATGCTACCAGTGTTAAAGACTGCGATGGAGCTCCGTATGCCACGGCAAACTGGCTGACACTGACGGCGGCGGTGCACAAATGCTGCGCAGCTAGCGCCATTCGACGGCCAACACCGCGGTTCCTGGTGTGTCCGCTGTGCCGTGCGTGTGATCATTGCTTGTACAGCCCTCTCGCAGTGTCCGGAGCAAGTATGGTTGGTCTGACACACCGGTGTCAATGTGTTCTTTTTTCCATTTCCAGGAGTGTATAAATAAAAAATAAAAAAGATTATGAAACCAAACACTGGTGTTTGTACGTTTCAAGGTAGCACGATACAGTTTACAGGATGTGCGTTACGCACATCGATTTACGCACGACATAGATCACAGTGGTTTTCAGGGAAGCAATGGATGGTTGCGTAACTTCAAACTGTGCTACAGAACTGGAAGACGTAAAACAACGAAATTGCAAACAAAGCGTCAACTTGACGATGCACAGCAAAGGGACGAATCGTCGTGAAAACTTGGAAATGACATAAACAAACTTCTCCCATCGTCCAGTAAGGAATTTGTTTTGAGCTTGGGATTTGAAGAGGAAATGCATATGAAAGGAAACCTGGAAATTAGAGGTACCAAGAGAGTTGTTTCAAGATCAACTTATACCAATACCTTACCGCCTTGGTATAGAATTATGCCTACTCTTAATCTGGATGGTAAATTTCCTGGAAGGTTATTATTTACTGTGCTGCGAGAAGTTGGAAGTCCTCTGCCCCCTACGGTTCCTTATCGTGAGTGTGATCTTACAAGGGCAGCAAGGAATATTTACGTGACATCAAGCGAGAGTGGGAAAATGAGAGTAAGAGAACAACAGCTATGGTATGGCCACTGCTTTGTCCAATAGCCGGCCGCTGTGACCGAGCGGTTCTAGGCGCTTCAGTACGGAACCGCGCGACTGCTACGGTAGCAGGTTCGAATCCTGCCTTGGGCACGGATGTGTGTGATGTCCATAGGTTAGTTAGGTTTAAGTAGTTCTGAGTTACAGGGGACTGTTGACCTCAGATGTTAAGTCCCATAGTGCTCAGAGCAATCTGAAGAATTTTTTTTTGTCCAATAGCTGGTCAAAATAACTTGCTTCTGCTTGATTCCTTGTCTGCGTATAAAAATTATACTATTTTAGAGCAAACTATCCCTCCTGAGTAGTATGTGGCACTGCTGTTTATACTACTTGAAATCAGTGGACAAATTCAGCCTCTGGATAAATTTTCTGTGGTTGTAAAACATATTAAAGGATAGCCAGTTTCAGTACAAGCTCCAAGACAAACTGTTCCGCATTCGACTGCATTCCACTACATTCCATCAGTTCACATCACCCTCTTACACCAGTATGTATTCTTTAAGGGGGATACTCAGCTAAACGTCCTGGACGGCTTGTAATTCCCAAGTAGTTCGCTTCGTTCTTGATGGTGTGAACCTTTGTGATCAGTGCGGCGCGCCATTGTTCATTAGATATTGATAGTGCAAGTTAATGGCTCGTTTTCAACATTTCGTGAATGTCGACGATGTCCATTTTGCGAAGTGTAATACGTACGTCCCATAGAAGGTTGATCTCTGCACCTCCCTGTCACCCTCCTGATGCACGTGAGAGAGTCATTAGCAGCTCATATTTTCGCTGTCATAACTGATAACACTACACTTTCAAATGAGATTGAAACTGCGACCTCCTACTGAAGGGATTCCTTGTTAGTTCCGAGAAACTAACTCACGTCTTGTCTCGAAAGCTTCAATGCGCATGTCACCAACACAACACACCTGACTCTTCCGCCATAAAAGCCTTCAACCGAATATGCAGGGCTGCCACACCACACTCACATGTTGGAAAAACAACATTTTCGGATCTTTGCTCCATGCGCACATTTGACACTGCCTACCGTATTCGGACAAATGAACAATACTACAGTGTCATATTCGACACTACTTGCGAGTTATCGTAACGAGTATGATTTTTGCCTGATGTATGGAACCGAGATTAGGGGCTCGAACAGCCCTGCGGTAGCAGGTGGGCGCGGCCAGAGGCGGATACGGTCGGAATTGGATGTGGACAGCCGCACATGCGCCCCACCCCCCACCCCCTACCCCCGCACCTGCCGGTGACCGCAGCAGCTTCCGGCCATCGGCGCCGGACCGCAGCGGAAGCACCACGCGTGTCCGCTTCCTGCGCCTCCCGCCAATTGCGTTAGCCGCCCTGGCCCCTAGGCTGCTAGCCACCGGCTGTCGCCCGCGCGTGACGAGCCCCGTCGCTGTGCACTCAGCTGCGCTATCGCCGCGCTTTTTCCTCTTTTCTCTTCTCTCGACGCTATAGTCCTTTTCAGCGAATTTAGAAAGGCTCTTGGCGACCATAGTACCTGCAGAAAAAAACGCGACCTCATCGGTATTGACTGATCTGCTAAATTTCGGGCGTGCAGTGGGCAGAAACTCCATTTTTTTTCCTATCATTTCGACTGTATATCTTTCGGGCATCTTCCGAGTGAGATGAAGAGACTGAAGCTTCAGTGCTGCTGCTCATTATTTTAAATAAGAGGGCTACGTCACATTGCATTTGCTCACTGATACACTTTGTAGAAACCATAAATGTGGTTAGTGTACCTAGGTGCGTTTGGTAAATTTTGTTCTTTAAACGTCGCTGAACGTCATCTTCCGTTCATCACATGCCCCCATCACTGACGTCACAAGCACTGGTCCCTTACTAGTGACGTCTTCACCCTTATAAATAAACTCATCATTATCATCTGACAAGACAAACGCTTACGTTTTCCCTCTCCCTCCCCCTCCCAATTCCCTGCCAATCTCGGCAAGTATTTTAGCAGGCATTGAAATAAAGCACACAATTACAGTATACTTACCATTTTAGCAGGTATTAAAATATAGTATCCAGTCAATTTAATTGCATGAAAAGGCGTCATCTTCAAAGATACTTGCTACTGAATTGCATAAAATGGCGTTGTATTATTTCCATGTAGAAAAAAATCCCCCCCCCCACACACACACATACACATATGTACACACACACACACACACACACACACACACTTACATGAACCCCGGGAACACTTTCAATTACTTATTGCACAAGAACTAAAAATTGTACAGATGTCATATGTCATACATATGATTTTTTACAAACATTCGATATGCGAACCATGAGTGACCCAGCAGACGTCAATACGATAATCGAATTCTTGCTATACCCGTCATAGCATGGCATCGGCGACTGTGGCAGTCGCTTCCTGTATTCTCTCCCGGAGCTCTGCTACATAACGCGGTAGAGGCGGTACATAAACGCGGAGTTAGATCTGGTGATCGGCAGACCACTTCATGAAGCAGCTGTCCCCTTCTGTAGCACGGCCGACCCATCGATGCGGCAGCTCTGTGTTCAGGCAACCACGAACTTCACGATGAAAATCGGGTGGAGCCCCAGATCGTCCGCTCTCAAAACTCTGCCATCTCTTTCCCCACATCCACCACTGCTGGCGGCTCACCTCCAACTGCGCAACGCTATGCACTGTTCACATCCAACTGCCCAAAACTACAATAGTGAGTATTCCAACAATGCCAACTAGCCACAGACTGCACACAGCACAGTCAGTGATTTTAATACAGAGCGCTACGTGACGATACCAACATAAAAACATAAACAGCCTACTCACATAGCCCCGATGCTCCCCACAAAAAATTTTACGAATTGTTTTGGGCAGTGCCAATAATTATTTGGTAATTTTTTTATATTAACGATAGCAAATATATCAAATGTACACACTTATTGATGCAATGTTGGTCAAAAGCAAAAATTGTCCACTGTCCATAAAGACAGTCCAGCTCATTCATCACAGTAGTAATTACATTGCACAAAATCTGATCAGTAAAAAAAAAAAAAAAAAAAAAAAAAAAATTCACCTGGAAGTAGTGGATTTCCACGCAGTCTTGAAGAAGTAGTGTTGTCCTTCCAACGAAAAGGCAGTGCTAACTCTTGACATTCAGACAGGTAATGGGCCACAACAGAGCAAACCCACAGCAGAATCAGTCGAAGTTTTGAAGAATATTGGTTGGTAGGTCATCACAGAGCAGACCCCTTGTAGAGATGGCTACCAGCCATCCGTTGCGACTGTGCAGGTGCACTATCACCATCGAAGACCCTTGCAGACAATATAGCAAGTCCATTGTGTAATCACAATTTTTTTTTAAATGTCCTTAGAACCAGCAGTGCTGTTAACCAGTCCCTTGCTGAATTATCAACACACGTGCAAGCACTAACAGTCCCTTTTTTTCGCATTGTGCAGTGAAATGAAAATACTTAATCTGAAGAACTGGTGTCTATACAATTACAAATTTACGACATTAGAATGCAATTAAAAAGGTACAAAATTCATCATTAAAGAACATAATAATACAGATAACATTTGTAGTAATACAGGCTTTACAAAAGAATAGAAATAAACATATACATCCGTGTTACAGGAATTATGACATAAGTAAATAAATAAAAAAACGAGAAGAGCTTTTGAAACATTAACTTCACACGTGAGCATTAAAACAGAACACAATACATAATGTCTAAACATCTTTACAAAGTAAACAACCTATTATTAATGCAAATGATATTTGAGGATAACAGTATTCCTCATCATAGTGAATCTAACTTAGCATTTGAAAAATTCTGCAACATAACTCTTATCAGATAAACTCATAAAGACAGGAAAAACACAAATACACAAGGGTACACAAATACATAGACGGATAACACAAAAGGAAAGGACATGGTTTGTTTTACTGTAGTATTTATAGTATATGATTTGCAAACAAAATTTTCTTTACTTCTTGGAGATCTCCCTTAGTTCATCATTATTCCCAAAATTCCTATCTATACCTGTAGTCCCTAAACGCTACTTTTTTTTTCATATCCTCTTTCAAAATAATTTTTCTTCATTGCCCACTACTTTTTTTTGCAAACTTTTTTCATATAACTTCTCAATGCATTTCTTCCAACTCATTGCACCTCGTTCTCTTATATGGCCCACCCCACCTTAAGCTAACTTAAATCTAGTGAGCGCAGATGCATAACCTAAGGGGCGAGGCAATGAAGCAGCATGAAACAATTAACACAATCAACAGTGACAAAAAAATGGAAATTGGCAAAGCAAGCAGCAGTATACCTAAACTAGCAAAGCAAATGCAACACTACAACTAATATGAGCGAATGTGCAGCAACTAGAAAAACAAATCAGTAGTAAAACTGGCTTAATACAATGTAAAATTCAGCAGGACAATGCCTGACAAACAGCAGCAGCAAATGCAATAGCTTTTACCCAAACATGACAAAGCTCCAGCAGAAAAAATATGACAGTAAAGATAGGAAATGTCTAATACCTATGTCACATCTTAACACTAGAGTGATGCATCACAATAACTTACTCTACCAAATCGTTGAAAAAATTATGTATACAACTCCTGTGAAGGGAAAAGTCTATTTGTGCTCCCTTTTCTAAGAAAGTAGATCAAAAATTATTCTTTATTGGATCTGTAGACAAAAAAATTTTTATTAGTGTATCTATTAAATTTTATTTTAACCAGTGCTGCAGTGCAACTAGATATTAAACAAAATAAGCAAATATACACATAAATCAAGTCATGAAGCGTCATTCACAAGCCACATGGCATTTCGTAAGGCAGTAAAATATCTGAACACGCTACCCAGCTGGCCTTACTCCCAGTCCGTTAAACACTACTAACACTACTACCCACGAACCTCTA
The DNA here is from genome assembly GCF_023864275.1 of Schistocerca cancellata. Classification (NCBI taxonomy): domain Eukaryota; kingdom Metazoa; phylum Arthropoda; class Insecta; order Orthoptera; family Acrididae; genus Schistocerca; species Schistocerca cancellata. The sequence continues at coordinate 803,021,408 of NC_064627.1, read as the reverse complement.
ACTCGCCATTTCAGATTCCCGCAATAAATCAGGCTTGGTGTGCTCCCAAACTGAAACAGAGGTTCTTTGGTCGTCACACCTTATTGATATACTCTATAGATACACTGAAGAGCCAAAGAAACTGGTACACCTGCCGCATATCCTGAAGGGGCACCCGCGAGCACGCAGAAGTGCCGCAACACGACGAGGCATGGTCTCGACTAATGTCTGGAGGGAACAGACATCATGAGTCCCGCAGGGCTGTCCATAAATCTGTAACAGTACCAGCGAGTGCAGATCTCTTCTGAACATCACGTTACAAGGCATCCCAGATATGCTCAATAACGTTCATGTCTGGGGAGTTTGGTGACCAGCGGAAGTGTTTAAACACGTAAGAGTGTTCTAGGAGCCACTCTGTAGCAATTCTGGACGTGTGGTGTGTCCCATTCTCCTGCTGGAAATGCCCAAGTTCGTCGGAATACACAATGGACATGAATGGAGGCAGGTGATCAGACAGGATGCTTACGTAGGTGTCACCTGTCAGAGTCGTATCTAGATGTATCAGAGGTCACCTATCACTCCAACTGCATACGTCCCACACCATTACAGAGCCTGCACCAGCTTCAACAGTCCCCTGCTGACATGAAGGTTCCTTGGATTCATGAGGCTGTCTCCACACCCGTACAAGTCTATCCGCTCGATATAATTTGAAACGAGACTCGTCCAATCAGGCGACATGTTTCCAGTCATCATCAGTCCAATGTCAGTGTTGACAGGCCCAGGAGAGACGTAAAGCTTTGTGTCATGCAGTCATTAAGGGTACACGAGTGGGACTTCGGTTCCGAAAGCGCACATCGATGATGTTTCGTTGAATGGTTCGTGAACCGTGATTTATTTTCAAAAAATATTCGTAAGAATTTATTCTATTTACTAGCGACTGATCAAGAACATTAACACATTTAATCACATTATGTGAGCGTGGAAGTAGCTGGAAAGGAGTAACTGATGAAATCATAAGCAAATTCCTTTTTAACAAATGGTAATTTATTCACTTTAATGGTGCCTAAAGCATTTTTTAAAAGAAACAGATGTAAAATTATAATCAGGAAGCACCCTCTAAATATCAAGTTACAATTTATTCAAAGGCTGAGAACCTTGCCGCTCCTTTTTGACACGGCCGTAGTTACGGCCGCCCACAACAACCTCTGAATGACTACACTGGTGCAAATCTGCAACACACCAGATTACTTTAAACTAAAAGTTTCATCAATTCACACAAACTATGCACCCCGTAGGAGGATGGAAATGGCATTAAACACTAAAAATTAAAATATTAACTTTGCCACCGAAGGTGCAACTTGATTTTAACTTCTAAGAAAAGTCTTACGGTGAAAGGGTGGAAACTTCATATACTAAAATGATCATTTAAATAAAAGCCCATGAAATGCAATCTTATATAAAATTCTACAAGGTTGTCCAAAAAAGTTAAGCACCTCTCAGTACACAGATACTGCCTCTCAAGATGATAGGCAGGATCAAAACATCCTTCAGGAATTAGGCCGTTACACTCCAAGCAATAAATTTGTTAACACACCAAATCCGACAAACATGAGAGAGGCAGCTCCGAACCACAGACAGACACTAACTGCCTAACAAATGCGGACGAGAGACACACGAGCAAGCTGGGGACGAGAGACTGTCCAAGAAAACAAGTAGATTTTAACAAGAGTAAATCACACAACATATCACCAATCACTTAACTTCTAACTGCGATTTCTCGAGAAGACCTGGCGCAGCACCCCAAAATCGCTCTCCCGAAGCGTCCGCTGCCAGCCGCTTCAACGGACGCAGGAAGGCGCGCCAGTCTCCCGTCTTTCCTGGAGCGCACCAACCGACCGACTGCCCGCTGCTCCGTCCGCGACTGCTGCTCCGTCGCGCCTGCACTGCTGGTGCGTCTCCCACTCACTTCCAGACACACGACGGCGGAAATACTGGCTCGGACCCAACCATGCAGAGGAAACGCGGCCACTGGCAAAACGACATCCCTGCACCAGGAAAGGACCGAGCCATGCTCCACAAGATGGTAACTGAAGGGGCCCAGAAGCGTTCGGAGAACCTGTTACACCACAGTGTCGCAGCTCGCATCGGCCAGACTGGTGTCGTGGGTTGACTCCTGTAATTCTCGTGTCGACCGCGAAGTCACTCCCCTCGCTATACGCTGCGGCCCACTGGACTCACGTGGCGACCTCACCTCACATGCACCGACGCTCTCGACGGACAAGTCATCTTGTGTGTCAGTGCGCGACCGACCAACTGATCGATCCAACCGCCAGTGACCATTGCTTGAGCAACTCGAGCAGACTGGCGGCCTAACACCTGTTCATGTTTATACTCGTATTTGAAGACGAAAATTTGCATTAACTGATGTTAAGCAGTTTTCGCGACTGAGGCACAGCTTCACAAGTTCACTATGTTCATCTCACCTTTCAATTATGCAAACATAGTATCATAATATGTTTCTAGAAGCTGCTAACATCAGTTATAAATTGCAGGCAGTAATCATTATTCAGTGTTAAGTCAAAATGGCGCCATCCCTGATAAAACAATTAATCAGTTTGTTCCACAAAGATAGCTATTATTGGAGAAGATATATTTTCAAAAATTTGTCAAAAGTCATAAAAATTTTAGCTATTAGGTATTGTTCCCAAGCCACTGACCTGCATTTGGATGTAACATTAAGCTTCCACACTTTTACAGAAATGTTTTCATAAAACAATTAATATTTTTTCTTGTCTTAGCGTAATGTAAATTAGAAAATTTTTTCATATGGTGAGGTTTTATTAGTAAAACATCACGAGTGAAGACTAGCTTTTATTGCTTTTACTTGTTTTGAGAGCACTCGTTGCTAGCAACGGTTACAATCAACAGAAGCTTGATTTCACTTTCACTGGTCGATTTCTTCGGCGTTTAGATGTTGACTTTTACTTAAAGTGTGTTTGGCCTTTTTCTTCACTTCACGTTAATTTCACAGGAAACTGACATCATACAAATTCTACTGTAACCTACACTCGTTTTGCACTGCCTACAACGACTGCTAAATGCAAAACGAGTGTGGATCCCTTACAGTATAAACAATATGTGCTTTGAACACGGATGCAGTTTTTCAATGAATTGGAAATAACAGCCAAAACGTTACAAAATACAAGTTTATTAAATCTTAACCAGCATTCTTCGGAAGGTAGTGTTTGTAGATCACATATTACCTATATTCACTGTGAGAGTCGTTGACTCGGTCAAGTATATGTGCGTGTCATCCACTTAATCGCATTTAACATATATGATTTAAAAGTAGTAGCTATCTTCCGTTAAGCATTGTCTAAAAACTTTTTAAAATACCATACATTTGACAATGTATCCAACAACGTGTAGTGTGCCATTTGAAACATTTTTATATATATACAAATCTTTAAAGTGGCACACTATTCGTTATCGGATCCATTGTCAAATGTTTGGTATTTAAAAAAAAATTAAGACAATGCTCTACAGTACACTTTTAAATCATTTATTTTAAATGGTGATTAAGAGGACGCCACGCACATATACTAGACAGAGTCAACGACTCCCACATTGGATACAGATAATATGTGATATTACATGCAACACCTGCTGAAGAATACAGTTTTAAAACTGTCGAAGCCGTGATCAAGGTTTAATAAAGCTGTATTTTGCAGCTGGTTGGCTGTTATTTCCAATCCATTGAAGCTCTGCATTTTATGTGAATAGTTAGTTTTAAGCAAAGAATCTGGCAAAGGTGGTTCTACAGTGTGTGTCTAATACAACGGTTTTATATTATCGCCAGGTACTGTATAAATAATCATTAACAGTACGGCTTTTCAGGGGTGTTTTGTTACCTTTGTACGCGTATGCATGTGTAGTACACTACCAGTAAGACGACCTTTTTGGTTCTTTTAGTAAAAACGAGTTAGTATCGGAATAATTAATTTTTGGTTGTGATAACCAGTTTAGGTTTATAAGACCATCGTCAGACAAGAGGCTCTGAAATACTTCGAATTTATAGTGGGTCGCTGAGTAGGTACTCCCGAACCAGCTCTGGCTAACATATAATTGTCATTTTATATCGTAACTGATGTTGGTCGTATTTTAACTCTTCATGTGGACAACTTTTGTTATACATGACCCACTATAAATGTCGTATATTTCAGAAGCTCTCGTCAGAGGATGGTCTCTACAGATCGAAACCGGTTACCGGAATCGAAAATACGTGCTATAAGTTTTGCGATTTGGACTGCTGTTTATTAAATTGTTGGTTCTACCGCTGTATTCCCCAGTTATATCAAAAATTATTTATTTGGATTGTGTTAGCATTTACACAGATACGGAGGTCTGTTTGCACAAGTCCTCGTCTGTCTTCCGCCATCTCTTTAGCGCTTTACATTTTAAGCCGCCCAGCAAAAACTGCCAGCTAAGGCTGCCAACTTCTGGCGTCTCCCCGTCTGCCCTTGATTTACGTCGTCAATCACGCTCCGCTGAAAAGCGGGAGGAAGCGGGGTTTTTCTTTTCTGGAGTCAGCCACCATTCCATAGAGTAGTGGCTCTATGAAAAACTTCGAGCTGGCTTTTAGACGAAAATGCGCTGAGATTTTCGTACTGTTATAAATTCTGTTGTGGCTCGAGACAACCGACAGATAGCGAGGAAGTACACGTGATTACTTCACATATAGTTTTTTTGCTGCAAGGAAAGCTATATGAAGGTTAAAGAAATTACCTCGCTGAATTGTAGTTCTTAAACAGACTAATGTATAGTGATCTTCCGGGATATTAAAAAAATAACATCAGCTACCAAGAATATCATTAATAAATAAAATATTTTATGTTGGAAAGCTGTATAGTGACAACGTTTGGAAGGAAGGACAAATGAAGCGTATCGTTACCTTGGCCCACTTGTCCTTTTAAGCGTGGGATGAAAACTAAGGATAGGGTTCAAATGACTCTGAGCACTATAGGACTTAACATCTGAGGTTATCAGTCCCTTGGACTTAGAACTACTTAAACGTAACTAACCTAAGGACATCACACACATCCATGCCCGAGGTAGGATTCGAACCTGCGACCGTAGCAACGGCGCGGTTGCGGACTGTAGGGCCTAGAACAGCTAGGCCACAGCGGCCGGCTAAGAATAGAGGCAGGCATAAAACCAGAAATAGTTTTTTCTAGTCTTGTCCAAGACTTTTACTATCAATAAGTAATTCGTTAAAATACATCCCATATGATGCTGTGGTACCACTAAGAAGAAGTGGACTAAAATTAGCCGGCCTGTATGGCCGTGCGGTTCTAGGCGCTTCAGTCTGGAACCGCGTGACCGCTACGGTCGCAGGTTCGAATCCTGCCTCGGGCATGGATGTGTGTGATGTCCTTAGGTTAGTTAGGTTTAAGTAGTTCTAAGTTCTAGGGGACTGATGACCACGGATGTTAAGTCCCATAGTGCTCAGAGCCATTTGAACCATTTGAACCATTTGACTAAAATTACCCGCGCTCGGAGCTACTTTGCCCCACCCAGAGATTTGTGTGTGTGTGAAATCTTATGGGATTTAACTGCTATGGACATCAGTCCCTAAGCTTACACACTACTTAACCGAAATCATCCTAAGGGCAAACACACACACCCATGCCCGGGGGAGGACTCGAACCTCCGCCGGGACCAGCCGCACAGTCCATGACTGCAGCGCCTGAGACCGCTCGGCTAATGCGGCGCGGCACCCAGAGATTTCTTCACGACAAAGTGGTAATATGTTTTTGAGTCAAATGAAACTCAGTGAATATCTTTAGAGCAGTCATCCAGGGGCCCGAGGAACAATTATAAACACTAAATTTTGCAGGTACGGATAGGGAATATTGAAGCAGCAGTGATACAGCAAATATATGTGTTGTTTATTTCATAAATTGAGTAATTAAGTTTCAAGTTACGTGTTAAACTATGGTAGCTATTTGCAAAGAGAATATATCATATGTTAAGGATACTGTAGAGTGTGGACGCGAGCCTTATTACACAAATTACTGAAATTGTGGTACTTGAAAATAGTCACATTTTTGTTAGTAGTGTTGGATTGATAATTCTTATCAAATCTTTTGGGGGATTAAATACCACTTTTTGTTGTGGCCATATGCTTTTCGTTTCCTATACAATTCACTTCAGCACCTTCATCACTCAGCTCAATCCCAAGTCTAGAATGTCCTTTGTAGTATGAAGCTGTAGCATATGGCCCAATTGCTAATTTATCTTTTAAAATTTTGTGGTGCTAGACATCATCTCGCACATCGAAGAAACTTTCAGAATCGGCATCAAATTCTTGCACCACCTCATCTTCACATAGGATGAAGTAACACCATATTTTCAAAAAATGTGCACTATATTACAGAAGTGTTATGTATATAACCCATACTGAATTTCGCCAATGGTCTTGCCGCAGTTCCCGTCAGATCACCGAAGTTAAGCGCTGTCGGATTTGGTTAACATTTGAATGGGTCACCGTCCGGATCTGTCGTGTGCTGGCACGCTAGGAGCGCTCAGCCCTTTTGAGGCAAATTGAGGAGCTATTTGATTGAGAAGTAGCGGCTCCGGTCACGAAAACAGACAACGGCCGGGAGAGCGGTTTGGTGGCTACGGGCCCCTCCAGGTCAGTATCCAGTGAGGCCTGTAAGCTGAGAATAACAGGGCGGTCGGTCAGCATCGTTAGGTCTTACGAGACCTGTTCGGACGGGGTTTAGTTTATATTGAATTTCACACAAATGACAATATCTCACCTTCTTGCTTAATACTGACACGACGCAAAATTACCCTCACTATATTTTAGCTTTAGCAGAAGCTATCGAGATGTAATAGCTATTAAAATATTTATGATCAACATTGAGTCCAGTGCTGCCAACACATTATTACTTCCGAGAACTCAATTTTCTAAATAGTTCATCACACACTATAAATCCATACTGCCTTGTTTACTCCACGATAATGACATAATTTTAGCACGGAAAAAGAATTTAAAAATTTTTTCAGCCAATCGGCCCAAATTACCCACAGAGGGCTAGGGTAACCCATCTTATGGTACTAGAAACTTTAGATTGGTTCTGCGTTGGATCCTAAGTTGTGAGAATGCAGCATTATTTGATCGTATGAGCAATAATTTGGTATTCTTGAATACTGTCTTCCACGGTTATGAAAAATCGAGTCCACTTTTATTCCTAACTCTGGATGGCCACTGAAAACTCTATAGCGAAGCATGTTTCATGGTGTCATCAGCTGCTGATTTCCTGCTGGTGTTTGCAAACACGCCGTTTGCAAACATGCCGTGTTTACAAACACGTGATCCTCATTCAGCTCTTAAAGTGTTGACTTTGCTAAGTGCAGGCAAATAACACGAAGCAATAATCCCTAGTGTTAGTGACTGTAGGTTCACGTCTGCAGTCATCATCTAGTATTCCCCGTCACGAAACAAAATCAGCCCATTTTTATTATCTGTGAGTCGGCAAGGATAACGATTTTCAATTTTCCTCTAAAAGAGCCTTTTCATTGGAGTTTCCGGGAACTGTAGGGTAACTGCCGGAATATGAGAACAAATACAAGGACCCGACGAGGCCTTCAACTTTCCACTTACTGCAGATAGGGGACTAATTAGGCACATGTTGATGGAAGGGGAAAGATACCACATAGCGGATGACGATGTTAAATTCACAAAGCATTCCTCAGAAAACAACAAATTTTTCATTGTTCAAATGAAGGTGGATTCTTTCATCGATTACAGTTCTTGGTGGCCTAAATTTTGTGCAAGAACCTGCCTGAGCGATAATTCGTACGGTAAAGTCTTTCATAAACACCTGTTCTCACTGTTTCAAAATACCGATTCCGCACAGTGTTAGTGCAACATGAATATTGCTGGCTTGGCTATGGATGCGTTTAGACTGAAAAAAGCTGTACGACCTTTGGAACTCCGGTCAAAGAAAGTCTAGATAGAAGAACTGCCTGCAAGTAACAACAAGATGGATGACATCAATAAATATTTGTTTGTCCCTAAGAAGAAAGAATGCATTTTTGTAAGTTAGTCATAGCGTGGCCGACAACAACGACATTTCGTTACATATGTGAAGGAAACTGAGTAAAAAACGTGAAATATTATTCAGACGTATGTAACACAGAAAATTTATTACAGTAAAAGACATTTATATGTGCAATTATATTTTAAATCAAGTAACTTAATCCCAAAATCAATTTTAAATTTCAGTGTACTGTAGAAGGGGAAAATTTCCAAAACCATCAAAGTCGTCCGCCTCTTTCCCGATGCGTCATACTTAGCCTTTACATGTAAGTATGCACTGTGGTGATATGGTTGTAGGATACCTCCTAATATTGTGTCGGACCCTCTTTAGCCCGGTTTAGTGCAACAACTCGATGCGGCACGATCTCAACGAGTCGTTGGAAGTCCTCTGCAGAAATATTGAGCAATGCTGCCTCTATGACCTCCCATAACTATGAAAGTGTTGCAGGTGCAGAATTTTGTGCACGCGCTGACCTCTCGATTATGTTCCATATATGTTCTTCAATCTGTATATTGAGCAAGCAGTCCTGCCCACTCGACGCTTATAAGATGCCTAAAGGATGCTGCCTTCTCGGAATGCTATACAACAATTCAAGCAAATCACATTGATAGCTTAGTATTACCATAAACAAGATTGACAGTACTTAACTTTGAATTTACAACGGTGTCGCAAGCGATGGGCGATATGGAAATAAGTCCGAGTCCTTTGCTATAAGCAAGGTTCATGCAAGCTTGTCACACAGTTTGTGGATCACTAATAAAGGCTATTGTAGTGCTCTCTTCTAGGGCCGGGCTAGTACTGCACCTAATACTACGCGGCCGAGACTGGCAGCAGCGGCGCTTATATTCTCTTCGGCTAGAGGGCGTTCCTGTCGTGATGCGGTCCTAGTCAGCCGCTATTGGCTAACGTCGTCCCACCGCCTTCTCTGCCCTTGCTTTCTTCGTGATCGTGCTGGCGTTTGTGGTTACACCAGAACAGAATGTCCCATACATCTAGCTCCAACTACCATTTCGCCATCAGAGTCTGTTAATACCCGTGCTGCAGCCATAATCACGTCGGAACCCTTTCACGTAAATCATCTGAGTAGAAATGACTGCTCCACCAATGCACTGCCCTTTAATACCTTGTGTACGCAATACTACAGCTATCTGTATACATGGTGGTCCATTGATCGTGACCGGGCCAAATTTCTCACGAAATAAGCGTCAAACTGTGTTTTTAAAATTAGGAATCCCAATGTTTTATTTCATATTCGTGTAGTACGTAAAGTAATATGAATCTTTTAGTTGGACCACTTTTTTCGCTTTGTGATAGATGGCACTGTAATAGTCACAAACGTATGACTCACAATTTTAGACGAACAGTTGGTAACAGGTAGGTTTCTTAAATTAAAATACAGAACGTAGGTACGTTTGAACATTTTATTTTGGTTGTTCCAATGTGGCTCTGAGCACTATGGGACTCAACATCTTAGGTCATAAGTCCCCTAGAACTTAGAACTACTTAAACCTAACTAACCTAAGGACATCACACACACCCATGCCCGAGGCAGGATTCGAACCTGCGACCGTAGCAGCCCCGCGGTTCCGGACTACAGCGCCAGAACCGCTAGACCACCGCGGCCGGCATGTTCCAATGTGATACATGTACCTTTGTGAACTTATCATTTCTGAGAACGCATGCTGTTACAGCGTGATTACCTGTAAATATCACATTGACGCTATAAATGCTCAAAATGATGTCCGTCTACCTCAATGCATTTGGCAATACGTGTAACGACATTCCTCTCAACAGCGAGTAGTTCGCCTTCTGTAATGTTCGCACATACATTGACGATGCGCTGACTCATGTTGTAAGGCGTTGTCGGTGGATCACGATAGCAAATATCCTTCAACTTTCCCCACAGAAAGAAATCCGGGGACGTCAGATCCGGTGAACGTGCGGGCCACTGTATGGTGCTTCAACGACGAATCCACCTGTCATGAAATATGCTATTCAATACCGCTTCAACTGCACGCGAGCTATGTGACGGACATCCATCATGTTGGAAGTACATCGCCATTCTGTCATGCAGTGAAACATCTTGTAATAACATCTATAGAACATTACGGAGGAAATCAGCATACATTGAACCATTTAGATTGCCATCGATAAAATGGGGCCCAATTATCCTTCCTCCCATAATGCCGCACCATACATAAACTCGCCAGGGTCGATGATGTTCCAGTTGTCGCAGCCATCGTGGATTTTCCGTTGCCCAGTAGTGCATATTATGCCGTTTACGTTACGCTGTTGGTGAACGACACTTCGTCGCTAAATAGAACGCGTGCAAAAAATCCGTCATCCTCCCGTAATTTCTCTCGTACCCAGTGGCAGAACTGTACACGACGTTCAAAGTCGTTGGCATGCAATTCCTGGTGCATAAAAATATGGTACGGGTGCAATCGATGTTGATGTAGCATTCTCAACGCCGACGTTTTTGATATTCCCGATTCTCGCTCAGTTTGTCTGCTACTGATGTGCGGATTAGCCGCGGCAGCAGCTAGAACACCTACTTCGGTATCATCATTTGTTGTAGGTCGTGGTTGACGTTTCACATGTGGCTGAACACTTCCTGTTTCCTTAAATAACGTAACTATCCGGTGAACGGTCCGGACACTTGGGTGATGTCGTCCAGGATACCGAGCAGCATACATAGCACACTCCCGTTGGACATTTTGATCACAATAGCCATACATCAACACGATATCGACCTTTTCCGCAATTGGTAAACGGTCCATTTTAACACGGGTAAGGTATCACGAAGCAAATACCGTCCGCACTGGTGGATTGTTACGTGACACCACGTACTTATACCTTTGTGACTATTACAGCACCATCTGTCACAAAGCGAAAAAAATGGTCCAACTAAAACAGTCATATTTCTTTACGTACTACACGAATATGTGATAAAAAGTGGGGGTGCCTACTTAGAAAAACCCAGTTGATATCCGTTTGACCTATGGCAGCGCCATCTAGTGGGCCAACCATAGCGCCATCTGGTTTCCCCCTTCAAGCTAGACGAGTTTCGTTCTTTGTAGTTTTTTCGTTTGATGCTTATTTCGTGAGATATTTGGTCCGGTCACAGCAATGGACCACCCTCTATGTTCATAAGTGTATGATAAGCAAGTACACCCATGCCACGATATCGGAAATACATGCCAGGAAATAAAGTGCATTAAAGCGGTTTTCAGTTTGTTGGTTTTACTGCAAAAGAAGGAAATGTGGACATATAGCTTTTCTGCAGTATGTGGTTCATGTAGCAACGCAGTAAGTGTTACGGTCATTGGTGGGTGGAAAGACCCGTGGTGCTTCAGCAAAGTAATTTTGAAACCATTTCCTGATAGACGACGTGCATTTTGTCTGATAACTTCAGTGGTTTCATCTGAGTGAAAGGAACTGTGATTCTAGTTTCGGCACACAGTCTGCATGCGTACAACAAAAGGGAAGGCAATGTTGATGACTGCACACAACAGACAAGGTTAGCGTCAACCCTCGCTCTATGAGAAATATCACATATATTTGGCTTTTTATCTCATGACATTGGAATACAGTTTGATGATCAGGAATAATATGCTGCGCCATCTAATAAAATTCTAATTGCTATCATGAGTTACAGATCTTATCCATACGGTAGGTATACGAAATAATGAATAACAAATGTGGAAGGAGTGTTGAGCAAATTTCTACGAATACGTTCTCTTCATGGATATGATAAGCGAGGTGGGGTGGTAATCAGTATTGTATTGATAAGAAACTGAGGTGTCCGACGTAAACTGCCAGCTAAAGAGTTGTGAGACGAATTCCATGCCAACGTCCCAGAGCAATATATCGGGAACAGAATAACTTGACCAACATGTGAGAAACAAGAGCACTTCTCTATTGGAATAGTACACACCAAAAAATGTACTCAACTGTAGTCTGAGGAGAAGGTGTAGCATTGGCATAAAATTTATGAATCCAATCTAGTGAGAGTAGATGATAACTTATTAATCTACTGTTAGAGAGTTTCTAAATTCAGTCTCTCAGCTCATAAACACTTTGACTATCACTTTGGCTAACCTTAAACATTCCACTGTAACTGTGCGACGACTTTAAGCCACTGATGCCAACTGATGGGAAGTGGAGGCAACTGGGCGCGTGTCAGAGTGGGTCTGTTAAATCTTGTGCTTGGCGTATTAATTTGCAGGTTGGGATTATTTAGCAGCTGCGTCAAATAGTTACACAAACTCCATAGCCTATCGCAATGCAATTACAACCAACTCGCTCTTGCAGCGAGTCAGATCCGGCCTGATAGTTATCCCTCCTAACAGCTTTAACTCTTCACCAATTATCCCACTCCACATCCGGACTGCTGTCTCCTTATCTCTTTGCATCCATCTCCAATCCTTTTCTCTCAATACCCAATAACCTACCCACAAGCCAATCCCATCCCCACTGTCTATCTTCCCCAATATCTGTCTTTCCATCATCCACCACAACCACCCTCATCTCCATTGTTTTCTATGCCCCTCAACCCTACTGTAGCGGCACCACCGTTTAAGATACGAAAGTTAGATTCGGTGCAATATTTCTGAGTGCACAAGTTACAGCCAGGTGCAGGCCTGTTGACAGTAAGTTACGCTGACCAGCGGTTGCGAAGTAGAATGGAGGCCACAGGACCGTAGAACCTCTGAAAAGAGTAAACGCAGCAGTTTGCATGGTTCAAGTTACAGGCAGAAGGGTCCCACTGGCGCAACCTAGGTGTTACGAGTAAGTGAGTCGGAGCGGCACATTGGAAAAACAGAGGCGCACGGCCGTGTATAAATAGGTGCCGGTTTTCTGATGAGGGGAATTCAAGTGTGGCAGCTCTCCTGGACGGTGGGACGTTTCACGCAACTGGCTACACGTAGCAGCAGATGGGGCGCCAGCATTCCAGTCCATGGCGAGTCACTGGTTCGACCCTCGGCCAATGCGGGGTCCATAGCCAGCCAGCGGTGGGCCACACGACGGCTCACTACTGCGGACAGTCTTGTTGGCTCCCAACACATTCCAAAGGCATCCCGAGGCGAGGGCCGCAGATATGGCTGTCAGATCACAGGCGCTTGTGTCGACCACGATGGCAAAGAAGAACGCAGCGGGCTGCCCTGCAGCTCCCACCGAGTGGCGCTAAGACAACGGAGACAAAGGCTGCTAAGTCGGCTGCCAGCGCATCCTGACGTCGTCAAAACACCGTGGATGTACGAGGCTGGCACGCCGCAGTACGTTGCACTGGTCACTGAGGTAGCGCTTCCGCACCAAGCTGTTTTGCAGACAGCAGAGTGGCGTCCTCGGCATCGTGCGTCCCTGTGATGCAGACAGAGGGGAACATGGCACTGTAGCTAGGAATTATAAAATACTTGAAGATCACGGCCAAGTTTAAATACAGCGCATCCTGAAAGTTTCCATCTACATCCTACGTTCCTCCACTGCAAGCCAACATATACAGGGTTATTACAAATGATTGAAGCGATTTCACAGCTCTACAATAACTTTATTATTTGAAATATTTTCACAATGCTTTGCACACACACACAAAAACTCTAAAAGTTTTTTTAGGCATTCACAAATGTTCGATATGTGCCACTTTAGTGATTCGGCAGACATCAAGCCGATAATCAAGTTCCTCCCACACTCGGCGCATTATGTCCCAATCAATGAGTTCGAAAGCATCGTTGATGCGAGCTCGCAGTTCTGGCACGTTTCTTGGTAGAGGAGGTTTAAACACTGAATCTTTCACATAACCCCACAGAAAGAAATCGCATGGGGTTAAGTCGGGAGAGCAAATGACATGAATTGCTGATCATGATCTCCAATCTCCTGTTTAAGAAATGCCGAACATCATGATGGAAGTGCGGTGGAGCACCATCCTGTTGACAGATGAAGTCGGCGCTGTCGGTCTCCAGTTGTGGCATGAGCCAATTTTCCAGCACGTCCAGATACACGTGTCCTGTAACGTTTTTTTTCGCAGAAGAAAAAGGGGCTGTAAACTTTAAACCGTGAGATTGCACAAAACACGTTAACTTTTGGTGAATTGCGAATTTGCTGCACGAATGCGTGAGGATTCTCTACCGCCCAGATTCGCACATTGTGTCTGTTCACTTCACCATTAAGAAAAAATGTTGCTTCATCACTGAAAACAAGTTTCGCACTGAACGCATCCTCTTCCATGAGCTGTTGCAACAGCGCCGAAAATTCAAAGCGTTTGACTTTGTCATCGGGTGTCAGGGCTTGTAGCAATTGTAAACGGTAAGGCTTCTGCTTTAGCCTTTTCCGTAAGATTTTCCAAACCGTCGGCTGTGGTACGTTTAGCTCCCTGCTTGCTTTATTCGTCGACTTCCGCGGGCTACGCGTGAAACTTGCCCGCACGCGTTCAACCGTTTTTTCGCTCACTACAGGCCGACCCGTTGATTTCCCCTTACAGAGACATCCAGAAGCTTTAAACTGCGCATACCATCACCGAATGGAGTTAGCAGTTGGTGGATATTTGTTGAACTTCGTCCTGAAGTGTCGTTGCACCGTTATGACTGACTGATGTGAGTGCATTTCAAGCACGACATACGCTTTCTCGGCTCCTGTCGCCATTTTGTCTCACTGCGCTCTCGAGCGCTCTGGCGGCAGAAACCTGAAGTGCGGCTTCAGCCGAACAAAACTTTATGAGTTTTTCTACGTATCTGTAGTGTGTCGTGACCATATGTCAATGAATGGAGCTACAGTGAATTTATGAAATCGCTTCAATCATTTGTAATAGCCCTGTATATTTGGCAGTGACAGCTACACTATGGAATGTATTCTCTCTTCCCAAAATACTTTTTTCCCATTGCATGTCCTTCATGTTTTAACAGGCAGTACTTTTTCTTAGAAGAATTCCGCCATTATGTAATGTGTTTTTAAAATGTATATATTTTCGTTTTAAGATGACCATGTAATGACGTTTTTGCATTCTTCTGTATGTACAGCACAAAAGAAGAATGTGACATTAAACGAAAGTATTTATCACTTTTGTGTACATTCAGCTATAAGTTAACAATATTCAGAAGCTCATGAAACCAAACTATCATGGACTGGCTGTAAATTAACTCTTCCCTTGTCCATGAGGGTAGTCGTGCACATGCACCCTTCTAAATAACTGACAACCAGACAACGCCGTATTTACTTTCTGAAAGGCCGTCCCTCTCTAGCATAGAGACTAAGTGGGTTTACCGTGGAAACTGCCTGGAAGTTATGAGGACATGTCGAGGCCATGGCCGGCCGAAGTGGCCGAGCGGTTTTAGGCGCTACAGTCTGGAACCGCGCGACCGCTACGGTCGCAGGCTCGAATCCTGCCTCGGGCATGGTTATGTGTGATGTTCTTAGGTTAGTTAGGTTTAAGTAGTTCTAAGTTCTAAAGGACTGATGACCTCAGAAGTTAAGTCCCATAGTGCTCAGAGCCATTTGAACCTTATCATGTACAGGGTGATTATAATTAAATTTTCGCTGCTTGAGAGAGCCCCAGCGAGAAACGACTGTTCATAGGTCAATGAAACACTGTGGAAACATTCTTAAGGAAATGCAGAAGAGAAATATCTAATAAACCTTCGAAAGAAACACATTCCAAAGAAACGCATTTCAATTTCCACATCAGTTGGTAACACTTGTTAATTGCGTACCATGTTTGCGTTCCAGGTTGGAAACTCTGCTCAGTGTGACGACCATCTGCATCCATGACAACTGGGACTGCAATAGAGATTCCTCTGCTGCTGCCCGAAACATCTCAGGTGAACTATTGAATATTCAGCTGTCTTTATTGTTGTGTCTAGGAATCCTGCCTATTTGGTTCGCTAGACAAACAGTCAAACAACTTGTATTAATGAGTTTTATTACAACAAAACACGCGTGGTTAGAGGCGCCATGTCACGAATCGGAAGGCCACTCCCGCCAGAGGTTCGAGTACTCCCTCGGGCACGGGTGTGTGTGTTGTCCTTAGCGTAAGTTAGTTTAAGTACTGTGTAAATCCAAGGACCGATGATCTCAGCAGTTTGGTCCCATAGAAATTCACACACGTTTGAATATTTGAACAATAAAACAATACAATACTTAACTTTGATGTATGTGTCGCAGGCAAGGGGCGACAGACAAAATAATCATAGTATAGATAACTACAAGTCTGTGCTTCGTAGAGTTTACTATCGAAGTGGCTAACACTGAAGCTGCTATCGAAGTAGGGCGCGGTGCTTATGTCCACTTCATCTAGGGGCCGCTGCTGTCGCGTTGTCGTTTTGGAGGGAGGTTGGTCAGTGTACGATTGGCTGACCTATTCTCACAGCCATCTCTTCTCTATTTTTCCCGACTGGCTTGCCGACGCTCGCTTAAAGCTGTAGTATTCCTCCCACCCCCCTCCCCCAAAGCGACGGAACGTCGTCGTATATGGGGAACGACAATGTGTGGGGAGGCAGCAGCGTCGTGGACACTCTGATGGACCGGAAGCTGTGGTCATAGGGGACGTCAGACTTCCTGATGTACCCCGCCATTCGCCTTTCGCTCTGGCGAAACATCCTGCAGAAAACGTCCAGAAGGGTTCGCGTCCACATCCTGAGGTCAATACATGATGCGGTGTGGGGGCGTCCAGCTCCATCGGTAGGATGAGAGGAGACGGAGGACGCGAAGGTTCCATTCCATGAGGTCGTCCCGCGTTGTCGTGATGACACCTTCTGGCGGCTGATGTAGCCGCGCTGTTCTTGGGATCCGAGAATCTGGGGGAAGAGATACAGAAGGATCACCGCTCACATGTCAGTGGCGAATTTTCCGAAATATGCTGGGCCTGAAATGAGATACATGCATGCGCCAAGCCTACGAAGGACCTCGCCTCGCGCCCACCATTTGCTGCCTCCAAAAACCCTGTAAAAGACAATATCATGCGGCGCGAAGAGATACTTGCTGCCTTCCTTTTGTGCCGGATGCTGAGGACGGTGGAGCTGGTGCACCAGTGTTCGATGGCGGCGGCCGTGAAGCAATTTCACAAGCCATAGTCGTGGATGCGAACGACAGGAGGCGAGAAACAATTTCAATGCTTGATCCCTGGTGTGGGTGGTGCAAAGTTTGGCCATCTGCTGCTCGAACGTTCGCTGTTGTACTGTGGATGGAACGGTGCACTAGTTAGATGCTGTATGTCATTTCGTTCACAGAATGTTTCAGATTCATTTGACGTGAACTGGGGGCCGTTGTCCGACACTACCACTTCAGGCAAACCTTCGAGGCAAAAAATAGAGGACAACGCCTGAACTGTGCAACGTTACGTTGTCGAGTTCATTGGCGCAGCAAAAGGAAACTTCCTATAAGAGTCTACCACAATCAGCCAACTAGTGTTCCAAGAAGGACCCGCAAAGTCTACGTGCACACGTTGCCATGGTGATTACGACTTCGGCCTAGCAGAGAATTTTTGTGACGGAGCGGAATGATTTTCCGCACAAGTGTGACACTGTGATGTCATCTGTTCTGTTTTGGTGTCCATACCCTTCCAGGTACAGTGTCGACGCGCTAACGGTTTCGTAAAAAAAAAAAAAAAAAAAAAAAAAAAAACCTGTGTCCTTAGTGAAGTAAGTGTAACACTTCTTTTTGTAAAGAGTTGGGGATCAACACCCGTGACTGTCCACTGCCATTTTAAACCAGAATCACACCTTGCTGTATAGCGAGGCTATGCCGGCGTGCAAAATATCGGCGCCCTACAGAGTTCTGTATATTATCCAATGAGGGAGGCCAAGATATGCGAATGTATTTTACCAAAATGTTCAAATCTGGAGCAGATTATTGTATTTGAGAGTTGCAGCATCGCGTTTTAGTACCTGAATAGTGTAAATTCGCGTAGTCGTCTGTCTTCTGTTCTTGTTTTGAACGGCCAGTGTCGGTTGGTCACAGTCAGTGTGCTCCCCGCCGCCGTTTGATAAGCAGCTGCAGCAGCAAGTCGTATACTCCTAGCTCACTCATTTGTTACATAGTTTAATTCTTAATTTATTTGCGTGTTTTTGGTACTTGCATTGTTTAATTCATAAATTTCGGGCGTATTATAGTATTTGAGAGTTGTAGCATCGCGTTTTAGTACCTGAATAGTGTAAAATCGCGTAGTCTTCTTCCGCCGCCGAGCAGTGTGTCAGCAGTGCACAAGTGGCAGCATTACTGCATTTACTAGGCAATCTTGTATTTTAATAACCGTTTAAATTTTGTGTCGATTTGTTTGCGCTCTCTGTAGATTAGTTCAGACGTTCTTTGCACAACAGTTTTTAGCATGGATAGGGACTGCAACTGCTGTGTTCGGATGCAGGCTGAGTTGGCATACCTTCGTTCCCAGCTTCAGGCAGTGTTGGCTTCGGTCACACAGCTTGAGGCTGTTGCCAATGGTCATCACTGTGGGGGTCCGGATGGGGGTTTGTCGGGGACAACCAGCTCGTCCCACGCATCCCCCGATCGGACTACGACTGTGGTTGCCCGGGATACTGCCCGCATTCAGGCTGATCCCTCACCTATGGTAGAGTGGGAGGTCGTCTCAAGGTGTGGCAGGGGGCGAAAGACATTCCGGAGGGCTGAGAGGAAGGCCTCTCCAGTTTTTCTGACGAACCGGTTTCAGGCTCTGTCTCAGGCTGATACTGATCTTCGGCCTGACATGGCTGCTTGTCCTGTTCCAGAGGTTGCCCCTCAGTCTGCAAGATCCGGGCGGTCGCAGAGGGTGGGCTTACTGGTAGTTGGGAGCTCCAACGTCAGGCGCGTAATGGGGTCCCTTAGGGATATGGCAGCAAGGGAGGGGAAGAAAACCAAAGTGCACTCCGTGTGCATACCGGGGGGAGTCATTCCAGATGTGGAAAGGGTCCTTCCGGATGCCATGAAGGGTACAGGGTGCACCCATCTGCAGGTGGTCGCTCAAGTCGGCACCAATGATGTGTGTCGCTATGGATCGGAGGAAATCCTCTCTAGCTTCCAGCGGCTATCTGATTTGGTGAAGACTGCCAGTCTCGCTAGCGGGATGAAAGCAGAGCTCACCATCTGCAGCATCGTCGACAGGACTGACTGCGGACCTTTGGTACAGAGCCGAATGGAGGGTCTGAATCAGAGGCTGAGACGGTTCTGCGACCGTGTGGGCTGCAGATTCCTCGACTTGCGCCATAGGGTGGTGGGGTTTCGGGTTCCGCTGGATAGGTCAGGAATCCACTACACGCAACAAGCGGCTACACGGGTAGCAGGGGTTGTGTGGCGTGGGCTGGGCGGTTTTTTAGGTTAGATGGCCTCAGGCAAGTACAGAAAGGGCAACAGCCTCAACGGGTGCGCGGCAAAGTCAGGACATGCGGGGACCAAGCAGCAATCGGTATTGTAATTGTAAACTGTCGAAGCTGCGTTGGTAAAGTACCAGAACTTCAAGCGCTGATAGAAAGCACCGAAGCTGAAATCGTTATAGGTACAGAAAGCTGGCTGAAGCCAGAGATAAATTCTGCCGAAATTTTTACAAATGTACAGACGGTGTTTAGAAAGGATAGATTGCATGCAACTGGTGGTGGAGTGTTTGTCGCTGATAGTAGTAGTTTATCCTGTAGTGAAGTAGAAGTGGATAGTTCCTGTGAATTATTATGGGTGGAGGTTACACTCAACAACCGAGCTAGGTTAATAATTGGCTCCTTTTACCGACCCCCCGACTCAGCAGCATTAGTGGCAGAACAGCTGAGAGAAAATTTGGAATACATTTCACATAAATTTTCTCAGCATGTTATAGTCTTAGGTGGAGATTTCAATTTACCAGATACAGACTGGGACACTCAGATGTTTAGGACGGTCGGTAGGGACAGAACATCGAGTGACATTATACTGAGTGCACTATCCGAAAATTACCTCGAGCAATTAAACAGAGAACCGACTCGTGGAGATAACATCTTGGACCTACTGATAACAAACAGACCCGAACTTTTCGACTCTGTAAGCGCAGAACAGGGAATCAGTGCTCATAAGGCCGTTGCAGCATCCCTGAATATGGAAGTTAATAGGAATATAAAAAAAGGGAGGAAGGTTTACCTGTTTAGCAAGAGTAATAGAAGGCAGATTTCAGGCTACCTAACAGATCAGAAACAGCATGTCCAGACACTCCGGGATGATGATGGCATTGAAACAGAGGATGACAAGCGTAAAGCTGAAATACTAAACACCTTTTTCCAAAGCTGTTTCACAGAGGAAGACCGCACTGCAGTTCCTTCTCTAAATCCTCGCACAAACGAAAAAATGGCTGACATCGAAATAAGTGTCCAAGGAATAGAAAATCAACTGGAATCACTCAACAGAGGGAAGTCCACTGGACCTGACGAGCTACCAATTCGATTCTACACAGAGTACGCGAAAGAACTTGCCCCCCTTCTAACAGCCGTGTACCGCAAGTCTCTAGAGGAACAGAAGGTTCCAAATGATTGGAAAAGAGCACAGGTAGTCCCAGTCTTCAAGAAGGGTCGTCGAGCAGATGCGCAAAACTATAGACCTATATCTCTGACGTCGATCTGTTGTAGAATTTTAGAACATGTTTTTTGCTCGAGTATCATGTCGTTTTTGGAAACTCAGAATCTACTATGTAGGAATCAACATGGATTCCGGAAACAGCGATCGTGTGAGACCCAACTCGCTCTATTTGTTCATGAGACCCAGAAAATATTAGATACAGGCTCCCAGGTAGATGCTATTTTTCTTGACTTCCGGAAGGCGTTCGATACAGTTCCGCACTGTCGCCTGATAAACAAAGTAAGAGCCTACGGAATATCAGACCAGCTGTGTGGCTGGATTGAAGAGTTTTTAGCAAACAGAACACAGCATGTTGTTATCAACGGAGAGACGTCTACAGACGTTAAAGTAACCTCTGGCGTGCCACAGGGGAGTGTTTGGGACCATTGCTTTTCACAATATATATAAATGACCTAGTAGATAGTGTCGGAAGTTCCATGCGGCTTTTCGCGGATGATGCTGTAGTATACAGAGATGTTGCAGCATTAGAAAATTGTAGCGAAATGCAGGAAGATCTGCAGCGGATAGGCACTTGGTGCAGGGAGTGGCAACTGACCCTTAACATAGACAAATGTAATGTATTGAGAATACATAGAAAGAAGGATGCTTTATTGTATGATTATATGATAGCGGAACAAACACTGGTAGCAGTTACTTCTGTAAAATATCTGGGAGTATGCGTGCGGAACGATTTGAAGTGGAATGATCATATAAAATTAATTATTGGTAAGGCGGGTACCAGGTTGAGATTCATTGGGAGAGTCCTTAGAAAATGTAGTCCATCAACAAAGGAGGTGGCTTACAAAACACTCGTTCGACCTATACTTGAGTATTGCTCATCAGTGTGGGATCTGCACCAGATCGGGTTGACGGAGGAGATAGAGAAGATCCAAAGAAGAGCGGCGCGTTTCGTCACAGGGTTATTTGGTAACCGTGATAGCGTTACGGAGATGTTTAGCAAACTCAAGTGGCAGACTCTGCAAGAGAGGCGCTCTGCATCGCGGTGTAGCTTGCTCGCCAGGTTTCGAGAGGGTGCGTTTCTGGATGAGGTATCGAATATATTGCTTCCCCCTACTTATACCTCCCGAGGAGATCACGAATGTAAAATTAGAGAGATTAGAGCGCGCACAGAGGCCTTCAGACAGTCGTTCTTCCCGCGAACCATACGCGACTGGAATAGGAAAGGGAGGTAATGACAGTGGCACATAAAGTGCCCTCCGCCACACGCCGTTGGGTGGCTTGCGGAGTATAAATGTAGATGTAGATGTAGATTCCGTGGCCTGTGCAATTTTCCTATACTTCAGAGGAAAGGACTGAAGCAATTCAGAATCGTAATCATCGATGTGACAACAAGATGCAGCAGAAGCGTCAAAGTATGTATCAGGGCCAATAGGAGCACGTGAAAGTGCGTCCACATTACCATGCTGAGATGTCGGACGATACACAATCTTGTACTGGTATTGAGACAGCAACAAAGCCCATCTTTGAAATTTTTGGGTAGTTGGTACAGGAACCGGCTTCATCGGATGAAACAAGGACTGCTATGACTTGTGATCCGTTACTAAGTAGAATTTTCTGCCTTACAAATAGTGGTGGAATTTGGTGACACCATACACAATAGTCAATGCCTCTTCCTCTATTTGTGAACAGTTACGCTCAGCTTTGGACAACACTTTTGATGCGAAAGCAATAGGCCTGTCTTTATCACATAATATGTGCTAAAGCACTGCACCGATTCCGTAAGAAGAAGCGTCAACATCTTTAAGTTTTTGAGACTCATTCTTGCGACGCAGGCTATGCAATGGAGTTCCCATTAGTGCAGCATTCGGTATGAACCGAAAATAATAGTTCATTTTCCCTAAGACTGATTGCAATTCTGTAACATTGCGAGGAACTGGCAGGTCACGTATGGCTAATAAATGTGACTGAAGAGGATCTACACGTTGACTTCTTATGACAAGGCCAAGATACTGCAACTAAGGTTTAAAAAAATCACACCTGTCGAGCCTGCACTTTAGTCCTTCATCAGATAATACACGAAACAAAGCACACAAATTTGCAACGTGTTCTTCAGGTGTACTACCTGATACGACAATATCGTCCCAATAGTTTGAACAGTTTGGTACTTAAGTAGTTAGCTGTTCCAAATACCGTTGGAAAATGGCGGGTGCGGAAGCACTGCCAAAAGGCAAACGCAATTATGAAAGCTAGCCCAAATGTGTAACGCCGGAAATGCATATCCTCGTATTTCCATCTATTGTACTATATATTTTTTTCCCTTATTTTGTTACCTGAATATATGACGTTTCTGTGTCATTGTACATTGTAATTGTTTTACTATTTGTATATATATGCATTGATGTCGACGTATAATTGGTTTGTTGTGTAAAGATTATTTGAATTTTTACGCTGGGTCTGGCCTAGGGAAACTATGCTATCGAACCATTACATCGATAGGTCGTGTGGAGAACCAAAGTGTTTAGGATCTTTGGTAGTGTTAACTCTGCCGCGTGGAGCGCGGGAAGAGCAGAGGGAGTTTGGCTGGGGTGGTGCACTGGAGCAGGTGTGTTGTGTGACGCTCCCGCGAGTTGCCGCGCTTTCGGGGTTTGGCAGCATGTAATTGCGCTCGACTTGCGATGATAGTTTCTGACATGGTGTCGCGGACGGGAAGCATTAGCTGGCGCACATCAAGAGCCCGTTTCGTCTGGTGACCGTGTCGAGAAGAAGGCGCGCCAACATCCAGCTTCTGCAACAGCGACGGCCGACAATGGGTGACTGTCGCCACCTCCTCGATCGACGGCTTCAAACCTTCAATCAACCAACAAGGAAGACTGGAAGCACGTAAAGTTTTAGAACTGTATGGCAGACCTCAGCTTTTCAAACTTTTAAAATTGTTGCATCACAAAATTACAGCAACTTAGCATGAACGTTTGTTGCTCATTGTCCCAATTGCATTACCAAGCAGGGTCCCTTCCTTTTCCAGAATGAACCCGAGTGTCGTTGAAACTCAAACGCCACCATCATTCGATTTCACTGCTTTAATTTCAAAGTTCAGTTAAGGTATTCATAGCTGGCTACAATATTTAGATTACACAAGCACAAATTAAGAGTGCGAGTTTTGTTACCGTATTTTAGCTTACCTGTGACTGCAGCTCAGCTTGGTACGTACTAAATTTTACTATTGTTAATTGTTCAGAATCATTTAATTCAAGTTCAAAGTTAAATCTCTTATTTCTAAATTGTTTAGATTCAAGTAGCTTTTGAAATGATTGTTGAGGTAATCCAAGACTAACCATATTTTACTGAATTTCGATGTGCTTCAGAAAGAAAGCTCACTATTTACTTCAGTCACTAAATTAACTTTCGATTTTCCTGTTTTATTAATTCTTTTGCTAAATTAAGTCAGAGTGTAGCGAAATTTATTACTTCTGACAAACTTTCAGTTTTCACACTACACGTGTCAACCTTCAGTTGCCACGTTTCTAGTGCTAATTGTATGTGTAATAACCTTTCTTTTTCAGTTACTATAGTAACTGTCCTTAGGACTGGCGACCGTAATTTCCCCCAAATCTCAAATATCTAATTACCGCTAGTTAATTGTTAACGTAACGGCCGCACATTTACTTTCTTTATTAACTTTACCCCTTTTCAAAATTAATTTCCACCAGTTTCATTAACATTTTTCCTTTCATTTAGATGTAACCCTTTCCTCCCTGTTTACCGACAAATTAACTTCGGTGACGATTGCTTTCCCAAATTTCCATTAGGTACACGCGGTTTAATTTTTCACTGTCATTAAGGTCGATAAGTGAGGGGGAGGTTACAAGTGTTCACAACACACACGGTTTTAGATTCTTCATCTAGTGGTATTTGAAGATACGTGTCACGCAAATCAGTATTTGAAAAGTAGCGACCTGCGCCTAATCTGTCGATGAGATCCTCTGGGCGTGGCAATACGTAAGTATCAGTCACAGTTTGTAGATTGACTGTAGGCTTAGAGTCAACACAGAGGCGAATGCGACCTGAAGATATGGGGAGGGAAACCAGTGAACTTACCCATTGACTAGCTTGTATGAGCGCAATAGTTCCGCTATCTGGCAGTTCTTTAAGGTTAGCAGCCACTTTATCCCATAATGCATTGGGAACAGTTCTGGTCCGGCAAAATTTCCGCTGAGCATTGTCTTTCAGAGTAATAATGCGCAACAAAATTGTTAGCTTTGCCTAAACCTTCAGAAAAGAGTTCAGGGAATTCTTTCAGCAAGCTAGCTACACATTGTCCTCATTTTTAAAGCCAAACAAATCAAACGAATCAAGGTCAAATATCATCTCCCAATCGCGTGATTGTAACGTTATGAAAGTTACAGATCGCGTATGCGAGCGATACAGGGCAGGCAAAGTACATTTTCCGAGAATAGGAGTGTCCTGTCCACTATAAGCTGTCCGGTGCGTGCTAGTTTTAGGCAGGCTTGGGGAGCCTAACATTTCATATGTGTTATGATTCAGCAGTGTCACAGAGGCACCCGTGTCTAACTGAAATTCCGCACGTTTTTCACTAACATGCAAATGAACAAAATGTTTGTTGGGGCGGCGTAGCTCTGAAGAAACTGTTTGCTTGCTAGTTTTGGAAAATTGTGGTAAGGTCTTATGGTCTTACGGGAACAAACTGCTGAGGTCATCGGTCCCTAAGCTTACGCACTACTGAATCTTAAACTAACTTACGCTAAGGTCAACACACACAGCCATGCCCGAGGGAGGACTCCCTCTGACGACGGGAGCCGCGCGGACCGTGAGAAGGTGCCTCAGACCGCGCGGCCACCCCACGCGGCTTGCTAGTTTTGCGAATGCCTGCAGCAGGCTCTGAATACACTGCGCTGATTACATGGGCCTTGTAACTAGATTCTTGTGAGTGGGCAGAATTCTTATGTTTGTTATGTTGCAAGCATTTGGGTAGTATGTGACCTTTCCTACCCAAGAGCGTAACACTGTGCTTGTCTGGACGAACAACCCTGGCGGGTGTCCCGCGAATAGCACCGGGAGGGGGGGGGGGGGAGATGACTTAATTCTATTCACTGATGCAGCCGTTTGTTTGGAGAACTGTTTACATGGCTTGGAACGCACGTGCTGTTGCTATCTGCTGGGCCGATCGTGAGCAAGGGATGGCTCAACACGACAAATTGGTGGCTGCTCAAATTTATCAGCTGCTACGGAGCCTGAATCATACTGATCTAGAATTTTCACTACGTGTTGAAATGATGGATCTGACTGTTTCAAAATCCGTTCTCTAAGTCTGACAGCCCATCAGTTACATTGTACTCGATCACATCACGCAACGTAACGTCTGAATATAAAGCACCTGAAGCACATTTGAATTTGCATTACCTCGTCGTCAATGTTGTTGTGTCTCGGAATCCTGGGTACTTAGTTCACTAAACAAACAATCAAAAAACTCATTTTAATGAGTTTCATTACAACAAAACAATACAATATTTAACTTTGATGGGCGCCGGCCGCGGTGGTCTAGCGGTTCTAGGCGCTCAGTCAGGAACCGCGGGACTGCTACGGTCGCAGGTTCGAATCCTGCCTCGGGCATGGATGTGTGTGATGTCCTTAGGTTAGTTAGGTTTAAGTAGTTCTAAGTTCTAGGGGTCTGATGACCACAGATGTTAAGTCCCATAGTGCTCAGAGCCATTTGAACAATTTTTTAAACTTTGATGGACGTTTCGCAAGCAAAGGGCGACATACAAAATAACCAGTCTTCTTCAGTGTAGACAACTACAAGTCTGTGCTACGTAGTGTCTACTATCGAAGTGGCTAACATAGTTGTCTCGGAGGGAGGTCGGCCAGCGTACGATTGGCTGGCCTCACAGCCATCTCTCTTCTGTCGTTCCCGATTGGCGTGCCGTCACTAACTTTAGACAGTAACAGTAATACAGCGTGTTCACTGTTTGAACATCTCACAATGCGTCCAGCATGTTCAGCTAAAGCAACAATACCTTCTGCGTCAACTCATGGCGCAACTCGCAGTCGGCCTGTTCCAGGAGCAATCCTCAAATCGCCAGTTAATTCTAACTTCCGTATCATGTTCTTCAACCCAGAGAGGAAGGAGGAGCTCTCCATATTCCCTTAATCTACATCTACATCTACATTTATACTCCGCAAGCCACCCAACGGTGTGTGGCGGAGGGCACTTTACGTGCCACTGTCATTACCTCCCTTTCCTGTTCCAGTCGCGTATGGTTCGCGGGAAGAACGAGTCTGAAAGCCTCCGTGCGCGCTCTAATTTCTCTAATTTTACATTCGTAATCTCCTCGGGAGGTATAAGTAGGGGGAAGCAATATGTTCGATACCTCATCCAGAAACGCACCCTCTCGAAACCTGGCGAGCAAGCTACACCGCGATGCAGAACGCCTCTCTTGCAGAGTCTGCCACTTGAGTTTGTTAAACATCTCCGTAACGCTATCACGGTTACCAAATAACCCTGTGACGAAACGCGCCGCTCTTCTTTGGATCTTCTCTATCTCCTCCGTCAACCCGATCTGGTACGCATCCCACACTGATGAGCAATACTCAAGTATAGGTCGAACGAGTGTTTTGTAAGCCACCTCCTTTGTTGATGGACTACATTTTCTAAGGACTCTCCCAATGAATCTCAACCTGGTACCCGCTTTACCAACAATTAATTTTATATGATCATTCCACTTCAAATCGTTCCGCACGCATACTCCCAGATATTTTACAGAAGTAACTGCTACCAGTGTTTGTTCTGCTATCATATAATCATTCAATAAAGGATCCTTCTTTCTATGTATTCGCAATACATTACATTTGTCTATGTTAAGGGTCAGTTGCCACTCCCTGCACCAAGTGCCTATCCGCTGCAGATCTTCCTGCATTTCGCTACAATTTTCTAATGCTGCAACTTCTCTGTATAATACAGCATCATCCGCGAAAAGCCGCATGGAACTTCCGACACTATCTACTAGGTCATTTATATATATTGTGAGAAGCAATGGTCCCATAACACTCCCCTGTGGCACGCCAGAGTTTACTTTAACGTCTGTAGACGTCTCTCCATTGATAACAACATGCTGTGTTCTGTTTGCTAAAAACTCTTCAATCCAGCCACACAGCTGGTCTGATATTCCGTAGGCTCTTACTTTGTTTATCAGGCGACAGTGCGGAACTGTATCGAACACCTTCCGGAAGTCAAGGAAAATAGCATCTACCTGGG
This sequence comes from Schistocerca cancellata, assembly GCF_023864275.1. Classification (NCBI taxonomy): domain Eukaryota; kingdom Metazoa; phylum Arthropoda; class Insecta; order Orthoptera; family Acrididae; genus Schistocerca; species Schistocerca cancellata. The sequence continues at coordinate 802,993,532 of NC_064627.1, read as the reverse complement.
AGCCTGTATCTAATATTTTCTGGGTCTCATGAACAAATAAAGCGAGTTGGGTCTCAGACGATCGCTGTTTCCGGAATCCATGTTGATTCCTACATAGTAGATTCTGGGTTTCCAAAAACATGATACTCGAGCAAAAAACATGTTCTAAAATTCTGCAACAGATCGACGTCAGAGATATAGGTCTATAGTTTTGCTCATCTGCTCGACGACCCTTCTTGAAGACTGGGACTGCCTGTGCTCTTTTCCAATCATTTGGAACCTTCTGTTCCTCTAGAGACTTGCGGTACACGGCTGTTAGAAGGGGGCAAGTTCTTTCGCGTACTCTGTGTAGAATCGAATTGGTATCCCGTCAGGTCCAGTGGACTTCCCTCTGTTGAGTGATTCCAGTTGCTTTTCTATTCCTTGGATACTTATTTCAATGTCAGCCATTTTTTCGTTTGTGCGAGGATTTAGAGAAGGAACTGCAGTGCGGTCTTCCTCTGTGAAACGGCTTTGGAAAAAGGTGTTTAGTATTTCAGCTTTACGCGTGTCATCCTCTGTTTCAATGCCTTCATCATCCCGGAGTGTCTGGATATGCTGTTTCGATCCACTTACTGATTTAACGTAAGACCAGAACTTCCTAGGATTTTCTGTCAAGTCGGTACATAGAATTTTACTTTCGAATTCACTGAACGCATCACGCATAGCCCTCCTTACGCTAACTTTGACATCGTTTAGCTTCTGTTTGTCTGAGAGGTTTCGACTGCGTTTAAACTTGGAGTGAAGCTCTCTTTGCTTTCGCAGTAGTTTCCTAACTTTGTTGTTGTACCACGGTGGGTTTTTCCCATCCCTCACAGTTTTACTCGGCACGTACCTGTCTAAAACGCATTTTACGATTGCCTTGAACTTTTTCCATAAACACTCAACATTGTCAGTGTCGGAACAGAAATTTTCGTTTTGATCTGTTAGGTAGTCTGAAATCTGCCTTCTATTACTCTTGCTAAACAGATAAACCTTCTTCCCTTTTTTTATATTCCTATTTACTTCCATATTCAGGCATGCTGCAACTGCCTTATGATCACTGATTCCCTGTTCTGCGCTTACAGAGTCGGAAAGTTCGGGTCTGTTTGTTATCAGTAGGTCCAAGATGTTATCTCCACGAGTCGGTTCTCTGTTTAATTGCTCGAGGTAATTTTCGGATAGTGCATTCAGTATATTGTCACTCGATGCTCTGTCCCTACCACCCGTCCTAAACATCTGAGTGTCCCAGTCTATATCTGGTAAATTGAAATCTCCACCTAAGACTATAACATGCTGAGAAAATTTATGTGAAATGTATTCCAAATTTTCTCTCAGTTGTTCTGCCACTAATGCTGCTGAGTCGGGAGGTCAGTAAAAGGAGCCAATTATTAACCTAGCTCGGTTGTTGAGTGTAACCTCCACCCATAATAATTCACAGGAACTATCCACTTCTACTTCACTACAGGATAAACTACTACTAACAGCGACAAACACTCCACCACCGGTTGCATGCAATCTATCCTTTCTTAACACCGTCTTTACCTTTGTAAAAATTTCGGCAGAATTTATCTCTGGCTTCAGCCAGCTTTCTGTACCTATAACGATTTCAGCTTTGGTGCTTTCTATCAGCGCTTGAAGTTCCGGTACTTTACCAACGCAGCTTCGACAGTTTACAATTACAATACCGATTGCTGCTTGGTCCCCGCATGTCCTGACTTTGCCCCGCACCCGTTGAGGCTGTTGCCCTTTCTGTACTTGTCCAAGGCCATCTAACCTAAAAAACCGCCCAGCCCACGCCACACAACCCCTGCTACCCGTGTAGCCGCTTGTTGCGTGTAGTGGACTCCTGACCTATCCAGCGGAACCCGAAACCCCACCACCCTATGGCGCAAGTCGAGGAATCTGCAGCCCACACGGTCGCAGAACCGTCTCAGCCTCTGATTCAGACCCTCCACTCGGCTCTGTACCAAAGGTCCGCAGTCAGTCCTGTCGACGATGCTGCAGATGGTGAGCTCTGCTTTCATCCCGCTAGCGAGACTGGCAGTCTTCACCAAATCAGATAGCCGCCGGAAGCCAGAGAGGATTTCCTCCGATCCATAGCGACACACATCATTGGTGTGTGCAACGATATTCGTGAACAGCAGCAACAGTATTGCTGTGAGCCGTAATGCAGAGGACACTTAAGTCCTGGGGTTCCACCAGTAGAACTCTGCCGACTGTAAGTATCCTCTATTTGCAGATAAGAGCACGTTTTACTTTATTTCCAGTTTTGCTGTTTCATATACGTGAAGTGAATGTATCAGCACTCCAGTACATATGGAGTGAAGAGTGTGCTGTAGGGTCCCTTGCTGCCTAGCAGAGGCGATTGGCCATCTGGCTCTTTCAGATCCAGTGAGATGAGGTGGCAATGCAGAAATTGCTCGTGACATCAGCAAAAAGATACGTTGAGAAAGTACATTTATTCTGGCGGGAATCAAGTAATTGTTATTAATAAATATTTGCTAGTAGAGGTTGCCTTTCGCCATTCAGAAATTAGTAGTTGTTTACAGGTCATAAGTACTACATTTCAGTAACCCTACAATGCCAGGAAAAATTGATATCAATAAATAAAAGAATCCATTTCGAATGACTGGAGATGTACGATCTTATACAAACTATGCTGATTGTACGCTCAAGTTATAGACTGTGCGCCATAGTCGTCAGTCGTCGATAGGAGGCCTTTCGATCTAGTTATATGGCAGACTTTGTTCTCGTCCGTTAATAGTTGGCTTATGATCAGTGTGAACCAATTCTTTTTCATGGTGTTCCTTAAATAAACACACCATACTGGCATCCTGTGTAAAAATTATTTCCACAAAAACTTCTTCCCACTTCATTTTGTAAAACCTAGACTATAGTATTGCACTTTTAGAATCCAACGGCGCTGCTACGACTCTGCAAGAGAACACAAAACTATGAGAGTAGTAGTGGGACAAGGCTGGCATCAAACCTACTTTGCAGGTTGCCTACATCATGGGCAAGTATATGTTCAGGAACAAACCTATTGTTCTCTTTTGATTGACAGGTCTTTAAGTAATTGTTCTGCAAAAGGATTATGATCCCCTGGGGCTAATCCTACCTTTTGATTGACAGGTCCTTAACCTGTTGTTCCCCAGGCCATCCCCCACCTCCTCTATCTCCTCTGTCCCCCTTCTCCTGTCCCATACCTCTGGGAGCTCTCCTTGCCAATACAAGCACACTTCTGATATCAATTTCATTGACTAATTAATCAAATCGATCAATTATTTAACATCCAACTGGGAAACCCCCTAGACCAGCTTCCCCCAGAAATTGGAGGAAAAAGACTCAGTTGATTGTCTGTTTGGAGTGAAATCGATTGCAGCATATGGGATATTGTTTAAATAATTTAGACAATGTGTTGAATATTGTTTAAATAATTTAGACAATGTGTGGAAAATTGTTTATGAATACAGTTTATGGGCTACAAGTTGATGTACAGGATATTCAAACACTTGCAATGCTTTTTCATTCCAATTGTGTAAGGATATGCGTACTTATACTATCACAGACCGCTTAAACATAGCTGAAAAACTTTCTCACATCTCGCCACACACACGCAGGGAGCCCAGAGTTGGGACACAATGGAAGGATTTTGGAAATTCCAGTGGGTTCATTGCACTGCTGTCGGCTGCTGTCTCAATTGGTCTGTATGCATAAACCAACCTGTCGGAAACTGGCAAACATGAGAGATGCCTTTCTTACAAAGCAAATACCTGATTGTAAATCGATCCTGAAATACTGCTGAAGTTAATAAATAATTAATTTTCGGTCACATGATCGTGATATAGGGAGAAGGAGGAGATTAGTGTTTAACGTCCCATCGACAATAAGGTCATTAGAGCACAAGCTCGGATTGGGGAAGGAAATCAGCCATGCATTTTCAAAGGAACCATCCCAGCATTTGTCTGAAAGGATTTAGGGAAATCGCGGAAAACTTAAATCAGGATGGCTGGAGACGGGACTGAACCGTCGTCCTCCCGAATGTCAGTCCAGTGTGCTAACCAGTGCACCACCTCGCTCGGTTTGATATAGGGAATGTAAGATGGACACGGTAGCTATTTCACATTCTCACACAGAAACTGATATCAGAAACGTGGCACGTTGCCTCGAAATACACTTAAAAAAATCGTTGCATAGAGTGAGAGAGAGAGGGGGGATGGGGAGAGAGAGAGAGAGAGAGAGAGAGAGCGAGCGAGCGAGAGAGAGAGAGAGAGAGAGAGAGAGAAAGAGAGAGCTGTAGTTTACGTTGCAGATGACATAAGAAATGGTACAGTATATTTAACTCCGCCATGAGCTCTAAACTGCCTCAGCCATCCCCGCGTACTTCCTTGTGGTACATTTAACGGACTGCTTCAGGAATTATTAAATTTGGTGTGGAATATCATATCTCGAAGATGTCACAAGTGTTGCTTCAGAACATGTGCCCTGAGAAATATTAATTAAATCGTTAATATCGTGTTCAAACAATTTGTTTCACACAGCTTAAAACTACTCAAAATAAAAGAAATAGATCGACTCTGCATAAACAACAGTGTTATGTTTTTAAGAGAAATTTCATTAAATAATCCAAACCTATTAACTTGACGATGACTTATATCAGAATATTTTAACGATCTGAAGATGCCGCGAGGGATTAGCCGAGCGGTCTAGGGCGCTGCAGTCGTAGACTGTGCGGCTGGTCCCGGCGGAGGTTCGAGTTCTTCCTCGGGCATGGGTGTGTGTGTTTGTCCTTAGGATAATTTTGGTTAAGCAGTGTATAAGCTTAGAGACTGATGCCTTAGCAGTTAAATCCCATAAGATTTCATACACATTAATTAATGATCTGAAGATGGCGATAAGCCAAAACTGGTCATAAAGTGTAAAGAAATCTATGCGGTCTTTTTAAAGCTCTATAGAATTACTAAGCTGAATGGTTTTCTCTGCTACACCGGGATGAAGAAGGAGGGTGGGATGTATCCAACATGTGATAAGATACTACCAACAACAACAAATACCTATGCAACATAGAGTCCACTGCGATGCATTCAAATGGTTCAAATGGCTCTGAGCACTATGGGACTTAACATCTGAGGTCATCAGTCCCCTAGAACTTAGAACTACTTAAACCTAACTAACCTAAGGACACCACACACATCCATGCCCGAGGCAGGATTCAAACCTGCGACCGTAGCGGTCTCGCGGTTCCAAACTGACGCGCCTAGAACCGCTTGGCCACACCGGCCGGCACTGCGATGCATTGAGAAGCACTAAACACAACACACACTTAAACCATAAGCCAACCCTTAGTAATCATTTGTCATCGCTAGAATCAGAGATCGCTATCAGACGGGAATTTCACGCCGCGATTGGTTTTTTAAATACCTAAATTCAGTGGTCAGCACTGAAATTATGGAAAAAACTGGTAAAACAGCAAAACTTGTTCGCATTATCGGCTGTGGTACTTATCACAGTACATTGATGGTGGCGTTTTCATCCCATCTGTCAATTAGTACACTGTTGATTACCACATAGTGATTGATTGACTTCATTTTTTTGAGATGGAGATAGAGTCTTAGTGGAGGGGCAATACCTTCTGGGGATGGCCTGTAACGAAACAATGATGATCACGTACATGACTGCAGTATGAGGAATTAATCTAAATGGGTCACCTAGGCATCTGACACACCATCACTGTGAAAGATAACTTTAAATGTAGAGGACATCAATGAGAAATCAATAAAAACGAGACACCTAGGCATCTGCTACCTTGTCACTACGAAAGAGAATTTTAAACGAAGAGGTCATCAATCACCCTTGGGCTGCTGTTTGATAATGCACTGCAATGCCCTAAAACTCTTCCAGTTTCCATATGTCGTGAAGTCTTCTGCGTTTTTGTCGATAAGAAACACCACTGCTGTCTTTTATTACAGTCATCCTGTGTTTTGTGGAAGCAGCAACAGCATAATTTACACTGCGCTTTGTCCAGTTTTCTGTGAGAGCCATTGAATCAAAACGCGTTAATGTTTGTTTAGCGCCTGACGCAGACCTTGAAGTCGTGGTGGAAAACAAAATGTTAGTGGTGTATGTAGCTGGAGTCATATCGTGCTTGGATGTGTTCCAGCAGAAAAATAACAATGTATCTAACAACAACACAAATGATAGTCTGGGGATATGGTCCTTCTACTGTACAAGTGATGAAACTTTATACGCTGGTCTATGGAAGTGACTTCGATCACTGGACACTATCCCCAATTAACCAAAACCTGTATATTTAACATGATCGCCACATATGCTCAATGCCAGCATGCAGACGGTATTTGTGTCTGATATATCTGAAGAGAGGGACGCAGTAGTATCTTATCGAGTTCTTTATCGGATGATGTTAGCCTAGTTTTTATGGTTGGTAATTTACCTCCGTTGGATGGTATAAAATAACAATGATAGAATGTTTGGGTGACAAGACATGAATGCACCCTGAAGGACACAGATATACATCAGACTGTAGTATCTGCGTGTAGTTTGGAGACTCATTGCAATGCAGCAGCAAAATCCTCGTCCTTCTTCCAGCTCCTATAAGATGTGGAGTCTTTCTAATTTTCCCAATAAGAAACACTACCGTGACTGTTCATACTGTCTTTTCTACTACCTTGTGTTGCAGGAAAAAGCTTTGTTTGGCTCTGTCCTTACACAATGTACACAGTTGGCGGAGCTGGTCAAAACACAGTCCTGTGGCATTAACTCAGCTCACCCGTGTTCTCCATATGTTGCAGAAGGTGATAGATAGGTATAGCGGTTTCTGATTTCTGCTCAGTTCGATCTTAAATTGGAACGATCACATGCACAAAGCTGCATGGAGGGCGGGGCAGAGAGTGAGAAACAGTTACAAGGTGCAGAGGGTCTGTCTAAAAAACTATACTGGCATTTTGCTCTAGGAGACAGGTTCGACAAAATGTGACTCGTTTTGAGATATGAGCCAGTCACGAATATGGTTCACCAGGCGTTTGGAAGTGATGGCTAGGGTACAGCAGATATGATTCTTGACTTTGAGGGTGAACATGCGTGTTTTTCGTTGCGATGATATCTTTTAGCGATATTTCACTCTGTCTCCTACACAGGGAGAAACGACCTTCGTAATAAAATCAGATGTATTACCGAATTTATAAAGTGATACATAGTATCAATCTGATATTTACAACTTCTGTGTGTTGTTACGTTAAGAGACTTCATCTGTGGCGAGGAATTTGGTTACTTTAAACGAGTTCGAAAGCGAGGAGCCATCCCTGCGATTGAGGTAGAGCTTAGGACTCCGTCATGACCCAAAAATGAATTTAATATTCTAGTCCTGTGATACATGACGTAACAGATAAGTAAAGACTTTTTCCTACCTGATGAGAAAATACTTAGAGGAAATGTAACCTATGCCATACTGTCACAGGATTATCACAACAAGTATCGATAGTTTAGCGATGTGAGAATGCGTGTATGCATCGATTTCTTCTGATTTCGAAAATAATTGATATAAAGGGAAAAAATATACATTCTTCGTGAGAAATTCGAGGTGTGTGGTCAACAACATCGCTGCCTTGTAATGGGCAAAGTAGATTTTTTAAACTGGTGGGTTTATTTCAGGCTGGAATTGTTAAAACTACTGTATGCATCCAGGGTGCAGCTGCTTGTTTCGCAGGACACTGCAGCTGGCTGAAAGTGCAGACACGATGCTTTGACAACTGGAAGTTGCTGATTAGCTCAGCCTGTGATGCCTACAAAGAATGGTGCGACCTATCTAATTTCCCTGACAGCAGCTAGGGCTGCTGAAGAGACCAGTGTGCTGGGTGAGCATGACAGAAGCCGACATGTGTGTCGTGTCAGAGAAGATTCTACACTCCTGGAAATTGAAATAAGAACACCGTGAATTCATTGTCCTAGGAAGGGGAAACTTTATTGACACATTCCTGGGGTCAGATACATCACATGATCACACTGACAGAACCATAGGCACATAGACACAGGCAACAAAGCATGCACAATGTCGGCACTAGTACAGTGTATATCCACCTTTCGCAGCAATGCAGGCTGCTATTCTCCCATGGAGACGATCGTAGAGATGCTGGATGTAGTCCTGTGGAACGGCTTGCCATGCCATTTCCACCTGGCGCCTCAGTTGGACCAGCGTTCGTGCTGGACGTGCAGACCGCGTGAGACGACGCTTCATCCAGTCCCAAACATGCTCAACGGGGGACAGATCGGGAGATCTTGCTGGCCAGGGTAGTTGACTTACACCTTCTAGAGCACGTTGGGTGGCACGGGATACATGCGGACGTGCATTGTCCTGTTGGAACAGCAAGTTCCCTTGCCGGTCTAGGAATGGTAGAACGATGGGTTCGATGACGATTTGGATGTACCGTGCACTATTCAGTGTCCCCTCGACGATCACCAGTGGTGTACGGCCAGTGTAGGAGATCGCTCCCCACACCATGATGCCGGGTGTTGGCCCTGTGTGCCTCGGTCGTATGCAGTCCTGATTGTGGCGCTCACCTGCACGGCGCCAAACACGCATACGACCATCATTGGCACCAAGGCAGAAGCGACTCTCATCGCTGAAGACGACACGTCTCCATTCGTCCCTCCATTCACGCCTGTCGCGACACCACTGGAGGCGGGCTGCACGATGTTGGGGCGTGAGCGGCAGACGGCCTAACGGTGTGCGGGACCGTAGCCCAGCTTCATGGAGACGGTTGCGAATGGTCCTCGCCGATACCCCAGGAGCAACAGTGTCCCTAATTTGCTGGGAAGTGGCGGTGCGGTCCCCTACGGCACTGCGTAGGATCCTACGGTCTTGGCGTGCATCCGTGCGTCGCTGCGGTCCGGTCCCAGGTCGACGGGCACGTGCACCTTCCGCCGACCGTTGGCGACAACATCAATGTACTGTGGAGACCTCACGCCCCACGTGTTGAGCAATTCGGCGGTACGTCCACCCGGCCTCCCGCATGCCCACTATACGCCCTCGCTCAAAGTCCGTCAACTGCACATACGGTTCACGTCCACGCTGTCGCGGCATGCTACCAGTGTTAAAGACTGCGATGGAGCTCCGTACGCCACGGCAAACTGGCTGACACTGACGGCGGCGGTGCACAAATGCTGCGCAGCTAGCGCCATTCGACGGCCAACACCGCGGTTCCTGGTGTGTCCACTGTGCCGTGCGTGTGATCATTGCTTGTACAGCCCTCTCGCAGTGTCCGGAGCAAGTATGGTGGGTCTGACACACCGGTGTCAATGTGTTCTTTTTTCCATTTCCAGGAGTGTATATGGGCATTTTGTTTCCACTGGTCTTATTGATAATATCCGAATTCCTACCACTCGCATCATCCCCGGATACACTCCATTGCTGCTGGTGGTGCATCCTGACATACACGTGGGTCCAAGGCTGTGGCTGCAGCCGCAACAGTAGTTTTCACCCACCTCTGAGCATTGGCGCTGGTTTTACAATTCATGCGGGCATGAGCGCAGTGTATGCCAACTTCCTCAGTCGAATTCTTCCTCCTCTTCTGGATGAAGTGCCGCTAAGAACCAGAATGTTTATGTGGTATCAGCACGATTGCTTCCGAGGAAGCTGGCATGCGCTGTGCCGTTTAGACACACAGTTCATTTCTTTAATTTATAATTAGCTACTGTGGAGGTTTGCGAGTCTACGCTACTGTGAATGAGTCACTGTTCAATTGATAAGTTTACTAGACGCTAATAAAAACTTGTTTTGCCCGATATGCAGAATTCCGGCTAGAGGTCTGCAAGGCAAGCATCTCAGCCGCAAATCACGTGAGCTGCAGTTCGACGAGCGCCGACATGTTCGCTACGAAGGCAGAGCTCTAATTGACACGTTCTGGGCGTAAATAATGAGGAATGCAATCATGCTACTCTTGAGCTCGCACTAAGGTGCAATACAGGGTGTCCCATTTATCTTGACGACCCTAAATAAATGTTTGTCCACATGAAAATTACAAATTGTTTCAAGCAAATGTTCTTTAGTCGTCAGTGGGACATCAATCAGCATGATTGCCTTCGTTGTAGCTTTTACAAGGATATGAACAGCGGTGTGACTTTTTTAAATGAAACGCTGTATTTTTTATTCGGCAATTTATTTACTCTCCTAAAGACCTATTCAAAAATGTATCACAGTGTACCATTCTCTGAAACACAAAATTGACTTTGAGCCCGAGATCACAAACACGTCCACTTGCTGGAGTCGTCAGAAAACAACTAAAAGCCAAGTAAAAACGTTCCACAAAATTGTCTTTGACTCTCCTGTACCATTGTTCAGAAGTAGAACATTCAAAGGTGCTCAAAGTGGTGACCCTGGACACCGATACACTGGTGCACTCGTTGAATGAAAGAATTAAACTACTGCTTCCATTGTTGCCTGCTGAAGAGAATTACAAGCAAGCACGATACGTTCCTGCATGTCCTCTGGTGTTGTTGGAATATGACGATAGACAACATCTTTAACGCATCCCCAAAGAAAAAACGCCAGAGGATTTAAATCAGGAGACCTAGCAGACCAAGTGACTGTTCCTCCTCGACCAATCCATCTGGCAGGATACCTTCGGTTCAGAACACGACGTGCACATAAGACATTATGTGCCGGACATCCATCGTGTTGATACCACGTAAGCATTCTGGTTCTTAGCGGCACTTCATTCAGAAGAGGAGGAAGAATTTGTCTGAGGAAGTTGGCATATGCTGTGCCGTTTCGACTACCATTGATGATATAATGGCCAATAACTGTAGTACCAAGCATCCCACACCAGACGTTAACTCTCCATTGATGCTGATGTTCCACCTGTCTAAGCAACCGTGGGTTGCTGGACCAACAATGCATGTTCCTTCTATTTACCTGTCCTTTGTTTGAGAAGGAACATTCATCGGTAAATAGAACATTGGAGAAGAAGTTCGGGTTGGCGAGTTTTTGCTGCTGTGCCCACTGACAGAACTGTACACGATTCTGGAAATCATTCCCATGCAATTCTTGATGTAGGAGTACGTCACAAGGATGGAACCGGTGACGTGTAAGAATACGATGTACACTGGTTTTAGGAATGCCAATCTCGTGTTCGAGCTGTTGTGTACTCACATGTGGATTCATAGCAACAGAAGCGAGAACAGTAACTTCGGCAGCTTCGTCTGTGAGAATGCTACGGCGATTGCGTTTCCGTGGGTTGAAACTTCCCGTTTCCTTAAGCGTCGCAGAAAGACGAGAAAACATCTGTCGGGAAGATGGGTTCTTGTCAGTATATCGCTCCCTGTACAGTTCCGCTGCCTGCGTAGCATCTCGCCAACCTTCAACAACAACAGTAAAAGAAACGTTATGTCGATGCAGTTAGTAGGAAGGATAGCCTTTACTGTATGCCTACTCTACACAACAGTATTTAGAAGGACTAAACTACTGTAGTAAATGTAACTGTACATAAGGAAGCAGTATTGCAATTACTGTTCTGCAAACTTACATTCGCCATAGATGAGTAGCACTTCTACCTTCTCTTCGTTGGTGTACATTCTACTCACACAACTCTTCAACTGACGATGGTTGACGGAATGAAGGGTTTGCATTCTACTTATGTTTACATTTGTCCTCTGTCAACGTCTGGACGTGGATGTGTTCAAATACCCCGAGTACCTGCAGTAAGCGCTGGGAGCGTCAACGTCATTGTTGTGGTATGTAATTAATAACGTTGTGTTTCAGTGAATGATACACAGTGTACATTTTTGAATAGGTCTTTAGGAGAGGAAATGAATTACCGAATAAAAAACACAGGGTGTCATTTATAAAAGTCATACTGCTATTCATATCTTTGTAGATAACAAAGCTATAACGAAGGAAATCATGCTGATTGATGTCCCCCTGACGGCTAAAGAACATTTAATTGAAACATTTTGTAATTTGCATCTGGACAAACAGTTATTTAGGTTGGTCAAGATAAATGGCGAACCCTGTATATCGGCACAACGTATTGAATGGAAAATGTAACTGGAATTCTATCGCTGCTTCGTGCCTTGTTCACTTTCAGCAGTCTTCGTTGTATTTTATTATCGAGGCTGCAAATATAGATATCTTCCGCTTGTCAGTCTGTGCAACAGTCAAACACGGGTGCAGTAGTATCGACACGCGTAAAGACAACTAGAAACGGAATTTAATGTCTCTGCTTATAGTCTGCTGCCTTCAGTTTCAACACCATACATTTCCACGGAAGATTAAGTGGGAGGTTCATTGACTTTACGCACGACCTGAATTACCTTGGATTTTCTGATAGATCTTTCGACAGAACCTGACTGTAAAAACTGTTTTAGCCTTCGCACAAGGCCCTTCTCACTGATGCTCCAGTTGCTAAATAAGTTTTTTGTATCAGTTTTTTAGGAGGCTCTTCTGTAGTGAGAATCCGATAGTCTCTGTTTTCTCAAAATTCCTAGAGTAGTACCATAAAACCAAGATGCGCCTCTTTGTCTTTGTTCACAACCTCTTAAAGGTAACTGTAACTTTCCGTGTTTTTGTGTTAATCAACCAGAAAGCAAAACAAACTGATTTCGATCCATCGTCCAACATAAAAAATTGACCACGTATATCTGATTTTGGTGTCAGTCTAACAAATATACCGGGTGATCAAAAAGTCAGTATAAATTTGAAAACTTAATAAACCACGGAATAATGTAGATAGAGAGGTAAAATTGACACACATGCTTGGAATGACATGGGATTTTATTAGAACCAAAAAAGAACACCCCATATTGCTAGACGCGTTAAAGGTCTCTTGCGCGCGTCGTTTGGTGATGATCGTGTGCTCAGTCGCCACTTTCGTCATGCTTGGCCTCCCAGGTCCCCAGACCTCAGTCCTTGCGATTGTTGGCTTTGGGGTTACCTGAAGGCGCAAGTGTATCGTGATCGACCGACATCTCTAGGGATGCTGAAAGACAACATCCGACGCCAGTGCCTCACCATAACTCCGGACATGCTTTACAGTGCTGTTCACAACATTATTCCTCGACCACAACTATTGTTGAGGAATGATGGTGGACATGTTGAGCATTTCCTGTAAAGTACATCATCTTTGCTGTGTCTTACTTTGTTATGCTAATTATTGCTATTCTGATCAGATGAAGCGCCATCTGTCGGACAGTTTTTGAACTTTTGTCTTTTTCGGTTCTAATAAAACCCCATGTCATTCCAAGCATGTGTGTCAATTTATACCTCTCTATGTCCATTATTCCGTGATTAATTCAGTTTTCAAATTTATACTGACTTTTTGTTCACCCAGTATGTATCTGGAGCGTTGTTACAGCTTTAACCATGTTTGATTTGCGTTTCCCGGATTTGAATTCAGGCCCTGTTAGACTGTTACAGAAAATAAATTTATGTTACTGATAATGCAAACAGAGTTGACCATTAACTGAAAAACATAGCTGTCAACGTGACAAAATCGGCCGTTTGCGTGACAAAGTTGCAGGTTCGATGTTGTAATGTAACAGACACATTAGTTCTCTTAAGTTTCTGCTTTAACATTTTTGTATTTCCATATTTTCGTATTTACGTACAGAAGAAGTGGAGCCTACACCCGTCCATCACATTCAGGCAGCAGAACGTGATATCGACAACAGTGAATCGCAAAACAAGGGAAAGGATATGGAAATGCTGTAGGTCAACACGGAACTGGCAAATGAGGGCGTGGCTGCTGCCGGGCAAGAGAAGTAATGCTCGAATATGACAACGGTGCGTCGAAGAGCACACCAGTCGAGAGGCAGCGCTGTATACGACGAGGGAAGCCGTGTCTGTTGTCGAAAACGAGAGAAAAAATAATTACGCGGTGAAAACAGCGCGAGCCGGCGAACGGAGTAGCGGCAGCGGCAACAGCAGCGCCGGGAGAGCAAACATTTTTAACGAGAAGGCTCGGTCGTAGGGGTGCGGGGGTTGGCAGGGGGTGGCAGGGGGTGAGTGCGCTGTGGAGACGGCAGGCAGACGCCCGGCAGACGCGTGGCAGACGGCCGCCGCGGTGGGTGGGGGTTGGAGGGGGGGGGGAGGATGCGGGATGGGGGCTCTGGCTGTACGGCTGTGTGGTGGTGGGAGATAGGGGGGAGAAGGGACGAGGCGCAGCTCTCATTACGCGTTCCCTCACCCCGGGGGCCGCGCCAAACCAACGAGGGGACTGTTGCTGCGCAGGTATAGCCGCATGCCTCTATCGCACACGTTCATATTTATGGACGTCCTGTCTGGGACTGCTATTAATATACATTTCATTCTGCATCTAGTCTCAACACGACTGTCATCGTAAGAGACCTGGACGTTTTAAATCAATAGAGAACTCAATTTAATCTGAAAATAAAGGGTATTGTAACACTAAAATTATACTCGTCTCAGCTCTTTTCGTATTCCTTGTCTTGTATTGAAAACAACAACAAAATTAAACACTCTTCCCATAGTTTGGACCAGTTATACATTGAAGAGCCAAAAAAACTGGTACACCTGCCGAATATCGTGTAGGATCTCCGCGAGCATGCAGAAGAGCCGCAACACGAAGTGGCATGGACTCGATTACAGTCTGAAGTAGTGCTGGAGGGAACTGACACCATGAATCCTGTAGGAGTGTCCATAAATCCGTAAGAGTAGGAGGGGGTGGAGATCTTTCTGTATAGTACGTTGCAAGGCATCCAGATATGTTCAGTAATGACATGTGGAATAATCGGGTCTACTGTCGGATGTTTCTGTCGCTCTGGCACAATATTTCGGGCGCGGATGTCCGAGGGAGCACCAAGGAAGAGACAACACCTTACAAGCAGCGCCAGGCGGGCGCGGACCGCGAACAGAGCTCCCGACGCGAGACGGGCCCCAGACAGCTGCCACAACTGCAGATGGTGGTCGAGGCGGGCGCGGACGTCCGTGGGAGCACCAGGGAGTGGCCAAAACCTCAGGAATAGCACCTGGCGGGCGCGGACCGCGAACGGAACGCCCGACACAGGACAGGCCTCAGAGAGCTGCCACGGCGCCCAAGTCGGGCGCGGACGTCCGAGGGGGCACCGAGGAAGAGACAACACATTACAAGCAGCGCCAGGCGGGCGCGGACGGCAAAGAGAGCACCCAGCGCCCTCTGGGTATAAATACTGGACAAGATCCTTCACGTCGTCGACGCACCGCCGGCGCGTGATAAGGCACCTTCCGTCGGAAGGATGAAGACGACCAAGGCACTCCTCAGGGGGTTGCCTTGGTGCTGCGACGAGGCAGCGGTCCGGGAAGGGCTGCTGCGAGCCGGGTTTGGTTGCGCAACCGCAAGGTTGCACAACCGGACCAACAGGAAGAGGGCGCCGCTCTATGCCGTGACCGTGCAAACGGTCGACGGCGGGGGCGACATCTTCGACTTGCGGAAGTTGCTGGGCTTCCCGGTGACGACAGAGGCTCTCCCAACCGCCATGGACCCTCTGCCCCAGTGCTTCAGGTGCCAGGGCGAGGGCCATGTAGCGAAGTATTGCCGCAACGCGGCGCGGTGCGTCAAGTGCTCAGGCGAGCACGACAGCCGCGCCTGCGACCGCGGCAGCAACGCTCTGCCGACTTGTGTCCGGTGTGGCGGCCCGCACGTCGCCAGCTGGCGCGGTTGTGCGGCTTTCTCAAGCCGCACCCAAACCGGTGGCGGCGAAGCGGCCGCGGCCGCACCGACGCAGCAGCAGAAGAGAAGGCGACGTCGGAAACGGCGTAGGGTGCAGAGCAGCCCGGCGCAGCTGAGGGACGGCGCAGTAGTAGATCCACCTGCCAGGGGCAGGGACGACCGCTCGGAAACGGGCAGCCAGGACGCAGCTCGCCCTCCCGCGAAGAAGTGTGACCTCGAACTCGGCGCCGCCGTGAAAGAGGCCACAGCGGCCCTCAAAGCCGTCATGGCGGCGGAGAGGGCTGCCTTCGCAGCCGCCGTGGCTGCAGAGAAGGATGAGGCCTTGAGGCAACTGCGAGCAGTCTTCGCCCAAGGCCTCAGCGCAGTCGTACCTGCGAACACTCCTGCGACCTCGCAGAAGGACGTTCGCGCGCCTATCCCAGCGGTTGCCCCAGCAGCACCGCAGGTGAGAGGCGCAAAGAAGACAACCGCCGCTCCAGCTGAACCGGTGGCAACGCCGACTGCTGCGGGAGCGGGCTCCGCAAGGGATAGAGAAGCCAAAAGGGCAGCCTTTATCGCACAAGCGCGAGCGAATGGTAATACTTCCTCCTCCGACGCTGAACTGGCGCAGCTCTCCGAACAAGCGGAGCTCATGGAAGCTACATTACGGAAAGGCTGCGGCGTGCAGTAGAGGAGGACGCTGAACGGTAGCCGATCGCCGCCGTTCTGCACCAGCCCGATGAAGCTGCACCAAGTCACTGACGACAGGGCGCAGCAGAGGGCCTAACAGCAGCGCATGCGTTGCCGCGCCGAACTTCTATGTTACAGGGAGGAAGCCACTGCGGCCGGCCCAGGAGACTACAAGCGAGCCCAGCCGCAGCAACCGGACTGACCCAGCTAACGACCACGCAGTACATAGGTAACGTTGCACGATACCTCACGCTAACCATCCCTCACCTTGCATGCTCTGTCGCAGCTAGCAAGCCGCTACTGCCCTTACTACCCGTCCTACTGTCGCAGAGGTTTTTTTCCCTTGGCGCTGGCCTTGGCACTTTTTTTTTCCTCTGCTCTTACAACCGCTACCCTTCGATCGTTTTCGACCACTT
Source organism: Schistocerca cancellata (assembly GCF_023864275.1). NCBI lineage: Eukaryota > Metazoa > Arthropoda > Insecta > Orthoptera > Acrididae > Schistocerca > Schistocerca cancellata. The sequence continues at coordinate 802,976,770 of NC_064627.1, read as the reverse complement.
CTTTCTCCTGATGGACCATGTTAATGAGTAGCCTTACCCAGACGCATGGATAACATCACAGCCTGCATCCTGTGACGCCTGATTCAAATACTAACATGCTTACGGAGGTGACAGTAGAACTTTTGGTTTGGTCACCACGTTGGTGCGGGCGTGGAGGGGCCCCATCCTTTATTATTATTTTTTTCCAATACGGCAGTCTCAGGTAGCACCTGAAGAAGGCAACGAGTTATGTGGCCGAAATATTGTTCCAGAGCGACACAAACATCCGGCAGTAGACCCGATTATTCCACATGTCAAGATCTCGCCGGGAAAGGCTGAAGAGTTACATGTTCAATAATGTTCATGTCTGGGGAGTTTGGTGGTCAACGGAAGTGTTTAAACTCTGCTGCTCTCATCTATTACTTTCTCCTCTTTGGGGAAGTGTGAGGGGGAGTTTGTAGCCTTTCGGCTTTTACTCCCCTGTGTACTTGTGTGTGTGATTATTTCTGTACTTTTTTGGTGTTTGTGAGATGTGATGATTGTTCTGTGTGTGTCTGGAACTTGCCTGAGGTTTGGCGAGATAGTTATGGTAATTTGGGTAGGAGCGGGATTTGGGAATGGATATTGGGATTTTCTCTTCAACTTAGTCGTTGAAGATCGTCATGGGGCGATTGTGTTTATCGCGGGTCATGTCATACCGACCTAGGGAGTGGATGAGGGCGTTTCGCGACCTGGAAGAACCTTCATAGAAGGCCCTTGCCAGGTCTTGAAAACGCTCTCTCAGGAGTGGGATTTCAGCAGCGGAATGCAAATCGTCAATGGGGAATCCAAGAGGTAAACGCAGTGCCCTCCTGAGGGCGCGGTTTTGCAGCCTCTGGAGTTTGTCCAGGTGCTGCTTCACCGCGTTTCCCCAGACAGGACACGCGTATTCCATGACTGGCCGGATCAGGGCCTGGTATACGTTCACTCCTACTGAGTAGGGAAGGGAGCTGGATGAGTTGAGGATTGGGTAAAGGATGGACATTCTGGCGCAGACCTTCCTATGGACCTCGTCTATGTGGGGTTTCCACGTAAGACGAGAGTCCAAGGTTACGCCAAGATATTTGGCGGTTCTGCGCCAGGGGAGTTGGGTTCCGTTTAGGTGAAGGAGGAGGGGGGGGGGGGGGCGTTGAGGAGGTTCGCGCCTTCCGAGCCTACGGGTAATCAGCATTGCCTGCGTCTTTTCGGAGTTGATGGTGATTCGCCAGCGACGGGCCCAAGTTTCTGTGTCATCTAAAACCCTTTGTAGCCTACGGATGACCAGGTCCTTGTTCGCGTTTCTTGTGTAGAAGGCTGTATCGTCAGCGTACTGAGCGGTGTGCACCAGGGGGGCCGTTGGTGTGTCCGCAGTGTACAGACTGTACAAAACGGGCCCCAGGACCGATCCCTGCGGCACCCCAGCACGAATACGCCTCTTGGTGGAGGGTGGCTGTTTCTACTTTGACAGAGAAAGTTCTGTTCGAGAGATAGCTTTTGATCTGCTTAACTATGCTCCTGGGGAACCCTTGTGTGTACAATTTGTAGAGTAGCCCTCTATGCCATACTGAGTCAAAGGCTTTGGCTACGTCTAGTAGCACTATCCCGCAGTAGCCTCTGTGGTTGAAGCCCTCTGTGGCTGCTTCAACCACTCTCATGATCTGTTGTGGGGCAGAGTGGTTCCGCCGGAATCCGAATTGGAAATCCGGCAGAAGTTGCTCTCTGGTAATATGTTCCTGTATGGGTCTTAGCAGGAGGCGCTCATAGATCTTGCTGAGAGTTGGCAAGAGGCTAATCGGCCTGTAGTGCTGCGGGAATAGAGGGTCTTTTCCTGGTTTGTGTATCGCGACCACTTCCGCGTGTTTCCAGCCAGCTGGGAGCTCGCGGGTACGAGTAATCTCGTTGAAGACGTTCGCTAGGTGTTCGATCGCCGTGGGTGGGAGGTTTTTGACCAACTGGTTGGTGACACTGTCATGTCCTGGCGCCTTTTTGGAGGGGAGAGACCTAATTACTTTTGCCACGTCTTCAGGGGCAAAAACTGTGGGTTCGTCCTCTGGGTCCTCCTCAGCATTGAGGAAGACAGCCAGCTGACGACGGACCACTCTTTCATGCTCGTCATCCTGGGGTTCTGCTGCTTGGAACTGCTTCTCGAAAGTGTCGGCGAGGGCGTTGGCCTTTTCAGCATGGCTGTAGGCCATACCCCGCTCGCCGTGCAGTGGCGGCATCCTGGGGCGTCTTTTTGTGAATTGTTTGGTTGCTTGCCAAAGTGTGTGATCGTCTACTTTGAGGGCTGTGAGGCGGTTTTGCCATTGCTGGTTTCTGTGCTCATTGAGCGCTACCTTCAACTCTCTCTGTAGACGATTGAGCAGCCTCCTTGTGGCCTGGTTTCTGGTTATCTACCACTCTTTTGCCACTCTGTTCTTATGTCGAATTTGGGCTAGCAAGTGTTCCGGGAGCTGTATTTGCGGCGGCGGGCCATCCCTTTGTGGAGGGGTGGCCTCTTCTGCTGCCTGCAGGATGGTCCCTGTTAGGTCTTGTAGCGCTTGTTCTACTGTTTCGGCAGTAGGTGGCGGAGCGCGAGCGATATCAGAGGCGACAGTTTCTCGGTATCGCTCCCAGTTTGTACGTTTGTAAGACGTCTGGTACCGTGGGAGTGCTACCCATTCTCCCACGTCGACCTCTAGAATCACTGGGTTGTGGTCGGAGGACATTCTGTTGATTGTCCTTGCGGTCACAAACCCTGTAATCCTCCTAGTGAGAGCTATGTCTAACACGTCGGACCTACCTCCATTTTTTGGAAAATGTGTGGGCTCGACTGGACCCCATGTTTCGAAATGGTGGTTGCGCGCTAGTTGTTGCAATCTGGCGCCTGCTCTGGAGGTTACTCTAGAATTCCAATCAGGATGTTTGGCATTGAAGGCACCCCCTATTATGAGTTTGCCTTCAATTTGCCCTAGAGTAGCTATGTCTTCCTCATCTATCTGGTCTTGTGGGGGTCGGTAGATTGCAACGATTGTTAGGGGTCCAGTGGCAGTGGCTACTTCCACCGCCACTGCTTCGATTTTATTGGTAGCTGGTAAGAATACCTGGTGGTGGGGGATCCCTCTTTTTATGTATATGGCCATTCCTCCGCCTTGGCTTGGCCTGTCTTTGCGGTAGCTAACGTAGTTGGGAACTGTCGCTTTTATTCCCGGTTTTAGGTGGGTTTCCCCCATCATGCATATGTCGATGGAGAACTCCTTCATGAGTTCTCTGATCTCGACCTCTTGATTAACAATGCCGTCTGCGTTAAAGACGCACATTGTCAGGCCTTGGATGTTTGGTCGTCTATCCATGATGGGGTTTTGTGACTACTGAGGAAGTCGCAGAGGGGAGCGAGTGCTGGACTGTTGCCTGTAGGGCAGCGAGGATCTGTGTGTTCTGCTTCTGGGCTTCCCTGAATTCCTTCATCACTTCCATGACGAGGTTCATGGTCTGCACCATAACGCCTAACAACTGATCCGTGGGTGGGGACTGTGTGTGGTGTTCCCTAGAGCTTCCTCTGTCTTGGTGGACCTGGTCGTTGTTGTTGTGTGTTTCCCGGTGTTGTTCCCGTGACTGTGATTGGTGTTGTGGTGACAGGTCCACGCGTTCATGGCTTCTCGGGGGAGAAACCACTTCTGCATAGGTTGCCCTGGGTGTGTCCGGTCTTGGTTTTACCCAGGCCTCGTCTGTGTGTGTTGTTGTATTTTGTTTTCTTGTGTGACTGGTTGGGTTTGTCGTGTTTTGTTTACGTGTGTGGGGGGCGGCCTTTGCGCCCTTTGCCTGCTGTGAGTGTCTTTTGTGGACCTCACAACCTTGGTAGCCGGCTGTGTGGTTTTTGCCACACAGAGAGCACCTTATTTGTGGGTCCGAGTGTTTTAGTGTGCATGTCCTAGTGTCGTGGGCCTCGGCGCACTTCCTGCATCTCACTAGCGTGGTGCAGTGCGCAGCGATGTGGTTCAGGCCCTGACACCTGAAGCACTGCACCGTCTTATTTTTACAGCGCAGCGGCTCCGTGGTGACAGGCACAGCCAGGACCATCTTAATCTCCCTCTTGTTTTGAGGTATGTCAGGGAGTGTTACTTGGTACAGCGGCCACTTGCTGTCTATGCTGCCCATTTGCTGGACACCCTTGACGACGTACCCCTGGGCAGTCAAGTCTATTTTGATTGCCTGGGGGGACAGTCGTCTTGGAAGGTCTCTAATAACTATGTTTCTGTTCCGTGTTTTTGTTGTGGGGAATGTGTAGTGAGATATGTTTTTTTGTGTTGAATTGTGTTTTGACTGTGTTGCAGTGCTCGAGTGTGTGTACTGTGACTTTTATTTTGTCTCCACCGGCGGGTTTTGCCTGGAAGCTGCCTCCGCCGATTTCTGTCTTGAGCAACTCGAAGAGCTCCTCATAGTTTTGAGGAAACTCTGCGACAATCGGGGGGAGGTGGTGGGCGACTTGGTTCTGTGTTTGTGTTGTGTTTTCTGTTGTCTCTGGATCGTCAGCAACCGCCTGAAATCTGTTCGGGGTGGGTTCCACTCCCCGGGCTGGCGGAAGCATCGGCTGGCGAAACGTTTTCTTCGCCAGCACGAAACCATCCGTGTCCTGCCCGGTTACACGGTTCCCTTCCAGTGCTGGTGTTTCCTGGTCCCCTCCCAGTGCGACGACAGGTGCTGTCGGGGGCGCAGGCTCCTCAGAGGGAGTGGAAGTGGTTGGGGTAGGGGTGGTGGATTGCTTCTTCCCCTTGGAGTGCTTCTCCTTCCTGTCCTTCTTTACACGCCGCTGCTTGGATGTGGTGGACTTGTGTGTGGGGGGGGGGGGGGGGGGATTTAAGGTATTTGGAGCGGGTGGAGGACTGAGACGAGGGGGTGGGTTTGGGGAGGATTTTGGTCGGCAGACGGATCGTCTGCTTGCCATTTTTCATGGATTCAATGTATTCAGGTAGTGTGCCGGTGGCGCTGGCAAGCAGGAGCGGAGATAGGACAAGGTTAGGAGGGGCGGGATTGCAAGTACTGACGATGTATGAGGTTGTTGGTGTTCTGTGTAGGGTGGCATTATTTGCTGTGTTATTTGCCATGTCCGGAGTGGAGAAGGGGGGCGCTGCCAGGGGGGTGCCAGTTACAGCTTTCGTTGGCACCGTTAGGTTTCCCGGCTGCATTGCTGGCCCTACTGTATTCGTGGACGCGGAGGTCTGGACGGCGGCGGCGGAAACCTTTTCTGTGGTTCCGCGGCCGGCTTCCAGGTGTTGGCCCACAATTTCCCTACTCTTGGGAGGAGCAGAGCCTGGCTCTGCTGCAGCTGGGGCGCTCGAGACGGCCGACGACGCGACCCGCGGCAAATACAAGACGCGCTTTTTGTCAACAGCTGTTGACCGCTTTGACCCCAAAGCACCACTGGAGCTCGACATCCCGCAGAACGAGAAGAAACACGACAACTCTGCTGCCGGGCGTCGCAAAGTAATGAATCCTGCCCGCCGTTGCTTGCTGTAGACCTGTGAGCGAGTTACCGCCAATGGTTTAATAAAAGCAGAGCCGAATAATCTCCTGTTTTGTCTCCCGTGCAAGCGGGGGCCTATGACTGACAGTAAGCGAGTGAGAGGAGCGGTGCTCAACCCTCGACTGCTACTCAGCGAGTGTTTAAACTCAGAAGACTGTTCCTGAAGCCATTCTGTAGCAATTCTGGACGTGTGGGGTGTCGCACTGTCCTGCTGGATTTGTCGAAGTCCGTCAGCATGCACAATGGACATGAATGGATGCAGATGATCAGACAGGATGCTTACGTATGTGTCACTTGTCAGAGTCGTATCTAGACATATCAGGCGTCCCATATCACTCCAACTCTACGACTCCTCACACCATTACACAGCCTCCACCAGCTGGAATAATCCGCTGCTGACATGCAGGGTCGATGGGTTCATGAGGTTGTCTCCATACCCGTATACGTCCATCCGCTCGCTACAATTTTAAAAGAGGCTCGTCCGACCAGGCGACATGTTTACAATCATCAACAGTCCAATATCGGTGTTGACAGGCCCAAACGAGGCATAAAGCTTTGCGTCGAGCAGTCATCAAGTGTACACGAGTGGGCCTTCGGCTCCGAAAGCCCATATCGATGATGTTTCGTTGAATGGTTCGCACGCTGACACTTGTTTACGGTCCAGCGTTGAAGTCTACACCAAACTGCGGAAGGGGTTGCACTACTGTCACGTTAAACGATTCTCTTCAATCGTCATTGACCCCGTTCCTGCAGGATCTTTCTCCGACCGCAGCGATGTCGGAAATTTGATGTTTTACCGGATTCCTGATATTCACGGTACACTCGTGAAATGGTCGTACGGGAAAATGCCCACTTCATCGCTGCCTCGGAGATGTTGTGTCCCATCGCTCGTGCACCGACTGTAACACTACGTTCAGACTCACTTAAATCTTTAAAACTGCTATTGTAGCAGCAGTAACGGATGTAACAGCTGCGCCAGCATTTGTTGAATAGGCATTGCGAACCGCAGCGCCGTATTCTGTCTCTTTACATATCTCTGTATTTGAATACGTGTGTCTATATCAGTTTCTTTGGCGCTTCAGTGTATAACACAGTTTAAATGAAGGTTCCGAAATTTGACTGTATAAACTGTTCATTCTATTGTATAATCATGATTTCACCCTTTGACCATTTTCAAATAGCGCTCTGAAAATATATATTTATACAGAATGTTCGATAATGATAGGAGCTGAAGAATGAATCAAAATCTGTTTCACTGCTCTGACTTGAACTGGTTCTCCTGCTTCCTACACAGATGTACTAATTATTACATCACAATAGCAGTAGGGCTTACGTACCTCCACAGACTCCCTCCGTCGAATCTCCTTCCTAACACAAACTTCAATTCATACCTTCAGGATTTCCCCATTACGTACAAATCAGGGGTGCTACTTCAGTACCGCGGAGCATAGGCAATACGAACGATTTAAGAAGGGGAAGCAAGGGCTGAAAGCATGAACTGAAGTTTGGGCTAGCAAGGGCGGTGGACTACAGTAATCCGTGCTGTTGTGTTACTCATGCAGTTACGTTGCTGTGATGGTTAGTACACAAGCACAAATTTTAATTCATTTCTCCAGCTTTCATCATTATCGAAGTTGAGACTCATATGTCTCAAACAAAATGTAATTCCAACAGATAAATTACACACAGCCGGCCGCTGTGCCCGAGCAGTTCTAGGTGCTTCAGTTTGGAGCCGCGCGACCGCTACGGTCGCAGGTTCGAATCCTGCATCGGGAATGGATGTATGTGATGTCCTTAGGTTAGTTAGGTTTAAGTAGTTCTAAGTTCTAGGGGACTGATGATCTTAGATATTGAGTCCCATAGCGCTCAGAGCCATTTGAACCATTTGAAACTACACAGAATGGATGAATAGTACAATGGACCAGAAGGTAGGAAACATTACACCAGTAATGGCAAACATTCGTAGGCTCTTTCATAATACGACTGTGTATGATGCATAGACTCTTTTCAAAATACAATTTCACAGATGGTCGCGTTATATCACCTTCACGACTGAACAACGATGCACTAATGCAGGATTATATTTCGTATTCAATAAGGTATATGATGGATAACAGTGTTTTCGTTGCATGGTTACATTGCTTGGTATGAGGGGATTTGTTTACATTTCATATTCACAACTTGAACGACCTTACAAAGACAAAAATGGCTCTGAGTACTATGGGACTTCACTTCTGAGGTCATCAGGCCCCTAGAACTTAGAACTACTTAAACCTAACTAACCTAAGGACATCACACACATCCATGCCCGAGGCAGGATTCGAACCTGCGACCGTAGCGGTCTCCCGGTTCCAGACTGTAGCGCCTAGAACCTCTCGGCCACTCCGGCCGGCCAATAATCACACCCATAGTCTCTGCCTAATGACTCAATGACAAGAAATCTGACATCTAACAAGACCTAAGAAATTTCATTACCATGCAAAAGTGCAAGAGCATGAAAGAAAGTTTCCAAGTAAATTCCTAGAGTTGCGTTAGACCGTCTACTCAGAACGTGCGCTGTGACAACAACACTAAAAAGAATAGGCAAGGCTCATAATTCACTTATTGCAAACGAAACCAGAGCAGTAATTACAACAACACTAGAGCTACGGCAGCAAAATAAGCAAAGGGTTTGCTTACAGAACCTGACAAAAGGTTGTAAGAGGTCCATGACTAAAGAATTTGTTGCTAGCGCACTCGAGCAGATGTAATTTCGATGGTCTGGTGTATCGTGTTGGCTGGGCCGGTCGTGATGGAGCGATGGCGGAGCCTGAGCGTTGTAGTACAAGGTAAAAGCAGCCTCGCGCGTATGTAGTATTGTTATATCATGTCCCATGTAAATGTTTTTAAAAAAAATCTCTTAATAACAATCTTTCTCATAAAAAGTACCTTTTGACAATCATTCATTTCAATTTAAAGAATTTACTAATCTCCAATCCTTGGTCATCCCGATTATTGAAAAGAAAAATCAGTTGTTTCCTTTTATATAAGACAAATTTATCGGCCAGCATTGCACTGAGCTGCGCCAGAAAAATTTCTTATAGGAGCAGTATATACACGTTATCCGGCGACCTAATTGAGGTAAGATTTTTTCAATGTATTAAGAATGAATTTTCAGGGCCATGACGCAGCACTGCTGACGTCCAAATTTATCAGTTTAAATTCACGGTCAGTTATTGAAAGGTTATAAGTGAGTCACACTTTTATTATTCCTAGGTTACGGAATAATAAACTGTTGGAAAGTTACGCTGAATGTGAATTATATAAGTAATTATATTTTACTGTTGGTAGGTTTCGGAACTTTTCTGTTGGGAGGTTACACTAAATGTGAATATTATTCATATTATTTTTCTGTTGGGAGTTTACAAGGTGTAATAACATAACCCGAAACAACCCGTGGTCTAGGAGTAGCGTCTTTGATTAGTAATCAAAACGTCCTCGGTTCCGGTTTCGAATCCCGACACAACTTCAGTTCTCATTAATAATCAGCGATGGTGACCGAAGACTCTCGTTCTGCCAACGGCCTTGTCAAAGAGGGCGGAGGGGTGAACAGAGGTTCAGAACACTCTCTTGTCCTAGAGGTGGAAAATTGCCCCTAAAGGCGGAAGAATGAGCAGTTATCAACGGCATGAGGGTGCAGAATGCAATGGAAACCACCGCATTAAAGACATGTACCGTGTATCCACAGGATATGTGGCGTGTAATTGAAAGGTTTCATGATGATCTCTCCATTGGCAAAAGATTCCGCAATAGTCTCCCTTTCGGAGCTACGGGAGGGGACTGCCAAGGGTGTGACCATGAAAAAAAGATTGAATAATCAACGAAAGGATAACGTTATACGAATCGGGGAGTGGAATGTCAAAAGCTTGAACGTGGTAGAAAAACCAGAAAATCTGAAAAGGGAAATGTAAAGGCTCAGCCTAGATATAGTAGGGCTCAGTGACGTGATATCGAAAGAAGACAAGGATTCCTGGTCAGACGTGTATGGGCTAATATCAACAGCAGCAGAAAATGATATAACGGGAGTAGGATTCATTGTGAATAAGAAGGTAGGGAAAAGAGTGTTTTACTATGAACACTTCAGTGATAGGATTGTTCTTATCAGAATCGACAGCAAACCAACACCGACAACGATAGTTCAGATATACATGCCAAAGTCGCAAGCTGAAGATGAAGAGACAGATAGAGTATATCAGGATATTGAGAAGGTAATACAGTACATAAAGGGAGATGAAAATCTAATAGTCATGGGAGACTGGAATGCAGTTGTAGGGGAAGGAGTAGAAGAAAAGGTTGCAGGAGAATATGTGATTGGAACAAGGAATGAGAGAGGAGAAAGACTAACTGAGTTCTCTAACGAGTTTCATCTAGTAATAGAGAATACACTGTTCAAGAATCACAAGAGGAGGAGGTATACTTCGAAAAGGCCGGGTGATACTGGAGGATTTCAGTTAGATTCCGAAATTAGATACTCTATTGTAAGGCGTACTCAGGAGCAGATATAGACTCAGATCACAATATAGCAGTGTTGAAGAGTAGCCTGAACATTAAGACATCAGTCAGGAAGAATCAATACGCAAAGAAATGGGATACAAATGTACTAAGAAATTACGAGATACGCTTGAAATTCTCTAAGGCTATAGATACAGCAATAAGGAATAGCTCAGAAGGCAGTACAGTTGAAGAGGAATGGACATCTCTAAAAAGAACCATCACAGAAGTTGGAAAGAAAAACATAGGTACAAAGCAGGTAACTGCGAAGAAACCATGGGTAACAGAAGATGTACTTCATTTGATGGATGAAAGGAGAAAGCACAAAAATGTTCCAGAAAACTCAGGAACATAGATGTGCAAGTCGCTGTGGAGTGAAATAAACAGGAAATGCAGGGAAGAGAAATCGAAAAAGAAATGGTCGTCGGAAGGACGGACTCAACATTCAGCAAAGTCAAAACAATCTTCGGTGACATTACAAGCAAGGGTGGTAACATTAAGAGTGCAACGTCAATTCCACTATTAACTGCAGAGGAGAGAGCGGATAGGTGGAAAGAATGAAAGCCTCTATGAGTGGGAGGATTTGTATGATGGGATAGAAGAGGAAACAGGAGTCGATTTAGAAGAGATAGATTCAGAATCAGAATGTAAAAGAGCTTTGGAAAACTTAAGATCAAGTAAGGCAGAAGAGATAGACAACATTCCATCAGCATTTCTAAAATCATTTGGGGAAATGGCAACAAAACGACTATTCACGTTGGTGGGTAGAATGTATGAGTCTGGCGACATAGCATCTGACAAAATTCCGAAGACTGCAAGAGCTGTGGAGAGCGAGAACTATCGCACATGAAGCTTACTGCTTGCTGACAAGAATAATATACAGAAGAATGGAAAATAAAACTGAGGATATGCTCGATGACAATCAGTTTGGCTTTAGGAAAGGTAAAGGCACTAAAGAGGCAATTCTGACGTTGCGGTTGATAATGGAAGCAAGACTAAAGAAAAATCAAGACACGTACATATAATTTGCCGACCTGGAGAAAGTCTTCGACAATGTAAAATGGTGCAAGATGTTCGTAATTCTGAGAAAAATAGGGGTAAGTTATAGGGAGAAACGGGTGATATACATTATGTACAAGAGCCAAGAGAAAATAATAAGAGTGGACGACCAAAAATGAAGTGCTCGCATTGAAAAGGGTGTAAGAAAGCGTTGTAGTCTTTCGGCCCTACTGTTCAATCTGTACATCGAGGAATCAATGATGGAAATAAAACGAAAGGTTCTAAGAGGAATTAAAAGTCCTGGTGAAACGATATCAGTGGTACGATTTGCTGATGCCATTGCTATCCGGAGTGAAAGTGAAGAAGAATTACATGATCTGCTGAACGGAATGAACAGTCTGATGAGCACAGAGAATGGATCTAGAGTAAATCGAAGAAGGACGATAGTAATGAGAAGTAGCAGAAATGAGAACAGCAAGAAACTTAAAACCAGGATTGATGGCCACGAAGTAGATGAAGTTAAAGAATTCAGCTGCCTAGGCAATAAAATAATCAATGATGGGCGGAGCAAGGAGGACATCAAAAGCAGACTATAAATGGCAAAAATGGCATTCCTAGTCAAGAGAAGTCTACTAATATCAAATATGAGCCTTAATTTGAGGAATAAATTTCTGAGTATGTACGTCTGGTGTACAGCATTGTATGGTAGTGAAATATGGTGGGAAAACCGGAACAGAAGAGAGTCGAACCATTTGAGATGTGGTGCTATAGACGAAAGTTGAAAATTAGGTGGACTGATAAGGCAAGGAATGAGGAAGTTCTGTGCAGAATCTGAGAGGAAAAGAATATGTGGAAAACATAAGGAGAAGGGAGAGGATGATAGGCCATCTGTTAAGTTATGAGGGAATGACTTCCATAATACTAGAGGGAACTGTAGAGGGCAAAAACGGTAGAGGAAGACAGAGATTGAAATTCATCCAGCAAATAATTGGGGACGTAAGTTGCAAATGCTACTCTGAGATGAAGACGTTGGCATAAGAGAGGAATTCGTGGCGGGACCCATCAAAATCAGTCACTAGACTGATGACACCCCCCCCCCCTAAAAAAAGAAAAACACATAGCCCGGTGGTTCGTTGAGTACGACTGCATAATTAGAGAAAATGATTACAACATGATAATTTAAAATTTTGGGTAATCTAGTACAGTACGCTTAACGGACAAGCAAAAATATGCAGTTAGACTTGCACAGACTTAGAATCTATGTAACGCCAAAAATAACATTGTCTGCTCACTCCTACAAGCAAGATGTTGATTGTATAAGGGAGAGAGTTAATAACTTGCACCAGAAATGAGGAAAACACTGTATGACAACACTACTCACACAGCTCAAGGTGCTGCCCCGATTCATGCTTTCCAGGAACCTCCAGGTACAGACTGCTCTGCAGCAAACAGCTGCAGGTGTGGTACTTCCATTATGTGGATGGTACACTCTTCTTATTGGCTGCCGACTAGACTACAGCTCACCCAGCGTTCGGTGCAGTCCGTTCCGTTCGTCTGCCCGGTAGCTCTCCAGGGTTCCATCTCATGTTTCTCGCTCGCCGGCACCACCAGTTCTGCCCGATGTGTCCAGACGGTCTCGCACGCCGACTCACGCCAGCTCTGGTGTCAGAGTGCCCTAGCCGACAGCGACCTCATTCAGTCACCCTGCGGCAGCGTCGACTCTGTCCACAAGTATTTTCTGGAATCCACAGGTGAGTGACATCTTGTGACAGCACAGTAGACAACGACCTACTTGACAGGATCAGCAGCTCAAGAAAATTGTTCGCTGACGTGCTATAGTCTACAGAAAAGTATCGTCATTGGATGGTCGTATGGAATTGCAGGAGGAATGATGTAATGAACGCCAGACATTTATTCTTCCCTCACGCAGTACGCAAATGGACTGGGAAAGAAAATCAATAATCGAAAACTGATAATATGCACCATCATGCACTATATAGTGTCTTGTGGAGTAATTACGAAGATGTAGATATCCGATCAAAGGCATGCAGTAGATATCCGATCAAAGACATGTGTTTGTTTACTGTTGCCGGCCGGTGTGACCCAGCGGTTCTAGGCGCTTCAGTCTGGAACCACGCGACCGCTACGGTCGCAAGTTCGAATCCTGCCTCGGGCATGTAAGTCTGTGATGTCCTTAGGTTAGTTAGGTTTAAGTAGTTCTAAGTTCTAGGGGACTGATGACCTCAGATGTTAAGTCCCATAGTGCTCAGAGCCATTTGCTTTGTTTACTGTAACATGCAGCAGGCGACCTTCAGCAAGACAATGTGTAATGAACCAATGTGATCGCAAAATGGTAACCCTACATTTTCACTTTATGGTGCATTTTACCTACGCAATTGATTGTGTTGTTGTTCTGCTGATGTGTGAGTGGTATGGTGGATGCATGTGCAGCTACATGGTAGCAGTTAAGTAATATTTTTATAGTATTAAACAACTTTAATAACATGAATATCAGGTGATAAGGATAAATACTAACACGCAGAGGAAGTCTAAATTTGGATTAGCATTTACTTTTTAAGATAAAACATAAGATCTGTTCCAAATAAATTAAAAAATGTTACAGTAAGTAACACTTTGAAGTGTCGTGCTTTAAACCATTGTGATGAAATGTAACACATACGCATTAATTTTTCTTATTTTGCATTTAAAAAAGTACTGGCAAGTTGACACAATTTTGAAGTGTGGTCAAACTTTGGGCTGGTCTTAAAAATATTGAAATACAATTGACAAAATGTCAGTAAGATGATGGAAAAACAATTTATTTGAAGAATACAATATTACAAATACTTTATAAAGTAACTGAAAAAGAATGTACATATTTCTATTTTTAAATCACAGTGGTTCATCAAAAAATGTGTTCAATTAATGTAAAACATTCTAATCCATCGACAAAAGATGCAAATAAAAATGTCTTTGTCAGCTCCTGCACATTAGTTGTATGTCCACATGTTACACTTGATGCACGTAAACCCATAGCTCTTCTTGCACGTTAAAAAAAATATATATTCTGCATCTTCAGTGTCTAGCTTGTATTTTACAGCAGGTAAATCTAAAACGCTGAGGTCATCGTCAATGAGTGGGAAGGCCGGTTCATCAATCTATGGCTCATCTCAACTATTTTCTTGCTGTTTTGTCTCCGTTTCTGCTTTTCCCTTTACTTTAACCTTTCTCAGCCTTCAGCTTCGTATGTGAGATTTCATCCTCCTTTCCAAACGTCAGTTTGTTTGTCGCAGCATTTCCTTTGGAAGGAAGAGTAGAAGTTTCTTCTTTAGTAGTTTTAGAACATTTTTGTAACGCTGTTTTGCAAGGATTACCAGTTATCAGCGTGATCCTACGGCTTTATGTCCTTTGTTGCCTTTCATTATTTTTCCACGGGAAAAGAAGCAGCTTCGGAAGGACTAACAGCCGATAAGATAGATCTGTTTGGCTGAGGCTCCTGCGTTAAAGTGGCTGACACGTCTGATGTTCCCGGTGTAAGACCACCAGCAGTGGACGAGGGGTCTTGAAAAGGCTGATCTTGGTCGTTTTGCTGCCGTATTGACAGCGAGTTTTTATAAATTCTTGTTCCTTCATTCGTGGACTAAAAGTAGGCAGCTTTATTAAAGATATTTTTGTTAAGAGGGTATACCCCCGTGACTCTGAAAAAATTGCCTGCAATTTCGTGTGTTTATACTTTCAGACATACATTTTCAAACAATTTCATCATTTCTAAGATGGTTAGTGGTCTATTTGAATAACGAAACTACTTCCTTACCTTTTCACTGTAGTAAACTTTTAAAGGTCTCATGAAAATCTTGTCTAGGAGCTAAAGTTGTGTGTGTGCAATGTGGGGGAAGTGCTACAATAATTACGTGACTACTTCTTAAACTAGCAATGAGATCGACTTTACTCACATTCTGGGTGAGAAAACTGGAGATTCCTTTTAGGACTTCACATTTTATACGAAGTGGTTGGACCACGCACACAAGATGTTGGTCTCTTCCCAGACTGACGGATGAACAACACCAACTGTCCCTGGAGGAGCCCCTCTCATTAGTTGAATGTTCATATTCTTACGAGAAAATATGGCCAAAGAAGGGACGTAACCACCAGAAGCACTCGTACAGGCCATCATTATAATTGTTGTAACTCGCTGAGCAGAGATAAGGGCAGCAATTTGTCACTTACCCTTCTGTCCAATAACATAAGGAACTTTACCTTGTGCAGTTTTTAATCCCATCTCATCTACATTGTAATACTTTTAAGCTAGAAAGTTTTGTTCGTAAACCTTCTCAATAGATTAAAGAAAATTCAACATTTTCTTTGCTCGGACAGTCCACGGGTATACTGCCGGTTCATAGTGTCCAAAGGGCACAATATTTCGGCGATCAGACATGTCGCCATCATCAGGTGCGCTGACGAACTGAGCTCCTGAGAGCGGGCAGCCGTCTCAAACCACCTCCCTCCGCGGGCCGCTCTCTTCACCGTCCGCACCCGCGCGCCGGCGGCCGCGATGACGTGGGCGTCGGAATCTGTCGTAGCGTCGATGTGCTTGCTACGTCCGCCCTGGTCGCCAGTTCGTACTTCTTGCTGAGAGTCTTCTTAATTACATTCGGTGCCAGGTCCCAAGCCCTGCTGAGATTGTAGCCGCAATCTCGGTTGATAAGATTTTCCCTGGTGCGAATTTCGATAGCTTCCCTTATAACGCCGTACCAATATTTAGAGGTCTGAGCCAGGATCTTGGTACGCTCATAATCCATCTCGTGTTTCTTGGACAAACAGTGCTCTGCTACCGCCGACTTATTTGGATATTTCAGCCGAGTGTGCCTTTGATGTTCTCGGCAACGATCTTCGATGGTGCGTACTGTTTGTCCGATATAAGTCTTCCCACACTCACAGGGAATTTGGTATATGCCGGCCTTCCTCAAACCGAGGTCATCTTTCACACTTCCCAGTAATGCTCGTGTTTTATTGGGCGGGCAAAGGACGGTTTTAACTCGGTGTTTCTTTAATATACGACCGATTTTCCCCGATAGTGCGCCATAGTACGGAATAAAGACAGTGGCTATCTCTTCTTCCGTGACTTCATCCCCCTCCACAGGTTGTGCTGTGGTGGTGGGACGGGGAGCGCGTCTTATCTGCCATTCCGAGTACCCGTTTTTTCGGAACACGGTTTTGAGGTGTCCCAATTCCTGGGGCAGATTCTCTGCGTCTGAGATGCTGCGCGCCCTGTGTACTAGTGTTTTTAGTACTCTATTCCTCTGGGAGGAGTGGTGGCAGCTGTCTGCATGCAGGTACAGGTCAGTGGGCGTTTCCTTCCTGTACATACCGTGGCTCAGGGTACCATCAGCTCTTCTCTTGACCATGACGTCCAGGGATGGTAATCTTCCTTCTGCTTCGGTCTCCATAGTGAATTTGATGTTTGGGTGTATGGAGTTTAGGTGTGTAAGGAAATCCAGGAGCTTGTCCCTACCATGGGGCCAGATGACGAACGTGTCATCGACATAACGGAAGAAACAAGTAGGTTTCCAATTGGATGACACCAAGGCTTCCTCTTCGAAGTACTCCATGTACAAATTCTCGACCACCAGTGAGAGTGGGCTGCCCATTGCGGCTCCATCCGTTTGCTCACAGTATTCCCCATTAAACAGAGTATACGTTGAGGTCAAGACATGCCTAAAGAGTTCGGCGGTCTTCTAGTCAAATTTCTGCCCAATAAGATCGACTGACTCTCGTAGAGGCACCCTGGTGAATAGTGAAACCACGTCGAAGCTCACTAGGATATCAGTGTCTTTCAGTCTGAAGTTGTGGAAACGCTTCACGAAATCCACGGAATTACGGATATGGTGAGGGCATTTACCTACATTGGGGCTAAGTAACTCAGCCAGATATTTTGCCAGCAAGTAAGTAGGTGCCCTAATGTTGCTGACAAGGCGTCGGATTGTTGCAGGTGTCACAGCGTTGGTACGTGGTCTGGCGTTGTCATGCTGAAGGAGAGAGGGTTCCATGTATGGACGAACCCCTCGGATTTGAAATTCGATTACAGCACGCTGTGTCTCCAGCACCGACATAGTTATGTTACACACCGCCATGTTACAAGCTACAGTTCGTAGTCCTCTAGCAGCAGAGAACTGCTAATGGCTCTAAGAACTATGGGACTTAACTGCTGAGGTCGTCAGTCCCCTAGAACTTAGAACTAGTTAAACCTAAGGATATCACACATATCCATGCCCGAAACAGGATTTGAACCTGCGACCGTAGCGGTCGCGTGGTTCCAGACCCTAGCACCTAGAACCACTCGGCCACACCGGCCGGCAGAAAACTGCAAATACGAGGACATGAAGAATGAAGGTGTAGAACGTTAATGATGTTTGTTTTATTTGAATAGCTTTAAAATTTCACGCAAAAAATTCGGTGGCATTACTTTTCAGCACGTCCTCGTATTCTTACTTTATTCCAACTTTCTCGTTTTCATTTGACTGTCCCGTTAATTTTATCTTGAGAATGAATATTGTTACTCATCAAAGTTTGTTGTAAAGAGAAAATACGTCTTAAACATTTCTCAAGCTTTCACGATTAATTTTCTAAAGTACCAACCATTTACATAATGGAAAATTTTGAGAGAAGTGAGCTGGCTTTAGAGTTTTGTGAGATCCACAACATTTTTACGTAAATGTAAATGCGATATGTGCCACCTAACTTTCATTAATAAGGCATGACCGCCCAAGTGTAGGGTTTTCTGTTTCTTGTTTCAGGAAAATAAACAGATTTTAACGATATTTAAACTCTTCTGACTGAAAATGATTCAGAGATTATTTAGTACTTCATAAGCGACATGATGTCTTAATATTTATTACAAAGCAAATGCCGTTAAAGGAGTATGTTGTTAATAAGCACAACTGAGGTAACAGAGGAATGTTTCATACCAGTGAACATTTCATGAAGAGTGCTGTTGGCATGCTGAGTGTTCCTTCATTGATATCATTGGCTTAGACTGTAAAGTAAGATCTGTTCAGAGGACTGAGTAAAGGTGTTGGCCGATACGTGATTTAGTGAAGTTAAAATATTTCTAAGAAGATTAATTGAAACTTTTAGACTTACGAGACAACATTCATAGGTTATGAATAGCTATTTGCATCGAGCACTGGAGCGTATAGAAATAATGATACACTTTGAAGCTAATCTGAAACGGAAGCTTGTGAGCGATATTAATAATGTTACTGGCGATGAGTTTTGAGAACAATAGTTGTACATCGAGGCTCCTTGTTATCATTTATCTTCAGGATTTATGTAGCGGTGAGTGCTTTAGCAGCACCTCGAGCCGTGATACATTTGTAAGAGGGTTGGTTCAAATGGCTCTGAGCACTATGGGACTCAACATCTGAGGTCATCAGTCTCCTAGAACTTGGAACTACTTAAACCTAACTAAGGACACACACACACATCCATGCCCGAGGCAGGATTCGAACCTACGACCGTAGCGGTCGCGCGGTTCCAGACAGAAGAGCCTAGAACCGCTCGGCCACACGGCCGGCTTGTAAGAGGGAATTACTTCTTGACTATAAGCCTGACAGCTACGCCTTTTCGTACGTGTCAGAACCACCACGTCTTTGTCAAAAGAGCGTTCCATTCATAGTTCACTTATCACTTATTTCAGTACTTTAATTTCGAGAAGAAATTGGGAAAATTTCTTAGGCTATTATTTGATTAGAAGTCAGCACTGGCAGTATGTTGTGTTTGGCAACTCTGAAAGTGTTAGGCACGTTATACTGATCAACTGTACTGTTGCTTACAGGCAAAGCTTGCTGCTTTTGAATTTCTGTAAAGTGATATCATAGCCCGAACTAGAACAAAGTTGCCTGCCTATGTTTCTTTCCCGTTTCTCATTAATAGTTAATTCACAAACATCAGAGCGGGAAAGATGGTGCACTCCTACCTATTTAGGCACACAATACTAGTCAGTATAGGGCGAAGCCTCATAAATGCACCAGTCCAGAATGTTTTCTGGAAGACTCCACAGACATGTGCTTGATTACGTGGCGCTCGCTGTAGGCTACCTCGCCTTAGTATTAGCATGCGTATCTGGAGCACAAGGAGGCAAGCTCGTCATGCACTAAGCTCCGAATAGTGTCCGTGTGTGGTGTGTGGCAGTTGAGTAACCTCGGATGACGGCGGCTTTGTTCTCTAGTAGTGTAGAGACCACGACTTATCGTCGCCGAGAGCAGTACGAAAGCGAGTGCTACACGTTGCTAGGTGGCATCCTTTAATTCCATTGCCCACGAGTGCACTCCCGGCTGACCTTAATAGAAGTGGCCTCTCGTTTTAGTTAACGCTGATGGAAGCGCGGGGGTGCCAAAATGCGATTACTGCGTCCACGTGGCTCTCAAAAAACGACAAAAAACCACCGCTCGTAATGGTTCAATTTGCGTGTAATGAGAATGCGTTAATGCGGAAACTGCGTCTTCGTAACGGGATATAGCAGCCCAAATGGCACGAAAGGTCGTTTACGAAATATTCTGCCCCGTGGCGGTCACACGATTTGAAGCGAGTCTGAATAATTCGGTTGCACGTTTACGTATTAGTACGAGGGGTGACGCAAACAGCTTTTCAAAATACACTTTTGGATGTACTTTGATACGTGCTAGCAGTTGTGGTCTACGATCACGCACACGCCATCATTTAAAACTAAAAGATTGTTTTATAGTTTTTGGACCCGTGGTCGGTCGTTCTACTTCTGTTGATAGCAACCATTTTACACATTACCGTCAATCATACAATACACTGTAAAGTATTCACTAATTATAAAATGTTTCCTAATTATTATTAATAATACTGAAGAAAGGAACTGAAATGATATACTTTTAACTGAAGGTAATTCTCTTTTGATGTCAAATTACTTATTCGTTGCTGTAGGTGGGCTCAACAGAAAGCGAAATATTGTATAGTTTCAAAGTGAGGAGCCTGCGACCGCCATACCAATAGGATAATGATTCCTCGACATTTCTGGCAATATGAAACTACACTCCTGGAAATGGAAAAAAGAACACATTGACACCGGTGTGTCAGACCCACCATACTTGCTCCGGACACTGCGAGAAGGCTGTACAAGCAATGATCACACGCACGACACAGCGGACACACCAGGAACCGCGGTGTTGGCCATCGAATGGCGCTAGCTGCGCAGCATTTGTGCACCGCCGCCGTCAGTGTCAGCCAGTTTGCCGTGGCATACGGAGCTCCATCGTAGTCTTTAACACTGGTAGCATGCCGCGACAGCGTGGACGTGAACTGTATGTGCAGTTGACGGACTTTGAGCAAGGGCGTATAGTGGGCATGCGGGAGGCCGGGTGGACGTACCGCCGAATTGCTCAACACGTGGGGCGTGAGGTCTCCACAGTACATCGATGTTGTCGCCAGTGGTCGGCGGAAGGTGCACATGCCCGTCGACCTGGGACCGGACCTCAGCGACGCACGGATGCACGCCAAAACCATAGGATCCTACACAGTGCCGTAGGGGACCGCACCGCCACTTCCCAGCAAATTAGGGACACTGTTGCTCCTGGGGTATCGGCGAGGACCATTCGCAACCGTCTCCATGAAGCTGGGCTACGGTCCCGCACACCGTTAGGCCGTCTTCCGCTCACGCCCCAACATCGTGCAGCCCGCCTCCAGTGGTGTCGCGACAGGCGTGAATGGAGGGACGAATGGAGACGTGTCATCTTCAGCGATGAGAGTCGCTTCTGCCTTGGTGCCAATGATGGTCGTATGCGTGTTTGGCGCTGTGCAGGTGAGCGCCACAATCAGGACTGCATACGACCGAGGCACACAGGGCCAACACCCGGCATCATGGTGTGGGGAGCGATCTCCTACACTGGCCGTACACCACTGGTGATCGTCGAGGTGACACTGAATAGTGCACGGTACATCCAAACCGTCATCGAACCCATCGTTCTACCATTCCTAGACTGGCAAGGGAACTTGCTGTTCCAACAGGACAATGCACGTCCGCATGTATCCCGTGCCACCCAACGTGCTCTAGAAGGTGTAAGTCAACTACCCTGGCCAGCAAGATCTCCGGATCTGTCCCCCATTGAGCATGTTTGGGACTGGATGAAGCGTCGTCTCACGCGGTCTGCACGTCCAGCACGAACGCTGGTCCAACTGAGGCGCCAGGTGGAAATGGCATGGCAAGCCGTTCCACAGGACTACATCCAGCATCTCTACGATCGTCTCCATGAGAGAATAGCAGCCTGCATTGCTGCAAAAGGTGGATATACACTGTACTAGTGCCGACATTGTGCATGCTCTGTTGCCTGTGTCTATGTGCCTGTGGTTCTGTAAGTATGATCATGTGATGTATCTAACCCCAGGAATGTGTCAATAAAGTTTCCCCTTCCTGGGACAATGAATTCACGGTGTTCTTATTTCAATTTCCAGGAGTGTAGATACCTGTAGGACGATTTGCAATCTGTGATTTCTCCACTAACACTAGATAAATGACATCTAAAGCAACGCAGATATCAGGTTTATTTCTTTGTGCGTCATCGCTTCAGTTCTATCTATGAGGTGAACAATATTTCGGAACAGTGTTACTCTGAACATCATAGCTGCATAGTGTTGTGGTGTGCGCAGATTGCTTACATGATTCATTACATCTTTCTATAAAAGTATCGCCACGTGGTACAAAACAGTCATGTTTTTTTTTTTTCGTTTCCATGATAATGGCAAGTTCAGCTCCAGTCGCAAATTCCCCTTGAGATGGCCTGTTCTGTGTTCTTGTATACACGAAAACCTGGTGCATTTTACAGTTCACGCAGATTTCTAATTTCCCTAGCTATATTAGTGTTGGGAAGTATCATACATTTAACGGAGATGTTGGTATTCGTGTAGGCTGTTGATGTGTCAGTGTGGCGGTATGGATGCTGAAGATAATAATTCTTCCCAGTGCCCTCCCCCTCTTCCCCCCCTCCTCCCCCTTCCAAAAAAAAAAAAGAAAAGAACTGCTAACGCTCAGGCTTTGCCTTAAGCCGAATGAAGTTCATCGATTTCATTTCATTGGTAAACTGTCTCTCGGCCTATTTTTGGCGACTGATGGGTTTGTACAAGACGACAACATGTTTACATCAAACGAATAATTGAGCATTTTCAACGTCTTAAGTAGTACTGATTTCACTGATACAAAATCAGAACGATTTTCTAAAACTAAACAAAGAAACAGGAAGGGCATTCTGTCGACAATAGTTATTAGACACGGACAACGGGACTTAACGAAGATGGAATGAGGTCACAGGTGACCTTTTCAAAGGAACCATGCCGACATTCAACTGATTTAAGGAAACCATGGGAAATTATCTGGACGGTAGGACGCAATACAAGTGCGTCACCAGATAAACGAAGAATAGTGGCACCCATATCCACGTCGGTATTGCTCAAAGTTGATATTCCAATCGAGTATCAGAAAATAACAACCTCCCTGTATATTGTCTGTTTCCTTCCCACTGCAACATTCAGAATTATGTACGACTGTTGGAAATTATTTCTGCAACAATATCAGATAAAAACTAGAAGCTATAAATGATAAGCTGTTCAAACCAAGTGCGATAACTGTACCACCAGATCATATTAATTCGTCAGAATTGTGAACCTGCTCATGAAAATTCCGTCAATACCGTTTGTGAGTCAGGTATGAGCTATAATTTCAAACATGCTGTAAACGTGACGTAGATAATGGTCTTTTGAATAAATATCTACAAAATTTATCATAAATGCAAAACCAGTGAGGATATCCAACGAAAATTCTCTCTCTTCGTAGCGCCCCCCCCCCCCCCCACCCGCCAAAAAAATATCAGAAGACTAATAACAGGCACTATGAAATTAAGGAAATGTCGAAGTATCTGAGCAATACTGTATACATTTAAAAGAAATAAAACTCAATCTATCCCACATGTTAAATTACACTACTGGCCATTAAAATTGCTACACCACGAAGCTGACGGGCTACAGACGCGAAATATAACCGACAGGAAGAAGATGCTGTGATATGCAAATGATTAGCATTTTAGAGCATTCACAAAAGGTTAGCGACGGTGGCGACACCTCCAAAGTGCTGACATGATGAAAGTTTCCAACCGATTTCTCATTCACAAACAGCAGTTGACCGGCGTTGCCTGCTGAAACGTTATTGTGATGCCTCGTGTAAGGAGGAGAAATACGTACCACGTTTCCGACTTTGATAAAGATCGGATTGTAGCCCATCGCAATTGAGGTTTATCGTATGGTGACATTGCTGCTCGCGTTGGTCGAGAATCAAGGACTGTTAAAAGAATATGCAATCGGTGGGTTCAGGAGGGTAATACGTAATGCCGTGCTGGATCCCAACGGCCTCGTATGACTAGCAGTCGAGATGACAGGCATCTTATCCGCATGGCTGTAACAGATCGTGCAGCCACGTCTCGATCCCTGAGTCAACACATGGGGACGTTTACAAGACAACAACCATCTGCACGAACAGTTCGACGACGTTTGCAGCAGCATGGACTATTAGCTCGGAGACCATGGCTGCGGTTACCCTTGACGCTCCATCACAGACAAGAGCGACTGCGATGGTGTACTCAACGACGAACCAGGATGCACGAATGGCAAAAAGTCATTTTTTCGGATGAATCCAGGTTCTGTTTACAGCATAATGATGGTCGCATCCGTGTTTGGCGACATCACGGTGAACGCACATTGGACGCGTGTATTCGTTATCGCCATACTGGCGTATCACCCGGCGTGATGGTATGGGTGCCATTGGTTACAAGTTTCCGTTACCTCTTGTTTGCATTGACGGCACTTTCAACAGTGGACGCTACATTTAAGATGTGTTACGACCCGTGGCTCTACCCTTCGTTCGATCCCTGCGAAACCCTACATTTAAGCAAGGATAATGCACGACCGCATGTTGCAGGTCCTGTACGGGCCTTTCTGGATACAGAAAATGTTCGAATGCTGCCCTGGCCAGCACATTCTCCAGATCTCTCACCAATTGAAAACATCTGGTCAATGGTGGCCGAGCAACTGGCTCGTCACAATACGCCAGTCACTACTCTTGATGAACTGTGGTATCGTGTTGAAGCTGCATGGGCAGCTGTACCTGTACACGCCATCCAAGGTCTGTTTGACTCAAAGCCCGGGCGTATCAAGGCCGTTATTACGGCCAGAGGTCGTTGTTCTGGGTACTGATTTCTCAGGATCTATGCACCCATGTTGCGTGAAAATGTAATCACATGTCAGTTCTAGTGTAATATATTTGTCCAATGAATACCCTTTTTATCATCTGCATTTCTTCTAGGTGTAGCAATTTTAATGGCCAGTATTGTACGTTCCAAGACAGCTAAGGAATCATTACTATGATGTACTCATATGCTAGAGCCACATTTCATTTACTGGTTAAATACGAACTACAAAATATTTCATTACACGTTATTAAATACACAAACAATTAAATAAACATATATCAAAAGAATAGAAACAAAGTAGGCCTGTAGCCTAATGTCTCTGTGCTTTCTAAACACAGTAAATAATTGACTAGTTTCTTCATGAATAGCATATATCGGATATAAACAAAGACATAGATGAATAAATATATTTATAAGCATACTGCTAGCATTTTTATATGATAATAATCAATCTTCTTCCCTTGCATTGCTTGGAACTTTAGTACCATCTGTAATTTATTCCGGTTCCATAAACTGGGCGTGCATTACAAGCAATTTCTCGTAAATTAATATTAAGGCATAATGTTACAGCACACTGTGAGGTGTACGGTGAGTTGTGGCGCCCAGAAAATATTCTGAGTTGGGAGTTGGCGTGGCCGCGCTTGCCGCTCGTGCTGAACGTTAGCCAGGGTCCAGGCCGACCAAGTGGCTGGGAATTCCTTGGTGACGCTGTGTCGATGAAGGAGACATCCCAGGAGTGCTAAAGATGGCGGACTTTGTGAAACCTTAATGGCAGACATTTCACAGTTCGTATAGAAATTAGTAGTAGCCAGACGAATCATGATACCTAAAAATGAAACATGTAGATTACCATTATTTTCACAACGATTCTGATGGTGTAATCAGATTTTTCAATATCTTTATTAGTTTAAAGTTTAGTATCTGACAATAAATTATACAAGTAACACCCAGCAACGAATTTCCAAAATCCAAATGGTTCATCCGATTTTGTCGATCGACATGTCCTTAGAAAGCTATTAGTGTCAACCTAAATTGGTATAAACTACAGGCATGTAACTTCAGTAGTACATGAGTTATTGGAGGTCAAAGTGGTCGATTACTATCGATTGCGTCAGGCCATAAGTACTCCACAGTTACACGAAAAAATGGTAGCAGTATGCTTATAAACATATTTATTCATCTATATCTTTCTTTGTATCCGATATATACTATTCATAAAGAAACTGGTCAACTATTTACTGTTTTTAGAAAGCACAGAGACATTAGGCTACAGGCCTACTTTGTTTCTATTCTTTTGATATATGTTTATTTAATTGTTTATGCATTTAAAAACGTGTGTTAGAGCGTGTTTATGGTCCAGCCGTAGGAATATTTATTTAATTTCAAGTTATTTAAATGTAAATCCAGTATTTAGAACGTGTTTCAAAATGTTTGTGAGTGTGCGTTTGCTTGAAGACATGGCGAGAGCACTCTAGCCAATCACAGCACTTGCGAATGGGGAGGCTGAACAGGGCGGTGGTCCATCGATAGGGACCGGCTTGAAGGGGGAAACCAGATGGCGCTATGGCTGGCCC
The DNA here is from genome assembly GCF_023864275.1 of Schistocerca cancellata. Classification (NCBI taxonomy): domain Eukaryota; kingdom Metazoa; phylum Arthropoda; class Insecta; order Orthoptera; family Acrididae; genus Schistocerca; species Schistocerca cancellata. Next base: position 802,950,908 of record NC_064627.1, on the reverse strand, counting down.
GCTAGATGGCGCTGCCGTAGGTCAAACGCAAATCAACTGCGTTTTTTTTAAATAGGAACCTTCATTTTTATTCCACATTCGTGTAGTACGTGAAGAAATATGAATGTTTTAGTTAGACCACTTTTTTCGCTTTGTGATAGATGGCGCTGTAATAGTCACAAACGTGTAAGTACGTCGTATCACGTAACATTGCGCCGGTGCCGACGGTATTTACTTCGTGATACATCACCCGTGTTAAAATGGACCGTTTACCAATTGCGGAAAAGGTCGATATCGTGTTGATGTATGGCTACTGTGATGAAAATGCCCAATGGGCGTGTGCTATGGGTGCTGCTCGGTATCCTGGACGACATCATCCAAGTGTCCGGACCGTTCGCCGGATAGTTACGTTATTTAAGGAAACAGGAAGTGTTTAGCCACATGTGAAACGTCAACCACGACCTGCAACAAATGATGATGCCCAAGTAGGTGTTTTAGCCGCTGTCGCGGCTAATCCGCACAGTAGTAGCAGACAAATTGCGCGAGAATCGGGAATCTCAAAAACGTCGGTGTTGAGAGTGCTACATCAACATCTACTGCACCCGTGCCATGTTTCTACGCACCAGAAATTCCATGGCGACGACTTTGAACGTCGTGTAGAGTTCTGCCTCTAGGCACAAGAGAAATTACGGGCCGATGACAGATTTTTTGCACGCGTTCTATTTAGCGACGAAGCGTCATTCACCAACAGCGGTAACGTAAACCGGCATAATATGCACTATTGGGCAACGGAAAATCCACGATGGTTGCGACAAGTGGAACATCAGCGACCTTGGCGGGTAAATGTATGGTGCGTCATAGTGGGAGGAAGGATAATTGGTTCCCATTTTATCGATGGCAATCTAAATGGTGCAATGTATGCTGATTTCCTACGTAATGTTCTATAGATGTTACTACAAGATGTTTCACTGCATGACAGAATGGCGATGTACTTCCAACATGATGGATGTCCGGCACATAGCTCGCGTGCGGTTTAAGCGGTATTGAATAGCATATTTCATGACTGGTGGATTGGTCGTCGAAGCACCATACCATGGCCCGCACGTTCACCGGGTCTGACTTCCCCGGATTTCTTTCTGTGGGGAAAGTTGAAGGATATTTGCTATCGTAATCCACCGACAACGCATTGTCAATGCAAGTGCGAGCATTACGGAAGGCGAACTACTGACTGTTGAGAGGAATATCGTTACACGTATTGCCAAATGCATTGAGGTTGACGGACATAATTTGGAGCATTTATTGCATTAATGTGGTGTTTACAGGTAATCACGCTGTAAGAGCATGCGTTCTTAGAAATTATAAGTTCACAAAGGTACATGTATCACACTGGAACAACCGAAATAAAATGTTCAAACGTACCTACGTTCTGTAATTTAATTTAAGAAACCTGCCTGTTACCTATCACAAAACGAGAAAAGTGGTCCAACTAAAACATTCATATTTCTTTACGTACTACACGAATCTGTAATAAAAATGGGGGTTCCTATTTAAAAAAACGCAGTTGATCTCCATTTAACCTATGGCAGCGCCATCTAGCGGGCCAATCAAAGCGTCATCCCCCTTCAAGCTAAACAAGTTTCGTTCTTTGTAGTTTTTTCGTTTGACGCTTATTTCGTGAGATATTTGGCCCAGTCACGATCAATGGACCACCTCATATATATATATATATATATATATATATATATATATATATATATATATATATATATATATATCGGGGCCTTTAGTAGACCCGCAACCGAGCGCCTCCCCAGGTGGCGGATAGGATAGGGGAATGCCTCCTAGATACAGATGGTACCGAGGAAATGAAGTACTTGGGGTGGACCAAAGCTACTGGTAGCGTCTGTTCCCACAGTTAGCGGCTACAAAAGGCGTCTGCTCCATATATCAGTGGCGGCCCCAACCAACCACCTGATCTGGAAAGTCAAGTTGTACTCGGCAGCATGCCATACATCCAACTACTAAACATCGTGATGGTACAACGAGAAAAATCTCATTACCCCGGGCCCCAGTCAACAGACTGGGATCGTCGTGAGCATCGGATTCCGGGGGTCTCACGGACATCATGAGAAGAATCGGAGCTTCTCAAACTCCCTCAAGACCAAACGCAAAAACTACATCGGCACACTCGATGTGAACACACTCATGAAGACAGGAAAGATGAAACAACTCACAGACACTCTCGAAAAATTTCAAATCAAAATATGTGCACCGCAAGAAACACGATTCACAGACGAAGACCGTTTCAACACGGAGAACTTTAGAATATACAAAGGAAAACCATCGAGACAACTGAAAAACCTACGGCTTTTTGGCACAGGATTTGAAGTACACAGGTCCATCATGGACAGCATAATCGACTTTTCGTCACCAAACGAAAGGAGCAGCACCATCACAGTATAATCAGCCAACAAATCCTACACAATAATCAACGCACATGCACCGACTAATGGCTACAACAGGAAAAATCCGTGGACGACAGTGGAAGAAGCTATCAGGAAAATCCCTGCACATTCCAAATAATAATGGGAGACTTCAACGCTAAACTCGGAAAAGAAAAGATGTACAGGCGTACCACAGGGAAACATACTCCACACAAGGACACAAACAAAAAATGGAAAACACCTGATAGACTTTTGCAAAAGCCACGACCTCGCCATTATGTCAACAACATTCATGAAACCAACACGGAAACTTACCGCACGGAAATTCCCCAGCGGAAAGCAAGAACTGCAAATCGAACGGTCAGAGAAAGTATGACTGGATATCAACCACCCAACTAGTACTTCAGAAGACTGGATGGAACTCTAGAAACCAATACCAAAAACAATTGTGACATTCTGGCAAAGGACTTTGAAAAACTCCTCAACACCGGACCCCCTATGGAAGAAATGATAACAGAAACGAGCACGTACAATCCAGATAGTGAACCTACAACTCTAGAAGAAGTTGAAGAAATAATCAAGTCACTCAAGAATCGTAGAGCACCAGGAGAAGACGGCATCATCGCGGAAATCTGGAAGTTACAAGACCCAGAACTCACCAAAGACATCCTCAGGATCTTGGAAGATATCTGTGAGACCATGAAAATTCCTGACGACTGGAAAACTGTCATGATACACCCACTACACAAAAAAGGTGACAAGACTGACCCGAACAACTACAGAGGAATATCCCTACTAGCGGTCACATACAAGATCCTCTCTAAAGCTCTACTAAACAGACTAGAAGGCCAGACCGACCACTTGATTGGGGAATACCAAGCAGGCTTCTGTAAAGGGCGGTCTTGTGCGAAACAAATTTGGAACCTGAAAATGATTTTACAACACAAACAGAACCTGATCATTACCTTTGTTGACTTCAAAAAGGCGTATGACTCTATCGACTGGTAAACTCTCTTCACAACTCTAGCTGAATACAAAGTAGACAACAAAACACGGACTATCATAGAGCAAACCTTGACCAACACGACCTCCAAAGTAAAGTTCTGTGGGGAACTATCAGAGCCCTTTGAAATTCGCACAGGTGTCCGACAAGGCGATGGCCTCTCACCTCTCCTTTTCAATCTAGTGTTAGATAAGGTAATAAAAGAATGGGCACTATCACAACAGGGGATAACCTTAGGAAACCTAAAGAACAAATGCCTGGTTTATGCAGACGATTTGGCGATTGTCACGAAAGGTATAAACGAAACAAAAGACGCTGTTGAAAAACTACACGAAATCGCTTCCAAAACTGGACTACAGATCTCTTACGAAAAGACACAGTTTATGAGCACAAAGGAACACTTATCTCTGAAGTACGGCATGATTAACAAAACGGCAAACTTCAAATACCTCGGTGAAACACTACAAATGAGCGGACATGACAGAGACTCAAACGAAGAAAAAAAACTAAACTGGACAAGGCATACAAAGTAGTGTGGAATCATTAGAAAGCGAAGTCTATCTCACAAAAAGCCAAATTACGCCACTACGACATGGTGGTGCTCCCCGAGGCACTATATGCAGCAGAGACCACACTAATCCTAGGGCATACGCGTATCAGAGAACTAGAAAAAGTAGAACGGAAAATACTTAGGAAAATATTTGGTGCAACTGACAACAATGGAATATGGATCAAGAAACCTAAAGGGGAACTATACAAACGTACGGAGACAATCACAGAAAGATTAGAAAACGCAGACTAAAATTCTATGGAAACCTATACAGAATGCCATCACAGACTGACCAAACAGATCTTTGACAGGTTAACCACTAGAAACAACAAGTGGGTGGCAGAGATGCAAAACGACCTGAAACAACTCAACATCACAGCAGAAACAATAAATGACAGAATAAAATTCAGAAACATCACTGAGAAAAGTAAACTACATGAGATACACCGTGACAAACGAACAGGCGTAAAATGGACCGAAGAACGCAGATCACAGCCGGAAGATGAAAGAAATACGGGCAACGAAAAAGACAATCAAGATGAAGTCGAAGACATGAAGCCGACAAGAAGCATGGACAGAGGACCGGAAACAGAAACACAGCGAGCTAATGAGGGAAGTTTAGGCAACGAGGAAGGCAGCAAAAGGAATTGGCCATGTAGTTTAGTCCAACTGCGCTCTTATATATATATATATATATATATATATATATATATATATATATATATATATATATATATACACTCCTGGAAATAGAAATAAGAACACCGTGAATTCATTGTCCCAGGAAGGGGAAACTTTATTGACACATTCCTGGGGTCAGATACATCACATGATCACACTGACAGAACCACAGGCACATAGACACAGGCAACAGAGCATGCACAATGTCGGCACTAGTACAGTGTATATCCACCTTTCGCAGCAATGCAGGCTGCTATTCTCCCATGGAGACGATCGTAGAGATGCTGGATGTAGTCCTGTGGAACGGCTTGCCATGCCATTTCCACCTGGCGCCTCAGTTGGACCAGCGTTCGTGCTGGACGTGCAGACCGCGTGAGACGACGCTTCATCCAGTCCCAAACATGCTCAATGGGGGACAGATCCGGAGATCTTGCTGGCCAGGGTAGTTGACTTACACCTTCTAGAGCACGTTGGGTGGCACGGGATACATGCGGTCGTGCATTGTCCTGTTGGAACAGCAAGTTCCCTTGCCGGTCTAGGAAAGGTAGAACGATGGGTTCGATGACGGTTTGGATGTACCGTGCACTATTCAGTGTCCCCTCGACGATCACCGGTGGTGTACGGCCAGTGTAGGAGATCGCTCCCCACACCATGATGCCGGGTGTTGGCCCTGTGTGCCTCGGTCGTATGCAGTCCTGATTGTGGCGCTCACCTGCACGGCGCCAAACACGCATACGACCATCATTGGCACCAAGGCAGAAGCGACTCTCATCGCTGAAGACGACACGTCTCCATTCGTCCCTCCATTCACGCCTGTCGCGACACCACTGGAGGCGGGCTGCATGATGTTGGGGCGTGAGCGGAAGACGGCCTAACGGTGTGCGGGACCGTAGCCCAGCTTCATGGAGACGGTTGCGAATGGTCCTCGCCGATACCCCAGGAGCAACAGTGTCCCTAATTTGCTGGGAATTGGCGGTGCGGTCCCCTACGGCACTGCGTAGGATCCTACGGTCTTGGCGTGCATCCGTGCGTCGCTGCGGTCCGGTCCCAGGTCGACGGGCACGTGCACCTTCCGCCGACCACTGGCGACAACATCGATGTACTGTGGAGACCTCACGCCCCACGTGTTGAGCAATTCGGCGGTACGTCCACCCGGCCTCCCGCATGCCCACTATACGCCCTCGCTCAAAGTCCGTCAACTGCACATACGGTTCACGTCCACGCTGTCGCGGCATGCTACCAGTGTTAAAGACTGCGATGGAGCTCCGTATGCCACGGCAAACTGGCTGACACTGACGGCGGCGGTGCACAAATGCTGCGCAGCTAGCGCCATTCGACGGCCAACACCGCGGTTCCTGGTGTGTCCGCTGTGCCGTGCGTGTGATCATTGCTTGTACAGCCCTCTCGCAGTGTCCGGAGCAAGTATGGTGGGTCTGACACACCGGTGTCAATGTGTTCTTTTTTCCATTTCCAGGAGTGTATATATATATATATGTGTGTGTGTGTGTGTGTGTGTGTGTGTGTGTGTATGTGTGTGTGTGTGTATGTATGAAGTAGCTGTGTACTCATAATTATTTTAATTCCAGTCTCTAACCTAAGCAACTGTAATGATTGTAAGGTTTTGACATCTTCAACTTTTGTAGTTCTGTCTTCCTCAGTCAACACAAACCAAAACATTGCATCGAAACAAGTGCCAAGTTCATAGTGCTGTGAAATGTGGGAAAAACACCGCACATTATCATGTAGAAGAACAACAACAACACCAAAAATGTAACAGGAGCGTAATATGTAGGAAATCGTCCACGCAACCTGCCACTGAAGATGTCTTGGAAAAAATAAAGGCGAAACGCGTATGTCGCTGAAATTGTGTTTTATTCAGTTGCTGTCAGACGGTCCATAAAGTAAAAAATTATCAATATGCCGTAATAAGTTGTATTGTTTGCTACAAAAATCCAATATTAATAATTAAAAAAAAAATGATTGTGTCCTGGACATTACAAGAGGCGGATATGGTTACTAATAGAGTGTATGAACACGGACGGCAATACATGCTCTGCAACGCGCTCACATGCCGGTCACAGTGTTGGAAAGGAGCTGTTGTTGGTAGAGCGTTCCATTCCTCCAGCAGCACGGTTGACACCTGCTAGACGGTCGTAGATGCATGCGCAAGTGCCGCAATACGTCTGCTCGAAATGGCTCTGAGCACTATGGGACTTAACATCTATGGTCATCAGTCCCTAGAACTTAGAACTACTTAAACCTAACTAACCTAAGGACATCACACACATCCATGCCCGAGGCAGGATTCGAACCTGCGACCGTAGCAGTCGCGCGGCTCCGGACTGAGCGCCTAGAACCGCTAGACCACCGCGGCCGGCAATACGTCCGCCCAACGCATCCCTCTCGTATTCAGTGGGGTTTAAGCTGAGTGATCGGACATGACAGTCCACTGTCAAATATCCTTTCGTTCCAAGAGCTCCACCACCTGAGCTGCTCACTGCGGTTGTGTACGGTCTTCCATACACATAGAGTGAGGGCCAAATGCACCTTTGAAAACATGCACATGGGGATGGAGTACAGTGCCACGTAGCGTTGACCAGAGAGGGTACCGTGTTCAAGGATTTGGAAGTCAGTATATCCAGACAACGTATGTCTCCCCACATCTAACACATGGACCACCGTAACGATCTTATTCGGCGATATAGTTGGGTGCATTACGTGTTCTCACTTCTCAGCGTACGAGCTTACGTCCAGAATCATTACTCAGACTGAATCTGCTGTCATCCAATACGAGCACGGGAGCCCACTCCTCGCTGGTGCAGTCCGTACGCTTTTGGCACAGCCGGAAGTAGTGCCACTGATGCGCGGGTGTCGACGCAACACAACGTACTGAAACTGTCTCTCAGATTAAACCTGTGCGCCGGACCGAAGTTTGAACTCGTGACCTTTGCCTTTCGCGGGCTAGTGCACTACCATTAGTGCTTGTCCCGGAAGTTCCGCAGGTTAATTTCCGTGAAGTTTGGAAGGTAGGAGTTGAGGTACTGGCGGAAGTAGAGCTGTGAGGACGTGTTTTGGTACGTCAGATGATGGAGCGCTTGACCGGTGAAGACAATGGTCCCGAGTTCGAGTCTCGGTACGGCATACAGTTTTAATCTGCCAAGAAGCTTCGTACCGTTGCACACTCGTATCGCGTAATTTTTTTTTTTTAATTTAATTGAATACTGCTTCACACAACGATAACCGTGCCGTTATTCCTATTGTATGAAATAGTTTTGAAAGTACTCTTTTATGTTTGTTAAAAGCCACGGCTTATTTTTCTGAGGCTACTATCGCCAGAAATGTCATACGTATCCTAACGTGAAGGCATCCGTCTCACTCACGATGGATTAAAAATCTTTCTTCAATATTACGCGATAATCCATTTAAACAATGCAAACAACGCTTAATTATGTTTTCTGTGAGGCTGGATGCTCCAGGATTGCTGCCTATGTGAAATGGCAGCGTAAGCATTTGTAGATATTACTATTAATAAAAAAACTGAACCTCTGACCTAATACGAATTGGAAAATATTACAAGACGCCATTTTCAATTTGTTGAGATTATTCAAATGGTTCAGATGGCTCTAAGCACTATGGGACTTAACATCTGAGGTCATCAGTCCCCTAGACTGAGAACTACTTAAACTTAACTAACCTAAGGACATCACAGACATCCATGCTCGAGGCAGGATTGGAACCTGCGACCGTAGTAGCAGCGCGGTTCCGGACTGAAGTGCCTAGAACCGCTCGGCCACATCGGCCGGCGTTGAGATTATTCTTTTTAATACTTTTAGCATTAAATCACTGCTAATAATGAGCCTACACAAAATGGCCAAGGCAACATTTAATTATTACGTACTGAATCATATTCGGTATAGGTACTCACTGCTGACAAAAACACATATTACAATTATTAATTTCATGTATTTTCAACAAAATTCTATTACTACTACAGATAACTGTATCAGTTACAGACCGTGAACAATTAGCGTCCATCAACTAGAACATGAGAATCAACAAGATAATTAAACAAAAAAATACGCTCATCCTTCTTCTACAAAGGGACAAAGATAATACTAACTGCGATTCTAGGAGCGCAGATAGCGCTTCTCCATTGTTGACTATCAACGACTGATTTATACTCTTTGTTACCGGAGGCAATGCTATACTCGCAGCAAAATGAAAATTTCATTCTGGCACAACGGAATGGTCATCGGGCAAAGAGACCACTCTGTTGCAGTCACCGTGCCACTGTCAAGCGTGAGACTACGTGCTTATCAATCCTGTTAAATGTTCTTGCTATTGCACCCGCTATTTGACATGTGGCCTGTTGGTTCCGCGGCTACAACCGATCGTGGTCGGCTACATTCCCTCTTTTGTGCGGAAGTGCTTGTGGTTCAGAACGCTCTCCGTGCGAGTGAAACAATGCCGTGAACAATACCAAATTCTTGGGCTAGAATAGTTGTACCTCGTCCAGTTTCGTGATGATTCTTCCCCGTGTGAAGTCATCCGAACGTTGTCTCCGGGCCACGTTGTAGTGAACAACACCACCACAGTGCACCGTAACTGTCTCCTCCTGTTACTTCACTGCTGTACCGGATGGGCGTATGGGCAGGCGGTGGGCGTTATGGAATGAATTGGGTAATTTTTAGAGAAAGGCCATTTATTGGCGAAGGCATGTTGAAAGGGGTTACATAGGCCTAGGGAGGAGAGGGTGAGCCAGAGTGTAGAGTTTGGCGAAACACAGTTCGCGAAGCTACCGAAAGTTGTCTGCCAAAACTAAGTCTACAGTGCTGCAGCACCGGGAGAAGCGGGAGATGTTCACTGTTACAGGGCGCGCATACAACTCGAGGGTGAGCAAGAATACAAGAGTGCGGGCCCGGCGACGGGCAGCTGGGTATATTCGACGCATCACACGGCTTCCTCCGCCCTGATTGGTCAGTACCGAGCAAACCGTGCGGGCGGCATGGAACTTTCCAGAGCGTTGCTCGCTAAGCGACGCCTGGGACGGCGTTACCTTCTAAGCACATGAAAGAGGCGCGTGGCCAAGGTTCGCTTCGTCGGTGCTGACTTCCTGTTGCTAAACTGTGGGACGAAAGAATTTACAGGCAGCTAACACTGCTGGTCGTGGCTTGGCCGCAACGGAAAAATGAAATTACTGTTTGGAAGCTCATATAATAAAGTAAAATCACCTACTGTCTGCCTCGTGTTACGGGGTCAACCCCGTTTGGCGCTATAGTCGCGCTGATCTCTCACCATGTGACGTCCAGCTTTTTGTGCACCTCTGGAAAAGCTCTGGAAAAGCGAGTAGTTAATATGCTAGGTTTATCTAGCTCGTCCTTAAGTTGTACAGAGCAATATAATAGTGGTGTCTGAAGTACACTCCGCTTCCAACGCAAGCTATCTTGCTGAATTTAGCTGTAGCTACTACAGTTGTCACAGGTTACAGCCACCACACGTCGTCAACTTTGCAAACTCGATTGGCGCTCATCTACACGGCCAACTGGGTAGGGCCCCCTAGCAGTCGTGGCGAAAAAGATTAATCCCAGTGTCAACCGTCCGGTGGGTCTAATTTCTCCAATGAGAGATGACTTCGAAGTCTGTGCAGGATAGAGTCTATGAAGTTTCCAAACTAGTAGAAAAATTTGGAACGTCGAAGCCTAGAGATGCGACACGAAAAGTGACACGTAGCTCAGTAGGTAAATTGCCATGATCAGCTTTAATCTGTCATGAAGTTTCATAACAACGTTAACTCCCCTTCAGAGTGAAACATCACTATGGATGTATAAACATACGGTATGGTGTCAACTTAAAGACAACTGTGAGCAACATAGACATTGGAGAAAATGAGGTAGTGGAAGAGATCAGTTTTAGTGGGAGAGATCAGTTATATTTAGAATGACACGCCTGTTAACTCCAAAGGTCTCTGCCAGTCGTGCTGACATGTCCTGCCGTTAATCGAGGCTGGTGTCTACTTCTGTCTTCAAAAGTTCGCACAAAAGCAAACTGGCAAATGACCTGCAAAAAGAACCTTCAACATCGCAGCGCCTCAGCAATCGTTGGTTAATATATTAAAAAACTAAAAACCCGCCTCGATTGCGAAAAAAGCGCCTAGTGTTAAGTGTTAACCCAGGTTTCGGCGTAGATAACTACACCTTCTTCAGAACAACAATAAAACCCACAAGTGCCTAAGAAGACCTTTGTCAAAGATTAAAAGAACTCCATAGCTATACATTTCTAAACGAAAAAGGAAAGGAAAACATAAACAGTAGATATGTGCAAAAGTCAAAACCACTACTTAACTTAATGGTGTACGCTCCACCTCACACCGGCCTATGTTCGATGGGCCATGACTCGCCATAAACTGCAGCTACAAATGGTCGCTCACTTACAAGCCTGACCCGCTACCTACGCACATGCGAAAGACAAGGGAAGTTACTTGAATGTGCGTGCGCATACGAATACGAGAAAGTTTATACATGGGTCGGGGCTAAATAGCCCATATATTCCCAACCGTGGGTCAACGTATATAAAAAAAATGGAATGGATACAACAAGAGACGAACTAAATAGGAGATGGAGCCTAAAAATAACCGCACACGGTTGGTTATTCTAGTAAAGAAACTTATATATGAAGCTACCTATGACAACAGGAGGAACTCGTTAAAAACTATACCTAAAGCCAGAAGTTATCCTGGGGGGGGGGGCTGAGGGGACGTAATCTAAAGACGTCGTGGAAATAAAGATATAGGGATAAAACGTGAGGTGTTCAATGGGCTAAAATCACCTTCATCGTAAAAGGAAAATGAGGATAAAAAGAAAGAAGATGAACAGCTTGACCAACCGCGCTCGCCAATCAGCGCACTTATGTGAAAATCCCCAGATCATCAGATTTACAAGTATGAAGAACACAGGAAAGGCGCGAAACCTTCAAAAAATTTTCTATTTCTTAGTAGGAGTTGGTCGTTAAGGATATTGTCTTTAGCATGTTGCAGATGCTTAAAGATCTGCATTTCTTCCAAAACGTATAGTTTTAAGCCCTTAACCTCGGAATGAAGTAACTCGATATTAACTGGAGGGCTTGGCGCATGAGCCGTTTGCACAAGGTGTTCCGCATAAGTAGAGCCCTTAGTGCCGTCACCACTTCTCGTAGGAATATGCTCTTTATACCTGAGACCCAGAGCACGTCCCGTTTGCCCGATGTAAAATTTTGGACAATCCCCGCATGTAATTTTATATACTCCTGATTGGGAAAGTTTATCGCTCTTACTCTGCAAGGAGTCCAACACTCTCGAGGACTCCTTACTGGTCGGAAGAAAGATGCAGACCTTTTTTTTGGATAACATTTTATTTCTAGACTAGTTTCCGAAACTTGAACATCTTATTGCAGACCTACATACAGGACAAGGACGTGACAAATCGTAAACTAATTACGTGGTAAAGACAAGAGAATTGTATGGAAACAATTATCGTACATAAAAACACGCTAAAACATTAATGGTTTACTTATAGAGATTTCTTCAAAGATGTAGTTAAAGTCAGATACTACAGGCTTCTATTTAACTTGATGAGCAAGTTACTGATAAAAATATTCTACAGAAAAAAGGAAAAGAATATTGAGGATCTTTAAGATGACGATTAGTTTAATTTTAGGAAACGTAAAGGCAAGTGAGAGGCAGTTCTGACGTTGTGCTTGATAATGGACTTAAGGAAAATCAAGACACGTACTTAGGAGCCATCGACCTAGGAAAGGTGTTCGGCAATGTCGAATGGTGCAATATGTTCGAAATTGGCAGGAAAACAGGCGTAAGCTACAGTGAAAGGCTCGTAAAATACACAAGAATGGAGAGGTAAATATAAGAATGGAGGATTGAAAACGAAATGCGATTAAACTCGGTATAAAACAAAGATGGGCCTGGTAGCTGCACGGTCAGCGTAAGAGTCCGGATTCGTTTCTCGACCCCGTTGGAGATTTTCTGCGCTCAGGGACTGCGTGCTGTGTTGTCCTTACGATCACTGTCATAAAGGGCACTACACTGTCAAGACGGCTGAACGGGTACTGTTCGAAAACCAATACGCGGACATGAATGAAGTCATGTTGGAATGGTTCCAAGAGAAAAGAGCAGAGGGAACATAAGTATCTGGCCCAGTTTTTCTACGAAACCTTAGGCAGTAAAGAAGATTTTAAAGCCTCTTCCAGCTGGTTAACAAGGTTTAAACAACGTCATGGTAACCGGGAGATATCCGTCCGAGGAGAAAAGTTAAGTGGGGATATTTACGCTGCTTCTGAACTTCGTAATAATGTCCAGGAGTTTACTGCATGAGAAAAATTTAGAGCTGGAACTAATACATAATCCGGGTGAAACTTGGTTGTTTTTGAAGTGTCTACCAACAAAAACTTTAGCCTTCGACACAGAGCGTAGTGCACCAGGCTGTATATCAAGCAAGGACCACACAAAGTTAACTTGATGTAGTAGATAAAACTAAAAAACCGCACTGTTTCAAAGGAAAATAAATGCACTATTTACCTGACCATTATTTTCAACAGAAAGCGGCCAGGATGGACTGCACAATATTTCAAACATGTTTTTTTGTTTTTTTTTTGTTTTTTTTTTTCCATCACTCTACTGACTGGTTTGATGTGGCCCGCCACGAATTCCTTTCCTGTGCTAACCTCTTCATCTCAGAGTAGCACTTGCAACCTACGTCCACAATTATTTGCTTGACATATTCCAATCTCTGTCTTCCTCTACAGTTTTTGCCCTCTACAGCTCCCTCTAGTACCATGGAAGTCATTCCCTCATGTCTTAGCAGATGTCCTATCATCCTGTCCCTTCTCCTTATCAGTGTTTTCCACATATTCCTTTCCTCTCCGATTCTGCGTAGAACCTCCTCATTCCTTACCTTATCAGTCCACCTAATTTTCAACATTCGTCTACAGCACCACATATCAAATGCTTCGATTCTCTTCTGTTCCGGTTTTCCCACAGTCCATGTTTCACTACCATACAATGCTTACTCCAGACGTACATCCTCAGAAATTTCTTCCTCAAATTAAGGCCCATGTTTGATATTAGTACACTTCTCTTGGCCAGAAATGCCTTTTTTGCCATAGCGAATCTGCTTTTGATGTCCTCCTAGCTCCGTCCGTCATTGGTTATTTTACTGCCTAGGTAGCAGAATTCCTTAACTTCATTGACTTCTTGATCATCAATCCTGATGTTAAGTTTCTCGCTGTTCTCATTTCTACTACTTCTCATTACCTTCGTCTTTCTCCGATTTACTCTCAAACCATACTGTGTACTCATTAGACTGTTCATTCCGTTCAGCAGATCATTTAATTCTTCTTCACTTTCACTCAGGATAGCAATGTCATCAGCGAATCGTATCATTGATATCCTTTCACCTTGTATTTTAATTCCACTTCTGAACCTTTCTTTCATTTGCATCATTGCTTCCTCGATGTACAGATTGAAGAGTAGGGGCGAAAGGCTACAGCCTTGTCTTACACCCTTCTTAATACGAGCACTTCGTTCTTGATCGTCCACTCTTGGTTGTTGTACATATTGTATATGACCCGTCTCTCCCTATAGCTTACCCCTACTTTTTTCAGAATCTGGAACAGCTTGCACCATTTTATATTGTCGAACGCTTTTTCCAGGTCGACAAATCCTATGAAAGTGTCTTGATTTTTCTTTAGCCTTGCTTCCATTATTAGCCGTAACGTCAGAATTGCCTCTCTCGTCCCTTTACTTTTCCTAAAGCCAAACTGATCGTCACCTAGCGCATTCTCAATTTTCTTTTCCATTCTTCTTTATATTATTCTTGTAAGCAGCTTCGATGCATGAGCTGTTAAGCTGACTGTGCGACAATTCTCGCACTTGTCAGCTCTTGCCGTCTTCGGAATTGTGTGGATGATGCTTTTCCGAAAGTCAGATGGTATATCGCCAGTCTCATATATTCTACACACCAACGTGAATAGTCATTTTGTTGCCACTTCCCCCAATGATTTTAGAAATTCTGATGGAATGTTATCTATCCCTTCTGCCTTATTTGACCGTAAGTCCTCCAAAGCTCTTTTAAATTCCGATTCTAATACTGGATCCCCTATCTCTTCTAAATCGACTCCTGTATCTTCTTCTATCACATCAGACAAATCTTCATCCTCATTGAGGCTTTCAATGTATTCTTTCCACCTATCTGCTCTCTCCTCTGTATTTAACAGTGGAATTCCCGTTGCACTCTTAATGTTATCACCGTTGGTTTTAATGTCACCAAAGGTTGTTTTGACTTTCCTGTATGTTGTGTCTGTCCTTCTGAAAATCATATCTTTTTCGATGTCTTCACATTTTTCCTGCAGCCATTTCGTCTTAGCTTCCCTGCACTTCCTATTTATTTCATTCCTCAGCGACTTGTATTTCTGTATTCATGATTTTCCCAGAACATGTTTGTACTTCCTCCTTTCATCAATTAACTGAAGTATTTCTTCTGTTACCCATGGTTTCTTCGCAGCTACCTTCTTTGTACCTATGTTTCCCTTTCCAACTTCTGTGATGGCCCTTTTTAGAGATGTCCATTCCTCTTCAACTGTACAGCCTACTGCGCTATTCCTTATTGATGTATCTATAGCGTTAGATAACTTCAAACGTATCTCGTCATTCCTTAGTACTTCCGTATCCCACTTCTTTGCGTATTGATTCTTCCTGAGTAATGTCTTGAACTTCAGCCTACTCTTCATCACTACTATATTGTGATCTGAGTCTATATCTGCTCCTGGGTACGCCTTACAATCCAGTATCTGATTTCGGAATCTCTGTCTGACCATGATGTAATCTAATTGAAATCTTCCCGTATCTCCCTGCCTTTTCCAAGTATACCTCCTCCTCTTGTGATTCTTGAGCAGGGTATTCGCTATTACTAGCTGAAACTTATTACAGAACTCAAGTAGTCTTCCTCCTCTTTCATTCCTTGTCCCAAGCCCATATTCTCCTGTAACCTTTTCTTCTACTCCTTCCCCTACACCAGCATTCCAGTCACCCATGACTATTAGATTTTCGTCCCCCTTTATGTACTCCATTATCCTTTCAATATCCTCATACACTCTCTCTATCTGTTCATCTTCAGCTTGCGACGTCGGCATGTATACCTGAACTATCGTTGTCGGTGTTGGTCTGCTGTCGATTCTGATTAGAACAACCCAGTCACTGAACTGTTCACAGTAACACACCCTCTGCCCTACCTTCCTATTCATAACGAATCCTACACCTGTTATACCATTTTCTGCTGCTGTTGATATTACCCGATGCTCATCTGACCAGAAATCCTTGTCTTCCTTCCACTTCACTTCACTGACCCCTACTATATCTAGATTGAGCCTTTGCATTTCCCTTTTCAGATTTTCTAGTTTCCCTACCACGTTCAAGCTTCTGACATTCCACGCCCCGACTTGTAGAAAGTTATCCTTTCGTTGATTATTCAATCTTTGTCTCATGGTAACCTCACCCTTGGCAGTCCCCTCCCGGAGATCCGAATGGGGGACTATTCCGGAATCTTTTGCCAATGGAGAGATCATCATGACACTTCTTCAAATACAGGCGACATGTCCTGTGGATACACGTTACGTGTCTTTAATGGAGTGGTTTCCATTGCCTTCTGCATCCTCATGTCGTTGATCATTGCTGATTCTTCCGCCTTTAGGGGCAATTTCCCACCCCTAGGACAAGAGAGTGCCCTGAACCTCTATCCGCTCCTCCGCCCTCTTTGACAAGGCCGTTGGCAGAATGAGGCTGACTTCTTATGCCGTAAGTCTTCGGCCGCCAATGCTGATTATTTATCAAAATTTGGGCAGTGGCGGGGATCGAACCCGTGACCGAAGACGTTTTGATTATGAATCAAATACGCTACCCCTATATTATAATCATGCCACAGGTGTGATAACATTTAGTGTCGAAGGGTATACTTGCAAGGGCTGTATTTTTGCTGGACAAGGCTCCATCGCATCCGAACGAAAATGTTCTGGATCCAGATGATGGGTGATACAGTATATCTAAAATATTTGCTGCCTAACGTGACAGCCTGAATCTAGCCATAGGATCAGGGTGTCATCGCTGACTCGAAGAAAATTCGTAGATAAAGTCTGCTAAAAAACTTACTGATAAGGGCAGTGATCTTCAAACATTTTGGAAAGAATGAGCTATTCTAGACGCAATTTATAGTGTGTCGACGATAGCAAAATCATGGAAAAACATCCTAAAACTGATTAAACCAGTAATTCCAATGACGAAGATGACTGATCATTAGAAACGTTAGCTGCTGTTTTTGAAAAGTACTTCAGGACGTGAAACTGTTGACAAAAAAACTATTTTTGAATGATTCACGTCGACCGCACAGAACCAGGTCATGAGACGTTGAATAACAGTGCTGTTGTTTAGCGGGTTAAAGGCGTATCCTAGGAGGTGAATTGTAGTAACTAAGATGGGCTAAGGCTGTGCATCCAAAAACTAACATTCCTACAATTCCAGAAACGTAATGAATCATGCATCAGCACTTCAATGGGTCGAAGGGTTAGTGGATCATCTGTAACAGCAAGAAGATGCCCTCCTATCTGACAAGTTGGTGATTTGTAAAATTCGCAGTATGATACCTTAAAGACAAGCTACCTCCGTCAGACAAAACAATTCACGACCATTTTCTTTCAGGCTAATGTAATGTGAAATTGGATTGTACTGAATTCCTTGTTAGTATAATATTTTCGCACATTCGTTGATGATTAAAATAGAATTTACTAATAACATTAGTTAAGTATTTTCGATTGTAACATTCTAATTAATATATGTTTTTGAAGAACACTAAAAAATTCAGACATCACACACATCCATGCCCGAGGCAGGATTCGAACCTGCGACCGTAGCAGTCGCTCGGTTCCAGACTGAGTGCCTAGAACTGTTAGGCCACCGCGGACGGCTACAAACGGACGTTACACCACGATGCAGACACAAATTTGAATGAAGAAAAGAAAAACAAAATGGCACGAGGGAGACGTCAGACGGCACACCCGTCTCGTAGTCCAAAAAAAGTGGCTCTGAGCACTGTGGGACTTAACATCTGAGGTCATCAGTCCCCTACACTTAGAACTACTTAAACCTAACTAACCTAAGGACATCACACACATCCATACCCGAGGCAGGATTCGAACCTGCGACCGTAGCAGTCACGCGGTTCCAGACTGAAGCGCCTAGAGCCGCTCGGTCACAGCTGTTGGCACTAATACATTACTGTGTACTTTAATTGTGGATTATCATGGAATATCAAGTCTCCAATTACCTTGATAATCGAGAGCTTACGATATTTGAAATATGGTGCAACAGGAGAAATCTGAAGATTAAATGGGTCCACCGGATAATTTATTAATTTATAGTAGGATACATATACATATATCAAAAAAGCCGTCGCGGTGCATAGCAAACAATCTCCATGGGTCCTTCTACAGTGTCAACCATTCAAGGAAAATCCAGAAGGATTGATCATCCGTAGTCAACAAACATCTAGTAGAAAACCTTGCGTACGGCTACAACATTCAATCTCCACAGACGTCAAAGGAGGATCATAAACCGGATTCGAACCAGACAAGGCAGATGATATATTGTGGAAAAATGTGCGCCATCACAAGCTTGTACAATCTTACATCCCTGGATCTAGTTCCCTGGTCCATTCGATCGCTTCATCCCATTCGTGGTGAATGACCAATATCGTTCCTTCGTACTCTCAAAGAGGACACTCAACTACGATATGGTGGACTTACTGTAAGAAGGTACCAAGGCCACAATTCGCAGAACCCACCCATTCCCATTTGTGCATTACATAACAACATCTGCCTTGTCCGATTCGAATACGGTTTATGATCTTCCTTTGACGTTTGTGAAGATGGAATCCTTGTATCCGCATGCAGGGTGCTCGACTAGATGTTTCTTGACTACAGCTGACCGATCCCTACGGATTTTCCATGAATGGTTGACACTGTAAGAGGACCCATGAAAGATTTTTGTTGTGCACCACGACGGCTTTCTTGATTGCAAGCGTTGGTGTTCTGCTTGTGCCAGATCTCGATGAATGGGTAGCTGTGGACTCTTCTGAATGTTGTCTCAGGCCTTCATGAGAGCTTCTGATCTTGTTCGAGCTGGAGGTGGGATACTGCGGAGAACAGGAAGTCATAGGGTGTTCGTACTCCGAATACGTCCCGTAATTATTCGCATTGTCTAACTGAATTAGATGTCTATCTTCCTAATGTGAGCACTATTGACCCAAATTAGAATTAGCTATATATTAATACCTTCAACTGCAGACGGGCGTCGATATATATCAACGGGGACAGTTGGAAATGTGTGCCCCGACCGGGACTCGAACCCGGGATCTCCTGCTTACATGGCAGACGCTATACCCATCTGAGCCACCGAGGACAAAGAGGATAGTGCGACTGCAGGAACTATCCCGCGCGCCTCCGGCAAGACCCATATTCTCACCTTATATGTCCATACACTTCATTCGTAGTGTCACTACCCAACACACTCATTACTCGCGGAAGATATTCTTACCGAGTACCAAGAGTTCGGGTAATATGTGTGTATCCGCACAGAAGAAAAAGGTCGTGGTCATGGCTGGTATTGCTATAAGGATATACTTATATGAATATGGTGTCTGTTCTTTCAGACATGTCCGAAAGAGTAGACACCCTATCCGTATATTATTGATGCAGGTCGGACGGTAGTATTCAACAACAGACTACGAAAGGGCTAAGGCTGTGCATCCAAAAACAGGTACCACAAGCTTCTGAGCAGTAATGTTTCTCGTTTTGACTTTAGCAGCTACATTTGAAAGTTGCTGATTTAAGTTAGAGTTCTATCTAGAGTTAATTGTAGGTACTTTGATGTAATGCAGTATGAGAAGATTTAGCCTTTGATTTTAATTTCTACTTTGTAATTTGCTAGTCTATTGCGTAGATGAAATAAAAATATATCTGTTTTCTGAGGATTTAGGTGAAGGCACCATTTCTTGAAGTGGACGTCTGCGACTTCCATATCAGTGGACATAGTGGTTTGAGCAACATAAGCCGGCCAGGGTGGCCGAGCGGTTCTATGCGCTCCAGTCTGGAACTGCGCGACCGCTACGGTCGCAGGTTCGAATCCTGCCTCGGGCATGGGTGTGTGTGATATCCTTAGGTTAGTTAGGTTTAAGTAGTTCTATGTTCTTGGGGACTGATGATCTCAGAAATTAAGTCCCATCGTGCTCAGAGCCATTTGAGCAACATAAAAGTTGGAGCTCTGCGCCACCAACTGAATGTTACCAGCATAAATGAATTCTCTTGAGGATATTTCCGGTACGCCGTGTGTGTAAGGACGGAAAAGGAGAGGAGCCAGAACGGATTCTTGAGGTAAAACGTCATTTAGTTTAAATACTCTGCTTCTTTCACTGTCGGAATAGATCTGAAAGTATCAACTGATTACTATGATATTAAGCAGGTCCGTGAGTTTACGACATGGGATAAAACTTATAAATTTAAAAAAGAAATCCTCTGCGCCAAACAGTGTCATAAACAGCTGACAGATCCAAAAAGGCAGCTACACTAATTGATCCCATACTCATTTTTGCTACAAGTAGGGAGAGAAAGTACCTGTTGGCTACAAGTCCTCAGTAAGTTCTGCTTGTCCAGTAGGAATATGTTTATCAATAATTAGAAAATTTGTATTGTTGATCAGACGCTGAAGCAGCTCGTATGTGGTAGCTACAAGGAAAACTCCCTGTCGCAGCCTCAGATTAAGTAGTAAGAGGGCCCAGCGGACAGGCCGTCAAAAACTGAACCCAGATCTAACATGAAAACAGGATGAAGGTGTACTGAACTTTTAAAAAAAGCAAAACAGAAACAGTGAACTGTTTAAGAACAAGAAGAGCAATAAAGAGCAAGTTGAAACAGCAACGGCGTCCTGGGTATGTGGTCAAGGTTTTCGATTACGGCCGGCTGTTGTGGCCGAGCGGTTCTAGGCGCTTCAGTCTGGAACCGCGCGACCGCTACGGTCGCAGGTTCGAATCCTGCCTCGGACATGGATGTGTGTGATGTCCTTAGGTTGGTTAGGTTTAAGTAGTTCTAAGTTCTAGGGAACTGATGACGTCAGATGTTAAGTCCCGTAGTGCTCAGAGCCACTTTTTTTGGACTACGAGGCGGGTGTGCCGTCTGACGTATCCCTCGTGCCATTTTTTTTTCTTTTCTTCATTCAAATTTGTGTCTGCATCGTGGTGTAACGTCCGTTTGTAACAGCGAGGTGTAAGGTAGGGACCTATAATGACAATTGATTCTGTGCAAGTAGTGTGTTAGCAGCCGAAAGAAAGTGGCTTTCAAACGGCAACGGCAAACGTTTGATGAGAAGGCGTTAAGTCAGACGAATCCAACACCGGAAAACACGTATGGTCTGTCATACACGTCATTAGTGACAGTGCGTGTGTCATATGATAGGAATCTCTTATCGACGCACCTAATTTGTAAGACTGGTAAGTGAGTCAGATATGCCTCCTTGCCCGTTACTGTTTTTCGCATAAATGTGAACGTGATCACTCCCAAGGAAATCATGAAAACACAATAGTTTGTCACGTAAGCTGCAACAAACGAACGCAACAGTTTCACAATCTCACAGTTTTTCTGTGCTCTGTCAAAACATATGTTTTTAAGGTTTCTGAAGTTGCATTCGGTTTTGAAGTTTTGACTCTTGAATTCCTTTGTGTAATGTAGTTCACACATGTTTATTTGTTATTTTCATTTCTGTGCGACATCTATGTAGTAAATCGTTCACTGTTTCTATTTTGCTTTCTTTTCGCAGTTCAGTCCAACTCCTTCCTGTTTGATCTGGTTTCAGTTTTTGAGGGATGTCCACTGGGACGTCTTACCACTAAACCTGAGGGGGCTGCGAAGGGAAGTGTCCTTTGTTAGAAGAGCTATTGGATGATAGTTTTCCACTATGGTAGGAGCTTTACTTTGTTTCAGCATGACTAATAATTTTTTTTATTTCCATCAGAGATGGAAGATTTCCGATTTGCAGGGTATGTAAGAAGAAGTTGGTAAACCATTTGATTGCAGCTAGTCCACAGTGAGCCGGAAATTCAAGGTATATTCCATCAAATCTGGCTGCTTTTACAAGTTTCATACTTTTGACTGCACAATTGGTTTCCTCTTCTTGAAATGGAATGGAGAATTCAGAAGTGTGTAGAACAGCTCTTCTTACGGTATTCAATTATATTTTGACATCCCTTTTGCTTTCCTTATCTTTTTGTTCTTGGAAACTGATACTCGGTGTCTAGCAAAGTTGTTCAACTTGATGGCGGTTTTTGATGTTTTGGTTGTAATATTTGATGAATACAGCCCCTAGCGATATACTCGTACAATGCTTTCCTACTAGAATGCATGTAATCTACGGATTCTATTGTTTCGGAGAAATAATGAAGGGGCACTGACGACTTTGGGAAGAAAATCGATTTATGACATATCTTGACTAAAAGGAAGCATAGGTTGACCAGCATCATAATGTTCCTGTGTGAGCGCAAAACTGGCTAATATGCTCCTGTTATATAAGACTCTGACTAAAAAGTAGGGTACTAGCTGCATCATTCTACCTTCCTCAGAAGCTATTAAATCTCCTAAAAAACTTGCCACGTGAACATATTCGCTCTTTGTATGCTAAGGGAGAGGGAGACACTGACAGTGGGAAAGAGACGGGAGAGGAATACAGAGAAAGAGAAAGTGGAAGTGGGTGAGAGCCAGTGATAATGAGAGACAGAGCCTATATTGCAGTGACAACGAGGAAGAGGTATGACAGTGAGAAGAGACAGCAGCAGTCGGAAGGAATTCTGATGCATCAAGGAATTGTCAATATGAAGGTAATGGAGAAAAGTGGGCGAGGTGGCGGGCTGTGGGAGGTGAGGGGGGGAGGGGGTGGACGGTAAAAATTATAAAGGAAGACTACGGCTCTATTACAGTAAGTAAGTTCAAATGGGTGTAGGTGTTAGTATTTATGACAAAAGGAAGATTGGGTTTAACGTCCTGTCGACATTGAGATAATTAGAAACGGAGCACAAGCACGGAATGTGTCAAGAATGTGGAAGGAAATTGGCCATGTCCTTTCAAAGGAACAACCCCGGAATTTGCCAGGTGCGATTTAAGATAATCACAGAAAACCTAAATCTGGATGGCCGGACACGAGTTTGGACCGTCATCCACCCGAATGCAAATCCAGTGTGCTAACCACTGCGCCACCTCACTCGGTAGCAGCTAGAAATGAATAGGCTTTCGCAGCGTGATGAATTAAATTAAACTATCCTTGGGAGTGAAGACCGCAGAAACAACAATTATAGGAAGGAAAAAGATTCTAGCTTGTTAGGCCGCATGATGTTGTTCTCCGAATTTCTTCTTTGTAGGTCGACGTTTCGACCTCTCTCCTCGGCTGTTCTCTTCAGTACTCTTCTGGTTCCCCCGATTAGCTGAAAACTATCGAAAATGATATCGCGTTCACTTAGAAAAGGGAGTTTTTCCATGCTTGTTCTGAAAAAGGGCGGTTATTTGAAGTTTTCAGGTTACTGTTACTAGATGAGAATGAGATGGGAAATATGATACTGCGAGAAACATTTCACAGGGCGCTGAAACACATAAGTCGAAGTAAGATCGCAGGAGTAGACGACATTCCTTCAAAACTACTGGTAGTCCTGAGAGAGGCGACCATGACGAAAGTACTCCTTCTGGCGTGCGAGATGTATGAGACAGGCGACATTCCCTCAGGCTTAAAAGAAGAAAGTAATAATTCCAATTCCAAAGCAAACAGGTGCTGACAAGTTGAATGTTACCGAATCATCAGTTTCATAAGTCATGACTGCAGAATGCTAACAAATATTCTTGGCTGTAACGGATCGTGCAGCCACGTTTCGATCCCTGAGTCAACAGATGGGGAAGTTTGCAAGACAACAACCATGTGAACGAACAGTTCGACGACGTTCGCAGCAGCATCGACTATCAGCTCGGAGACGATGGCTGAGGTTACCCTTGACGCTGCATCACAGACAGGAGCGCCTGCGATG
This sequence comes from Schistocerca cancellata, assembly GCF_023864275.1. Lineage (NCBI taxonomy): Eukaryota > Metazoa > Arthropoda > Insecta > Orthoptera > Acrididae > Schistocerca > Schistocerca cancellata. The sequence goes on along the minus strand of NC_064627.1, from coordinate 802,927,103 downwards.
GTGTACTCAACGACGAACCTGGGTGCACGAATGGCAAAACGTCATTTTTTCAGACGAATCCAGGTTCTGTTTACAGCATAATGATGGTCGCATCTGTGTTTGGCGACATCGCGGTGAACGCACATTGGAAGCGTGTATTCGTCAACGCCATACTGGCGTATCACCCGGCGTGATGATATGGGCTGCCATTGGTTACACGTCTCGGTCACCTCTTGTTCGCATTGACGGCACTTTCAACAGCGGACGTTACATTTCAGATGTTTTACGAACTGTGGCTCTACTCTTCATCCGATCCCTGCGAAACCCTCCATTTCAGCAGGATAATGCAGGACCGCATGTTGCAGGTCCTGTACGGGCCTTTCTGGATACACAAAATGTTCGACTGCTGCCATGGTCAGCACATTCTCCAGATCTCTCACCAACTGAAAACGTCTGATCAATGGTGGAGCAACTGGCTCGTCATAGTACGCCAGTGGTATCGTGCTGAAGCTGCATGGGCAGCTGTACCTGTACACGCCATCCATCTCAATTTGACTCAATGCCCAGGCGTATCAAAGCCGTTATTACTGCCAGATGTGGTTGTCCTGGGTACTGATTTCTCAGGATCTATGCACCCAAATTGCGTGAAAATGTAATCACACGTCAGTTCTAGTATAATATATTTGTCCAATGAATACCCATTTATCATCTGTATTTCTTCTTGGTGTAGCAGTTTTAATGGCCACTAGTGTAATATTGCAGGAAATGGGGGGCAGGGGTAGAAATTGTACGGGGAGACCAAGAGATGAATACAGTAATCAGATGCAAAATGATGTGAGTTGCAGTGGTTGTTCGGAGATTAATAGGCGTGGAGAGCTGCATCAAACCTGTCTTCAGGAGGAATACAGCGACAACAGCAGCAGCAACAGCAACAGCGACTACTACTACTATTAGTACAGTATCTTCATCGGGTAGGTAATTATATCAGGCGAGGAAAGAGAAGGGGAATGCAATGATGTTGACCCACTTATAGTAGCCTGAATAATTTTGCCTTCAATGTCAATGGCCACGAAATTCTCCAGACCTGCATAATTATATTGTTGCTGGTGCTGTCTGCTTCGTCCCGTTTTCGCGGCGCCGGCTGCTGAGTGGGAGCGGCGGACCGTGCAGAAGCGAGGCGGCGCTGAGTCAGCGGCCTCCCTGGCAGCCTTCCAGGCGCGCTCGCCAGCCTCCTCGGCCGCCGATATGCGCCGATATCGCGGCAATGTCCCGCCGCCGGGGCGTCTCTCCGCCTCCCGCCATTGATCGGCGCTGGCGGAGGAGGCGCTTCCTGCAGAGGACCTGCTTCCGCCTTACTCTGCTCCCGAGGCCCGTAGAAACGCCTAGAATGCTGCCGTCGGTTACCTTTCTCTTCCGCAACTGCTCATTTACATGATGACGCAAAATAGAAATCTTTTTTCTACTACAACATAACATAGGTTGACAGATTCTCATTATAATATTGTTGCTGAAGAAGCTGATTAGCACAGTAGTGTAGTGGTAATGATACTAAAATGTTGCATGGAGGGTTGTGAGTTCAAAACTTACATGGACTCTACCATTTTAATTTCTATATTCGGTTCGAGTACATTCTAGAAGTATCCACAAATGTCAAGCATCATTGTACTGGAATGTCCTGTAGCTGTATATATACTGTGTGTGTTCAGGCCGGAGGCAGTTCGCTCCGCGCTCTTGTGTGTGCAAGTGCTGAATAAACCTTCGTTAAGTGAAGTTAGTGTTCGTCATTCATCTAATTACACCGTCTTCTACGTGACAATATTTATGCTTAGCATACAACCTGAAATTTAATACAGAACGTTTCCAAAGATGTATCCTCCTGCAGCACTAAGTGCGTAGAACCTTGAATGAGTTCCGTCATGACTTACTGAAGAACACTATTTTAGACTGCACGAATATCTGTGGGAACTGCTGTACGAACGTCCTGGAGTGTTCCAGAAGCATCTTTGAAGACTCTGTCTTTCAAATAATCCCATCAGAAATATTGACACGGGATGAGATCGGGACTGTAAAGAGGGCATTCCACACCATCTCCAGTGAATACTAAAGTGTCAGAGGCAACGATACGATCTTTGAATGTCTCCTGACAGAAATCGAAGACGTACACAGTAGGGTGTGTAGTGCTCCACCCTGTATAAGCCAATAATTCGGAGCGTTCGACCGCATCGTGCAGCCAGTACAAATTTGTGGTCCAGTTTCTCTGCTGTGACAGGTCCGTCAATGAAAATGGGCCAATTAACACAGTATGCACTTATTGCTCACCAGGTAGTGACTTCGCAGCTTAAAATTATGGATTTTCAGTAGCCCAGTATCGCCAGTTCTGTTGTTAACGTGTGCCTCATCACTAAACCAAATCTGATACGTATTAACTGTTCCATTTTCAAAGGCTTCAACAATTTCATTTTCAAGACAATGGTGCTGCTCCAGATTCCTGTCCTTCAACGGTTGGCACCGTTGAATTTTGTGAGCTCCTTGTATTGTTGGTGTGGTGCCTCCTCCCTGAAGAAGGTTCGCATTCGTTCCACCCCCAGGGTTACAACTGAGGCTGTCGCTCTGACTGGCCCCGGATGTTGCTGCTCTTGGACCACTGTGCTGTTGAATGCTCGTGCCACCACAACAATACATCGGGAATCTGTGTAAAATGTCTTTATGATCAACAAACGCTGTTCCAATGTCCAATGTTAGTGCTTCCTTTCTGCAATGTGAACTGAGATGAGAGGTGAAGAATTTTCCCAAAGAGACTCATTTACAGCATACAATTAAATTACAGCGCACAAATACCTTCTAACACCTATTCTACGCCACCATGTAGTTCTGTCTCCTCTGATTCATTGGGAGCGACTGAAACCTACGCAAAAGTCTTTGGACCAACGTCATTACTTGCATAATTTGTGTTTTTGTTTGGAAATTTTGAAAGCGCTTGTAACAGTGTCAACTTTCAAAGCTGTTCTTTCTTTAACGTATTCTGGATAAGCATACTGCAGAGATAGTCTGTACCAAGCAGTCGATTACTGATGTTATATTCCGGTGGAGGTTCGAGTCCTCCGTCGGGCATGAGTGTGTGTGTTTGTCCTTAGGCTAATTTAGGTTAAGTAGTGTGTAAGCCTAGGGACTGATGACCCATAAGATTTCACACACTGAAGTTATAACAATCTGTATCGCTGAGAAGTGTTGTATAAAGTGAGATACTTCGTCAAGATGGAGTGGTAGCCAGTTGCTAGCAAAGGTTTTCAAGAGGTCTCGGAATTTGTGTTAGTTTGAACCACGCAAAGAATTTAGTCCTTCTCTAGTCGGCGTATCCGTGGGGTGCTTTCTGGTGATGATTCTCACGCAACAAGTTACAGAATGTATGATCAGATTGCAGCTCCCTTCGCGATGCTTGGTGTAATATCGTTAGTAATATTTTCAGATCATTAACATGCCTCTGCTTGTGGTTAGACTTAATGCTCATTGAACAGTTTTTGATGTTGCTGAACAAGATGGTTCAAGTGGCTCTAAGCACTATGGGACTTAACATCTGAGGCCATCAGTCCCCTAGAACTTAGAACTACTTAAACCTAACTAACCAAAGGACATCACACACATTCATGCCCGAGGCTGGATTCGAACCTGCGACCGTAGCAGCAGCGCGGTTCCGGACTGAAGCGCCTAAAACCGCTCGGCCACAGCGGCCGGCGCTGAACAAGAATAAAACAATAGTTTTTAAAGGAACACACCGCCATTTGACTATTTTATTGTTTATTTAATTTGCAAGTACAACCCAGGTTTCGGCCTTTTATGCCATTTTCAAGTACTCAATTTTATGTCTTCAACATATATTGCATGTTAAGTGTCCTGCAATACATATTAAAGACATAAAAGAAAATACTTAAAAAAGGCATAAAAGGCCGAAGACTGTCTTGTATTTAAATAAACAATAAAACAGTCAAACGTCGGTGTATTTCTGTAAAAAATTAACGATCAAAATGGCTTTGAGCACTATGCGACTTAACTTCTGAGGTCATCAGTCGCCTAGAACTTAGAACTAATTAAACCTAACTAACCTAAGGACAACACACACATCCATGCCCGAGGCAGGATTCGAAGCTGCGACCGTAGCGGTCGCTCGGCTCCAGACTGTAGCGCCTAGAACCGCACGGCCACTCCGGCCGGCAATTAACGATCATTGTTGACTGAGGTGGTTACTTTTTGGTACACATGGATAGAAATTCGTCAGTAATCGTCGATGAAGTTTATTTGACAATTCTCAGTATAACATACTCTGGAATTTTTGTATTTTAATAACCTTCTGTTTCAAATCAAACCTAAAAGATTGGTGCACAAGTGATGTTCATGATGTGGTACAAATTTCAGTGTAGGCAATTGTTGTAAAAAAGATTACCCTTTCCTGAAACGAGATATTGTTCATGAAGTATATGATCTAACATTCTCAAACGTTTCTATTGAAATTGTCTTGATGGCAGAAATTAATAACAAGGATGAAGGATGACCCGTCCCAGCTTCTGAGCTCGTTCAGATTGTTACAGAGCCGTGTGTCACAGCACTACGAGAGGCCGGCACACGGAGCGAGAGCCAGTGGTGCGTGTTTTGACATCACGTGGCGAATTACGACCCTGGTGAGCAACGCAAGGAATGCACGTGGCTGAGCCCCGGATGCGGGATTTTCCTGAGACCGGAGCGTGCACGTTTAGAAGGACGGAGGTGACTCAATGGCGGCTCAGACAGACAAAATGAAAGATGAATATTACCTATTTCAATGAAAATACGTTGCAGATCCTACAAACACGATACATAAAAGCCAAGTACATTAGAAAATTCATAGTAATGAGACAAGCTCATTTCAGCTTCAAGCGTAATTGTAGAATTAACATTAATGAAGCTGATTTTAGTCATGATAGATTATAAAATTAGTAACAGATGAACCAGTGGAGCAATCTGATCCTATAAAGTAGAAAATGACGGTGTCAGTGAGCATCACAACAAGCTATTTTCACATCATGAGTGTGTTTCAAGAATTACAAATGAGTTTATTAGAAGTTTACATGCAAATGTGTCACTAATATCAGTCCTCCGCAGATAACGTAGAATGAAGGCTCCATGAGTTTCCTAGTGATAGGGTGAATACAGTTTGCTATTTCACATATACTTCATTTGCAAATGTTCTATTAAAAACGAAAACAAACAATGAACTGTCGTTGTAGAGTAATAGCGAAAAAAATTCATTTCCATTTATTCGTGAAAACAACTTTGAAATTACGGAACAGTCGTACAAAGAATGATGGAAGAAAATACAGTATCTCAGAGTTTCTGTACGCTGGTTGCACCTGCTTCAGGTGCCTACGTGAGATTTTGTAGAAGTCTTTATGGCAACGCCTCTTCATAGCTTTATAGACGGCTGTTGTTTTCGCCTGCATCCGTTTGCGCTTCGCAGTTGTAAGCTGTCAAAAGCGCTTCCAGGAGTCGGAGATTTCCTTAAGCTGACTCGACTGTAGGAGTGTCTTAACAGTAAAGAATACATGATGAAACGTCTCTGTGGAGTCGTTTCATAGACGCCCGTCTCACTGGATTCTGTGCATCCTATTCTGTCCACCATCTGATTGCGGTTAAATTTATTAACTCTTCCAGAAAGACTGAGCAATCAAACTAAGGCTTATTAAATAATATTACGTTTGATTTGTTTGTGTTCCATAGGAAACCATGACCTGTATTTATTACGTTTTTCCCTTCACACTACCCTATGTGTGCGTAAATGTGACTGGATGAGTGTTTTTACGAGTGGTTACGGTTTTCTTTTGTGGGGGACGCTGAGTTGGTTGTCGTCTGCTAGGAGCAGGTGATGTTTGCTTCTCGTTTGGAGGGTAGCACAGGATGACCAACGTAGGATCCCAGTACCTGGACAGAGAGGTTTTCCCCTTTTAGACTGAGGTTGGTTTGTCTGTCAGGTTGGTGGCGGAAGCCTAACCCTCTGACAACTTCCGTTGCACCGGTAGTTAGGCAAAGCTCGGTAGAGAAGACACACTGCAACTAGCGGTTGGTGAGTACAGTTCGTAGCTCTCAGAGAGGTTTCTGCCTTGCCGAGTTAATTTTATTTCGTGACAGTATAAATCATGCTGCTATCACCATTAAAATTTCTTACATTTGTGCCTGGTTTAATGACTAATTTCGGAACAGTTAACTCGTAATCAAGTTTACCACGTGCTGAAGTTCAGCCGTTCGTAGGCGGCAGGCGTGGATTCCGTGTCGTACATCAACTATACAAACCTTGCGAATCGGATAAACCTCTTTCCAAGCTAGTGCATGAGCATAATGGTGATAGGTATCTCTCTGAACTATTTCTGTCATGGGTATGTAGATGGAATAATTGAATTATTGTGTTCCACTTCCCTTTCCTGTGTTTTTCCTTTTTTAATTGTACTAAACTACCATTTTTGCCGAATTATCTAGTTAAATTTTTCATTCAGGCACCAGTTGTGTGTATTCAGAGGATGTGCATCAAATTCAGTAATGAAATAAATGTACTACGTAAAAGATAAACTCTGAGTCCTTTATCTTTCGTATTGATGCCAGTTTTCAAATTAATTTTCTATTCCCTGATGTTTTTTAAAAGTTAATCTGCTTGCTTGTGATATACAAAAATGGGAGGGTAAAATCAATTTAATTAAACAAGCTCATTGATATACGACATACAATGCTGTTCATCTTGTTAGTGTCTTTAAAAAAATTGCATTCTTATAATTAAATTCTTAATTTAATTGAACTGATAATTTCCAGTTCGGTCTTTTCTTATTTGTTAGGAAGGGCTTGGCCTGGTGGCGACCCTGTAATTTTTAAATTTATAATTGTTCTTGTGAGGTGGCTTGACCAGAAATTGCGCACAAGGGTTGCATCTCCATTATTCTTGGTACGTAACGTATGTCGAGCCTTGGCTAGGATCCGTTTACAGTCCTACATACATACTTTACAATGTATTAAAACATAATGCATGATGCGGCATTTTTTTCACGCATCTCCTGAACTATGATAGACAGCTGGTTCTCAGCCCAATATCGATTGTTGCCTAACAGAGTGGATACTGTACTAAATCCGGGAGAAATCGGTCCAGTGGTTTAGTAGGAGATGTGGGACAGGCACACATTCACACGCATACGTACACTGATTGAGCCAAAACATTATGACCACCCGCTTAATAGTTTGTCTGTTCGTATTTGGGACGAAATACATCGCTGATTCTGCATCTCAAGGACCCGACAGTTCTCTGGTAGGTTTACGGAGGCAAGTGGCATTTGATGTCTACTCACGGCTAAATAGCGGGCTGCTGATTTGCGTACGCAGTGATGGCGCTCGATAGTGACCCAGATGGTTTCCATAGGATTTACGTCAGGCGAATTTCACCACCGAGACATCAACGTGAATTGACTATAATGGTCCTCAAACCACTGCAGCACGGTTCTGGCTCCGAGACACGGACAATTACACTGCCGAGACATCACCGTCGGGGAAGTCATCAAGCATGAAGGAACGCAGGTGGTTCGCAGCTGTCATAGTGTCTTTGATTACTACCACAGGTCCCATGCAAGCGCAGGAGATTGTCTCGCATAACATAATGCTGCTCTTACCAACCTGCGTCCGTGGCAGGCTGCACGCTTCGAACCGCCGTTCATCTCGACCTCATTTGTGGAGACGACCGTCAACCTAATGTAGCAAAAGTGTGATTCACCAGAAGAGTCGACACTGATCGACAGTTGAATCCATCCCGGCCCACTGCAACCGTAATTGGCGATATCGTTGGGTCAACACGTGAACACGTAGGGGTTGTCTGCTGCGGAGCTCCATGCTCGGCGATTTACGACGAACGGTGTGCTGCGAAACAGTTGTGCGTGCACCAGAATTACGCTCTCTCGGCAGAGGTGCCACAGATCACCTCGTATCCTACTTTACAGAGCAGGTAAGCCTTCGAACCGCACATTCTGTGAAGAGTCGTGGACGTCCAACCATTTAGCGCCTGGTGGTATTTTCACTGTCCTTCTGCCTGTTTCCGTAGGTGCTCACGGCCAGCTTCGCCATTTTCGATATACTCATTCACAGGGTCTGTCCTTTGTCAAAGTCGCTTGTGTCTGCTCCCTTACATTCTTTTGTTACCGCGTCACGTGGCCGCAACGCCACCAGGCGGTATCCAACGTCGCTGTGGCAGTGGTCATAATGTCCTGACTTATCAGTGTACATCCATTTTATAATGAATATTTAGTGTAAGTTACATAAAATCGTAAAATCAGGTATAGGCCTACATTCTGAACTTGGTGAGTGGTTGTGCAACCAAAAATATGAGTTAAATGCTTTGACTTTTCGTTAGAATTGAGACAATTTTGTGAGTTAAATACTTCAACTATTCATTGTACAGTTTTGTGAGTGTGATTTGCAGATTTCACCTACTCACTCGACTTGGGGTTTTTCACTGAGTTTACTGTGATCGATTCTGCTCGACTTGTAAAAACGTAACTTTGGTAATGGGATTTGAGGCAACTGTGAACCGTAATTGTTTGTTAAAGTTGCTTATTGTATTCGTGCGAGACGGACTTGTTGAACGTACTTTCTGCGGTTGATAATAGCAAATTCCAGTTTCGGTCTTTGAATGTTTGGTGTTGATTTTCGTGAATTAATGTGCAGTTAAATGAACTTTGCTCTCACTTGCCACTGTATTCGATACTCTGCTTACACTATACACATTAATTATTGTCAAACTGTTTATTTTATGTGATAAGAATCTGCAATTCCAAGATTCACATATGTGTGAACAGTATTTCATTAAGATTTATGTGGTTTCAAATGTAATACTGTGATTTCAATAATGAAAACTGTACCAGTTACTAATTTTTCGCTGCTTATCACAAGGCTTTTCGTGAATTTACTCTCATTTTCAAGTGAATTTGCTTGAATATGTTTGGTGATGTTTGCATGTGTAATTTTCTGCCTCTCTTGCGTCTTTTCGAAGTTAGACTGTATTGTGCCTCCTCCATTATACAGAATATCACATATATTGTGTGACATTGTGTGTACTGCGTGGCGTTTAGCCCTGTAAGATGGTGCATTAGTTTAGTCACGTTGTCAGTTGTCAGCCTGGTGTGCATATTAAGTCATTCATAAATGTATTCATTAATATCGTGTTACTTCTTTCCTCTTTATGTAAATGTTATCCAGTGTAATAATTGGGTTTCGTTTCAGTTCCCGTGTAGATGTACTGTTATGTTTGCTGCTATCTTGAGTTTTTGTCTGCGCTAAATTACCGATACTTACGACACGTTGTGTAGTATTGTTTTCTGGGTGTACTCGTGAGTTTGCTGATACAATGACTAATGAGTCATATACTTAAGCGACTACCCCGTTTACTCTGTCATCCGAATTGTTGTTTAGGAGTGGCTCGACAGCAATGTCCCAGGATGCTGATAGACAGATTGACCCTTACGGCATCCTTTCGTTATTTTCGTGACTAATTTCTGGTGCCCTGCTTCCCACTCTGCTGTCCTACTTTTACAATAATATAGAAGCTGTTACTCAGGACAGTAGGTAGTTGCATCTGCCTCAACCTAACGAAAACACGGGCATGAAAGCGTGGGTACCAAATCTCACACAGGTCTATTAATGAAGGGGCTCATATAACTGCAGAAGGAAACTAGCTGTCACTATAACAACTTGGTTTACTGCCGTAACACGTCAAACAAATGATTTATCCACTGAATCAAACATGTAAACAGTTAAAAAAATGGTTCAAATGGTTTTAAGCAGTATGGGACCTAACATCTGAGGTCATCAGTCCCCTAGGCTTAGAACTACTTAACCCTAACTAGCCTAAGGACACCACACACATATCCATGCCCGAGGCAGGATTCGAACCTGCGACCGTAGCAGCAGCACGGTTCCGGACTGAAGCGCCTAGAACCGCTCGGCCACATTGGCCAGCAACCAGTTAACAAGTGGACAAAAGATTGTAATTATTAACAATAGCATTGGCATAGGTAGGTGGACACATGAGAGCATAAGATGAAACTACATAGTTAATGAGTGCAAAAATGGTTACTAATATAAGACAGAACCCCAGAAAAGCAAGTACTAACACCAACAGATTGGTCAAAATGCATGACGATACATCTAACTGGTTGTGAACGTTAGAACAGCCCAATTAAACGTTTATGTAAATTAACTGGCCTCATGTCCCCCTTGGCTCAGTGACTCCATCTTCGGCTCATGCTTACCAGTCTTAAACGGTGCAGATGTGGAAGATGGCTGCAGATAGAGCTGGAATTCCGGTTCGACCTCTGTACTTTGCTCTTAGTGTGACATATTCCTTTTTGCGACCCTCTGCTGCGACTCATCGATATCCCTGCAGCAATTGCTCTCTCCAGTCTAACTGCAGCAAGTGTTCTCTTTAGCCTCTCTGCAGCAAGTGCGTTCTGACTTTACTCTCCCAAACGTAGCTGGTTCTAGCAGTGTAGAAAGCTTACCAACCAAATGCAGCAAATCTTAAGAGTTACAACAAATAATAATATTATAAACAAGTTTAATACATTTCTGTTCTTGCAGATTTTGTCATGGTTAACCAATAATGGTCTAGTGCAGGAAGGAACGTAGAAAATCTCATCCACTACACGACACGTTTCCAACACCAGCTAGCTAAAGGGTTCCCACGCTGATACACACGGGAAAGTACACCTCCTATTGAAATAATTAGTGTGAGCCAGTGTTACTCAGATTAAAATGAACATTCATTTATGGTGTGGCCATGGACAGTGGCCAAACCCAATGTCTCACCTTGGGAGTGGCACACCTGGCTTTCCAAACTTTATCTCATGAAAAGGATTCCTTCTTGTGTCTGACACATGCTTGCTACACCTGCTCCGGGTCCACTTTCAGTGCCGAAAAAGTTTATCACACTCTGGTCCATTTTGATTTAACTTCCCTCTTGCGAGCCATCTAAATTAAGCTCCCAAGGCTGCGGAAAATAACAGGTTCGCTCAGCATAATGAAAGGAAATGAGAAGAAGTAGTTAGCTGAATAATAACTGGAAATAGTGAACATTGTCTGCAGTGGTATTGATGTGTTAAAGAATCGACTATATTGACTGATAGGATGTGGGTATAGCACTATAAAATAGGTTGTGTGACAGTTCCGTCATAAACTGCCATGTAACTCTATGTATTATTTATAACGTGTGGTTGAATCTGTCATCTTTCGATTTTTTGTCCTAAAACCGCATTGGTGGAGACGTAGGCCAAAGAGATGTCTGTTAGATTGCAGCTGGTCCGAAAGGAGCTACTCCTGTACCTTAGCCGATGCTTTTAGGAGGCAGTTTCGGCTGTATATTTTGGCGTCACTTGGGACCATATCCTCTGATGTCTTAATAATGACCACGTTGTTTGTTCTAAAAAGAGCAGGCACTCTACCTTGTTCCACAGTCTTTTATCATGTCTGTTAAAAAGAGGGTGATCTGTGTGACAGTATTTTAAGAGTTTTCGAGTTATTCCATTTGGGCCAACCGCCTTTCTATATTTAAATCTAGCTGTCGCCAGTACTACCTCTTTCGTAAGCGAAAGGGGTGGTAACATCACCATTTGTGTAAATGGTGTTTATTTGGACACGTATCTACATCTACATCTCCATACATACTCCGCAATCCGCCATACGGTGCGTGGCGGAGGGTATCTCGTACCACAACTAGCATCTTCTCTCCCTGTTCCACTCCCAAACAGAACGAGGTAAAAAGACTTCCTATATGCCTCTGTACGAGCCCTAATCTCTCTTATCTTATCTTTGTGGTCTTTCCACGAAATGTAAGTTGGCGGCTATAAAATTGTACTGCAGTCAGCCTCAAATGCTGGTTCTCTAAATTTCCTCAGTAGTGATTCACGAAAAGAACGCCTCCTTTCCTCTAGAGACTCCCACCCGAGTTCCTGAAGCATTTCCGTAACACTCGCGTGATGATCAAACCTACCAGTAACAAATCTAGCAGCCCGCCTCTGAATTGCTTCTATGTCCTCCCTCAATCCGACCTGATAGGGATCCCAAACGCTCGAGCTGTACTCAAGAATAGGTCGTATTAGGGTTTTATAAGCGGTCTCCTTTACAGATGAACCACATCTTCCCAAAATTCTACCAATGAACCGAAGACGACTATCCGCCTTCCCCACAACTGCCATTACATGCTTGTCCTACTTCATATCGCTCTGCAATGTTACGCTCAAATATTTAATCGACGTGACTGTGTCAAGCGCTACACTACTAATGGAGTATTCAAACATTACAGAATTCTATTTCCTATTCATCGGCATTAATTTATATTTATCTATATTTAGAGTTAGCTGCCATTCTTTACACCAATCACAAATCCTGTCCAAGTCCCTATGATAATTTTGGCCATACGTTTGTTCATCAACAGGTAGGAGCTTGCGCTGCAAATACTCTGTCGAGCGTCTCCAGCCTTCTGATGTCGTACCATGTACTCATTCTTGACAGACCTGGTGGGGTCTTAATTCGTTCTGTTTTAACTTAAACGGTTCTTCCCATACGTGGTTGCCGCACATGCGCCAGACTCATGCTGACAGATGGACCACACCGCTCGGCGACAGCGCCCTCGCGGGTAGAACCGCGAAGATCAGCTGTCTTCGATGTTCCCGCTCGCCGCAGCCATGGGAGTGTTCTGGCGTCTTCACCTCGAGAAAATCTCGGAGATGACGGAATTCCACTCATTATCCAGCTGTCACTCAGTGCGCTGTATAGGACAGAGTGGAGAACGTCTTCGTCTGTCTTCGATGGCTCACCTGAAGATGACTGGCAGGTGTGTGTAGTCACTTCGGCTGTGACCATTTACTCCGAACAGAGCCGTGTGATATTTAGTGTAAGCGAAACACTTTGGTACAGTCTCCTTGGATGAAAGTAGAAGCGACCGTGAGCTCTTGCAATGTCCTTGCAGAGTTTCTCTAAACTCAGGCCTGCTCCCCTCAGTGTGCATGCTGTTCCCAAGAAGCTGCAGGGTTCACGTTTGTCCGTTGGGAGGCTTACAGTACGGATGACCATACGGTCTGTCTTCTCAGTAATCGGATAGCATATCGTGTTCGAAGAGATTTCGGGACCGCAGCCGGTCGTCGCTCTTTCCTCAAAACCCTCCATAAAAAAATTTAGCCACCAGGACAGGCAAGGGCCTCCCATGGCGACGCCATCAGTCTTTTCAAAATATTCTTGGTTAAACATAAAATAGGTTGAGGAAAGAGCATGACGAAACAATGCAGTGACGCCCGCACGAAACTTTACCAGTTTGCACCAAGGAATATGCACGAGCACATTTGTAAACAGAGATACTAGATCAAAACTCATACTACATCAAAACTCACTAAAAGATACGAATCAGTTAGGTAGAGAGTCCCCAGTCTGCTGGTAAACTCAGCAAGTTCCGTATATGATGTGGACATTTGCCAATCAATGGTCTCAGCAAGCATGCAAAATGTTTGGCTAAAGCAAATAGGCCGTAAAGGTAGACCTTCTTTGTGCACCTTAGGAAGAATCTTGGTGGTACGCTGCCATGTGGTTTTAAACGCTTGATGGTCTCTGGAGATATGGAGGAGGAATTCAGGAGTGTGCACGTCTTCCTTTGCACGCGTACTGTGGGGTCGTGATCAGACTTCCTGTATACAGTATCACTAAGTACACCGGCCGGCCGGAGTGGCCCATCGGTTCTAGGCACTATAATCTGGAGCCGCGCGACCGCTACGGTCGCAGGCTCGAATCCTCCCTCGGGCATGGCTGTGTGTGATGTCTTTAGGTTAGTTAGGTTTAAGTAGTTCTAAGTTCTAGGGGACTGATGACCTTAGAAGTTACGTCCCATAGTGCTCAGAGCCATTTGAACCATTTGAACTAAGTACACCATACATCTTCTCCAAACTACGAGGTAACAAAACAGTTGAGTTACCTTTATTAGTCTTCAGCACCACTATGTTCCGATCCTCTGGAAGACTTCGTAGTGCAGCGCTTTCTTCAGAGATTATATTACTAACAGAGGAGGAACTTTCAAATGAGCATGGCAAGTTTCCCTTCTTATTTTTTCAGCAGCATCCATAGGAGGACATCGTACAGTTTCTTCAACACCACACACAGAACTTATCAGTTGGTGAAGGTGCAAAATTGAGTCCTTTACGCGACAGACTGCGTCGCCTCGTCCAAGCCCTTCTCCGTGAAGCGGACAATCTAATGTCGTGCAGTTATTACCTGCGGCAACGTCTGTTGTGGCACAGAAAGATCAAATTTTGACTTCTACCTAGAATTTGCATCCTTATATATCCAATCAAATTTGGCTTAAGTCACTCCATCAATGTCATCCCATGATTCAGGAGAGAAAAGTGCTGCAATCTTCAGATGCAGGTGGAACAGTTCTTCCGAAATAGTGTCCAAACTTCGTCTCGTATAACAAATTCTCTCCTTAACAATAGCACGACTGGCCTTGTCCATTATCTTCCGTGCAGTGGCAGTATTAATTGAATGTATCACTCTGGCAAATTTTGGCATCATTCTATGGTCCCGACATCTCACTAAAAACTTGAAGAACTGAAAAGTTTTACTCTCTTACCATGCAGCTGGTAAGGCCATCTCCTCCCCATAAAGACGTCTTCAGTGAAACTGAAAATTTTCCCGGCGAATTAAGTGTTCGAAGAGATTTCGGGTTTGAAGCCGGTCGCCGCAAACTTCACTCCTCTATGTTTTGACTGGACGCCTGCCAGTCACCTTGAGGTGAGCCATCGAAGACTAATGAAGACGTTCTCCTCTCTGTCCTATATAGCGCAGAGAGTATTGCCGCTCATACGCCAGAGTCGTGATGACAGACCAAACATCTCGGCGGCAGAGCCCTCGCTGGTGGAACTGCGAGGATAAGTTGCCGCTCGTTACAGCCATCGGAGTATTCTGGTGTCTTTATCTGGAGCAAATTTCGGAGATGACGCGGTGTTACGCATTATCCAGCTGGTAGTCGCTGTCACTGTTCAATAGATTTTCCGTGCCAGCAAAGTCCCTACGTTTTCTTCCCTTCATTGGAAATATTTCCTTCAAAATAGCAAGAATCTTTAGTAATGTTCAGGTGAAAGTGATTTTCCGCGCACCATCGTTCGTTTGGATGCGAGAGACGTGTAACTAAGCCTAGTGCCGTTTGAAATATATATTTTCACAGACTACTGGTACGTGGGTTTGTATCGTTGTCATCGTAATCGATTGGTAGAGGAAACATGGAAAATCTAAAGAAGAACAGCACGTTTCTTTACATGTTCCTTAAACAACGGCGAATGCGTCACGAAAATGATCAGCCGATTCCAGTGGCAGACACTGCAATAGAGGCGTATTGCATCGCGGGGTGTTCTAATGTTAAAGTTCCGAGAGCGTACTCGCGAAAACAACATGATGATAAACTTAGAGAGATTCGAATCCACACACGTGCTTACCAGCGATCGCTCTTACTACGAGTCATCCGTGTCTGGAACACGGAAAGTGCAAAGTGACAGTACTATACAGGTACGGTTCGCCACACTCCGTAAGGTGGCGTGCCGAGTACAGATCTAGATGCAGACGTAGAATTAGGAGCCAAATCTTGGCGAGTGACACATTTATCAAAACGTGTACTGTACCCAAAGTAAAATACTTCATATCCGGAACAAAGGACTCCATTCCTTCCGCTTTAGTAGGCTTCCCTTCTTTCTGCGGTAAATACTGTAGAGTTATTAAATTAGGAAACAACGATGCCATCTGTTAACAGGTACCTGCCTACAAACGATTGTTGCGAGTTCGCAGGACCGAACAGAGCGCCTGTACGATAAATTGTCGAAAGGACGCGTGAATATTCAGCGTCGCAATTAAAAGTTGGAGTCGTTCCGGCTAGTGTCTCCTGGGGAAGCAAGCGCAAATAATAAGCGCCCCGGCGCCGTAAATCAGGTGAAAATTAAAAGCGGGTATGCGGCGGCGTGGACAACCGTTTGCATATTCATGGCAGGCCCTGTGGACGAGCGTACTGTCGCACAAAACGGGGCAAAACTCTGCAGCACGTAGCGCGCCGCCACAGACGGCCGCTCGCCCTCGGTGTGCGATCATCATCACGTCCACAGGGGAGTGGCTGCTGGGCAAATTGGAATTTTCTGAGAGCGATGTTCCGGTACAACCAATGCAGAAAGATACATCACTCGGTTTTAGTTTTGAGTTCGTGGTATTACAATGGTGGACCGTGGTACTACTCAATTCTTTAGAAAATCAGAAATTACAATCTCACCACAGTTATTTACAGGAAATAGGAAGCCCGGGATCACTGGTGATGGACAAGCTTGTGATTGTTTTACAATTTTAATTTGACTCTAAATAGACTATTATAAACTTCAATTCGGACATTTGCCTCTTACTGATGCAATATACACACCTTCAGTTTAACAGAATTGCATAAACATGAATAAGAATCATATTTTGCGTTCGCAACCAAAATTATAGATGGTAGGCACGGTGAATAATCATAAACAATCGTTCTTGTTTAACCATATCTCAAAAGACTAGTAACATTATGAACTTCCAACCCAAAGTTACACAGCCACATAATACCACAACTTCATTCAAAAACAAAGATCGTAAAGCATAATATTACTGACCTCCCCCCAAGAACCATGGACCTTGCCGCTGGTGGGGAGGCTTGCGTGCCTCAGCGATACAGATAGCCGTACCGTAGGTGCAACCAAAACGGAGGGGTATCTGTTGAGACGCCAGACAAACGTGTGGTTCCTGAAGAAGGGCAGCAGCCTTTCCAGTAGTTGCAGGGGCAACAGTCTGGATGATTGACTGATCTGCCCTTGTAACACTAACCAAAACAGCCTTGCTGTGCTGGTACTGCGAACGGCTGAAAGCATGGGGAAACTACGGCCGTAATTTTTCCCGAGGGCATGCAGCTTTACTGTATGATTAAATGATGATTGCATCCTCTTGGGTAAAATATTCCGGAGGTAAAATAGTCACCCATTCGGATCTCCGGGTGGTGACTACCCAAGAGGACGTTGTTATCATGAGAAAGAAAACTGGCGTTCTACGGATCGGAGCGTGGAATGTCAGATCCCTTCATCGGGCAGGTAGGTTAGAAAATTTAAAAAGGGAAACGGATAGGTCAAAGTTAGATATAGTGGGAATTAGTGAAGTTCGGTGGCAGCAGGAACAAGACTTATGGTCAGGTGAATACAGGGTTATAAATACAAAATCAAATAGGGGTAATGCAGGAGTCGGTTTAATAATGAATAAAAAATAGGAGTGCGGGTAAGCTACTACAAACAGCATAGTGAACGCATTATTGTGGCCAAGATAGACACAAAGCCCACGCCTACTACAGTAGTACAAGTTTACATGCCAACTAGCTCTGCAGATGACGTAGTAATCGAAGAAATGTATCATGAGATAAAATAAATTATTCAGATAATGAAGGGATCGAAAATTTAATAGTCATGGGTGACTGGAATTCGGTAGTAGGAAAAGGTAGAGAAAGAAACGTAGTAGGTGAATATGGATTGGGGCTTAGAAATGAAAGAGGAAGCCGCCTGGTAGAATTTTGCACAGAGCACAACTTAATCATAGCTAACACTTTGTTCAAGAATCATAAAAGAAGGTTGTATACATGGAAGAATCCTGGAGATACTGACAGGTTTCAGATAGATTACATAATGGTAAGATAGAGATTTAGGAACCAGGTTTTAAATTGTAAGACATTTCCAGGGGCAGATGGGGACGCTGATCACAATTTATTGGTTATGAACTGTAGATTAAAACTGAAGAAACTGCAAAAAGGTGGGAATTTAAGGAGATGGGACGTGAATAAACTGAAAGAACCAGAGGTTGTACAGAGTTTCAGGGAGAGCATAAGGGAACAATTGACAGGAATGGGGGAAAGAAATACAATAGAAGAAGAATGGGTAGCTTTGAGAGATGAAGTAGTGAAGGCAGAAGAGGACCTAGTAGGTAAAAAGACGAGGGCTAGTAGAAATCCTTGGGTAACAGAAGAAATACTGAATTTAATTGATGAAAGGAGAAAATATAAAAATGCAGTAAATGAAGCAGGCAAAAGGGAATACAAACGTCTCAAAAACAAGATCGACAGGGAGTGCAAAATGGCTAAGCAGGGATGGCTAGAGGACAAATGTAAGGATGTAGAGGCTTATCTCACTAGGGGTAGGATAGATACTGGCTACAGGAAAATTAAAGAGACCTTGGAGAAAAGAGAACCCCTTGTATGAATATCAAGAGCTCAGATGGAAACCCAGTTCTAAGCAAAGAAGGGAAAGCAGAAAGGTGGAGGGAGTATATAGAGGGCCTATACAAGGGCAATGTATTTCATGACAATATTATGGAAGAGGATGTAGATGAAGATGAAATAGGAGATACGATACTGCGTGAAGACTTTGACAGAGCACTGAAAGACTTGAGTCGAAACAAGGCCCCAGGAGTAGACAACATTCCATTAGAACTACTGACGGCCTTGGGAGAGCCAGTCCTGACAAAACTCTACCATCTGATGAGCACGATGTATGAGACAGGCGAAATACCCTCAGACTTCAAGAAGAATATAATAATCCCGATCCCAAAGAAAGCAGGTGCCGACAGATGTGAAAATTACCTAACAATCGGTTTAATAAGTCACGGATGCAAAATACTAACGCGTATTCTCTACAGACGAATGGAAAAACTGGTAGAAGCCGACCTCGGGGAAGATCAGTTTCGATTCCGTAGAAATGTTGAAACACATGAGGCAATACTGACCCTACGACTTATCTTAGAAGCTAGATTAAGGAAAGGCAAACCTACGTTTCTAGCATTTGTAGACTTAGAGAAAGCTTTTGACAATGTTGACTGGAATACTCTCTTTCAAATTCTGAAGGTGGCAGGGGTAAAATACAGGGAGCGAAAGGCTATTTACAATTTGTGCAGCAACCAGATGGTAATTATAAGAGTCGAGGGACATGAAAGGGAAGCAGTGGTTGGGAAGGGAGTGAGACAGGGTTGTAGCCTCTCCCCGATGTTATTCAATCTGTATAT
The DNA here is from genome assembly GCF_023864275.1 of Schistocerca cancellata. NCBI lineage: Eukaryota > Metazoa > Arthropoda > Insecta > Orthoptera > Acrididae > Schistocerca > Schistocerca cancellata. Next base: position 802,907,990 of record NC_064627.1, on the reverse strand, counting down.
TGAGCAAGCAGTGAAGGAAACAAAAGAAAAATTCGGAGTAGGTATTAAAATACATGGAGAAGAAATAAAAACTTTGAGGTTCACCGATGACATTGTAATTCTGTCAGAGACAGCAAAGGACTTGGAAGAGCAGTTGAGCGGAATGGACAGTGTCTTGAAAGGAGGATATAAGATGAACATCGACAAATGCAAAACGAGGATAATGGAATGTAGTCGAATTAAGTCGGGTGATGCTGAGGGAATTAGATTAGGAAATGAGACGTTTAAATAGTAAAGCAGTTTTGCTATTTGAGGAGTAAAATAATTGATGATGGTCGAAGTAGATAAGATATAAAATGTAGACTGGCAATGGCAAGGAAAGCGTTTCTGAAGAAGAGAAATTTGTTAACATTGAGTATAGATTTAAGTGTCAGGATGTCGTTCCTGAAAGTATTTGTATGGAAGTGAAACATGGACGATAACTAGTTTGGACAAGAAGATAATAGAAGTTTTCGAGAAGTGGTGCTACAGAAGAATGCTGAAATGGGTAGATCATGTAACTAATGAGGAGGTATTGAACAGTATTGGGGAGAAGAGGAGTTTGTGGCACAACTTCACTGGAAGAAGGGATCGGTTGGTAGGACATGTTCTGAGGCATCAAGGGATCACCAATTTAGTATTGAAGGGCAGCGTGGAGGGTAAAAATCGTAGAGGGAGACCAAGAGATGAATACACTAAACAGATTCAGAAGGATGTAGGCTGCAGTAGGTGCTGGGAGATGAAGAAGCTTGCACAGGATAGAGTATCATGGAGAGCTGCATCAAACCAGTCTCAGGACTGAAGACCACAACAAAATCAACAACAATAATATTGAACTGTCTACCTAAAAGTCCACAGTGAAACATGCTTACACTAAAAATGCGATGTGGGCCAACCAAGGTCGCAAAACTGGCACACAGGAAAAATAACAATTTGCACATTCATTGAAGAAACACAAATTATTAACATGAGTGTTAAATAAGAATGGCTAGTAATAACTCAACCAGTAAAATAACTTACAGAAACGCTAATATTAACAAAGTGGCCTCACTTAACTTTAGAGAACAGCGTTAAGGCCCACAGCAGTATTTGGAAGCAATAACGCTATGGCCGGCAGGCAATATGAGCGTTCACTCCCCACGGTTTGTGCACAGGCTCACTAGTAGGCGGTATATACTTATACACTCCTGGAAATTGAAATAAGAACACCGTGAATTCATTGTCCCAGGAAGGGGAAACTTTATTGACACATTCCTGGGGTCAGATACATCACATGATCACACTGACAGAACCACAGGCACATAGACACAGGCAACAGAGCATGCACAATGTCGGCACTAGTACAGTGTATATCCACCTTTCGCAGCAATGCAGGCTGCTATTCTCCCATGGAGACGATCGTAGAGATGCTGGATGTAGTCCTGTGGAACGGCTTGCCATGCCATTTCCACCTGGCGCCTCAGTTGGACCAGCGTTCGTGCTGGACGTGCAGACCGCGTGAGACGACGCTTCATCCAGTCCCAAACATGCTCAATGGGGGACAGATCCGGAGATCTTGCTGGCCAGGGTAGTTGACTTACACCTTCTAGAGCACGTTGGGTGGCACGGGATACATGCGGACGTGCATTGTCCTGTTGGAACAGCAAGTTCCCTTTCCGGTCTAGGAATGGTAGAACGATGGGTTCGATGACGGTTTGGATGTACCGTGCACTATTCAGTGTCCCCTCGACGATCACCAGTGGTGTACGGCCAGTGTAGGAGATCGCTCCCCACACCATGATGCCGGGTGTTGGCCCTGTGTGCCTCGGTCGTATGCAGTCCTGATTGTGGCGCTCACCTGCACGGCGCCAAACACGCATACGACCATCATTGGCACCAAGGCAGAAGCGACTCTCATCGCTGAAGACGACACGTCTCCATTCGTCCCTCCATTCAAGCCTGTCGCGACACCACTGGAGGCGGGCTGCACGATGTTGGGGCGTGAGCGGAAGACGGCCTAACGGTGTGCGGGACCGTAGCCCAGCTTCATGGAGACCGTTGCGAATGGTCCTCGCCGATACCCCTGGAGCAACAGTATCCCTAATTTGCTGGGAAGTGGCGGTGCGGTCCCCTACGGCACTGCGTAGGATCCTACGGTCTTGGCGTGCATCCGTGCGTCGCTGCGGTCCGGTCCCAGGTCGACGGGCACGTGCACCTTCCGCCGACCACTGGCGACAACATCGATGTACTGTGGAGACCTCACGCCCCACGTGTTGAGCAATTCGGCAGTACGTCCACCCGGCCTCCCGCATGCCCACTATATGCCCTCGCTCAAAGTCCGTCAACTGCACATACGGTTCACGTCCACGCTGTCGCGGCATGCTACCAGTGTTAAAGACTGCGATGGAGCTCCGTATGCCACGGCAAACTGGCTGACACTGACGGCGGCGGTGCACAAATGCTGCGCAGCTAACGCCATTCGACGGCCAACACCGCGGTTCCTGGTGTGTCCGCTGTGCCGTGCGTGTGATCATTGCTTGTACAGCCCTCTCGCAGTGTCCGGAGCAAGTATGGTGGGTCTGACACTCCGGTGTCAATGTGTTCTTTTTTCCATTTCCAGGAGTGTATATAGTCCGACCGGCCTCACAGTGTGTGGTCCTGACAAGACTCCATAACCGCACCGACACCAGCAACCAAGCAGACTAACAAATGGCCTGCAGCACAAATAGATTGCAATGAAAATAGTCAAATCACAGCGACACTGGAATATGTAATAAGCATGGCCCCAAATTCTTATGGAGCAATACCTGTCTCCCAGTAAATTAGCGATAATCTTAGAGATCACTTCCAGCTGCCTTAAGGCAATTTCAACACTAAATAAACATACCAAACCCTGCCGTGACAAATGATTAAACCATTAACTCTACGGCTGCTGGGCGCGTACACAACAGAAACCAGTCCCCAAGCGGTCAATATGTCCTAATACAAGATAAAACTTGCATGCAAACATCAGCCTCCTTAAAATAGCCACTGTGGAACCAAGTTCAGAACCATCTCCGGCAGCTACGGATGCCACAATAAGTTTCAACAATCTTCTTAGTTGCCGGCCGAAGTGGCCGTGCGGTTCTAGGCGCTGCAGTCTGGAACCGCGAGACCGCTACGGTCGCAGGTTCGAATCCTGCCTCGGGCATGGATGTGTGTGATGTCCTTAGGTTAGTTAGGTTTAATTAGTTCTAAGTTCTAGGGGACTAATGACCTCAGAAGTTGAGTCCCATAGTGCTCAGAGCCATTTGAACCAATCTTCTTAGTTAAGGGCAGGGGTTCGATTCCCGGCTGGGTCGGAGATTTTCTCCGCTCAGGGACTGGGTGTTGTGTTGTCTTAATCATCATCATTTCATCCTCATCAACGCGCAAGTCGCCGAAGTGGCGTCAAATCGAAAGACTTGCACCCGGCTAACGGTCTACCCGACGGGAGGCCCTAGTCACACGACATTCATTTAACTGTAACAATGAGCCTCGTTCAAAGATTTGGAGTTCAGTACACCCATTCAACAATGTGCCTGCCCACATCGCCGGCCGGATTGGCCGAGCGGTTCTAGGCGCAGCAGTCTGGAACCGCGCGACCGCTACGGTCGCAGGTTTGAATCCTGCCTCGGGCATGGATGTGTGTGATGTGCTTAGGTTAGTTAGGTTTAAGTAGTTCTAAGCTCTAGGGGACTGATGACCTCAGATGTTGAGTCCCATAGTGCCCAGAGCCATTCGAACCATTTTGAACCTGACCACATCATGACCCTGGACCACCAAAACGATCATGTTCGACAGTTCTGGACGTACCCTCATATGGCTAGAGGCGGAACACGCAATGGTTCCACGGACGCTGCCGAACGTGACGTTGTTGTGGTCCAGGGGCACGGTGTGGAATATGTGGAATAATGTTGCCTGGGCGTACTGGCCTACATATTGAGATGAAAATCTAATTGTTATGGGGGGTGGAATGCGGTTGTACGGGAGGAGTAGAAGAAATGGTTACGGGAGACTATGGCCTTAGCAGTAGGAGCGAGAGAAGAGAAAGACTAATTTAGTTCTGCAGTAAATATCAGTTACTAATAGCCTATACTCTGTTCATGAATGATAAGAGGAGGAGGTATACTTGGAAAAGGCCGGAAGGTGTTCAAAGGTTTCAGTTAGATTAGATCATGGTCAGGCAGAGATTCCGAAATCTGATATTGGATTTTAAGGCCTACTCAGGAGCAGATAGAGACTTAGATCGCATTTAGTAATGATGAAAAGTAGGATGAAGTTTGAGAGACTAATCATGAAGAATGAAAGCATGAAGAAGTGGGATGCGGAAGTAGCGAGGAATGAAGAAATACGTTTGATGGTCTCTGACGCTGTTGATATTGCGATAATGAATAGCTCAGTAGGCAGTTCACTTGAGGAGGAATGGACATTTCTAACGGAAGTTGGAAAGAAACCCGTAGGTACAAGGAAGGTGACAGCGAAGGAACCAAGGACAACAGAAGAAGTACTTCAGTTGATCGACGAAAGAAGGAACTACAAGAGTATTTAGAGAAATTCAGGAATACAGGAACACAAATCACTTCGGAATGAAAGAAACAGGAAGTACAGGGAAGCTAAGACGAAATGATTGCATGAAAAATATTAAGAAATCGAAAAAGAACTGATTGTCGGGCTCAGCATATGGAAAAGTCAAAACAACATTCGGTGGAAATACAAGCAAGGGCAGTAATATTAAGAGCTGTTGAATGCAGAGGTGAGAGCGGATAAGTGGAAGGAGTACCTTGAAGGCTTCTACAAGGGGTAGACGTGTCTAATGACGTGATAGGAGCGGAAACACTAGTCGACAGGGAAGAGATAGGAGATCCAGTATTAGAATCAAAATCTAAAAGAGCTTTGGACGACTGAAGATCAAATAAGGCAGAAGGGGTAGATAGCATCCCATCGGAATTTCTAAAATTGAGGGAACTACGAACGAAACGACCAAGTTGATGCGTAGAATGCATGAGGCTGGAAACAAGTAATCAGACTCTCGGAAAAACATCATACACACAATTCCGAACATAACAAGGACGGCGACTGTGAGAATTACCGCACAACAGTTAAACAGCTCATGCGTCCAAGTTGCTGACAAGAATAATATACAAAAGATTAGAATAGGAAACTGAGGATCTGTTAGATGACAATTAGTTTGGCTTTGGGAAAGGTAAAGGCATCAAAGAGGCAGCTATGACGTTGCGATTGATAATGGATGAAAAACAGAAGAAAAATCAGGACACGTTCATTGCATTTGTCGACCTTGAAAATGCGTTCGACGATACTAAATGTTGCAAGACGTTCGAAATTATGAGAAAAACCAAGCTTCAACAATAAGAACGGAAGACCAAAAACGAAATGCACGAATTAAAAAGGGTGTAAGGCAGGGATGTAGTCTTTCATACCTACTGCTAAGTCTATACTATGAAGAAACAATAAGGGAAACAGTGACAACATTCACTGATAACATTGCCATCTTCAGTGAACGTGAAGGAGAATTTCAGAATGTGTTGCATGAAATGAAGGGTCAAATGAGTGTAAAATATAGATTGAGACCAAACTGAAGAAAGGCGAAAGTAATTGGAAGTAGCAAAAATGAGACCAGCGAGATATCTAACATATCAGAATTGGGGATCGCGAAGCAGATGAAGTTAGGGGATTCCTCTAGCTATGCAGCACAATGACCCATGACGGACGAATCAAGGAGGACATAAAAGGCAGACTGGCACAAGCAGAAAGGGAATTCCTGGACAAGAGATGTCTTCTAGTATCAAATATAGGTGTTAATTTGAGGAAGAAATTTCTGAGAATGTAAGTTTGTTGCGCAGCATTGTATGGTAGTGAAATATCGACTCCGGGAAAATTGGAGTAGAATAAATTTGAAGCCTTTGAGATATGGTGCTCCAGAAGAATGTTGAAAATTAGGTGGACTAATAAGGCAAGGAATGAGGCGGTTATCCGCAGAATCGGTGAGAAAATGAGCACTTGGAAAATACTGACAAGAAGAAGGGGTAGGATGGTAGGACATCTGTGAAGACATCAGGGAATAACTTTCATGATGTTAGAGGAAGCTATAGAAGCTAAAAACTGTAGACAAAGACAGAGACTGGAGTAAATACTGACAGGGTAATACATTTCGCTACTTGAGTTCTTCGACAGTATCAACAGAAGTGCTGTAAACATCAGTTTTGAGATGACACTAGACAGATAAAACCTAGAGTGCTGGGCTCTGGTGATATTGTGGGTTCTGTGTGACCTATCGTTCTTGAGCCGAACTCGCACATTAGATGTCGTCTTGTATCATCAGCGAAATGTACCAGTACCCCACCAGACGTGTAACATATACCCAATCATGGGCCATCTCTGAAATATTATCCCAGTTGGATGAGGACTTAATTGATAAGTTTACACAAATACAATTGATTAAATAGGACACATTGCAGAAAGGAATTCGAGTGGCTGATTACGGGGCTGGCCCACGTACATCAAGCACTTCCGTCAAATGTATCAAAGACGAAGAATGTATACATTGATAAAGTACCAGTGGAATTTGTTTCAAAAGTTGGAATTAAATAGTTGTCGTTAAGATTGGGTGTATGCTATATGTATGTGTGTGTGTGTGTAAGTGTGTGTGTGTGTGTGTGTGTGTGTGTGTGGGCTGGTGGGTGGGTGGCTGGCTGTGTGAGTATGAGTGTGCCAATTTGAAATCTGATTCTACACTCCTGGAAACTGAAATAAGAACACCGTGAATTCATTGTCCCAGGAAGGGGAAACTTTATTGACACATTCCTGGGGTCAGATACATCACATGATCACACTGACAGAACCACAGGCACATAGACACAGGCAACAGAGCATGCACAATGTCGGCACTAGTACAGTGTATATCCACCTTTCGCAGCAATGCAGGCTGCTATTCTCCCATGGAGACGATCGTAGAGATGCTGGATGTAGTCCTGTGGAACGGCTTGCCATGCCATTTCCACCTGGCGCCTCAGTTGGACCAGCGTTCGTGCTGGACGTGCAGACCGCGTGAGACGACGCTTCATCCAGTCCCAAACATGCTCAATGGGGGACAGATCCGGAGATCTTGCTGGCCAGGGTAGTTGACTTACACCTTCTAGAGCACGTTGGGTGGCACGGGATACATGCGGACGTGCATTGTCCTGTTCGACCAGCAAGTTCCCTTGCCGGTCTAGGAATGGTAGAACGATGGGTTCGATGACGGTTTGGATGTACCGTGCACTATTCAGTGTCCCCTCGACGATCACCAGTGGTGTACGGCCAGTGTAGGAGATCACTCCCCACACCATGATGCCGGGTGTTGGCCCTGTGTGCCTCGGTCGTATGCAGTCCTGATTGTGGCGCTCACCTGCACGGCGCCAAACACGCATACGACCATCATTGGCACCAAGGCAGAAGCGACTCTCATCGCTGAAGACGACACGTCTCCAATCGTCCCTCGATTCACGCCTGTCGCGACGCCACTGGAGGCGGGCTGCATGATGTTGGGGCGTGAGCGGAAGACGGCCTAACGGTGTGCGGGACCGTAGCCCAGCTTCATGGAGACGGTTGCGAATGGTCCTCGCCGATACCCCAGGAGCAACAGTGTCCCTAATTTGCTGGGAAGTGGCGGTGCGGTCCCCTACGGCACTGCGTAGGATCCTACGGTCTTGGCGTGCATCCGTGCGTCGCTGCGGTCCGGTCCCAGGTCGACGGGCACGTGCACCTTCCGCCGACCACTGGCGACAACATCGATGTACTGTGGAGACCTCACGCCCCACGTGTTGAGCAATTCGGCGGAACGTCCACCCGGCCTCCCGCATGCCCACTATACGTCCTCGCTCATAGTCCGTCAACTGCACATACGGTTCACGTCCACGCTGTCGCGGCATGCTACCAGTGTTAAAGACTGCGATGGAGCTCGTATGCCACGGCAAACTGGCTGACACTGACGGCGGCGGTGCACAAATGCTGCGCAGCTAGCGCCATTCGACGGCCAACACCGCGGTTACTGGTGTGTCCGCTGTGCCGTGCGTGTGATCATTGCTTGTACAGCTCTCTCGCAGTGTCCGGAGCAAGTATGGTGGGTCTGACACACTGGTGTCAATGTGTTCTTTTTCCCATTTCCAGGAGTGTATTACACTGACGAAAAAAGATTGCCATCACCAACAAGTAATCAATGTAGAGCAATGAAATTTCTGGAATACATTCGTCTAGGTAGCATATTTAAGTGATTAACGTTGCGATGGAAGCGCCAGAACAGCCATTCTACGTGTGAAACGCTGGTACATTAATAACCGCCGGATTGCTGAACGCAACCATGTAAACGTGCGCGCATTGTATCGTACAGGTACCAGTTGTCGGTTTGTGGGATGGAGTTCCATGCCTGTTGCTCTTGGTCGCTCAGTATAACGACTGTTAATCCTGATTGTGGATGCCGATGGGGTTGTCGTCCGATGGATGCTCCACACGTGCTCGACTGGAAAATTATCTGATGCTCTAGCAGGCCAAGACAACGTATCATCACTCTGTAGAGCATGCTGGGTTACAGCGGGGGTGTGTGGGTGAGGGTTATGCTATGAAAAACACCCCTGGATTGCTGTTCATGAATGGCAGCACAACAGGCCGAATCACCAGACTGACGTACGAATTTCCAATCAGATTGTGTGGAGTAATCACGAGAGTGCTCCAGCTGTCGTACGAAATCGCACCCCAGACCATAACTCCAGGTTTAGGTGTAGCGTGTCTCGGCTGCAGGGACAGGCTGATCGCGGGCGCTCACCTGGCTACCTATCCAACATGATAAAATCACTGGGTCAATGGCAGAAACATCTTTCGTCATAAAACACAATAGACCTCAACTCAGCCTTTCAATGAACTTTCGCATGAGTCCACTGAAGTCGCAAAAGGTAGTGGTTTACGATCATTGGAATTCGCGGTACAGCGAGATTCGTTCTGAGCTATCCTTGAACCGATTCGTAACAGTTCTTTGTCTCACTGTGGTGCCAACTGGTGCTAGTATTATTGCTGTAGACGCAGTATGATGCTCCACATCCATATGGCGAACACGACGGTCTTTCCTCTCGGTAACACCACGTCGCCGTCTGGATCCCGCTCTACTTGCAACTGCACTTTCCCCCCGTGACGACTGACTGCTGCCAGTTATCATATACAGTGGGTACATTCCTGGCAAGTCTTTGTGCAATATTGCAGAACGAACACCCAGCTTCTCGTAGCCATATCACACGACTCAGTGAGCTATTGATGGCACCTTCATCCTGTTAAAGGTATTCTTGACTAACACCAACCCACAGTGCCCAATCTCAACGGGAAAAAACGCTCACGACTTGTACAGCGTGTATTTAAAGCAAATCTGATTTGTTCCTAATGCGATTCTTACGGGAATAGTGTGTTATTTGAAGAGACGTTATCTTTCCGATGTAGAAACACGCCTACCGACTCTCGTTTATCTCGCAAAAGCCCTTCTTGGTATTGGGAATCTTCTTCCGTCAGTGTATTTTGTGTTAACTCTCTATGAGGTTGCATTTTGGATTTCTGTCTTCCACAATGGAAGACATTTTATTGATATCTTTGGACATGCTGTATGAGTGGCCACAACCGAAAGCCAATAAATAAATAAATAAAATAAAATAAAATAAACTAGTACTTCAAGTCGAAGTCAGTAGCGGCTCGTAACCAACTATTCGGAATTATCTCCCAAGCTGCCAACTTGCTATGACAACCAGTATTTCAGACACTTGTGTTAATATGGACGAAGTAATGGTGAAATTGCAACAAGCAACGAGCTGCTTTCGTACTACTTCACCAGTGGGGCCAAGAAACTGTTCGCCATCTGCCAACATAATGAGGAGCCACTGTTGCTGCTGACCCCGTTCCTGCGGCTAGCACTAATACTGACAGCCTCTGTTCCCTAATCTTGGGTCGTGGTTCGAGCTGTGTATGGCAACGAGTGCTTCAGGCTGGGCTGGGAGGTGAATCTCCTGGACGCACGTGTTCGACATCAGCGAGAGTGCTTTGGAGATCAGCTCGCAGATCTACTGCCCATCGTCGTCAAGCACGGGCAGCGGAAACTACGACGTCTGGGAGCACCGACCGGCGGTGACGTAACGGCTGTCACATTAGCCGTTCCCTACGTAAGCAGTACTGCCAGGCGGGCGCAAGCCAGCTACTGCTGACGGGGTCCACACACCACCCACTCAAAGAGCTGCCAGCATCTGGGAAGCGCAACTCTGTATATCTGAACAATAAGTATGTCACTGTGAATAATTGTTTTCTTGACGTTCTTTTGTCTTTTACATGTCGATTTCGTGTGCAGAATACTCTGTTCACATTTTCCATTGCTTCAGAACATGTGGTGATATCACTGCGTCTTTGTGCTAGACATATGTAAATTCGTGTGATTACAAGCAGCTTTTCCCACTTGGAACGATGTTTTCAGTTTTTTGATATGCTATTTCTTTTTGATTATGAGATGTTGTTTGGAAGGGATGTTGGATATTCCTAATCGATGTTTATTCCTATCTACAATGGCGGAAGTATATGCATGATATACTTCTAAGTTATACCAATTATTTGTTCAGTTTGTCTTCGTGAACACACATCTTTTCGCCACATGTATTTGCCTCCATGTTGGGGTGCCTTCGTATTTACATGGGGTTATGTGTTTCTTATATGTTTGTAGCATTCGATTATGGATTACATTGCACTTGCATTCCCCACTAGTATGTCTTGTTTTGTAAAAGATTGGGTCATCAGTCATCTGACTGGTTTGTTGCGGCCTGCCCCGTCAGCTCACTCTAGTACCGTGGAAGTTATTCTGTGATGTCTTAACTTATGTTCTACCATCATATCCCTTTTTTTGCCAGTATTTTCGATATATTCCTTCCCTCACCGATTCTATGGAGAATTGGTCATTCCTTATCGTATCAATCCACATGATTTTCAACATTCTTCTGTAGCAACACCACTCAAATACTTCGATTCTCCTTTTTTCCTGTTTTTCCACAGTTCACCTCGTATTTCTAGAAAGGAGCCTTGTAGGGAAGCAACCTTCTCCCATATAGAGTTCATATGCTTCCCATTGTGTGCCAGCCTAGTCCGCTGTAACTAGCTATGACATCATTAATGTTGTGCAATACCTTAAAAGTAAGTAAATACTGTGAAAAGTTAGTAGCATGTCAGGAATGATGCTAAAATGATAATGTGTTAAGTTTCAGCTTAGTAACTTTAACAGTTTTCGAAATTTGGATGTTTTACGTAAAAATCATCAGAGCAAAAGGAAGGAGCTAGAAACTTCAAAATTTGTATTATGATTCCTTTTTCACTGTAATTTAATGGAAACAGCATGCTGGATCTCACAAAGTAATATTTTGGTTGAAATTCATGATTTTCTGTTTTTGTGTCTTAAAAGTACGGAATTAAGATAGATTAAGTAAGTGATTAGGTAAAGCTAGGATACTTAGATTTAAGTAGACTGGAGATACGCTATAATAACAAAGATGTGAGAAGTTTCCAAAAGGTATTTATAAAACTATAGCTGTAGCGTCTCTCCAAAGGGCAAGTTCAGAGCTCATCTATTGTTTGCAGTGCAACTAAAATAATTCTCTCGCCAAAAGTATTTAACCTAGCCACATCAGAATTTTATTATAGTTACTTACCTGTGTGCTGATTACACAAGTAAATTTAGAGCTTCATTGGCCTTAAGCGAATGAAGCAATTAATTACTTAGTAACTTGAAATGGAGTTCTGCTAGCCCACCAGTTAGTCAGGAAGGCAAATGCTGTCGGCTGCGCATGCGGCGGTCTGCACTGCAGCTATATAAATAAGAGTGCTGCGAGCTAGAGTCAGGCCCCAGTTCTCTTCTAGATTCATATCAGCATGCACTCCGTGTCGGAAGAAACCTCGCGTCTGTGCAGTTTCAAGGAACAGTCTTGGATGCCGTATTTTGTAACTCAGTATGCACATAACAATGACTTCGAATTGTGGTAAAGTGTTTAATGCGGAACGACTGCAGTGATTTATTCTCAGTTTGCGTATGTCGTATTTTCAAGTGTCGCCACAGGACAGACGTTCTACCATTACTAGCGTGGCATTTGATGAGTATTAACATCAAATTTTGGCGAGCATTCACTTTGAACATTTACATCGATAACGATTATTGAGCAGTTTCGTTATCTAAGGATAATAGTATCTGTGTGATAGACTCTGAACAGCTCTGACAGTACAATAGCTGATGGTATCATTGCTTGGTTAAATATTTATTTGAAACTTTATGCTTTATCGTTTTCAGAATATAGTGAAAATTGTTATAGTAAACTGCATTTTCTATGAATCCCAGACATCATCCTAAATCCTCAGAGTAATGGAATTCAATTATCAATAACTTTATTTCTCCATCAGAGTGGGCACAGTGAACTTTAATTGCAGGCATCACGTTTTTGCTAATCACTTTCTGGTTGCCAAGATTGTAGTCAGAAAGCCTGTGTTGAAACGGCAACAGAACAATAAATTAAATTTTCCACCAGCCGCCCCACAGCCTGACCGCGTTATATTCGGTTGTATACACTGTTTGAGGCATGAATTATATTAATCACTTTGCAAGAGCACTCTTATGTAGTTTCAGAAGGAGTGGTAGCTTACAATTGGGACTTCGCTACTTCTAATATCGAGTACGTCAACCGATGTCGATTCCACTACCAATATGATCTTTTACTCCTCTGAAGAATTCAACATGGGTTATGCAAATAGACACCTTGCGAAACGCATCTTCTAATATCGAGTACGTCAACCGATGTCGATTCCACTACCAATATGATCTTTTACTCCTCTGAAGAAATTCAACATGGATTATGCAAATAGACATCTTGCGAAACGCATCTCACTCACATCCATAGTGCTGCAGACACTAGGCCCCATGTTGATGGTTCGTCCCTTCACTTCCGATAAAGTTCTGTTGTGCCACTTACAAGTTCTTATGGCTAAAAAAGAATGAAAATGATATTTAAATTCGGAGATCTGTTATATTCAGACCAGCCACGTAATATGATCACCTGTCGAAAGCCTGAATAACCACATTTTTTCAGCGCAGACTGTTGCATCAGTCAGCGCAGTTCTGGAAGGTATCGATGGGGATGTGGAGCCACACCTATTCCAGTGCTGCGGCCAGCTGCGCTAGGTTTCTCGTTTGAGGATCCATGATGTGACCAGCCCGATCAAGGCGGTTCCACAGATTCTCAAATGAGTTTAAATTTGGGGAGTATAGTGGCCAGAAGAGTGCGGTGAATTCATCGTCGTGCTCTTCGAACCATTCACGTATACTGCTGCCTCTGTGACACACTGCAGTGTCATGATGGCAGACGCTATCGTGCCGACGAAAACCAAACTGCCTGCAGGGCTGCACATGGTCGCCAAAAATGGATGCACACTTGTGTTGGTCCATTGTGCCTTCCATAATGACGAGCTCATCCACAGAGTGCCCGAAAATACTCACCAGACGATAACGCTCCCTCCCTCGTTGCAGAGCTTTTGCTTTCGGACGTTCCATGCCTTACACGCCAACAGCTACCTGCCCGATGGAGCATTAAGCGTGACTCATCTGGAAAGGCCACCTGTCGCCACTCAATGGACGTCTAGTTGTGGTATTGGCGCTCAAATTCCAGCCTTCGCCGTCGATGGACATCAGTCAGAAAGTGTGCATGCATGAATCAGGCACCTTCTGTGCAAGCCCATCTGCACTGTATGGGACGGACGAAAACAACCTGACAATTAGGTCATAGCAAAGTAAAGTTTAATTATTCAGTCGACTACCATAAAAGTACAGTAATGTCATTAGGTTTTTAAGATAATAACCTGTACGTCACAAAAATTTCTGCAGTTAGATAACCAATATTATTGTAGTGTAAGTTGCAGCGTTATTAATAATGAAATGTAGAGCTGACATGTTTCAGTTTTTGCTAGTATAAAGACAACATAAATGAAATTTTATTCTAAGAGTAACAAGTACCATCAAAATATATGGGCACCTACTAGTAGACACTAATATGACGGCTTGAACTTTGCTTGGGACTCTTTCAATGAGTTGTTCGAATGTCTCTACTGGAATGGCAGCCCATTCTTCCTCAACAGCTGAAATCAGCAGATGTAGCGATGTTGGACGCTGGAGTCTGGAGCAAAGTCTGTAAGTAGGCTGTTTAGGATTTTATGTTGGTAACGCCACGTAGCGCTCTACATGAAAATCACTGACTGTGTTGTGTGAAGGCTGTGGTTGGTTTGCATTGTTGGAGTATATGCTATTGTAGTGTTTGGGATTTCGCTGTTAACAGCGTGTGGCGTTGCGCAGTTGGAGGTGAGCCACCACCAGTGGTGGATGTGCGGAGAAAGATGGCGGAGTTTTGAAAGCGGATGATCTGGACGTGTGTCCGTCATGAGACAGTAAATTTGTAAGACTGGATGTCATGAACTGATATATATATATATATATATATATATAAATGACTTTTGAACACTATTAAGGTAAATACATTGTTTGTTCTCTATCAAAATCTTTCATTTGCTAACTATGCTTATCAGTAGTTAGTGCCTTTAGTAGTTTGAATCTTTTATTTAGCTGGCAGCAGTGGCGCTCGCTGCATTACAGTAGTTCGAGTAACGAAGATTTTTGTAAGGTAAGTGATTCGTGAAAGGTACAGGTTAATGTTAGTCAGGGCCATGCTTCTGTAGGGATTATTGAAAGTCAGATTGCGTTGCGCTAAAAACTATTGTGTGCCAGTTTAGTGTTGATCAGAATAGGTAGAGAGAGAATTGTCTGAGTACGTTCAGTTCTGCTCAGCTGTTTGGAAATCAAATTGGGTAAGGGGTTTATCAGCACAATCATTTATAAATTTTTCTAAGGGGACGTTCCATAAGTCGACTTCCTAATTTTTTCCAAAGGTATTCCACTTGGTTTAGGTTGATGCTCTGGACGTGTCAGTCTATTTCAGCAATGTTACTGTCCACGAACCATTCTCTCACAGAAGCTGCTTTATTACAGTTTGCGTTATGCTAATACAAACGGGCACCATCTCCTAACTTTCTACTGTATGCAGTACATAATACAGTAAAATGCGTTCGTATGCATTCACAGTTTTCAGATATCTTTCTACTGTTTTCTTAGGTGCAATAAGGGGATCACACCCTAACCACGAAAAGCACCCCGAGACTGTAATGCCACTTACTCCACACATCACTGTTGGCATCAGACGTGATGGCAGGTAACGTTCTCTAGACTTTCGCCAAACTGAAATCCTTCCATCTGAAAGGAAACAGGGTACAGAGTCGTTTCCACCCACAGACTGTCAACCATCCTAAACATCACCTGGAGCGACTGCAGAAACGTAAGGCTCCTATTCATTTTAATTCACTACGCATAGTAATTGCGTTATCTGGACTTCTGGTAGCAATTTGGAACTCAAGAGTGACTCCTTCAGCTGATTTCGTGCTATTTCTTACGCCCAGCCTCCGCAGGGCTCAACGGTCCGTGTCCGTCAGTACATGACGCCTGCTTGGTCATCGTTTACATCTGCATCATACTCCGCAAGCCACCTAATGGCGTGTGGCGTAGGGTAACTTTTGTACCACTAACTGAGCCCTTCAACCCTTTTCTACTCGCGAATAGCGCATGGGAGGAATGATTGTCGATAAGCCTCTGTACTCGCTCTAATTTCACCAATTTTCAATTTTCTCCTCATGTACTGCTGCACGACCTTCGAGTGGCGGTGGTAAAACTCTACCTAAGTAGGAAGATTACCGTCGCTTTGTCATGTCCTACAGCTTCTTTTTTTTTTTTTTTGAACAATTACAGAAGGCACCTATACAGGGCTTAGTAGCCAGGACACAGCTTTTATTTGCTTTCATGACCCAGGATTCGACTGTGGTACTGACTTCCACCTATTCCTTATGATGGAGGCAGCAAATAATCTGTCGAGGGTAGAGATTAATTGATGGTGATTTAGTACCGATGGCATTTCAACAACTAGCCGCGTTTCTGTTGCAATATACATCATCATTATTGGTCTCTCTAGTTAACATGGTTCAGTTTTCGCCACGTAATTATGGAGTGGGAGAGGGGAGCTCAGACCTGGCTTCAATGTAATTTTATACAAATACACAATTATACCTAAACCCATGCTTATTACATTCAACAGCTATAGGTGACTCAGAACAAGTTCAGCAAAGACTCTACAAGCAAACTAGGTCAGGGTGGAAGAGTGGTTGGCAAGTCTTTATCAAATCAATGGGAATTAAAATCTGTGTGGCGCGAGTTTAAACCATGTATTTTACTTAACGCACAACCTTGCCAACAAATCAAATAGTTATGGGGAAGCACAAGAAACATTTTCACGTCAAAACTATTTAACACGTTTGGCCAAGTTTCGGGAGCGAACAGAAATCCAGAAAAAATACGGACACACAAGATTATTCCTTCCCTATAATTACACTCGCCCACTATCGTATGATTATACATCGTGTACAATACATTTTCAGACCGAAACTACAGTTTATCAATGTGGCGGTTGCTCCAACCGACCACGTAGCGCGAAAGCAAGTTCACAAACGAAACATGTGGAAAATAAATAAAAATCCACCGAAATATTACTGTAAATGAAAGAGCAGATTAAAATACATAAATTGAGTGAGTTACCGTTAATCACAGACCAATAATGTGACCATGAGCTTGAGCCCATGGAGCGTGGCCTGACCAAGGCACTGAAATTTGAATAAATTATGAAAATAAATTCCCTTATGCTGGTTTGGTGGTAATCTCACACCCAATTTCGACATCTGGACTTCATTACCGAGCATATTTCAAACAATCTAATACCTTTGTTAACATTACCAAAATCGAGAGCTGCGTCTCCACGTCTGTCCAGCGCTGCGACCCAGGAACAAGTGGCCCTCTGGACACCTCGCCTAACCGTTCTTCGTTCAGAAGGTGGTGGAGGGGATGATTCGCCAACCTAACGGAGCCAATACTCGTGCTTTCGCGAACTCTCTGACTTGATTCGCCAACTATCTTTGGCAAACTTGTTCACGTTTAGGGGTTGGTACTTTTCTACCACAGAACTAATCTACACATGCAATGCTACGACCTCTAACCAGAGCTTTCTGCTACATCACATACTATCTCAGTCACACAGTCCAGGTCGCATAAGGGGAAGGATGCAAAGAAACGTGGCACACATGAAATAAAATGAATGAATAAATAAATAAACACCACTTGGTCCATTCTCTTCTGTTTGTTATACATGGGATTCACTTCTGCAGAATCAAAACACTCTCGCTATAGTCCTCCTGTACGGGAATTTATGGGAAAAATATGGAACTGGACAACAAGTTCCGTTTCAGTACATCACGGAAGACGTATGTGGGTGGAAGTAATATGGTGTCCAACTTCCCGAAAAGTGCTTTCTCGAAATGTCAATGGTAAATCTTCCCGTGGCCCACAACGCCTCTCCTGTAATGTCTGCCAATGGATTCGTTGAGTATCTCCGTATCGCTCTCTTGCCGATTAAAAGATCCCGTGACGAAATGCGCCGCTCTTCGTTGGATCTTCTCTGTCTCTTCCATAAGTCCCATCTGGTATGGACCTCAGATAGGTGAACAATACTCAAGAATCGGTCAAACAAGTGCCTTATAAGTAACTTCCTTCGTGGATGAGTTACGTTTCCTTAAGATTTTTCCTATAAATCTGGGTCTGGCATCTGCTATTCCCACTATTTGTTTTATGTGGTCATTCCATTTAAGGTCGCTCTGGACAGTTACTCCTAGGTATTTTACGGCAGATACTCTTTCTGGCTGCTTGTAATCAATAGTGTAGCTACACAAAGGTCGACATATTTTCCTATGTATGGGCGATATGTTACATTTATTTACATTCAGGGTCAACTGCCAGAGATGTGGTTGTTCCTTCGCTTTTGGGCAACTTAGAAGGGTTGAAATTTTACATCCAATGACCGGTCCACGTTCTAAGTTACTGATGTCTTCTGACCAATTACTTCTGCCGTTAATGATTCTGTGCTGACACCACAATATTCCCCATCGCCATTTTTACTTGCGGGTCCACTTCTCGTACCATCTAATGTCCAATTCCGCATCACGTAAATATGTCTGAATACTTTTGACCAAATAGTGTGTAGGTTCAGTAAGCGTGAACATTCTTCTGTTTCACATCACATTTTTATAGCATAAACTTGGAATTGCTGCCACTAAGATGGGTACAAATTTGACATTTCGGAGAAATGACTGGGACAGAATCTCGAAAGTTCCTCTCATGATTATCGCGGCCGCAAATATGTTTCCTCTTGCCAGACAAAATTCTGCGCTGATTTGCTGTCATTTTATGATCATAGCTCCACAATGGTATATATATTTTTATTAATGAAAATGCTCACTATCTGAAATAGAAAACAAATACATGTGCAAATGCAAATATAAAGATTAGTTTCATTACTATAATCATAGTTTTATTACTGATATTGTTATTTTACTGCAGTTTCTAGCATGATATCTTTCACAGGGTCTATTGCACAGAGTCACACACGCTTTCTTCATTCGGCTGGTGGAAACTCTTGTTTTGGCCGAACTTGTGGTGGAACTCAAGTGTTGCGTATTGTTACCACATGTCGGAATTCATAGTTTGCCTGTTTCCACTCTTCTACCTTTATGGCGAAGGTTAATGGTGCATTTATGATCTAAGGTTAATTGGAAAAATTTGATCAATTCGACGTCCCCTGTGCCGCGCTGTTCTTATCAAGTTGTCTTTCCGCAACCTGTTTAAGTTAGCAAAGTCAGCTCTTACGAAGTCACATTTCTCAAATAGAAGTTCCTGCGTCGTACATCCTTTCCTTATTCGTCACCAATGTACAGATGTAAAGTTTCAGTGAAGTAACTGAAATACAGCAGAACGTAACATCACCTGATATTGTGATCACTGCGGCGTTTGAGACTGCAGCACTACAGAGCCGAAACATCAAAAATACAGTAGCTTGTTCACATTTTGCCTTGTGAAAGAATGCATAGTCTTCGATTCTATTTTTAATTAATGAAGTACGAGATTATGTAATATCAGGATTACCTTGTGAATAGATTTTGGACTTGGTTGCAGATAAAACTGAAAGTGTCGTTTTTAATGGGATGAGCTCGTAAGAGGTGAAAGTAATTTATGGAAGTCACCACTGTTAGGGATATGCATAAATGATCTCTTGGATAACGTCAGAAACTTCGCGAATAATCCTGCTATATACAGCACAGTTACCAGGCCAGAAACTGTTTCGAAACGCAAGATCTGCAGAGGATTGACAGTTAGCACAAATACTACACCGTTATGAGAGAACCGTTATGTAAGTGGCTCTGAATGTAAGTAAATCTACATCTACATCCACATACATATGCCGCAGGACAACGTACTGTGTCGGAGGATACATTATACAACTACTAATCATTTCCCTTCCTGTTCCACTAGCAAAGAGAATGAAGGAAAAACTACTATCTATATATGTCCGTACGAGCACTAATTTCTCTTATCTTGTGAAATTTACATTGGCGGCAGTAGGATCGTACTGCAGTCAGCGTCAAAACAGGTTATTTAAAAATTCTCATTAGTGCCTCGGGCACTTCCATTCAAGATATTCACATTTGCATTCCAGAAGCTTTTTCGTGACACTTGCGTGTTGATCGAAGCTACCAGTAACAAACCTAGCAGCTCACCTCTGAATTGTTCCGATGTCTTCCTTTAATCCGACCTTGCGGGGGTCCCAAATACTCGAGTAGTATTCAAGAATGGGTCGCACTTGTGTTATACATACTGTCTCCTTCACAAACGAGGCATACTCTCCTAAAACGTTCCCTATAATCTGAGGTCGACCACTCTTCTTTCCCTTTACATGCTCGTTCCATTTCATATCGCTTTGCAACTTCATGCCTAGTTATCTAATAGATCTGTCTGTGTCATGTAGCACACTACTAATGCCGTATTCGAGCATTATGAGATTATTTTCTCTGCTTACGCTCATTAACTTCAATTTTTCTACATTTAGTTTCAGCTGCCATTCATCACACCAACTAGGAATTTTGTCTCAGCCTTCTTGTATCCTGCTAGTCACTCAACTACACCATCCCATTCACCACAGCATCATCAGCAAAGAACTACAGACTGCTGCTTATCCTGTACGTGTGATCATTTGTGTATACTGATAATAATGGCGGTCCTATCACACTTCGTTGGGGAATTTCTGTATATGTCCTAGTCTCTGATGAACACTCACCATCGAGGACAACGTACCGAGTCCTATTACTTGAGCCACTG
Organism: Schistocerca cancellata; assembly: GCF_023864275.1. Classification (NCBI taxonomy): domain Eukaryota; kingdom Metazoa; phylum Arthropoda; class Insecta; order Orthoptera; family Acrididae; genus Schistocerca; species Schistocerca cancellata. Next base: position 802,887,574 of record NC_064627.1, on the reverse strand, counting down.
ACATATCTGGGAACCTATTCCGTATACTCGTACCTTCGTTGACAGTCTGCCATGGGTCATCATGTCAAACACTTTTCGAAAATCTAGGAATGTAGAATTTGACTGTTTCCTTTCATCCGTAGTTAACAGGATATCATGTAAAAAAAAAAGGCATGCTGAGTTTCTAAAACCGTGCTGATTTGTGGACAGAATTCTTTCCGTCTCAAGTAACTTCATTATGTAACATATTGCACATCATTAGGCAGATTCATTACTGTTCGACTACACTACTCTAGGCTATGCTTGCACACATCAGGATGCCCCAACACTTCTCCAATAAATCGTTTCCTGTTGAAATGTGATACCTGGCTCTCTGCTTGTCAGCGTAAAAGTCACAGTCGACAGTGGATGAAGCCAACACAGAAAGACGTTCATCATCAAACACAGCTTGACGCCACTCATCCTTACAATTGTGTTACCCGTTACATCGTACAGGCCAGGTTGCGCAGTAATGACGCCGCCCGCAGTGTAACAATCTTGATAGTAAGTGCAGCATCTAGCAAAATATATCTCATGGCTCTAGCTGAGTTATATTCTTTATTACAGTCGAAGTGTGTTGTAGCGCTTTTTAGTTCACTGTAAGAGTCGCGTCATGTATGACAAATGTGGACTGTGGTTGGTGTTTCATTGGAGAGACTACAACGTGGAAGCTAAAAATGTGTCAGATGAGGCTCTTCCATGGATTTGCAGATCTCTAGTGAGAGACAAGAAAATGGTGAAACAGTGATAAAAGATTTGTGCCTTCCAGGCAAATGAACTAGATAGGATGAAGGGAGAAAGAGACAATGGAAGCTGGGAGAAGGTGACAAGTAACAGGCAAAGGGAGAAAATCTCATAAATGAAATTTAAAATTGTGGTTAGCAATCAGTTTGACTTGTTACCTAAAACAGGGGAAGAGCCTCAATCAGTGTTTGAGCTTAATAGGGTGCAGCAGACTCGTAGGAACAACACTAACGTTATGTCGGTAGAGAAGTCACGTAGAAACAAAAGGGTTTTCCTACAATGGAGCAGTCTCGGGGCCGGACGTTGTGGCCGAGCGGTTCTAGGCACTTCAGTCTGGACCCGCGCGACTGCTACGGTCGCAGGTTTGAATCCTACCTCGGGCATGGATGTGTGTGATGTCCTTAGGTTAAGTTAGGTTTAAATATTTCTAAGTTCTAGGGGACTGATGGCCTCAGATGTTAAGTCCGAAAGTGCTCCGAGCCACTTGATTTGAGCAGTCACGGGAGAGGTGTAGGCCTATTGCTACAGGAAAAGCTAGGAGCAGAATGCCAGGGTCACAAGCATCGTGAAACCTACTGCCAAGCCTAGCCCAGTGACACAGAACACATGGGCCTTATGTAGAGATTTTGATGGCGAGTGTAAGGTATTTATTGTAGAGGAACAGGAAACAACCTGGCTAACAACTTAGAATATAGCATTAAAGATGATGTGAGAAGAAAAAGGAGTAGCAACAGCACACTCTCGTGTAGTTTGTCGATGTTTTGTACCAACATGACCAGTCCTAGGTTCAGAAGGCTGTTAACTGTGCGTTCTAGGCGCTATAGTCTGGAACCGCGAGACCGCTACGGTCCCAGGTTCGAATCCTGCCTCGGGCATGGATGTGTTTGATGTCCTTAAGTTAGTTAGATTTAAGTAGTTCTAAGTTATAGGGGACTGATGACCTCAGGTGTTAAGTCCCATAGTGCTCAGAGCAATTTGAACCATTTTTTTTTTTTGTTTTTGTTAACTGTGCGAGCAGAGAGATGAGCGAGCTGCTTTTGAATGAAACGAAATCTCATATCTGTGCCGTTCTTGTTGCTGCTATTGGGAGATGGGGAAGCCATAATCATGGCCTGTATTTAAATAGGAAGGGAAGGAAAGATTAAATGAGCAGTTTGCAGGAAGTGTAAGGGGGAGGGGGCACTAGCACACCACGCAAAAACCCTGTTTGTTTGTTTATTTATACATATACAGCATGCTCCTTTACAGTGCTTCAATACTTGTAATACTACAAGTTTGTATTCTGTGTGTGTGTGTGTGTGTGTGTGTGTGTGTGTGTGTGTGGAGTGGAGTGTAATATTTATGTTATATGGTGATAATAAGGGAAGGAAGAGGGAAGCTGGCAAGCAGCTTACACCTCGTGAATAACACCATGGGGTCCACTGAGCTTAATGTCTTCATCCGATCGACAGATCACCGTTAAGAGTGTCACAAGCCCTCACTCCATGACACACTGCAGAGATGTTCGGTATTTAAAGCAGGACATTGGCAGAAAGTTCGGTCAATAGCAATTTTACGCCACCTCCCATTGCCTGCTAAATATTGGGAGTGAAATTTTTTCCACCATCAAGACTCGAACCAGTTTACCTCTGGATCTACTGCCACCACATGTGTGTGTGTGTGTGTGTGTGTGTGTGTGTGTGTTAGTGATCTTGGTCATGTAGACGGGTTCCAGAACCTCTCTGATTACTGGAATGAAAGGGGCACATTTTTTAGGTTAGTTCAGGTTATGGACAGAGAGTACTGAAAGAAATTATAGCAGTAAAAGACGACAATAGGTGTCAAAACTTCCAGACAAATAATATTAATTTGTTTCATTAGAACCTTAGAGAGCTGGAAAAGAAGGTAGATGCGCTTCTTGTATGCCTAGAAGATGTGGAAAATTCTATGGATCTCTGAACACTATGGAAGCATAGGGATGGAGAAGTTAAGTATCAGGGACTGTATATATCATATTCGTGTAGAGTTAACATAAAAAAGGAGGAGTTACAGCATACGTAAAATTTGGAAATGAAGTCATAAATTTTGAAACGAGAAGCTTTTGTATTGATCAGAACCTTGCAGCATGTGCTTGTGAGATGGCACTGCAGAATGCTTCAGTGATAATTGTGACAGTCTACAGATCCACTCATGGAAATTTTCAGTTATTTGTGAGAAAACTAGATGCATTATTGAGCTACCTGTCACCCAAAAAGAATGGTTAGTAGTCTGTGGGGATTTCAATGTAGATTTCTTAAAAGATATTGACAGGAAAAATGACATATAATTACCAGTTGGTTGTTTTAATCTAATTTAAGTAGTTTTCCAACTCGTGAGCTGCAAAACAATAAGACACCAGTTGATAAGATTTTTATAGACAGTGCTCAGGTTAAAATGATTAATGTGTACCCAATTGCTAATGTAATATTTAATCATGAAAGACAATTAATGGAAATAAACAGAATGGGACCTTGCAACCCAGGGGCAAGATCATTCAGAGCGGTGAGGTCTAGTAGATAAGTACAAGATACAGCATTTCAAGAGTAAGCTCAAAGGGGTGGTATGGGATGAGGTATATGTAGAAAGACAGGCTAGTGAAAATTCAGTTTATTCCACAGCGAAAATTGTATCAATATTTGAAAGGTGCTTTCCTAAAAAAATTATCGAAAAGATCTATTAAAAAACAAGTAAGTCATGGATAACTAAGAGAATTAAAAGCTCATATAAGAGGAAGAGGTATATTTATGTAAAGATCCATTACATGCATTCTACAAAAACTGCTGTAGTATTCTAAGGACAGTCATTAAAATGTCAATAAGTATGCATGTCCTGACAGAAATAAATAATGCAAATAATAAGGTTGATAGTACATGGGATGTTGTCAAATGTGAGAAAGGACAGTCAGTTACTGTACAAAATTCCATAAAAATTAAACTAAATGACTATGTTGTGACTGAATTCACAAGCTGCAAGTACTTTTAAAAATCACGTTCTGAGTGTTCAGCAAATAGAGGATCAAATGGTGCAGTTGAAGAAGCAAGAGAATATATTAAAAATGTCATTCACAAAACTTTCAGCAACTAGAAGTAGCACCAACAGCCTTCAATGAAATTAATGCAATTAAAAAAATTCTAAAAAGCAAAAGATCTTGTGGACTGATGGAATTTCAAACAGTTCTGAAAGGTCGTTCCAACTTAATAAGTAATGTCCTTAGTGATATATGTAATATATGTAATATGTACTGACACAGAGTATTTTTTCAGAAAGGTTAAAGTAAATAATTATTAAACCACTTCATACAACAGATGACAAGACAGACATAAATATTTATCATCCATTTTCTTTACTGAAGTCTTTTTTCCAAAATTTTTGAAAAAGTAATGTAATCAAGAATAGTTGTACACTTAAGTGGAAACAATTTCCTTAGCATATCACAGTTTGGATTCCAGAAAGGCTTCTCGACTGAAAATGCTATTTGTACGTCACTCATCAAATAGTGCAAGCCTTAAATGATAATAATCGCCAGTTGGTATGTTTTATGATCTTTCCAACGCCTTCGATTGTGTAAATAATGATACTGGCTTAGGAAAATTCAAATTCTATGGAACTGATAGTTTTACACACCGCTGGATTCAATCATACAAGAGAAACAGAATGCAAGAGGCCGTACTGAATATTCAGACAATGACGTAAAGGCAGAAAATTTTGGCTCCTGGGGTAAAAATCACGAAGGGTGTCCCACATGGTTCAATGTTATATCAAACCTCATCAGAGAGAAAGCAACAAAGGAGTTAATAAATGACATTTTCCAAAGAATTATTAAGTGGTTCTCTGACAATGGACTCTCACTAAATTCTGAAGAAACACACTGCATTCAGTTCTGTACAACAAATAAAGTCAGACCAGCAGTTGATGTAGCACATGAGCAGGAGTCAGTAAGTAGGGTATAATGTCTCCATTCTTTGGGTGTACAGACTGATGAAAGCTTGAGCTGTAAGAAGCATATTACTGGGCTTTTCCAACAATTAAGTTCAGCTACTTTTGCTCTTCGTATAATTGATAATCTTGGAAAAAAACATATCAAACTACATACAAATTTTGAATATTTACACTCAGTAATATCATATGGAATACTTTTCTGGACTAACTCATCACTTAGAACGAAAGTACTGATTGCACAAACCGAACAGTAAGAATAGTATGTCGTGTTCACCCACGGACGTCATGCACGTACCTGTTCAAGAAGCTAGGCGTTTTAACTGCTCAGTGACAACACATATTTTCGCTAGTGAAATTCGTCATACGTAATCCACCACAATTTGAAAAGAACAGTGACGTATATACCTACAGCGTTAGAGGGGAAAGTGACCTTTTTACCCATTGTTAAGGGTGTCAGTGGCTCAGATAGGAGTTCAACATGTAGCAATAAAAATCTTTGATCATTTGCCCACTAACATAAAGTTTTTGACAGATGGTGAAGCATATTTTAAATCCGATTTAAAATTGTTTCTCTTGGACAACTCCTTCTATTGCATTGAAGAATTTCTACCAAAAAAACTGGTAGCCAGTGGAAAAAAATGTTTTTAAGTGTAGTTGCATGAGTAGGAATAAAATGATAATGTATTCATTAATGTTAACACCAATCATGTTTACACATCTTGTTAACTGATCCGCTCCATATCATTTCGATAAAAAAATCGTTAAGATGATCTACAGAAAATGTAACTAACTATACTATACTTGATTTGGCATAAGTTGATCACTGACAGTGGCAGTGGACTGGACGAGGCAGCTTCACAGGCTTACTTAAGCCAATAATGTAACGCGATTTTGTAACCATCTCTGTGGTAACTCTTCGGTGTTGTCGTAGCTCTGTAGATGGTTACTGTTTTCACTTGCAGCAATTATCGATTCTCAGTTGAAAGCTGGCAATAGTGCTACGAACTGCTAGGGTTCTACTTACAGCACCTTGACTGAAGTTGATACTCTCAGTTCAAAGTCAGTCTAAATTTAATCACCGCTCCCCGTCGTCGCCGAAATTCAACTAACTGTACAAAATATATATCTGAAATCCATGCCACGAAGTCTAAAACTTTTCTCAAACCTACTGCAATAAAAAATGTCAGCCATTTCTTGCTCCAAATTAGATCATGGCTATCAACGTTTCTCACATTTAGAAGGGTTATTTCCTCTTTGAAGATAACCTAACGCCAAATTCTTTTAACTACTCAATATTCTTGTAATACTGCATCGATGTCTACAAATGAAGTTACAAGATCTCTATCTGTAATAGCTTGTTACAATGGCAGATGGTTGAGTTGCAACTGCATACGAATGTTACGTTAAATGCTGCCAGGCAGCTCAGATCAGCGTTGATGCAGTCTGCAAACTCACCTGGCTCACCCCGATTGCCAGATTCTGAAGTTGCGCTCCTGCCAGTGGTACGTGCACTGACACTGAATGAGGTGATGGGCCAGAAATCAAGTAACTAACATCTTTGATAAAAAGCCACTATATTTTTGAGGCCCTTTACCTCCAGTGAAATTGGTTTACATCAGTATCATATTCAGATCAAAGATCTACGTGCATAATGCCAGCATAATAAAACATTTCCATGTATACGTGTCATAATACAAGGACTCGGTGATTTATGGCAGGCGGATCTTGTAGCTATGAAGCAGTAATGAACGACGGAAAACGGTTTCAAACATTTTTATGCTAGTAGATGCATTTTCATAATTCATATGGACCTTACCTGTAAAAATAGAGCTCGGGATGGCTGCTCACAGATGTTGGATCATTTGTTGCAGACAGGGATGAGTCATTGTCCAGTGGACCTTGAAACTGACTTGATGGTGAGCTTTATAATAATATTAGATACTTCAAGACAGCACTGGGGCAGTGTGGCATATATTGATATTCATTATTCTTACAGATGAAACCAAGCGTCATAGAACATTTGAACAGAACAATTATAACCCGAATGTGGACGTGTTTCAGTCTTTGTGCTACATATAAATGGAGTGATACATCCTCACAAATAATTGATAAGTAAAAGAGAGCCCTACATCAAACAATAAAGGTTAGAAAAACTGATGTTTTATGATAATAGTCTTCCAAGTATGGTATACAGTCGTATTAAAATGCTGGTACTGTGAAAGTAGAGATGTAATGTAGATCTTTTCATTCACGTTTTCAAATACAAGACTGGATTCCAGAATAATACTTACAAAATTGGTTGACTGATAAATACACAGTATTCAAGTTTCAGCAGGTGAATGTGAGGACATACATTTTAATGGATAGCAGAGGTAATGAAATGGCTGGAAGGTTCTGCGCTGAAGAATTACAGAGAAGCGGAGTACAAGACGCATTTCTTGTAGAGCGCGTCATATGCCGAGAGAATAAGGCATGTCTTTGGTTACCTGGATCTGCAATCTAACACAATAGTTGGGTTAATGGCGGAGAGTTGATATATGTTTGCAAACATTCAAACCTTGCAGTGTTATAGCATGCATGGTAGGAAGCACATCATACATAATGGTGGTGCTCTTCCAGACAGGATACCCACAGAATTGTACATTGCAACTTATAGCCAGGAACAAAGCTTGGACAACATCTAGCACGCAATGGTAACTGAATTAATCTGTCGAGTGTAGCTCGTAAAAACCATGGTGTACACCACAAGTAAAGATGACGTATATCGAAATTTAATTGATAAACCTAAGTGAATACGTGGAAGAAGAGCCACTGGCACAGGACAGTGTACTGCAGCATATGTCGTTGATAAAATAATGCATAACCAACTTAAAATAGCTGCTGGGATCAAGCTGTTTTGACAGGTTATGAAATTCGCCATTGGCCACTGAAGAAGAAGATAAAGAAGAAAACCCAAAAGGACTTAAAACTTCCATTTAGTCATCACTGTCAGCTGCCAAATGCGTCTTGAAGCAGAAAAGAATCAGAAGGAGACCGGTTAAAATTCCATGGGTTCTTCCAGTACCTCATCCTTTATCAGCTGGAATTCTTCTATTTATAGTTCCTGGATTAGAGGGGTTCTTTGCTTTACGGTCATTATCTGAAGGAGCAGTTAAAAATCCAGAAAATGCAGGAGTATAATTTAACAAAGTGAAAAGGCAACTATCTTTTTGGAGCAGCGCACAACTGAAAAATTACTGTATTTAAAAGCCTACAAACGTGGACTGGTGTTGTTAATTAGAGAATTTAGATAACTGACACGTGTAATCAAATCACTTTGGACGAACTTCAACAGACTTAAAACTGAAATGAGAAGAACGAAAGAGACTATAACCTTTACCTGAGAAGGTTCTTGTTCTCTGTTATGGTTTTAAAAGATGCAGTATTTTAGACGAAATTCCTGATAAATTTTATGAATCAAATCAACCAGTGGAGACACTGTTGATTAATACAATTCACGTGCGATATTTCAACAAATTCATATCTCAACAACAGATTGATTCACAACCGGCTGGAGGCCGCGGTGGCCGTGCGGTTCTACGCGCTCCAGTCCGGAGCCGCGCTGCTGCTACGGTCGCAGGTTCGAATCCTGCCTCGGGCATGGGTGTGTGTGATGTCCTTAGGTTAGTTAGGTTTAAGTAGTTCTAAGTTCTAGGGGACTGATGACCACAGCAGTTGAGTCCCATAGTGCTCAGAGCCATTTGAACCATTTGAACCACAACCGGCTGGAGTGGCCGAGCGGTTCTAGGCGCTACAGTCTGGAGCTGAGCGACCGCTACGGTCGCAGGTTCGAATCGTGCCTCGGGCATGGATGTGTGTGATGTCCTTAGATTAGTTAGGTTTAAGTAGTTCTAAGTTCTAGGGGACTGATGACCTCAGAAGTTAAGTCCCATAGTACTCAGAGCCATTTGAACCATCTGATTGATTCACAAAATTTGTAGATTCTTCCTCATTGTATGTCCTATAGACAAAATTTTTTAAAATGCCAGTCAACACAATCTACCTTCTGATGACTGCTCAGACATTCAACAAAGTCAGTTTTGATTTTATAGGCCAACACAGATGCCTCGTCGACTTTCCTGTTTAGGAGAGCATAGTACACAAGGACTTAAAGCGTAGGGGGTGAGTAAAGTGTAAGACATTAACACAAGGCAAGCAGTGTAGCACTTTGGTGTGGAATCACGAAGTGCTAAAACTAAAGAACTCAAACTTCCTTAAGTCACTACGCTTGAATCCAGACAGTGATATCATTTAACTTAACAGCATCAGTGGACTAAGTTGAACAGATTATATGACAGCAATATTCTTTCCAAAAATTTGGTTTCACTACGTTTAATAGTAACGATGTGATTAGACTTCTTGTTCAGCAAAGCAATACTTTAACAATTCCATACAACGGTTTCCAATATCTCGAAGGGAAGGTTGTGAAGCTGGATGGAGCTACTACAATAATATCTCGTCTAGTACAAAATGAATCCGCATTTCTGTTCCAGAAAAAACGAGATGAACTGAATAGATTTGAAGTTGGTATTATGTTTCTGCATCGAAATCGGAATTGAATGGTTTAGAAAATGTAAGATAGTTTATGCAAAAAGCAGACGCATTGTCAACAAAATAATACAACCACTTTAACTTCCGTACCACTCAGATTGCTGATGGGTTATTTTAAAGGTATGAAGCCTGGTCCCATCAACATAAAACAGGAATTCATTTTGGTGTGGTACAACGGACAGCAACATCTACACTCAAGTATTGAATGTGCTCAAAGATACTGACATTGTGATTGTTAAACTTGTATGGAAGATATATCACAGATTAGCAACTGATGACGAGCTATTAAAACTATTGCATATATTGAATATAGCTGTTCCATTACTTCTAAGCTGCTTGTCTTGGGAACTACCTGAATACGTTGCACTACTGGACACCACCGGACAAAAACGGACTATGAAAACAGCAGTTCAACCAGAGACACCTGGACTCATCACAGTCACACTGCAGCCTGCAGAAAGACGAACTCACAACAAAAATGGACTGAATTTGACTACTGTAAACTAACCATTATCGAAGTTTACCTTAAGTCTAACTTCTGTACTTATTATAACTTGCAACGGGATTAAGTTAAAAACAGTTACAGACTGCTGTTTGATATGCACATAATGTTTCACTCATTGTACTATGAGCAGCACAATGGTGAACAGAAACAAATGCTCAGTGTATAGGCACTAAAGAAATTAGCAACCATTGCCATAATGGACTGCTCAAAACACTATGAATCTGTAAAATTAGGTCCTATCGATGTGCATGTACAATTTGAAACTGCAGAAAATATCTCTTCAACCAGCAGCTCATGCTTTAATACGACTGTTTGGTAAATTATGCACACACTAGTATTGAACAAAGCCTTGTATGAATAGCAACACTTTTGCAGAAGTTCGAAATATAGAGCGTACTTCAATGCGAGATGCTTTTAATAATTTCCACAAAGAAACTCTGTCTCTGAATCTAGCAGAAAACCCAAAGAGATTCTGGTCATACACAAAGCACGCCAATCACAAGACGCAACCAATACCTTCATTGTGCGATAACAACGGTGAAGTCACTGATGACAGTAGCACTAAAGCAGAGATATTAAACACAGTTTTCCGAAACTCCTTCAACAAAGAAGACGAAGTAAATATTCCTGAATTCCAATCAAGAACAACTGCCAAGATGAGAAACATAGAAGTGTAGCAAAGCAGTTTAAATCACTTAATAAAGGCAAGGCCTCCGGACCAGATTGTATACCAATCAGGTTCCTTTCCGAGTACGCTGATACAATAGCTCCATATTTAGCAGTTATATACAGCCGCTCTCTCATAGGCAGATCCGTACCTAAAAACTGGAAAATTGCTCAAGTCACACCAATACCCAGAAAGGGAAACAGAAATAATCCGCTGAATTACAGGTCCATATCACAAACGTCGATTTGCAGTAGTGTTTTTGGAACATGTACTGTATTCGAATGTTATGAATTACCCCAAAGAAAACGATTTATTGACACATAGTCAGCACAGATTCAGAAAATATCGTTCTTGTGAAACACAATTACCTCTTTATACTCATGAAGTAATGAGTGCTATCCACATGGGATGTCAAATTGATTCCATATTTCCAGATTTCCGGAAGGCTTTCGACGCTCTTCCTCCCAAGCGTCTTCTAGCCAAACTGCGTAGCTATGGAATATCGCCTCAGTTGTGCCACTACATTCGCGATTTCCTGTCAGAAAGGTCACATTTCGAAGTAATAGACGGAAAGTCATCGAGTAAAACAGAAGTAATATCCGATGTTTCCCAAGGAAGTATTACAGGCCCTCTAATGTTCCTGATCTGTATTAATGACATAGGAGATAATCTGAGTAGCAGTCTTATATTGTTTGCAGATGATGCTGCCAGTTACCGTCTTATATAGTCATCAGATGACCAAAATGAATTGCTAAATCTGTATGGTGCGAAAAGTGGCAATTGACCCTGAATAAAGAAAAGTGTGATGTTATTCACATGAGTACTAAAAGAAATCCGCTAAAATTCGATTACGTGGTAAGTCACACAAATATGAATGCCGTAAATTCAAGTAAATACTTAGAGATTACAATCACGTTAACTTAAATTGGAATGATCACATAGACAATGTTGTGGGTAGGGCAAACCAAAGACTGCGATTCATTGGTAGAACACTTAGAAGGTACAACAGGTCTGCTAAAGAGACTGCTTACACCACGGTTGACCGCCCTATTCTGGAGTATTGCTGTGCTGAGTGGGATCTGCATCAGGTAGGACTGACGGATGGCATCGAAAAAGTTCAAATAATGGCAGCTTGTTTTGTATTATCGCGAAACAGGGGAGATAGTGCAACAGACGTGATACGTGAATTGGAGTGGCAATAATTAAAACAAAGGCGTTTTTCGTTGCGACGGGATCTCCTCATGAAATTTCAATCAGCAGTTTTCTCTTCCGATTGCGAAAACGTATGTTGGCACCTACCTACATATGGAGAAATGATCATCACGATAAAATAAGAGAAATCAGGGTTCGCACGTAAATATTTTAGTGTTCGTATTTTCCGCCCCGTTCGAGAGTGAAACGGTAGAGAGACAGCATGAAGGTGGTTCATTGAAACTTCTGCCAGGCACTTTATCGTGAATAGCAGAGTAATCACGTAGATGTAGATGTTCCAAGTCACTCCAGTGCAATATTCCAAACTGCTGACATCTTTATCTATACCCAAGGATTCTATGATGAATAGGAGCATGTTTAAGAGTATAACGTTCATACATTCACAAATAATTACTACACTCCTGGAAATGGAAAAAAGAACACATTGACACCGGTGTGTCAGACCCACCATACTTGCTCCGGACACTGCGAGAGGGCTGTACAAGCAATGATCACACGCACGGCACAGCGGACACACCAGGAACCGCGGTGTTGGCCGTCGAATGGCGCTAGCTGCGCAGCATTTGTGCACCGCCGCCGTCAGTGTCAGCCAGTTTGCCGTGGCATACGGAGCTCCATCGCAGTCTTTAACACTGGTAGCATGCCGCGACAGCGTGGACGTGAACCGTATGTGCAGTTGACGGACTTTGAGCGAGGGCGTATAGTGGGAATGCGGGAGGCCGGGTGGACGTACCGCCGAATTGCTCAACACGTGGGGCGTGAGGTCTCCACAGTACATCGATGTTGTCGCCAGTGGTCGGCGGAAGATGCACGTGCCCGTCGACCTGGGACCGGACAGCAGCGACGCACGGATGCACGCTAAGACCGTAGGATCCTACGCAGTGCCGTAGGGGACCGCACCGCCACTTCCCAGCAAATTAGGGACACTGTCGCTCCTGGGGTATCGGCGAGGACCATTCGCAACCGTCTCCATGAAGCTGGGCTACGGTCCCGCACACCGTTAGGCCGTCTTCCGCTAACGCCCCAACATAGTGCAGCCCGCCTCCAGTGGTGTCGCGACGGGCGTGAATGGAGGGACGAATGGAGACGTGTCGTCTTCAGCGATGAGAGTCGCTTCTGCCTTGGTGCCAATGATGGTCGTATGCGTGTTTGGCGCCGTGCAGGTGAGCGCCACAATCAGGACTGCATACGACCGAGGCACACAGGGCCAACACCCGCCATCATGGTGTGGGGAGCGATCTCCTACACTGGCCGTACACCACTGGTGATCGTCGAGGGGACACTGAATAGTGCACGGTACATCCAAACCGTCATCGAACCCATCGTTCTACCATTCCTAGACCGGCAAGGGAACTTGCTGTTCCAACAGGGAAATGCACGTCCGCATGTATCCCGTGCCACCCAACGTGCTCTAGAAGGTGTAAGTCAACTATCCTGGCCAGCAAGATCTCCGGATCTGTCCCCCATTGAGCATGTTTGGGACTGGATGAAGCGTCGTCTCACGCGGTCTGCACGTCCAGCACGAACGCTGGTCCAACTGAGGCGCCAGGTGGAAATGGCATGGCAAGCCGTTCCACAGGACTACATCCAGCATCTCTACGATCGTCTCCATGGGAGAATAGCAGCCTGCATTGCTGCGAAAGGTGGATATACACTGTACTAGTGCCGACATTGTGCATGCTCTGTTGCCTGTGTCTATGTGCCTGTGGTTCTGTCAGTGTGATCATGTGATGTATCTGACCCCAGGAATGTGTCAATAAAGTTTCCCCTTCCTGGGACAATGAATTCACGGTGTTCTTATTTCAATTTCCAGGAGTGTACTTTCAGTACAAACATTGCATCACCAAAACCATTTATAGACGTGAAATGTGGTAAGACATGGGAAACAGCATTATGGCTAACATGTAATTGCCACATAATACTCTGGAACGATCTAGGACACATCTATGCAGATAGATTAGGTTAGATTAGATTAGTACTTGTTCCATAGATCATGAATACGACACTTCGTAATGATGTAGAACGTGTCAGGTTAATAAAAGGAGTCTATACAAGATATTACATTACACAAAATATTAACTGACACTTAATATTTTCAGTTTTTTGTGGGGGTTGGGGAAATTACCAACTTACTATATCCAAAAATTTATCTAATGAGTAGGAGTTGCCATTAAAAATTTCTTTTAATTTCCTTTTAAATCCTATATGGCTATCTGTCAGACTCTTGATGCTGATGATGCTTGATGCTTGATGCTTGATGCTGATGATGACCAAAGACTTTTGTGGCAGCATAATTTACCCCTTTCTGAGCCAAAGTTAGTTTTAACCTTGAGTAGTGCAGATCATCCTTTCTCCTTTCTGCTATTACTTTTGAATTCGTTTGGATTGTTAATAACAAATTTCATAAGTGAATATATATATTGTGAGGCTACAGTAAAGATCTCTAGCTCTTTAAATAAGTGTCTGCAAGATGATCTTGGATGAGGTCTAGAAATTATTCTGGTTACACGCTTTTGTGCAGTGAACACTCTTTTACTCAATGATGAGTTACCCCAAAATACGATGCCATACGAAAGCAGAGAATGAAAATAAGCACGGCAAGCTAATTTACTGAGATGTATATCGCCAAAATTTGCAATGACCCTAATAGCATAAGTAGCTGAACTCAAACGTTTCAGCAGATCTTCAGCGTGTTTCTCCAGTTCAAACCCTCATCAATGCATACACCTAGAAATTTTGAATATTCTACCTTAGCTACCGATTTCTGATCAAAGTCTACATTTATTAATGGTGTCATTCCATTTACTGAGTGGAACTGTATGTACTGTGTTTTGTCAAAGTTTAATGAGAGCTCATTTGCAGAGAACCACTTAATGATTTTCTGAAAAACATCGTTTACAATTTCACCAGTTAATTCTTGTCTGTTGGGTGTGATACCTATACTTGTATCATCGGCAAAAAGTACCAGCTTTGCATCTTCGTGAATATAGAATGGCAAGTCATTAATATATATTAAGAACAGCAGAGGACCCAAGACTGAACCTTGCAGCACGCCATTCTTGATCGTTCCACAGTTTGAGAAATCACCAGTTTTTTGCATATTACATGAACTGCTTATTTCAACTTTCTGCACTCTTCCAGTTAGGTATGATTTAAACCATTTGAGTGCTGTCCCATTCATACCACAGTACTTGAGCTTTTCTAGAAGTATTCCATGATTCACACAGTCAAAAGCCTTTGAGAGATCACAAAAAATCCCAACAGGTGACTTCCGGTTACTCAGAGCATTTAATATTTCATTAGTGAAAGTATATATAGCATTTTCCGTTGAAAAACCTTTCTGGAAACCAAACTGACATATTGTTAAAACTTTATTTTTACAAAGGTGTGAAGCTACTCAACAATACATTAATTTTTCAAGAATTTTGGATAAGTCAGTCAGAAGAGAGATTGGGCAGTAGTTGTTGACATCAGACGTATCCCCTTTTTTATGCAGTGGTTTAACAATGGCATACTTCAGTCTATCTGGGAAAATACCCTGCTTCAGAGAGCTATTACATATGTGGCTAAGAATCCCACTTATCTGTTGGGAACAAGCTTTTATTAACCTGCTGGAAATGCCATCAATTCCATGTGAGCTTTTATTTCAATTGTATCAAATGGTATGGGTAAGGCCTCTTCCTTTAACTGCCTTGCTTCTTCTAATGAACATTTAGATCCTATTTTCTCTACAACATTTAAAAATGATTATTCAAAATGTTTTCGACTTCCAGCTTGCTGTTTGTCAAGTTTCCATTCGCTTTGATGGTAATGCCATCATCCTGTACTCTCGGTTGCCCTGTCTCCCTTGTAATAATATTATTCCAAATTGTTTTGATTTTGTCATCAGAGGTATTAATCTCAGGCATGATGCACATGCTTCTGGACTTTTCAATAACCTTTCTTAGTGTAGCACAGTAGTTTTTATAATATTTGGCTGTTTCTGGGTCATTACTCTTTCTTGCTGTTAGATACAGTTTCCTTTCGTGGTTACAAGATAATTTATTCCTTCAGTAAGCCAAGGTTTTTTGTATGGTTGCTTATAATTAGATTTAACTACTTTCTTGGGGAAACAGTTTTCAAATTCTCTTACAAGTGTATCATGATATAAGTTATATTTTAAATTAGCATCAGGTTCCTTGTACGCTTCATCCCAGTCTAACTGCTGAAGATTTTCTCTGAAATTTCTAATTGATACTAAAATGTACACTTTCACGGCCGGAAATATCATGTCCATTATAATTATCCGGGCTGTTATGCCGTGGTCGGTTGATGAATGCTGTGGTGATTCCCAACGTTTCGTCTCCGACTGCGGGAGACATCTTCAAGGGGGTCCGTAGCTTGATGGAAGATCCAACACACACACTGGCTCGCTACTGACCAAGTATCTCAGTAGCGAGCCAGTGTGTGTGTTGGATCTTCCATCAAGCTACGGACCCCCTTGAAGATGTCTCCCGCAGTCGGAGACGAAACGTTGGGAATCACCACAGCATTCATCAACCGACCACGGCATAACAGCCCGGATAATTATAATGGACACAATTTCTAATTGAATGCACAACTTTGGAGGGTACTTTTGAGTTACTGAATGGAGCTATGTCATATACTGTAACAAGCTGAGCACCACGATCAGAAAGGCCATTCTCAACAGGACAAGAATTTATGTTTTTAAACTTATCTTGGTCTATAAAAGAGTTATTTGTCAATGTGCTGCTGTCCTTTACTACCCTAGTAGGAAAGAACCGATCAAGACTTCCAGGTCATTCTTCCTATTACCCTCTTTCAGTGAATCAACATTGAAGTCCCCATAAATAATAATTGGCTTTCCCCTATCTGACAGATAGCACAACATGGCATCCAAGTTTTCCAGGAATAAATGAAAGTTTCCTGAAGGGGACCTATATACTGTTACAATTATAAAAGGGCCCTACTTCAGTTTAAGTTGACAGGCACATGCTTATGTATGTTGCTCTAGACAAAACTTTTTTGTATCTAAGATTTTTACAGAGTGATACCTTTTGACATATATGGCAACTCCTCCTCTCACCTTATTCTCTCTACTCATATGTGCAGCTAGTTTATAACCACTGATATTTACCTTTTCCATATCAGACACAATGTGATGTTCAAACAGGCATAGTATATCTATTAAATTATCAGATTCAATGTCATCTAAACAAACCAGGAGCTCATCTACTTTATTCTTCAATACTGTAATATTTTGGTGAAAAATGGTATCATTGTTTTTTACTTTACTTTTGTGAGAATCTACTTTTTTCTTTAATCAAACAATATTTTGGTTAAATATGGTAACATTATTATTTACTTTCCTGTTGTGAGAATCTTGTGAGTTTTGGACCTCTTTAGCACCTACCTGCCTGAACTTCTCATTGGACACTGGTATTAGTCTAAAAAAGAGGTACATCCATGAGTACTAGTGTCCCCCCTTATGGATTTCGCTAACAACCCTGCCAGTTTAACCTTCCCTTTTCTATTGAGGTGTACGCCATGCCTTGTGAAATCCCCCCTATCAATAACCTCGACAGGAACCAATCCAATGCCTGACAGTGCCACCCTACGCAACTGATCCAGCTCCATATGAACCCTCCTGACAGAATGGTTCAACTGGGGCTGATAATGCCGAACGAAAGCAGGCACCAGCCCAACATTGGAATGGGTCGTTGCAGAGTCTATTTTCACCAGGTCACACTCAATACTGTAGCCCTGATCCCTACCAATACTGTTTCCCACTCCACCCACTATCATGATCCTGCTTTGATAAACCCTTGCACAAGAAACCTATATCCTCTACCACCTGGCTATGACATGTACTGGGCTTGAAAAAGTTTGTGAGCTGGTACCTATCACTTAATTTTTCCTGCAAAATCTGGCCAACACCTCTTCCATGGGTGCTACCTAGCAACAGAACTTTCTTCTTACTTTCTACTTTTTTTGAAACAGCTGGTTTCCTAGTGAGATTATGTTGCATATGTTGAGTGGTACTTAAGTAAATAAATTAATGAAATCAAAGTGAAGTAGAAATTAGAATATAAATGAAAAACTTGGTTTAGTTCAGAGAGTTACATACTGGCAAACAGTGGGCAAACACAGAGCAGAAGAGACAATGACCGTGAAGTCAGCAAGTTCCACATAAGCGGGCGCTGTCGATTCAGCCGTCAGGGCGTCGCCCGACCGGCTCACGTGTTTCTCAGTTGTCACATGTGATCAAAGGCCCTCGCCTACATTCCAAGAGCCAATGACCGTCGTTAAGAAGATTCTTCGAGAAGCTTTTCAATGTGACAGAAGAGACAATGACCGGCTCACGTGTTTCTCAGTCGTCACATATGATCAAAGGCCCTCGCCTACATTCCAAGAGCCAATGACCGACGTTAAGAAGATTCTTCGAGAAGCTTTTCAACGTGACAGAAGAGGCAATGACCGTGAAGTCGTTCACCTCCAGTAAACTGAAGTGAATAAATACGCGAGACAGACAGACGAAGAAGACGAAGGAAGAAGAGAAGAGTAGCAGTAGTTTTCAGTCAGTTTCGGTGCTGAAGACCGTCATGCAAGAAGAGACTACATCATGCACAGACGCACCAAGTTCGCCGCTGTAATGGAATAGCAAGCAGCAGCCTCGGCGCCAGAAGACAGAAGTTAAAAGGTATTTGAAGTCTGATTTTTACGTACCCGGGTGACTCGTGAGGACGGGAAGGAGACGGCCTCACATCAGCAGTCACCTGTGAGCTGGGATGAAGATCTGACAGCCGAAGACTGGCAAGCGGGAGTCCGTTGTTCGAGTCCGGGACACTGACCTTCCGCCGCCGCGACGTTCCGCTGGCCGACGCACAACACACGCGGCCGCTTAGAGAAGAGAAACACTGGGACGCCACATCCAAGGTATCACCATCCGATGCACGACTCGCAATAATTAAACGGGCCACCTCGCGCTGCGCGTCTCCAGTCATCTGGGCGAGACGGCGACACGAGATACACACCGCTACGCGTAATCAGACGCCGCCGCCGCCGCCGCTGCCGCAGCAGAAGGCTTCGCAAACGACACAGCTGCCGCTCTCCGAGCCAGTACAATCCAGTAAGAAAACCGCTGTACGAAACTTGCAATAAAAGTTATCTTATGTAAAAATACTGTTTCATTCTACCTCATACCCAAGCCAAGGAAGAACCCACCCTGCTCCTAAGCCAAGGAAGAACCCACCCTGCACACATGTTGTTAAGAGAGAAAAATTAATTTATTTAGTATTTTCACCCTGACATAATGCTTTAGAATTAAATGCCCATTGCAGTGATGCTCATCTTGACAATTGACTAGCATCAAAAGGGAAAACCCAGTTACATTTAGTATCAGAATTGTTACACATATTAACTACATCTACTTCTACTGGAGCCTCTTCCTTATTTAACTGTGGTAGCAAGGCAAATCTGTTGGTTGTGCCAACACTCAGAACATTTGACCATCGCAACTTGGCTGTACACCATATAAGAAAGTACCTCAATACAAAATTTGGAGCTGTACATATGTCTTTCACACGACTGTCTGAAGAGAAATGTCTGTGTACTACAAAGCAACTGTTTTCTATAGTAAGAGCATGAAGAATGTATGTGTGGTGCAAAGCGACACTTCTCTATACTACTATACTGGGTGACATGCAAAATCTCCCCCTCAGCTGATGCAAATGCCCTTCCACATCTTTTGAAAACACAGTACTGCCATCTAGATACACTACTCACTGTTTTGGTTTTAATCCCTTCAGCGTTCAGTCCAACATATACTGAAACTTGGCAAACGAATTTTCCATATGCCAATACCGATAGTGAGCCCAAGGATGAATGCCATTTTAGATGATTCTCTGGTGCTATCTCCAGCTGTTGATAGCCTCGCTATGGCTCTATCACAAAAAATATCTCAATTTTCCCAATTTTTATGGCCTCCCTTTTATACAAAATTGGTTATACATGTGTACCGTACAACTGTTGAGATATCTGTACCTGTACTAAAAATCGATACTTCTTCATTCTGTCTGACTTTTCTTCAGTACTGTCAACGATCCCATGGTGAAATGATCCCATCATGTAACTGTTGTTTAATAAATTTCTTCATCACCGGTTGTAGATGATGGGCCACTCAGTATGGCCTTACAAAATCGATACTTCTTCATTCTGTCTGACTTTTCTTCGATACTGTCAATGATCCCATGGTGAAATGATCCCATCATGTAACTGCTGTTTAATTCATTTCTTCATCACCGGTTGTAGAAGATGGGCCACGCAGTATGGCTTACAAAACACATGTGATTCATTCCCCATTGGGATTCGGTGTTGCATTACTATGGTTACTGATAAAGACCCATGATGATTAAACAGATCCTCAAATTCTGCTACTCTGCTACTCTTTTCATTAATTTTAAATACTTCATCTCACATGCTGCAGCTATGGTTACAGCTTGCTTATGGCCAGGGTTTGAATTCGTCCTTTCTAGATCATGTTCTTCGTCTGTTGCCAGAACACATACAATACTATTACACACAAAACACTGTGCTTTATCTCGCTCACTGTTTTCTCATAGTGACTTAACCACACAATACATTTATGGATACATCCATTCCCACATTCACTCACAGCAGCTTCCCCTTCAGTGCCTGATATCACATGAATAGATCCTTAGTGATTTTGCAAGCAGGTTACAGAGGAGCCTTGAAGCAGTATGTCATTGAGAACAGTTTTCCCTAGATGGAACAAGGTTTCCCTGCGTTTACCATCTGTTGTCCAAAGACAATTTTAGCACGATGTTTATACAGTTAATCTAACCATGAGTTGCACAGTCACCATAGTTCTACACAATGCAAAACTTCCATATTTTTCTGGAACAGCTTTGCTTCCACCTGAAAACACATCATAGAATCCAGTGAATGCACTTCGTTACACCTACTCCAGGTAATCTATGCCGTGGAGTGTTTAACTGCTTCTTTCCTCTGAAGTCAAAACCTGCCACAGACAGGTGCACACCTGTGTCTAATAAAAGTTCAGTTCCATACAGCCCACCTCGACATTCAAGTAACACTCCGCCTCTGCATGTAGTTCGATAGCGTTAAAATGTACGGGAGCATCGGCAGGCTCTCACAGCCACTTGACATGTGATTACTCCTATTTCACTGGTTTCTATTGTGACCTTTACTTTGCCTGCATTTCTGTTCTCGATGTCCAACTTTCCCACATTACCTACATTGTGGTTGACCAACATCTCTTCGCAAGGGGTCTGATCGTCCACAATGATAGCATTTGATGCCTGTTAAAAAACATTTCTCCTATTACAAACTCAAGTTACTATGTCTATTTCTTTCAAAACCATTGCTATGCTTCTGGCTCCACCTAAGCCTCTTGGGAATTCTGCACGTACTTTGCATGACAGATTTGGTGGTAGTCCCCTCGAAAATCCATCTAACGCCCTCTGCTCCGCATACTACAGAAGAACGCTATTTGTGTCGTCACTGTCTGTTAACTCATAGGCATGAACACCGATTTTTCATATTGTATCCACGAAACTCTAGACTAGTTCACTCTACATCTGAGACACACCGTTTGACTTCTTGCAATAGTATTTACAACTATTTGTCTTCTATATCATTGCTCTAGACCTGTTCCAAGCACATAAAATAACTGAGCATTTCCAAGACCCTCGGCCGGCCGCGGTGGTCTAGCGGTTCTAGGCACTCAGTCCGGAACCGTGGGACTGCTACGGTCGCAGGTTCGAATCCTGCCTCGGGCATGGATGTGTGTGATGTCCTTAGGCTAGTTAGGTTTAAGTAGTTCTAAGTTCTAGGGGACTGATGACCTCAGATGTTAAGTCCCATAGTGCTCAGAGCCATTTGAACCATTTTGAACCCGGACTCTCATGGTATGTTACATGAGTCTTCGAGCCCTCCTTTAAGCGTAATTTGACCATTTCCTATCATTGTCCAACAATTCAGCTTTGCAGTTGATAACAGGTTAAACTAATACTAACAAATGTTCTCTGTTCTTGCCTAAAGAGGGATGGAATAAGCAGCAGTTGCATCTGGTATGGGTACAGACAGACTAGACAATGCTGTTCCCTTTCACAGCATCTAGCTGATTTTGCACTACTGCCTATTAGATCTCATCTGATTAAGACTGAACCGCTTCCTGAGTGGTAACCATCTATGCTTTTAATTCGTTCATTGTACAGCCTTTACCTAGTTTACTAGGACAAATAACAGGATAAAACCAGTGGGAAAACACAAGGACACCTAATTTTAGCACTTCTGTAACACAACTTAATGTTTCCTCCTAGACGCTGTCCTTGAGCAGTCGTTGCACAGCCTGGAATAATGTCAGTATTTTGTACACGTGAGGTATGGTACTGGGGATGACTATGTACAGGGAGCACTAAGATCTAGCACGTTACACTGAGTACTTCTAACAGGATGCATACTAGTATACGACTGTGTTGTATCACCTCTGAATTCTTTCACGTTAGTGCCCTAATTAAACTTTAGAAATTCCGCTCCCAAGTAAGTGCCCCAGTCCAATCGGTCTGCCATCACGCAGTGCTTAAAGGTAGGAGTGGTAGAAATGGCAGTTTATTTTCACTCATCCCTCTGTGGTGGTGGTGGTGATGAATGCAGGCCCAAGCTGTTGCTCGAAAGACAGTGGTATCAATAACAGGATTGTTTAGTAGGATTCATACATGTAATGTAGACAGCGACCCAGTGGTGTGTACTGGCTTTGAGTGAGAGTGCTGACAGTAGCAAAACTAGGCAGTGTGTGGAGGCGGCTGTAGTAGCTTCGCTTAGTATGGTATGGCAGTGCAGTTGCCTCTTGTGGTAACCATGTCCCCATACCATTAAATCAGATACTGGTGCAGGGCAGCTGGTCCAGCACTGGTTGCGATACTTGCAGTTTCAACTGATGGTGGTCATAGTCTGCGGTGCCCGGAAGTAGTGCGGAGAAGAGTCGTGCTCCACCGTGAACCCATGACGTTGGTGGAGGATCCAGGATTAGGGGCCTGTGATGAGTCTGTGGCAGAAGAGGCTGGGCACACAGGGCGGCAGGAGACAGGTGAGTCAAGTGTAGGTGGCAGCTGAGTATTGAGCGTAAACAGAGGAATCTTGGAAGGAGCCCTCGAATCGCTTGATGTCAGCGAGCAGTAGCTCTGAGCTGGAAGGTGCCAGTTCAGCTCCTGGCAACAGCAGGGCTAAGCGAGGCCCACAGAGCTGCAGCTAGCAGAGGCAGCGACTAGTTGTAGTTTGTAGTAGAGAGGGCGGGTCGATGGCTAGGGTGGACTTCCTTTCGTTGTAGGCAGTAGAAGACAATAGATACTGCTGGTTCAGACAACCAGCATTTGTACTGGCTCGTCTCAGAATTGTTACGAAAAAGACATCGGGCCCTGGCACGTGCGAGGCATAGGAAACAGGAGGCAAACCCTGGCCATGCTCACCTCCGTGTCGGAGCAAATGCTTTCGTGATACCGTCTCACTACCTTCATTGCTCTAGCAGCGGAATGTGGCAGGCGGCCTACCGGACCGGCTTGCTTCGTTACTGGCTTTGGACCGGCGGTGGCGTGACCTTGTGACTATCATGACACTCATGCAGACAGAACAAAACTGGCTTTAACTGGCTAAAAATAACAACTTACTCAAGCGGAAAGTTTGATATCGTCTATGTCATCGAATCATGTCTCTCTTACCTCCACATACCAAAATGAACCTAATTGCTATGTCTATTCGCAGCACTGTATACAAGAATCAGTAAGACCTTAAAAATAATTAGATCTGAATATTTTACTGACTCTACATAACTGAACTGCCATTTGAAAATTGATTATATTCTAACATCGTTGTGAAAATTAAATACATAAAATTACAAGCGAGACGTAACTGTAAAAAGTTATTTATTAAATAAAGAACTATAAACAGGTGGACATTATAAATGCGTAGGCTTCCGAGGCCAGAGTCCGTCGACATAAAAGTTTTCTGGCTATGGTACCACGCCATAATGTAACAACTACTGCTGCTGGAGAAAAACCAACGTTTCGGCCACGGTTGCAGCGGCCTTCTTCTGGGTCTAATGGTGAACCATGAGAACCAGAAGGCCGGTGCAACCGTGGCCGAAACTTTGGTTTTTCTCCAGCAGCAGTAGTTTTTATATTATGACGCGGTACCATAGCCAGAAAACTTTTATGTCGAGGTGGACATTAATGTCGCTGTACAGAAAATGAACCGGTAATTTAATTTACTGAATGTGGTGGAATTTCTTTCTTGTTCCTTTATTTTTGTAGCTGTAGCTCCACCCCTGAAAGAAATTGTGTGGCGAATGGTCTTGCTTTAAAAGCGACATTTTTCTCTTGTGAGAAGTGCCTTTACTTCAAAAAATCGTCTCCAGGTACAAGAGCGTGCCCAAAAGCAAGGCGGTAATGTTCTGCAATAGAAGGAACTTCAGAAAAGTTGAAAGAAGGGTTCATTAAATCTTTCCCCTTGCTGCCTCCCTGTGGAGAAGGGAAGTCTGTACCTTTATTAGCCCTTCTCGACTGGAGACACCACCAAGAGTCGCGCATTTATCCCGTTTCTCTACAAAGAGCTTGAAGTTTAACTGAAGCAGCAATTTGTCGGCATCGTCTGGAGGATCTGTGACATCGGGTGAGTGGGAAGAGTGTGAAGCATTCGTTAGCTGCAACAGTGCTCACTCTCAGGCGGAGGGGCGGCGTTGTGCGATGGCGGGGGCTTCAGTGAGCAAGCCACGAGTTTCCTTTTGAGTAAGATGCAGTAATATTTGCGCCACTGAAACGTACTGTGGCCTAACAATCGCGGTCCTCTTTGCCAGGTAACCTACTCACCTACTCCACATCGATCTGGAAGACATTCTAACACTGACAGCGTAGAAACGTTCCTTTCGTCTGACATCGAAGCTCTTGTGGCGTAGTGCAAAATCTCAGCCGCGGCCGCGGAGAGAAAACACGCATTTCTGTACGACGTACGGCGTACTGTGAAACTTCTTTATTTAAATGAGTGTGTCTGTACTTAAATTGCAGAATGACTGAGAAGATGGAACTTCTGTGTTATTTGATTCTGAAACTGCTTAGTAAAACTGAACGTACTGAACCTACTTTTTCTTATCACGTCAACATTGACCCACAATACTCTAGCGCAACGCAATCTGACTGCTCAAAAAAAATTACAACATGACTTCAAATAGTTAATTCAAAAGAATGGCCCTGACTAAAAAGAAATCTTAACAGTAACCTATACATTTCATTAAGCATTTACCTCACAAAAATCTTCATTACGCGAACTACCAGCTAAATAAAAGATTCTAACTACTATAGCCACTAACTACTAATAGGTCAGCAAAGGAAAGATTTTGTTGCAAACTAAATAATGTATTTCTTTCCGGAAATACGGAAGCGTCCGATCTAACCCGTCGGCTTTGACCCATGACGTCACAAATATGGCGGAAACGACAAGACGAAAACACATAGAAAAACAACACACACAAAGGTTTCACAAGAACAATCTGCTAACATTGATAGCAAACAAAGATAATAATAAACAAGTGGTACTCAAGGCCAGGCAGGGGGGGGCTGCGCCCCCCCCTGACCCCCCCGCCAAAAAAAAAAACTCCCAACCTAACCTCGTATTCAGGGCTACGCTACAGATCAATGTGTAGGTCAATCAAAAGATAAAAAAAAGAAACAAATAAAAAAAAGAAAAAACAATATTGATTCATTAGACATAACGAGTAGCGACAAAACATATAGACCATAAAGATTGAACAATCTAATGGCAAACTGATAAAAGCCTCATAGACGACGTTAAAACAAAAAGTACAGTAAAAAGGTAAACTATATATTACAGGCCCTAAAACTCCCACTAAGGTAACGTCAACGAGGCAACATCTACAAACACGCCACACTCACAAGCCAAACTCCGCGCCGTAATGACGTCACACACCACAACACCCTTACGTCACGGGTCAAAGCCGACGTGTGAGATCGGATGTTTCTGTTGACCCTTCTTTCCTTAATAATGTGACATCAAGTTCAAACACGTATATAAATTGTCTGACATCTAGTGAAAAGGTATATAATCATGAACAATATTCAATCTCCAAGTCGAACATGTACAGATCGTTAGCCTACGCTAACACTTCAGAACTCTACCCTTCGTCAGTGCTAACTTCTCACAGTACTTCCATCACTGTTGGCGACTAACTTATATCTGCTCAACAGTACTGGCGATTAACTTCCAACGAGTCCGACCAGCCACAGAGTCTCTTACAAAGAAAGCGCAGTCAGAGATCCAATGCAAAGAGCTACACAGCGCTGCCAACACAGAAGCAGCCCACTTACAACAGTTCCGCAGATTTACTAGGAGACGCTTACCTGCGAATTCGAATTAATCCCCTGCACTGCTAGACCAGTCAAATAACTGTTACCAGCCACATTTTGGGTCACGGGACTCGCTACTCGTAAGGCAAAGTACTGCACCTATCTGACTACATTCAGGAAGGTTCCGATATACGACTTCTGAGTACAATGCGTACACTGCTAACAGTGCGCACACCACCTGCAGATG
This sequence comes from Schistocerca cancellata, assembly GCF_023864275.1. Classification (NCBI taxonomy): domain Eukaryota; kingdom Metazoa; phylum Arthropoda; class Insecta; order Orthoptera; family Acrididae; genus Schistocerca; species Schistocerca cancellata. The sequence continues at coordinate 802,861,238 of NC_064627.1, read as the reverse complement.
GCGCCTAGCGACCTCCGCCGGTGAATTTTACAACGACAGAACAGTAAGAATAGGAAAAGGTCACACAGAAAAGCCAAACTTAATTTTCCATAGAAGCTGGCTTTAGTTGGACTCCGCCAAGTCCACTTCGTTTATTAAATACCACTTTTAGCTAGCTATTCATTTCTCAATCCTGTATAAAGCTTCAGAAACCCGTTGTCATTTTACATATTTATTAACTGAAAAGTAATTAAAACTTTTGTGTAGGTAAATGAACAGCTCCAATTACATGTAGAGGTAAGACCAGTAAAAGCACTGTCATGAGAAGGAAATTATTTAAAATAATATTGAACTGATCGGGAAATCACGTGAAGCCCTATGCTATAATCGGTGAATAGCACAGTATGCGACGCAGGGATGTTAAACAGTGGCAAGGGAACGCGAAGGTAGCGTCAAACACGACACAGGGGGAGAACGGTGTGGCGCCTCGAGAGTGGTGGACGCAAGAGTGAACGAAGGGGAGATACCAGGAAGTGCTGTAGAAATATTATGATAGCTAAACAGATTCCGGACGGTATACTGAGGACGAGAGAAATTATTCAACAAGTTTTATTTTCACACTGTGGTGAACACAGTGAAGTAATGTTGTATAATCAATGGTAATCAGATATGGTAACATTTCTTGACGAAAAACAAATAGGAATTAAATTATAACTTAAAAGGAATGAATGTACATCAATTATTTCATTTATTTATTTACCTAAGAATCAGTGTCAAGAAATTTTCTACACACTCGTGTGGAACTCATCGTAAACTTGAAGGTAACATAGAGCAGATTAGACGCAGATATAGCAGAATACTTATGCAAAATGGAAAATACATCAGAAAACTGTTTCAAGATAAACACTCCAGCATGTCGCCAATCCGCTCATTAACCTTTTATTGCAATCAGATTACATCATATGGACGGATATAAAAATACATTGTATAGACAAACACTAAAAAATTAAAACTTAAAAATTCAAAAACACACAAGAACATTTAATTTTTTTTGGTGGTATTGAAAAAATTTAAAAACCTCTCTCACACCGGCCTGATTTAGCTTCACTGATCAGGATAGTAAAAACATGCGTACGTTAAGGGAATTTTCATTCACAAAGCAGGCTTATCACATTCACACAGTTCAATACTGTTCTATCCTGACTAAATTGAGCTTAACTTAAATTCCATAAGGCAGAGAAGCAATTTCGAAGTCTCGGTGCGACGAAAATTGTCAGTCGATCTCCTGAAAACATTTGTAATAATTATTAACTTTCGGTGATCACATGGGGAAGACCGGAGATCTGCTGGTACGACCGTGTTAACCTATTTATTTGAAGTAACTGAACATACAAAACGGCAGGTTCGTCCAGTGTAAATCAGACGTTCCCCACTGATCCCGTGCAACACAGCGTAGTAAGCAGACACTGTCAATAATAATCAGTTAAATAATACGCGAACACACTTACTTTAGTTTAGTTCATGTATTAAATTCCTTCTCATACAGAATCTCATCAAGATGGCGACTAGCTCAACAATACATACATATACATCCTCCTTCTTTCACGGCTAATCGGCAAGCATTCCTCATTCTTTTCATAAGAGAAAACAGATAGCAGAGAAGCTATTCCATGGAGTAAATGGATGCTCCAAAGAATAATAGGGCTTGAAACTACTTTGCATTGATAATCATCGTATATTAAAGTTTAGGAATCGGTAAGATAAGAAGAGATATTTCGAGATATGTACTGAGTTATATAACTTATAAAATTTCTGAAAGTATCGCGGAGAGACCGCTGCAAGAGACATTACAAACAGTCACGTTATACTTGGCTTAACATGTCGGGATTTTAACAGATGGACACAGCATGAACAGTTCTAATGAAAGGGCGGCCACAGGCCTCGTTGTCGACGGGACGTTAAACACTAATATCCTCCTCCTCCTCCTCCCCTCCTCCTCCAAGGGCATAGTCCAACGCAGAAATAAAAACTCCAGAGCTGAAATTGAGACCAAACGGAAAACCTTGAACTGATAGCTTCTCCCTCCATATATAAAAGCAGTATATTTTCTTGAGTCCTTGTCTAATTGGACTTGCCAGAACGAACTTCTCAAATCAATACTGGTTAAATAGGATACATCTTGAAATTTCTGTATTAACTCATCGATGTTCTCCGGATGTGTGCGCACAGGTACTATAATTTTGTTAATTTCCCTTGCCTCTAATACCAATCGAACTTTTCCTCCTGGCTTTGGTATAACAAGCAACGGAGAACAATATGGGCTGTTCGACGGTTCAATAAGATTCCAGTTTAACATTTTTTGTATCTCTTCCTGAACTGGTTGTCTTAATCGCCAGGAAATGGGATAGTGTGTGCGGCAAAATGTCTTATGGGGCTTAATCTGTAATGTACAAACATATCCTCTAATAATTCCGGGCTTTTCGTCGAAAACTGACTCATATTCTGTTAATATATTGAATAATTGTTCCCTCTGACTATCCGTTAGGCAATCTGACTCAGCAATTTTCTGTTCGACTGTTTGTCTGAAATCCTCTACTTGAATTGACTTGATCGGTAGTCGGTACATATTATTTTCAGCACAAATCAAATGCACAGCAGCACCACGGAAATATCGCTCATACACTGCCTCCTTTCTCAGTAAGATCAGTGTAACAAATTGATCTTCGATTTTAAAATGCACCTTTCCTTCAACCAAGTCCAACTTGCAATTGCAGGCTTGCAAAGTTCCAATGCCAAGAATACAATCTACTAACAACTTTTCCACTACAAGGAATGTGCATTGTTTAGCTACATTTTCCCAATTTTATCTCTATAAGCGTTTATATCTTGACGTTCCGGGATTTTGCTCCCACTGCACCTATAACTCGGCAATTTTGTACTGGTAGAACAGTGATTTTCTTAATTTTACTAATTCTGCGAAACAAAGTTCCGGATACTACGTCTGTAGATGAAGCTGTGTCCAATACAACGTACGTTAAAATTCCTCCCACTTCTGTGATGATCTCAGACACAGGAACCCTTTTATCTTCGGCTACACGGGCCTCTAAGTCTCTCGTCAATTCATCTGTCATTAATTCACCCTCATTATATCTCAACATTGCCACGGAATTAATTTCGTTTAAAACAGGTTTGCCCCTTTTGTATTCCCCGGCCGACTTTACGGAGCATAAAGCAGCCCCCTTCAGTTTAAATGTCGATTATTATTTCTTCTTGAATCATCTACTACTTCTGTTATGGTTGGTTGTTGTTGATGACTGGTTGTGTTATTTGCTTCAAATCGAGGGTCAGAATTTCTGTACGCATTATTATTGTTTGAAAACTGCTGGTTCTGATAATCTCTTGCATTTCCAAACATTGGGTTGTATCTGCGACCTGTTCGATTGTCTCTGAATCTGCCCCTCGCAGCACTGTTATTGAAATTTCCATTTCCGTTGCAATTGTTTCCATTGAAGCTATGACTATTCCTAGTATAATAATTATTAAATCCGCTACCGTTCCGGTTTGCGTTTGGCGCCTCAATCGCTCTCCTCTGCATAACCGGTTGTCTTGGCCGATGTTCATCTTCCTCGATCATATCTATAGTGTCAAGCGTAGTCATGAAAGAGTCAAGGTCATGCTCATTAAGATACAGCATTCTATTTCTGATGCTGGCCGGAAGTCGAGATTTTAATATGCCAATCACGTCTTGTAGAGGCATAGGCTTATCCCAATACCGCGATTTGTTTATATATTTCTCAAAGTATTTCTTTAAAGACCCACGTGAAAAGGAAAAAGGTTCCGGGTATAATACCTCCTGCCTTAGACATTCTTGTACTCCTTAGGACCAGTATTTGGATAAAAATGCTCGTTCAAAATCTTCATATGTGTCCCAAGTTGATATCAGATGCCCATTTAGCTCCTGACCCCTGAATATAACCGTTCACGAAACTACCCTTTTGCCACTCACTCCAATTTTTCGCAATACTCCCCTAAAACTTCTTATAAACACTACGGGATGAACATTTATCTTGTCTGGGTTGTAGATCTGGAATTGACGTTGTTTCAGCATTTTCTCCTCAGTGTTGCTTTTACAATTACAGTCATTATGACTACCCTCATAGTGTTGTGATTGACGTTGATTGCAAAAACGAACGTGTGCATTAATATCCCTTACTGTACTTGATCGGTTAATTCATGTCTTCATTGATAGATCTTGTTATGGGTTCATTTCCTTGCGTGGAACGTAAATCTTCTCGAGGTAGGTTTTGTCTGAAGAAATTCTTTGCCTTTTCAAACTTAACTGCGAGAATTTTCCCGCGAGAATGTTTTACCTTATGATCAACCTCGTTTTGTCTCACCTTTATGTTATTTATGGATTTATCCAAATTTTGGATGTCCTTCGGAATCTTCTCTTGTGATTGTCTCAAATCCTGCATATCTGCTGACATCTCATTTACTTGTTGCTTTAATTCATCTTGAACTTCAACTAATACCGGAATTACCGCCATAGAACATTGCATCTGTTCTTGTGCTTGAACTATCTGTGGGACTGACTCGACCAGCTCTTTAATAGTATCAAGCTTAGTAGCAACATACTCGGTTAATTCTAGGCGTAACTTCTTCGCATTTTCATTACACTGCTGAGTGACTTGCTTAATTTGAGCAGCTAATTTTAATTCTGTCTTTTCATTCTGAATTTTCAATTCTTCCGCAGTTTTATTTAATTTATCATCAAGTTTCTGAAAACTCTCTACTAATTTATTATTTAATACCGCTTGATTAGCTTCTAATTGCTCATTCAACTTTGTTTGATTAGCTAGTAATTGCTCCTGCACTTTCACCTGATTGTCTGCTAATTGTTCCACTTTCACTTGATTGGCTGCTAATTGTTCATTCATTTCCCTTTTAGTCTCTATTTAGTTAAGTCTGTTACATTTTTGGCTACCAGTGTTAACTGCTGCATGATTACAGTCAATGGGTTTGTTTCGTCCTGCACAGATGACATCGAAACACTTAAGCTTTGTTGTGGGGCCTGATTAATGCTGCCGCTAGGCACTACTTCAGTTAAGCTAGCGTCTAATGTTTCACTAACCTCAGAAACAGCTGAGGGCTGTTGTGATTCGCTCTGCTGTTGCATTGCCATTTTATAAGCCGCCCTAGTAAGAACCATTAATACAGAGAACAACAAATATATAAAGTCACTCGCATCAGAGTTAATAATGTCACTGACCTAAACTTTGCATAATACTCACTTATAATAATCACTTTCCATCTTAAGTTCAACCCAACAGTCACTCAATCAATCTGATTCAAACCGATAGACATTTAAATAGTTATTCTAAATTTCTATCTACAAAAATTTAATTGTATATTGTCTGGCCTGAACGACGTTCTCGTAGGTTGTGGCGAAATTGTGACTTCTGGAACAGGCCTCGTCTTCTTTTCTCTCGTGCACATGCAACATAAAATTTACACAATGTTTAAGTAATGCTCAAAAATGTTGTACTGTCATAGTGAAGCCAAATTTAATATTTTTTGTGGTATTCAAAAAATTTAAAAACCTCTCTCACGCCGGCCTGATTTAGCTTCACTGATCAGGATAGTAAAAACATGCGTACGTTAGGGGAATTTTCATTCACAAAGCAGTCTTATCACATTCACACAGTTCAATACTGTTCTATCCTGATTAAATTGAGCTTAACTTAAATTCCATAAGGCAGTGAAGCAATTTCGAAGTCTCGGTGCGACGAAAATTGTCAGTCGATCTCCTGAAAACATTTGTAATAATTATTAACTTTCGGTGATCACATGGGGAAGACCGGAGATCTGCTGGTAAGACCGTGTTAGCCTATTTATTTGAAGTAACTGGATATCTTGAACATACAAAACGGCAGGTTCGTACAGTGTAGATCAGACGTTCCCCACTGATCCCGCGCAACACAGCGTAGTAAGCAGACACTGTCAATAATAATCAGTTAAATAATACGCGAACACACTTACTTTAGTTTAGTTCATGTATTAAATTCCTTCTCATACAGAATCTCATCAAGATGGCGACTAGCTCAACAATACATACATATACATCCTCCTTCTTTCACGGCTAATCGGCAAGCATTCCTCATTCTTTTCATAAGAGAAAACAGATAGCAGAGAAGCTATTCCATGGAGTAAATGGACGCTCCAAGGAATAATAGGGCTTGAAACTACTTTGCATTGATAATCATCGTATATTAAAGTTTAGGAATCGGTAAGATAAGAAGAGATATTTCGAGATATGTACTGAGTTATATAACTTATAAAATTTCTGAAAGTATCGCGGAGAGACCCCTGCAAGAGACATTACAAACAGTCACGTTATACTTGGCTTAACATGTCGGGATTTTAACAGATGGACACAGCATGAACAGTTCTAATGAAAGGGCGGCCACAGGCCTCTGTCTGCTTATCAAATACACGTCACAAAAACAAATTACTCGTCTACAAAAACATTAAATAGATTACACGGAATTCCCTACCTGCACGTGGAAATGTATTGTAATCTTTCCATATGTGAAACGTAACTCTCTTGATTATGACGGATCACTAAGTGCCAGCTTCAAGAAGTTAACACTCCGTTCTAAAGGGAAAAACACTTATCTTAACACCATTCGATTTCACGAGCTCCAAAACGCAACTCGAGGAACCTTTAACATGCAGCCCTTCAGCCAGTAAGCTTCAGAAACAGAATTAAGGCTTTCGCATTCGACTTCTCCAGCTCTTAGTAATACCAGTTCTCTAGAAGATGGTGCTTCCAGCTCAGAGCTTCCACACTACATCCACATAGCTACTCAGTAATTCACACTTCAGTGCTTGGCAGAGAGTTCATCGAACTACTTTCAGACTATTTCTCTAGTGTTCCAATCTCGAATGGCGCTTGGGAGAAAACAACACTTAAATCTTTCCATGCCAAATCCAGATTCTTTTATGTTATTGCGATGATAATTTTTATCTACGTGGGCGAGAGTCAAAAAAATGTTTTCGCAGAAGAAAGTTACATGAAAATATCTCGTCACAACGAGAAATGCCTTTGTTTTAATTACTACCAACCCAATTTTCGTATCTTATGCGAGACAATCGCTCTTCTTTCTTCACGGCAATACAAACGAGCTGCCCTTCTTTGAACTTCTTCGATGTCTTCCATCAATCCTACCTGGTAAGGATCCCATACTGTGCAGCAATACTGCAGAAGAGGACAAACAAGGCTAATGTAGGAAGTCTCTTCAGTAGACACTTGTTTACCCCACATGCTTCGCTAGCTCTCATGGGAAGCCCTCCGCTGTGTCGTCACGGTGTACCCTACGATCTCGGCTGTACCGCAACACAACTAAGACACGGCGAGCGCCTCGCAACGAGGCTGCCGTCGGTAAACACACACGGTGGAAGACAGTCCACTCCTCTATATAAGTGCAAATACAATACTGGCCATTAAAGTTGCTACACCAAGAAGAAATGCAGATGATAAACGTGTATACATTGGACAAATATATTATACTTGAACTGACATGTTATTACATCTTCACGCAATCTGGGTGCATAGGTCCTGAGAAATCAGCACCAAGAACAACCACCTCTGGCAGTAATAACGGCCTTGATACGCTTGGGCGTTGAGTCAAACAGAGCTTGGATGGCGTGTACAGGTACAGCTGCCCATGCAGCTTCAACACGATACCACATTTCATCAAGAGTAATGACTGTCGTATTGTGACGAGCCAGGTGCTCGGCCATCATTGACCAGACGTTTTCAGTTGGTGAGAGATCTGCAGACTGTGCTGGCCAGAGCACCAGTCGAACATTTTCTGTATCCAGAAAGGCCCGTACAGGACCTGCAACATGCGGTCGTGCATTATCCTGCTGAAATGTAGGGTTTCACAGGAATCGAATGAAGGGTAGAGCCACGGGTCGTAACACATCTGAAATGTAACGTCCACTGTTCAAAGTGCCGTCAATGCGAACAAGAGGTGACCAAGACGTGTCACCAATGGCACCCCGTACCATCACGCCGGGTGATACGCCAGTATGGCGATGACGAATACACGCTTCCAATGTGCGTTCACCGTGAAGTCGCCATACACGGATGCGACCATCATGATGCTGTAAACAGAACCTGGATTCATCCGAAAAAATTACGTTTTGCCATTCGTGCCCCCAGGTTCGTCGTTAAGTGCACCATCGCAGGCGCTCCTGTCTGTGATGCAGCGTCAAGGGTAACCGCAGCCATGGTCTCCGAGCTGATAGATCATGCTGCTGCAAACGTCGTCGAACTGTTCGTGCAGATGTTTGTTGTCTTGCAAACGTCCCCATCTGTTGACTCAGGGATCGAGACGTGGCTGCACGATCCGTTACAGCCATGCGGATAAGGTGCCTGTCATCTCGACTGCGTTAGGCCGTTAGGATCCATCACGGCGTTCCGTATTACCCTCCTGAACCAACTGATTACATATTCTGCTAACAGTCATTGGATCTCGACCAACTCGAGTAGCAATGTCTCGATACGATAAACCGCAATCGCGATAGGCTACACTCCGACCTTTATCAAAGTCGGAAACGTGATGGTACGCATTTCTCCTCCTTACACGAGACATCACAACAACGCTTCACCAGGCAACGCCGGTCAACTGCTGTTTGAGTATGAGAAATCGGTTGGAAACTTTCCTCATGTCAGTACGTTGTAGGTGTCGCCACCGGAGCCGACCTTGTGTGAATGCTTGAAAAGCTAATCATTTGTATATCACAGCATCTTCTTCCTGTCGGTTAAATTTCGCGTCTGTAGCCCGTCAGCTTCGTGGTGTAGCAATTTTAATGGCCAGTAGTGTATATTCACCATTGGTTTTATGGAATGTCCAGCGCCACAACGCGGTGCCGAGATCTTCCACGGCAGCGCCACAATCACTGAAGCTATCACGTGCCGCTTGTCAACTGATCGCGTAACCTTCCATGCTAGCGCGTACGTAAGTGAACGCCCGGTACCTAGGCGGACAGTTCCAGCCGAAACTCCAGTGCTGGATAGGCAGCTCTTCAGTACGTTCCTCGTGCAGCCAAGCCATTGCTCACCATCGACCACAGTCTCGGTGAACTCGTTGAACAGTAACGTCCAAGTTGAACTTATATTCTGTAAGAAATTTCCTATCACTTAGATACGGTGATAACGTTGCAGTTGAACTTCTAAAGTAACTGTTTCCTTATTACTTGGCGTGGACTGGCTTCCACTTCACTCTTGTTTCTGTTTTTCACCCGTGTGAATGAGCGAGATCGATAATGTGTGTGGTTGCGACTGCATCTTTGCCAAACTTACGAGTACATGTTTACCTTCCTTGCCCAGAGTGAGCGGATGCCCAACTAAGCGGGGCGGTCGGAGGAAGTTCGCTGGAGGAAGTGCGGACAGTGTCTGCGCTCATGGTTCAGATGTGTTACTTGGCCATATCGCTCCCACTTTTGGCTGACCTCGAGGCTTCTACTTGCGGTCTTCGTTTCTGGTGCGTTTCCTGCAGTCCAGTCTCGGCTGTGAACACCGAAAAAAGCCTTAAGAAGGAAGTGAGTCCGAGTGCATTAACAGTGGCAGACGATAGTAATAGCTATGAAACCGTTATTCTAGGACGGTCACAGAGAGCAATTACCTTGGCGAGAATCTTGTAATAAACATTGCCCTTTCTGACATCATCGAAGACTGACACTGTCGGCCGCGGTGGCCGCGCGGTTCTAGGCGCTTTAGTCTGGAACGGCGCGACTGTTACGGTCGCAGGTTCGAATCCTGCCTCGGGCATGGATGTGTGAGTTGTCCTTAGGTTAGTTAGGTTTAAGTAGTTCTAAGTTCTAGGGCACTGATGACCTCAGATGTTCAGTACCATAATTCTCAGAGCCATTTGAACCATTTTTTTAAAGACTGACACTAAACTTAACTTAATACTGTTTGCCATCGGAACATTTTCTGTTTGTTTTCGCTAGTGTCATTTATTCTGAGTGATAACACGTACTGATATTCTTCTCTGTTTCATGTTAAAATTGTTTTTCCTTTTCATTATTACCTCAGCTGTGGAGTGCTATTTTAATATAACTATCATTTCTTATATATTATTTCATTTCTTTCCTCTGTATGTTGATTTTGGGAGTGCCAGGACAGAATATAGTTCGTTGGACATAATCATAACAGCCTTTGTTTATATTCTGCTGTTATTTTAAATTTTTCAAAATTTTAGCCAAGTATGTTTGTGCATCTCCTGTGATTTGTGTGGAAAATTGGAAATTTGTGGTAACGTTTTATGGGACCAAACTGCTGAGGTCATTAGTTCCTAAGCCTACACACTACTTAATCTAACTTACACTAACTTACGCTATGGACAACACACACACACCCCCATGCCCGAGGGAGGATTCGAACCTCCGACGGTGGGTGGGGGAGGGGGTAGGGGAGGGGGGGGGAGGAATCTGGTGGCTAGATCTGATCTGTCTAACATAGAAATTCGCCAAACAGCCTTGCAAATTGAGAAGTCATTGTATTTTATTTTCGCTACTAGTTTCGGGTATCGGGTAATATCAACAGTAGCAGAAAATAGTATAACAGGTGTAGGATTCGTTATGAATAGGAAGGTAGAGCAGAGGGTGTGTTACTATGAACAGTTCAGTGACCGGGTTGTTCAGCCTCATTCTGCCAACGGCCTTGTCAAAGAGGGCTGAGGAGCGGATGGAGTTTCAGGGCACTCTCTTGTCCTAGGGGTGGGAAATTGCCCCTAAAGGCGGAAGAATCAGCAATGATCAACGACATGAGGATGCAGAAGGCAATGGAAACCACTGCATTAAAGACACGTAACGTGTATCCACAGGACATGTCGCCTGTAATTGAAGATGTGTCATGATGATTTCCCCATTGGCAAAGGATTCCGGAATGTCCCCCATTCGGATCTCCGGGAGGGGACTGCCAACGGGAGGTTACCATGAGAAAAAGATTGAATAATCAACGAAAGGATAACGTTCTACGAGTCGGGGCGTGGAAAGTCAGAAGCTTGAACGTGGTAGAGAAACTAGAAAATCTGAAAAGGGAAATGCAAAGGCTCAATCTAGATATAGTAGGGGTCAGTGAAGTGAAGTGGAAGGAAGACAAGGATTTCTGGTCAGATGAGTATCGGGTAATATCAACAGCAACAGAAAAAGGTATAGCAGGTGTAGGATTCGTTATGAATAGGAAGGTAGGGCACAGAGTGTGTTACTGTGAACAGTTCAGTGACCGGGTTGTTCTAATCAGAATCGACAGCAGACCAACACCGACAACGATAGTTCAGGTATACATGCCGACGTCGCAAGCTGAAGATGAACAGATAGAGAAAGTGTATGAGGATATTGAAAGGGTAATGCAGTATGTAAAGGGGGACGAAAATCTAATAGTCATGGGCGACTGGAATGTAGTTGTAGGGGAAGGAGTAGAAGAAAAGGTTACAGGAGAATATGGGCTTGGGACAAGGAATGAAAGAGGAGAAAGACTAATTGAGTTCTGTAACAAGTTTCAGCTAGTAACAGCGAATACCCTGTTCAAGAATCACAAGAGGAGGAGGTATACTTGGAAAAGGCCGGGAGATACGGGAAGATTTCAATTGGATTACATCGTGGTCAGACAGAGATTCCGAAATCAGACACTGGATTGTAAGGCGTACCCAGGAGCATATATAGACTCAGATCACAATATAGTAGTGATGAAGAGTGGGCTGAAGTTCAAGACATTAGTCAGGAAGAATCAATACGCAAAGAAGTGGGATACGGATGTACTAAGGAATGACGAGATACGTTTGAAGTTATCTAACGTTATAGATACAGCAATAAGGAATAGCGCAGTAGGCAGTACAGTTGAAGAGGGATGGACATCTCTAAAAAGGGCCATCACAGAATTTGGGAAGGAAAACATAGGTACAAGGAAGGTAGCTGCGAAGAAACCATGGGTAACAGAAGAAATACTTCAGTTGATTGATGAAAGGAGGAAGTACAAACATGTTCCGGGAAAATCAGGAATACAGAAATACAAGTCGCTGAGGAATGAAATAAATAGGAAGTGCTGGGAAGCTAAGACGAAATGGCTGCAGGAAAAATGTGAAGACATCGAAAAAGATATGATTGTCGGAAGGACAGACTCAGCATACAGGAAAGTCAAAACAACCTCTGGTGACATTAAAAGCAACGGTGGTAACATTAAGAGTGCAACGGGAATTCCACTGTTAAATGCAGAGGAGAGAGCAGACAGGTGGAAAGAATACATTGAAAGCCTCTATGAGGGTGAAGATTTGTCTGATGTGATAGAAGAAGAAACAGGAGTCGATTTAGTAGAGATAGGGGATCCAGTATTAGAATCGGAATTTAAAAGAGCTTTGGAGGACTTACGGTCAAATGAGGCAGAAGGGATAGATAAAATTCCATCAGAATTTCTAAAATCATTGGGGGAAGTGGCAACATAACGACTATTCACGTTGGTGTGTAGAATATATGAGTCTGGCGATATACCATCTGACTTTCGGAAAAGCATCATCCACACAATTCCGAAGACGGCAAGAGCTGACAAGTGCGAGAATTATCGCACAATCAGCTTAACAGCTCATGCATCGAAGCTGTTTACAAGAATAATATACAGAAGAATGGAAAAGAAAATTGAGAATGCGCTAGGTGACGATCAGTTTGGCTTTAGGAAAAGTAAAGGGACGAGAGAGGCAATTCTGACGTTACGGCTAATAATGGAAGCAAGGCTAAAGAAAAATCAAGACACTTTCATAGGATTTGTCGACCTGGAAAAAGCGTTCGACAATATAAAATGGTGCAAGCTGTTTGAGATTCTGAAAAAAAAGTAGGAGTAAGCTATAGGGAGAGACGGGTCATATGCAATATGTACAACTATCAAGAGGGAATAATAAGAGTGGACGATCAAGGACGAAGTGCTCGTATTAAGAAGGGTGTAAGACAAGGCTGTAGCCTTTCGCCCCTACTCTTCAATCTGTACATCGAGGAAGCAATGATGGGAATAAAAGAAAGGTTCAGGAGTGGAGCTAAAATACAAGGTGAAAGGATATCAATGATATGATTCGCTGATGACATTACTATCCTGAGTTAAAGTGAAGAAGAATTAAATGATCTGCTGAACGGAAAGAACAGTCTAATGAGTACACAGTATGGTTTGAGAGTAAATCGGAGAAAGACGAAGGTAATGAGAAGTAGTAGAAATGAGAACAGCGAGAAACTTAACATCAGGATTGATGGTCACGAAGTCAATGAAGTTAAGGAATTCTTCTACCTAGGCAGTAAAATAACCAATGACGGACGGAGCAAGGAGGACATCAAAAGCAAACTCGCTATGGAAGAAAGGGCATTTCTGGCCAAGAGAAGTCTACTAATATCAAATACCGGCCTTAATTTGAGGAAGAAATTTCTGAGGATGTACGTCTGGAGTACAGCATTGTATGGTAGTGAAACATGGACTGTGGGAAAACTGGAACAGAAGAGAATCGAAGTATTTGAGATGTGGTGCTATAGACGAATGTTGAAAATTAGGTGGACTGATAAGGTAAGGAATGAGGAGGTTCTACGCAGAATCGGAGAGGAAAGGAATATGTGGAAAACACTGATAAGGAGAAGGGGCAGGATGATAGGACATCTGCTAAGACATGAGGGAATGACTTCCATGGTACTAGAGGGAGATGTAGAGGGCAAAAACTGTAGAGGAAGACAGAGATTGGAATACGTCAAGCAAATAATTGAGCACGTAGGTTGCAAGTGCTACTCTGAGATGAAGAGGTTAGCACAGGAAAGGAATTCGTGGCGGGCCGCATCAAACCAGTCAGTAGACTGATGACGAAAAAAAAAAACATGTGTTCTTTAGGTCTCAATGCACCTCTTACAGATAACAGTATTTGTGTACTGAGGCGATCTGTTTCCGGGTGTCGTGAATTCTGAAGTGCTTTCTTCGTAGACCTGGCTGAAACGAGTTACAATCATATCTCCGAAGGAATCACTTGAGAATTCACGACACCCAGAACGTATTAACTTCTTATGTATTAACCTACATCACGTGACTTTATGAAATTTTTTCCCAACCACGCACTTGAAATTTACGTTAGTTTTACACCACTGTTGACAAAATACACATTGCGAAATCAGCAATGTATGAATTGATAATATTTTATTGTACACACCTTTTCTAGTTTTTATTTCTGTTGGCTGAGTTTTCTGTTCCAACTTCGATCTGAAGCTGATCTGCAGCACAGATTAAAACCGGTAGTCGGTAATAAAAATTTGTAATCCAGACGGTGATTACTTATCAGATAGTGATAAGATTTCAGTGTTGTATAAAAATTCTCAACTTGCTTCAAGTCTTCACAAATGTAAAATCTGACAGTTCACAGGAAGAAAAAGATTTAGTGTCCTGTGACCACAAAATCAATTATTCACGCTTGGAATCGATCAAGTTATACAAATATCTGGGGGCAACAATTTCTAGGGATATAAAATGGAACGATGGCATAGAGTCAGCCGTAGATACAGTACGTGACACTGCTGTTCATTGGCAGAGTATGAGGGAAATGTAATCAATCTAAAAAAGAGATTTAATACAAAATATTCGTGCAAACCATCTTAAAATATTGCTGAAGTGGGTTTGTGCACAAAGCAAATAGAACTAACAGCACATATTGAACGCGTAAAACGAAGGGTAGGAAAATTTTTCACAGGCTTGTTCGACCCGTGGTAGTGACACAGAGTGCTGAAAGAACTGAATTGCCAGACGCACGAAGACAGACGCAAACTACCCAGTTGTAAATCTATTTAGAAATATATATGTGATGTCCATTCTTTCAGGCGCGTCTGAAAGAACAGAAACCATTTTGATCCTGCAGCTGCTATAAATCAATACAGAATGGAATTAGACATTATCTGTCAGTGGGAATTGATTTGCAACACTGGGCGAAGTTGAAAATTTGTAGCAGACCGGGATTCGTACCTTGGTCTTCTGCTTACTCGGTAGATGCGCTGTTCACTACACCAGCCGGACGCGCTGATCACCACAATTGCACTGACTACCCTAGCACCTTTCCCGTCAGACCCAAATTCTCAGCTTACGCTACACACTACTGGCTTAGTGCCTCTGCTCATTAGCGTCAGTGTAGTTCTTTCGGACATGTACAGAAAACCTGACATGAGAGACAAGGTAGGATAATCTGTGCGGTTCTGGTGACCAATGTTTCTGGATGACGTATGGGTCAGCGCACCTGCCTAGTAAGTACCCTGTCCGGTACAAATTTCCAACTTGTTCCATTCAAAAAAATCAATGGCCATTGGCAACTAATGTCTTTAATTCCTTTCGCGTCTATTTAGAAAGTACATAGTTACGACGTCTTGTTGCCGAAGGGATATCATCCAAGTAATCTGGTAACAAGATACTGTACCGAATGATGCCCCTGATTTTAAAACAGCTGTATGCCGGATACGGATAAGAAAAGAGCATATGTTAATTTGAAGATTTTTTTTTTCAGAGTCACCAATAGTATCACCCCTGAAATCATGTACCTATCCTCCTAACTCATTCTGTAAATGCAGATGTTACATAAACAAGCTATGATTTATTGAAATTGTAACTGCCATCTCATACTGGAGATCGACAAATGCGAGAATCGAGTTATCATTCCTTGCGATCTGTTTTCGTAGACATATAATTAACAATGATCCAACGGTTAAAACCTCCTGGCTAGAAGCAGATCACCGATGTGCGTTTCATTTGAACTAAAGACCTGTTTGAGGGAGACCTAGGATTGGAAGTAACCATAGACGAAAAAATCATCCAGCCGCTGTGGTCTCTTCACCTCCTCTGGGTGGTATTGTGGTTTCTTGAACAACACAATTTCAGCAACTAGACACTTCTATTGTGGGCACGCAGTTAAATGCCATAGCTCGCACAGGACAACGTGTTGCGCATCAGGAGGACCTCGACATGTTCTCGGGATACCACTCTTCGGGCGTATTCTTGGTAGATAAAAGCAGTGTGCCAGGGCCGAACCCAGAACCATGAGCCACGTGGGGTAGCCACGCGGGGTAGCTGCGCGGTCACAGGCGTCCTGCACGGTTCGCGCGGCTCCTCCCGTCGGAGGTTCGAGTCTCCCTCGGGCATGGGTGTGTGTGTCGTGCTTAGCGTTAAGTTAATTTAAGTTAGATGAAGTAGTGTGTAAGCTTAGGGACCGATGAGCTCGGTAGTTTGGTCCCACAAGATCTTACCACAAATTTCCAAAATTTCCAGAACCTGACAGCCCCCCTCTCCTTGTTTATAAATTTATCAACATACTGAGAATTACGCATGCTGAACTGTAGAGTGAAATATTCACTCTCTCTCTCCATGAAATTTACATCAGAGTTAACAAAGAGTGGTTGCTGGAGGGCTGTTTCTGTAAATTTCTGAGCAACAGTACCCCAGACATTTGCGATGGGTGGCACGTTGATTGAACATGTAGACCATAAAGTCAATAGTAAAGGTTCTTCTGGTATAAACTTGTAATATCGAAACTACATGTGGCAGGACGCTATTCTGCTGAAAAAGGCTACGTGGAACTGTGTGAAGGGGGAGCAGTACCTCTGGGTCTCAAATGAAACGATTTATGTTCGATCCACATTCATGGTAAAATGTCATCAGTTTCTTGGAGAGTATTATTAATGCTTACACTTTAATAATGTTTTCACAATGATGCTGCTTTAAATCCTTGCACACTTCAAACCAATTAGGAAATAGAAATGCTTAAAATTAACAATTTATGTATTACGAAGGTAGGGAATAGGAAACTGGGAAATAGTTTAGATTTATAGAATACCACCATCGAAGCTGCACAGGAGGGAGTGCCTCAGAAAGACACTGCGACTCTCGCTGCTGGGTATCCACCTCTCGACCTACTACTACTCGCCATCCGAAGGCTAGGACCTCGGAAATACTTCGAGACTTTTGCCCTCAGATGGCACGATCCAACATCTAAATTAGGTTACTCTGCATGGCAGAATGTAGAGTAACATTTCTACATTTCCATTGCAATCTAATATTACTGTCTAAAGAAGAAATGGGTTCAAATGGCTCTGAGCACTATGGGACTCAACATCTTAGGTCATAAGTCCCCTAGAACTTAGAACTACTTAAACCTAACTAACCTAAGGACATCACACACACCCATGCCCGAGGCAGGATTCGAACCCGGTTCCCGACTGCAGCGCCAGAACCGCTAGACCACCGCGGCCGGCCGGCGGTCTAAAGAAGAGTTGTTCTCGTAACACTCCGGTGGCCATACATTTAGTCCTTATTCTATGCTTATTCATCTTCTTCTGTGCCGTTCTCGCATGGTACAATTAGTCCCGCGGGTCCACAACTTGGTGGGGTCCTCTATGTTCTACAGAATTTACGCGTTGCTGGTAAGATAGAGGTGTATGCTGTACTAGAGAACGAGGCGGTGGTATTGGCTGTGAATCCACTGGAGACACCGTTCGTGGCGTTTGCGCCACTATCGTCATAACATGGGTTGGTAGCTGTGGATTGTAGGTGTTAGTGCTGACAGTAGCATTGAACCACTGTTGAGTCAGGAGGGGTGGGAATTCTGTACCCTGTCTCTAACGGTTTGGGGGAGAAGCAACAGCATTCGCATAAGGCCTGTTTTCAAACACTGCTCCAGCTTCTCGGAAGCTAATATTATTTGCAGGCATTATTTTACCAATTTCCTTGTGTTTAAGATACATGGAGCTATTTCGAGACAGGCCATTGTGACCATCGATATTATCAATACAGGGTGCTTAAGTGGCCCTCCCCCAGGTATAGAATCTGTATGGCCCTGCACAGTACGCACATCTTTTGTTACTTCTGCACTGTTTGCTGCCATGACCACATCGTAAGCAATTACAGCGTTGTAAGGCTGAGGTGCATACACGTCTAATGGATAGCGAAATCCATGAATATAATCAAACTGTGGGAGCCGCTGTGATCTAACTGTCACTACACAAACTGGAGACGGCTTTGTTACGTTTTGCCCGCACAGAATTACAATTTTGTCATATTCCGGTGGTTATAACTTCACAGCAACACGTCATTTCTGTAAGTAATTCGTCCCATGTAAGGTAAGTTTCAACGTTATTGTTGACGCCTCGTCTAGTACTGAAGAAATTCGGAATGTAGGTCTCCAACTTAGTCAAAGAAAGAATGTTCAACTACAGTATTGGCAGCTACTCCGGACACAGTCTCAATTTTCACACGCCTTTTCCCTGCCGTCGTAATATTGATTATGTCCTTGAATAATTACCTGCAGTAACGCCTAACGAATTTTCCTAGTGCCATAGAGTGTCTCTGCTTTCAACAAATACGATAAAAGGCCCCTTGTTGGTAGTTGCATATACTCGTAAACTAGCAGTGCAGCTTACTTATTGATAGTTGATGGTACCTTTTTGGGTGGCGTCGGCTCGTAGCAATTTCTCCATTTTGTCCCGCTGGTGGTCGTCTCCTTCTTTCTCCGTGAGAACTCGTTGGCGTTTCTGCGAAGGCTCCCTGTGTTTGCGGTGTGGGACTCGATGGTTGCGTGGCTAATTACTGCACTGATGGATGCATGAAGTGCTTCAGTATCCACTGCGACCGTGTGCGGCTGGTTTTGTTAAGTTTGTGGAGCAGGGAGTCTGCAGTCGCCACCGACCATGGTGATGATCGTAACATAACAAAAGTTTTAACGGTTCAGCAGAGGCTATGGTATTAGAACAAATACCGAAACGAACTATCACTGTATGTACTCCGCGATTACTAGCCAGCTAGGAAGTGTTTACTCCATAGTGCGCGGATTTCCCCTGTACGCCAATCAAATGAATTACGAATTACACCACGTAATCGGACTAATAAAGTAACCGACAGAAGGGAAAGATGGAAAGTGGAAGGACTACATAGACAGTCCATATAATGTAGATGAACCTGAAGGCAGTGTTACAGAAATTGTAATGGACGAAGATGAAAATGAGAAGGGAGATAAGATACTGCGAGAAGAATCTGACACAGCACCGAAAGACCTAAGTCGAAACAAAGGCCGTGGATGTAGACAACACTGCGTCAGAGGTGCTTATAGCTTTCGGGGAACCAGTCATGAGAAAACTCTTCCGTTTGGTGTGCAAGTTGTAGGCGAAATACCCTCAGATCATGAAGAATGTAATAATTTCAATTCCAAAGAGTTGCCGACATATGTGAATATTACTGAACTATCAGTATAGTAAGTCAAGGTTGCAAAATATTTACACGAATTCTTTACAGATGGAAAGGCTGATGGAAGCCGATCTCGAGGAAGATCAGTTTGGATTCCAGATAAATGTAGAAACACGCGAGACAACACTGACCTACAACTTATCTCAGAAGATGGTTTATGGAAAGGAAAACCTAACAAGAAGAGGCAACGACCTGGGATCACGGATTTACTTCAAACTCCGTACACCCTTAGTGCGTTATTAAAACGACATAACGTGCAAGTAGTAAGTTGCATTAGTCTGGCAATTCAGAGAAAATCCCAACAGAAGTTTTAGGAGTCTGTTATACAACTGATGTATCCGTGCGAAGGTGCCTGTTGTAAAAAGCCATTGTAATCAAGCGGTTAGAGTTTGTGCTTTGCAATGGGGTCGTAGAAGAGGCAAGGATTCGACTCCCGTCAACTCTTAAATTTTAATCTACATTTTTTCCTCGCAGATCACCTTATGTAATGTATATGACATTTAAGAGGTAATACAATGAAAAAAAAACCACGTGCATTTCCATGTAGCTGTAGTGAATTTCGTATGTTATTTGACTGTTTACTATTTGTAATTAAATTTTCTAGGACGAGGAACTGGCTTGGAAAGCGCAAGTCAGACCTCAATAAATAATGATGCGAATGACGTTATTCACAATCGGTAATGTAGTAAATCACAATATGCCAGGCCACAAGAGTAATTTAAATTACTTGTCGGATGTCCTCTCGACATCACACGTTGCAGAATGGTATTTTTCATACAGACGTGGAAAACATAGATTGAAACTTATTGCAAATACACGTTATGTTTTTTCATTATATTACAGCTCAAATGTCATATAAATTAAATGATATGACCAGCAATGAAAAATACATTAATAAGTAAGTTTCAGCAGAAGACGAACCGTCTGCTCATACAGGTTTGTCTTACGAAGCTCGAACGCCAACCACTTGATTACCTTGAACTGTAACATCCGGCACCTACGCACGGATACATAAGGCATATAATAGACTCGTAAAACTTCTTTTACGATTTTCTCGGAGTTGCCAAGTTGTGCACCTTACCACTTCCATTTATGTTGTTTTAATGGCCTACTAAAGGTGTACAAAGTTTGAAGTAAACTGTGATCCCAACGTTGTGGCCTCCCCTTGTAAGTTTACACCATCTGTTGACCTAGAGAAGCTTTTGACAATGATGAGTGGAATACTCTCTTCGAAATTCTGAAGATAGTAGAACTTCTTTAAAGACTTCTTTAAAGTCTGCTACACAGCATAACAGGCAAGGCGACGAAGTGCCACCAACATACTACGCACAAGCGTGAAATTGAAAAATTACCAGAACTTTGTCAGACTGTTTTCAATCATGTGTAAGACTACATTAATGCTGATTTGTTCAAATGGTTCAAATGGCTCTGAGCACTATGGGACTTAACTTCTCAGGTCATCAGTCCCCTAGAACTCAGAACTACTTAAACCTAACCAACCTAAGGACATCACACACATCCATGCCCGAGGCAGGATTCGAACCTGCGACCGTGTCGCGCGGTTCCAGACTGAAGCGTCTAGAACCGCTCGGCCACGCCGGCCGGCGTGCAAACAGTCCAGTGTTCCCTATGATATCATCAGTTTAATTCGCAGAAGTCCCAACTTCCTTTTAATTCGAAGTATACTCAAATTTCTTATTCGGTTCATATTCGATATGAGTTTCAGAGTGACTGGTCAGCGAAGTGGTTATGAAATGCAGGGCATGATCAGCCATCTCGAAATGTACTGACCACGAAATTAATTTAACCATTAACATCAAAAAATGAAGCCTTTACAGGATACAGTTACACGCAAGAGCTTATAAGTGCTGATGTAAAACAACGATAGGCCAAAGATAAAATAATCGAGCACAGTCTGCTGTGTGGGAATCGAAGTTCAAAGTGGGAACCGAAGGGGATGAACATTCGAGTCACTTGGACACTAATTTATTCGGGATCTCAGTCATTGTAAACTAGCTGGCTAAACACTAGACTGAGAGCGCGCTGGGGCACGTCTAAATACGTCTGACTAGTGGCGCCGACGACACAGATGTCTTGACTCCTTTCAGGACTTTATCGCTTAGAAAAGAAAAATTAACGAAAATTTGACCAACAGACGGCGCTGTAAGCGTCCGAATGTGCACACCAACAGATGCGCGTTGCACGGTTGCTCGTCAGTTTGCGTCCGAGACGTCTACACGAAGGATCGCGTGCCGCTGGTAAGGCTCTTTTACAAGAGAGATGACTGTGTGCCAGTAACACTGCAGAACTTCCCTACACTCAGAGGTATGAAAAAAAGACATTGCTCCGATGTGTGCTAAAGCACTGGAGAAAATGATTACGAAATTCTAAAAGACAGGTTCTTTTGACGTGCAATCTGGCAGAGGGAGGGAAGCAATTGATCCAACGACTGACATAACTGTCCGAGGTGATCAAGAAATGTCAGTGCCTAAGATCTGACAGCGGTAATATACATGACAACCTGTGCACTATATGGCAGGAAGGATTTCATATCCTATCGTATTGACATCGACGTGGCTGTAATTGGGTGCTAGATATCCACGTGCTTGTTTGCTTTCAAGATGCACAGCAAATTGAACATCCTAAATAATGTATAATTGATGTGCATGCCATTGCTATAGAGGTGCATAATATATAACTATGACGAATTATATACCCAATTAACGGTTTGGCAAATAAACATTTCAAGTGCAGCTCATGGTGTTTAGATGCCCTTTAATAAATACTACGGAGAAGATTCGTGCCCTCAAATGGGATTCCCTGGCGGGAATGGATATTTAGTTTTTTGTCCGAAACACTACTGAGAAATTTTAGAGAACCACCATTTGCCGCTGACTGCAGGACTATTCTAGTGACGCAACGTACATTTCGCATAAGGATCGCGGAGATAAGAG
Source organism: Schistocerca cancellata (assembly GCF_023864275.1). Taxonomy (NCBI): domain Eukaryota; kingdom Metazoa; phylum Arthropoda; class Insecta; order Orthoptera; family Acrididae; genus Schistocerca; species Schistocerca cancellata. The sequence goes on along the minus strand of NC_064627.1, from coordinate 802,839,008 downwards.
AAAGTGGGGCTCGTACGAAGACTTATAAACAGTCTTTTTCAGTCTCTCCGTTTGCGAGTGGGACAGGACAGCGAGATGCGTACACAGAGTCCTTGCTGATGTGTGTGTTTTCCCCGGGTGCGGCCGTAGCCGGGACAGAAGCGGCGAGGCGGGGCACAGGTGAGCGAGTCGCCCACTGCTGGTCGCCATGGCAACGCGCCCCGGTCATCGCCGCCGAGTGACGTCAGGAGCCGACGCGGTAACACGTGGCGCCGCACCGTTCCGTCCTGCAACAGGCGGACTCTGGTCTATACGTCTCCCAGCAGAAGGTGCTTCTGTTGTTTAAAGGCAGCAAACACAGGAAACAATCGTACGATATAAATGGAATGTATAAAGTATTCAATGATTTAATGAAACAAATAAACTGTTCTATTGGGTGAACCGAACCTACTGCGTCAAAATTGTACCGAAGTCAGAGACACTAAAAATGAGTACTTTTATATAGATACACTCCTGGAAATGGAAAAAAGAACACATTGACACCGGTGTGTCAGACCCACCATACTTGCTCCGGACACTGCGAGAGGGCTGTACAAGCAATGATCACACGCACGGCACAGCGGACACACCAGGAACCGCGGTGTTGGCCGTCGAATGGCGCTAGCTGCGCAGCATTTGTGCACCGCCGCCGTCAGTGTCAGCCAGTTTGCCGTGGCATACGGAGCTCCATCGCAGTCTTTAACACTGGTAGCATGCCGCGACAGCGTGGACGTGAACCGTATGTGCAGTTGACGGACTTTGAGCGAGGGCGTATAGTGGGCATGCGGGAGGCCGGGTGGACGTACCGCCGAATTGCTCAACACGTGGGGCGTGAGGTCTCCACAGTACATCGATGTTGTCGCCAGTGGTCGGCGGAAGGTGCACGTGCCCGTCGACCTGGGACCGGACCGCAGCGACGCACGGATGCACGCCAAGACCGTAGGATCCTACGCAGTGCCGTAGGGGACAGCACCGCCACTTCCCAGCAAATTAGGAACACTGTTGCTCCTGGGGTATCGGCGAGGACCATTCGCAACCGTCTCCATGAAGCTGGGCTACGGTCCCGCACACCGTTAGGCCGTCTTCCGCTCACGACCCAACATCGTGCAGCCCGCCTCCAGTGGTGTCGCGACAGGCGTGAATGGAGGGACGAATGGAGACGTGTCGTCTTCAGCGATGAGAGTCGCTTCTGCCTTGGTGCCAATGATGGTCGTATGCGTGTTTGGCGCCGTGCAGGTGAGCGCCACAATCAGGACTGCATACGACCGAGGCACACAGGGCCAACACCCGGCATCATGGTGTGGGGAGCGATCTCCTACACTGGCCGTACACCACTGGTGATCGTCGAGGGGACACTGAATAGTGCACGGTACATCCAAACCGTCATCGAACCCATCGTTCTACCATTCCTAGACCGGCAAGGGAACTTGCTGTTCCAACAGGACAATGCACGTCCGCATGTATCCCGTGCCACCCAACGTGCTCTAGAAGGTGTAAGTCAATTACCCTGGCCAGCAAGATCTCCGGATCTGTCCCCCATTGAGCATGTTTGGGACTGGATGAAGCGTCGTCTCACGCGGTCTGCACGTCCAGCACGAACGCTGGTCCAACTGAGGCGCCAGGTGGAAATGGCATGGCAAGCCGTTCCACAGGACTACATCCAGCATCTCTACGATCGTCTCCATGGGAGAATAGCAGCCTGCATTGCTGCGAAAGGTGGATATACACTGTACTAGTGCCGACATTGTGCATGCTCTGTTGCCTGTGTCTATGTGCCTGTGGTTCTGTCAGTGTGATCATGTGATGTATCTGACCCCAGGAATGTGTCAATAAAGTTTCCCCTTCCTGGGACAATGAATTCACGGTGTTCTTATTTCAATTTCCAGGAGTGTAGATATTGGCTACAAATGTGTATTTAGTTCTTTGTAGACATGTGCAAGTTACACAAATTAGCAACAACTTAAGCTGATAGCACGCGAACAACTAACGATGCCGGCACGGTGGCTCAGCGTGTTCGGTCAGAGGGCAACTCGCCCTCTGTAATAAAAAACTGAGCACAGGAATCAACGATCAACTTGAACTTGTGACGTCCGCCCAGACCACATGCAACGAACAATACCGAACAAAATTAAAAAGAAAAAAGAGAAAGAAAAACGACTGACTACGCGTGCGACACAGCAGCTCTCTCTCTCTCTCTCTCACACACACACACACACACGAACTCCCGCCCATGCTAACGGGATGATATCACATGAAATGTTATTAGTAAAACTCCAGCCAATAAGTCGATGAACTGAGACGAGAGTGACGTAACTATTTTCATCACTCCTTACTGCAGTAGTTCAAAACGCCATGGTTGAAAATGGACACATCTGTGAACTACAGGAACTAGGAGGTTGGTTATTGGTCTGCCATTACTCTCTTGGAAGAGTGCATTTCATTAGCAATTTATTAAGGAATCTTTCCTCACAATATTCAGCGCTGTCTCCTTAAGCTCTGTAGTGGGATTAATTCTCTTCGATAACCTTCGCCGGGATTGTGTGACGTGAAAGACACGGTGTGTCGTAAGTTTCTATCCACGGCGATAAATTTACATCAATTGGGACGATAGATTCTGCGAAATGTTTATCTTCACATTCGCTCGTCTTTCTGTGCACTGCAAGATCAGTGTAACTAGCACTGAGACAACTTCGACAGTCAGTCATTAACTGTCAACAGTAGTAAACTCTACGGTGCACACATTGTTTCTCAAGATAGTGCCACCAACGTCAGTGTGGCAAGCAGTTTCTGCTATGAAACATAAGCGTTTTACAGACATCTTGCCGTTACTACCCATCCAAAATACTGGATTGGGTGAAATATTCCTTTCATTTCCAACCAGTCCAGCTTTTCTTTTTTTCATTTTTTATAAATGCCCCAACAGTCTCAGATTGACCTAAAATAAAAAAAACTGCATATTTATGAAAGATATACGTAATGGTAGGCTATCAATTATTACAATCAGTATCGTAAAATACGAGTCTGGAAAGTTAACAAATATATCTGGCTCCATATAAATATAGTAACACAGTAAGCAAATAAAATATATAGCCGTAAATGGTGAACTGTGGCTGTCAGTCACAAACTGTATCCTTGCACGAGTAAAACTGAATCACAATGAGGCAAGAGTGCTGGCTAACAGAGGCAAAGCAGGACATAAGACTTCAGCATGGCTCTCTGAGATCAGTAGGATGTGTTCGTGCGCCGTGGCTTTTACGAGCAAATCGTAACACAACAGCGAGATTATGGAAAGGATCATTTAGGATAATGATGTAGCCTAAAGTAGATTGTTTACAATTTGACCCAAAAGCTTATCTAATTGAATAAAACTTTCCATTCAGATTATAAATGACCTAGTTTAGGCTACATTATCATCCTACAGGATTCTTTTCCCATATTTCACTGTATTTAGTCCGCATCTCGTGGTCTAGTGGCTAGCGTTGCAGCTTCTGGATCACGTGGTCTCGGGTTCGATTCCCAGCCCGGTTTGGAGATTTTGTCTGCCCGGGAACTGGGTGTTTGTGTTGTCCTCATCATTTCATCCTCATCATCATACTTCGTTCGGTGGCTAGATTTGGCTGTGTAAAAAATTAGGACTGTGTAAAAATTGGGACTTTGTATGGGCGCAGATGACCACGCAGTTGACGGCCCTACAAACCAAACATCATCATCACCACTGTGTTAGGATCTGTGCTTAAAGGCGATCACCTTCTTCTTAAATATAGATTTGAATGATAAAGTTAATTTGTCATCTGAGCAATATTCAAACAGCAGCGTGAAATGTAGTTACACAGTGGAAGCATATCATTTGCAGGCAGCAGCATATACGGTATAAGTGCATGAAGACGCACATCAATTCACGAAATACCAGTAGCAAAATCTCACAGTTCGCGGGTACGAAATTTCATTAACATTCACAACGAAATCTAAAGTTCATAATCATAAGAACACCGCGGCTGATACAGAAGAGTTTCGTCGCACAATTTGTAAACATTAAATGCGGCAAAATTACTCAAATTCACAGCCGCTTATAAACAGCTAAATCGCGCGATCGCATAGAATCAATCACTAAAAGCGATTTGAGAAAAAAACAACCCCGAAGTATTTCCAAATGTTCAACCAGTGACCACAAAATATTCTAAGTCCCGCGAATGCACTCTTCGGCATGCGTCGCTCTAGCCCTCCAGGTATACTCGTCAACTCATTACCTTTACTGCTCACTGACCAAAGACATCATACCACTGAAGGAAACTCGACAAAAGACCACGAGCTCCGCTATCCTTTATAGATTCAATCACATGACCACTACTGAACTCAGTACTTACAAACTGACCAAACACACAATAAATACGTGCAGTCAGTTTGCAACCTGATAACACTCTGAAGAGCCAAAGAAACTGGTACATCTGCCTAATATCGTCTAGGTCCCACACCGTCACGCAGAAGTGCGGCAACACGACGTGGCATGGACTAGACTAATGTCTGAAATAGTGTTGGGGGGAAATGACACCACGAATTTTTCGAGGCTGTCCATAAATCTGTAAGAGCACGACAGAGTGGAATCTCTTCTGAACAGCACGTTGCAAGGCATCTCAGATATGCTCAATAATGTTCTCGCCTGGAGAGTTTGGTGGCCACTCAGAAGAGTGTTCCTGGAGCCACTCTGCAGCAATTCTGGACGTGTGGGGTATCGTATCGTCCTGCTGAAATTGCCCAAGTCCGTCGGAATGCACAATGGACGTGAATGGATGCAGGTGATCAGACAGGAAGCTTACGTATGTGTCACCTGTCAGAGTCGTATCTAGACGTACCAGGGGTCCCATATCATTCCAACTGCACACGCCCCCACACCATTACAGAGTCTCCACCAGCTTGAACAGTCCCTGCTGCCATGTAGGGTCCATGGATACATGAGGTTGCCTCCATACCCGTACACGTCCATCTGCTCGATACAATTTGAAACGAGATTCGTCCGACGAGTCATTAATAGTCCAATGTCACTATTGACGGGGCCAGGTGAGGCGTAAAGCTTTGTGTCATGCAGTCGTCAAGGGTACACGAGTCGGCCTTCGATGATGTTTCGTTGAATGGTTCACACGCTAACACTTCTCGCTGGCCCTGAATTGAAATCTGCAGCAATTTGCGGAAGGTTTGCACTTCTGTCACGTTGAATGATTCTTGTCAGTCATCGTTGCTCTCAGTCTTGCAGGATCTTTTTCTGGCCGCAGCGATGTCAAAGATTCGATGTTTTACCGTATTCCTGATATTCACGGTAGAATCGTAAAATGGTCGTACGGGAAAGTCCCCACTTTATCGCTACCTCGGAGATGCTGTGTCCCATTGCTCGTGCGGCGACTATAAGAGCACGTTCAAACTCACTTAAATCTTGATAACCCGCCGTTGTAGCAGCAGTAACCGTTATAACAACTGCTCCAGACGTTTGTTTTATACAGGCGTTGCCGACCCCAGCGCCGTATTCTGCCTGGTAGCATAACTCTGTATTTGAAAACGCATGCCTATACCAGTTTCTTTGGCGCTTCAGTGTAAAATGTTGTAACGTTACTTTTAGCATGTGTGAACACATCCGTGACCAGCTCGTCACATCTGGCTCTTTAACGTGTTGATAGGCAAATTACTAACTTCAAATAAATTACAAACACCAAATATGGTTAACGAAGCATAGCATTTTATGAATCATGGACTGGTATGCTCTTCTCATTTTACAAAGTGCGTTCATGTGAAGGAATTCCTGGTTATGGTACTGTCTGCATTTAATCAAATTAATTGTTTATAATTAGTGAAAATTTGTTTCATTGTAGAATTTTCTTGTTGTCTTGACAGCTGGAATTGTTGGATTTCGTTTGACATAACGTAAGAACAAATTTCGTGTTAGCTTCAGTTGCCACGATAATACGAGACGATCAAAAAGACTCCTTTTGTGGGCGTTGCTGCAGGATATCTGCAAGGTAGCGCTACACCGATTAGGGTATATACTACAAACATCAATTTGTAGACTAGGGTTAGTGTGGCACCCGTGTCTTTCCGAAGTGCGTGCAATAAATACGGAAACGTGGTCTATGGTGACGTCATTGCCGAATGCGTCCAAACAATATCAACGTGCTGTTATTCTTTCCTTGGCTGCCGAAGGACATACAGTGGTAGATATTCATCGCAGAATGAATAATGTGTAAGGAGCATCGCGTCTATCAAAAACCAGCGTTGTGGAACGGTGGGCTAGGCTCCCAAGCGGCGCTGGTGCTTCACGATAATGCACGTCCAAAAATGATTCAAATGGCTCTCATCACTATGGGACTTAACATCTGAGGTCATCAGTCCCCTAGAACTTAGAACTGCTTAAACCTAACTAACCTAAGGACATCTCACACATCCATGCCCGAGGCCGGATTCGAACCTGCGACCGTAGCGGTCGCGCAGTTCCGGACTGAAGCGCCTAGAACCGCTCTGCCACACTGGCCGGCCATGTACGTCCCTACATTGCAAATGTCGTAACGTAGAAGTTACGCTAACTCAAGTGGAAGAGAAACGTGCATCCGTCCTATAGTCCTGATCTCTTCCCGTGTTGTTATGACGCCTTCGGTACCTTAAAAAGGCGTTGAAGGGTTGACGATTCCTGTCGGTTTAGGATGTGCAACAGGCAGTTACGGATTTCTTTACGCAGCAGGATGCGTGTTTTACCACACCACGGGTATCTTCAACCTGATACGTCAGTGGGATGATTACCTCAATGCTCACGGTGATTTTGCCTGATCGGAATACCGATTCTGGACTGCACGGTCTTCGAACGGCTACTTTTTAATCGCCTCTTCGAAACGAGGATAATGGAATGTAGTCGAATTAAATCGGGTGATGCTAAAGGAATTAAATTAGGAAATGAGACACTTATAATAGTAAATAAGTTTTGCTATTTGGGGAGCATCAAATCTCCGAGATCGCTGCGGCCGGAAAGAGATACTGCAACAACAGGACCAACGACGACTTGAAGAGAATCTTATCTTTCAGTGTGATAGAAGGGCAACCATTCCGCAAATTGCTGCAGATTTCAATGCTGGATCATCGTCAAGTGTCAGCGTGCTAACCATTCAACGAAACATCAACGACATGGACTTTCGGAACCGGATGCCCACTCGTGTATTCTTGGTGACTACACGACACAAAGCTTTACGCCTCGCCTGGGCCCGTCAACACCAACATTGGACTGCTGATGACTGGAAACATGTTGCCTGGTCGGACGAGTTTCGTTTCAAATTGTATCGAGCGGATGAACGTGTACGGGTATGGAGATAACCTCATAAATCCGTGGACCTTGCACGTCAGCAGTGGACTGTTCAAGCTGGTGGAGACTCTGTAATGGTGTGGGGTGTGCGCTGTTGGAGTGATATGGGACCCCTGGTACGTCTAGATGCGACTCTGGCAGGTGACACGTGCATAAGCATCCTGTCTGATCACCAGCATCCATTCATGCCCATTGTTTATTCCGACGGACATGGGAAATTCCAGTAGACAATGCAACACCTCACACGTCCAGAATTGCTACAGAGTGGCTCCAGGAACACTCTTCTGAGTTCAAACACTTCCGCTGGCCACCAAACTCCCCAGACGTGAATATTATTATGAATATCTTGGACGCATTGCAACGTGCTGCTCAGACGAGATCTCCATCCTCTTGTACTCTTACGGATTTATGGACAGCTCTGCAGGATTCATTTTATCAATTCCCTCCAGCACTACTTCAGACATTAGTCGAGTCCATGCCACGTCGTGTTGCGGCACATCTGCCTCCTCGCGGGGGCAGTAACAATTTCTTTGGGTACATTAAGAGTTGATGTCAACAAAGTAAACGAACAATAATGAATCGAAACTGTAGACTGCGTAATTAACATAATCATTTTTCCACTTCTCTGTGGCATGAGCGATTCACTGAATCAGGGTTACTGTGCCACAGTTAAAACGGAGCACATTATTGACATGCTCTGAGAACGTTGCTTCGGGCATGGAGGACAGTTCAAGACACACTTCAACACCAAGACAACGGGATGATACTGCATGTTGCAGATTCTCTTATTAATATCACAACAGTCACATTACAACATTACGCAGTCAGATTATAACAAAATAAAATCGTTGCACAACATAGTGGTTAAGTGAAGTAGTGAGTTTTATACTACAGCCTTAATATCCAAAGGTGGTGGAATTAATTTATACTTGGCTTTCGGCCCCAACATAAAATCAAATGTGCAATCCAGTAAAAACAAAGAGCGGATGTCGACTTATAACAGATGTCCAAAGATGTACATTTTCGAAAAGACAGCTTTATTTTGGTTATTGTTTTGTTTATATTTTACCATAAAGCTTTCTTTTTTAATTTTAGAAGGCTATCTAATTCAGTCGCTTCTCTTCTTGGATCTACACAAGTCCGCAGAAGTGCAGGTGATCCAAAACGTTTCTTTTCTGCCATATTAATTTTCTGGAAATTCAACGGCCCGATGTAATTAAAATATTGAAATTTAACTCTCTATAAATGTTTCGAAAAAAATCTCCTCGAAAGGCAACACATCTACCAAGCTCGACAAAAAGTCTGTAAGAATTAAGTGCTCATCTAATGACTCCTTGTTATAGTGCAGTGATGTACATAAAGATATACCATTTTACTAATTTATTTGTATCGTCATCAGTCATAACTGGCTTGTTTTGTAAGCGTTGCCTTGCATATTTATATAATTGGTAACTCCTAACTGATGCGCCTACATAGTGAATTACTTTCAAATCTAACGCGTTAGACAGCTAGTGACAGGTGGCTGCTATACTATTTGTATTTTTGGCCTCTCTTGTGTCGACTCGTCCATTATCCTGCAACAAACAGCATCGTACTGTATCTGTTACCCCATCTACTTCCCACGCTTCCAGCGGATGGCTTGCGTGTTCGCTTTCAAATAGCTTTTGTGGTTACACCTCTGTTAACCTGCAGCAACATGTAAATGAAGTCGCAGAGTTCCCCCCGCGTTTGCAGCAAAGCACGTCACAGAATTTACAGTACAAATAACGTTAGCGTGCTGCGATGCAAATGGATGACGTGGTTCCAAATAAGAGTAGTATTGGAATGTAATACTGGACAATTATATATAATTAGCTGCAGTTTGAATCTGCTTTCTGATTTATGTAAACATGTCCCGTACTGCGTGCGGTAATTAATAGGTAAACATTTTTCTGCTCGTTGACCATTACTTGTGTACTGCAATTACGATTAATCGTGAAATTTTTATATATTTGACATCCGGAATATAAACTTGCAAACAAGCCAAATTCGTCGTTCTGCCGTGTGGTTTTCAATATTAAATATTTTTACGATTCTTTTTCCTTCAGTTTTTCATACAAAAATTTGTAGCATTTGTGACTATTTGTTTCTACTAATTTCTCTTTGCATGATGTATTACAAAAGTAATGTGTATAAGAAAATGTACAAAACATTAATCATTTTCTCTCTTTGGACCTCATGTTATTGCTTCTCCGTGTTATAAGAATGACTTGTTATATTTTTCTCTAAAGTAAAATTATTTTACATTCAATATTAACTGTATAACAAATTGTGTTGGACTCTTTTTCACTTTTTTTCTTAAGGACGAAGTCATCATTATGTTTACGTGGACTCCCAAACCCAATTTTCCGTAAAATGATGTTATAGCACCTCTACTTGTTTCTCATATAAACAATCCAATATAGATTCTGAACATTCGCTTTTGGTTACAGGATGTAAGTTTCTGAAGGCAGCATTCGTGGCAAACACTCTATAGTATTTGATTCGTTAATGGGTTGTCAGTCTGCAATTTACGCTTTAAAATGTTGGTTAATGTGGACGGACCGATTTTGTGTGGAGTGAAGGAAAGTAAGTATTCAACTGATAATAAGGTTATTCAATTCCTTTATTTATCTGAATAGAAGCGTATTTTTATCAGATGGAAAAGGGATAGTATTGTCACAATTCCTGAAGCAGTGAAACCGAACTGATGAGCTGCAACCCTCTATTATGTATAGCTGTGGCTGAAACATAAATGTTGTAGCCGCTTTGCCTTTTAGTTTTAAAAGCTCTCTTACACAAACAATAGCTGCTGAAAAAACAGTCGCTAATTCTGTGTGCAGAAACAGGGAGTTTATCAGCCATTCCAAGTCTTTTAATTGGAGTAAAATAATCGACCGCCAGTGATCACATGCCTTTTTCCACAATCAGCATGACCTAAGGAGGTACAATAAAAACTATCGCATGCATCAATGACGGAGAAATTATTTTTTAAATTTATTTTCTGCTTTTCCTCTTCCTTACGAGTCCACTGAAATCCATAAGGAAATCGTACTCTCTCTTTATCAAATTGTCACTTTATTGTGCTGGCGAAACTGTAACAGCTGATTTACAGTCGACTTTCATGTGAGACTACTGACACTCGGAAACTGATCTGACTAGAAAAATATGTTCGGGCCTAAAATGCAAACAAGACGACAGCGGAAAACACCCTAAGTGCGAATTTCGTGTTCTGAAAATTCTGTGACGCGCCAACGTAGCCGATGATTGTTTCGAGAGCCAGAAATCAATAGCAAATGTTGACAGGAGACCTCGCCTAAAACTGTGATGTTGGCTGCTTACCAAGGAGATTAACACTGTGTGATTTAGCACTTGTACACTGATGAGGCAAAATATTATGACTATTTGCAAAAAAGGGTACTAATCCACTTTACGAATGCAGTGCAGCAGCGATTCTGCGTGGCATGGATTCGACAAGTCCGTGGTAGGTTTCAGATGTCTAAGAACAGATGACGGAATTCCCCTAAATCATGAAACGGTGGCTTGTTGGAACGGAGGTGTCTGCAAACAGCGCCCAAGGTGGCTCCCATCAGGTTCAGTTTAGGAGATTTTTGTGGCCAAATCATCAATGTAAGTTTACTATCATGTTCTTCAAATCACTGTAGACTCTGGCCTGGTGATACGAACAGCTACCCCGCTGGAGGATACCATCGCCGTTGAGGAAGACATCAAGCATTCAGGGACGCAGGCGGTCCGCAATAATGTTCACGTAGACCGCATCTGTCATAACGTCTCGATATCCAACATATATCCGATGGAAGCCCAAGCAAATGTCCACCATACGATGTCCAAGCCTGCGTACGTGGGCAATGTGGGTTTAGAACACCCGATCACCTGGCTGGCATGATTCGTCCGACCAGGTGACACGTTTCAATTGATTCTGGATACAGTCACAATTATTCGGTTCCCAGTGCAGTCATAAATGTCGATGTCATTGGCTCATCGTGGGAACACGTAGGAGTCATCTGCTGTGAAGCCCCAAACTCAACGATTTTCCCTAAACGGTGGTCTCCAAAACACTACTTTCTGCATCAGCATAATGCTCTGTCTTCAAATACGGCAAAGATAGTCGCCTGTCCCACTTTACCGAGCGGGCAAGCCTTCGATCTTCATCTTCCGTAATATGGCATGGACGTACAACATGTTGTCGCTTGCCTGTGATTTCAACGACCTGCCACCATTTTTCATTTATGATCACGACAGTAATAAGTGAACAGCCGATCATCTTCCCCGTTTCCGAGATGTTCATTCATTTCCAGGCACTAGACCATAACAATCACCTCATTGTCATAGTCGCTTATCTCCTCCCGCCGGAGGTTCGAGTCCTCCCTTAGGTATGGGTGTGTGTGTTGTTCTTAGCATAAGTTAGATTAAGTAGTGTGTAAGTCTAGGGACCGATGATTTCAGCAGTTTGGTTCCTTAGGAATATCAGTGGAGTTCAACATTTGTGCCCAGTATTATCACTAGAATAACTCACCATTCGTCTTTGCTTATATGCTTTCCTTATCTCAGTGCTTACCTGCAAGCTACCAGGCGGCATTCGATGAAGTTCGTATAAACTGTTGTGCAGCAGAATAGATGAGTGTAATACAAAAAGAACTGCAGCGATTGATAAATGAAGCAATTTTCAGTATTGCTACGGAAAGAAACAGTTTTGTTTCGTATTGTGGTCCAACAACAGCAGGTTGTTCGTTGGCAGCACACTTATTTACACTACTAATCTTCTTACGTGAAATTTCCACAGAAAATCGAGAGGAAATGTGTTGTAGAATGTCTGAAGTGGACAAGCAGATACGCCCGTTTTACTGTGGACACACTGAGAGATCAGTATAGCGGAATCCAGACTCGAGGTAGCAAACGGCACCGTAATAAGGATAAGAACGGAAAGGAAGGAAGGTTAGGGTTCAACGTAACATCGACATCGAGATTATTAGAGACGGGCCCAAGCTTGGATAGGGGAAATATAGCGATGGAAATCGGCCGTAATCTTTTAAAGTAACCATCTCACTGTCCACTGATTCACCTCGGTGGGCAGAAATGTATTAAGTTAAAGGCCAGAAATTATTAGAGGCATTACAAGGTTCTCGTACGCCCAGATATTTTGTAAATTGCTCTCACAAGGTGAATTCTTGGTTCGTGATGTCCTATCGGAAAGCTCAGATGTCATAGTAAATGACGGAAAGTCATCGAATAAAATTGAAGTTATTTTTGTCGGTCGCTAAGAAAATGGTATAGGCCTCTGCTCTTTCTGCCTAGGTAAACGATTTAGGAGACAATCTGAGGAAATCTATTAGATTGTTTGCGGACGGTGCTGTCACTTACCGTCGAGCAAAGTTATCAAAAGACAAAAACAAATTGAAAAAATGATTTAGACAAGATATCAATATGGTGCGAAAACTGGCAATTGACCCTAAATAATTACACGTTTGACATCATCCATATGGCCACATGACTACTAAAATGAATCGGTTAAAACTCGGTTCACGATAAATCGCGCAAATCTAATCAGTTCAGCTGAATACCTAGGTATTACAGGGTGTCCCACATAAAACCGGTACGCCTCATGTACCGGTTAATCATCTCTAGTCGAACTGCTTGTGAAGTGGCAACACTCTCTCTAAAGTTGGCTACACTGCGTGTGTGTGCGTCAGTTGTTTTGAGAAGCTAAGTTGTTACAGAAATGGGACAGATGGAATTAGAACAACGAATTTGTATCTAGCAGAATAATGAAGTAATGTTCTATGTATGTTAGCCCAGTACTTAGCCATATCTGTAACTTTTCCTTTAGGAGTGGTCGGTTTCCTGACCGATTAAAGTACTCGGTAGTGAAGCCACTTTATAAAAAGGAAGACAGGGATAATGTTGACAATTATAGACCTATTTCTATGCCATCGGTGTTTGATAGAGTTATCGAGAAGGTTGTATATACAAGTTTATTGGAGCATTTAAATTCAAATAATTTGCTGTCAAACGTAGTGTTTGGTTTTAGAAATGGTTTAACAACTGAAAGTGTTATATTCTCTTTTCTCTGTGAGGTTTTGGACGGATTAAATAAAAGGTTGCGAACGCTAGGTGTTTTCTTTGATTTAACGAAGGCTTTTGACTGTGTTGACCACAAAATATTACTGCAGAAGTTGGACCATTATGGAGTAAGGGGAGTAGCTTACAGTTGGTTCGCCTCTTACTTTAAGAACAGAAAGCAGAAGGTAATTCTCCGCAATATTGAGAGTGGTAGTGATGTTCAGTCCCAATGGGGCACCGTTAAGTGGGGCGTTCCCCAAGGGTCAGTGCTGGGGCCGCTGCTGTTTCTTATTTATATAAAAGATATGCCTTCTAGTATTACAGGTGATTCAAAAATACTTCTGTTTGCTGATGACACCAGCTTGGTAGTGAAGGATCTTATGTGTAATATTGAAACATTATCAAAAAATGTAGTTCATGAAATAAGTTCGTGGCTTGTGAAAAATAATTTGATGCTAAATCACAGTAAGACTCAGTTTTTACAGTTTCTAACTCACAACTCATAGTAGGAATTAGTGAAGTTCGCTGGCAGGAGGAACAAGACTTTTGGTCAGGCGAATACAGGGTTATAAATACAAAATCAAAAAGGGGCAATGTAGGAGTCGGTTTAATAATGAATAAAAAAATAGGAGTGCGGGTAAGCTACTACAAACAGCATAGTGAACGCATTATTGTGGCCAAGATAGACACGAAGCCCACACCTACTACAGTAGTACAAGTTTATATGCCAACTAGCTCTGCGGATGACGAAGAAATTGATGAAATGTATGATGAAATAAAAGAAATTTTTCAGATAGTGAAGGGAGACGAAAATTTAATAGTCGTGGGTGACTGGAATAAGGTAGTAAGAAAAGGGAGAGAAGGAAACGTAGTAGGTGAATATGGATTGGGGCTAAGAAATGAAAGAGGAAGCCGCCTGGTAGAATTTTGCACAGAGCACAACTTAGTATAATGGTAAGACAGAGATTTAGGAACCAGGTTTTAAATCGTAAGACACTTCCAGGGGCAGATGTGGACTCTGACCACAATCTATTGGTTATGAACTGTAGATTAAAACTGAAGAAACTGCAAAAAGGTGGGAATTTAAGGAGATGGAACCTGGATAATCTGACTAAACCAAACGTTGTACAGAGTTTCAGGGAGAGCATAAGGGAAAAATTGACAGGAAAGGGGGAAAGAAATACAGTAGAAGAAGAATGGGTAGCTTTGAGAAATGAATTAGTGAAGACAGCAAAGGATCAAGTAAGTAAAAAGACGAGGGCTAGTAGAAATCCTTGCGTAACAGAAGAAATATTGAATTTAATTGATGAAAGGAGAAAATATAAAAATGCAGTAAATGAAGCAGGCAAAAAGGAATACAAAAGTCTCAAAAATGAGATCGACAGGAAGTGCAAAATGGCTAAGCAGGGATGGCTAGCCGACAAATGTAAGGGTGTAGAGGCTTATCTCACTAAGGGTAAGATAGATACTGCCTACAGGAAAATTAAAGAGACCTTTGGAGAAAAGAGAACGACTTGTATATGAATATCAAGAGCTCAGATGGAAACCCAGTTCTAAGCAAAGAAGGGAAAGAAGAAAGGTGGAAGGAGTATATAGAGGGTCTATACACGGGTGATGTACTTGAGGATAATATTATGAAAATGGAAGAGGATGTAGATGAAGATGAAATGGGAGACATGATACTGCGTGAAGAGTTTGACAGAGCACTGAAAGACCTAAGTCGAAACAAGGCCCCGGGAGTAGACAACATTCCATTAGAACTACTGACAGCCTTGGGAGAGCCAGTCCTGACAAAACTCTACCATCTAATGAGCAAGATGTATGACATAGGCGATATACCCTCAGACTTCAAGAAGAATATAATAATTCCAATCCCAAAGAAAGAAGGTGCTGACAGATGTGAAAATTACCGAACAATCAGTTTAATAAGCCACGGATGCAAAATACTAACGCGAATTCTTTACAGACGAATGGTAAAACTGGTACAAGGCGACCTCGGGGAAGATCAGTTTGGATTCCGTAGAAATATAGGAACACGTGAGGCAATACTGACCCTACGACTTATCTTAGAAGCTAGATTAAGGAAAGGCAAACCTACTTCTCTAGCATTTGTAGACTTAGAGAAAGCTTTTGACAATGTTGACTGGAATACTCTCTTTCAAATTCTGAAGGTGGCAGGGGTAAAATACGGGGAGAATAAGGCTATTTACAATTTGTACAGAAACCAGATGGCAGTTATAAGAGTCGAGAGGCATGAAAGGGAAGCAGTGGTTGGGAAGGGAGTGAGACAGTGTTGTAGCCTCTCCCCGATGTTATTCGTTCTGTATATTGAGCAAGCAGTGAAGGAATCAAAAGAAAAATTCGGAGTAGGTATTAAAATCCATGGAGAAGAAATAAAAACTTTGAGGTTCGCCGATGACATTGTAATTCTGTCAGAGACAGCAAAGGACTTAGAAGAGCAGTTGAACGGAATGGACAGTGTCTTGAAAGGAGGGTATAAGATGAACATCAACAAAAGTAAAACGAGGATAATGGAATGTAGTCGAATTAAGTCGGGTGATGCTGAGGAAATCAGATTAGGAAATGAGGCACTTAAAGTAGTAAAGGAGTTTTGCTATTTGGGGAGAAAAATAACTGAAGATGGTCGAAGTAGAGAGGATATAAAATGTAGATTGGCAATGGCAAGGAAAGCTTTTCTGAAGAAGATAAATTTGTTAACATCGAGTATAGATTTAAGTATCAGGAAGTCGTTTCTGAAAGTAATTGTATGGAGTGTAGCGATGTATGGAAGTGAAACATGGACGATAACTAGTTTGGACAACAAGAGAATAGAAGCTTTCGAAATGTGGTGCTATAGAAGAATGTTGAAGATTAGGTGGGTAGATCATGTAACTAATGAGGAGACATTGAATAGGATTGGGGAGAAGAGAAGTTTGTGGCACAGCTTGACTAGAAGAAGGGATCGGTTGGTAGGACATGTTCTGAGGCATCAAGGGATCTCCAATTTAGTATTGGAGGGCAGCGTGGAGGGTAAAAATCGTAGATGGAGACCAAGAGATGAATACACCAAGCAGATTCAGAAGGCTGTAGGTTGCAGTAGGTACTGGGAGATGAAGAAGTTTGCACAGGATAGCTGCATCAAACCAGTCTCAGGACTGAAGACCACAACAACAACAACAAAAACTCACAATTCAACAAGAATAGATATTTTGATGAGACAGAATGGGCATATTACAAGCGAGACGGAACAGTTCAAGTTCCTAGACGTTCGGATAGATAGTAAGCTGCTGTGGAAAGCCCATGTTCAGGATCTTGTTCAGAAACTAAATACTGCTTTATGTACCATTAGAACAGTATCTGAAATAAGTGACAGTTCAACACGAAAAGTTGTCTACTTCGCATATTTTCATACGCTTAGTCATATGGTATTATTTTTTGGGGTAATTCTTCTGATTCAAAAAGGGTGTTTTTGGCTCAAAATCGGGCTGTTCGAGCTATATGTGGTGTACGTTCGAGAACTTCTTGTCGACCCCTGTTCAATAGTCTGGGAATTCTGACATTGCCCTCACAGTATATATTTTCTTTAATGTCGTTTGTTGTTAGCAATATTAGCTTATTCCCAAGAGTTAGCGGCTTTCACTCAGTTAATACTAGGCAGAAATCAAATCTGCATGTGGAATGGACTTCCTTGACTCTTGTGCAGAAAGGAATGCACTATTCTGCTGCATCCATTTTCAATAAGCTACCACAAGAACTCAAAAATCTTCGCAGTAGCCCAAACACTTTTAAGTCTAAACTGAAGAGTTTCCTCATGGCTCACTCCTTCTATTCTATCGAGGAGCTCCTGGAAGAGCTGAAAAATTAAGCAAATTCCAGTGTTACATTGTGGATTTTCTTGATTTAAACTTACATAATGTCGCCTGAATACGTTTCTTGTATTTCATTTGATCTGTTTCTACTATCGTGTAATAATTTCATTTATTGACTCGTTCCATGACCGTGGAGACTTCTCCTTAATTTGTTCCCACGGAACAATAAATAAATGAATAAAAATTGATACTGTGGAGTGTTACACAAAGACAGGTATAATCAAGGAATACAGATTAATGTTTCAAGCGAAGTATCCTGGTAGGAAACTCCCCACGGCCAGCAGTATCCAAGATCTGTAGAACAAATGGAGAGCTGTGGGATTCGTTCAGAATGTGGAGAGGAATAGACGACCTACAGAGAGGATCACTGTAATTATAAATAGAATACGCATGGACATTACTAGAAGTCCCCGCAAGTCGAGACGGATAGGATCGTAGCAGGTTGGTGTATCTCGTACATCGTGTCATCGTGTACAAAAAGATTTGAAATTAAAAGGCTATCGTGTGAGTTTGGTGCAAGAGTTGACTTTGAGGAACAGTAAAAGAGTTCATTATTGTAACTGGCTGTTAACATCAATTACTAACAGTTACTTTGACCCCTTGCTGTACTTCGTGTCAGATGGGGCCTGGTTATATTTTCCAGCTTATGTAAACCCCCAAAATTGAAGATACTGATCGCAGGAAACCCACATATTCTATATGAAGAACCTCTCCAGTCAGAGAAGATGGGTGTTTAGTGTTCTTTGTCCAGTATGCGCTTTATTGGCTACATATTTTTCAGTTACACCTTAAACAGTGGTAGATATCTAGAGAACCTAGGCTCTTTCTATGCACAATTAACAGAGCAGAGAAGCTGTATGTAGCATTCCAAGATGGAGCAACCGCTCACACATCGATGCAAAGTATGGCCCGCATAAGCTGTTCCCGGCCGACATACAAGTCGATGCCTCTGACCCCCAAGGTCCTCGGACATAAGCAGGGTGTATGCTGACAATCCTCGTACAATAGACCATCTTAAATGAAACTTTACTAGGCAAACTGACATCAGCCCTGCAGAATTACAGTGTATTGCTGATAACGTCATCATACGAAGTCAGCGATGTCTGGATGCCCATGGCCACCACTTCCAGCATGTCTTCTAAACAGGTAACTACATGTTTTAACGTCACTATTATCTAGTCTTTCTTAGTTAGTTCATTGTTACTTGAATCTCGTGCGTGAGGCATACCGGTTTTATGCAGGACACCTGTAATAATTACGAAGAACTTACGTTGGAACCATCGCACAGAAAATGTTTTGGGGGAGGCAAACCAAAGACTGCGTTTTATTGGAAGAACACTTAGAAAAGCTAACAGGTCCACTAAAGAGACTGCCTACACTACGTTTTTCCGCCCTCTTCTGGAGTAGACTGCCTACACTACGTTTTTCCGCCCTCTTCTGGAGTACTCCTGCGCACTATGGGACCCGCATAAGATAGGAATGACAGAGGACATGGAAAAAGTTCAAAGAAGAACAGCTCATTATGTATTATCATGAAATAAACGGGGGAATGTCACGGTATCATACGCTAGTTGGAGTGACAATCACTAAAACAGTGGCGTTTTTCGTTGCGGTGGCGATATCACCAACGCTCTCCTCCGAATGCGAAGATATTTTGTTAACACTCACTTACATAGGAAGATATGATCATTGTAATTACACAATCAAAGCTTGCATGGAAAGATTTAAGTGTTGTTTTCTTACGTGCTGTCCGAGAGTGGAACGGAAGAGAAATAACGTGAAAGGGGTTCGATGAACCCTCTGCAAGCCATATAAGTGTGAATGGCAGAGTAATCATGTAGGTGTAGATGTAAAGAAATGAGTGCAGTTTGAGACGTGGCAGTAATATTTATTTCCCTGCCAACGCTCATTACCGGCTCTAATATTACGTAGTAATGTAAATTCGCTTAAAGAATAAATTACTGTTTAAATGGCTTGAAACTATGAAGCGAAAACTTTTCAGTTCATTAATGCACTACGCATAAAACCGTAATCTAAGATTTGTCATCTATGCAGTCGTGAAGATAGTGAAGCAGTATAATTCAGGGACGAGTAACTAAACCATATTTGCTACTGTTCTTGAGAACACGCCAAAGCGAGCAGCAGTGGCTGTGTCGTGGACGTCCAAAGTGACTCTCCAAACCTTGTGGAAGGTGGGCCTGTAGGCAGACTTCCTGAGAAAGGAAGATGACTATCGCCAAGAGCTGCTGATAAAATTTCTTTATTAACAACCAGCTGCGATCCACAGACAATCATTAGGTTTCTAAAAGCATTTATCATATTAGCTTCATAAATCACTGTTGTCATTTAATAAAATAAAATCCATGAATTTGTCACTGTTGTCACACAGCAAAACACCGCAGAACTAAAAACAATTGATACCCCTGAGTAATGCACGCAGAAGTGCCGCAACACGTGGCGTGGCATGGCCTCAGCTAATGTCTGAAGTATTACTGGAGGGAACTGACACCATGAATCGTGCAGGGCTGTCTATAAATCTGTAAGAGTACGAGGGGGTGGAGATCTCTTCTCAACAGCACGTTGCAAGGCATCCAAGATATGCTCAATAATGTTCATGTCTGGGCAGTTTGGTAGCCAGTGAAAGTGTTTAAACTCAGAAGAGTGTTCCCGGAGCCACTCTGTAGTAATTCTGGACGTATGGGGCGTCGCATTTCCTACTGGAATTGCCCAAGTCCGTCGGCATGTGCAATGGACATGAATGGATGCAGGTGATCAGACAGGATGCTTATGTACGTGTCACCTGTCTGAGTCGTACTTAGACGTATCAGGGGTCCCATATCACTCCAACTGCACACGCCCTACACCATTACAAAGCCTCCGCCAGCTTGAACAGTTCCTTGCTTACAAGTTTAATCGAGACTCGTCCGACCAGGTAACATGTTTCCAGTCATCAACAGTCCAATGTCGCTGTTGACGGACTGAGGCGAGGTGTCACGTTTTGTGTCCTGTAGTCATCAAGCGTACACGAGTGGGCCTTCGGCTCCAAAAGCCCATGTCGATGATGTTTCGTTGAATGGTTCACACGCTGACACTTGATGGCCCAGCATTGAAATCTGCAGCAATTTGCCGAAGGGCTGCATTGCTGTCATGTTGAACGATTCTCTTCTGCCGTCGTTGGTCGCGTTCTTCCGGCCTCAGAGACGTCGGATGTTGCGCCGGATTCCTAATATTCACGGTACACTCGCGAAACGGTTGTACGGGAAATTCCCTTCTTCATCGCTGCCTTTGATGTGCTGTGTCCCATCGCTCGTGTGCCACGTTCAAATTCACTTAAATCTTGATAATGTGCCACTGTAGATCTAATAACTGTGCCAGACACTTACAGGCGTTGCCGAGCACAGCGCCGTTTTCTGCCTGTTTCCATACCTCTGTATTTCCTATACCAGTTTCTTTGGCGCTTCGGTGCGTAAATTACATATTCAGTCATAAACTGTCCCAGGCAATGCACTTATTCATGCTAGATCAACAGTCAATATTACTGCTAAGAACCGAGGCAGTCTAGATACTGCCGACAGCACAATGAACAACTTTCCAGTCGAAAGTATGTGAAATTCCTCCGATACACACATATCACTTGAACTAAATGTGATACTTATGTATACCGACACAATCGGTGGAAACAAAGCTGCAAAAATGTAATCAGTTTTTACCAGACGAGATGGAACTCATTTTCTGATCAGCCATCCTCCTCCATGGTTTGATTTAATTCAAAATGTTCGAATGTTTAACGGTAAAGGGCGCAAGGTGGGCCGAATTCGTGCAGTGGAAGATAGGCGGTGGGGTTTCGATGGGTACAGTGTATCTGAGTTCACAGACTCTTTCACCGGAACAGATGGCTGCGATTCTGTTACTGTGCGTGCATGTACCATTGCTAGCCACCACTGTGGAGAGTTCGTCTATATAGAGATGTTGGTTTTGTGTTTCCACACAACTTGTAGAAAACACTATAAAATTTGTTGTTAGGCGGAAGACTACAAGTTTACGTTTTTAAACATATAGACAACCATCAGTGTTAAACTTCTTTCTTCCGTGTGACATAAAAACACTGGTATCTGTTTTCTAGTTCAAGTAGAAGAATTCAATGTACCATTGAAAGTAATTATTGTGTCATTAACGTGGATAAGCGTACAAGAGATACGTGCTCAACGCAATTTCACGAGCTGTGTTTCATCAACAGTAGAAACTATTAACTCAGTAAAATAAAATGTCACATTATACTACCGAGTCCGTATGGTGTAGGCTCACATATGAATTTGCAAAGTTACGCTGCAGACTGCAATGTTAGTACTGAGAAAATAGAGTAATACAACTATATTGATCAGAAATAACATTATGACCACCGACCTATTATCGATACAAACCAGTCCATGCGATAGCAGCGTCATCTGGCGAGGAGTGACTGCCTGTCAGACACTCGCACGGTGCATGTACTATTAGTGAGCGTGATGTCGGCGTATAGAATGGGGATGCGCGCCATCTACACTCCTGGAAATTGAAATAAGAACACCGTGAATTCATTGTCCCAGGAAGGGGAAACTTTATTGACACATTCCTGGGGTCAGATACATCACATGATCACACTGACAGAACCACAGGCACGTAGACACAGGCAACAGAGCATGCACAATGTCGGCACTAGTACAGTGTATATCCACCTTTCGCAGCAATGCAGGCTGCTATTCTCCCATGGAGACGATCGTAGAGATGCTGGATGTAGTCCTGTGCAACGGCTTGCCATGCCATTTCCACCTGGCGCCTCAGTTGGACCAGCGTTCGTGCTGGACGTGCAGACCGCGTGAGACGACGCTTCATCCAGTCCCAAACATGCTCAATGGGGGACAGATCCGGAGATCTTGCTGGCCAGGGTAGTTGACTTACACCTTCTAGAGCACGTTGGGTGGCACGGGATACATGCGGACGTGCATTGTCCTGTTGGAACAGCAAGTTCCCTTGCCGGTCTAGGAATGGTAGAACGATGGGTTCGATGACGGTTTGGATGTACCGTGCACTATTCAGTGTCCCCTCGACGATCACCAGTGGTGTACGGCCAGTGTAGGAGATCGCTCCCCACACCATGATGCCGGGTGTTGGCCCTGTGTGCCTCGGTCGTATGCAGTCCTGATTGTGGCGCTCACCTGCACGGCGCCAAACACGCATACGACCATCATTGGCACCAAGGCAGAAGCGACTCTCGTCGCTGAAGACGACACGTCTCCATTCGTCCCTCCATTCACGCCTGTCGCGACACCACTGGAGGCGGGCTGCACGATGTTGGGTCGTGAGCGGAAGACGGCCTAACGGTGTGCGGGACCGTAGCCCAGCTTCATGGAGACGGTTGCGAATGGTCCTCGCCGATACCCCAGGAGCAACAGTGTCCCTAATTTGCTGGGAAGTGGCGGTGCGGTCCCCTACGGCACTGCGTAGGATCCTACGGTCTTGGCGTGCATCCGTGCGTCGCTGCGGTCCGGTCACAGGTCGACGGGCACGTGCACCTTCCGCCGACCACTGGCGACAACATCGATGTACTGTGGAGTCCTCACGCCCCACGTGTTGAGCAATTCGGCGGTACGTCCACCCGGCCTCCCGCATGCCCACTATACGCCCTCGCTCAAAGTCCGTCAGCTGCACATACGGTTCACGTCCACGCTGTCGCGGCATGCTACCAGTGTTAAAGACTGCGATGGAGCTCCGTATGCCACGGCAAACTGGCTGACACTGACGGCGGCGGTGCACAAATGCTGCGCAGCTAGCGCCATTCGACGGCCAACACCGCGGTTCCTGGTGTGTCCGCTGTGCCGTGCGTGTGATCATTGCTTGTACAGCCCTCTCGCAGTGTCCGGAGCAAGTATGGTGGGTCTGACACACCGGTGTCAATGTGTTCTTTTTTCCATTTCCAGGAGTGTATCTGAGTCTGACCGAGGGCAGATTGTGATTTCGCGGATGCTCGGAACGAACATTTCTGAAACTTCATGACTTGTCGGGTATTTGGGGAGTGCTGTGATGAGTATCGTCAACACGTGGCGAAACCAAGATGAAACCACGTACAGACGTCGTAGAGTTGGGCGAATGTCGGACGTCGTAGGCTGGGCAGACTAGTAAAACAGAAGAGGCGGCGAACTGTGGCGTAGCTAACATCAAACCTTAATGCTGGGAAGAGTATAAGTGTGTCTGAACCGATGCCTGCAATCAGAAATACAAAATGACGGTCCTTCTGCACTTGAACACTCTTAAGCATGGGCCTCCGCAGCCGATGGGCCATACACGTCCCAAAATTAACAGGACAACATCGGAAACTACGACTGAAATTGGCACGTGACCATTGGCGCTGGACTTTGGTGCAGTGGCAGAGAGTTGCATGGTCTGATAAATCCCGATACTCTCTTCATCATCTCAATGGGAGGGCACGAATCCGTCGTCTTCCAGGGTAACATTCCCTTGACACTTGTACTGCGGGACGGAGACAAGCTTGCGGCGGCTAAATTATGCTCTGCGGAACGTTCACATGGGCATCCATGGATCCAGTGCAGCTCGCCCAAGGCTCCCCTATGGCCAAAGAGTATCTTACACTGGTTGCAGACCACGTACACCTCTTCATGATGATCATGTTTCCCGAAGGCAGTGGGAGTGGCGTTGTGTCACAAGGCCAGAAGTGTGATCGAGAGTTTCGAGGAAGACAGTGGCGAGTTCCAGTTGATGTGCTGGTCTCTCGCTCGCCAGGTCTGAACCCGATCGAACACATCTGTGATGCGACTGATGGTGGCGTCAGACTCACCGACCCCGTTCGCTGAATTTGTGGTAATTAGGCGACTTGTGTGTGCAGATGTGGTGCCAGCTCTCTCCACTGACCTACCACGGTCTCATTGCTTCCAAGCCATGACACGTCGCCGTTGTCATGCGTACCAAAGGTGGACTTACCGTGTATTAGGTAGGTTGTCATAATTTTCTGGCTGATTGTTGTATATGTACTGGATTTCATGTAGCAGTGCTCTCGTGCGATCTTTTATTTTTTGCGTAATCCTTTCTATTATTTTTCTACCAGTTCTGAGAAGAATAAAATCACCCTTATGTGCATTTTAAACATCATTAGATGTAAATATGGTCGTAGCTCCTTTTTTTATTTTTTATTTATTTATATTGTTTAATGAACTAATGTAAACTACCATTGAACAGAAGCACTGGCAATTTGCAGGTTTCTATATATACTTGTATTGTTTGACAATAGTTTAATAGGTGTTGAGGATCGATAGTAGTATTTTTATCTTTTCCTTTTTCATTCTTTTTTTCCATTTCACAGGCATTTTTAGGTACACGTGTTTGTAGACGTTGCTCAGCACACTGCCTCGTAGACAACTATGCGTTACACTATAAAACAGCATAAATTAGTAGAGCAAAGGACAAAGACAGTAAATGGGAAATTGTTATGCAGGGCGAGTCACTAACTATTGCCACCTAGAATAACTCAGAAGGTACGATAGTAGCTGAAAAGTTTGTGGGACAAATGTTGCATGGTACAACGGGGGCATAATATGACATTGGTTTTTTGTTACTAGGTGGGGTCTGGTCAGAGATATGAAGGTCAACTTCCTTTTTAAATGCGATTCTATAGTTTGGTACTTATTTTCTGATAGCGGCTATCGAGACGAATCCAATGATGTGTAACAGTAAGGTCTTTGAAGGTCAACGAAGGGCGCAAAGGTGGCATGAACGTCCAATTACAGAAGGTGTTCGAAGTAATGACCATTGGTATCAGTGCAGTGCTGCAATCTTCTTATCATGGATTGAGTGGTATTCCTCATCACATCGACACTTATCGAAGTACATGCTCTCACAATCCTCTCTCGTATATCGTGCAAACAGTAAATATTCGTCGAACGTGGCGTATCCATCTAACGTGCCATTGATATGTAAACACCATTCGAAGATTTCGCAATACAACACTAATAGGAACGGTAAGACTAGTATCGTCGAATCAAGCGAATGTGAATGATGTATTCCTTCGAAGAACAAGTCGATATGCTTTTCATTTACTTAGAATGCCAACGGATTTCAGTGAGAACTAGAGACTTATATGCTGGAAGATATTCTCAACGTACTTACCCTACACGTCGCACATTTAAATATGTGTATGATAAATTGAGAAAAACAGGATCTTTAAAGTATCGGAAACATATCCGTCAAAAGAAAGTTATCAACGAAGAACCGGAAATTGGTACTCTTGCCACTGTGGTTCGAGATCCTTGTGTTAGTTCACATCAGATCGCAAGGGAATCCGAAATGAGCCAGAGTAGTTGGTTCGTGTTCTGCATCGCCATAAATAACATCCTTACCATATCAGTCTCCACCAAGAAGTAACTGGTACGGATAGCATGCGTCGCATTGAATTCTCCCAATGGGCTCAACTTCAGATTCATAAGGGATGACACATTCATTAATTTGATTTTATTTACTGACGAGGTTACATTCACGATCGATGGAAATGTTAATTTCCATGTCATTATCGGGCAACTGAAAATCCATGTTGGCTGCAGCAAGTTGCACACCAAAAACTCTGGTCGGTGAATGTAAGGTGTGGGATTCTGGAGGACAGTATTATAGGCTCCTATTTCATCGAAGGAAATCATAATGGTAGGAAGTACACCACATTCCTGCAAGAAACATAAGATCTGTCATTGGCGGAAATACCTTTAGGAACAAGGAACAGAATGTAGTGTCATCACCATGGATGTCCGGCACATTTTTCACTGATGGCTAGAAATGAGTTGCAGAGACAATTCCCAAATCGTTGGATTGGACGCGGAAGAGATATGTATGGCCGGCTCGTTCGCCAGACTTGACGCCTCTGGATTTTTTCTTGTGGGGATACGTAAAAGACATTGTTTATAAAGACGTTCCAAATACACCTGAAGAAATGCGAGTGAGAATTGTCAGAGCATGTGATTCGATAAGTGTCGATGTGATGAGGAATACCACTCAATCCATGATAAGAAATTGCAGCACTGCATTGATACCAGTGGTCATCAGTCGAACACATTCTGTAAATGGACGTTCATGCCACCTTTGCGCCCTTCGTTGACCTTCAAAGACCTTACTGTTACACATCACTGGATTTGTCTTGATAGCTGCTATCAGAAAATAAATACCAAACTGAATCATCCTACTAAAAAAAAAAAAAAAAACCAAGGTGACTTTCATACCTCTGAAGCAACCCCACCTAGCAACAAAAAACCAACGTTATATTATGGCACCCGTTGTCCCATGCAACATTTGCCCCACAAACTTTTCAGCTCCTTTTATACCTTCGGAGTTATTCCAGGCGGCAATAGTTAGCGACTTACCCTGTATACGTCATATACAGGGTGAATCACCTAAAATTTGCACCGCAAATATTGCGAAAATGGAAAGTGCTATTAATATTTGGTTTTCGTAGAAAGGTTTGGTACTCAGGGGTTCGTATTGTTAGCCAGTGAACAGATAATACATAGAAGCTCTATTTTTTGCGAAGTATACCCTTTTTTAAATGGAACAATGCCTATTGACATTAACAAACGATGTATGTGGCAAGATATTCCAACAGACGTCAACCATCTAGACAATTATTTATCAACCTCTTCAATCAGTTACGTGTAAGTGATAGTGTTACATTTGGATAACTTAACAGAAGGAAACAAGTTAGTAGAGAAGAGGAGGAAATAAATATTCTTGCTGCTTTTTCAGTTGATCTGCACGTTAGCTCTCGCACAATCGCACGAGGAAATAGCATTCTCCTCTGCCTTAGGTCCCATCCCTGTCATATCCCTCACCATCACGACTTGTATGGAAAAGATTCTGAGAATCGTGCTAACTTCTAGAGATGGGCATTAAGACAGAATATACACATGGACAAAACAAGAGGCGATTACCAAAGAGGTACACCAAACGTTAGAATGGAAATTTGTACAACCATCAACGTCACCTTATTTCAACCATTTATTAGGAGTTGCTAAACCAAGTACAATAATCCAATCACGATTTTAAGAAATATCTACACTAATTAATAATTTTGTTTCTCTTTCCCTATGTTTGTAAATATATGAGCAATTAGTTGCATATACTACGAGAAAATCTTGGACCCTTCCCACAATATTTGCATAGACAAGATGAACTGAATACTGAGCACTGCCCTGGCTGTGTCTCACAGTGAACCGATTGAAACGTATGAATCTAAATAATAGCTAGTAGCGACACAAGACAAGAATTCTTAGTGTTGGTGTACCCACGCAGACTATCTGCTATAGTATTCCACAAGGTTAATATGTAGGATCATGATTTGAGCAAGGACTTTTCACTACCTTTGGTAGTTTAATAGAATTACTTTTATACCATCTCATTTAAAATTACTAAACCAGTGTTCTCTAAAAAGGAATGTATTTGTAAAGCTAGATTATTTTGTCTCATTTTCGTAGTTTTAAATATGTAACTTTAAGGAGAATTTATTTGTCTCTCTTTTCCGAGTACTTTGAAGTAAATGAAATCAGAGCTTCGTACATGACGTAAATGTTTTCATTGCTGTTCGTTAGCACGTATTTGATATAACTGGTTACTATAATGTGTGGATATACACTCCTGGAAATTGAAATAAGAACACCGTGAATTCATTGTCCCAGGAAGGGGAAACTTCATTGACACATTCCTGGGGTCAGATAATCACATGATCACACTGACAGAACCACAGGCACATAGACACAGGCAACAGAGCATGTACAATGTCGGCACTAGTACAGTGTATATCCACCTTTCGCACCAATGCAGGCTGCTATTCTCCCATGGAGACGATCGTAGAGATGCTGGATGTAGTCCTGTGGAACGGCTTGCCATGCCATTTCCACCTGGCGCCTCAGTTGGACCAGCGTTCGCTGGACGTGCAGACCGCGTGAGACGACGCTTCATCCAGTCCCAAATATGCTCAATGGGGGACAGATCCGGAGATCTTGCTGGCCAGGGTAGTTGACTTACACCTTCCAGTGCACGTTGGGTGGCACGGGATACAAGCGGACGTGCATTGTCCTGTTGGAACAGCAAGTTCCCTTGCCGGTCTAGGAATGGTAGAACGATGGGTTCGATGACGGTTTGGATGTACCGTGCACTATTCAGTGTCCCCTCGACGATCACCAGTGGTGTACGGCCAGTGTAGGAGATCGCTCCCCACACCATGATGCCGGGTGTTGGCCCCTGTGTGCCTCGGTCGTATGCAGTCCTGATTGTGGCGCTCACCTGCACGGCGCCAAACACGCATACGACCATCATTGGCACCAAGGCAGAAGCGACTCTCATCGCTGAAGACGACACGTCTCCATTCGTCCCTCCATTCACGCCTGTCGCGACACCACTGGAGGCGGGCTGCACGATGTTGGGGCATGAGCGGAAGACGGCCTAACGGTGTGCGGGACCGTAGCCCAGCTTCATGGAGACGGTTGCGAATGGTCCTCGCCGATACCCCAGAAGCAACAGTGTCCCTAATTTGCTGGGAAGTGGCGGTGCGGTCCCCTACGGCACTGCGTAGGATCCTACGGTCTTGGCGTGCATCCGTGCGTCGCTGCGGTCCAGTCCCAGGTCGACGGGCACGTGCACCTTCCGCCGACCACTGGCGACAACATCGATGTACTGTGGAGACCTCACGCCCCACGTGTTGAGCAATTCGGCGGTACGTCCACCCGGCCTCCCGCATGCCCACTATACGCCCTCGCTCAAAGTCCGTCAACTGCACATACGGTTCACGTCCACGCTGTCGTGGCATGCTACCAGTGTTAAAGACTGCCATGGAGCTCCATATGCCACGGCAAACTGGCTGACACTGACGGCGGCGGTGCACAAATGCTGCGCAGCTAGCGCCATTCGACGGCCAACACCGCGGTTCGTGGTGTGTCCGCTGTGCCGTGCGTGTGATCATTGCTTGTATAGCCCTCTCGCAGTGTCCGGAGCAAGTATGGTGGGTCTGACACACCGGTGTCAATGTGTTCTTTTTTCCATTTCCAGGAGTGTAGTTTTGAATTTGTATTAATGGCGTTCAAAGTCCCATAAACAATTGCATTGTTAAATGTATGTGGGGTTTGAACGATTGTATTTCGACTTGGCACTTCGCCAATACCAAGCAAAATTTTTGCTCTGATTTGAACTTGCTCTCTGTCCTTTCTGTGTTCTGTTGGAATTTCATACATAGATTTGATTTTAGTACAAAATATGCTAAGGTTAATTTTGCGTTGAACAGAAAAATAATGTTGTCCTGCCCTACCGGAATGATAAGATACTAAGAGATATTGACGTTTTATTAGCTCAGGCCAGAGCCGTTACAAACTATTCCATCGTATTTAAACCTACTTTTATTAAAAATAATGGGTGTATTTACTAGAGAAATATGTATATACTTATCCTGTAAAGACATCGCTTGCAATCTTTATCATCAGATTATTGTGATCCATGGGACGACAATAATGCACGTGTTTGTAATAAATAGGTACTTGAAAAGTATGATACAGTGAACTCAGTTTTAAAATTGTTTTTGCATTTGCGGGTGTGTGGTGGAACTGTAAGATACTGGTAAACAAAGTATTGCGCTAGAGTGTGTTGAAACAGACAACTAGAGAAATATACAGGCACAAACCATTTAAAGAATTTTGCACTTACCTAAATCGAGATCAGTTATCGTGAAGTATGGAAGATTGTAGTCCTCTCTGTATGTGGTGAGAAGGTATTATCTACCGTAGCGCTCACTAAATGATTGTGGAGAACTGGTAACGGCAACTGTGATTTGGCGTGGAGCAACCGACAGTACCTCCTGCTTCCAGCAACACTCGGTTGTCTATGTGCAGTGCTGTACACGCTGTCGTGAAAACTTGAACTGCACAGTAAAACAAACAGAGACACTTTCTCGGTGCACGTTGTGGACATTGACTTAACAAAACAGCTATTGACCGCCATCTGCTGATTCACGCGGTATTGCAACGGGCACTAAGCAGTACTTATAAAGATGAAATACAAAGGGTCTCCCCAATGTATTTAAGTTATCCGCTGTTGTTCTTATTTATCTGAAACTTGTGTGTTAACAAAGTTCTTCCTTTTAGCACAACTTACGTAAGACGTACATTACAAATTTTGTGATTCCTTTGTGCAACTGTTACATATAACCTATTTACAACGGCCTGCATGATGCCTCCTTGGGATGCAACCAAATTACGCTGAGGAATCATATATGCCGTTTCGCTCATCAACCTCGCTGTCCGGATATTGTCCTCATGATTGGTGGTTGTGCAGTCGACAACTGTCGCCTGCCTCTTGTCCTTGGGTCCACCTTGTTTTCATCAGCTGAATCATCCGACAACCACCTCAGTCCAGCATCTCCTAACTTCTGATATCGAGTGTCATATGATGTGAATTGAAATCATTTTCTCATTGTACCTGTATGTCACTAATACCATGCTACCTGTGTCAGTAAACGAACTCAAAGATGAAGAAGATATCTAAAGACCTATATATATCTATGTCCTCAAAGTCTTTCCCAGTGGAATGTCTGAATAAAATCATCTCGGTTTTCAAGCCACGTCAATTCGAACAAAAGTGTCGAGCTTTCGGTGGCTATCTCAGCCATTGTCGTCAGAGAAAAACCACTGACTGCCGGGGGTACCACAGTTTTCGCTTGCATAGCCACCATTACAGCTTCTGACATCAATCAGACTGGGCCGAAAAGACGCGTGCGCGGCACGTGAACTAGGCAGCTCATAGCAGCTCCGGTCCGCCGCCGGACTTACGCATGAAACTCTCGCTCCCGCCTCCTTACAAGCATCAGGCATCCGTTTATGCTTCCTTTCGACATCCACAGCCTGCCCCCACTCCCCACTAAGAGTGTACCCCTCGACTCTGTCAAAATTGTTGCTGTTCATTTTAATTTCAGCCACCTCTTTTATAACATAACGTTGTTTTCGAACTTAGTTCAACCTGTTCCCTTGAGTGGCGCCGCCACAGCATGTCTTCAAGATGGCTGCTACACTTGACGTTCGTCAGAAGCAACGTGCTGTCATAGAATTCCTGTGCTGTGAAAACGAGACAGTGGGAAACATCCACAAGAGGTTGAAAAAGGTGTACGGAGATGCTGCTGTCGATCGCAGCACAGTTAGTCGGTGGGCAAGCAGGTTACGTGATGAAAGCGGGCACCGCAATATCGAGGATTGTCCTCGCAGCGGCAGGCCTCGTACTGCACACACTCCGGACAATGTGCAGAGAGTTAACGAATTCGTGACTGCTGACAGACGCATAACAGTGAACGAACTGAATTGTCACGCTACATTGGGATAGCGGAAGGAAGTGTTTGCAGAATACTGAAAGTGTTTGCGTTAAAAAAGGTTTGTGCCAGGTGAGTTCCCAGGATGTTGACAGTGGCTCGCAAAGAAACAAGAAAAACGGTATGCAGCGAACTTTTGGAACAGTACGAGAATGGTGGAGATCCATTTCTTGGAAGAATTGTGATAGGTGATGAAACACGGCTCCATCATTTTTCACCAGAGACGAAGAGGCAATCAGTGGGGTGACATGATGCAAAATCACCCAAGAAAAAAAATTCAAAACCACACCTTCTGCTGAAATGGCTACGGTGTTTTTCGATTCCGAAGGACTCTTGCTTGTGGAAATCATGCCAAGTGGAACCACCATAAATTCTGATGCATATGTGACGACACTGAACAAACTTAAGCTCGACTGAGTTGTGTTCGACCACATCGGCAAAAGCAGGATGTTTTGCTGTTGCACGACAGCCCGCATCTCGTGGTCGTGCGGTAGCGTTCTCGCTTCCCACGCCCGGGTTCCCGGGTTCGATTCCCGGCGGGTTCAGGGATTTTCTCTGCCTCGTGATGGCTGGGTGTTGTGTGCTGTCCGTAGGTTAGTTAGGTTTAAGTAGTTCTAAGTTCTAGGGGACTTATGACCACAGCAGTTGAGTCCCATAGTGCTCAGAGCCATTTGAACCATTTGTTGCACGACAATGCACGGCCACATGTCAGTCAAAAAACCATGGAAGCGATCACAAAACTCGGATGTACAACTCTGAAACACCCGCCTTACAGTCCTGACCTGGCTCCATGTGACTACCATCTCTTTGGGAAACTGAAAGACTCTCTCCGTGGAACAAGGTTTGAAGATGATGACTCCCTTGTGCACGCTGCCAAACAGTGGCTCCAACAGGTTGGTCCAGAATTTTACCGTGCGGATATACAGGCGCTGGTTCCAAGATGGCGCAAGGCAGTTGAGAGGGATGGAAATTACGTGGAGAAATGAAAATATTGCTCCTAAAGGATGTATCTACACACTGTAAAACTTTCAAAGGTGTAGAATAAAAGATGGATTAAAAAAAAAATAGCGTGCATTTCTTTTGGAGTGACCCTCGTAGAATGTAAGCGCACTATCGCTTCTCAAATTTCAGTATTTATATTTGGAATCTGCAATGTTTTTTAAATGAATCTGATTATTATTGTGCAAAGTATTTATTTCCATCGATAAGTAACGATAACACGGTTTTGCGTCACCAACCTCACTGCTCTCCAACCACAATATCTGGGCCTGAAACTAACAACTCCATGACAAAGAAATAAAACTCTTAGGAATGAATAAATAATCTATTACAGCATCATATTAGGCAGCAAGAAAAGAGTGAATGATCTGACACCTTTTTTCTGGTTTTTCAATTATATGTGCCTTATGTGATGCGTGCTTTCTCCGGTAACATTTCTCTCATACAAAAATTTACGACCACAGAAATCCATACCAAAAGGAAAGGAAACAATACACCTCCACTGTCACGACATAGTACATCAGCGACAGTGTGTTTTTGTGTTTTCCTCAAGAGGCCCGATTAGTTATGGTGTGGATGGTATCTCGAGCCATCGCTGGTGTCGCCCGGACACAAACTATCCCAACCATAGCAGAGTTGGATGTACTCGTAGTACCACTCGTACGGTGTGCTGCAAGGATCCCTGTATTCCACTGTTTCCCACACTATCAGGGAGGGCGCGAAAATGTCTCATTAGTTGGTAGTTGTTGTAGGTGGGGAAGATGCTCTCATTTTGCGTGAATGGTAGGTTGCAAGCGCTACTCTAAGATGAAGAGGTTAGCACAGGAAAGGAAATCGTGGCGGGCCGCATCAAACCAGTCAGTAGACTGATGATAAAAAAAAAATAAATAAATAAAAAAAACCCTACGAAATAACATATTTGAACAGGACACTGGCATACCACCCTCCCCCTTTCTCATACCACAAACGCCTTGGGAGGTCTACGGATCATGGAATGGCCTGTTGTGTCCCCTGATTGCTCACCTTAGAGCACGTCTGGGATGCGATGAGAAGACGCACACTTTCGTACCAGCTTCCTACAAGGAGATTTATTCAACTGGCACAGCTTGTGTTTCAAGCAAGAGATTCGAGAAGACATTCGAAATCTGTGTTCTTACACGTAGTAGCATCAATACTTAATATGTCTGATGTTACTACATTAACGTATCATTCCAGCTATATAAATGTTAATGTATTACGATTATTATATGTCATTATACTTGTGTAATTAGTTTCCCTAATGCTGTTACGAGATATATTTCATTGTGAAGAAACAGTTCTGTATCTTTACTGGTTCACTCATAGGGAATCTTAGAATTGTAATAGAAAAAATGGAGGGAAGTTCATCTTCGCCTGGGGAGGGTGCAATCGCATCAAAGGAAAAGGTGTAAGGCGATGGAGTTGGGGTGCCAATAGTACGACAGTCAATCTGTGGCCGGCCACTGAAGCATCCACAGCCTGGAATCGAATTCGAGGTTTAATCATCAGCCAATTGTCGTAAATGAGTCTCGATGGAAATCACGCTTATTTATTTCAACGTGGCATATTACTTTCTAAAAAACACTAACTCAACTTCGTCGGAACAGGCCTCCGAATACCCACGGTACCGACCGATCACCGTGTCGTCCTTAGGCGACAGGCGATAGGCGTCACTGGAGGCGTATATGGAGGGGCATATGGTCGGCACACCACTCGTCCGGCCATTGTCTGTTTTCGTGACCGAAGCCATCAAGCGGCTTCTCAACTGGCTTTACAAGGGCTGAGTGCTTCTAGCTTGCCAACAGCGCTCATAAAATCTAGATGGTCACCCACCCAAGTTTTCGTACTATGTTATGCTCTACAAAATTTGACGTCGCCAAGAAGAGATGTATTAGAGCAAATCGCCGTCGCTGACAGAACTGCACCGGTCGTGTAATACTGTTCAGCGTCATCGCCTCAGCAGATCATCTCCTTGACATCTCCAGGCAATGCAGAAACAGTGTACGAATCATTTGTTTTAGTGCAGTGAATTAATATACGCGAAAACTTAAAGCACGTGTGTTAGGAGAGCATTATTAACCAAGGCACGTTTCCTATGTTACAGTCCTGTTCCTAATGCTGAATGTTTTCCAGAGCCGATCAAAGTAAAAGATGGGACGAGGCGGCGCAGTGGTGAGCACACTGGACTCGCATTCGAGAGGTCGACGGTTCAAATCCACATCTGATCGTCCAGATTCAGGTTTCCTGTGATTTCCCAAAATCACTCCAGCCAAAAACTGGGATGGTTCCTTTGAAGAGGCACGGCCGATTTCCTTCTCATTCTTTGAAACAATCCGAGCTTGTGCTCCGTCTCTATCGACACCGTAATCGATTGAACGTTAAATCCTGAAGTGTTCAATAACTTGAGTGAAATCGTTCTTTTAATTTGAGAAATACTGCAGAATGTCAACGGTTCTACGTGATCTGAAAGTCAAACAAATGAAGATATTATTTGGTTTAAATTTGCTCTCTTTTCCATACCTACGACACCTCCAAGCAAAAAATTTTTTCTTCAAGACATTAGACATTATGTTTAACTGCTCTTCGAAGTCCATTGCCGTCATTGACAGAACTACACCGCCGCCGGCAAAACCTACGGCACCTATTTCCACTCCTTGAACATTAAATCCCTTTCCAAATTTCTCCTTGATTTCTCTTACTGCTTGTTCAATGTATTATTTGTCACTGCTTCCTCCAGAACTTTAAAGAGTGTATTCGTCAACATTGTCAAAAGCTTTCTCTAAATCTACAGATGCTATCAAGGTAGGTTTACCTTCCTTCAACCTATCTTTAAGGTAGCTGGTAGCGGCAGCGCTGTCTCGCGTGTTCCTACATTTATCAAGTACCCAAACTGATCTTCCACGAAATCGCCTTCTACCAATTTTTTCGTCCGTATGCTGTTAATTCGTGTTAGTATTTTGCTGACTTCAGATATGACTTTTACACAAATAGTTCAGTAATATTGACACTGGCCCGCCCGGTCTAACGCACGGCTTTCCCGGCGGGAAGGAGCGCCTGGTCCCCGGCACGAATCCGCCCGGCAGATTTGTGTCGAGGTCCGGTGAGCCGGCCAGTCTGTGGATGGTTTTTAGGCGGTTTTCCATCTGCCTCGGCGAATGCGGGCTGGTTCCCTTTATTCCGCCTCAGCTACACTATGTCGGCGATTTCTGCGCAGACAAATTTTCCAAGTACGTGTACACCATCATTACTCTATCAGTTGGGGGCCGAACCGCACAATAACGCTGGGTTCGGTGTGGGGCGGTGGAGGGGTGAAGTGGAGTGCAGTAGTCGTCGTGGGGTTGCGGACCGCTGCGGCTGCGGCGGGGACGGAGCCTCTCCGACGTTTCTAGGTCCCCGGTTAACATAACATAACATAATATTGATGCTTTTCAGTCAGTACCTGTTTCCCTTTTTATTGGGATTAGTAGCCTCTTCTTGAGTTTGAATGTATTTAACCTATCACATATGTTTCAAGAGACGAGAACCAAGAGCCATTAAGAACTTTATAAAATGCATTTTAACCATCAGCTGTATTATTTAATCTCTATATTCTCTATCTGCTTAAGTAATAGACCACCACCACTTGATGTCAACACTGAAGCTTAAAAAACTGGGAAAAATTTAGTGTAAAGATTTGATAAATACGAGGGTTGGCTATAACCTATCTCATTACATGCTGCCGCTTTTGAGGGCTCTGTGGTGCGCCGTAAACAAAAAAAGAGAAAAACAAAAAAAAATTGTTGTGTTATGTAATTATTGTATACACAATATTTTTTTAAATTTTCTGTTTTCAGTTCTGATGTTGACAGACATCCAATGATGATGGTCTATGACCGAAACCAGTAGATGATATGTAAGTTGATAAAACAGCTGATGGTTAAAATGCGTTTCCTAAAGCATCTCCCACATAATGCATACCAGGTAGAACCTTTTTGTTGCTTCAGTTCCTGGTAACTGTTTGAACTTGAGTCTTTCAGTGCTCTGTTTATTATTTATAAGGTATTTATTATCACTGCTCCGCTTTTGACGGCTCTTTCCTGCGTCGTAAAACAAAGAAAGGCAACTGGAACAGACTTTAAAACAATTTCTCTACCCCTTAGCACAAGATAAAATGTGAGCGATCATTATCATCGCCATGTTGATTGAATCTATAGACTAGCACCCTTCACCACCTGTGGAAAACATAGTCTGCAGCACTACAAAAAGTACCCATTCAAACAAACCGCCATCTCACTGACAAGGGAACATTCCCAAGTGCCTTAATGAACCATCGCGGAAAGGGGGGAAAATAGTGCAATACTTAGTTTTTCGTTTGTGACTAATTTTACTTTTAAGGCGTAAGATACAAGCGCAGAAACGTAATTTGACATTTTACATTTAGAGGAAATATCTTCGAAACGATGATTCATAAAAAATGTTTTTCATAGGAAGGTTGATATGTCATTAATGTTCTTGAAAATTGCGTAATTAACTTAAATATTAATTTGAAATTTCACAAAATACCCCACCACCATTAATTAATTTTGAAAATGAAACCTCTTTGGCAACATAAATTACAAAAGCCTTCCAGCCACATACATCTCTGCGTAATTAACCTCTTCCTGAAATGCCATTCTTGGAAGATAAGCTGTCCACAATGTTCTGTTGGAGTATTTTCAACATACGTAATTGAAATATGTAAACATTCATTACAATTCTAATTATTTATTTTACTTATATTTCTTTTAATGTTGTTTTACGTTTTATTTTAATTTCTTTTGTTTTTAGTTTACCGTTTTACATACGTGTATTTAGTTAATTGAAAATAAAAAGTAACTCATTATTATGGTAAAAAATAATTACAATAATGTTGATCTGTGAAGAAATGCTTAAAACATAACCTTTTATACACTATGCACATAAAATGAACGAAATTTATTCGCAACGGAGAAGACAATATAAAACAAAATTCAGCAGCATTTCAAAGTGTCACAGTTGATCTTCTGAATATCCTAATTGGTATCAGGCATATTTCAGTATATCGTCAAGCCTTGGCCTTAATTGATTATGTACTGGAGGTTTCAGCTTGATTATATTGTTTTTCATATGGAGACTGACGTCATAATCATTCATCAGAACTAGATCTGAATATCTTCTCACAAAATTCTTCCAACATCGAATGCCATATACGTCCAGTGGTTGTGCTTATTCTGCCGAGCCTTCTGTGATCACGAGATGATTCTTGTCCTCGGTTACGACACTCAAAAAAATTTTTTTTTCGTGCTGACCATCCGCGTTTCCATAATTTTAGAAGAAGCTAATCGTTGTCTTGGACCGATAATTCGAGAATCTCTTTTTGAAGCCCCGAATGTCCTTGTAACAGCGTCGAAATTTGGCAAACAATCATCTGACCAGGTCAAAAGATATTTGAAACATTTTTTTCTTTCTTGGTGACAGAGAAATAACTGTATTATTATTAGATTCTTCCGGCGATTGGTGTGAAAGAAACGTTCAGAGCATCGTACCTGAGTACAAGGAACTTATTCGTCCTGTGATCCCAAAGCGTTCAACGACACAGGTACAGCCGAGGCGCGTAGGCAGCTTACTATGTTGTAAGAACTTTAAGATGTAGTTCTGTCCAAAGGTTAAGACGTCAGTCTCCGCTTGAGAAACACTTGGATCAAGCTGCAGTCACTATTACATAATCAGTTAAGGCCAAGGCTTAACAATATACTGAAATATGTCTGATACAAATCAGGATATTCAGAGAATCACCCGTGACAATTTGAAATCGTGCCGAGTTTTGTTCTACGTTGTCCTCTCCGTCGTGTACATTACGTGAAGAAATTTCGTTCATTTTATGTGCATGGTGTAAAAAAAGTTATATTTTAAGTATTTCTTTACAGATAATTCTTAAGGTATTTATTTTCTACCATAATAACACGTTACTTATTGTTTTCAGTTAACAAAATGAATGTATATAAAAAGTAAAGTAAACATGAAAGAAATATGAGTAAAACAAATAATTATAATAGTAACGAATGATTACATATATTGAAAATACCCCGAGGCCGAGCGGTTCTAGGCGCTACAGTCTGGAACCGTGCGACCGCTACGGTCACAGGTTTGAATCCTGCCTAGGGCATGGATGTGTGTGATGTCCTTAGGTTAGTTAGGTTTAAGTAGTTCTAAGTTCTGTGGGACTGATGACCTCAGATGTTAAGTCCCATACTGCTCGGAGCCATTTGAAAATACTCCGATAGGACATCGTGGACAGCTTATTTTTCAAACATGCTATTTCAAGAACGAGGCTAATTACGCAGGGATGTATGTGGCTGGAAAGCCTCCTTAATTTATGTCGCAACAAAAGTTTTCATTTTTCAGAATTAATTAATGGTGGTGGTGTATTTTGCGAAATTTCAAATTACTACTGAAGTTCATCATACAGTTTCCAAGAACGTTAACGACATATCAACTTTTGTATAAGAAACATTCTTGTGCATCATCGTTTGGAAGATATCTCTACTAAACATAAAATGCAAATTAAATTTCGAGATGCACTTGACCTCTTACAAGTGAAAAAAATACATAGTGCACTATTTAGCCCCTTCTGCTTGTAACACTACCGCCCTGCCGGACGTGCGTTAGCTCAATAAAGCCTGTACTGTAATAAGTTCACGGGCTTCACCTTGTAAACAAGGATTTAGTACATAAGTTGACCGCGTGTACCTAATGGAAGCAATTCGGACTTATATTCAGTCAGTAACTACAGTGATGCGTCAAGCAAATGTAAAGTATAATTACGCGTTCGCATGGACAAGAAGTACACACAGTAGATACTACCAATGATTAATAATACGGTCGCCAGCCTAATTACGCATTGAGTGAGTTTTTCCCTGTACAAGTATGTGCATGTACAAGCATAACAACACGTAGTAATGTTGCGTTTTATAGCAAAATTTAGAACCAGAAAGAATCTACTGAACTAAGGTTTTCTTCTTTTGTATTAATTCGTACGAGCTAAAATTACACAACACCACACAGCAATGATTACTACAAGCTGCACTTCGTATATTGATCAGATTGAAATCGGGCATAGATTACCCTAGAATCAGCAATTTTGAACACACACATACAATGTCACTATTAAAATTGGAAAGAAACACTAATACACTTAGGTTTAATATAGAAATTAATTTTACTGTTCAATTCTGATCAGTACGCTTCAAAATGTGCAAGAATAGGCAAGAAAAAGGGGGGGGGGGCCCTGAAACTGTTATGGTAGTTATCATGAAACTAGCAAGTTCTGAAGGTAAATTAACACTCAAAGTTATCAATCTGTGAAGAATTAATCTTTTGTCTTATTTTTACGGAATCGATTAGTTATCATTCTTTCAGTCTCAAATTAATTAAACAACATTGCTAGCTCAATTCAAATTTTATCTTTCAATTTAATCACACTGTTGTTCTTTACTAACATTTACATTTGCACTCCTAACCTTGAACGTCTTTATAGCATAAATTGGTCTGCAGATAATTTAGTACTAACTGTAAACTTTCAATTCAGGATACTCGGGTTACACAATATGTGGTAAGGACCCTGTCTAGGTCAATGATAAGGATAAGTAACGGCTAAGGCAATTCTGATAAAGGTCACGTTATTATTCAACAGTTAAAACAGTTTCGACACTGGTCCACACAGATACACTTCTAAAGATGAAGTAAATGTTTGACCTGTGCACGTCGGTGCGGCGGATGGCGGGCAGCGAGATAGCGGGCAGCACAGCACACATACAAGCACGGCTAAGGCTCTCACAGTAGCGGCACTTTCATTCTTCTTGGCGTCGTAATCTTTCCAGTTTTGTGCCTGAGAATATAGCCATGCCAAGTAGTCGTCGGAATCGGCCCATCTGAGGCTCAATGGAATACACTTTTCCTAGACAGCCTCCTCGGTACAGTACAAGTTCCTCTGACCGATGCTCAACTCCGACTGTTTCACTGAGCCCGTTGTGCCGAACCGCGCCAGTGTGCGTTTTCCCGCGCTCGCCTGCATCCACCTTTTCCCGCGCCCCTACAGGTAGGGTATTCACCACAGGTTTTCTACTACACATATTCTAATGCATTACCTTCGTATGGACCAAGTGTTTAAATTACAATTTACACATTTTACAATAGTTTTAACATTAAATACATTTTCCTTTGATTATCAAATTGCTTAAAATCTAACATAAGTAATGACATTCATTTCAAAAGTTGTGTACAGTTTCTTTAACATGACACGAAAAGAAAAAATTTAAAATAATATTTACATTATTTCACATAAATTCAGAAAGAAACATTTATCTAATTGCATAAAGAAAAAGATTATTATAGGTACATTATTGTTACACATGCCCCTGTTTCCAGAAAATTTTCTTAAGTTCAAATTTTATGGGAACACTAAATTTAACAATAATACACTGGTTCTGAATCTTTACGTAAAAGTTCAAGAAGATTTACACTACATATTTCCTTCCACTCACTGTATATAGGTTCATACTATTTTAATATATTAAGACCAATATCTTGTTATTTACTTAAGTGCCTTTTGCACAGTCCAACTTCCCATTTAAACATTACTAAAATAGCAATTTAATCATTTTTTCCCAAATTTCTTAACGAAATAATTTAAAATTCTGGAATGCAAATATTTAATTACAAAAACAAATGCATATTTCGTATACACTATAGGATAATTTGTCGCTGCTTGCTTTGAATAGCAGTCCATTTCCTAAATTTAATAAACAAAACACACACACAAAATTTTCATAAAATTAACTACACATATTTGCTGCCTATTATGTGAACTTGGGCAGTCCATTTCACTTCATATTGTCACTTCCTCTGGATTACATTTACTATTTTCCATCGACTATTTATCTGTCCTCATTGGTATTTGGCAGTCCTTCATATTATGGTTCATACACTGCCCATTTTCATTTTAGACAGTTCCATCTTTTATCTGTCTGAAAGCATTTATCCTTTCCTTTCAGTCCTTTCCTCCGTACATTTTTATAGTTACAGTACAATTGGTAATCTGAAACTCACATAACTACATTAGTACACTTTCAATGGAATACAGACATTTACAAAGATCAGTTACATTTCAAATAACTCGGGTTCAGCATAAAATACAGCACAATTACTCGTTTCTGGGAACATACAGTTTCAGATCCACTATATTTCTTACATCTAAAGGTCTTTTGGATTTTGGGTAGATTAGGTAGTAAGCATTTTCGTGTGGAAGGTTCTGTATTATATATGGTCCATTATAGATATATTTAAATTTTGAAATTTCATGGTTTAGTTCACTAGATTTTTCGTGGGTTTTTAGAAGAACATGATCTCCAATTTTAAATTTAGAAACCTTTAGATTTTTATCGTGTCTTCTAGATCTAGATTCGGCTTTTTGCTTTGCCCTTTTTATTACCAATTCTTTCTTTTGATTCAATCCCAAACTTATACAAGGTGGAAACTCTAATTTTTCTTCAATTAAACTTTTACTACTTTTACCTAACAAAATTTCTTCCGGTGGGAACCCTGTATTTTCATGACGTAATATGTTCATGACATTCTCAAAATCCGATATGAATCTGCCCCAAGCTCTATTTTAACAAAACAATAATTCAATTTCAGCTAATACTGAGTTACAGTAACAATAAAGTCATGCATAATATTAATAATATCTATACAAATACAGCATCCTGCCCCTGCTCGTCTCTTTATTAACAAGGCAGTCTTTCATGGTTCATAAAACAGTCACTTAAGTCTGGTGGCTTCTTAGGCCTCTGGAGTTCAAAGTCTTTGCTCACTTGAACTCTTCGCAAAATAAACACTGAGTCGTCAGGCGGCTCTTTCTTTCTTTGTTCAGTCACAACATCTGGATTCTGTTTTGACACTTCGTCATTGTTAGGTACAATATCGTACTTAACTACATCCCCTTTGATTTCACTGATTTTTTCATACCCTCTTTCGGTAAAAGTATATTCACTTTCTTTTACCCCGAAAAATACATCTTCACTAGAGTCATCACTACTTTCTTCCTCCACATCAGATTCATTTAAGTACGCTACTTTTGCACAACAGGGAAAGCTAGTATATTCAATTTTGTCTGTATTTACGTATATTTCATCATCTGAACTATCGTCGGAATCCGACCATTCCGGATCGCTATCAGGTTCTAACATAAAGGCTTTTCTGAGACAGGCACTAAGTTCCTCCTCGGTATTGTCATCAGGCTTAGATTTTAATTCAATCTCCTCTTTCGGCGAAACGGCCTCATCATCAGCTTTATTTACATCTACTGTGACTTCATACTCAGTGTAATCCTCGTGGACTTTAATTACTTTCATGTAATCATCTGCCCCTTCTCCACGGTGCTTCTCGGTAGCAGCTTGCACTATTGGCGGATTGTTAGCAGAAGTTATTTCTTCGTCAATGCTGAGGAATTCATCCTCCAAA
Organism: Schistocerca cancellata; assembly: GCF_023864275.1. Lineage (NCBI taxonomy): Eukaryota > Metazoa > Arthropoda > Insecta > Orthoptera > Acrididae > Schistocerca > Schistocerca cancellata. The sequence goes on along the minus strand of NC_064627.1, from coordinate 802,795,783 downwards.
TCCTTCCTATCATTAACCTTCCCCTTATCGGCAGCACGCGTACTTTTCGCGGCGCTATTTATTCTACCTTCTTCAAATTTGGGCCACGTCACTATGTTGACGCCCTTATCATTTCCCTTTCTATTAACTAATTTCTTTGCCTCATATTCCTTCTTAACATCCTCCCACTCACATTGCTTTAGGCCCTTGTACAGATCGTCGATCTGCACACGCCAATCAGTTACTTCTGCTAATTCATTATCGCCCTTTTCCTCATTGCAAACACTGCTAACCGCACCTCTCTGTGTACTCACAGTCTCATCTATTGTTTCCTTTGCCACAGAATTATCACTCGTAAAATTTTCATTATCTCTTACGGCTACGTTCGCACCTACTGCTGCCGTATTGCTAGCGGTTTCTCTCTGAACAGATGTTCCACTAGGCTGGGCCGTTGCCCTCTGATGCTCCACTCGCCCGTTAACCTGGAGCTTTCTGTGCGGCATAGATGACTCATGCTCGCTCGCACCTGACGCTTGTCTTGCCACAACACGTTGCTTCGTTTCACGCCTGTCTCTAACCTGTCTCATTACATTACGGTCGGTCCGGTATCTGTTCTTAAATCGGGGCCGGTATGTATTGTCCGCTTCCGTTTGGCCCGCAACGTTCGCGGAAATTAGTTTCCCGCGTCGTTATTGTTTTGCGCGGTGTACTCTCGTCCGCGACCTGGATAACTTCCTCTGCCTCTTCCTCTGCCTCTTCCTCTCTGTATTACATTGACGCGAAATCCATCGCCGTCATTCCTTTCGTCATTGTGTCGGGTATTACGGTTGCCAAAATTTTGATAATTGGCACGACTTTCGCGCCAATGGTCTTCGTCTTCGACCCTTTCCAGAAAGGCTTGGAAGCTACGATGGTTGCTTCCTACATACCTCTTGGAATCTTCTGGGAGCTTTTTATACAGTTCCCAGATGATTTCCGAATCTGATCTTCGGCCTTTTAAATGTGTCAATTTTCGGTACCAATATTCGCAGAAATCTTTCAAAGAATTCCTGCCCCTGTTATCATGCAGTTTGGCCATGATAAACTCGCGCCATAAATAGTCCTGCTTTTGTTCAGACCAATATTCTTCTGTAAATCTTTGCCTGAATTCTTCGAACGTCATTCGTTCGGTATCTAAATTTATTCCCCAGCGCTTAGCGTCACCTGCTAAGGCGCTAATTACTACATTTATCTTTTCCTGATCAGACAAGTGCTCAGGAAATACTCTCTCGCAATTTTTGATAAAATCTAACGGATGCCACCCGTTATGTTTCTTGGCTGGATCAAAGCGTTCCTCGCCTTCTAACAGCTTCGTAATTGGTGCGCCATTACAGACCACACCAGGCCTATCTTTAATTTTGCTCTCTAGATCGAAAATTTTGCCTTGAATTTTCGTACAGTTTTGAACACATCCGGTTACTTTTTCACCTAATTCTTTTTCAGTGTCTACAACTACCTTTTTCAACTGAGATATTCCGTATTGACATTCGTTTACGATCTCAGTTTTAAGACTGAAAACTTTTTCGTCTACCTTAGTTACAACCAGAGGTTCTACTTTCTCTTGGATGTTGAGAATTTCAACATCGAATCTACTATTAATGTTACCAATTTCCTCCTGCATAGTATCCATATTTTTGTTAATAGTATCAATTTCAAATTTCAGAGTATTTACCACAGAACTTAAATTACCCATTTTTTGTTCTACTTGTTCTATTTGTTTACTAATTTTAATTCCCTGTCCTTCAACCTGTGCTTTAATCTGATCACTTTGGGTTTTGAGCTGCTCGTCAACGTGTGTTTTAAGCTGATTAACCTGATTGCCGACTTGTTTTTGAAGTTGCTCATTCTGTCCTACAATTTGTTTGGTTAATTGTTCAAATAAGTCATTCATGCTTAAAATTTTTACACTGTTTTGTTCTACAGAATCCGTGTGTTCCGGTCCTACTTCATAAGTTTCTTTCGGTTCTTTCTTTATCTGTGGTGAATCAAATATGCCAGTGGATTCGTTCACGTACCCACTATCATCTACAAAGTCACCCTCTACTTCCTGTTTTGTCCCTTGCTGTGTTCGAGGCGATCGCGACATTTCAATCTGTTCGTTGACGTGTTCATGGTATCGTATGTACGCCAATTGTCTTTCGCTAACGCCATCTGTTATCTGGCCGAGTAGACTCCTGCTACTGCTAGCCGCATTCTCCATTTCGCTCGGCACATCTACCCTGTCCCCGTTCCTGTCCATATTGAATGCCAATCACACCACACTATTTTACTTGACTCACACTGCAGTTTAATTTACTGAACTTTATTGCTATTCGTGCCACTGAACATCCACTGTTCGGTCTTTAGTTTATAACCGACAACAACTGGATGTCCTGTCACCGGGAAGCCACGTGTAACACTACCGCCCTGCCGGACGTGCGTTAGCTCAATAAAGCCTGTACTGTAATAAGTTCACGGGCTTCACCTTGTAAACAAGGATTTAGTACATAAGTTGACCGCGTGTACCTAATGGAAGCAATTCGGACTTATATTCAGTCAGTAACTACAGTGATGCGTCAAGCAAATGTAAAGTATAATTACGCGTTCGCATGGACAAGAAGTACACACAGTAGATACTACCAATGATTAATAATACGGTCGCCAGCCTAATTAGGCATTGAGTGAGTTTTTCCCTGTACAAGTATGTGCATGTACAAGCATAACAACACGTAGTAATGTTGCGTTTTATAGCAAAATTTAGAACCAGAAAGAATCTACTGAACTAAGGTTTTCTTCTTTTGTATTAATTCGTACGAGCTAAAATTACACAACACCACACAGCAATGATTACTACAAGCTGCACTTCGTATATTGATCAGATTGAAATCGGGCATAGATTACCCTAGAATCAGCAATTTTGAACACACACATACAATGTCACTATTAAAATTGGAAAGAAACACTAATACACTTAGGTTTAATATAGAAATTAATTTTACTGTTCAATTCTGATCAGTACGCTTCAAAATGTGCAAGAATAGGCAAGAAAAAGGGGGGGGGGGCCCTGAAACTGTTATGGTAGTTATCATGAAACTAGCAAGTTCTGAAGGTAAATTAACACTCAAAGTTATCAATCTGTGAAGAATTAATCTTTTGTCTTATTTTTACGGAATCGATTAGTTATCATTCTTTCAGTCTCAAATTAATTAAACAACATTGCTAGCTCAATTCAAATTTTATCTTTCAATTTAATCACACTGTTGTTCTTTACTAACATTTACATTTGCACTCCTAACCTTGAACGTCTTTATAGCATAAATTGGTCTGCAGATAATTTAGTACTAACTGTAAACTTTCAATTCAGGATACTCGGGTTACACAATATGTGGTAAGGACCCTGTCTAGGTCAATGATAAGGATAAGTAACGGCTAAGGCAATTCTGATAAAGGTCACGTTATTATTCAACAGTTAAAGCAGTTTCGACACTGGTCCACACAGATACACTTCTAAAGATGAAGTAAATGTTTGACCTGTGCACGTCGGTGCGGCGGATGGCGGGCAGCGAGATAGCGGGCAGCACAGCACACATACAAGCACGGCTAAGGCTCTCACAGTATCGGCACTTTCATTCTTCTTGGCGTCGTAATCTTTCCAGTTTTGTGCCTGAGAATATAGCCATGCCAAGTAGTCGTCGGAATCGGCCCATCCGAGGCTCAATGGAATACACTTTTCCTAGACAGCCTCCTCGGTACAGTACAAGTTCCTCTGACCGATGCTCAACTCCGACTGTTTCACTGAGCCCGTTGTGCCGAACCGCGCCAGTGTGCGTTTTCCCGCGCTCGCCTGCATCCACCTTTTCCCGCGCCCCTACAGGTAGGGTATTCACCACAGGTTTTCTACTACACATATTCTAATGCATTACCTTCGTATGGACCAAGTGTTTAAATTACAATTTACACATTTTACAATAGTTTTAACATTAAATACATTTTCCTTTGATTATCAAATTGCTTAAAATCTAACATAAGTAATGACATTCATTTCAAAAGTTGTGTACAGTTTCTTTAACATGACACGAAAAGAAAAAATTTAAAATAATATTTACATTATTTCACATAAATTCAGAAAGAAACATTTATCTAATTGCATAAAGAAAAAGATTATTATAGGTACATTATTGTTACATGCTCACTCGCCAGGTTTCATCAAGGTCGTTTATTGACACGTAAGAATGTTCCCTTGTCAGACGTTTCTAAGTTATTTAGCTTTTGAACGCGTCGCAACAGAGGTTCCTGCGTATTGTCACTCGGTGGTATCAACTTTGTGATTGTGAAGATAAAAGGGAAACGGGCACAAGCAGGTGCTCAAGGGATGGTTCTAGAGAACAAGTCTCAGTGATCACCTAAATTTCTCGGTGCTAAGTTATTGCGCAGATCGACGAAAATGTCAGAGTGAACCGAAAGTAGCCAATCGTATATCACATAAGAGGGAAAAAGGGTAAGGAGAACAAACAGAGCATGTGGTGTGTGAACTGGACGACCTTGGTAGCGGGTAAGTAACCACAGCGGGCCAAAGAACGCCGAGTGAAAGCGTAGGTCGAGGAGGAGGGGCTGCGTCCAGGCGCCGTAATCCGACGCCGGGCGTCGCTTCCTGGAAGCTGGCACAAAGCCCCGCGGGACAATGGCCGGCGCTGTTTACCTCTGCCGGCGGACAAACACAAGGCTCGTCCACCGCCTCCGTGTGTGTGGGGCCCGCAGACGAACAGTAACTGGGGTGGACGACCAGGTGGACTCTGGAAAGACGCCACCGCAGCCGGGGCGAAAGGACGCGTTTGCCAGCGCGGTTCAGCAACCTGCAGCGGGTCATCCAGGGCACGAGTACCACCTCAGCACACTTCTCGTTTCCCCCATCCCTCTCCCTGCGGCGTGTCCTGTGTTTGCTGACAGCGACCGTTACTCTAAGCTCGCTTGGCAACAGACTTCATTTCCTACTTTCAGGGATCTTCCACTCGTGAGATATTAAATTACCAGTTGGGAAATGTTCCTCTTTAAAGGATTCTGACAGAAAATTGGGGAACCTGTCTCATTCCTCATTCCGCCTTTCTCACAAAAAGTTTTGGCATATGAACATATTCGCTCTACTTCCTTTTACCCAACCTCTCCATGTAATTAAGCCTCCATATCCCTCTCACTGCCACTATGTATGTCCCTCATCTACTGTTACATGTCCCTCTCCCATTGATTTATAGTACATTCCGCCGCTACTGTCTTCTCTCTCACTTAGTCTCCTTTCGTCTTTCTTTCACACTGCCAGTGTTCCACCACACCTTGACAGCTGAATACTTATTTTATTTTTCCCCTATATTCACGTACTTAAAAATTAGGTCCAAAATGCGCCGTCCCCTACGCCTACGTGTTGAAGTGCGGCGGTCTGGTGGGTACCCTCAGGACAATGTGTGGTCTGCACTGCCACTGTCTCTGACTGTCAATATGTCCTCTCTCTTCGGTTCCCACTGCTATTGTCTTCATCCATCTCTCTTTCTCTTCCACTGCAAAAAATGGTTCAAATGGCTCTGAGCACTATGGGACTTAACATCTGTGGTCATCAGTCCCCTAGAACTTAGAACCAATTGAAACTAACTAAGGACATCACACACATCCATGCCCGAGGCAGGATTCGAACCTGCGACCGTAGCAGTCGCGCGGTGCCGGACTGAGCGCCTAGAACCGCTAAACCACCGCGGCCGGCCTTTCACTGCAATATTCTCCCTCCCATCATCACTTTCTCGTCTCTCTTTCTCTCTTCATTCTGACAAAGTCCTTTAAAGAGAAACATATTCACCTTTCGCGTGCTCTGACAAGAAGAGTTTTCAGTTGGTCCCCTCCATTTCCCTGTTGCAGCAGGATGTGCTGCTTGTGTATAATGAGTTCTGTATCTTAGTAACGTTTTGATTGTTTATTTACATGCTTCGGCACATTTACGTACTTTGACACATTTAAACAACAATTAAGTTTGCATAATATAAGGTTAACACAAAACCATCTCCGACCCAACTCAGATTCACTTTACTCTGCCTCAAGTACAAATCGACTACATTTTTAGGCACGTCGACTGCATCGGCTATTTAAAACTCATATAAAATGTCTGTGACAATTTAAAACATTGAGCGAAACACACCAATCAACATCACTACAGTTTGGTAGCTCCTTGGCAGGGAAACATGGTAGATTTTCTAATACGGAACCGATTTAAGCTGGAAAAAAATTAGTTCCAATTTTGGCCACCTGGTGCAAATCTGGCGCTGTATAGCATCTCGCCGACGTTTCCGGTGCTCATAAAATATGTCTTGAACTGCAAATTATTCGATGGTGCCACGTGGCTACACCAACGGTATATCAAAAAATGCTGTGTTTGATTTGCAGAGACAAATAATTTTGTGCCATGCAGTAATTACAGCCGACACTGGACCTCTATTAGTAGCTCCAATGCAGCACGCACTAGAACTAAATGTCCACATTCCAAGCATGTAATTCGCCGTGAGGTGATTAGAAAGCAAGACAACTCAACATCTGTGAGACAGCTGGTGGAGGTCACAAGGATACGATTTTATGAAGAATGCCCTGTTTTATTTTAAGTTATCAGTTTTCTGGCTGGCTTGATGTGGTGCGACACGAATTCCTCTCCTGCACCCACACTTTTCATCACAGAGTAACAATTGCAACCTACCCCCTCAATTATTTACTAGGTGTATTGAAGTCTCTGTTTCCCTGTACAGTTTTTACCCTCTGCGGTGTAGACTTCTCTTGGCCAGGAATGCCCTCTTCGCCTATGCTAGTCTGCTTCTTACGTCCTCCCTGCCTCGTCCGTCATGAGTTCCTTTGCTTCATAGATAGTACAATTTCTTAACTCCATTATCACCAATTTCGATCTTAAATTTCTCGCTTTTCTCTTTTCTGCTACTTCTGTATTTCTTCGATGTACTGTAAGTCCATATTCTGTTCTCAATAGACTGTTCATTCCATTCAACATATCCAGTAATTCTTCTTCACTCCACAGGATAGCAATATCACTTGCGAATATTATCACTTATACATTTTCACCCTGAATTTTAATCCCACTCTTGAACCTTTCTTTTATTTCCGTCATTGCTTCTTCCATGTAAAGACTGAACAACATCCCTGCATCCCCGCCTTACACGGCTTTTAATCCGGGCACTTCGTTCTTGGTCCTCCATTCTTATAATTCGTTCTCTTTGTGCCTGGAATGGGGCAGGGGCCCTTTTCAAAGGAGAGATTTAGAGGTAAATGGAGTATCCCTCGATATCATAAAGACTGTCTCCAGGTGCCGTGGCGACGAATATGCTAACATTTCTGAAGAGTAAAAAAAAAAACGATCTATGAGAAAGAAACTTATAAGTGCTTGACTTCATTCTGTTATGGGGCGATCTAAATATATATGAAGTCTGGAAGTAAAAACTTCAACAACCAATTTTATTTCTGTTTATCGATTTCGGCAAATCTAAGTTGCCACCATGGGATCATGTTGAGATGTATTTGCATAAGATCCGAACATGGAGCTTTACATTTGCGAAACAAGTCATCAAAAATAAAATTATAACTAGCGAGCTTGGCTGTTGAACTTTTTACTTCTGTATTTCATAAAAAAGAACTCGCGGCTAGGAGCTCGCCCCTACATTGTGATCTACTTGAGGAGAATACAACCACAGTCCGTTCCCAAAATTATCTTGGAGCATTGTTAAATGCCTGCCTCTTTGTCAAAGTGAGCTCGAAACGGGGAAAATAGTACCAGGCTTATTGGGAAAGTAGTGTCTGATCGGTCGCAAAATGAAAACCACAGCGAAAATCCTATGAAGCTGTGCACACATGTGTTAGGCAATTTCTCAAATATGACCATCCATCGCGTGACTTCATTCTTTTCAGTTCTAAGCGCATAATGAGGTCGTTAGAATGACTAGAAAATAGTGTCTCCCCCCCCAAGCAAGTGTGCCTAAAGAGAGGTTTGTCCTGATTTCACGCAACCCCACTTAAACTTAACTTCATGCATTTTCTGTTCATGACAATTCTCGGTCGCACATTGCAGGGACAACGAAGAAGCTCCTGCAAGGTTTTCGATGGAAAGTGTTTGGTCACTCACTATAAGCCAGGACTTGGCTTCCCCAGATTTTCAAAAATGGCTCTCAGTAACTATGGGACTTAACATCTGAGGTCATCAGTCCCTTAGAACTTAGAACTACTTAAACCTAACTAACCTAAGGACATCACACACATCCATGCCCGAGGCAGGATTCGAACCTGCCACCGTAGCGGTCGCGCGGTTCTAGACTGAAGCACCTAGGACCGCTCGGCCACACTGGCCGGCTCCAGATTTTCAATGAGACTCGCATGAACCGATGGCTATGAGACAACGTTTAAGCAGACTACCGTAGATAACTCAGAAAGCACAGGAGTTGCCTCCTATGACGAGGGTAACGCTACGACGGAGCGGCAACTATGTAGAAAAGTAGCTGGAAGGTGTAGCTAAATGTTGCAAATAAAACATTTTTGAGTATTCTATTCTTGAAGAATCAAGTTTGGCAAGATCGCCCCCAACAACTGACACAATGTCAGGCGCATGTAAATATTTGATTTTTCACTGTGGTTTTCATTTCGCGACAAATCGAATTTTACTCCCCGAATAACTCTCGCACATTTCTAAACTCTTCACTTTTGTAAAGATCAAATTACTTAAGTTTTGTTTATTCTCCCTGAAGTATTAACATACTATGTTCGAAGAGCAATATGATGAATCTTAAACGATCGCTGAGTGGCGGTAAAAGGGCGGAAGTTGTTAATAACATGTTTGTAAAAATGTGCTGCGTGTTAAAACTAGCAAAAGAGTGGCCGAGCCAATGCCCAGCTTAGCGTTCTCCTAGAGGATATTCAGTTGGGGCCCTTCCTGCTGTGGTTCACCCTCATCAAATTATGAACACAAACTTACTTGAAGTCTGAATGGTAGCGCACGAAATTTAAGGTTATCTAATAACTATTAAATAAAATTATCATCATTTTAACAATTGGAACTGCAAAAACTTGACTACGCTTCTTGGAACTTTGTAAGTCACCTTTTGCGAGGTATTTACCGTATAACTTCAGACGTCTAACAGCTCAGGTCTTTTAGCATTTCCGTGGGACTCGCCCGTGGGTCACACAACCGTGTCAGCATACTTTTGCCCTTGTTTGCGTGCGTTGAATAGTAATAGTAATAATAACAATAAAGGCCTATTTGACACACAAAACATTTGATTGGGAGAACATACTTACATAATAAAAAATCTGCTTCAGTTGCCAGTAATTTCTTATTCATTTCACTATCGGTTTCGAAGCCTAGAGCTTCATCTTCAGGTCGCACCAAATGTCTCCGCAATTACTTGGTGACACCTGAAGACGGAGCTTTAGGCTTCGAAGCCTGTCGTACAATAAATAAGAAGTTACTAGCAACGGAAACGAATTTTTGATTCGATCAGTGTGTTTGGAATACATCTGTGTGATAATGCTTACAAGAAGTATTTCTTGTAACTGAGCTGCTAGGACACAGTCACTACTATAGTTAAACTATAAAGGTGTGATCGAGCGGAGCCTACCATACAACTTACGAACCAGTCGCATCCACGTCGTAAAGTCAAAGACATTCAAGCAATTCACTCACAGTCAGATTATAACTAAGAAAGTACCGGATGGTTATAATTAAAGGGCAGCTACACAAGGACGTCCACTGTGGGCTGTAACTATTTGTATCGCTGCGAAACTTGGTAGCTGTGCTAATGCGTTAACGCGGGACTGACTTAACGCTGGAAAAAAAAAGTTCCAGTTTCGGCCTTCATGTGCATATCTGGTGCTGTACAGCATCTCGTCCATGTCTCCGGTGCTCCTACTGAACAAACTGTGCAAGTGGCGGTTAATGATAAAATCGACATTATGCTCTACTCGCTTGTTTGACCATTTCTGCCCACGTCTCATTCCTAATCCGTTACACATGGAAACATGATTCATAGCGCCAATTTGTGTCTAATGGACAAAATTGGAACTAATTTTTTCCAGCTTAAATCGGTTCTGCATTATCACATTACAATATCTACCAAATTTGCTGCCATGCGATAATTAGAGTCGACACTGCACCTCTGTGAGTAGCTGCATTTTAATTATAACCACCCTATATCAATGAACAACTGAGATCATAGTCATAGGCATTCAGCTGAGACGGCAGTTGTGACCGAGCGGTTCTAGGCGCTTCAATCCGGAATGGCGCTGCTGCTACAGTCGCAGGTTCGAATCCTGCCTCGGACATAGATGTGTGTGCTGTCTTTAGGTTAGTTAGGTTTAAGCAGTTCTAAGTGTAGGGGACTGACTTCACATGTTAAGTCTCATAGTGCTCAGAGCCATTTTGAAGCAGTCAGATGACGTAATATTTATAACTTTATAAGGCACTAGGCACTGTGAACTTCGTGATGACGATCTGATGCGACGTCATTGGCTTCACCACATCTCTGCATAGTCAAAGGTCTTCTGTGTTGTGTGAAATATTACGTTTACACTATATAGAGCACAAATATGACATGTGCTATATTGGACAGTGTATAAGAAATGTTCAAGAGAGGTATAAAGAACAGAAGCTTTACACCTGATTTCAGCGGCTAACTAAGTCAACTGTCGCCAAACTCTGTCTCATATGTGAACCAGAAATACCAGCGGCATAGTGCCCACACTGAAATGCTGAACAGTAAAATACAGCTGATTTAGTTCACAGGTGAACATCCCGATGTCAGTGTCCAACGGGCAGAATATTTCATCAAGCGACCCCGTTGCTGTCATCAGATACGCTGATGAACGGTGCTTTTGTCTCTTTTCCCCCCGTCCTTCCGACCTCGCTCTGTGTCTGCCGTCAGCTCTCAGTATCTCCCCTCCACTTTCCCCTCCACCCCCCCCCCCCCCTCCCGGGACATTGTTCAGTGCTCAGTTCGCGCCCATGGCAGGAGCTGGCAGCACCTCCGCTATTGCTCTCCCCATGCCTGGAGTCAGTTACGTGTGGAGTATCTCGTTCCGCTTCCAAATCAGAATGTGCAGGTTCCCAGGCCTTATTAAGGATGTAACTACTATCCCTTACCAAAATCTCGATAGATTCTTCTGTTACACAGTCCTAGAAGTTAATCGTCTGTATCATAATCCTAGTACTGTTATAGTTAGTTGCAGTAGTTACACGGCATGGGTTATGATCCTACTAAGGTTCTGACACAGACGTCAAACCTCTGGGAATGTGTTATTGGATAATCTATCAAGATTTTAGTAAGGGAATCGCTGATCAGTCAGGATAGTGGCTATATCCGTTGTAAGGTCTGTGAACCTGCACTGAGTCAGATTAAGAAGAGGAAGGAGGTATCCCACAACGGACTGTCATCAGGGCAGGTGGGGCTACAGCTGAGGTTCACCGTTGTTCGTCCCTGGTGGCGAACGAAAGACGAAGCAATGTGTCGGCGGGAGGAGAGAGAAGTAAATGCTGGATACAGACGGCGGACAGAGCAGCAGGTCAGAGCCCGTACCGACACCTAAGCAGTCACTTCATCAGCGCAACTGGTAATGGCTAAGTGGTAACTTCTCTAAGTATTGTGCACATTGGACACTCACATCCGGCCGTTACTATTAAACAATTTCTCCATGACTTACGCTGGGAGAAGCTGCAGAATCGTAATATAATAGGCGGGAGAGGGGCTTGATGATAGAGGGACGTGTCATTTAAAATGGACAGAGGTATTAGTTTAAGTATAGGTTGGGATCAGAGTGTTTAAATCACATTTGGTAAACATTCTTGAGAATGTACGTTAGAATTGTATCACAGTGAAAGGAACAGAAGACATTCCAAGAGTTTGAGATGTGACACTACGCAAGAATGTTGAAAATTTCGTGGACTCATAAGGTAAGGGTCGAGGACGTTCCCCTCAGAATCGGCGAAGAACAGAACTCATGGAAAACGTTGACAGGAAGAAGAGACAGGACAATAGGACCTGTGCTAAGAATGGGACATGGGTTATCGTCAGAAAATAGCTTCCTTGGTACTAGAGGAAGCTGCAGAGGATAAAAACTGTAGACTGTAGAGGAAGGCAGAGATTCGAATACATTCAGCAACTTGAGGCGTGGCGTCTTATATCGCTCCTGTCTAGGGTACTGCATGTGGCATCTTCCTCATTTATAACTACTTCAGTGTTTTATGGTTTACATGACCTTTTGTTTGTCATAAGTTTATGTGACACTGTTTTATTCTTTGATGACGCCGGAAAGACAATCTTCCCATTTACAGTTTCGGACTTGGAAGTCGTCAAAATTTCGTGAAAGGAAAGTTACAATATAGGATTCTTCCATAACACATACAGTACTAAAAGAGTAATACTCCCGTAACCGAATAAACTGATTTTGTTTTCAGTATCAGAAAATACAAATACCGCGAAAAACTAAGAGAAAACATAAACATCAGTAAAGCAATGTCAGTAGACCAAAGAACAACATATGCTCTTTTAGTAGTTGTCATAAGATGGTGATCCCCACACAGAGTCCGAACGCTCTCCGCACGATAGAACGTGCTGCTGTTTGTGTCTTACCCATCGACCTGCTCTAGTATCAACTGCTGGTAACTCCGGATATGCTTGTGGGCTTGTCTGCTGAGGCGACAGTGACACTTGGGGTGATATGAAGTTTCAGGTTTTCACTGTTTGTGAGGTGGCTTCTGGTGTCAACAAATATGCGGGTTTGACCCTTTCCAATGATATCGTTAGTGCTCTGATGTTGCGTGTTATTTCCGCAATATGTTCATCACACTACAGTACTTGAGAAGGTCTCGAGTATGGTGGTTGTGATGGTGGCCACACGGCATCTGACCTTAGTGTCACATGCAATCACATTTTAAGATCCTTATGGATTATTAATCACTGACGTCAATGGGTGGATGATGTTGAAGGGCATAGCTTAGAGGTTTGACTCTTCACTTATTGGAATAAAAATGGCAGTTCTGGTTCTAGAGAGAGTTGTCGTCCCAAGATAATTTTCTGACTGTGGGTGTTATGTCTTTCCATAAAACATTTTGTAAGATGGCAAGAACTATGCCCCTTAAGTCATTAAAGATCACCGAACTCACGTTGAGCAAACAGTAGGGCTGAACAAATATGACTGACAGGGCACAATGCATCTTGTAGAGGGCATAGTATGGACATATTGGAATAATTAAAGTTGGGTGATGGTTTTAAAGTAATTCATGCGACATGAAAACTTTGTGGAAGTGCGTCAACTTACTGGAGGCTAGTTTATCCCAGGGAAGTATTAAGAGTTGACTGCAGTCGGGTGCCAGAGCGTGGCTGGGGAGTGGTGAAGGAAAGTGACAATAGGCAGCTTAGGGCGGCTCGAACTCTGAGAAAGCGGTAACGGGGCGCGGCCTCCAGCTGCCTTAAGATGAGTGACAGTGAGGGGGTGGTTGACCCCATGCTGGTGTACCGGGAAGCAGACGGAGAACTTGTATGCCTGTTGATAAATGTCCGTTGTCCTGTTTACAGTGAAACATGTGAGAAAGTCGCGCAAAGCTATGGTGCAGCGGTCAACAGAGGCCGAAATATGCGTGTTCGTGACTATAGCAACTTCATGCTGAATTCGCAGTCCACAGAGTTTGAAGTAAAGCAGGTGAAGAGCGACAGAATGAAATACACCGGCCTCCAATGGGAATGTAGGACCAAGGAATTTGAAGTACTCTCCTGGGAGTTAGAATCTCGGAAAAATTGGTGTTTTATGCAGATGCTAACCTTGATGGGTGGCCTGGGAGGAGCTAAATAGCAGAAGTTGAGAGGAAGGGAAATTTTGTGGGAATTTGTTCACTTCCCAGAACAGGCATTGGTCGGCGCTGGGAAGCTTGCCTAGAGTGCGGACGTGGCATTCTTTACTCAGCTTGCCTGAGAGAGAGTGAGCATCTCTGCAGTTAATGACTTAGCAAACGGAACGATTGAGCTTGGAGATAGAAAGTTTTCATTCAGCTATGTACTGAGCAAGATAGCTAGGAGTGAATAGATGAGTGCAGCCTTGCAGCACCACAAGGACGGCCGACGTCCGCACAACGACGACGCCCCGCCACGCAGAATTCGGTGATATTGCGCCCGCTCCAGCTTGAGTTACGCCACTGATTAATTTGTTGGATCACGTCGGCAAAGTTTCCACAAGGATTTCATGGGTCGTGTATTGGGGAATTCTTCTCGCACTTCGCATTACGCCTGGGTCAGTCGATAGGAATTAATTGTGATTCATCGCGCTTTACTCCACGTAAACGCAATTTATTACCACTGCCTGTTAGGAGAGTCATGTAATGTGATGACTGAAGGTCGTGAGTTAAAATAAATTTGTGCTAATCGATTGCATCTGTTTTCAATCAACTAGTTGAAATCCCAAGTCACTTTCTTAATTAATTTTGTGTTCAACATTTGCATCTGGTGTTCAATAGCTGAATATAACATCAATGTGCGCCCCTTTTTAATTTAAAGGGATCAATTCTGAATCAATTAATGTCAACACTGCCACCGCAGTTCAATCAGGAGTCACATGGCCTTATTACTTTCTTTGCGTTATCCGATGTTGCGGCAGTTTTGCACTCTTTGTTGATCTGTTAGTCAATTAGCTTGGGTAAACACACGCCAACACCAGATAAGTGATGGGTGGGGTGTTACAATTTCCATTGGCGGTTCTCCAGTGTCTGGTTAGAAAGCCGTTCGAAGGCCCTGTAGGAGCAGTGGAAGTGCCGGCCGTGGTGGTCTAGCGGTTCTAGGCGCTCAGTCCGGAACCGCGCGACTGCTACGGTCGCAGGTTCGAATCCTGCCTCGGGCATGGATGTGTGTGATGTCCTTAGGTTAGTTAGGTTTAAGTAATTCTAAGTTGTAGGGGACTGATGACCACAGCTGTCCCATAGTGCTCAGAGCCATTTGAACCAGCAGTGGGGCCTTGAAAAACTGAACACAGATCAATCGAGAAAACAGGAAGAAGTTGTGTGGAACTATGAAAAAAATAAGCAAAATATACAAACTGAGTAGTCCATGCTGAAGATAATCAACATTAAGGTGAGTATGAGCCAAGTGGTGCCGTGGTCCTGTGGTTAACGTGACCAGCTGTTGAACGATAGGTCCTTGGTTCAAGTATTCCCTCGAATGAAAATTTTAATTTTTTATTTTCAATTATCAAAGTTCAGGCACTCACACACAATCAGCTTCGCTCTCCAGAATTCCAGGACATGTTCAGATTTGCTTGGACATATGCAGGATTTGACGGTCTACACACGGAAAAATTTGGAAAAGTTAAAAACATATGTTTTGACAGAGCACAGGTAAATCTGTGCGACTGTGAAACTGTTGCATTCATTTGTTGCAGTTTACGTGTTTTCATCACTTTTTTGGGAGTGATTACCACATCCACAAGAAAACCTAAATCGGGCAAGGTAGAAGAATCCTTTTACCCATTCGCCAAGTGTACAACTTACGTGGGTCGACAACATATTCCTGTCATGTGACGCACATGCCGTCACCAATGTCGTATAGAATATATCAGACGTGTTTTCCTGTGGAGGAATCGGTTGATCTATGACTCTGCGATCAAATGTTTTCGGTTCCCATTGGAGAGGCACGTCTTTTCGTCTACTAATCACACAGTTTTGCGGTGCGGTCGCAAAACACAGACACTTAACTTATTACAGTGAACAGAGACGTCAATGAACGAACGGACAGATCATAACAGCGAAAATAGAGAAATTAAACTATTCACTCGGGGGAAGACTTGAACCAAGGACCTCTCGTCCCACAGCTGCTCACGCTATCCACGGGACCACAGCGCTCCTGAGCTGACAGTATCCTTGATGTTGTCTATGTTGCACATAGACTACTGGGTTTGTATATTTTGCTTATTTTTTTTATTGTTCCACACAACTTCTTCCTGTTTTCTTGATTGATCTGAGTTCAGTTTTTCAAGGCCTATCCACTGTGCCAACTTACAACTAAATCTGAGGAGGGTGCGATGGGGAGGTTCCCTTGTTAGTAGAATGTGTGATCGGCACGGACTGTTATGCTTCCTCTGCAAAGTGCTCCTAAGTGTTGTTGTGGTAGGGCCTTCCATTCCTCCAGCAGTGCGGTTGACAACTGCTGGATGGTCGTTGGTGCAAGTGGGCGTGCTGCGGTACATCACATCCCACTACACCTGCTCAATGAGATTGAAGTCGGAGGAACGGGAAAGCCAGTACATTCGCCGAATATTGTTCCAAGAGGTACTCCAGTTGTGCTGTTCGATGAGGTCGTTCGTTATCATCCATAAAAGTGCAGTCAGGGCCGAATGCAGCCTTGAAAAGGCACACGTGGCGAAGAATTACAGTGTCACTGTAACAGTGACCGGTGACCGTGCCATGTTCAGACATTTGGAAGTCAGTGAACCCATGCAACACTATGCATTCCCTCACCATGACAACCTGGACCACCTCAAAACAACCGCGCTTAGTAATGATCCTGGGTGTATTACTAGTTCCCAACTTTCGCCATATGAGGGTACGTCCAGCTTTCTCGAACGCGATACCGTGAGGAGTCTCTGTAGCCCACAGGTGATTGTTGCGAAGGTTGACGATACCGCCCCTCGTAAAGATACATAAAGATAGCCTCATCTATGAATAGAATGGGTGAATGACGGCCCAGCGCCGTGGTTGCCTGCGCGATGAATCAGCCACAAAACAGTCGCCACAGAGGCAAACCCGTAGCTAGTAAGTGAAACAGATAGTGGTAGTTGTTAGGAATGCTCCGCACTCTCGTCTGCCTAATCTCAAGCTACTCAGCCACCTGCCTGTTGCTGGTACTGAAATCAAGTTCAAAGATCCTTTAACTCCACCTTGAAAAGGGTGTACCTTGTCCCTTGGAACGCATTTCCAGTCTTATGTCCATATTACCTTTCTTGCTCCTTATTCTGTTAGGGATCGTTTCCTGCAGTTAGCCCCATCGCGATACCGCCCTGTAGGCCAACAAGACGTAACTGTTTTCTAATAATAGTATTTTCAGTACCGGAACTGTGAGATTGAGCTGCTGTGTTTGCACCATTGCGCTATGTGAATAATCCTGTAGTGAGCAGCCAACAGCCATGTTATAGTATCACTGTTTAGAGTTATCATACCACCTCAAATACTGAGGAATTATTTTTCATGTGAGTAGTAAATACACTCATCATCATCATCATCATCATCATCATTTAAGACTGATTATGCCTTTCAGCGTTCAGTCTGGAGCATAGCCCCCCTTATACAGTTCCTCCATGATCCCCTATTCAGTGCTAACATTGGTGCCTCTTCTGATATTAAACCTATTACTTCAAAATCATTCTTAACCGAATCCAGGTACATTCTCCTCGGTCTGCCCCGACTCCTCCTACCCTCTACTGCTGAATCCATGGGTCTCTTGGGTAACCTTGCTTCTCCCATGCGTGTAACATGACCCCACCATCTAAGCCTGTTCGCCCTGACTGCTACATCTATAGAGTTCATTCCCAGTTTTTCTTTGATTTCCTCATTGTGGACATCCTCCTGCCATTGTTCCCATCTACTAGTACCTGCAATCATCCTAGCTACTTTCATATCCGTAACCTCAACCTTGTTGATAAGGTAACCTGAATCCACCCAGATTTCGCTCCCATACAACAAAGTTGGTCGAAAGATTGAACGGTGCACAGATAACTTAGTCTTGGTACTGACTTCCTTCTTGCAGAAGAGAGTAGATCGTAGCTGAGCGCTCACTGCATTAGCTTTGCTACACCTCGCTTCCAGATCTTTCACCATGTTGCCATCCTGTGAGAATATGCATCCTAAGTACTTGAAACCGTCCACCTGTTCTAACTTTGTTCCTCCTATTTGGCACTCAATCCGTTTATATTTCTTTCCCACTGACATTACTTTCGTTTTGGAGATGCTAATCTTCATACCATAGTCCTTACATTTCTGATCTAGCTCTGAAATATTAATTTGCAAACTTTCAATCGAATCTTCCATCACAACTAAGTCATCCGCATATGCAAGACTGCTTATTTTGCGTTCACATATCTTAATCTCACCCAGCCAGTCTACTGTTTTCAACATATGATCCATAAATAATATGAACAACAGTGGAGACAGGTTGCAGCCTTGTCTTACCCCTGAAACTACTCTGAACCATGAGCTCAATTTACCGTCAACTCTAACTGCTGCCTGACTATCCATGTAAAGACCTTTAATTGCTTGCAAAAGTTTGCCCCCTATTCCATAATCTTGTAGAACAGACAATAACTTCCTCCTAGAAACCCGGTCATATGCCTTTTCTAGATCTATAAAGCATAGATACAATTCCCTGTTCCATTCATAACACTTCTCCATTATTTGCCGTAAGCTAAAGATCTGACGAAAAATAAAAATCCCAACATCAAGAAGGAGTTCGAGATAAACAAAATTTGATAGGCGTGTTTCTACATCTGAAAGACGACGTCTTTTCAAATTTCACGCCAGTGGCATAAGAGTGGAGCTAGTAGCGCCACTATGAGAATGCAAATGAGGTTTGCGCTAAATGCACGCTGTAACGGTCGTCAGCGTTAGTTTTCTTTGAGACTGGAGGTGCTAAGTTGTTGTTAGTTTAAAATTCCTTCACGCTGAGAAAGACAACTCACTAGGTTTGAACTGGTTCGTGTATTTGGGCGACAAGAAGCTGGATGTTCCATCTGAAATAATGCAGAAAGACTTGGCGGGGATTGTAGCCACCGTACACGATTCCTGGCAACGGCGGTCACGAGAATAACGGTCGCAAGAAGACCGGACCCCGTTCTACCACGTGGCGCTACCGGGATGGAAGATCATCGTGTTTGGTGTATGGCTCTGGTGCATCGTGCTACATCTGCAGCAGCAATCTGACAAGGGAACCTCCCCATCGCACCCCCCTCAGATTTAGTTATAAGTTGGCACAGTGGCTAGCCCTTGAAAAACTGAACACAGATCAAGCGAGAAAACAGGAAGAACTTGTGTGGAACTATGAAAAAAATAAGGAAAATACACAAGCTGAGTAGTCCATGTGCAATATATACAACATCAAAGACAATGTAAGCTTAGGAACGCCGTGGTCCCATGGTTAGTGTGAGCAGCTGCGTAACGAGAGGTCCTTGGTTCAAGTCTTCCCTCGAATGAAAAGTTTACTTTTTTTATTTTCGCAAAATTATGATCTGTCCGTTCGTTCATTGACGTCTCTGTTCACTGTAATAAGTTTAGTGTCTGTGTTTTGCGACCGCACCGTAAAACCGTGCGATTAGTAGACGAAAGGACGTGCCTCTGCAATGGGAACCGAAAACATTTGATAGCAAGGTCATACATAGGTCAACCGATTCCTCCACAGGCAAGCACATCTGATATATTCTATACAACACTGGTGACGGCATGTGCGTCACATGACAGGAATATGTTGTCGACCCACCTATCTTGTACACTTGGCGAATGGCTAAAAACATTCTTCTACCTTGCCCGATTTAGGTTTTCTTGTGGGTGTGATAATCACTCCCAAAAAAGTAATGAAAACATAAGAGTTTGTCACATAATCTGCAACAAATGAATGCAACAGTTTCACAGTCACACCGTTTTCCCTGTGCTCTGTCAAAACATATGTTTTTCAAGTTTTCAAATTTTTCCGTGTGTAGACCGTCAAATCCTCCATATGTCCAAGCAAATCTGTACATGTCCTGGAATTTCGGAGAGCGAAATTGATTATATAAAAAATTAAAATTTTCACTTGAGGGAAGACTTGAAAAAGAACCTCTCGTTCCGTAGTTGTTCACGCTAACCACGAGCCCACGGCGTTCCTGAGCTCGTATTGATGTTACCTATGTTGTGCATGGGCTACTCAGTTCCAATATTTTGCTTTTTTTTCATAGTTTCACACAACTTCTTCCTGTTTTCTCGATTGATCTGTGTTCAGTTTTGCAAGGCCTATCCACTGTGCCAACTTCTAGCTAAATCTGAGGTGGGTGCGATGGGGAGGTTCCCTTGTGAGCAGCAGTTGGCACCATAACGACACAACAAAGTGTTACAAATTCGTTACTTCAAGCAGAGCTACGAGCCAGACGCCCTGTAGCGTGTATTCCGCTGACTCCAAACCACCCCCATTTGCGGTGTCAAAGGAGAGCTCAGTGGAGGGCAGGGTGGTGGCCTCTGCAACAGGCAGGAACTTCATCCCACAAACTGACACGAGGAACTTAAACAGGCCACTCGGTACTCGCGACTGAAAGGCTGTCTCAGATAACACGGCTGTACTCGAGTTAGTTGTCTGGGGCCGACGAGATAAATGGTCCCCTTGCCGTACGTCACAGTACCAGACACTACAGGTCATTTACGATCATCAGCGGCTGTCTCCGGCGGGGAGCAAGTTCCTACACTACTGGCCATTAAAATTGCTACACCACGAAGGTGACGTGCTACAGACGCGAAATTTAACCGTCAGGAATAAGATGCAAATGATTAGCTTTTCAGAGCATTCACACAAGGTTGGCGCCGGTGGCGACACCTACAACGTGCTGACATGAAGAAAGTGTCCAACCGATTTCTCGTACACAAGCAGCAGTTGACCGGCGTTGCCTGGTGAAACGTTGTTGTGATGCTTCGTGTAAGGAGGAGAAACGCGAACCATCAGGTTTCCGACTTTTATAAAGGTCGGATTGTAGCCTATCGCGATTGCGGTTTATCGTATCGCGACATTGCTGCTCGCGTTGGTCGAGATTCAATGACTGTTAGCAGAATATAGAATCTGTGGGTTCAGGAGGGTAATAAGGAACGCCGTGCTGGATCCCAACGGCCTCGTATCACTAGCAGTCGAGATAACAGGCATCTTATCCGCATGGCTGTAACGTATCGTGCAGCCACGTCTCGATCCCTGAGTGAACAGATGTGGACGCTTGCAAGACAACTACCATCTGCACGAACAGTTCGACGACGTTTGCAGCAGCATAGACTATCAGCCCGGACACCATGGCTGCGGTTACCCTTGACGCTCCATCACAGAGAGGAGCGCCTACAATAGTGTACTGAACGACGAACCTGGGTGCACGAATGGCAAAACGTCATTTTTTCGGATGAATCCAGGTTCTGTTTACAGCATCTTGATGGTCGTATCCGTGTTTGGCGACATCGCGGTGAACGCACATTGGAAGCGTGTATTCGTCATCGCCATACTGGCGTATCACTCGGCGTGATGGTATGGGGTGCCATTGGTTACACGTCTCGGTCACCTCTTGTTCCCCTTGACGGCATTTTGAACAGTGCACGTTACATTTCAGATGTGTTACGACTCGTGGCTCTACCCTTCATTCGATCCCTGCGAAACCCTACATTTCAACAGGACAATGCACGACCGCATGTTGCAAGTCCTGTACGGGCCTTTGTGGACACAGAAAGTGTTCGACTGCTGCCCTGGCCACCACATTCTCCAGATGTCTCACGAATTGAAAATGTCTGGTCAATGGTGGCCGAGCAACTGGCTCGTCGCAATACGCCAGTCACTACTCTTGATGAACAGTGGTATCGTGTTGAAGCTGCATGGGCAGCTGTACCTGTACACGCCATCCAAGCTCTGTTTGACAATGCCCAGGCGTATCAAGGCCGTTACTACGGCCAGAGGTGGTTGTTCTGGGTACTGATTTCTGAGGATCTATGCCCCATCGCGATGTGAAAATGTAATCACATGTCAGTTCTAATATATTTGTCCAATGAATACCTGCTCATCATCTGCATTTCTTTTTGTGTAGCAATTTTAATTGCCAGTAGTGTATTTCAGACCAGTTTAACATTTTGCAGCTGCGCCTTTTAATACACTCAAACTCTCCATAACATATGACAAAGCTAGGTACTTTAGTGGGTACTTTTCATTCACATACTAATTTTCCTGCTGACCCCAGATGTAGCCAGGAGTTCATGTTTTTTGTCGGGCAAAGCCACTCCAGGCCCACAAGAAAGACAGATCGTGGCGCGTTAGTCACAGCACGTGACACTGCTAGTCTTACGAGTGCCATTAGCTGTCTCCGGCGGGGCCGGCCACGGTGGCCGGGCGGTTCTAGGCGCCACAGTCCGGAACCGTGCGACTGCTACGGTCGCAGGTTCAAATCCTGCCTCGGGCATGGATGTGTATGATGTCCTTAGGTTAGTTAGGTTTAAGTAGTTCTAAGTTCTAGGGGACTGATGACCTCAGATGCTAAGTCCCATAGTGCTCAGAGCCATTTGAACCACTTTGTCTCCGGCGGGAAGCGAGTAACTGTTTCAGACGAGTTTAATAATTCCTGACTGTACATTTAAAGGCTTGCAAGTTTTCAGTAGCAAACGACAAAATGAAGACATTCAGTCGGTACCTTTTCAAATTTTAGTTTCGCGAGCCAAGCGGTCCCAAAGTGTGGCGAACAAGCGTACTAGTGTCACTCCATAATTTCGTGGCAGGGCCCATATATCTCGTTGGCCCCGAGGCAACTAGGGTGACATCACAAATTCGATACGTGGTTGGGGGAGGTGGGGGGGTGTCTCGTATATCCTGTGGGCCCCAGAGTCTTCACATAAGGTGGAAAGATATAACCGTTCCTCTCACGTAGTTACTATCTACATCTACATTTATACTCCGCAATCCACCCAACGGTGTGTGGCGGAGGGCACTTTACGTGCCACTGTCATTACCTCCCTTTCCTGTTCCAGTCGCGTATGGTTCGCGGGAAGAACGACTGCCGGAAAGCCTCCGTGCGCACTCGAATTTCTCTAAATTTACATTCGTGATCTCCTCGGGAGGTATAAGTAGTGGGAAGCAATATATTCCATAGCTCATCCAGAAACGCACCCTCTCGAAACCTGAACAGCAAGCTACACCGCGATGCCGAGCGCCTCTTTTGCAGAGTCTGCCACTTTGCTAAACGTCTCCGTAACGCTATCACACTTACCAAATAACCCTGTGACGAAACGCGCCGCTCTTCTTTGGATATTCTCTATCTCCTGTGTCAACCCGACCTGGTACGGATCCCACACTGATGAGCAGTACCCAAGTATAGGTCGAGCGAGTGTTTTGTAAGCCACCTCCTTTGTTGTTGGACTACATTTTCTAAGGACTCTCCCAATGAGTCTCAACCTGGCACCCACCTTACCAACAATTAATTTTATATGATCATTCCACTTCAAATTGTTCCGTACGCATACTCCCAGATATTTCACAGAAGTAACTTCTACCAGTGTTTGTTCCGTTATCATATAATCATACAATAAAGGATCCTTCTTTCTATGTACTCGCAATACATTACATTTGTCTATGTTAAGGGTCAGTTGCCACTCCCTGCACCAAGTGCCTAACAACTGCAGACGTTCCTGCATTTCGGTGCAATTTTCTAATGCTGCAACTTCTCTGTATACTACAGCATCATCCGCGAAAAGCCGCATGGAACTTCCGACACTATCTACTAGGTCATTTATATATATTGTGAAAAGAAATGGTCCCATAACACTCCCATGTAGCACACCAGAGGTTACTTTAACGTCTATAGACGTCTCTTCATTGAGAACAACGTGCTATGTTTTGTTTGCTAAAAACTCTTCAATCCAGCCACACAGCTGGTTTGATATTCCGTAGGCTCATACTATAACGTAGGGCTCTATCAGCAACATGTACCAATAATTTAATTAGTGCATTTTTTCCACAGAAAAAGCTCCACTATGGAGAATTTCGCCAGCAGGCAACAGAAACGAGTTGCGTGTCAGACGAAAAGAATTCTCCCTTCTTTATTCAAGCTGCAGTCCCAGCGCCGACAAAATCTAAAAATAAGGCAGTGATAAAGTAGATAGGCTCACGCAAAAAACCCTTCCAAGGCAGTCCAAATAAGCTTCTTATTTCTTGGATGTTTCACTCGGAAATAGCGCGTTTCTGTCGCCGTTTCTTCAGGGAAAATCAGGAGCTTATAAAAGCGCCGCATGCGCCGGCCATTTTTTGTGCCGAAGCTTGAATATCCGGCGAGCGCCGCCAGCTTCCCCATGCTGGCAGCGGCGGGCACTGTGCACTACGTCATGGCGCGCCAGCACGCCTCAAGTCTGTCTCGTCTCGCAGCTTTTGCCTTTCTTCCTCGGCTGTTCCATTACCCATAAACAGCCTCTCGTGAGCAGGGCCTGTTTAGCACATACAGCGGGGAAGAAACAGGCACCGGCACGCTAGTGTGTGTGTGTGTGTGTGTGTGCGTGTGTTGGTTGACGTGGGTGTGTGTTCCTTTAGAACCCCCCCCCCCCCCACACACACACACACACATAGAGAGAGAGAGAGAACAGGCAAGAGGCCGACTTTGTGTGTATCGGGTCGGCTTTGTGCGTCTCTAAATTAGTTCCAGTCCTCGCTATTTCCGTTGAGACCGGCTGGCTCCGTACACGGCTGTTTTCCTGTCCATAAAGCTGTCTTTCCGTAAAATACTGAAAATGCCCTTTCGTTTCTCCGGAAGTTCTTTCTATCGTCGCGCGAGTTCAATGGCGCGTTAGCTATAGCGTTACTTGTGACTGTCATTTAAAGGAACGAAGCGAGTGGGACCAGGTTTCTCGCTTCGTGAGAGCACAGTAGCGTTGTTCGGTGGCGTTCCTTTGTAGGGCATTATAATGCAAAGTGCTTCGTGATGTATCACCGTCCTGGAAGTGATCAAAACTTTTCCTTATAATAGGAGACAATTTATTAACTTTAAAAACAATAATACTGGGATGATCATACACAGTACTGTGTCCATAAACACAGTGTCTCAGTAGTATTTAGGGATATGACTCCGATGATCATTCGAGGCAAAAAATTCTAGTAAACATGGATTCTAAAGTGCTATAAGCACTTCTTCGTCTCCGCTACTGTGAAACACATCTCTTCTACTGAACAAGTGTTCTTAGCTCTTAAGGTATGTACTGTAGACTCCATGTTTACTTCACAATTTTTTTGTATACTTCTCCTCCGAAAATTTGAAAAGCAAAGAGCTTGCAACTTGCAGCAGAAGAGATTTGTTTCATAGTATCGAACATGAGGAAGTGCTCATAGGTCTTAAGGCACACATTTTAAAAGCCCACGTTTGTTGCGCCTTTTTTCTTCGAATTATCGTTACCGTCATATCCCTCATATCCCTGAATATTTAACATTCCTCGTGGGATACGCTGCATATTGCAGTAAAGTCAGGAAACAATAACTGCCTAATTGATTGTTAAGAACCTTCAACATTGCAGTGCGTCAGCAATCGTTGGTTAATATATTAAAAAACTGAAAACCCGCCTCGATTGCGAAAAAGCGCCTAGTGTTAAGTGTTAACCCAGGTTTCGGCGTAGATAACTACACCTTCTTCAGAACAACACTAAAAACCCAAAAGTGCCTAAGAAGATCTTAGTCAATGATTACAAGAACACCATAGGTATACATTTATAAACGAGAAAGAAAAGGAAAACACAAACAGTACATATGTACAAAGTCAAAACCACTTAACTTAATGGTGTACGCTCCACCTCACACCGGCCTTGACTTTGTAGATATGTACTGTTTGTGTTTTCCTTTTCTTTTTCGTTTATAAATGTATAGCTATGGTGTTCTTGTAATCACTGACAAAGGTCTTCTTAGGCACTTGTGGGTTTTATTGTTGTTCTGAAGAAGGTGTAGTTATCTACGCCGAAACCTGGGTTAACACTTAACACTAGGCGCTTTTTTCGCAATCGAAGCGGGTTTTTAGTTTTTTAGTAATTGATTATTCTTGTTGTTGTGGTATTCACCCAAAGACTGATTTGATGCAGCTCTCCATGTGTGTAAGAGTGTTCGTCTCCAAGTAACTACTGCAACGGACATCCTTCTAAATCTGCTTACCGCATTCATCTCTTGGTCTCCCTCTGCGATTTTTACCCCCCCCCCCCCCCACCCAAGCTTCCCTCCAGCACTAAATTGGTCATTCCTTGACGCCTCAGAATGTGTCCATCAACCTATCCCTTCTTCTACTGAGGTTGTACCACAAATTTCTCTTCTCCCCAATTCTGTTCAGTACCTTCTCATTAGTTGCGTGATCTACCCATCTAATATTCAGCATTCTACTGTAGCACCACATTTCGAAAGCTTCTATTCTCTTCTTGTCTAAACTGTTTGTCGTCCATGTTTCACTTCCATACAAGGCAACACTCTGTACAGTGATCTTCAGAAAAGACTTCCTAACACTTAAATCTACATTCCATGTTAAGAAATTTTTCTTCTGCAGAAATGCTTATCTTTCCATTGCCAGTCTACATTTTATATCCTCTCCATTTCGGTCATCAGTTATTTTGCTGCCCAAGTAGCAGAACCCACCTACTACTTTAAGAGTCTCGTTTCCTAATCCAATTCCTTTATCATTCCCTGATTTAATTCGATTACATTCCATTATCCTTGTTTTGCTTTTGTTGTGTTCACCTCATATTGTCCTCCAAGACACTGTCCACTCCGTTCAACTGCTTATCCAAGTCCTAGGCCGCGTCTGACAGAATTACAATGTCACTGGCAAACCTCAAAGGTTTAATTTCTTCTCCCTGGACTTTAATTCCTACTCGAAATTTCTCTTTTATTTGTTCCTTTACTGCTTGCTCAGTATGCAGATTGAGCAACATCGGGGATAGTCTACGACCCTGTCTCACTCCCTGCTCAACATGTAACACCATAGTTAAGATCATAAATATTTTTTGCTGATTAATTATGCTTTATATAAAGCATGTTTTCTTCGGTATGTAATCTTTGATATGCTGTAAAGATGTAGAAAGATATGCACTATGTTTTTTTCTCGTCATCGTTAGAATACTTTGCATCATTTGGAGGAGGATTACTTTAATTACACGTATTTTTTTGTTAATTTACTAATGAAAGGATTTTGTAAAACGTACGACTATACGATACGACTACATATATGATGATTCACACTAAGGACTTTTTAACTGTATAAATGAAAACTTGGTGTGCTTCCCCTTGTAATCTCCCCCTCACTTATCGACCTTAATGACAGTGAAAAATTAAACCACGTGTACCTAATGAAAATTTGGGAAAAGCAATCGTCACCGAAGTTAATTTGTCGGTAAAGCGGGAGGAAAGGGTTACATCTAAATGAAAGGAAAAATGCAAATGAAACTGGTGGAAATTAATTTTGAAAAGGGGTAAAGTTAATAAAGAAAGTAAATGTGCGGCCATTACGTTAACAATTAACTAGCGGTAATTAGATATTTGAGATTTGGGGAAAATTACGGTCGCCAGTCCTAAGGACAATTACTATAGTAACTGAAAAAGAAAGGTTATTACACATATAATTAGCACTAGAAGCGTGGCAACTGAATGTTGACACGTGCAGTGTGAAAACTGAAAGTTTGTCAGAAGTAATAAATTTCGCTACACTCTGACTTAATTTAGCAAAAGAATTAATAAAACAGGAAAATCGAAAGTTAATTTAGTGACTGAAGTTAATAGTGAGCTTTCTTTCTGAAGCACATCGAAATTCAGTAAAATACGGTTAGTCTTGGACTACCTCAACAATCATTTCAAAAGCTACTTGAATCTACGCAATTTAGAAATAAGGGATTTAACTTTGAACTTGAATTAAATGATTCTGAACAATTAACAGTAGTAAAATTTAGTACGTACCAAGCTGAGCTGCAGTCACAGGTAAGCTAAAATACGGTAACAAAATTCGCACTCTTAATTTGTGCTTGTGTAATCTAAATATTGTAGCCAGCTATGAATACTTTAACTGAACTTTGAAATTAAAGCAGTGAAATGCTATAATATTACTTTAATGCTGGCGTTTGAATTTCAACGACACTCGGGTTCATTCCGGAAAAGGAAGGGACCCTGCTTGGTAATACAATTGGGACAATGAGCAACAAATGTTCATGCTAAGTTGCTGTAATTATAGTTACGAAAATGGTACAGTTTGAAAAGCTGAGGTCTGCCATACAGTTCTAAAACTTTACATGCTTCCAGTCTTCCTTGTCAGTTGATTGAAGGTTTGAAGCCGTCGATCGAGGAGGTGGCGACAGTCACTCATTGTCGGCCGTCGCTGTTGCAGAAGCTGGATGTTGGCGCGCCTTCTTCTCGACACGGTCACCAGACGAAACGGGCTCTTGATGTGCGCCAGCTAATGCTTCCCGTCCGCGGCACCATGTCAGAAACTATCATCGCAAGTCGAGCACAATTACATGCTGCCCAACCCCGAAAGCGCGGCAACTCGCGGGAGTTTCACACAACACACCTGCTCCACTGCACCACCCCAGCCAGACTCCCTCTGCTCAGCCCGCGCTCCACGCTGCAGAGTTAACACTACCAAAGATCCTAAACACTTTCGTTCTCCACACGATCTATCGATGTATTCGTTCGATAGTATAGTTTCCCTAGGCCAGACCCAGCGTATAAATACAAATCATATTCACAAAACAAACCAATTATACATCGACATAAATGCATATATATACAAATAGTAAAACAATTACTATATACAAAGACACAGAAATGTTATACCTTCAGGTAACAAAATAAGGAAAAAAAATTGCAGTGCAATAGATGGAAATAGGAGGATATGCATTTCCGGCGTTACACCCTCTGAAACGAAAGTGAGTTAGGGCGCGCAAAATGTGGCCGGTGCGAGGGAAAGCGTGGAACCATAGTCAGTCAGAGACTAGCAGCCGTAAAGTCGGCAATTAGTAACTGGAAGTGCACAGCGCGGGTGCCGAGTGCAGCTTTCAGTACATGGAGTTATTATGAAAAAGCCTCGGGTGGATAAATGGCTCTAAAAATATTGCTCTGTTTCTGGAAAATACCATAAAGTTGATGACCATCGCCAAGAAGATAATAACAGAGCAAATTACTTACAACCGGAAGTTCACCTATTGTTATGTACTCGCCACCAACATTGCGCAATCACTTCAGCAAAGAGGAGAAGGCAGATTTTTGTGAAGCGTATGGATCAGCACATTTAGTAAAGTATGTGCAAATATAAGGTAACTCATGTTAAACTATCATGTAGGTCATCGAGTTGGAATTTGCTGATGTATGCAGTTTTGAGCAACAACAATGCCAAACTGTCACTGCAACCAAGTTTTCCTTATTTTTTTTTAGAAATGGAAACTACTTATTCTGAATGCTTAGCCTTCTCAGCATTCAGGTGGAAAACAGATTATATCGTCTAATATGAGTGTTCTCTGTAAGGTAACGTTCATTACACAATTACACGTTAATACATTAGTTTTATTGTGTAAGGTTTCTATGTTGTTCTGTGCTAGTCTTAATTCCGTAGACTGGTTTGACGCAGCTTTCCATCTGTCCCTTCATCTCCAGATATGTATTGGAACCTACGTATTTTTGAATCTGCTTACTGTAACCATCTCTTGGTAACCCTATACAGTTTTTACCCCATACATTTCCCTCGAATACTAAATTTGTGATCCCTTTATGTCTCAAAATGTCTCTTATCAACCTATCCCTTCTTCTGGTGAGGTAGTGCCAGAAATTTCTTTTGGCCCTAGTTCTATTCAGCACCTTCTCGTTAGTTACGTGAACTACCCATGTAATCATCAGCAATTTTCTTTAACACCACATTTCAAACGCTTCTGTTCTCTTCATGTCTAAAATTTTTATCGTCCATGTTTCACTTTCATACATGGCTGTTTGTGTGGAGTACACAAATACTTTCAGAAAGGACTTCCTGACACTTAAATCTATACTCTATGTTAGCAAATTTCTCTTCTTGAGAAACGCTTTCCTTGCCATAGCCAGTCTAAATTTTACATCCTCGCTACCTCGACCATCATCATTTACTTTGATCCCCAAGTATCAAACCTCATCTGCTACTTTAAGTGTCTCATTTCCTAATCTGATTCCTTCAGCATTACCTGATTTAATTCAACTACATTCCATTATAATCGTTTTGCTTTTGTTGATGTTCATCTCATATCCTCATTTCAAGACACTGCCCATTCCGTTCAACTGTTCTTCCAAGCCCTTTGCTACGTCTGACACAATTACAATGTCATCAGCAAACATCAAAGTTTTTATTTCTTCTCCCTGCAGTTTAATTCGTACTCCAAAGTTTTGTTTTGTTTCACTTCCGGCTTGCTCAATATATGGATTGAATAACATTGGGGAAATCATACAACTCTGTCTCATTCCCTTCTAAATCACTGCTTCCAATTCGTGCCCCTCGACTCTTATAGCTGCCATGTGGTTTCTGTACAAATTGTAAATAACTATTTGCTCCCTTTATTTGACCCCTACCACCTTCAGAATTTGAAAGAGAATATTCCAGTCAATATTGTCAAAAGCTTCCTCTAAGTCTACAAATGTTACAAACGTAGGTTTTCGTTTCCTTAATCTATCTTCTAAGATAGGTCGTAGGATTAGGACCGTACCAGCCGTCGTAGCTCCAATTTTTTCTTTCTTTCTTTCTTTCGAGTCGCCAGTTTCCTAGTTCTCGTCGTTTATAAGCAGGGCAGCATTTTGTCACATGACAATGACCTATGATAACATGATCCATTAAACTGCATGCGTGTGTCTACTAACCAAGCAGTGTACAACTATAACTGGTTCCGTCAAGTTCGTGTAAAGCGGCTTTCCAATGGAGCACACAAACGATGAATACGTCATTGTGCTTTTGGTGATGAGTGCACTCGATATCGAAGCTGCCGCCGCACGTGCATATGCTGCACTGCACCCTCAGCGGTGCCACCTCCATAAAACTGTTTTTCGTGGTCTGGAGCAACGCCTTCGGGAAACCAGAAATCTTAATAAGTAATGGAAAGAGGTCGATCAAGGAATAAACACACTCTACAAACAGAGGACGCGATTCTTGAAATAGTTCAACAGTCACCTTGGTGAAATACTTGTGATGATATTACAAGGCATTTACAGGTATCTCAAAGTCTTGTTGTTGAAGTGTTGCACGATGAAGAGTTGCGTCCATATCATTACTCGTTAACACTAGCTGGCAGAACTAGTACAGTTTTGTGAATGGCTTTTGCACCAAGTGGAAGATAACGAATATATTGTAAAGAACACGATGAGGACTGACGAATCTAGCTTCACACATGAAGGTATTTTCAACCCCTACAACAGACATCATTGGTCGGAACACAATCCACACCCGTAAATGTGGCTTTCAGACGCGCTTTGTTATAAACCTGTGGGCTAGAATCGTGGGAGGAGTGCTTTTGGGCCCTTACCTATTGTCGGACGAATCGAAAGTGCCCCTCTATCTTACGTTTCTTTGCAGTACTTTATCTGACGCATTAGAAAACGTTCCACTTGGTGTTCGGTGAAAGCTATAGTTCCAGCTTGATGTTGCACCGTCACGCTTTGGAATGAATATGAACTGTGTAAATGAAGCGTGTCCAGGGAAATGGATTGTTCGTGGTAATCCAGTGTTCTGGCCTCCACTTCCTCGTACCTTAATCCACTAGATTTTTACATGTGGAAACACTTAAAGGAACAAGTTCATAGCACTCCACCCATAGATACACACGACCTGATAACTCGCCTGCACGTCGTTTCGACAATGGTGGACGTAGGTGGTGGTGCGTAGGATCCAGCAAAGTATGATCCAGTGAGTGGCGAAGCGTTTTAAAATGCAAGGTGGTCGCTCTGAACACCTTGCACGTTGCTCACACAAGTATGCACCGGCTTTGTCAAGATAAGACTGGACGTAAAACATACATAATGGAACTATTGCGCATAGCATAATTTGGACTCTAATGTAGCCTATCTATTGTGGTTTTTGCATCTCATTCGATACAGATGACGTTACTGTACCCATTATTATTTTCCATTTGTCACGGACGAAACAAAGTGGTCACTTAGATCTGTAAGAAGTTGGTTTTGTGTCTTAATATTTAGATAAAGCCAACAGCAACAGAAGGCAATACACAAGATACCGTATTGTGGAGGTGTAAATTGAATGCAATTTGATGCTTTAACTGGAAAACAAATGTTTGTTGTGAACGCTACTCAACAGCGAGTCTGCATATCGTTTCCCACGGCGTTTCCCTCGTCTCACTGAGCTAATGGAACAGCACCGGCACAGCGCAGAATTCATGCTATGGCTCTTGGCCACGATGCACGCAGTTGCAATGTTGCAGGAGCCTTGTGTTTTAAATCGAATGTCTATTAAATCTATTGGGGGGGGGGGGTGGAATCGGTTTTGCTAGATACACTTTCGTCTTGAACTGAGACGAGAAATCACATGCAAACCGCCAAGTGCAGCATTTTTTCTTCATCCTGTATACACTCCTTTCACCTTCTGCTTTCCCTTCTTTCTTAGGACCAGTTTTCCATCTTAGCTCTTTATGGTCATTCAGCTGCTTCTCTTTTATTCAAAGACTTCTTTAAGTTACCTGTAAACGTTATCTGTCCTTCCTCTAGCGATGTACGATTCTAAATCACAGGTCGCCAAACTGCGGCCCGCGGGCCGCATGTGGCCCGAATCCAGTGTTGTTGCGGCCCGCCGTTCTCATCCATATTTTATAATACTTGCAGGAAGTAACATCAGAATCGAAAAATGTTAACTAACGTTAACAGCTTCTTAAAGAGTGCATTTTTCCTCCTTAGTAACAAACGAAAACGCTTACAGAGACTGTCGTATTTTAAGATGTGCTCGATTATAATTGACATTGCTGATTAGGGGTGTAAATAAGTAAAGTTGCCTCTCACCTCAGAGGCGGAGTGATTATAGGGGTGAGAGGAGGAATATTTTATTGTTTGTCTTCCAATGCTGACAACTGACGAGCGTCCGCAACTAGCATTCATCAGCTGCTATTGAGTAAAATTCAAACGACATTAACATAGATTCGTGATTGCGAGTTATGGAGAAGTGCATTTTCAAATATAGTACGTGTCTGTAGCAAGTAATATGGAATCACATTAAGGCTGTTGTAGCGCAACGCAGTGAGTAGATAAAAAGTGACATTCAAAACATTTAGTAAATATTTACGATCGTGTTTCAGACTGCAGTTACTGTTACTAATTAATGTAACATACTAATTTATGAAGGTTAGCAACAGGAGAGGCAAAATGTCCAGGTCGGGAAACCTGGCCTTTGCCTATTTTTAGCGTCGAACAGCCCTGCTGTCTGTCCAGAAGTGGTCATACTAGTTCTTGCATCGCCACTGATGTCAGGGAGGTTGACACAGGAAGTTTGTCCCTTTATTTTTTAGTAAAACCTTTTTGATTCTTGAGTCGTCTTATGTAAGGTTCAAACGGTTCAAATGGCTCTAAGCACTATGGGACTTAACATCTGAGATCATCAATTCCCTAGACTTCGAACTAATTAAACCGAACTAACCTAAAGACATCACACACATCCAAGCCCGAGGTAGGATTCGAACCTGCGACCGTAGCGGCGGCGCGGTTCCGGACTGAAGCCCTAGACCCGCTCGGCCACAACGGCCGGCTATGACTACGATCTCAGTTGTTCATTGATACAGGGTGGTTATAATTAAAGTGCAGCTATCATTCTATCCCTTTGTGGCAGAGCTGAATGAATGAAATCTTATTATTTAAAACCTTTTCAGTTTTGTTATATTTGGCCCATTAAAAAACCCGATTGAAAATGCTCTGCAGCAGCCGCTTGTTATTCTTTCAGATACCAGGGCGCCAAGACGCCAAGCAAATATGCCCGGGAATGAGAAAAAAAACCAAGAAACTTGCTGCGGTCTACCCGTTTAGGTACGAAAAATTGGTCGCTATGTAAGTCTTCAGAAAAATGCATGTAGTTCCTATATGTTATTTACTTTTCACTTGAAAATATGTGGTGTGATACTTTATAACATGTAGATTCAAAATGTGTAACTGGCAAGCTTCTATCAATAACCACGGTGTTTCGGCCACTTTAGCCCCCCTCCCTCCGACGAGGACCGATGTGTCAAACCACAGTGTCAATATGGGCTCTTGAGCGAAAACGTTTGACAACCACTGTTAAAAATCCTTACATTTCTCCTCTAACGTTTTCTGCTTACTATTTTGCACTTCCTGTCAACCTTATTTTAAAAAAAATTGTATTCCCTTTCTCCTGCTTCATTTGTTGCAGTTTTAAATTTTCTCCTTTCATCAGCCATATTCAATATCTCCTGTGTAATCCAAGCATTTCTTTTTAGGCCTTGTCCTTGTGCCTACTTCATCCGCTGCTGCCTTCAATATTCCATCCTTCAAAACTACCCATTCGTCTTCCACTGTACTTCTTGCCCCTGTTCTAGTCAATTGTTGGCTAATGCTCTCTCAGAAACTCTCAACAACCTCCGGTCCTTTCAACTTATCCAGGTCCCGTCTCCTTAGTTTACCGCGTTTTGCAATTTCTTAAGTTTTAATCTACATTTCACAACCAATAAACTGTGGTCAGAGTCCACATCTGGCCCTAGAAATGTCTTACAATTTAACATCTGGTCTCAAATCTCTGTCGTATCGTTATATAATCAATCTGAACCTTCCAGAGTCTCCAGGTCTCTTCCACGTATATAGCCTTCTTTCATGATTCTTAAACTAAGTGTTAGCGATGATTAAATTATGGTCTGTGCAAAATTCTACCAGACACCTTCCTGGTTCATTCTTTTCCTCTAGTACATATTCACCTCCTATTTTTCCTTCTCATGTACCAGTTTCTTTCGATCTTCAGTGTATATGGGCAGTTGTTATTCGATGACGAAGAAATAAAAGGAAGAATGAATAGAAAGATTTGACAGAGTGAATTACACTTTATAACTCTGCGCGGTAATATTCAGAAGCTTAACGCAGAAGTGCCACAAAACGATATGGCATGGACTCGACTAATGAGTGAAGTAAAAATGACACCAAGAATCCTGCAGGGTTGTCCATAAATCCGTAAGAGTACGAGGAGGTGGAGATCTCTTCTGAACAACACGTTACAAGGCATCCTACATATGCTCAATAGTGTTCATGTCTGGGGAGTTTGGTGGTCAGTGAAAGTGTTTAAACTCAGAGTAGTGTTCCTGGAGCCACTCTGTAGCAATTCTGGACTTGTGGGTTGCATTGTTCTGCTTGAATTGCCCAAGTCCGTCGGAATGCACAATGGATATGAATGGATTCAGGTGATCAGAGAGGATGCTTACTTACGTGTAACCTGTCAAGAGTCGTATCTACACATATCAGGGGTCCCAAAGCACTCCAACTGCACACGCCCCACACCATTACACACCATCTACCAGCCTGAACAGTCCCTTGCTGACACGCAATATCCGTGGATTCGTAAGGTTGTCTCCATCCCTGAACACGTCCATCCGCTCGATAAATCGGAAACGAGATTCGTCCGAAAGCTCATAACGATGATTTTTCGTTGAATGGTACGCACGCTGACACTTGTTGATGGCTCAGCATTGAAATCTGCAGCAGTTTGCCTAAGGGTTACACTTCTGTCACGCCGAACGATTCTCTTCAGTCGTCGTTGATACCATTTGTGCAGGATCCTTCTCCGGTCGCAGCGATGTCGGAGATTTGATGTTTTACCGGATTCCTGATATTCACGGTAGATTCGTGAAATGGCCGATGAGAAAATCCCCACATCATCGTTACGTCGGAGATACTGTGTCTCATCCCTCGTGCGCCGACTAGAACATCACGTTCAAACACACTTAAATCTTGATAACCTGCCATTGTAGCAGCAGTACCCGATCTAACAACTGCGCCAGACACTTGTCTTATACAGGCGCTGCCGACCGCAACGCCGTATTCTGCGTGTTCGCATATCTCTATATTTCAGTACGCGTGCCTATACCAATTTCTTTGTCGCTTCAATGGATAGCAGTGCATGTTAAGGTGCCGCTTCCAGGACGGTTAGGTGCGCCGGTCCGGAATCGTATCTGCTCGCCGGATTAACGATGAGGGTCGGTGTGCCGGTCAGCGCGAGTGTAGTTTTCAGGTGGTTTGCCACATCCCTCTAGGTGAATACTGGACTGGTAACTAAGTCGTGCCTCATATGAACGATTCTGAAATATTTAAAAAAGTTTCGCTCGCTTTTACAGATACAGATGGAGAACCGATACGCTGAGGTGACAAAGGTCATAGGATACGTCCTAATATAGGGTCCAACCTCATTTTGCCCGGCCTAGCCAGGCGTGCTGCAGAAACTCGACGTGGCATGGACTCAACAGAGCGTCAGAAGTCCACTGCAGAAATACCGAGCCATGCTGCTTCTACAGAGCCCACAATTGCGGAAATGGTGCCGATTCAGGATTTTGTGCACGAACTGACTCTCCATTATGTCCCATAAATATTCGATAGGTCGCCAGATCGTTCGCTCTAATCATCCAGAATCTTCTTCAAACCAATTCAAATGTTCAAATGTGTGTGAAATCTTATGGGACTTAAATGCTAAGGTCATCAGTCCCTAAGCTTACACACTACTTAACCCAAATTATCCTAAGAACGAACACACACACCCATGCCCGAGGGAGGGCTCCAACCTCCGCCAGGACCAGCCGCACAGTCCATGACTGCAGCGCCTAAGACCGCTCGGCTAATCCCGCGCGGCTCTTCAAACCAATAGCAAAAAATTTTGTCCCAATGACATGTCGCATTTTCATCCATAAAAATTCCGTTGTTTTTTAGGACACAAAATGTCCATGAACGGATGTGAATGGTTTTCAAGTAGGCAACATAACCATTTCCAGTCAATGATCGGTTCAGTTGGACCAGTGAACCCAGTATATTCATGTAAACACACCCAACACCATTATGAAGCCACCACCAGCTTTCACAGTGGCTTGTTGACAACTTGGGTCCACTGCTTCATGGGATCTGCGCCACAACCGAACCATACCATTAGCTCTTACCAACTGAAATCGAGACCTAGCCGACCAAGCCACAGTTTTTCAGTCGTCTGTGGTCCAAATTATATGGTCACTATAGTGCGCGTCATTTACGACGGCGGACGAGTTCAGGTTCGTTCTGCACATCTGATGTCACAAAACACAGTCAGACAATGAACAGAGAACGACGTTGCCAGAGCTCGACTGCAGTGCAGAGCACGGTCGAGTGTCTTCAGTTTTAGAAACGTTCAATCATGAATAAAGTAATTGAACAAAAGCAATTTCTTTATAGCCAACTTTCTTTTATAGAAAGTTTGGAAAAAGCAATCTTTATACCAATTGCTCCATATTCTATTAATTAATTAAACGAAACAAGCAATAAGCCTCCTAATTCAGGTGATAGCAAGGAAATATGTTTGTATCATTATCACAAACCGCTTTTTCGCAATAAAGAAAAGCGGAAATTGTTTATTTCCTATTGCACTTCGACGAAATGTGAATAACTCATAGTCATACCAACACTGTTTGTCGGTATTTTACGTGATAGTTTAGAGTCCTCCTGGACTTCTGTTGATTGACGAGTGGCGTTAGCGTAATAGTTAAGGTGTTTGGCTACTAAGCGAAAGGTTCTGCGCTCAAAACCTTGTTCTATGCTTATTATTTTCTTTATTTAAAAACAATATCGAAGAGTCTTTTTTCATGAATTTTATTCGTTTCAATGTAATTTTTTGAAATTTCTAGTGCTTTGTCTCTTCATTATAATCGTAACTTTTCTAATTTTGTCCTCTAATATTTCTTTTCACAGCAATTAAAAACAATGAAAAGGCACACATACAGTATTCATGTTATCTGTTTTGTTTGTATATCTTCTCTTCTGCAGTCGCTGTTTTACTATTCATATTGAGATATATTCTTTTGCAACAGTATTAGAAGTATTATTTAGTGCAGAATTTCGGCTCGTACGTTGCCGAGCTACTTGATTGTCTGACGCAATTGTTTGCTTCGCTGCTTTGGCAACATCATATTCAATGCTTTCGTCGACTGATCTATGTTTTGGAAAGTATTTGCTGTCCGTTGTGACAAACACAAATTGTTTGCGCACTGCGCCTCACTGACAATATATTACAGTTTGTATGTTTTATTACGTCCACAATTCAGTTTTGTGTACTTCGCCAACTTTGTTTTAATCAGAACGTTTTAGAAAAAAGCGAGATGACACTGGTACAAATAAAAGTTTTATTACAGTCGCGAAACACGGAATATTTCTCAATATTACATACGACACCTATCTGGTACTTAAATTAAGTGAGATATTGTTAACAGTAAATTTTATATGAAATTTAGGTGTCTTGTCCACATTTCACTCTCAACACTTAGGCAACTAAAATCGACCATACGGAAAGTATACGCTATGGACTTCTACCTCTGCAAACTCTTCAAAATTTCGTGCAATGGTTCACTACATTTAATGCTGCACAATAACTGCGTTGAATATCTAACAAAATTAAGTCATTTATGGGGGGAAGGTATCACTCAAGAAGACGTCTAAAAATCAAATTTTGGGCATATAGTTTTTGTGAATTCGTATGATAAGTGTGTCAAAGCAGTTGGAACACCATGTGTCTGCACAGGCGAACAGTGCAGTGATGACAAAATGCGGGGAGCACGTCTCTGTACTAGCGAAAGGGTTAATGCGGCACTGGTGGCTTTACTTCATAAATGCGCGCTCTCCCCTAAACGTAAGTTTGCGAACTATACTATACTATGGCGCTGCTTCTCTTGGCGCGTGCGTCGTTTGCAACTGGCAACGCAGCAATCTCCCGCGTCTGGGTGGGCATGCGCGAGCCGCCAAGATAAAAGAATTCAACTATAGACCAGGAGAGGCACTGCAGGTGATGACATGCTGTTACCAAAAGCACCCCCGTCGTTTGTCTCCTACCATAATCCATTAACACCAAATTTCTCCACACTGTCCTGACGGATACGTTCGTCAAAGGTTTCGCACTGATTTCTGCGGTTATTTCGTGCGGTGGTGCTTGTATGTTAACACTCACAACTCTATTAAACGCCGCTGCTCTCGGTCGTTAAGTGAAGTCAGTTGGCCACTGCGTTGGCCGTGGTCGGAGGTAATGCCTGAAGTTCGGTATTCTCGGCACTCCCTTGACACTGAGGATCACAGAACGCTGAATTCCCTAACGACTTCCGAAACGTAATGTCTCATGTATCTAACTCCAAATACCATTCGCGTTTAAGGTTTGTTAATTCCCGTTGTGCAGCCATAATCACGTTGGAAACATTTCACATGAATAGCCTGATTACAAATAAAAGCTCTGCCAATGCACTGCCCTTTTATATCTTGTGTATGTGATACTACACCCATCTGCATACGTGCATATCGCTAACCCATGACTTTTGTCGTCTCAGTGTTTTCTATCCCGGGGGGTACCGCGGTGACGACAGGCAGGGCACGCGACCACCACTTAAATTAACCATGCCAAATATTTTAATGACACTGACCACCCTGAGCGGATTTGGGATAAAGACAGAAGAAAGGAAAAGAAGAAGACTATCCATATATTTAGAAGAGTGATAAAGTGATCGATCATTTCAGTCAGATTATTATTTTTCGGAGGCTTAGATTCCTTTACACTGTTATAGAATAACAGATTGTCTCTTTTTCTTACGTACAATCAACAAAGATGCTTATACAAGTAATGCCACATACTGATTTAGCAATTGTAATACACTACTGGCCATTAAAATTGCTACACCACCAAGATGACGTGCTACAGACGCGAAATTTAACCGATGCTGTGATATACAGATGATTCGCTTTTCAGAGCATTTACACAAGGTTGGCGCCGGTGGCGACACCTACAACATGCTGACATGTGGAAAGTTTCCAACCGATTTACACAAACAGCAGTTGACCGGCGTTGCCTGGTGAAACGTTGTTGTGATGTCTCGTGTAAGGAGAAGAAATGCGTACCATCACGTTTCCGACTTTGATAAAGGTCGGATTGTAGCCTATCGCGATTGCGGTTTATCGTATCGCGACATTGCTGCTCGCGTTGGTCGAGATCCAATGACTGTTAGCAGAATATGGAATCGGTGGGTTCAGGAGCGTAATACGGAACGCCGTGCTGGATCCCAACGGCCTCGTATCACTAGCTGTCGAGATGACAGGCATCTTATTCGCATGGTTGTAACGGATCGTGCAGCCACGTCTCGATCCCTGAGTCAACAGATGGGAACGTCTGCAAGACAACAACCATCTGCACGAACAGTTCGACGACGTTTGCAGCATAATGGACTATC
This sequence comes from Schistocerca cancellata, assembly GCF_023864275.1. Classification (NCBI taxonomy): domain Eukaryota; kingdom Metazoa; phylum Arthropoda; class Insecta; order Orthoptera; family Acrididae; genus Schistocerca; species Schistocerca cancellata. The sequence goes on along the minus strand of NC_064627.1, from coordinate 802,755,600 downwards.
AGCTCGGAGATCATGGCTGTGGTTACCCCTGACGCTGCATCACAGACAGGAGCGTCTGCGATGGTGTGCTCAACAACGAACCTGGGTGCACGAATGGCAAAACGTCATTTTTTCGGATGAATCCAGGTTCTGTTTACAGCATCACGATGGTCGCATCCGTGTTTGGCGACATCGCGGTGAACGCACATTGGAAGCGTGTATTCGTCATCGCCATACTAAGCGTATCACCCGGCGTGATGGTATGGAGTGCCTTTGGTTACATGTCTCGGTCACCTCTTGTTCGTATTGACGGCACTTTGAATAGTGGACGTTACATTTCAGATGTGTTACGACCCGTGGCTCTACCCTTCATTCGATCCCTGCGAAACCCTACATTTGAGCAGGATAATGCACGACCGCATGTTGCAGGTCCTGTACGGGCCTTTCTGGATACAGAATATATTCGACTGTCACTACTCTTGATGAACTGTGGTATCGTGTTGAAGCTGCATGGGCAGCTGTTCCTGTACACGCCATCCAAGCCCTGTTTGACTCAATGCCCAGGCGTATCAAGTGCGTTATTACGGCCAGAGGTGGTTGTTCTAGGTACTGATTTCTCAGGATCTAAGCACCGAAATTGCGTGTAAATGTAATAATATGTCAGTTCTAGTATAATATGTTTGTCCAATGAATACCCGTTTATCATCTCCATTTCTTCTTGGTGCAGCAATTTTAATGGCCAGTAGTATACAAAAGAGTCGCAACATAGTTAACTACGTATTTATAATGAGAAAAATTTGATACAGACCACAAATTAAAAGTACTCGTTTTATTTACTTGAGTTCCTTTAACGCCTCCATTGGCACACTATTTCTGCGTGGAATGTAGATAACCCATGCACGGGACACAGTAGTACGCTGGAGGCTGGACCTTACCGAGCGGCTACCAAACTGTTTAAAAATTTTTCACTGTCGAGAAGATCGATACATATCCACCTCACAATTCTTTTCGAAGAATGAAGTGGCATTTAGTTTGCACTCGTGACGCTCGTCCGGCATTTTTCGTCAATTTGTTTACTGCGACAGCGAACAGTGAATACCACTTTCTGCTTGTTTATCATTTATATTTAGCAATTCAAGCTCCGAATACAGCCCCTTATAATTTATGATTCAAATGTGCATAATCAAATGCCTCGAAAGCTTACATTTTTGCCGCATTTTTCAGCTGTAATTTTCATCTGTTGCGTATGAATTGCGAGCATCGCAATAATGCCGTGAATACGGGGAGATGCTGATAACTGTTCTATATTCCAGTTTTCAAATTCCGTTGCATCACACATGCCACGGTACAGACACTTTACGTTAAAATTGTGGAGCAGGAGTAAATCATCATCACGTCACCCAAAAGAGAGTAGGAAAAAAATTACAAAACAAAAAATAAAAATACGACAGTGGCTCGTGTCATATCATCACCAGTCTGTCACAACAGTTCACAAACTCCCGATCGTTACATAGCTGCTACAAAAACACGTGACAGCAGAAGTGTAACGAGCAAACCAAACAGACACATCATTAGCGAGATGAACGCTTCCCTGTTCTCTCGCGTCCACTGCGAAAGCAAGTTCTATCTAGCTGACTAAAAGAGCAAGAGGAAAAGAGCGAATGCGGAAAAAAATATTCTAACTCAGCAGATTTCTTTTTTTTTATTTATCTCGTTGAGTATTGTAGAATCCACTTACCAGATCACTGAAATGGGCTGTGAATTTGTGCAACGTTCACAGCCCAATACATAAAGCAATGTTATATATCAGTTTTCTTTCATATTTACTGCCCGTTTCCGCTATTATGGATTTCAGCAACCAGTAATAGGTTTATAATGATTTTTCATAATGCTTGGCCACAGTCATAATATATTTCTTTAAAGTCAGTACCGGCATTAGACTGTTGTTTATTTACAGTGTTACATTTACACAATCACGATTTCGGCTCAAAGTGCCATTATCAAGTGTTTTAAGTGATATAAATTGTCTAAGATGGCATACTGTCGTATTACAATACACTGTTAGACACAATGTCTAAGAGTCAAAAATAGCTCTGAGAACTATGGGACTTAACTTCTGAGGTCAGCAGTCCCCTAGAACGTAGAACTAATTAAACCTAACTATCCTAAGGACATCACACACATCCATGTCGGAGACAGGATTCGAACCTGCGACCATAGCGGACGCGCGGTTCCCGACTGTAGCGCCTAGAACCGCTCGGCCACCCCTGCCGGCGTCTAAGAGTCGATAGGCTCTGCCAGAAACATCGACTCTTAGACAATGTGTCTAACAGTGTATTGTAATACGTCATCTTAGGCAATTTATAACACTTAAAACACTTCATAATGGCACTTTGAAGCCGAAATCATAATTATGTAAGTGTAAATGTAACACTGTAAATAAACACCAGTCTAATGGAGGTACTGACTTTAAAGAAGTAATCGTTATGTTCGCCATAGATTGTCGGTTTGAACGGTTCAGTAAGGCACCATGACTGACGTACAACTACACACGGAGGTCCAGAGTGGACTGTAGTTATCCTATGGTAGGAAAATTGGTACATATGCTAATGCTTTAATGCAGAACCGATTTACGCTGGAAAAAAATTAGTTCAAATTTTGACCACCAGGTGCAACTCGCATCATACAGATCTCGTTGTCGCTGGTGCTCATGTTCAACAACTTGTATAAGCGGCAGGTAATAACAAAATGGTTTGATCTTTTCTTCACATGTCCCATTCCTAATCCATTACATATGGAAATACACACTGGAAGCGTGTATTCGTCATCGCCATACTGGCGTGTAAGCTGGCTTGCAGGTATGGGGTGCCATTGGTTACGCGTCTCGGTCACCTCTTGTTCGCACTGACGGCACTTTGAACAATGGACGTTACATTTCAGATGTGTTACAACCCGTTGCTCTACCCTTCATTCGATCCCCGCGAAACCCTACATTTCAGCAGGATAATGCACGACCGCATGTTGCAGGTCTTTTATGGGCCTATGCACCCAAATTTCGTGAAAATGTAATCACATGTCAGTTCTAGTATAATATATTTGTCCAATGAATGCCCGTTTATCATCTGCATTTCTTGTTGGTGTAGCAATTTTAATGGCCAGTAGTGTATTTCTATACGTATTTCTCGAGTTCAAAGCGCGAGATTTGCACCTAGTGTCCAAAATTGGAACTAATTCTTCACAACGTCAATCATTTCTGCATTAACGCATTAGAATAACTACCAAGTTCCTTTGTGAGTAGCAACAGTTTGATTGTAACCACCACAGCGTGTTCAAACTGCATAGAGAATGCAACGACCGAGAGTCTCGCCGTATTTATTTTGAAGCTCCACATGTTTCTTTCTACCAGTTATCCACACTTTTCTTTCAGTTATCATATTGCCTGTCCCATCATCAATGTTATGTTATTTATTTGACTCCTACTAATTTCAAATTCAATGTTGTCTATAAGTTTGTCTTATTAAGTCTATATTATACATTGCTGGTCAGTCAGCTCACATTGTAATTTCAGTATGCAGTTCAGCTTTGGGATGTTCTTTCTTTATTCTTTGCCATTTTATTTGTACATCTTGCAGTTATAACTGCTTACTGGTACACGTGACTACCATAACCCATCTGTTAAAAGACGTATTGATGTACACCATGAGCTGCGCATAAAACATTCAGTTGCCAGACCAATACTTAGGATTCGTCAGTGGCACATATTGTGCACGTCCCTATCACAGGTAGTCGTGTACTGCAGAGACCCACTTCCGGTTGAACATCATGGAGATTTTATAATTGACAAACTCCTCATTTGTCATCGACGTCCACAATACATGCCACTGGCCTTCGTTTCAGTGCACGAATCTCGGTCTGGCTATTAAATACGAGAGGCAGTTTCCTTTATTGCTTGCTCAATATACAGATTGAATAACTTTGGGGACAGGCCACAACTCTTTCTCACTCCCTTCCCAGCCACTGCTTTCTTTTCATGCCCCTCGTTTCTTAAAACTGCCATCTGGTTTCTGTACAAATTGTAAATAGCCTTTCGCTCGTTGTGTTTGACCTCTGCAGAATTTTATAAGAGAGTATTCCAGTCAACGTTGTCAAAAGCTTTTTCTAAGTCTACAAATGCTATAAATTTAGGTCTGCGTTTCCTTAATCTTCTAAGATAACTCCTACTAAAAAAAAAAAAAAGACTCCGTCCTCAGGCCACGAGTGGCCTACCGGTACCATCGACCGCCGTGTCATCCTCAGTGGAGGATGCGGATAGGAGGGGCGTGGGGCCAGCACACCGCTCTCCCGGTCGTAAGATGGTATTCTTGACCGAAGCCGCTACTATTCGGTGGTGTAGCTCCTCAATTGGCATCACGAGGCTGAGTGCAACCAGAAAAATGGCAACAGCGCATGGCGGCCTGCATGGTCACCCATCAAAGTGCTGACCACGCCCGACAGCGCTTAACTTCGATGATCTCACGGGAACCGGTGTAGCCACTGCGGCAAGGCCATTGATCTGTAAGATAACTCGTAGGGTCAGTATTGCGTCGCGTGTCCCAACATTTCTACGGAATCCAAACTGATATTCCCCGAGGATGGTTACTACCAGTTTTTTCCATTTGTGGGACTGTTGCATACAGGGTGGCTATAATTAAAGTTTCACTACTTGATCTAGTGTACACAGAAAACTATTTACCGTACGGGTACACAACTTTATACAGGGTGTTTCAAAAATGACCGGTATATTTGAAACAGCAATAAAAACTAAACGAGCAGCGATAGAAATACACCGTTTGTTGCAATATGCTTGGGACAACAGTACATTTTCAGGCAGACAAACTTTCGAAATTACAGTAGTTACAATTTTCAACAACAGATGGCGCTGCGGTCTGGGAAACTCTGTAGTATGATATTTTCCACATATCCACCATGCGTAGCAATAATATGGCGTAGTCTCTGAATGAAATTACCCGAAACCTTTGACAACGTGTCTGGCGGAATGGCTTCACATGCAGATGAGATGTACTGCTTCAGCTGTTCAATTGTTTCTGGATTCTGGGGGTACACCTGGTCTTTCAAGTGTCCCCACAGAAAGAAGTCACAGGGGTTCATGTCTGGCGAATAGGGAGGCCAATCCACGCCGCCTCCTGTATGTTTCGGATAGCCCAAAGCAATCACACGATCATCGAAATATTCATTCAGGAAATTAAAGACGACGGCCGTGCGATGTGGCCGGGCACCATCTTGCATAAACCACGAGGTGTTCGCAGTGTCGTCTAAGGCAGTTTGTACCGCCACAAATTCACGAAGAATGTCTAGATAGCGTGATGCAGTAATCGTTTCGGATCTGAAAAATGGGCCAATGATTCCTTTGGAAGAAATGGCGGCCCAGACCAGTACTTTTTGAGGATGCAGGGACGATGGGACTGCAACATGGGGCTTTTCGGTTCCCCATATGCGCCAGTTCTGTTTATTGACGAAGCCGTCCAGGTAAAAATAAGCTTCGTCAGTAAACCAAATGCTGCCCACATGCATATCGCCGTCATCAATCCTGTGCACTATATCGTTAGCGAATGTCTCTCGTGCAGCAATGGTAGCGGCGCTGAGGGGTTGCCGCGTTTGAATTTTGTATGGATAGAGGTGTAAACTCTGGCGCATGAGACGATACGTGGACGTTGGCGTCATTTGGACCGCAGCTGCAACACGGCGAACGGAAACCCGAGGCCGCTGTTGGATCACCTGCTGCACTAGCTGCGCGTTGCCCTCTGTGGTTGCCGTATGCGGTCGCCCTACCTTTCCAGCACGTTCATCCGTCACGTTCCCAGTCCGTTGAAATTTTTCAAACATATCCTTTATTGTATCGCTTTTCGGTCCTTTGGCTACATTAAACCTCCGTTGAAAACTTCGTCTTGTTGCAACAACACTGTGTTCTAGGCGGTGGAATTCCAACACCAGAAAAATCCTCTTTTCTAGGGAATAAACCATGTTGTCTACAGCACACTTGCACGTTGTGAACAGCACACGCTTACAGCAGAAAGACGACGTACAGAATGGCGCACCCACAGACTGCTTTGTCTTCTATATCTTTCACATCACTTGCAGCGCCATCTGTTGTTGAAAATTGTAACTACTGTAATTTCGAAAGTTTGTCCGCCAGAAAATGTACTGTTGTCCCAAGCATATTGCAACAAACGGTGTATTTCTATCGCTGCTCGTTTAGTTTTTATTGCCGTTTCAAATATACCGGTCATTTTTGAAACACCCTGTAGGAATATTGTTCAGTCTGTACGCCGAGCGCGTAGCCGCGCGGTTTGAAACGCCTTTGCCACGGGCTCCCGGATGCAGCCGTCAGAAGTTGGAGTCCTCCCTCGGCATGGGTGTGTGTGTTGTTCTCAGCGTCAGTTAGATCAAGTAGTGTATAACCCTAGGGATCGATGACCTCAGTAGTTTGGTCCCATAGGAACTTACCACAAATTTCCAATTTTTAGACTTTGCGATGCAGGATTTGCGTTGTTAGTAGTGTTAGTGTCATGACTTGCCGTTAGAGGCCGGTACTGGTGCGGCGACGTAGGACTGAAACATAAGCTTAAGTGTGCTTTACAGTTGCAAACAATCAGCACAGGTCTAGACAATGTGAGTGGGCCTTTACTCGTAAAGCTCTTTCATCAAAACAACAGCATAAGTGCTGATGCACTTCTCGAGTATCAACACATTAGAGGAATATGGAGAGGTCCTCTTCCCGTACCGGGGCTGAAGAACATGATTGGGATGATCGAATTAATTGGCGATTTGTGAATTACTCCTGCGAGAGGCCGACAGCCAACTGCACCACAAGTTGTTGAGGAAGTTACTGTCGTCACGACTAAGAACGCTGGACGCACTGTGCGATGTTCAAGCAGTACACTAGCTGCGTCATGACAGTCGAACATCCTATAGTTCACCGTTCAACAAGTACTGCAAACTATCTGTGAAACTTTTTGTATGTCCATCCTTGTGATAGGAGGTTTGAGGGTCTTCGACCGTTCATTTCTTTAATAAAATAGAACACCTACAGCTGTCCTTACTGATGTTATTTATGATACAGCTACCAGTTTAAGTGCTTCAGTGTAAAATCTTCAGGCCTTAACTGAAGCTGCGTGGATTAACTCCATCCGCATACACGATTCATCAATGGCCAACTGTCAACTGGTTTCCACAGACTACCTGTAACAACGATGTTGTGACTACAACCATCAACCACCCACTGGTGAATCGTATATACGGATGGAGCTATCCCTGTCAGCGTCAGTTAAGGCCTGAAGATTGTACACTGAAGAACCGAAACTGGTAGCCATATAATGACATCGTAAGGACGGCTGTAGGTGTTCCATTTTATTACAGTTTGTAAAGTGGTATCCGTACACCAACTCAGATGGTCGCCACACTGAGCAACATTTGTAACCTGGGACGTAGACATGGTACGCAATTAACAAACGTTACCCTCTCATGTGAAAATTAGAACTTGTTTCTTTCTGTGATTTATTCGTTATTTCACTTCCGCATGTCCTTACAGATGTTTCCACAAATTTTCATTGTTCTACGATCTCTCCTTTTTCACAGGGACCCTCTCGAGTAGTAAGTTTAATTGTAACCACCCTGTATTTTTTTTAAAAGTGTGCTGTAAAATGTCTCTGACAAAGTTATTGTGGTGTCACCGCCAGACACCACACTTGCTAGGTGGTAGCTTTTAAATCGGCCGCGGTCCGCTAGTATACGACGGACCCGCGTGTCGCCACTGTCAGTAATTGCAGACCGAGCGCCACCACACGGCAGGTCTAGTGAGACGTACTAGCACTCGTCCCAGTTGTACAGCCGACGTTAATAGCAATGGTTCACTGACAACTACGCTCTCATTTGCCGAGACGATAGTTAGCATAGCCTTCAGCTACATTTGCTACGACCTAGCAAGGCGCCGTATTCAATTGATATTGATTTTCTATTAATGTATCATCGAGAGCGATGTTCTACAAATGTGGATTAAAGTTAAGTATTCCAGAAGCTACGTACTTTTCTTTATAGCATTCATTACGTATCCTGTTTCAGACCTCACGCCAGCCTGCGTGAGTTTAAGCGCGTGCCTTTCGGTTACCTCTCATTGTGTCTAGGCTGTCTTGTCTAGACACAACAGTTATCTTATTTTGTAATAAGGGCTTAAGGTAAATGTCAGAATATGCTGATTTCTTGACAAGCTGTTCGGGCAGCCTGTGGCTGCATTTAAAAAGCACCCTGTGTTGATGAGTTTGTGCCACAATAAGAAAAAAATTGCTCAAATGGCTCTGAGCACTATGGGACTAAACATCTGTGGTCATCAGTCCCCTAGAACTTAGAACTACTTAAACCTAACTAACCTAAGAACATCACACACATCCATGCCCGAGGCAGGATTCGAACCTGCGACCGTAGCAGTCACGCGGTTCCGGACTGATCGCCTAGAACCGCTAGACCACCGCGGCCGGCTGTGTCACAATAAGACTTGCGGTGAAACATGCAGAGCACAACTGAAATTTCATAATCTCATATCAGTTCTCTCTTCATTACATCGGGTGGAAGGTGGAGGATGAGACATAAAGAATTATGGCAATTAAAATCATCAGAAATGAAATTTTTAACATCTGTGAGACCCTGCTCTAGGGAAGACTAAATTAGAAACGAAGTAATTAGGGAAAAGTTAGGGATGTAGCCTAACCAAAAAACTCAAAAGTCAGTTCAGTACAATGAAAATCGAAGGGAACATGTACTTCGTATGCCGCCACAAAGGTTTCCTAAAAAGTAATGGATTATCATAAACCATGGAGAAAGAAAAGTGTGAGAAGACCGAGGAGTAGAGGGGCAGACCAGAGTTCGCCGTAGGCCTAACCCTGGAGTGGCAGGTGAAGAAGAAGAAGAAAATTAGCACCAGTTTTCCCTATGAAAAGATAGTTTAGTAAATGTCTGTAGGCATCAACAGACGGATCAAGGCAAATCCATTATCACTAGCATTAGACGAGGCTTAGCAGACAAATTCATTACTTCTCATAGTACTCCACAAAGTGTAGAACTAAGTTTACTTAAACAATGAAATGGAAGAAGTAGACACTGCCAAGTTTGTGGTTTAACAGATAGATCATAACCTAAAATGGGAAACGACTGCCCAGGGTTAATGGTCTTTGTATAACTACTCGTACATTCGCACGTGATTACTGCTGTTGGTGATATATAAATGAAGAAACTTGTTTATTTTGCCTATTCCCATTCAGTAATGAGTTATGATTCCAGGGAAATGTACAGGGAAAATATTTTCAGAATATTCTATAATCTAACAGTTATATGCGGTGTTAATTGTAGAACTGCCTGCATATACTTTTAACCCTCCAGTGAGAGTGGCTTCGCCAATCGCGAATAACGTTGTCTTGTATCGTTTCATCGTTGCCTTACAACTGCGAGCCCATGCCTATTCCTTCATTATTGTTTCAGCTAACCCACTGCTAAGTTGTGCTGTCATACGTCCAAGTGAACAGCACAATATAAAATAATCTGGGTGCTAAGCGAGAAAAAATGTGCGATCCGTGCACGAAAATGACCAAGATTCCGATCTAGCGACACAATCCTACAATGAGGCACTTTTATACGAGACAATTATCAATCTAATTAATGGCTGACTGTAATCGGATGCAACTGCGCTGTTTAATGCTTCGAGTGTGTCAGTACAGTGGGGTAAGACTTGTACACATCATCAGAGTGGTATAATGAAAGTTCATGTTATTATTTTTTTAAACTAAACAGCGATTCAACACATATAATGTAAGTTTGTTTTATCTTTGTTTAATTAAACTAAGAGTAAACTGTCATTCTGCCCGTTCATGTTTGCCTTAATAATATGAAGACAGGTGTTCTTTAAATGTGTACAAAGTGCGCCGCATGTCCACTAGTGTTACAAAAATCGGCACGCTCGCTCGAAGTTTAGAAAAAAAAATGGTATTTTGACAAGTGATTCACATTATAAGTACTCTTCCGTTACCAATATTTATCTTTTCTAAAGTATCATAGAACTTACACACAGCTGGTGAATTCACATAGTTTTCACTTCACATTTATCTCATTTTTTTATCAAAAATATTTCGCTTTTTACACGTCAACTCCATATTAGTCACCATTCTAATTACTGGAGCTTCCACATTACGTCTTTGATAAAGTAGTGGCACTTTAGACGTTAATATCTTTAGAAGCATATGCACTCATAACATCCAACTTGTTTACATTGAAAGTTGGAGGTTACGATCGAAGAGCTTGGGCCAAACAAGTCTAGAGACGCTACACATACAGATACATATCAGATATTGCAATTTTAATGGCCAGTAGTGTAGATATGTTTCATATTAAACTGTTGGCTGTAGCCGGCCGGAGTGGCCGTGCGGATCTAGGCGCTACAGTCTGGAACCGCGTGACCGCTACGGTCGCAGGTTCGAATCCTGCCTCGGGCATGGATGTGTGTGATGTCCTTAGATTAGTTAGGTTTAAGTAGTTCTAAGTTCTACGGGACTGATGACCACAGTAGTTAAGTCCCATAGTGCTCAGAGCCATTTGAACCATTTTTTGTTGGCTGTACTCGAATGTACATCCGTTCTTGCTCATCTTAATCGTTTGAACTAAAGGCATTTCGATAATAAAGAAAACAAAATGCATCACCCTTATACTAGGTTTTATTTTGAAGGACCTTGAGAGGAAACAGCTGGCACTAGTGAGTTAATTAATGTCAGCAGAATTAGAAAATATAGTGTGTCATACTGTAAGTGCACGTTGTGCGAAGTGCTGTGCTGTGTATTATCTGACAGGCTCCTCGCCGTGGGGCCAGAGGGCGACTACTTGGGCCGGAGACAGGTCGGTATCGACCCTGACCCCGGCGCGCCGGTACTCAGCCTGATTGAAGGGTGTCGTGGCCCGGCCTGCCCCGGGGTCGCATCCACCCACCCACCCATCCGTCCGTCCGTCTGTCCATTGTCTGCGGGGCTGCGGCAGGTGGCGCTGTCAGACGGCTACGAGGCGCCGAGACGCCGTCAGGGAGCTGCCAGGGGGTGACGCCGATCAGAGAAACGTTTTGACACCTGTGCACGGTATCCCCAAAGTCCGACACCTGCTGGCACACATTTTGTCTCCTGCCTCTGTGTTGTGACTAAAATCGGCCCGAGACAGTGAAACAATTTCTGTCAAAAATTGCTGCCACAAAACAGCACGTCGTACCAGTGAGCGGGAAGCGAAATGAACTTGATTTCTTAATTTATTTTACACTGGTTGAGTACCGTCGTTGCCCAGTTTTTCGACGTAGTGATACACACTAGCGGAAGGAACTAACCGAAAGGGGTAGAAATCAATACATGTGATGTACAAGGGTAATCACAAAAGTAAAGTCCCCTATTTTGTATAAGTACATAGACCTGTTTATCTCTACAATGGTTTATGTTGTGTTGGCAGAAGAGCCAACACTATGTCACTAGAGGAAGCCGAAATACATGCGTTTTAGCTCACGCAGGCTGGCGTGAGGAGGGTAGAACTATACTGACTGAGGTCTGGAACATGACAAGGAATTAGAATTCAGAAAGTGGACGTAATTAGTTTGATACTTAACTTTAATCCATTAATGATGAACGTCGCTCTTGACGGTACATGATTCACAATATTATCTGCTCAGATTATAGTAACTGAATATGGCGCCTTGCTAGATCGTAGCAAATGACGTAGCTGAAAGCTATGCTAAACTGTCGTCTCGGCAAATGAGAGCGTATGTAGTCAGTGAACCATCGCTAGCAAAGTCGGCTGTACAACTGGGACGAGTGCTAGGGAGTCTCTCTAGACTAGACCTGCCGTGTGGCGGCGCTCGATCTGCAATCACTGATAGTGACGACACGCGGGTCCCACGTATACTAACCGACCGCGGCCGATTTAAAGGCTACCACCTAGCAAGTGTGGTGTCTGGCGGTGACACCACAGTTTACATCAGTTTACAGCTTGAACATTTAGATATTTTTCGACATAATCACCATTTCTGTCCATGCATTTTTGTAGGAGCTGTGGCAGTTTTTTGTATGCCCGTCATACCAGCTCGCCGCCATGCTGTTTAGAAAGTTATGGACCTCTTCTTTCACCTCGTCGTCGGAGCTGAATCGCTGGGACCACAATTAACGCTGACACTGTGATACTCTGAAAAAACTCAAACGGGCAGTTCAGAACCGGAGAAGAGGAATGTTGAACAAGGGCGTACACATTCTCCATGACAACGCTCGCCCACACATCGCTCGGCAAACCGTTGCTTTCCTGCAACAGTTTCAGTGGAACATAATCACCCACCCACCCTATAGTCCTGATTTGGCGCCCAGTGACTATCACCTGCTCCCTAGAATAAAAGAACATTTGGCCGGAAAGTGAATCAGCTCCGACGACGAGGTGAAAGAAGAGGTTCATAACTTTCTGAACAGCACGGCGGCGAGCTGGTATGACTTGGCCATACAAAAACTGCCACAGCGTCTACAGAAATGAATCGACAGAAATGGTGATTATGTCGAAAAATAGCTATATGTTCAAGCTGTAAACTGATGTAAACCATTGTAGAAATAAACAGGTCTATGTATTTATAAACCAATAGGAGGCCTTACTTTTGGGATTACCTTCGTACATGTACAGAAAAACAAATTATTACAATTTCAGAAAAAATGAATGACTGATTCAAGAAAAAGAGCTTCATAAATTGAGCGAGTCAAAAACGTGTTGGTCCATCTCTGGCCCTTTTATGCAAGCTTGTATTCGGTTTAGCATAGATTGAGACAGTTGTTTGATGGCCTGAGAAATCTCGTGCCAGATTCTGCCAAGGCGAGTTACATGGTCAAAATCCCGAGATGGTTGGAAAGCGCTTCCGTAATTCTCAATTGGGGAGAGATCTAGCTACCATGCTGGCCAAGGCAGAGTTTGGCAAGCATGAAGGCAACCATTAGGAACTCTTGCCTTGTGTGGATGGGCGTTATCTTGCTAGAATGTAAGCCCAGAATGGCTTGCCATGAAGACCAACTGAAGGGGGTGTAGAATGTCATCGACGCACCGCGCTGCTGTAAGGGTGCTACCGATGACAACCACAGGGGTTGTGCTATGAAATGAAGTGACACTCCAGACCATTAATCATGGTTGACAAGTCGTATGGCGGGCGACAGTCCGCTTGGTATCCCACTGCTGTCTGGGGCGTCTCAGGCACGTCTTCGCTGGTCCTCGTTCCTCAGTTCGAAGTGGGACTTATCACTGAAGACAGTTTGACACTAATCAATGAGATTCCAGGCCGAATGTACACCACACCACTTCAAACGGGCTTGTTGGAGAGAGGTCAACGGCGGTTGGCGCTGCGCGGGATTAGCCGAGCGGTCTCAGGCGCTGCAGTCATGCACTGTGCCGCCGATCCCGGCGGAGGTTCGAGTCCCCCCTCGGGCATGGGTGTGTGTGTGTTTGTCCTTAGGTTAATTTAGGTTAAGTAGTGTGTAAGCTTAGGGACCGATGATCTTAGCAGTTAAGTCCAATAAGATTTCGCACACATTTGAACGTTTGGTGGTTGGCGCAAAGGGCGCAGTGAGCTCTGCCCCCTTTCTATGAGCCGCTTATTAACAGTCCATGTGGTCGATGAAGTACCAATCGCATCATGGATGATAATGATGACTTCAGGGTTCTCAGTGCCTCTCTGGCAACTGCTCGGACCTCACGTTCTGCCGTCTCTCTAGGTCGAGTGCTTCCCTTTTGATGCTGTATTCCACATCGGCGAATGTGGCATCGCTCCTATTCAAATGTCGAGCGATTCGCCGATTACTCCAACCGGCTTTTTGAGCCCAACTATACGTCCTCTCTCAAATGCTAACATCTGCGTCTATTGTTCACGCGCCTGTCCGCGTGACATAGTTACTGTCCAGCTGAGTATATGGAATAAATTCGCAAAGACTTTATAGCCTGTAATCAAGATTTACCCTGTTTACATCCTTGCCAGTTGCACGGTGAAGCCGGCCGGGGTGGCCGAGCGGTTCTAGGCGCTACACTCTGGAGCCGCACGACCGCTACGGTCGCAGGTTCGAATCCTACCTCGAGCATGGATGTGTGTGATGTTCTTAGGTTAGTTAGGTTTAAGTAGTTCTAAGTTCTAGGGGGCTGATGACCTCAGACGTTAAGTCCCATAGTGCTCAGAGCCATTTGAACCATTTTTTGCACGGTGAACTTGTACTGCAGCGCCACACATTCAACAGTCGGCTGTAAAAAGCTTCACAAATTTGCATTTGTTTGTCCACGCCTGATGAATATCAACTTTGGGCCAATTTGTATGTGATGCGTTTTCCTCTCTCTCTCTTTTCTTGCTTTTTTTCTCAGAGTGTATTAGCACCCCTGTCCACCGCGAGAGTGAATGCCGCCGGATGGCGCTGTAGTCCCGTGACGGGATAAGAAAAATACAAGGTGGGCGTAATTAAACATTCGCTGCTTGAGGGGGCCCCTATGAAAAACGAGTGATCGTAGGACAATGGACCTTTGTGGTAACATTTCTATGGACATGCAGAAAAGAAATAACGAATAAAACATTGAAAGAAACACATTTTAATTTCCACGTGTGAGAGTTAAAATCTGGTGATATTTATGGTTACAAAGTTTGGAACGATCAGCCAATGTTTCAGTTAGCTCCTGGGTGAAACCGACCCCCAACTGCGACACAAGTTGTTGAAGAACTTACTGTTGCCATGGCTGAGAATGCTGGACACAATATGTGATCTAACCAAAGACTGCCTTTAATTGGCAGTACACTTAGAAAATGTAACAGACCAACTAAGGAGACTGCCTGCACTACGCTTGTCCGTCCCCTTTTAGAATACTTGTGCATCGTATGGGATCCTTACCGGATAGGACTGACGGAGTACGTCGAAAAAGTTCAAAGAAAGACAGCACGTTTTATATTATCGCGAAATATGGGAGAGACTGTCACAGAAATGATACACTATTTGGGCTGGACATAATTAAAAGAAAGGCGTTTTTCGTTGCGACGGAATCTTCTAATGAAATTACAATCACCAGCTTTCTCATCCAAATGCGAAAATATTTTGTTGACACCGACCTACATTGGGAGGAACGATCACCACGATAAAATAAGGGAAATCAGAGCTCCTACGGAAAGGTATAGGTGTTCATTCTTTCCGCTCCCTATACGAGATTGGAATAATAGAGAATTATGAAGGTGGTTCGATGAACCCTCAGTCGGGCACTTAAATGTGATTTGCAGAGTATCCATGTAGATGTAGATGCAGATGCAGATGTAGATGCAGATTGTACGAGCTGTCACGAAAGTTGAACATTCCATGGTCCGCCGTTAGAAATGTGCTGCGAGGGACTGAGAATTTGTATCCATACAAACTCAACATTACTCACCATCTTTTGCCAAATCACGTAAACATTCGAATAGACTTTACTCTTACGTATCTTGCAAGGGCTGAATTTAATGACATGCGACTTTGTGGAGTGATTATGAGAGCCCCTTACGCTTCCGGTTGACTAGGATTTAAATGAACAGTATCATTTAAGTTCCCCGTTATGTGGCAAAGGCATCTACTTCGAAAATAAATGAAATCCGAGACTCGTACTTGCTGCTTAGTGCTTTTAGCTCCAATGCTTAGTGCTTTTAGCAATGATGATAAGAAAATGGATTTCAGTTATAGTAAATTGAAAATAAAAAATGAAACGCAATCACAGTGCTTAGTAAAATTTGGAATGAATTTAGGTAAAAAGCAAAGAAAATTAAAGACCGCTAGCTCATTACGTGAGCAAAATTAGTTTCTGTAATTACTTATTTGGATTATTGGTGGATTTACGTAAGAATACTTGGTTTGTTATCAGGTGAAATTAGAATGAAACTGTCAAACATTACGTTACCACATCTTCAAATGGCTATGTCATAGTGGTCAAACACTTGCAGTTAAATCGTAAAGCATTGAAACAATTTAGTAATGAACAGAGGACAGCAAAATTTCATATGCTGTGAATGTTTACGTAAAATGCAAATCTCGTGACCTGACTCACTGTAAAAAAGCCCACTGTTAGTTTTGCGCGAAAAGCACTTATTCTTATTCATTACCAAATACTGTCATTTAAATTGCAAAACGTCGTAATGATTAAAGCCACGTTCAATAATCACTTCCGTATAATTCACAATTACGTTTATGGACTACGGGTATTTTAAAACCCATAATTGTTAATTGAATGTAAATACATAAAACTGCAACCAGCCGCTTTTTTGAATAGTTATTTATTATTCCATGAACCGGTTTTCGAACTTTTTCAGGGTAATCTGCAAAGCCGATTTTCAATTGCAAAAGTATGTCAGAATTTCACTATTATTCATTAACAGTCACTGAAAAGCATTTTGTACAATTAAATATTATAGACTCAAGTCTAAACAAACACTTATGACTGAATGCAGTTGAGTAAAATGAAAACTTATTTATTACTGAAAAAATCTACGAAAGATATCTTTCATTGTACAGAGTGTGTAAATAGAATCATCCGATTTAACAAAAATCATAACTATTAGTTGTTTGAGACACGTGCGCGAACAATGTACAGTTTGAAAGAGCAAAATCTCGAGTTTTACATGGTTCCCGCTCGGTAGCAGTGTGCGCCAACTTCAGTTTTAGTAAAAATGGTGGCAGGATAACAGAAAGCGTTTTATGTTCTACGTTTTGTGCAGTGCGGGCTAGCAATAACTGTTCAGTTTGACATTCGTACTAGGTATTGTGTGGATCATCCTATAGCACAGAGCTTTAGACGATGGCATTACCAATTCAGAGAAACAGGATGTTTGTGTAAAGGCAAATCACCGGACCGTCCCCGAGTGTCTGACCCAGACGTCGAACGCATCCGCCGTAGTTTCACAAGGAGTCCGCAGAAATCGTTTCGCCGGGCAGCTCGGCAGCTCAACATGTCCCCGATGTCCGTCTGGCATCTATTACGTCGACGTTTATACATGAAACTATACAAAATTGAGCTACTGGAAGCTCTTCGTGAAGGTGACAAACAACAACGTGTGTTCTTGGCAAGATGGAGGATGGCAGTTTTCTTCCACACGTAGTGTTTAGTGATACTCCATTTAAATGGAAAGTTCAACCGTCATAATGCGAGAATATGGGGTACGGAACAACCACATGAAGTTGTACAACATGAGGGACTCTCCAAAATTTAATGTGTTTTGAGCATTTCACGGTAAAAGGTGTATGCTTCATTCAGGAAACACACATGCTTGAGAATTTTCTTTTCCCACAGTTGCAGACTGATTCGAACGATTTCATTTACCAACAGTATGGGCATTCGGAAGTGCGGGAATTTTTCAATCACAGGATTACTGAACGATGGATCAGTCGCACTGGACCACATGATTCAGCCTTACTTTACCGGCCTCTAGGGTCACCGGACATGACTGTATGCGATTATTTCTTCTAGGGGTTTATAAAAGACTCTGTTAATGTGCCTTCGTTACCAACAACAATTAATGAACTGAGACATTGCATAACAGCAGCTGTGGAACCTGTAACTGAAGGCACGCTCGCTGCAGTGCGGGAACAATTTGAATACCGCACTCACGTATGTCGTGCACCTCAAGGGGAACACCTATAAAAAGATATGAAAAGTAATATCTGAGTCTTCAGTTCATCCAACAACAAAATTCATTATATGTGTTTAATGATTCCAATCCCAAAGAAAGCAGGTGATGACAGATGTGAAAATTACCGAACTATCATTTTAATAAGTCACGGCTGCAAAATACTAACGCGAATTATTTACAGACGAATGGAAAAACTATTAGAAGCCGACCTCGGGGAAGATCAGTTTGGATTCCGTAGAAATATTGGAACACGTGAGGCAATACTGACCCTACGACTTATCTTGGAAGCTAGATTAAGGAAAGGCAAACCTACGTTTCTAGCATTTGTAGACGTAGAGAAAGCTTTTGACAATGTTGACTGGAATACTCTCTTTCAGATTGTGAAGGTGGCAGGGGTAAAAAACAGGGAACTAAAGGCTATTTACAATTTGTACAGAAACCAAATGGCAGTTATAAGAGTTGAGGGACATGAAAGGGAAGCAGTGGTTGGGAAGGGAGTGAGACAGGGTTGTAGCCTCTACCCGATGTTATTCAATCTGTATATTGAGAAACCAGTGAAGGAAACAAAAGAAAAATTCGGGGTAGGTATTAAAATCCAAGGAGAACAAACAAAAACCTTGACGTTCGCCGATGACAATGTAATTCTGTCAGAGACAGCAAAGGACTTGGAAGAGCAGTTGAACGGAATGGATAGCGCCTTGAAAGGAGGATATAAGATGAACACCAACAAAAGCATAACGAGAATAATGGAATGTAGTCGAATTAAGTTGGGAGATGCTGAGGGTATTAGATTAGGAAATGAGACACTTAAAGTAGTAAAGGAGTTTTGCTATTTGCGGAGCAAAATAACTGATGATGGTCGAAGTAGAGAGGATATAAAATGTAGACTGGCAATGGCAAGGAAAACGTTTATGAAGAAGAGAAATTTGTTAACATTGAGTATAGATTTACGTGTCAGGAAGTCATTTCTGAAAGTATTTATATGGAGTGTAGCCATGTATGGAAGTGAAACATGGACGATAAATAGTTTAGACAAGAAGAGAATAGAAGCTTTCGAAATGTGGTGCTACAGGAGAATGCTGAAGATTAGATGGGTAGATCACATAACTAATGAGGAGGTATTGAATAGGATTGGGGAGAAGAGAAGTTTGTGGCACAACTTGACTAGAAGAAGGGATCGTTTGGTAGGACATGTTCTGAGGCATCAAGGGATCACCAATTTACCATTGGAGGGCAGCGTGGAGGGTAAAAATCGTAGAGGGAGACCAAGAGATGAATACACCAAGCAGATTCAGAAGGATGTAGGTTGCAGTAGGTACTGGGAGATGAAGAAGCTTGCACAGGATAAAGTGGAGAGCTGCATCAAACCAGTCTCAGGACTGAAGACCACAACAACAACAACATGTCAATCCGGATGATTATTTTTGGTACACCCTGTATTTTAATTTGTTAAGCACTGCTTTTGAAATTACTGTTCAAATTACTACGCGTGAACACTTTGGTTATTTACTGACTTGCAAACAATTGGAACTTTAATTACTGTTACTTCTTCCAACATAGCAAAAGGTTACTCACTGCACAGTTATTTTATATGACTTAATTCTTTTATAGAAATCATTGCAGGTGCCTCTCTTTCATTAGGATTTTCTCGCTTGAAGAAAATGTAAATCGCTTTTCGGTCATTAGGACTTTTTCGGGGAGTGATATTAACTATGATGCTGTGTAACCATATACAAGTCTAATAAAATAATTGACCAGATCTTTCTTCGTGTTGAGTCTTCGTCGATGCATGCAGGCATTGTTCGTTGACAGTATATGACACACGCTCTTCTTCTTGCGGCTCCACAATGAATAAAACTGGATCCACAGTACTCTTCATGTTAACTGGTATCCTATTGCAATGATTGTACTGTGCCCGCTTAATGTCTTATAGTGAACCTGGCCACACCAAACTTCCGCCGGGCCACTACATACCTGCCTTACGACCATGTCTCAAGACGCACGCCACATCGCTGTACGCGGTTCGACTTGACTCGACTGTTAACATATCGATACTGTTCTACAGTGAACTGCCGGCGCGCACGCACGCCCAGCGACAATGCGATTGCAACTGCAACGTATAATCCCAAGTACGCCAGCGTGTCTACATAGAACTAGCTTACATTTAATATTCAATCAGTTTTACAATAGAAAAACAGTATTATATTTCAACATATCATAAGAAAAATATTAGCACAATAATATAAAACCTTTGTTTCACAGAAAAAACACATCGCTACAGAATGGAAAGGAAAATTTAGTGATCGACAGAGTTGTTGAGTTACATGATGCAGCGCATTTTAAGCTCACTGGGAAGTGAACATAATTACCGCATTACGGGATCGCCACCGCCAATGAACGTTCATGAAGTTCCCCTGAGCAGTGGTAAGGCTGCAAGGTACAGTTCATGACTGGTCCATTTTTCTTTAAGGAGCTTGGACCCCAAAGACGAAGGACATGCAGCGTGAACGCCACACGTTACTGCGATCTGCTTAGTCAACATGTGATCCCTGTTCTGCGGGAGAGAGGTGCTTTGGACTCGACTGTTTTGGTGCACGATGGAGCTCCACCTCACATAGCTCGTAAGATCACTCGGCTACTCCTTCACACACTTCGAAAAAACCGAATCACTCGCCGATCGTTCCAAACTGCACAGCCACAAATATCATCTTTACAAATGTTTCCAAAAAGTTTCATTAGCCTGCGATCTCCTGTTTTCCAAGGGGACTCCTCTCAAGTAGTGAAAGTTCAATTTTAAAATTACCGCAGCTAGTGCGTTGTACCAACCGCTCACGAGGGACAGCCTCCATTCCTGTTGCAAACACCTTGCGTGGTTCACCTGTTCGACTCATATAATTCCGATTATAATCATCCATGATATCACATGGTATATTGCATACAACCGATGGGTATATACAGAATCAACAAACCACGACAGGATGTGTTTGTGGTATTGGATTTAAAGTATATGTAAGAAGCCTCAAATCACGAATAATCATACTGCTGGGTCTGATGAGAAGAAGCAGAAAGTGCAGTTTGCAGAAGAAGGAGAATATGGGACAGTTTACACATTAACTGGTTGGGATTTTGCCTACCGTGTTAGAAGTATTAGTGCATGTGAGCACGCAGCCCATGACCACAGTCACATCTATTAATGAATCGAAAACCTGTCCAACATTTTGTCACCTCTACTGAATGAATTACACAGTAGTCATATATGGAGTACATTTCAAGAGGAAGATTTTTCATAGATGCTATATATCAGAACAAAGACGTATTAATTACAGCAAGGGAGGCAGCTAATATTGTACTTCAGGAATCTGCAGTGCTTGCTATTCCTAAAGTGTTAGGAGTATTATCACCTGAACAGTATATCACAAAGTCTCTCTGATATAGCAACAACTGTAAAGTCTCTGTGACATTGCAAATGTATGAGCTATTGGATCTGTCTCTCCAGTATCTGAACTATTAAGTCTCATAGTATATGTGTGTGACGAAATAAAACATATTACTTGTAAAAAGAAATATTATTTAGTCTATTATTATACTCATTTTTGATAGGACTTTTGTACATTGTTAATATACTTTTGGTACATTGTGAACTGTGGGAAGTAAATCACCATCACTAAAAAACCACTGGAGCACTAACAGACTACTGTAAATGTCAGTTCAGTTTTGTGTCTTGAAATGTTGTGTATAAATATTGTACTGAGCACAATCCTCATTGAAAATATCGTACTTTCCCGTCGAATGTATTTTCCGCGTTTTTGATGTGTTCGATTCGTCTTGCAAATAAGTATAAACATGTTTCATTATGAAAAGTTACTTCTACATGCCTAGTGCATACACGCAGAGGTGGGAAAAGTCATGGGATATCTCACAATATCATATCAAACCTCCTGTTGCCTGGTATAGGGCAGCAACTTGACGTGGTATGGACTCAGAAAGTCGTTGTGATGCCTCTGCAGAAATATTGAGCTACGCTGCCTGTCCATAATTGCGAAAGTGTTGCTGATGCACGATTTCGTTCATGAACTAACCTCTTATTACGTCTCATAGATGTTCGATGAGATTCATGTCGGGCAATTTTGGTGGCCAGACCATTCACTCGGAGAGTCAAGAACGTTCTTCAAACAGTCAGGAACAGTTGTGGTCCAGTGAAATGACGCATTGTCATCCACAAAGATTCAATCGTTTTTTGGGAACATAAAATCCATGAATGGCTGCAAATGGCCTCCAAAGAGCCAAATATAACCATTTCCAGACAATGATCTGTTCAGTTGGATCAGAGGACACAGTCCGTTCCATCTAAACGCAGCCCACATCATTACTGAACCACCATCAGCTTGCACGGGGCCTTGTTGTCAACTTGGGTCCATTGCTTCGCGCGGTGTGCGCCACACTCGAACCCTACCATCAACTCTTACCAACTGAAATAGGGATTCATCTGACCAGATCATGATCTTCCAGTCATCTCGCGTCTAACAGATATGTTCACGAGGTCAGGACAGGTGGTGCAGGCGATGTCGTGCTGTTAGCAAAGGCATTCGTGTCGGTCGTCTGCTGCCATAGCCCATTAAAACCAAATTCCCCCGCACCATCCTAACGGAAACGCTCGACGTACACTCTTTGACATAAAACTCGACCGGCGGCCGGCCGCTTCAGAGGCTAAGTCCGCGCCGATCGCGACATGGGACAAAAAAACTGGCCAACTCGCTAATTCTCTAAGTCCGGTTATCTGCACAATCTGGCAACACTGTAGACTGCGGCACTTCCTGGAGACAAACTTGTCCCAAGATAGAGAGACTCTAGGCTGATTACGCTTGTGGCCTAGCGGTAGCGTGCGTTGTTTCTGTTCATAATGTCAGTGGATCGAGAGCAGCTGGCATAAAATATTTTTATAGCCTCTTCTGTCTGAATGCTGAAGACGTGAATGTAATGGTAGCGCAGATTCAATCTTTTTCGCTTTGTGACACACCGATATCAAAATTTTATCTAGTAACGGTTTTGCGGCAGATTTCCTGCAGACTGTACTCCTCTGGACGCCGTATGCGGCAAAGCTCCGGGATCCATTTGCTGGCTACTGGCAGCGGCCGTGGCGACAGCAGCGGCGCTGCACTCCCCCGTTCTTTATCGAAAGCGCCTGCTACCGCTCATCGCTTTTGATGATTTAAAACGCTTTATTATTAAATGTTGCTCCACAGAAAATTTCTACAATTTCCATTCACGCTCAAAAGCAACGGAAACAGACGCCCTGATTAGTAGGCGGGTAATCGGCAAGAGCTGAGTATGGCCCGAAATTAATTTTATGGACTGGGACGAAATTAAACCACCTCACTACATTCGATGAATTTATAAATGCTTCATACCTCGTTTCTTTTCCTTTCAAACTTAATTATTTGTGCAACTTTTGGTCAATGTTTGGATGTTTTCGTCAAGCCAGAGTGAGCGTCTGTGGTGTAAAGTGTATTACAGTTCTTGTTTCATTCCTTATGGTAAGTCTATGCGATAAACTGTGTGAATACCTTGCAATGCATGCTCTGTAGCAGTGCAGGCACACTGCACATTTGGAGTTCCATGTATGGGTTCATGAAGTATTTATTGTTGATCGGAAGTGATAGTTAAGGTCATCAGATTTAAACCAGAAAAATTTGTCGTTTTGAAGGTTTCAGAGAACGGAAAGGAATTGCTAACGCCGGTGTTAGAAAACGTCTACAGTTAAATGCTATTGCAAAAATTTAGAAGATGGGAACTATATTAATGAACATGTGCACTTCATAAACAACCTTCTGACATGTTAGACCTATATGACGAACAAAGCTCAAATTTATATCGTCGACAGTCGGTTTGAATCTTTTCAGGACCTATTTTACAGTGAAGCACCTTGGAATTTGCAAAGCAGAAATCCATGATATTAACTTAATTTACTAAGTCGAAATCGGACGAAGATTGATGTTTAAAGGCATTCTTCAGATTTCGCATAAGAAATTTTTACTAGCAGTTTGCAACTCCATTAATTAAAATGGAAAATAAAAGGTTGTAGTCAGCGGCTTCTACCGTGATTCGAACTTATAGTACAAGCACTGCAACGCACAAGGGAACCTCTGAGCTAACGACACACTGGCGGCCAGAGGCGGACTATAGTCACTGCGATGTTGCCTGAGCCTCAAAACGCAACCTTAAACACACAAACAGAGGAGGTGGAGATTACTGTTTTAACGTCCCGTCGACAACGATGTCATTAGAGACGGAGCACAAGCTCGGATTAGGGAAGGATGGGGAAGGAAATCGGCCGTGCCCTTCCTAAGGAACCATCCCGGCATTTGCCTGAAGCGATTTAGGGAAATCATTGAAAACCGAAATCAGGATGACCGGGCGCCGGATTAGACCGTCGTCGTCCCGAATGCACACACAAACAGGTGTTACTTATGTGAAGAACGCCGCTCTTGGAGTCCAGAAATTAAATATACTTTCTAATTGTGTCATCTTGCAGTGGATTATATCGTACGAGTCTTCGATGTGGAAAACGAATGTCAAGTGAATTTAGCGAGGTAACGCCGACCTACACCCGGAAGTAAATGCACTATCAGAGTGTTGACAAATACTTGCTACGACGCTGCCATTTCTCGGCTCTCTGACGAGGCAGCTCTTCAGCGAAATGCTTGCCGTGATTCTCCGATACGGTTCTTCAGAGTGGAGACGCGCGCGCACGTTTGGTTTTTATGCGGCGTTCTCCCCTGATGGTTTCTGACGTCGCCTTGTGGGCTATGTATGCATATGAGACATTCAATTATCATTAATCCAGAATGATACAAGTCTCAGCTTCCGGCGTGGAAGAAGGCTGTTGACGCCGACATTATATCATTTCAACGTAGGGAAAGCAAAACGGATCATTCAATGTTTCTCATTCAACATAAAGCATGTGAGATAAATTTCCGTAACGTTCATAATAATCTAAACATACAAACGAAGTAAAAATACACCGGAAGCTTATTCGAATTGAATATAATGTAAGATACCAAACGCTTTGCACCTCGATGTCGAATTTGTCCACTTGCAATCGTTTGCAGCATGCACATAGAATGTCATGATTACCACGAGAATGAAGAAATATGTTGGTAAGGATGGAAGCAAGAAGAGACGCAGTCAACAAATATTCTATTCCTCATGGCATTCATTTCATTTGACACGTAAGAAGAGGTAAAGCGGGAATTTACTTTCGTTAACACGAAAGATATGCCGCACATATTGATAACGAGGAAGTCTGCGTCTTCATACGTTTCCTCCTTGAAATATGTATGTTCTACTATATACTAAGTAGCCCGATCATTGTTTCAGTAATGTTACCCTCTTGTTTGACCACGTAACGATGAACAGATTCCAAATGCATGTCTCTGCGTGAAAGTAGCTGTTCGAACCCTTCCTGGGTTGTTTTTCGTGTTTTATTGCTTGGAATTCCTGAAGCAGACCTCTGTGCCTTCCCCCCTCGTGGGTTAGGTCTCAAAACTAAACCGCTTTGTATCCAATGGCATAATTTATTCATACAGCATCAGCATAAGACTCTTGCGAGTGAGAGAATGACAATAACAATCGTAACAAGAACAAGCAAATAATGAATGATGTTTATTCCAACGCAGAACGAGAATGGCTTTAAATATAAAAATCTATATCTATATCCATATCTATTGATCTTTGAGTTGGCACAATGCAAATATATTCTTAGCATTTAGTTACTGAATTTAGTTCTGGATGTTTGCAGAGAAAAGGAAAAGTCGGTACTTCTCGCTAGTGTAATATAATGTGAACCAGCAACTACCCTTTCCTTATAACACGACTCAAGCAGGTCCTCAAGTAGGCACTGCTGCATTCTGTTCCCTGACATTGCTCTGATGACGGTTAATGCAGATAGTTCCGATTATGAAATACAAAACGTATTGCAGGTTAGTTCCTAGGATAGTAACATTAAATTTGCGTTGTAGACGGCACATGAAGGTGACGACTATCCATATTACTCATCAATATAAAAAGACAATATTTTGGGAATTTAGCAGGATTACTCAAAATGAATTCTGAAATTGGGTGACTGACCGCACAGGTGCTAAACGTCTTCAAGAGTATACGATGTCCTAATCGCATTAGGAATATGAAGATCGTCTTCGACAGCTCGCAACTTTCACATTGCTATCTCCACCCTTCTCCAGACAGCTCTCGGTGGAGTTGCACTACGTTGCCGATGTTATGGAAGGCCTTCAAACCGACAACAGACCACATATTGAAAAATACAAGCGAATTCTCTTGCAGCGTAAGCTTATTGTAACTAATCTAACAATTATTGGAGAGGAACATTGTCCTATTCAAAAAAAGTAAAATGTTACACACTGTTGACGTCAAACGGACATTATCTATGTCCTGTCTTGTGTCCTACTCATCTATAATATCAAGTGTACTATGAAAATGATTATATATAATGGATTATAAGGTAATGCATTGATACCAGATGGTGGGGGCCGGCCGATGTGGCCGTGCGGTTCTAGGCGCTACAGTCGGGAACCGCGTGACCGCTACGGTCGCAGGTTCGAATCCTGCCTCGGGCATGGATGTGTGTGATGTCCTTAGGTTAGTTAGGTTTAAGTAGTTCTAAGTTCTAGGGGACTGATGACCTTAGAAGTTAAGTCCCATAGTGCTCAGAGCCATTTGAACCATTTGAACTATTTAACACAAAATGACATTAAAAATTTAAGTTATTCACGAGCAGCTAGTTGAGAATATGTATGAACATTAAATGACACGACGAACCGTCTTGTTCTGCATATGGATTCAAACCCAGCTCATGCAGACTAAGCAAAGATTTCGTGACTGACGGAAACTAACAGTCATTCCTGATTAGGCATACAGAGAGTGATATACCTCGATTTTAGACAGTATCAGTTAGCAAATATCAACTTTAAATTGCATAACGCAAACATTTTTAACAGACGCGAATTCCTACCCAGCATCTATTGTCCCTATTAATGAACTACGAGAGATGTTAAATATTGCTTCTTCACAAGTAACTTACTTGAAATGCCGTGAGGTAAAGCTGTGTGTTGGACACGGTTTTGAATCCGGAACCTAATCGGATTGCTATCGAAGCACAGTCAAATGTGACATATCGGAATTTCGAGGCAGTAACTAGATGTTTTAACTGAAATGACGGGACGAAACATTAATTTTTTCCTTCCCAGGACTCCAACCCGGCACCTATCGCTGTTATATTCTAGAGAAAACTAACGTTAAATATGGGTTTGTTGCACCAGCAGTGACATGTGAGCATGTTTGAACTGAAATAATATGACGAAGAGTTCAGCGCTCACTGGGAATAGAGCCCCACACATATCGTTGTTGACTACACACAAAGAGACGTCAGCTACCGAATTTTTCTCCACCAGCTGCTCGGAATAGCATCTTGAACTTACAGTCATCTCGCAAATAGTTCTGTGTCTCACTGGGAGTTAAAAACGTCGGATATCGTTAGTGTTGACAGCGAATGAAAATACATTAAAAATCAAAATTATTATCCACCAGCAGATAGGTGTTCTCATGCTAGAGCTTGATAATACATAATTAAATCTTTAGTGCCGGGCCAGGATTCGATCCCATTCACGCATAATATGTGAAGGTGTTGAGGAATCTGCAGTTTTGAACAAACAACAAATTGTAGCCGAGCTGTATTGCCACGAAGGGATCAAATTCCGCGTTAAGGGCGGTCTGAGTTGCATTCCCAGTTCAGAACCAATTTTATCGACATACAGAAGCTCAAATAAAAGATGGAATAAGTGTCCTGTGACCATACATAGCGTTTGTGTCGTCACTTGAAATAAATAACTAGTATAAGAATGGTTACTGGTGATAGAGTTTCTACATGTCGCCACTCCAGACTTTATTGTGGTTCAACCTACCGTCTACTTGGTAAAGAAGGAATATCATCTTTAGTGTGAATTTTCAGACCACGCAGCCATTATATCTCCTTCACTTGGTGTAGCCAGGAGAGAATGGAATCTGTCTCTCCCTATCTAAAATCATTGACAGAAGTGGGAATCGAACCCAGACCATAGGTATAACAACCTACCATCCGTCCAACAGACCACGAAATCCTCTTCTCTGCGAGTCATTTTTCTATCGTAACGCAGTTACGCCACACTGGATGAGAATTCTGACACACAGGCTCCCTGTAGTAATTTGCAGCATGTTCAGTAAATTCATTTACTTGGTTGACCGAATCACCATGAACTAGCTGCCTCGGCTACCCAGTGCATACATTCGACTATTTTGTAATCACAGAAATAAAATCACGTTACTGCCACCTACACACAACTGCCAACATTGTAGGATGCAGAAGTTTAAATAGGAAGTGTTCCTTTCCACTTGAGCTATTCTATTGCGCTATCTGTTACTAGAAAACGTCGTTCAGTCCAAAAGAAAAGCTGTAACTGTTTGTCTCTCAGAAGTCAAGACCTGGCCATATGCATAATCTCACAGTGCTGTGGAATCCAAAAGTTCTGGAGGAATAGTTGCCGAGCTCTGGAGCTGTTGTAGCTACGTGTCAGCTTGTAGCATAGATAAGATGTCGCGAGTTCGAATACATTCAGTGCTACATTTTTTAAAACGCAATTCTGCTCTCTGCTGAAGTTATCAATCTAATGGAACTTTGAACATAATTCCCTTCACTTCTCAACCCAAAGTAGTCGCATGTGGAAAAAGGACTAACTACTGTGACATTTTGTTCTATTCAGGTTTAATAGACAGCAGGCAGCAGATGCATCTCGAAGATGTGCAGGGAGAGCGCATCGTGCCATAATATGTCAGAAAAGTATTTTCTACATTAGCGGTCGTGTGGTAGTGATATTTTATTCTTCTTCAAACTTTGATTGACAGCTTTAACTCAGAACAAATTTTCTACATGCATGTATCAATAAACTGCATGTGCATTGTCAGACTGTCATAGGTAACATCAGAGAATTCGCATATATCGTTGATGATTAATTTCTCTCTCATGTTTACTATTTTTTTTAACAACACTAAAGGAAACCTTACGAAAATTGTGCACTGTATTATAAGAAATGAAATAAAACTAACCATGATAACCTTACGACGAAAGTATCTGTACACAAGCATGCCTCTATCGACACGAATTAGTAAAATACTACTAACTTAGATTTTGATTGGGTCTGTGTTTAATTGGTATGCTGTGTCATACTCAAGAGGTATGCAAATGTGGCATTTCATAAATATAGTTACGTATTCCTAGAAACCCAAAATTCGCTTGTCAGCAGCGGAAAGAGGCGTACCTGTTGTGCAGCATTGTAAGTTTTTCAACATTGCACTATGAGCTGAAAGCATTTTCTTGCGATTTCCTTATTGATGTTTGATCTGACTGCTTGTAGCTCTTTCACAGAAGGGATAAATACGTTTCAGTCAGTGAGACTGGAACTGCGAACCGTAACAGACGCTGTTTCACAGGTCAGCACGTTACCACAGAGCTGGCGAGGGGGTATGGGTCTCAGCTTCCTATTACGACGGCAATAGTAACTAGGACTCGTAAACCGCTATTTAAAGGTCGAGATTAGTTGTGATTTCCACCTGCAACGACTTTCCTGGGCTAAAAACCGTAAATTTTCAATCTTTTGTTACCCTTCAAGCTATAATAACTCAGATTATTCAATGGAAATGACAGGTAAAATCAAGTGAACTTTGAGGCTTAATTCCGTGCACACCAGGAAGTAACTCGTCGATCACAGAGTTGCCAAACATACGTTGCCTTGTTGCTAAATCTCAGTTACAGTACCAGCAGGAAAAAGACGAACCGATGTGATCCTACAGCGGTCTGGGAAGTGACCATAGCTGGTGTCTCCAAGTCGCGGCTGCTACGGCCTGGAATACGTAATGCGTCTGATTCGCTTTCTGTAACTAGGTTTAGGGACTGGAGCGTAGTTACTAATAATACTCAGAACTGACTGGAAACTGAGCATCATAAATCAGTAACTCTCATTGTTGTTTTTATATTTCTTTCGTAAGTGCACTCAAAACTAAGAAAGTCATTCACAGGCGTTTTCGTGCCTCGCCGATAGTCGAGCACAACATACAAATAAAAATAAAAAAGAATGTGTGTGTGTGTGTGTGTGTGTGTGTGTGTGTGTGTGTGTGTGTGTGTGTGTGTGAGTGTGTGAGAGAGAGAGAGAGAGAGAGAGAGAGAGAGAGAGAGAGAGAAATAAAAAGCAATGAGAGAGAGTGTAAAAAATTGTTGTAAAGAAATTGAATCATGGTATTTAAAGAAATCTTTCATTAAAATGACACGTTCCACATCATTACGAAATGTCGTATTCATGATCTATGGAACAAGAGTTAATCTAATGTAATCTAATCCAATCTAATCACATCATATTGATGATTAGCCATGAAGAGTCATGAATAACCGAAAGTTTTGCCAATACCAGTAACCAAATCTAAACTTGAAAATAAAAGACGACAATTTTTGTCATAAACCGTGACTCCTATCAAGACCCTTTCATCCCTGTTATCTAACCACGAAAGATGTCTGATATACCTCCATTCTGAAGTAACAAAGTGTGCATGCATTTAAAGATGAAGTGCATGATGTGAAGTTCTGTGATGGAGATACGAACCCAACACGTAATCCGATTGTTAACTACGAAAAATCAAATGTTACGTATCGGTTTTTCTTACGAGCCGCTAGGTGTCTGAATCTAAAATAAGGATACAAACTTTTGTGCCTAAGCGACAATCGAACTGCACATCTACCGTGCATCCACGAATATAGCTTAAGTATCAGTTGCTTACTCATGAACAGTAAGATGTGTGCGTGTTTGACCAGAAATAACGACACCTGTTGCGATTGTTGGCAACACATGAATAGACATTGAAATTGCGCGTTAATTTTCACTAGCAGATGGGTGTGCACTTGATAAAGCTAGAAATGAAATTATGAATATTTTTGTACTGGATCAGGTTTCAGACCCACATACTTACCTTTGGAGGAGACCTAGGGAAGATTGCAGTCTTGGGAAAAGGAACGAAATGACTGAACTATACTGTTCCGAGAGATTCAGATCCTCGAAAGAGGAGATACGAATTCGAATCACAGTCCAGCACCAAATTTTTAAACGTCTCTAGTTCAATCAAGTACAAGTAAAATAAGAGCTCTGTCCCTTTAAATGGCTATCGGTTCATCAAATAAAATAAAATTTTCTAATGTAAGTAAGCTTACTGGCGACTGTATTTCTTTTTACCATGACTTCCGCTGTGTCATTTCCCAACGTAAACCGGCTCTGCCCAGTTGGTAATGAAGGAACGTGATGCTAAATGCGGATTCTGGATTATAATGTCTTTCTCTTGAGGCTACCAGAGGTAAAATAAATCTGTTTGTGCCTCTTAAAAGTAAATGCCTGAACCCACGCATTGCACCTGTGATAGCTCGTTCCACCAGACCATTGTGGCCACATTACCCAGCCCCAGGAGTGTGCTGTAACGGATGATGTGCTTAGCTTACAAAATTAGTCACGGTGGAAAAAATGCGAGTCTATTAAATGGTCAAGTAGAAGCAAGCTTCTGACGCAGAGATTATGCTATTCTCATGTCAGCAGGATGTAAAGACTCTTCTAGGCATCATAGGCTGGATGTGAAGCCATTTTGATTTTTCACAAATTCAGCAAATTTCTTTGTTCGAGAAAATCCACTGTGAAATGTGAAGTTGCCGGATAATTCGATTATTACTGTTATTATTAATATCATTTTATTCATTGTGTGTGATTAGAAGCTCCTTGTGAGGGACGGTGTCTCAATCCTTATAAAATCTATAAACGTGGAATAAAACTGAGAGGCCCTGTCTATAGTAATCATTACTATGTGCGAATAAAGAGCCAGTTGTGATTCACAAGAACAATATTTTTCTGAATCAGTAATGGTTATGAGTCAACAGATAGTTTTCTTACAGGTATTCCATAATCGCTTTGTTGCAAAACACCAGTGCAAATCGATGTCAGCGATATGGATCTATAATTCAGTGAATTACTTTTACTGCCTGTTATGTTGGTTAGACACATGCTCCATAAATCATTTGAACGGTTTTTTTTATGACGTAGAACGAGTAACATTACAGGATATGTATTCATTATTATAGTTTACATTACTGAACATATCTTTTAGCCGTATCCATACAACAATATTTAAAAACTATTTTTTTTTCTAATAGGCTATAAATTTTTAAACGGAAATTCGTCAATGGAATGGGAGTTGTCCAGGAGACATGATTTTAGCTTAGATTTAAGTCTTGCTTTGATTCTTGTGAGACATTTTGTGTTATTGTACAAATTATCGAAAATTTTTGTTTTTGCATATTTAAATTTCTTATGATCCAGTGACAGCTTTAATAACAAGCAGTAAAGGTCATTGTTCCGCTTAGTGTTGTAAGTATAGACAGAACTATTTAAGTCAAATTGTGATTAATTATTTATGACGAATTACATTTGCGAATATATGCATTGTGATTTTGCAGCTAAAATGGTTAACTCCTTGAAGAGATGCCTACTTCATGACTGCGGATCAACATCCCGTATTATACTTATTGCTCACGTTTGTGCAAACAATACTTTCTTTCCAAATGATGAGTTACTCCACAAAATTGTTCCCTAAGACATTATTTACTTCAACTACGCAAAATAAGTCAGGAATCTGATTATACTAAGAGCAAATGTAGCTGAACATAATAGTTTGAAAATCTCAGCTTGAAGTATCCATTAATATGTAGAACCAAAAATTTGGGTCATTCTACCCTATTTGCTGTCTCCTGTTCATGTGCTACATCAATTGTTGGTATGACTCTGTTTGTTTTACAGAAGTTAATATAGAATGCTTTCTCAAAATTCAGCGAGAGTACATTTTCAGAGAATCACTTGTGCATTTCCAGTCCTTAGCAAGCGGTTATATATAATTGCTAAAAATGGGTACTATTTCATCAGCATATTCCGAAAGGAACCCAACTGGTATACAATTTGGACCAGAAGACTTTCCGTTAGTGGCTTCAGTTGCTTCGCTATACCGAGGGTATCTACTTCCAAATTATTCTTGTTGGCTGCTTATCTGGATTCTAAATCTAGATTATCGAAATCAAATCATTTAGAGAATATAATGAGACTGGTCTTCGCTAGGGGCTACGATAAAATCTGTTACAATGAAATGAATACCCTTACCTGCATACAGGCGTTGATGTAAGTCAACGGGGATAGTTGAAAATGTGTGCCCCGACTCGAACCCATGATCTCCTGCTTACATGCCAGATGCTCTATTCTTTTTTTTATCTCATCTTGTTCACTTTTCTTCGTTGCATCTGCTAGGGGCGGACGTCGTAAGACACCCGTTTAAGTTCTTCGTTGATCGGTTAACTCAGTTTTTCTTTTTTTTATTACAGAGGGTAGCTAAACCTGTGATCGAACACGCTGAGTTACCGTGCCGGCTATTTCTGAGCCACCGAGGACACAGAGGATAGCGCGAGAGCGGGGACTTATCTCTGTCACGTGTCCCGTGAGATCCACATTCGCAACTTATTGTCCCGCACTATATTAATAGTGCCCCTGCCCATCATACTCATTATTCGCGGCTTTACTGCCGATTTCCGTAAGAGTTCGGGCACTATTTGTGCATCCACACAGAAGAAGATGGTCAAATGACCGGTGAGCCTTAACTATATATATATACATGGTGTTACCAAAAGGTACGGCCAAACTTTCAGGAAACATTCCTCACACACAAATAAAGAAAAGATGTTATGGGGACATGTGTCCAGAAACGCTTAATTTCCTTGTTAGAGCTCATTTTAGTTTCGTCAGTATGTACTGTACTTCCTCGATTCACCGCCAGTTGGCCCAATTGAAGGAAGGTAATGTTGACTTCGGTGCTTGTGTTGACATGCGACGCATTGTTCTACAGTACTAGCATCAAGCACATCAGTACGTAGCATCAACAGGTTAGTGTTCATCACGAACGTGGTTTTGCAGTCAGTGCAATGTTTACAAATGCGGAGTTGGCAGATGCCCATTTGATGTATGGATTAGCACGGGGAAATAGCCGTGTCGCGGTACGTTTGTATCGAGACATATTTCCAGAACGAAGGTGTCCCGACAGGAAGTCGTTCGAAGCAATTGCTCGGCGTCTTAGTGAGCACGGAACATTCCAGCCTATGACTCGCGACTGGGGAAGACCTAGAACGACGAGGACATCTGCAATGGACGAGACAATTTTTCGTGCAGTTGACGATAACCCTAATGTCAGCGTCAGAGAAGTTGCTACTGTACAAGGTAACGATGACCACGTCACTGTATGGAGAGTGCTGCGGGAGAACCAGTTGTTTCCGTACCATGTACGGCGTGTACAGGCACAATCAACAGCTGATTGGCCTCCACGGGTACACTTCTGCGAATGGTTCATCCAACAATGTGTCAATCCCCATTTCAGTGCAAATATTCTCTTTACTGATGAGGCTTCATTCCAACGTGATCAAATTGTAAATTTTCACAATCAACATGTGTGGGCTGACGAGAATCCGCACGCAATTGTGCAATCACGTCATCAACACAGATTTTCTGTAAACGTTTGGGCAGGCATTGTTGGTGATGTCTTGATTGGGCCCCATTTTCTTCCACCTACGCTCAATGGAGCGCGTCATCGTGATTTCATACGGGATACTCTACCTGTGCTGCTAGAACATGTGCCTTTATAAGTACGACACAACATGTGGTTCATGCACGATGGAGCTCCTGCACATTTCAGTCGAAGTGTTCGTACGCTTCTCAACAACAGATTCGGTGACCGATGGATTGGTAGAGGCGGACCAATTCCATGGCCTCCACGCTCTCCTGACCTCAACCCTCTTGACTTTCATTTATGGGGGCATTTGAAAGCTCTTGTCTACGCAACCCCGGTACCAAATGTAGAGACTCTTCGTGCTCGTATTGTGGACGGCTGTGATACAATACGCCATTCCCTGGGGCTGCATCAGCGGATCAGGGATTCCATGCGACGGAGGGTGGATGCATGTATCCTCGCTAACGGAGGACATTTTGAACATTTCCTGTAACAAAGTGTTTGAAGTCATGCTGGTACGTTCTGTTGCTGTGTGTTTCCATTGCATGATTAATGTGATATGAAGAGAAGAGAAGTAATAAAATGAGCTCTAACATGGAAAGTAAGCGTTTCCGGACTCATGTCCACATAACATATTTTCTTTCTTTGTGTGTGAGGAATGTTTCCTGAAAGTTTGGCCGTAACTTTTTGTAACACTATATATATATATATATATATATATATATATATATATATATATATATGGTATCTGTTCTTTCGGACATGGCTGTGTGTGTGTGTGTGTGTGTGTGTGTGTGTGTGTGGTTTGGGGACTAATGGGCACCCAACAGCAAGGTTATGTCCGAATGAACAGATACCCTTGTACAGGGCTATTACAAACGATTGAAGCGATTTCATAAATTCACTGTAGCTCCATTCATTGACATATGGTCACGACACACTACAGATACGTAGAAAAACTCATAAAGTTTTGTTCGGCTGAAGCCGCAATTCAGGTTTCTGCCGCCAGAGCGCTCGAGAGCGCAGTGAGACAAAATGGCGACAGGAGCCGAGAAAGCGTATGTCGTGCTTGAAATGCACTCACATCAGTCAGTCATAACAGTGCAACGACACTTCAGGACGAAGTTCAACAAAGATCCACCAACTGCTAACTCCATTCGGCGATGGCATGCGCAGTTTAAAGCTTCTGGATGCCTCTGTAAGGGGAAATCAACGGGTCGGCCTGCAGTGAGCGAAGGAACGGTTGAACGCGTGCGGGCAAGTTTCACGCGTAGCCCGCGGAAGTCGACGAATAAAGCAAGCAGGGAGCTAAACGTACCACAGCCGACGGTTTGGAAAATCTTACGGAAAAGGCTAAAGCAGAAGCCTTACCGTTTACAATTGCTACAAGCCCTGACACCTGATGACAAAGTCAAACGCTTTCAATTTTCGGCGCGGTTGCAACAGATCATGGAAGAGGATGCGTTCAGTGCGAAACTTGTTTTCAGTGATGAAGCAACATTTTTTCTTAATGGTGAAGTGAACAGACACAATGTGCGAATCTGGCCGGTAGAGAATCCTCACGAATTCGTCCAGCAAATTCGCAATTCACCAAAAGTTAACGTGTTTTATGCAATCTCAAGGTTTAAAGTTTACGGCCCCTTTTTCTTCTGCGAAAAAAACGTTACAAGACACGTGTATCTGGACATGCTGCAAAATTGGCTCATGCCACAACTGGAGACCGACAGCGCCGACTTCATCTTTCAACAGGATGGTGCTCCACCTCACTTCCATCATGATGTTCGGAATTTATTAAACAGGAGATTGGAAAATCGGTGGATCGGTCGTGGTGGAGATCATGATCAGCAATTCATGTCATAGCCTCCACGCTCTCCCGCCTTAACCCCATGCGATTTCTTTCTGTGGGGTTATGTGAAAGATTCAGTGTTTAAACCTCCTCTACCAAGAAACGTGCCAGAACTGCGTGCTCGCATCAACGATGCTTTCGAACTCATTGATGGGGACATGTTGCGCCGAGTGTGGGAGGAACTTGATCATAGGCTTGATGTCTGCCGAATCACTAAAGGGGCACATATCGAACATTTGTGAATGCCTAAAAAAACTTTTTGAGTTTTTGTATGTGTGTGCAAACCATTGTGAAAATATCTCAAATAATAAAGTTATTGTAGAGCTGTGAAATCGCTTCAATCATTTGTAATAACCCTGTATATATAAAATCTGTGTATAAATCCCAGGGAAATCGGTGTAATAATGATCAGCAGGAAAGAGCTACCACTCGTTTAGGAACGAGACGTGCGTCGATTTCGGACCGCGACGGTCGTCTTTAAGCCCGGAGTTGCCCCAGAAGTCGCTGACTGGGCAGCCAATCCGTGAATGTGACCGGCAGGCACAAAAACAGCGCCGGGCCCGCAACTTTGTTAATCCCGCTGCGCGGCTCGGCGCTGCGATCTTCCAGCCCCGCAAACACAGGGCGGACCGCAGAAAAAAGCGGGCGCAGCTGAATGGGGCTGGGCGGCAGTCTGGACTCCGGACGGCATC
Source organism: Schistocerca cancellata (assembly GCF_023864275.1). Lineage (NCBI taxonomy): Eukaryota > Metazoa > Arthropoda > Insecta > Orthoptera > Acrididae > Schistocerca > Schistocerca cancellata. Next base: position 802,718,699 of record NC_064627.1, on the reverse strand, counting down.
CTCCGGCAACGACTGCAAGCACGAAATCTCGTTCAGGCATAGGCATAACTGAGGTATACGATATAAAGCTGTTGGTTTTTCTGCAGGCGACAATGCAAAGTTTACTAAAATTTTACAATTTGAGAAAATATGTCCAGCGCTTCGTTACATACAAGTCCTTGCGAAACATTCTGCTCTCATCAAAGCCCACGTACATATCCCGTGTAGTGTCACCAAATTTTTACAGTAAAGCCGGGTTTACACACGCAACGAAAGTAACGCCACAAGTCAAGTCATTCTGGAGTGGCGCTGTGAGCCACCGTTCACACAGGACGCCACAAATTCTTCGTAATTGCGCAGTTTGCAAAATGGCGTCACGTGCTCAGCTGATTAAACGGCTGTACATATTACTAAATAAGATGTTTTGTAAACATAATAAATGTAAAATATTACTTACCAAAGTGTTTCTCGTCTCTCTTGTCTCGGCTACATGTTTTAAGAACCGGTCTGCTGCTTCAAACCAAGCAAGGCTGGGTTTATAAATACCGTCTGTAGACGCACCACTCTTAAGTGATTTCAGGACTTTCTATGTTCACTCATGTAAGCATTTCGAATGCTTCGAATTTTTAATTTTGTTGTAGCTACATCAGTTCTAGGTACATATTCAAGCATACTGTTTACTATTTCAATTAATGCAGCATCTCTCAAATTTCTGTCTTTGTATGATTCGCTTTTGTGGTTCCGAAGGCATTCTCGTTCTCGATACACCTCCAAGAATCTCATCATTGTCGCTGTTGACCACTTTTTCGACATATTAATAGCAAACGCACAAACAAAAGCACTATCTGCGAACGAATACGCACTAGAAAGGTTTGAATCCAGCCGCGAGGTAGCAATCGAATGACGTTATTCGATTGTGGAGAATGCAAAATGGCGTAACAATGTAGAACCAAGTTCAACTTTTTGTGACGTGACAAAAGTTGCGCTTCTTAAATGGCGCCACCGAAAACTAGGATCTCACACATGCAACTACAAAGCAACTGCAGTTCGCCTTTAGCAGTCGCGATACTTTTGTTGCCTGTGTGAACCCGGCTTAACACTCGCATTACTACCGCTGACACAATTACAGTTCTGTAATTCACACAGTATATTATTATGCAGTTAATCTATTTTGTTTCTTAATGCATTATAACTTAATATATTTAATTTTAAATTTCACAAGGGTTTATTCTGTTGTGTTTGTTTTTATTTTCATGCGCAGCGAGTGAGTTCTGCGGCCGAATGAGGTTCGTCTTCTAAGAGACGTAATCCGGCCACTATTGCACTGCCTTGATGCCGCCGGTCTATGGAGTGAGCATATCTGCTGCAGATGTACCCAACAACAAAATGAAATAGTCATTATATATATGAAGATGGTATCTGTTCTTTCGGACATGTACCTGTATGTCTTTCGGACATGTCTGTAAGGACAGATACCATCTTCATATACATGTAGTTAAGGATCACCGGTCATTTAACCATCTTCTTCTGTGCGGATGCACAAACAGTGCCCGAAATCTTACGGGAATCGGCAGTAAAGCCGCGAGTAATGAGTATAATGGGCAGGGGCACTATGAATACAGTGCGGGGCAAGAAGTTGCGATTGTTTGTCTCACGAGAGGCGTGCCAGATATGTAAGTCCCTGCAGTCGCACTATTCCTCTGTGTCCTCGGTCGCTCAGAAGCCGGCACGGTAGCTCAGCGTGTTCGGTCACAGAGCTGCTCGCCCTCTGTAATAAAAGAAAAACTGAGTAAAGGAATCAACGATCAACTTGGAAGGATGTCTTGTGACGTCCGCCAGACCAAACGCAACGAACAGTAATGAGAAGAAAAAAAAAAAAAAAACGGGATGGCTAGAGCGTCTGCCATGTAAGCAGGAGATCCCGGGTTCGAGTTCCGGTCGGGGCACACATTTGCAACTGTCCCCGTTGACTTATATTAACGCCTGTATGCAGCTAGGGTTAGTCATTCGATTATGAAATCATCATTTCTTCACACTTTGTGCTAAGACTGAAACTTCAATATTTCACTTATTTGCACTGTTTTTATACATTTATGTGTTAGTTACAGCAGTAGTGAATGGCGCAGTAAACCAAAATACGGCAGAGGAGGAAAATGTACATAAGGAAGTACTATAAATGTGTATCTCCAGCTATCACACCAAAAAATGCCTCTTTATGTGTTGAAAGTATTGAGACGCAGTGTAATAAAGAGGTAGTATCGTGGGGATAACGTATGTAACTGTATGGTCTTACATTTATAAATTGCGGATAAATTCGGTAGAGTAGGAGTGTGACACCGGTCAGTACGTTAAATCCATGTACACGTAGACCAATTTTACCTGTAGACAAAATTTGTATATGGCAGCCGAGGAATTGCCTCCGGATTATAGAGATCTCCAAACTATTGTGTGTATTAGTCGCAATAGTAAACGGTAGTAGTAGTAGTAGTAGTAGTAGTAGTAGTACTAATAGTAGTAGTAGCAGGACTAGTACTAGTAAAGTACCTATGACGTGAATAATGGGTATGTGCGATTAATATTTTCGGTTTTTTAAGGATGAATGCGGATTGAACACATAAAAATAGATGAATACGTTCTAAGTCATAACTCTAAATTCGATATTTTACGGGACACATTTTGCCATAATAGTAATCCATTTAGTGATGACGCCACTGCGACAGAGAAGCACCCATACGATAATGAGATGTGTTGTTGTTGTTGTTGTTGTCTTCAGTCCTGAGACTGGTTTGATGCAGCCCTCCACGCTACCCTATCCTGTGCAAGTTTCTTCATCTCCCAGTATCTACCGCAACCTACATCCTTCTGAATCTGCTTAATGTATTCATCTCTTGGTCTCCCGCTACGATTTTTACCCTCTACGCTGCCCTCCAATGCTAAATTTGTGATCCCTTGATGCCTCAGAACATGTCCTACCAACCGGTCCCTTCTTCTTGTCAAGATGTACCACAAACTCCTCTTCTCTCCAATTCTATTCAATACTTAGTTGTGTGATCTACCCTTCTAATCTTCAGCATTCTTCTGTAGCACCACATTTAAAAAGCTTCTATACTCTTCTTGTCCAAACTGTTTATCGTCCATGTTTCACTCCCATACATGGCTACATTCCATACAAATACTTTCAGAAACGACTTCCTGACACTTAAATCTATACTCGATCAGTCATGGAGTGTGCGGCTGATACCGGCGGAGATTCGAGTCCTCCCTCGGGCATGGGTGTGTGTGTTTGTCCTTAGGATACTTTAGGATAAGTAGTGTGTAAGCTTAGGGACTGATGACCTTAGCAGTTAAGTCCCATAAGATATCACACAGATTTTTTTTATACTCGATGTTAACAAATTTCTCTTCTTCAGAAACGCTTTCCTTGCCATTGCCAGTCTACATTTTATATCCTCTCTACTTCGACTATCATCAGTTATTTTGCTCCCCAAATAGCAAAACTCCTTTACTACTTTAAGTGTCTCATTCCCTAATCTAATTCCCTCAGCATCGCCCGACTTAATTCGACTACATTCTATTATCCTCGTTTTGCTTTTGTTGATGTTCATCTTATATCCTCCTTTCAAGACACTGTCCATTCCGTTCGGCTGCTCTTCCAGGTCCTGTGCTGCCTCTGACAGAATTACAATGTCATCGGTGAACCTCAAAGTTTTTATTTCTTCTCCATGGATTTTAATACCTACTCCGAATTTTTCTTTTGTTTCCTTTACTGGACGCATTTTACCATAATAGTAGTCCATTTAGCGATGACGCCACTGCGCCAGAGTAGCGCTCATACGATAAAGAGATGTACAAAACCAAAAAACACGAGTGGCTGTAACGTTTTTTTCTGTAACGAAGACATGGTGAGATTTCAGCTGCGACACTTGTAGCAAAGAAGCGAAGTGCCCTTATCTTTATCTCTTCAAAGCTTTAAGCTAAATCCATTTCGCCGGTCGCGGTGGTCTCGCGGTTCTAGGCGCTCAGTCCGGAACCGCGAGACTGCTACGGTCGCAGGTTCGAATCCTGCCTCGGTAATGGATGTGTGTGATGTCCTTAGGTTAGTTAGGTTTAATTAGTTCTAAGTTCTAGGCGACTGATGACCTCATACGTTGAGTCGCATAGTGCTCAGAGCCATTTGAACCATTTTGATGTAATTATAACCGACAATCAAATGAAAACCAGAGAGATGGAAAAAAAGTAAATCAACTCTTTATTATTCCATAATTAATCGCCATAACTGTTAATACATTTATCCCACTACGAGTCAATGCCTTCATGGAAAAATGCTTGCCGTTGCCTACGGAGGCATGATTATACCCACGCGTGCGTCTCTTCATCCGAAGCAAATCGACGGCCACGAATGGATTTCTTCAAGGTTCCAAAAATCTGGAAATTGCATGGTGAGGTTGGGAATGTGTGAAGGGCGTGTGAGAGCTACCCAGCGAAACTTCTGCAACGTAGTCAAGACAACAGGAAAGCCAGCTTTGGGAGAGTCATGGTGACGTTTTTCCTTAACGGTGAGGGCCCGCTGCAGACCGACTTTCTGGTACACGGCGCCACGAATAACGCGCAGCGGCAGGTGGTCATTTTGTAAAAATTGAAGAGCCCCATCAAGTCCAAATGCCCAGGAACGTTGGCGGACAGCGTCGTTCTGTTGCAGTATAATGCACGCCCACATGTTGCGAAGCATGTTTCGGACTACGATGCAGAAGTTTACGATGGAAAGCCATTGCACATCCTTGACACAGTCCTAGTTTCTCCACATATGATTTTCATATTTTTGGAGTGCTAAAGAAAGACGTTCCTGCCGTCAGTTTGTTTCGGAAGAAGAGGTGCACGCCCGTGCACAATCATGGCAAACTCAAACATTTTTCACTGACGGCATTGACCATCGTGTCTTACGGTGAAATAAATGTGTTAACAGTTATAGCGATTACTTATGAAATGATTAATAGTTTACTACTTTTTTCAGTCTGTTCTCTTTCCATTTGACTGACCCTCATACATTCATAATCTGCAGGGTGCGTACGAATGTATTTTAAGTGTCACTATAATCACGCAAACCTTCGAGTCTTCGTAGGTAGGTGACAAAAATTCCATTCTGCGCATCTTAATGCTACTCTCACTCTTTAGATAATTTGTTTTTGTGTCATTCAAAATGTTTTAAGAAATGAGTTTTCTCGTCTTAATTAGCTCCATTTGGAAGAATATGATATTGGAAAAGAAACGATATTTATTTATTTATTTTATTTATTTATGCATTTATTTTACCTGGCAAGATTAGGGCCTTCAGCCTCTCTTACACCTAACCAGGCATACTCAGATTGGACAAATTTCGGTTTCTACAGAACATCAAGGACATATAACATGTTATACAGTATTAATGTTAAAAAAATAGAGATTATAACAGTAGTACAATGATAATTATAACAATTAAAAAATAATTATAACAATCAAGAATAATAATAATAATAATAATAGTAATGACTATGTATATGAAAGTAAACAAATTTTTCTTTTATGAATGTCAGTCCTATTGCTAGTTGGGAATTTTCTCGTTATATTCTTGCAGCTTGTGAGTTATTCTCATCGAGCAGAGGCATAAGACGATAGAATGGGGTGAAAGAGATATAGAAGAGGTAGATAGGTTATAGGAAGAGAAATAGAATGGTAAAATTCGAAGCTATGATGGAGAGGAGATAGAAAGAGATAAGAGGGGCACAACAATGGTGGCTATACCGTCCCTAATATGTAAGTTTTGAGTTCCCTCCTGAATGTTGAGTGGTTCTGGATAAGACGCAGATCACAGGGGAGCGCGTTCCATAGTCGTATGGCTGAGATGGAGAATGACACGGAGAAAGATTTTGTGTTATGTAAAGGTACAGCGAAGATGCTAGACGTATCCGATCTGGTATTGCGGTTGTGGAATGATGGTAGGTGTTTAATGTGAGAAGATAAGTATTGCGGGCACCAGTGGCTAAGAAATCGATGAAGTAAGCACATCGTATGGAGATCGCGTGCCTTAGGTGGGCGTATCCAACCTAGCTGGGAGTATGAAGGACTGATATGATCATACAACCGTATATTGCACACGTATCTAACGCAGGCATTCATCACTAGCTCGAGGCATCTCGAATTTTCACTATTTGTGCCGTGTTGAACTACATCACAGTAGTAAAGATTAGGCAAGACTAGTGTTTGGACTAATTTTTGTTTAACATGGGTTGGAAATATTTTTCTAAATTTTTGAATTGCATGTAGGGAGGAGAGCGATTTCCGGCAGGCTGTGACTGTTTGTTCTTCCCAGTTTAGGTGTTCATCCAAGATTATTCCAAGGTCTTTTACTGTTTTTTGGTATGGTAGTTGGGTACCATTGAGGAGTATTTGAGGGACTGTTTCGCGAAAGTACCGGCTGATTAACTTTGGATGAGATATAAGTATGACCTGGGATTTCTTGGGGTTTAGTTTCAGACATAGGTCCTGTGCCCATCGAGAAACAGAGCAAAGATCTGCGTTCATACTCGCTACTGCGTCAGCAATGTTCTTGGGGCTTGCACTTATGTACAGTTGGATGTCATCGGCATATAGATGGTAGTTGCAGGAGTGAATCACTGAAGAAATATCATTAATGTACAGTGAGAAGAGTAATGGACCAAGGACGGAGCCTTGGGGAACTCCAGAGCGCACGTTTTTCCATGATGACTTTTCCGACCTACAAATGACTTGTTGACTTCTGTTTTTGAGGTAGCTGTCGAACCAGTGTATTGCGCTGTTTGAGAAATTCAGCTGTTTCAATATTTATATATATTTAAATATAAGCAAATGTAAAGTGGAAAATTCATTTTGCATCGAGGAATAAAAAAGGTCAGTGCCTTTTTATGTTAAAGAATTTAAAAAATTTGATATAGATGCATTACAAGTCGAACTCTGCTAACTGTGCAATTATTCGCTATTTCAAATCAGAGCAAAATAACCCAGTTCAACATAAGTGCCGAGGATGTGACACGCAATTGGCTTCAGCTTCATATCTCCTGTGGGACGTCAGTCGCACGTCGCAAACGTTCTGAGTTCGTTCACCTTCTCTCCTGCATAGAATTTACTTCACAAAGAGGCCACAGCTAAGTTTGTGATCCACCGCTGATGCAGTCGTGATCACTACCAAAACCTGCAGGATCTTCTTTATCTATTCTGGGCAGTAAATTATAACGAACACTTTTTATGTGAAAATATTTTTATTGGCCATAACACCTACTCTCCGTAAAGCACAGGTGGATAAAACATTAAAAAATTGTTGAGAACAAATTACTAACAAGTGACGACTTCCTTCACACAATAATAATACCTCAAAACGATCATCAGCATATCGTCAGTAATTCAGAATGACAAGAATCAGCTCGCATAAACACTGTCGATAATCACTACTCCAGTACTAAAACACTTCTTCGTAGTGTGCAGATCCGAAAACAGACCGACACTGTGGTCGCTTGTCAACAGCCCAGAACTGAATATTGCGAGCTCTTTCTGGGTCCTGAGTACTGTCTGCTGACCATTTTTGAGCTGACACGTATCGTTACTCTGATATTAACTAAAAATTACAAGGGTGCTGTAACCTCCCCACAAAATTTTATAAATAAATATGTGAATAATATTCTAATTTAGCGTAACCTCAAAACAAAATTTCTTTCCCATTTAACGTGCCCACAAAATTCTTTTCTCATTTAATGTAAGCTCAAAACAGAAATATTCCTAAATCTCTCAACAGTAAAAAATTATAATTATGTCGTTCACATTCAGTGTAACGTTCCAACAACAAAAAATTCAGTAACCTGGTAATAATACAATGTAACTAACCTCTCAATTAAATTGTCGCTCACTTATATCTGCTCTGAAAATAATGTTTTCTGGCACACCTCAGAGGTCCGAGCAGATGTAATTTTATGTAAGAGGTCCGAGCAGATGTAATTTCGATGTATTGCTCATGCGCTGCCTGCGATATGCAAGGCATAAGAGAATCTCTGACCAGAGAGCAGTGTTGACTGCAGTACGAACTGTGTAGCTGTAGCAGTAAGTTGTTGCTAGTCTGCAGTCTGCTCTGGTCTTGTCTGGTGTATCGTGTTGGCTGGCGGGTCGCGGTGCAGCGATGCCGGAGCCTGAGTATTATTGTATAAGGTAAAAAAGCAGCCTCGCGCATATGTAGTAATGTCATCTCAAGTCCCATGTAAATGTTTTAAAAATCTCGTAATAATAATATTTCTCATAAAAAGTAACTTTTAACAACCATTCACTTCATTATTCTGATATTTACTAAAAATTACAAGGGTGCTTGTAAAATGTCGCATGCAAGAGCTTCTCCATTTGCCGTACTCAGTACGTCCTCAGTATGCCCTGTTCGGCATTACGTCACGCACTTCAGAGACAATTGCTAATTTCAACTCCAACTGAAACGAAGTCACAGCATTTCCACTGCTTTGGCACATGGTAAATACCAGGCGCTAAACTTCATTATGATGATGTATCTGATACAGGACGCCCAGCAAAGGAGACCCCAGTTACAAAATTAAATATTTCAAAATTATGATCGATGGACAAAAGATATTTTTATTGTGAAAGCTGTAAAAATTTTATGCAGAAGTTACAGAGAAGTTCCCAAACATCATTATCAATCATTGTGAGAATCTTGTTCTCGAAGCCAACCCTCTGTCCTAAGTTTGTACACACATGGAATGCTGGCTTTGCATTTTGAATGGCTACATGTGTAGGCCCTGTCTCAGTATATTCTGCGTGCTGGAAAGCTTTAAACCATTCTCTGCTGTAATTCTGTCGACGGATTTTCTTGGATTTCATTGAATAATTCCACAAACGGTGGTGACATTTTCGGGAGTAACTACAGCTTGCTGGGGCCAACCTTCCCCGCTGAATCATCAGCCACGCCGCCTGTTCCTTGGAGTTAGCTGAAGAGCTTGCGAATGATTTTCGCATCAGGTCCTTTTGTAACATTAAACCATGTTCGAAAACTGCGCCTTGTTGTCGTAGAACCGTGTTCCAATCTGTTGTACTCCGGTACCAGAAGAACATGTTGTTCAGCAGACTACATGATTTGGACCTCTTTTTTCGGTACGCTAAATTATCAACGCTGGAACTGATCGCTCTGAGCGGCGGCGCAGTATTTACAGGCACTACGTATTTAGATTGCAGCGGCATCGGTTTGTAGCTTTTCGAACGATTTCGAAACTTATGTACGAAATTCTTACAGTTCCCACAAAAAACATACCATTTGGTGCACTCGTCTATCGACCTTAGTTTTTGATACTTTTAGTTTTGAAATCAGGGACTCCTTCGCTGGACACCCTGTATAAATGTAGTTACTGGGAATTACGTTCCAGTTTATTTTGCCTACATCGTCTTTGCTTTTCGAAAATAAGCTTCAATGCTAACCGTTTTAATTAGGTGTATGTTCTTAGTTAATCTGCTGTCTTTACTGTTTAGCCCTATCCGTTTAAATTGATTAAAATTGTTTAATATTCTCAAAGAACTTAAGAGATTGCAGGGCACTCTCACTTTTGATACAGTGTCATGCTGCTTAATGTTCATAGGGAAGGTGGTCTTTATTACTTGGTTGCTGTATTTGATACGATCTGAATTTATTCTTAAGATGAAATTGTTGGCAGTACTTAAGGCTCTTGCTTGTGTGCTCCAGTGAAGGCATAACAGTAAGCTTTACCTGCTTTCTAAGGAAGAGGGTGCCAAGTTAACTGACTGCAGTAAAAGTGCCTGGTGGCTGAGAGCTGAGGAGCTTTTTTCTGTGGAGCCTGTATGAAAAAATTTGCTGAGAGCCAAGTCCCCTGGTGTCATTGTGCAGACACATTGGGTGGCGCTGGGTAGTAGGTGGCCGTGTCCAGGTAGGCTGACTAGCGCCGAGGAGTCGCTGCAGCTATGAGTGGGGGCACTGTAAGATCTGATGGCCAGCAACAAAGCAGAGTCTAGGCCCTTGTTAGGTAGAGAGCGAATGAGATGGCTGAGAGTTTCTGCAAATTCTGTGGGACAGCTCTCAGATGTCGTCAAAGCCTGTACGGACGGTGTTTTTTTAATCACTCGTACTACTGGAGCTACCAATGTTTTATTTGGGTGTGCTGCAAATTTTCAACACTTAGATACAACAAACAACACCAATATAAAATTAGTGAAGCACTTAAACCTAACTTAAATTATGGGAAAACGTGGCGTCTGCAATAACTTTGCTGTGACATGTACAAAATACAAGATAAATAGTCACTAGACAAGACATATTACTCTTATATAAAAATCATATGACGAACATAAGGTATACTGGTAGCCCTTAGTATGATAATTAGTGAAAGCATAAAGAAAAAGAAACTGTTCCTTAATATGTGTTTCACAATTCTCAGTCCAAAATAACATGTACATGTGGTGTGATACCGAGAAGTTTTCGAGTACACAGCGTACATCATTGCTACAAGATAAAAACTTAAGTATACACATCATGAGAAAAACATAAAATTCATAAATAAATAAAAGTCTGCTGATGGAGAACACTGATCTGATCTGTGACTAAGGTTCCTATATTGTCACAAGATAACTGTGGAACGTTCTCGTTGTCACACGAGAGTGAACACGTGTGTTCTGGAGAAAGGCGGGGTTCATCTAGGCGGGCAGGCATGTGGTCGTGGCTGATATACTTGGCGTGGTGCATCTGGGAGGTTCGTATCTGGGCGGAAATAGTGTATAAACCACGTTCTTCTTAGACCAGGAATCGTTAGGAACAGGGTGTCAGTGAGTTTATCAATGTGGAGGCGCCAAGTGTCCAAACGATATCAGGACTGTGCCTTGGCTTCTCTTCTCTATGGAGGCTCGAAGGCGACATGTGTTTGTGCCCAAGGAACAGCCTGTTTGTAGCTCTTCCCAAAGCTTGACGTATTACTAAAGATGTTGGTCAGTCTGAGGTTGTCAACTTCACTGTACAATGACAGTAAGGTGCTAACGGCTCCCTCAAGAGCGTGAACAGGTAGGCCCTTGCAATCCACGGGAATAGGTTGAAATGAAGATGCTGATCAATGTGGTTTACCGCGGTTGATAGCATCTGGATGTCCTCCGTAGGAGAACAACTATCGTAATCGAATAGTGGCCTCTCGTAGCACAGTGCAGCGAAGTGGTTCAGACTAGTTACACCATAGATCTTCCAAAAGGTATGTCTATTTATCAACTGAATTTAGTTCCTGTGTACCGAAAGGGCTGTAGGGAAATATTAATGACCTACTGAACAGAGCCCCACAGAATAAACAATGTTATTGCCCTTGAACAAGAGGTTGCGAGAGAACGTCAACGGTTGTCGTGTCCCGAGTTAAGGCACGTTCCGCGTTTTGTCGGCAGCTATAATGTTACTTAGACAAAAAAAATTTGAAAAGAAAAGGGAAAATATTCTAATAATTCGTGGAAAGAAATACGTATTTATTGGTAAACATAGTGCGACTTACATAACAAACACAGCAGAACCATTCAAATTGGCAGAGAATCGTTGATATGAATTAAGACGCTGTTTTGTTTCACTTTCTCTTGTTTTAATAGTTTCTTCTTCTTATCCTAGCGAATTTTTGAGCGGCACAAAACTCTTGTATGTTAAGTGGAGCTGAATGTTACACAAATTACAAAAGAAAAGTACACGGTATGAAGTGTACAAATGCTGGTGTGATAATGAATTACTACGAATAATAACCCAAAGCAATTTCCATGTCAAGATGATTTAGCAACTAAAACGTTGGATTCGCTTCCATTACGGCTACACGAGAGTAGATTCTGAAAATTGTGTGATGACATAGACGACACGGGGAAATCACAAGTAGACACAAAGTAAAGTTCGAATTTTTATAACTACGAACATTGGATCATGTGAGTGCGTTAATACCTGACATAAAAATCTCCTCAACATAGACGATTTACCAACACATTTTCGTAATATTACGTAAACTATGAACATTACTATCACTAGTAGTTAATAATTTAATTATATTTATATTTTTCCCTGTTGCGATCATTTCACAAACTATTTTATTAATATATTATAGAGCCACTCTTCCGTTCTGCAACTCTGTGACCCCAGACTGTCTTGGGACCGTTCTTCAGACGAGCCTCCGTCCCGCTGTTTCGCCTTTCACTCAGCGAACGGTTGTTACCCCTTGTGCTGCCGCCCTGCTCCCAGCTGGGCTAGGTGACAGCCGCCGCCGCCTGAACCCCGGTCTCCTCCCTCCTTGGCTGAATCGGCGACACGTCCTCTCCCCCCTCACCTTCCCCCCTCCCCCTCACCCTCCCCCGCCACCCGTTCCACGCTTGTGACTCTGCACAATGCTTCGAACCAGATCCTAATACAAGGACAATCACAACACATTTTAAAATCTATATATTCACACATTGTTACATAATACTATTAATCTATATAATCTTGGAAAAATTAAACTTCGTTTTGCTTACTTGCAATAATTCAATTATGCACTTAAATAATTAATAAATAGGCAGTTTTCATGGAAAATGTCGCTACTCATATTTTATTTTATTTTATATTACTTAGTGGATAAGTGTTTGCACACATATGTCAGTGTATATTAATGGTTAGTCTGTCATTGTTAGATGATTTGCTCTACTCATACCATCCCCCAGAATGAACAATGCATGGTCGCAGTGCACAAGTAAGTAATCTTCCACCATGCAAACAAGAAAGTTAGTATCTATACATAAGAAAACCGTCACCAGTGATACGTGTTATAATGCTGTGGTTCCTGCCCTTTGCCCTTTTGGTGATTGCCCTTCCTTTCCTCCTTGCTGTGTGCTTTTTTCGACTCTATACAACTTTATTTTCTTAGGAGTGTTTTAATTATTTCTTATTCTTTGGTCACATCGATTTCCCTTTTAAATTACCGACATCGTCGTGTTTTTCACTTACTAGCTATGTCTCACACAAAACGAAACACAAATTATGCCATAAAGTTTTAATCTGACCGCCCGAATGGCAGGTTAAGTTGCGGAGTAGTGCTCATGATGTTCTCATGTAAGTAGTAATAGTTAAGTATCTTCTCGTTAATTTGCTCACTTCCTTAGTTATGTTCTCCGTCTTACCCATGTTAACCTTGTGTGAGCTTTTCACGGCTGTGATCAGTCTGTCCCAACATAATCTCCTTCATCTCATCCACCTCCATTACACTGAAGTTGTAAATAACAAACACACAAAACACACAGTATACTCCAGATCAAGATTAATGTCCCGTTGCTGTGTGTAAGATTGCTTCAGACTGACGTTCATCTAATTCAGCAATGTGTAACTCGTGATCATTTGTTACTATTTTATTCTTTTCACACTTGATGAACTCATTTACACTATCGCACATGGTACGGATTCAGGTTTCTCCCTACTTAGAAAATTCTCTCTCGGACATTTTATAGCAAGGACCCCAAAAACACCTGAGTCCTGAACCAATTTTATTAAGGCACTTGCGGTTTCGTGGCTTAAAGCCTTATCATCAAGTGCATATAAAAAATAAAGCATTGTAGACAACATGGCGGAGAACATGGAATGCCCAACCTTCATAGTTAAAGCCGTAATGTTCGTAGGACGAATAGCCAATGAATAAAAAGATGGGCGATGGAATACGTCGTATGCCACGAAATACACTTTGCTTGGTACACTTTGCTTCAGCGCCTCGCTCCGCCCATGCAGTGCGGCCGGTGGTTGTTGGGGCTCACCTGGTTGGCTCTGTCTTGTAATGACTTGCTGGCGCATCCTTGTTACGTGGCATAGGACGTTTTCAGTCGTCCATCTTTTTACTAATTAACTATTCGCCCTATGCATATTGTGGTTTTAACTATGAAGGTTGGGCCTTCTACATTCTCCGCCATGTTGTCTACCATTTTAATCTTTATTTGCAGCTGATGTTGTTGCTTTATGCCACTAAACTAGTAGCGTCTTAATAGCATTGGTTCAACGTACAGCTGTTTGCAGAGCTCCTGCTATAAAATGTAACACCACAGCCACGGATGGTCTGACTACAGAGTTGTTTTGCCGTGCGGGATTAGCCGAGCGATCTGGGGCGCACTGTCATGGACTGTGCGGTTGGTCCCGGCGGAGGTTCGAGTCCGCCCTCGGGCATGGGTGTGTGTGTTTGTCCTTAGGATAATTTAGGTTAAGTAGTGTGTAAGCTTAGGGACTGATGACCTTAGCAGTTCCCATAAGATTTCACATACACACACACACACACACACACACACAGAGTTGTTTGCCGTCTCTCTCGAACGCTGTCTTCAATACCTTCATCACTTCTTGGCTCAGTTGAGCTTTGGCAGTGAGTTTCTCCCTGTAATTTCACGCGGCTCCACTGCTTTATCGACTAATTCCGCACTGCTGTTATCTTTTGTTGGCCCAATTTGCAGCGTATTCTCTGCGACGGCAGGTCTACTACACCCAGTACTTCCAGTGACTGGTTGTTCATTGAACTCAGTTTTTCTCCCCTCAACTGTTTCCTGATGTATATGAACCCATTAACTCGACATGTGTTCTTTTAAGACAGGATCTAAGTGTCTTTGCCGCAAAACTACCCCAGCATGTTTTTGACATATACACCTATTTCGATTAGCAACTTCCCTACGACTGCTGCCTGAGTCCGATCATGGCGTTCAAGCACTTTCGATTCCAGTTATTTGTCGAATACTATTTGTATCCAAAAACTATATTTCTTCAATCACATCTCAAAGTCGTACCTTTCTAGAGCCGTAGATAGTTCGAGTGCCCCCCTCTTGGATTTAGTAAAATTTCTTATAGTTACAAGAAAAAGGGAAAATGCTGAGAGTCTATTGAAACTTTAACGAGAAATCATATCATCCTGTTCACCTAACCTTTCACACCCAACGTACGACAGTATAACACAAATAAATATAGACCCCCTCCAAAATTTTCAACGTTGGTATCACGACCATGATAACCAATCATATGTGCAACAGAGTCCACGAAACATAGAAAGAAAGCTGAAAATAAAGTACATATATCAGTTATTTGAGCCATCAATCGTTCCAGTGAATGCTCACAGTTATTAAATGAATTATTAAAAACGGTAAAGGTTAAATTTCTGACTGCACCCAAATCTCCTAATTTAATTCTATCCTGGACAGGGTTCACCAGTTTATGCTAAACCACACACGTGTGTGAATGAGTGAGGCTAGATGAATCACAGATAATCCTGATAGAGACATCCTTAAAACACAATGCTGGCATCAATGTACGCAGTGGAATCTTAAGGTGTGGAAAATACATTTTATCATCGCAAAATGTTAAATATGATCAGGGAGACAACATCTACTCGAAGTAAACATAATGTGATGAACTTTTCAGTTAATTGCAAAACGGTACGAGAATAAATAAACACCTAAATAAGTAATGAGATCATGAGAAACACAGACATAGACTACCGACTATCAGAAGTAGGTAAATGAACTACTGGTTGGCGAAGTTACTCGATGGGGGTCGGAATCAGCACGTAATGATATACGAGTACCTGAGTTCGTCAAATTTAGCTCGATCTGCCTAGACATCAGTTAAAGTGAATGTTTGTCTGATCGGAGAAACGAAGAGGCCAATGCAACTGACAATACACTGACGAAAGTGAATCCGTACACGATTCAAAACATGTGAGTTGTGCTCACCATTATCGTTGGTGCGATATGAGTAGATCCGGGATTGGCTGTGTGGCTGCCGTCAACTACGCCTCCAGAACCGCTCTATGGAGGACTCGAACATCGGACTCACTCTGCCAATGGAGCCTTCTCTTGCAGTTGAGAGCAAAGTCTGCAGAGTGCCAACCCGTTCAGCGCCAAGTGCAAGCAGGAAGTCGTAGCTTTTACTCAGTAAAGAACTGATCGCATCTTTATTCGCACCAAGAATCTCGTCAACCAATCCCCTTAAAGTTATATGTCAACCAATGGCGTAATTGTTTCTGAAACGGCACGGAGCACGGGAGACGAATGGAGCGCTGGGTTGTTGGCGACTAAGGATCGGTTGTGCATACACAGTTTCAATTTTCAGTTTGTTTCTTTAATTTTCTTTTTCCTGAAATTTCATTAATGAGTTCCCGGTAGCGGCGCCAACTAGGAACGCCCGACGTCCTTGGAGCGAGTCAGTTGCCGCACTGAGTGAGAACCTGACCCAGCTGCATCAGCGTGGCGCTGTTGGCAACTAATGCCCTCACTCCCTGACTGTTGAAAGTAGAAGACGAAAGGCAAACGGAAGCACTCTTGCTCTGAAACAGAGATCTGAGTAAGCAACTTGACTTCACTTCAGGCAACAACACCACTGGCTGACAATGTTTAAAATCACACTCAAACATTCAGTGGAGCAATACCCTAAAACTTAATCAGAACTGCACTAAACAGAACTTTTAACATGAATAAAATCAAACGTGAAAGCAGTGGTTAGGAAGCTAGGATACACAGTCGAGCAGTTACATACTCAACGTTTCTCCGCGCCTCCAGTTAGTTACAAAGGTTCCTACAGATTAGAAGATAGAGCAGCGGCCGCTCTAAGCTATACCCAAAGCAAGAGCGCTCACAATTTGGTACTTTTAATGGGCTTGACGTTACCTACAATTATCCAGTAGGCCCCTATGATAATTTATGACATAATTTATGACTCAGCAAAGGGGCACTGATCCTACCTTAAACTAGGTTTTCGGTTTAAAGCTGGGAGCTAACCCCCTTATAACTCGAAAGGCACTAGCTTAACTGTAAAACCCGGCATACAACGGAAGCCTTAGTAGCAATCAGTGTTGTAGGATAATTTATGACTAGAGGAAATTTGAACAATCCTCGGTGTAGGAGTTTGCAGATGGCAGATTAAGACCGTCACTGAGGAAAGTAGACGAAATAGACTACGAATGCGCATCCGTCGTTCTGTACGCAACACAAGGGCTCGACTTAATAAATGTAGTCACATCCGTAACATATCCAACACAGGCAAGTATAATATAAATGTTCAGCCAACAAGCAGCAACCTCCATCCTTAGAACGAGCGGAAACCCACAACGGTAATCCAGAAGCCACACGCCGATCAACAGACAAATAATGCCAAAGTCGTGTCGGGGACGCGCAAGACAAATGCAGAGGAATACGAGGAGGAACACAACTAAGCACACCTTCGTACGTCCAACAACTAAGTAATCGATAAGTTCATGACAAACTAATAAAAACCAACTAGTTACATTTTATATTCCTTGGAACACGACTCTCACAAACCACAAGTCGAACAATACCACCGCGTTACCATCCAATGGACAGTGGTGCCTCCAGTCTTAATTTAGTTGCTGAAGAGTCGACACGGAAAATAGGCGTTACATTCTGATCGTTCCTCTCAAATGACACGAAGTACCTACTTCCACGTCAACAGACTCTTAACTCGCATCTTACCAACGAGATGCGGAATCAAGCAGATTTCAAACAGATACCACAAAGACAAACTACAAGTCACTAATCTTTTATGTAGTTAGACTACCTAAAAAAAGACACATGTGTGCTTAGTCACCGACACACGTCAAAGCGGGACCACTCACAAAGGAGCTAAAAACGAACTCGAAAACATGACAAGAATCACATACGCCAACCAAACTCACTACAAACCCACTCTCACAAAAGCTTGTCGGTGTTTGGCACGGGTTACGCTGCTGATGGAAAATGACCGAAGTTAGCCACTACCACCGGCCGGGGTGGCCGAGCGGTTCTAGGCGCTACAGTCTGGAACAGCGCGACCGCTACGGTCGCAGATTCGAATCCTGCCTCGGTCATGGATGTGTGTGATGTCCTTAGGTTAGCTAGGTTTAAGTAGTTCTAGGGGACTGATGACCTCAGAAGTTAAGTCCCATAGTGCTCAGTGCCATTTGAACCATTTTTTTTAGCCACTACCTTCCTATTTAATAAGCAGGTAACTAAGCCTTGTGACAGCGGAGAACACAATTCATGAACAGTTTCATTTCTTGGGGCTCACGGCACAGCATCTAACTCCGTGCAGGTTTCGTTGCACGTGGCTGAACTCACAACAAGTACGGTGCAATCACTATCACGGAAATCGAATGCAGGATTTCAGTCTGACTGCGCAGCTCAGATCTCAATGTGCAGCTGACAGTACCAAGAATTGTGAATCAACTTTCGAGCACTAAAACCCTAAACTTTTCGCACGCATGGCGAACGTAAATATTCCATTTCGAAGCACGTCATGCTGGAAATCTCGCAAAGCAAACCAAAACGATTTCACTTGCTATGGTGCGGTGCCTAAACCTATCGACAACACACGCTCACTGGTGCACAACATGACATCGACCAATATTAGTAACTATTTCCACACGCGCTTCGAACATCAATCAAACACAACACGTATTCCAATTTACCAACCACACGTCGTTTGCTAAATCACTCATAATGGAGCGAACGCCTTTCAGTCCATGGACTACTCAGAGCAAGATGGACTTCCCATTGCGTCACTAGTCAGTCGACTCCTACCCGACATCCTCCTCAGTGAAACTGAAAACAAAATATTTGAAACAATAGTAAGACCCAAACAATACAGGATAGTGTACTGGTGTCGCTATCTAGATGAGTATTATGCCTTCTAGATGAAACACACCATGGCACAGCAACTTTACAATGATATAACCTCAGGTCACCCAACAGCAAAATTCACACACACACACACACACACACACACACACACACAATGTACAACACACAATTAGTTAATGGTGGGCATAACCATCGCCTTCCCAGTCGTAAAATTTCGAAATAAATAACTATACCACATTAAGTTTTTTATGGTTGCAGATGACAAACTGCGAAACAAAGCAACTGCATTAAATAACAAAAAAATCCAGGAAATCCACAGAATGTGGTCACAAGGTATACCAAAACTTGGTATGTTTTTCAAATATGTAATTACTATCTTAAAAACTCAAATTAAGATGTGTACAAGTAGCAAACAGCATTTTTCTGTTTCATAGGAAGATAATAAACACACCACTGATGCTGAAACTTCATCTACATCTACATCTACATGGATACTCCACAAATCACATTTAAGTGCCTGGCAGAGGGTTCATCGAAGCACCTTCACAATTATCTATTATTCCAATCTCGTACAGCGCGCGGAAAGAATGGACACCTATATCTTTCCGTACGAGTTCTGATTTCCCTTATTTTATCGTTCCTCCCTATGTAAGTCGGTGTCAAGAAAATATTTTCACATTCGGAGGAGAAAGATGGTGGCTGGAATTTCGTGAGAAGATTCCGTCACAACGAAAAACCCCTTTCTTTTAATGATGCCCAGACCAAATCCTGTGTCACTTCTGCAACACTCTCTCCCATATTTCGCGATAATACAAAACGTGCTGCCTTTATTTGAACTTTTTCAATGTACTCAGTCGGTCCTGTCTGCTAAGGATCCCACACAGCGCAACTGTATTCTAAAAAAGGACGGACAAGCGTAGTGTAGGCAGTCTCCTTAGTAGGTCTGCTTCATTTTCTAAGTGTCCTGCAAATGAAACGCAGTCTTTGGTTAGCCTTCCCCACAACATTTTCCATGTGTTCCTTCCAATTTAAGTTGTTCGTAATTGTAATACCTAGGTATTTAGTTGAATTTACGGCTTTTCATTAGATTGATTTATCGTGTAACCAAAGTTTAACGAGTTTCTTTTAGCACTCGAGTGCATGACCTCACACTTTTTGTTATTTAAGGTCAACTGCCACTTTTCGCACCATTCCGATATTTCTTCTAAATCGTTTTCCAGTTTGTTTTGATACTTCTGATGACTTTATTAGTTGATAAACGACAGCGTCATCTGCAAACAACCGAAGACGGCTGCTCAGATTGTCTCCCAAATCGTTTATATAGATAAGGAACAGCAAAGGGCCTATAACACTACCTTAGGGGACGCCAGAAATCACTTCTGTTTTACTCGATGACTTTCCGTCAATTACAACGAGCTGTGACCTCTCTGACAGGAAATCGCAGATCCAGTCACATAACTGAGACCATATTCCATAAGCACGCAATTTCACTACGAGCCGCTTGTGTGGTACGGTGTCAAAAGCCTTCCAGAAATCCAGAAATACGGAATCGATCTGAAATCCCTTGTCAATAGCACTCAGCACTTCATGTGAATAAAGAGCTGGTTGTGTTTCACAAGAACGATGTTTTCTAAACCCATGTTGACTCTGTGTCAATAGACCATTTTCTTCGAGGTAATTCATTACGTTCGAACACAAGATATGTTCTAAAATCCTGCTGCATATCAACGTTAACGATATGGGCCTGTAATTTAGTGGATTACTCCTGGTACCTTTCTTGAATATTGGTATGATCTGTGCAACATTCCAGTCTTTGGGTACGGATCTTTCGTCGAGCGAACGGTTGTATATGATTGTTAAGTATGGAGCTAATGCATCAGCATACTCCGAAAGGAACCTAATTGGTATACAGTCTGGACCAGAAGACTTGCTTGTATTAAGTGATTTAAGTTGCTTCACTACTCCGAGGCTATTTACTTCCACCTTACTCATGTTGGCAGCTGTTCTCGATTCGAATTCTGGAATATTTACTTCGTCATCTTTTGTGAAGGCATTTCGAAAGGCTGTGTTTAGTAACTCTACTATGGCAGCACTGTCTTCTATAGTATCTCCATTGCTATCGCGCAGAGAAGGCATTGATTGTTTCTTGCCGCTAACATACTTCACATACGACCAGAATCGCTTTGGATTTACTGCCAGGTTTCGAGACAAAGTTGCGTTGTAGAAACAGTTGCAAGCATCTCGCATTGAAGTCCGCGCTAAATTTCGAGCTTCTGTAAAAGATTGCCAGTCTTGAGGATTTTGCGTCTGTTTAAATTTGGCATGTTTGTTTCGTTGTTTCTGCAACAGTGTTCTAACCCGTTTTGTGTACCAAGGAGGATCGGCTCCGGCGTTTGTTAATTTATTTGGTATAAATGTCTCAATTGCTGCCGATACTACTTCTTTGAATCTAAGCCACATCTGGTCTATACTTATCTTATGAATTTGGAATGAGTGGAGATTGTCTCTCAGGAAGGCGTCAAGTGAATTTTTATCTGCTTTTTTTTAATAGTCATATTTTTCGCTTATTTTTCGAGGATTTTGGGATTACAATATTCAGTCTTGTTACGACACCCCTGTGTTCACTAATCTCTGAATCGGTTTTGATGCTCGTTATTAACTCAGGATTATTTGTTGATAATACGTCAAGTGTGTTTTCACAACCGTTTACTATTCGCGTGGGCTCATAAACTAATAGCTCGAGATAATTTTCAGAGAATGCGTTTAGCACAATTTCGGATGATATTTTATGCGTACCTCCGGAATTAAACATGTATTTTCGCCAACATATCGAGGGTAAATTAAAGTCACCACCAATTATTATCATATGATCCGGGTACGTGTTTGAAATCAAACTCAAGTTTTCTTTGAACCTTTCAGCAACTGTATCATCTGAATTGGGAGGTCGGTAAAACGTTCCAATTATTATTTTATTCCGGTTTCCAACAATGGCCTCTGTCCATACTAACTCACAGGAAGTATCTACTTCAATTTTGCGGCAAGTTAAACTACTTCTGACTGCAACAAACACGCCTCCGCCAACCGTGTTTAGCCTATCCTTTCGGAACACCATTAGGTTCTTTGCAAAAATTTCGACTGAGATTATGTCCGGCTTTAGCCAGCTTTCAGTGCCTACAACGATTTGAGAATTAGTGCTTTCTATTAGCGCTTGGAGCTGTGGTACTTTCCCAACACAGCTACGACAGTTTACAACTGTTATACCAATGGTTCCTGTGTCTACGTTATTCCTGTGTTCAGCCTGCACCTTTTGTGACTGAAGCCCTTCTTGTTTTCCCGAGACCGTCTAACCTAAAAAAACGCCCAGTCCACGCCACACAGCCCCTGCTACCCGTGTAGCCGCCCCCTGCGTATAGTGGACACCTGATCTATTCAGCGGAACACGAAACCCAACCACCCTTTGGCGCAAGGTGAGGAATCTGCAGCCTACACGGTCGCAGAACCGTCTGAGCCTCTGTTTCAGACCCTCCACTCGGCTCTGTACCAGAGGTCCGCAATCGGTCCTGTCGACTATGCTGCAAATGGTCAGCTCTGCTTTCATCTTACAAACAAGCCTGGCAGCCTTTACCACTTCTGTTAGCCGCTCGAAACCAGAGAGAATCTCTTCTGATCCAAAGCGACACACATCATTGGTACCGACATGACCCACCACCTGCAGTTGGCTGCATCCTGTGCTCTTCACGGCATCCGGGAGGACACATTGCACATCTGGAATGACTCCACCCGGTATGCACATGGAGTGCACATTGGATTTCTTGCTCTTCTTGTCAGCCAAGTCCCTAAGGGGCCCCATAACGCGCCTAACGTTGGAGATCCCAACTACCAATAATCCCACCTTCTGCGAGTGCCCGGATCTTGCAGGCTGAGTGGTTTCCCCTGAAACAGGACAGGCGACAGCATCTGGCTCAGCGACAACGTCAGCCACAGAAAGCACCCTGAATCTGTTTGTCAGACAAACCGGGGAGGCCTTACATGCGGCCGCCTGGGAAGTCTTTCGCCACCTGCTTCGCCCCGGGGCGAACTCCCACTCGACCACAGGTGTGGGGTCGGCCTCAGTGCGAGCAGTAACTGGGTTGGCCACCGGTGAGGACCGATCGGAGGACTCTGACGCACTGGACGTCCGTTGGATCCCCACGGCCGGCCCACAACAGCGGTGCCCATCCAATGCAGCCTCAAGCTGTGTAACCGAAGCCATCACAGCCTGAAGCTGAGAGCGAAGTGTCTACAACTCGGCTCGCATCCGCACACAACAATCGCAGTCCCTGTCCATACTAAAGATCGTGGAAAACTGAACTATGCAGATAAACAGACTATTAGCACGTGCTGCGCAATTCTACTGTAGAACCTGACGAAAACTCACGAACTGTTTCTAGTAATACGCAGATATTCAAAAGGTGAAACTAAATAATTTGACCCTGATTTGGAACTTGAAATACGTCACAAAATCGGTTTACTTTCTGACGCAAACGAAAACACGAGAACTGTGGCTATTAGATGTTAAATTTACACGCAGAAACTCAAGAAACTAAACTATTAAAACACACAGATGATATCATAAAATTCGCTCCTAGTTAGGAACTCGTAAATGACAAATGCGGTTACTTATCTGTTGCTGCGTCTGTCGCGGTCGGCTGCTGCTGCCTGACTTCTACATCTACAACTACATTTATACTCCGCAAGCCACCCAAAGGTGTGAGGCGGAGGGCACTTTACGTGCCACTGTCTGAAAGCCTCCGTGCGCGCTCTAATCTCTCTAATTTTACATTCTTCATCTCCTCTGAAGGTATAAGTAGAGGGAAGCAATATATTCGATACCTCATCCAGAAACGCACCCTCTCGAAACCTGGCGAGCAAGCTACACCGCGATGCAGAGCGCCTCTCTTGCAGAGTCTGCCACTTGAGTTTGTTAAACATCTCCGTAACGCTATCACGGTTACCAAATAACCCTGTGACGAAACGCGCCGCTCTTCTTTGGATCTTCTCTATCTCCTCCGTCAACCCGATCTGGTACGGATCCCACACTGATGAGCAATACTCAAGTATAGGTCGAACGAGTGGTTTGTAAGCCACCTCCTTTGTTGATGGACTACATTTTCTAAGGACTCTCCCAATGAATCTCAACGTGGTACCCGCCTTACCAACAATTAATTTTATATGATCATTCCACTTCAAATCGTTCCGCACGCATACTCCCAGATATTTTACAGAAGTAACTGCTACCAGTGTTTGTTCCGCTAACATATAATCATACAATAAAGGATCCTTCTTTCTATGTATTCGCAATACATTACATTTGTCTATGTTAAGGGTCAGTTGCCACTCCCTGCACCAAGTGCCTATCCGCTACAGATCTTCCTGCATTTCTCTACAATTTTCTAATGCTGCAACTTCTCTGTATATTACAGCATCATCCGCGAAAAGCCGCATGGAACTTCCGACACTATCTACTATGTCATTTATATACAGGGTGTCCCAAAAAGAATGACCCGATTTTAACTTGTAATAATATTGAGACAAATGTCACTAGGGACCATAAACATCGCTAGATGTAATCGACATGGTCTAGAGTTTCAGAAAAAATCCGCTAGATGTCGCTACGTGCGCTGACCTGGAGCGTGCAGCCAGTCCCACGCAATATGGCGTCCGCGCAACAGAAGGCATACTGTGTTATTGAATTTAGTCGTACTCAATCAGTGATCGCAGTTCAGCAGGTGTTTCATATTCGATTTCGTGCTAAACCACCATCACCGAAGAACATTCGACGGTAGTATAAACAGTTTGAAGAAACAGGAATATCAGCTACTGTAGCTTCAGTGACAGAAGACAGATTACGCTCAGTTTGGGATGAATTCAGTTATCGACTAGGTGTCGTCCGTGCAGCCAATGGAGGACGTATTGAACATGTATGATGGATTTTTAAAAACTTCTGTCTTTTCTGAGTAATTTGGTTTGCAATTTGTTGGTGTTAAGTCCTTCTTCCCAATAAATAATTCTATTTAAAAACAGGTCATTCTTTTTGGGACACCCTGTATATTGTGAAAAGCAATGGTCCCATAACACTCCCCTGTGGCACGCCAGAGGTTACTTTAACGTCTGTAGACGTCTCTCCGTTGATAACAACATGCTGTGTTCTGTTTGCTAAAAACTCTTCAATCCAGCCACACAGCTGGTCTGATATTCCGTAGGCTCTTACTTTGTTTATCAGGCGACAGTGCGGAACTGTATCGAACGCCTTCCGGAAGTCAAGAAAAATAGCATCTACCTGGGAGCCTGTATCTAATATTTTCTGGGTCTCATGAATAAAGCGAGTTGGGTCTCACACGATCGCTGTTTCCGGAATCCATGTTGATTCCTACATAGTAGATTCT
This sequence comes from Schistocerca cancellata, assembly GCF_023864275.1. Lineage (NCBI taxonomy): Eukaryota > Metazoa > Arthropoda > Insecta > Orthoptera > Acrididae > Schistocerca > Schistocerca cancellata. The sequence goes on along the minus strand of NC_064627.1, from coordinate 802,693,656 downwards.
GGGTTTCCAGAAACGACATGATACTCGAGCAAAAAACATGTTCTAAAATTCTACAACAGATCGACGTCTTGAAGACTGGGACTACCTGTGCTCTTTTCCAATCATTTGGAACCTTCCGTTCCTCTAGAGACTTGCGGTACACGGCTGTTAGAAGGGTGGCAAGTTCTTTCGCGTACTCTGTGTAGAATCGAATTGGTATCCCGTCAGGTCCAGTGGACTTTCCTCTGTTGAGTGATTCCAGTTGCTTTTCTATTCCTTGGACACTTATTTCGATGTCAGCCATTTTTTCGTTTGTGCGAGGATTTAGAGAAGGAACTGCAGTGCGGTCTTCCTCTGTGAAACAGCTTTGGAAAAAGGTGTTTAGTATTTCAGCTTTACGCGTGTCGTCCTCTGTTTCAATGCCTTCATCATCCCGGAATGTCTGGATATGCTGTTTCGAGCCACTTACTGATTTAACGTAAGACCAGAACTTCCTAGGATTTTCTGTCAAGTCGGTACATAGAATTTTACTTTCGAATTCACTGAACGCTTCACGCATAGCCCTCCTTACGCTAACTTTGACATCGTTTAGCTTATGTTTGTCTGAGAGGTTTTGGCTGCGTTTAAACTTGGAGTGAAGCTCTCTTTGCTTTCGCAGTAGTTTCCTAACTTTGTTGTTGTACCACTGTGGGTTTTTCCCGTCCCTCACAGTTTTACTCGGCACGTACCTGTCTAAAACGCATTTTACGATTTCCTTGAGCTTTTTCCATAAACACTCAACATTGTCAGTGTCGGAACAGAAATTTTCGTTTTGATCTGTTAGATAGTCTGAAATCTGCCTTCTATTACTCTTGCTAAACAGATAAACCTTCCTCCCTTTTTTTATATTCCATATTCATATTCCATATTCCATATTCAGGGATGCTGCAACGGCCTTATGATCACTGATTCCCTGTTCTGCACATACAGAGTCGAAAAGTTCGGGTCTGTTTGTTATCAGTAGGTCCAAGATGTTATCTCCACGAATCGGTTCTCTGTTTAATTGCTCGAGGTAATTTTCGGATAGTGCACTCAGTATAATGTCACTCGATGCTCTGTCCCTACCACCCGTCCTAAACATCTGAGTGTCCCATTCTATATCTGGTAAATTGAAATCTCCACCTAAGACTATAACATGCTGAGAAAATGTATGTGAAATGTATTCCAAATTTTCTCTCAGTTGTTCTGCCATTAACGCTGCTGAGTCGGGAGGTCGATAAAAGAAGCCAATTATTAACCTACCTATTAACTTCAGCGAAACATGTCTGAGAAATAAAAAAGAAAAAGAGAAATTGCGTTTTTCTCAAGGCGGGCCCCTCCAGAACCAAATATATTTGTAAGCAAACACGGACAGAAGAGCTTCAGCCTTAATGCAGTTATTCCATCCGATGATTCCAACATACGACATATGAGTAACCATTATGAAACAACCGAATTAACTACATGAAGCACTTCACTTCCTCGGAACAATACCCAGCAGCACGCAACTCCATTGTAGTGCCCAGTATGGCACGATGGAAATCCTGTAACATCAACATCTAAATACAGGACTTCACGCCTCGGCGATACAACGAGGAACGTCTTTCACCGCAACAGCTAGATATGGCCTGTACTGGCAGCTAGTTCCGCCGCACTTCTGCAGGTCACGAGAGAGAAGACCATCTCCCGGGCCTCAACAAGCGCTGGGTCGCGGGCGGAAACAACTGCGAGGGACTGTTCACGTCGACAGACAGCAACGTGGTCTGTAGGCGACAGGCATTTTTTTTTAAATCCCCGCAGGGAAGGACTGATGTGTCGACATAAGAGCCGACACAGTGTTATTTTGAGGGGGCCGATATGCACGCTATAAGCTCACCCAGAATATCGTGAAGTCTGAAACAGGACGCTCAATGAATGCTAATAAGAAAAGAACGTAATGTCTGTTTACTTAACTTTAATCCATCCTTTTGGTATACATCGTTCTTGTTGAGACATGCTTTAGACGATAATTATCAATTGCTATGTAAGGCTAATGGCGCCTTGCTAGGTCGTAGTCATGGACTTAGCTGAAGGCTATTCTAACTGTCTCTCGGCAAAGGAGAGAAAGGCTTCGTCAGTGTAGTCGCTAGCAAAGTCGTCGTACAACTGGGGCGAGTGCTAGTCCGTCTTTCTAGACCTGCCATGTGGTGGCGCTAGGTCTGCAAGTACTGACAGTGGCGACACGCGGGTCCGACATGTACTAATGGACCGCGGCCGATTTAAGCTACCACCTAGCAAGTGTGGTGTCTGGCGGTGACACCACATTCCTCCCCCGCAAATCGGCGAACGGTCGTGTTATAAGGCTTCCGCCCGCCGTGGGGAGGGCCCCATGTTGACGTAGGCGATGAGGTGGGGAGCCTAACAACAGGCGAGGCTGTGCCACCCGCACCCGGCCATTCGGTCCGAGGGGAGCTAGGAAACGCCTGGAAACCTACTCCAGGGTGCACGTCAACATGCGGCGCATGCGCCCGTAATGAGACAGGAGGGGCCGAAGGGTCGACCTCTATTGCGTCGGGGTATCCGACGCGCGATGACGCCATGTGGTCCGGAGCGAAGGACAGCTGGGCACGGGAAGCGATCGGCGGCGCGTGACCCAGGGAGGCGGATGGCGGCTGCAGCGAAGCGTCCGCTGCGGGCTGCGCCGGCGGCGGCTGCGGCGGCGACGGCGGCGACGGCGGCTGCGCGACGCCATGGGGCAGAATGGAAGGCATCGTCGGTAACACCTGGGGATGAGGCGAGCCAGTAGATGGGTCCCCAGGGCGCTGACCGGACGGCACCGTCGCTGAAAGCAGACGGGGAGCGGCAGAACCCAGGCGACGACAGAGGCGCAGCTGATTGAGATGCCGACGCACCTCACCAGAGGCCCCTATAACCAAATACATCGCGCGGCCGAGGCAGCGAAGAATGCGCCCTGCGAGCCAACGCCGTGAACCGCGATAGGTGCGATAGAATACAACGTCGCCTGGAGCAAAAGCAGGAGTCTGCCGCTGCACAGGAACCTGATGCGGCGGATGCAGCAAAGACATCAAGGTTCGATGAGGACGACCGTGAAGCAACTAAGCCGGCGAGCGACCATCGCGGGGCTGAGAGCGATACGAAGACAAAAAGAGCAACAACGCGTCCTCCCGAGAATGCGACTCGTTCAACTTCAACATCTGTGACTTGAAAGTCCGGACCAAATGTTCAGCGGCACCGTTGGACTGAGGCGAAAACGGCGCGGATGTCAGATGTTGAATACCATTGGCCTTGCAGAATGACTGAAATTCTGCGGACATGAATTGTGGACCATTGTCGGAAACAATAGTCTGTGGAAGACCTTCAATGCAAAAGATAGCAGACACTAGTTGTGGATTCACTGTAGCTTTGAAGTCCACGCAAAGTCTCAATTTGCCGGAAGGTTTTTGCAAAATCACTAAGGGTGAGGCCCAGAGAGAAGCCTGCACACGTTCAATGACACCTTGTGATTCTAAATCGTTTAATGTTCTTGCGACCTCATCACGCAATGCGTGGGGAACATTGCGCGCTCTGAAAAATTTCGGTTGCGCGTTGACTTTTAGTTCCAAATGTGCTTCATAGTTCTGAGCGCAACCAAGGCCCGGTGCAAAAGTGTCTGCAAATTCTTCACATAGACGAGAAACACTGGCTGAAGGCACAGTCTGGTTCACTGATAGGACCTGATTCACGATAGACAAGTTAAACAATTGAAATAAATCTAAACCAAACAAGTTCACTGCAGCAGAAGAACGAAGAACGTAAAACGACACAAGTTTTGTTTGTCCCTTGTATGTTGCTAGAAGGCTGCACTGTCCTAACACAGGGATATGCTGTCCTGAATAACTAGTGAGCTGAACATTTGCGGCACGCAACGGCGGGGCGCCCAGTTGTTTGTACGTGGCGTGATTGAGCAATGAAACTGCAGCTCCGGTATCGAGCTGGAATGGTATCACTTGTCCGGCAAAGTCCAAATCTACAAAGAGTTTATTGTCCTGCTGACGACAAGAGCGACTGTTTTGTGCAACTTGAACAGACATTGGTACAGAATCACTTGCGACGTGACGGGATTGCCGTCGACGTCGACGCACACGTTTTGTGGGACAAACACAGTTACAGTTAGAGAGAGAAACACTGGGCGGAGTGGCATTAACTACATGAATGTCCATGGGCGAAGGTTCCCGAGCCTGAGTGTCCTTGGTTCGATTCCGGCGCGAAGCAAATGGCCTGGAATGGGTGGCAGTGTCCGATCTAAGCTTTTTCTGGCAAACACTTTGAACATGTCCTTTCTTATTACAGAAAAAGCAAATAGCTTGGCGTGACGGGCAATTCTCACGCGAATGTCTAGTTGCACACCGCGGGCATGATTTCAGCACTGCATTGGCTTGCTTTCGCTGGACACGTGGTTTGGCGGAAGTGCGCGAAGGCTGGTTACAGTTCCTTGCAGCGCGCCCGGCGGGCCGGTTAATGCGACACACAGCTGGCGAAGTTGCAAATGATTCCTGAGCAAAGTCAAGTGTGTCTTGCCTATCCAGTATGTCTATCACTTGTTGAAGGGAGGGATTGACTAGTTTCAAAATCTGTTCCCTTATGCGAACATCAGAAACGTTCTGTGCTATTGCATCACGCACCATTGTATCTGAATAAGGAAGGCCACAGTCACATTCAAATGCGCAGTCCCTAGTAAGGCCCTGCAAAGTTGCAACCCACTCCCGATTAGTTTGACCGGCCGTACGTTTTGTACGAAAGAACGTATACCTTTTTGCAACTACATTAACTGTTTCTTGGAAATAGGCATCTAAAGCCGACACAATTTCTTCGTAGGACAGAGTAGCGACGTCGCGTCGGGGAAACAATTTCACTATCACACGGTACGTTTGCACGCCGACACAAGACAATAAGTGAGGCTGCCGCTCGTTACCTTGAATTCTGTAGGCGGCGAGATGGAATCCAAACTGTCGGGACCATTCCGTCCATGTCTCGTCGTCGGCGTTAAAGTTGCGAAACGGCGGTGCAACTGCGTGCTGTGGCTGTGGTAGCGATGAAGCGGCGGCGGCCGCATCGTTTTGCAGCGCACGTTGACCCTGGACGAGCTGTCCCAGGGCATCCAATAACGCCTGCGTCTGCTGATTCTGCAAGCGATAAAATTCGGACAGTACATCTGGAGACTGTGGCGAAGCCATGACACAAGCAATTAGAAAGAACAAAACCCATTTTTAACTCGTCGCCATGTGATGTGTCGACATAAGAGCCGACACAGTGTTATTTTGAGGGGGCCGATATGCACGCTATAAGCTCACCCAGAATATCGTGAAGTCTGAAACAGGACGCTCAATGAATGCTAATAAGAAAAGAACGTAATGTCTGTTTACTTAACTTTAATCCATCCTTTTGGTATACATCGTTCTTGTTGAGACATGCTTTAGACGATAATTATCAATTGCTATGTAAGGCTAATGGCGCCTTGCTAGGTCGTAGTCATGGACTTAGCTGAAGGCTATTCTAACTGTCTCTCGGCAAAGGAGAGAAAGGCTTCGTCAGTGTAGTCGCTAGCAAAGTCGTCGTACAACTGGGGCGAGTGCTAGTCCGTCTTTCTAGACCTGCCATGTGGTGGCGCTAGGTCTGCAAGTACTGACAGTGGCGACACGCGGGTCCGACATGTACTAATGGACCGCGGCCGATTTAAGCTACCACCTAGCAAGTGTGGTGTCTGGCGGTGACACCACAAGGACCACATGGCACAGTTCCCTAGTAACAAAGTGTCCCTCCAGCAGAGGCGAAACGTAAATCACAAATAATCTCAATTTCCTCCCGACTTTTCTAAAAACAATACTCTCTAGTTTTGTGTCCTCCTGGTCTCACATCAACTTCACCAGTCAGTACCCTTTCAAGTAGCAGCAGCCTCGCAACAAAGGCCGTGGGTAAAGCTAGAAAACAGTCAAGAATATCTGCTTATCTTCCAACTCTCTCGTTTCTTCTGAACCTGTACCACGTGTCTGCCGTGTCTTGTGGACAGCTGAACAGCTGAATGCATTTTTGTTAGCATGACGCTGACGCGGATTCTGTGTCCATCTTGAGGACAGAATTATTATTGATAAAAACTTTCTGAAGCGAAGATCGCTTAAATATTTCTTTATTCACAACAACCGGTCTCGACAGACTTTTCCTTCCGTTTTCAGATCTTCAAAAACGTTTGTTATAAAAGTGTTCTTTTCGAGTGGAACTTCACGCCAAGATGTTACGTTAGTGGCTAAAATGTAGCACATTATACAAAGGTTTGTCAAAAATAAAACGTTTAAAATCAAAAAGCACTTTGTGCATATGGCAGTGTCCGTACATACAGCGCTCACAGATGATAGATACGTCATAAAAATCACAGTATTCAATAAAATGCACAATATCACATCTGTTTGCGTTAAATAGACATGTTCTAATCATTGTCGAAACAGGTTGCTGTGAATAAACAGACATTTATGTGATCCTGGCTTTAGAAAGCCATTAAAAACTAAAACAGATCGCTGTTCTGATTGGTTAACATGATAATATTCAATCAAATTATTTTTAATTGCCTTTCATGGGACGTATGGATCGTGTCTTATATGAGGTGCGACAACAAATTAATGACGTGAAAAAAAAATGTTGCTTGCCGTTTTAGTCAAGTTTAGTGTTGTCTCCTTCAAAGTAGTTCCCTTCTGATTGCACACACTTTTTCCAGCGCTTCTGCCATTGATGGTAACATTTCTGGAACTCATCTTCTGTAATATCCTCCAAGACCCTCGTCACAGCTTTTTGGACGTCTTGTGTTGCTTGAAAATGGTGTCCCTTGACCGCCGTTTTGACTCTTGGAAATAGACAAAGTCGCACGGAGTGATATCTGGTGAATAAGGTGGCTGTGGTAATACTGAAATTTGTTTTGAGGTTAATAATTGCTGTACTGACAGAGCAGTATGGGATGGCGCATTAGAGTGATGCAGAATCTTCAGCTGTTATTAAAAGAACCGTTTCTCGGTTGATGTTCAGTTCTTCTGCAATCATTTCCACTGATAATCTTCGATCAGATCGTACGAGTTCACGCATCCTGGCCAAACTGACATCCGTCGGTGAGGTTGATGGTCGTCCACTGCAGTCTTCATCGTAAACATTCGTTCTGCCGTCATTAAACATTTTATGCCAACGAAAAACTTGAGCTCTTGACATAACCTTCTCTCCAAAAGCCTTCTGAATCTTACCGTAAGCTGTCGTAGCGTTTTCACCCAATTTAGCCGAAAAAAGAAATGGCATACTGTTGCGCAATATTATGCGGTTCCATTTCCGTGATGAGAGACACAAACATGTGTTAACTTATTACAGCCAACTCCGGCTGAGCAGTTGCACCGATGTGCCGCTTGGACTAGCAGCAGCTTATAGAAGGGTAGCATTCATCTCACGCCAGGTGAGGAGAACCCTACGTCATAATGACGTAACGCTACGTCATCATGACGTAAATAACCTAACTCGACTAAATGAGTACGTATATCGATCTTTGCTGTTGTACCGATAACGTCAAAGCTAAATGTAAATACATGTGTACCAACGAAGTGGCAGGAATTGTGTGATATGCCATCCCAGCTGAATGAATTGTTAAATGTAATCCCAACAATTTGCGATGTTACTGTGTATTTCATGAACGTAATTAATGTCTGAGCGAAGGAGCCATAACGAAATAAAAAAAAAGCTTGTCATTATTTTTAAATCCGATGAATCGAGCATAAATCGTGTGGACAGAAAAGTGAAGTAATTAATTATTAAGCTGCAATCCAAAGAATGTGGGATGTTATTGTGTGTTTCGTGAACGTAACGAATATCTGAATGAAGGAATCATAACCATAATGAAAGTTAAAAAAAGTGTCTAGTCATGTTTTCAATCCGATTAATGGTTCAAATGGCTCTGAGCACTATGGGACTCAACATCTTAGGTCATAAGTCCCCTAGAACTTAGAACTACTTAAACCTAACTAACCTAAGGACATCACACACACCCATGCCCGAGGCAGGATTCGAACCTGCGACCGTAGCAGTCCCGCGGTTCCGGACTGCAGCGCCAGAACCGCTAGACCACCGCGGCCGACCAATTAATATTGAATAAATCATGTGGATAAAAACGTGAAATAAGAAGACATTAATGTGTTTCTTATTTTTATAAAATCCAATGAATTGTACATAATTCATGTGGGCAGAAGTGTTAAAATGAGAAATTGAAGTGGTTCTGAAGATAATTCCGAATGTTGCTAGAAACATTAAACCATCTAGTTCCACTTAATTTTGCCTTCGTGTTGTAACTAAGAAAGATAGTGAAATCTTTCAGACTATCTTCATGGATCTGCTCGAAAGTTCTCTCATCTCCGTTAGAGCCCATGTTCAGAACGACGAACACGCTAGCAACACCGGACAATAGGACAATGAAAGCATATAAACAAATAACAATGTAGATTCAAGACGCACACAACAGTCGATATATACAGAATGCACACAACAGTCGATAGGACAACTCGTGAAACTCGTGATGACGCGTGCCTACGTCACTATGACGTAGGACTCTCCTCACCTAGCGTGAGATGAATGCTACCCCTTATAGACCAAGGTCAAAGATATTGTGCTTACGCAAGCCTGCAGGGTTGCCACATCGTGCAACGAAATCTGTCTCATTACTTTATTGTCTCACCTCGCAATGTTTCACGCTAACAGGGGTGGATGTTATAATATGTCTAAGAAAATAGAGTGAAATTTAATTAAAAGTGTATCTGAGAGTTGGTAAGGCGTCCTCACACTTTGGTTTAGACACGGCCCTGTAAATCGCAGGTAGAGGCGGCCGGCGCTGGCGCACTTGTAGCAAGTGCCGGCGGCGGGCAGTGCGCAAGCGCAGAGGGCGCGCCCGCCGTCGATACGCAGCCCGCGGCCGCCGCCGGGCGCAGCCTAGGACTCGCGCCGCCTCTATAAATAGATCGCTGGGCGCACCCCGTACGCCCTGCAACCGCCGCACGCTAGACCCCAGCCGCCGCCGGGGCGCTCCGCCCGGGCGCGCTCGTCACCTCGCACCCGGGCAACGGGGTAGTGGCTCGTATGCTTTCCGACTGCACAAAACGTACGCTAACTTAGCAAATGTCGTGGAACAGACATCTAATATCGCTCGGGGCCTCCCCTGGCCCTGTGGACTGCAGTGAGACGCCGCGGAAGAAAAGTCCGTGGCACTCCTCTGAAGGCAGCTGATTCTAAATTGTTAGCGGAGCGGTAGCCAAATCTAGTCTGTTCTTGGGTGCAGGATGTGCGACAGAAAGCCTGCATTCCAAGACATCCCAAATGTCCTGGATGGGGCTCAAATCTGCGCTCCGGGGTGGCCATCTCAGTCTTTGGACCTCCTATGCGTATTCCTTGAACGATTTCCGGGCGACACTGGAGCGGTGACGGCGCGTTATCATCTTGAAACACAGTAGAACCGTCAGGGTATTGGAAGGCCAAAAATGGGTGGTTCCCGAGGAGCTGAGCATGGTGCGGACCATTCAACCTAGAACAACTAGGGCGTCTATTCCATACCAGGAACATGCACCCCATACCACAACACAGACCATACCCTCGTGGCTGGTGGGATCAATCGAGTCACGTGGTTCGCAACACACACGATGTCTCCCATCGGCGTGGTGCAGTTGAATTCGTCCGACCATATCACGTTACGCCATTGTTCCACTGTCCATCACTGGTGATTGCAAACAAATGCAAGCCCCTGTGCCCGATGATGTTGCCGTTAGGGGACCACACCGTGGTTCAGGTCGAAAAAAATCTATTTTCGTTTTTCATCATATTTCGATAAATTAAAGTTTTATTTAAGTACTCTGAAAAGGATTTTGCTGAAAAAAATTTTCGAGTATTTAAAGAGCATTTTCCTACCACGTGTGTTTATGTGCCACGCCCACTTTTCTGCATATATTTTTGATCTTTATATCCCCTACATTGCACGTTAGGGCTTTTTTTTTTTTTACTCTCGAGTGTGTTCGCTATCCTTGGAATGCAACGGTCGGTATTCTTTTATTTCTGCTGTTTGTAAACAACACGCTTTCAAACACGCGGTTTTGTTCAAGTGTGATTGCGAGTAGTTGCTATAGAAAAATTGCGGGTATACTATGGGTAGGCAATTAGGAGAAATAAAGAAGATCTGGGGCAATTAAGAGAGATGTTTGGGCCATATTCTTCCATAAGTCCTCTACTGATGATAAGCCATGTCATGGTTTGTGTCCATCAGCAGAAAATTCGTGGTGCAAATACAATAGGGCTCAGGCAACTAGAGTATCTTATTCTCACCAGCATTCTCTTCCTGCTGCTGTTATTACAGCAATTAAACCTATTTTCAGAGACTTGGCTCATCCTGACCTCCTAAGGAAATATCCGCATGGGCAGATACAGTACCAAAATGAATGTTTCAACAGCATAATTTGGAACCGCCTTCCCAAAACTGTATTTGTAGGCATGCATACAATGAAACTAGGAGTTCATGATGCTGTTATTACTTTTAATTGTGGTAATATTGGAAAGTGTTGGGTACTGAAAAAGCTGGGAATTAATCCTGGTGAAAATATGATCACTGGGCTGCAACACTGCGATAAAATGAGGATAGCCGATGCACACAGGTCTGCATCTAATATGGCCAAGAAAGCAAGACAATCATCCAGGAAGGTGAAAAAGAAGCTGGAAGACCTGCTAGAGGCCAAAGAAGGGCCATCATACGCAGCAGGACAGTTTTAATTAACTGTAAGTAACAAATTTCAAAAGTTTTTTCTTTAAAGTCAGTTTCCCGCAACTAAAAAAGATAAATGATAATTTTCACAGACTCTGCATTACATAAAAATCCACCTCTGGTACTACATTCATTAATATTCCCCTATTAGGAAGTTCACAAAAAAAATAATTTCTGCAGAAAAAACTTAATATTTTTTGTTAATAAATTTAAAAAAGTATTTGTTAAACACTATAAAATGGACAATGTAGATTTTAGTACAGTTGATTCTATTAGCATCATGTAACAAACAGTAAAAATATTAAGGTCCTGCATCAAATAGTTTTTTCAGAAATGGGTCAAATACTTGCCTAAATTAACGTAGGTTAGATAGGCAGGGTGTGGTCCCAATAATAGTGACACCAAGATGCGGCGCCGGCTACCAGACCCCATGGAAGCCATGCTCCTGCTGACTGTCCACTGCGAGACGTGTGCAGCTCGTCCTGTGTTGAACTGAGCCGTCATTTGTTACACTGTTGCCCTTCTGTCACTTCTGACGATCCGTCTCAGATGTCGCCGATCACAGTCATCAAGGGTGGCTGGACTCCCTGTCGTTCATCTGTTGTGGAATACGACACCCTCATTTAACAATTCACGGTACGCCTTGGCCACGGCTAACGTTTGAAGCCGACAGCCATACCCCATGCGAACGGCGTCACCTCACGACGACGCTGCACATTACACAAAACGCCTGCACAATCCGATCTCTCAAGGACACGTATAAAACTGCAGCTGGCACAGTGGGAGTGTGATGCGCAATACCACACCTGAACCATCTGTGCCTCATTACCCCATGACATTTGCTGTCAGTGACTAGGGTCTACATAAGATTAACGGCTACTCATATTCTGTAAGTTAATTTTATTTTCGTTTTTATCAATACACGTTTCTCCCAGTTGGTAACAATTAGAATGTTAAGTGCGCCAGTACAACCGCGTTGCTTATGGTTCCGTAACTCAATCAGTAGATGCGAAACGCTTTTAGGACCACTTTATAGATAAATTCAGTTATCCTAGCCAAGTAATCAAATACCAGTGAACCCTATCGATCGTTAAAATTTTAATACGCGAATTCATATCAGTAAATCAGCACATTCCAGCCAAGTAAATTTAATGTTAGTTTGTATTCTTAAAGATAAGACTGCGGCGCATAATTCTGTCACTGACATAAACTTTCGAAAATATTGCTGTCACTGAGGTAAGAAACTAACAACGCCATGTACTGGTCCTTTGGTGTATTATGCTGTCACTAAGGTAAACATCCGAATTACTCAGCTGAGCAAACTATTAAAATTTTAAATTACGATATCATTTCTTCCGTTATCCGATTCTGATGAAATACAGCCTATATGGTGCCCCAAGCTACCCTCAAGTTACCTATGAAAGCCCCATAACAGTTCGTGTAGTAGGTTTGTTGATTAGCGTATTCAAACAGACAAATACAAGGTCTTAGATAAAACTTTAAATTACGATATTTTTTTTCTTTAAGTCAGCCGATTTTGTCGAAACAAAGCCTATACGTCGCCCCAAGCTACGCTCAAGCACCTATGAAAACCACAAAAAAATCCGTGCAGTAATTTTGGAGATTAGCGTTTTCAAATGGACAGATGGAGTTTTATTATGAATACAGATGTTTATTTAAAAACAAAAAAAATTCTGTCAGTTTCTTTCTAGGGATATCTTAAAGTAAGTCACTGAATAATACTAACATTTCGGCCACACCTGTAGTAGTCTCTCTCTGGACTCACTGGTGTTCTTTTTTATCTGCTCTCCAGCCAAATGTCGCCACCACATATACAGTATGTACATCGTTTTCTTTACAGTTTTAATATTATAATAATTTGTTTAAAACAAGATAAAAAATAAGTTTTTCGACGGTTTTATATAAAAACCAAATTGCTGGTGCTAAAACGTTGACAGTAGTGGCGGCGTCTTCAGTAAATCCTTCAAGGTCAGCTCCTAGTAGACGCTGTGTCGGTAGGATGGAAGGATAGGGCGATAAGGGGCTCAGGAAAATACAGGTAAATGGGTTGCCATACTAGGAAGTGGGGGAGATGGATTTTGGGCTGGGTAGTGGGATATATAACCGAGGGCAGAAAGGTATTAACTTAGGTCAGGTGGCTGGCAGTAGCACTGGGACCTTCTAAGGAGAGCAGCTCCCATCTGGTCAGCAACTACACCAGAACACGTCAATTCGTTTATAAGAAGCAACTAGCTTCTTACAACTAGAAGTGACACATTTGTTATTTACCTTTTGCATTTTAGTCTAAATCCTTAAACTTTTTGCTTATTTGTATATGTAGTAGCCACAGTTCATTCCAGTAGTTAATGCACTTTACAGTTCCACCATCGTCAGTATGGATACAGACGGTGATTGCTGCGTTCAGATGCAAGCTGAGATGGCAACCCTTTGCTCACAGCTCCAGGCAGTACTGGCTTCAGTCACGTAGGTTGAGCCTGTTGCTCATTGGCACCACTGTGGGGATACCAGAAGTAGGCACACAAGATAAGTCCAGCACATCACTCGTGCACCTCACTGCAGTTCATCTGATGAACAGCCTTGGCGCTATCCACAGCTGGCAGAGACACTGAGCTAGATACAGTCGCTCAACCTGTTCCAAAGTTTCTTGGCCCACTATATCTGGGTATTCACAGTGGCTGTGATTATTTATTATTGGCAGCTCCACTGTGGGGACCATGAGGGGGGCATTTAAAGATATGGCTATCAAGGAGGGGGAGAACTCCAGTGTGCATTCTGTGTACATGGGAGGAGTCATTCCAAATTGCCATGAGTGCTTTTGGATGCCACAAAGAGCACAGGGTGTACCCAGAAACAGGTGATAGCTCATGTTGATACTGATGGTGTGTGTCGCTTTGGATTGGAACAGATCCTCTCTGGTTTTGGGCAGCTAACTGAAGTGGTAAAGATTGCCAGCCTTTCTTGCTATATGAAGTCACAGCTCATCATCTGTAGCTGAGTCATGTCAGTTCTCTTTCCTTTTACAAACGGCCAGCCTCATCCAAATGAGTTCACAGCCTCAGTAAGGAGTGTGCTGTTTATCTAGGGGACGTGGTGGAAGTGACGCAATTGGGTAAGCGAAGGTTTGCCATGGAGAGTGTTGACTGGTGGTGCTTGGGTGACGACGTCCTTCTCTCTCCGTGTCAAGGGGATCAGGTGGCTCGAAATTGTGGCGAGGTATAATGACTTTGGGCACTGTGAAGTTTGTGTGTACAACGGCTTTCTTAGTGTAGAGCTCACTCAAGTCTTCCGAGATTGATTTATTTGCCGTGTGTCGCTTGTTCGCCTAGTGTTGGTTTTGGCTCCGAGAAACCCACTTCTTCCCTGAAAGGGTAGATCTTTTACCAGTGAACGTGACTGTTTCGGTCGTGTAGTAGTATCACTGTTCCACCTGTCTCGTTCCCGGTGCTTTCTTAAATCGGAGAGGAGCCAAGTTGAGTTGCAAAATTCTGGCTGTTTAGTACATGCGTGGTAGTACTTCCTGAATTATTTTTCTATTCCACCATCTCTTATTGTACCCACTGTGCGTGTGTGCCAAAACGCTGACTCAACTTTACCCTTTATCGCTGAGCAGTGTAACTGCAGCAGTGTTGAGCGTACAGTGGTGGCCCGGATTTAGAGACGCCTTTAGTCTGTTCCATCGTCACGGACAGTGTGGTGCGCCGTCTTATAGGACTCCTGGACCGTTGTGCCGTGGCAGCTGTGTTTCTACACGCCCCGCTAGCCTGCACCATCTTCGCCGCAGAGGTCGCTGCTCACCACGTTATGCCGGCCGAAGTGGCCGTGCGGTTAAAGGCGCTGCAGTCTGGAACCGCAAGACCGCTACGGTCGCAGGTTCGAATCCTGCCTCGGGCATGCATGTTTGATGATGTCCTTAGGTTAGTTAGGTTTAACTAGTTCTAAGTTCTAGGGGACTAATGACCTCAGCAGTTGAGTCCCATAGTGCTCAGAGCCATTTGAACCATTTTGATTTCACCACGTTATATATTTGTAATCTATTAACTGTTTCATGTAAATCCTGTTTCCCTCATTCTAAAGGCCTAGGTGGTCACTAGAGATCGTCACTCGCTAAATTATGTAATCTAGTAACTCTTTTATGTAACTTCTGTTTCCTCATTCTAAGAGTCGAAGCGCCAGTTATTTTACGCCAGTCTCGTTCCCCTTATTTTAATAGGGTAATGTCCTTTTAAACTTAGCCAATTATTTTTGAATAATTATTGGAAGCAACTCCTGTTGTAAACTGATTATTCTTTTGGTATAGTAGTTATTAAATGCGGCAGCCCTCTCCTTTTCTTTAGTGTCGGGGGCTGTAACGGCTTTGGTTTTGGGGAGCTTGCGCTTGATTTGGCCACAGTTGACTGTATTCGTAAGCTCGGAGCCTAAATGCAAACAGATTGTTTTTGGTTACTCATTTTGTCAGGTTATCGCCCTGTTGGGTTCTGTTTCTTGTGTTTGGTGTTACCAGTCAAATCTTAAAAGAGGGAACGCATATAATCTGCACTGCATAGTTTAAGCCTCGTGCTTGAGGTAGAGTTCGTTGATACTTTAAGAAGAAGAGTTTGTTTCTTCACCGATTGAATTCTAAGGTTGGTTCCAGCACAGTAATTTATTTCTCGCTGGATGTATAGAGGCCACGCATAGTCCTGACATTTGATATTTGTTATTTTTTTATTCTAAAATCGCGCCATTGCGCCTTAGTTTCATGGTTGCTTGAAAGTTGAGTCACAGTGGAACAAGTTTGTAACGTTCTTAAAATAATACTGTCTGTGGCTTAAATCATAATTACATTTGGCCGTGATTTGAAAGTAAATATCTCGGGTTTATAGACTTGTCTATAAAGAGTTATAATTTGACAAAAGTCAATGTTTCATTTTAAAACGGTTGCTGGTACCCAAACTGTTGTTCTCGTTTTAATTGTCCTTTAACGTGAATGTTGCTGATCTCAGAAACTGTTTCTCTTAGTGTATATATATATATATATATATATATATATATATATATGCCTTAAACCAGTTCCAGCGAGTGCAGCAAGGTGGAGGTTCCCTGCCGTTTTGGAGTGGCATTATGTGAGGCCGATGTATATATCAAAAAAAGTTTTGCATCACCCCAGTTCCCAGAACTCCTGAAGACAGGCGTTGACTGTGGATATTGTATCACAAGCACAGTCCCTTTGACTGTTCAGAGATGTCACTAAACCCGCCCAAAGACGTAAACAACCATGCATGAGCAGTGCCTATTAGACGGAGGGGGTCCGACAGCCGATCAGTTCCAGTCAGTCCACCATGAAGGAGGTACATGGCTCGTGTTGTCTGTAGTTCAACCACGCCTAGACGGTCAATACAGCGGTTCGATCGCGTCCGCATTGTTACCTTGTGCCAGGAAGGGATCTCAACAAGGGAAGTGTCCAGGCGTCTTGGAGTCATCCAAAGCGATGTCGTTCGAACTTGGAGGAGGTACAGAGAGACAGGAACTGTCCATGACATGCCTCGCTCAGGCCGCCCAAGGACTACTACTTCAGTGGATAACCACTACCTACGGATTATGGCTCGGAGGAACCTTGACAGCAATGCCACCATGTTGAATAATGCTTTTCGTGCAGCCACAGGACGTCGTGTTACGACTCAAACTGTGTGCAACAGGCTGCATGATGCGCAACCTCACTCCCGACGTCCTTGGCGAGGTCCATCTTCGCAACCACGGCACGATGCAACGCAGTACAGATGGACCCAACAACATGCCGAATGGACCGTTCAGGATTGGCATCACGTTCTCTTCACCGATGAGTGTCACACATGCCTTCAACCAGAGAATCGTCGGAGAAGTGTTTGGAGGCAACCCGGTCAGTTCCAGCGAGTGCAGCAAGGTGGAGGTTCCCTGCCGTTTTGGAGTGGCATTACGTGAGGCCGATGTACGCCGCTGGTGGTCATGAAAGGCACCGTAACTGCTGTACGATGCGTTAATGCCATTCTCCGACCGATAGTGCAACCAATTCGGCAGCATATTGGCGAGGCAGTCGTCTTCATGGACGACAATTCGCGCCCCCATCGTGCACACCTTGTGAATGACTTCCTTCAGGATAACGACATCGCTCGACTAGAGTGGCCATCATGTTCTCCAGACATGAACCCTATCGAACATGCCTTGAATAGATTGAAAAGGGCAGTTTATGGACGACGTGACCCGCCTACCACTCTGAGGGATCCACTCCGAATCGTCGTTGAGGAGTGGATCAGCACTGTCTTGATGAACTTGTGGGTAGTATTCCAAGACGAATACTGGCATGCATCAATGCAAGAGGACGTGCTACTGGATATTAGAGGTACCACTATGTAAAGCAATCTGGAGCACCATCTCTGAAGGTCTCGCTGTATGGTGGTACAACATGCAATGTGTGGTTTTCATGAGCAATAAAAAGAGCGGAAATTATGTTTGTGTTGATCTCTATTTCAGTTTTCTGCACAGGTTCCGGAACTCTCGAAACCGAGGTGATGCAAACCTTTTTTTGATGTGAGTATATGGCGTTTTCTTGATGGTAATAAAATTTGTCAAATGGATGAGTCCTTACACGTGTTTGAGTTTGGTTAAGCCGTCCTCTGAAAGGTGGCATTCCAGCAGCATTGACGACAAACCCATTGCAGACCAGCGGTACATACCCGAATGGAGGGTCTGGATCAGAGGTTTAGATGATCACAGATTTCTCCCGACTTGCGGTTAATAAGTCAGGCTTCCACCACACAGAAGTGGTGTACTCGCACAGTAATGGGGCTTTTCGCCTTGTCATACGCAGTAGGTCACACTTCCTAATACTGAGAGATAACTGCCAGTCATTACACCCCGCATTTATTTTCTGCAACCCTCATTGATTTGTTCGCAACTTTCGTGTGATACTACCTTCCTGTAGACTACAGCATCATCGGCAAACAGTCTTATGCCCCTGTCAGTACCATCAACCAGATCGTTTATGTAAATCGTAATAAGCGGAGGACCTACTACGCTGCCCTGGGGCACACCTGAAGTTAACGCTTGTTTCTGTTGAAGTCACCCCGTTCAGGACGACATACTGCCCCTGTCTGTTAGAAAACATTCTCTCCAACCGAATATGTCATCGGATAAACCGAAAGCGGGCACTTTTTGTAGCAAAGCGACAGTGCGTAACTGAGTCGAACGCCTTTCTAAAGTCGAGAAATAAGGCATCAACCTGGGAGCCAGTATCTAGAGCCTGTTGTATATCATGCACAAAGAGGGCCAGCTGTGTCTCGCATGACCGCTGTTTCTTAAAACCGTGCTGGTTTCTGAAGATGAGCTTCTCAGAGTCTAGAAAGGTCATTAAGTCTGAACACAAAATATGTTCCATGATTCTACAACAAATCGATGTCAGTGAAATCGGCCGGTAATTATGTGCATTCGATTTTCTACCCTTTTTATAGATTGCTATGACCTGGGCCTTCTTCAAGTCCCATGGAACTTTCCGCTGTTCCAATGATCTCTGATGGATAACGAATAAGAATGGTCGTATATTTGTAGCATAGTCAGCATAAAATCTTCCTTGTCCATGCAACACTGTCAAAAAACTCTCACGAGATGGGAGAGAGCAATGAAACTATTTTGAGGTGTACACCCAGTAGTTTTTTGTAGGTAGTATCCAGGAATGGCGGGTGTAGCATCATTAAGCCCACCAGCGGCACCACTCACCGCAGCGGTTGCAAGGACATTGACAGGTGGTGAGCGCTGGAAGGGTAACGGACAGTGTATACAGAACGCTGTTTCAAGCAGAGTAGCAGTCATAAGGAATAACCTGAAGATGGCAACAAGTCTGTTTGCCGAAATATCGTGGAGAACTTACGTTTGTCCCAGACAGACGTCGGAGAATTATATCAGTGAGAAATACTCTATGTGATCAAAAGTATCCGGACATCCCCAAAAACATACATTTTTCATATTTGGTGCATTGTGCTGCCACCTTCTGCCATGTGCTCCATATTGACGACCTCATAAGTCATTAGACATCGTGAGAGAGCAGAATGGGGCGTCCCGCGGAATTCACGGGTTTTGAACGTGGTCAAATGACTGGGTGTCACTTGTGTCATACGCCTGTACGCGAGATTTCCACACTCCTAAATATCCCCTTGGTCCACTGTTTCCGATGTGATAGTGAAGTGGTAATGTGAAGCGACACGTACAGCACCAAAGCGTACAGGCCGACCTCGTCTGTTGCCTGACGGAGACCGCCGACAGTTGAAGAGAGTCGTAATGTGTAATAGGCAGACATCTATCCAGACCATCACACAGGAATTCCCAACTGCATCACGATCTACTGACAGTCTGGCGGGCGGAGAGAAAACTCGGATTTCATGGTTGAGCGGCTCATAAGCCACAGATCACGCCGCCGGTAAATGCCACACGACGCCTCGCTTGGTGTAATGAGCGATTTAACAGTGGAAAAACGTCATGTGGAATAACGAATCACGGTACACAATGTGGCCATCCGATGGCAGGAGGTGGGTGTGACGAATGCCCGGTGAACGTCATCTGCCAGCGTGTGTAGTGCCAACAGTAAAATTCGGAGGCGGTGGTGTTATTGTGTGGTCATGTTTTCCATGTAGGGGGCTTGCACCACTTGTTGTTTTGCGTGGCACTATCAGCACAGGCCTACATTGATGTTTTAAACACCTTCTTGCTTCTCACTGATGAAGAGCAATTCGGGGATGTATCTTTCAACACGATCGAGCACCTGTTCATAATTCACGGCCATGGCGGGGTGGTTATACAACGATAACTTTCCTGTAATGGACTGGCCTGCACAAAGTCCTGACCTGAATCCTACAGAACACCTTTAGGATGTTTTGTATCGCCGCCCTCGTGTCAGGCCTCACCGACCGACATCGATACCTCTCCTCAGTGCAACATTCCGTGAAGAATGGGCTGCCATTCCCCAAGAAACCTTGCAGCACCTGATTGAACGTCTGCCTGCGAAAGTGGAAGGTGTCATCAACGCTAAGGATGGGCCAACACCATATTGAATTCCAGCATTACCGACGGAGAGCGCCACGAAGTTTTGTGTCGTTTTCAGACAGGTGTGCGGATACTTTTGATGACATAGTGTACCTAGTAGCCTCTAACACCTCCTCTTACACAGATGAAAACGGCGATGATTCGGGGCACATCGGTGGAAACCGATCATGATCAGCAACCGTTCAACCTTCACCCACAATTCACGGAGAGTGCTCGAGTCCAAGATGTGCATAACTCCCTGGATGTTGTTCCAGATGGGCTCAGTACAATTGAATAAGGTGAACTGGCAGGCTACCTGAGCACATTTGTTAATGAGGAGTGTCAACCAAATATTTTGGCGCAATTGGAGATGAATCGAGTTGTGCATTATCTTGCTGAAAATATAGGCCCCCCTGTGGGTTGCTGAGGGAGAACAAGCAAGTGCTTATGGTCGGGAAGGAGATCCTTGTATAGTTTGCCGGTCAGTTGCGAAGTCAGAAATATCAGAACCCCATTCCATCCTATGTGCATGTCCATCACGTATATACACATCTGACTTAGCAGTATACCGCTGACTATCATATACCGTGTTTGTCAATCCAGTCTAGCTTTTAACATGCTTCGAGAGTTCAATGGCGCTCATGCTAAGCTCTGTGGCGCTGGGCCACACCATGAAGAAAGGCTGCACGTGAGGGTTGTTGTCCAGCAGTGAGTTAGCGAACTATTCGCTTTACTATGGGTTTGCTCTTTTAATATTGATGGAAACGTTTTGTTAGCAGTTCACAGGTTCATATTAGACGGTGGGTTTTGTCTGCAATTATTCTCAGCATTACTGTTGTGCGACGGTGGTATTTAGTGTTCTATACCATGCAATTCTTCCAATTTTAACCCATATAAATGAGTTGGGATGCTGGATGAATAGTCCGTGGTGCTCTGGGCGTCATTGCACTGACCGAATGCAAACTGACATTGCTGCAAATAAATCCATTTCTTGAATGAAATCTTCGCTCTGCAGCAGGGTGTCAATATTAAAAGAGCAAACCCATAGTAAAGCGAATAGTTCGCTAACTCACTGTTGGACAACAACCCTCACGTGCAGCCTTTCTTCATGGTGTGGCCCAGCGCCACAGAGCTTAGAATGAGCGCCATTGAACTCTCGAAGCATGTTAAAAGCTAAACTGGATTGACAAACACGGTATATGATAGTCAGCGGTATACTGTTAAGTCAGATGTGTATATACAAGTGCTTTACCGACTGAGCTACCCGAACACGACCTATGACCCCCTCCTCGCAGCTCTTCTTCCGCCAGCACTTGCACACGAAATCATAAAGTCCCGGGCTCGAGTCTCAGCCCGGCACAAAGTTTTAATCTACCAGGAAATGATGTGGCTGTACAATCCTGCGCAGCTAAGAAAATAATATGTCTGCCCTTGTCCTTGCGCAAGTGGCAAGGGACCCGTTGACATCCTACAGTGCGTTGTGTATGACCCTCCTGAACGCATCGATTTCATAATTCGCAAAATTATCACGTTCTTAATGCACCACGATCCCACTGCTGTCGAACTCCGACACGTGTACTAAGAGTCTGCAAGGTGGTTACTGTTTTAAAAACAGGATTACAGCAACAAACAGCCTCTTTAGACTCTGATTTACTGAAGCTATGTCTGGATAAAGAGTGCACTCACGACCCAATACCAATTCTGTAATGCGGTCTGACTTCGATAACAGAAAAAGGGATGGTCATAGTAATACACATCTACAAAAAAATACTAAACTACTAACTGGCAGGTATATCCCGCCCGGCTAGCCTCGCGGGCTAACGCGCTGCTTCCCGAGCGAACTGACCGCAAAATAAACAGTGCGATACGAATATCACATGAATGAAGTGACTCAGAACCTTGCGTATTAGCGATAAATGCAAGTAAGTGAAACGATCGCACAAAAACTACGAACTGCAGCCACCGCTTCTAAACCGCCACAACTCCGGATGTCCCAGAACACCTTACTCGGATGCATGGTCCAAAAAGCTAACCGCCAGCTCTCTAGTTGTGTGGAAGCGTGCGGAAGGCACCAAAGGTAAACACGCTATCCTGCAACATCTCAGAGTGACAGCTCAAAGACTCGATACTACATATCGATTCTGGTTACGGAATATCATTGCGAAAGTTTGCAAAGACCAGATCGCGAGCTAATGAAACAAAACTGTAGCAGAAACTAAAAGTGAGGTTTAGCACGCAACTTTCAACGTTGCTGCTTCTTAAACGATGCAGAACATAATCGTCTAACAAATTTAAAAACACTGAAATGTGACTTCTAAATTGGGGATTCCCTGAGTAATACAGATTGCCACATTCCCAGTTACTTCGTGCGGTCGCGCTGAAATGCTAACCATTTGCATAACCCAGGATGCAGTACACTTCACGCTATTTTGACATTTGAAGAATGTAGATCAAATTTTTGGCGACGTTGAGTTTTCACTGTAATAAAATGGTACATCACATGTAATGGATGTCTTTTTTCTGTTATTTATAGTTGTAAGAACGACCGTCCTGGAATAACGTTACATATCAATGAAACTGACAGATGCGGCTGAAGTAAGTTTCACGCCAAAGGATACTGTATCGTTAAATAAAAACTGGAAGCATAATGTCAATAAAAACAGGTGGAAGAGCGAAAAATATTTCATTTTTAAAGCTGATAAAGTTGTTTCCGAAAGGTACTTCAATTGTGGTATGTGCGTGGGGTACATATCAGTTTAACGTAAAAATTGTGCACTAGAATAATTTGTTTGTTCTTGCCGCTGGTTTGGGTAAAACAACAACTGGAAAGCGATACTTTTGTACAATTATCGTGATTTGGTAGGATGTTTTACGACAGCAGAGCAAAAGTTTGTTTTGCGGCACAGTTTCCTGCCCATGTCATGATTACCTATGAGTGGAACTCTGCAATATCTGAAACCTGTTTAAGTACAACTATCATTATAAAGGAAAGGAACCAGAATGACTTCGTTGCTCTTGAAGGAATTATGAATTGTGATCCAAACTTGAGAATTACTACTTACATGCTTGGAAATCAGTGCGGTGTATGTTCGTACGTCATACCCAGCTAAAAACAAAAGAAAAAGTCAACCTCAGATTAACATCCGTATACCAGTTATGAGGCTCTACTTACTGTATAAAGAGCTTCTTCCTCTACAAGCGGAGAAAATGAAAGAGTTATTCGACATGTGTTTCATATAAAATACAGGGTAGTTTATGTGAACTTACCTTCTCAGTGAAGAGTTTTTTATATTTTCCCCTGTTGAACCATTTTTTGTTGTTGTTTCTTGCCGTATATACAACCAGCGTTTTTTTGGTTTGGAGGCTAATTAAATACATTGTATTATTCTTTATCTCAAATAATATATTCTTTTAATACTTTCAATTGTTTTTGTCACTGTAACAGTAAATTAAAAATTTTTATGCACAAATTTATTTCACGGTGTACTTTTAGAGGACATGCAATCTTCTTACACTGAAAGTTATACAGAAATTAAGGTAACTTCTAAATATTGTAAAATAGGCTAAATAAGTTTTGGTGTTCTATGATACCTAATGCATGGTCATACGTAGTAAAACCCTTAAATAAATAGTCTCTGATAATCCATCGAGTACGATGGGACAGCTGCTGGGCATCAAGTACTTGAATAACGACAATCATCGTTTGACCATTGACCATTGGTGGGCTTGTAATGGGAAGATACGAAATCCAGTCGATTTTGGCTCCTCTGCACTCGACTGTGTTGTTGCACATGCTGACGTAACGTGCTTAATATGTTGTACTGTTTCCATTTGAAGACTTTGTTGGTCGTTGTCGCTGTGGTTCGTAGGTTGATGGCAGATTACGCTTGGGGCGAGAAATGATGCTTCTTGACGTCGAAACTGGTAGTATGTTTTGAATAAACGACTTTGCATTACAATGCAGCTACTGGTTTTAATTATCATTATTCAAATACTATAAACAAATAGTTCTAAAGGCCACTACAATTATTTTTAATTACTGAAAAATTAAGGAATTGTGATAAACAACCTTCTTTGAGGGAGGTGTTCATATGTGACATACCACCTTCTTGGTGTTACAACTCTAATGGTCAACAGTGATTGATTTTTGCGAGTGGCAAATCTTCCACCGGTCGTCGCTGGGTCGCTCGGAGCTTGTATTCCTGTGTCGTCGAGTTACGAACAGGGGGCGGCAGGCGGTGCCGTGGAGCGTGAACCACCCACCTGCTAGACTCTCCTGAGACGCGGAATTATTGAGGCGGCCCGCTGCCGGTTTGTCCCGCATTCACAAAGCTCCGACACGTGTAGGCGGCGTAACCATGGAGACCGTGTGACGACACCTCGCCAGAGGACTCAAAAGTTTACCGCTCACACTATGTGAGTCGAGATAACGCTGCGCAAGTAACCAAATAGACTACGATACACATTACACAAACTGAGACTAAAATCGTTCGACGCAGTTATAACTGCAGACGGTGGACAAAAAAAAAAAATAGAAATATCAGAATTACGTTACCATACCCATTACGGTGTAGGAAACCCGTTGACATTTAAAATGGCATCCAGATATGTTGGAATGTATAAATACAGGACTCAATAATTCCGCGTCTGAGCAGAGGCCAGCAGGTGGGTGGTTCACGCTCCGTGACGTCACCTGCCGCTCCCTGTTTGTAACTCGACGACACAGGAATACATCTACATCTACATACATACTCCGCAATCCACCATACGGTGCGTGGCGGAGGGTACCTCGTACCACACTAGCATCTTCTCTCCCTGTTCCACTCCCAAACAGAACGAGGGAAAAATGACTGCCTATATGGCTCTGTACGAGCCCTAATCTCTCTTACGAGTATCTTATCTTTGTGGTCTTTCCGCGAAATATAAGTTGGCGGCAGTAACATTGTACTGCAGTCAGTCTCAAATGCTGGTTCTCTAAATTTTCTCAGTAGCGATTCACGAAAACAACGCCCCCTATCCTCCAGAGACTCCCACCCGAGTTCCTGAAGCATTTCCGTGACACTCGCGTGATGATGAAACCTACCAGTAACAAATCTAGGAGCCCGCCTCTGGATTGCTTCTATGTCCTCCCTCAATCCGACCTGATAGGGGTCCCAAACGCTCGAGCAGTACTCAAGAATAGGTCGTATTAGTGTTTTATAAGCAGTCTCCTTTACAGATGAATCACAACTTCCCAAAATTCTACCAATGAACCGAAGACGACTACCCGCCTTCCCCACAACTGCCATTACATGCTTGTCCCACTTCATATCGCTCTGCAATGTTACGCCCAAATATTTAATCGACGTGACTGTGTCAAGTGCTACACTACTAATGGAGTATTCAAACATTACGGGATTCTTTTTCCTATTCATATGCATTAATTTACATTTATCTATATTTAGAGTTAGCTGCCATTCTTTACACCAATCACAAATCCTGTCCAAGTCATCTTGTATCCTCCTACAGTCACTCAACGACGACACCTTCCCGTACACCACAACATCATCAGCAAACAGCCGCACATTGCTATCCACCCTATCCAAAAGATCATTTATGTAGATAGAAAACAACAGCGGACCTACCACACTTCCCTGGGGCACTCCAGATGATACCCTCACCTCTGATGAACACTCACCATCGAGGACAACGTACTGGGTTCTATTACTTAAGAAGCCTTCAAGCCACTCACATATTTGAGAAGCAATCCCATATGCTCGTACCTTAGTTAGGAGTCTGTAGGGGGCACTGAGTCAAACGCTTTCCGGAAGTCAAGGAATGTGGCATCCGTCTGATACCCTTGATCCATGGTTCGCAAGCTATCACATGAAAAAAGGGCGAGTTGCGTTTCGCAGGAGCGACATGTTAATTTCTTAAATCTGTTGTCATTTACGGCATAACTCCTCTTCTAAATTTACTGTGGTGTTTCTGACTCTATCTGGGAGGAGACTGAGCAGTGTAACGTGTTACTTTTACACATAAACAAGAACGATCTGTCTCACTACTACATTTTAAAACACAGTTTATATGTAATTCATGACACCCAGTCTCATATGGAACCTACATGCGCTTTCTTTTATATAGTGTATATGATAAGATACTGTCATCCCCCTTCACTTCTGTGTGAAAGGATGAATGAGCAAATATATTTCTAGTTGCGATCTTGATGGTAGCAGACAAGCCTGTCTCCTAGAGAACAGTAGGACCAACGTCGGAACAGGTAGCTGCGCTTTCTAAAAGCAAAGAGGTATGGCCCTGTCCGTCCCTTGTCATGTTGGTATAGGAAGCTGCCTCTCTGGTCACTTCCGTTTGTAACTATGAAGCACCCTCGGTAGGGGCCCATGGCAGTCGGTCCACGGCGAGCATCTGAAGTGGTAAGATCTCTGGCTAAGCGCATCTCTGCTATGTCCGTAGGACAATGGATTTCTTGAGTTCAGCCTAACTGAAAATTTAATCACCTTTATTTCAGGTTTAGATCTAAAATATCTAATGTTATCTTAAATTGCAACGCAGTGTAATTCGAGTGTGAAGTTCAGAATAATTTCCATTAGTTGCTTTGTCACTACTTTGTGAGTAAAGTGGAGCCACATGTTGAGGATCCGTAACTCTAACTAAGATCATCAATCTTAAATTCAAATGTGCGTAAGATTATAACGTCTCGTCTTGACAATATTTTTCAATATAGCAACTTTTCTTTATGTTCAACCCACGTGGGGTGTACTTGGTGAGACCAGTACCACGTGCTTATACAATTGTTTGACCCATCAGGTTAATAGTAAGACGATAGTAACCAGTTCGAGGTTTTTCGTTGTAAATTGCGCTTCGATGTATTTTATTTTAATTATCAAAATTATTGTGGAGTTACACTCTTTGCGTAAACCAAGTTGACCACGTGAAGCATTTGGTGTAATCATCAAAGTAGCCCTCAGCTATTCTTTTCGGGAAGATTTCACAGAGAGTTAGTATGAATTTAGTATACCAGTGTGTGGTAATTTCATGATGGACAGGATTGCGCTACGAACGTAAAAATTGAATCGGTTGGTTGTGGTTAATTTCCTTTTGCATGCGTTTCAACGTTCTTCGTTTGTTATTTTATGAATGCAGTGTTGTATGCAGTCTTCCAATCTTGGCTCCATATTTGAGGTGTTCCGTAACTTTACAAACTCACATTTCCACAATCCTAAATAAGGCACCAGTTTAGTTATGAATCAAGTTTAATATGCTGAAATTTTAACGGAACAATGATCAATGTTAAAATAAATGTCCAAATATAAGCTGAGTTATTTCTTTTTCTTAAATTCTCGTTATATATATATATATAGGGTGTCCCAGCTATCTTGTCCACCCAAAATATCTCTGGAACAATAACAGCTATTGGAAAACGACTTTCACCGGTATCAATGTAGGGCTGGGGCCCATGAATGAACATATTTGGGAACATTCTAAAACGAAAGCATATGTGTTTCTTAACAAAAACTTATGTTTTTTTAAATGGACCTCCTATATTTTTTCTTCAGCAATCCACAGCATCACAAAGCACATACACAATGGCGTTGATTGCATCGCAATATTCCCATTACATCCCGAGATATTAAGACGCGAAGTTGACGCTTGAAACACCCGACATGCGCTGCTAGCGCACGTCCTGAGGCTCAGGTGTGCACCCCATGCTGTCCGTAATCGCAATGTGATTGACATGCGTAATCACACTTCCATACTTATCAAGAGGTCCGAAACGAATAATACGGTCTTCTGCCATCCTGAATTGACGTCGTAAGTTCCAACAGGTATTTATCCTATAGGCTAGGGGTGATGCGGTTCTGTAACAAATCTGTGGTGGTGGTTAGTGTTTTTAACGTCCCGTCGACAACGAGGTCATTAGAGACGGAGCGCAAGCTCGGGTTAGGGAAGGATTGGGAAGGAAACCGGCCGTGCCCTTTCAAAGGAACCATCCCGGCATTTGCCTGAAACGATTTAGGGAAATCACGGAAAACCTAAATCAGGATGGCCGGAGACGGGATTGAACCGTCGTCCTCCCGAATGCGAGTCCAGTGTGCTAACCACTGCGCCACCTCGCTCGGTAACAAATCTGTGTACGGCAACGTTAGTCACAAAGTTAACTTCGCTTATCGTTAATCCGTTACTAAAAAGGTAATGCCGTTCAACGTTAAAACTTTACTTTACTGTAGATCTAGCACAAGTGACAGTTAATCATTCACTCGTAATAGTAAAATTCATGTTGACGGTTTTAGTGAAACGAGCAAGTGGACTAAAAGTTTTACCGTTGTTTAGGTAAAAATGTTTTGATTTGGGAAGTTCAGGTAGTCCATAGAAGATGAGTGTAAACATGTTTAACCAATTAGTTTTATTATCACATAATTATCAATGTTATGTTTATCTAATGCGTTAAATGACAAATTGTTGCAAACAAATGTTTCTGAACATCACTGGGTAAAATGGCCCTTTGTAGAAACTTCCACTGTGATATCAGCACTACATACTAAACATAGCGTTCATATCTCATGCTCAAAGTGATGCCCATTGACTTGCATACATAGGGTCACTCTGCGGATGAAGGATTCCCTACTTCGTGCTACTGTTTCCTCTTTGATGGCTGTACAAGCATCAATAATGCATTGCTTCATGTCCTCTGGTGTTGTTGGTTCATGTTGGTAAACAGCATCCTTCACTGCTCCCCAAAGAAAATAATCCAGCGGTGTAAGGTCCGGAGATCGGGCAGGCCACCTAACTGGGCCACCTCGTCCAATCCACCTACCAGGGAACTTACGGTTCAGAAGTCGTCGTGCTCGTAAGGCGTTATGTGCAGGGCATCCGTCATGCTGATACCACATGACCATTCTCCGGTACAGAGGTACGGTGTCCAAGAGAACAGGAAGATTGTGTCGTATAAATCTGGAGTATTGTCTGCCATTTTGGATGCCATTTATAAAGAAAGGTCTGATAATGGTATCTCCAATAATCCCACACCAAACATTAACTTTCCACGGACGTTGATGCTCTACCGGACGGAGCCATTTTGGATTGTCTGCGGACCAATAATGCATATTCTTCATATTGACAATTCCTTTGTTGGAGAATGATGCCTCATCGGTAAAGAGAACATCTGCAAAAACATTTGGATTAGTCAGAGGCTTTTGCTGAGCCCACCGACAAAATGTTACCCTATTGCGGAAGTCATTTCCATGAATATCCTGGTGTAAATGAACATGGTAAGGATGAAATTTATGACGTTTAAGAATACGCTGTGCACTTGATTTCGACACACCAACTTCACGTTCAATTTGACGTGTGCTCATTTGAGGATTCACAGCTATGGTAGCGAGCACAGCAACTTCAGCACGTTCATCTGTGCGTGTTCTAGGACGATGTCGAGGTCTTGGATTTAAGCTTCCCGTTTCACGTAGACGAGATGTGAGACGACCAAACATCCGGCGCGAAGGCGATGGCTTGTCAGGGAATCATCTTCTGTACAGTTGTTCTGCCTGAACAGCATTTCGTCCACCTACAACAGGGTACAGTACAGGTATGTAGAGTAGGGTAGAAAAAAGACATATTAACTTAATAATCATAATGTTCGCTAACAGTACTATCAACAAACAAGCAATCTCATAACGTATTTCCCGTCAACGTACATTCTCCATAGATCAGCAGCATTTCTATCATATCTTCATGTGTGTACATTATACCGTACAGTTAAGTTCCACAACACAACGTTTATTCACAATGTGTACTACCTCCGTGCCGTCACTAGATTACTCTGATGCACGACTACACTGGCAAGCGGTGTACTGCACGCCAAAGCAACAACAAATGGGATGCTCGGAGGGTGGTTGAGTACAGGAGTTTGCATGGGTCGCAAATCATAAACAAGGCGAAGTGGTAACTGTGGCAGTAGTGGGAATTACGTTGGACACTTGACTAGGTAGAGCCAGGCCCTGCGCGACAGGCACAATGGGTCATATAACGCATTAGATAAACCTTATTTTGGGTGTGCAGGATAAATAAGACAACCTGACGGGTGTACACCGATCGGTACTGGTTCATATTGTGTACGTAGATACCTAAAACGTGCAAGAGGGAAACCATTATGTCCTTATGAGAGTTGATGGCAGCAGACCGTATTATTCGTTTCGGACCTCTTGATAAGTATGGAGGTGTGATTACACATGTCAATCACATCGCGATTACGGGCAGCATGGGGTTCACGCCTGAGCCTCAGGACGTGCGCTAGCAGCGCATGTCGGGTGTTTCAAGCGTCAACTTCGCGTCTCAATATCTCGAGATGTAATTGGAATATTGCGATGCAATCAACGCCATTGTGTATGTGCTTTGTCATGCTATGGATTGCTGAAGAAAAAATATAGGAGGTCCATTTAAAAAAACATAAGTTTTTGTTAAAAAACACATATGCTTTCGTTTTAGAATGTTTCCAAATATGTACATTCATGGGCCCCAGCCCTACATTGATACCGGTGAAAGTCGTTTTCCAATAGCTGTTATTGTTCCAGAAGTATTTTGGGTGGACAAAATAGCTGGGACACCCTATATACACTCCTGGAAATGGAAAAAAGAACACATTGACACCGGTGTGTCAGACCCACCATACTTGCTCCGGACACTGCGAGAGGGCTGTACAAGCAATGATCACACGCACGGCACAGCGGACACACCAGGAACCGCGGTGTCGGCCGTCGAATGGCGCTAGCTGCGCAGCATTTGTGCACCGCCGCCGTCAGTGTCAGCCACTTTGCCGTGGCATACGTAGCTCCATCGCAGTCTTTAACACTGGTAGCATGCCGCGACAGCGTGGACGTGAACCGTATGTGCAGTTGACGGACTTTGAGCGAGGGCGTATAGTGGGCATGCGGGAGGCCGGGTGGACGTACCGCCGAATTGCTCAACACGTGGGACGTGAGGTCTCCACAGTACATCGATGTTGTCGCCAGTGGTCGGCGGAAGGTGCACGTGCCCGTCGACCTGGGACCGGACCGCAGCGACGCACGGATGCACGCCAAGACCGTAGGATCCTACGCAGTGCCGTAGGGGACCGCACCGCCACTTCCCAGCAAATTAGGGACACTGTTGCTCCTGGGGTATCGGCGAGGACCATTCGCAACCGTCTCCATGAAGCTGGGCTACGGTCCCGCACACCGTTAGGCCGTCTTCCGCTCACGCCCCAACATCGTGCAGCCCGCATCCAGTGGTGTCGCGACAGGGGTGAATGGAGGGACGAATGGAGACGTGTCGTCTTCAGCGATGAGAGTCGCTTCTGCCTTGGTGCCAATGATGGTCGTATGCGTGTTTGGCGCATTCCAGGTGAGCGCCACAATCAGGACTGCATACGACAGAGGCACACAGGGCCAACACCCGGCATCATGGTGTGGGGAGCGATCTCCTACACTGGCCGTACACCACTGGTGATCGTCGAGGGGACACTGAATAATGCACGGTACATCCAAACCGTCATCGAACCCATCGTTCTACCATTCCTAGACCGGCAAGGGAACTTGCTGTTCCAACAGGACAATGCACGTCCGCATGTATCCCGTGCCACCCAACGTGCTCTAGAAGGTGTAAGTCAACTACCCTGGCCAGCAAGATCTCCGGATCTGTCCCCCATTGAGCATGTTTGGGACTGGATGAAGCGTCGTCTCACGCGGTCTGCACGTCCAGCACGAACGCAGGTCCAACTGAGGCGCCAGGTGGAAATGGCATGGCAAGCCGTTCCACAGGACTACATCCAGCATCTCTACGATCGTCTCCATGGGAGAATAGCAGCCTGCATTGCTGCGAAAGGTGGATATATACTGTACTAGTGCCGACATTGTGCATGCTCTGTTGCCTGTGTCTATGTGCCTGTGGTTCTGTCAGTGTGATCATGTGATGTATCTGACCCCAGGAATGTGTCAATAAAGTTTCCCCTTCCTGGGACAATGAATTCACGGTGTTCTTATTTCAATTTCCAGGAGTATATATATATATATATCACCGGTTGTCGTAAGATGACTATTAAAAGATTATAATTAATGTTAGTCTGGTTGGGAATTTGATAAGCTAGACTGGATACCTGGTGAAACAGTTGCTCAGTAATGCAAGGTTGACTTTCCCAGATAGCTCACGGCTTTTAACCCGCTTTTATTGTTTTGAATATCAGCACCGCTTTCAGAACAAATTAATGCATCAACATTACAATATTCGAACTGAGAATATGTTCCAGAATCCTGCAACAAACCGATGTTAAGGATATTCCTTCTACCCTTCTTAATACAGGCGTCACCTGTGCTTTTTTCCAGTCGCTCGGGACTTTACGTTGAGCAAGAGATTCGCGATAAATGCAAGCTAAGTAAGGATCCAATGCAGTACAGTACTCTCTGTAAAACCGAATTGGAATCCCATCAGGACCTGGCGATTTATTTATTTTCAACCCATTCAGCTGCTTCACAACGCCAGGGATGTCTATCACTATGTCCTCCATACGGGAATCTGTACGAGACTCAAACGGCGGCATGTTTGTACGATCCCCCTGCGTGAAAGATCCCTCAAATGCTAAATTTAAAATTTCAGCTTTTGTTTTGCTGTCTTCCGTTGCCAGGCCAGACTGATCACTGAGTGACTGGATGGGAGCCTTCGACCCGCTTACCGATTTTACGTAGGACTACGCCGTTCTTCCTGCAAAATAGGAGCAAGTACAGGTAACGATGATAGAGGTGGATAGCGATCACGCTTCCTCCAAAGTATACCACAAAGACTCAGTAATTTTGAGATCTGGTGACTGCGATGGTCAGGGGGGACGCAACAGTTCATTCTCGTGCTCAGAGAATCAGTCTTGGTTGATGCGAGCTATCTGAACAGGGGTCCTGTCGTAATAGAACACACAGTCACCGTTGGGGGAAGAAACATTGTACCGTGGGAAGGATCAAATCAGCCAAAATGGCCACATGATCTGTGGCAGTAATGCGATCTTGCAGAGTAATCATGGGGCCCACGGAATACCACGATACAGCAGCGCAAGTCATCACCGAACACCCCCCTCCGACCCCTCCCCCCCACCACCCCCGTCCAGTGTTTCAGTACTGTGACATAAACTCGGCCAGAAGATGGAAAACAGTGTGCAAAAAAACCCATCCGACCAAATGACTTGTCCTAGAGCTCCATGGTCCAAGTTTTATGGTTCCGGCAGCAAGTTTTCCTAATAGGTGCCCTTAAATCACTGATGAGAGCAATTCCCTGCTTATGGACTTCTCTTGGTGTTGTTTTGTTTCTGAGAGGGTTCTTGAGTGCAACATACAACTGGAGTGACTTCTGCAGCTGTCGTCCTCTTATTTTTCGTCTCAATCATCTTCAGTGCCCGTCCGTCACGAGCACTCAACACACACTTCAGTACGCGTTGTGACTTAGCGGATAATGTCTTCCCAATTTCCCTGTTTGCATTACGAATCTTCGATATGGCGCCCCCTTGAAACACCAAACTCTTCGGCTTCGTTCGTTACGCACCATACAAGCCCCAACAATTTTTCGACGTTCCATTTCACTTACCCCGACATAATACACTCACAACTAGACAGAACATTGTTCTCCCGACGACTGGCACTTGCAACGTACTGAGGGCATTGCGCAGTTTCCTTTCGTGCTCAAATACAACAGCGCAACCTGCAGGCTTGCCTAATACTTACATTTATGTTCAAGCATGCATTAATAAGATAGTTTAGTATCAAAAGACCTCTAAAACACAAAAGACCAAATTAACCAAAGTAATATCAAAATATATTCTACACGCGCCAGTAATGAGAAGAAACACCGTACAGTTTTATAGGTTTCAACTTAGTACAAAGGGGCGGATTTTATCCCGACTAGGAACACCAACTCCATAAAGTACTGGAGGGGACTAGGAAATGCGGTTAAGGTCCTAGACCCGGTGAAGGGAAACTCATGATCTACAACTCCACGCGGTAGAGAGTGGGCAACGTCACTTTATGTGATGGCTAATGTAGACAGGGACCGAGGGATGACCGGGATGTCATCACCCCCGCATTTGCTGGACAGGGCACCCTCTTGCCCTGGAAATGAGAAATCATTTCCAAAGGCGGAAGAACCACCTGATGATCGACGGCACAGGTTGTGGAAGGCAACAGGAAACCACCACATTAAAGAACTACGGTTATCCCAGGCATCAGCAATAAACCATGCCAGTATCTTCTGTCAAATTTTTCGGAGAAAAAATAGTCCCCCAGTCGGATCTCCGGGTGGGGACTGCAAAAGATACAGACGAGGTAAAGAGAAAGAATCCCAATTTTAACATAGCGACTTGGAATTTGAGAACACTGCTTCAGTGTAGCAAACTATAAAGTCTAAAATTTGAAATGGAACGACTAGAAATCGATATCCTAGGCATATCGGAGATGAGATGGCCCCACCCACGTGATTTATGGTCTGAAGAATACAGAGTCACTCACACCGGAACTGACAAAGATAGACTAGGAATGGGACGAGTTGGAATAATTTTGAGGAAAAATTATGGCTCACGTGTGAAGGGACAATATAGCTCTCGAATAATACTGGTCAAACCTGAAACTAAACCAAAGGACACTGTGATAACACAAATATACACGTCAACATCCAAAGAAGGAGATGCAGTCATTGATTAAATATACGAAGAAATACGTAACGCGATGAGAAATGTTATGGGAGATGAAAACCTGATTGCCGTGGGGGACTGGAATGCGATTGTGGGTGAAGAACCAGAGGAAGGACTTGTTGACAAATATGGACTTGGAAGAAGAAATGAAAGAGGAGTTCGGCTAATCGAGTTCTGCTCGAGGTACAAATCAGTTGTTGCAAACACACTTTTCCAACACCACAAATGAAGAAGATACACATGGAAGGTCTCTCGAGACCTGAGGAGACAACAGTCTAGTGGAAGCACGTTTTAGGAACCAGGTAAAAGATTGCAGGGGCTGTCCATCTGCAGACGTAGGCAGTGACCATAGCCTGGTCCTGATCAAAAGTTCACTCAGATTCAAATGTTTGAAGAAGAAGCCAGTAAAACTTAAATGGGAACTAGAAAAAAATGAAAACTGAGGGACTAGAAAAGCGCTATGCTCACGAAACAGACAACCTAGCAAAAAATTTTCAACATGGTGGAGTAAATGAAGAGTGGGATCAAATTAAATGTGGTATATACAAAGCAGCAAAAAACGTAGCTGGAAAAACTAAATTCAAAAACAAGAGGAAATGGATTACAACAGATATTATTGAGCTTATAGAAAACAGGAGATTACACAATAATGCAACTGATGAACAAGGAAATACAGAATACTTAGGAATTTAGTCAATAGAGAAGTTAGGAAAGCAAAAGAAAATTTTCTTGAGGAAATGTGCAGGAAAGTGGAAGAAAATATGCAAAACTGGAGAACTGATTTAGCCTACAGAACAGCAAATCATTTTTAACAAACGTAAAACAACACTATCAGGCGCAATAGAAAATAAGGAGAGGAAAATGCTCTTTGGTGAATACCTGGTGAAGAGATAGAAAGAATATATAGAGGAATTGTATGCCGGAATACCTCTTTCGGAGGAAGTAATAGGAACAGAAGAGCAAGAAGACGAAGATGACAAGAGAGATGTCATTTTTTAAGAAGAATTTGACAAAGCTCTGAAATAACTACGGGACAACAAAGCAATGGGTATTGATGACATCCCTGCAGAACTAATAAAGTATGCTGGTGACAGCAGGAAAACGATGCTGCTTAAACTTATTAGGTCCATCTATAACACACGAGAGATACCGACAGACTTCCAGAAATGCATCATTGTTCCTATACCAAAGAAGGCAGCAGCTACAAAATGTGAACAGTACAAAACTTTAAGCCTAATATCACATGCATCAAAAGTTCTCATAAAATTAGTTCCGAACAGATTTGAAGAGAAGGTGGAGGATATGCTGAGTGAAGATCAGTTTGGTTTCAGAAGTAGATTGGGAACAAGAGAAGCGATTCTAGCACTGAGACTCCTTATCGAAAAACAATTACAGAAAAATAAACCAACTTATATTGCCTTTGTAGACCTGGAAAAGGCATTTGATAACGTTATCTGGCAAGAGATGTTCAGAGTGGTGAGTAAAAGTGGAATGAAGTACAAAGTCATCCGTGTGATACTTTATATAGGAACGAGGTGGTAATCATTAGGAACTGTCACCAGGAGCAAGACGCAAATGTTAGAAGAGGGGTAAAACAAGGATGTGCTCTCTCTCCTCTTATATTCAGCACTTACATCGAGGAAGCTATAGACCAATTTCGAGAAACTACTGAGGTGAGGATCAAAATTAATGGGCAGAAGATAGACATGCTATGTTATGCAGGTGCTACTGCTATCATCACGGAGACTAAACATGTAGAGGAAGTCCTCAGAACAATGGAAAGTATTCTATGCAGTCAATATGGAATGAGAATAAACAAGAAAAAGACTAAAGTGATGGTATGCAGTACAGGAGTAGAATATGAACCTTTGAGAATGATAATTGGGAGACAGTGGTTGGAAGTGACAGAGGAATTTACTTACATGGGAAGCAAAATCACAAGGGATCGTAGAAACCCGAAAGAAATTGCGAGCAGAATACAAAAGGCCAAAATTGCATTTAATCAGAGGAGGAAGTTACTCACCAGCAAGACCATCAGCCTGAAAATAAGGAAACGTATCATGAAATTTTTCGTTTGGAGTGTGGCCCTATACGGATATGAAACTTGAACAACTGGAAGAGAAGAGAGAAGACTGCTAGAGGCCCTGGAGATGTGGTGTTATAGAAGGATGATGAAGATCAGCTGGAGAGACAAAGTAACAAATGAAGAGGTGCTTAAAAGAGTACAGGGAACCAGATATCTGTGGAGGCACATCCAAACAAGAAGAGACAAACTTGTAGGGCAGATCCTATGACACAAAACATCATTGGAACTATAGCAGAAGGAGCTATTCATGGAAGGAATGAAGTGTGGCGAACAAGGATATCATACATGCAACAGATCATGAATGACGTGGTTTGTGACACATACGTGGAAATGAAGAAGAAGGCAGGCAGAAGAGAGGAATGGCGCTCTGTTGCAAACCAACCACAGAGTTGAACACTAAAAGAAGAAGAACAAGAAGGAACACCAAGGCCTCGCTCAGAAATTTTGTCCAAGAGCTTTCAGTTACATTCGACATCGATCGCAACCGTTCGTCCCATTAATTTTACACTGGTAGAGTAAAAACAGTTACGTTTTAGAGCCCTAAAAGGGAAAATAAACTATGTTCCACACATACAGTAGCAGCTTAAAAACAATTACATATCAGTTAAGGAAAAGAAATAGTTTTCCATCTTAAGCATCCCTTAACCAAGTTAACGACGTAAATAGGTTTATCAATGAATGATCAGTTAGTGCACGGCCCCTTTTTCTGAAACAGAGCACTGGCCAGGGCCAAAATTAATTTATGGCAAAATACTGCACAGGTGGTGCTGAAGTTACGGGCACATACAGATCCTCCAAAACGCACACTAGTTACCGCTGGCACTCCGCTAAGAGTTTGAATAAAAGAAACATAAATGATGGAGCAGCGCATCTCCCACAAGAGTCAACAAATTAATTCGCCTCTGATATCTCAGTTACGTAATACAGCAGACAAGCGCTCACCGTTAACTTCTGTTACGTAATGATGATAAAGGCCACACAGCTACACCTAGATGAAGTACTTTCGTGGCGGAATTGAAACCTGGCTCCAGAACATTTAATATACTACTACAGCAATGAAGACGGCTGGAAAGAAGTGAACTCCTTACATGTAGCTGTCCACAACTCGCCACCTCCAACAAGGAAAACCTGCCACGTTACAAAATCAAGACTCTCCACTGTCCTGGGCAACGTTCACGTATTTCTGGCTGCTTTCATACTGGTGCTCTCTGCGCCGCCCACGCCCTTCTCTTGTTCTTTCGCACTTGCGCGGCGTCTCTTACCGACCGTCGAAGCAAGAGCTTCTGGTCAAAGTAAAACCACCAGCTTACCCCTTAAATATCGATACGAACGTATCAGACAAGACTACAGGTTTCTCTTAAGGGGATCTATGTTCATTGACCCACTTCGTAGTGAACTGACTCTTGAAACTGGCAAAATAGGCCGAAATCGCCATCGCGCTAATTAATACATTTAATAACTGTCACGGCAGAGCATGTTCTTCGTAAAATACTGCAGGACTGTAGACGCAAGTAAACAGCAAACAGCGTACGAAATAGTCACTTAATGACATTATTATATTATGTATAAGACCCAAGATTGCTGTGTTTGATTATATCGTTTATTCCTAAAGCCCTTCTCAGGCGTTATTGCCATTTACAGGTTATTTATGAAAAACACATAGTTCCGTACAATATTTCAAATTTTTAAGTAGATAATTTAAGTATTTTAAACATAGCTGCACAACAGCAACGGTTCCACGTCATAAAATTATAAACAGCCGACCAGTTGCAATGGATAAAGAATTCTTTACCTAGGTTTCAACAAATTTAAATTTGTCTTCTTCAGAAGGTGGAAATTTTACATTAGTATGGACTAATGTACCATCGCCGTTTTTACAAATGTCGGTATAGATCCATTTGTCAAAATTAAAATATAGCCCTAGAAATAGGGTTTGTCACGTAAATATAAATTAGTACATGGATGTTGCAGAGCTCACAACCGCGATGGTACATTAGTCCATACTAATGTAAAATTGCCACCTTCTGAAGAAGACAAATTTAAATTTGTTGAAACCTAGGTAAAGAATTCTTTATCCATTGCAACTGGTCGGCTGTTTATAATTTTATTAGATAATTTAACCTATTATAGAATTGTGGTTTGCTACATGCATCAGGTCGTCTTGATATCAATACGACATCGATGTCTTAGTTGCTGTCACACTACTGTATGCAACGATAAGCCAAAACATTATGACACAGCCCTCCCCCCCACCCTCCCCGCCGGAAGTTCGAGTCCTCAAAAAACGTTCAAATGTGTGTGAATTCCTAAGGGACCAAACTGTTTAGGTCATCGGTCCCTAGACTTACACACTACTTAAAGTAATTTAAACTAACTTATGCTTGAACCGTGAATTTATTTTCAAAACTTTTTCTTAAGAATTGACTTTATTTACTAGCGATTCATCAAGACATTAACACATTTAATCACACTATGTGAGCTTGGAAGTAGTTGCCAGGGAGTAACTGATGAAATCAAAATGAAATTGCTTTTAACAAATGGGAATTTTATTCCTAAAAGCCTTTTTTTTAAGAAACAGATTTAAAATTATAAGCAGAAAGCACCCTCTAAATATCCTCTAAATATCAAGTTACAATTTATTCAGAGGCAGAAAAAAACAAATTTTTGAGAGTATGCGCTTTCGGGCTGAGAACCTTGCCGCTCCCTTTTGACACGGCCGTAGTCACGACCGTTCACAACAACCTCTGAAAGACTACACAGGTTCAAATCTGCAACACACCAGATTACCTTAAAGTAAAAGTTTTAACAATTCACACAAGCACACAAACTATGCACCCCCATAGGAGGGATGAAAATGGTACTGAACAGTAAAAATTAAAATATTAACCTTGTCACCGAAGGTGCAACTTGATTTTAACTTGTAAGAAAAGTCTTACGGTGGAAGGGTGGCAACTTTATATACTAAAATGACCATTTAAATAAAAATCCCATGAAATGCAATCTTACATAAAATTATACAAGATTGGCCAAACATGCTCTACAGTAAACATATAACGCCTCTCAGGAATTAGGCCGTTACACTTCAAGCAATAAATTCGTTAACATACCGAATCCGACAAACATGACAGAGGCAGCTATTAACATACGGTAGATTGATAGGGAGATTACCGAACAACCCGAACCGCAAGTTCCTCTAACCCACCCCTACTCCACAAGGGAAAAACGGACCACCCAATTCAAAAATAACCACCTTCCCGCGGGTGGACAAACGGAGAAGAGTGGTGGGACAACCCCAAAACAAAGCGGCTGGTGACCTCACCAAGAAAACAAGTAGAATTTAACAAGTAAATGAAACAACATATCACCAATCACTTAACTTATAACAAACTGCGGTTTCTGGCGGAGACCTGGCGCAGCACCCCCAAAACTCTCTCTCGAACCGTCCGCTGCCAGCCGTTTCAACGGACGCAGGACGTCTCACGGCGTCTCACGGCGTCGCAGCTCTCACCGGCCAGACCGTCGTCGTGGGTTGACTCCTGTTGCTCTCGTGTCGGCCGCGAAGCCACTACCCCTCGCTATACGGCGCGGCCCACTGGACTCACGTGGCGACGTCACACGCGCCGACGTTCAAGACGGACAAGTCACCTTGTGTCTCAGTGCGCGACCGACCAACCGGTCATTCGATCCAACCGCCAATGACCATTGCCTGAGCAAACACGAACAGACTGGCGGCCTAACGCGCAGACTTAGATGCAGGGACTAAGCCCCCGACCAGGCGACCACTCGTTGAGTTCTCTCACTGCGCCATAAATTCGGACGAAAGACAGACTAGCAAGCTGGGGACGAGAGACTGACCCCAGACTCCAGACTCACCCAGACTGGCCATCTGGCGAGCTCATAGCGCCCCTTAAATGCACGTGAACAGCAACCTTTCCCCCTTTCCCACCAGAGGGAGACACCAAAGCTGCGATTGCCACAGCGACGCCACCGCCAGAAACGGAGGGCGACTGCTTCACACTAGGCGCTGCGGCGCGCTCTTCAAAACAGCAATTTTTACCACGGCTCATTGCTTAGAACAACACACACACGCATGACTCGAACCTCCGATGGGGAGTTAGTCCTCCCTCGGGCATGGGTATGTGTGCCTTGTCCTTAGCGTTAAGTTAGTTTAAGTAGTGTGTAAGTGTAGGGACCGATGACCTCAACAGTTCGGTCCCTTAGGAATTCACACGCACACCACTGCCCACCGTCACGTTGGGTGCCGCCTGGTGGCGTTGCGGCACGTGACGCGGTAACAGAAGTATGTAAGAGGAGCAGACACAGACGGGGGATCACCCTAGCGAAAATATGGGCTGCAAATGGAGAAAACTATTGTGATAAGCGACTTTGACAAAGGACACATAATCATTATGCAGAGCCTTTGAACGGCGAAGCTGGTCGAATGTTCACGTGCTACTGTCTTGAGCATCTACGGTAAGAGATAGGACAGTGAAACTGCCACTACGTGCTACATGGTTTGACGCCCACGTCTCATTCACAGAACGTAGGTTTCGGAGGCTTATCCGTTCTGTCAGGTAGGGTACATGGTGATCTGTGGCATTTCTGCCGAAAGAGCACAATGCTGGTCCACGCAAAAGTGTTTTGGAACACACCGTTCATCGTACATTGTTGAACAACTGTACGTCTTTACATGTTGACTCAATGACATCGTCAATTACGATTACATTGGAGACAGGACCATAGGGATTCGACCATCGATCAATGGAAACGAGTCGGCTCTTCGGGTAGGTCATATTTTTGCTACATTAGGTCGTTGGTCGTCTCAATAAAACCAGTCATCAAGGTGAACTGCGGCTCGAAACGTGCAGCACGCCACAGCACAGTCTGTTTGGTAGAGTATTGTACTATGGGAAACATTTTCCTGTGCTTGCATAGCATCTGTAGGCAACGGCCTTGACGCAGTGGCTACACCGGTTCCCGTGAGATCACCGAAGTTAAGCGCTGTCGGGCGTGGTCGGCACTTGGATAGGTGACCATCCAGGCCGCATTGCGCTGTTGCCGTTTTTCGGGGTGCACTCAGACTCGTGATGCCAATTGAGGAGCTACTCGACCGAATAGTAGCGGCTTCGGTCAAGAATACCATCATAACGACCGGGAGAGCGGTGTGCGGGCCCCACGTCCCTCCTATCCGCATCCTCCACTGAGGATGGCACGGCGGTCGGATGGTCCCGGTAGGCCACTCGTGGCCTGAAAACGGAGTGCTTGCATAGCATCTGTGGTACTAATCGACGATACGCTGACAGCTGCGAAGCACCTGCTTCCCTTCGTGCTTGATGTCTTCCCCGACAGCGATGACGTTTTTAAGCAGTGTAACTGTCCGTGTCTCGGAACCAGAGCAGTGCCATAGTGGTGTGAGGAGCATAACAGTGAACTCACGTTCATGACCCGACAACCAGATCTGCCTGATGTAAATCCTATGGAACACATCTGAGTCGCTATCGGGAGCCAGCCAGCACCAAGTATGCAAATCAGCGGCCCTTCATTTATGCGAATTACGTGACCTTTGATCTAATGCCACATACCTCCATAAACCTACATGTCAGTTCCCTATGCTCATTATCAGTGTTGTAATTCGTTCCAAATATGGACAAACAAGCTATTAAGCAAGTGGTCGTAATGTTTTAGCTCTTCAGTGTAAGTTGGCTCCTTTGATGCTGTTGGAGTTTAAGCGGGAAATCACGCGAAAATCATTGTAAGTACAAATCAAAATACTCTTAACGAAATGTTTCTCGATGTAAAAGCAAATCAAAATTTAAATAACTTAATTACTGACCACTGATGATGCTTTACCTCAATACACGTCTGGTGAAAAACATCACGCATTTTTTGTAGTTGCAACGACAGAACAAAAATACCCGCAAGAAATGCTGTAAATATGTTGATGACACTGATGTTAATAGACAGAAATCAGGAAGACATCCATCTAACACATGATGCTCTCAACAATCTGTATCCCTAAATAGAGTACACAATAGAATTAGAAAATAACAATAAATCACCGATCATAAGAAACATCAATAACGCACAGAAATTCGAGATTTATCGGAAATCGACAACAACAGACAGCATTCTTAACGCACATGCCTGTCATCCAAGATCGCAGAAATACGCATATTTTCATGCTATGATTAATTGAGCAATACTCCTGCCTATGGAGTACGACACCATCCAAAAAGAGACTCAGTTTCCAAAATATGTTGGAGAAAGAAATGATTTTGGTCCTAAAATAGTCACTTTCTTATACAATAAACTCAATAAGCCTAAACAATCCACCATACGTAAGGAAAGAACGCTGACAAGCCTATTACCAAAAAAATATATATATTTACCTGCTATATATCTAGACAATACTCCGCACAAATAAAGCATTTAGAAACACACTAATACAAAATTTGCGTACCAGACACGACACAATATTCGAACAGTACTATACGCTGGAGAAAGAAAACCAACCATACATTTAAATCCAGGAATCATAAAATTCAGCGTAAAGTAGCTGATAAATTTTATATAGGTCACACTGGACGGAATTTCAGTATTCGACACCGAGAACACTGTAGAGATGGCGACAGTAACCCATTAACTTCCTTCCACCACTTGAAAAAATAACGACATACAGAGGACCGATACAGAACAGGCTGTCAAGGTTTTACACACAGCGCAAAAAGGACCACTAACGAGTGTTCTTGAAGAAATCACAAAATACCCCCGAGAAACTACCAAATACTTTAAATGAACA
Source organism: Schistocerca cancellata (assembly GCF_023864275.1). Lineage (NCBI taxonomy): Eukaryota > Metazoa > Arthropoda > Insecta > Orthoptera > Acrididae > Schistocerca > Schistocerca cancellata. The sequence goes on along the minus strand of NC_064627.1, from coordinate 802,650,236 downwards.
GATCGATCTGAAACACAAACATTACATAGAATATTTCATTAAAGTTGTCCTTCTGAACAAGAGATGAATAGAAAAACAAAATCTACGAACATATCAGAGATCATGTTATCGTGAAATTAAAAATTTGGAAACATACGTTTGCAAAATCAGAATCGGGAAATTATCACACTCCTCGCGCACAACAACACTACGTGGCATAACCAATTCCATAAAAAAACCAATAGGATTAAATTGCATATGATCGTAGAATCACATAAAGCCGAATCATACAAGCAATGTAATATAGCTGATAAGAACATATATGTGACCTAGAGAATACCAAAGAAGCAACCGCCCTGTAACCATGTAAGATCGCTAACTCATCTGTCAATATAGCTGTCAAGAAATGTAATTATTTATAATTCGACAGCTACATAAAGTACGGCTCAAAAAATGTAGTTCCATCAGCATCAAAGCAGCAAACTTATATAATTATGTACCAGTAACTGAGACATCGATTTCATATGGATATCAAGACCACCCAAGCGCAGAAACTACATTTCCATACTAGGGTAAATTGTCTATTTAAAAATTTGAAATACTGTACGAAACTCTGTACTTTTCACAACTAATGTGAAGTAGGAAATCACGCCAAAACAGGCCGAAAGTATGAAGTAATATAATCGAACGCAGCAGCATCTTTGATTTCATAACACAATGTAATAAAGTCCTTTTGTGGCATATTCGACGCAGCAGGACGAGACGAATACAAATATTCTCTTAAATAATTAAGAAATACTTTTAAACTGTATAGCGCTGAAGCGCAGTGGCAAATTGCCAAATTGTGGATCCGAATGTGCTGGCTTCGATCTCCGGTTAGTCCTAGAATGTTTTGTCCGTCATTTACCAAATCTTTTACTTCTGGCAATTTGTTAATGTGGAAAATGCCTGGTTGCACCATGGTTATGATACCACATTAAACTGTAAATTCTCCTATAAATGGCTGAGTAAACCAGTTCGAAGGTCTGAGGAACGCAACTGCGTACTATATCCAATTGGAGCATAATTAATAAAGCACTACGATGTTCAAACCAACCTATGGTTTGAAGGCTGGCTTACTTACATTAAAACTAGGGCGAAAGTTATGAAAGGTACACCATGTTCCAGTATGCACTGAAATTTCGGGGCCGGCCTCTGTGGCCGAGCGGTTCTAGGCGCTTCAGTCCGGAACCGCGCTACTGCTACGGTCGCAGGTTCGAATCCTGCCTCGGGAATGGGTGTGTGTGATCTCCTTAGGTTAGTTAGGTTTAAGTAGTTCTAAGTCTAGGGAACTGATGACTTCGGATGTTAAATCCCATAGTGCTTAGAGCCATTTGAACCATTTTGAAATTTCGGCATATTGTCTTTTATTCTTATCTGTCAGTTACACGAATTTCAAAACACTTAAAATATTGCTATAACTTAAGTTCTTCGTGACTTCCTATGGAAAGATTTCAACAGCAGAACCTCTTTCCTCTGAAAAATGGTGCGAATAAGGAGATTCTATTAAATGCTCTTTACCGGTAAGAGTGAACAGATGTTTATAAGCTATACATATATATGTAAATTGTTAGATTCATAGATTTACTTTAATTTCAGATCCCAGCAAGCATAATTTTCGTGACGCATACAAATGCCGTAGTCTCCTGTATAGTAATTTCAAGACTTAAAAAAAAAGAAAAAGTAAATTTTTGGGATTAGTGTCCTGTCCTTTGTATTCTAAAGATGAGCGGTGTTAGTTAATGGGAGAAAACTGAGAAAGAGGAACGTTAAGAAAACGCACACATGTCCTCACAAAATTGTTTCATGGGGAACGTCAAGGAGTGTAATTTGTTTTCATTGTCCGCGTTGCAGTTATGTACTACAAGAACACTAACATCACATACACATAATCAAAAAAAGTGATTTCTATCGAACAACGGTAACAGCTGGTTATTTCGCTAGCAATGGTCGCCACAGATACCGGAAAAGATATTCAGTCAAACTTCATCCTCCTGCCTAGTCTCCTCCCCCTTCTCCCCCCCCCCCTGACCCTGCCACACGTGCCACGGACCATATCGCTTCATCGAAATCGACCTACAGTCAGTTGTTAGTGGAGTATTGGCAGCTAACGGTTACTACGGCTTACAGCAACCACACTGCTCATCTAGAAGTCGTTTTCTTATTTCGGCTTCACAAAAACACAGTAATTGAATTAAATGTATAAGAATTTACGTCTGAATGAGAATAAGAAAGTGTTTGTCAGCAAGATGTTTACGGAGATCTGCTGTCATCCTGCTCTGTTAGCTCAGCTTCCGGATACCGCGTTCTGATTTTTCCTTTCTGTTTCTGCCCTTTTCCTTCATTTCATGCGGTAGGCTTATTTAATGAAACGGAGTATCAGCAGCTACTAATAAAAGTACTCATCAAATGGTGTTGCTGTATGAAGTTCACCTATCTACACACACGTATTGCATGGTCAGACACATGAATCTATGTGGTTGACGCAGGAATATTTCTAAAACGAGAGAGGCAATGGAGCTCGTCTCCTATCTGTGATGAGGACAGCAGAAAATATTGCAGATGCCGTGAAGATTTGCAAAAACACTGTACTGAAGGACTACAAAAAAGGTATGTTGTAAAGGTCGTGAAGAAGCTGCCACCTAAGCTATGGACACCTCGTAAAATGAGGAAGCCGAAAGATGTGGTAACGAACTGCATCGCGCGCCTACATGATGCAGTTCCTCGGCATATACATTGGTATTACAAAACACCAGAACGTTCATTTACAAAAAAGAAGTGTTGCATTTAAAAGGCTGAATGGCTCTGAGCACTATGGGAGTTAACTGCTGAGGTCATCAGTCCCCTAGAACTTAGAACTACTTACACCTAACTAACCCAAGGACGTCACACACATCCATGCCCGAGGCAGGATTCGAACCTGCGACCGTAGGGGTCGCGCGGTTCCAGACTGTAGCGCCTAGAACTGCTCGGCCACTCCGGTCGGCCGGCCGAGTTGCACAGTGACAGAAAACTTTTGTGTTAACAGCTGAGATAGCCTTCTATTTAAGATAAAAAAATGACTCACATTAATACCGGACCCAAGTGACATCATTGTTTCTGACGATTTTTGACCTCATCGTGTTGATGGACAAAACATGGACAGTTCATTCTACGATAAAGGAGTGAACAGATAACAGTGTGAGTTGAAGTAATGCTGTCTTAGAATGGAAAAAGGAAAGAACTGTTGTTTTGTTTGCTTGAGCTTACTCTGGTTTAACATCCATCTCCCTCTTGTTTTATAAAGTGAAGAAAGCAAACTAATGTTGAGAAAAAACTGAATCACGAAAGTCTTCTTCATTGGTTCAAGGGACAAGTAATGAAAAACTTAAATAGAGTGACATTAAATATTATGGATAATGAGTCGTCTTATTCAGTTACCAAAGACAGAACTTCCAGTACGGCAATGAAAGAACCGGATGTCGTTGACTGGTTTAAAACAAAATGTGGAAACTGTAACCCAGAACAACTCACCGTTCCCATGACATGTCTTTGGTGATGTGGCGAAAGATTACGAGTACAAAATTATCTGGAATCCGCTGTACTATTGTCATATGCAGTGAATATATCCGGGAAGATACTCTCAATTAGTTCACTTTTTGTCTCAACTACAGTGCAGAAATGGTCTGGCAATCAGATGTATTGTGTATTTTTATGCAGTTCAATTTCACCGTTTCCATTATCCAGCAACTGGTTAGAGAATACTGAGTAATGATGTACGCAAGTCATCGCATCTTGTATGTGTTCCTGCATGTTCCGTGGACTGCCGATGTAGCGTGAAGGTAAAATAAAGGCAGTACCGATGTTATTGGTGTTTAAATTTTCATCGATGTTTCCGATAACAGCATCTCGTAAATCGATTTCTTCCTTCCATCGTAACTTAGCCTGGTAGTCTCTAATAAATCATAAACGTTCACTTTCGATCTTAGCGTAGATATCCACAAAGCGCTGATGGTACAGCTGACGATATCGAAGGATATAATGATCTTTATAAAGTTTGATCATCAATCGGTGAGCGTAGTAGTTCATTGAACTAACTTCTTTATTCGTTTCATTACCTAAAAAAGATGAGTAATTCAAGTAAGAGTAAGAAATTAAAATCAATAAAATAAAGAATTAAAAAGTTGAATATCAATCGTACCAATAACTGGATCACACTGTTTGATGTTGATGTGATATTCATCCTGTCCTTGCCAGAATATTAGAGGATACTGAAGTGCGTCATACGGACAGTGTACGTCTGAAATTGTACTAACACTGCTGTCTCGACGTGTGATTTTGATGTCTCTTTCGTCAACTGGATCACCAACCATAATAACGGTTGTCGCGTCGAACCTGCTTGTTCTTCTGATGGTACTTTGTCGGTTTTGATGACGATTTGATAGTCATTTCTTGTAAAAAAAGTCTACCACCTGTGAAACGTCAGAGATCGCAACAGTACAACATCCGCTTAATCATAAGCTTCTAATAAGCAGCACTATTACTCTTCCACGAGGCAAACGTGTTCTCGATGGTGATTCCAGTCGCAGACAACTGGTACCAAATGTCCTCAGACCATTGGAAAATACATATAACGCAAACATTATTTTCTTACAAGGCGCTCATGAGATACAAAGGAAAAATTTTTTAGAAATCAAGATTCATCTAATTCCACTCGGCTCAGGTTACTCTTGCTGACCTAGTTTCAGTTACCTTACTTCCACAACCTTTTATCAGAGTTGCAGAGTAGTAACTGCCGAATGTTTGTAAGTTACCAGAAAAGCTTAGTAAATAAATATTGCGGAAGTTGGTCACACTGAGTAACTCTAGCGGGTAATGTAGATGGAGTCATATGACACCGAAACCGATAGCGCTATAAAGCGAACAGGAAAATAAGAAATTGTTCAGACAGTGAAAGAACGCATATTATACCGTTTCTAGGACACAGAGAATCCTAAACAGTTTTACTTCCCTCAGTTTTACTTCGCGTCGAAATTGTGACAGTAATTACCTCAGCTGCGGGTGTATCACAGCAGCAGGCAGTAATCCTGATTGATAATAGACGGCTTAACGTGGATATACACTGCCTAGCGGCGCTACCCTGGTGGCAGCTAATACATCCTGTGTAGCCGCTGGCTGCAGTACATCGCAGATAGCAACTATGCAGACGGGGAGCATCTGTTTCCTTGCTGCCGTCAGAGCAGCCTGCAGCCAATGTGGGACGACTAGTGGAGAATGCAGGAGTGGAACTTGACAACTTACCACTGTCTCGTAGACGCCGTTGTTGGAAGAAGAACTTGAGGCTTCAGTCGCAGTTTTTAAATCGCTGTCGGACGCTTTCGTCTGCATTCGTCGTCGTCTGTTTTACATGTGAAGCTCTAGATGATAACTAACACTTATGTGTGTAAATGAGCTGCACATATAAACACGTAACAAGTATTGTCGACATGTTGATCCTATTATAGCCTTCTTTTATTTCTGTTCCTAGTGTATGACTAGAGCTTTTGTAAATAAGTCTAATTATGGAAATACAAGTAAGTTTCACTTCATTGTAATTGACAATGACGACATCTGCTGACTTCCTGTTACATAAACAATTTTCCCTATTATGTTCCATTACGTGACAGAAGATCACTATGTGGGTGCCACTGCCTGTATATACATATGTTTCTGACGCATAGGTCGCTCCTTTTCTCCATTCCTTGATACTGATTTTACTATTTCGTGCTCTAGTAATGTGATAATGTTCCCACTTCGATACTTTGACTTCTTGATACAGAAGCTGATAAGACTTCTTTCGTTCATATTTAGTAGAGAGTAACTTGAAGTGCATACTTATCGTCACAAGACGCTATCAGTATTCGGAACATATAAGTCTTTTCATTGTTTCCACTCTCTGACATTGTTTCTCCTCTATTCTTTTACAACGAATAAGTAGCTTCAATTGTATACTTGTAATCACATGACGTTTCTAGTTTTGAAATCATACCTACCTAAATTTAGCATTTACTAGTAGTGAGCCTAGTCTTCCATCTTTTAGTTACTGATTTTATTATCTTTTTAATGTTTTTATGGTGTAATTAAAACAAATACTTTATCAATGGTTTAAAGATTTTTGGGAGTTTCGTATTTTTTTAGATATCTACGTAATAAACATACACTCCTGGAAATTGAAATAAGAACACCGTGAATTCATTGTCCCAGGAAGGGGAAACTTTATTGACACATTCCTGGGGTTAGATACATCACATGATCACACTGACAGAACCACAGGCACATAGACACAGGCAACAGAGCATGCACAATGTCGGCACTAGTACAGCGTATATCCACCTTTCGCAGCAATGCAGGCTGCTATTCTCCCATGGAGACGATCGTAGAGATGCTGGATGTAGTCCTGTGGAACGGCTTGCCATGCCATTTCCACCTGGCGCCTCAGTTGGACCAGCGTTCGTGCTGGACGTGCAGACCGCGTGAGACGACGCTTCATCCAGTTCCAAACATGCTCAATAGGGGACAGATCCGGAGATCTTGCTGGCCAGGGTAGTTGACTTACACCTTCTAGAGCACGTTGGGTGGCACGGGATACATGCGGACGTGCATTGTCCTGTTGGAACAGCAAGTTCCCTTGCCGGTCTAGGAATGGTAGAACGATGGGTTCGATGACGGTTTGGATGTACCGTGCACTATTCAGTGTCCCCTCGACGATCACCAGTGGTGTACGGCCAGTGTAGGAGATCGCTCCCCACACCATGATGCCGGGTGTTGGCCCTGTGTGCCTCGGTCGTATGCAGTCCTGATTGTGGCGCTCACCTGCACGGCGCCAAACACGCATACGACCATCATTGGCACCAAGGCAGAAGCGACTCTCATCGCTGAAGACGACACGTCTCCATTCGTCCCTCCATTCACGCCTGTCGCGACACCACTGGAGGCGGGCTGCACGATGTTGGGGCGTGAGCGGAAGACGGCCTAACGGTGTGCGGGACCGTAGCCCAGCTTCATGGAGACGGTTGCGAATGGTCCTCGCCGATACCCCAGGAGCAACAGTGTCCCTAATGTGCTGGGAAGTGGCGGTGTGGTCCCCTACGGCACTGCGTAGGATCCTACGGTCTTGGCGTGCGTCGCTTCGGTCCGGTCCCAGGTCGACGGGCACGTGCACCTTCCGCCGACCACTGGCGACAACATCGATGTACTGTGGAGACGTCACGCCCCACGTGTTGAGCAATTCGGCGGTACGTCCACCCGGCCTCCCGCATGCCCACTATACGCCCTCGCTCAAATTCCGTCAACTGCACATACGGTTCACGTCCACGCTGTCGCGGCATGCTACCAGTGTTAAAGACTGCGATGGAGCTCCGTATGCCACGGCAAACTGGCTGACACTGACGGCGGCGGTGCACAAATGCTGCGCAGCTAGCGCCATTCGACAGCCAACACCGTGGTTCCTGGTGTGTCCGCTGTGCCGTGCATGTGATCATTGCTTGTACAGCCCTCTCGCAGTGTCCGGAGCAAGTATGGTGGGTCTGACACACCGGTGTCAATGTGTTCTTTCTTCCATTTCCAGGAGTGTATATAATTAATAGTAATATTAGTGTGGGCCCGCACATTTAGCTGTTCATCCAGTGTAGCGTCACACACTATGTACAGTAGTGAGACCGGTCTCTATTTTGTTATAATTATAGCCATAGATTAATGGCTATAAAAGTAAAATAAGAGTGTCTGAAATGACAGACCATCAATGTGTCATTATGTAAATTTATTATAACATTGAAGGTCTTGGAAAAAAGTTAGGCATAAGATTTTTGTCGGAACTGTGCAGATGACGGGTATCCTGGCAATGCAGAGGCCAGCCAGCGCAAAAACAAGAGGTCTTCGGCTACCTGCAAGAAGGCGAGCATCCGGTCCTGCAAGCTGACAGTCACCGGGACGTATACCTGAGGTATTAGGCGGGATCCTCGCCGGGCCACAAGCGAAAGTGAGGCTGGCCGTTGACACTGACACGCGACCCACATGCGACAGCCTGCTAGCTCTCCAGACGCGGTAGCCATTTGGAGGGATTCCCTGCGGCAGACCACGTGGTTGTGAGTACACGAAGAAGATCACATATCGTGTCAGAACCTGCGGCTCATGTGCCTCAGAACAGAAAGGGACGCTATATACTCACCTGTTTGGGTTTTTACAACTACCCTGGCCAGCAAGATCTCCGGATCTGTCCCCCAGTGAGCATGTTTGGGACGGGATGAAGCATCGTCTCACGCGGTCTGCACGTCCAGCATGGACGCTGGTCCAACTGAGGCGTCAGGTGGAAATGGCATGGCAAGCCGTTCCACAGGACTACATCCAGCATCTCTACGATCGTCTCCATGGGAGAATAGCAGCCTGCATTGCTGCGAAAGGTGGATATACACTGTACTAGTGCCGACATTGTGCATGCTCTGTTGCCTGTGTCTATGTGCCTGTGGTTCTGTCAGTGTGATCATGTGATGTATCTGACCCCAGGAATGTGTCAATAAAGTTTCCCCTTCCTGGGACAATGAATTCACGGTGTTCTTATTTCAATTTCCAGGAGTGTAGATCGACAGTAGACATGCTCAAGAATTAACTACCATTTGCCAACGATCTACATTCTATGTCTTTTAATTAAATTATGTTGTTATGCAGGTCTAAGTTTTACTGTGCTATAAAGAACATGCAACTATGCTACTTCCGCTCGCCCATCGTTCCTCCATCTCGGGTCTGTGGTTTGGTGACCTGAAAAATAGCATCTCAACAGGCGCGCGCCAAACACTTGTGGTAGAAAACCGCCACAATATTAAGGATCTAGTTATTGTAAAATCCTAAAGTTTAATTTATCCTAGTATATGGTACTCTCTCTATGTTTTTTACCTTATACAACACTCTTACATAATTCCTGTTACGCTGAGATGTCTCGCTGCTCGCCGCTATTGACGACAGTGATGTGCGCGCCATACGATTTGGCCTCCGAGTTCTCACTACGCCTCACTGAAACTCCAGAGACTGGGTTAGCCATGACTATACAAGACAATAAATTTATAGTTGCAAGTTCTTTTTCTATGTTATGCAGTATTCGCGATCAAAGCACACCTTTCCAGAGGCAATGTAATATGACCAAGCCAGGACTGGTTCCTGTTGAGGATTCCGTCGCCCACCACACATCAGCTACACAGTATGTCACAAATTTCCAAGTATAATTCCTTGGTTATTCATCTGTGACAGTCACAAGCAGCACGCTAAATCCCCAACCAGCACATTGGCATGGTAGGCTTTATGCCCGAATTTCTACCGTCTAGGCCCTAGGGCACCATTGGAGTCAAACGCTCACAGGTTCACCCCGACTTGCAAGACAACGATGCTGGCGCATCACTGTAAAAAACTATACTGCCCATATACATCCTCGAAATCACGCAATATACCACCATCTTGCAGTGCACTGACGCGTGCCTGTAAGCTTTGGTATGAACGTCTCACGAACTGGTTGTGGCCGCTATGGAGCGTATCACGACTTCTCAGAACGCTTCTAAGAGCACGTTCTTGTATGCGCCCGTTTGTGCGACATCTCGTCACTCATCTTTATCCCTTAACATGGACACCAGATAGGAAAGGACAAAAACATTGCTCATGGAAAGGTAGTGCCTCTTATCGCAACGACAGAGGAGATCCCGAACATAGACAAAGAAAGTTAACTGCAGTAAATTCTTATGCGAGAAAACGCAGCGTGTTAATACTTTAACTATCTTATTCTATTAATGCAACGATTGTTGTTCGTCGAAGAACGGTTCATATATTTGCCTATTCTACTATGTACAGGGCTATTACAAATTATTGAAGCGATTTCATAAATTCACTGTAGCTCCATTCATTGACATATGGTCACGACACACTACAGATACGTAGAAAAACTCATAAAGTTTTGTTCGGCTGAAGCCGCACTTCAGGTTTCTGCCGTCAGAGCGCTCGAGAGCGCAGTGAGACAAAATGGCTACAGGAGCCGAGAAAGCGTATGTCGTATTTGAAATGCACTCACATCAGTCAGTCATAGCAGTGCAACGACACTTCAGGACGAAGTTCAACAAAGATCCACCAACTGCTAACTCCATTCGGCGATGGTATACGTAATTTAAAGCTTCTGGATTCCTCTGTAAGGGGAAATCAACGGGTCGGCCTGCAGTGAGCGAAGAAACGGTTGAACGCGTGCGGGCAAGTTTCACGTGTAGCCCGCAGAAAATTGACTCATGCCACAACTGGAGACCGACAGCGCCGACTTCATCTTTCAACAGGATGGTGCTCCACCGCACTTCCATCATGATGTTCGGCATTTCTTAAACAGGAGATTGGAAAACCGATGGATCGGTCGTGGTGGAGATCATGATCAGCAATTCATGTCATGGCCTCCACGCTCTTCCGACTTAACCCCATGCGATTTCTTTCTGTGGGGTTATGTGAAAGATTCAGTGTTTAAACCTCCTCTACCAAGAAACGTGCCAGAACTGCGAGCTCGCATCAACGATGCTTTCGAACTCATTGATGGGGACATGCTGCGCCGAGTGTGGGAGGAACTTGATTATCAGCTTGATGTCTGCCGAATCACTAAAGGGGCACATATCGAACATTTGTGACTTCCTAAAAAAACTTTTTGAGTTTTTGTATGTGTGTGCAAAGCATTGTGAAAATATCTCAAATAATAAAGTTATTGTAGAGCTGTGAAATCGCTTCAATCATTTGTAATAACCCTGTACATTACTTAAACTACTATTATTCCATGAACTTCTTTGTGTGAGAGATGTGGTGGAGTCCTATGGATTAGCGCCAATCCCTTGTTAGACTCCCCCTCCTCTGACGTGCATTAGGATTTGCAGGTCTAATTTCAGTCTCCTGGTTCTCCTGTTGTCCTTGATTTCGCTCTCTCCAATTACGGTCGCTTTGCCGTTCGTTATTCCTCCTGTCCCCGCTTCCTTGTCTAGCATGATCCTGTTCCCTGACGTTCTGGTTTCCGTGTCTCTGGTTTCCATAACCTTGAATAGCGTAACCTTGATTTCCGTAACCCTGGTTTCCTAACTGACGAGTGCGATTTTGCGATCTGTTGTCGTCTTCCCTTGCTGGCCCGTGGTATTTGTTATTTTGCGCCTTCTTCCTGTTCTTTGCGTCTTGTTTATCGAAGACTACTTCGAGTTCACGCAATAGACTCTTGAATGCTTCTATGTCAGATCCACACTTCCCGACAAGTGTCTGTTGGTACCTAACTGGCAATTTAGAAAAACAAAATTTGATGATTTCTCTGTTGCTATATGGACTATCTAAAAATTGATTCTTCTTGAGTAAGTCATCAAGAAATTTGCTTGCGCTCCTATGCCCGGACACTTCCAGTTCAAGACAAAATATTATTTCCTCTTTAATCCTGTCTTGCGTTTCCTTTGACCAGTAGGTCCGCAGGAATGCGCCAACAAATTCCTGATAAGTCCGACACGTCGCTGCCACACCTCGCATCTTATCCGCGGCTTGGCCTTAGATGTGTCCACACATGAATTCTAATTTTGCCTGGGTTGGTCATGATGCCGGTAATGAATTTGTAAACTGCATCACCCAGCTCTTGGGATGCATCGACCCTCCATTTTCTTTGAACTTCTGGAATTTTAGTATCGACAGGAAGTGATTGTGATCAAAATCCTGTCTGATCCTCGCACTGGTGTTGTCACTCGTTTCCGATACTTGCACGTCTGCTGAGTGTCCTGATCTATCTTGCTGATAACTGTGATGTGCTACCTCTGTATCACAGTGGAAGTGGCACTCAGAATTCACTCTCCTAAGTGGGCTACAATTATTGGAGCTATTACTCGCTCTTTCTGCGTGTGCATTGTTAGTTCCGCACTCTGTCACTGGGCTAGAGCACGGCGGGATTTTCCTCGGAGAAGCAATTCTGTGTACTCCATCGTTGGTATCCGAACGCGCGGTGCTCGTGTGCCCGTTTCGCTCCAGTTTTGCTATCCGACTCTCTACTTCTTTCATTGGTTTCGTGATGTTCATAACCGCAACTTTACCTTAAGTTTTTAAGACTGCTAGGGATTTTGAGTGGGCTTGTGTCGCACGTCGCAAGCGCCCTGCGAGTTGAGAAGTTGCTTTTGCGATTTTCATTGCCCCTGTTGCTGCCGTTTTGGCCAGGCCTGCTACTTTTTGTGCTACTATTGACATTTGTTTTGCTTCTCCACATTCTTTCTTTATTGTTAGTAATTCCTCACGAATTTCCCCTATATGCGAAATTATTGCTTGAGTGTCCTTCTTGCGCTGTTCGTCAGCTTCTTCTTTCATTGACCGTAGGAAACTCAGTATTGGGTTAATGTCATCTTTTTGATCCTCGTCACACATGGACGATGTAACTCTGGACGCCTGGGCGCTATAGCTCTGACGTGACCGAGCTGGCCTCTGTCTGCTCTCGTTCGTTTGACTATAAACTTCTGCTACCGTCTCGACCTGTGTGCCTGTCTCCGTTTCATCCTCTACCTCACTATCATAATCACGGCCGCAACGTTGCCCTAAGATCGCGTCCAAATCACCGTGCTCATCAATGACTCTGTCGTCCTGTCCTGCTAAAAGTGTACCCATCTCATCTCCGAACCTATCCCCGTCAGTAAATTGCCCCTTATCCATTATGCTATCCTCTTTTGTTTTAGCTTTGCTGGATAATAGTCGTGCCTTACTTCTCGTGATCATTCACGAAAAACTAATTTATCTACGATGCACAATAAAAATAATCTACTCCACATATTTTTCCACATAGACATAAAATTTCAACAACGTCGTTCCAACGCCGTAATTACATGCACGATTTGTTGTGGTACAGAAAGTGCACACAAACCCGACACAATGTGATGTGGTGTGGACACCACATCAAAGAAACACATAAAACAATGAACAAACAAATATATACACTGAAAACTAAAACTGTAATCATGCGCCGCTACTTAAAACTAATCACGGAACTACAAGAAAAAGAACTAGGGTATTAATCAAAAAAAAGTAGAGAGAAAAAAATTTGAATGTTCCTACTAAGAATACTGTTTGTTAATCAGTGATTCACAGGAAAGATCCGAGGCTAAGGGTCGCCATTTTATGCGAGGTGCCGGGGCTAGCAGTGTATTTAACACTCAATTCTTCTAGAATCTACATATGTAAATGATGCTCTAAGCCCCCCCCCCCCTATTCTAACTCCAAATTTTGCTGTTGCACAAGGATAAAAAAAAAAGAGCGAACTGACTCTAATCAACCCTGCCAGTGGAGTAGAAGAGAGTTTGGCACCTGCAATAATTTAATTTGATAAATAAGTTAAATAAACGAAGGTTTCATTAACATAGTGAGGAATGATGGGGTTGCTCTACCGATTAACAGAATGAAAGTTCTGTCCAAAATAACAATATGATTTATTAAGACTAAACACAAAATAATAAACAAAAACACATGAAACATTTATAATACATCAAATTGGCTCAAATTGGATACTCAAACAAACGCTATGAAGGTGAAGTTGTCCCTAAACTAGATTGTGAGGTTTAAGACAAAGTGGTACGTGGAGCCAATTCCTTGCCACTCAAATCTTAAGAGAGACACACAGCTAACCCAACATTAATTGCTGCTACTCAAGACAGAACAAAGTTAGAAAAAGACGAACAGGCGCGCTCTGCTGAGCTCTGATTATCAACTAGGAAAATCCCTATCTGCCAGTGCTGCGGACATACATTACCAAACTGTCTTCTTAACTGCCAGAACACGATCTGTCGTACCGGAGGCGATGGCTGGTTGCTTCGGCGTCCTCGACCGAAAGGCGAGAGCCGACTACCTAGAGCACCCGTACAGGCCGAACACACAACATTCCCGCCCCCACGACAGTGGCCGTGGTTAAACGTTCCGATCAGCAACTCGAAAACCGGCGGAAAATTCCGCTCTATTGCCAGAGCACTACCATTCCACCAATGGAGATTCTTGGCGCCAATTTCTGCGCTGATTTTGCTACGTCACGGAGCTATGCCCTGAGCAAGCCAATCACAGTTACTATTTTGCAGAAAGCGCGGTAATTTTCCCGCCACAACTGCCTGGGTACACAAGTCATTCCCACGCCTCTCTGGTAGCCCACCAGAAAGTGTTTTCGCTAAGTTTCTGCGAAGTAACGGAACCTCTAGCCCAGCCGCTACTTCAGACCCCTCCGGGCGTGTCTTTTGACAATGTCGGCGTCTGCAAAGCATTCACTCGACTTCCTCACACCCGTTGGCTTAACGCTTTCCAGATCAGCAGATCCCGCCTGTCACTGGTCCACCCGGGAGACGAGAGACGCTGCGTGGGAAGTCCGCGTGTGAAGGAATAGCGACGTTTCACTGCATGCAATTAGAGAGGAAAATCGTAAGTTAGAAATATGAGAGGGGGCTCATGCCACCTCTCATGTTAACAGCCAAAAGTCAGAAGATAGCACTGGTGCACTTCACTAATAAGTATCAACCACTTCAATGGTTAAACACCATACAAGAAGATGTCTGCAAAATTTCGCTGACTCCAACACACCACACGCTGCTGCTTGTGGGAATGGCTCAGAAAGCAACATCTGGCAATGAACGAAGAGATGTCACAGCAGTTGAGGTTTCATAACAGTTTAACTGACCACTCAGCTTCAGTGCCCAGGTGCAGCTCTTGCAGCTAGCGCCTCACAAATCCGACTGAGCGTGCATGCCACCAGTGGCCCGATTCTGACCTCGCGCCGCAGAGACTTTCTCGCTGCTCTGTCCCAAGTGACCGACTGTCACACACACCACACACGGTAATATAGCGCTCACACCAAAGATGGTACAGCAGTACTAGTATCGATAAGCGCTGCTGCTGCCACTGTTGGAGGAAAGTCAGCAACTCGTTATGGCAGTAACTCAGGGAGAAATAAGATGCAACTCGATTGTGACAAATACCAAAGAACAAGGCATCAACATGAGCTGGCCACGGCTCAAAGTATTGCAACAACTATTTTCTGAAAGCAGGTTGGATTTGTTCAGGATTACAATACATCATATTATCCCCCACTCATGTGGCTACAGAACCCTGTGTGCCCACGCAGTACGACTCTACTCGTCGATCTAGGAGCCAGCCTCCTGCTGCATCAACAACTTCCCCATCATCCACGTACTGCTTCCCGTTGAGAGCATCATTCATTGAGTTAAACTGATGGAAGTCTGAAGGTGCGAGATCTGGGCTGTAGCGTGGACGAGGAAGAAGTTTTGTGAGATTCTCTAGGGTGCACGGACTTGTATGAGGTCTTGCGTTGTCTTGGGGAAGCAGAAATTCGTTTGCATTTTTGTGGTAATGAAAGTGCTGAAATTGTTTCTTCAGTTTACTGAAGGTAGCACAATACACTTTAGAGTTGATGGTTGTAGCGCGAGGGAGAAGATCAAACAGAATAACCTCTTCAGAGTCCCAGAAGACCGTCGCCACGAGTTTACCGGTTGCGGGAGCAGCTTTGAACTTTTTCTTCGGAGGAGAGTTGGTCTGGCGCCACTCCATGGATTGCCGTTTTGTTTCCGGTTCTAAGTGGCGAACTTATCTTTCATTCCCTGTGAAGATGTTCAGCCGGCCGCTGTGACCGAGCGGTTCTAGGCGCTTCAGTCCGAAACCGAGCTGCTGCTATGATCGCAGGTTCGTATCCTACCTCGGGCATGGATATGTGTGATGTCCTTAGGTTAAGTTAGGTTTAAGTAGTTCTAACTCTAGGGGACTGATGACCTCAGATGTTAAGTCACATAATGCTTGGAGCCTTTTTTAATTTTAAGGTGTTCGACTATAAATCGCCACGATCAGCCTCGTAACGTGCAAGCAATTCCACAGAGATAGTCCTTCGTTGCTCTTTATGGTCTTTTGTTTGGCGTCGAAGAACACAGCGGACACACACCTTTAAGTAACCCCGACATGTGGACGAGAATGTCAACAGTATCAACAGTGACGTCCAGTTGATCAGCGAGGTTGTTTGATTGTAATGCGTCGATCACTTCGAATGAGAGTGTCCGCACGTTCCAACATTGTAAGGTTCGAATCCTGCCTCGGGCGTGGATGTGTGTGATGTCCTTAGGTTAGTTAGGTTTAACTAGTTCTAAGTTCTAGGGGACTAATGACCTCAGAGTCCCATAGTGCTCAGAGCCATTTGAACCATTTTTGAACCAACATTGTAGAAGTCACAGCTGTGTGTCGCCAGTCGGCAAGCGGGATATCGGACAGGTTTATGCGACCCTGATGCGATGATAATAGACGCTTCGCTCAACGACTCACTGTGCTTTTCTTTACTGCCAGGTCTCTGCAGATGTTCTGAAAGCGCCTACGAATATCAGCGATGCTATTGTTTTATGGGAAAAGAAACTCAATGACAGCTCTCTGCTCTGAACGGACGTGCGTTACAGACCCCATTTGGAATATTACTTATGGCGCCGCCACCTATCGGTACTTACGAAACTATAGGGTCTGAAGCGGGAATATCCCACGATGCCCTACAAAAAATTCCGCATTTTTTCAACCGAGGGAAAATGTGTTGCATTACTTACTGAATGCGCCTCTCTTTGTCGAAAGATGCGAAAAGTGTTTAAGTTTACAAGAGTACTATGGTGGAAAGGAAAATAAATTTCAGGCTGGAACACTCCGCTCAGATTTACCCCCCCCCCCCCCCCTCAGTACGCGACTTACTAATTGAGTCACCCTCATGAATCTCTGTGTCGGGCTGCGGGAGTCCTCTTTTACAGATACGTCCGAGGGTCGTAATAATTTTGCTACTGTGTGTAGGTTTCACGTGCTGTACGGGCCCAGATATTCGGGGTCGGCGCCGTCGGAAAGCAGCGTAATGAATCTGGCGGAACGGACGGCGGGTCGCTCGCGGCGCGGCTAGCCGGCTGGCCGCAGGCGTCGCTCTCCGCCACTTCAAAGCGCGGGGGCGCCGCCGGCTGTCAGCGGGCGGCGCGCATCGCTGCCAGGTGAGTCAGCAGTCAGCAGCCAGCGGCCGCCCTGGGAAGCCGGCCAGCCGCCGCGCTCCGTAAACAATGGCGACGCCCTGCCCGCGGCCGACGAGTGACGCGCCTTTCATGTTTATCTTTAGCGAATCCCAGCGCCGGCAGGAATGCCCGAGTAAACTGGCCGAGAAGAAAATACTGCAGGAAGTAGTCGCGAGCTCCGACATCTAACTCGTCTTGTTTCAGAAGTAGTGGGCAGACGCCCCGCGAAGTGGCGTCTTTTAATACGCTCCGTATCGCACTTGCGAGAGTAATAAATTAGATGCGGATTACAGGCGACCCTATTTTCTCCGAGTCACAGTTATTTGACGCCATTAATTTGTACCAAACGACTCGAAAACAGTTGACTCCCGTGTATTATTATCATCATTATCGTCATCAGACAGTCCATCGCTTGGTTGTGTGTCTTCCTTGAGTCGGCATTCAACTTGCTATCCCAACAGGTTCTTCCATTTCTGCCGACTTTGAGATTTCCATTGCCAATTCAATACTGCTGTCTTTCTGTTCCAGCTCTCGCTATTCGTTCACGAGACTCAGAGGGCCACAGACACAGGTTCCGAGGTAGATGCTGCGTTTCTTCACTTCCGCAAGGCGTTCCATACAGTTCCTCACTGTCGTTTAATGAACAAAGTAAGAGCATATGGACTATCACACCAATTGTGTGACTGGATTGAAGAGTTCCTATATAACAGAACGCAGCACGTCATTCTCAATGGAGAAGTGAGAGTGATTTCAGGTGTGCCGCAGGGGAGTGTCGTAGGACCGTTGCTATTCACAATAAACATAAATGACCTTGTGGATAACATCGGAAGTTCACTGAGGCTTTTTGCGGATGATGCTGTAGTATATCGAGAGGTTGTCTCAATGGAAAATTGTACTGAAATGCAGGAGGATATGCAACGAATTGACGCATGGTGCAGGGAATGGCAACTGAATCTCAATGTAGACAAGTGTAATGTGCTGCGAATACATAGAAAGAAAGATCCTTTATCATTTAGCTACAATATAGCAGGTCAGCAACTGGAAGCAGCTAATTCCATTAATTATCAGGGAGTAGGCATTAGGAGTGATTTAAAATGGAATGATCATATAAAGTTGATCGTCGGTAAAGCAGATGCCAGACTGAGATTCATTGGAAGAATAGTAAGGAAATGCAAGCCGAAAACAAAGGAAGTAGGTTACAGTACACTTGTTCACCCACTGCTTGAGTACTGTTCACCGGTGTGGGATCCGTACCAGATAGGCATGATAGAACAGATAGAGAAGATCCAACGGAGAGCAGTGTGCTTCGTTACAGGATCATTTAGCAATCGCGAAAGCGTTACGAAGATGATAGATAAACTCCAGTGGAAGACTCTACAGGAGAGACGCTCAGTAGCTCGGTACGGGCTTTTGTCAAAGTTTCAAGAACATACCTTCAGCGAGGAGTCAAGCAGTATATTGCTCCCTCCTACGTATATCTCACGAAGAGACCATGAGGATAAAATCAGAGATTAGAGCCCACGCAGAGGCATACCGACAATTTTTCTTTCAACGAACAATACGAGACTGGAATAGAAGGGAGAACCGATAGAAATACTCAAAGTACCCACCACCACACACCGTCAGGTGGCTTGCGGAGTAGGGATTTAGATGTAGATGTAGACCTGTCCGGTGGTCTTCCCCTCGGTCTTTTTTTGGCTTCAATCCGAGTACTTGTGTCTCTTCTCCGAGCTACATGGCCAGACCACTACCATTTCAAGGTATTCACTCTTTCCATTATGTCACTGACCTTTCTCGTACGTCTGATATCAACTCCTTTCATTCTGTATTGCTTTGCGTGGACCAACACTGATTTTTCCATTCCTCTTTGGTCTACTGTTAGCTCTCTAACAATGAACTCATTTAATTCCCGTGACTCACAGCTGTAACTTACAACTTGCGGTATAGACTGATCAAAAACTGTTTTGTTCAGCCTGGCCGACACTTTAGATTTCAAAACTGAAGAGTATCTTCCATAAGCTTGCCACCAAAATTTAACACGTCGAAATATTTCCGATTTTAGGCCTCCTTTCGTATTTACAAGTTGACCCATACAGACATAGACTGTGACCCTGTGTAGTTGCGTACTTACAACACGTACAGTGTCAAAGGGTATAAGTGCAAATATTTTGTTAGTGTTGAGCCGTGGTAAAATTTGCTGTTTTGAAGACAGCGCCGCAGCGCGTAGTGTGAAGCAGTCGCCCTCCGTTTCTGGCGGTGGCGCCGCTGTGGCAATCGCAGCTTTCTTGTCTCCCTCAGGTGGGAAAGGGGAAAGGTTGCCTGTTCACGTGCATCTAAGGGGCGCTATGAGCTCGCCAGGGGGAGTGAAGTCAGTCTGGGGTCAGTCTCTCGTCCCCAGCTAGCAAGTCAGTCTCTCGTCCGCATTTGTTAGGCAGTTAGTGTCTGTCTGTCGGTCGGATCAACCTTTAAAGCCGGCAAAATGAGAGTCTTCCCACTCCGCCAGTAAGAGAACTCAGCGAGTGGTCGCCCGGTCGGGGCTTAGTTCCTGCATCTGAGTCTGTGCGTTAGGCCGCCAGTCTGCTCGAGTTTGCTCAGGCAATGGTCATTGCCGGTTGGATCGATCGGTTGATCACGTATAGCGAGGGGTAGTGGCTTCGCGCTCGACACGAGAGCAACAGGAGTCAACCCACGACATCGGTCTGGCCGGTGCGAGCTGCGGCGCCGTGAGACGGGAGATCGGCGCTCCTTCCTGCATCCGTTGAAGTGGCTGGCAGCGGACGGTTCGGGAGAGCGATTTGGGGGTGCTGCGCCAGGTCTTCTATAGAAATCACAGTTCATTAGAAGTTAAGTGATTGGTGATATCTTGTTTGATTTACTCTTGTTAACTTTTACTTGTTTTCTTGGTCAGTCTCTCGTCCCCAGCTTGCTCGTCTGTCTCTCATCCGCATCTATTATGCAGTTACTGTCTGTCTGTCGTTCGGAACTGCCTCTGTCATGTTTGTCGGATTTGGTGTGTTAACAAATTTATTTCTTGGAGTGTAATGGCCTAATACCTGAAATTTGTTTTGATCTTGCCTATCATCTTGGGAGGCGGTATCTGTGTACTGTAGAGCATCTTAACTTGTTTGGCCAACCTTGTAAAATTTTATATAACATTGTATTTCATGGGCTTTTAATTAAATGATCATTTTAGTATATAAAGTTGCCACCCTTTCACCGTAAGACATTTCTTAGAATTTAAAATCAAGTTGCACCTTCGGTGACAAAGTTAACATTTTAATTTTTAGTGTTTTGTACCATTTCCATCCCCCTTACGGGTGTGCATAGTTTGTGTGCTTGTGTAAATTGTTAAAACTTTTAGTTTAAAGTAATCTGGTGTGTTGCAGATTTGCACCAGTGTAGCCTTTCAGGGGCTGTTGTGAGCGGTCGTAACTACGACCGTGTCAAAAGGGAGCGGCAAGGTTCTCTGCCCGAAAGCTCATACAGTCAAAACTTGTTTCTTTCTGCCTCTGAATAAATTGTAACTTGATATTTAGAGGGTGCTTTCTGATTATAATTTTACATCTGTTTCTTTTAAAAAAATGCTTTTACGAATAAAATTCCCATTTGTTAAAAGGAATTAGCTTATGATTTCATCAGTTACTCCCTGGCAACTACTTCCATGCTTACATAGTGTGATTAAATGTGTTAATGTTCTTGATGAATCGCTAGTAAATAAAATAAATTCCTAAGAATATTCTTTGAAAATAAATCACGGTTCAAGTGTGTTGGTTGTTTGTTCTCTGCCTCGAATGGTCTCCCCACAAACACGCCATATAGTTTACTACCTGATGTTTTCTGCACGGTCGTACCTGCACCACAAATGCAAGTGGACTACCTCTGTCAGGATGGACTAAATATTTTGCGTCTATGTGTCCACATTTCAACACTTGTTCTGCTACCCAGAGGAAAATGAGCATTAATGGCTTGCTCTTGCCTCATGTACTTAGAGGTACTATCCAACCAAAACCATACAGCTTGTTGTAGCCATACTTATTAGTCTGTAAATGATGCAAACACTAATGTAATGTTCTTCAGTACACCGTCTTCAGAAACCAATACAAATAGCTCCACTCATACCATTTACACCCTGTATATTTCCCTCTGGTGTCCATTTATTTATCATGATCTCGCTTTAATCATAGTTCACTTTTATATCAACTTCCGAGCAGAATAACACAAGTTCGCTAACGAACATTTTAAGTTCTTCTATATTATCTTTCGTAAAACAATACTATCGGCAAAACTCAGGGTATTTAATCTCTTTCCCAGAACCTGAATTCCCTTTGATGTTCAATTCATTTTAGACATTACTTTTTCCAGGACTGCTCAAAATACGCCGCGCAACACAGTTAAGGGGGTAGCCCTCTTTTAGTGCGTGAAAAATAAGTGATTTTTTTCAAGTCAAATAAAAATTAATGCTAAATATGATAATATTTTTATTCTGTACAGTTTTTTCGTTAAGAAATCATTTTGTACACATCGGACGCTTCCTGTAGTCGATGGACCAGGTGGAAGGAACCCTCGCAGCTGGAACGTTCGTCATCGGTGGGAATTTCCGAAGACCTCCTATTGGACGGGTAACAAAATATTTTGCACAAGTAATTTTCAGTATATTTTCTATCAACTTAAAGTTCTAATAAAATAGTGATGTACCGAAGCAAATGTCGTTTCCTTCGCCCACAAATCGAGACAAAAGCCTGCACGTGTAACCTATTCGCCCTTTCATCTCGCATTTTTCGTGAATTTGACTAGCTCCCCTTTTTGTATCAAACAAAATGAAACAAAACATATTGATTTGCTACGAGGGAAAATAAAGCTGATCAAAATTTTAACCGACAACGTACCACATATAAACTGCTTGTATCAGAAAGCTGTAATCTAATACAGTGCTTGGATCTAATGCATAGCAGACCTACCTTTTCGGTTCTCCATCACTGTAGTCCAACCGCACCTTCCACACTTGTCAAAATGAGATGATCTTACACAACGGGCAGCTGAGAACACGTTGCACACCAGCATATGAATAATAGTTGGGCGAATTGTCACACGCGTAAATAAGAGGACGTGCAAGAAAGTAATACCTCCAAACTTTTATGAGTAAATTCGTAAAACTTTTTACATCAAACAAATGTTATTAAAATTCTAGAACTTTATTCTTCATGTCTACATATATATTTTTCAACACAGTCACCCTAGCTGAGAACACATTTCTCACAGCGAGAGACCTGTTTGTTGATAGCGTCACTTTAAAATGTTTGACTTTGCTGTCGAAGCCACAACCTCACCTCTGCTTGCACCGATTCATTGCTATCAAAGTAAAGTCCTCGAAGGTATTCTTTAAGTTTTGGAAACAGATGAAAATAGGATGGTGCCAAGTCGGTAAATTATGGACGATGATGAATGACAGCAAACCCAAGGCCACGGATTGTTACAGATGTCGCAGCGCTCGTGTGTGGTCTGGCATTGTTATGCTGAAGGAGAGGGGGCTCCATGTGTGGATTACCTCTCTGAATTCGAAACTTGATTACAGCAAGCTGTTCCTAAGGCAACGACATGGTTCCGTTACACAGCGCGATGTTAACACGGTACAATTCTGATCCCTCTATCGGCAGGGGACTTCAAATGTATAGAAATGAAGAATAAAGATGTAGAATGTTATTATCTTTTGTTTTACTTAAAAAGTTTTAAGAGCAGAAAGGCAATTAGGAAACATTTCTTTCCAGCACGTAGTGTAAATTATTTTAATGTATCCAATCATGACGAGAAGTACAGTGAGCGTGGACAGCGGACATACATACCACTGCCACGTGTCGCACCGAAAATTGTCTTTTGAAGATGTCGCCAAAGGACTACGTACACCGATAGAAAATTCAATTTATACGCCAGAGAAACTGTCATACGCATGCATATTCAAGTACAGAGATCAGTATTGTTAAAACAAAAGAAAAGAAATTCCTTGAGTTCTATGTTTATGTGCTGCTCCATGACTCTGCTGTCAATATCTTTATTCTTTGTTTTTGTGTAACTTCTGTGTTTTTTTCAGTAAATGTGTTTTTTCGTATCCAGGGTGTAATTATAAAGTTAATAAAATGTTTTCTTGCCTTTAAAATAATATTTTTCATTAGGTTATGGGCCCAGTGCACGTGTAAATGCAAACAACATAGTTTAATTAAAACAATATTTGAAATGAGCCTATGTCTGTAAAGAAACATGGTTGCTAGCGGCGATTATAAGGTTAGGATTGATAAGCTTGAAGGATCTGAGGACTGGGCCAAATGACATATTTCTATGGTGCTGCGTTCATATGGACTAGAAGATATTATTAACGGTGCGCGTGAACGTGTAAAGTTGCCGCAAGATGCGACAAGTGCACAAAAAGAAGCGTATGTGGAATGGCACACGGACGACGCAAAGCCAGCAAGTCTTATAGCAAGTGCGCTAAGTAAACCTGTCGCAAAACTCGTCTTAACGTGCAAGAATGCTAAAGAAATCTGGCACAAATTACGCGCCCGATTTGAACGTACCATTACTCAGCGTTTAAATATGTTGATTGAAACATTTTTCCGTGTTAAACGTGATGAAACGGAAGATATTAGTGCACATGTGACCAAACTGCAAAAGTTATTTGTGGACCTGAACGATGAATTAGCAAAACATGAAGAAAATACGCTATCTGAAAGAATCTTAAATGGTCGAATTTTGTCTACACTGGGAAAAGACTACGACAATTTTAAGGATCTCTGGGATACGATACCGACAGAAAAGCAAAGCTTGAATTTATTAATTGAAAAACTCTGTACTATTAAACTGCGTGAACAAGGCATTAATGGAAGTGCAGCTTTCGTCGTTTCTTCAACAAGAAAACGGCAAACAAGTAATCAGCAAGTAAAGATGAAGTCACAATTAAAACAGAAGTTTCCGTGTAATATATGCAAACAATTAGGTCACTGGGCAGCAGAGTGTCCACAGAACACTCGTGACAGCAATAAAAGAAAAGAGAAGAAGCGAGACAGTGAACACGCTGCATTTACTTCATACGCTATGGGTGTGTGTAGGCCTACCAGTAATCACAGTGACCCAAATAAATGGTATTGCGACAGTGGCGCTACAAATCATATCACTCCCAACAAACAGTATTTTGTTGCGTATAGCGAATTTGATGCCCCTCAAGTAATTTCATTGGGAAAACAAGATGTCAAAATATGTGCGTACGGTCAAGGAACAGTTTACATCCAAATTCGACGAAACAATAAATGGTACAATGCTAGAATGGACAATGTTTTGTACGTCCCTGATGCAAGTTCTAATCTGTTCTCTGTGAGAGTCATTGCCTGCAGAGGCTACAGTACTAATTTTAGTTATAATAATGTCTGTGTTCGAAAACAAGTCAATGGCAATATTGTTATGACAGGTTATGTGAAAAATGGACTTTATGTGTTGAACATGCGTGTTGTTAGAAATGCAAAAATGAATCGTGAGAACTTGATGACTTCATCCGAAACATTGCAAGTTTACCAGGAAAGGTTTGGTCATCAAAATAAACAACATGTGAAGAACATTTTAAAAGGAATGAACATTTATGTGAAAGATGCGAAGAGTGAATTTTGTGACGGCTGTGCGGTTGGAAAGATGCATAGGCTGCCATTCAAAACACGAACAATACGCTCTACCAGTACTGGTGAATTAATCCACGCGGATGTAAATGGACAAATGAGCACGAAATTTTTTGGAGGTAAGAATTATTATGTGTGTTTCAAAGACGATTTTAGTAAATTTCGTCGAATTTTCTTTTTAAGACAAAAAGTGAAGTGTGTACTGTGCTTAAGCAGTTTTTAAATGAAGCACGAACTAATGGACATGTCAAACAATTTAGATGTGATGGTGGCAAAGAATTTAACAATAAGAATAAGAATTTCAGTGAACTGCTTGCAGACAGGGGAATAGAGCTTCTGATTCCTCCTCCTTACACTCCTGAACAAAATGGTGTGGCTGAACGGGAAAATAGGGCCATTGTTGAAGCTGCCCGGTCAATGCTAAATCCGAGTAAATTACCTAAAGGCAGAGGCATGTAACACAGCAGTCTACCTAATAAATCGTACTGGAAAATCATCAGTTGAATATAAAACCCCTTATGAACTATGGTTTAATCGAGCAGTAGGACGACTTGATCATCTCAGAATTTTTGGCACAGGCTGCTATGTTCACATTAACAAACAGTTCCGTTCCAAATTTGATGATAAGGCAGTTTTTGGACGACTTGTTGGATATGTTAATGACAAGGATGGGTTTAGAGTTTGGATTCCATCTAAAAGAGAAGTGGTATTGAGTCACGATGTGAAATTTAAGCCAGAAATTGTTTGTGATTTACATAGTGATTATGTTGAATTTGAAGTCCCTCAGGAAGAATTTAATGATCCGAATTCATCTAAAGATGGCCAATGTAAATCTCCTAGGCTGTACACTTCTGGAGGAAGTCAAACTCAAGAGATAATTGGCACTCTCAATTCTAGAGAAATTCAAGAGTCCAGTGAATCTGATGAAAATAAAGAATTAACAAAAGTAGAATCTGCTGAATCTTCTAATGAAGAGAAACAGAAGAATAATAGACAACGAAGAAAACCAACCTGGATGGAAAGTGGTGAATTTTGTATGTCGGCAAAAACTGTTTTTCAGAAATATTGCAGTCAAACGAGAATGAAGAATGGATGCAAGCTATCAGTGAAGAACTTCAATCACTAAAGAAAAACAATACGTGGCTGCTGGTTGACCGTCCGAAGAATGCCAAAGTATTGCAAAACCGCTGGGTTCTACGGTGGAAGAGTTAGTTTGGTTACGTCGTCTGCTATCAGAATTAGTGGAAATGTTGGGGGTAGCCTCCAGTTCTTTACATTGACAATGCTGATGCATTGAAGTTATCCAAAAATTCTGAGTATCATCGACGTTCTAAACATATAGAGGTCCGACATTTATATGTTCGTGAAAGATATCTGAATGGTGAGATTTTCTTGGAACACATTGATGGACACAACCAGTTGGCAGATATTTTGACGAAACCCCTTGAACAAGTTCGATTTAATTTTCTATGTTCAGAAATTGGCATGCAAGAGACAAAGCAATAATTTCATGATTTTTTTTCTTTTGGAGGAAGTGTTAAAAGAAAAGAAAAAAATTCCTTGAGGTCTATGTTATGTGCTGCTCCATGACTCTGCTGTCAATATCTTTATTCTTTGTTTTTGTGTAACTTCTGTGGTTTTTTCCGTAAATGTGTTTTTTTCGTATCCATGGTGTAATTATAAAGTTAATCAAACGTTTTCTTGCCTTTAAAATAATATTTTTCAACAGTAAACAGACAGAATACGGCGTTACGGTCGGCAACAACAAGTGTCTGGCGCAGTTGTTAGATCGAGTACTCCTGCTGCAATGGCAGATTATTAACACTTAAGTGAGTCTGAACGTGGTGTTATAGTCGGCGCACGAGCGATGGGGTACAGCATCTCCGAGGTAGCGACTTTTCCCGTACGACCATTTCACGAGTGTAAATATCAGGAATATCCGAATATCAGGAATATCCGAAATCGCTGCCGTCGGAAGAAGATCCTGCAAGAGTGGGACTAACGACAACTGAAGAGAATCGTTCAACATGACAGAAGTGCAATCCTTCCGCAAGTTGCTGCAGATTTCAATGCTGGGCCATCAACAAGTGTCAGCGTGCGAACCATTCAACGAAATATTATCTATATGGGCTTTCGGAGACGAAGGAAACATATTGCCTGGTCGGACAAGTCTCGTTTCAAATTGTATCGAGCGGGCGGACAATATCATGAATCCATGGACCCTGCTTGTCATAGCAGACTGTTCAAGCTGTTGGAGACTCTGTAATGGTGTGGGGCGTGTGCAATTGGAGCGATATGGGACCCCGGATACGTCAAGATACGAATCTGACAGGTGACACGTAAGTAAGCATCCTGTCTCATCACCTGCGTCGATTCATGTCCATTGCGCATTGACGGACTTGGGGAATTCCAGCAGGACAATGCGACACCCCACACGGTCAGAATTGCTACAGAGTGGTTCCAGGAACACTTCTGAGTGTAAACACTTCAGCTGGTCATCACACTCCCCAGACATTGAGCATATCTGGGATTCCTTGCAACGTGCTGTTCAGAAGAGATCTCCAACCCCCTGGTATTTTACTGATTTATGAACAGCCCTGCAGGACTCTTTGTTTCAATTCCCTCCACCACTACTTCACAGTCAAGCCCTATACGATATTACCAGATGTACGGGACTCTTTGGCTCTTCAGTGCAGAATGCTAGCATCAAATTCCAATCAAAACGCATGTATCGTTCTCAAATTATGTTTTCCGAGAATTCGAAAAATTCGACTTCGAGATTAACGCGTTTAAAGGTTTGGTTAACATTTTTTCTGCTTCAATTAGATATACGTATAGCCAGCGATTCCTTGATCAGACAGCAATCTTTCCAGATCCAAAAGGAAGTCCTTCTCCTTCTTCTTCGTGGCCAAGGCGGTTGTGCGGGCCTCTCTGGCAGCTTCTGTCATCCGCTGCGCTGCTCAGTCGCTATACATCTTGTTCGCTTTTGTGCAAAAGTTGTAGCAGGCTTGTCCACAGTCAAGTTCGAGCACATTCATAATTTCCATAATGGCTGTTAGGCCGTCGTTGAAATTACATATCGACTATTTATACCCGCTGTGAATGGCTTTCGGAGACACTTTTTCATAAATCGCCTTGTAACTCGATGACGGAGCTTCTGAATGGTTCAAACGGTTCTGAGCACTATGCGACTTAACTTCTGAGGTCATCAGTCGCCTAGAACTTAGAACTAATTAAACCTAACTAACCTAAGGACATCACACACATCCATGCCAGAGGCAGGATTCGAACCTGTGACCGTAGCGGTCGCTCGGCTCCAGACTGTAGCGCCCAGAACCGCAAGGCCACTCCGGCCGGCGGAGCTTCTGAGATGAACGCTGCAACATAGTAGACGTCCCAGAGGACATTCTACGCCCAATAAGTCGATTTCTTTTAAATTTTCAGAGAGGACAACCTCCTTAAAGGGTCACTTTTTTGTAACCCAGTAACAGTATCCCATTGCGAATAAGTAGTTAGAAATTTGACTCAGAGGTACGTACAATCTTCCTTTGTAATGCTGCAAACTCGTGGCATCCTGCAACGTCACCATCTGGCTCGGCGACACTTCAGACGGCAAGGTGTCGACAGATGCGAATAAAAAACTGGAGCTCAAATGTTTATGTGTGCTGTAAGGTGGGTTAATGATCTCACTTGCACAAAATTTAAGAACGATTCTGCCGAAACGCCCCTGTGGATGTTTCACGATGGGAAGGTCATTGTACTCGCACTAATGCACATTTTGCCCATTCGTTTAACGCCTCTGCGATGGAGGCTAGAACAGCAATGTTTGGCGTTGAAATCGCATGGGTTTCTTATGTATGACCGAGGGAAACATTTCGATCTCACCGACGCTCAGTATCGACACAAAAGTCTTCAGAAGGTAACATGAAGAGCGTCAATGAAACCAACCATTCCCTAGTGGCATTCAGTTTCATACCTTTGGAAATCAAACGTCACTTAGTAGTGCTATGAACAGCAGGACGACGTTCTTGAGAAATTTCGCTACTGCAGAAACCTGGCAGGCATTTCAATCTTTTCTGTAGACATCGGGGCTGCAAGGTCAGTGAACGTGATCTTACTCCTTTGGAGTGCAGCGTGATCTAGTTATGGTTTGGTGCACAGAGTACACAACCAATGGGACATGATCATGAGCAGAAAATGGTGTTAATGCTTTTATCCCTCGTCTCCTCGCCCACCTGTGGCTTGTGCACGGAGGGGTGCAACAATTGACCAGCACGTGAATAAAATGGTGAAGGGTCCCTCTAAGACTACTCTCCCTCCCCCAGTTCAGCAACCCATTGGTGCCACTCCAAGCTCCTTTGCTGGGCGATTTTTAAAGTTTCCCTGTACATACACTCATTCACTAGTCCCTAGCCGGCCGGTGTGACCGAGCGGTTCTAGGCGCTTCAGTCTGGAACCTCGCGACCGCTACGGTCGCAGGTTCAAATCCTGCCTCGGGCATGGATGTGTGTGATGTCCTTAGGTGAGTTACGTTTAAGTAGTTCTAAGTTATAAGGGACGGATGACCTCAGATACTAAGTCCCATAGTGCTCAGAGCCATTTGAACCATTTTGAACCAGTCCCTACCTGAGGCAGGAGAAACAACCCACTCCCACTATCGCCTGCTGGTCGCATACGAAAATGGGTGGTCGAAAGGGTTGCCCACCTCGTCAGCGAGTAGAACTCGGTAGATGGATGTCTCTGTATCGAGACTTTTTAAAGTGCCCAACAATGGTGCTCAGGTAGCACTGATCGTGTTGTCTAAATGGGCGTCTTAGAGACATCCTTTGCCATTGTATTCACTTGCGTTTCCCTGTCGAATCCCCCAGCAGATACGCCAAAGGAGCGTACGAAAAAGGAGGGATGGAAAAGCATAAACACTTTTTTCTGCTTCGGTTCACGTTCAAAGTTCCGTGAATTGTTTTGAACGATCGTTAATGGTTCCACCCCGCATACCAAGCAAAATTTGTGGTCATGCTACACTCCACACGGGTGAAATCGCGTTCAATGGGCCTGCAGTCCTGCGATGTCTTTAGAAAAGGGTCGAATCGTCTGGGGGGGGGGGGGGGTTCAGCAGACAGCAGAGGGAACGTTTGTCAAGAACGTCGTCCTGATGTACATCACATTGCTCTGTCGTTTTCGAATGCGAAATGCGTAGAAAGTGGTATCATTGACGGCCTTCCTGCTACTGCCTGAGGCCCTTTCGTGTCGATTCAGTGCGTTGCGTACTCGAAAAGTTTTCCTCAGTCACCCATAAGAAACCCGCGTGATTTCATCGCTAGGTTTCCCGTTTCTGACCTCCATCCTAGAGGCGTCAAGCGAGTTGCTGAAATGTTGGTAGGAGGGGGCATGACAACGTACCCATTCTTTGAAACGCGACGGTGGTGTTGGGCAGAATTTTGGTGAATTTGGTATCGCTGTCACATCGTTAACCTACCTTATAGCTCACATGAACTTGTGAACTCTGGTCTTGTTTCCGTATTTGGGGAGGAGAGGGGGGGGGGGAGGATTGAGCGGGAGGATGGTTCAAAAATGGCTCTGAGCACTATGGGACTCAACTTCTGAGGTCATTAGTCCCCTAGAACATTAGAACTAGTTAAACCTAACTAACCTAAGGACATCACACACATCCATGCCCGAGGCAGGATTCGAACCTGCGACCGTAGCGGTCTCGCGGTTCCAGACTGCGGCGCCTAGAACCGCACAGCCACTTCGGCCGGCGCGGGAGGATGAATCGTCACCAAAACCGAGAGTGACGTGGCAGGGTACCATGCTTTTTCATTGTCCTTTACGGCAAGTGTTCATCAGAGACAAGGGTGTCGTCAGGAGTGCCCCAGTGAAGAGTGATGGGATCGCACTTTATCTCTATATACGTAAATTATCTGACGGGTAGTGTGATCAGCAATCTGCGACTGGCTGCTGACGAGGCTTTGGTATGAGCGAGAGTATCGTTATTGGGCGACTAAAAGGATACAAGATGACAGACAGAAATTTTATTTGGTGTGATAAATGGGAGCTTGCCTTAAATGAACAAAAAATGTTAGTTAATGCAACTGAACAGAGAAAACAACGCCATAATGTGTGAATGGAGTATTAGTGTTGTGCTGCTAGATTCAGTCACTTCGATTAAATACCTGTGTGTAACGTTGCAATGCAGTGTGGAATAGAACGAACACGAAAGGTCGTTGTATTGAAGGCGAATGGGCTACTTCGGTTTATACTCATCTATAAAGGATACCGCGTACAGAATAGTAATGCGACGCATTCTTTAGTACTATTCGACTGTTTGGGGTCCGCACCAGATCGGATTAAAGGAGAGATCGAAACAGCTCCGCGGCGTACTGACAGATTTTTTTATCGGCAGGCGTCGGTTCCATCAACATGCAAGTATTACGGAGATGCGTCGTGAACTCAAACAGGAATCCCTGGAGGAAAGGCGTCGTTGTTTCCGCGAAACACTATGCAGAAAATTTAGAGAACTAGCATTTACCGTTGACTTGTGTTCTGCTGAAAACGTAATTTTTGCTTAAGGACCGCGAAGATAAGAGAAATTACGGTTCGTACGGAGACATATAGATAGTAGTGTTTCTCTCGGTTCATTTGCTAGTGAATGACGAAAGGAAATGGCTCGCAGTGGTAAATGTACCTTATGGTAGCTTTCGGAGAACGTATGTGATATGTAGATATAGATAGCACTCAGTACATTTAATTAATGTTATTGTAAGGTCCCGAGAAAAATGCGCAACACTGTATCTAAAAATGGCTATGAGCACTATGGGACTTAAATTCTGACGTCATCAGTCCCCTAGAACTTAGAACTACTTAAACCAAACTAACCTAAGGACATCACACACAGCCATGCCCGAGGCAGGATTCGAACCTGCTCGGTTCCAGACTGTAGCGCCCAGAACCGCTCGGCCACTCCGGCCGGCTGCAACACTGTATCTTTGTATGACAGTATGAATACAGAAGATGAAGGAGAAAACACGAAACTATTAAGATTTAAGTTCCACGTACTATGGCGTGTAATTTAAACTTTGAGTAAATTGCAAAGAATTATATCGCTTCCGTGAATACAATATCAGACTGTGTGTGTGTGTGTGTGTGTGTGTGTGTGTGTGCTTGTGTGTGTGCGTGCGTGCGTGTGTGTGTGTGTGTGTGTGTGTGTGTGTGTGTGTGTGTGTTTGTGTATGTGTAGTTCAGCGGTATAATACCCGACTCTTCATCAGAAGGATTGGTGGACCGAACTCAATCAGTCCTAGTATGTCCATCTGCCACTCATTACTCTTTTCACAGCTGGCAACGTTTGCTGATGTGAAAGTTGCACCCGGTTCGGGTTCCACGTCGAGCTGCAGGCCCATACCACCTCTCCTGCAGTAGCACTTACTGCAGGCACCGGGATAACGTGGCTCGTCCACCAACAGGACTTGACAGTGTAAACCGCTGTACATACGGCGTATGTATGAGTGGTTACAAATGTTGTTTCCGTACTATTTAAAAGAGACACTGGTATTCAGATATACGTAACGGCAATCGTACAGGTTGATGTTCCCCTGGATAAGAAGTTGTTTGGGTTGGTCGAGATGAATAGAAAATCCCATATACGGGGTGTTAATATAGGAGGTAAACACCAAAACAAATATTTTCGATAAGGAACATATGCCCTCTGAAGTCAACTTGTGCCCATGTCGCTGACTGGGAACGTGCTCTGACTTTCAAATATCGACAGTTCTCATACCTGCACACATGTGAATCCACGAGACACTCAAGTGCTCATCAACAGAAAAAAAACCTAACTAACCTAAGGACATCTCACACATCCATGCCCGAGGCAGGATTCGAACCTGCGACCGTAGCTGTCTTGCGGTTCCAGACTGCAGCGCCTAGAACCGCACGGCCACTTCGGCCGGCCATCAACAGCGATGAGGAGTTAATGTGTGGGCTGCCATATTCGGTGATAGTTTGATTCGACCATACATTCTTCCATTCATCCTTAACAGACGGAAATATGGCATCTTCGTGGGACAAGTGTTGACAGAACTGCTGTTCTTTCAGAAAAAAAGTGTACTTACAGCACCATAGGGCGACAGTCCAGCATTGCTGTGAGGTATCATCTAAGAGCCACCTCCAGAAATCGATGGCCTGACCACGCAGCTCACCTGACCTCATTTGCCCGGATTTCTTCCTCTGGGAGCGCAAGAACCAGATGATGTATGAAATCGTTGTGGAAACAGGAGAAGACCTCGTCGCTAGAATTTCCGGCACCGCTGGTATTGAAACGTCCCCTTAGAACAATTTATACACGACTGTGCTTAACCTGACACACAATATTATTTAGCGCAACGCAATCTGACTTTCAAAAATCCCTACAAAAGAATGGCCCTGACTAACATTAAACTATACCTTTCACAAATAACTTACCTCACAAAAATCTTCATTACTCGAACTACTGCAATACAGCGAGCGCCACTATTGCCAGCTAAATAAAAGATTCAAACTACAAAAGGCACTAACTACTGAAAGGATAGTTAGCAAATGAAAGATATTAATAGAGAACAAACAATGTATTTACCTTAATAGTCATAATATATATAGCAGTTCATGACAAATTTCAAAACTCCGCCATCTCTCTCCCCACATCCACCACTGCTGGCGGCTCACCTCCAACTGCGCAACGCTACGCGCTGTTCACATCCAGCTGCCGCTGCCCAACACTACAATGGCAGACAACAATGCAAACTAGCCACAGGCTGCACACAGCACAGCCAGTGATTTTCATACAGAGCGCTACGTAACGTTGCCAATAAGAAAATATAAACAGCCTACTTACATAGCCCCCATGCTCCCCACAAAAAATTTTACAAATTGTTTTTGGACAGTGGCCAATAATGATTTGATAAATTTTTTTTATAATTACACTTACAAAGATATCCAATGCACACACTTATTGATACAATGTTGGTCAAAAGCTAAAATTTTCTCACAGTCCATAAAGACAGTCCTGATCATTCATCATAATAGTAATTACAGTTTTTTTTCACAAAGTCTCATTAGTAAAAAAAATTGCACACAGAAGTAGTGGATTTCCATGCAGTCTTGAAGAAGTAGCGATGTTCTTCCAACGGAAAGACAGTGCTGACTCTTGACATCCTGACAGGTAATGGGCCACAATGAAGCAAACCCACAGCAGAGTCATTCGAAGTTCTGAAGAATATTGGTAGGTAGGTCGTCACAGAGCAGACCCACTGTAGTCCTGGTAGAGAATATGGTATTGGTGGGCCACCAGAGGCGCAGACCCACTGTAGTCCTTGTAGAGATGCCCAGCAGCCATCTGTTGTGACTGTGCGGGTGCACAATCACCATTGAAGAGTCTTGCAGTTAATATAGCAAGTCCATAACCACCACTTGTGCACTCACAAATTTTTTGGAATTGTCCTTAGAACCAGCAATGCTGTTATCCAGTCCCTTGCTGAATTATCAACACACGTGCAAACACTAACAGTCCCTACTTCTCACATATTGTCCATATACTATGACCAACGGAAACGTGTGCAGTGAAATGTAACTTACAAGTGAAATGGAACTTACAAGTTAATAATATGATGGACTGGTGTCAAGTACAATTTTATAACATAAAAATACAATTACAAAGGTACAAAATACATCATTAAAGAACATAACAATACAGATAACATTTGTAGTACAGGCTTTACAACAGAATTGAAATAAACATATACATCAGTGTTACAGGAATTATGATATAAGTAAATACATAAACGATCAGAATAACTTTTGAAACATCAACTTTACACATGAGCATTAAAACAAAACAGAATAAATAATGTCTAAGCATCTTTACAAGGTAAATAACATATTATTAATGCCAATTATATTTGAGGATAACAGTATTCCTCATCATAGTGAATATACCTTAGTATTAGAAGAAGAAAAAATTCTATGAAACTACACAGAGACAGGAAGAAAACAAATACACAATGGTACACAAACACATAGTGGGATAACACAAAAGGAAAGGACAGGGTTTGTTTTCAGTGTAACATTTGGTACTGCAGTCTAACCCAAAACTTCATTCCATATATCTTTCCTCTTATTTCATGCTTTGTTTCCACCAAAAAAATTCTATCTAAGCATGCTTTCTGTATTTATATGTTCACACATTTCTTACCTCATCATTTATTTCCAAGAAAATCCTACCTAAACCTGTTTTCTGTACTTTTTTTTGTATAACTTCTCAATGCATTTCCTCCAATTCATCGCAACTCATTCTCTTATATAGTCTACCCCCTCTTAAGCTAACTTAAATCTACTGAGCTCAGATGCTAAACTAAGGGACGAGGCAATGCAGCAGCACAAAACAATTAACACAAACATCAATGACCAAAAATTCAAATTGGCAAAGCAATTGCAATATTACAACTAATATAAGGCACTGTGCAGCAAACAAGAAAACTAAATCCGTAGTAAAACTGGCTTAACAGCGTAATACAAAGTCAAATTCTGTAACATTATGCCTGGCAAACAGCAGCAGCAAATATAAAAAATATAAAAAATATAAAACTTGTATCTATACATGACATAGCTCAAGCAGAAAAAATATTACAATAAAAACAACAATGCAGAAAAGGGAAATGTCTATTCACATCTTAATGTCTATGTAATTAAAGTGGTGCACCACAACTATTTCTACAAAAGAAATTACCAAGTACTTGAAAAGAAAATGATATATGCAGTTACTGTTATTAGTCCCTTCTTATTGTTCTTTCCATTCCAAGAGCTCCTTTTTCGAAGAATGTGGGTCATGAAATAATTATTTAATAGATCTTATGAAACGTCCCCTTAGAACAATTTATACACGACTGTGCTTAACCTGACACACAATATTATTTAGCGCAACGCAATCTGACTTTCAAAAATCCCTACAAAAGAATGGCCCTGACTAACATTAAACTATACCTTTCACAAATAACTTACCTCACAAAAATCTTCATTACTCGAACTACTGCAATACAGCGAGCGCCACTATTGCCAGCTAAATAAAAGATTCAAACTACAAAAGGCACTAACTACTGAAAGGATAGTTAGCAAATGAAAGATATTAATAGAGAACAAACAATGTATTTACCTTAATAGTCATAATATATATAGCAGTTCATGACAAATTTCAAAACTCCGCCATCTCTCTCCCCACATCCACCACTGCTGGCGGCTCACCTCCAACTGCGCAACGCTACGCGCTGTTCACATCCAGCTGCCGCTGCCCAACACTACAATGGCAGACAACAATGCAAACTAGCCACAGGCTGCACACAGCACAGCCAGTGATTTTCATACAGAGCGCTACGTAACGTTGCCAATAAGAAAATATAAACAGCCTACTTACAGTATCATTGCGGACATGTAAGGAATCTTCGAATGGATTCGACAATCAATAGTCTGACGATGTACTGCGTTTATACCAGCTAATGGTCGCGTGTTCCAAAAGTTTATGTAGATGCCAAGGCTTTAGCTAGGATACTATACTACCTTCTACCTTCTACCCTATCACTAGAAACTGCCGTTGGGGTTCATACGTACCATATCCAAATACATATATTTTTCACATTCTCTACCTCATTTATGAATGAAATACTTTCCGAAGACCGTGTATGCATATGCAGGATGATCACAAACTGTCTGAAAAGCTTGTAAGGGTGTTGCAGAGTAAATTGTGTGAGTTAAGGAAAAAACTCGTTGCGTTGTGCCTTTTCCGAGTTAACTGGCGTTGAAGTTAGCCAATCAGGCCGGTGGGCGCGCAAATTCAAGCGGCCCGCCAAAGAAGGTGTAGTCTAAGGCGTTCCTTGTTTGGTTTCGGAAATCCGAACAAGAGAGCTACTCAGAAACCGGATAAAGGTCTATAGTAAGGATCGAACCAGAACCAAAGGCTGAGCTGTCTCGTGCGCTATGAGAACAATTGACACTAATTGTATCTGGCGGCCGCATGAACACGCGTGCGCAACGGCCTGATTGGCTAACTTCACTGCTAATTAACTCGGAAATGGCGCAAAGTATGGAATATTGTTCTTTTGAATTATTTCTCAGCACAGTATCTCCTGCGACACTCTTACAAGCTTTTCAAGACTGCTCCTGACCATCCTGTACTCTGAATGACAAAAACTTTGAACTCTTTTTATTTCATTAAACATTCAAGATAATGGAACATGGTTATTGTCATACGATAGTGAATTTTGGCTGTATTGCTAGTTTTTACGGCAGCAAAAATCATTCACACGAACTTTCATTTAGCTCCCATTTCTTCGCCAGTCTTCAGCAGAATAAGCACCTGTTGAAACAAAGATATCACCTCAGTACCAATATTGCTGAGGCAGGAGACTCTTTGGGCACAAGAAAAACTTGCATCTTTAATTACAGGACGTATATACAACCGCTTCGGTTCCAAAAAATTTTGCCGATTGACCACGGTTTCGATTGCACTAGGGCAATCTTCATCAGAATAAAAAGTTACGTGGTATACATGTAATCACACCAGGACTTAAAACGTCCGATCAAAAGTGCTCTCGTCAAACAGAAATGACGAGAGCACTTTTTCTCAAAAGTTTTAAACCTTGGTGTGATTACATGTATTCCATGTAAAATATTATTCTGATGAAGATTGCCTATCGCCTAGTGCAATCGTAATCGTGGTCAATTGACAAACGTCTGTGCAGCCGAAATGGCTGTATATATGTCCAGTAATTAAGTGGCATACGGTTGCTGGATCACAGCCAATCAAATGTTTTAAACTTTCGTCTTTGTTAGGCTAGTCAGAGAAAGTAACGACGACTTCCGGTCGGGCGTAGATACTAGTATGGAATTGATGTCAAGAAAAATGGTTCAAATGGCTCTGAGCACTATGGGACTTAACATCTTAGGTCATCAGTCCCCTAGAACTTAGAACCATTTAAACCTAACTAACCTAAGGACATCACGTAGATCCATGTCCGAGGCAGGATTCGAACCTGCGACCGTAGCAGTCACGTGGTTCCGGACAAGCGCCTAGAACCGCACGGCCACCACGGCCGGCTGATGTCAACAGACACATTCCGAGTGACCGCGAAACAGAGGGGACCTACCTCTGATAAGCTGTGCTTCAAGCTGTGGGTAACGAATTCTCTATTATTGTCATATACACTACTAGCCATTAAAATTGCTACACCACGAAGATGACGTGTTACAGAAGCAAAATTTAACCGACAGGAAGAAAATGCTGCGAAATGCAAATGATTAGCTTTTCAGAGCATTCACATAAGGTTGTCGCCGGGGGCGACACCTGCAACGTTCTGACATGAGGAAAGTTTCCAACCGATTTCTCATACACAAACAGCAGTTGACCGACGTTGCCTGGTGAAATGTTGTTGTGATGCCTCTTGTGAGGAGCAGGACTGCGTATCAACACGTTTCCGACTTTGATAAAGGTCGGATTCTAGCCTATCGCGATTGCGGTTTATCGTGTCACGATATTGCTGCTCGCGTTGGTCGAGATCCAATGACTGTTATGAAACGTCCCCTTTGAACAAATTATACAAGACTGTGCTTAAACTGACACACAATATTTTTTTGCGCAACGCAATCTAACTTTCAGAAATCCCTACAAAGGAATGGCCCTGACTAACATTAACCTGTACCTTTCACAAATCACTTACCTCACCAAAAATCTTGGTTACTCGAACTACTGCAATACAGCGAGCGCCACTACTGCCAGCCAAATAAAAGATTCAAACTACGGAAGGCACTAACTACTGATAGGCATAGTTAGCAAATGAAAGATTTTAATAGAGAACAAACAATGTATTTACCTTAATATCATCAAAAGTCATAATATATGTAATTTCAAAACTCCGCCATCTGTCTCTCCACATCCACCACGGCTGGTGGTTCACCTCCAACTGCGCAACGCTACGCGCTGTTCACATCCAGCTGCCGCTGCCCAACACTACAATGGCAGACAACAATGCAAACTAGCCACAGACTGCACACAGCACATCCAGTGATCGTCATATAGAGCGCTACGTAACGTTAACTGCGCAACGCTACGCGCTGTTCACATCCAGCTGCCCAACACTACAATGGCAGACAACAATGCAAACTAGCCACAGACTGCACACAGCACATCCAGTGATTTTCATATAGAGCGCTACGTAACGTTAACTGCGCAACGCTACGCGCTGTTCACATCCAGCTGCCCAACACTACAATGGCAGACAACAATGCAAAACTAGCCACAGGCTGCACAAAGCACAGCCAGTGATTTTCATACAGAACGCTACGTAACGTTGCCAATAAGAAATTATAAACAGCCTACTTACACTGTTAGCGGAATATGGAATCGGTGGGTTCAGGAGGGTAATACGGAACGCAGTGCTGGATCCCAACGGCTTCATATCACTAGCAGTCGAGATGACAGGCATCTTATCAGCATGGGTGTAACGGATCGTGCAGCTACGTCTCGATCCCTGAGCCAACAGATGGGGACGTTTGCAAGATAACAACCTTCTGCACGAACAGTTCGACGACGTTTGCAGCAGCACGGACTATCAGCTCGGACACCATGGCTTCGGTTATCCTTGACGCTACATCACAGACAGGAGCGCCTGCGATGGTGTACTCAACGACGAATCTGGGTGCACGAATGGCAAAACATAATTTTTTCGGATGAATCCAGGTTCTGTTTACAGCATCATGATGGTCGCATCGGTGTTTGATGACATCGCGGTGAGCACATTCTCCAGATCTCTCACCAATTTAAAACGTCTGGTCAATGGTGGCCGAGCAACTGGCTCGTCACAATACGCCAGTCACTACTCTTGATGAACTGTGGTGTCGTGTTGAAGCTGCATGGGCAGCTGTACCTGTACACGCCATCCAAGCTCTGTTTGATTCAATGCCCAGGCATATCAAGGCCGTTATTACGGCCAGAGGTGGTTGTTCTGGGCACTGATTTCTCAGGATCTATGCACCCAAATTGGGTGAAAATGTAATCACATGTCAGTTCTAGTATAACATATTTGTCCCATGAATACCTGTTTATCATCTGCATTTCTTCTTGGTGTAGCAATTTTAATGGCCAGTAGTGTATGTTTCGCCGAAGTCTTTTGATAATTCCTATTAGTTGCGTCACCTATTAGTACTGGAGCTCCATTCTGGTTGTTTTATAGTCACAGAATTTAGATTAACTGGTTTTCACGAATCTTGGCGTGCTTCATGATCAAATAGTATTCCGATATGTATTCTGGCCCACATGGACATTTTTGCTTCCGCCGTCTGTTTTTCATATTGTAATACACCCATTCTCGCTAAGTTTTTCTGTGCATTTTGTATGACTTTAGTCACTGCAAGAATCGTAATGCTTGCATTTTCTGCATTATATTATCATGCAGTGTGTTGTTTCAGTATTCCGTCCTGCATATGTTTACCTTGCGATTGGAACCCCCATTGCCTTTACGTCCACCTCAATAGATTTTTCAAGTTGTGATTACTGTCTTCATACACCCACTGCATAATCTGCCGTAATCCTCCAATTCCCTATTCCCATGATCACGACTTTGTGTTTTTGTAATAGACTAAGCTACTTGCAGGTATCATTCTATATACTTAGTGCATACATGTTCTTTCTTTGTCACTGCACTGCATGAGTTAACGAGGTGCAGAACAGGTGTACAGTGAGATTCAATTGCACAAATTGTTATTGATTGCTGATTTTCGTCAGGACGATGATTTCATGACTATAATAAAGATTCTTATCGCATATACACTGATGAGCCAAAACATTATGACCACCTGTTTAATAGCGTGTTGGTCCAGTATGAAAACACAATACAACAGAGATTTTGCTTGGTATGGATTCTTCAAGTGCTTGACAGGATTCCAGAATATGTGGCACCAGACGTCTACACAAAGGTCAGGCAGTTCCCGAAAATTATGGACTGGTGGTTTATGGGCATACAGCTAGCGCACAATATTTGTTCCAATGGTTACAACTCAGGAACATTTGCTGACCAAGATATCAATATGAGTTCAGTACAGTGCCCCTCAAACCACTGAACATGCAACATGGACAGTTATCCATCTAGAAGATGTCACTGTAATATGGGGAGACTTAAAAGTTACTCTCTCACCTATTTTTCATAAAGATTTTGTTACAACGTTACGCAACTTGAGCAAGACTCTAGAAAGTTAACGTCCTGAGCAGGCGTTGATGGAACCTGGTAGGGCGCAAAAAGCATGAGGTATTTTTATGGTTCTTAGTTCGCAGAAACTGCATGTTGGAAGTTGAAAGCAAGTGGCAGCGAGCCCACCCCTCAGTAAAATTTTGCTGGACAGGCCCACAGCTGCCCAGGGCAGACAGAGCACCCCCTAGTCAAGACTGGTCTCCAGCAGGTCAATGCCACTATACCTACATTGGTGCCAGCCGAAGTTTTCGTGTTCGCTGATACTGCAAATAGGCCTGTGACCCACTTCCTCTGTCGTATAAGAAACTCTGGAGTCTGAGAAACGTTTAGAGAGAATCTTTATGACACCTCATAGCTAGGACTAACATGCTCCAAGGCACAAGCAATTCAGATAAAGATCTTTGAGACAGTATCTGCTTGCTTGTTGCTGTTGGGAAGCGATGTGACTTTGAAGAAAACATCTTCTCCCACTGCAAAAACTTAAAAAAGACAGTAATTGGCGGTGTCTTTTTTTTCAGAGATGCAGTTTTCTTAACTCTTATGCTGGCTCGACATGAGTTTGTGCTGTCGTGTAGGAGGGGAGATTTAGTGCTTCTAAAGCCCTGTGATTGGCTCAAGACGGGGTGAAGGTGGCGTCGTTCATGCACTTTGTAGGAAAACGGATTTTTTTTATCTGGAGAGGTGTGAGGCACTCGGGCTTGCTCTTGAAGCAACTTTTGGTTCCAACTCTGGCATGTGTGGTTGGTGCATGGGACCTATCCTAAGACTAACTTCACTTGCGAGTAGTTAGACTGGAGAGCCTGTGGTGAAGTTCTTACTGTGCCGACAGTGTGACTTCAAACGTCTCAGACTACTCGTTTGCCGAGGGCACACTAACTCGTTTTTGGTTTACCAGTCTTGACGTTTGGAATCCTTACGAGCTCTGTCGTATAAGTGAATGAAATTGGTCCTTGGTACGAGCAGCGAACGTGTGTGACACACTGAAATCTACCATGATTTCAGGGCTCTGGTAGAGAGTAAATTGCGGTCCATCTGCCTGATCGCTAGGCAGTGAGATTTTGCATTTCTTTCGTGGCCGCGGACGATTCACAGGTGCCACCTTACGTCTCGCCTCCCCCCGCACACATCTCGCCAGCTGCAAGTTACATTACTGCACGAAGCAAACAGGGTAATTTACTGCTGCTCCGGCCTTGTCGTGGTATACAAATCCCAATCACCACTTGAACCAATATAAACTTCTGTAGATTTGGACAGTCAAAGTCTGCTCAACGTCAGATTAATTCAGATTGCGTTATCCACCTTTTTTAGGGCCAGAGTTCTTGACTCACTTTTGCCACCATGATCCTTGTCCAGTGTGGTCTTAAACCACCTGTAATTTGTTTACGATATTCTATCATAACGTGGTTTGCGTAAATTATGTTAGTCTTTGTTTTTTGGGAAAATAAATGTTGTTGGTGAAATGGATATTGCACACATTCTCAATCATTATTTTTTATATAATCACCCCAAGTGTTAATTTTATTTGTGGCGTCCCATGCCAGGATAACTTTCAACTTCAAGCATGAAGCGATGCAGGTGGTCTGCAATAATCTTCACTGCTGCCGTGATGCCTTCGATTATCATCACAGATCCCATGGAAGCCCAACTCAGCGTATCCCATCGCATAATTCTACGCTTACCAGGCTGCATCTGTGGCGCGGTGCACATTTCATGCAGCCATTCGCCTGAATGATGGCGTGTAAAGACCCAACCATCGACCTGCCGTAACAAGAAATGCAATTCATTCGACATGCGACAGGTTTCTGTCGGTCCACGGTGAAAACGCAGTGTTGCTGTGCCCACTGCAGTTATAACTGACGATGTCGTTGGGTCAGCACAGGAACACGTAGGGGTCGTGTGATGTGGAGCTCCAGGTTCAGAAACGGCCTTTGAACGGTGTGCTCTGAAACACTTGTGACTACACCAGCTTTGCACTCAATCGTCAGACCTGCCAGAGACCGCTGCCTGTCCTGGATTACACATGGGGTATCACCCGAAATCTACGTTTTTTAATGAGACATGGACGTCCAGTACCATACGGCCTACGCATTATTCCACCATCTTTCAACCACTTTCCATAGGTGCTCACGTCAGTAGTAAAGAAACAGCTCTTTGTCAGAAGCGCTTATGTCAGTGGATATCGGCATTTGCGGCTGGTGTCTTCGCTTTAATGGCCTTCCATTCTTCTCTCTTTCGCTTACATTCTTGTCACGTGCCCGCAACGCCAGCAGTAGGCATTCAACATCGCGGTGAGAAATGGTCTTAATATTTTGGCTCATCAGTGAAAGTACCTTGACACTGTTGTACAGTTTACATAGGCATGATGCGCGCACAGTGGAAGAACTCTACACTCGCTTTCAGCAACTAACAAGATCTGCTGTTGCTGAACACTGTATCTCCACCGCGCATTTAGTAAAGTATGACAGAACGTAATTTTGACTACAACAATATCTTTTCGCGTCTCCATTATTAAAGGAACCGTCTATGTCCGGAAGACGAAAAATCTGATGAACCGATATAGCCGGTACGAATGGGATAATGCTTGGAACTCTATCAGCTGCACGATTTGTTGTGAACGAAGCCCACAGAATACACCCATTGTCACGGTGAACGGTTACCCTGAGCTCCGATAATGTGGTCAGCTGTTACCACGACCTTACTGCATTCGCGTAACACACAGCGTGCAAATAAACTGCGGGAGACGGAATTCTTCAATGGCTTACCTTACAAGGGAAACTCCCCATCGCACACCCCCCCCTCCCCCCAGATTTAGTTATAAGTTGGCACAGTGGATAGGCCTTGAAAAACTGAACACAGATCAATCGAGAAAGCAGGAAGAAGTTGTGTGGAACTATGAAAAAAATAAGCAGAATATACAAACTGAGTAGTCCATGCCCAAGATAGGTAACATCGAGGATAACGTGAGGTTAGGAGCGCCGTGGTCCCATGGTTAGCGTGAGCAGTTGCGGAGTGAGAGGTCCTTGGTTCAAGTCTTCCCTCGAGTTAAGAGTTTACTTTCTTTATTTTCGCAAAGTTGTGATCTATCCGTTCGTTCATTGAAGTCTCTGTTCACTGTAATAAGTTTAGTGTCTGTGTTTTGCGACCGCACCGCAAAACCGTGCAATTATTTGTTACTTCACTCCATAATCTATATTTGCGTCTTTGAATTGGTTTGGACAGTAACCTCTATTGGAGCATTTCCTACATGTAACCCAAAGAAATACCATCAGATTGGAGTCGCAGTATTTCCTCTTCGTGTTCTTCGTACGGATCGTAACAATCTCATCATCTTGTACATACACCCGCGCAGCAATCAGCAAGGTATCGTCATCACCACACGTACTGTATATCAAACAAATGTAGGAAATAATCATACAAATGTTCGACAATCGTTCGATCCCTTAAGGAACTTTCCGATTCCTTACAGTTCGGAAAATATTCATTGACCTTGTTATTGAAGTCGCGAGCTATATTTGCTGGATTCATATTGCCCACGGAATACATCTCACGTATTTAATGCACTCTCGTCCAAAGTAGCGAACAGTCAACTGCCAGCCAGGGAGCCTCGTTAGCAGGAATACTCTCTCTTCCGTGCGCTGTAGTCGACTGACGTCGTGTGTTTCGATGTTTGTTTAGGTGTAGCGTCCCCATACTACGGTGCAGTTACCTTGCATTGGACGGACTGACGGACAGATAATACTTGTCTGAAAATAAAAAAATAAAACTTTTCACGCGAGGGTAGACGTGAACCTAGGACCTCTCGTTCCATAGCTGCTCACGCTAACCACGGGACCACGGCGCTCCTCAGCGTAGAATGTCCTTAATGTTGCCTATCTTGTACATGGACTACTCAGTTTGTATATTCTGCTTATTTTTATCATAGTTCCACACAACTTCTTCCTGTTTTCTCGGTTGATCTGTGTTCATTTTTTCAAGGCCTATCCACTGTGCCGACTTATAACTAAATCTGA
The DNA here is from genome assembly GCF_023864275.1 of Schistocerca cancellata. NCBI lineage: Eukaryota > Metazoa > Arthropoda > Insecta > Orthoptera > Acrididae > Schistocerca > Schistocerca cancellata. Next base: position 802,605,249 of record NC_064627.1, on the reverse strand, counting down.
GGGGGGTGCGATGGGGAGGTTTCCTTATTAGGATGACTGGCAGGTGCCCAGTCCAAATACCGTTCAGTGAAGTTGAGGATCACCCTGCTTCTGTTTAGTAAAATATCTCTACGACGAATGTATAAACAGATTCATTTTAATAATGGACAAAAGTCCTCTATATTACATCATTTGTCTTACCGGTGGACTGCAGAGTATAACTCTGTCGGAGCACAAAAAAGTCGTAGTGTTCCTCTTTAAAAGACCGTGATAGAAGAGTGGGAAACCAGCTGCCTCAATACTCATTATGCCTTCCTCACCAAACAGTTAACATACATGTACGTGCTCTTTTAACACAGAACATTCTACGTTCTTTTACCCCGTCTCTATTTGTAATTAAGTTTTCATAGTCAGCATCTCCCTCTCTGCCACTGTCTATGTAGGTCACTGTTTCACTGTCTCTGTTTTCATCCATCTCCTTTCTCTCGCTGTCTCCTTTTGTATTCCCTTCCCACCACCACCGACTCCACCATTCCTCAGCGGCTCAGACATTCGGTGGTGGGAGGGGAGGGGGAGGCATAACTTTTCCTCTCTATCCATGTGTTAAAAATCACGGTCCAATATGCCGCTGTTCTATATCTGCGTATTAAAGTTCGCAGGTCCAGGAGGGTCCACACCCCCTCCCCCTCCTCCACCAAACTGTCTATGGTCTCAATAAATTTGTATTTTTCGTTTTAACTGTCTCCTCTCCCTTTCGCTCTCACTATTTCTATGTCCATCCATCACTCTCTCTCTCTCTTTTATTGCCATTGCCTTCCTTAATATCTGCTCTTAATATCTTCTCTCTCTTTGCCTCCCAATGCTGTAGTCTTTATCCGTCTCTGTCTCTCTTTCACTGCCACTTCCTCTCTCCTGCCATCACTGTATCCTCTCTCTTTCTCCTCCCCTGTCACTGTCTCTCTGCTATGCTCTTTCAGCACAAAGTACGAGGCGAAACTAGGATCGAGGCAGCTGGTTCCCCACTTCTCTGTCAGAGTCTTTTTTTGCGCTCCGACCTGAGCATTTTTCCGATGGTTGCCTTCTTTTCCCTGCTACAACAGGGCGTGCTGCTTACATAAAAGGAATTCTGTAGGTCAGTAAGGTGTTGACAGTTTATTTATATATTTCAACACATATATATACTTTAAAATACACCAAGAACAAATACGTGCACACAATATAAGGGTAATACAAAACAGTTTGCTTAATGAAATTTGAAACATTGCTATTTGCTGAAGTCCAGCAACCGTGCGTTAACGTAATTACCTAATATATGTGTAGCCAACTCGGTTGCATAAAATTGCTGTCAAATTGACCATGGTTTCGACAGCACTAAGGCGGTATTCATCAGAATAAAAATTACATAGGATGACCTAGAAAATACAATGACAAAGCTCAAAAATACAATATACTTAATAGTGTTACTTCCACAAAATGTACAAACAGTGTACTTATATGTAATCACACCATGAGTGAAAAACATCTGAAAGAAAATGCTCTCGTGAAATAGAAATTGACAAACATGTTATATTTTTACAGCTTACTTTTTGAACTTGTGGCAATCTCATAGACTAAAATATTATTTATTTATTAGCATATGGTAATACAAATTGAAGTGCGGCTAATATCTATGTATTCCGTGATTTTACAAAACAGACAGAAGTAAAGCACTACACCTACAAATTAATTTCAAAATTTTCAATTCATTCAAAAGCTCCCTCCGTCACTTCAAATAAATCTTCAGCTTGTTACAATGTCTTTGAAGGTGTCGTGTTGGTTGCTGCAGTCACACTAAAAAGACGAAGCGTCTCCCCTGCGGTGGAGGCTTTCTGCACAGATGCCATGGCCTGTACGAATCACGTCTTGCAAACATGTCGCGGTAATTCCATGTCGGCTGGCCTTCTGACAGATCTTATGAGAGTCTGATATTCCGTCTTTCATATTGAAACCCACTGCTTGCAGCTATTCTGCCAGTATGATACAGGTGACTGTTTGAAATTTAATCGGCTCATTCAAAGTGTAGGCACATGAGAGTGGACTGGGAGCTGGCGATGTAGATACCCGCGTCTTCAGCAAACGTTGAGCTGTACATACACTATATGACAAAAGTATCCGGACACCTGGCTGAAAATGACATACAAGTTCGCGGCGCCCTCCGTCGGTAATGGTAGAATTCAGTACGGTGTTGGCCCATCCTTAGCCTTGATGACAGCTTCCACTATCACAGGCATATGTTCAATGAGATGTTAGAAGGTTTCTTGGGGAATGGCAGCCTGTTCTTCATGAAGTGCTGCACTGAGGAGAGGTATCGATGCCGGTCGGTGAGGCCTGGCACGAAGTCGGCGTTCCAAAACATCCCAAAGGTGTTCTATAGGATTCAGGTCAGGACTCTGTACAGGCCAGCTCATTACAGGGATGTTATTGTCGCGTAACCACTCCGCCACAGGCCATGCATTATGAACAGGTGCTCGATGGTGTGGAAAGATGGTTCCGCCATTCCCGAATTGCTCTTCAACAGTGGGAAGCAAGAACGTGCTTAAAACATCAATGTAGGCCTGTGACGTGATAGCGCCACGCAAAATAAACAAGGGGTACAAGTCCTCTCTATGAAAAACACTACCACACCATAACACCACCGCCTCCGAATTTTACTGTTGGCACTACACACGCTGGCACATGACGTTCACCGCACATTCGCCAAACCCACTCTCTGCCATCGTATCGCCACATTGTGTACCGTGGTTGGCCGCTCCACTCAACGTTTTTCCACTGTTCAATCGTCTAATATTTACGCTCCTTACACCAAGCGAGGCGTCACTTGGCCACAATGCACCGGAGTGATGTGTGGCTTATGAGCAGCCGCTCGACCATAAAATCCAAGTTTTCTCACCTCCCGCCTAACTTTCATAGTACTTGCAGTGGATCGTGATACAGTTTGGAATTCCTGTGTGATGGTCTGGACAGATGTCAGCCTATTACACATTACGACCCGCTTTAGCTGTCGGCAGTCTCCGTCAGTGAACAGACGAGGTCGGCCTCTACACTTTTGTGCTGTACGTGTCCCTTCACGTTTCCACTTCACTATCACATCGGAAACAATGGACGCAGGAATGTTTAGGAATGTGGAAATCTAGCGTTCAGACATATGACACAAGTGACGCCAAGTCACCTGACCACGTTCGAAGCCCGTGAGTTCCGCGGAGCGCCCCACTCTGCTCTCTCACGATGTCTAATGACAACTGAGGTCGCTGATATGGAGTACCAGGCAGTAGGTGGGAGCACAATGCACCTAATACGAAAAACGTATGTTTTTTTGGGGGGGGGGGGGAGGGGGGGTTCCCGGATACTTTTGATCACATAGTGTATCTCCTGTGTGGTGCTAAACGAGCATCGGAGATGACAACCGGACCTATTGTATTGCAGATGTCGTGCCTTAAACAGGAATGTACAACTATATAAAATAAGATTTATACGGAAAATTGAAGAATTTTTTGGTGAAATGAATATGCTAGCACTAGCAATACCAAAGTATTTTTCATAACGCGCATAACCGAGGGAAACGGAACGGGGTTACTTTATGCACACCCTAAAAAACTTAAAAAAATGAACTTCGTTAATTGCTTTTGAATTACACTAACAAGATACTTTTAATGACGTGCTGATGTGTAAGTAGGGTCCAGAACCTGGAGATCTTTTAGTGTACTCTTAGCAACATTAACTCGCTTTGAATAATGTGTAGTAAAATGTGTATTAAAGAATGCAAATATCTTTCATTGTTGTTGTCTTTTACTGCCAACATACATTTTAAAGAGATACCGATGAGTAAGTAAAACCCTGCACCTAGGAATATTTCATATGACTTTCACTGGGGAAAGTGACGTTCACTATTGAGACTTAAATTTTTGAGTTAAATTAAACTGAGAGATTTAAAACATGTATGACATATACAGAGAGCGATAGAACATTTCATTAAAAAGAATAAAAAAAATTAATATTTTGAAACATAAACTAAATGACTAGATGACAATATTTTCAAACGGTGAGCTTAAGGAGCCCCCAGCCCCGTTGGTTTTGCGATGGTTAATATTACTTCAGCGTAGAAACATTTATCAGGTTATTCATTTCCGAGCTTAAATTCAACTATAGGAAAATCGAGGTAAAACAAGGATAGAAAATAGGAAGGTCAGGTCCCCATCGCAACCACCGATGGTTATGGATTTGGAATATACATCGAGTATTACACGACACGGCTGGTTGGTTACCTCCATTTTAAAACCACCCTATTTCTACTTCTGTGTAGTTCTGCAGTTCGGACTCCAAGGATCTGTAGCAAGTGCTCCCCTTACTGCTGGAAGAACTGTTGTACAGGGCGATCCACGTAAACGAGAATTACTCCAATGACTCACAATCTCCTGCTGAAAGCTCGTACAAACGGAAAAGTTGTCTTATTGACTTCCATTGCTCTGGAAGAATTAGAAGTACCGCCCGTTATTGGGAAGTTGACTGTTGTTTGTGCATGAGGTCCTTTGTCTAGTATAAAGCCTCGTTTGCTCGCCTCGTGTCAGTTCGTTCGTAGCCTCGTCGGTCGCCTTCTGTGAAGTCTGCTAGTGTGAAGTTCTGGCCGCGTGACAATAAAGAGCAGAGTAGTGATTCGTTCCCTGTCTTTAGCTGGCAGAAACGTGCGGTACACACTTCGAGAGCGGGTTTTCACTGTGGAAACACATTGGAAGATAGACTCATTGGTTACAACACAACGAGCATTCCGGTGAGAATTCAGCTGCGTGACGTTGCAACAAAGCCAACAATTTTGTCGATTGTAAGAAGGCCGGAGACAAGTGGTGAACTGAACTGTGACAGTGGTAAACACGGACCATCATTGAGTGCAGAGGTTGTTAATAATGTTCGAAGACGCTTGGAGAACTCTCCAATTAAGTCGTTGCGGTGACTGAGCCAGGAGACAGGCATTTCGCAAGTCACATGCTAGAGAGTTGCGAAGGTATCGACATTGCGTCCATAAAGAACATTGCAACAAACAGATCATGAGAAAATACTGTATTAGTTTCGATGGTTTCAAGAGTTTTTTATTCAACGGCGAGATTTGTTGTTGGTTTACAGGTGAAGTATGGTTCCATCTGCTAGATTACATCAACACACAAAACAGCACATACTGGGCTGGTGTAAACCCTCATATCATCTACGAAACATCCCTGCATGAAGGAAAGATTGTAGTGCGGTGTCAGCTTCCAGGACTGTTGGCCCCCTTTCCTTTGATACGACCATAGACACAATTTATACGAGCATCTTCAATATATTTGTGGAGCAGCTGGATGACATCGAACTTAGAGAAGGTTATTTCCAACAAGATGCAGCAATATGTCACACGTCTACCGCTTCCATGCAACTTGTAAACAGTTTCTTTGAAGACCGAACAATCTCGAAAACGTTTTCTGCCTCCCGATCATCGGACTAACACCCACCCTCGTCCCTACCATGGATTTTTTTCGTGTGGGGGTATCTTAAAAGCTGAGTGCAGAAGAACAGACCACTGGCAACTGCAGAATTCCATGAGGCCATTAGACACGTAATAAACAATTTTGAGGAGGATACACTTCACAATAAGCCGTGTAATATGGTGAAACGGGTACAGTTGTGCGTCGATGTTGGTGGAGGGCACTTCCAACATATGCTATGAGGGTTTTGTATGTATGTAGTCCCCCAATCGTATATAATCATCTCCCAAAACTGCAAATGTGTCCCATCATTGGTTCAGATGTTATAACTCGTTAAATTAGTTTAGGTTTATATGGATCGTACTGTATTTTACAGTGAAAGTACCTTATATCTACTGTCAGTTGTAAGACGTGTATATTTCTATTCTCTATGGTCAAACCACAATTTATGAAAGAAAAAATGGTTCAAATGGCTCTGAGCACTATGGGACTTAACATCTATGGTCATCAGTCCCCTAGAACTTAGAACTACTTAAACCTAACTAACCTAAGGAAAGTTTTATGAAAGATGTTTATATTTTATTAATAGGATTATGCAGCTTTACTGTATGGATAAATGATAGGCAAGGAAAGCGTTTCTGAAGAAGAGAAATTTGTTAACATCTAGTATAGATTTAAGTGTCAGGAAGTCGTTTCTGAAAATATATGTATGGAGTGTAGCCATGTATGGAAGTGAAACATGGACGATAACTAGTATGGACAATAAGAGAATAGAAGCTTTCAAAATGTGGTGCCACAGAAGAATGCTGAAGATTAGATGGGTAGATCACATAACTAATGAGGAGGTATTTAATAGGATTGGGGAGAAGAGGAGTTTGTGGCACAACTTGACTAGAAGAAGGGATCGGTTGGTAGGACACGTTCTGAGGCATCAAGGGATCACCAATTTAGTATTGGAGGGCAGCGTGGAGGGTACAAATCGTAGAGGGAGACCAAGAGATCAATACACTAAGGAGATACAGAGGAATGTAGGCTGCAGTAGGTACTGGGAGATGAAGAAGCTTGCACAGGATAGAGTAGCGTGGCGAGCTGCATCAAACCAGTCTCAGGACTGAAGGCCACAACAATAACAATAGGATTAAGTAGGAATAATTAATATTTGTCATGTTGGAAATAACTGTGGTAGCGGGGAATGTCTGCACCAAAGTATTGTTGGCAGGAGAGACCGCACATTGATATAATTTGAAAAAGGGCGGGAGAGACCGCGTATTGATACATTTTAAGAAAAGAGCGGGAAAGACGGCGCGTTGATACATGTTGTAATGGTAGCAGGGATTGTCTGCACCAGAAAGCGTTGTTGGCGGGAGAGACCGCACTTAGCGTTCGTAGGAAGTCAGAAGTAAGCGAGATGTGAAGCGAGTCGGTAGCAGGTCTGAAGCGAGAGGTTGAGAGGAGAAGTGTGCCTGCCAGCTACCAGCTATAATTTGCAAGAGATTATAAACGCATGTACAGAGACATCAGCTAACTATTATCGTAAGAGGAACTAATTATTTTTTTGAGAAACTCAAGACTACTGAAGGTATGTTTGCGCAATGCTAGTTGTAAGATTATTGTAAAAAGTAAGTCCCATTTGAACGTTTGTAAAATTATTTCATTCAGAATATAATTAGTTTTTGCCGGAATATTGCATTACTGATTATAATCCATCCCAAAAACCATCAACGTAAAACTTTGCAAAATTTTATTGTTTTCAAGAAAAAGTTTAACTATGAATTACGTAACTTCAGTGAAATTAATTAAAGAATAACGTCAGCTCTGCCATTAAAGAATAACGTCAGCTTTGGTAATAAATACAGCCACTTATTATGAGAGCCCACCAGGAACTAATATAGTAAAACAGAGTAAGTATATTCATGTCGCAGTTCGATGTAGCAGTCAGATGGCGATCCAGTAACAGTAAAAAAGGTAAGGAACAGGTTTGGGTTATTGTAGGTAACGACTGAGGGAAACGACGACGACACATTATGTTTCGTCGAAATAATCAGAAAATAACTTTTAATAAGCAGCATTTAAATTTGTATGCGAAGATTGAGAAAGAGAATTATTTTCAAAGGGAAGATTTCATTTGTTATTTTTAGCAAGATATAGAAATCCTAAGGGAAGCTTTCATAGGTTATTGTAGAAGGGAAGGTTGCGTAACAAGAGAGATATAGAGGAGACGGGAAGGTTTCACAGTATAGGTATAACGTTAACGTAACACGTTGTCTAAGACGAAATGGTGAACCTGCGCCAGATGGGGGACAGAACAGTTCGGTAACGTTGCAGTTATTGATGGGGATGCGACGTAATAATGGAGGAATGAGCTCCATTCGCAAAACGTTGTTACCCATCGCTTCATTTTCACTACCTGATGCTCTCTCTTCATGCGCATTTACTGCTGGAGCTTACGCCCTATTTTGCAAGCCCGACACACTAAGCAGTCGGGTATGACACCTTTTCATTTATTTTACTAGCTGTTTATTGGAGACTTTATGCACTTCGTCATCAATTACGTTCTGCTTTTCGGAGTCTCTCACAGCCGTGTGCAGATCGGGTGTAAATCGAATGTTTTTGTCTAAATCATCATCTCCTTCCAAGAATTAGGTGTTGTAATCACCTGTTCCGGTCTCAGTCACAATCCGTCCATCTCTAACAAGATCTACCTATTACTTTCAGCCCAGTCGGCCGATAATTCATTTTCTTTTTTTGGCAATCTATTTTCTGTCATGCTATCAACATGATTTTTCCATTTCCTTCTATTCTTTATCTTCTCATTAACTGAAAAGATTTTTAAATCTGATCTTATTGTTTCATTTCTTATTTTATATATTTTATTACAACCTCTTACATATCTCATTAACTTTATCTCTGCTGCTTTAGATACGTGGTTCTTGTTTTTTTTCTTATGTCCATGTACCTACAAGAGTAGATACGTCCATAACTTCGTAGAGTTCCATTTGTGTTGCTTTTCTTATTTTCTTTCCAAAATTCTTCTACTTGTCCCGCAGATAGCTTGATACTTATTAATCTCTTTCTCAATGTCTTTGTCATAGTTAAAACTTATATCATTCCCTAGATAACTAAAGTGGGACACTTGCTCTAAAATTTTCTCATTTATTATTATTTTCGGTCTGATTGGAATTTTTTGCTTCGAAAGCCATTCTCTTTGTCCTATTTGTAGATATATTTAAGTTGTAATATATTGTATTTTGGCTCAATTTCTGTATTAATCTTCGTAAATTATGTTCTGTTTCTAGTATAATTATCTGGCCATCAGCACAAAACAGATTATTCATTGGTACACTATAACCAATTATTGTTACTTTAGTATTTCATCTTTTCACTTCATAACTAGGTCGGCAGTATATAAATTAAATAAATAGGTGATATTCTGCACCCTTGTCGAACATCTAGATTTATTAAAATTTCATCTGACATTTTCGAGCTGAAGTTATAACTATTTTTGTGCTTAGATATAGGGTGTCTATGGTTTTAATAAGATGTTTTGAAAAACCTTTTATTTCAAATATTTTCTTCACAAGTGGTACTTTCACCTTATCAAAGGTGTCTTTTTTAAAGACTGAAATAACTTTAGCTGTATTCTATTCTTCAAGGTACAGAACAGTTCTTCCAGCTCATATTTTTTTTCAAAAAAGGGAGGAAGCAAAATTCTATAATGATTCCTCCATATTTGATTAATTCAGCTAGGGCAGTAGCTTTTCTACCTTTTTTGTTACATTTAAGGCTGATTTTAATTCTTTTATCACTACTTAATATCCAGTTATCAATTTTTATGTTATATCTTTCTTCACTCTCTTCATCATACTATGGTATGATGAAGAGGGTGTTTGTGTTTTTCTGTAATGGTGCAACCATCGATCTTCTGTTATTATTTAATGTCTGCAGTACCTTCCTGCATTTTATTCATGTACTTCGGAAGTTTAAAAGCTATATTCTGTCTTCTGTTAATGTTGGCTACGAATCTTTCCCAGAATTCACTATGGTATCTTTTTATTAAATTCTTTGCTTTATTTCTTTTCTGTTCATATATTTCCACGCTTCATTTGTTCGTGTTTGTAAATGAATGTTACAAGTGTTTTGTTTGTCGTTAATATTGTTAGCCGTTTCTGTTGTCTAAATACGCTTAATAATGCGCAGTGGAAGACAATGTTTTGGAGTCCCTTCGTTTCCGCATCGCAGATGCCTCTCTGGTTAGTCGGAGTCGTTCAGCTTAAACAGATTAAGTGTTGTGTGTCCAGTCAAGAGGCGCAGCATGCCCTGCCAAATAAACGCACACTCATAGCTTGGGTTAACGTCACTATTTTCGCATATTCTTCGTCTGGAGTTGTAGACTATCCACATATGGATAATTAATTAAACAGCTACATGGAATTGTAAACGTAGGAAAGGTTTCCGAAAATGTCTGGTCAGAGTCACCGTTTCACTGGAAAATATAAAGGGCATTCAGAAAGCTACTGTTCGAAGGCCATAGAGTCCAGAATCGGTACGTCATCAGACAAAATCGCCGTGAGAATTAAGGCAATCATACCGTCGGCTCACCAGCTTTGGTAAAACGCTGTGTCCTGCTCTGTAAAGAAGTCCGGAACTGTCTGTACCACATCCACATCTTACAGCAAATGTCGGCCCTTCAAGACCGTTTTCAAGGGACCGAAGGCGTGATAATTGCATAGAGAGAGATCAGGACTATGGGATGGATGCTCGAGTTCCTCCCACTTGTCGGCTACGGATGAGGATGGTCTCGCAGATGGGCCAGGCTCTTCTGTCGAACCGGCCGAGGTGGCCGAGCGGTTCTAGGCGCTACAGTCTGGAACCGCGCGACCTCTACGCTCGCAGGTTCGAATCCTGCCTCGGCCATGGATGTGTGTGATGTGCTTAGGTTAATTAGGTTTAAGTAGTTCTAAGTTCTAGGGGACTGATGACCTTAGCAGTTAAAAGTCCCATAGTGCTCAAAGCCATTTGAACCATTTTTCTTTTGTCGAACCACGACCAGCAAGAATCTTGGCGCACCATTCCACATTGGTGCTTTTCGGAAGACACGCTGTCTCATCAACATTCTTCACACTCCGATGGATGTCTACGGCGCTTGTCCTTCGGCAATCAAGAAAATAATGACAGCACGTTGATCCCGTTTGGATGCGTGTGGTAATAACAACGACATGGTTCACGTTTCCGCATTTACCGTACTCACGTCGGAAAGACACGAATGCCATACTAATCCCTTGCCGACACGTCGGTGCTTCTAGACCCGTATAGAAGGCGCACTACGTTGCATATACGCTGCAGCAACGCCCTCCAAAGGAAAATTTTTAATCGCTCCTTATATATGAGACAGTAGCTATGGTTGGGTGTCTGGAAAACAGGAGCAGTATCATCGAAGCAAGGCTAAACGTACTTAAGAAACCTTAGTATCTGCAGATCGCTCCCCCTTACAGCTCCCAACTGCACGCTCAACTCCTTCAATAATAGTTTTTCTGATTGCTGCATTATATCTGCCGGTTTTAACGTTATCTTCCTATTTCGCAAGTGTTGTTGAATAATTAGAAGTTTTTCTGATTGCGACGTAAATCTTCCGGTATTAACGTCGTCTCCCTATTTTGCGAGTGGTGTTCGCCGCGAAAAGAGTAAAAAAAATCGTTTTATCACTTGTGGTAACGCCTAAAAAGGTATTTTTCACTTACAAACATAAACAGACCACATGTCAAACTCCACAACATAAGATCCGGGCCATAACATAATTACATCAACATCATCACAATTTCATAACATCTCCAGGCTGTGGAAAGGTGAGGGCTGTCGTTGTGTCAAGAAATGACGTTAAACTCCCGTCAAGGTAGGACGTTAAACGCCCACAACCCGAGGCGAAAGCAAGGGGTGCATGGCGCAGGGGAAGCTGCGTTACGAGAGACACACCATCTGTCTCTCCTGAGTCGAGCTTGGCAGTTGGGCGAGGGCATGAGGGTAAGTGAAACGACGATCCCGGAGCCCTGCGGCCTGGCTGCTGTAGTTCCTCACGTCCTGGACGACGTTAAAAGGCTCCCAACCCAAAGCGAAAGCAGAGGGTGCATGGCGCAGGGGACACTACCTCCTGGTTCTGGGTTGAGAGGTGGTGTAGGGTGGGTGCGGCGTGCTGCTGGCCTCGGCTGCGACATGCTGTGCCTTGCTGGCGCCGCTACTCCCCAGAACTCAGGGACACGCCACCAACTGTGTCCCTGTGCCGGTGACTTGGTTTGCCGTCGTGGGAACCTGTCCCAAGTCGGCAAGTGTGCTTCGCCGCGCCTCTTGATCTTCCGAGGCGTGTTCTGCCAATCCCAGGAGGTGGTAACACAGCCTGGGTCAGGTTAAATGGGCCCAGACCCCCGAACGACTGGGTGACCGGCCCACCACCTGAGCAGGAGTGGGTCCTTGACCGTCAGGTGGAAGGTCAGGCTAGTAGGGGGCGAAGGACGGGAGGTGCATCCGCCTCTCCGGACTACGGGGTATACTTGCTGATGCGGGATGGGTGAAGGGGACCATTGCGCCGGAAATGGCGCGTTGAACCAAGTAGCTCTGAGGGGTCCTTGGTCTAGGGGCGAGGCCCGTGGACGATCTGCATTTTAGTCCCCCCCATGCCAGAGGAGCTGGTCCAGGGTAAGAGACGTGGCTCCCAATTCAAATACGAAATGATGGCTACTGATGAGACAAGCGACTCGAGTGCGACCACAAAGACTTCCATGCTAGCTGATCCCTCGCCAGAAGACGGCTTGGGTCAAGCGACGGAGGAGAGCACTATGAAAAGATTCATGAGGTTAAGCCAATTTATAGACCAGAATGTTAAGAACGGGAAGATTAGTCAGGCACCCATTCAAACATTTAAAAATGAACTGGCAGCATGGTCAATTGCCAACGCCAAGCTGGAGGGCCGAACTGAAGAACTCGAAAAAGAAACTGAAAGACTAAGAAAACAACCTACTAAGACATGGGCTGGCGTAGCTGCACAAGCAGCAACAAAGGCCCAATCAACGAGAGAAACAATTGCAAAAGTCTCTAAACGACCTAATACGGCGGTCTTTCTAAGACCACTATCAGGTCAAGACATCAAGAAAGTTCAAGAGGTTTTTGCAACCTCAGTAAACCCGGCTACAGAGAAAATTAAAATCAATAGGGTCAAGGCAACAAAGAACGTTGTCATTGTTGATGTTGCCACAGAAGATGACAAGAATAAACTACTCGCCAATCAGAAATTATGTAAGTCATTTCGGTGTGAGCCCCCACGTAAAAGAAACCCACTAGTTATCCTGTATGATGTACCAGTAACACTAACAAATGAAGACCTCTGTGAAACCGTGTACCAACAAAACCTCGATGACGTGGACATTGAAAGCTTTATGAAAGACTTCAAATTATGATTCTGGACAGGACCAAGGGACCGAGACGTAGTCAACCATGTGGCAGAGGTCTCGGGGGCCCTTTGGAAAAGGCTAACGACAATGGGGAAGGTTTACATTGGCTTTCATCCAATAAATGTGAAAGACTACTTGGTGGTACCTCGTTGCCACAACTGCGCGGACATTGATCATATACATAAATATTATAGTAGCAAGCCGGCTTGCTCCAGGTGTGGCTCTGAAGACCACCTTAGGAAAAACTGCAGCAAACCAAGAGTTTCTGTGCCATGCACTCGCAGAGGGAAAAAGTCCTGAGGAACAACTGGCAGCAACTGCCCAACCTATAAAATGTTGGAACAAGGCTTGATAGCTAGAACAGATTATGGCTGATGCTGCAAACTAAATCAAAACAGTTAAGAAAAGGAAGTCTCCCAGCAAACAAAGGAGAGACGCTGAAAGGGCTTGCAAATTTAGGGAATTCCTAATGAAAATAAAAAAAAACAGCAAGAAATAATCATGACAGACGTAAGTATACAGACAGAACCGGTAGGAGAGTCAGACAAACAGACAATATCTAAAGTAGACATATCTACACAGACCGAACCTGTGGCTCAGGCTCCTCCAGTTGCCTTCTCTACACTCAACCCTAAAGCTGCAAAATTTGTCGCGCGACCAATAACTATGGGCCGACCAATCACAACACAAAGCAGCCATACGCCAGACAACGACCCACAGGCTACCAACACAAACACCATAATCCCCGCGCAAGAAGGAACCCTCGAAATTAGTCTTACAGGATAGTTCAGTCACGAGTACAATGGAACTGGAGGCAGCACCCACACACACAGGAGTGGATCCAAGAAGAATATATCCCAACTTAGAATTGGCCATGCAGCTCTCGCGCCTGGAGCAACCGACTGTCCTTACAACAGCACTTAGGCACGTCGTACGTGTAGGGCACAAACACGGAAGAAAGGTCACTTTCTCTACAATGGAGGCTGTGGACGGGATACAGTTAAGGTCAATGAACCTCCCCACCGAGTTCGGAGCCCTGCGTGACTTGCTTAAGAAAGTCTTTGAAAGAAGAGGGGAAATATTCGACATGGATGAAATATACGCACAGTCTGTCCTGGCCAATGGGCGAATTGCGACAGACTGGAACAAAACCTGCCCTGACTGCACCTTCCACACATACTTTCCATAATGACATCTAGAATCACGATAGGGCAAATCAACTGTTATAAGTGTATAGCTGCGAAGGATAGTGGAGGAGCTGAGACTGAACGGAATCTGTCTGCAGGAGCCATATTCTCGAGCTGGGCAAATTCCCTTCATGTCCGCCTCTTGGCAGGTAATCTCCACCGGGGAAGAACCTCAGACAGTCACGATAATAGCAAACAAAGAGTTAAGGGCAGCAACAATAACGCAGTCATCAAACAGCCACTTTAACTTCTTGGAGTTACAGACACCACTGCTATTGATATGTATCATAAATATGTACTTTCAATATGGAGGAAATTTTGAAGATTACCTGGACCACCTTACAAGAATCACCACAGCTTTGCAGGGGCGGAGGGTCATAATCACAGCTGATATGAATGCAAAATCCCCCCTATGGTGGACAGCAGCACCAGAGACGCAAACGGCGAAAAGGCTGAAGAGCTGATCATGGCCCAACAGCTTGTTGTGGCCAATGAACGGGTGGAGGTGGGTTAGGGACTAACATAGATGTCACTTTGGCCACACCTAACGGAAGTAGCAACATTAAAAGCTGGGTAGTTAAAGATCAAGTAACCACAAGCGATCACAACCTGATTGTCTTTCACCTCAGTCACGAAGAGTGCCGCTGGGACCTACGGTAGGAAATCCAATACAACTTCAATAAAATAGATTGGGAGCGCCTAGCTCGAGAGTGTGATGTTCCTCCATTGCCCGAGGGTGACCTTGACGTGGATAGGTACGGCGAAGAACTAGTGGGGTCGGTACTTAGGGTGGTAAAGGCTGCAGCACCAACTAGGAGAAGGGCCGTAGCGACCTCCCCATCACCATGGACCGCTGACCTCGAACGTTTGCGCCAGCCTGTGCGACGGGCGAGGAAGTACTACCAGCGAAGTGCCGTCTGGCAAGAAAAACATTACTGGTTGCAGCAATGTAGAGAAGCGAAGGACATATTTCAAAAAGAACTGAAAGAGGTAAGGATCAGAAGTTGGGAGGGCTACGTACTTAGGCAACTTGCAACTGACCCTTGGGGAGTTCCTTACAAGCTGGTCAGGGAAAAGAAAAGGTCTCCTGCGGTTCTCTCCACAGTCAGGGAAGGTGGCAGAACAACAGAGTCCTGGCGAGAGACTGCCGAGGTCCTCCTGTGGACTCTGCTGCCAGACGACGAGGAAAATGGAGAAACGGAGAGCCAGCAGAAAATCCGCAGGGCGGATCAGCAGGAGTACACCAATGACACGAGGGTGTACCCGTTCTCTGAAGAAGAAGTTGCTGCACATATTATGTCATTAAAACGGGGAAAGCCACCATTGCCAGACGGTATAGTAACGGAGGTGGTACAGTTCCTCGCCCTGCAGCTAATAGCACCTCTCACGGGGTTATTTAATGAATTTCTTAGGTTCAGTAAATTCCCAAAGATCTGGAAAAGAGCAAATATGGTTATTATAAAAAAGGGCAATGGCAAGGATCCCATGGAGGCGAAGTCGTATAGGCCAATATGTCTCCTGGACATCATGGGGAAATTGTTGCAGAAGCTATTAACTGACAGACTTACTGCACACAAGACTTTGCCCGGGATGAGCGACAGGCAGTTCAGATTCCGGCCGGGGCGATCGGGGTCTGACGCAATCGCCCTGGCGGCTGAGGTCTGCAGCTCAGCCCCGCACAAGTGTGTGATTGGCATCATGGTGGACATCAGTGGCGCCTTTGTCAACCTGTGGTGGCCTTCGCTCTTCTCCTGCTTGCGTGAGAAGGAATGCCCAGGGCCCCTCTATGGCTGTCTGAGGAGCTATTGCATGGACAGGGAGGTTTGGTTATCATCGCCTAGCGAGAAAATAAGCAAAACCATCACGAAGGGGTGTCCCCAGGGCTATTTTTTTGGGGCCACTCTTTTGGGACGTTAATTTAGAGCCGTTATTGGAGAAACTACAATTCAGCGAGGAAGTGCTAGACGTGATAGCCTACGCTGAGGACCTGTTGGTTGGCGGCCGTAGCCGAGAAGATCTAGAACCAAAAGCAGAAAGAGCAATAAGAATACTAACTGAGTGGTGCCAAGAAGCAAAACTAGAGGTTGCACCGCATAAGTCAACATATCAGTCTGATCAGGAATACCACAGTCAGAATAGATGGAACACCAGTTTTCCGGCGTCGCGAAGCACGGTACCTAGGAGTAACCATTGATGAAAAATGGAGCTACACATCCCACATAGAAACCACAACACAACGAGCCCTATAAGCTCTAAATAATCTTATTAACATACGACATAAAAGATTTCACCTGCCACCCGCACTGATCAAGCTTTATCATAACAGCATCTTGTCATCAATAGTAGGATATGCGTGTGGGGTCTGGGCACACAGGCTCACGAGCGTAATGTCACTCATGGCTGTGAGAAGGGTGCAGCGAAACATGATTCTGCGATCTGTTGGGGCATATAGAACAACTCCTGGGAGGGGCTCTATTGGTGCTGATGGGACTATGACCACTAGATATAAAATTAAGAGAACAGGCAGCATGGTACTGGGTTTCCAAAGGAAAGCTAGATAGGACTAGGGAAATCTTGGGGGTGCAGGTAGGGGACAAGTTTGCTGTTAAAAGAAGGGGGGAGGAGTTGTGGCAACAATCATGGGAAAACGAAGGAACTGGTAGAAGGGTCTTCCAACTGCTGCCTAACATAAAGCAACGACTTGGGATGACCTACTTGGAGCCAAGTAGAGGATTACTGCACTTTCTCACAGGACATGGGCCATACCTGACATATCAATGTGGGTTTCGAAAAAGAGATACACCAACGAGTGACTGTGGTGCTCAAGATGGTACACCTCAGCATATCACCTATGACTGCTTGTTATACGATGATGTGGCGCATGACTTAAGAACACAATTACCGAATAACGACACCTATGCCCTAATACGACGTGGTGAAACCTTTAATGTCCTTAACATTATGGCAAACGAGGTGTCACAGAAGATCTTGAGGGAATTTTTAAGGAACCAAAATGGATAACAGAAAACCCAGAATAGACTGAGATGTACCCGCCCATACCGCCGGGTGCTGAACTGGCCAGTCGCCTCACGACTGGACTCCGCCGCGCTACTGGACTAGGCCAGCGGGTGCATCACCTCCCAGGCAAAGATAATTGCACTGCTAGAAGTTAGTAGTAGTAGTAGGTAGAATAGAACACTAACCACACTAACAAAGTAGGGACTGCAACGAAAAAACCAACTTCGCCAGCCCAGTGCCAGGGGCATGCTCACTGGGTTTAGTTCGGTGACAGGCCACAATAGTAGGTTTATACATAAACTGGCACAATTGTAATCGCTGCAGAGTAGATTAGCTTAGAAATAGAATAGATTAATGAAATACACTACTGGCCATTAAAATTGCTACACCACGAAGATGACGTGCTGCAGACGTGAAATTTAACCGACAGGAAGAAGATGCTGTGATATGCATAAGATTAGCTTTTCAGAGCATTCACACAAGGTTGGCGCCGGTGGCGACACCTAAAATGTGCTGACATGAGGAAAATTTCAACCGATTTCTCATAAACAAACAGCAGATGACCGGCGTTGCTTGATGAAACGTTGTTGTGATGCCTCGTGTAAGGAGGAGGAATGCGTACCATCACGTTTCCGACTTTGATAAAGTTCGGATTGTAGCCCATCGCGATTGCGGTTTATCGTATCGCGACATTGCTGCTCGCGTCGGTCAAGATCCAATGACTGTTTGCCGAATATGGAATTGGTGGATTCAGGAGGGTAATACGGAACGCCGTGTTGGATCCCAACGGCCTCGTATCACTAGCAGTCGAGATGACAGGCATCTTATCCGCATGGCTTTAACGGAACGTGCAGCCACGTCTCGATCTCTGAGTCAACAGATGGGACGTTTACAAGATAAGAACAATCTGCACGAACAGTTCGACGACGTTTGCAGCAGCATGGACTATCAGTTCGGAAACCAGAGACCATGGCTGTGGTTACCCTTGACGCTGCATCACAGACAGGAGCACCTGCGATGGTGTACTCAACGACGAATCTGGGTGCACGAATGACAAAAAGTCATTTTTTCGGATGAATCCAGGTTCTGTTTACAGCATCATGATTGTCGCATCCGTGTTTGGCGACAACGCGGTGAACGCACGTTGGAAGCGTGTATTCGTCATCTCCATACTGGCGTATCATCCGGCGTGATGGTATGGTGTGCCACTGGTTACACGTCTTGGTCGCTTCTTGTTCGCATTGATGGCACTTTGAACAGTGGACGTTACATTTCTGATGTGTTACGACCCCTTCATTCGATCCCCGCGAAACCCTACATTTCAGCAGGATAATGCACGACCGCATTTTGCAGGTCCTGTACGGGCCTTTCTGGATACAGAATATGTTCGACTGGAATGAGATTTTCACTCTGCAGCGGAGTGTGCGCTGATATGAAACTTCCTGGCAGATTAAAACTGTGTGCCCGACCGAGACTCGAACTCGGGACCTTTGCCTTTCAAAGGTCCCGAGTTCGAGTCTCGGTCGGGCACACAGTTTTAATCTGCCAGGAAGTTTAATATGTTCGACTGCTGCCCTGGCCAGCGTATTCTCCAGACCTCTCACCAATTGAAAACGTCTGGTCAATGGTGGCCGAGAAACTGGCTCGTCACAATACACCAGTCACTACTCTTGATGAACTGTGGTATCGTATGGAAGCTGCATGGGCAGCTGTACCTGTATACGCCATCCAAGCTCTGTTTGACTCAATGCCCAGGCGCATCAAGGCCGTTATTACGCCCAGATGTGGTTTTTCTGGGTACTGATTTCTCAGAATCTATGCACCCAAATTGCGTGAAAATGTAATCACATGTCAGTTCTAGTGTAATATGTTTGTCCAATGAATACCCCTTTTCTCATATGCATTTCTTCTTGGTGTAGCAATTTTAATGGCCAGTAGTGTAGATTAAACTTGCTCATAGATCTGCCAGCTGTAGAAAATTTAATGTAATAATGGTGCTGAACTATGTTGTATCATATGCAGACTCACTAATTATTAAGGTTGTGGGTTGTTTGTATCTACATATTGTATTGTATTGTGTTAATAAAGATTTGAAAAAAAAACGACCTCAGAAAAAAATACACGTTAAGGTGCTGGTCCAAGATCATGGCGTTTGCCTGTTACGAAATAACTGACCTACATTAACATGAGATGCAATGGAACGCCACTAGGTGAGCACTGAAACGTGCTGTAATCACCTGGTGACGGAGCGGTTGTGGTGCCACCACGACGGGCGACCCTTGCAGGCTTAACTTAAAGCAGGGCACGTGGTGCTGGCAAGCGTTTCCCATTTGGCAAGTCGTCTCACATGCATAATTTAACCAAACGGGCCGCTCGCTCTGTCCTAGTAAACGGCTCTTTTTTCCCGCAGTGGATCCATGCATTTTAAGTACACGGACGTTTTGGCGCTCGCAGCATGCATATCTAATAGCCCAATTTCTTTCCGCGGAATGGGAGTTGATAGCTGGTCTGGCTGCCACTGAATGTGTCTCCTTTCATGGACAGAGAGGAATAAAAGAATGGTTAGCTAATTCTCGTATTTCATTTACTTCTTACTCTGAGTGACAATCATCATTTTGCGAGCTTGTGACGTGCATTAGCAGTAGACTACGATTTTCTGCCATCAATGTAACCACATAGGAACAATTTATTTATTTATTTACTGCACGAGGTGCTTCTTGTAACGTTATTTCTTGTTTTGCAAAAGGAAAGGATCTATCAATACCCAAATGATTTACCCTATAGGTAATTACTAATTCTTCTAATTCAAAGAAACTAACAAATAACGAAACATTTCCAGTACAACCGCTTTATAATATGAGTATCACATGAGAGACAATGTAAGATTCTGAACTAAATGTCGAAAAACAGAAAAAAAGCTTCTGTTCAAAATGTTCAAATGTGTGTGAAATCTTATGGGACTTAACTGCTAAGCTCATCTGTCCCTAAGCTTACACACTACTTAATCTAAATTATCCTAAGGACAAACACACACACCCATGACCGAGGGAGGACTCGAACCTCCGCCGGGACCAGCCGCACAGTCCATGACTGCAGCGCCTTAGAACGCTCGGCTAATCCCACGCGGAAAAAAAAAAAAAAATTTAAAAATCTGGAAACTTTGTAAATGCACTGGTAGGCAAAAAGGGCGGAAGTAACTTTCGCATAAAATGTCACCGCCAAGTAACATATATCGCTGAAACTTGGACCATACATGGAAAGAACAGTTGCACTATCGTACAGAAGGTAACGGCAAGAAATACGCAGTGAGACAGATATATGTGGCGCTTTTATTCACAGACTATAATTACACTGATGTCACTGCGATTTGTGATGGCTCCCTGGACATTACAAAAGTTTGCAAGCTCTGCAAACTTCCTTCCATGGTGGCCACAAGGTTGGCAAGAAATTCTTGCAGTGTGACGTTCCATTTCTCAGCTGCTGGATTGTCGTCTGCGCATGTTGAAGCGCTGCATTACGTATCACTAGCGCATCCTATACACACTCGATGGGGTTTATCTCGGGAAAACGGACAGGCCAATCCATTCGTCGAATATCCTTTTGTTCAATGAGCTCCTCTACGTCGACAGTTCGAAGTGATCGCGCTTTGTCATCTATAGAAATGAAGTCAGGGACCAAAGCACCCCCGAAAATTCGCACATGGGGAGGGAGTACAATATCTCAACAACATTGATCGATGAATGTACCGACTTCAAAGATTTGGAGGTCAGTACGTCCGAATAACATTACATCTACCCACACAATAACACATGGATCACCGAAGTGGCCAAGTTCGACAATGATCCTGGGTGAATTACGTATTCCACCTCACGCTTATAAGGCTACGTCCAGAATAACTACTCAGACTGAACCTGCACTTATCCGAGAAGAGTATTCTATCCCATTCCTCGTTGGTTCAGCCCCTATCAGCATAGGCACTGAACCGTTGGAGCAGCGTTTGTGCTTACTTCTTTCGTTTCCGGTAAGAGGATTTTTAACTGTTCTTCATTTTCTGCCATCAGTATGTTAGTCTCTGGATGTCTAAGATGACTAGTGTTTATCCAAGCTGTTTTAATTCCGGTTTCTTCTTCATCTTACAAGGTATTCCTCATAATGTGCTCTGCATACAGATTGACTTTGCACGAAGGAAGAAGTCGACTCTGCTTGTCCCCAGAAAAGAATGTTCGATTCACCACACAGTCGGCTCCTAGCTTACATCGGAAGCGACCGCCAAGACCACATCAGAAAAGTAGAGCAACAACAATAACCCACAAGCTTATGGAGGCAGAAGTTTCTTAAGAAGCAACTGGCGCGTGATCGAATAACGTGAGGGACAACCAAACGAGACGATTGAAACAGACTTCTTTAAAAGTATTCTTGTTGTCTGCTATACTCCTGAGTACCACATTTGTCAAAGAATTCGAGATGGAGTACTCACATAGTGACACGTGGAGCACACGTGAAGATGTAATTGAAGTACACGCGCGAAGTACACGAGGAAATCGTATTTCTCTTTATCGATGTATAGAGTTTACAGGAAATCAAATATGGATGGCCGGACGAGATTTTGACCTTTCGTCTAAAATGTCAGTATGGCACTTGAACTACAGCGTCATTTGGTTCAGTCGCAGAGATGAGATTTCATCGAAGTACGCAGATACCTTTCCACAATTTGGTGGATTACCGTGCGGCAGAGGTTGGCAACCAATATTTGAGCATAGAGTTGCAAGAAACAGCTCTGCATGGAAACAGCTATTTAGCTCTGAGATCTGTTACGTTACAAAAATTCGTAGTCGCTGTTGCACCGTGTGCACATATCGCGTCATCAATCATCCCGAGTCAGTCCAAGTTCCTGCGACTGCGCATGAAACGCGTAACATCTGTAACCCTGCGCTGACTTGCTGGCCTCCGCCTGCCCTGAACTGCCCCGAGTCTCCTTATCTCGCCGACACGGCGTCCATCACACTGGGTGACCCTTCCGCTATTTACGTCTGCAGGCAGTCGGAGTTTTAACTGAGTGCGTCGTTTTATTCGGTTAGAGTTATTCCGATGCGACGTTTCGATGGTAATCCTTTTAAAAGAGAATTCCCCATCCGCCGTAATGGCGTCTGGTCACGCAGAACCCTCGGAAGTTTTTAGGTTCGCCAAATATCGGTTACAAGATTCGACAGAAAAGGACATAATTCAGAAACACAGTCAGTTCCGTCTTTCAGTGAAAACTTTACTGGATAATAGCCTACACAAAACTTTTGTTATCTAAAATGCAGTCGAACTAATGCAAGTTTTCTGAGGCAGTGGAAAATAATATTTGTGTTCCACGTAGAGAGTTTTCGTAAGTAATAAATCTTGCGATGATTTTGTTCTTAAACACTTCCTTACTACACGCCTCTCACTGTGCTATACTGTGAAGACGACATTAATAGAAATGTACAGTGGCCTTCGAAAATATTATCCACGAAGACCGTGTGTGGGCACTTCACACCAAGGCGACAGTTTCGAGATATTTGAGAAATTGATTCGACGCGGTACGCCCATTCGCTGTGTTGTATGGATGCGGAAGCACTAGAAAAAACGGGAAGGGGGTTATTCGGACTCTAGCCTTGGGTCAGTGCGCTGGAAAACAAGCCAGCATTCGGACACATATTGATGTTTAAATAATGGTTAAAATGGCTCTGAGCACTATGGGACTTCTGAGGTCATCAGTCCCCTAGAACTTAGAACTACTTAAACCTAACTAACCTACGGACATCACACACTTCCATGCCAGAGGCAGGATTCGAACCTGCGACCGAAGTGGTCGCGCGGTTCCAGACTGTGGCGCCTAGATCCGCTCGGCCACTCCGGCCGTATTGATGTTTAAATCTTATACACTTTACAGTCACATTACTGTGACCACTTATCAGAATGTTTTGCAGCGTGGACCACTGCGAGTCGTGCAGGAAGAATGTCATCGAGGTTCTGGAAGATACTGACAGGGATGTGGAGGCATGCTGACTCCATTGCCGTGACCAGCTGCGCTAGGTTTCTCGGTTGAGGATCCATGGCGCGAACATCGTCCCACAGGTTCTCGATTGGGTCTAAATTCGAGGGGGAGGGGAGGAGGGATGGTGCCCAGGGGAGTGCCATAAACTCGGGCAGGTGCTCTTCGAACAACGCATACACACTGCAAGCTGTGTGACACGTTGGACTGTGCTGCTTCTAGATACCATCTTGTCGCCGAAAAACAAACTGCATGGTCCTCAAGGATAGACACATACTTGTGCTGATCCATTGGGCCTCTGTTACCCAGGGAATGCCACGGGAATATGCCGCAGACAATCCCTCCTCCGCCCTGGAACTTTCCGGCTTTGCATTCAGAGGTTTCACGCCCTACACATCAACGATGATCTGTCCGGCGAAGCTTAACACGTGACTCATCTGAAAACACCAGCTGTCGCCACTCATTGAACGTCCAGTTGCGGTACTGGTATGCAAATTCTTTACTTCGTCACCTGTGATTAGCAGTCAGCATGAGTGCAAAGGACTTGGAAGAGCAGTTGAACGGAATGGACAGTGTCTTGAAAGGATGATGTAAGATGAACATCAACAAAAGCAAAACGAGGATAATGGAATGTAGTCGAATTAAGTCGGGTGATGCTGAGGGAATTAGATTAGGAAATGAGACACTTAAAGTAGTAAAGGAGTTTTGCTATCTGGGGAGCAAAATAACTGATGATGGTCGAAGTAGAGAGGATATAAAATGTAGACTGGCAATGGGAAGGAAAGCGTTTCTGAAGAAGAGAAATTTGTAATTTGTTAACATCGAGTATAGATTTAAGTGTCAGGAAGTCGTTTCTGAAAGTATTTGTATGGAGTGTAGCCATGTATGGAAGTGAAACACGGACGACAAATAGTTTGGACAAGAAGAGAATAGCCGGCCAGTGTGGCCGAGCGGTTCTAGGCGCTTCAGTCTGGAACCGCGCGACCGCTACGGTCGCAGGTTCGAATCCTGCCTCGGGCATGGATGTGTGTGATGTCCTTAGGTTAGTTAGGTTTAAGTAGTTCTATGTTCTAGGGGACTGATGACCTCAGATGTTAAGTACCGTAGTGCTCAGAGCCAAGAGGAGAATAGAAGCTTTCAAAATGTGTGCTACAGAAGAATGCTGAAGATTAGATGGGTAGATCACATAACTAATGAGGAGGTATTGAATAAGACTGGGGAGAAGAGGAGTTTGTGGCACAACTTGACTAGAAGAAGGGATCGGTTGGTAGGACACGTTCTGAGGCATCGAGGGGTCACCAATTTAGTATTGGAGGGCAGCGTGGAGGGTAAAAATCGTAGAGGGAGACCAAGAGATGAATACACTAAGCAGATTCAGAAGGATGTAGGCTGCAGTAGGTACTGGGAGATGAAGAAGCTTGTACAGGATAGAGTAGCGTGGCGAGCTGCGTCAAACCAGTCTCAGGACTGAAGACCACAGCAACAACAACAATGGGTGCATGAGCCAGGCGCATGCTGCGGAGGCTCATATGTAGCAACGGTCGTTGAGGATTCATTGTTGATAGCTCTTCGGTTCATGTTGGCGGTAAACTGCTCAGCAGATGCACATCCGCTCGCCCATTGACATCTCCGCAGTTGTTGTTCATCTCTGTCATCTATGGTGCGTGGTGCACCACAGTTGTCTCGGCGCCAGTTTTGGAAAGCGCCAATTTGCCGTGAGCGTTATACTTTAGCCATGTATACACGCGAACACTTTACGGACTTCGCTGTTTTGGAAATACTTCCACCCTTGGCACAAAATACAATGATGATGCCCTTTTCGACATCAATAAGTCGCTCTGTTTCTCCATTATGACAACAACTGCACTGTCACATCTTAGACTTTCCAGGCGATTCGGTGTCATGTCGTGGAATCGGGTGTACTGCCGGTGGTCTGCGTCTTCCCAACATGCTATTTCAACGTCGTAACTGAGCGTCTTTATCAGCTGTTTCCTGTGACTGTCGGGAAACAAAGATGCTGAGCTGGGAATACGCAGACCACCAGCAGACCACTCGGCTCCACGAGATGAAACTACTGCACTGCGTCCCACCGAAACGCTTTATACCCAATGAGGATATACCACCTGCTGCCTGTGTGTGGTTATGGCACCGTGACGTCGCAAACGGGGCATGGTCACAGTAATGTGACAGGACCGTGTACATTTTGAAGATTCTAATATTTTTTAAGTAAAATAGTTCCGCCTACTTTGAAGTCTTGTAGGATATCGTCACTAAGTAAAAGTTCGTTGTACATTTCTGATAGATATGTGCCAGTACGATTATAGAACGACACATATCAAAAAGTTTTGCATCACCTCGGTTCCGAGACTGCCGGAACCTGTACAGAAAATTGGAATAGAGATCAACATAAACATCATTTCCGCCCTTTTTGTTGCTAATGAAAACCGCACATTGCATGTTGTGCCACCATACATCGAGACCTTCAGAGGTGGTGGTCCAGATTGCTGTACACACCGGTACCTCTAACATTCAGTAGAATGTCTTCTTACATTGATGTATTCCTGTATTCAATGTGGCATATTAGCCGCACGTTCATGAGGCACTGTTGGTCCAGATTGTCCCACTCCTCAACGGCGATTCCGGGTAGATCACTTACAGTGGTTGGTGGGTCACGTCGTCCATAAACAGTCCTTTTCAATCTATCCCAGGCATGTTCGATAGGGTTCGTGTCTGGAGAACATGCTGGCCTCTCTAGTCGAGCGATGCCGTTATCCTGAAGGAAGTCATTCATAAGATGTGCACGATGGAGGCGCGAATTATCCACGAAGACGAATGGCTCGCCAATATTCTGCCGATATGGTTGCACTATCGGTCGGAGGATGGCATTCACGTATCGTACAGCCGTTACGGCGCCTTCCATGACTACCATCGGCGTACATCGGCCCCACATAATGCCACCCCAAAAGATCAGGGAACTTCCACCTTGCTGCACTCGCTGGAACTGTGTCTAAGGCCTCCAGCCCTACCGGGTTGCCTCCAAACACGTCTCCGATGATTGTCTGGTTGAAGGCACATGCCACATACATCAGTGAAGAGATCGTGATACCAGTCCTGACCGGTCCATTAGGCATGTTTCTGGGCCCATCTGTACCGCACTGTACGGTGTCTTGTTTGGAAAGATCGACCTCGCCATGGACGTCGGGAATGAAGTTGCGCATCACGCATCCTATTGCGCACAATTTGAGTCGTAACACGACGTTCTGTGGCTGCACGAAAAGCATTATTCAACATAGTGGCATTGCTGTCAGGGTTCCTCCGAGCCATAATCCGTAGGCAGCGGTCATCCAGTGCAGTAGTAGCTCTTGGGCGGCCTGAGCGAGGCACGTCATAGACAGTTCCTGCCTCTCTGTATCTCCTCCATGTCTGAACAATATTGCTTTGGTTCACTCCGAGACGCCTGGACACTTTGCTTGTTGAGAGCCCTTCCTGGCACAAAGTAACAATGCGGACGGTATTGACAGTTTAGGCATGGTTGAACTACAGACAACACGAGCCGTGTACCTCCTTCCTGGTGGAGTGACTGGAACTGATCGGCTGTCGGACCCCCTCGATCTAACAGGCGCTGCTCATGTATGGTTGTTTACATCTTTGGGGGGGGGGGGGTTAGTGACATTTCTGAACCGTCACAGGAGCTGTGTCTTTGATACAATATCCACAGCCAACGTCTATCTTCAGGAGTTCTGGGAACCGGGGTGACGCAAAGCTGTTTTTGATGTCTGTGTTTATAAAATACTCCTAGACATCACATTTGTGCTCAAGAACTTAGGCTGGTCAGCGAAAACAGGATAACAACTACAGGTCACGTACCACTTACTGGAACTGCAGGTAGCTGACGCGATGAGGAAAGTATATACGCGTACAAAGACGTCTGCGGCATTATTCTAGCAAATGGCGAAATCTACTGACATAAACTACTTTAGCTAAGGACACTTTGTTAAGATATGCCGATAGAAAACTATCTAGCATCTTGGAAACGAAGGACATGATTGGCTGTTAAGCGAGTGTCCATGGAGGTGGCTGAAGCGTGAGGAAACCATGAGGAGGCGACACTGACTTTACGCCTCATGAAAGAACTTTGAGGCTGGTGGTTAGCACGCTCTCTAAATCTGGATAGACGGGTAGACCAGATAACAGACTACAGTTCTGGTGCAGCGATATATGTTTCGGGGCACACTGTTCAGCGCACATTTTTGAACATTGGATTCTGCAGCGTGTTCCAGAGTTGACGCGACTATAATGTCTAGCCGTGCGGTCTAGGGCGCTGCAGTCACGGACTGTGCGGCTGGTCCCGGCGGAGGTTCCAGTCATCCCTCGGGCATGGGTGTGTGTGTTTGTCCTTAGGAACTTAGCAGTTAAGACCCATGAGATTTCACACACATTTGAACATTTGACTATAACGTCAATTACGAGGTCCGCGCGTACGGGGTCGTCGAGGCTGGATCGTGTATCAATGGAAACGTGTCGTCCGATCGCATGAATCACATTTCTTGTCACGTCACGTCGATGGTTGTGTACGGATACATATTCATCCAGGCGGAGGCTGCTCGAAACGCACCGCGTCATGGACGCAGGCTGGTGACGGCAATTTTATGCTATAGGAGATATCCTTTTGGGCTTTCATAGGACGTGAGGCGGTAATCGAAGAGGCTATGACAGCTTTGTACGTCAGGTTTTATTGCAACTCACTTGAATCCCTTCACGCTTGACGTCTTCCCCCACAGCGATTGCATATTCCAGCAGAATAACTACCCGTATCGTAATATCAGTGCCGCGCGTATATTATCGTCCCCTTGCATTCCTTCATGCTTAACGTCCATCCCGGCGGCGATTGAATATTAGAGTGGAATAATTATTCGTATTGTAATGTCAGAATCGCAATACACCAGTTTTGGGAGCATGACAGTGACATCATGTTCATGTCTCGTTCACAAAAATCGCCTATTCTGAACCCGAGGAACGCAACTAGAACTCTATTAGACACGACTCCGCATCTACATACCACTGGCCCATAATTTGCGGGAATAACGTTACCTGTTCGTCGAGTCGGGTGTCAGGTAACTACGGAAGACGACGAACGACTCGTTAATTCCACACACACCACGAGGAATTTCTGCTGTACCGCGTTGCACAGGCGGACAACACGCTGTTAGTCAGGTGAAAATACTGTTTCCGGTCATCGGCGTATGTGGGAGAGCCTGGTTTAATACTTGAATTGAATCTTTTGATGGAAACTGAAATAAGAGAACAGCGTTTAGTCGGACCATCCCTGTGATGTAATTGCCAGATCTGTTAGCTCGTGGTAGTATAACAAAACAATGGCAATACTATTTGTGGATTTTAAAAATGGCTATGACAGTATAACCAGAGATAAGTTGTGGGAGGAAATGGAGAGCTTCGGAATACCGAAGAAAATTATAAATCTTGTGAAAGTGACACTGAAAGGCTCGAAACGGTTAGTGAAGATGGATGAAGAATATTCCAAAGCGTTTGACATAAAAACAGGAGTCAGGCAAGGAAAAGGAATATCACCCCTCTTGTCTAACCTTGTAGTGCAACAAGCAAGTGAAGTAGAAGAAGGAATTACAATAGGAACAAAACTAAATGTACTGGTCTTTGCAGATGTCGCACTAATCGTTGAAAATACGGGTGACCTTAAAATACTGGCAAAGAAGACCCTTTCAAAAAGCAAAGGAAGGTGGATTAGAAGTAAACAATGACAAAACAAAATTCATGAGAGTAGAAATAAATTACAGAACAAAAAGACGGAAAATCTGCAAATCGATAACCACATGTTTGAAAAAGAAGATAAATTTATATATCTGGGGGTAGTAGTAAACGACAAAAACGATGTGAAGCCAGAAATAGAGGCGGGGATTAAACTGCATCCAAAGCATCATACTCACACAACAAACTATTGCCATCTAAAATGTTTCCAAGAGGAACCAAAGTAAGAATATACAGGGCGAAAAGTATTTAAACCGACAAACTCTGGGAGGCTGTAGGGGACATCAAAACAAATACTTTTCCCTAATGTCATTTTTTCCTATGAGGATTATTTAAACCGGGGAGGCCTTATTATTCAGTTGTTAGAGGTCGTATTACGATCTTCATTTGTTAGAGGGCGTATTACGCTCTTCAGTTGTAGGCAACTGCTGCCCACCAATGTAGTAGTACATTGTCTCTGTTTACTAATGGAGCGATACACCTTGAGTGAGTGCACTGATATCGTTGATGCGTACTACGTAGCTGCATAGCGGGTTTATCAACAGCAATATCCTAATCGACGTATCCCGCATCATACGACCTTTGCTGCTGTGTACCAATGTCTGCGTGTTACCGGGTCATTTTGAAGATTACCTGGACAGGGACGCCGTCGCACGGTAAGAGCGCTGCAATTTGAGGAAGCCGTCTTGCAACATGTGGAGCGGGATCCTTCAATTAGCACTCGTGCAATTACATGTAACATGGGGACGAATCAGACGAATGTAAGAACAGTCCTTCGAGAGCGGCCGGCCTGTGTGGCCGAGCGGTTCTAGCACATCAGTCCGGAACCGCGCGACCGCTATGGTCGCAGATTCGAATTCTGCCACGGGCGTGGATCTGTGTGATGTCCTTAGGTTAGTTAGGTTTCAGTAGTTCTAAGTTCTAGGGGACTGATGACCTCAGATGTTAAGTCCCATAGTGCTCAGAGCCATTTTTTTTTTTGAACCTTCGAGAGCAATTGTTACGTCCATTTTACTTTCAGCGTGTCCACAACCTGGAACTAGTTGCTTATCCACCCAGAGCACAGTTTTCGCAGTGGTACCTGGAAAGTGTGAAAAGCATCCTACATTTCCATCCTCTGTGTTGTTTACCGATGAAGCAAAGTTCGGGCCTGATGGAGTATTCAACATGCACAATTCGCTTGTTTGGAGTGAGGATAACCCACATGCCACAGTTATTAGCGCTCATCAAGTGCGGTTCTTCGTTAATGTGTGGTTCGGTGTTGTAGGGGGCTGCTTAACTGGGCCGTAACTGCTACCTAGGCCATTAAATGGCAGGTACTATTACAATTTTCTCGCCAGAGCATTGCAGAATTGCTGGAAGACGTCCCGCTCCCTGCAAGGCAACGCATGTGGTTCCAACATGACTGGGCGCCGGCACATTTCAGTCGTCGTCGTGTACGTTGATTCCTCGACCGACGGTTCCCAGAAACGTGGGATTGGCAGAGATGGTCGTGTACCATGGCCTGCTCGATCCCCTGATATGTGCCCTCTGGACTTTTTTGTGTGGGGAGAGATGTGCAACCTTGTTTACGCAACTCCTGTTGCATCAGAAGAGAATCTGGTTGCCCAGACATTAGCAGCAGCAGGAGCAATTCACGATACTCCTGGGGTTTTTGCCTGTGTCAGGCAGAACATGATCCGACGGTGTAACCTTTGTTTACGTGTCAATGGAGGCATTTTTGAAAATCTACTGTAATTGAAATTTGGTTGTGTTACTGTGTTGTCTCTTTGTCATAAAAAAATTAGAAAAGTGTTAGTTGGTTTAACTAATTTGTCGCCAGAGAAATCTTCCTCTACCAGCTTAAATACTCCTCATAGGAAAAAATGGCATTAGGGAAAAACATTTGTTTTGATGTCCCCTACAACCTCCCAGAGATTGTCGGTTTAAATACTTTTCACCCTGTATAAACCCATAATAAGACCAGTGTTACTATATGGGGTAGAAATATGATGAATACAAAATAAACAGAGAGAAAGATAAAAGTTTTTGAAAATAAAATTATGCGAAAGATATTTGTACCAATCTATGAGGGAGGAGAATGGCGAAGAACAAAAACAGGGAGCTGTACAATGAACCAGATGTAGTGGCGGAAGTCAAGATAAGAAGATTCAGATGAGCCGGGATCTTTAATGAGAGAAGTCTCAGAGAATAAACCGGAAGGACAAAGACCTCTAGGCAGGCCGAAATTGAGATGGAGGGACCAGTTTGCCAAGGATCTCCAGGTACTGGAAGCAAGGAAATAAGATACCGAAAACAGAATACTGCGGAAGACGCTACCTGACGAGGCCAAAAAGCGACTGCGGTTTGTGGAGCCAGGAGAGAAAGAGTAAAAGTAGCAAGTAAG
This sequence comes from Schistocerca cancellata, assembly GCF_023864275.1. Classification (NCBI taxonomy): domain Eukaryota; kingdom Metazoa; phylum Arthropoda; class Insecta; order Orthoptera; family Acrididae; genus Schistocerca; species Schistocerca cancellata. Next base: position 802,573,948 of record NC_064627.1, on the reverse strand, counting down.
TTAGCAGATGAGAAGCGGCAGGAGAAGCGCTCCTATATACACTACTGGCCATTATAATTGCTACACCAAGAAGAAATGCAGATAATACACGGGTATTCATTGGACAGATATATTATACTAGAACAGGCATGTGATTACTTTTTCACGAAATTTGGATGCATAGATCCTGAGAAATCAGTATCCAGAACAACCACCTCTGGCCGTAATAACGGCCTTGACACGCCTGGGCATTGAGTCACACAGAGCTTGGATGGCGTGTACAGATACAGCCGCCCATGCAGCTTCAACACGATACCACAGTTCATCGAGAGTGGTGACTGGCGTATTGTGACGAGCCAGTTGCTCGGTCACCATTGACCAGACGTTTTCAATTGGTGAGAGATCTGGAGAATGTGCTGGCGAGGGCAGCAGTCGAACATTTTCAGTCGTACGGGACCTGAAACATGCGGTCGTCCACTATCCTGCTGAAATGTAGGGTTTCGCAGGGATCGACTGAAGGGTAGAGCCACGGGTCGTAACACATCTGAAATATAACGTCCACTGTTCAAAGTGCCGTCTATGTGAACAAGAGGTGACCGAGATGTGTAACCAATGGCACCCCACACCATCAAGCCGGGTCATACGCCAGTATGGCGATGACGAATACACGCTTCCAATGTGCGTTCACCGCGATGTCGCCTAACACGGATGCGAACATCATGATGCTGTAAACAGAACCTGGATTCATCCAAAAAAATGACGTTTTGCCATTCGTGCACCCAGTTTCGTCGTTGAGTACACCATCGCAGGCGCTCCTACATGTGATGCAGCGTCAAGGGTAACCGCAGCCATGGTCTTCGAGCTGATAGTCCGTGCTGCTGAGAACGTCGTCGAACTGTTCGTCCAGATGGTTGTTGTCTGGCAAACGTCCCCATATGTTGACTCAGGGATCGAGACGTGGCTCCACGATCCGTTACAGCCATGCGGATAAGATGCCTGTTATCTCGACTGCTAGTGATACGAGGCCGTTGGGATCCAGCACGGCGTTCCTTATTACCCTCCTGAACGTAGCGATTCCACATTCTGCTAACAGCCATTGGATCTCGATCAACGCGAGCAGCAATGTCGCGATACGATAAACTGCAATCGCGATAGGCTACAATACGGCCTTTATCAAAGTCGGAAACGTGATGGTACGCATTTCTCCTCCTTACACGAGGCATCACAACAACGTTTCACCAGGCAACGCCGGTCAACTGCTGTTTGTGTATGAGAAATCGGTTGGAAACTTTCCTCATGTCAGCACGTTCTAGGTGTCGCCACCGGCGCCAACCTTGTGTGAATCCTCTGAAAAGCTAATCATCTGCATATCACAGCATCTTCTTCCCGTCCGTTAAATTTCGCGACTGTAGCACGTCATCTTCGTGGTGTAGCAATTTTAATGGCCAGTAGTGTATATCTGTCCAATGAATACCCATTTATCATCTGCATTTCTTTTTGGTGTAGCAATTCTAATGGCTAGTAGTGTACATGTTTCCATCTCTTGTCATACAAGGCTACCTCCAGCACCCTTCTCTGCAAACCAGACAACAAAGGCGCCATAATATTGAGATCTGGTGACAGTGGTGGCCAGGGGAAGGGCAACAATTATTCTCGCGCTCACAAAACCAGTCCTGGACGATCACCGTTGGGGAACAAACATTGCACCGTGGGATGAATACTGTCAGGCAAAATTGTCGTATAATCAAGTACTAGAGATTGTCAACGACTCCCATACTGACTATAAATAATGTGATTATTACATCTCCTGAAGAAGACGGTTTTAAAACCGTCGAAACCATTGTCAACTTTTAATAGACCTCTATTTTTGGTTACATAATCTTTGGCAGTAATGCGATCATGCAGAGTAATCATGCGGCCCATGTAATGTCACGAATGGCTGCCAAAATCACCACCGAAGGCCCACCTTGTTTCAGTCTTTGTAAGTAAACCCGGCCATAAGCTGGAAACAGTGTCCGATGAAATGACTTTCTTTCATTGATTCATATCCAAGGTTTTATGGTATGGGCACCACGTTCTTCTGTTACGAGTTTTGGAATTCTGGCTTGCCCTGCAATTCCCAGCTTACAGAGGTTCCTTCGTGTTGTTTTGGTGCTGAATAGGTTCTCGACTGCGACATTCAGTTCTGCAGTGACTTTTGCAGCTGTCGTCCTCTCATTTTTCCTCACAATCCTCTTCAGTGACCGTCTTAACATACGCTTTCGTCTGGGTTGTGGCTTAGCGGATGACGTTTTTCTGCTTTCTCTGGATACAGTATAAATCTTCGATACAGTGCCTCTTGAAACACCAAATATGTTGGCTCCTTTGGTCAGGGGATAACGCACCAAAAGAGCACCAACAATTTGCCCACGTTCGAAATGACGTATCCCATACATAATTCACTCACAACTACACACGGCACTGTTTTGACCAAGACTGACAGCTGCAAGGCATTGAGGACATTTTACAGATGACGTTCGTCATCAAATACAACAGCACAGCATGGCAAGCAGGCTTCAAGGACGCATTTCTCGCTGTGTTTACACATTTTTGTCCAACCTCAGCGTCTGTCACTCTGTTTCCTTCTAGTTTCCACTGAAGTCGCGCACACCACTGTGATATAAGTCGTTATGTTGACGCCTAATTACTTACTAATCGTTTCTGATGCAATAGTCTAAAAGGAATCAAGAGTTCTTGTTTCATACCCTATTCTACAGCCCCTCCCGCGTCAATCTCTTCACCTCTGAGTAGCACTTCTAATCTACGTCCCCCGTTTTTTGCTGGATGTATTCCAATTTCTGTCTTCCTCTACACTTTTTACCCTGTACAGCTCCCTTCAGTACCACAGAAGTTATTCCGTGATGTGTTAACGGATGTCCTATCATCCTGTCTGTTCTTCTTGTTAGTGTTTTCCTTATATTCCCTTCTTCTCCGATTCTGCGCGGAAGCTAATCATCCCCTACCTTATCATTCCACATAATTTTCAACATTCTTCTGCAACACCACATCTCAAATGCTTCGATTCTCTTATTTTTGTTTTTCTCACAGTCCATGTTTTACCGCCATACAATACTGTGCTCCAAACGTACATTCTCAGAAATTTCTTCCTAAAATTAAGGCCTATGTTTGATACTAAAGTGCGCGTCATTTATGTTGGCGGCCGAGTTCAGGTTCGTTCTGCGCATCTGACGTCACAAAACACAGTCAGCCAATGAACAGAGAACGACGTTGCCACATCTCGACTGCAGTGCAGAGCATGGACGAGTGTCTTCAGTTTTAGAAACGTTCAGTCATAAATAAAGTAATAGAACAAAAGCGATGTCTTGATAGCAGACTTTCTTTTATAGAAAGTTTGGAAAAAGCATTCTTTATACCAATTGGTTCATATGCTATTAATTAATTAAACCAAACAAGCAATAAGTCTCCTAATTCAAGCGATAGCAAGGAAAGGTGTTTGTATCAATCTGACGAACAGCTTTTTCGGAATAAAGAAAAGCGGTAATTGTTTATTTCCTGTTGTACTTCGACGAAGTGTCAGTAATTCATAATCATACCAACCGTACTTGCCAGTATTTTGCATGACCTGTTACAGTTCTCATGGAATTCCATCGTAGTACGAGCTGCGTTAGCGCAACGGTTAAGGCATTGGGTTCGTGTGTGAAAGGTGACGAGTTCAAACCTTGTATGGTGCGTGATATTTTCTTTATTTAAAAACAATATCGAAGTGTCTTACTTCACGAATTTTATTCGTTTGAATGCAATTTTTTGAAATTTCTAGTGCTTTGTCTCTTCATTAACCCTTTCGCTGCTGCAGACACGTGCACCCCGCATTCCGCGCTGTGCGCGATTTTGTCATGTACCTATGTGGTACTTAAATTAAATAAGATATTATTATACAGTAAATTCTGTATGAAATTTAGGTATCTTGTCCACATTTCATTCTCAACATTGTGGCAACTAAAATCGACCATACGAAAGTATACGCTATGGACTTTTACCTCTGCGAACTCTTCAAAATTTCGTGCAATGGTTTACTACATTTAATGCCGCACGGCAACTGGGTTGAACATCGAAAGAAAATTAAGTCATTTATGGGGGAAGGTATCAGTCAAGAAGATGTGTAAAAATCTAATTTTTGGGCCAAATAGTTTTTGTGGAATCGAAATAAGAGTGTCAAAGCAGTCGGAACACCATGTGTCAGCACAGGCGAGCAGTGCAGTGACAAAATCGCGCACAGCGCGGAATGCGGGGAGCACGTCTCTGTACCAGCGAAAGGGTTAATGCGGCCGTGGTGGCTTTACTTCATGAACTGCGCGCTGCCCCCTAAACGTAAGCTTGCGAACTATGCTATACTAGGGCGCTGCTTCTCTTGGCGTGTGCGTCGTGTGCAACTGGCAACGCAGAAATCTCCCGCGTCTGGGCGGGCATGCGCGAGCCGCCTAGATAAAAGAATTGAACTATAGTAGACCAGTTGACCAGGTAGACTAGTTGACCAGGAACGCCATTTTTCCAGTGCTAGAATGCTTTTTATGTCCTAGCTTCGAACGTCAAAGGTTATTTTGTTGCCTAAGTAGTAGAATTCCTTAACATCATCTAATTCGCCATCACCAGTCTTGATGCTAAGTTTCTCGTTATTCTTATTTCTGCAACTTCTCATTACTTTCGTCTTTCTTCGATTTACTCTCGATCCACATTTTGTACTCATTATCCTGTTCTGTCCGTCAGCAGACACTGTAGTTCTTCTTCACTTTAATTCTGGATAGCAATATCATCAGCGAATCTTATCACTGACATCCCTTCACCTTGAATTTTAATTCCGCTCTTGGATCTTTCTTTTATTTACGTAATTGTTTCACCCGTGTCTTACACTCTTTTCAATACGAGCACTTCATTCTTCGTCTCCCACTATTATTGTTCCCACTTCCTTCTTGTAAGTATTGTACATTACCCGCCTTTCCCTGTACCTTACCCCTATTTCTCTCAGAATTTCGAACATTTTGCACCATTTTACATTGTCGAATGCTTTTTCCTGGTCGACACATCCTACGATTGATTTTCTTCAGTCTTGCTTCCATTGTCAACCGCAACGTCAGAATTGTTTCTCTGGTGTCTTTACCTTTTCTAAAGCCAAACTGAACGTCATCCAACAGATCTCCTGTTTTCTTTCCCACTCTTCTGTATATTATACTTTTCATCAGTTAGGGTGCATGAGCTATTAAGCTGATTGTGCGATAATTCTCGCACTTGTCGACTCTTGCAATCTGCGTAATTGTGTGGATGATGCTTTTCTGAAGGCCAGATGGTATATGGCCAGACTCATACATGCTATTCTCCAACGTGCATAGTCGCTCTGTTACCACTCCTCCCAAAGATTTTAGAAATGCCAATGGAATGATATCTGTTCCTTCTGTCTTACTCAATCATAAGTCTTCCAAAGCTCTTTAAACTCTGATTGTATCACTGAATCCCCTATTTTTTCCAAAGCGACTCCTGTTTCTCCTCCTATCACGTTATCAGACATGTCTTCCCCGTTATAAAGGCATTCAAGGTACCCTTTCACATATCTGCCCTCTCCTCTGTATTTAAAAATGGAATTCCCAATGCAATCTTAATTTTACCACCATTGCTTTTAATTCACCGAACGTTGTTTTGGCTTTCTTATACGCTGAGTCAGTCCTTCCGGCAATCTTTTCTTTTCCGATTTGTTCACCTTTTTGCTGCAGCCATTTCACCTTAGCTTTCCTGCACTTCCTATTTGTTTGATTCCTAAGTGACTTGTATGTCTGTATTCCTGAATTTCCCCCAACGTTTTTACACTTCTTTCATCGATCCCGTATTTCCCATGATTTCTTCGCAGTTACCTTCTTAGTATCTATGGTTTTCCTTTCCGACTTCTGTGATTGCCTTCTTTAGAGATGTCCATTCCTCCTCAACTAAATGCCTACTGAGCTATTCCCTATCACAGTGTCTATAGCATCAGAGAACGTCAAACGTATCTCCTCATTCCTTAGTACTTCTTTATTCCACTTCTTTAGGCTATGGTTATTCTTGAGTAGTCTTTTGAACTTCAGCCCACTCTTCACCATTACTAAATTGTGACATCAGTCTATATATGCTCCTGGGTACGTCTTACAATCCAGTATCCGATTTCGGAATCTCTACATGGTCATTATGTAACCTAATTGAAATCTTTCCTATCTCCCAGTCTTTCTCATCTCCGCCTCTTGTGATTCTTGAACAGTCTATTCGCTATTACTAGCTGAAGTTTATTGCAGAACTCAGTCTTTCTCCTCTGTCATTCATAGTACCAAGACCATATTCTCTTGTTACCCTTTCTCCTATTCCTTCCTCAACCTTTCCCTACAACCCCATTTGAATCCCCTATGACCATCAGATTTTCATGTTCCTTTACGTACTGAATTACCGGTTCAATATCCTCGGTTTCTTTCTCTACCTCTTCATCTTCGGCTTACGGCGTTGGCATGTATACCTAAGCTACCGTCGGTGTTGGTTTGCTGTCGATTCTGATGAGAACAACCCTATCACTGAATCGTTCAGAGTAATCCACTGTCTATGCTACCCTCCTATTCATAACGAATCCTATCCCCACTATATCAGTTTATAATGCTGTTGATTTCACCCTTTACGCGTCTGACCAGAAACCCTTGTCTTCTTTCCATTTTACTTCAGTGAACCTCACTGTATCTGGACTGACCGTTTGCATTTCCCTTTTCAGATTTCCATCTTCCCTACCACGTTCAAGCTTCTTACATTCCACGTCCCGACTCGTAGAACGTTATCCTTTCGTTGGTTATTCAATCTTTTTTCATAGTCACCAACCGCTTGGCTGTCCCCTCCCGGAGATCTGAACAGGGGAATAGTCCGAAAACTTTTGCCAATGGAGGGAGCATCACGACACTTCATCAATTACAGGCATCACGTCTTTCGGATACACGTTATGTGTCTTTAGTATAGTGGTTATCATTGCCTTCTGCATAGTCAATCCGTTGATCGTTGTTGATTTTCCCCCTTTAGGGGCAGTTTCCCATCCCAAGAGGAAGAGAGTGCCCTGAAACTCTGTCCGCTCCTGAAGGCCGTTGCTGAATGAGGGTGACTTTTTATGCAGAAAGTCTTTGGCCATCATTGCTGAAGATTTTTGTTCAGAATTTAAGTGGTGGCGGGGTTCTAACCCGTAAGGAGGATTTTTTTTAACACTAGAAAGAAGGAGCACTGTCATATTCAGGCTGGCCACGATGCCTCCCCCCCTACACCCCCCCTTGCACCTGTTACTAAGCTGGTTCCCCACATGGAGAGGGTACTAGGTTGCTGTTTTTTATTTCAAGTGTTTTTTTTATTTTTATGGTTTATATATTTCTTGTTTTTTTCTTTATTTTTTTTTTCTTTTATGAAAGGAAAGCCTCATAGACACAAATTCTACAGTTCGGGGACTCAAAAGAAATCTTTTTTTTTTTCTCTAGGAAGAACACAATGAGAGAAGACTCCAGGACAAGGAAAAAAACTATCCAGTTTCTTGACGATTTAAGACAAGGTGCAACATACAGTATTTGCAAATAAAACACGATAACATGGAAGCCTGTGCCGCTTTCAATGAGCGTTCACCATATATTGGCGAAAAACACGGCACGGGTGTCAGGATCGTCGTCACACACGATTACATAGTGGTGCGTAGTGTCCGAGGATCCATACTATCGAATTAGTCTTCGTCGAAGGGAAAATGGAAAAGTCCGGACACAGAAGGCGGTCAACCGAGAAAGCACTTCTGATGATCAGGTAAGGAAACCCAGTTGTCGGCGAATCCAGTGCCAGTGTTCTCGTCCACAAGGGACAAGCCTGTGTGGTAATGTATCAGGTTGGCAACATGTGTCGCAAAGACGAGTCGTACTAAGACCAGTGCGGTGCAAGCGTTCTTTGGTCTGCAGCAGATTGTGAATGACCCCATACCACGATGAGGCGACTTCCGTTGGGAGGACAAGAAGACTAACGTGGAACCACACTGTTTCCATTTCAGATAGGGAGAGGGATGATTGTACTCCCCAACGAGATAGCAAAGATCTGGCGGTAATGAGTGCCGCTGATAAAATTTTAGCTCCCAGAAAACTTACTATAATATAAAATTCACGTACGTTCCGCAATTTAGAGTTGTTCCGGGTAGCATCGGCAGGGGAGTCAGACTGGACGGTCGAAGACACGTAAATAAGCGAGATGTAGTAGAATGAGTTCCTCGAATACATGTTAAAACAGTATGCCGAAGAAACAATACTGAAGTCTTCACTTTGATATTGAGTTGTCTCAGCCCTCCAAGGGGACGGGCCCTCAGAATCACTTCACACCGTAGTCGAAAAATATAATTCTTCCAAAGGAAACGACCGGACAGTTTCATCAATTTGTGCGCCATCGTCGTGCGGAGCGGGCATATTTGTGCAACATAGTGCATTTTGCTGAAAATGTAGGAATCTAAGATCCGCACATTATGAACAAAACTAGGGGAATGGTATTTGTGTTGACGAATTGCTCCTTGAATTCGATTCGTCACCTCCCGCCAATTGAGTGCAGCCTTGTTCACTGGGCAGCGATCCACGGTAATTCCCAACGATCTGTGGCAAGCAGCCACCGTTGCCCATTGAACTGCAACTTGCTGAAAACCCTGCTCTAGTAATAGGGTACATTTCCGTTCATTAATGCGGGCCGCAGAGAGAGAACGAAAGGAATCCAATATGTCCTTGAGCAAGGAAATTTTTTCTATATGACGTAGCAAAACAATAACAACATTCGCGTACCCTCGTTCTGAGAAGGTTTCTTCTAATATCTTAGTCCCATAATTGATCAGCAACACGGGGAAGCAGATGTTCTAAGAACAAGACAAAAAGCGACATGGAGAAGGCGCTTCCTAGCGATAAACCCCGTCAGATTGTGGATCAAAAATGGTTCAAATGGCTCTGAGCACTATCGGACTTAACATCAGAGGTCATCAGTCCCCTAGAACTTAGAACTACTTACACTTAACTAACCTAAGGACATCACACACATCCATGCCAGAGGCAGGATTCGAATCTGCGACCGTAGTGGCTGCGCGGTTCCAGACTGACGCGCCTAGAACCACTCGGCCCGTAAGGATGTGATATGGGAGTAAGTTGTTCATTCACTACGAGAGATGCGTGAATACCAGTAAAAAGCTTGAATAATACCTGCACGGAGTATGATTGAGAACGGTCGCCTCGAGCACCTGCATGAAGAAACCATGACTGACCCAGTCAAATGTCTTATTAAAATTAGTAGAAAGCAATGCTCCTGAGACCGCAGTCCCTGCAGTAGCCGAGGCTACGTTCCAGCATTCAACTATAGAAATCAGAATCGTGCGCCCAGACACACAGCTTTGGTGAATAGACAGAATTTTCGCTAGCATTATCGACAACCGGCTATTAACCGCCCGGGCGACAGATCTGTAATCGAAATTAAGTAGTGTAATCGTGCAGAATTTATCAACATTGAAGCAGTCAGGAACCAGCCCCCTCCCCCCCTCCCCCTCCCCCCCCGAATCGCCTCATTTACCAGTGACGTAACTGTATCACCTGTAAGAGAACAAAAATGTGCGTAATATTCCTTAGGAGTACCGCCAAGTAACGGCGAATTTTGCGATAGTTAACCACTGATATCATCGCAAGTGAAATCACTGAGTAACTCATCATTTAATGCGCGAGCAATCATGCAATACATGAGAGGAGAAAATGCTTCAGTGGCAATCGTATCAGTAGCAGAGACAATGTGATGGTCGGTAAAGTACACTACTGACCATTAAAATTGCTAAACCAAGAAGAAATGCAGATGATAAACGGGTATTTATTAGACAAATGTATTATACTAGAACTGACATGTGATTACATTTTCACGAAATTTGGGTGCATAGATCCTGAGAAATCAGTACCCAGGACAACAACATTTGGCCGTAATAACGGCCTTGATACACCTGGGCATTGAGTCATACAGAGCTTGGATGGCGTGTACAGGTTACAGCAGCCCATGCAGCTTCAACACGATACCACAGTTCATTAAGAGTAGTGACTGGCGTATTGTGACGAACCAGTTGCTCGGCCGCTATTGACCAGACGTTTTCAATTGGTGAGAGATCTGGAGAATGTGCTGGCTAAGGCAGCAGTCGAACATTTTCTGTATCCAGAAAGGCCCGTACAGGACCTGCAACATGCGGTCGTGCACTATCCTGCTGAAATGTAGGGTTTCGCAGGGATCAAATGAAGGGTAGAGCCAGGGGACGTAACACATCTGAAATGTAATGTCCACTGTTCAAAGTGCAGTCAATGCGAACGAGAGGTGACCGAGACGTGTAACCAATGGCACCCCATACCATCACGCCGGGTGATACGCCAGTATGGCGATGACGAATACACGCTTCCAATGTGCGTTCACCGCGATGTCGCCAAACACAGATGCGACCACCATGATGCCGTAAACAGAACCTGGATTCATCCGAAAAAATGACGTTTTGCCATTCGTGCACCCAGTTTCGTCGTTGAGTACACCATCGCAGCGCTCCTGCCTGTGGTGCAGCGTCAAGGGTAACCGCAGCCATAGTCTCCGAGCTGATAGTCCATGCTGCTGCAAACGTCATCGAACTGTTCGTGCAGATGGTTGTTGTCTTCCAAACGTCCCCATCTGTTGACTCAGGGATCGAGACGTGGCTGCATGATGGGTTACAGCCATTCGGATAAGATGCCTGTCATCTCGACTGCTAGTGATACGAGACCGTTGGGATCCAGCACGGCGTTCCGTATTACCCTCCTGAACCCACCGATTCCATATTCTGCTAACAGTCATTGGATCTCGACCAACGCGAGCAGGAACGTCGCGATACGATAAATCGCAATCGTGATAGGCTTCAATCCGACCTTTATCAAAGTCGGAAACGTGTAGGTACGCATTTCTCCTCCTTACACGAGGCATCACAACAACGTTTCACCAGGCAACGCCGGTCAACTGCTTTTTGTGTATGAGAAATCGGTTGGAAACTTTCCTCATGTCAACACGTTGTAGGTGTCGCCACCGGCGCCAACCTTGTGTGAATGCTCTGAAAAGCTAATCATTTGCATATCACAGCATCTTCTTCCTGTCGGTTAAATTTCGTGTCTGTAGCACGTCATCTTCGTGGTGTAGCACTTTTAAGGGCCAGTAGTGTAATTATAGACGGCTTTGGAAATGTCACGTTCGACGTCAATACGTGACCATCAGTGTGAATAAGGCAGGTGATAACATGCTGTTTTTAGACTGGTCCGCAACTGGATAAGGTGATACAAGGAGGTCAATTCATCCTTTTAGGAAGGAGCGGGATTTTGATCGCACTCGAAGTCCGTCCGTTTGTTGTTTCTTTAACTGAAGAAGCTTCGTTGAACATGGCGGACATCCACAATCCGTAAGAGGGCTTGTCTGGTACCGCCATAGTTACAAGACGGAATAATAAAATTCCTAGGTGCGACAGAGATCCTTCGCCCTGTCACCACCATAACACATTAACGCTCCCTGGGGCAAAGGTTTTGCATGCCCTGACCACCATTCCAGAAGAGAAGGATAATGGTCCTGCGACCGCAAGCTACGGGCCCAAACCTCTTGAACGATAATCTCGAGGGAAGGATACTTTAAGAGGGATGTGTTCAACACCCAGGGGAGGCGGTACAGTTTTACTGGTTGTGGCACATGACTTAAAATTACAGCTATGGCACAGTGATCAATGAAACAAGCTCATATCATGTCTGTCGCTAACAGCTGGCCTCATAAAGAATCAGAAACATGAAAGTGATCGAGTCTGATGCTGGAAGTAAATGTAAAATGCGTATATCTGACGAGAGCCGGATAGTGACATATCCACAAATCGCGTATTTGCGAAGAGCGCACCAAATCGTCTAGTTCCTTACTGAAATTAAAATTAGGGGTCTTATCCACAGGACGCAAAACACAAATAAGCTCCGCCTTACAGAAGTTCCTGGGGAGTTTTACGAAATAGTTAAATTATATCCTCTTTACAGAAGCGCGCAAGATATGTGGAACTGCCAGATCCTGAAGGGGCATGAAGGAGAAATACAATAAGGTCACAAAAAGTACAGCTATTTCACGGCCCTTACCAAGAACTTCGAGATCAGTCAGTGGTATTCCCTCTCTATAAAATAATCCAATACCAGCAGATAATTTAGGAACTATTTTAATGAAAGAAGAAAATCCGGGAATAGAAAACCAATCAAATAACACTTCTTACAGAAATATTAGGTCTGCGCTTGAATCATAAATAAATTGTCTCAGCGCCGAAAGTATAGGCTCGGAACTAATTCTGCTCATATTCAAGGTGAGAAATGTACGGGTCCGCATCTATTTATTACCAAAATTATGCGGTTTGCAGTTGATTACTTGCAAGTCACCTTTAAAGTCGTGTATCACAGTTCATGGCAGAGTCAACGGATGAATCAATGTAAAGAGGTGGTTCCCGCTCTTCCATCGTGTTTCTGTTTTTTTTTTTTTTTTTTTTCTTCGCGGTGCCGCTCACTCGGGTTGAAAACGCTGTTTGTTGCGGCTGTGCGGAAAAGCGACTGCCGCATGGGACAACGTGGGGGGATCTTGCGGAAAATCAGTATCTGGTGCAGAGGATACATACCATTCTTCCACAGGTGGGTGGTGCGGCTCCTGGGCATCGACGGAGACAAAAAGTGACAGTACGTCTTTTATCCATCACCACATGTTCCACTGACACACTTGTGCCAATCTGCTTCTGATCAGCAGCGGCCTGTGGCATGCTTTCCCCATCCAGGGGAGCAGAAGAAGGGTTTGAATTCGTTACAGACTCAGGGATGTGGACACCCCGTCATCTTCAGGTCACAAAACATTTTGTAGGTGGACTTACGTATACCAGGAACCAGAATAAGGCATGTGCAGAAAGACAATGCACACATCGTATACAGCTGGTGCCACCGCACAACTGAAGATTGCCAACGAAGAAGTTGTCGATGTTACCAATGGGTTAACTCTGTCGTTCTGTCGTTTGACCAGGCAGAGAGCAGAAATCCAAGCTGAATTTAAACAGAAATATCCGTCTCCTTTTATGTAGTCACGTGTTAATTTAATCTCAATCGTTTCCAATAACTGTAAGTCCACGCTGAATCTGAGTCTTCTTATACATCTAGATACTTTATGAGCGAGCCACCATACGGTGCGTGCCGGGAGGTACCCTGTAACCCTTCTAGTCATTTACCTTTCTGTTCCATTCGCAGATAGAGCGAAGGATAAGCAACTGTCTAAAATCCTCCGTATGAGCCCTAATTTCTCTTAACTATCTTTGAAGGTCTTACCCGAAATGTACGTTGGCGGCAGTATGCTTCTCCTACAGTCAGTTTCAGATGGCGGTTCTCTAAATTTTCTCAACAGCGTTGCTCGAAGAAAACATCACCTTCAGTCGAGGGATTCCCACTTGGGTTCACAAAGCATCAAAAATGGTTCAAATGGCTCTGAGCACTATGGGACTTAAAGTCTGAGGTCATCAGTACCCTAGAACTTAGAACTACTTAAACCTAACTAACCTATGGACATCACACACATCCATGCCCGAGGCAGGATTCGAACCTGCGACCGTAGCGGTAGCGCGGTTCCAGACTGTAGCGCCTAGAACCGCTCGGCCACCCCGGCCGGCCTCACAAAGCATCTTGGGTGTTGATTGAACATATTGGTAGCAAATCTAGCAGTTCGGGTCTAAATTTCTTGGAAGACTTCCTTTAATACGACCTATTGGGGATCCCGAACATCCGAGAAGTACTAAAGAATGAGTCGCACTGTTGTTCCTTATGCAGTGTGCTTTGCAGATGAACAAATCTTTCCTAAAACTCTCCCAATAAAATGAATCGATCATTCTCCTTCCCCACTACAATCCTTAAATGCTCGTTCCATTTCATATAACTTTTACAACATTATGTTCAGATATTTAATCGACCTGATTGTGTCAAGTAGCATACTACCAATGTTGTATTCAAACATTATGGTATTGTTTTCCTACTTATGTGCATTAACTTAAAGTTTTCTGTATTTAGAGCTAACTGCCATTCACCACAACAACTAGAAATCTCTTCTATCTTGCTGCAGTCAGTCAACGACGACGTCGATCCATACACCACAAAACCATCAGCAAACAGCTGCAGACTGCTGCTCACCCTGTCTGCCAGATCCTCTATGTCAACTGGCACACTTCCGTGGGGCACTCCTGCAGATACCCTCGTCTCTGATGGACGTTCGCCGTCGCGGACAGCGGCAGTAGCGTTGGTATCTATATCGACCGCACACATCTCCCCAGGAGAATCGGCATTTAAACGCGCCGCCACGAGGTGGCTCCGTGATCCGCTGCCTACAACGCTCGCCGTATTCCCATTTATGGCGCTACGGACACTACCACAGTACACCGTCTTCGTTTTATTCACTGTATGCTAATGTCTTCCTTGGAAGCCGCACACAGAGCTCTACTCCAGATTTCCGAACACTCGCAGTGATGACATAACTACGAACATAGTACAACGTTGTCAATATTCAAAGATCGTATAGTAATATTACTATAACAGTGTGGAATAAACGACATGTGATACCAAGATATGCATTAATTTACTATGATCATCAAATTCCATCCTCTCCTCGCTCACACTCGACTCCTCCGCAAACTCGATTCCAATAATTCTATAGTTTCCTGTCTATCCGCAATTCTCGTATGCCACCGCGCCTCTACCACATCCCAACAACTCTGCACGTATACACCCTTCACATACTTTATCAAAGCTCAAAGAAATTTAATCCGTATCCCCCTCCTATTTCATGAACTCCGTTCCGAAATTTACCCGTCCTGCCGCCTTTGAATCTACTCCACCCATTTCACCGCATCATGGTTCCCACTCCCTCCCCTCTCCATATTTCCCTACTTTCTTTCTTCCCCTTTCCCAGTCTTTCCTTACCCATCTTTTACCCTTCAAATTTTATTCTCCCCGATATCCCTATTTATTTCGCCGCCCCCTTCTCGTTTTCCACTAGTCCTCTACCCTTACACCACCATCGCACCCTTCTCCACTCTCGGCCTTCTGCGTTCAACGTAGGCTACCAATGCCACGGCAGGCCCTTCCAGTATTAATGACAGTGCAGTTCTTTTTAAGATCATTGTTTTTCAAATCTTATTTTATGAGGTGAGTTCAATAAGTAAGGCAACTTTTTTTTCCTTGCGGCAGTTTCGATTGAAATAATGCTGAGTTGGTTGTGGCGAATCGTAGGATGTTCCAGCTTCAGCCTCTACTATTCTATGAAGTTACGAAAGGTGGAGGCGCTGCGTCTCTCCAGCGCTGGCTTCCCAGCAAGGTTTGGCTCCCCACCATCGTAATTCCGAAAACGAATCATATTCCCGAAATCACTGAACATTCTCCCTCTCTACGGATTCTTCTGAACGCCGACCAACCATATTTTAGTCTTTTGTCGTCCAGCGCAGAAAGTTTGCGAGGAAAAACCTATACTCGTATAATGGTATGCTTCTGAGTAAAAATCCTTGGAAATAACCCAGCCTGCGTGGTTTCGGAGGTGCCGCTTCTTCGTTCCTCTCACCTGTGTCCAAAATTTTCGTAGTTTCCGAAGTATAATCATTCCGGTTTGGCTACAAACTGGCCAGTGTGCTCCAGCACTTAGGTGCTACGATATCCATCTTACTTTTTTCTGTGCTTAAGCAGGACCAACATACCTATGAGGGCCTTCCAACCAGGGCTTAAGTTCCGTCTGCCGTTTCATTTTCACTGTCGTTCCAACCTCTACTAGTATGATAATAAAGAAACTCCATCACCTTCCATGCAATAAGTGTTAACAATTATTTACAAGGCATATGTGACAGTGTCAGTCTCATTTAAATAGTCATATATACGATGTACTACCTATCAAATAATACCTAATGTGGTTGTATTTTAACGCCGGAAATGCATATCCTCCTATTTCCATCTATTGTACTATAAATTTGTTTTCCTTATTTTGTTACCTGGATATATGACATTTCTGTGTCTTTACATATTGTAATTGTTTTACTATTTGTATATATATATTTATGCATTTATGTCGATGTATAATTGGTTTGTTTCGTAAATATTATTTGTATTTTTACGCCGGGTCTTGCCTAGGGAAAACTGCTATCGAACGATTACATCGATAGGTCGTGTGAAGAATCAAAGTGTGTAGGATCTTTGGTAGTGTTAACTCTGCCGCGTGGAGTGCGGGCAGAGGGAGTCTGGCTGGAGTAGCGAGTGGAGCAGGTGTGTTGTGTGAAGCTCCCGCGAGTTGCCGCGCTTTCGGGGTTTGGCAGCATGTAATTGCGCTCGACTTGCGATGATAGTTTCTGACATGGTGTCGCGGACGGGAAGCATTAGCTGGCGCACATCAAGAGCCCGTTCCGCCTGGTGACCGTGTCGAGAAGAAGGCGCGCCAACATCCAGCTTCTGCAACAGCGACGGCCGACAATGAGTGACTGTCGCCACCTCCTCGATCGACGGCTTCAAACCTTCAATCAACCAACAAGGAAGACTGGAAGCATGTAAAGTTTTAGAACTGTATGGCAGACCTCAGCTTTTCAAACTTTTAAAATTGTTGCATCACAAAATTACAGCTACTTAGCATGAACCTTTGTTGCTCATTGTCCCAATTGCATTACCAAGCAGGGTCCCTTCCTTTTCCGGAATGAACCCGAGTGTCGTTCAAATTCAGACGCCAGCATTAAAATACAATCATTCCATTTCACTACTTTAATTTCAAAGTTCAGTTAAAGTGTTCATGGCTGGCTACAATACTTAGATTACACAAGCACAAATTAAGAGTGCTAGTTTTGTTACCATATTTTAGCTTACCTGTGACTGCAGCTCAGCTTGGTACGTACTAAATTTTACTATTGTTAATTGTTCAGAATCATTTAAGTCAAGTTCAAAGTTAAATCTCTTATTTCTAAATTGCGTAGATTCAAGTAGCTTTTGAAATGATTGTTGAGGTAGTCCAAGACTAACCGTATTTTACTGAATTTCGATATGCTTCAGAAAGAAAGCTCACTATTAACTTCTGTCACTAAATTAACTTTCGATTTTCCGGTTTTATTAATTCTTTTGCTAAATTAAGTCAGAGTATAGAGAAATTTATTACTTCTGACAAACTTTCAGTTTCCACACTACACGTGTCAACCTTCAGTTGCCACGCTTCTACTGCTAATTATATGTGTAATAACCTTTCTTTTTCAGTTACTATAGTAATTGTCCTTAGGACTGGCGACCATAATTTTCCCCAAATCTCAAATATCTAATTACCGCTAGTTAATTGTTAACGTAACGGCCGCACATTTACTTTCTTTATTAACTTTACCCCTTTTCAAAATTAATTTCCACCAGTTTCATTATCATTTTTCCTTTCACTTAGATGTAACTCTTTCCTCTCTCTTTACCAACAAATTAACTTCGGTGACGATTGCTTTTCCCAAATTTCCATTAGGTATACGCGGTTTCATTTTTCACTGTCATTAAGGTCGATAAGTGAGGGGGAGGTTACACGTGGCGAACTGGTGACAGGACAATCTTCGGATTTGAGGTTGTTCTGGACACGAATTTTGCATTGTGCAAATCTCATAACAAAGTACTGGTTATGAAATGGTCGATACGTCAGCGAGAATATTAGTGTGAGGAATCCTAATTAGATTTGAGATTTATCATTTATATTGAAAATTATTAAAATGAGTGAAGGCAACAATTGCCAAAATTTGGTAGACTTGGATACGGAACAATCTGTCGAACAGTGGGAAACGCGCATCGCGGTACCCATTGTTCAGGGGCAGGCGGCTAGCATGAAAGACGCGACCGCCGAAACGCAACAAAGAGCAGAAATGGAATTCCAAACTTTGGAAAATGTTTCGGAATCGGAAGTGAAAATCAAATCTGAATCCCTTGATGACGAATACGGGGGGACAATCAAAGAGGAAGCCGCTACGGAAGTAAAACCGGTAGTTTCCGGGAATTTAACTGATTTATTGAATGTTTTGACTAACGAAATCAAGAGTCAATCGGCCAAGCAAGAAGATCAGGCTGCCAAGCAAGTAGCTCAGGCTGCCAAGCAAGAAGCTCAGGCTGCCAAGCAAGAAGCTCAGGCTGCCAAGCAAGAAGCTCAGTCTGAAAAAATCAGAACAAAGCTATTAACGTTGTTAACAACAATGTTGGAGTTGTTAACACAAAAGTTGATAAAATCAAAGAAGATATTGATGTAATTAATACCGAAATCGGTAATCTTAAACAGGAAATGATAGGCGTTCAGGCGGAAATTGCGAGCATAAATACTCGTTTTTATTCCGAAATTAGCAGAATCGAGAAAAGTGTAGGAGAATCAGTTGCTCCGATCATCGAGAATAAGGTGACGGAACAAATTCAATTAGTGAAAAAAGAGGATCAAAAGAAGGTGGAAACTTTAAAGGCTTTAGTATCCGAAGTAGATACCAAAGTGACGAAGCAGGCTAATACCTGCGAAGAGAAAAAAAGGGAAGTAGAAACGCTTGCGACAACCACTTGCCAAGTAATTACGAGAGTGTCGGAATTAGAAAAGAAACTTGACGAAAAACAGAGCTATGTGCCAATCTATGCACATAGTTCGGAATTGTTGACGAAAGAGGAGCGGTTCGACCCCTTGAAAAAAGGCGGTATACACGCGACGGATTTCATTAAGAATTGTGAAAGAGTTTTACCCAGATCATGGACTAATGAGAGAAAAAGTAATGCGGTTATTGATGTGCTGGCTGGTGATGCCAAGCGTTGGGGCTTAAACCTCAACATTACGAACCTGACTTTTGACGAATTTAAAAATTTGTTTCTGGCTGAATACTGGTCAGAGCAAAAACAGCAAAGTGTCTGGCGCGAATTTGTCGTATCGAGGCCTTTCGATGCGAATTCGCGCGGTTCGATGAAGGAGTTTTGTGAGGGCTGGATCCGCAAGTTGGAATATTTGCGTGATCGCCGCACGGAATCCGAAATAGTTTGGGAACTCTACAAGAAGCTTCCAGATGATACAAAACGCTACGTAGGAGGCAATTACAAGACAGCCAATGATTTCCTGGAAAGAGTGGAGGACGAGGACAATTGGCGCAATAATCGCGACAGTGGTAGAGGCTGTGGTAACAACAACGGGAACCACAACAACGCAAACCAGGGGAATAATGCATACCGCAACCATGGCAGCAATAACAATAGTGGTTCGGGCCGTAATGACAATCGGTACAATGCAAATAATAACAGGAATGACGGAAACCAGTATCATACTAACGTGATACGGGCTTCACAGAATAGTAATAACGCCAGAGGGTGTGATCAGCCACCTCAGCAGCATCTGGGGAGCGTATCTGCTGGGACGAGACAGGTAAACCATTAGCCGCGCCGGTGAGGGGCCGACCGGGCGTGGAGAAATTTTGGAGGCCCAATAACAGGAGAAAACCCAGGTGTCGTCGTTATGAAAATTCCGTGTGGAATAATCAACGGCGGGAGAGTGTGCCAGTGTTAGGAGAAAGGAATGCGCCCACAAGTAGTAGATCAGCTGTATACACGGCAGTAGGAAGTACATTCACTGTCAGTGAGAACAATTTAAGTAGTGTTCCGGAAATCGATTGTATAAGTGGCAGCTGTAATACCCACAGCGGAACTGGAGATTGAGTTTAAGAATGATTCGCAAGTGTTGAGAGAATATCAGATGTCGGATAAAACGTCCGTCATCGAGCGAGGGGATGCAGAGAGGGATGAGGTCTGGTTAAGGCAGTTCGGTCGCTTATACGACGAACTAAGAGATTATAGGGGCCTGTATGGGAGAAGTGTTTATGGGGAGCGCGTGCAGGATTTTCCGCGTCTCGTCCCGCAGGAAGATAGTGTTTGTGAAATGATAGAAAGTTCTGGCCCTAACCTGCAGACTTTACTAGAAATAGTTGATGTTAATGGGGAGCACGAGCAAGATACGTCGTGTTTAGTCCCGCAGGAGTTGGATGTTGAAGTAGTAACGGGAAGTTCTGGCCCTAACCGGCAGACCTTACCGAAAGTCGTAGTGGTAGAAGTAGCCGACCCATCCGACGCAAGCCTCCAGTTTAAACATTGCGAGAGTATTAAGGAGAAAGATTACGAGAATTTTAGTGATAGGCGGACACGATTGGTATAAAAGCACGTAGATTACAGCGTGTATGAGGTTAGAGCTGACATTATACGGTCAGACGATAACAGTGTGGGTTGCGCAGATCTAGAGGAAGTAATTGCAGATACTACTGGGCACATTCCTCCAGGTAGATTGGTAGATGAGATCAATCTGACCAAAGTGGAATCAACAAAGGTGACAATTAGTGAATTTATAGCAAAGCAACACTCACTAGTTGACGAGTTACAGGAAAAGGTTTCGGTATTGAAGGCGAAGCTACAGACTAAGCCTCAGGACAAACGTGTTGAAATTAAAACTGTATGTGAACAGAGGCTGAAAAAGCCGCCAGATAAGCCGGATTTAGGATCAAAGCCGGATGGTTTTTTCTGGAATGACCTGGATATAGACGAGGATTTACTGTGGGAAAATAAAGAAACAGTCGAGCACAAGTGAAGACAGATAGTAGTGTCTGTTAATATGCACGACCTACAACTAAACGGATTGATTGACACCGGTGCAGAATTGAGTGCTGTATCTGGGAAAATATTTCAGTTACTGAAAGACAGACCTGGCATCGTAGTTATGCCAGTAAGAGGAGTGAAAATTATCGGTGCTACTGGGAAGGCCAGTAAACCGGTCACAAAACAGATTTTTGTCCACTTCGAGATATGTGGGGTACGATTTGAACAAGAGATTGTCGTCGTGCCAGACTTAACTACGGAAGTAATTATCGGGTTGGATTGGCTATTAAAGTACCGTGCAGTGATTAACTGCGAAAGCAAAACTTTGACATGTATGTCACTAGATAAAACAATGGTAGTTGGTTTTGACGAGGCAGGAGACGGTGTGCATAGGCAATACCAGCCTATACACATTGTTAACTGGCCGGATGACATTGACGTAGGAATGAATTTGAACTGCCGTAACGTGAGGAGTTTCGGCATTGACAAAAGTGTAGAAAGTGAATTGGAAAAGATAATCAAATTCCCTCCACGGATTGACATTAGTATTGGCGTGAAAAAAGATCGTTTGCGAGAAGTAATGAAGCTAAAAGTCGATGCTGGCATACGTCGTCATGACGCTAAACCGCGTTTTGCTAAGTTTGCTATCGGAGACTTAGTACTTGTAAAAGCTCATGAGAAATCGAGCGAGATAGACAATGAAATCTCTAAATTTAAGTTTTTTCATAATGGACCATATAAAGTCATTGATATTCCTCACACAAATGCTTATTGCTTAGAGTATCCAAGCTCTGGAAAACTATTAGGTATACGGAACATTGTAGACTTGGAATTGTACCAACCTAGGATTGTTTAATACCACAGAATGGGTAATTTGTACAGTATGTAAATATAGAGTGCAATATTTCACGATATGCTAGATTTCCATGCTTTTGCCTGACCAACAGGACATTAAAGAAGTTGTAATTAATAAGAAATTAATTTTGACTAAATGATTTAAGAGTAACTGATTGGTAATCATCTGAAAAATCCAAGCTGCTAGTTTAAGTTTTCAGCTGAGTCACAGTAGATTAAGGAATGTAAAAATGCTTTTGTAACTAGCTGTCAGATTTCATGAATGTGTGTTTTACTAGTCTTTGTCGATGTACTTAGACGCTGTTTTAAGTTTCAGGCTAGTACATGCGTGTGATGATGGACAGTGTTGAGTTATCCACTGTGATAGTGTTTATGGACTCCTTGAGATTACTCGGGAGTGAGTTTTTCCGAAAGAATTCAGTGAAACGGACGTTCTGGAAACGCGGTTACAAGGGCGAGTGAGATCAAGCGTGCCGCACAGGCAGGCGCAACAATACTGGCAAGGCAGAGCCGCTATCGGCTCTTGTGTCGCTGTCGGCTCTTGTGCCGCTGTCGGCATTCTTTGTACTTGCGAGTACGGAAGGCGGAGTTGTTTTTCTTCCTGGACAGCTGATGTGGAAGAATTCTGTTGTCAATATTTATGTTTTTGTCGATCTGTTGTATATTATTTTCTTGTTTAGCGTTAAGTGCACCCTCATGACAAGAATATTAATTATGAAAAGTTTATATAAAATACGTACTCTATGTAATTAATTATTAATTTGCGTATTTTGATATACCTGTTTTCTATGAGCATGTAATCTGGTTAATTTTGTAAATAGAATTCCATTTCTTGATACTGTTAGGAATTTTGATTTTTAGAATAGCTAAACCATTTTCTATGTTTTCTATGAATTTTAGTATGTTGTCAACCTGTTTTATTTTGTGCAAGATGACAGAGTGGAATAAGATTAAGAGTGTCTCCACTCATTAATTATCGTCTAAAAATTGGTTTAGGTTAATTAGACGAATGCTAAATTTTGTTGATGTTTTGAGCATATGCATTTCCGCTGTTTCTTTTTTGGGACATTTTCTGAGTCTGTTTAGGTTACACGTGGGGCATGTGTAACGCCGGAAATGCATATCCTCCTATTTCCATCTATTGTACTATAAATTTGTTTTCCTTATTTTGTTACCTGGATATATGACATTTCTGTGTCTTTACATATTGTAATTGTTTTACTATTTGTATATATATATTTATGCATTTATGTCGATGTATAATTGGTTTGTTTCGTAAATATTATTTGTATTTTTACGCTGGGTCTTGCCTAGGGAAAACTGCTATCGAACGATTACATCGATAGGTCGTGTGAAGAATCAAAGTGTGTAGGATCTTTGGTAGTGTTAACTCTGCCGCGTGGAACGCGGGCAGAGGGAGTCTGGCTGGAGTAGCGAGTGGAGCAGGTGTGTTGTGTGAAGCTACCGCGAGTTACCGCGCTTTCGGGGTTTGGCAGCATGTAATTGCGCTCGACTTGCGATGATAGTTTCTGACATGGTGTCGCGGACGGGAAGCATTAGCTGGCGCACATCAAGAGCCCGTTCCGCCTGGTGACCGTGTCGAGAAGAAGGCGCGCCAACATCCAGCTTCTGCAACAGCGACGGCCGACAATGAGTGACTGTCGCCACCTCCTCGATCGACGGCTTCAAACCTTCAATCAACCAACAAGGAAGACTGGAAGCACGTAAAGTTTTAGAACTGTATGGCAGACCTCAGCTTTTCAAACTTTTAAAATTGTTGCATCACAAAATTACAGCTACTTAGCATGAACCTTTGTTGCTTATTGTCCCAATTGCATTACCAAGCAGGGTCCCTTCCTTTTCCGGAATGAACCCGAGTGTCGTTCAAATTCAGACGCCAGTATTAAAATACAATCATTCCATTTCGCTACTTTAATTTCAAAGTTCAGTTAAAATATTCATGGCTGGCTACAATACTTAGATTACACAAGCACAAATTAAGAGTGCTAGTTTTGTTACCATATTTTAGCTTACCTGTGACTGCAGCTCAGCTTGGTATGTACTAAATTTTACTATTGTTAATTGTTCAGAATCATTTAATTCAAGTTCAAAGTTAAATCTCTTATTTCTAAATTGCGTAGATTCAAGTAGCTTTTGAAATGATTGTTGAGGTAGTCCAAGACTAACCGTATTTTACTGAATTTCGATGTGCTTCAGAAAGAAAGCTCACTATTAACTTCTGTCACTAAATTAACTTTCGATTTTCCGGTTTTATTAATTCTTTTGCTAAATTAAGTCAGAGTATAGAGAAATTTATTACTTCTGACAAACTTTCAGTTTCCACACTACACGTGTCAACCTTCAGTTGCCACGCTTCTACTGCTAATTATATGTGTAATAACCTTTCTTTTTCAGTTACTATAGTAATTGTCCTTAGGACTGGCGACCATAATTTTCCCCAAATCTCAAATATCTAATTACCGCTAGTTAATTGTTAACGTAACGGCCGCACATTTACTTTCTTTATTAACTTTACCCCTTTTCAAAATTAATTTCCACCAGTTTCATTATCATTTTTCCTTTCACTTAGATGTAACCCTTTCCTCCCTCTTTACCGACAAATTAACTTCGGTGACGATTGCTTTTCCCAAATTTCCATTAGGTACACGCGGTTTAATTTTTCACTGTCATTAAGATCGATAAGTGAGGGGGAGGTTACAGTATGTTATAGAAAAGTATGTGGATAAGCGCTTGTGATGCGCGAAATTATAGCCACCTTATACCATGACTGTACCTAGCCGTGCATCTTTTCGTCCGAAGCAAATCAACGGCGACGAAAGTCCTTCTTCAGTGCTCAAAAAATATGGAAATCGCGTGGCATAGATCTGGACTGTATGGAGAGTGTGCAAGGGCCTAACAGGGGAACATCTGCTGTGTAGCCAAAACAGCCTTGGCAACGTCTGGACAGAAATTATCCTGCAACAGAATGATGCCGTCTGTCAACATTCCTGGGCACTTGGACGTGTTGGCGCGCCTCAGTTTTTCCAAAGTGTCCCTACTGTTGTGTGTTATTCGTGGCATCGTGTTTCAGAAAGTAAAAGAGAAGGGGCCCTTGCAGTCAAAGAAAATAAGTCACCGTGATTTTTCCAGAGCTAGGAGCGCCTGTTGTTCCGACTATGCTGCAGCTGTTTTCCTGGGAAGCCCTCACACAGCCTCCGTACAGTACACGTCTCTGTCCATGCGATTTCCATATCTTTGGATCCCTGAAGGATGACATGCGTAGCCGCACGAAGAAGTGCACGCCTGAGTACAGTCTTGTTCCAGTAGGCAACCGCAAACATTTTTCAATGAAGTCATTGACCGTCTTCTCTCACAGCGGATAAATGCATTAATATTTATGATGATTGCTTGTGAAATAAAAGAGCAGTTTACTTACTTTTTTCCATCTGTCGAGTTTTCATTTGCGTTGCCTTATACACACGGAAAAGGACGATGTTCTTACAAACAATATTTCTGAACCCATTGCTCAGTTTTCCCGTATATGCATAATACCTGCTATGAGCGGTTGCTATGAAATGCTGATCATTTGCATACGTTGCTCATAGTGTTCATGGTGCTGCAATTTAAATGCTTCGAGAGAGATCAGAAGCTTCGCCTACTTACCGATTGCGTTTGCTGCCTAATTAAGGTGCTTGTGAAAGATACAGCAAAATTATTCGCTGTTTTCTGATGCCACCGAGAACAACAGGTGTCAAGTGAAGCGGAATTCGCGACTAGTTAACTACTGATGAAGTACTAAAATTATGTAGGACTTCTTCGTATTTAATTTTAAATTCACATTTTGTGCTGATCGGTATAGTGAAGATGGACGCCATTCATATGGAGAAAAGGACTTGAGATAAGGTGAAGGACATGGGCACAGAAATGATGTTACCAGGAGAATGAAATTAAGGCGGTGCGTTTGACAAGCAAAGAGAACAATAGTCAACCGACCTAAAACATGAATTTGCTGTTGTAACTGCCTCCTTAACTCCAGTTTGATCACCACTGCTGGATTAATATTTGTAATACACTGCCTGACAAAATATATGTAGCACCCGGAGGACACGGTCGCATATCAGTGTAATTTCGTAAATGTACATTCCATCGGCTGGTATGTAAATGAATGGAGTTGCAATTTTCTGATGTCGGTAAGACGGCCATCAGTGTGTGAATTAGTTTTATCAAGCATGGCAGCATTTATACGGGGCGTGAACAGCGTCACATGTTGAGTGATCACTGTGAATGGCGCTGAGACTTCACGTACACGTGTGAGACAGCGGTATCAGCACCTGACAAGTTTGAAATGGGCCTCGTTCTGGCTTTACATTTGGCTGGGCGGTCGACTCGCGCAGTATCCATATTTGTGGGGCATTCGGATGTGACAGTGACTCAGTGATGGACTGCGTGGAAATATGAGGGCAGGCATTCTCGTCGCGAGTGGTCAGGTCGACAACGTATGACCACCACAAAGGAAGACTGCCGTATTACGCACCAACCACACCGTAGCCCCGTCACACCTGCGCACACCTAAGTACAAGTATGGACTCCCTGCAATATTCTGCGTCATCTCACAGCACTGATCCGAGACCAGCCTCAGCCGGACATGAAATTACTGTCCATGGCGTGGACTTCACTTAAATCACACGGACTCGTTTGGTGTGGCGCTGTGACCGGGAAATACGGACTACTGATGATCGACGTTTCAATGTGTTTGGTGATGAATCATTGCTCTGCGATATCCATCGTGCCAATCGTAGGCGGGTAAGGTGGCCATACGAAGAGAGGTCTCATTCTTCGTATGTTTTGAAGAGGCAGTGGAGTTGCTCCTGGCGTCATGTCGTTGGGAAACATTGGCTGTGACTTCAGCTCACGGCGGGTAGTGATTTGAAATCAGCCTGCCGACAAAGTGGTACGTCACGAACACCCCATGTCCTCTGGGTTACCTCTCATTCACCTGTATCGTGGTGCCACGGGACAACGGATGCGCATACGTGCCACATGTCTCATGACGGTGGGCGCTCCAGTGGCGTGGCCAGTCAAACCCCCAGATCAGTCCCCGATACAACATGTGTGAAACCAGCTCAGACGTCAGCCACGTCCCAGTGCTTGAATCCAAGTTACTGAGTAACAGTTGCAACTACTGTGGGCCACCTTCCCTCAAGAGCAGACACAGTGGGCTTATAACACTCTTCCCATCTCCATCTACATATACGTGATTACTCTGCTATTCACAATAAAGTGCCAGGCAGAGGGTTCAGTGAACCACCTTCATGCTGTCTCTCTACCGTTCCACTCTCGAACGGCACGCGGGAAAAACGAGTACTTAAATTTTTCCGTGCGAGCTCTGATTTCTCATATTTTTTCGTGATGATCATTTCTCCCTATGTAGATGGGTGCCAACAGAATGTTTTCGCAATCGGAGGAGAAAACTAGTGATTGGAATTTCATGAGAAGATCCGGTCGTAACGAAAAACGCCTTTGTTTCAATGATTGCCACCCCAATTCACGTATCATGTCTGTGACACTATCTCCCCTATTTCGCGATAATACAAAACGAGCTGCCCTTCTTTGTACTTTTTCGATGTTATCCGTCAGTCCCATCTGATGCGGATCCCACACCGCACAGCAGTACTCCAGAATAGGGCGGACAAGCGTAGTGTAAGCAGTCTCTTTGGTACACCTGTTGCACCTTCTAAGTGTTCTGCCAATGAATCGCAGTCTTTGGTTTGCTCTACCCACAATACTATCTATGTGATCGTTCCAATTTAGGTTATCTGTAACTGTAATCCCTAAGTATTTAGTTGAATTTACAGCCCTCAGATCTGTGTGACTTATCGCTTAATCGAAATTTAGCTGTTTTCTTTTAGTTTTCATGTGAATAACTTTGCACTTTTCTTTATTCAGGGTCAATTGCTACTTTTCGCACCATACAGATATCTAAACCATTTTGCAAGTGGTTTTGATCGTCTGATGACTTCACAAGACGGTAAATAACAGCATCATCTGCAAACAATCTAAGACGGCTACTCAGATTGTCTCCTATGTCGTTAATATAGATCAGGAACAATAGAGGGCCTATAACACTTCCTTGGGGAACGCCGGTTATTACTTCTGTTTTACTCGATGACTTTCCGTCTATTACTACGAACTGTGACCTTTCAGACGGGAAATCACGAATCCAGTGGCACAACTGAGGCGATACTCCGTAGGCACGCAGTTTGATTAGAAGACGCTCGCGAGGAACGGTGTCAAAAGCCTTCTGGAAATCTAAAAATATGGAATCAACTTGACATCCCCTGTCGATAGCACTTATTACTTCATGAGTATAAAAGGCTAGTTGTGTTTCACAAAAACGATATTTTCTGAATCCTTGCTGACTATATGTCAATAAATCGTTTTCTTCGAGGTACTTCATAATGTTCGAATACAGTATATGTTCTAAAACCCTACTACAAATCGACGTTAGTGATGTAGGCCTGTAATTCAGCGGATTACTCCTACTTCCCTTTTTGGGTATTGGTGTGACTTGAGCAATTTTCCAGTTTTTAGGTACGTATCTTTCTGTGGGCGAGTGGTTGTATATAATTGCTAAATATGGAGCTATTTTATTAGCATACTATGAGAGGAACCTGACTGGTATACAATCTGGACCGGAGGCCTTGCCTTTATTAAGTGATTTAAGCTGCTTTGTTACACCGAGGATATCCACTTCTATGTTTCTCATCTTGGCAGTTGTTCTTGATTGGAATTCAGGCATATTTACTTCGTCTTCTTTGGTGAAGGAGGTTCGGAAAACCGTGTTTAATAACTCTGCATTAGTGGCACTGTCATCAGTGACTTCACCGTTGTTATCGCGCAGTGAAGGTATTGATTCTGTCTTGCCACTGGTGTGCTTATGTAAGACCAGAATCTCTTTGGGTTTTCTGCCAGATTTCGAGACAGAACTTCCTTTTGGAAATTATTAAAAGCATCTCGCATTGAAGTACGCGCCATATTTCGACTTCTCTAAAACTCTGCCAATCTTGGAGATTTTGCGTTCTTTTAAATTTGGCATGCTTTTTTCGTTGCTTCTGCAACGACGATCTGACCCGTTTTGTGTACCATGGTGGATCAGTACCATCACTTATTAATTTATGTGGTATATGTCTCTCAATTGCTGTTGATACTATCTCTTTGAAAACGTTCCACAATTTTTCTATACTTACAAGATCACATCGGGAAGAGTGAAGATTGTCTCTTAAAAAGGCGTTAAGAGCATTTTTATCAGCTTTTTTAAATAGATATACTTCGCGTTTCTTTTTGATGGCTGTAGGAGTAACGGTATTCAGCCTAGCAGCAACTGCCTTGTGGTCGCTAATCCCTGTATTCGTCACAACACTCACTATTTGTCCAGGATTATTTCTTGGTCAAGTATGCTTTCGCAACCATTTACGCTTCGAGTGGGCTCATGAACTAATTGTTCAAAATAATTTTCTGAGAAAGCATTCAGTACAATTTCGGATGATGTTTTATGCCTGCCGCCGGCTTTAAACGTATAATTTTCCCAGCATATCGAGGGTAGATTGCAGTCACCACTGACTATAATTGTATGAGCGGGGTACATATTTAAAATGAGACTCAAGTTTTCTTTGAACTGTTCAGCAACTATGTCTTCTTAGTCGGGGGGTCGGTAAAAGGATCCAATTAATAGTTTAGTCCGATTGTCAGTTATAACCTCTACCCATACTATTTCACATGACCTATGTACTTCAATTTCGCTACAAGGCAAACTACCTCTGACAGCAATAAATACTCCACCACCAATTGTATTTAATCTATTCTTTCTGAACACTGTTAGATCGTTTGAAAAAATTTCGGCTGAACTTATTTCCGGCTTTAGCCAGCTCTCTGTACTTACAACTATTTGAGCTTCAGTGCTTTCTATAGGTCTTGGAGCTCTGGTTCTTTCCCAGCACAGCTACGACAATTTACAACTACAATACCAATCATTTCTACAACTACTTTTCTGTGTTTTACCTGCTCACTTTCTGACGGACGCCCCTTCTGTGGTTCCCTGAGACCCTCTAACCTAAAAATCCGCCCAGTCCCTTCCACACAAGCCCTGCTACCCGTGTAGCCGCCTCCTGTGTGTAGTGGACTCCTGACCTATTAAGCGGAAGCCAAATCAGTGCACGCATTCACACCAGTGAGGGCGCAACGTCATGCTAATAAGTGGGCTCATACTACCAATTCTTTGGAAATTTTACTCGGTTCTGATACCCCTGCAATGACGACACACAATCTCGCAGCCTCTCAACTTACAGTCGTTTCGTTTCCTCCTCCCTTTCTGAGTACTTCAATCGTTATGTCGGGTAGTGTATTTGAAATAGCAGGCCTAGAGACCCTAAGAACCGAAGAATATAAATGTAGAATCTCTCGCAAAGAAATATTTCTGAGTTTGACTTCAGCTCCAAAAGAAAGAATAACACAAGTACTCTCTATTACGTTTTCAAGAGGACTCTGGTTCTAGCACTAACTACATTTTAAGCCCATGAATTAAACATGCGATTTCGCCACAGGTTGGGGAAGCCAGAATTATTCTTCCGAAGGAGCTGAGTCGACTAAATCTCGACTGTCTACCGATTCGGTTGCAATTAAAACGCGCGGCGACGGCGTTCTTGTAATGACGGGAAAAAGAAACGTCCCCGGCGGTGCCCTGGAGCCAGCGTCGGCAGCGGGCGTCCGTCCGCAGCCATAACGCAATCAGGCGTAAGGCAGGCGGGGGGGGGGGGGGGGAGGGGGCGCTGAGCGACGGATTTATCTAAATGCAAAACACGTTTGCCCTAATTAAACGCCGGCGGCGCCACCCCGGCGCCCGGCGCTCCAAAATAGACGCCGCTCCCCGAGGACGGGTTTGCGGTCAGCTTCCGGCGCCATGCGTCGGCCGAGGACGGAAGACGACTCCACTGCTGCTGCTGCTGCGGACAGCTTCACGCACAGGAGAGGCGGTCCAGTTACGTCCCTATGAGAAACAGGGTAATGTGGAAACTGGCGAGTTATCGGATTGCCTCAGAGAGGACGCTGACATCGACAAAAGTTTATTAGTCTGTCTTAGTGTTGAGGCCTACTGTATCGAATGCTTATTATTAAAGAGCAGCTTCACCAAAGATCCAGTGTGGACTTTAATTATGGCTTGGCAGCGAAATTTGGTAGATATTCTAATGCATTAATGAGGTATCGATCTACGCTGGGAAAAAAATTGGTTCCAATTTTGGCCACAAGAAAATATGTATAGAAATGTGTGGTGAAAATAAAAGTCTTCGTTCCTGAATTGATTTTATTGTCTTATTTATTCATGATGCGTATTTCACCTAATACTCGGAATCTTAAAATTGACCAACATTAATGATAACTGTGTGATAAAGTCTTTCTAATACAGCTGTAATTAATGGCTTGAATTAGGTAAAATACGTGTCATCAATCGGTGCAGCAATAAAGTCGGTAGAGTGTTTCGAAATCTAAACATAGCCGAGTTCAGAATAAACTGTATGTCAGTGACCTATATGCCACATAACTATTTAATAGTACTACAAGACAAATGACACTGCCCAGTCTGTTTCCCACAGAAGATGCTGCAGAAACCGTTCTCTTCTTTGCTTGGAGCTTTCCTCTTTACTCGAAAGTTCTATGTGCTCTACCTGTAGTGTCCTGCACCATCCTAGAGTGAGTAAGGCGAAACAAATGCGTTTTCTCTTTTAGGCAAACGATACTCGATAGGTAAAGATATGGTAAAATATGGTAGGTAGAAATTCATATTACTTCCGGAAACGTTCTGTTTTTTATGTTTCATGTATATGCAGCATATCTGGAAGAATGGCATGTCTACCGTGATCAAAAGTGGACGTGACTACCAAAGGCGCTAAGTGATCACCACCTGCAGCGTGTCATCGGAGATAGGAAGTTTGCTGAATTCCCGAATTAATGTCCAATACTTGCAACTAAAGTTGGACGAATTTTGGACCATATACGTGAATAGCGAGAATGTTATGGGCTCGTAGGTAGTGGAATAAACCGGTTCTGGCACAAATAATTTATTTAAATTGGTGACTGGGTTTTCGCCACACCCTTTGACATCACAGAACTTTCCATATAATGGAAATGGCGGGCTTTTTTTTTTGCGGCAGATAGATCAATTGGGCTTCGCCTCCCCCCCTCCCCCCACTCCTATGATGTGACCCACCTCCCTCCACCCTCTTCCGCACTTGTGAATTGGCGGTGAAAGACTCAGCCTGTGCAGCATGGCAGGAGAGGAAGGATGTAAGGTATTTACTTTTTTCCCTTTTTTTGTGGGAAATGTGTGTTTGGTGGTGTAATCCGGTTGGTGGGTTGTTCTCGACACTCCGTCGCCCTCCACTTCGAGTCTCCACCGATCCCCATCCCCAAGCCGCGCGGGGTAGCCGCGTCGTCTAAGGTGCCTTGCACGGTCCGCGCGGCTCCCCGCATCGGAGGTTCGAATCCCCCCTCGGGCGTGAGTGTGTGTGTGTGTGTTGTCCTTAGCGTAAGTTAGTTTAAGTTAGATTAAATAGTGCGTAAGGTTAGGGAGCGATGACCTCAGCAGTTTGGTCCCATAAGACCTTACCACAAATTTCCAATTTTCCCATCCCCACTTTTTCAGATTGCGTGTGTGATGTTTGCCTCAAAGTTTGATGAGCGTTTGCCTTAGTCCACAATACCATCACTAGGGGGTGGTCGAAACTGTCCTGCAGCCACCACCACTTTCCACTGCCCCTCGCCCATGCCCGCCACTTCTCGAGTTCCAGCTGCTTGTCTGGAGGCACTGTGAGAGAGAAAAAAATTTGGTAGTCCTACAGCTACTCTGGTGTTCATCGCTTTTCTGATACGCCGAGTAGGCGTAGTTCATTTTCGCTGCTGAGGTCAGGGAAGCTTAGGCACTAATTTTTTATTTTCCTCACTTTCCGAAGTACAGTTCTATAATGTGAAACCCACACTGCTATCTAAGCACAGAC
Organism: Schistocerca cancellata; assembly: GCF_023864275.1. Classification (NCBI taxonomy): domain Eukaryota; kingdom Metazoa; phylum Arthropoda; class Insecta; order Orthoptera; family Acrididae; genus Schistocerca; species Schistocerca cancellata. The sequence goes on along the minus strand of NC_064627.1, from coordinate 802,541,361 downwards.
AGAAAAATAAGATCACTTACATACAGTATCTAAAACTTCGTGACATATTTCGAAACCCACATCAGACCACTAAAAGAAAAAAACAAGAAAACGCAAACACACAGCAAAACAGATGTTTAAAAGTTTCTCCTAGCATTCGAAGCACTGTTCTACAGACGAGAAGAGAGGCTGGAATTTGTGGTGAATTTTCGATGTCGTACAACTGCTGGTCTGGAGTTGCTCTCAAGCCACAGTGGCGGATGGGGGATAGCGTCCCACCTGTCTGAACCAGAGGAGGATGGTCTGCTTGGACTTGTCTCTGAACACTCGAACAAAGAAGACATCACGTGACTCTTAGACGTCACGGAACTTTCTGTAGATACCTTGCTCTGCCCTCGTTTTCTTGAACAAGTCTGTAGAGAGTCCTCAGCCCACCACAAAGTATGTCTCGTAACTCTCTGACGTCATGGAACGTCTTGTGAATAGATCATGCTGGTTGGTTCTTTCTGGATTTTACAGCCAAAATGCTGCTGCTGGTGTGGGGGCACTGTCCACCGCTTTCAACAGATGTACAAATTACGAGAATTGTGCAGATCGAAAAACACAGCACTCATATTTCATTGACTGTTAAACCATGCAAAAATTGTCTACAGAATAGGTAAACTATCGCCAAAGACAGTCAATTACACTGCTCTGCTTGAATTTTTCGGCGTGAAACCAATCTCCAACCAGGCTATTACACCACAAACAATTCTATCACCATTACACATCGCTACATCACTGTACTAAACACAATTCATATCCTTACAGTCGAACAAGGGGCTTCTGGAATTTCCGGACCCGCTGGATCACCGATACACAGAGAGAGAGAGAAAGACTTGTAACGACTTGTCTCACTACAACGCCGACAAAGAAGTGTGCCAGCACAGGTCATACCACCTCGCAGTCGAAGAAGGGACTTGTGTTTTCGGTCTGCATAAATCAGTCACAGAAGGACGCTTATTGCAAGCCGTTAAAGCTACTTCTCGGAAAGACTGGTCCTCCAAGAACGTAACGAAATACCTGACTATTCGTCGACAAAGAACTGAACAGTCAACAGCGGTGTGCTTTCAAATGTTCTGCATGTGCTGGCACTGTCTGAATATGGTCTTCAGTAAAGTAACATCAGACACATGTAGAAAAACATTAAGCTGGTTAAAGCTATTTTTTTATGCTTCTAACTGCTGATACCTCTATTCCTCCCTCATACCTCTACTTGCCGTTAACTTTTAGCACTGAAATGCGGTCTCCTGTGCGTATTCCTGTTCGCGTTAAATGAGCATTACGCGTTAAACGAGTGTTATATCATTTTAATGTTTTGAAGAACAATTTCTCCCTATGCCTTAAGCAAGTGTGTAAGATGGTTGAATCTATTCTCTGGGACTTCTCACGGGCTATCTCATCCTTCACAGTCCTTCAGTTAGTGTGTTAGACTGCTTCTCACTGCTGGTACCTTCATACCTATGCCCGCCGGAAACGTTTATGGTCTTTCGTGCGTTTAATTTAGTATCACGTGAAAAATGTTCACAATATGTCTTTCGAAAAAATTGACGGGAACGCTGGATTGCTGCATAACCTAGTCTACATGAATCTGACGATGGAGTTCACTTAAAAGTCCTTCCTAAACGCGCTTACAGATCGTGCGCTAAGACTGCACAGCGAACGTGTACGGAGCTGCCAGGCCCGTGTCCGCGACTGTGGCCGGCGAGCATGGCGTCTACCGCCGGGTGAGTGACGCCCAAAGCTGGCTAAATGGACAGGCATGTACGGTGTGAGAGCTTGCAGTTATGTGGTCTCCGATGCTAGCTATCAAAACCCTCGTCTTTGTACTACAATTTTCGCGACAAAAAAATTCGAAAACACTGCCCACCTGTTCCACCAAACACTCTACAGCACTGATCCTTTAAATGATGCTCTCTGCCGACATCATCATACTCCTCTGTCCCAGAGGGCTCGCAGAAGTTAGTTCACAATATAGCCTTCAAATCCCTCATCCACTAGAAGAAGCTCTAAAATTACAGATTTTATAACTAAAATGGTGCCGACCGTTGTGGTCGAGCGGTTCTAGGCGCCTCAGTCCGGAATCACGCGGCTGCTACGGTCGCAGGTTAGAATCCTGCATCGGGCATGGATGTGTGTGATGTCCTCAGGTTAGTTAGGTTTAAGTAGTTCTAAGTTCTAGGGGACTAATGACCTCAGATGTTAAGTCCCATAGTGCTCAGAGCCATTTGAACAATTTGAACTAAAATGGCAAACAATCTTGATGAACGAAACATACAGAACGTGGTGCCACAAGTGACGGAAAATACACCACAAAAATCTTCTAAACCAACAAAAATTCTAAGTTGTCACGAGAAACCATCACCCGCCATCCAAATTGTCGTGAGACGCACCCCTCACTGCCGTACTTCCAGAATACTGTGCACAATGCTAGTGCCTGAAATACACCGAAACGTCAACAAAAAAAAAGTCACAGAAAAGTACAATCTTCTGCCAGAACAGTGGAGGCAGCTGCAACTGTTCACCTAGGTGTCACAAGAGCAACTAAGTAAGCTCGCAATTCGATCAGTAGAGGGCGATGGGACATGCAAGCTCCCATCTTACTCCCTCCCTGCCCTGACCTAATCCCTGCACTGGATTTTCCGGTCTGCTTGCCTGTTGGTTGTTGCTGGTCGTAACAAAGAGGCGGTGATTTTGCTTTTATGTGGAGGGTAGTTTGACGGTGATATAACGTATGCAGTCCACAAAAAACTATCATGGACGGGACAAGTATTCCAGGATAACTCTGCACCTGCAGACTCTTCAGAACAAAGTATCTTTAGAGTCGGTGACAACAGATTTGTTCCAGAGCATCCAGTCTGTGAAAGTCGAGCACGCCTGTGGGTGGTCGAAAACCTACTGCAGAATTCAGCTCACATAACAAGTTTCATTTCGCGAAACTACAACCCACATAAACCTTCCATATTAACTCGACAGTATTCCCCTCTCCTCATATCTAATTAATATGTATAGCATACAGAGATGAGGAGATGCGGCTGTACTGGCTGGGTGGATGGCGCCAATCTGACGTTGTCCGAGCGGGCCATCCCACGCGGACATCATTACTGCGGGGAGAGCGTCCTAATGCAGCGTGCGCCAAGCTGCTGCGAACGGCATCTTCGTCACATGAAGAGCGTGCGGAGGAATCACAACCACGTGTACATGGCGCCAGACTTGTAATATTACTGGAAGTTGGCTAGCAAGTGTCATGAAATTGGTTTTTTCTGAACATTTCGAGACGTCCCTTCATCTCTTATAGCAAACGAAAATGTTGTTGGAAAAAGTGTTGTTTCGTAACATCCAGCGAGGTAAAAGGTTGGGAATGTCGCCAAAACTTCAACATTCTCGATGGAAACTGAGGACTTAGTTACCAAGTCGCGTCAAATAGCGTAGTATTCACGTATACGAAATTTATGTTGGTATTTAGCGTAAATATAGACACACACACACACACACACAAATACGATAAAAATATAGTGTTTCTCTGGCGTTAAAACGTGTATAAAGGCGCACTATTATAAGCTAAATTTTGTGTGTAGAAACTCTGCGCTACTCTGTCCGTGTTATTTCATAACATCCGGCTGTGAGAAAGGTCGGAATGCCATCATACTTTAAGCTCCATAACTTCTGCGTCACCTAACTATTCTATAGCCCCCATGTGCTTTGTAAGATGCTGGTTTGAATACACCGTTGAAATAACCAGGAGAAGAGTACCGCGCCCAGTGATATGAATGCTTCACACAGCTGTACACTAATGAAGTTTCCGCATTTCTTGTTGTTAGCGAACACCGTCTTTTCTACTACTCCTCACAGCTGAGCTTTCACCATGTGACGTCTGGCTTTTGCACACAGTTCCGGTGAGGGTGTCCCGTTGTCAATAAGAAATTCACCTTCCATCATCCTGGGAACACGCAGATCATTCCTTACACTAAAAAATATCTTCATTTTCCAATGTGCGCGCAACACCTCACCAATGTGTAAACAGAGAGGCATGACCTGAACACCCAACACCGTACAGAATAATCTCACTGCTCGAAGATATGCAGCAGTAATTCGGCATAACATCATGAAAACTTTGCGGTGTGTTCCCCTCTCTCTCCATACTAACTGATGCTGGTCTTGAATTATTCACCACAGCGATGGAGAACATTGCTTTCCTCGTAGATGTATGATTTAATCACAGTGAAATGGTGAAATAATTCTGATGCGAGACTAGCCATCAGTCTGTTCCAGGACTTTCTTGTGGCGTTGATAACATCAGTCTTTTTAGAGACATCCATATTATGGCAGCAGAGGTTGCATCAAGTCACAAAGCTGTTGCAAGCAGTCAAATAATGTCGAAAACGGAACGTGCGATTAAACACGAAGCTCATTTTCTTCCGAAATGATCCAAACGTCTTCCACATTTTTTCAGCAAGAAACACCGCCTCTGTCTTCTGATGTGAGGGTAGATGACCTTTAGTAAACTCCACCACACATACCTGAACATAACGAGCCAACACATTCAAATGAATCTCACGCACAGTTATCGGTCCTCGTAATTGCAAAGAGCAGTAACCAACACTGCAAGTATGCGGTATAAAGCAAAGGGTACACAGAATATGGAGACATAGTTTGAGTGAAACAGAGCAGAGATGTTGACGAGCAGAGGGATTTATACATATTTAAAAGTCATTGGGTACAGTGCTAAACCAGGAACATGGTACAAGACATCGGATGTAAAACCTAAACGAAATTAACTTTGATGCTCCTATAGTAAACATAACATTGTGGTTGAGGTTATCGGTATCCGTAAAAGACTTAGATCGAGCAGCTATGTAAAAATTTTTTCGTTGACGCTGTCGATACCAACTGTAAATTATTGACTCCAGGCACAAGTGAACTAATGTAACCGCTAGATTCCTTTAGGAAATAAACCACTGTCGGCATAAATGGAAACGGTATTGGCATATAACTTAACTGAAATTTCTTGACATTAAGCTGTGTAGGGGATCGGTACAGGTCCTTTTCTTTAGGAAAAAGAACGATCGCATCAATTTACCTATGCCAGCATATTTAACAAATCGATTCAAAGCTTAACAAACCACTATGTGGCTCTTCCTATTACCCGTGTTCCACCTCCGAAAATTCCTTGGCCCTTTCATCACCGTTAGCTATCAATCTGATCAATAGGGAGCTGACAGGAGCAGAGGCCGCTAGAAACATTCAGCGGTGTGTGTGGTGATAATGTCTTTGAGCAAAGCGTAGTAAGAAAATGGTTTTCTCAGTTTGACATTATTTGACTCGCTGGATTTTGATGAAGATCGTTTGATGCATTAACCCGCACCCATCCACGTCAGTATCCTCGAGAACCAACTCACGTAATGAAATGTGATTGTTCCAGCGTCGCACAACATTTTAATGCAATAGAGATTCAAAAATCAGTTGAATGTTTAGCGTGTACTCTAAGTCAAAATTACAACGGGAGTAGGTAGTTACACGTGCATCACTGCCTCCTCGTCAACAATCGGTGTGTTAACAACACTAACCACTTCTATCCTATATCGTTTCTGGTGTCAAGAAACGGTGTCGTTATGCTACCATAGAGGAACAAGAAAGTGATTATTCAGATCAAACAAAGCAGCAACACCTAGTAAAAAGACCTGTGCACATTAACAAAGAAAATTTTGTGCATCTGGTGTAATAGCAACAGTGAGATGTACTACTAGATGCTTCCATGACGTGTAACCATCACTGCTGACCTTTACTGTCAAGAGCTGAGGCATACCGCAGATGCAGTCTAAACCAACGAATACAGAGACTGCGTGAAACAGTGTTACTCCACGATAACCCCCTCCCACAAACTTCATCGCAGATACCTGTTCATGACGACCCAGACATGTAAACGATATCACACTCGTTTTGTTTGTGAATAGTACACCTAGATACTACTGTAGACGGAGCTGTGAGTTAACATGTGAAAACACCCACAATCACTCCGTTAACTTTGCTGATAAAACGTAGAACTTCAATATGAGTCCGCCATATCATCCTGGGGCCCACTATACGAATGAAAACTATCGATGTGTATGGTTCAACGTAATGAAGAGTGATAGAGCTCATCCCGGGATACTGTACATATCCCAACCACAGCATGTTAAAATAATGGAATATTCTCACAAGATAGAAGCAGATACATTTTGCAGCATGAACCTTATATTGATAGGTTCAGCGCCGGGGCATCTGTGTGTCTTGGCAGAATATGTGGGAGTGTCTATAGCTATATGAAGGATGCAGAAGTAATGATTTTTTATGGTAGAGAAAACGAATTGTGTTTACTACAGTGTAGCGATATGGTGTGGTGGTGAAATTGTTCGTGGTGTAATAGCCTGGTTGGAAATTGGTCTCACTCCGGAAAATTCAAGCTTTCCTCGACAGTAACAGAGCAGTGTAATTGACTAAGAGTCTTTGCCGATAGTTTCCGTATTTTATGATCTGTAGCCAACTTTTGCATGGTTTAACTGTCAATATAATATGACTACTCAATGTTTTTCAATCAGTTCAAATGGTTCAAATGTCTCTAAGCACCATGGGTCTTAACATCTGAGGTCGTCAGTCCCCTAGACTTAGAACTACTTAAACCTTACTAACCTAAGGAAATCACGCACATCCATGCTCGAGACAGGATTCGAACCTGCGACCGTAGCAGCAGCCAGGCTCCGGACTGAAGTGCCTAAAACCGCTCGGCCACAGCGGCCGGCTTTCAATCAGTACAAAATAGTTTTCTGTTGAAATTCTCTGCAGAAAGTGCACACACACCTGCAACGGGATTTTGGTGGGTAAACGTACTGAGAACTAGTCAAGAGGCTCCATTCACAGTAGGTTCCAAAACATCCTTTGTCAGACGGAGTAGGAGTTTCTGCAGACTGGTTTCAACAAGACGAGGGCAGAACAAGGCATCTATAGAAAGTTCTGTGATGTGAGAGAGTCATGTGATGTCCTCATTTTTCGAGTGTTCAGAGACAAGTCTATGCAGATCAGCCTCCTCTGTTTTGGACTGGTGGGATACTGTCCCCCACCCCTAATTGTGACTTTAGAACGTCTCCAGACCAGCAGCAGTAGGACATTGAAAATTCACCGAAATTTCAGTCATTTCTCTTGTCTGTAGAACAGTGCTACGAATTCTGGGAGAATGTTTTACACGTCTGATCTGTTGTGTGTGTGTGTGTGTGTGTGTGTGTGTGTGTGTTTCTTTGTGATCTGTTGTGGGTTTAGAAATATGTTATAAAATTGTTGCTATGTAATCGTTCTGATTTTCCAGTCTGTGCTTAGACATAATGTGGGTTTCCAATTGTAGAAGTATGCTTCGAAAAGTGAGGAAAATAAAAAATAAGTGCCTTAACATCCCTGACTTCAGCAGCAAAAATAAACTAATCCCCTTAGAAGTGATGAATACCATAGTAGCTGTATGATTCTCAAATTTTTTTCTCTCTGACAGTGCATCCAAACAAGCAGCTGGAGCTCATAAAGTTGGGGACAGTAAAACTTCGAGGCAAACTTACACATGTGTGATCATAAAAAGTAGGGGTGCAGCCAGTGGGAAGTGAGGACAGAAGGGGGGGGGGGGGAGAGGGCGCAGCAAAGTTTGGAGGTCAATCCACAGCAAGATAACACCACCAAGCACATGTTTCCCACCAAGATAAATAAATAAATTCCATATGTCCTTCCTCTCCATCATCTCAGCACAAACTAAATCTTTTCCCACCAATTCACAAGTAGGGATGGGGAGGAGAGGGAGTGATACCGTATGAGTACGGGGAGGGGCGGAGGGAGTTAGGTTAGTAGAGGTAGCCCAAGTGAAGTGACATATTTCCCACAAAAAATAATTGCTACAATTTTCATGGAATGTAGGGACAGGAGAAACTCAATCGCTATTTTCAATAAATTATTTGTGCCAGAATCTGCTTTGTACCCCTACTCACATACATTAAAAGAGCAAGTTTTTGCTATGGTTAGTATTCTTTACAGTCATGGAGAAAATACACAAACAATCAACCCAACAAACAATACATTTGATTTCCAAGATTCGTTAAGTTTATTAACGTATCATATGCAGAAGAAAATTTCACTTGGTGAACTTCGATGCAGCAGAAGCTACATGGAATTGATATAAGCAAGGCAGTTGCAAAAAATTATAGACACGTTACAAAACAACTAAACTGCAGCAACAATACACAGAATAGGTGATGATGCTCTCACTGATTTGTATCTTGGTTCATACAATCTGGATGTAAGTGCCAAGCGATTAGTACCCAGCGATAATGTACAGTAACTGATCAAAAACATCTGAACATCCATGTACAGGACGAATCACCCAAAACTCCCACCACAAATATTGCGGGAATGGAAACTGCTAGTGAAGTGCGGTTTTCACAGAATGGGTTGATAGTCAGAGGCTCGTGTTGTTAGTCAATAAATAGATTGTAATAATACTTAGAAAGTGTATTTTTTGCAAACATGCACTTTTTTGAGTAGATCAATGCCTATTGACATTAACGGTCTAAAAGAAGGGTAAATTAGAATGTCAGTGGTGTTTGTTGCAAGATTCTAGTTCCCGTCGTTTATGAACTATCGTATTTTGAAAAGTTTACACACGGACACTTATTTGTGCTATTCAACCGGAGTAATTGCTAGGTACAGTGTTGTTATGTTTGCTTTCAGCGTGCTTGTGTATTCCATGAGTGCACTGCGACTTGCTAGTCATTTTGTGTGTGACAGTCCTAGCAGTAGGTCGTGAGTGGACTATGGGACTTACCAGTGCAGAAGAAGTCCACATGCTCATGGTATATGGAGAGTGTAGGAAGAAATCAGTTCGTTCTTGTACGGTGTACGCGGCAAGATATCTCAAGAGATGTCAACCATTTCGGCAATTATTGATCAAACTCTTCAACCAGTTACGTGAAAGTGGCAGTGTAACACCTAGACTGCGTAACAGAAGAAAATAAGTGACGATAGAAGATCGGGAAATCAATGTCCTTGCTACTACTGTAGTTTATCCGTACGTCTGCTACCGCACAATCGCACGAGGAAGTGCGTGAGTCAGGCAAGTGTCCTAGCCGGCCGCTGTTGTCGAGTGGTTCTAGGCGCTTCAGTCCGGAACCATGCTGCCGCTACCGCCGCAGGTTCGAATCCTGCCTCGGGCATGGCTGTGTGTGATGTCCTTAGGTTAGTTAGGTTCACGTAGTTCTAAACCTATGGGACTGATGACCTCAGATGTTAATTCCTATAGTGCTTAGAGCCATTTGAACCATTTTGAACAAGTGTCGCCGACCCCTGTGGCCGAGCGGTTCAAGGCGCTTCAGTCTGGAACCGCGCGACCGCTACGGTCGCAGGTTCGAATCCTGCCTCGGGCATGCATGTGTGTGATGTCCTTAGGTTAGTTAGTTTTAAGTAGTTCTAAGTTCTAGGGGACTGATGACCTCAGATGTTAAGTCCCAAAGTGCTCAGAGCCATTTGAACCATTTTTTGCACAAAAAATACACTAAGTACTCTTACAATCTGATCATGGGCTAACAACAGGAGCTGCAGACTACGAATCCATTCCATGACAATCGCACATCAAGAATATTTTCCATTTTCGCAACATTTGCGGTGGAAGTTTTAGGTGATTCGCCTTGTGTACAGTGCAGAACTGGCTATTAGGCGTAACGAGAGTTGGACTTACCAGAATAAAGAGAGGCGGGGGAGTAATACGTCGCAGACAGAAAAGCACTAACTGAAGAATGGGACCCTTAGGAGAGCTGAGTGACTTCAAACATGGACTAGCAACCGGAAGTGACCATAAGTAATGAATCCACCAGCGACATTCCATCACTTCTAAAGCCGCGCAGGTTGATTGTTAGTGCTGTGACAGAGGAGTTGAAACGCGAAGGAACGGCCACAGCCAAATCAAGACCAGGCAAACTTCATGTACCTAAGGACAGAGGGCGTCGAGCACTGCGGTATGTGGCTGTAAGAAAGCGCGTGAAATCAGCGGAAACACTCACTTGTAAGTTCCAATGTGCTATCAGAAGCCCAACTAACCCATTGATTGTGCGGATTTCTCTCTCTCTCTCTCTCTCTCTCTCTCTCTCTCTTTAATTTTTATTTTATTATATTTTATAAGTAATCATCCGTCTGATTGGTTTGGGCCGGCCGGTGTGGCCGTGCGGTTCTAAGGCCTTCAGTTTGGAACCGCGTGACTGCTACGGTCGTGGGTTCGAATCCTGCCTCCCGCATGGATGTGTGTGATGTCCTTAGGTTCAAAATGGTTCAAATGGCTCTGAGCACTATGGGACTCAACTGCTGAGGTCATTAGTCCCCTAGAACTTAGAACTAGTTAAACCTAACTAACCTAAGGACATCACAAACATCAATGCCCGAGGCAGGATTCGAACCTGCGACCGTAGCGGTCTTGCGGTTCCAGACTGCAGCGCCTTTAACCGCACGGCCACTTCGGCCGGCATGTCCTTAGGTTAGTTAGGTTTAATTAGTTCTAAGTTCTAGGGGATTGATGACCACAGATGTTAAGTCCCATAGTGCTCAGAGCCATTTGAACCATTTGATTGGTTTGGTGAGTCTCGGTGCGAATTCCTCTCCTGGATGCCGATCTTTTCTGCGTCCGCGAATAAAAATTGCTAATCCCTTGATGTCTCAGACAATGTCATGTCAACCAAACCCTTCTTTTGGTCAAGTTGCTCCACAAATTTCTTATCACCCAAATTCTATTCAATCTCTCCTCATTCGTTACGTGATCTACCCAACTAATCTTCAACAGACTTCTGTAGCACTACGTCTCAAAAGGTTCTATTCTCTATTTATCTAAACTTTTTATCGTCAATGTTATGCTTCCATACATAGCTACGCTCGAGAAAAATACCCTCAGTAAAGAAATCCTAACGCGTAAAGCTGTATTCGATGTTTATAAATTTATCTTCTTTGGAAATTCTTTTATTGCCAATTCTATACCCTCTCTCCTTCGGCCATCACCACGTTTGCTGCCCAAATAGCAAAAAAAGAGATATTTTTCGCAGTTAGGGAATGGTACCCTTATTGCTATTGAGAAATCGCTGAGTGCACTATATACAGTAGAAGAACATTTCGGAGACGATAATTGTATCACTATGACAACGCACCCTGTCATAAAGCAGATGATTCTGTGTTTCGTAAACCATGACACGCTTGAAATCAACTGGCTGGTCCATAGTCCCGACCTGAGCCCAGTAGGGATTGGATGAGTTTTAACTTCAACGCAGATACCAGCGTCCAACAATCCTAACTTCGTTGATTTCTGGCCTTGAGTGAGGGTACGGTACCATTCCTCCACAGACATTCGGATAACTCATTGAAAACGCGTCCAACACAATGCAAGCCCAGATGTACTTCAAGAGGAGGTCGAGCAGGTACTGCAACAAACAGATAAAATCTTCAAAGTTGTTCAGGCCAAAAAGATTTTATCCATCAATTATACTATTCAGCTGCTGTTTTCTGTTACTCAAATCTTCACAGTGGTGTATGTACACTGATTACTGTCGAGTGCTTCACGTGAATGCAATCCACGTCTACACGAATGACAATATACAGGGCGATTCAAAAAGTATACCACAACTTTGAAAATCTGTATTTAATCAAAGAGACACGATGGAATCTTGGGTAATTAATCAATGTGAAGAGAACTTAACAACTTTTCTTTCCAGTAGAAAACAAGTTCATAAATGATCAATACGATCCCCTCCAGACATTCGAGCGACATAAACCCGATACTCGAACTACACACATCAAAAAAAGGTTTTGCATCACCCCAGTTCCCAGAATTCCTGAAGATAGACGTTGACTGTGGATACTGTATCACAGACACAGTCAATTCGACTGTTCAGACATATCACTAAACCCACCCAAAGATGTAAACAACCATGCATGAGCAGCGCCTATTAGACGGAGGGCGTCCGACAGCCGATGAGTTCCAGTCATTCCACCAGGAAGGAGGTACACGGCTCGTGCTGTCTGTAGTTCAACCATGCCTAGACGGTCAATACAGCGGTTCGATCACGTCCGCATTGTTACTTTATGCCAGTAAGGGCACTCAACAAGTGAAGTGTCCAGGACTCTCGGAGTGAACCAAAGCGATGTTGTTCATTCGTCGAGGAGATACAGAGAGACAGGAACTGTCGATGACATGCCTCGCTCAGGCCGCCCAAGGGCTACTACTACAGTGGACGACCGCTATCTGCAGATAATGGTTCGGTTCCGAGAGTTCCGGAACCTGTACAGAAAATTGGAATAGAGATCAAAATAAACATGCTTTTTGTGCCGCCATAGGACGTCGTGTTACGACTCAAACTGTGCGGAATAGGCCTCATGATGCGCAACTTCACTCCCGATGTCCATGGCGAGGTCCATCTTTGCAAACACGACACCATGCAGTGCGGTACGGATGGGTCCAACAACATACAGAATGGACCGCTCAGGATTGGCATCACGTTCTCTTCACCGATGAGTGTAGCATATGCCTTCAACCAGACAATCGTCGGAGACGTGTTTGGAGGCAAACCAGTCAGGCTGAACGCCTTAGACACACTGTTCAGAGAGTGCAGCAAGGTGGAGGTTCCCTGATGTTTTGGGGTGGCATTATGTGGGGCCGGTGTACGCCGCTGGTGGTCATGGAAGGCGCCGTGACGGCTGTACGATACGTGAATGCCATCTCTGACCGATAGTGCAACCATATCGAGCAGCATATTGGCGAGGCATTCGTCTTCATGGACGAGAATTCGCGCCCCCATTATGCACATCTTGTGAATGACTTCCTTCAGGATAACGACATCGCTCGACTAGAGTGGCCAGCATGTTCTCCAGACGTGAACCCTATCGAACATGCCTGATTGGAAAGGGCTGTTTATGGACGTCGTGACCCACCAACCACTCTGAGGGATCTAGGGCAAATCGCCGTTGAGGAGTGGGACAATCCGGACCAACAGTGCCTTGGTGAACTTGTGGATAGTATGCGACGATGAATACAGGCATACATCAATGCAAGAGGACGTGCTTCTGGGTATTAGATGTACCGGTGTCATCAGCAATCTCGACCACTACCTCTGAAGGTCTCGCTGTGTGGTGATACAACGTGCAATGTGTGGTTTTCATGAGCATTAAAAATGGTGGAAATGATGTTTATGTTGATCTCTTTTCCAATTTTCTGTACAGGTTCCGGAACTCTCAGAACCGAGGTGATGCATAACTTTTTATTGATGTGTGTAGTTTCACAGTCTCTGTAGCTTCTCTGGTGTAACAGTTTGGATAGCTGGAGTTATTCCTTCTTTTAGTTCTTCAATTAAGCTGTTAGAGGTGGTCAAAACACCATATCTGTAACATACACCCACAGAAAAAAGTCACAGGTGCTGATGTCAGGGCTAGTTGGAGGCCAGTGGTGAAGTGCCATGTCACGAGCTGCACGGCTGCTGGTCCATTGCTGTATCTTTCGCTCAAGTAGGCAGAGACAGATAAATGCCAATGCGGTCGTGCTCCATCCTGCTGGAATACGAATTGAAGTGCTTCTTCTTCGAGTTGAGAGAATAGCCAATTCTGCAACATTTCCAGATAGGTCTGCCCAGTTAGAGTTGCATCTTCGAAGAAAAAAGGACTAGAAACTTTACTGCATGAAATGACACAGAAAACGTTCACTTTAGATGAGTCACGTTCATGTTGAATTGCCGGCCGATGTGGCCGAGTGGTTCTAGACGCTTCAGTCTGGAACCTCGCGACCGCTACTGCCCCAGGTTCGAATCCTGCCTCTGGCATGGATGTGTGTGATGTCCTTAGGTTAGTTAGGTTTAAGTAGTTCTAAGTTCTAGGCGACTGATGACCTCAGATGTTGAGTCCCATAGTGCGCAGAGCCATGCTGAATTATCAGTGCCCCATTATGGACATTGTGCCGATAGACTTTCCCTGTTGTGTGAAATGTCGTTTCATGGCTAAACACTAGCTTCGGAATGAACCAGTCATCTGTTTCCATTTGCTCCTGGACAGACTCGCAGAACTCGATTCTTTCAGCCATATCAGCTTCGGGAATCGCTTGAACCATATGTAGTCGGTAAGGTTCCTTTAGTAACCTTTTCCTTAGTACCATGCAAATGGTCTGCTACCTCGGCAGGATGGTTTTCCTGGACTGCAAGTAAATGCTCTCTGAGTGTGGCCAACATTTTCTTCACTCGTGTGCGGCCGTTCGGTACTTTTTCCTTTGCACAAATAGCCTTTCTTTGTGAATTGTTTATGCCAATATCCGATACATCACCTATCAGGAGGTTTAACACCACACTTGGTTCAACATGCACGCTGAACAACTGTCGTCGATCCGCTTCTGCAGTACTCGATAACACAAAAAGCGTTTCATTGAGCAGTCGCCATCTTTGCACTGACAACGGACGTGAAGGTCATGTGGCCAACAGTGCTCCTAGCGACCAAATGAGGAACCAAACGAAACTTCAGAGCTTCCTGCAACCGACTACAGAAAGAGCGTAGCTCTCACTTCCTTTTTGTACATTTGTTACTGTCGCAGAGTACAAGAATAAATGTTTAGAGCGTGGAACAGAACTTAATGTCACTCACATATCAGAGCAAATTTAACTTTGAACATTGTTACACTGTTGTGACAAATAATATTAGCGTTGCTGGATGCGACCTGTGTTAAGGCTGCTCTCTTAATCGACGGTCACAGAATGGAGCAGGCGGCGCTTTGCTCTGACGTAAGTAGACTTCCAGCAGCAACAGCTTGTGAAACTCTCGAGGGCCTGTCTTGTTGACTTTTCTCATTCGTGGTTGCGTTTGGCAGCGACTGTCCTTAGCTTGTGGTTCCATCGTGCGATGCCAACTGTGACCTGGAACGTCACTCTTCGGACGGACACCACAATAAAGGTAGGTTGGGCACTATTAGGTGTATGGATACCTTTGATCAGGTAGTTTGTGTCCTGGTTTCACGAGTACGGTTACCAGCGCTGAGTGCAGCTAGTCCAATCCGAAACCGTCTTGACAGTTATTGGTCTACATCAATAGACGATGTTCGTAATGTGGACGAAATTGGAACCACTCTGTGGGGAAGATGAATTCCGACCACAACAAACCAATCATCACGATTCAAGGGATTTAATAATTTCTATTTACATTTACATTTAAGTAACAAAATGGTTCAAATGGCTCTAAGCATTATGGGACTTAACAGCTGAGGTCATCAGTCCCCTAAACTTAGAACTACTTAAACCTAACTAACCTAAGGACATCACACACATCCATGCCCGAGGCAGGATTCGAACCTGCGACCGTAGCAGCCGCGTGGTTCCGGACTGACGTGCCTAGAAACGCTCGGCTACCGCGGCCGGCTTTAAGTAACAGGTATCCGTTGTAAATACTGAATAACATCACAGTAATACTCACACAAGTTGCTGGGTTGTTCTTTGAAACAAGTTCAAATTGCTTGCACAACCTAGATACAGTAATGAAAACTCTGAATTCCAAAAACAAATTAATTTACTGTAAAAGTGTGGCATTAGGCGACGATAAAGAACATCAAATGTTTTCTGGTCAGCAACAGGTAAGAGGAAAACGTTTTGGCGTTCCCTGTAGATGAAATGTTCATGATTGCAGTGAATTTTTTTTCACATGCAAAAAGGTGACATTTTTCATATAGCAGGACGGGTAAAAAAATCTGTATTTTGCAGACAACTAATAACTGGGAAGGAATTTCTCATTTCTGGTGTCACAGTCGCCGCTTCAGAGTAACACGAAATTAATTTTTCAACAGAAAAAAGGAAAATTACCGCAGAATGCATCAGGAATGTGTACCTGAATCCGCCTTAAATCAATTGTTCATGGAAATCCGTCACAGTGCCAATTATTCTCTCTTCAATAAACAATCGGACTGTGGAGTCTAGGACCGAATTTCGCGGTCCGTCGTCCGTGTCGCCCGCGCCGGCGCACTAATTAATCATTCAGCCGGCGGGACTCCGGGAACGCAGGGAATGCTTCATTAACTCCTGACAAAAGCGCTTTTTCGCCCTGAAAATCCGGCTGCCAAAACAACGGCTTAACTCGGAAGCCGAATGTGGAGATTTTCCGCCCAGTCAGAAACATGACGCCAGTCAAAGCGAGAACGGTCGTTACCCTGCAGTTGTAGCGTCGGCGCCCAAAACAGATGAGATGCTGCCCTGTTCGATTTTAGACATGACGTGACTGTGTGGATAACCGTAGCAGCGTTCTACCAGGGTCCGAGTTTTTCCGCAACTTCGTTACTGCAACACTACCAAACGGCTAGCCTGTATAAATACACTGAGGGACGACTGTGTGTTGTGTATACACGGGAGGATAAAAGTATGGAAACACTAAAAAATATACAGGCCTTTATGGTTTTCAAGGGAATCTTATACCATTCATACTACAAAACAGATAACGATGATGGAGGTGAATACCGATCATGCTCCCTTTTGCCCAAAGTAGACCATAACGGCTCAACAATATTAAGATCTGGTGCCTGTTGTGGCCACGGAGATGCGAAAATTCATCATCGTACTGTCAAGTCCAGCCCTGGGAGACACTGGCTTTGTGAAGTGGGAACCGCCGCGTGGGATTAGCCGAGCGGCGAGAGCCGGTTGGCCTCTGTAATAAAAAACTGAGTGGAACGATCAACAAACGAACTTGAACGGATGTCATGGATGTCATGTGACGTCCGCAAAGACCAAACACAACGATCAAAAAAAAAAAAAAAAAAGCGGTCTAAGGCGCTGCAGTCATGGACTCTACGGCTGGTCCCAGCGGTGACCTTTCTTTTTTTTTTTTTTTTTTTTTTTTTAACTGGGAACCTCTTGTCTTGGAACACAGCATAATCACTGGGTAACAAACACGGTGCCGTGGGATGGTCCTGTTAAGCCAAAATGTCGCATAATCCTCGACAGTAATAAGATCGTGCAAAGTGAGCATGGAGTCCATGGAAAACCACGATATAACTGCAAAGATCATCACCGAACCCCAGCCCTATTTCAGTCTTGGGACGTAAACTCGGCCAGAAACTGGTAACTGTGTGCAACAAGACTCATCTACATCTACCATCTACATTTATACTCCGCAAGCCACCCAACGGTGTGTGGCGGAGGGCACTTTACGTGGCATTGTCATTGCCTCCCTTTCCTGTTCCACTCGCGTATGGTTCGCGGGAAGAACGACTGCCGGAAAGCCTCCGTGCGCGCTCGAATCTCTCTAATTTTACGGTCGTGATCTCCCCGGGAGGTATAAGTAGGGGGAAGCAATATATTCGATACCTCATCCAGAAACGCAGTCTCTCGAAACCTGGACAGCGAGCTACACCGCGATGCAGAGCGCCTCTCTTGCAGAGTCTGCCACTTGAGTTTACTAAACACCTCCGTAACGCTATCACACTTACCAAATAACCCTGTGACAAAACGCGCCGCTCTTCTTTGGATCTTCTCTATCTGCTCTGTCAACCCGACCTGGTACGGATCCCACACTGATGAGCAATACTCAAGTATAGGTCGAACGAGTGTTTTGTAAGCCACCTCATTTGGTGATGGACTACATTTTCTAAGGACTCTCCCAATGAATCTCAACCTGGCACCCGCCTTACCAACAATTAATTTTATATGATCATTCCACTTCAAATCGTTCCGTACGCATACTCCCAGATATTTTACAGAAGTAACTGCTACCAGTGTTTGTTCCGCTATCATATAATCATACAATAAAATATCCTTCTTTCTATGTATTCGCAATACATTACATTTGTCTATGTTAAGGGTCAGTTGCCACTCCCTGCACCAAGTGCCTATCCACTGCAGATCTTCCTGCATTTCGCTGCAATTTTCTAATGCTGCAACTTCTCTGTATACTATAGCATCATCCGCGAAAAGCCGCATGGAACTTCCGACACTATCTACTAGGTCAGTTATATATATTATGAAAAGCAATGTACTCATCCTATTAAATGACTTTCTTTCATTGCTCCATAGCTCACGTTTTATAGCCTCGGTGCAACGTTTTCCTGTTACGGACGTTTGCAACACTGGTGAATGTTGTGGAATTCTAGCTCCCCACGTAATTTCCTGATTCTGGAGCTCCCTTCGTGTTTCTGTGGTGCTGACAGGGTTCGCAAGTGCGACATTCGGTTTCGCAATGCTTATTGCATATACACTTCTCTCATTTTTCGTCACATCCTCTTCAACGGCCGTCTGTCACGACCGCACAGCACACACTGCCGTCCGCGTTGTGACTTGGTGGATGATGTTTTACCGCTTGTCCTGTATGCGGTATAAATCTTCGACTCGATGCCTCTCGAAACACCAACCCCTTCGGCTACCTCGGTTACGGAAGCGCCCACCACATGAGCACCAACAATCCGCCGATGTTCAAAGTCATTGAGCTCCGGCAATATGCATACACAACTACACAGAACACTTTTCTGAGCAGAACTGAGGCTTCCAACGTATTTAAGGCACTGCACAGGTGCCGTTAGTGGTCAAAACGACAGGGCAATCCCAAGCTATAACCTGGATTTGTGGTCAAGCAAGCAAATCTCGCGGTATTTCCAAATTTTTCTCCAACCCATGTATGGAACCTTGAAGTACATTCAAATCAAGCTTTATTTTGGAACTTATTGTCTCATTAAATTTGTAGCAGCAAACAGAAATATAATTTGGAAATACAGCTTTTTAGATTCCCAAAAGATGCTGAGAGGTAGGTTAATAACGTAATGAATAACAAGTACTCATTTCAGAATGGTTAGTTACTCTTTTCAAGCATGTGAGATAATGTTCAATATTTCAGTTCTTCAGAAGTTCTGCTGTTAATGAAACTAGTAAGGTATTAATCAACATTTCATTATGTTACCGCTGTATAAATATTTGAACATTTCCCGAATGCAGGTAAGATTATGAGTCGATAATGTTGATTCTTTTACTTGGTTTCGTACTTCGGTGTCGGTAAAGACGTTCGTATTTTACTGTGGCTACCTGCTAGATTCAATAAGGAAGAGAGTGTTCTTTTTCAGGTAGTTCATATGTTTGTGCATAAATTAGTAGAATTAAAATGTCATAAGAAAGTTCACCAAGCTAGGAAATTTTGTGGACTGCATTGCATTATCCCTATATAAATGAAGACATAGTATTAATATTCTACAGATACTGTAAAAAAATTTGCACAATATGGATGCACTGTATTCGTTTCCACAGAGTAATCTTTTATTTTCACTCACAAGGGACAAGAAATGGTTTCATTCGAGAAGCGTCAATCTTATGAAGAAGGATACACTATATCTGTACAACAGTATAAAACTTATTCTCTCCGTTTTGAGGCAAACCGTTTTATTTAATGCGGATTAAAAAAGCAATATGGAATGCATCGCTAACCATGTTTTATGTATCTAAGAAACACTCAGCTCTTTCAGTGAAATAACCATTACCCAACATATGCACTGTTACAGTAGGGGAGAGTGTTGAGCCTTGTTACAGTTTTCAAACATTCACTGTAACAGAAGTTTATTTTATTGTTCCATTTCGAAACGATAATCACCTCCCAGTGGAAAGGTATTCCGCTGGTGGATGTAGCCAGTCCTCTCGATACAGGAAATATTTTAAATACTTCAGATTGTAGTCATTTATTTAGTTAGTTACATGTTCCAAAGAGAAATAATGTGGAACTAGTCACTTTAAAGGATATGTATACATGACTAGTGCTAACATTAACGAATACATTATCATTTTATTCATACTCATGCAATTGCAATTAAAAACAAGATATTCTTTTACTGGCTATCAGTTTTTAAGCAGAAGTTCTTCAATGGAGTAGAGGGAGTTCTCCAGGCGATCTAATATTAAATTAGATTTACTACCTCCTTCTCTACCTGTCAGACTTTTATGTTATTGGGCAAATGATCGAAAATTTTTATTGCTGCATATTGCACTCTCTGTACCACTGACAGGTTCAACAACGGGTAATAAAGTTCATTTTTCCATCCAGTGTTGTAGGTATGTACATCACTCCTCTTCTCAAATTACGATGGATTATTTATGAAGAATTTCATCTGCGAAAATATGTACTGTGACGGAGCAGTCAAAATGTCTAGCTCCTTGAAGATGTACCTATATGACTTCCGCGGATGTACACCACATATTACTTTTACTGCTCGCTTTTGTGCAATCAATACTTTCTTTTTAAGTGATGAGTACAGAAATATATTCCGCGCGACGTTACTCAGTGGACATATCCTAAATACATCATGAGTTTCACGCTTTTTTCTCCAAGATTAGCTATCGTAAGGACGCCAAAAGTAGCTGAGATGCTCAGTAATATGGGTTATTCCAATTCAATTCTCATCAATAGGCACAGTTACTGACTCCTGCTCAAGTGCTGCATCAATTATTGGTATGACTAATGTAGCATGCTTTCTCAAAATTTAGGAAGAATCCAATTTCAGAGAACCACTAAATAATTCTTTGTAAAATATCATTTATTAACTCTTCTTTTGCTTTCTCTCTAACCGGATTTATTATATCATAAGTATCGTCTGCAAAAAGTACCAATACCAATTTCACTTGTTCAATGATAAGTGGAAGGTCATTCACTTATATAAGGAATAGCAGTGAATCAAAATGGGTCCGTGTGGGACTCCCTTTGGGATTTTACCCAGTCACTAAAATTCTCTACCTTTCCGACATTGTCTGAATTATTCAACACAACCTTTTGCATTCTGTTTGTCAGGTATGATCCAACTCAGCTGTATGTAAGACCACTAAAAAACTAAAACTCCGGCCGAACAGGCCTTGGAAGGCCCAACGGTACCGACCGGCTGCCGTGTCATCCTCAGACCACAGGCGTCACTGGATGCGGCTATGGAGGAGCATGTGCTGAGCACACCGCTCTCCCGGCCGTACGTCAGTTTACGAGACCGGAGCCGCTACACCTCAATCAAGTAGCTCCTCAGTGTTGCCTCCCAAGGGTCGAAAGAAGGCTAACTGTAAGAAAGTTTCACCTTTATACATTCAAAGGCATTGCTGGCACCTTAAAATCCCTAAAGTCATGGAGAAATGGGACAATATTGGTTGAAAGATCTAGTTCCTACAAGTAACAAACCTCTAGATAGTTAAATACCTCGGGAAATATACCATAGAAACAAAGCTATAAAACACCTTGAACTACAACAAAAGTGTTGTATGATGCAGACGTGTTATACATATTTCCAAAGTGGAACTGAAGGATTTTGTTGTTGTTGTGGTCTTCAGTCCCGAGACTGGTTTGATGCAGCTCTCCATGCTACCCTATCCTGTGCAAGCTTCTTCATCTCCCAGTACTTACTGCATCCTACATCCTTCTGAATCTGCTTAGTGTATTCATCTCTTGGTCTCCCTCTACGATTTTTACCTCCACGCTGCCCTCCAATGCTAAATTTGTGATCCCTTGATGCCTCGGAACATGTCCTACTAACCGGTCCCTTCTTTTTGTCAAGTTGTGCCACAAACTCCTCTTCTCCCCAATTCTATTCAATACTTCATCATTAGTTATGTGATCTACCCATCTAATCTTCAGCATTCTTCTGTAGCACCACATTTCGAAAGCTTCTATTCTCTTCTTGTCCAAACTATTTATCGTCCATGTTTCACTACCATACATGGCTACACTCCATACAAATACTTTCAGAAACGACTT
Source organism: Schistocerca cancellata (assembly GCF_023864275.1). Lineage (NCBI taxonomy): Eukaryota > Metazoa > Arthropoda > Insecta > Orthoptera > Acrididae > Schistocerca > Schistocerca cancellata. Next base: position 802,519,590 of record NC_064627.1, on the reverse strand, counting down.
CCTAACACTTAAATCTATACTCGATGTTAACATATTTCTCTTCTTCAGAAACGCTTTCCTTGCCATTGCCAGTTTACATTTTATATCCTCTCTACTTCGACCATCATCAGTTATTTTGCTCCCCAAATAGCAAAATTCCTTTACTACTTTAAGTGTCTCATTTCCTAATCTAATTCCCTCAGCATCACCCGACTTAATTCAACTACATTCCATTATCATCGTTTTGCTTTTGTTGATGTCATCTTATATCCTCCTTTCAAGACACTGTCCATTCCGTTCAACTGCTCTTCCAAGTCCTTTGCTGTCTCTGATAGAATTACAATGTCATCGGCGAACCTCAATGTTTTTATTTCTTCTCCATGGATTTTAATACCTACTCCGAATTTTTCTTTTGTTTCCTTTACTGCTTGCTCAATATACCGATTGAATAACATCGGGGAGAGGCTACAACCCTGTCTCACTCCCTTCCCAACCACTGCTTCCCTTTCATACCGGTCGACTCTTATAACTGCCATCTGGTTTCTGTACAAATTGTAAATAGCCTTTCGCTCCCTGTATTTTACCCCGCCAACTTTAGAATTTGAAAGAGAGTATTCCAGTCAACATTGTTAAAATCTTTCTCTAAGTCTACAAATGCTAGAAACGTAGGTTTGCCTTTCCTTAATCTTTCTTCTAAGATACGTCGTAGGGTCAGTATTGCCTCACGTGTTCCCATATTTCTACGGAATCCAAACTGATTTTCCCCCAGGTCGGCTTCTACCAGTATTTCCATTCGTCTGTAAAGAATTCGTGTTAGTATTTTGCAGCTGTGACTTATTAAACTGAGTTTGGTAATTTTCGCAACTGAAGGATAAGTGTGCTCAAAAATGTGTGATTCATGCGCAAAATATCATAAAAATTATAAGAGGCGCATTGGTGAAATCAGATTGCTTTATTCTAGCGTTGAATAGTACAACACCTCCAGGCCGCATCAACGTTGGTTTCATTCGCTTAAACGTGAGGCCTTATATAATCGACCCCTTGCGCTGTTTTAAATGCCAGCGCTTTTGACACGCCACTCTATCGTGGAACAGAAAACCACTTGCAGCAAAAGAGAAGACCGCCCACGAAGGTGTTGTTCGCTCATATCCTCCAGAGAAAAGAGGCTGCCAGAATCTTTGCGATGGGAACTACTGATTCTGTGGAAGAGTTCCTTAATTTCATTGAAAGAATATGTAGGGCTCTATGTTTTAGGCCAAGATATATAAAAGAGACGATGGCGAGTGGCAGGAATCAGAGTAGCGGCGATTACAATAATAAAAATTTAATGGGAGCCGTGGAAATAAGTATGAATAGATGAAAGAACTGGGCACGTTAATGGGGAAAAGGACAAGCGAAACAGAGAGCAGGGAAAGAATAGACACTATAGGGAAAGGAGAGAGAGTTTTGATCAGACAAGAGAGGATGAAAGTGAGAGGGGGAGGCAAGAAGGTTCGAAAATACAAAGTTTCGAGATAGATAAGGGGAAAAATATTTGGTTTAGTCTATAGTCACAATTTCTTACTTGGCCTAAAGGATACCTATTTCGGTACGCAGCGCCCTCCACAGACCATCCTGCGACCAAAAAATCATAGCACGTAGTTAAATCATAATGTAAGAAACATATTTTCTCTCTGTAGTGGCAACAGCGTGGACCTGTCAAGTTAGCTTCCTAAGTAGATGCGTCAAAAACCAAAAGTAAAGTAATAGCTAAGCTTTAAATTTAGCCAAATTGCGGCCAGAGATTGTAAGTATAGAGATTGTTTGATTTTCTTGTCAAAACAGAGAGTCACACTGTAAAAAATATCTAAAGGAAAAAATATCATGAAATATGACATTTGCGGAGTATCATAATAAAACAAAAAATGGGACATTCCCTAATGCAATTAGACATTAAAAGTAGAGTAGCAAATGTTGGTAGCCATATAACTGCGTAGGCTTCCGCGGCCAAGGCAGTCGACTTAAAAGTTTTCTGGGTATGGTTGTAACTAACCTGTTTCTACTGGTTATTACGTTATTATTGGGAATGGAAATGCTTATTGATTGTGAAATTAACTTAAGAAGATTAGGGTCGCCACCGACTCTAATCATACAACTAATCAAAGGATTGGCCGAGTCGGAAAATAAATTAATTTGATCACAGACCAAAAACTCATAAAAATGCATACGTCGTGATTTCACTCATAGGGATTGCCCGTGCACTGGTCACGAGAATCAAACAATTAAATAAAATATAAAATGCATGAACACTGTGCATAAGATCAGCTCCCAGCAACGCACCTGAAAATAAGACTAAATCTAAAGCATTTGTTTTAAAATAAAAGGGGAAACTAATCACTGGACCTGTGGGTAAGGAAACGCGTTGGATGTGCTAACGGGAAAGTTACGAGGTGAGTGGCTTAGGTGCAAAAACGTAACCACGGAGCACAAGAGAAAATTGTAGATAAAAACTTTTATTCCTAAGATATGGATGTGAGACATGTACACAATTCCAGATAACATTAATTCCTAAAACATTAAACAAAAGCATCGATACATTCACCGTTATAATCCACACCTAAAATCATTGTTGTGAATCATTTATACAACTGCTGTTACCTGGTAACTGATCGCAATAACTAGTGAAACGGTACACGTTTCGCAGTACACCCGCGTGCCCACGTGGTTTGTGGAGACGCAATTTCTAGGTATCGTGGCCAAGTTGCAACAATATCACATCACACAATCATGAACAGTTAACATTCTTTAAAACAAACATGAGATCAGACAGTTAGTGATGACGGTAGCCCAACAAACTCTAATGTTCAACCACGTGGTTGGCTCCCTACGGACGAAAGATACATAAAGCAAGGAAATTTTACAAGAAGGCGAAGCTATTAATATTTAGGAAAATAAAAGCTTATACAGGCACAGTTGAAGGCAAACAGACATTCATACAGGAGCGATTGCTCACTTCTTATCGACACCTTGGTGTGGCGCTCTTCCTTCGGATCCAGGTCTCCTACAGTAATTTTCTAAAAGAAAAATCTGCCAAAGTTTTGCATTCCTTACTGCGACAAGGTAAAGCAATCTTTCAGAGTTGAAAAGCGAGACCGAAAGCTAACAGCTCTCCTCTCGCCAAGTAACAACGCGCCACGCGGTCAGTCTAACTCACCCTTCTTCGACTGGAGCACAGCTGTGGACGCTTCCCGTACCGGCGGCAGACTGCCTCCCTTTTTCTTCTCCAGCCCCTTCGCGTGGCCCGGAAAACCCAAAGATGCCATTTCCGCCACCAACCTAACGCATGCGGATTTCTCACAAGTAGCACCAACCTCATTGCCTACATGGCCACTACGAGAGTTGGCTATTCTGTACAACTGCTGCTGTATCTGTATGACTATCGCAGACTTACTGCAGCAGACTATGCCACCGTCTAACAACGTGACACACAACCACATTCATTCAATCACACCACTATGAGAGTTATGAGAAAAGAGAAACAAGGAAAAGAAAGAGAAATTGTAGTGAAAATGGGCTACCGGACTAATGAAAGGTGGCTACACGACCTTTTCGTGGTACCGCGTCATATTGTATAAAACTACTGCTGGAGAAAGACCAACGTTTCGGCCACGGTTGCAGCGGCCATCTTCTGGGTCTGCTGTAGACCCAGAAGAAGGCCGGTGCAATCGTGGCCGAAACGTTGGTCTTTCTCCAGCAGTTGCTAGCCTTGTTTACATTTACCTTTTGTATTCAGTTTATATAATTGTAAAAAATCGACACAACAGTGAATCCAAAGTAAAGTAAGTGTCGTTATAATAATAGCTAAATTAGATAAGACAGAACAATGCAAAACAGGGATCCTGACAGCAAATATTTGCACATAGAAATAGCGAAGTACCACATTCAAAATAACCAAGAGAAGAAAAATTGTGAAATAAATTAATAACAAATTGGATGCAAAAACGCATTAGTTTCAAAGACTGGTAAAGGAAACACCTTAGTTTTCATATGCCAGGCGGAATATACAAATACGACACTCCAATCTGCTAATGGCAATAATATCTTTCAAGTAAGAGAAGATCCCACACTAAAATTCAATTCCTGGTGAGACATAGTATTAATAACAGCAATTTCTTAATAGCAGACAATGAAAGAGAGAGATTAAAAATCATGAGCCTTCAGCTGCCAACAATGGAGACTCACCTAAAACTACATAAACAGTCTACGGCAGTACGACCTGCCGTGAACAGTACAAGGTGCCCATCTTACAATTTGCAAAAGCAACTAAATACAATTCGCAATGTGATTCTCCTCACTAAACATACAGCAGTACCAGGGCTGTCACGCAAGAATTGGAATAAAGTATCACAGTAGGTTAACATTCGCAGCACTAGATGACAGTATGAATTAGTATTGTGACCCTTCTGCTAATATCAAAGGAGATGGATGCAACTTCTCACAGCTGCATGGAACATACGAGGAGCGTTAACTAAGATCGTGGTAGGTTGATGAGCTACGGCATAATATGGAGGAAGTGGGATGCAACTCCAGTTGAGTGCCATGGAATAAACACGAACATTGCTAGATAAACATGAAACTGGAAATGCAGCCAAAGAACATCAACTAACGATTGCTGAGTGATACTTGGCTACACTGCACTGATATTCCCCCGAGATGTTGGGTATCTTTTCAGTAAAAATAATTTCGTCTTTTCCATGTGTAATCCTATTATACTGACAACACTTACTTGATTTTTCATTCATTGTTACACTGATTTTTTGATTGATTCCACCTGTACCTGGCCTTGGTTTGTTGTTCCTCATTGTGCCTCAGTCTGGTTGAATGGAAAAGAAATAAAAGAGTACGCGATATATCTCCCCATTTCCATCTCCCCCTGCCTGTATCTACATCTACATCCATACTCCGCAAGCCACCTGACGGTGTGTGGCGGAGGGTACCTTGAGTGCCTCTATCGGTTCTCCCTTCTATTCCAGTCTCGTATTGTTCGTGGAAAGAAGGATTGTCGGTATGCCTCTGTGTGGGCTCTAATCTCTTTGATTTTATCCTCATGGTCTCTTCGCGAGATATACGTAGGAGGGAGCAATATACTGCTTGACCCTTCGGTGAAGGTATGTTCTCGAAACTTCAACAAAAGCCCGTACCGAGCTACTGAGCGTCTCTCCTGCAGAGTATTCCACTGGAGTTTATCTATCAACTCCGTAACGCTTTCGCGATTACTAACTGATCCTGTAACGAAGCGCGCTGCTCTCCGTTGGATCTTCTCTATCTCTTCTATCAACCCTATCTGGTACGGATCCCACAGCGCTGAGCAGTATTCAAGCAGCGGGCGAACACGCGTACTGTAACCTACTTCCTTTGTTTTCGGCTTGCATTTCCTTAGGATTCTTCCAATGAATCTGTCTGGCATCTGCTTTACCGACGATCAACTTCATATGATCATTCCATTTTAAATCGCTCCTAATGCGTACTCCCAGATAATTTATGGCATTAACTACTTCCAGTTGCTGACCTGCTATATTGTAGCTAAATGATAAGGAATCTTTCTTTCCATGTATTCGCAACGCATTACACTTGTCTACATTGAGATTCAATGGCCATTCCCTGCACCATGCGTTAATTCGCTGCAGATCCTCCTGCATTTCAGTACAATTTTCCATTGTTACAACCTCTCGATATACCACAGCATCATCCGCAAAACCCTCAGTGAACTTCCGATGTCATCCACCAGGTCATTTATGTATATTCTGAATAGCAACGGTCCTACGACACTCCCCTGCGGCACACCTGTAATCACTCTTACTTCGGAAGACTTCTCTCCATTGAGAATGACATGCTGCGTTCTGTCATCTAGGAACTCTTCAATCCAATCATATGCTCTTACTTTGTTCATTAAACGACTGTGGGGAACTGTATCGAACGCCTTGCGGAAGTCATGAAACACGGCATCTACCTGTGAACCCGTGTCTATGGCCCTCTGAGTCTCGTGGACGAATAGCGCGAGCTGGGTTTCACACGACCGTCTTTTTCGAAACCCATGCTGATTCCTACAGAGTAGATTTCTAGTCTCCATAAAAGTCATTATACTCGAACATAATACGTTTTCCAAAATTCTACAACTGATCGACGTTAGAGGTATAGGTCTATAGTTCTGCGCATCTGTTCGACATCCCTTCTTGAAAACGGGGATGACCTGTGCCCTTTTCCAATCCTTTGGAACGCTACGCTCTTCTAGATACCTACGGTACACCGCTGCAAGAAGGGGGGAAAGTTCCTTCGCGTACTCTGTGTAAAATCGAACTGGTATCCCATCAGGTCCAGCGGCCTTTCCTCTTTTGAGCGATTTTAATTGTTTCTCTATCCCCCTTTCGTCTATTTCGATATCTACAATTTTGTCATCTGTGCGACAATCTATAGAAGGAACTACAGTGCAGTCTTCCTCTGTGAAACAGCTTTGGAAAAAGATATTTAGTATTTCGGCCTCTAGTCTGTCATCCTCTGTTTCAGTACCATTTTGGTCAGAGTGTCTGGACATGTTTTGATCAACCTACCGCTTTGACGTAAGACCAAAATTTCTTGGGATTTTCTGCCAAGTCAGTACACAGAACTTTACTTTCGAATTCACTGAACGCCTCTCGCATAGCCCTCCTCACACTACATTTCGCTTCGCGTAATTTTTGTTTGTCTGCAAGGCTTTGGCTATGTTTATGTTTGCTGTGAAGTTCTCTTTGCTTCCGCAGCAGTTTTCTAACTCGGTTGTTGTACCACGGTGGCTCTTTCCCATCTCTTACGATCTTGCTTGGCACATACTCATCTAACGCATATTGTACGATGGTTTTGAACTTTGTCCACTGATCCTCAACACTATCTGTACTTGAGACAAAACTTTTGCGTTGAGCCGTCAGGTACTCTGAAATCTGCTTTTTGTCACTTTTGCCAAAAAGAAAAATCTTCCTACATTTTTTAATATTTCTATTTACGGCTGAAATCATCGATGCAGTAACCGCCTTATGATCGCTGATTCCCTGTTCTGCGTTAACTGTTTCAAATAGATCTCCTCCTCCCATTCTCTTTGTCCATTTGCTCGTCCTTCCTCCTCATCTGTCCATCACCTCCTCCTACCACCCCTCTGTCCATCTCATCTGCTCCCCTGACCTTGAGCCTTGTTTGTTGTTATTCTCTAAAATTTCTGTACATAGCGGGCAATCTTGCCACTGCTAGCCGGATTGTGGATCAATTTAAAGCTTAGCATTGACTTTGCTTTTAGTTTTTGACACATCAATTCGGAAAGTGAGCTTAACGACTGCATGCCAGGGGTTAGGGGCTACCTATTTATTTAACGTTGTTCACTATACCAAAATATTCTGCAGCTGTTTCTTGCATCACTATTTTAACTATGTACTATGATTTTTTTATCACAGGCTGGTCTGAGGATAGTACTGCTAATCGATAAGAGTAGCCAGTAGGCAAAATAAAAAATTGCGTCTGTAGGCTAAAACAATTACTTTTTTCTGATTGTGTTGGTCGCTGTCCCAACTGGCAATATGTCGGGAATATATAACATGTTACATCGTTGGAAAACTATCTGAGGTTTCACTTAGTGTCCGTAAGTCAAGTCACAAAGCAACGAATAGTGATCAGATATTGTTTCAACTGGCTGAACAATGAATACATGAAGGAATGAAATGAAACTGCGATACGCACAATAGGTGCAGTTTTGTGTAGTGAAGTGAGACGGAGCGTCTATATTGATTAAAGTAGAATAAATAAGCCTAGTAGAGTCAGGTGATTACAGGGTTATAAATACAAAATCAAATAGGGGTAATGCAGGAGTAGGTTTAATAATGAATAAAAAAATAGGAGTGCGGGTTAGCTACTACAAACAGCATAGTGAACGCATTATTGTGGCCAAGATAGACACAAAGCCCATGCCTACTACAGTAGTACAAGTTTATATGCCAACTAGCTCTGCAGATTATGAAGAAATAGATGAAATGTATGACGAGATAAAAGAAATTATTCAGGTAGTGAAGGGAGACGAAAATTTAATAGTCATGGGTGACTGGAATTCGTCAGTAGGAAAAGGGAGAGAAGGAAACATAGTAGGTGAATATGGATTGGGGGGAAGGAATGAAAGAGGAAGCCGCCTTGTAGAATTTTGCACAGAGCATAACTTAATCATAGCTAACACTTGGTTCAAGAATCATGAAAGGAGGCTGTATACATGGAAGAAGCCTGGAGATACTGACAGGTTTCAGATAGATTATATAATGATAAGACAGAGATTTAGGAACCAGGTTTTAAATTGTAAGACATTTCCTGGGGCAGATGTAGATTCTGACCACAATCTATTGGTTATGAACTGCAGATTGAAACTGAAGAAACTGCAAAAAGGTGGGAATTTAAGGAGATGGGACCTGGATAAACTGAAAGAACCAGAGGTTGTAGAGAGTTTCAGGGAGAGCATTAGGGAACAATGGACAGGAATGGGGGAAAGAAATACAGTAGAAGAAGAATGGGTAGCTCTGAGGGATGAAGTGGTGAAGGCAGCAGATGATCAAGTAGGTAAAAAGACGCAGGCTAATAGAAATCCTTGGGTAACAGAAGAAATATTGAATTTAATTGATGAAAGGAGAAAATATAAAAATGCAGTAAATGAAGCAGGCAAAAAGGAATACAAACGTCTCAAAAATGAAATCGACAGGAAGTGAAAAATGGCTAAGCAGGGATGGCTAGAGGACAAATGTAAGGATGTAGAGGCTTGTCTCACTAGGGGTAAGATAGATACTGCCTACAGGAAAATTAAAGAGACCTTTGGAGAGAAGAGAACCACTTGTATGAATATCAAGAGCTCAGATGGCAACCCAGTTCTAAGCAAAGAAGGGAAAGCAGAAAGGTGGAAGGAGTATATAGAGGGTTTATACAAGGGCGATGCACTTGAGGACAATATTATGGAAATGGAAGAGGATGTAGATGAAGATGAAATGGGAGATAAGATACTGCGTGAAGAGTTTGACAGAGCACTGAAAGACCTGAGTCAAAACAAGGCCCCGGGAGTAGACAACATTCCATTAGAACTACTGATGGCCTCGGGAGAGCCAGTCATGACAAAACTCTACCATCTGGTGAGCACGATGTATGAGACAGGCGAAATACCCTCAGACTTCAGGAAGAATATAATAATTCCAATCCAAAAGAAAGCAGGTGTTGACAGATGTGAAAGTTACCGAACTATCAGTTTAATAAGTCACAGCTGCAAAATACTAACGCGAATTCTTTACAGACGAATGGAAAAACTGGTAGAAGCCGACCTCGGGGAAGATCAGTTTGGATTCCGTAGAAATGTTGGAACACGTGAGGCAATACTGACCTTACGACTTATCTTGGAAGAAAGATTAAGAAAAGGCAAACCTACGTTTCTAGCATTTGTAGACTTAGAGAAAGCTTTTGACAATGTTGACTGGAATACTCTCTTTCAAATTCTGAAGGTGGCAGGGGTAAAATACAGGGAGCGAAAGGCTATTTACAATTTGTACAGAAACCAGATGGCAGTTATAAGAGTGGAGGGGCATGAAAGGGAAGCAGTGGTGGGGAAAGGAGTGAGACAGGGTTGTAGCCTCTCCCCGATGTTATTCAATCTGTATATTGAGCAAGCAGTAAAGGAAACAAAAGAAAAATTCGGAGCAGGTATTAAAATTCATGGAGAAGAAGTAAAGACTTTGAGGTTCGCCGATGACATTGTAATTCTGTCAGAGACAGCAAAGGACTTGGAAGAGCAGTTGAACGGAATGGACAGTGTCTTGAAAGGAGGATATAAGATGAACATCAACAAAAGCAAAACGAGGATAATGGAATGTAGTCAAATTAAGTCGGGTGATGCTGAGGGAATTAGATTAGGAAATGAGACACTTAAAGTAGTAAAGGAGTTTTGCTATTTAGGGAGTAAAATAACCGATGATGGTCGAAGTAGAGAGGATATAAAATGTAGACTGGCAATGGCAAGGAAAGCGTTTCTCAAGAAGAGAAATTTGTTAACATCGAATATAGATTTAGGTGTCAGGAAGTCGTTTCTGAAAGTATTTGTATGGAGTGTAGCCATGTATGGAAGTGAGACATGGACGATAACTAGTTTGGACAAGAAGAGAATAGAAGCTTTCGAAATGTGGTGCTACAGAAGAATGCTGAAGATAAGGTGGGTAGATCACGTAACAAATGAGGAGGTATTGAATAGGATTGGGGAGAAGAGAAGTTTGTGGCACAACTTGACTAGAAGAAGGGATCGGTTGGTAGGACATGTTATGAGGCATCGAGGGATCACAAATTTAGCATTGGAGGGCAGCGTGGAGGGTAAAAATCGTAGAGGGAGACCAAGAGATCAATACACTAAGCAGATTCAGAAGGATGTAGGTTGCAGTAGGTACTGGGAGATGAAGAAGCTTGCACAGGATAGAGTAGCATGGAGAGCTGCATCAAACCAGTCTCAGGACTGAAGACCACAACAACAACAACATAGAGTAAAGAGATGGAATAAAACTGTTGATAACAATGATCCCATCATTTATTATATTGGGATGTATCACAATGATGATGAATTGGTGAGTGAAATAGGAGTGAGTTGCAGCAATGAAAATGATATTAGTGAAAATTATCATGGAGAAGAAGTGGAGAGACTTTTTTAGTTGAGGAAGACCTCATGGTTCTGTATAATGGAATTAAGAGTGAATGGATTGAGAAGGAGGAAGAAGAATATATAGCATTAATAAATGGGTATCGTATGGTAAGGTGATTAAATGTTAATTTCTGAAGAATGGGATAATTTAAAGTTTAAGGTTCCCAGGAAATTGAAGGAATGCAATGGAGAGAAGACTATTGACAAAATATTCAGTGATTTTCTTATGGAAGGTGCACAGATTTAGTGTGCAAAGGTATATAAAAATATTTGTACGGTAACAAAGAAAGTAGAGAAGAAATTGAGGCTGATTTGTCAGAAGTAGCGGAGTTGAAGAGGATATTAAGTGTAAAATTTGAACCTATTACTACAGTGTAAATGAGGAAAATATATAGGGTTGCGTTAAAAGATTCTGAATCTAGTGTGTCAGCTGTATTTAAATCATTCTGGCAGAGAATTAGCTGCAGGGAGTTGGCGGAACTACCCGAAAACGTCGTTAAAATTGAAATAACTGCTGTGTCATGTAGCACATCAATTATGAAAGAATTTTGTTAAAATTTAAAATCGATGGAGGCTGTTATAAAACAAACATTTTGTTGTTCTTGGCTTGGCAATGACCATAATTTTGAAAATAGGGACCATGTGTGAGTACGACTGTAACATTATCATGACAGGCAGGATTCTGGAACTTAATGCTGGAGGGTGAAGAAAGAGAGTGAAATTTAAAAAGGAGTTAATAGGTGGTGAAATGATGGCTGATTTAGAGAATGGAAATGATGATAAGTTATTTGGTTGTCATCCAGTGTAGTTATAAGTATTTTGAAGTGTTTTATATGAAATTATGTCAATGTGTGTTGTGTGATGGTATGAACAGCTGGAATGAAAGTGATGTCTGAAGTGCATCTGAGTGAGACTGAAAGCCAAATAGTTGAATGAGTCAGTGTGTATCAAAGAAATTCCCTGTAGGTTAACTAAGTTTTAAGAATTTTTGGAGATTTTTTGTACATGTTAGTTCTATTGGTTTGATTTATGCTTTATATGTCTGCTTTCGAAGGAGATCCAACTAGGGACGAATTTACTCCAGAGTATTTTCTGGGACTTCGGAATTCTGGTCTACTCGTCCCATTCCCTTTATTACACCTACCAAATTGTGATTCCTGAGCTGTAAAGGACAATTTGTCATCCTAAGAATAATAAATTGTCCTTTCTTCTTCTCGTTCATTCGCATTAATGTCAGCTAGAACTTGATAGAGGTTGTCACTTTGTCCTGAGGGTATTTCAGTCCCACAAATAATAGTAGCAATATTTATTATCTGCTCACTAAGCGTTAGGTAGTGCTAGATGGGACTTTACATCTACGAGATCGCATCACGTTGCTCATCCCTCCACGGTTTTTTTAGAGGAGCCTTTACGTCTGAATGAAAAAATCATGAAACACTATTTACAGTTTTCTTGGAACGTTACAGACTTACTGATAATTCGAATTCAGAGTTTTAATAAATATATATCATGTCCAAACCTAGGCTCCTATCGCACCTACACCAACATGTTCTTTCATCCGTCCTTGTCCTATCCTGAGGAAACTTTAACAGGTTTCATCTTCCTGATCCAGTATTCCATGCCGATTTCTAGCCACGCTACCAGTTGTAGCCCTTATCCCACATATATCCTCCTTGCCTCAAGCCTCCAACACCCGTCTCAGCCTTCAGACCACCACATTCTAGCTCCATCTTAATCCAGCCTCCACCTGTAGCATATTACTCAGCCCAAAATCAATTCCCTCTTCGCAACTTCAGTCATAGCACTCCAATATTATTTCCCCTCGACCCTCCAATTTTGTTTCTTACCCTAATGTCCCTTAATAGGAGATCACCTTCCTAAACTTACAAAAAGCAGCAGCTTCCTCTACATTACATCAGCCACAAATATACGATGTAATGGGAATTTTTGTTTTTCTTATTTATTCATGAAAATCAACTTCATCCTCTTCAGAGAAATCCACCTCAGACATAATACACTTGAACCAGCACTTTTCCTGTCTTGGAAGCACGTCTGGAACACACTTTTCATCATGGTGTTCAGCTCCTTCATCGACTCTGTTTTTATCTCGTCAATGGTGAAAAAACGAGATCGTTTCATGGTCCTATTCAGCCTCGAGCATAGAAACAAGTAGCTGGGGGACTTGTCAGGCGAATTTGGTGGCTGAGCCAACATAACGATTTTGTTCACGAATGGGCATTGAGCAGTGAGCGGGAGCATTATCGTGATGCAATTTCCTTGAGTGGTTTCGCAACCTTCTAGTCGTGCTCTTCGGATTACTTCACGCAAACGGCGTGTAACTTCCAGATAGTGTTTCTTATTGACTGTACGACAGCATGACAGGGACTCATGATGCACTATCGCATTGCAATCGGTGAAAACAGTGAGAAGAATCTTCACATGTGATCGAACATGTCGAATTCGTTTTCGTTCTAGACTCTTCAGGCAGCTTCCATTGGGACAGTTGGACGTTGATTTCGACGTCATACCCAAATACACATGTTTTGACACCTGGTATATCCTTCTTTAGAAGTACAAGATTGTTGTCGATTTCATTCAGCAGTTCCTGAGGCGATGTCTACACGATGTCGCTTTTCGTCGAAATTTAACGATTTCGCAACAAACGTAGCGGCTTCGAGTTTCGTGACCAAAATATTTGAAGAAATAGCCAAAGGATATGCCGACATCGACAGCAACATCTCCGATGGTCATTCCGCGATTTTCAAGAACCATTTTCTTTACCATTTTCTTTACTTCTTCCACACACACTGTCGTCAATAACCGATGTGTTAGGACGGTCGTCGTCTTCAATGTCTTTTTGACCCTCTTCGAAGTGTCTTACACATAGTAGATTCGCCAAAAGTTTCAGTCAACATTTGGAATGCGGTGTTTCACTTTATTCCACTGTTCAAGTAAAATGTAATGTGAATTATTTGATCCATCTTTTACGAAAATAAAAATATGACAAATACTCGAAAGTCTATTAACCTTTTCGACTGTCAACAGTAAACTAAATATTCATAACAGCTGAAAATGCTTACATATATCAGAAACGTGTATACCAACAAGATCAAACAAAATATTAAAAATCGGCTGTGTAAAGCTCACAAAATTAAAAAAATTGCCATTGCTTTTTGATCACACCTTTCATCTATTCCTTTATAGTAATACTACCAAAAGTAATAATCTTTTATAGTATTTGAATCCCATTATTTTATTCGTTCTAACATTAAAAATGATTATTTTTAATACTGTTAGGCTGAGGAGCAGCAAAATGACTGTTTCCACCCCAGTGTGTGGTGAATGAAATGAACAAGAGAGAAGGAAAAATAAGAATTCGATGGCTTAGCTTGAAACGTTCCTTCCATCCGTCCCTCCGAGCTCCTATCGCGTCAAACGAATTCGTGGCTATGGCTAGCATCGGATAAAGGGGAGTCTTCGATACGAGCCGTTGGCTTTGGCGAGTGACATAAATAACACGCGACAAACGTCCTAAATATTATGTAAGCCCAATGTGACGTCACATCTATGTGGATTTCTTCATCATAATAGACAGAAACAGCGAGTAAAGAAAAACAAACAACGTTGCAAAACAAACACTTCGGATTACGAATATTGTAATGAAAGAAATTGTCTATAGAACGAAAAAGTAACCGTGTAGGCCGTATCGTAAAAACACATCCTATCGCTATAATTGACGCCAGAACGTAAACAATCAAGTGGAAGTAAGTGATTCCGGTAAAAATGGAATCCCAAATACTGTAGATGAACTGTTGGGCATTAAATCTAATCATAACCGAGAACTGTAACTACCAGTATCCGCTGAAAACCCAGAAACTACGAAAGTAAGAAATACGCATTAAGCTTCTCAAAATACAATCCCTTTGCAACTGCAAAAACCCATTCTACTAAACAAAAGACTCAAAACTCTCATATAAAAAAGTAAACTAGAAGAACACTTAAAGCCTCAGCTATTTTTCCGAAGTCTGCTACTGTAGATAATGACTCCCACGAATCTCGGAAATAATATTTGTTTCGCGAATAACCGTAACTCGTATTATACTCGGAACCAGCGAATTATCTCTAAAAACAAATTCCTCATAAATCGATTCATATTCGGAACCAATTCTAACAAGCATCACAACGAACAAACAGATAACGTTAAATTGTTAGTACGCTGTCAGCCAACGACTGTACTCATTCGTAGGTAATATCAAGTGTAGTTTTCTAATGGTAATTTGTAACTGTACCACATAGCCTAAGTATTTGGCAAAGACGTAAATACAAGTATTATATTCCGGAGAGCATCATTTGTCACGACATACGATGTAGATCAACAAGGCACCACACATTCATGTTGGTATTCGTTTCCTTAGACACCTGAATGAAATTTACACATTACAACTAACACATATCGCTTGCTACACTACAGGCGAGTCTCTTAACCATTTTCTCGTTAAAGCCCTGGATCTCAGGCTACTCTACAGATCACCGCAGAAATATTTTGCGCTGTCAGATTCGTTGCCTTTGCCAACTTTCAAACTAGCTGTTGCATTCCAACTTAACTTAGAGCTCGGGTTACGCTACAGACCGGTCTGTCACAACAGAAAGGTTTCCCGCTGTCATTAGTTGCATTGGCCAACTCGCAAGTAAACTTGCATTCCAGAGTAACCTAGACATCAGGTTACGCTGAAGATCAGTGTGTGACCACAGAAATCGTTTCCGCTGTCGGATTCGTTGGCTTCGCCAACTCACAACGAAACTGTTACATTCCAACCTAACTTAGACCTAGGGCTATGCTACAGATCAGTCTGTCACCCCAGAAAGCTTCGTTGGCAACTCACAACCAAACTGTTGCATTCGAACCTAACCTAGATCTCAGGTTACGCTACAGATCAGTCTGTCATCACAGAAATCTTTTCCGCCGCCAGATCCGTTGGCTTCGATAACTCAGAAAATAACTGGTGCATTCGAACCTAACCTAGACCTCAGGTTATGTTACAGGTCAGTGAGTCACAAGACACCTTTTTCACTGTAAGATTCATTGGCTTTGCCAACTCACATCCAAATTGTCACAATCTATCCTAACCTAGACCGCCGGCTAAACAACTCCATTATCGTATTGATTCACGAGGTAACCACACTCACGGAAATTCGGAATTTCTTTAATATTTCCAAAAAATACATGTTTCGTTTCACCCCATGGCCTCCTCGACATTTACCTAATTGCTGTCTACAAATTCGCTAACACCAGCGTCAAACAATCGCCAACATCAGCACACCACATAGCAAGTCACTGTTAGACAAAAGTAGTATAGAAATGAGAATTACAGTAATAGAATGCGCACCATTACTTATCAACAGCAGATTAGTATCTGTGATAGGTTGACGTCCTACAAATGAAGACTATCTATGAACTATTTTAGAAGAAAAACTTCCTAATACTTAAAAAGCAAACATGAAACAAAGTTAACAAAAGAGAGTTAATTGCAAAAATTACAACAAAAAACGAAAAATGTGCCTCCATTCCAAAACATAAACTTAACTCTCTTTCTTTGGCACATACGTCCTCCCCACACCTTCCAAAAAAACCTCAAGCAAGCGCCGCTTTTGTGTAACATTCTTCGTCCAAACATATTCGTCTAAATGGCTCTGTAGTACTGAAACTTTCCTCTTCCCCGCACAATAATATTTTTTATTGCCCGAATACCCTTCAATTGTGTTTGTGCATGCCCCTGTTTTTTTGTCCCTAAATTCAACAACTCATAGCCAAATGCATGTACCCAATTTCGTCTGATCCCTTATAACTAACCCACCCATCTGAATTATGACTGACCCGTTTGCTATATAACGTTTTACTAACTGAAACACCGTACAAGCTGTCTTATCTTTAATTATCTTTAAAATCATATCTGGAGAAGAGTGATTCCTTCAAACAACTGTATGGTTCTACAAATCATACCCTTTGTCACTTTCTTTTTCATATTGTGATTTGTCAGTTCCCGGCAAAACGAATACCAATCTATAACACTTTTACGATCTGTTTCTGTCTCATGAGCAGCAAGCCAAATAGATCTCAAACAAACAAAATAAGAAAATAAAAAAGTACTTTTCGTAGGAAGCCTTGATTTCTCAAACCACATCCCTCTACGAAAAGACCTCCACAAACGATCTTTTGCACAGCGCCACATATACAAATCACTCGTGCGTTTCTTCGAAATCTTGGATAATGTCATCTCTTCGCCCCAAACACTACCCTTACAACAGCAAGCAATTAAATTGTATTACCTAGCTAAACTGATGATATTAATTGGTTGCCTCAATTCATCAGCTAATTTCACAACAGCGAAACGAACTTGAGGAATATGTTGTCCCTCATTTCCACTATTTTGAACATCAAAATCAGGAGCGGAACTTAGCCCCGCACTTACCTCCATATTTCGCGATGCTACTAATATTTGAAAAAAAAATCAAATTCCGTGCAAAGATTAACAGATTAGTTCCTATACACACCAGCGAGATTACGATAAATAAAATGTAAGTCTACACAGAAATTCATTTCAAAATACGCACGAAAAATGACGCGACAGCATCCATTACGTCACAGGTCAAACCCGACTGCTAGTGTGGAATATTCCTCTAGAACCCAGAATCCGCTCACTCTTGGCGATGTGCACCGCGCGGGACAAATTACGCGTGGTACGGCTCCACGGGTTTAATTGAAAACGTTTGCTGGTTGGCCCGGATTATTTCCCCACTGTGCTGCACTACCAGTCTTTCTCAATAATGGTTGCCAGGCAGCGCTTTGTCAGGGTTAAAATTCTTACAACTCCAAATTCAACAGCTAAAAACTGTCAAAGTAGTTTCAAGAAATATTCCTTCATCCCACCAATGGAATTGGATGTGTTCACCTGCAAACAGTTTACACATAACCTATAACTGACTACTACCAGTTCTCGCCGATAATCACCACAACAACAAAATAGGGATACTGACCTGTGCAGACGGCTGGAGTGGCCGAGCGGTTCTAGGCGCTGCAGTCTAGAACCGCGCGATCGCTACGGTCGCAGGTTCGAATCCTGCCTCGAGCATGGATGTGTGTGATGTCCTTAGGTTAGTTAGGTTTAAGTAGTTCTAAGGTCTAGGGGACTGATGACCTCAGAAGTTAAGTCCCATAGTGCTCAGAGCCATTTGAACCATTTGACCCGTGCACTGTTTCGATGTGTACTCGAAAAGGCGATAGCCTGAAGATAAGCAACGGCCTGTTTGGCGTTTCTCCAGGGGGCATCAGCGTGGCGGCCCGCGTAAGTTCGCTTTCAATTGTTTATCACCCATAGCTGGAGGATGGCCGTCCAAGGGCAAGTGTTAGTAATCATGTGTTACATTCTTGTTTAGCGCGTTCGAGCCCGGTTTTTAGTTTATCGATATTTATGCTGCCTTAGTGTCATTTAATTTTGTACTAAGGCTCAGATAGTTAGTTGTAGTTTTTCTGGAACCATTGTGGATGCTGTTGCTTCAGTTTTGTACATACAACCTTTAATTCAATCAGCCTCAGTCATTTGTATTTGAAGAGTTCGAGTAGTGATTTTACGATTTAGCTAATGCATATATGTTATGATTCCCCTTTGATTATTTGATTTTATGGGCTTACAGGTCTCAGTTGTGTTGATTACTGATGTATTTTCCTTTGGAACATGTGTTCACTGAAGTTTTTCTTTGTGTTCTAGTAATAGCTGAATTTTTAGAATGTGTCTTGTTGAAGTAATTTTGACAGAGAGTCGAATGCAACGCCACGCTTTAAAACATTAATTAAAAATGGTTTAATTTTCATATACACTCCTGGAAATTGAAATAAGAACACCGTGAATTCATTGTCCCAGGAAGGGGAAACTTTATTGACGCATTCCTGGGGTCAGATACATCACATGATCACACTGACAGAACCACAGGCACATAGACACAGGCAACAGAGCATGCACAATGTCGGCACTAGTACAGTGTATATCCACCTTTCGCAGCAATGCAGGCTGCTATTCTCCCATGGAGACGATCGTAGAGATGCTGGATGTAGTCCTGTGGAAGGGCTTGCCATGCCATTTCCACCTGGCGCCTCAGTTGGACCAGCGTTCGTGCTGGACGTGCAGACCGCGTGAGACGACGCTTCATCCAGTCTCAAACATGCTCAATGGGGGACAGATCCGGAGATCTTGCTGGCCAGGGTAGTTGACTTACACCTTCTAGAGCACGTTGGGTGGCACGGGATACATGCGGACGTGCATTGTCCTGTTGGAACAGCAAGTTCCCTTGCCGGTCTAGGAATGGTAGAACGATGGGCTCGATGACGGTCTGGATGTACCGTGCACTATTCAGTGTCCCCTCGACGATCACCAGTGGTGTACGGCCAGTGTAGGAGATCGCTCCCCACACCATGACGTCGGGTGTTGGCCCTGTGTGCCTCGGTCGTATGCAGTCCTGATTGTGGCGCTCACCTGCACGGCGCCAAACACGCATACGACCATCATTGGCACCAAGGCAGAAGCGACTCTCATCGCTGAAGACGACACGTCTCCATTCGTCCCTCTATTCACGCCTGTCGCGACACCACTGGAGGCGGGCTGCACGATGTTGGGGCGTGAGCGGAAGACGGCCTAACGGTGTGCGGGACCGTAGCCCAGCTTCATGGAGACGGTTGCGAATGGTCCTCGCCGATACCCCAGGAGCAACAGTCTCCCTAATTTGCTGGGAAGTGGCGGTGCGGTCCCCTACGGCACTGCGTAGGATCCTACGGTCTTGGCGTGCATCCGTGCGTCGCTGCTGTCCGGTCCCAGGTCGACGGGCATGTGCACCTTCCGCCGACCACTGGCGACAACATCGATGTACTGTGGAGACCTCACGCCTCACGTGTTGAGCAATTCGGCGGTACGTCCACCCGGCCTCCCGCATGCCCACTATACGCCCTCGCTCAAAGTCCGTCAACTGCACATACGGTTCACGTCCACGCTGTCGCGGCATGCTACCAGTGTTAAAGACTGCGATGGAGCTCCGTATGCCACGGCAAACTGGCTGACACTGACGGCGGCGGTGCACAAATGCTGCGCAGCTAGCGCCATTCGACGGCCAACACCGCGGTTCCTGGTGTGTCCGCTGTGCCGTGCGTGTGATCATTGCTTGTACAGCCCTCTCGCAGTGTCCGGAGCAAGTATGGTGGGTCTGACACACCGGTGTCAATGTGTTCTTTTTTCCATTTCCAGGAGTGTATTAATGATTAATTGCTGATCTGATTCTATTCACTTCAATTTGTCCAATTTCAGATCTCAAAAAGAAATTCAAAAGAATTTTACAGGAAACTGGATAAAGTGTTATTTTTTGTGGCCTGGAACTTACCACTTCCAGCACATCGCTAGCTACAGCACTGTCTGTTCTCTCAGATAGACATGCAAGTACAGTATTGCAAATAAAATTGAAAGCTAATAGCATAAGAAAACACAAAAACACCACTCCCACAGTTGCACAGAAGCAAATTAAATTTACTGGCATGAATTGAACCTAGCCAAGGTCAACGCGTTTATACAACACCAACGCCAACTAGGTAATGGCTTCAAGCTCTGTTCTGAATTCTCTCTTTTCACTGAAAGTGTCCACGCTCACTAATCCACAGACCTCCCGGGGAAAACGTCGAAGCGTGAATGCACGCCTGCGCCCTGGAACGCAGTTTGTAGTCCCTCAATCCTCCGCACTGCACTAAGTAACTTGGTTGATCACCGAGGGTCACTTACTCGCGACCTCGGAAACACACAACGAAAATACTAGCTGCACTCCAGATTGGCCATGGCGTCTACACAGACGAAGGCTACAGGCCGAGGCCTCGAATTCATGAGCTCCAGACCGTTTCACTATAATTAAGGTTCAGGCCTTCCGGCCAGTCAGCCCTTCTGTAAGGTTCTGCTTTCTATGAGAACTTCTATGAATTTCTCTGCAATGACTGTTGGGATACTGGCAATCCTAGGGGTATACGTAACTCGGCTTTCAGCTGGCCTCTCATGCCCCGACCACTACCCATTTAGGAGGATTGCGGAAAGAAGGGCCAATCAATTGCAGGCTAAAGAAAGCCTTCCGCCTCCAGAAGTCAGTTCTGTTGTAGACAGTAAGCACAGTAAAAGCACATAGGTGCGTTCAGGAAATGAGGTGCTAGAAGTTACTGAAGAATGTCTACGACTCTTGGGGCGACATGTTGAAATGCCAGACATGTCAAATGTGTTTCAACCTCTTACGTAATAAATCATCATTTCGATGGTATGTAGAAATGAATTCATCACCCTGACAATTTTTTTGCGTTCTTGAGGTAAACAACATTTTGAAGTGGTTAGCCTACCGTCGAAGTGTACATCACTGTTACTGCACTTTGTGAAATAGACATGTTAGTAACAACAGCTGCTATGGTATGTAGGTGTTGCTGGGCCGCAAATAATTTACTGACCAGGGCTTAATAAAATTCAGACACGTTCCATGGCTAATGCAAGAGACCACAGAAGGCAGTCAATTCGGGCCAACCAGGTGAATTGACGTCGTGGGGTGTCTAATGTATCACAAGGGCTGCGTCTCAGGCGTTACAACACGCTACGGCCAAGCCGAGGGCCCAGACATATAACACGCTTGACGTCACTGTTGCGTGGGTGAACTGATTGCTTCATATCCAAGCCACGGTTCTGTTATGGCTTCCATGATAGAAAACGATGATTTAGCAAAACAAGGATATGCCAGATCCAAAGAAATACTCGCCATTTCTAGCCAGAGGTATTGCAGTCTCGCACTTACCACTTCTAATGGACGACCTTCGATGGTCTACAAGTGTACGGATCCACACAGGTCAACTAGTCTCCACCTCCGGACCTTGTCCGCCGCTCGTGGTCTCGTGGTAGCGTTCTCGCTTCCCGAGCACGGGGTCCCGGGTTCGATTCCCGGCGGGGTCAGGGATTTTTCACCTGCCTCGAGATGACTGGGTGTTTGTGTTGTCCTCATCATTTCATCATCATCCAGGAAAGTGGCGCAATTGGACTGCGCATAGATTGGGTAATTGTACGGGCGCTGATACCCACGCTGTTGAGCGCCCCACAAACCAAACATCATCATCATCATCACCTCCGGACCTTGCCGCTGCTGGCTGAGGATCCGCTGCTCGCACTGAGGCCAATGGTGTGGACTTAAGCCGTCCAACTAGCGGCCTACCAGGTGGCTTACAGTTCGAGTCCAGCATGGTGCAGCGGCTCAGCCGGCTTTCCTTGTGCGGGTAAAGTCCTTGGTGCCTGCCTCTACTCGAGTGATCAGACACTGCTGCTGCTGTGAACCGTCTCACCAACATCGGGTCCACGTCGTGAATCTGAGCGACTCAGCGCGCCCCGTCCTGTGCAGCGGAGCAGCCTCTAGTCTGCATTGTGCGCCGCCTCTTGCTGCTGGGGCCAGCCCCTTGCCGTGACGCTGCCGTCATCACTGCACCTGCCGTATGACGCCGCACGCTACCGAACCACCTGTTCAGTGATGACGGCCGAACCTCTCCGCAAGCAGTTTGCCGCTTACGTCCAGAGGGAGTTGGCCTCTCCTAGCTGTCTTCACGATTGTTATAGTTGGTGAACAATAAACGAATGTTTTAACAATGATTTTCCGTGACGATACGTCGGACGACTACCAGCCATCCAGTCACCGCTGCACTGCTACCAGCCACAGGTTGTTAATACTTCTGGCCTCGTCATCCCCGACACTCGGTTCTACCACCTACCGTAGAGGTCCGCCACTGTAGCTATCACGCCCCCAGTCTCTAAAGTATTGAATGTACGCAGGGTCACCCAGGAGAAACGACAATATTCGGGTAAACACGAACTCTAAAATGCATACCTTAACAGCTATGAGCACTTTTCCAGTTGAAGAGACAGGTTTCACAGCAGCAAAGATGAACAACTATTCGTTACTCTCAATGGATGCACTATAAAGCCCATGTTTACTCGACTTTTTTTCTTGCTTCAGTCCATACTACCACATCTGTCAATGTGTGGAAGAATACTGACCATTTCTCCCGGGATATCCTGTATAGCACTTACTACGACAACCCTAATTAGGCGTATTCCTTCCGTTATCCACAGCGTAGCAGTAGACTTCCTGAGCCGGAAAATATTTTCGACTGGTCAAGTCAACTGTTGATAATGATTTATTTTCTTCCCCACAATCAAAAAACAGTAGCAAGTTAGTAAAATGCTTTTCAGAAGGGAAAGAAGACTATATATTTCTTAACGACGCATCTATATGAAGCTTCTTAGTGTAAGAACATTAGCTTGTACATAGAAGTACTGCATCTGCCACGGAAACGACGATTGGTGCTTTGAAGTAAGAGCACGTGAAGCCTAGGCGACAAGTGAGAGGATTTCGACACCGATCCTCACGTGTAAGAGGTGTTGCGGTAGGGGTGCTTTGATAGGAATCCATACTTTAGTATTAGCAGGGAGCTGGTTCAAATGGCTCTGAGCACAACGGGACTTAACATCTGAGGTCATCAGTCCCCTAGAACTTAGAACTACTTAAACCTAACTAACCTAAGGACATTACACACATCCATACCCGAGGCAGGATTCAAAATTGCGACCGTAGCGGTCGCGCGGTTCCAGACTGAAGCACCTAGAACCGCTCGGCCACTGCAACCGGCGATTTCTTGGGCTGGAGTTGCCAGCCAAATGTTTCTTGGACGATAAGCGAAACGGCTGTACCGGGCGCCAGCAATATTCCAAAAGCGTACTGCAAGAGGCATGATGGACAACGGTGTTCGTTATTTCTTGCGCGTGTAAAATTAACTGATGTTCTCCGACGTGTAAAGAAATGTAATAAGCGCAAATCTGAGCGTTGAACCACCCCAGCGAACTAGCTATCAGCTACAAATTAAGTAGTAGTTACGATAATTTCTTTAAAGTTATCTGAAAGCGAGAACCTGTCTCATGTACTTGATTAGGAATTTAATATCAGGAACAATACTAGGGCTATATTAAACCTGAGCAGCGAGAGATGAATGTCACCCTATGATGGGCCTTCATTTCTTACTAAGTACCAACACAGCAGGATAAGCGCTAGACGCTCTCTTACACACCCACTGACGTTCAGTTTAACTAAACATATGTAATCCACATTGGTATATCTCGTATCGGAAATAACCAGCATGCTTATGTAAATTACTCTTAATGTTATTGTGTGTTCATCTGCCTTTACTTCTAGGGATTAAGAATCTTTAAAAAAATCTAGCACAAGCATATTGGTATGATAATTCGCATTCCACCTGATAAGATAGCGTTTCGGTATCGACTGTACGTCTGTTGACAAAATAGAATGAACTGAAACAGTTACAATAAACTCAATGTTTTATTTTCAGTTGGTCACATCAGTGACGACCATTTCTTTTCATTATTAGGCCTATTTGTGTTGTAATATTGTTATTATACTTTTAGCCCGTTTCCCCTTGCTGTGATGCATCCGTTGGCGACAGAGGCCGAGGTTGGAAGGCCAAACAGAGGTCTATGTCTCCGAAGGAACATAAGATTCAAAAAAGAAAATGTACCTTAACTTTTGCCAGATGCTACCCATCTGTCTGGAATATTTACCTCTAAAGGTATTTCCGTAAGATGAGACGGAAATGTAGATTCGTCGAAAACAATCTTTTTCTCCGCCTCTTTGTTCACATGGCTGAAGACCTTCAAGCGATAATGAGGTGCAACACATTAAAATGAAAATACTTCTAATCTTGAATATGAGCTGTCATTTTTTCCTAATATTTTATTCTTAACCTGTCTGAACAGAGCAGGCTGTTGCAGGTCTTTGTCTTTTTCAGACAAATATCACAGCGGGCTGCGAGTGGGGCAGAGGGGATCCCAATTTGGAATCTTTGGGGGAGGACTTTCAATTCTGACATTCGCCTAATGAACAAAACTGTCCCGAACATTTTAGTCGGTCTGGGGATCTGGAAGTCTTTTAATTTATTTCCCGGCCTATGTTTTCCATTTTCCAAACCAAAAATTAAAATTTTGAATATGTGTATACAGGGTGTTACAAAAAGGTACGGCCAAACTTTCAGGAAACATTCCTCACACACAAATAAAGAAAAGATGTTATGTGGACATGTGTCCGGAAACGCTTAATTTCCATGTTAGAGCTCATTTTAGTTTCGTCAGTATGTACTGTACTTCCTCGATTCACTGCCAGTTGGCCCAATTGAAGGAAGGTAATGTTGACTTCGGTGCTTGTGTTGACATGTGACTCATTGCTCTACAGTACTAGCATCAAGCACATCAGTACGTAGCATCAACAGGTTAGTGTCCATCACGAACGTGGTTTTGCAGTCAATGCAATGTTTACAAATGCGGAGTTGGCAGATGCCCATTTGATGTATGGATTATCACGGGGCAATAGCCGTGGCGTGGTACGTTTGTATCGAGACAGATTTCCAGAACGAAGGTGTCCAGACAGGAATACGTTCGAAGCAATTGATCGGCGTCTTAGGGAGCACGGAACATTCCAGCCTATGATTCGCGACTGGGGAAGAGCTAGAACGACTAGGACACCTGCAATGGACGAGACAATTCTTCGTGCAGTTGACGACAACCCTAATGTCAGCGTCAGACAAGTTGTTGCTGTACAAGGTAACGTTGAGCACGTCACTGTATGGAGAGTGCTACGGGAGAACCAGTTGTTTCCGTACCATGTACAGCGTGTGCAGGCACTATCAGCAGCTGATTGGCCTCCACGGGTACACTTCTGCGAATAGTTCATCCAACAATGTGTCAATCCCCATTTCAGTGCAAATATTCTCTTAAAGGATGAGGCTTCATTCCAACGTGATCAAATTGTAAATTTTCACAATCAAGATGTGTGGGCTGACGAGAATCCGCACGCAATTGTGCATTCACGTCATCAACACAGATTTTCTGTGAACGTTTGGGCAGGCATTGTTGGTGATGTCTTGATTGGGCCCCATGTGCTTCCACCTACGCTCAATGGAGACGTTATCATGATTTCATACGGGGTACTCTACCTGTGCTGCTAGAACATGTGCCTTTACAAGTACGACACAACATGTGGTTCATGCACGATGGAGCTCCTGCACATTTCAGTCGAAGTGTTCGTACGCTTCTCAACAACAGATTCGGTGACCGATGGATTGGTAGAGGCGGACCAATTCCATGGCCTCCACGCTCTCCTGACCTCAACCCTCTTGACTTTCATTTATGGGGGCATTTGAAAGCTCTTGTCTACGCAACCCCGGTACCAAAAGTAGACACTCTTCGTGCTCGTATTGTGGACGGCTGTGATACAATACGCCATTCTCCAGGGCTGCATCAGCGCAACAGGGATTCCATGCGACGGAGGGTGGATGCACGTATCCTCGCTAACGGAGGACATATTGAACATTTCCTGTAACAAAGTGTTTGAAGTCACGCTGGTACGTTCTGTTGCTGTGTGTTTCCATTCCATGATTAATGTGATTTGAAGAGAAGTAATAAAATGAGCTCTAACATGGAAAGTAAGCGTTTCCGGACACGTGTCACATAACATATTTTCTTTCTTTGTGTGTGAGGAATGTTTCCTGAAAGTTTGGTCGTACCTTTTTGTAACACCCTGTATATGTGAGTGAGTGTGTGTGTTGTCTACTACGTGTTATGTTGTTTTTTGTGTACTATATAACTGTATTGACCCTATTATTTTATTTTTACAGAAATAGTCAAAGATCGACAAGTTAATTTTTTTAACGCTAATTTCGCAGATTTGCATGCCTTTGGTGTAAGACCTCACGTAAGTACAATACATACATATACATGTAAAACACACATCTACATCTACTTCTACATGGATACTCTGCAAATCACATTTAAGTGCTTGGAAGAGGGTTCATCGAACCACCTCCACAATTCCGTATTATTCCAATCTAGTATAGCGCGCGGAAAGAACGAGCTCTGATTTCCCTTATTTTATCGTGGTGATCGTTTCTCCCTATGTAGGTCGGTGTCAACAGAATATTTTCGCATTCGGAGGAGAAAGTTGGTGATTGGAATTTCGTGAGAAGATTCCGTCGCAGCGAAAAACGCCTTTCTATTAATGATGTCCAGACCAAATCCTGTATCATTTCACAGTCTCATATTTCGCGATAATACAAAACGTGCTGCCCTTCTTTGAACTTTTTCGATGTACTCCGTCAGTCCTATTTGGTAGGGATCCCACACCGAGCAGCAGTATTCTAAAAGAGGACGGACAAGAGAAGTGCAGGCAGTCTCTTTAGTAGGTATGTTACATTTTTTAAGTGTCCTCCCAATAAAACTCAATCTTTGGTTAGACTTCCCCACAACATTTTCTATGTGTTCTATCCAATTTAAGTTGTTCGTAATTGTAATTCGTAGGTGTTTAATTGAATTTATGGCCTTTACGTTTGACTGATTTATCGTGTAACCAGAGTTTAACGGATTCCTATTAGAGCTCATGTGGATGACCTCACACTTTTCGTTATTTAAGGTCAACTGCCAATTTTCGCACCATTCAGATATCTTATCTAAATCGTTTTGCAATTTGTTTTGATCTACTGATGTCTTTATTAGTCGATAAACGGCAGCGTCATCTGCAGAACACCAAAGACGGCTGCTCAGATTGTCTCCCAAATCGTTTATATAGATAAGGAACACCAAAGGGCCTATAACACTACCGTGGGGAACGCCAGATATCACTTCTGTTTTACTCGATGACTTTCCGTCAGTTACTACAAACTGTGACCTCTCTGACAGGAAGTCACAAATCCAGCACACAACTGAGACGATTTTCCAATATCCGGCCGGTGTGGCCGACCTGTTCTAGGCGCTACAGTCTGGAACCGCGCGACCGCTACGGTCGCAGGGTCGAATCCTGCCTCGGGCATGGATGTGTGTGACGTCCATAGGTTAGTTAGGTTTAAGTAGTTCTAAGTTCTAGGGGACTGATGACTTCAGAAGTTAAGTCCCATAGTGCTCAGAGCCATTTGAACCATTTGATTTTCCAATAAGCACGCAATTCCATTATAAGTCGCTTGTGTGGTACAGTGTCAAAAGCCTTCTGGAAATCCAGAAATACGGAATCTATCTGAAATCCCTTGTCAGTACCATTCAACACTTCATGCGAATAAAGAGTTAGTTGTGTTTCACAAGAACGATGTTTTCTAAACCCAAGTTGACTATGTCAATAGACCGTTTTCTTCGAGGTAACTCATAATGTTCGAATATAATGTTCGAACAATATATGTTCCAGAATCCTGCTGCATATCGGCGTTAATGATATGGGCCTGCAATTAAGTGAATTACTCCTATTACCTTTCTTGAATATTGGTGCGACCTGTGAAACTTTTCAGTCTTTGGGTACGGATCTTTCGTCGAGCTAACGGTTGTAAAAGATTGTTAAATATGGAGTGGAGCTAATGCATCAGCATACTCCAAAAGGAACCTAACTGGTATACAGTCTGGACCAGAAAACTTGCTTTTATTAAGTGATTTAAGTTGCTTCACTTCTCCGAGGATATTTACTTCTACGTTACTCATGTTGGCAGCTGTTCTTCATTCAAATTCTGGAATATTTACTTCGTCTTCTTTTCGGAAGGCTGTGGTTAGTAACTCTGCTTTCGCAGCACTGTCTTCGATAGTATCTCCATTGCTATCGCGAAGAGAAGGCACTGATTTTTTCTTGCCGCTAACATACTTCACATACGACCAGAATCTCTTTGGATTTTCTGCCAGGTTTCGTGCTAAAGTTTCGTTGTGGAAACTGTTATAAGCATCTCGCATTGAAGTCCGCGCTAAATTTCGAGCTTCTGTAAAAGATCAGCAATCTTAGGGATTTTGCGTCTGTTTAAATTTGGCATGTTTTTTCGTTGTTTCTGCAACAGTGTTCTAACCCGTTTTGTGTACCACGGAGAATCAGCTCCGTCGTTTGTTAATTTATTTGGTATAAATCTCTCAATTGCTATGGATACTATTTTTCTGAATTCAAGCCACATCTGGTCTACACTTGTCTCATTAATTTGGAAGGCGTCAAGTGAATTTTTATCTGCTTTTTTGAATAGGTATATTTTTCGTTTATTTTTGGAGGATTTGGGGGTTATAATATTCAGTCTCGCTACGACAACCCTGTGTTCACTAATCCCTGAATCCGTTTTGATGCTCGTTACTAGCTCAGAAGTATCTGTTGCTAAGAGGTCAAGTGTGTTTTCACAACCGTTTACTATTCGCGTGGGCTCATGAAGTAACTGCACGAAATAATTTTCAGAGAATGCGTTTAGCTCAATTTCGGATGATGCCTTATGCATACCTCCGGAATTAAACATGAATTTTCGCCAACATATCGAGGGTAAATTAAAGTCACCACCAACTATAATCGTATGAGTCGGGTACGTGTTTGAAATCAAATTCAAGTTTTCTTTGAACCTTTCAGCAACTGAACTGGGAGGTCGATAAAAGGATCCAATTATTATTTTATTCCGGTTGTCAACAATGTCCTCTGCCCATACTAATTCACAGGAACTATCTACTTCAATTTCGCGACAAGATAAACTACTTCTAACAGCAACAAACACGCCACCGCCGACCGTGTTTTGTCTATTCTTTCAGAACACCGTTAGGTTCTTCGCAAAAATTTCGGCTGAGCTTATCTCCGGTTTCAGCCAGCATTCAGTGCCTATAACGATTTGAGCATCAGTGCTTTCTATTAGCGCTTGGAGTTCTGTTACTTTCCCAACACACCTACGGCAATTTACAACTGTTATACCGATGGTTCCTGTATCTAAGTTCTTCCTGCGTTCGGCCTTTACCCTTTGTAGCTGAAGCCCTTCTTGTGTTTTCCCGAGACCCTCTAAGTTAAAAAAAAACGCCCAGTCCACGCCACAGCCGGCCGGTGACCGAGCGGTTCTAGGCGCTACAGTCTGGAGCGGCGCGGCCACTACAGTCGCAGGTTCGAATCCTGCCTCGGGCATGGATGTGTGTGATGTCCTTAGGTTAGTTAGATTTAAGTAGTGCTAAGTTCTAGGAGACTGATGACCTCAGAAGTTAAGTCACATAGTGCTCAGAGCTATTTGAACCAATCCACGCCACACATTCCCTGCTACCCGTATAGCCGCCTCCTGATATACGCATATTTTATTATTTAGGTCTCCACAGTGTTTGTACCATAAGAAATCCGTTGGAAAAATTAATTCATCGGTGAGTTGGAGCTTCATAGTATTTAGCACGATAATTCGATTTGACGCTCGAACTTATTACCGCATTATCTCATTATTTGAAAACAATCACAAAAATCTTTTCCGTATTGTGTCCAGCCGTTTGCCGCCAGCTTTCTGGTGATTAAAGGCTGATTACGACAACGTCACAATTTTTTTTACAACAAAACAGTACTTACGGTACAGTTTTGAGATCATCTACTATACAAACATTTAACTGGAATTAAATTGGAAGAGTACTAAATAAGTATTATTTTCGAAAGAGTTCAACAGTAAGCTGCATGATCTCACGAAATAACAGAACATAAAAAGCATACAGGGCCATAAGAGGATAAAAGTTAATCCACGTGAAAGTAATTACAGAATATGAAAACAAAGACTCATAAAACAAAGGAGAGAGATTGTGTGTAGGCCTTTTAAAACCAAATGTATATTTGGGAGCGCAATTACGGCATTAAGCTGCATCCACATACGATAAAATGAAGAAATGGCGTCATTACGAGGAGCAATGAGGCGGCTGGATCCCTTGAGCGGCAACCACAACGTATGTGACGACTTTTTTGGCACTGTAATGAAACGTACAAGAAACATTGCTCATCAGAAGTTAAAGCCCTAGGCCGAGAGACACACGGAGTTCCCTTAAAAGACAACTGTAGCAGTCAGCCACTAGATAGTTGAGTTACGCTGTTTCCTAAGCTATTGTGAAAGAGAATCATAAATAAGATACGTGCAGGTCATTAAGATGAACTCTCACATGCGGATACTCCAGTTGAAAGCACAGGGGGATAAACAGTGTGATATAATCTACGCCTGTGACTGTGGAAGAGGTAAAAATAGTAGAACCTATTTTGTGGCAAGCGTTTTTCGATTGTCAGTTACTCCACATGTAACTTAGTGATTACTTCTGGTATTCTCTCTCACAGCTGCACCGCAACACATAAGTGTTGTTATAATTGTTTGCGATTGTCATATCTACTTTAAAGTTATTCGTAGCACAATAATCAGCTGCAATCTAGTAACGGCCAAGTGAGACGAAAACCGGACATCAAGGATAATAACTGCTGAGGGACGTGAGTAGTTAGGTTTTTCTTTCTCTTAAAAATCCAAAGATCTACCACAAATTATAAACCAAAGTCCCGCGCCGTATTTTCTGCCTCTGTGAAGCCCAATCTCAGGAACTACTGTAGAGATTTTCATGCAGTTATCACTATCTGGCTCACGAGATAGTTGTGTGTATGATTTTTATAAAAATATCCTGCAATTTGACGGAGCTATGATGATCGTTGTCGATGAAGTCGTACCTTCTGAGAAACTCTCTGGCGCGCGCTGCTTAAGGGGAGGTTTACAATCTTTCGGCCGAAAAAAGCATGTTTTTTGAGATTTTTTTCTTGGGATGTGTTACAGACATCAATGTCAAATTTGGTCAAAATTTTTATTTATATTTCCTCTACAAACTGGAATTTTTTCGACCGGAAATGTTGAAGAGCAAAAGCTGAAGTGCCGTCGGAACGAAACAAAATTTCGATGTATATCACAGGTCAGCCGGCTCGTCTAAAATCAAAACTGAGTTGACGCTAGCGAAGTATATGCGTTTCTTTAGGAGTTGTATCTCGCTTAAGTTATTTGGCCCATAGGAAACAAAATGGCGGCCATTTGAAACAAAATAGGGTTTTTTCATCGATTTTTCTACTTCGCCGGCCAAGTAAAAAATTTATACTTGATGGATTGGAATAAAAGTGGTACATCTCCTAGACAGTTTAGTTAGCTTCATCAGAAACAAAGAATCATGCCAATCAGTTCAGTAGATTTGAAGTTACAATATCGCTCGATAAAAAAAATAAAAAATAAGTTATTTGGAGAAAAACGCGTTTGAAGTTTTTACTACATATAAATGCAATATTATGCAACTTAAATTCAATCTGCTATTCCGGGTCCATAAACTAGTCCTTCCTCTTCCTCATAGAGGGCGTTCTGCTCGATCTGGGCCATCCTGCGCTACTCCAGAGTCGCTCGTACGGCCGCTCGGTTTTCGGCTGCTTGAAACCGGTGGTCGTCCGAATGCTTGGCGAACTGCGTCGAATAGAGTCCCAGGGTGACGTCCATCGTTGTCATGGTCTTCAGAATTGCCGAATACCCTTCGCTGAAGCTGCTCACTGCCAGGAAAGTTGCAATCTCGACAGCCTTCGCACCAGAATGCAAATGCTTGGGGGCTAGCTTCCAAACACACGCGTTCAAACTTTCATTTGAATTTTGTGTGTTTCCTCCCAAGCACCGCTACAATAACTCGTCCTCTGAAAGGGCCTCGTAGATCGGATGAACCACTATTTGAACTTCTTTGGAGAGTGGCTGGTCGTGTTGATATTCGTTCAGATGTCCGGTAGCCTCTGTAATGCGCCACTTGCACCATCTAATTTCCCTAGCCGGACAATTTTGGTGTTGTGGGTAGTCACCCGCCGAACACTTGTGGAAATACGTTGCCAAAATTGCATTCTTCATCTGTTCCACGGAATTGGAATGCCGTCGGATTGCCAACGTCGTAAGCTCCTTGACCACTTTATCAGTTTTAGTCACGGGGAAGCACATAGAATAATTTTTCGCGGCTACGAAGTCGAAATTCCCGAAAAAACTGATGTGCGAAAAAGGCCGATTTCAGGCAGGTGCAATTTTTTGTTCAACCACCAATGACAGACATTTTTGTTCCGTATTCGGAAAAAACAGTTTCAGGGGTGGATTCTTAACATTTTAAAAAATAGATTTTTTTGACCCAAAAGATAGTAAACCTCCCCTTAAATCGTTAATGTCATACTATACTTCGGAGCTAATAGTCAGTAACTTAACGTTGTTCTCTGAATTTTAAACATAGCTCTACACAGGGACTCGTAAACAAAATCATCTCTACCCCCAGACAAGTCGTCTGGTCTTAGTGGTAGTTGTGCGAAGGCAGGATATAACGGAAACTGCGGTTCATCGTTAGTTATTATGCCGGTTTACGATTCACGGAATCAGTTTCTCCACCGAAACTTACAGAGAATTGTAAGTGAGAACTCCCTCTGGATAAACCAATATGAGCGTCATAATTCAACCATGGTAATTGCCAATAGGTTCGTTTTTGAATCTCTATCCCCTTTCTAATCAAACTGTATCAGCCCACTGAGTCGTGGAGTCATGTGAAATTCCAGCCAAATGAAAAAATGATTCAAAGTGATCGCTTGCACAGTTGAAGCGTGGAGACCACTGACAGGTATGCAGTGTGTCCCATTTATCTCGACCACACCAAATAACTTTTTTCAGAAGAAAGATAACAAGAGAATAATGCAATAATGCAAATGTTTTTTTAGTAAACAGAGGATATGTTAACTAGCATGACTGCCTTTCTTATAACTTTGTTCTCTAGGAAGATATGAAAAGTAGTAAGTCTTGTAAACACCACCCTATATACACTACTGGCCATTAAAATTGCTACACCGCGAAGCTGACGTGCTACAGACGCGAAATTTAACCGACAGGAATAAGATGCTGTGATATGCAAATGATTAGCTTTCCAGAGCATTCACACAAAACTGGCGCCGGTGACGACATCTACAATGTGCTGACATGAGGACAGTTTGCAACCGATTTCTCATACACAAACAGCACATGACCGGCGTTGCCTGGTGGAACGTTTTTGTGATGCGTACCATCACGTTTGCGACTTTGATAAAGGTCGGATTGTACCCTATCGCAATTGCGGTTTCTCGTATCGCGACATTGCTGCTCGCGTTGGTCGAGATCCAATGACTGTTAGCACAGTACGGAATCGGGGGGTTGAGGAGGGTAATGCGGAACACCGTGCTGGATCCCAACGGCCTCGTATCACTAGCAGTCGAGATGACAGGCATCTTATCCACATGGCTGTAACGGATCGTGCAGCCACGTCTCGATCCCTTGTTCAACAGATGGGTACGTTTGCAAGACAACAACCATCTGCACGAACAGTTCGACGACGTTTGCAGCAGCATGGACTATCAGCTCGGAGACCATGGCTGCGGTTACCCTTGACGCTGCATCACAGACAGGAGCGCCTGCGATGGTGTACTCAACGACGAACCTGGGTGCACGAAT
Source organism: Schistocerca cancellata (assembly GCF_023864275.1). Lineage (NCBI taxonomy): Eukaryota > Metazoa > Arthropoda > Insecta > Orthoptera > Acrididae > Schistocerca > Schistocerca cancellata. The sequence continues at coordinate 802,485,514 of NC_064627.1, read as the reverse complement.
GGCAAAACGTCATTTTTTCGGATGAATCCAGGTTCTGTTTACAGCATCATGGTGGTCGCATCTGTGTTTGGCGACATCGCGGTGAACGCACATTGGAAGCGTGTATTCGTCATCGCCATACTGACGTATCACCCGGCGTGATGGTATGGGTGCCATTGGTTACACGTCTCGGTCACTTCTTGTTCACATAGACGGCACTTTGAACAGTGGACGTTTCATTTCAGATGTGTTACGACCCGTGGCTCTACCCTTCATTCGATCCCTGCGAAACCCTACATTTCAGCAGGATAATCCACGACCGCATGTTGCACGTCCTGTACGGGCCTTTCTGGGTACAGAAAATGTTCGACTGCTGCCCTGGCCAGCACATTCTCCAGATCTCTCACCAATTGAAAACGTCGGGTCAATGGTGGGCGAGCAACTGGCTCGTCACAATACGCGAGTCACTACTCATGATGGACTGTGGTATCGTGTTGAAGCTGCATGGGCAGCTGTACCTGTGCACCCCATCCAAGCTGTGTTTGGCTGAATGCCCAGGCGTATCAAGGCCGTTATTACGGGCAGTGGTGGTTTTTCTGGGTACTGATTTCTCAGGATCTATGCACCCAAATTGCGTGAAAATGTAATCACATGTCAGTTCTAGTATAATATATCTGTCCAATGAATACCCGTTTATCATCTGCATTTCTTCTTGGTGTAGCAATTTTAATGGCCAGCAATCCACTCCCTCTTCGTCCTCTCAAGGCCTCATCAAAAACGTATCACAGTGTACCATAGACGTAATCATGACGTAATCAAAAGTGCAAAACAAAATTGAATTAGATCACAGGACTTAATTGCTGTCTGGTTGGCTAGCACTGGGATGGTTGACTGTCCGGGTTTGCCAAGTACTCAAGCAGGGTGCTCTCAGCCCTTGTAAGTCCAGAGCTACCTGATTGGGAAGTGGTGGCTTCGGTCATGAAAACTGACAATAGCCAGTACGCCAGTGTGCTGACCACATACCCCTCCATATCCCCATCCAGTGACGCTTCTCACCTGAGGATGACACGGCGGTCGGTCGGTTCTGTTAGGCCTTCCAAGTGCTGCTCGGACGGAGTTTAGTTCTAATTCAAATAATGTATCCTTATTTACAATATGGGTGCATTTAGTACAGTACTGTACCACACTCACAAGAAAAGCTGTGTACAGCAGCGTTCTCCTAACTTACGTTCTCCATGGATAAGTAGCTTTCTACATTCTCTCCGTTCTTGTGTACATTTTACTCACAGAAACCTTCGACGTAAGACGGTAGACTAAATACCGCTTGTGCATTTTTCTTGTTTCTATTTGTTTGCTATTAGCTCTAGCAACTGGACGAGTTACATTATCGCAGGTAGCTGCACTGCGTAGCTTTGTTTTACTTTTTTATTTTATAGGGTTCGGACCACGGGGTCCTTACAACGAACTAAATTACATTTCGTGTATCTAACAGAACATGACAGCAATAGGGCGAAACATTTGGCAAGAAGGCAATATAAACCCAGCGTCACGAAACACAAATGCGTATAGAACATGGATTCGAGCTTTGCATTACAAGGACTTGATCATTAGTAACTATAGATAATGGAAGATTTACAAATAGCATTGTACGTATCTACTGAACAACATACATTGTGAAATACGAGAGCAAAACATAATTTACAATGCACAGTATTAATATTACAACATTACAGTTTACAATACTACAAAATATTATTTACGCAAGTATGTAGTGGCGCATTTCAGCCCCAGTCTGGATCACCGACACGGTAACTGCACCAGGTTAGGACATTTGTGTTTGTGCTGGCCATTGACATCATACGTGGATAATTGACGAAAAGTGAGTTGTCGGAGGAAGGAGGTTGGACATAAAAGCTTTCATATAGGGATCGGATCTCCTCTGGTACAGTGTTTATTTGTAATTCATTCTCAATCGTGGCATTTCTAACGAACCACGGCGTATTCAAAACGATGTGGAGTGCCTTATTTCAGCAATATGCGTTGCGCTAAAAATATTGTGTGTCAATTTAGTGAAGATCAGAATAAGTAAAGAGAGAATTGTCTGAGTACGTTCAGTTTTGCTCAGCTGTTTGAAAATCAAATAACGTAAGGGGTTTACCAGCACAGTAATTCATAAATTTCAATAATCCCTACAAAAGTATGGTCCTGACTAACAATAACCTATACCTTTCATGAATCACTTACCTCACAAAAATCTTCGTTACTCCTACTACTGCAATACAGCGAGCGCCACTACTGCCAACTAAATAAAAGATTCAGACCACTGAAGGTAGTAACTACTGATAGGCCTAGTTAGCAAATGAAAGATTTTGATAGAGAACAAGCAATGTATTTACGTTAATAGTGTTCAAAAGTCATAATATATATATATATATATCAGTCCATGATATCCAATATTACAAATTTACTCTTTCTGATGGACACACGTCCAGACCGTCCGCTCTCAAAATTCCGCCATCTCTCTCCCCACATCCACCACTGCTGGCGGCTCATCTCCTACTCCGCAACGCTACTAGCTGGCCACGAGACAGGACCGTCTCTTCTTAATTGTTTTTCAGCGAACGTCTGAGTGTGTGAACTCTGGCAAGATGTGAACAGTAAACTGCTGTTCTACAATGCTGGAATCACGTAATACTTAAAGTAAGGTTTTAATACGGCACGACTCCGACGTCGACTATTATAGTACAGGCCACAACCAGTCTCATTAACAGCCAATTACCAAAAAAAGTCACCTAATTAGAGGGAAGTAGAATTAGATGTGCATAGCCGCACTGACCAATCCAAAGAAATTTTTCTCCAGAAGTAAACTAAAAAATGTATCAAGTGAATGTTGTTTAGTGTTGTGTCTGCAGCTGAAGGCGACGATATGAGGTAAATATTTATAATGCAAACACATAGACATACAGACGTGTATGTAAAATTCACACGTTATTATGTACAATATTTACATGCAGACAAGCTAGTAAAAGCAATAAGTGATACTTAACTTCCGTCTGGTTCACAATAGTTTCTCTCTATGTTCTTGGAGCTGAGCTTTTTCTTCTGTTGACTGATAATTGTGGCACCGGCGTTGATGGCAGGCTTCCGAGATCCGTAATGTCTTCCCCGTACGGATCACCAAATTGTACTCGTAATAAGTGCGAGGCCCGTGTTAGGCTGTAGAAACAGCGCTTCTACTGGCATGGTACTGAACTTCGAATACGAGAGAACATGGTGCGAAAGTCCGTATTCTTGCTTTCCGAAATACGAGTGTCAAACGATAATATTATTTTATTTATATTTTATGGGTGGATCTTAGTCTGGTGTGCATTTGGGAAAGTTTTTGTGACCTTGCAAAGTAATATATTCCACAAATCTCTATTAAAAACTAAGATTAACTTCTAGTAGGTGGGGCTCATAGTCACGCAAAATTTGGTAAATGACATCACGGTTCCAACTTGACTGTAAAATTATTTATTTGTAAAACCCAATATTAAAGTTTTAACTGTAAAAGTGCAAATAATTGCCTTGTAGCACTTGTAAAAAGCTTCATCATATTTCGTGTTGTGGGCATCCACAGCTGTAGAACTGTATCACCATGAATGAGACCGCTTCAGCTGTGTGATAAATCCTTAATCCTTATAAGCAACTAGTTTCGCGGCGTTAGAACCTCATCTTCAGGGATACGTATTTATTTCATAATGTATTTCAAACGATAACCAGTAGATGACCTAACGTTCTTTGTCCAGTTGTGATAAAAATGTGGACGATGAAATAGCGGCGACGTCTGTTATCATATGTAGCCATGGTCTTGTGGCGAGTGTTGTGGCGAGTGTTGGAGGATACGGAGCGAGAGCAGCGCCCTCTGGTGGCGAGCCTAGAGATATTGCATTCGGCTACTTAGGAGCTGCGCTCTGGCAATGTTCTATGCTGCCAGCATGAACGCCGCTGATCCTGCATTTAGCTACTAGCTGGACAATACCCGGCATGACTGCCTTACTTGTAACTTGAGTACACTACGAAGACATGAACCGCAGTACGTCTTTTTCCAATAGCAGATTGCGCTTCCTATCCTCAAGAGCTGTTCATAAACAAATCACAGTGCACCACTCATATGTGGATTCACTGCAGCAGAAGCAAGCAGCTTCGCCTGTGCGAGGTCTATGACGCTTGTGTAGCCTTCAGTTGAAACTTTTCGTTTCCTGAAGCGTCTCGACATGGCGAGAAAACATCCGCTGGGACGGTGGGTTCTTGAGAGGATATCGCTCTCTTTAGAGTAGAGGGGACGTAACTTGTCGGAATGAAGAGCAAGCCCTTAGTTCGAGTGACGTCAGGTGAGAACTGTGGACTGCAGTGTTGCCCACATAAACGGTGCTGTGAGTACGGAGCTGGAGGGTTCAGTCAGCTGTGGCGCTCTCGTTGACAATAACATAGCGATCACAAGTAAAACGCAGCAGCGTGTTTTCTGTCTGTACGGGAAAATCTTTTTCTATTTAGGCGTGTGCACCCCTTGATTCACAGCGTACCAGCAGAATCCTCCACCAAGAACGTCTTTGCTATTTGATAGGGTGTCCTTTGTAATATCAGATACTGCGCAATTAGCTACTTCGTTAGAGGTGTCCTTGATAAGCTGAGCTTCATACAGGAACGGTTGGATTTAGTTGCCCTTAAAGGCAAATGGTTGAAATTGAGACTTCGTGATTATTAATATGCCTGCAGAGTCTCTACGTGTATGTATGTAGAGCTGTCAGCGGTGGGGCGCATAACTTGCTAACTGGTCGTCTATAAATAGCGCTGCCTGGGAGACGCATTCTGTAGACACAGAAGGGACACTCTTATGGTCCATAATGCTAGCTGCAGTCGACACACTGTTCAAATGGTTCAAATGGCTCTGAGCACTATGGGACTCAACTGCTGTGGTCATAAGTCCCCTAGAATTTAGAACTACTTAAACCTAACTAACCTAAGGACATCACACACATCCATGCCCGGGGCGGGATTCGAACCTGCGACCGGAGCGGTCGTGCGGTTCCAGACTGTAGCGCCTTTAACCGCTCGGCCACTCTGGCCGGCTCGACACACTGTCAGCTAACGAATAACTTATTACTGGGGTAATAAAAATAAATACCCGAAAGCTATAGTTTGTAGATGGCTTGACAGAGTTGTGGCTATATATTACAGTTGGAAGCTACAAGCAGAAATAACGAAGCATATCTGGTAAGCAATAAGAGCATACACTTACGGAAAAAAAATCTGAGCAGCAACACAGCTCTGTACACATGTCAGATCCCTGTTGCATACCTCCACACGATGGAGTGGAAGTCAAATGAATATGTAGAACTGTTTCCATACTTTAAGTTTGCATAAGTGAAGCACTACATGAGTCTGCAGACAGGCTCTGTGAAGGTTAAGAGCACTACACGGAACTGTTTCCAGACATAGGTCCCAATACGTCCGTCATCTGCACCATAGATGCAGAGCGACTGTTACTATACTTTTGATGATCATCTTATCGAAAACGTATACATGTGGATCATCGGGGAGAGGGCAAGTCTTAGGTTGGTGTGTAAGATACGCAAATATTCTCGTAGAAAATCAAACTACATATGGGTATGTCAGCAATATGACCATATGCATATGGAAAACTGTCGAAAAATGTGAAAAATGACGTAAAATCGGTAAAATTCGACGAAAACCTGGTAGAATCACGAAAAATTGAGGTGAAATACGAGAATGTATGTTACGCGCTGGAAATATATTTCTTATATTGAAATATTAACAGCGTTGCATTTTAGCGGAATGTCTCTACGTTCCACGTGCATTTCTCTCTTTCTAATATCTTCTTGGCACGGACACCAAACACCGGAACAACACTTCAGCATTGTTAGCACAAGTGATTTATGTAAAATGTTTCAATCTTCTTTTCTAAGTCACTGACAGGCTTGTGAGGTACTGCAAACCCTGTGTGTGTACAACTGTTTGACAGTTGTCCTGTTTACAGGGTTAGTGCAGCATGATGTGTAACTTGACATGTCAGACAACGCTGCTATGCATTTGTGTTTCCTCATAAGATGCATTTTCCACTGCGTGTGATCATTTATATAGGACTGATAAGAGCATAGCATAATTTCTGAAACATAATAGGATGTGAACACTGGGCTCCGAAAACTACGTTGTGTATGTATCACAAAGAATACATATTTTCTTTGTTGTAGAAAGAAGTTGTCTTATCATCCTAAAGTTTGTCACTGTAGTGAGTGAGAGAGAAAACTTGCAGGGTGGATGTATGTCCAATGTTGGACATATATGTCCTGCATTAGAGTATTAAGAGCGTTGCACTTTGGGTGATTAAAATTTCGGAAACCACATGACTTAAACATTATAGTGTGTTTAAGTGCAGAACCGTGTTCTATGATCATTCCTCTTTTGGTACTGACCCCAGACACTAGAACAATACCTCAGAATTGTTAACAGCAGTTATGGACTCAGCTCGCTTTGTTCCTTTACGAGACGTGGAAAGTAGCGACTATATAGTACCCTCGTATTTCAGGTCAGTTGCAAATTATATCGACGATAGTGTTGCAGGGAGGGTTTGTCAAACACAATGCGAGGAGATCTTTCGATATCCAACTTTATCCTATGAATGTGAAAATTCTCTGTGACTCCCATCCTCATACGGAAAGATGGCCAATCGTAATTATAAATTATGCACTATAATCGAAGTATCAGAAATATATAGATAGACTGACTGTGTAGTATAAGACACTGTCTGGTATACATTGGTGAATATTACTGAATGGACGCACTGCATAGTCATCTATCTACATTCGCAATCTAGTATATGGTACTTGCAAAGTAATGGAGATGTGGTTTAGCGATGATATAGGAATTGGGAAGCACGAAGCCGTTTCAATCGTTGACGCTGAAATTGCTGAAAGCTGGTAAATTTGCCAAAATTGATCGCACTATCAGCTGTGGAGCTTATTACAGTACACCTCTTCATATCGAGTGTGTCTTTACCATCCCATCTGCCCACTGGTACGCTGTTGACTATCGTATAATGATTGACTGACACCACTTATTTGAGATGGAGACAGTCTTGGTGGGAGCAACATCTTACGGGGGTGGGCAGCACCGAAACAGCGATCGTGACTGCAATATGAGGAATCACTGCTCTTGGTCTCTTCAAAACGAAACACCGAGACATCTGCTACCACGTCCCTGTGTAAAATGAGATTAAATGCACCTGTTTGGAAACGCTCCACAATGCCACAAAGTCTTCCAGTTTCTATATGTTGTGATGTCTTTCAGATTTTTGTCAGTAGGAAACATCGCCTTAGTCAGATTTCAACCATCCTTAGTGTTGTGAGATAAGATAGGATACACCATGTGATGTGCAGCTTTCTGTGTGAGCGAATGGATCAAGGCATGTTAATGTCGGTTTAGGACTTGACACAGATCGTAGAAAAACAAAACGTATTGCTGTATACACAGCTGTAGCCATACACTACTTCGATATGTTACAATAAAAACAATGTATCAAACTCCAGAACGTATCAAACTGCTTATGAAACAACAACACAAAAACCCTTGCCTTGTGACTGATAGTCAATATGGTTTCCTCCGGTACAATCGATAAAACTTTAAACAGGTCCATGGAAGCGACTTCTATCACTGCTCGGACTCTCCAGTGGACCCATACAAACATATTTTATGGGATTATCACATATACCCGATGTCAACACGCAGACGGCATTTGACTCCCTGATGTACGAGGTGCATTCAAGTTCTAAGGCCTCCGATTTTTTTTCTCCGGACTGGAAAGAGATAGAAACATGCGCATTGTTTTAAAATGAGGCCGCGTTCATTGTCAATACGTCCCAAAGATGGCAGCAACGTACGGCAGATGGAATTTTACCGCCAGCGGCGCGAATGAGAACTGTTTTAAATACTTAAAATGGCGACGTTTTCCTTACTTAAACAGCGTGCAATCATTCGTTTTCTGAATTTGCGTGGTGTGAAACCAATTGAAATTCATCGACAGTTGAAAGAGACATGTGGTGATGGAGTTATGGATGTGTCGAAAGTGCGTTCGTGGGTGCGACAGTTTAATGAAGGCAGAACATCATGAGACAACAAACCAAAACAACCTGGGGCTCGCACAAGCCTGTCTGACGACATGATCGAGAAAGTGGAGAGAATTGTTTTGGGGGATCGCCGAATGACTGTTGAACAGATCGCCTCCAGAGTTGGCATTTCTGTGGGTTCTGTGCACACAATCCTGCATGACGACCTGAAAATGCGAAAAGTGTCATCCAGGTGGGTGCCGCGAATGCTGACAGACGACCACATGGCTGCCCGTGTGGCATGCTGCCAAGCAATGTTGAGGCGCAACGACAGCATGAATGGGACTTTCTTTTCGTCGGTTGTGACAATGGATGAGACGTGGATGCCATTTTTCAATCCAGAAACAAAGCGCCAGTCAGCTCAATGGAAGCACACAGATTCACCGCCACCAAAAAAATTTCGGATAACCGCCAGTGCTGAAAAAATGATGGTGTCCATGTTCTGGGACAGCGAGGGCGTAATCCTTACCCATTGCGTTCCAAAGGGCACTACGGTAACAGGTGCATCCTACGAAAATGTTTTGAAGAACAAATTCCTTCCTGCATTGCAACAAAAACGTCCGGGAAGGGCTGAGCGTGTGCTGTTTCACAAGACAACGCACCCGCACATCGAGCTAACGTTACGCAACAGTTTCTTCGTGATAACAACTTTGAAGTGATTCCTCATGCTCCCTACTCACCTTACCTGGCTCCTAGTGACTTTTGGCTTTTTCCAACAATGAAAGACACTCTCCGTGGCCGCACATTCACCAGCCGTGCAGCTATTGCCTCAGCGATTTTCCAGTGGTCAAAACAGACTGCTAAAGAAGCCTTCGCCGCTGGCATGGAATCATGGCGTCAGCGTTGTGAAAAATGTGTACGTCTGCAGGGCAATTACGTCGAGAAGTAACGCCAGTTTCATCGATTTCGGGTGAGTAGTTAATTAGAAAAAAAAATCGGAGGCCTTAGAACTTGAATGCACCTCGTATTGCAAGAGAGAGATGTGATAAAATCTTATTGAATTCTCTACCAGGTAACGTTAGCGAAGCTTTTATAGTTCGTATATTCACTCCGTTGGATGTTACAAAAATAAGAAGAGTAGAGATAGACACTGTGCTATCAACGAAGACTAGATCATCATTACACTGTCTTATTTCTGGCGTGGTAATCATGCGCACACGATAAACGTGATTAAGGCATGTAAAGAATGATATTTGTAGACCATCATTTGATATCGGTGGATTTTAGGTGCTACGCTACTGGATTTCTGTGCGCAGTCCACGTGTTCGCTGCATGGAGTGCTATCTATTTCGATGTGATAGCTCTATCTGCCAGCCTTCTAGCTAATGGAACAGTGCAGTCGGAAAGTGATGGGATTTCGGGAGAATTCGCAGGCGTCTGTAACGCTGCGGGGCAGATCTACACTCCTGGAAATGGAAAAAAGAATACATTGACACCGGTGGGTCAGACCCACCATACTTGCTCCGGACACTGCGAGAGGGCTGTACAAGCAATGATCACACGCACGGCACAGCGGACACACCAGGAACCGCGGTGTTGGCCGTCGAATGGCACTAGCTGCGTAGCATTTGTGCACCGCCGCCGTCAGTGTCAGCCAGTTTGCCGTGGCATACGGAGCTCCATCGCAGTCTTTGACACTGGTAGCATGCCGCGACAGCGTGCACGTGAACCGTATGTGCAGTTGACGGACTTTGAGCGAGGGCGTATAGTGGGCATGCGGGAGGCCGGGTGGACGTACCGCCGAATTGCTCAACACGTGGGGCGTGAGGTCTCCACAGTACATCGATGCTGTCGCCAGTGGTCGGCGGAAGGTGCACGTGCCCGTCGACCTGGGACCGGACCGCAGCGACGCACGGATGCACGCCAAGACCGTAGGATCCTACGCAGTGGCGTAGGGGACCGCACCGCCACTTCCCAGCAAATTAGGGACACTGTTGCTCCTGGGGTATCGGCGAGGACCATTCGCAACCGTCTCCATGAAGCTGGGCTACGGTCCCGCACACCGTTAGGCCGTCTTCCGCTCACGCCCCAACATCGTGCAGCCCGCCTCCAGTGGTGTCGCGACAGGCGTGAATGGAGGGACGAATGGAGACGTGTCGTCTTCAGCGATGAGAGTCACTTCTGCCTTGGTGCCAATTATGGTCGTATGCGTGTTTGGCACCGTGCAGGTGAGCGCCACAATCAGGACTGCATACGACCGAGGCACACAGGGCCTACACCCGGCATCATGGTGTGGGGAGCGATCTCCTACACTGGCCGTACACCACTGGTGATCGTCGAGGGGACACTGAATAGTGCACGGTACATGCAAACCGTCATCGAACCCATCGTTCTACCATTCCTAGACCGGCAAGGGAACTTGCTGTTCCAACAGGACAATGCACGTCCGCATGTATCCCGTGCCACCCAACGTGCTCTAGAAGGTGTAAGTCAACTACCCTGGCCAGCAAGATCTCCGGATCTGTCCCCCATTGAGCATGTTTGGGACTGGATGAAGCGTCGTCTCACGCGGTCTGCACGTCCAGCACGAACGCTGGTCCAAATGAGGCGCCAGGTGGAAATGGCATGGCAAGCCGTTCCACAGGACTACATCCAGCATCTCTACGATCGTCTCCATGGGAGAATAGCAGCCTGCATTGCTGCGAAAGGTGGATATACACTGTACTAGTGCCGACATTGTGCATGCTCTGTTGCCTGTGTCTATGTGCCTGTGGTTCTGTCAGTGTGATCATGTGATGTATCTGACCCCAGGAATGTGTCAATAAAGTTTCCCCTTCCTGGGACAATGAATTCACGGTGTTCTTATTTCAATTTCCAGGAGTGTATTACTTGTCGAAATCAGGTGGCTGGCCGGGGTAGCCGAGCGGTTCTAGGCGCTACAGTCTGGAACCGCGCGACCGCTACGGTCGCAGGTTCTAATCCTGCCTAGGGCATGGGTGTGTGTGATGTCCTTAGGTTAGTTAGGTTTAAGTAGTTCTAAGTTCTAGGGGACTGATGACCTCAGAAGTTTAGTTCCGTAGTGCTCAGAGCCATTTGAACCATTTGAAATCAGGTGTATACAAGTGCTGTACATCGAAGACTGGAAGATTCATGAGAATACGACAGATAAGCAATACCCTGATGCAATGTAAGTCGTAAAGTGAGCTCTATACCGTTCTAAGTACTGTGGGCAAACGTATTACAACCCCTCACATACATCTCGCGAAATGGCTGCAATTGGAAAATTAGGCGCTAATACGAAGGTTTCTACAGAGAGGGATACAGTCAGAAACTTCAAATGTCGGTTCTCAATAGTGTTTCTTGAAAAGAACATCATCATGTCCCCAGGGATTCCCATTTGAGTTCCGAAAGCATCCGCCCACTGGCGGCAGCGGTGGCCAAGCGGTTCTAAGCGCTTCAGTCCGGAACCGCGCGACTTCTAAGGTCGCACGTTCGAATCCTGCCTCGGGCATGGATGTGTGTGATGTCCTTAGGTTAGTTAGGTTTAAGTAGTTCTAAGTTCTAGGGGACTGATGACCTCAGAAGTTTAGTTCCATAGTGCTCAGAGCCATTTGAACCATCCGTCCACAAATTTGACGAGAGCCATTAGGAATGGTTCAATAGGGCTGTATTCTGAGGGAAACCAAGGTCTGCAGACTTGTACGCGTTTGGGATGTGGCAGTCAGTTAACATGTATTCTGTTATTGCTCACGGCGTCAGCTTTTCTGAGATATTTCGAAAACACGTATCAGAATGTACCAATTCTGCAGGAAGGATGAGGCGAAGCGTATTGTTCCACCTTGGTATTTACCGCAACAACATTTAAGTGGCCAGTCCTTCTGAGAAGGATAGGACAACTTTTACGGGTCTGGAATCATTAACAGCTGACCGGCACGGCGAGCGGTGGGGGGTGTGCTGGGAGCAGTGCAGCCCTGACTGGCGGGCGAAGGCTCGCAGCCCGGTGGCAGCTGTTCACATGCAATCCGGTGACGGAGGCGTCGAGGTGGTGGAGAGGAGAGTGAAACATCTTGCAACACCCCATAGATCGACAGGTCTCGGCAGATTAGCTCGGAAACAGTTTACCAGAATTCTAAGTCACTTACTTCCACCAGCATGACAACACAACTGAGATACAGAACGCAAATAACGGTGGATGTCTTCTGCTCTTTGACGACGGTTACCACCCATTTTGGTATCGGAACAAGGGGTTACCTAGCCTGAGGGAAGCCTTCAGAGACGTTACGGAAGCGTCTGTATTAGTTACCTGGCGTGTGTAATCTGACTACAGGAAAAAATTTACTCACCATGCAAATGAGCTCTCATGATCAATTTAATTAATTAGGCTATCAGTTCCATATCAGTGTGTTATTGCTGGGCAAATGGAAGCTAGGGTGAGAGTACCACGGATATGATTCAAAATTTGGACCGGTAACCAGAAGCTTTATCGCTGCGGCGAGATCTTTTAACGGAATTTCAATCTCACACCTACATGGGGAGACATGATTACCGTAATATAATCAGCTATACTATCGAATTTACACAGTGATACATAGTATAAACCTGACACTTACAACTTCTCTGTGCTGTTATCTTGAGAAAATTCGTATGTGACGAGACAATTGTTTACTTTAAGAGAGTTCAAAAGCGAAAAGGCATCCTGCGACAGAGGTAGAAAATGCTCTTAGCACCCCATCATGAACCGTAAAGCTTAATATTCTAGTCCTGTGATGCAGGACTTGGCAGATAAGAACATATTTTTTTACTTAATGAGAGACTCCTTAGAGGAAACATAATCAAGCCATAGTGTTGTACTTTTTTTTTCTTTATTGTTATTTTAAAACCTGTACAACAGGCAAGCTGTCTGCAGCATTCTACGCTGCTCTTCAGCCACAGAATAGACAATGAGAAAACAACAGAAAGAATACACATAAGTTACATAGCGGTAGGTAATAAAACAGTAGACACATAAAGACAAACACGGAGCCGTTCACAGTCGACGATAATCCACACTACAAACTGTTGTCACGACTCACTAACACTGAAGATGGCGATGGCACAGGTGAACGATGGAGTGTGACGGTGAACACTGAACACTAAACACGACGGCACACACGAGACACTGATGGCGATGATATCCGGCGCGCGATGTCCACTTAGCGTGTGCGAGTCCGGGGACTTGCCAAGAGGGGAAGAAGGGGGTGGTGGGCGAGAGGGGAGAATAAAGATGCCAATGGCTGAGGAGATGGGGTTCAAAAATGGCTCTGAGCACTATGGGACTCAACTTCTGAGGTCATTAGTCCCCTACAACTTAGAACTAGTTAAACCTAACTAACCTAAGGACATCACAAACATCCATGCCCGAGGCAGGATTCGAACCTGCGACCGTAGCGGTCTTGCGGTTCCAGACTGCAGCGCCTTTAACCGCACGGCCACTGCGGCCGGCAAGGAGATGGGGGGAGGAGGTGAGGAACAGGGGAGGGGAAACCCGGTGGAGGAGTGGGGAGAAATGGAGGAGGGAGGGAAGAGGGAGAGAAGGGTGGGAGGGTGCCCAAAGGAGCAAAAACAGGAAGAGGGAGGGAGGATCAAAGTTGGTAGGAGGGGTAGATGGAGGGGAGGAGGGCATCATCAGGGAGAGGGAGCTGGCGGAAGCCACCTTGGAAGAGGGTAAGGAGGGTGGAGAGATGGAGACCGGGTGGGACGTGGAAATACAGGAGGGGGCAGCGGGCGGGGGTGGGACAGGATGGGCGAGACAAGCGGGTGAGGGTGACAGAGTTTGCGGGAGGTGTACAGGATCCGTATCCTCATAGTGTTGTACAAGATTTTCACAACAACTAACGATAATTTAGCGATGTAAAAACGAGTGTATGATCCCATTTCTACTATCTTCGCAAATAGCTAGTATAAGGAATCTACAAAAAAATGGTTCAAATGGCTCTGAGCACTATGGGACTTAACATCTATGGTCATCAGTCCCCTATAACTTAGAACTACTTAAACCTAACTAACCTAAGGACAGCACACAACACCCAGTCATCATGAGGCAGAGAAAATCCCTGACCCCGCCGGGAATCGAACCCGGGATAAGGAATCTACATTTCATATGAGAAATTCGAGGTTTATTGACAAAAAAAACACCCCTGTTTCGGATTTTTTAAACTGTGCAGTCTATTTCAGAGGTGCAACTGGCGGTGGTCTGATGGCGGGAGTGGTCGGGCGGCCAGAAGTATAGACTGAGAAGGCTGTCTTGAATCACGGTTTCGTAGCTGATCGGCTTTTAAGAAACACAGAACACTCAGTAGATGGCGCTGGACTAGACTGAAGGTGAATCGAGGTGGCCGGCCAGTTTTCTTTCTGGTCTTGTGACACCATGATCAGGTAAGTTAAGGAGCACTACATCCATAAAAAAAATATCGTAGGATGTATTTCACATACTTCTGTTGGTTACGATGCGACTTACTAATCGTAAATAGGTATAAGCGTGTTTCATTCCAAAATGATGTTCCTACGGGAGTCCAGTATATACACTACTGGCCATTAAAATTGCTACAACAAGAAGAAATGCAGATGATAAACGGGGATTCATTGGACATATATATTATACTAGAACTGACATGTGATTACATTTTCACGCAATTTGGGTGCATAGAGCGTAAGAAATCAGTGCCCAGAACAACCACCTCTGGCCGTAATAACGGCCTTGATACGCCTGGGCATTCAGTCAAACAGAGCTTCGATGGCGTGTACAGGTACAGCTGCCATTGCAGCTTCAACACGATACCACAATTCATCAAGAGTAGTGACTGGCGTATTGTGACGAACCAGTTGCTCGGCCACCATTGACCCGACGTTTTCAGTTGGTGAGAGATCTGGAGAATGTGCTGGCCAGGGCAGCAGTCGAACATTTTCTGTATCCAGAAAGGCCCGTGCAGGACCTGCAACATGCGGTCGTGCATTATCCTGCTGAAATGTAGGGTTTCGCTGGGATCGAATGAAGGGTACAGCCACGGGTCGTAACCCATCTGAAATGTAACGTCCACTGTTCAAAGTGCCGTCAATGCGAACAAGAGGTGACCGACATGTGTAACCAATGGCACCCCATACCATCACGCCGGGTGATACGCCAGTATGGCGATGACGAATACACGCTTCCAATGTGCAT
Source organism: Schistocerca cancellata (assembly GCF_023864275.1). Lineage (NCBI taxonomy): Eukaryota > Metazoa > Arthropoda > Insecta > Orthoptera > Acrididae > Schistocerca > Schistocerca cancellata. Next base: position 802,470,232 of record NC_064627.1, on the reverse strand, counting down.
TCACCACAATGTCGACAAACACGGATGCGACCATCATGTTGCTATAAACTGAACCTGGATTCATCCGAAAAAATGACGTTTTGCCTTTCGTGCACCCAGGTTCGTCGTTGAGTACACCATCGCAGGCGCTCCTGTCTGTGATGCAGCGTCAAGGGTAACCGTAGCCATGGTCTCCGAGCTGATAGTCCATGCTGCTGCAAACGTCGTCGAACTGTTCGTGCAGATGATTGTTGTCTTGCAAACGTTCCCATCTGTTGACTCAGGGATCGAGACGTGGCTGCACGATCCGTTACAGCCATGCGGATAAGATTCCTGTCATCTCGACTGCTAGTGATTCGAGGCAGTTGGGATCCATCACGGCGTTCCGTATTACCCTCCCGAAGCTCCCGATTCCATATTCTGCTAAAAGTCATTGGATCTCGACCAACGTGAGCAGCATTGTCGCGATTCGATAAACGCAATCGCGATAGTCGGAAACGTGATGGTACGCATTCCTCCTCCTTACACGAGGCATCAGAACAACGTTTCACCAGGCAGCGCCGGTCAACTGCTGTTTGTGTATGAGAAATCGGTTGGAAACCAACCTTGTATGAATGCTCTGAAAAGCTAATGATTTGCATATAACAGCATCTTCCTCCTGTCGGTTTAATTTCGCGTCTGTAGCACGCCATCTTCGTGGTGTAGCAATTTTAAGGGCCAGTAGTGTAGGAGCAGGATGTTACAGTCACAGTCAGTTATCCTACTCATCAATGGCCCCAATGTACCCTTCAAACCTACCTCAACCAGTTTACTGCCTGGTGTAACCAGTGGCTCCTTTGCATCAACCCTTCTGAGCCACATGCAATCATCATAGATCATACCACCTGCTCCTTCTGGCTCCGTGATTAGTTCACCATTTATGGTCGTACTATCCACCTCACTCCTACCCTGAAATACTCTGAATACCTTGGCCTCACCCTCGATTGTCACCTCACTTGGACTCCCCATCTCCTTACGATCCAACACAAAGCCCACAACAGATCCACCTCCTAAAACTCCTGTCTGGCTGGACATGTGGACTGCATCCTTCCCCCATCCTTCACACCTACAAATCCTTGATCCAGCCCATCCTTTGTTATACCAGCATTGTCTGGATTTCTGCCACTGCCATATTCTATAAAGCCCTCCAAATCCTTGAACACCATACACTCTACCTCGCCTATGGTATCTGACACCTGTCCCCCACATGGGTCCTCTATGACCTAATTCCCCCTCCCCACATCTTCTCATTTTCCTCAAACACATGTGCGCCTTGTACATCATCTGCAGTCACTATCCCCCCACCCTGTCTCCTATCCTCTCTACCCCGAGCCCACTGTCGCACCTTTACTGTTGTGTCCTGCCCTCTCTCCATATACACACCCTCCACCTCCTCTCCAACTAATTTCCAGCACCTACCCCTCTCGGGTGATGAGCTTTGCCCTGATATCTACCCCTCCTACCAACTCTAACACCATCTTCCCGCATCCCACTCCTCAGGCCTTCCTCTCCCCTCCTCTTCCCTTCCCCTTAGCGGTTTTCCTCCCACCTCTGCCCCCCCTCCCTTTCCAGTGCACCCCTTTATGTCTCTGCACTCCCTCCTGACATTCCATCTCCCACACTGCCCATCTCCTGCCTTTATGTGTGGCCCCCACTCCCTTTCTTTCCATCCCACCCCCTCTAGCCTCTTCCCCAATGCCCTTGCTCTCCCCTCTTTTTCCCTCCTTTCAGGCATTCCATCCTTTGGCAGGTCCCTCCCAGCAGGTTTAACTCTTCTTTGTGTGTGCTCCATGTTGTGCAGAGGTTTTAAAGTGTCTTCATTCTGGAGTGTTTTAATACCGTGGCCAACTTGTAACTTGTGTGTTTGACTTCAGTGTATTTTACATGCTCCTCGAATTGCCAACTGTGTTTCACCTTTATGCCTACGTTTTTAACTGTCCCACAATGAGTGTCTCTGTGTAAGTGTATATTTTAACCCCCACTGTCTTCCCTCATTATGTTCTTATGTCCCCCTTTTTATCGCCTTTTATATGTCTCGTTTTCATCTTTTTATATCACTCGGCTGAAGAGCAGCGGATTGTGCCACTGCCAGCCGTCCCCTATCCATATGGGGCCAGGAAATGAAATTAAAATAAAAAAGAGGTGTAGTGGAATAATTGGTCACTGTTCAAATATCATTATTACCCATCTTTATGTTCCTCCCAGCAGCAGCAACAGCTATTCACTTAAAGATTGACAGGAGCTACTCTCCTGTATTCCAGTGATAACTGGCTGTCCTATTATTATTACCAGCACCCATCCATCCCATATAGGGCTACTGGCTAGATGGCTGAAGCAATTCTCCAGTCCTAGACCCATAGCGAAAATATCCACATCTAGCAGTTATGGATGAAACTGGATGGACCTGCTGTCGAGTGCTTGAGCAATAGCAACTCAAATTGTTTAAATAAATATTATTCCACACTATGTACAAAATGATAAAGATTTAAGTCCATCATATCTGGCAACCCAGCACAGACTGAGTCCTTTTCCTGCCAATTTCCAGGTAGGAGAGGGGAGAGGGGATTGTGGGACGACCAACAGCGCCCTCTGGTGGTGGTGTTGTGAACTAGGTCAATTTATATCTGGACCAAAATTTGATATTCCTGCCAATAAATTTCAATTTGCCGCCATTTTTTGAATTTTCCACTAAAATTTCAATTTCCCACCATTTCAGGAGGAGGGGGGAGGCGAGAGGGAGGTGTGTTCCTTTCAGTCCAGCAGCTCAACAGAAACTTGGAGAATTTCCCATTATTTTTTCCTGTGCTGCCATTTTGGATCACATGACAGGAGAGGTGGGGGTGGGGGAGGGGAGGGGAGGAGGAGGAGGAAGGGACCCACGTGCCAGCTTGGGAAAACCCATGATATTGTCAGAGGATGGGAGTAATTAATTAATTATTTTTGTAATTAATTTGATATCAGTTTTATATAAAAAGTGTGTCAGCACTGCCAGTGTCCCACTACTGATGTAATCCTAGGAGTAGGAATTAGATTCGATACCGGCTGTGAAAACGGAATGAAGACAGTGACACATGCTTCCTGGAGTTGAGGCCCGAAACTTCACAGGAATTTAGGAACTTCGTCAGAAGGGATTTGCCTTCTTGATCGTACATGAGGGTATTCGTGCAAATGACACAGTAATAATGGAAACTGTTTCACAATAGTGCGACCGTGGAGATGAAAACGATTTGTTACAGTATTCGCAGGTCATGGCTGGCACAACTGCTCTGACTCTTGTCGCTATTCTGTGAACACTATCCTTCCTATAATGCTGAAAAAAATGCAAAAGAGGTACTCAAACTGAACACATGAGGTACTTTTACCATTTAAGATAATACATACACACGTAAAATTAGAATAAAACCTTTGTAGGCGTTCCCTATGACACACATCATAACTAGAGGATCATACTGACATCTTTTCTTGCTGTATGTCTCAGTGAATACCCTGTAAGACGTGTACATTGCCGGCGATGGGCGAGGCATGACAGAATCTCTGACCAGAGAGTAGTATGTAGTTAGTTGTTGCTTGTCGCTAGTCGGCGTGAGTCAGTAGTAGTCGTCAGTAGTCGTCAGTCCGTGCTAGTAAGCTGTAGTCGACGGGAGTGGGCATGCGAAGGCTGTAGTCGCCAGTCCATGCTAGTAAGCTGTAGTCGACGGGAGTCGGCATGCGTCGGCTGTGTGCTCTGCTCGCGACTCTGGTCAGGACTCTGGAGGATGAGTATTGTTGTAGAAGGTAAAAAAGCAGCCTTGCGCATATTAAATAATGTATGTTAATTGTAATTTAATTTGTTCCAAAAAAATTCCCCAATAATAATTTTTATAATATACAGCAACTCTTTTAAAGAAAAGCATTCATTTCAATTTAAAGAATATTTCAAATGCATGATCATTCCTTCCAATAATCAAAATATATATATATATATATATATATATATATATATATATATATATATATATATATATATATATATATATATATGCCAGCATTGCACGAAGCTGTGTCGAAAAATTCCAACTTAAGAGCAGATATAATTGCAGTTTTTATTGAGGTAAGAATTTTTGCTTTTTTTAATTCAGAATACGGGGCCGAAGGGCAGCGCTGCTGTCCTCATAAAATTCATCAGGTTACAAAACTTTTTTATTATTTAGCTGTTTAGGAATTGAATTTTGTGGTTACATTAAATGTGAATGCATTTCAGCATAGAGATTATAAATGGGAGCCAATTTTGTTCAGAGGTTACAATATTAGAGAAATTCATTTAATTATAATTTTTTTTTTTTTGTGAGAAGTTACACTTGGCTCATTTTCACTTACAATTTTTGTGGGGAGGTTACACTTGGCGACATCCGGCCAGGATCGTATTTCTTTGTGAATCTTCTGAGAAGTAGTCATATATCTGCTCTTATTTAGTTAAAAGTAGTTTGCATCTGGCGCAGCGCATTTACTAATTTGCCACTCTTTCTTCCACAGATCATCAGCAATTTGTTGCTCTTTGTTGTATTTGTTTTTTTGTTGCATTTTGCATTGTCTTTGTTTCATTTGTGAATAATTCTGATTTGTGAAAAATGCCGCGAAAAACTGTTAACAGTACATCGCGATATGTAATGAGTGAAATAGCCGACTCGAATAATTTGACCAATAGTACTTGCGACACGCAGTGTAATGATGACAATTCTCCATTTACAGACAATCAGTTCGTACTGACCACTAATATTGATTCTGATCCTAGTGATGAACAAACAAATTCAATTGTGTCCTCTGTTAATTTGACGACAATTGATGACGCTGCATGTTCTGTTACAATGAACGCTGCCCAGCTTGACACACCCGGTTTGCAAAATCTGCGTAATGAACAGATAAATTTTTCTAACGAAAATGACCAGTGTACTCAAAGTACGACCGATTTATTTGATTACGGTGTAGCGACCAACACTGCACATTCAATTGGCAAACCTTTTCAAGAATTACCGAATGACCAAATGGTTATAGAAAGCGTGACAAATGTAGATACATGTAACGGAACATATTAAAGGCTTTACTGTACCGAAGTATGCGATACCCTCCAAATTCAACCAGTTTAACGAGTATTTATGATTATAGCAAAGGTATTGTGTATGTTAACAATGATGGCATAACATGTCTGCATAAACAGTCAACCCATTAAATTATACTGAGTAACTGATCCACACAAAAGTTTATATCACTTGATCACTGATACAGCAAATGTCATCATGTAAAAACACTAAGTACGAAAAATAGTGGCCAACTTTGGTATTTTGGATCTCCTTAAATAAAAATCACCCAGTGAAACCTATTTGCTCACTAGGAGCGGTTTCACTCAGTATTCACGAAATCAACCTTATTTTAGACGAAAACCAATGTAATTCTTAATAATTCATGTTATTTACTTACTTATGCAAATTAGAGAAGTCAATTGACAAACTTCTAAAAAACGGCCTTTTTGTAACAAAGAATTATTCTGTCAAGTCAACAAATCTGTCTGTCATTTTAATAACATGTTAAATTATGTCACTCGATGCAAATTAATAACTTTTCTGCACAAATTATGATAACAGATGTACATGTGACTTCTACATCTACATCTACATCTACATTTATACTCCGCAAGCCACCCAACGGTGTGTGGCGGAGGGCACTTTACGTGCCACTGTCATTATCTCCCTTTCCTGTTCCAGTCGCGTATGGTTCGCGGGAAGAACGACTGTCTGAAAGCCTCTGTGCGCGCTCTAATCTCTCTAATTTTACATTCGTGATCTCCTCGGGAGGTATAAGTAGGGGGAAGCAATATATTCGATACCTCATCCAGAAACGCACTCTCTCGAAACCTGGCGAGCAAGCTACACCGCGATGCAGAGCGCCTCTCTTGCAGGGTCTGCCACTTGAGTTTGTTAAACATCTCCGTAACGCTATCACGGTTACCAAATAACCCTGTGACGAAACGCGCCGCTCTTCTTTGGATCTTCTCTATCTCCTCCGTCAACCCGATCTGGTACGGATCCCACACTGATGAGCAATACTCAAGTATAGGTCGAACGAGTGTTTTGTAAGCCACCTCCTTTGTTGATGGACTACATTTTCTAAGGACTCTCCCAATGAATCTCAACCTGGTACCCGCCTTACCAACAATTAATTTTATATGATCATTCCACTTCAAATCGTTCCGCACGCATACTCCCAGATATTTTACAGAAGTAGCTGCTACCAGTGTTTGTTCCGCTATCATATAATCATACAATAAAGGATCCTTCTTTCTATGTATTCGCAATACATTACATTTGTCTATGTTAAGGGTCAGTTGCCACTCCCTGCACCAAGTGCCTATCCGCTGCAGATCTTCCTGCATTTCGCTACAATTTTCTAATGCTGCAACTTCTCTGTATACTACAGCATCATCCGCGAAAAGCCGCATGGAACTTCCGACACTATCTACTAGGTCATTTATATATATTGTGAAAAGCAATGGTCCCATAACACTCCCCTGTGGCACACCAGAGGTTACTTTAACGTCTGTAGATGTCTCTCCATTGAGAACAACATGCTGTGTTCTGTTTGCTAAAAACTCTTCAATCCAGCCACACAGCTGGTCTGATATTCCGTAGGCTCTTACTTTGTTTATCAGGCGACAGTGCGGAACTGTATCGAACGCCTTCCGGAAGTCAAGGAAAATGGCATCTACCTGGGAGCCTGTATCTAATATTTTCTGGGTCTCATGAACAAATAAAGCGAGTTGGGTTTCACACGATCGCTGTTTCCGGAATCCATGTTGATTCCTACATAGTAGATTCTGAGTTTCCAAAAACGACATGATACTCGAGCAAAAGACATGTTCTAAAATTCTACAACAGATCGACGTCAGAGAGATAGGTCTATAGTTTTGCGCATCTGCTCGACGACCCTTCTTGAAGACTGGGACTACCTGTGCTCTTTTCCAATCATTTGGAACCTTCTGTTCCTCTAGAGACTTGCGGTACACGGCTGTTAGAAGGGGGGCAAGTTCTTTCGCGTACTCTGTGTAGAATCGAATTGGTATCCCGTCAGGTCCAGTGGACTTTCCTCTGTTGAGTGATTCCAGTTGCTTTTCTATTCCTTGGACACTTATTTCAATGTCAGCCATTTTTTCGTTGGTGCGAGGATTTAGAGAAGGAACTGCAGTGCGGTCTTCCTCTGTGAAACAGCTTTGGAAAAAGGTGTTTAGTATTTCAGTTTTACGCTTGTCATCCTCTGTTTCAATGCCATCATCATCCCGGAGTGTCTGGACATGATGTTTCGAGCCACTTACTGATTTAACGTAAGACCAGAACTTCCTAGGATTTTCTGTCAAGTCGGTACCTAGTATTTTACTTTCGAATTCACTGAACGCTTCACGCATAGCCCTCCTTACGCTGACTTTGACATCGTTTAGCTTCTGTTTGTCTGAGAGGTTTTGGCTGCGTTTAAACTTGGAGTGAAGCTCTCTTTGCTTTCGCAGTAGTTTCCTAACTTTGTTGTTGTACCACGGTGGGTTTTTCCCGTCCCTCACAGTTTTGCTCGGCACGTACCTGTCTAAAACGCATTTTACGATTGCCTTGAACTTTTTCCATAAACACTCAACATTGTCAGTGTCGGAACAGAAATTTTCGTTTTGATCTGTTAGGTAGTCTGAAATCTGCCTTCTATTACTCTTGCTAAACAGATAAACCTTCCTCCCTTTTTTTATATTCCTATTAACTTCCATATTCAGGGATGCTGCAACGGCCTTATGATAACTGATTCCCTGTTCTGCACTTACAGAGTCGAAAAGTTCGGGTCTGTTTGTTATCAGTAGGTCCAAGATGTTATCTCCACGAGTCGGTTCTCTGTTTAATTGCTCGAGGTAATTTTCGGATGTGCACTCAGTATAATGTCACTCGATGCTCTGTCCCTACCACCCGTCCTAAACATCTGAGTGTCCCAGTCTATATCTGGTAAATTGAAATCTCCACCTAAGACCATAACATGCTGAGAAAATTTATGTGAAATGTATTCCAAATTTTCTCTCAGTTGTTCTGCCACTAATGCTGCTGAGTCGGGGGGTCGGTAAAAGGAGCCAATTATTAACCTAGCTCGGTTGTTGAGTGTAACCTCCACCCATAATAATTCACAGGAACTATCCACTTCTACTTCACTACAGGATAAACTACTACTAACAGCGACGAACACTCCACCACCGGTTGCATGCAATCTATCCTTTCTAAACACCGTCTGTGCCTTTGTAAAAATTTCGGCAGAATTTATCTCTGGCTTCAGCCAGCTTTCTGTACCTATAACGATTTCAGCTTCGGTGCTTTCTATCAGCGCTTGAAGTTCCGGTACTTTACCAACGCAGCTTCGACAGTTTACAATTACAATACCGATTGCTGCTTGGTCCCCGCATGTCCTGACTTTGCCCCGCACCCGTTGAGGCTGTTGCCCTTTCTGCACTTGCCCGAGGCCATCTAACCTAAAAAACCGCCCAGCCCACGCCACACAACCCCTGCTACCCGTGTAGCCGCTTGTTGCGTGTAGTGGACTCCTGACCTATCCAGCGGAACCCGAAACCCCACCACCCTATGGCGCAAGTCGAGGAATCTGCAGCCCACATGGTCGCAGAACCGTCTCAACCTCTGGTTCAGACCCTCCACTCGGCTCTGTACCAAAGGTCCGCAGTCAGTCCTGTCGATGATGCTGCAGATGGTGAGCTCTGCTTTCATCCCGCTAGCGAGACTGGCAGTCTTCACCAAATCAGATAGCCGCCGGAAGCCAGAGAGGATTTCCTCCGATCCATAGCGACACACATCATTGGTGCCGACATGAGCGACCACCTGCAGATGGGTGCACCCTGTACCCTTCATGGCATCCGGAAGGACCCTTTCCACATCTGGAATGACTCCCCCCTGTATGCACACGGAGTGCACTTTGGTTTTCTTCCCCTCCCTTGCTGCCATATCCCTAAGGGGCCCCATTACGCGCCTGACGTTGGAGCTCCCAACTACCAGTAAGCCCACCCTCTGCGACTGCCCGGATCTTGCAGACTGAGGGGCAACCTCTGGAACAGGACAAGCAGCCATGTCAGGCTGAAGATCAGTATCAGCCTGAGACAGAGCCCGAAACCGGTTCGTCAGACAAACTGGAGAGGCCTTCCGTTCAGCCCTCCGGAATGTCTTTCGCCCCCTGCCACACCTTGAGACGACCTCCCACTCTACCACAGGTGAGGGAGCAGCCTCAATGCGGGCAGTATCCCGGGCAACCACAGTCGTAGTCCGATCGGGGGATGCGTGGGACGAGCTGGCCGTCCCCGACAAACCCCCATACGGACCCCCACAGTGATGCCCATTGGCAACAGCCTCAAGCTGTGTGACCGAAGCCAACACTGCCTGAAGCTGGGAGCGAAGGGATGCCAACTCAGCCTCCATCCGAACACAGCAGTTGCAGTCCCTATCCATGCTAAAAACTTGTGCAAAGAACGTCTGAACTAATCTACAGAGAGCGCAAACAAAACGACACAAAATTGAAGCGGTTATTAAAATACAAGATTGCCTAGTAAATGCAGTAATGCTGCCACTTGTGCACTGCTGACACACTGCTCGGCGGCGGAAGGAGACTACGCGATTTAACACTATTCAAGTACTAAAACGTGATGCTACAACTCTCAAATACTATAATACGCCCGAAATTTATGAATTAAACAATGCAAGTACCAAAAACACGCAAAGAAATTAAGAATTAAACTATGTAACAAATGAGTGAGCTAGGAGTATACGACTTGCTGCTGCAGCTGCTTATCCAACGGCGGCAGGGAGCACACTGACTGTGACCAACCGACACTGGCCGTTCAAAACAAAAACAGATGACAGACGACTACGCGAATTTACACTATTCAGGTACAACTCTCAAATACTATAATACGCCCGAAATTTATGAATTAAACAATGCAAGTACCAAAAACACGCAAAGAAATTAAGAATTAAACTATGTAACAAATGAGTGAGCTAGGAGTATACGACTTGCTGCTGCAGCTGCTTATCCAACGGCGGCAGGGAGCACACTGACTGTGACCAACCGACACTGGCCGTTCAAAACAAAAACAGATGACAGACGACTACGCGAATTTACACTATTCAGGTACAACTCTCAAATACTATAATACGCCCGAAATTTATGAATTAAACAATGCAAGTACCAAAAACACGCAAAGAAATTAAGAATTAAACTATGTAACAAATGAGTGAGCTAGGAGTATACGACTTGCTGCTGCAGCTGCTTATCCAACGGCGGCAGGGAGCACACTGACTGTGACCAACCGACACTGGCCGTTCAAAACAAAAACAGATGACAGACGACTACGCGAATTTACACTATTCAGGTACAACTCTCAAATACTATAATACGCCCGAAATTTATGAATTAAACAATGCAAGTACCAAAAACACGCAAAGAAATTAAGAATTAAACTATGTAACAAATGAGTGAGCTAGGAGTATACGACTTGCTGCTGCAGCTGCTTATCCAACGGCGGCAGGGATCTCTTTTTAGTAATTCTTTGACAATGTTATAAATACAAGCAGCAAGAACGGTCGAAAAGGCAGTCGGAATGTCACTTTGGTAAAGTGTGTTTGTGTGTTATTGTTTGAGGTGGATAAACAATGCAAAGAATTTGTAAAGGAAGTACTACTTTGTGTTGTGTCATGGTCTTTGGTGGACAGTGGAATTAAGATGGCCACCAGAGTAATAAATATTTGAAGTATACATATTTGTTGGTTTCGCTCGTTCTTTATCATCAAAAGCACATAAAAAACACGGGACCTCATGTTTTTAACCCTAGACAACCAGATGTAGAGCCAGCATCAGCATCGAGAGACAGCAGCGATCCAGCAAGTAGCTGCGATTACTACAACACAATGCATTTTAATGGCGCCAACCTAACATCAAGTGCTAACAAGCTCCGTAAATGGGAGTGAAATAGTGCGATTATAGCAATTAGCAATATCTACGACCAGGCGACCATTACAAAAGTGGGGGCTCAGCCGGGATCTTTAAGTGCATCGATGATAATAGTGCAGTGATAAATTTCGTAAGTGCTTAGCATTCCAAAAAAGTTTATTTGTGCAGTATGGCAACAGTGAAAATATGTCAAAAATAAATAAATAAATAAAGTGTGTTTGTGCAACTACCAAGAACTATCATCACACCGCGTGGAAGATTAACGTCTGGATTATGTCAATGGAATTCATCAGTCAAGACTTCAGCTTCGATAAAACCGAATAGAAGTGAAGAAAGCCAACAGGAACACCGATCACGACATCATAGCATACATACATAAAGCAAGGTATTTTGTTGTTGTCATTTAAAATAATTAATAGTTAACATGTCTCTACCTGAGAGTGATGAGATCGTAGGAAATGTAAAAATTGAACCAGGGGATGGTGAACAATTAAACTTAACAGAGTGGCTAGCAGGGTTTGCAACTCAAATAAGCTCGCAACTTAAACGATCAAGTGAACAAGTACGTTTGGATGTTAAACAATCAAGTGGACAAGTAAGTTTGAAACTCACAGATAGACTGGATAAGTTAAGTTTGGATTTTGATCTATTAAGTACTCATCTCAATGAGAAGTGTGAGGAAATTAAAACTACCCTCAGTAAGGACACTAGAGAACAGTTGATACACTTCAGAAAAGAATTTCAAGTTAAAGTTGAAAGTTTAAAAGAAAACATACAAGCTAACACAGACAGCATTGCTGTCATCTACAACAGAGTAGATACTGAAGTTGAAAGATTAGATCAGAAAATAGACAAAACATCAGAAAACCTTAAACAAGAATACAACCTGTATACCACTAATGTAGATACAAAAGTAGAAAATATACACACTAAATATACACAATTGGAGGACGCATTGATGTCCAAACAAAAGATTTACAATCAAAATACAATGTATGGGCACATCCAAGTGAAATGCTTTCCTGGTGAAAATCTGCACCCTATTGACTTTATTCACCAATGTAAGGATATGTTTGTTGTATGAATGTCAGATAACATAAAAATTAAGTTAGTAAAACGGTTTCTAGAAGGGGAGGCCCTATCCTGGGCAAACGAGAATAATGATTCTTGGAATACTTTTGAAGAGTTTGAAGCTAAATTTATTTGCAAATTTTGGTCACAATCCATACAAGCCAGATTAAAGTCAGAATTTCTAAATGGACCAGTGTATAGAGGGAAAGTAGGGGGAATGCAAAAATTTTGCAGAGATCAATTGAAAAAGCTTGCTCACTTGAATAACTCTTTTGATATTATGACACAAATTGATGTTTTAAAAAGAAGGTTACCAGAGAGACTGCAGTGGGAATTGGTCCATGGACCAGACGATTCAATGGAAGAGTTCCTGAAATTTGTAGATAGGTTAGATAGGGCCTTGGAAAGAGAAAATAACCAAAGTTTTGGCTCTGGCAACAACCAGTATGGGGGGGGGGGGGGGGGGTGGAACAGGAATGTAAATAGAGATTATTATGGGAGGAGAGACTTTGAAAATTATGGAAATAATGCTCCAAATAGGGGAGATAGGAGATATTGAAATGATTTCAGAAACTATACACAGGAGGGAGGATGGAGGAGAGATAACAGGAATGATAGAAATAGGTGTTGGGGAAGAGAACAAGATAGAAGGGGGTTTGTTGAAACTAGTGAACAAAACGACAACTACAAACGGACAGACCGAGGGAACCAGCCGGGAAACAGTGGACAGTCCCACTAGATGTCCGTAATTTTGGGGCTAGACAATATTATGACAGGACAACACATAACCGAAACTGGAAAAGGAGAGGATACAATGTAAAGAGTAAATACCATGAAAATACTGATGTTGTTAGAATAAATAAATTAGAATTTAATAAAAGGTTTTGGGATACTATGAGTAAAAGTGATACAGTTAATAAAAACAGTGTACAAGCACAGGTAGTTAGTGAAAGTGCAGAAGTTGAAGGTATTGCAGAGTTCCATAGTTGGGCTGAAAAAGATACTGGTGTTAATAACAAGTCAGACACACCACAAATAGAATCTATTTTGGGGGGTTTATTTGATAAGAAGAGGGATGATGAAGTGTTTAATGGAGCCAAAGACTCAATTGCTGAGATTCAGATACATAGGGGGGAAACTGAAGATGGGGTTGTTGTGGAGGAGGAGGAAGAAGTAATAGAGGGACATTTAAATAATGATCCTAAATCAAGTGATGTTATTGTTGAGAGTGTGGAGGAAGAAATAAAAGTATTTGTAGATTTGAAAAGTGATTATGTGGTAAAGGTAAGTGACGTGACAAACATGGGTAATAATGAGGTTAATTTAAGTGAAATGCAGACTAGGGAATGTGTATCTGAGGACAGGCTATTGCCTATTGGGAACTATGAAACACTAATCTATGAGAATGGTAATAATAATAATATTAAAGAAAATATAAAGGGATGGAATGTTAATGTGTGTTTTCAAGAGAAAGGGGAAAAGTTTTTAGAAGTTTTGTGGAACAACTATGGAAACTGTATAAACAAAGATGCCTTTTGGAAAGAATTAGTAAAGGTAAGTGCAACCTTGTATCCTACATGGTGGACAAGAATCCGTAGTGGACTTTATAAAAAAGGGGGTGAAAACAGTAGTTTGTTAAGTGACAACACAGTGTTAAAAGGAAAAGGTGAAAACAAAGGTTTATGTTTAAATGTCAATGCTTTGCAAACAGAGAGGGATGTGTCTAAGTGTAGGAAAGAGACATTAGACTTAGGAACTAAAGAAATTGAAAATGATCTACTGTTTGAAAATACTGAAATAGACAAAAATGTTGAGCTAGGTTGTCCGTATGTTAAAGTAAACATTGACATTTGTCCATTTGAAATAAAAGAAAGCCCACATCCTAATGCGTATAGACTTATCTTTCCCAGATTAAGAAGGTTATTTGGATTAAGAAACATCACTGAATTGAAACCATATAAACATGATTAAGCACATTTCCCTGTTTGAATACAGTTACTTACCCATTTTCCGTAAAGCATGTTATCAGCAAAGATTTTACTGGGTGTGTCAAATAGCAACTACCACTCATCCTACAGACCCTGGAAAAGTTCCAGATCTCTGAGAGAATGTTTTTATATTTTTATTGTCACTATTGAATATTAAATTTTGAGACATCTTCTTTACTTGAAACGGGCAAGAAGGTGACAAACATTTATTACTTTCCTTTTGTATTGTTGAATATGGGACATATTTGCACCAAATAAAAGACAATGAAAAAATTGTTGTGCAAGACCCATCATTTGGTTACTATTGTGTTCTTAAGCATAAGATTTGTGTACAATTTTCTACAGCTAATCAGATGTTCACCAAGTTTGATGTTTGTGTTATGTTGTGACCAATTTAAGTGTCCAATTTTAGTATTAATATGTTCTTGTACTGTCTTGACTATGTTTCTCAATGGGAGACAAGTTTTTTAAATAATTCCTTTTTTTTCAAATGTATATTATATTCATACATGTGACTTCTCTAGTGTTTGTGTTTATATATCATGTCCATACTTATAATTATGTTCTTTGTTTTCATTTCTTTTATGTGGCTCAAAAAGAACAGACAGTTGCAATATTTTCCTGTGGACATATGACCTGTCCATCTATGTAATATATTTAGGTTCCTTCTATTATCTTGATTAATCTGAGACTCAATGAGAATTGACTTTGAAATAATTTACATATATTTTTTATATATCTTAAAGTCGCATGTGATAGGTTTGTGTCTGTTTTTGATCATTTTCCATGTGGCTCACTGGGAGCAAAGATTAACATTTTTTTTACTTTCATATATTACTAAATATTTTTATGATGCTGTCATACTGAATGACAACACAAAGTGCATTTGAAACAACACAACTAAAATATTTGCAGGAAAAAGTCATTTTGAAACGTTGTAACGGTCCTTGTATACATACACATTATGCATAGTAAAACAAAAAATTATTAAAGTAGTACTTTTCCGAATTTTAACAATTTGACACATTTGTCCTAGTTGGCTAATATCATTAACATTCTGTATATGATATTACCCGAGGGGGGTATTGTAACGGAACATATTAAAGGTTTTACTGTACCGAAGTATGCGATACCCTCCAAATTCAACCAGTTTAACGAGTATTTATGATTATAGCAAAGGTATTGTGTATGTTAACAATGATGGCATAACATGTCTGCATAAACAGTCAACCCATTAAATTATAGTGAGTAACTGACCCCCACAAAAGTTTATATCACTTGATCACTGATACAGCAAATGTCATCATGTAAAAACACTAAGTTCATCTTAAATAATTAATATGAAGTACGAAAAATAGTGGCCAACTTTGGTATTTTGGATCTCCTTAAATAAAAATCACCCAGTGAAACCTATTTGCTCACTAGGAGCGGTTTCACTCAGTATTCACGAAATCAACCTTATTTTAGACGAAAACCAATGTAATTCTTAATAATTCATGTTATTTACTTACTTATGCAAATTAGAGAAGTCAATTGACAAACTTCTAAAAAACGGCCTTTTTGTAACAAAGAATTATTCTGTCAAGTCAACAAATCTGTCTGTCATTTTAATAACATGTTAAATTATGTCACTCGATGCAAATTAATAACTTTTCTGCACAAATTATGATAACAGATGTACATGTGACTTGTAAACTATATCTCTTTTTAGTAGTTCTTTGACAATGTTATAAATACAAGCAGCAAGAACGGTCGAAAAGGCAGTCGGAATGTCACTTTGGTAAAGTGTGTTTGTGTGTTATTGTTTGAGGTGGATAAACAATGCTAAGAATTTGTAAAGGAAGTACTACTTTGTGTTGTGTCATGGTCTTTGGTGGACAGTGGAATTAAGATGGCCACCAGAGTAATAAATATTTAAAGTTTACATATTTGTTGGTTTCGCTCGTTCTTTATCATCAAAAGCACATAAAAAAACACGGGACCTCATGTTTTTAACCCTAGACAACCAGATGTAGAGCCAGCATCAGCATCGAGAGACAGCAGCGATCCAGCAAGTAGCAGCGATTACTACAACACAATGCATTTTAATGGCGCCAACCTAACATCAAGTGCTAACAAGCTCCGTAAATGGGAGTGAAATAGTGCGATTATAGCAATTAGCAATATCTACGACCAGGCGACCATTACATACACCAACATACAGGATAGAAAATAGAGTCGCTAATTTTGGCTTGGATCAGATTATGGCAGTATTACTACAACTCGATAAAAAATACGACAATTAGAACAAACAACTTAATGAAAATAATGAAAATCTCAAACAACTGAGTGAAAAACTAGACAACAATTCCAAACAGTTGAATGAAAAATTAGACAACAATTCCAAACAGTTGAATGAAAAATTAGACAACAATTCCAGACAGCTTAGTGAACAGATTACAGCCGTTGCCGCGCAATGTCATGATACTAAAGAACAATTACGTGAGGAAATTGAGGCTTGTGCTAGGAAAAGTAGTGAAGAAATTAGATCTGTTGCTCAAGAATTAAGGGATATGCAAACAGCTACAAGAGAATCACTTAGAGACGAAATTAGTGTAGTCGGTAAACAATGCTCTGAAAAAGCAACACAGTTACACGACGAGTTTAAATTAATGTCAGCAGAACTTTCACGCACACTGGATGCAAAAGTAGACGCGAAATTCGACCAACAGAACAGTCAAATTGACGAACGCTTTAATCATCACGTACAAAACAGTGAAACGCGTTACCGTAAATTTATACAGGAACAAAATAAAGTAAAACGACAAGTCATGGAAACAATTACCGTACAGAGACAGGAAGATAAACGCAAATTGTTTACGAGAGCAAAACCATACGTAGACAACAATATTGCTACAGTATCAGACGAAATTAATACTATCAAAGAATTGAACACCGAATTGCGTGATGAAATTTCCGATCTTAAAACAAAAATAGACACACACACAGTAGACTTTTAGACAGTGACTGACAGACTTGAACAATTACAACTAATAAAGGATCCCGAAGTCATCAAAGTTGACGTTAAAAAATTGAACGAAACCACACGTAAAATACAAAAACAAATTAATGCTTGTGACACTAAAACTGATGATCAGGTAAAAATACTGACTGAAAAATATGATGAATTGGCCAGTTGTATTGATGTTATTGAAAGTAATAATGACAGCAAATCAGACGATACTTCACCGATTTCGTTTAATCAAACACCTGAATTCCAAAATTTACAGCAGACAATCAATGAGATAGATTCATCGAATAATACATTACGTAGAAAATTGGCAACTTTACAACAAGAGGTAACAGAGATGAAAAATGTTTCAGCGTTTAACACATCACAGCAGACGCCACTTTGCGAACATTTGTCAGACTCACACAGCGTGTATATTTTAGGTATTTTACAGAGAGTATGTGAGTTAGATTTCGAACAGTCACAGACAAATAGATTCTCATACAATCCTGAACCTGTTCACACATTCAGAGACGACAACGTTGATTATAAGCAATTTTTATCCGTAAAAAATGTGTGGTAGTTAATAACGACGGAACATAGATTCACACTTTGGACAGGATACGACAATTTGCTTTTGTATTTTTATCAGCTTGGGCTGTAACGCAGAAACTAGCTTTGGACTTGATACAACAACTTGCTTTTGAATTTTCACCGGCATTGCCTGTAACGCAAAAGCTAAAATTTATTTGCAGCGCTTAACCGACCTCAGGGGATTCATTACACTTTAATGAATATGTGCCGTAGCGTGCACAGGGCCCTAGCCGTAGTAGTGCTGTTTCATCTTTAGTTTTCTGCACTGCTGCCTTCTCTTCTACTATCCTCTATATATATCAAAACAGCTCTTTAACTATCG
Organism: Schistocerca cancellata; assembly: GCF_023864275.1. NCBI lineage: Eukaryota > Metazoa > Arthropoda > Insecta > Orthoptera > Acrididae > Schistocerca > Schistocerca cancellata. The sequence continues at coordinate 802,452,249 of NC_064627.1, read as the reverse complement.
CTCTATCTAGGATTAAGAATGAGTAAAGAAAACCTGATAAGACAAGTTTTACCGAAAGTGACAGTTCTCTTTAGACACTCCCGAAATGACAACTATCGCCGTAATTTTAATAACAGATAAAATTGTAATCGTCAGTATGTACAGCATTTTCAGCAATCGTCAAAATTATCAGCAACTGCAAACGCATTTTGGTAACAGTAGAGGTTTTTCTCCGCAACAGCAACAAAACCAACCGGTTAGCATACCTAACCAACAATGTAATGTACAAGGTCAACCGAACTTTAATGTTTCGCCGCGTGCATGTATAGCGTCAGCTCCAACAAATAGTAATGCACAGCAACAAGGAAATAACTACGCACAGAAAACACACAATTTCAGTTCCTATCGCAATGCACCGTATAGAAATAACTATCATGACAGACGTAAAAGTAATGAACACAGTTTTCAGCGTACGTTTAATAACAGTCGATCTCATCAGCAGCAAAATCATCCGCAACAACATACGTATTATCATGAATGAACCAGACAGTAGATATCATCCCGAACGTAATACGTCAGGAAGAAATAACAGAACAGTACAAATAGTGGAAATGCCACAGCATCCTCCCGAAAATAATAGCACGTCAGATAGAATTTGACTAAATTCAGTACAGGTTGCATCTTCCAGTAACGCAAGCAATACTTTTGACACAGAGAATCTTGTTCACGAAAATGTTATTACTTTTGAGGACATCCGAGAGACACTTTTGCAGGAGAGACCAGTTATTCAAAAAACCATTTCATACTCTGTCATTGAAGTTAAAATTGGATCATCGAAATTTTCAGCAGTAATCGACTCTGGATCTCCTATGTCAGTCATAAATGAGGAAACTTTCAACGAATGTAACAAAGAGAATACCTATTCTACGTTACCATTAGGCAAAACGAAAGTAAAAGGAGCAGTATCTAGTAAAGGAGTAGATGTAAAATTACAGACACACTTATCATTTTGTATTGCAGGTCATACATGTCATTCAAATTTTTGGATTGTTCCCTTATTGACAACAGACTTTATTTTAGGTACGAATTTTCTGGTACAACACGACGCAATTATTGATTTTCAAAGTTCCTATTTAATGTTAAAGGATGAAAATGTACAACTGGCTTTAGAATTTCAGCACTCTTTATCTGCAGAAGAACAAACAATCAATCGTACAGAGGTCATTTCCGCATCACGTAACTTAAACTGTCATTCCACATTGTTCACAGATACGTACGTACACAACTATAATACTCCAGACGAAGCTGACTATGACGTTATACAGATGATTTCTGATAAAGTCAAACAGAGTAGTGCAAATACAGACGACGAACGCACACAACTACGCAAAATTCTTTTACAGCAAGCTCCAGTTTTTGATAACGTTCCTGGTATTATGTACGGTTTTATGTATGAATTTCAAGTTAAACAGCACGACACATTTAAAGCCAAGCATTATCCCATTCCATATATTCATAGAGAACAAGTTAAGAAAGAATTGCAAGCTATGCTTGACCAAGGAATTATTGAACCGGCAGTTAGTCCGTACATAAACCCGCTCCATATTGTTAAGAAAAAGGATGGTTCACTTCGCCTCGTACTTGATTCGCGTCACATCGATGACATTATTATTAATGAGACGGATCGCCCGCAGACACCAGAAGAACTTCTACAGAAATTTCATGGTACTGCTATTTATTCCACATTAGATTTGAGATCGGGACTTTGGCAAATTCAACTCCATCCGAACTGCAGAAAGTACACGGCTTTTCTCTGTTTTGGTGACTGTTATCAATTTTGTAAATTACCGTTCGGTTTAACTATTTCTTCAGCAGCTTTTATTCGCGGTTTGAATACAATACTTCCGACAGAACTTAAAGACAGAATCACAACGTACGTAGACGACATTCTTATTGCAGAAGCTAACTGGTCTGAATACAATCTGATTCTTGAACGACTGTTGCAAACTTTTCGTGCACAAGGACTCACAGTTAATCTCAGTAAATCGCATTTTGTTAAAACTTCTATAAAATTTCTTGGACATGTAATTTCAGCAGAGGGCATTACGCCTGACTCGGAAAAACTTCAAGCTTTACGTGACATTACTGTTCCTACGACGAAGAAACAACTACGCAGTTTTTTGGGTTTAATTAACTTTTTTCGTAAATTTATTCATTACTCTGCTTTAGACACCCCTAGATTATGTCAACTGACAGGTAAAAACACTATTTGGTCCTGGGATAGGCAACCACATTCTGAATTTGTGAACCTGAAAGAAGCCTTGTTGAATGCACCACTTTTATCGCACCCAGATCTTACCAGAAATTTTTCCATTGCCACCGACAGTTCTAACACCGCATTAGGGGTACATATTTTTCAGGAAATTGAAGAAGATGGTTGTACAGTAATTAAAAACATCGCTTTTGCAAGTCGCATTCTGTCACCTGCCGAACGAAATTATTCTGTTACAGAACTTGAAACATTATGTGTTGTATGGGCTTTTACCAGATTTAGGCATTTTTTTATGGAAGACACACTACCGTTTACACAGATCATAGAGCGATACAATTTTTACTTTCGGCTAAATTTACGCACGACAGATTAAGCAGATGGAAACTTTATTTACAGGAATTTAATTTTACAATTGTTCACATTCCCGGCACACAAAATATTGTAGCAGACGCACTATCACGTTCTCTCAGCAACAATCAGGAAGACACCGCAACCAACTTCTGCAAAGCAAATTTCAGCGTCATGTACATTCGACAAGTTGCATTTGAAAATTTCATTTCGTCGTCATTACAAGACATAGCACAGGAGCAGAGTAAAGACAATGTATGGAAAGAGATTAAACACCTTTGGCAAGATAGGAATAATGTTACCATTAGAAACCATTACACTGTACGCAATAATATTCTGTTTCGCCGCTCTCACCCTGACAGCAACAATTGGTTATTATGCATTCCTGACGAACTTGTTAACAAATTAATTTGGTATACTCATTTAAGTTACGCACATTACGGAACCAGAAAATGTTTTCTTATACTGAGACAAAACTGTTATTTTACCAACATGGAGAAACGTATTCGACGAGTTTTAGCGTCATGCAAAATCTGCCAGAAAGCTAAGTCACTTCACATATTCCTCCATTACATCCCATTGTACCTGTTAAATTGAGACACATGGCCGCTGTAGACATTTTTGGTCCGATTCCCAGAACTAATAGAGGTTTTTGCTACATCTTTGTCGCTGTTGAACTCACTTCAAAATTCGTTACCTTCACTCCGTTACGCAAAGCTACTGTTAAAACTGTTTCGAAAGCATTTGTAAAACATTTTCTATTTCAAGTAGGGCATGTGTTGAAAGTAATTTCCGACAATGGACCACAGTTTCGATCTGCTATATGGACACGTATGTTACGAGCTAGAAACATTTCTCCGATATATATATCCAGGTACCATGCTTCTTCGAACCCTTGTGAACGATTAATGAAAGAAATTGGTAAACTGTGTAGAATATACTGCGATAAAAGACACATTGATTGGGACACACACATACTCTCATTCCAGGATGTAATTAATTCCATACCAAATGAATCTACTATGCTATCTCCGTCTGTTATACTGAAAAATGTTGAACCAACTAACAAAATTAAAGAATTAGTAACCTTTCCTACATCTCGTTGACTACGACACCATGAAAAAATTGACATTGCGCTGAACAACATCAAACGTGCCGCAGAGCGCCGGAGAAGACAGCAAAAACAGGTTTGTACACGCCGTGACTTTCACATTGGACAGAAGATATTAGTACGTACACACTATTTATCCAACAGAGGAAAGAGTAGATGCAGTTGACTTTGACATTTTGCCTTATGATATCTCAACACTGTGACTATTTTACATTTTTTTTTTATTTTGCTGCTACATCGTGATACTCTGTGTACATTTTTGCATCTGAACACTGTCTATGTTTTTGACATATTACGTTTTCTGTCATGCTATGCTGTATGCTTAATTATATCACTAGAAACGAGTTTTTATTTAATGGGTATATGATTTAAATACAAGACATTAATCTTTGTTCATCATTTTCAGAAAGAAATAACGTGTAAAAGAAATAAGTTAAACAGAAATGGGAATTTCACCTTCGGAATGAACGAAAGAAGATGCAATACCTCGTGACGAAGAGTAAATGGATCAGAATTAACAAGCATTAACAAGAATATACTATACACATCGTCGAATAGCAGTCTTAACTAATTTTTTCTTTCAGAATACAAGGCGATTGATGCAGGCTGTCAGACAGAACTACACATCTTAGTTTTAGTGATGAAATATGCTAGAAATAAGGAATAGTTGTATAATGAATAATGAAGTGACTTTTTTGCAGATGATAGTGACTGGTGATGAATAATGATGAAGAATATGTTAATATGGATAATGAAGTTTTTCTTTACAGGTGATGATAATAATGGAGTTATGATGATATGGAAAATGAAGTTTTTCTTTGCAGATGAGAATAATGATGAAGTTTATATATATTTACTGTTAGTTAAGAAATGCTATGTAGTTATTTAAGTATTTGTTGCAGTTCGTTTTGACAGTATGTCTTATATCGCATGGTATGATGACCGAAGGTTTTGGAAAGGACAGCTAGAGAACATATATATTTTTATACACATTTCACTACCTGTTAATTCGAAGTTCATTACTTTTCAGCATGATATGCGTTTCTTCTTTCAGCTTAATAATCAATTTTGTATTTTTTGCAGGAGAAATTATTCATGAAATTAATGTGCTATAAGCAGTTGGTCATTAAACGTATGTCATTTATGAATGTGATCACATATACTCTACTTGTTTCATAACCTTGCTACAGCTGACTCATGACAAATGACGTTACACATCTTCATTTGCAGCAATAACTCAAAAGCAAATATTTTTATGCCCCAGTTATTATTTATCGATCCCAATGCAATGCATTGCTAGCACAGAAAAAAATGTATTACCTGTCTCAAATAATGCTACCAGTTTAAGAGAGTTCTGAGTAATACTAAATAATTTTTTCTAGTCACAGACGTTGAATAATAGTTATAGTGTGTTATATTTTCACTATGTCCTATGTCACTTGACTGATGAGTTCTGAATAATGTTTTCTAACCACAGACCTTGAGTAATAGTTACAGTATGTTACTTTTTCACTATGTCCTATGTCACTTGAATGATGAGTTCTGCGTAATGTTTTCTAACCACAGACCTTGAGTAACAGACAGTATGTTACATTTTCACTATGTCCTATGTCACTTGAATGATGAGTTCTGCATAATGTTTTCTAACCACAGACCTTGAGTAATAGGCAGTGTGTTACATTTTCAATATGTCCTATGTCACTTGAATGATGAAAAATGTTTTGTACTATTCAATACTTGCTGACCAATGAGTGCCAATAATTATTTTTAAATATGTTGTATGTCACTTGAATGATGAAAAATTTTTTGTGGTATTCAATACTTGATATATGTATTGTAACTGACCAATGAGTGCCATTGATTACTATAACTAAGTCAATTATGTTAATAGTATGCCATTCATTAGCTCCTGATTTGAATGATGACTTCTGATGGTTTGTAACTGGCCCATGAGTGCCAATGTTCTCTGTAAACAGATAATTTATGAACATTATTCTGTAATACTACATACATGGTACAGAAATGTTCAGTAACTGGGCGATGAGTGCCGCCAATTACTTAAATCAGTTGTTAGACTAGTGTAATTCTCAATGAAGACTAGTATGTGACTTAATATCCTTCACCTTCTGACCTAATTAGCAGAAATTACTGCAATATCCGTTTGTCCTGTGTATCCTCATGATCATGGAGCACTATATTTGGTTTTTGCACTAATTCTACGTTGGTGTACCTTACAAGAACGTGGTGTTGACACGACATGCTGTCCACCACCTTGAGCGATGGAGATGTTATTATGGTCCCACTGTTTGGTGTACCTAATGTACTGCCAAAATGATAACATGAAATATTACTACGACATTTCAGTGTCTTGGCTACACTGATTTAATACTTCAAGGAAAAGAACTTCAGATTGTCTCACTTGGTGTTGTGCTTCTGTAGAAGGATATGGACTTTCAGTGCAGCTGCGTGCAACCTAAAGTGCTACAACCATGATGCAGTCCTTCCCTTTCCTATCCTAGTTCTTGTAAAATTAGTAAGAAAAATACGTATATACAATGCGTTTAAATTCTTGTAAAATGATAAAGACATATACAGTGCGTGTGCACTTCATTTCATTTGTTAACAAGATTAGTTGTCCTAAATATGCTAAAAACTAATACAGTGCTTGTGCACTTTATTTCGTTCCATGACATGTTATGTAAAAATGCTAAAGACTTATACAGTGCGTGTGCACTTTATTTCACTCCATGATATGTTTATTTGTTGTAAAAATGCTAAAGAGTTTTACAGTGCGTGTGAACTTTATGCCATTTGTACTCATTGCATATACATTTGTGATTTCCTGATATGTTCTGAACTACAGTGCATGTGCACTTGTGTCATTTGTTAATATGATTTGCACTCATTCCGTATACATTTTGTGATTTGCTGATATATTCTGAACTACAGTGTGTGTGCACTTTATGTCATTTGTTAATATGATTTGTTCTCATTCTGCATACATTTTGTTTTTGCTTGATATGTTCTGTACCCAGTGCATGTGCACTATATTTTATTTCATGTCCTGCACTTATATATATGTATATATTCTGTGATTGTGAACTTAGTTAATTAAGAAAAATTTGTTGCTCATGGCAAGTCCAATTGACTCACCATCGCTGCCAAATTTTTGCCCCCCCAGTGGAGGGTTATGTAAGACGTGTACATTGCCGGCGATGGGCGAGGCATGACAGAATCTCTGACCAGAGAGTAGTATGTAGTTAGTTGTTGCTTGTCGCTAGTCGGCGTGAGTCAGTAGTAGTCGTCAGTAGTCGGCAGTAGTCGTCAGTCCGTGCTAGTAAGCTGTAGTCGACGGGAGTCGGCATGCGTCGGCTGTGTGTTCTGCTCGCGACTCTGGTCAGGACTCTGGAGGATGAGTATTGTTGTAGAAGGTAAAGAAGCAGCCTTGCGCATATTAAATAATGTATGTTAATTGTAATTAAATTTGTTCCAAAAAAATTCCCCAATAATAATTTTTATAATATAAAGCAACTCTTTTAAAGAAAAGCATTCATTTCAATTTAAAGAATATTTCAAATGCATGATCATTCCTTCCAATAATCAGAAAAAAAATATACGCCAGCATTGCACGAAGCTGTGTCGAAAAATTCCAACTTAAGAGCAGATATAATTGCAGTTTTTATTGAGGTAAGAATTTTTGCTTTTTTTTATTCAGAATACGGGGCCGAAGGGCAGCGCTGCTGTTCTCATAAAATTCATCAGGTTACAAAACTTTTTTATTATTTAGGTGTTTAGGAATTGAATTTTGTGGTTACATTAAATGTGAATGCATTTCAGCATAGAGATTATAAATGGGAGCCAATTTTGTTCAGAGGTTACAATATTAGAAAAATTCATTTAATTATAAATTAGGTTTTTTGTTAGAGGTTACACTTGGCTCATTTTCATTTACAATTTTTGTGGGGAGGTTACAACCCTTTCATTTCATTTCTACAGTAAGAAGCTATCCTTAGTCTAGTTATAAAGCTTTTCTCAAGGGCAATGCAAAAGAGAGAATTTGCATTTCTTTTATTACTGTCTGTATGAAAAATTCCCTGAAAAAATTTAGAATACCTGGTTCAACAGCCAAAACAGTCCTCAAGAGCTCACTTATTTCTCATCTGCTGACCACGAGTGGAAATAACAACAAGAAGAAAGTCCGTTCGGAATGCTGCGTTCTGCTCGTGCGCTTGCACGTATCCACGGCAGAGTGGGACTTTTCTTACTCGGCCACGACGGGTACACCGTCTGCTGAAATCACTGCTTCAGCAATTCTGCCGTTAGGTGGAAGGCCATTTACGCCTGACTTGTACACATTAGGTACGTCGTGTAACGCCGCTTTAGATTCTGTGGCGAGTTGACCAGTGTTTACCAAGATTAATTCTGTAGAGTGTAATCTGGTGAGTGGGTAAGTTGTTCAGTGTTGCATGAACTGGTACCCATTGATGCTAACTTTTCGAGACACAACAGCACCTCGAAAATATAACTTTCTATTTATATTACTTTAAAGAATCTTAAATCTTGTTAAATAGATTGGTTCAAATGGCTCTGGGCACTATGCGACTTAACTTCTAAGGTCATCAGTCCCCTAGAACTTAGAACTACTTAAACCTAACTAACCTAAGGACATCACACACATCCATGCTCGAGGTAGGATTCGAACCTGCGACCCTAGCGGTCTCGCGGTTCCAGACTGTAGCGCCTAGAACCGCACGGCCACCCCAGCTGGCTTGTTAAATAGACAGGTGACTTCTATTGACAGTAAATAGTAACTTTTATAAGTTAAGGTAGCAACATGAGATTTACCTTTTGTAATTTCTGTAGCAAAGTTCTGGAAGAAGTCATTCAGTGGTAAATATATCGTTTTTAGTTTGTATGATGGCCAGCTTTTAAAGAACAGGGTAAAACTTTGCAAAGAAAAGTATTTTTTCCTAATAGTGTCCAGAAGTTGGGTCGACTAATGATGAAATATAGAATATCTGAGACTCTGAAAATCTAACTACTAAATAATTTTGTGAAAAACCTTTTTTACAACAATTCAGGTTATTATTTAGAAAAATTATTTCGTACATTTACAAGTTTCATGGCAGACATCTTCTGGAAAGAAAACACAATGGAATTTGCCAACTTACGGCGAAAATTAGTTATCGTTAATAAAGTTTAATATTTCCTATTTCGAAATTGGAATGCTCATCAGCAGAACAAATCATTGTGGGAAATAATAATATTGCGGTAATTGCGATGATTAATACGTCATAAGATAAAAATAGTAATTACAATATTAAGAAATAGAGCTCACTAGAGCTAAAATGTCTGAAAAGGTAGAATCTGATAGTTCGAGAGGCTAAGAGGAAAGCGCTAGAACAACAGAAAGAACAAAATCCGTCGCACACCGTGAATTATAGTAGCAACAGATATGTTAATGCCACGCCGATCACAGTAAGCTTTTCACTAACACTCAGACAATCAGCGTTACATGATCGCTGCAGTTAACGCAAAATATATCTTTCCTTTGACATAAATAATTAATTATTTCTACCGAGTCACGGGAGCCGTTACTTCACAGCTTGTAATATTTCCGTTACATGCAGAGTATCGGAACATTAACACGAACTGCAGATAAAAGCAATTTTCGCTAAAGTTTCTCATAGATGGGAAATTCCTTAAGTTATGTATGTACGTGTTCTGCTACAGTCTGTCCATTCCCTACAATCCCTACATGTTTGTATCATGAAAACCATGATGATGATAGAAACACCCTGTTATTGCGTGCCGTGTGTTGCAGACTGGTGCGCCCCGACGTCAGTTCTGTCTCGGTAAATGATGGGCGTAAGAACTGTCGGCATTACGGGGCGTCAGCAATCGTAAGTATCGAAATAATTATGAAAAATCCGCCTCGACTGCACAAACTACCTGGTGTTTACCTACGTTTCAGCACGGGTAACCTCGCCTTCTTCAGAATAAATATAAAAAAAGCTTGCCTAAATAGGCATAGTCAAAGGCTAAAATCAACACCTACAGCGGCAAGACACCATTGTTTTTTTTTTTTTTTTTTTTTTTTACAAATTCGCGGTATAGATGTACCAAGTCAATAATATTACTTATGTCAACCCTGTGTGTGCTGCCTCGCTCCAGCTGACGTACGATGGTCACAGGCTCTCCACCGAACTCAAAGCTGCTTTACATTTGTTCTGAAGAAGGCGTGGCTACCCACGCTGAAACCTAGGTAAACACCAGGTAGTTTGTGCAATCGAGGCGGATTTTTCATAATTATTTAAAATGATGGGCGTATTTGTCTGTCTGCCAGATAACCTCGACAATCGGCGCCAGTGAGGAGCTCGCATCCTGCACAGGAGACACGTGCGGTGCGCCACGTGGTTAGCCCGGCGCCCCTGGGGAGCCGCGTGTGCAGGCCTGCCGGACGGGACAGCGTCATAAAACCGCGCAGCCCCGCTCCGCTCAAAAGCGCTCGAGTTTCAGACTGCCTCGCGCCGCCGCTAAATTACGGGTTTCATTCCGTCCTTCAAAAGGCGCGTCCAGTCCGCCGATGAAATATATGTATCACAATATTTCTGCGGGCGGGGGGTTACGGGCACGGGGTGGACTGTGGTGCTCCCTCCCCCTGTGGGACTGCGCTGCGCCTTCACGCGACGCGACAGCAGGGCTGCCAGCTGTCAACACGGACAGCTGCGGCCTCCGTTACAACCTCTGGTCCAGCAACCCCCTGCCCCTGCTGCGCTGCGTCACTCATTTCGAAATGCCGAGCACGGCTGTGCAGACGTCCTCTCCACGTTCGACCGATGAGTCACCAATAACCTATGGATGTGGGCAATGTTTTTCTTCTTTGGGAACTAGTTCACTGGTGACAGCTCCTTTTCTGACAGTCATTAATATCCACTCTTCCCACGTTCTTCTTTTCATCCAAATTTATAATGCTGTATGTTTTTATCAGTTTCAATTATCTCGATACGATCAGTAATTACAATACTGGCCTTTAAAATTGCTACACCAAGAACAAATGCAGATGATAAACGGGTATTCATTGGGCAAATATATTAAACTGGAACTGACATGCGTTTACATTTTCACGCAATTTGCGTGCACAGATTCTGAGAAATCAGTACCCAGAAGAACCAACGACCTCTGGCCAAATAACGGCCTTGATACGCCTGGGCATTGAGTCAAACAGAGCTTGCATGGCGTGTACACGTACAGCTGCCCATGCAGCTTCAACACGATACCACAGTTCATCAAGAGTAGTGACTGGCGTATTGTGACGAGCCAGTTGCTCGGCCGCCATTGACCAGACGTTTTCAATTGGTGAGAGATCTGGAGAATGTGCTGGCCAGGGCAGCAGTCGAACATTTTCTGTATCCAGAAAGGCCCGTGCAGGACCTGCAACATGCGGTCGTGCATTATCCTGCTGAAATGTAGGGTTTCGCAGGGAGCGAATGAAGGGTAGAGCCACGGGTCGTAACACATCTGAAACGTAACGTCCACTGTTCAAAGTGCCGTCAGTGTGAACAAGAGGTGACCGAAACGTGTAACCAATGGCACCCCATACCATCACGCCGGGTGATACGCCAGTATGGCGATGTCGAATACACGCTTCCAATGTGTGTTCACCACACTGTCGCCAAACACGAATGCGACCATCATGTTGCTGTAAACTGAACCTGGATTCATCCGAAAAAATGACGTTTTGCCATTCGTGCACCCAGGTTCGTCGTTGAGTATACCATCGCAGGCGCTCCTGTCTGTGATGCAGCGTCAAGGGTAACCGCAGCTGACAGTCCATCCTGCTGAAAACGTCGTCGAACTGTTCGTGCAGATGGTTGCTGTCTTGCAAACGTACCCATCTGTTGAACCAGGGATCGAGACGTGGCTGCACGATCCGTTACAGCCATGCGGTTAAGATGCCTGTCATCTCGACTGCTAGTGATACTAGGCCGTTGGGATCCAGCACGGCGTTCCGTATTACCCTCCTGAACCCACCGATTCCATATTCTGCTAACAGTCATTGGATCTCGACCAACGCGAGCAGCAATGTCGCGATACGATAAACCGCTATCGCGATAGGCTACAATCCGACCTTTATCAAAGTCGGAAACGTGATGGTACGCATTTCTTCTCCTTACACAGGGCATCACAACAACGTTTCACCAAGCAACGCCGGTCATCTGCTGTTTGTTTATGAGAAATCGGTTGGAAATGTTCCTCACGTCAGCAAGTTGTAGATGTCGCCACCGGGGCCGACCTTGTGTGAATGCTCTGAAAATCTAATCATTTGCATATCACAGCATCGTCTTCCTGTCGGTTAAATTTCGCGTCTGCAGCACGTCATCTTCGTGGTGTAGCAATTTTAATGGCTAGTAGTGTAAAAATTAAAAAAGCACGTTATTTATGTTTAAACAATTGTAATTCAATGTTGTATTCTCTTTAGCGGCATTTATGTCGTCTCGTTGTGTCTGTAGAGCTGTACCATAGGAAGCAAGGAGAGCATGTTGGTTGGTGGCCGGTATCCTCGTTTTGTAACACAAAATGCACACAATTAATAACTGGGTTCTTTATTCAGAAACAAAGAGCTACTTAAGTTACCGTATGCTGTGGTACAAGCTCTCTTCTGTACAGTCCACGTAGCCACAATGTTCTTGACGTAGAAGTCCCCTACGTTCACTATTAACCTTACTACGTGCTGCCTGTCTCCGTGCTAGAGGCTAAGTCTGCGGCTCAGTCTCAGTGACACGCTATAACTCGATGGAGTATGCATTCGAACCAACTGATGTAACAGGCTCGAACTAACTGACTGACTGTCTGGCTAACTGGCCCTCCAGTCCGCTGTCCTCCATTTTAACAATGGATGTACGAAGACTAAATACTGGCGGCTGAGAGGGCGTTGGCGGCGCGTTTCCAGCGAGTCTTGTCATGGGCCGTTGATACTCTAGTAACCTCTATGCCACATGGTGTGCTGGCGCTGGCGTACGCCAGCGCATACAACATTTGTTAATCAACATTTCCGCTTATACACAGGGTGTAAATTTTAAGTTGACAAACCAGAATAACTCGGAAAGTAAGCTTCACACGAAAAAATGGGTAGAATCCAAAGTTGATTATTTTCGTTGGGGACATCTGCTGGTGCTAAAATTAGCCTGCCACCCCAGCCCCCTGGGGTGGGGCGAGATGCAACTTTAAAATTTCAAATGGGAACCCCCACTTTTTATTGCAGAATCAGATTCTACAAAAATAACTACGTGCATTTTGTCTTAAACATTTGTTTTGATTCATGGTAGTTGGCGCTGTAATTCAAGAAAATCCACGTTCTCATTTTTGCGTGGAAAATAGTTACAGATAAATAAAAAATACTTATTTACTTCGTAAATTTTGATTCCCTAAAACTACAACTCCCCCTCTCTCCCCATGGGGTCGGGTTTGAGAGAGAGGAATTAGAGTTTTACAAATGTTGACCCAAATATTTGGATTTTAGAGTGGCAATTAGAGTTTTACAAATCTTGACCCAAATATCTGGGTCAACATATGTAAAACTCTAATTCCTCTCTCTCAAACCCCACCCTATGGGGAGAGAGGGAGAGTTTTAGTTTCAGGGAATTAAAAATTTACGAAGTATATAAATATTTTTTATGTATCCATAACCATTTTCCACGCAAAAATGAGAACATGGATTTTCTTGACTTACAGTGCCAACTACCAAGAATCAAAACAAATGTTTAAGACAAAATGTACGTGGTTTTTATGTAGAATCTGATTCAGCAATAAAAAAATGGGGGTTCCCATTTGAAATTTTAAAGTTGCCTCCCGCTCCACCTCCACTGGGCTGGAGTGGCGGGCTAATTTTAGCACCAGCAGATGTCTCCCTCGAAAATAATAAACTTTGGATTCTACACACTTTTTCGAGTCAAGCTTATTTTTCGAGCTATTCTGGTTTGTCAACTTAAAATTTACACCCTGTATATAGAGAATGTAAACAAAAGTAAAGAGAAGTTCCTCTTAGAGAGATTCAAACAAGCGACTTTACAGATTTTTATGTAATTTACACATTTTGTCGTATTAGAAACCAAGATCGCTAGATGTGAAACAATTTCTCTCAAGACGAGTTTCAACAATAACTAGCAGTCACCCTCAGATTCTAAAATCTACAATGTTCATATAGAATAACGTTAATGCAGCAATCTGCGTGAATGGACAACAGTTATACACAAGGAAGTAGATTACCTGAATAATAAAAGATTACATGCCTTCCGGCATGTCACTCTCGTTGACAAGCTGAGAACATGCTCCATTTTTAATGGGACATCTCCACATTTGTTTGTCAAAGGCATAAAACTTGCTAAATAAAATATCCATGGCAACAATAAGGAGTACAGGAGCAAAAACGCATACATCAGTAAAGATGATGCGCCGACGGCAACTAAGGAAGATTGAGTCAATGTGCTTCAGAGTCCACGTTAAATGGTTTCAAACCAGGCAGCACCACTCACTTAGGCCACGATGCGTATATGATTACTCCGAAGACTGTACTAACAAATTCTTAACAATATTGATATGTTTCGATTTACTAGCAGTCAATTACGTAAAATAATAATTTCTTTTGCTCTAGATGCGAGCGTACCGTTATGTATATCTGTATCTATATGACCCGATCTTGGTTTCTAATATTATAAATTACAGCTTTTTCCTTTTTTCTGAGTGATCAGTCATATAACTGTTTCTATGTGACGCACCATGAATTCCTGTCCTGCACCATCTTCTTCATCTGAGAGTAACAACTGCACATTAATCCCTACCTCCTGAATTACTTGCTGGATGTATTATAATCTCTGTCTTCCCCTACAATTTTTAGAGTTTCCTCTAATACCCTGTAAGTTGTTCCCTGAAGTCTTAACAGATGTGACTCATCCTGTTCCTTCTTCTTTTCAATGTTTTCTCGCCAATTTTGTGGAGAGCCTCCTCGTTCCTTATTTTATCAGTCCACCTAATTTCCACCATTCTTCTGTAGCGCCACATGCATCGATTCTCTTCTGTTCCCGTTCCCCCACAGTGCACGTTTCACTACCAGACAATGCTGTGCTCCAAACGAACACTCTCAGAAATATCTTTCTCAATTTAAAGCATATATTTGACACCAGCAGACTTCTTTTGGCCAAGAATGCTCGCTTTACTTGTGGTAGCCTGTTTTTTATGTCCTCTTGCTTCCTCCTTCACGAGTTATTTTGCTTCGAAGAAAGCAGATGCCTTAACTTCTTCTACTTCCAATCTCCGACTTTGACGTTAATTTCTCGCTTTTCTCATTTCTACTAATTCTCATTACTTTGTCATTTTCCAGTTTAATCTCAGTACATATTCTGTACTCATTAGACCGTTCATTCTAATCAACAGATCCTGTAACGCTTCTTCGCATACACTGAAGATGACAATGTCATCAGCGAATCTTATCATTGCTCTCCTTTCAGCCTCAGTTTCAATCCCACTCTTGAACCTTTCTTTTATTTTTATCATTGTTATTTCGAAGGATAGATTGAAAAGTAGTGGCGTAAAATTACATCCCTTTTTTAAGCCCTTTTTATACTGATTCAAATGGTTCAAATGGCTC
This sequence comes from Schistocerca cancellata, assembly GCF_023864275.1. Classification (NCBI taxonomy): domain Eukaryota; kingdom Metazoa; phylum Arthropoda; class Insecta; order Orthoptera; family Acrididae; genus Schistocerca; species Schistocerca cancellata. The sequence goes on along the minus strand of NC_064627.1, from coordinate 802,436,892 downwards.
TGAGCACTATGGGACTTAACTTCTGAGGTCATCAGTCCCCTAGACTTACAACTACTTAAACCTAACTAACCTAAGGACATCACACACATCCATGCCCGAGGCAGGATTCGAACCTGCGACCATAGAAGTCGCGCGGTTCCAGACTGAAGCGCCTAGAACCGCTCGGCCACTCCGGCCGGCTTTTATACTGAGCACTTCGTTCTGTCTTCCATTCTTATTGTACCCTCTTGGTTCTTGAACATATTGTACGTTACTCGTCTTTCCCTATAGCCTACCCTTGTGAAACACAATGTCAGAACCTCCTGTTGATGCCTTTTTCCTTTCGTAACGCCAAAGTAATCGTCGTATAACAGATCCTCATTTATTTTTCCATTTTTCTGTGTCCTATTTTTTTCACCAGCTTGAATGCATTATCTGTTAAGCTGATTGTGCGATAGTTCTCGCACTTATCCACCTTGCTATCCATTAGAATCTGAGGATGATATTTTTCCGAAAGCCTGTCGCCAGTCTCATATATTTTACACCAACTTGAATAGTCGTTTGTTTTCCATCTTCCCCATTGATTTTAGGAACTCCGATGGACTGTTATTTATCCCACCTGTCTTATTTTATCTCAATTCTTGCAGAGCTCTTTTAATTTCTGGCATGTCTTCCATAGCGCCTTCCATTTCTTCTTCTGTCACGTCATCAGACAACTCCTGTACTTAAAGAGGTCGTCAGCGTATTCTTTTAACACATCCGCTCTCTCCTGTACTCTCTCCTCTACATTTAACAGTACAATGCCCATTGGACTCTTAATGTTACCACCCTTGTTTCTAATTGCATCGAAGGTTGTTATCACTTTTCTGTATGCTGACTCATTCCTTCCTATGATCATTTATTTTTCGATTGCTTCACATCTTTTCAGCAGCCATTTCACCTTCGCTTCCGTCATTGCTAAGTGATTGATATTGCTGTATTCCTGTCTCCCCCTTCTTTTATACTGTCTTCTTTCATCATTCAATTGAAGCATATCTTCTTTTACCCAAGATTTCTTCACTTTTACCTTGCTTACACCTATGTTTGCGCATCCAACATTTGAGACTGCCCTTTTTATAGATGCCCACTGCTCTTTAACGGAACTGCCTATTCTTATATTCCTTATCGCAGTATCCACATCCTTAGCGAATTTTGTTTTCTGTTCTACAGTTACAAAATTTCAAAGGTGATTTATCGACTTCTTGAGAACTGTGTCGCACTGCTTTAGCGAACCGATGCCGGGGCAATGATCTTCCATATTCATGAAGAAAATCATAGCGGGACCGTTTGTTAGGTCTCCTCGTTAATTAAATACTGTATATATGTGAAACTCTATATATAATGGAGACTGGCGCAGTATCCTTCGGGTTGTTTTTTGTACCCCCTGTGTAACTGTAGTGGTTAGTCGGATCGTTAATGTGCTATTCTCTTGACTTAACACATGATCTATGATTAATACTGCATGATAATTTTTATTTTTTATAGCACTTAATTACATTGAAAGTAAAAGAGCCACAATTAGAAGGCTTATAGAAAGTGTACTGAGGTATCGGTCATTGTCTTTTCTGTGATACTCGTAATGTCGGTTGTTAACGATACAGTGCACTGATATTTACTGAATAATAACAGAATACATAACGATGGGAACGTATTGTTACTGTTTCAGCTCATTTCACCTACGTTTACCTCACTGTTTTATATAGATCACAAATGAAATACAAAATGTTCTCCTGATAGTCCGCAGCTCGTGGTCGTGCGGTAGCGTTCTCGCTTCCCGCGCCACGGGTTTCCGGGTTCGATTCCCGGTGGGGTCAGGGATTTTCTCTGCCTCGTGATGACTGGGTGTTGTGTGATGTCCTTAGGTTAGTTAGGTTTGAGTAGTGAGGTTTGGCTGTTAAGTCCCATAGTGCTCAGAGCCATTTTTTTTGTTCTCCTGATAGCAGATCCAACATGTGCACAACCTCTACACATGGCTCACAGCACCAATTCCTCTTCAAATGACTCCAAAGACATAATTCAGTTTTCATTCTCCTCTATTGACCCAGTGTTTTCCGTAAATTACAGTTTTCTTTGCCGCTTTGTAAGTAGCTTTCCGTGGCCACCCTTTGTGTGTTTATTTTATTTTGGAACACTCGCCTTAAAATCACCTTTCTTCATCTGTATTTCAGACTATATTTTTTTCTGCTTTTAATCTCTTCTCTTCAGTGTCGATCTTTTTCCGTTCTAATTGTTGAAAACGCTTCAGCTGCCTCCCTAGAGGTCATTTTGTTATACACAAAGCTGCTCACAGCATTTTTCATGCACTCTTCATTCCATTTTCCTATTACTCTTTCTTATTTTCCGCCACTTCAGTGTGAAAAGAACTGAGAAGAAGAAAATACACTTTAAAAATTGAAATTGCTTCTGGCAGATACTGAAAGACTACCGGGTGGCCCGTAGTGCACGACAAACATGCAGTAAGATGTAACCATGCTGTACGTTCTTTTACAGAAATTATAATGATTCTTTTGGTGAATGTCGTTCCCTGAATAACGTAGATAACCGAAATATAGCAAAGAAATTTATCAGTTACCTTAAAAACGGGTACCACACATCTCAAAATACCTTCCATTCGCTAAGGGCTACAGCAACACCATCTACATCTACATCTACATGATTACTCTGCAATTCACATTTAAGTGCTTGGCAGAGGGTTCATCGAACCACAATCATACTATCTCCCTACCATTCCACTCCCGAACAGCGCGCGGGAAAAACGAACACCTAAACCTTTCTGTTCGAGCTCTGATTTCTCTTATTTTATTTTGATGATCATTCCTACCTATGTAGGTTGGGCTCAACAAAATATTTTCGCATTCGGAAGAGAAAGTTGGTGACTGAAATTTCGTAAATAATTCTCGCCGCGACGAAACACGTCTTTGCTTTAATGACGTCCATCCCAACTCGCGTATCATATCTGCCACACTCTCTCCCCTATTACGTGATAATACAAAACGAGCTGCCCTTTTTTGCACCCTTTCGATGTCCTCCTTCAATCCCACCTGGTAAGGATCCCACACCGCGCAGCAATATTCCAACAGAGGACGAACGAGTGTAGTGTAACCTGTCTCTTTAGTGGACTTGTTGCATCTTCTAAGTATCCTGCCAATGAAACGCAACCTTTGGCTCGCGTTCCCCACAATATTATCTACGTGGTCTTTCCAACTGAAGTTGTTCGTAATTTTAACACCCAGGTACTTAGTTGAATTGACATCCTTGAGAATTGTACTATTTATCGATTAATCGAATTCCAATGGATTTCTTTTGGAACTCATGTGGATCACCTCACACTTTTCGTTATTTAGCGTCAACTGCCACCTGCCACACCATACAGCAATCTTTTCTAAATCGCTTTGCAACTGATACTGGTCTTCGGATGACCTTACTAGATGGTAAATTACAGCATCATCTGCGAATAACCTAATAGAACTGCTCAGATTGTCACCCACGTCATTTATACAGATCACGAACAGCAGAGGTCCCAGGACGCTTCCCTGGGGAACACCTGATATCACTTCAGTTCTACTCGATGATTTTCCGTCTATTACCACGAACTGCGACCTTCCTGACAGGAAATCACGAATCCAGTCGCACAACTGAGACTATACCCCATAGGCCCGCAGCCTGATTAGAAGTCGCTTGTGAGGAACGGTGTCAAAAGCCTTCCGGAAATCCAGAAATACGGTATCAACTTGAGATCCCCTGTCGATAGCGGCCATTACTTCGTGCGAATAAAGAGCTAGCTGCGTTGCACAAGAACGATGTTTTCTGAAACCATGCTGATTACGTATCAATAGATCGTTCCCTTCGAGGTGATTCATAATGTTTGAATACAGTATATGCTCCAAAACCCTATTGCAAACCGACGTCAATGATATAGGTCTGTAGTTCGATGGATTAATCTTACTACCCTTATTAAACACTGGTGCGGCCTGCGCAATTTTCCAATGTGTAGGTACAGATCTATCGGTGAGCGAGCGGTTGTATATGATTGCTAAGTAGGGAGCTAATGTATCAGCGTAATCTGAAAGGAACCTAATTGGTATACAATCTGGACCTGAAGACTTGCCCGTATCAAGCGATTTGAGTTGCTTCGCAACCCATAAGGTATCTACTTCTAAGAAACTCATGGCAGCAGCTGTTCGTGTTTCAAATTCAAATTCTGGAATATTCCATTCGCCTTCCCTGGTGAAGGAATTTCGGAAAACTGCGTTCAATAACTCCGCTTTAGCGGCACATTCGTCGGTAACAGTACCATCGGCACTGCGCAGCGAAGGTATTGACTGCGTCTTGCCGCTTGTGTACTTTACATACGACCAGAATTTCTTCGGATTTTGTACCAAATTTCGAGACAATGTTTCGTTGTGGAACCTATTAAAGGCATCTAGCATTGAAGTCCGTGCCAAATTTCGCGCCTCTGTAAATTTTAGCCAATCTTCGGGATTTGCCGTTGCCTCTGCAACAGCGTTCGGACCCGTTTTGTGTATCATGGGGAATCAGTTCCATCTCTTACCAATTTATGTGGTATGAATCTCTCAATTGCTGTTGCTACTATATCTTTGAATTTGAGCCACATCTCGTCTACATTTGCATAGTCAGTTCGGAAGGAATGGAGATTGTCTCTTAGGAAAGCTTCTAGTGACACTTTATCCGCTTTTTTAAATAAAATTATTTTGCGTTTGTTTCTGGTGGATTTGGAAGAAACGGTATTGAACCTAGCTACAACTCCCTTGTGATCACTAATCCCTGTATCAGTAATGATGCTCTCTATTAGCTCTGGATTGTTTGTGGCTGAGAGGTCAAGCGTGATTTCGCAACCATTTACAATTCGCGTGGGTTTGTGGACTAACTGCTCGAAATAATTTTCGGAGAAAGCCTTTAGGACAGTCTCGGAAGATGTTTTCTGCCTACCACCGGTTTTGAACAAGTATTTATGCCAACATATCAAGCCCTGACAATAGACAAATCATTGAAAAGAGGAATAAGGTGTCCGACTCCAGTGCACATGGACGCACTATCTTGCTTTGATTACTGTACACTTCTGCCATTTGAAGGCGGAAAGGGAAATCATAGTAGTGGTTCAAATGGTTCAAATGGTTCAAATGGCTCTGAGCACTATGCGACTTAACTTCTGAGGTCATCAGTCGCCTAGAACTTAGAACTAATTAAACCTAACTAACCTAAGGACATCACACACATCCATGCCCGAGGCAGGATTCGAACCTGCGACCGTAGCGTACGCGCGTTTCCAGACAATCACAGTAGTGGCTGGTATTGTAAGCCGATCGATACTGCACGACTCTCCCCTATGTTGAAATTGATAAATATTATCTACAAATGCGGAAGTGAAAATAATGTGCACTTTGCTTTTGAAAATATGCACCAGTATATAACAAAAACGAATTCTATCGAATCGGGACTTCTGGTGTGTGTGTTTTTTTCGCAATTTTTGAATTTACTGCAGACATTCTAAATTCTGGCTCTCAGCCGATCACGTACTCATTACACTGACGTTATTAATAAACGGCATTGATTACATGATATGACTCAAAGTCCTGAGTGTAATGAATTGTCACATGCAAATCGAATTTGTACTTACCTGACGGTTTTTACCTGTGGATACACCTCTCCAGACTACCGCATGCCTCTCGCTTTGCCACTAACGTTCTCAGTGAGCTGGTACACTGTAGAACTGAAGTTGTGGTGATCCTGAATGTACAAGCATACAAATCCACTGACTGTCCTCCACTCAAGTTCTCCATGCTGTTTCCTGATCCTTGAACATCAGACAGTGCTTAATTATGTTCGCTCTTGTATTCTTAATATTTAAAGACTTTAGAGAATCTCCAGATAATTTACAGAAACCTGTAATACACATTCTATCTCGTCAACCCCATGACATATGCAACCCAAAAGTACAAGTGCGAATCTTGCTCTTAGATATTATATCTAGAATCAAAGAAATGGTTCTTTTGAGTAAGGTAATTGAAACGGTTCTGAAAATATCACATTGCACATGACGTTATCTTCCCTCTCCATCGTATTCCTATTAGGAAATCAGGTTTTCATCCTAGATACCACTGCACATAAAAATTAATAATAATAATAATAATAATAATCTGACTTATTTTTGGTAGGTACCCTTGTTTGAACGTAATTTGTCAACTGGGTATGCAGTGCTGAAGATATTACGTGCATGTACGAAATCTGAGTTCCTCAGATAGTGTTAAATCACAACGTAATATTACAAGTCGGAGCGATTTAAAAACTCCCTTGCAAACTGACTGTTGCTCCGTTTCACGCAACTGATCCATTGTTTATGCAGTGTTGTCTTGAAGTGCGCTTTCTGTTAGCATAATACATTCAAAAAGTCCTTCGATTGTCAGTACTACGGTTTTTCAGGTTATAATGTCAGAGCGAAATTTCCATCGTCAGAGTCTCCAGTGTTTACTTGAAGCCTCTCATCACGACGCGCCGAAGCATACGCAGCCGATAAATGTTGGAGCATGAAGTTGGGGTACTGACGGGAAAGGTGATGGAAGGAACGTGCAAGCAAAATATTGAAAGTGAATAAGTGAACTAATTGAGTGTGCAAGTTACAGCGGGAGAGAATGATGCACACCAGAGTGTAATTCAAGAAACTAGAACCAATTTCTGCATACGTGAAACTTTGTTCACAACTCATAGATGTGTATATCGATCATATCTTGGAAACAGAAATCACATCGCATCTTCTCAAACGATCGAGTTCAGCGACATTACTGTACGTGTACGGTAACTGCTGGTTTTGGTGAAAGAACGCATTAGAAAATTAGCTTATTTAGCATTCTTCCCTTCTTTGAAGTCATCTGGGATAATGTTCTGGAGCAATCCCACACGTAAACACAAAATATTCATTGCACACAAAATTATTGTAAGGGTAATATTGGTGTCCATCCTTGAACTTGATGTAGGCAACTACTGTAAAAACAAAAAATAAAAAAGGGATACTGTCACAAATCTCAGAATACATTTTCTTTCTTACGAAGTTTTCTGCGAAGGATCAGGCTTCATTTGGAAGTCATAGTAGTATTCACAAATATACTGTCTGACAAAAGTAGTGAAGCGCTCAGTAGTGGTGGTGAAAGAAAATGAAACTTCACGGATTCAGAGGCTATGTGACGTTATTTCAGTTGTTACAAAATCGAATCACACTCGCAAAGATGCTTGTTATTATAATGTTGCCTGATTCGAGTTGAGAAAGGTGTCATAAAGACGTTGCATCCACTCCTCATGCGAGCTGGCCCCTGGCTTTTGTAACTAGTCCTGGATATCTCGGATACTGGCAATGGGGCGGATTTGAGTTCCGAGCTGGTGCCATACATTTTCTTATTGGAGACAGATTGGGGGTCACGTTGGCCACATGGGTATCTCACTTTCATGCAGAAAGTTCGTAAAACACGTTCCATTTGTCGACGAGAGTTGCCTTCTGGAAAAATGGCCTCATGATTCTGTTGCGTGAGAGGTAACACAAGAGGGTGCAGAATGTCCGTGACATCCATTGTGCCGTCAGAGTTCCCTGTCACCACCAGTCAAGATCAGCACTCATACTTCGCTCTTTATAATTTTCATTTAGGATTCTTGACGCTGTTGCACTAGTATTTTAAAGGTGCTGTTCACCGTGACAGGTCACTACATTTTTACCATATGTCGTGTCAGCTGCGAGTATATGTACATGCGAAACTTCCTGCCAGATTAAAATTGTGTGCTGGGTCGAGACTCGAACTTCGCAGGCGAGTGGTCTGCCGTCTGAGTTACCCAAGCACGATTCACAACCCGTCTTTACAGCGTCACACGTTCTACACGCATTTGGCACACATTCCTCTCCCCCACCTCTTGCGCCACCACCTCTCTGTCACCTCTGTCACGCATATCTAGCCTTCTTCTCCACCCGACACTCTTCATCTGCTCCTTCCGCCACTCTTTGTCCATATTCACTGCCCCCTTTCTCTGACAGTATCTTCTTCCCTCCCTTCTTCTGTTCGTATCACCCTCTACCTCTCTCTGTCCGTCTCCTCCTGCCCCCTTTTTCCCTGTCCATCCTCTCGTCCACCTCTCCCTCTGTCCTTCTCCTTCTGCCGCACCTCTCCTCTCTCCTCCCGCCCCCCTCCCTGTTTATCTCCTCTTTCCTCCATCTATCTCCTTCTGCCTCCTCTCCCTATCAATCTTCTTCTGCTGACCTCTCCCAGTCCATGCCCTCCTCTGTCTCCATCCATACATTTCCTAATTCCTTCTTTTTCCTATCCCCTCCTGCCTCCTCTCCCCCTAACCATCATTTACTGCCCCTTCTGTAGGCTGTCATTCACAGTAGGTCGATAAAGTTGGTTGATACTATTCCAACAGACCTGCCATGCAGGGTAGCCAACACATTGGGATCTGGAAAAGTGTTTTGTGTCCATGATATGCATGTTGCCCTGCAAAAACTGGTCAGTAAGGCAGACTGATACTATTCCCATACAACACACCTCTCGTGCAGGGCAGCACGTACTGCAGGGGTAAAAGAAAAACACGTTTTTCCAATATCTATGCTCCTATTGCAGCTAGCAGGTTATGAGACCCAGAATGCTGATAATCGAAAACACTATTCAAGAGTAAGTATTTACACACAGTTTTCACTGTACAAACTCTCAGCCTGACCACCAGCAGGATTAATGTACTCGAACCAACGTTCAGCAGTACAATTTAGTGCCGGAACACATTTCTGGGCACATGTTGGATATCACACCTTTTATTCTGTCCTTGAGTTCTTCGAGGTCTCTCACTTTTGAGCTATAAACGCGTTCCTTTATCATATCCCATAACTGGAAGTCACAGAGTGTGAGATCTGGAGTTTCGGGAGCCCAAAATTACGGTCCGTCGCGTCTAATCCACCGATTTGGGAACGTTTGAGCAAGATAAGCACGAACGGAATGAGCAAAATGGGGCGGTGCACCATCGTTCCGAAAATATCTTGCTCGTCTAAGTTATACGAAATTTTATCAGTGGAAAACACTGTCAGCATTTTAAAGTAGTCGATTGCTTTCATCACTCGGGCCGTAAAGAAAAATGGGCTAAGAACACCAGTAGTGGTCACGCAGCACCAGACATTCACCTTCAATGATGCACAATCGTGTTTACGAACGATAAGTGGATTTCTGCTACCCCATAAAATTGTGTTATGACGATTAACGTGAGCACTGGTATGAAAGGTGGTTTCATCATTTGCCTAAAAATTCCCAGCTGCATCCGTGACATCTGTGCCAGCACCTCACAGCACTTTACTCATACCTGATCCTGCCGAGAAGTCAAACTTCGAACGATTCATAGGTGGTATGGCTGCATATCAAGATCTTTGGATAGAATTCGTTCTTTGAAATTAATTATAACAGTCTAGATCGCAAGGCACCTTTATTAAAAAGTGATCGGTTTCGGTCATCGTATGATCATCTTCAGACCTATCGTCTTTCAGCGGTTCCTGCTCCATTTACAGCCATTGTCCATGAATGTGGCAGTAGCCATGAAGGTGATCATGTGATGATCGCAACTGGTTACCTTTTATTAAATGTGCCTTGCGAGCTACACTGTTATAATTAACTCCAAAGATTATATATTTCGATCAGTGATATCTCCAATAATGTTTTCAAAAATAAAAGAATCCGGTCCACTGTCCATTGTGGAATGCCTGTTTCCAGAATGCTACGTCTTGTTGATTTTGAAAGACGCCGTTGTATGGCCTACTGCACTATAGCAATGTCCACCTCACTTCTGCCAGTTCTTGGTCGCCCCGCTTTCCGTAATAATTGTCTGCTGCTGATCCATTTGCTACATGGAAACCCTCCCGTGTGTGGTATGGCATTGTCATGCTGAAGGAGGCACCTCTTTTGTGGAAGAACACTTCGAATTCGAAACTTGATTACAGCAGGCTGTGTCTCACGAACAGACATAGTTACATTACACACCACAATGTTACACGCTACAAATCGGAGCCCTCTAACGCCAGAGGACTATAAATATTTTCCAAAAGTGAACTGAGGTTAAGTGCTCCTAAGGTGTTTTGAAAGTGTGATTTTGTAAATACATTGTCGGTTGACGCCGAGTAATGCAGCGGGATTTCAAATAAGGCATGTATCATGTATTGCATGTATTGTAATTACAATAAATAGCAGTTTCCGATACAAATATGTATACTTTGGGTTCTCTGTCTTTTGGTAACCCTCTCAGTCTCGGATCCACATTAATGCAAATAATCTGGAGCTCAGTATATTTGTAATTGTGAGCAGAAGTCCAGTCAGGGTTCTATTATTCAAGGCCCAGGCGCTCCCACACTTCTGCTCTGGCTGAAAACTTTGACGATCCCTGTACTCTGACGTAATGCCTTGTTTATTTTGAAGTTTAGTAATGTTTTTAAAAAATGACAAAATCTTGTTTTACTAAGTGATTAGAGCCATTTTATATCCTAACTGATAACGTACAAATCACAATAAAAAATTTAAAACGTAGTTAGTATTGTCAAAATATCGAGAAAATCACAATGTTAGTAATAGCTTTTTGCGAAACACTTATTCGCTTCCCAGGCAACACCAGCGTTCCGCGGAACTCAGTTTTGGGAACCCTGGTCTTCATCTATATGATTACTCTCTCCAACTGGCACGTAAGTGCCTGGCAGAAGTTTCATCGAACCACTGAAATGAAATGTCGTGTGGCTAGGGTCTCACGTCAGGTAGACCGTTCGCCTAGATCAAGTCTTTTGAGTTGACGCCGCTTTGTCGACTTGAGCATCAATGTGGATGAGATGATGATGATGATAGGACTACACAGCACTTAGTCTCTTACTGGAGAAAAATCTCCGGGCCAGCTGGGAATCGAACTGGGGCCCCTTAGCTTAGCATTCGGCCGGGCTGACCACTCAGCTACCGAGGCTGACATGCGCACTACTGCTCTACCGTCCCAGTCTCGTACAGCGCGTGGGAAAAATGACACCTAAATCTTCGAGCTCTGGTTTCTCCTATTTTTTTACAACGATCCTTCTCCCTTTGTAGGCGGGCGTCAACAAAATATTTTCGTATATGGAGGAGAAAGTTGGTGGCTGAAATTTTGTGGAAAGATATCGCCGCAACTTACAACGCCTGAGTTTTAATGATTGCCACCCAACTCGCTTATCATATCCCTCACGCTCTCGTCCCTGTTTCGCGATGGAACAAAAGGAACTGAACTTCTTTGGATTTTTCGATGTCCTCCGTCAATTTTATCCGGTGAGGATCCCCTACCGCACTACAGCATCTAACAAAGAACGGAAAAAGAATTGTGTAGGCAATCTGTTCCGTTGAACTGTTGCATCTACAAAGTATTCTGCCAATAAAATGCAGTCTGTGTTTGCCTTCCCCACAACGTTATCATAGTCAACGTTCCAGTTCAGGTTGTTCGAAATTGTAGTTCCTTGATAGATCAGCTGACGGCCTTTACATTTGTGTGATTTATAGTGTTACTGAAATTTAACGGATTTATTTTCGTACCGTACTCATGTGAATGACCTCACACTTTTCGTTATTTGGTCCCTTAGGAATTCACACTCACACACACACACACACACACACACACACACACACACACTTTTCTTTGTTTAGAGTCAACTGCCACATTTCCTACCATACAGACAAGAGATATCGTGTCCAAGTCAGTTTACAATTGTTTTTGGTCTTCTGATGATTTTGCTAACCGGTAATTGACAGTATCATCACCAGACAATCTAAGAGTGTGCTCAGAGTGTCTCCTAAATCGTTTATATACACTGCGAAATATAATTAAAGGATCATTTTTTTCCAAACGTCGTAACTCCCTCTCATTCTGACACATAAGTTTTGAAATTTGGCGCAATGTAATGGTGCAAAAGCATGACATATTGTGACGTCACCCTCGGGATCGGCAACGCTCCAAACAGCAAGGTGTCTGCATATCTGAAAAAAAGACCATAGCTCAGAAGTTCATGTGAGCTGTAAGATAGGTTAATAACGACACACTGACACTAAATTTCAGCGCAATCGAACCCAACGCCACCGTGGACGTATAAAACAATGGGGAGGTCATCCTACCTCCTCTTCCCCACATCTCACCCCTTTTTTGACGTCTCTGCTATACTGGCGAGAACCGCGATACCCAGCGTTGAAATCACATGGTTTTTCTGTGGGTGGCAGAGGAAAACATGGGGTGGCACAAAGGGCGACAATGAAACCACCACTTCCCCTAGAGCATTCATTCCCACACATTTCACGGTCGAAAACGACATTTCACAGTGTAACAAGCAACAGGAAAACGTTCTTGACAACTTGTGACTCTCCTGACACCCTCGGACATTTCAGTCTTTCTCAATGGATATTGTGGGGCTGCATCCCCATTGAATGTGATCGCACCCCTTTGAAGTGCAGTGCGAACGCAATTTTTGCTCTGACGTACTGGTTGGGACAACTAGGGACCGTTCAAAACCATTCTACAAAATTTGAACATGATCCGAAATAGTTACAGTCGCAGGTTCTAATTCTGCCTCGGCCATGATGTGTGTGATGTCCTTAGGTTAGTAAGTACACTACTGGCCATTAAAATTGCTACACCAAGAAGAAATGCAGATGATAAACGGGTATTCACTGGACAAATATATTATACTAGAACTGACATGTTATTACATTTACACGAAATTTGGGTGCTTAGATCCTGAGAAATCAGTACCTAGAACAACCACCTCTGGCAGTAATAACGGCCTTGCTACGCCTGGGCGTTGAGTCAAACAGAGCTTGGATGTCGTGTACAGGTACAGCTACCCATGAAGCTTCAACACCATACCACAGTTCATCAAGAGTAGTGACTGGCGTATTGTGACGAGCCAGTTGCCCGGCCACCATTCACCAGACGTTTTCAATTGGTGAGAGATCTGGAGAATGTGCTGACCAGGGCAGCAGTCGAACATTTTCTGTATCCAGAAAGACCAGTACAGGAGCTGCAACATGCGGTCGTGCATTATCCTGCTGAAATGTAGGGTTTCGCAGGGATCGAATGAAGGGTACAGCCACGGGACGTAACACATCTGAAATTTAACGTCCACTGTTCAAAGCCATTGCGAACAAGAGGTGGCCGAGACGTGTAGCAAATGGCACCCCATACCATCACGCCGGGTGATACGCCAGTATGGCGATGACGAATACACGCTTCCAATGTGCGTTCACCACGACGTCGCCAAACACGGATGCGACCATCATGATGCTGTAAACAGAACCCGGATTCATCCGAAAAAATGATGTTTTGCCATTCGTGCACTCAGGTTCGTCGTTGAGAACACCATCGCTGGCGTTCCTGTCTGTGATGCAGCGTCAAGGGTAACCGCAGCCATGGTCTCCGAGCTGATAGTCCATGCTGCTGCAAACGTCGTCGAACTGTTCGTGCAGATGGTTGTTGTCTTGCAAACGTCCCTATCTGTTGACTCAGGGATCAAAACGTGGCTGCTCGATTCCGTTACAGCTATGCTGATAAGGTGCCTGTCATCTCGACTGCCAGTGATACGAGGCCGTTGGGATCGAGCACAGCGTTCCGTATTACCCTCCTGAACCCACTGATTCCATATTGTGCTAACAGTCATTGGATCTCGTCCAACGCGAGCAGCAATGTCGCGATACGAGAAACCGCACTCGCAATAGGCTATAATCCGACCTTTATCAAAGTCGGAAACGTGATGGTACGCATTTCTCCTTCTGACACGAGGCGTCACAACAACGTTTCACCAGGCAACGCCGGTCAACTGCTGTTTGTGTATGTGAAATCGGTTGGAAACTTCCTTCATGTCAGCACGTTGTAGGTGTGCCATCGGCGCCAACCTTGTGTGAATGCTCTGAAAAGCTAATCATTTGCATATCACAGCATCTTCTTCCTGTCGGTTGAATTTAACGTCTGTAGCACGTCATCTTCTTGGAGTAGCAATTTTAATGGCCAGTAGTGTAGTTCTAAGCCTAGGGGACTGATGACCTCAGATGTTAAGTCCCATAGTACTTGGAGCCATTTGAACCATTTTTTATCCAAAGTAGCAAAGGATGCTTGTGCTATTTCAACCCTCCTGTTTGCCGCCATCCTGTGGCGTGATCAGGCATGATTGCAACAGTAACAGGTGTCTGCATAAGGCGACAAAGCATCCCTCTAACAGCCCCCAGTTCGATAACACCGTCGGTGCTACCCACGCACTTTTGTTGAGTACGTTAAAGATATATCTTTTCAATTTCGACACCAAATCAGCTTGACGGCCGCTTCAGCGACTGACGGTTATGCAAGTCCTTCGACACCCCTTGGGTGGTGATTTCCCACCTTCAGACGTTAGAGAAGTCACTGGTCTGAATTGATGATGAGGTTTCTGACAGGTGCACTTCTAACACGCTCAGAAAAGCAGTTTAGGTGGCACCGAGGATGTTACCGAACTAGGGTCTTAGAGGGAACCTTTGCCGTTTTATTCACACAGATGTTAACGTTGCACTCCCGTGTGATCACACCAAAGAAGATCGGAAAACAGGAGCGCTGAAAAAAAAAAAAGAGGAACCTTTGCTGCTTTGGGTCATGTTAAAATTTATCTTTCGACTTCGAAATGATGTGTGGGAATCAACGCCACAGGGAAGGGGATAGTTTTGTTGACGCCCATTGTGTCGCCCTTTGAGGTCTTTTTGTGTGGATTCTGAGCGGTGGTGTGTCTTAAATATGTTCCTAGGTCACCCACAAGCGTGATTTGAACCTAGGTGTCGCCTTTCTGACCTCCATCGCAAAGACGTCAAAATAAGATGTGAGATGTGGGTAAGAGGAGGTGGGACGACCTTTCCATTGTGCGATACGTCTACGGTGGCCTTGGGTAGGATTTTGCTGAAATTTAGGGTCAGTGTGACATCATTAACCTATCTTACAGCTTACATGAACTTCTGAGCTGCAGCTTTTTTTTCGTAAACACCTTGCTGTTTGAAGCGTTTCCGAGAGCGATGGTGACCTCGCAGGGAAAGCTGTAGACAACTTTCAGCAAAATTTCAAATTTATGCACCGTAATGGTGGACAATTGTGGCGTTTCGAAAAATTGATCCTTTAATTTTGTTGCGCAGTGTAAATTAAGAAATTCAGAGGGCCTATAAACTTCTTTGGAGAACGAGAGACACCACTTCTATTTTACTCGATGACCGTCCTTTGATTACTATGTACTGTGACGCTTTGGACAGGAAAACACGAACCCAGTAGGACAACTGACTCGATACTCCATAGGCACGCAATTTGAATAGAAACCTTTTGTGAGGAACAGCGTCGCAAGTCTTCTGGACATCTAGAAATGTGAAATCAATCCCCGTCGATGGCACTAAACACTTCGTGCGTGTAAACAGGTAGTTGTGTTTTACAGGAATGATATTTTCTGAATGCGTGCTGATTATGGGTCAATAGACCGTTCTCTTCAATGTAATTCATAATGTTCGAACACAGTGTCTTCGTCGTTTTTGTTTCCCCTTTATCCAGCGTCCAGCGTGGTTGCGATACTTTTCCACTTTACCCTGTCTTTCCACCAATTTTCTTCTATAAAAGTTTCATTCCATATTCCTTCGACGTCACTGACATGGATCTCTAATTCACCGACTGACTCCTATTTCCTTTCTTGAGTACTGGTGTGACCAGTGCGACTTTCCAGTCTTTGGGTATGGATAATTCGTAAATCAAGGGGTTGTATATGATTATAATCCGCGACTGGAAGTAAAATCGACGAACCGACCGATACAGTCATAACTGATGATGTAATCATGGAAGGTTACTGCCAACGAAGCGTCGTGAATAGCTGTGTAGTAAATATACCTACTGTCTCTACTCACGTTCTTAATGTCATTCAAAATCTGTGGATTGGATTGGATTGGATTGTTTGGGGGAAGAGACCAAACAGTGAGGTAATCCGTCTCATCGGATTAGGGAAGGACGGGGAAGGAAGTAGGCCGTGCCCTTTCAAAGGAACCATCCCAGCATTTGCCTGGAGTAATTTTGGGAAATCACGGAAAACCAAAATCAGGATGGCCGGACGCGGGATTGAACCGTCGTACTCCCGAATGCGAGTCCAGTGTGCTAGCCACTGTGCCACCTCGCTCGGTTAGAATCTGTGAAGCGCGTAAGTATGCAGCAGGGGATATCGCTTACCTCATCAGAAAACCGAAATATACACTGCTAGTATCCCCCCCCCCCTCTCTCTCTCTCTTCCTCTCTCATTCATTGCTCTGTCTCCTTGAATGAGTATTCGCTTTTCTGGGTGAAATACTGGCATACGTAATAAGCTGTACAGGCCAGATACAACACAGTTTCTTGTAGCTAACCCTCCGCGAGATGTGAATGTCGTCTTTAAACTATCACCTAACTTTTAATCGTGCTGCCTTCCGTTTCCTCAGTATCGGGTCTGAGTAATTTCTATGTCGATCTGGTCAGTGTAGTGCTACTTACTTCTGTATACGGTGCGTTCTCCGGACACTGATTAGTAACAGCTGTAAAATTGTGAGAAAGGAGTCTGTCACTCTACTCCCAGCAGTTTTACGGCCAAGCCCTACTCCCGCCGGAAACGAAATCGCTGTAATCTCCGATAAATGTGGCCCATTTTGTAGCGGAGAGGGTGGGAGGAGGTGAAATAGAGTCCGAGGCTTCTTAGAAGCCCCATCTCCCTGCTAAGCGAGGAGTTATGAGTACGAATAGCAGTAATATTGTGTCACTAACAACGAACACAGGGGCTTCTGATAATGACAGTTTTCAATACTGACCGAAAATGACAAGACAGTTGTCCAATGCGGAGTAATTCTGTGAATGAAAAACGACGATTCACTGCAGAGGTTGTAATTTTTTTGCGAATACGTCTGACTGCTCATATTCTCTCAGAAAATGTAGTCCATCAATGAAGGAAGTAGCTTACAAAATATTCCTTTTACCGCTACCTGAATATTGCTCGTTAGGTTGCGATACGTGCCGGATAGGACTGATAAAGGTAAATGAGATGATCCAAAGAAGAGCAGCACGTTTCGTTACAGGTTCATTTAGTAAGCCTGAAAGCGCCATGGTGATGCTCAGTTTTTGCCAACAGTGTGAACCACCTCCGAGAGCGTACGTTCCGTGAAGAGGCAACCAATATATTCCTTCCACCTACGTACTCCTCGTGAAAAACCCTGAAGCGAAAATTAGAGAGATCTGAGCGTACACAGAGGCTTATCAGCTATTGTTCTTCCGGCGAACTACTCGTGTCTGTAACAGGAAAATGGAGAAGTGACATTGGTACACAAAGTACCCTCGACTACACACCGTAAGGTGACTTATGGAGTATAGATATAGATGCAGATGTAGAATATTTCATTAATTGTATCATAACGTGGCTTTCTCTGTCGTCAAAAAATTGCCGTAATGGCAAGCAAAATTATTTTAGTTAAAAAATTGCTATAACCACATAAAAATTGCTGTTTAGTAACAGATGTAATCTTTCTTTTTAGAAATTATTCCACTGCTCCTTAAATATGACCCTATTTTACAAATATATAAAAATATTTACAAAATTACCCCCCATCTTTATATTAAACTGAATTCGTTTGATACTGATGCCCAGATTAGCATTCGCAGAGACTAATCCGTCCTCTAATCGAACATTCTTATCTTCTCAACGATATGTAGTGAAATACTTCTTTCAAAGATAGTGAGAAATTTAAACTAAATAAAGAAGACGGGTTCTCCTTCTGTTAACTGGTTTTAGGAGAACTAATCTTACAACAGAGGTCAAAATCGAACCACCCCAGAAACTATCTTGAATCTCGCGATACATTCTTTTTTGTCGCTGCAGAAAGTGTAAGGAAGATTGCGCCATGTCTCTTACGTGACATCTAATCTGCATGTAGGGAGATGAATATTTAGAATCGTTACCACACATGCAGACTTGTTTTACTGAGGCAATATTATGTACGCATTTATAGATATACAGTGTTCAAAAGAGTTAGGGGTACATGAATTTGGGCGTCAGCCATACTCCAATGACCAATAATTGAGGACTGGGTATGTTTCCAAGCTCTACTTTTATCTTTCACAAATTAAGTACACAACAAAACACTATTACATCCTCGATAGTTTAAATGAATGAAATGTCCGACAGACGTCGAAAACAAAGTGGAAACAATCATTAGTCCCTTCATACTGGGAGCCTTTCATTGGACTTTGAAAGCTTCAATAACGTATATGACCTCCGTTAGCGTTTGTCACTGCCTGGCACATACGTGGCACGCTCCATATAAGTCTACCGACGTCACCCTGTGGCATGCGTTCCCATTCTTCAACAAGAGACGATGGGAGTTCTTGGAGAGTCATTGTGGAACAGGACGATCACGAACATGTCCGTCAAGCTTGTCCCACATAAGCACGGTGAGATTTATGTCAGGACTCACCGCCTGCCATTCCATTACCTCACTGTTCAGTCTACGCAAGATATCACTGCTGACGTCTGCCACACGGGTCCTGGCATTAGTAAGGATACGGGATCATGACCATATGCGGCATCCACCACATGATCCAACATCATCTGTTCGATGTACTGCTTGGCGGTAAGGCGAACATGGACAACGACAAGATTGGTATGGCTGTCAAAACTGAAGTCCCCCGCACCATCACAGAATCTTGGAAATCTGTTAATTGTCCTGGACTACATTTGCGACGTGCCATTCACCACGGGTCTCCACACGTGAATACGGCCATCACTTTGTGGCGGAGGATATCTGGACTCGTCTGTGAATAATACTTTTCGCCAGTGATCACGTTGTGAGTTGACATGAGAAAGGTAGAACCAAAGATGAGCTGCAAGATGTTGTCGTGTCAAGGGGCATACCCTAACTGGTTGTCTGCGCCGTACTGTTCTTTCTCGTAACCCGTTCATTACAGTCCGATCGGATAGAGCGGCTGCACTGGCCCTTCTGATATCGTCTTGCAGTGTTCCGACGGGATCCGTGCGGCGCAGCAACGCAGAGAGGGCGGGATATCTGTCGTCTCGTGGCGTTTTAATGCATTGGCGACCTTGACCAACTCGTCTTGTGTGCTGACCTTCCTCCCTGCAGCATATCCACAACCTGTAGGTGACAAATTGAAAGTCATTGGCATATGCAGAAACACGACGGAAGTACATCCTTTTTGGACGAAACAGACCGTCCTTGCACATTGCATTAAGATGTTGCATTGCATGTGCTTGCTTGAACACAATGTCCACAAATGACAACCGCCATTTGTGTACCTCACTAGAACACACTGTAACGTGGTATTCACTTCCTTCTGAGGGGCCACCTGATACTGTAATGCATGTCACAGCCAACAGATGGTGAATGATTGTAAGTGTTGCATACATTGAAAGCGAAGATCTCAAGCCGTGCAATAAGAGCACAGGAATCGCCTGTATCAAAATAGGTTTAACACGTCGGGCGTTGATTCACATGTTCCCTTAATTCTTTTGAACTGCATATGTTGAATTCAGAGAATGATAACAAAGGAACACCGTAACGCATATTTGGCTACACATGGCCCTTGGTTACGCGTCGGAGTGACTTTGCAATGACCGCTTCTTGGGAAAGAACGTGCAAGTGAGACTGTTAAGTTCAATGTCGACGTAGGAGACACAGATGACATTACAAACATGCCTCGTGAAAAATCAGCAAAGACCAATTTTCTGTCATTCCTGAAGGTGGAGCTCGCGGACAAGACGAATTGGTTTGGCTTCTTGGGGGTAGCCGTTTTATGAACACCGTCGCCGAAGTAAAGCCAATAGTTTTCGTCCTAAACAAGAGGACTTCAAGACGGGTCGTGTAATGAAGCAGACTGGTCGTGTGAACGCCTCCGAAAAAGATGAACGTCTGCACCCGACGCCGTATCCACGCACCGTCGAGGTCACTGCTGCTGCAACACCCAAGTTACAGTCTGCAATAGAGATCAGAAATGAGCCCCGTACAATTCCTTTGAACACGTCAGCTGGTCCTATGACGAACTCCCCCAAACTCGCCGTCTCTGTCTGCTTCGATACTCGCTTTACCTGTCCCATGTTACCCGGATTCGCCTCCCTGCTGAATATACCGTTTTCGCAGCGGAGCTCCACGCGATCCTGACGGCACTGGAGCAGATGCATCGTGTTCGGGGCGATCGATTTCTTCTCTGCTCCGATTCTCTTAGTGCCTTACAGTCACTGCAGAACCTGTACCCGACTGAAGAGATGATCCAGCTGATACATGACCAACTGTACTTGCTCCAACGGCGGGGTAAAGAGGTATCCTTCTGCTGGGTGCCTGGTCATGTCGGCATATGGGGCAATGAACAGGCTGATCGGGCTGCCAAGGAGGCCTGCAGAGAGCAGGATGTGGTCCAGTGTCCTATCCCCTTGCAGTCAGTCATCGCTGCACTCCACAGGAAGTGCATGGAGTTGTGGGAGGACGAATGGCTGGCGGTGACGGCCAATAAACTGCGGTCGGTAAAGTCAACCACTCGGCCGTGGCGTTCCTCCTGCCGGCTGCTCAGGCGGGAAGAGGTGGCGCTCACATGTCTTTGGATCGGGCACTGTCCTCTGACACACAGCTATTTATTACGGCGGGAGGATCCTCCGTTTTGTGATGCTTGTGGTGTGCACATCTCTGTCCGGCACATTTTAACAGACTGCGTTTTATACCGTGATGCAAGGGCAGAAGCACAAGTTGATGGGGATCTGCCCTGTGTTTTAGCTAACGATGAGACGTGTGTGTCTAGGGTTTTTAAGTTTTGTGATGTGTCTGGACTCTGGCCTAAACTTTTAGGCTGGCGGTTTTAGTGTATTGCAGAGTGGCTGACTCCTCCCTTTTTTCCTTGCGGTCAGCCAGCCACTTCCATCTGCTCCATTGTTTTAGCTCCCTCTACCTTTTTCTTCCTGTGTTGCCCGTGTTTTACTGCTGACGCCCTGCTTCATCCCACGCTTCGGTGTGGGTGAGCACATATTTTTCCATGATTGTTCCCTGTGTATTATGTTCCGTTTGATGTGAATGTTCTGAGTTTTTTTCTTGACACCCGTCTCACTATGATACTGAACGGGCGCTGAAGACCTTGCTGTCGTGCGCCCACGAAACCCTTCTACTACTACTACTACCTGTCCCCGCCACTGCTCATTTAACTGGAAACTCGTCACTTGAGTCCGTAATCGGTTACAAGTTGAACATACCTGCGTAGAAAAAAGAGCAAGTACACGAGTTCGCAAATATAACCAAGACTTGCGGCATTCGCGTTACGTACACAACTGTTCTGTATGACGGATGGTCAGAAACAGACTGACAAACTTGTAACAGTGTTGCAGGGTAGGTTGTGCTGAGAAATAAGTCTTAAGAAAAAATTCGATACGTTGCGCCGTTTCCGAGTTAATAAGCATTGAAATTACCCAATCAGGCCTGTGTGCGCTCAAATTCAAGCGGTCCACCGGACAGTGTCAGTTGTTTTCATAGCGTACGTGACAGGGCACGAGACTGTTCGGCCTCTGGCAGGGATTTGATCCTACTACCGTCCCGCGTCAATGTTTTGTACCCCTCTCTTAATCAAACAAAGAACACGTCTGAAGACACCGTCGCTCACGAGTGCTTGAATTTGCTAACTTCGGCGTCAATTAACTCGGAAAAGGCGTAACGTATCGAATTTTTTTCTTAACAATTATTTCTCAACACAACCTACCGTGCAACACCCTTGCAAGCTTTCCAGACTTTTTCTGACCACCCTTTGTGCCCATACATTGACTGTTCGGATACCAGTGAATATTTTTCTGTTTATACTCACATTAATGTAAAACTGTATGTGTTTCTATGTATGTACGTATCTGTGAATGTATTTGTACATCGAAGACTCAAAGAAACTGGCACACCTGCCTAATATCGTGTAGGACCTCGGCGAGCACGCAGAAGTGCCGCAACACGAGATGGCATGCACTCGACTAATGTCCGAAGTAGTGCTGGAAGGAACTCACGAATCCTGCAGGGCTGTCCATAAATCCATAAGAGTACGACGGGGTGGAGATGTCTTTTGAACAGCACACTGCAAGGCATCCCAGATATGTTCAATAATGCTCATGTGTGGGGAGTTTGGTGGCCAGAGGAGGTATTTAAACTCAGAGGAGCGTTCCTGGAACCATTTTGTAGCAATTTTGTACGTGTGGGGTGTCGCATTGTCCTGCTGGAATTTCCCAAGTCCGTCGGAATTCACAATGGACATGACTGCAAATTGTTGATCATGTCGGCACCAATGACTCCTGCCGTCTGGGTTCAGAGGTCATCCTCAGTTCGTACAGGCGGTTGGCGGAATTGGTGAAGGCGGAAAGCCTCGCTCGCGGGGTGAAATCAGAGCTAACTATTTGTAGTATCGTTCCCAGAACCGATCGCGGTCCTCTGGTTTGGAGCCGAGTGGAAGGCTTAAACCATAGGCTCAGACGATTCTGCGGAGATCTGGGGTGCAAATTTCTCGACCTCCGCTATCGGGTGGAGAAATGTAGGGTCCCCCTGAATAGGTCAGGCGTGCACTATACGCCGGAAGCGGCTACAAGGGTAGCGGAGTACGTGTGGAGTGCACATGGGGGTTTTTTAGGTTAGAGAATCCCCTCCCTAGGCCCGACAAGACGCCTCCTGAGACGCGGCAAGGTAGGAGTAGGCAAAATGCAACAGGGAATAACAATATTAATGTGCTAATAGTAAACTGCAGGAGCGTCTACAGAAAGGTCCCAGAACTGCTGTCATTAATAAACGGTCACAACGCCCATATAGTACTAGGGACAGAAAGTTGGCTGAAACCAGACGTAAACAGTAATGAAATCCTAAACTCAGATTGGAATGTATACCGCAGAGACAGGCTGGACAGTGAAGGGGGAGGCGTGTTTATAGCGATAAGAAGTGCAATAGTATCGAAGGAAATTGACGGAGATCCGAAATGTGAAATGATTTGGGTGAAGGTCACGGTTAAAGCAGGCTCAGACATGGTAATTGGATGTCTCTATAGGCCCCCTGGCTCAGCAGCTGTTGTGGCTGAGCACCTGAAGGATAATTTGGAAAATATTTCGAGTAGATTTCCCCACCATGTTATAGTTCTGGGTGGAGATTTTAATTTGCCGGATATAGACTGGGAGACTCAGACGTTCATAACGGGTGGCAGGGACAGAGAATCCAGTGAAATTTTTTTAAGTGCTTTATCTGAAAACTACCTTAAGCAGTTAAACAGAGAACCAGCTCGTGGCGATAACATATTAGACCTTCTGGTGACAAACAGACCCGAACTATTTGAAAAAGTTAACGCAGAACAGGGAATCAGCGATCATAAAGCGGTTACGGCATCGATGATTTCAGCCGTAAATAGGAATATTAAAAAGAGTAGGAAGATTTTTCTGTTTAGAAAAAGTGACAAAAAGCAGATTTCAGAGTACCTGTTGGCTCAACACAAAAGTTTTGTCTCAAGTACAGATAGTGTTGAGGATCAGTGGACAAAGTTCAAAACCGTCGTACATAATGCGTTAGATCAGTATGTGCCAAGCAAGATCGTAAGAGATGGAAAAGAGCCACCGTGGTACAACAACCGAGTTAGAAAACTGCTGCGGAAGCAAAGGGAACTTCACAGCAAACATAAACATAGCCAAAGCCTTGCAGACAAACAAAAATTACGCGAAGCGAAATGTAGTGTGAGGAGGGCTATGCGAGAGGCGTTCAATGAATTCGAAAGTAAAGTTCTATGTACTGACTTGGCAGAAAATCCTAAGAAATTTTGGTCTTATGTCAAAGTGGTAGGTGGATCAAAACAAAATGTCCAGACACTCTGTGACCAAAATGGTACTGAAACAGAGGATGACAGACTAAAGGCCGAAATACTAAATGTCTTTTTCCAAAGTTGTTTCACAGAGGAAGATTGCACTGTAGTTCCTTCTCTAGATTGTCGCACAGATGACAAAATGGTAGATATCGAAATAGACGACAGAGGGATAGAGAAACAATTAAAATCGCTCAAAAGAGGAAAGGCCTCTGGACCTGATGGGATACCAGTTCAATTTTACACAGAGTACGCGAAGGAACTTGCCCCCCTTCTTGCAGCGGTGTACCATAGGTCTCTAGAAGAGCGTAGCGTTCCAAAGTATTGGAAAAGGGCACAGGTCATCCCCGTTTTCAAGAAGGGACGTCGAACAGATGTGCAGAACTATAGACCTATATCTCTAACGTCGATCAGTTGTAGAATTTTGGAACACGTATTGTGTTCGAGTATAATGACTTTTCTGGCGACTAGAAATCTACTCTGTAGGAATCAGCATGGGTTTCGAAAAAGACGGTCATGTGAAACCCAGCTCGCGCTATTCGTCCACGAGACTCAAAGGGCCATAGACACGGGTTCACAGGTAGATGCCGTGTTTCTTGACTTCCGCAAGGCGTTCGATACAGTTCCCCACAGTCGTTTAATGAACAAAGTAAGAGCATTTGGACTATCAGACCAATTGTGTAATTGGATTGAGGAGTTCCTAGATAACAGGACGCAGCATGTCATTCTCAATGGAGAGAAGTCCTCGGAAGTAAGAGTGATTTCAGGTGTGCCGCAGGGGAGTGTCATAGGACCGTTGCTATTCACAATATACATAAATGACCTGGTGGATGACATCGGAAGTTCACTGAGGCTTTTTGCAGATGATACTGTGGTGTATCGAGAGGTTGTAACAATGGAAAATTGTACTGAAATGCAGGAGGATCTGCAGCGAATTGACGCATGGTGCAGGGAATGGCAATTGAATCTCAATGTAGACAAGTGTAATGTGCTGCGAGTACACAGAAAGATAGATCCTTTATCATTTAGCTACAAAATATCAGGTCAGCAACTGGAAGCAGTTAATACAATAAATTATCTGGGAGTACGCATTAGGAGTGATTTAAAATGGAATGATCATATAATGTTGATCGTCGGTAAAGCAGATGCCAGACTGAGATTCATTGGAAGAATCCTAAGGAAATGCAATCCGAAAACAAAGGAAGTAGGTTACAGTACGCTTGTTCGCCCACTGCTTGAATACTGGTCAGCAGTGTGGGATCCGTACCAGATAGGGTTGATAGAAGATATAGAGAAGATCCAACGGACAGCAGCGCGCTTCGTTACATGATCATTTAGTAATCGCGAAAGCGTTACGGAGATGATAGATAAACTCCAGTGGAAGACTCTGCAGGAGAGACGCTCAGTAGCTCGGTACGGGCTTTTGTCAAAGTTTCGAGAACATACCATCACCGAAGAGTCAAGCAGTATATTGCACCCTCCTACGTATATCTCGCGAAGAGACCATGAGGATAAAATCCGAGAGATTAGAGCCCACACAGAGGCATACCGACAATCCTTCTTTCCACGAACAATACGAGACTGGAATAGAAGGGAGAACCGATAGAGGTACTCAAGGTACTCTCCGCCACACACCGTCAGGTGGCTTGCGGAGTATGGATGTAGATGTAGATATAGAATGCATGCAGGTGATCGGACAGGATGCTTACGTACGTGTCACCTGTCAGAGGTCCCATATCACTCCAACTATACGCCCCACACCAATACAGAGCCTCCACCAGCTTGAACAGTTCCCTGCTCACATGCAGGGTCCACGGATTCATGAGGTTGTCTCCATACCCGTACACGTCCATCCACTCGATACAATTTCAAACGAGACTTGTCCGACCAGGAAATATGTTTCCAATCATCAGCAGTCCAATGTCGGTGTTGACGAGTCCAGGTGAGGCTTAAAGCTTTGTTTGGTGCAGTCGTCAAGTGCAGACGAGTGGGCCTTTGGCTCCGAAAGGCCGTACTGATGATGTTTCGTTGAATGGTTCGCACGCTGACACTTGGTGACTGCTCAGCATTGAAATCGGCAGCAATTTGCAGAAGGGTTGCACTTCTGTCACGTTGAACGATTCTCATCAGTCGTCGTTGGTACCGTTCTTGCAGGATCTTTTTCCGGTCACAGCGATGTCGGAGATTTGATGTTTTACCGGATTCCTGATATTCAGGGTGCACTTGTGAAATGGTCGTACGGAAAAATCTCCAGTTCATCGCTACCTCGTAGATGCTGTGTTCAGTCGCTCGTGCGCCGATTATAACAACACGTTCAAACTCACTTAAATGTTGATAACCTGCCATTGTAACAGTAGTAACCGATCTAATAACTGTGCCAGATACTTGTTTCTTATAAAGGCATTGCCGATCGCAGCGCCGTATTCTACCTGTTTAAATATCTCTGTAGTTGAAAACGCGTGCTTTTACCAGTTTCTTTGGCGCTTAAGTGTATGTGTTTGTATATCAGTATGTATGTATTCAGGGTGTCCCATAAACGTAGCTACAAACTTCTAGAACTTGTAGCGGGTGTCTTGAGGAACAAATGGAGGATAGGAACCCATGTCTGGAAACGTCATCCAGCGATGTTACAGAGGGGCGAAGTTATACCCCACACTTTCGGCAGCAAACATGATATGTGGCACGTCTAGCAATGTCTACATCTACATCTACATTTATACTCCGCAAGCCACCCAACGGTGTGTGGCGGAGGGCACTTTACGTGCCACTGTCATTACCTCCCTTTCCTGTTCCAGTCGCGTATGGTATCGCGGGAAGAACGACTGTCTGAAAGCCTCTGTGCGCGCTCTAATCTCTCTAATTTTACATTCGTGATCTCCTCGGGAGGTATAAGTAGGGGGAAGCAATATATTCGATACCTCATCCAGAAACGCACCCTCTAGAAACCTGGCGAGCAAGCTACACCGCGATGCAGAGCGCCTCTCTTGCAGAGTCTGCCACTTGAGTTTGTTAAACATCTCCGTAACGCTATCACGGTTACCAAATAACCCTGTGACGAAACGCGCCGCTCTTCTTTGGATCTTCTCTATCTCCTCCGTCAACCCGATCTGGTGCGGATCCCACACTGATGAGCAATACTCAAGTATAGGTCGAACGAGTGTTTTGTAAGCCACCTCCTTTGTTGATGGACTACATTTTCTAAGGACTCTCCCAATGAATCTCAACCTGGTACCCGCCTTACCAACAATTAATTTTATATGATCATTCCACTTCAAATCGTTCCGCACGCATACTCCCAGATATTTTACAGAAGTAACTGCTACCAGTGTTTGTTCCGCTATCATATAATCATACAATAAAGGATCCTTCTTTCTATGTATTCTCAATACATTACATTTGTCTATGTTAAGGGTCAGTTGCCACTCCCTGCACCAAGTGCCTATCCGCTACAGATCTTCCTGCATTTCGCTACAATTTTCTAATGCTGCAACTTCTCTGTATACTACAGCATCATCCGCGAAAAGCCGCATGGAACTTCCGACACTATCTACTAGGTCATTTATATATATTGTGAAAAGCAATGGTCCCATAACACTCCCCTGTGGCACGCCAGAGGTTACTTTAACGTCTGTAGACGTCTCTCCGTTGATAACAACATGCTGTGTTCTGTTTGCTAAAAACTCTTCAATCCAGCCACACAGCTGGTCTGATATTCCGTAGGCTCTTACTTTGTTTATCAGGCGACAGTGCGGAACTCTATCGAACGCCTTCCGGAAGTCAAGAAAAATAGCATCTACCTGGGAGCCTGTATCTAATATTTTCTGGGTCTCATTAACATATAGAGCGAGTTGGGTTGAGATCGCTGTTTCCGGAATCCATGTTGATTCCTACATAGTAGATTCTGAGTTTCCAAAAACGACATGATACTCGAGCGAAAAACATGTTCTAAAATTCTACAACAGATCGACGTCAGAGATATAGGTCTATAGTTTTGCGCATCAGCTCGACGACCCTTCTTGAAGACTGGGACTACCTGTGCTCTTTTCCAATCATTTGGAACCTTCCGTTCCTCTAGAGACTTGCGGTACACGGCTGTTAGAAGGGGGGCAAGTTCTTTCGCGTACTCTGTGTAGAATCGAATTGGTATCCCGTCAGGTCCAGTGGACTTTCCTCTGTTGAGTGATTCCAGTTGCTTTTCTATTCCTTGGACACTTATTTCGATGTCAGCCATTTTTTCGTTTGTGCGAGGATTTAGAGAAGAAACTGCAGTGCGGTCTTCCTCTGTGAAACAGCTTTCGAAAAAGGTGTTTAGTATTTCAGCTTTACGCTTGTCATCCTCTGTTTCAATGCCATCATCATCCCGGAGTGTCTGGACATGCTGTTTCGAGCCACTTACTGATTTAACGTAAGACCAGAACTTCCTAGGATTTTCTGTCAAGTCGGTACCTAGTATTTTACTTTCGAATTCACTAAACGCTTCACGCATAGCCCTCCTTACGCTAACTTTGACATCGTTTAGCTTCTGTTTGTCTGAGAGGTTTTGGCTGCGTTTAAATTTGGAGTGAAGCTCTCTTTGCTTTCGCAGTAATTTCCTAACTTTGTTGTTGTACCACGGTGGGTTTTTCCCGTCCCTCACAGTTTTACTCGGCACGTACCCGTCTAAAACGCATTTTACGATTGCCTTGAACTTTTTCCATAAACACTCAACATTGTCAGTGTCGGAACAGAAATTTTCGTTTTGATCTGTTAGGTAGCCTGAAATCTGCCTTCTATTACTCTTGCTAAACAGATAAACCTTCCTCCCTTTTTTTTGTATTCCTATTAACTTCCATATTCAGGGATGCTACAACGGCCTTATGATCACTGATTCCCTGTTCTGTGCTTACAGAGTCGAAAAGTTCGGGTCTGTTTGTTATCAGTAGGTCCAAGATGTTATCTCCACGAGTCGGTTCTCTGTTTAATTGCTCGAGGTAATTTTCGGATAGTGCACTCAGTATAATGTCAATGTTGTGTGTTATTCAGTGATCGCAGTTGATTGCCACGATAGTCCGTGGAGGTTATGGAACTAGGCGCTGCGTAGATAGGTCTTGTGTCATGTGAATGCGATGCTCTGTAGCATCGGTGGATGACGGTTTCGGACACAGTTTTCATCTATAGTTTATTTTTCTCCTGTGTATCGAAAAACACTGGAGTTTTTAATGGGCCGAGGAGAACTGAACTGCAGGTGGCAGCCTGTGGCCGAAACCATCCGCCAAGGCGACTGAGCGTCACATTCATACGGAACAAGGCCTTTCCACTCAGCAGCTAGCCCCATCTGCTCCACTGACAATCGTGACAATTAATCGCGATCGCTGAATAACAGACGATGCTGCAAGACATTCTATCTACAGCCCGCCAGCTTACGAAGGCATGTTTGCTGCCGAAGGGATGGCCTTGTGGCAGGCACCAGCGTCTACAACTTCGACGCTCTGTAGCGTCGCTGGATGACATTTCCGGACACGAGTTCCTATCCTTGATTTGTTCCTCAAGACACCCTCTGTAACTCCTCGAAGTTCGTCTCAACGTTCCTAGTATGCCTTGTATATGAGTGTATGTATATGGACATATGTGTATATATAGCATGTCCTTGGAGGAATGGTCAAAATTCAAGAAAATTCAGGAATATGACAAAAACGCTCATTTGAAAAAAGCACAAATGGACTGTTTCTTATTCTAAACGTCTTCTGAGATAGAACACATTTAATATACATTTGTTTTTTAAACAGGACTCGCAAGTATGAGGCTTACCCAACCAATCTGTTTGACATTTTATTATAGCCCAGCCTACCTCGTTGCTTTCAACCTCTTTGCTCGGTGTGTCTTTCTGCCATTAAACTCGTCTGCTGAACGCACAAGTTGTCCATCGTGTGTTGTGAGTGAAACAGTGCAAGGGACTGAGAGTGTATCAGACAGAAGTATCGGTTAACTGTGGATGTACTTGCACTAGCTAATATCACACACTTCCACACTAATGATAAATATGCAGATATGGAGTATGTTTACGCCTTCCGCTATCGTAGCGCTCCTGCTGCTGTCGAAGAATGTCGTTGGAGTTTCCTGACACGTCGAATTCCTGATCATAGGGTGTTTACCAGAATTTTCAGCACATTGCGTGAAGCAGGTACTCTTCGAAGTCCCCATTTTCTTCTGTACTTGTACACTCATGCCCATAAATTAAGGATAATTGCAGAATGTGGTGCCACACAACGTGGCACTATACAAAACTGGCGCTGATAGCATAGGCACATAGGGAACATACACGACACAGAGCTGTAAGTCCACGGTATTGGTGATAAGTTGATAAAACTGTCTCGAAACACGTGTGCTACAAGACGCCACTGTTTCCTGCGTATGTACCTTGACATCTATAAGGCAAATGATCACCATGCACACGTACACAGGCCGCACAACGTGTTGGCATATTCTGAATCAGGTGGTCGAGCAGCTGCTGGGGTATAGCCTCCCATTCTTGCACCAGCGCCTGTCGGAGCTCCTGAGGTGTCATAGGGGTTTGCGGACGTGCAGCGATACGTCAACCTAGAGCATCCAAGGCTCGATGGGTTTTAGGTCTAGAGAAAACGCAGGCCACTACATTCGCCTGATATGTTTTGTTTCAAGGTACTCCTCCACGATGGCAGCTCGGTGGGGCCGTGCATTATCATCCATCAGGAGGAAGCTGGGACCCACTGCACCCCTGAAAAGGCGGACATACTGGTGCAAAATGACGTCCCGATACACCTGACCTGTTACAGTTCCTCTGTAAAAGAGACGCATGTATGTACGTGCACCAATCATAGTCCCACCCCACACCATCAAATCACGACCTCAATACAGGTCCCTTTCAAGGACAGTAAGGGGTTGCCATCTGGTTCCTGGTTCACGCCAGATGAAAAGCCAGCGAGAATCACTGTTCAGACTATACCTGGACTCGTCCGTGAACATAACCCGGGACCACTGTTCCAATTGCCATGTACTGTGTTCTTCACAGCAGGCTTTACGGGCTTTCCGGTGGTCAGGGGTCAGTGGAATGCACGTTGTAGGTCTCCGGGCGAATAAACCATGTCCAGTCGTCTGTAGACTGTGTGTCTGGAGACAACTGTTCCAGTGGTTGTGGTAAGGTCCCGAGGAAGGCTACCTACCGTACTCCGTGGCCGTCTGCTGGCAATAATGGTGAGATATCGGTCTTCTTGTGGTGTTGTACACTGTGGACGTCCAGTACTGTAGCGCCTGGACAGGTCTTCTGGAATCGTCGCCATAATTTTCAGATCACATTTTGTGGCACACGAAAGGCCTGTGCTACGACCTGCTGTGTTTGACCAGCCTCCAGTCGCCCTTGTATTCTAACCCTCATAACGTCATCAATATGTGTTCTCTGAGCCATTTTCAACACACAGTCACCATTAGCACGTCTGAAAACGTCTGCACACTTACTCGCTGCACTGTAGTCTGACATGCACCAACACACCTCTGCGTATGTGGACTGCTGCCAGCGCCACCGTGCGACGACCGCAGGTCAGATGCACCGCATGGTCATACCCCGAGGTGGTTTAAACCCGCAAACCGCCCACCAAAGCGTTGTTTCACCATGTATCAGCATTATCCTTAATTTATGAGCATGAGTGTAGTTCAACAACCCGCACAGGAACAGCAGCACAATCTTGAAATTGTGCAGCATAGTCATGAAAGCGGTGGCTTCCTTTAATCATAAAAATGTATCCAAGCGATGCTAAATGTTATTATCTTTATATAAAGAAAAGTATTATCTTATCAATAACCTTCAAATCGTTACCTACACCCTTAATTTTTTTTGTTTATGAAATTAGTGAAGTTACTCATGGCACTTTTGTTGCCTGTGTCTGCAGTCACTTTCATACCTCAAATTAATAACCAAATTAACTAATTTAACACGACTGAATTTTGAGCTGCTGGTCCACCCACAATAAAATAAAAACAGTAAGTAGCTGATGGAGCATAAATGAGGACAGTGGTGTGTTTAAGCTTACAAAAATAATGACACGTTTCTATTCATCCTTTTATAACCACAACTGAGCAGATAAATCTTAAAAAATGACAAACATAAATCAGAAAAAGGATGGTGCTTCGTAGGCAAAGCAGTCATTGGGGTGGAAACTATACAAATTCTCCCTTGAATTAATCCCTTTTACAATGCAATCAGACTTTGATACATGAACCCACTGTCAGGCCGAATTCTATTCAAATGGAGTCAGCTACGACCAAGTACACCACAAACTATGGTTTTCGGAGAACAGGCAGTTGTGAATATAATTTAACAACCCTACGCCGGTGCAGCAATACTTCAGTCTTTCACCTTGATTCAAGCAGCAGCAGAAAACAGCACGCTGTGAGCAAGGAGTGGAGCGCTATGGAAGCTATAATGTTCTGACTCGTCCACGAAAATTTGAAAACTATGCGGACTGGCGTTCTGATTATTAGAACACAGGAAACTTTCCTATTAGAGCCATGAAATCCCAGCAAATTTCAGTGTGAGGTGCACCCGTTCACTAGTCTCATCAAACCAATTTGACTTATGAGCACGACGGCGCAGATGGCCGACTCAGGACGAATAAGTTCACTCTCGTGACACACGATATGTCCGAGTTGTTCGTACAGTTGGAAACTGCCACTGGCTCTTAGTCCATCACAAGTTGCAGACCACAAGCTTCATCCGCTAGGGAAAGACCTGAAGTTCTCCCCCAGTGGATTACCAGAAGACAAAGAGGCAAAGGATCACCAACACTTTCCACCAAGCCTCCATACTGTGCAAGTCAATGAGACTATCCTCTACTTATTGAATCTCCCCTCTTGACTGTTCTGCTGGCCTGGTAGCCAATCCAGACATAACAAGGGGTTTCCCACGCTGGCGTAGCAAGCCTCTGCTTTGCATATCCTGAGAGGAGCCAATCAGCAACTCGAAATCTCCCTTGTCTGAATCCTGAGAGGAGCCAATCAGCAACTCAAACTCTCCCTTGCCTGAAAAAAAAATTAGAGTAGGGAGGCGTAATTCTCAGGGTAAGCATGGCCATGTTTCGGCAAAAAAGTCTACCTAGATGGGACCACAGTCCCTCATTTATGGAGAGACCTAATCTTTCCAGTTCCTGAAAGAATGCTGTTAAGCTTCCTAGACAGTCATGGCCATGAAATATGTTTTTGCCACTCGCTAAAAGAACTTGGTGACTTCCCGGGATCAGTTTTGCCTCCACTGAACACGTGCACCAGACGCTCTGTTCGTATTGTCCCAGCTTTCTAACATGAGAATAATTATAGTGTTATGACCATCCTTCCGTTTGCACAAAAGCTCATATTACAGCAGTCTCTCTTAAAAGGCTTCCTCCACCACTCGCTGCCAACTGTCCACCTATGCGCTGGTCTGTCGCCTGGCCCAGGTAAGATGTTATGTGAACTGGCACCCTCCTGCTCCGATCCTGAAGAGGAAAGAGTGGACTGCCATGGCATGCAGTCCCTCTGCAGGTACAATTGCCAGCTGGAGTGGCCGAGCGGTTCTAGGCGCTACAGTCTGGAACCGCTCAACCACTACGGTCGCAGGTTCGAATCCTCCCTCGGGCATGGATGTGTGTGATGTCCTTAGGTTAGTTAGGTTTAAGTAGTTCTAAGTTCTAGGGGACTGATGACCTCAGAAGTTAACTCCCATAGTGCTCAGAGCCATCTGAACCATTTGAACTAGGTACAATTCACAGGGCGCTGCTTACCCGAAACACTCGCACAGCCAGATCGCTGGACACAGCATTTATGGCCCGCACTCTGTCTTCCTCCCAGTTCTCTGTCGCCCCCGCTACAGCCCCTTGGGTACAAGTTCTCTACAGGTTACACATGCAATTATATGAACATTCTACCCACAATTTCTTTATGTAAAAAGTCATAAATCACACATACCAAATGTAGTACTGGGGAAAACGGAGATCATGGCCTAAAATATGAATTGTAATCTGACCGACAGCGTAGTTAAAATGGGAAGGAGACCTCTCTCCTCTCAGTCCTACCACCAGCACAATGAGACTTTCTACTCGCGTCAGTGTCGAACATTATATGCAGATAACTTGTAGCCATTTCACAAACAGCATGAGTACAGTATTTACGTTGCTGAAAAGTCACACGAATGTGGTCACTGGTTAAAAGACAATCGTCATTTGTTTCTATTAATAGCATTCACTGATGACATTATCTTTACATGGAATGATATCAACAATACAAGTAAAAGTCATCAAGGTTGTGGAAACTAATTTACGAGTTCGTTTTACCATTGATGTTTGCTGCTCCATGGTCGGTTACATCTTGATATGTCCAGCCATTTTAGAATTGCAAATGGTAGCACAGAATTACTTGCACTTTTTGGAAAATTAGTTTGCTGAACACAATGAGGACGTTCCTGTGGCCATATGGGCTGCGCTGTACTTCCAGCATGGGACCCTCCACATTTTACAGATATGTGACCAAACATCTCAACCAAACTTACCTTAATTGCTGGATTGGTCATGGAAGTATGATTAACTGGCTCCCAAGATTGCCAGACCTTACGCCACTGATTTTTGGTTTTGGTGTTGGATGAAGTCTGTGGCGTACAATCAAAATGTGAACACGAGAAATGAATTGCTTGTTCGCAACATGGGCGCTGCTGTCCTCATTAGGAACGTGCAGGATCACTCACAGAAGCATCACAACATGATCTCCCAAGAGTGCACAGCTGCACTAAAGTTGACCATGGGATTTATTGTCAACTGTGTAACACCTGTGATGTGACGTGTATGCTGGCGCATAATCCTTGGGATTGGCCTGCCGACCTATAAGTGAACAGCTGCTGGGAGGGACATAAGGCATCACTGGCACCGAGGCAGAACCAGTAGTGAGCCGGTCGGAGTGGCCGAGCGGTTCTAGGTGCTACAGTCGCAGGTTCGAATCCTGCCTTGGACATGACTGTGTGTGCAGCCCTTAGGTATGTTTGGTTTAAGTAGTTCTAAGTTCTAGGGGACTGATGACCTCAGAAGTCCCGTAGCGCTCAGAGCCAGTTTTGAACCAGTAGTGACGTCAGTGAAGTCGCAGATGACAGTGGTTTGGGGTCAGTGGGATGCGTACTACAGGCCATCTGGCTTGAGCTGTCCTTGAAATAACCGATTTGCAACGGTTTGTTGTGTCATTACAGTGCCAACTATTGCTCAGATTGCTACTGTAGAGGCAGTACCATGCGCCAGAGCCATACGCCGAAAACTATGGTCTTCCCCCTCATTGTCAGTAGTGCCACGTTGCTGTCTGGAGTCCAGTGTTCTTGCGACCGTAGAGTCTGGTGACCACCCCTGTCAACAATCATGTACAGTGTTTACATTCATGTCAAGTCTTCCTACAAAATCCCAGAAGGACCATCTAGCTTCTCATAGCCCAACCTTATAGTGCTACTAGGAGCGCCACTCTTATGCTAGTGCCGACGCTAAGTTTTAATGGAAATCATGTTCCTGATGTAGAAACAGGCTTACCAACTTTCGTTTATGTCGCACAGCTCCTTCTTGGTATTTCAATTTTTTTCCCTCAGTGTATATTTATTGAGATGTATCGAGAACTGTTGTATACTTAATATTTAATCTCTATTCATACTCTTACATTTCACATGTTACCAAATCTGTGACGACAGTGGAAGAAAACAGGACATGAGGATGAGGTGTTTTCACTAAATGGTGGAATGGTAATTAATTATCAAACCAGATTTTCATTAGTCTTCGAAATAGTTACAGTAATGAATAATAAGCTACACAGCTCGCTACTACCCCATCAACGCAAGTTTTCATGACGAAAAGAATACACAAATAGCGCGCTTTTTCGTCACAGGGACGTAACACTGACGTTGCCCTGTGCCGTATTTTCATTTCACAGATCACATAAGTTTTCTTATGTCGCAAATGGAATAAAGAAGAATACAATCATTTTGTTTGCACTTGACGAACTTTGTATGCTTTTCGTCTGTAGTGTAGAGTACAGCATCGACCTTTTTCCTGTTATGTAGCACATTTGCAATAGTGTATACGGCTTCACTCAGTTTTCATTTACACCCTCCACAGGTCTCATAGAAGACACACGTGTTAGAATGCCATCTGATCTCGACAATCGGTTAATTTTGCCCTTTCAGTCCTAAGATCGGTCAATCATATTTTACTAGCCTTACATTCTTGGGCGATTCAGTGATAGGGAACGAGTCGATAAGTAAGAAACAATTGCTGCACCACCATTCTCAAACTCGTCCTACGGGCGTAATTACGGCGAGAAGGCAGGAAATAATGTGGTACTGATTAGAGATGCGCTCTTGCAAAACTACGCTTCAGTAGTTTTCTTATGCTACATAAATGGTAGGATTACCGGTAGTACGGGTAGCATTGGTAGAGAGAAAAACATAAATGCTCGCGTCAGAGAGGAATTGTTTTCTGTTTTACACATAATTCCAACCGGAGATCGCTCGCTTTTTGTAGCCAAAACAATTACTTTTGATGCAGTTAGTGTTTACATGCACAAACAGTCTACTTTTGTTATTTTGTACTCAACAGAATCTTCTTAATCATGATCAAAGGCAAGAGATTCTTGTTATATTGATACGTCCAAAAGTTGTTTGGGAATAACAGAAACATGATTTATGTAAACTCAACGAAATATTAGAGCGATGTTTCGTATGTTATTGTTTTGCATCTTTTTATTTTACCTTTTTTTGGAGAAATTGCTCCCACTAGCGCTCTATAATAAATCTGTTTTTCTTTTATTTTTTACTACATCCGTTTCACGTTACAAATCGACAATTTTGAAATAAAACCTGAATTTAAAAATGACAGTTTCAATTTTGCTTCAAATGCAGTATATTTTTAAGTAACAGATAGGAGAATGACTATGTGGAACAAAAATGTTCTATATGTTATGCGTCCTTTTATAATCCACATTCAGGTTCCAGATGGTTCACCGCTTCCAGTTTCCAAGGGAATCTCGTAAGGTACTGACCTCTTATGCAAACAAAGCGATCGGAATGGGATAACATCGAACAGGTACGTAACACACCTAACATATAGGTAATGCAGTTACGATCTTAACTGACGAAAGCTACTAGGAAAACTACCGTAGTCTACGCTTACTTGAGATAGTGTACGGTAGTATTAAAACTCTAACACTGATGTAATAGCGGCGCCTTGATTTATGATAAGTGCAGACCTCAACATTGCGCCCGTACTCGCTTCGTTTCTGATCTCCAGTATGCAGGTAATCTCTCTTGGCATAGTAGAACTCGTAATCTCTCTAGGCATAATAGAACTCCGGAGCAATTTTTCCTCTCATTTCTCTGATGCTCAAATGGATTAAGTATGTTTTTATCACCACTGTGTACTGGATCTCACTAAGAAAACGTATACTTTGCCAAAATTTCTGTCTCCATAAATTCTTCTGCACGAAAAGTCCAAGTCACAGATTTTGTGTTGCTATCCCCACCCATCATGCTGCTCTACAATCGATCCATGGTCACAATATTGCTGTTCAATCTGCAAGTAAGACCGACTTGATTCCCTTTCATCTAGAGCAGGGGTTCCCATCAAAATTTTCTCGAGGACCCCCCTCATCGAGCATGATAGGTACCTTGTCATATCACAGTATCAAGTACCTAAAAAAGCCAAATTAAGAGTCTTTTTATACGTTTTCTACTTTCGGTACTTAGGAAAAACATTGACATATTCATTACTAAAAAATTATTGAGCTTAAAACTTTTTCAATTTAGCCATCATTGTTATTGTTAAATTTTTGATTATTGCTCAAAATCTTTGTCTTCAAACCTGGATGTTTAGTATAACAAACTCATTAAAAAAATAAAAATTGAGTATGAACTGAAAATGACAGGAAAAAATTAAAACTAAGCGTACTGGTCTTTCAAGTGTACTACACTTGAGATTGCATTGAGTAGACATGTGTGAAAAATAAGAAAACACTAATTCCATACAAGGTATTATTTATTTGAAAAAATACAGTTACAACAGAGTACTCCATCAGTATATAGTTAGTTTTAATTTTCAGTTCTTAATTAGACGAGTCACCTGCAAAGAGGCAGCGCGCGCAGTCTAACGGCATACAGCAGAACTATTTGCCTCCATCTAATTCTAGTTTTGCGCTAGAGTGTGCTAGTGTCAGCTGGCTCTAGGAAGACGCTAGACGCAGGAAGCGGCCAAAACAAAAATTATGTTCTCATACGAAATATATTTAATATATTTTTTTATTCTACTAGCATCTTGCGGACCCCTCTGGCATAGCTCGCGGACCCCTGGGGGTTCGCGGACCACCTGTTGGGAACCACTGATCTAGACCATTCCTGTGACTACCACGTTGATTAATGTGAGCGTTTACTTTTTGGAGGAATTGTCGAACAACTTTAATTTGGTGACCATCCTTTACTCAACCATCTCAGAAAGCCATGCAGGTATTGTCAGTGGAAATTATCAACATCAACGATCCTTGGGATAAAAATTAATCCCACAGAAACCTTTTGCGAATTTTTATCTGGAAATATTAGAGAAAAGCGTATGAAGGAGAAAAAGATCCGTGTTTTTGATGAGACTATAAAGAAAGTAAGTCATATATAGACAACTTCGCGAAGTAATATTTCGCTTCAAGAATGAAGCACTGTGGCGAATTACTCGGAAAAGCTCGGAGCGTCCGGTATCCAATCTCGTGCCTGCCGCTGGCGAGGAGACGGGAGTCTTTCTCCTCAGTGAGCCAGAGGCTCGTATGTCCGTCAGAGCGGCTCTCCGTGCCCTGGAAATTGGCAGCGGCCGGGCAGGCCGCACTGGTCGGGTTTCGGCGGAGTGCGGCTTGCGTTTCCATGGAGACAGCCTGCCCCGGGCCGCGGCCTGCGCGGGCTTCTCTGCGCATGCGCGCCTCACCTCGTGGTGGACCTCGATCCTGTGGGCGGATAGCAAGATCCGAACGCCGTCCAAGTTCACGTTTGCGTGGTCATATTCCAGCGTCTGAAACGGCAAAATCAGCAATTGCTTGTATGAGAGCGAACTGAAAATAAAGTCCTCCGAATTACTTATGTGAAAACTCAAAGCTTTTTAAATAAAATAAGTTATTAATAACAAGTTCTCCACGTACGCGTACACCACCATTACTCTACCACTCAAATATAGGGGTTACACTCGACTGGTGTGAGACGTTCCCTGGGGGGTCCACCGGGAGCCGAACCGCACAACCCTGGGTTCGGTGTGGGGCAGCGGAAGGGTGAAGTGGACTGCGGTAGTCGTCGTAGGATTGTGGACCACTGCGGCTGCGGCGGGGACGGAGTCTCTCCGTCGTTTCTAGGTCCCCGGTTAACATATAATACAATACAAAATACAACGTTATTAAGATTCTTCGTTTTTATTCTTCGTATGTACATATTTATTTCTCAAAATAGTCGCCCTGACGACGAACGCACTTCTCCCAACGAGAGACTAGTTTCTTGGTGCTGTCACTGTACAACGTTTGACTTTGTTGATGGAGTCACAACCTCACCTGTGCTTGCACCGTTTCAAAGTGAAGCCCTCGAAGGTATTCTTTAAGTTTTGGAAACAGATTGAAATCGGATGGGGCGAAGTCGGACTGTATGGAGGATGGTCGATGACAGTCAATACAAGGCGTCGGATTGCAGCAGAAGTTGCAGCGTTTGTGTGTTGTCTAGCATTGTCGCACTGAAGGGGAGGCTGCTTCATATGTGGACGAACTCTTCGAGTTAGAAACTCGACTACAGCTCTTCACCCTCGATTGTCACCTCACCTGGACTCCCCATCTCCTTACGATCCAACACAAAGCCCACAATAGACCCACCTCCTAAAACTCCTGTCTGGCCGGACATGTGGACTGCATCCTTCCCCCATCCTTCACACCTACAAATCCTTGATCCAGCCCATCCTTTGTTATACCAGCATTGTCTGGATTTCTGCCACTCCCATAAGCCCTCCAAATCCTTGAACACCATACACTCTGCCTCGCCTATGGTATCTGACACTTGTCCCCTACGAACAATGGCGGTTCTCGCAGCTCGAGACACGGACGGGAATTTCATTGTTGCTGGTTCCAAGCAACGGTTGTGGTAAGGGCAAATACATGTTCTGTGCCTGAAGAAAATGCGTCTACTGCAAATTACGTCTCTCACTTACTCGGGAGAATTTGTCACTTACCACCATCATCAGCCGTGACAAATCACAACAAATGAAAGAAAACTTCACTAAGTAACGCTGATCGCGTTTAATGCTCGCATTGGCTACGACATTCAAAGCAGAGCGCTGAGAATACCACTGAACGCTCATTGGTTGTCGGAGAATGCGTGATGTAGATGCGCAGTAAGCCTGGACTCAACGCCATCGTTCGTAACTCCAGCTATAGCACAACCCGGTAGACCTACGGCGGCATACTGAAGTCTGACCTTACTGAATTCGAATCTCAACATTTTTTCCAAATCTTCCGCCAAATGTATCGCCACAATGAATCATATTACTTCATAAAGGAACATAACAGTAATTATGATCGTAATGATAGAGTCCACGTTAGGTATGTAAGCAGTCCTCTTATCTTTATTAATTACAAATATTTTTTCAAAGTGATGAATACACTGTATGCACTGACAATTACCACCAGAAACTAAAAGAGAGACAATGACAGCGCGATCTGACCTTTTTACTTATGACAGGAGAGGACGAAACAGTAAGCGCAACAAAACGGAGTAAAGTTATTCCTAACTAACACAAATACTGAACAGTGCAAGAAACTGTTAACCACATACATCACAAACTCAGAGTGTTATAACTCTCACCTTACAGGTCAGTTTTGTGCAGGGACAGACGTTTTTTTCTTCTGATACCTTATTTTCGTACTATATATAAATAAAAATGTAAATGTTCGTTTGATCTATGTAAATACTCGGTTGAGCTATGTAAATGAAATTCGTTTCTTCAAAATCTCAGATCTCTGAAAATTCTTAACGGACTGCTTTGAAATTTTGACACAGTGTTGAATTCTACTACAGGCGTTTTGCATCACCCCGGTTGCCAGAACTCCTGAAGATAGACGTCGACTGTGGATATTGTGTCGCAGACACAGTCGCTTTGACTGTTCAGAGATGTCACTAAACCCGCCCAAAGATGTAAACAACCATGCATGAGCAGCGCCTATTAGATGGAGGGGGTCCGACAACCAATCAGTTCCAGTCATTCCACCAGGTACGAGGTACACGGCTCGTGTTGTCTGTAGCTCAACCATGTCTAGACGGTTAATACCGCTGTACGATCGCGTTCGCAGGGCTCTCAACAAGGGAAGCGTCCAGGCGTCTCGGAGTAAACCAAAGCGATGTTGTTCGGACATGGAGGAGATACAGAGAGACAGGAACTGTTAATGACATGCCTCGCTCAGGCAGCCCAAGGACTTCTTTTGCAGTGGATAACCGCTACCTACGGATTACGGCTCGGGGGAACCCAGACAGCAACGCCAACATCTTGAATAACGTTTTTCGTGCAGCCACAGGACGTCGTGTTCCTTCTCAGACTCTGCGTAATAGGCTGCATGATGGGCAGCTACGCTCCCGACTCCCATGGCGAGGTCCATCTTTTGCAACCACCACACCATGCGATACGGATGGGCCCAACAACATGCCGAATGGACCGCTCAGGATTTAAAAAAAAAAGGGTTCAAATGGCTCTGAGCACTATGGGACTCAACATCTTAGGTCATAAGTCCCCTAGAACTTAGAACTACTTAAACCTAACTAACCTAAGGACATCACACACGCCCATGCCCGAGGCAGGATTCGAACCTGCGACCGTAGCAGTCCCGCGGTTCCGGACTGCAGCGCCAGAACCGCTAGACCACCGCGGCCGGCCCGCTCAGGATTGGCATCACGTTCTCTTCACTGATGAGTGTCGCACATACCTTCAACCAGGCAATCGTCGAAGACGTGTTTGGAGGCAAACCGGTCAGGCTAAACGCCTTAGACACACTGTCCAGCGACTGCAGCAAGGTGGAGGTTCCCTGCTGTTTTGGGGCGGCATTATCTGGGGCCGACGTACGCCGCTGGTAGTCATGGATGGCGCCGTAACAGCTGCACGATACGTGAACGCCATCCTCCGACCGATAGTGCAGCCATATCGGCAGTATATTGACGAGGCATTCGTCTTCATGGACGACAATTCGCGTACCCATCGTGCGTATCTTATGAATGACTTCCTTCAGGACAACGACATCGCTCGACTAGAGTATCCGGCATGTTCTCCAGACATGAACCCTATCGAACATGCCTGGGATATATTGAAAAGGGCTGTTTGTGGACGACGTGACCCACCTGCCTCTCTGAGGGATGTTCGCCAAATCGCCGTTCAGGAGTGGGACAATCTGGACCAACAGTGTCTTGATGAATTTGAGGAGAGTATGCCACGACGAATACAGGCCCGTATCAATACAAGAGGACGTG
Organism: Schistocerca cancellata; assembly: GCF_023864275.1. NCBI lineage: Eukaryota > Metazoa > Arthropoda > Insecta > Orthoptera > Acrididae > Schistocerca > Schistocerca cancellata. The sequence goes on along the minus strand of NC_064627.1, from coordinate 802,394,471 downwards.
CTACTGGGTATTAGAGGTACCGGTGTGTACAACAGTCTGGACCACCACCTCTGGAGGTCTCGCTGTATGGTGGTACAACATGCAGTGTGTGGTTTTCATTAGCAATAAAAAGGGCAGAAATGATGGTTACGTTGATCTCTATTCCAGTTTTCTGTAAAGGTTCCGGAGCTCTCGGAATCGAGGTGATGCAAAATGTTTTTGATGTGTATATGTATATGACTATAGATAGGATGTTCATATCCCAGGACACGAACATTAATATGTTCTGTAGAAATGATTAGCTTTTCAGCCACTTCAGTTAAGCATGCTTCTTGTTGTCTGGCAGGAACAGTGTCCGCCATGGGCCCTGATAACTTGTTTCATGCCTGATGCCATCAACGCGTGTAAGACAGAATGGCATCCTCTGGTACAGCCATCCACGCTGAATTCACCTAGTTCCAAAGTTCATCTGCGGTGTTTGGCATTGGGTCACAGTGCTGCACCTATCGTTTCACCACATCCCGCAGATTTTCGATTGGCGACTTGTCTCGTGATCTGGGAGACCGGGACAAAAGTCTGACTTCCAGTGATACCAAGAAGGCACGTGCTCGTTCAGCAACATGTGATCGTGCATTGTCTTGCTGAAAAATGGCGCCTCGGGGGTTGTTCGGAAAGGATGTGGCCACGGGTCGCACGATATCATTCACATAGGTTACCCCTGTCACAGTGCCCTGGACATGCGCCTTCTGTGATTTGTGGATGTACCCAATAGCACCCCACACCACAAGGCCTTCAGTTGACGCTGTATGCCCTGTGCAAATGCAGTCACTGTGATGCCACTATCCCTGTGTGTGGCAAACCAAAATGTGGCCATCATTTTGAAACAAACAGAACCTAGATTCGTCTGAAAACACTATCTGATGCCATTCCTGTCTCCAGTGACGTCGTTGCCGTCTAGCATGCTTCTGTACATTCGTCAACGGTAGGTGGAGAAGTGGACATAGCGCACGTAACCCATCCCATAATAAACGTCGACGGACTGTCACCCCTGACTGCATACAGAGAGAGAGAGAGAGAGAGAGAGAGAGAGAGAGAGAGCTGTAGTTTTCTTTTCAGATGACAGGAACTGGCAAGGGATATTTAAACAATTACACTTTTTCATTCCACCATGGATTCTAAAATGCCCGAGGCTTCCTGGCCCACTTTGGTGTGGTACACTTCACGAATTGCTTCAGGAGTTATTAAATCTGGTTCAGAATATCATGTCTTGAAGGTATCACAAACGTTGCTTTAGAAGATGTGCCACAGGAAATGTTAATAAATCTTTAATACAGGTGTTTAAACAATTTACTTCAAACAATACACACAGAGTTTAAAACTACTCGAAATAAAATATCGACGCCCAGTAGTCTGTGCGCACAAACATCAGTGTTATGATTTGGACGAGAAGTTTCATTAAATAATCCAAATCTGTTATTATTTGGCATCACGAATTGAAGTGGTGATGTATCAAATGATAGCTGCAATTTCAAATTTCTACCATGACGGTTATGGGGTTCCTGGCCACTACACATCTGCTAAGTGGATTTTCTTTTTTAAAAGCACTATAGAATTCCTAATTGACTGGTTGTCTCAGTTAAACGAGGAGAAAGAAGGAGGGAGGAACGACTATGTTGCGTGATAGGATAGTAACAACATCAACAACAAATATCGCTGCTATGTATTGAGAAGCACTAGATGTGACACACTTAAACCACAATCCAATCCGCAGCGGTAAGTTGTAATGGCTAGACGTCAGAGATCGCAATCAGTCGAAAACTTGACATCGCAGTTGGGTTTTTAAAGCTCTATAGAATTCCTAAATTGGTTCTCTCCAATCCATTTGGAAGGGGGAAGGGCCTACTGTGTGATAGGACAGAAACAGCAGCAAACACCACTGCAAGACAGAGTCCACTGCGATATACGGAGAAGCACTAAACATGACACACTTAAACCACGATCCAGTCCGTAGGAGTAGCTGTCATGGCTAGATGTCGGAGATCACTGAAACACTCACACATTCGTTAAAAACTACCGCCACAGCCGCAGCCGCAGTCGTGGACATGCCAAAGTACACCACCCACAGCCGTGGAGGGCAGCTGCGAATGATTGGACTGGTAAGAATTAGGATGTTATCAATATGTCGAGCACGAGCACCTATCAGTTTGAATCTTCTGTCATGCAACACACAAGTACGTTTTTATTCCCGCTCATCCAGCACACTACTCACTTCGCTAGATCCCTGCTACTGCAAGGAACATCAGACAGGTCGGCGGATTCTTTGTACTTAACTGCCCGTCACAGGCTGAGCTAATCCATTACTTCCGGTAGCTGACTCCTCACGACCACCCCTGCACGCAGCCACGGTGCACTGCGAAACAACTACCTGCAACTTGGATGTATACAGTTGTTCTAACCAGTTCCACCCTGACATAGACCCCCCGTCCCCCTCCCCAGTTTAATAAATCCACTTTTCCCAATCCGAGACAGCGATATTGCTGACCATACACCTCGAATTTTTCATACAAAATGTAGATTTCTCCCTTTTATACAAGTTATTTTGGAAGACAGAGGAAATCGTGGTATAAACACATTTTCACATCGCTAAAGTATTGTAACTTCTTGTGACATCCTCTAATAATACGGCATAGGCTACATTTCCTCTAAGTATACTCTCTTCAGGTAGAAAAAGTCTTTTGTTATGTGTTACATCATGCATCATAGGGATAGAACAGTAAATTCATTTTTCACTCATGACAGATTGCTGTGCCTCTGGCACAGGATGCCTCCTCACTTTCCAACTCCCCTTGAAGTAACCAAATGCCTCGTCACAATATCAGATTTATACTACATCTGTATTTTTTACGATGATCGTCTCGTGTAGGTGGGAGATCGAAATTTCGTTAAAAGATATCGCTGCAACGAAAAAATGCCTGATTACCGCTCCAACTCAAGAATCATATCTTTTGTACCCTACCATCGCTTCCAATCACCAGGCCTCACGTCATTGGTAGCAAATTGATAGGCTAATTAATTAACTTTATCATGGGAGTCATTTTGCATGACGAGTAATTTTTCTTTTTCAGCAGTCGAATTACACTCAGCAGCTATCTCAGATGGGAAAACGATGTTCTTTTCAAGGAACACTATTGAGAACCGACATTTGAAGATGTCTGTAGAAGGATTCTGCCGCCGGCAATGTACATCTCGCGTAAGGACCACATCCTTCTGAGTTTCAACACTTCCACTGACCACCAAACACCCCAGACATGAACATTATTGAGCCTATATGGGATGTCTTGCAATGTGCTGTTCAGAAGAGATTTCCACTCCCTCATACTCTTGCGGATTTATGGACATCCCTACAGGATCCATGATGTCAATGCCCTCCAGCACTCCTTCAGATATCTGTAGAGTCCATGCCATGCTGTGTTGCAGCACTTATACATGTTCTCAGGGGCCCTACACGATATCAAGCAGATGTACCAGTTTCTTAGGCTCTTCAGTGTATAAACTAAGCACACTCAGCGTTTCCATGTGTCATCAGAATATAAAAGTGCTGCAACTATTTACATATTCCTTACTGCCCTGTCACCCTCAAATTGTCTAAATAAACGGTATTCCATACACTGCAGTCAATTTCCTGGCAAATGCTTTAACTAAATAAATAAATTAACCTCCAAACACTGCCTGGTGTCCTATAAATTATTTAAATAAACAACTTTCTCCATATTGCTTTGCCTACCAGAAATTCTTTAAAAAATATTCCACACACTGCAATCGATTTCCCACCAAATGGCCAGCCAACTGAGTCTTTTTCCCACTAATTTCCAGGTTGGGGAGGGGATGGGGAGGGCTACGGGATTTTTGAGAGGGGGTTAATTAATTTATTGAGTTAATTAATTAGTCAATCAATTTGATATTAAAAGTGAGCTTGTGTCGGCGAGGGGAGTTCACAGAGGGGTGAGGGAGGAGGAGGGGAGTGAGAGGGGGGAGGAGGAGGAGGAGGCAGGGTAGGGGAGGGAAAGGGGAGTTCCTCAGAAGGACCGCTTATCCTCAGGGGTCATGACCCACTAGCAGAACAACAGGTTAAGGACCTGTTAATCAAAAGAGAACAATAGGTTTGCCCATGAATGTATATTTGCCCCTGATGTAGGCAACTCGCACTAACAAAACGTCATGATGTCACCATTGCCCTACTACTGAGGCATAGCACACCAGGCACAGCGACATCATATGTTTCTGGTTGTTTCGCATAAGCCAGTGACTGACTGGGAGAGAAAAGAAAATCCCTATTTTCGTCGGTTCACTGGCAGAACGACTGCTGTGGTGGTCAGCAAGGCCAACCAGTTATGAAAAAATCAACAATGAAGGTGCTCTCAACAGCAGAACTAGTGTGAATGGAGTCTGTTAGTATTACGAATTTGATGATTTTTTTTCTTTTAACGATAAACCAGTGTTTATTAGGTAAGGACAAATATTTACAGGCCTCATGGGGGGGCGGAGGGCTCCCATGCTCATGACCCCACACGACTGCAGTGATTGCAGTAGCTTTTAACCGGCCATGGGTACAATCATTTTGGGCTTCAGAGAAATGTACGAACACCCTACGACTTATCTTAGAAAAATGCTAACACTATTTGAAATTCTGAAAGTAGTGCAATTTGTCGGCAGTTGTTGTGAAACTTTATCGGAGTATTTTAATTATACCGTTAGGTGAATGTTTTAACATCAGCCTTTATATTGACATAAACAAATCGTCTTACCCACTCAAACAATGATAAAGTGATTCATCTGACTATGACTTTAGACAGTTGACTCAGATGAGTTGACTCAGAAATGGTTTAGCAATCACCGAACGACATAAGGTAATGCGTTGGCAAATGCAGGCAAGAGAACCGGAATATGATTCAAATTAATAGGTATCTGGATAAAAATTTACATTTTTGTAAGATGTATCGTGATTGCCAAGGGTTAGTCCATAGATACAGAAAATGCATGAGAAGGATATGAGTTTGCATGTATTGCCGGTGTTGAAAGCAACCATATAATCGTAATCTACAGATGGTAGCTGAAGTGGAAGCAAAATTAGTCATTGGCTCTTATAGAAGCAACTTGCGTCTAAATTCTCGGCCGAATGAGAGCCTCTCGTTGCAGGCGAGCCTGGATAAGTGGTCTAGAAATGGAATCTGCCCACCAAGATTCTGAAGAACTAAGTAACTTCCTGCAGTTAGCTGTCAACAAGGTAGGCTTTGTTCTCTGCATCTTTGGCATCACGCAGTTTTGATTGGCTGAATGATAAATATTATGAGTGCCAACCAGTATAAAATTGTCTTACAAGATGCAGATCTCTCTCCATTACTATCATTTTAGGTGGTTAACCAGTTGTAAAAATTCGTTATACTTTGTGCTCTTAAAACTGTGTCTTACTCTCTCCCTCTCCCGGTCTACATTCGTGTATTTGCCTATAAGGTTGGATTTCTGCAACCACAGTCATACTACTTATTGTCAGTTCTAAATTATTTATGGAACCAGCGGCAGCTATTTTAACATTTCCCTAAACATTTGGTTTTGGCAGAACCTGAGTGCGGTGCCATTGTCTTACAAAATTCAAAGGAGCCATAAACTCTACGTACCCATTCCACTTTCTAAAATGTTATCTTAACAGTGTATGTTTTTCGTGAAATACCGACTCCCTGCTGTTCTTTGCACAACGGCTGTTCTTCCGAGACTGCCAAAAATTTCACGCGTCCCCTAACCACATACAACTCGTTAAAACAGTCTTTATTGTCCCTGCTTATCCTTCAGATATAATCTGCATTACGACTGTGTTCGGCCGGCGCCAAGGAATCTTTCTTTCAGAGCACTGTATGGCTCCACTGGCGTGATCCTTCGTACGTATGTGGGCGGCACTTCCGCGAATAAAGGGGGGGGGGGGGGGGGCCTGGTTCCCTGCCGATTTTATTGCCCCACAGACCGTTCCCTTTTGCACAGCAGTGTGATATCTGCTTTCACGGTGGCTTTTTATTTAGGTATACATGCAGTGTAACATAGGAAATCGTAATCTAAATAGTTAAGTAATGGCAATTACTTATACTTATTCATATTTCATTTTCCAGTGGAAATTAATTTATTCCGAATTGATCTGACTCTTTCTTTAGAATTTTACAGAAGTTACGAAGAAGTTTGGAAAAAAATCGTCACGCAACAGTAGCAAGGGTAAAATACAGGGAGTAAAAGGTTAACTATAATTTGTACAGAAGGCAGACTGCAGTTGTAGGAGTCGAAGTGCATGAAGGGGATGCACAGGTTGAGAAAAGTTGTAGCCTATTCCTGATGTTATTCATTCTGTACATTGAACACATAGTAAAGAAAACGAAAGAAAAATTTGGAGAAGGAATTAAATCAGGCGATGCTGCGGGAATTAGATTAGGCAATGAGACACTAAAAGCAGTAGGCGAGATTTGCTGTTTGGGTAGTAAAACTTAAAATAACTGGTGATCGTCATCATCATCATCATCATTGAAGACTGATTATGCCTTTCAGCGTTCAGTCTGGAGCATAGCCCACTTATAAAATTCCTGCATGATCCCTTATTCAGTGCTAACATTGATGCCTCTTCTGATGTTAAGCCTATTACTTCAAAATCATTCTTAACCGAATCCAGGTACCTTCTCCTCGGTCTGCCCCGACTCCTCCTACCCTCTACTGCTGAACCCATGAGTCTCTTGGGTAACCTTGCTTCTCCCATGCGTGTAACATGACCCCACCATCTAAGCCTGTTCGCCCTGACTGCTGCATCTACAGAGTTCATTCTCAGTTTTTCTTTGATTTCCTCATTGAGGACACCCTCCTGCCATTGTTCCCATCTACTAGTACCTGCAATCAGCCTAGCTACTTTCATATTCGTAACGTCAACCTTATTGATAAGGTAACCTGAATCCACCCAGCTTTCGCTCCCATACAACAAAGTTGGTCGAAAGTTTGAACGGTGCACAGATAACTTAGTCTTGGTACTGACTTCCTTCTTGCAGAAGAGAGTAGATCGTAGCTGAGCGCTCACTGCATTAGCTTTGCTACACCTCGCCTCCAGTTCTTTCACTATGTAGCCATCCTGTGAGAATATGCTTCCTAAGTACTTGAAACTGTCCACCTGTTCTAACTTTGTTCCTCCTATTTGGCACTCAATCCGTTTATATTTCTTTCCCACTGACATTACTTTCGTTTTGGAGATGCTAATCTTCATACCATAGTCCTTACATTTCTGATCTAGCTCTGAAATATTACTTTGCAAACTTTCAATCGAATCTGCCATCACAACTAAGTCATCCGCATATGCAAGACTGCTTATTTTGTGTTCACATATCTTAATCTCACCCAGCCAGTCTATTGTTTTCAACATATGATCCATAAATAATATGAACAACAGTGGAGACAGGTTGCACCCTTGTCTTACCGCTGAAACTACTCTGAACCATGGACTCAATTTACCGTCAACTCTAACTGCTGCCTGACTATCTATGTAACGACCTTTAATTGCTTTGCAAAAGTTTGCCTCCTATTCCATAATCTCGTAGAACAGACAATAACTTCCTCCTAGGAACCCGGTCATATGCCTTTTCTAGATCTATAAAGCATAGATACAATTCCCTGTTCCACTCATAACACTTCTCCATTATTTGTCGTAAGCTAAAGATCTGGTTCTGACAACCTCTAAGAGGCCTAAACCCACACTGATTTTCATCCAATTTGTCCTCAACTAATACTCGCACTTTCCTTTCAACAATACCTGGGAAGATTTTACCCACAACGCTGATTAAAGAGATACCTCTGTAGTTGTTACAATCTTTTCTATTTCCATGTTTAAAGATTGGTGTGATTACTGCTTTCGTCCAGTCTGATGGAACCTGTCCTGAATCCCACGCCCGATCGTCAAAGTGGAGTAAATACAAAATATGGACTGACAACGGCAAAAAAAGCGTTCCTGAAGAAAAGAAATTTGTTAACATCCAATATAAATTCAATTATTAGGTACGCTTTTCTGAAGGTATTTACCTGGAGTGCAGGCTTGTACAGAAGTAAAATGTGGACGATAAGCAGTTCAGACAAGAGAGAATAGAAGCTTTTGAAATGAGAGGGTACAGAAGAATGCTGAAAATTAGATGTGTGCATCGTTAATTAAAAAAGAAGTACAGAATACTACTGGGGAGAAAAGAAATTTGTGGCATAACTTGACTAAGAGAAGGGTTTGGTTGATATGACACGTTATGGGATAACAGGGAACCATCAGATCATCGGTTTAATATTGGAGGGAATTCGGGAGTACGGGTGTAAAAATTGTAGAGGGAGACCAAAGGGAGGAATATAGTGAACAGGTTCAAATGGATGCCGCGCGGTTAGAGACGCCATTCACTGATTACGCGGTCTCTCCCACCGGAGGTTCGAGTCCTCCCTCGGGCATGGGCGTGTGTGTTGTTCTTAGCATAAGTTAGTTTAAGTAGTGTGTAAGTCTAAGGACCGATGACCTCAGCAGGTTGGTCCCATAGGAATTCACACACAGTTGAACTTTTTTTTTTTCCAAATGTATGTGGCTTCAGGATGGAGGATATTAGTGTTTAACGTCCCGTCGACAACGAGGTCATTAGAGACGGAGCGCAAGCTTGGGTGAGGAAAGGATGGGGAAGGAAATCGGCCGTGCCCTTTCAAAGGAACCATCCAGGCATTTGCCTGAAGCGATTTAGGGAAATCACGGAAAACCTAAATCAGAATGGCCGGAGACGGGGGATGTGGCTTCAGTACTTGTTCGAAGAAGAAGAGCTTTGTACAGGATACGGTGGCGCGAAAGTAGCATCAAACCATTCTGAGGGCCGAAGGAAATAATAACAGCAACAACAACAACAATGAGATAATCTAACATTGCTTTCGAATGACATCTTAGATTTACGGAAATAACAACAGCAACAACAACAATGAGACAATCTAATATTTCTGTCGAACAACATCTCAGATTCACAGAAGAGACAACTTTACAGAGACAATAAAACTTGGCCGTGAATGACAAAACTACTTCCAATTTACAGATGCCTAACATTGAGATGTATTCAGAGCACCTTGTGTTACGAATCAGGTAAAATATGAATAAAGAATCAACAATCTGCATGTCAAATCTGCACACTAAAATACGCGAAAATGGTACAGCTTTATGTGATCTGACTTCTGTCACAGTTCCCAGTAATGTGCAGATGACTGCAATGCTTGTTGCTGGTTGCGATCTCATAATATTATCGATGTTGTCTGGTCAAATGAGTTCATATTCACAGTTAATTCAATGTCTGTATAACTGCTTCCTACAATGTGGTGTGCCAGATGGCGAAAAAGGAAGAAGCGGCGTCTTGGTCCGGCAAAGCCCAGCGCTCCCATTGGCCGAAATTGGTAAAAGCTCTCCACTTGCGGCACCACAAGCTCATAGTCTCTCGTTTCGGCAAAGCTCGTTCTAGCAGAAAGAGGCGACGTGTGACTGAATGTCTGTGGTCACAGAATTCTGCGATACATGAAGGGCACCTGTCCCAAAACGGCAGACATTCAGGTATAATCGAGGTGTAATAAGGAATAGTGATGAAATGGACATTTAGTTATCGATACAGTCACGTGCATATTGCGGCAAATTCATGCCAGGCTATACTTGCTTCCAATAACGTACGGTGAACTTGTGTTGCTTTTGGGCCATCGGCAGAAAACTGACTTGCAGACTGCGTCACGCCGATATTGGGAGTGATCTAGTTGTTAGCCAACAGTTCATAACCGCTCAGGACGCTCTTTATTACTACACACTGCAAAGATACGTTCAGTGCATGACTACCTACAAGCTGTTGTCCTTTCTTTGCATTTCTGACGTTCCGTGATCTAGGTCATTGACCCTGAAATGACCTTGACCTTTCGATGTCATCAAGCCACATCACTTCCCCCTCACCTATATCATTTTCGGCACGCCCGGTTGGCCGTGGGGTCTAACTAACGCACGGCTTTCCGGGCGGGAAGGAGCGCCTGGTCCCCGGCACGAATCCGCCCGGCGGATTTGTGTCGAGGTCCGGTGAGCCGGCCAGTTTGTGGATGGTTTTTAGGCGGTTTTCCATCTGCCTCGGCGAATGCGGGTTGGTTTTCCCTTATTCCGCCTCAGCTACACCATGTCGGCGATTGCTGCGCAAACAAGTTCTCCTCTTACACGTACACCACCATTATTCTACCACGCAAACATAGGGGTTGCACTCGTCTGGTGTGAGACGTTCCCTGGGGGGTTCACCGGGGGACGAACCGCACAATAACCCTGGGTTCGGTGTGGGGCGGCGGAGGGGTGAAGTGGACTGCGGTAGTCGCCGTGGGGTTGTGGACCACTGCGGCTGTGGTGGGGACGGAGTCTCTCCGTCGTTTCTAGGACCCCGGTTAATATACATACATACATATATAGTCTTTACCTATTTATGGAGAGTATGTTATATACTCATTCTTAAGTTCCATAGCCAGTGACATATTAGCATGGACAGCCCGGAAATCGACGCAAGCACGGCTGTAATTCTCATTGCCTTAGATCTCTCGCCTGGCTATACCCTCTCCCCACTCCCACACCACACTGTCCATGCGTGAGGAGAGAGGAGGAAACCGCGAAAGCGCCACATTGAAACGGCAATGCTGCTGCACTACATACGACTTCATTTCGTATTTCATATTTCTCAACAACATAGATCAGAAAAAATAGCTATTCAGTATTATTTCATTGTTTTTGGTCAACTGAAGACGTAATATAATTTTTAACTGGTACAAACTGTGAGCATTCAGACAGACTTGGACAATGCCACATACACTCCTGGAAATTGAAATAAGAACACCGTGAATTCATTGTCCCAGGAAGGGGAAACTTTATTGACACATTCCTGGGGTCAGATACATCACATGATCACACTGACAGAACCACAGGCACATAGACACAGGCAACAGAGCATGCACAATGTCGGCACTAGTACAGTGTATATCCACCTTTCGCAGCAATGCAGGCTGCTATTCTCCCATGCAGACGATCGTAGAGATGCTGGATGTAGTCCTGTGGAACGGCTTGCCATGCCATTTCCACCTGGCGCCTCAGTTGGACCAGCGTTCGTGCTGGACGTGCAGACCGCGTGAGACGACGCTTCATCCAGTCCCAAACATGCTCAATGGGGGACAGATCCGGAGATCTTGCTGGCCAGGGTAGTTGACTTACACCTTCTAGAGCACGTTGGGTGGCACGGGATATATGCGGACGTGCATTGTCCTGTTGGAACAGCAAGTTCCCTTGCCGGTCTAGGAATGGTAGAACGATGGGTTCGATGACGGTTTGGATGTACCGTGCACTATTCAGTGTCCCCTCGACGATCACCAGTGGTGTACGGCCAGTGTAGGAGATCGCTCCCCACACCATGATGCCGGGTGTTGGCCCTGTGTGCCTCGGTCGTATGCAGTCCTGATTGTGGCGCTCACCTGCACGGCGCCAAACACGCATACGACCATCATTGGCACCAAGGCAGAAGCGACTCTCATCGCTGAAGACGACACGTCTCCATTCGTCCCTCCATTCACGCCTGTCGCGACACCACTGGAGGCGGGCTGCACGATGTTGGGGCGTGAGCGGAAGACGGCCTAACGGTGTGCGGGACCGTAGCCCAGCTTCATGGAGACGGTTGCGAATGGTCCTCGCCGATACCCCAGGAGCAACAGTGTCCCTAATTTGCTGGGAAGTGGCGGTGCGGTCCCCTACGGCACTGCGTAGGATCCTACGGTCTTGGCGTACATCCGTGCGTCGCTGCGGTCCGGTCCCAGGTCGACGGGCACGTGCACCTTCCGCCGACCACTGGCGACAACATCGATGTACTGTGGAGACCTCACGCCCCACGTGTTGAGCAATTCGGCGGTACGTCCACCCGGCCTCCCGCATGCCCACTATACGCCCTCTCTCAAAGTCCGTCAACTGCACATACGGTTCACGTCCACGCTGTCGCGGCATGCTACCAGTGTTAAAGACTGCGATGGAGCTCCGTATGCCACGGCAAACTGGCTGACACTGACGGCGGCGGTGCACAAATGCTGCGCAGCTAGCGCCATTCGACGGCCAACACCGCGGTTCCTGGTGTGTCCGCTGTGCCGTGCGTGTGATCATTGCTTGTACAGCCCTCTCGCAGTGTCCGGAGCAAGTATGGTGGGTCTGACACACCGGTGTCAATGTGTTCTTTTTTCCATTTCCAGGAGTGTACTTTTGCACTCAGTTTGTCACGTAATCTTGACTTATTTAGTCTCATAATCGATAAAAGCATTTCGCGCACGTCAGTAGATTGGAAAATTTTATCGCGTTTATGGAGACGTGGAAACTCCTCCCGAGGAAAAAAACAGAGCCTCCCTGGATAGTTTTAACACGAAAGATTTTTTAACGGGATTTCATTGTTGATTAGTCAGTTGAGAGAGCCACTATCTCACCTCTGTTGGCACCATTCATCACTATAAAAGTGAATTCCTCGAAGGTGCGCTTTAGGTTTTGGAAAGAGATGAATATCAGATGGAGCCAAGTCGTTAGTGTAAGGACAATTATCAATAACAGTAAAACCAAGGCGTCGGATTGTTGCAGACGTTGCAGCGCTCGTGTGTGGTCTGGCAACGACATGTTGAAGGAGAGGGTGCTCCATGTGTGGACAAAATTTTCGACTTTGAAACACTATGAAGAATGCTGTTTCTCGCTTCCAAGTTACGTCATACTACACCCTACAGTCTGGAGCCCTCTAGAGGCAGCAGGCTGCAGATATTCAACAAGAAGAATAAAGATGTGGTGTGTTAATAACGTTTGTTTTATTTAAAAAGCTGTAAGAGTATTCACATAAAAAATTCAGAGGCATTACCTCGCAAAACGATATTGAAAATAAAAGTAAGACATTGCTTGACCTCCTCATCCCCGCAATCGCTGAATATTGCTTCCTATAAACGTCAGCATACATCAAATAAATTCAAATCAAGTGAATTGAAGTACGTTGTGACAGTGAAACATGAGACATGTTAGTTCAGCAGTGGACTGACATCTATCATGAGTTTTGTCACTTTTTTTTTCACCAAACACTGGTATGATGATTCCACAATCGCCGTTGATGGTCCTGGTAAAGACTCCATTTCAAACCACACCAAACGTAATAGTATGGCTACCTAACACCTGGTGTACTTTGTTTTCATTTGCAATATAACATGACCTACAATACTGACCTCGAGAAGAGGTCGTAGACCTTTTGATACATCATCAAGCCTGCACCCATCCTCCCCTCCTCTTCCCATTCCCTTCCCCTCCAACCAAATGCAGCATAGTATTAAAATTGTAAGATGGCAGCGTGAATGAATGTGAATTTCACTCATCAGATTTTCTATGTCGGAACAAGTAGATGGATATGTCACCTGATATACTTCGGTGATAGTGATCAGATTTCGCTATCAAAATGTACAGTATGTAATACGAAAAGGCATGACACTCGATTTGATGGTATTAACACACTGCCGCCGTTGGATAAGCAGCTGCAGCAGCAAGTCGTATACTCCTAGCTCACTCATTTGTTTAATTCTTAATTTCTTTGCGTGTTTTTGGTACTTGCATTGTTTAATTCATAAATTTCGGGCGTATTATAGTATTTGAGAGCTGTAGCATCGCGTTTTAGTACCCGAATTGTGTAAAATCGCATAGTCTCCTTCCGCAGCCGAGCAGTGTGTCAGCAGTGCGCAAGTAGCAGCATTACTGCATTTACTAGGCAATCTTGTATTTTAATAACCGTTTAAATTTTATGTCGATTTGTTTGCGCTCTCTGTAGATTAGTTCAGACGTTCTTTGCACAACAGTTTTTAGCATGAATAGGGACTGCAACTGCTGTGTTCGGATGCAGGCTGAGTTGGCATCCCTTCGCTCCCAGCTTCAGGCAGTGTTGGCTTCTGTCACACAGCTTGAGGCTGTTGCCAATGGGCATCACTGTGGGGGTCCGGATGGGGGTTTGTCGGAGACGGCCAGCTCGTCCCACGCATCCCCCGATCGGACTACGACTGTGGTTGCCCGGGATACTGCCCGCATTGAGGCTGATCCCTCACCTGTGGTAGAGTGGGAGGTCGTCTCAAGGTGTGGCAGGGGGCGAAAGACATTCCGGAGGGCTGAACGGAAGGCCTCTCCAGTTTGTCCCACGAACCAGTTTCAGGCTCTGTCTCAGGCTGATACTGATCTTCGGCCTGACATAGCTGCTTGTCCTGTATCAGAGGTTGCCCCTCAGTCTGCAAGATCCGGGCGGTCGCAGAGGGTGGGCTTACTGGTAGTTGGGAGCTCCAACGTCAGGCGCGTAATGGGGCCCCTTAGGGATATGGCAGCAAGAGAGGGGAAGAAAACCAATGTGCACTCCGTGTGCATACCGGGGGGAGTCATTCCAGATGTGGAAAGGGTCCTTCCGGATGCCATGAAGGGTACAGGGTGCACCCATCTGCAGGTGGTCGCTCATGTCGGCACCAATGATGTGTGTCGCTATGGATCGGAGGAAATCCTCTCTGGCTTCCGGCGGCTATCTGATTTGGTGAAGACTGCCAGTCTCGCTAGCGGGATGAAAGCAGAGCTCACCATCTGCAGCATCGTCGACAGGACTGACTGCGGACCTTTGGTACAGAGCCGAGTGGAGGGTCTGAATCAGAGGTTGAGACGGTTCTGCGACCGTGTGGGCTGCAGATTCCTCGACTTGCGCCATAGGGTGGTGGGGTTTCGGGTTCCGCTGGATAGGTCAGGAGTCCACTACACGCAACAAGCGGCTACACGGGTAGCAGGGGTTGTGTGGCGTGGGCTGGGCGGTTTTTTAGGTTAGATGGCCTTGGGCAAGTACAGAAAGGGCAACAACCTCAACGGGTGCGGGGCAAAGTCAGGACATGCAGGGACCAAGCAGCAATCGGTATTGTAATTGTAAACTGTCGAAGCTGCGTTGGTAAAGTACCGGAACTTCAAGCGCTGATAGAAAGCACCGAAGCTGAAATCGTTATAGGTACAGAAAGCTGGCTGAAGCCAGAGATAAATTCTGCCGAAATTTTTACAAAGGTACAGACGGTGTTAAGAAAGGATAGATTGCATGCAACCGATGGTGGAATGTTCGTCGCTGTTAGTAGTGGTTTGTCCTGTAGTGAAGTAGAAGTGGATAGTTCCTGCGAATTATTATGGGTGGAGGTTACACTCAACAACCGAGCTAGGTTAATAATTGGCTCCTTTTACCGATCTCCCGACTCAGCAGCATTAGTGGCAGAACAACTGAGAGAAAATTTGGAATACATTTCACATAAATTTTCTCAGCATGATATAGTCTTAGGTGGAGATTTCAATTTACCAGATATAGACTGGGACACTGAGATGTTTAGGACGGGTGGTAGGGACAGAGCATAGAGTGACATTATACTGAGTGCACTATCCGAAAATTACCTCGAGCAATTAAACAGAGAACCGACTCGTTTCCGAAGCTGTTTCACAGAGGAAGACCAGAACTCAGTTCCTTCTCTAAATCCTCGCACAAACGAAAAAATGGCTGACATCGAAATAAGTGTCCAAGGAATAGAAAAGCAACTGGAATCACTCAACAGAGGAAAGTCCACTGGGCCTGACGGGATACCAATTCGATTCTACACAGAGTACGCGAAAGAACTTGCCCCCCTTCTAACAGCCGTGTACCGCATCTTGGACCTACTGATAACAAACAGACCCGAACTTTTCGACTCTGTAAGCGCAGAACAGGGAATCAGTGATCATAAGGCCGTTGCAGCATCCCTGAGTATGGAAGTAAATAGGAATATAAAAAAAGGGAGGAAGGTTTATCTGTTTAGCAAGAGTAATAGAAGGCAGATTTCAGACTACCTAACAGATCAAAACGAACATTTCTGTTCCGACACTGACAATGTTGAGTGTTTATGGAAAAAGTTCAAGGCAATCGTAAAATGCGTTTTAGACAGGTACGTGCCGAGTAAAACTGTGAGGGACGGGAAAAACCCACCGTGGTACAACAACAAAGTTAGGAAACTACTGCGAAAGCAAAGAGAGCTTTACTGCAAGTTTAAACGCAGCCAAAACCTCTCAGACAAACAGAAGCTAAACGATGTCAAAGTTAACGTAAGGAGGGCTATGCGTGAAGCGTTCAGTGAATTCGAAAGTAAAATTCTATGTACCGACTTGACAGAAAATCCTAGGAAGTTCTGGTCTTACGTGAAATCAGTAAGTGGATCGAAACAGCATATCCAGACACTCCGGGATGATGAAGGTATTGAAACAGAGGATGACACGCGTAAAGCTGAAATACTAAACACCTTTTTCCGAAGCTGTTTCACAGAGGAAGACCAGAACTCAGTTCCTTCTCTAAATCCTCGCACAAACGAAAAAATGGCTGACATCGAAATAAGTGTCCAAGGAATAGAAAAGCAACTGGAATCACTCAACAGAGGAAAGTCCACTGGGCCTGACGGGATACCAATTCGATTCTACACAGAGTACGCGAAAGAACTTGCCCCCCTTCTAACAGCCGTGTACCGCAAGTCTCTAGAGGAACGGAAGGTTCCAAATGATTGGAAAAGAGCACAGGTAGTCCCAGTCTTCAAGAAGGGTCGTCGAGCAGATGCGCAAAACTATAGGCCTATATCTCTGACGTCGATCTGTTGTAGAATTTTAGAACATGTTTTTTGCTCGAGTATCATGTCGTTTTTGGAAACCCAGAATCTACTATGTAGGAATCAACATGGATTCCGGAAACAGCGATCCTGTGAGACCAAACTCGATTTATTTGTTCATGAGACCCAGAAAATATTAGATACAGGCTCCCAGGTAGATGCTATTTTCCTTGACTTCCGGAAGGCGTTCGATATAGTTCCGCACTGTCGCCTGATAAACAAAGTAAGAGCCTACGGAATACCAGACCAGCTGTGTGTCTGGATTGAAGAGTTTTTAGCAAACAGAACACAGCATGTTCTTATCAATGGAGAGATGTCTACAGACGTTAAAGTAACTTCTGGCGTGCCACAGGGGAGTGTTATGGGACCATTGCTTTTCACAATATATATAAATGACCTAGTAGATAGTGTCGGAAGTTCCATGCGGCTTTTCGCGCATGATGCTGTAATATACAGAGAAGTTGCAGCATTAGAAAATTGTAGCGAAATGCAGGAAGATCTGCAGCGGATAGGCACTTGGTGCAGGGAGTGGCAACTGACCCTTAACATAGACAAATGTAATGTATTGCAAATACATAGAAAGAAGGATCCTTTATTGTATGATTATATGATAGCAGAACAAACACTGGTAGCAGTTACTTCTGTAAAATATCTGGGAGTATGCGTGCGGAACGATTTGAAGTGGAATGATCATATAAAATTAATTGTTGGTAAGGCGGGTACCAGGTTGAGATTCATTGGGAGAGTCCTTAGAAAATGTAGTCCATCAACAAAAGAGGTGGCTTACAAAACACTCGTTCGACCTATACTTGAGTATTGTTCATCAGTGTGGGATCCGTACCAGGTCGGGTTGACGGAGGAGATAGAGAAGATCCAAAGAAGAGCGGCGCGTTTCGTCACAGGGTTATTTGGTAACCGTGATAGCGTTACGGAGATGTTTAACAAACTCAAGTGGCAGACTCTGCAAGAAAGGCGCTCTGCATCGCGGTGTAGCTTGCTCACCAGGTTTCGAGAGGGTGCGTTTCTGGATGAGGTATCGAATATATTGCTTCCCCCTACTCATACCTCCCGAGGAGATCACGAATGTAAAATTAGAGAGATTAGAGCGCGCACGGAGGCTTTCAGACAGTCGTTCTTCCCGCGAACCATACGCGACTGGAACAGGAAAGGGAGGTAATGACAATGGCACGTAAAGTGCCCTCCGCCACACACCGTTGGGTGGCTTGCGGAGTATAAATGTAGATGTAGATGTAGATGAACCCAGATCCTGCATGTCAATGAACAAGAGGTGAAGAAAGCTGCTCAAAGAAATGCTTTAGTTTGGGACAGACTCGAGATGTGCAGCCACGGCCCACATACAACAAAATGCTTCTAACAGGGATTGGTGACCTGCGGTGAGGAAGACAACAAATGCACCAGGTGATACATGTAAGGGAGCAGGTAACAGCCCAGCGCTTCTGAGACGGAGATATTCTTTAGAAAATTGGGTTAACGAATTTCCTGATGGATACAAACAGGCCAGAGATGCAGCTAAAAGAGAGTCGCATTTACTGATCATGTGAAATGTCCGTGGAGCTCTCGTGATGTACACATGTAACTTGAGGGCTTCAGGATTGGGCCCGAAATGTCCGATTAGCTGAGATAAACTCAGAAGGAGTAGAAGTGGCGACAGTACGGCGCAGTTTAAAGGTACGCTCTTTGCGATTGGCGGGGGTAATTTCCTAGAGATCAAAGGAATGCTCTCATTGGTCTGAAAAGGCCGTGATGCGGAGCACAAAAGGACACATTTGGGGAGAGGTGGACAGTTTTTTGCTACGAAGGACAGAATACCGAAAACTTTGGGGACTCTCCTCTGAACCAGCGTCAAGTGTAGAACAGGGCACATCATGCTCTGTACAACGCCAAAAGAGGAATTTTGTGTGAACACTGCATTCACTTTGACTGACATTCAGCTAAAGGTCAATGCCGCTGGGAGAAGCGTAAAATTATTGGATCACCAGCTTGCATCCACTGTGAACATGAGCAGCTGCTGAGTAACCTTTTACATATCTTGTCACAAAAAACTAACCATCCTCCGTAGACTTGATTGTCATCCTAAATAGTACTGAACTTAGAATCGGAGTTGCATGGTTTGACGTAATATTGGCCAACTCAGACAGTATTTCACTGTCTAGATGTAAGAAAAATCTTGTAGAGAACTTTCTATTTAAATTTGATATTTTTGTGTTCAGTGTTATTTCTGCTAATCAGGACATAATACGTTATCTTGACAATTGTCCTGAAACCAGGGTGCTCCATTGACAACAATACAGAAATTAAGCAAATTCTATACAGCTAAACACCGATGTTCTCTGTCGTAGAATAAGGATCCACTCCTAACCCCAGTAATTTATCCTAGTGACGATAACGCACTCACAGGGAGTTTTTGCTGATGTCTGACAAATGTAAAAAGGAGTGGAGTATCAGAAAATGAAACAACTGATCAAAATGCAAGGTGTGGGACTAGTGCAACTGTGTTAGAGGGAAAATTATTAACATGAGGCCACTCCTTGTTCCCCCTCTCCTCCCAATTACAAGGTAGTATAAAAGTGATGCACGAAAATGATATTTATGGGAAAGATATTTGTCACACGCACACACACACACACACACACACACACACACACACACACACACACATACATGTCTGTTCAATACACAGGAATGTTTTCAACTGAAATGGCAAACGGTTTCAGAAACAGTTCATAAATAGGTGTAAGATTGGCAGCGCCCTCAGACCGTTTAGAACGCTATCCTTGTGATTCTTTCAAGGCCATAATGAATTCTTCAAACCACACGTTTTCTTTAATGTCAGTGAGCTTAGAGAACTGGACTGTGCTTGTCAGAATGTGTCCCTTCTATAACGCGATTTTCTTTTTAAAAGCATTCCCATCAAATCAGAAAGAAACACGTTATTAATTACATAACACAACGTTGACGTTGACGCTCCCAGTGCTTAGTGCAGGTACTTGGGGTAATGGAACACATCCACGTACTGACGTTGACAGAGGACAAGTAGATCATTGGAGAAGAAGTTCGGGTTGGTGAGCATTTGCTGCTGTGCCCACTGACGGAGCTGTACGCTAGTCTGGAAATCATTCCCATGCAATTCTTGATGTAGGTGTATATGATAAGGATGGAACCGGTGACGTGTAAGAATACGATGTACACTGGTATTAGGAATGCCAATCTCGTGTTCAAGCTCTCGTGTGCTCACATGTGGACAAGCAGAATTCACACCCGTCATTCCGCCAACCAACGTCAGTTGTAGAGTTGTGTGAATAGAATGTACACCACCGAAGAGAAGGTAGAAATGCTACTCATCTAGGGGGAATGTAAGTTAGCAGAACAGTAATTGTAATACTGTTTTCTTATGTACAGGTACATTTAGTAGAGTAGTTTAGTCTTCTTAAATACTGTTGTGTAGAGTAGGCATATAGTAAAGGCTGTCCTTCTTACAAACTGCGTCGACATAACGTTTCTTTTATCGTTGTTATTGAAGGTAGGCGAAAAGCTAAGTAGACAGCAGAACTGTACAGAGAGCGATATCCTGACAAGAACCCACTTTCCCGACGGATGTTTTCTCTTCTGGTTGCGACGTTTCAGGAAACGGGAAGTTTCAACCCACGACAACGCAATCGTCGGAGCACTCGCACAGACGGATCTGCAGAAATTACTGTTCTCGCTTCCGTTGCTGTGAATCCACATGTGAGCACACGAGAGCTTGAGCACGAGGTTGGCATTCCTAATACCAGTATATATCGTATTCTTACACGTCACCGGTCCCATCCTTATCATGTACACCTACATCAAGAATTGCATGGGAATGATTTCCAGACTAGCGTACAGTTCTGTCAGTGGGCACAGCAGCAAATCCTCACCAACCCGAACTTCTTCTCCAATGATCTATTTACCGATGAATGTTCCTTCTCAAACAAAGGACAGGTAAATACAAGGAACACGCATTGTTGTTCCAGCGACAACCCACGATGGTTTAGAGAGCGTCAATGGAGAGTTAACGTCTGGTGTGCGATGCTTGGTACGACAATTATTGTCCCTTACTTCATCAATGGTAGTCTAAACGGCACAGCGTATGCCAACTTCCTCAGACAAATTCTTCCTCCTCTTCTGGATGAAGTGTCCCTAACAACCAGAATGCTTATGTGGTATCAGCACGATGGATGTCCAGCACGTAATGCCTTGCGTTCACGTCGTGTTCTGAGCCGAAGGTATCCTGCCAGATGGACTGGTCAAGGAGGAATAGTTACTTGGCCTGCTAGGCCTCCTGATTTAAATCCTCTGGATTTTTTTCTTTGGGGATGCATTAAAGACGTTGTCTACCGCGATATTCGAACAACTCCAGAGAACATCCAGGAACGTATCGCGCTTGCCTTTAATTCTCTTCAGCAGGCAACACTGGAAGCAGTAAGTAATTCTTTCATTCAACGGGTGCACCAGAGTATCGTTGTCCAGAGTCACTACTTTGAGCAGCTTTGAATGTTCTACTCCGGGGCAGTGGTACAGGAGAATCAAAGTCAATTTTGTGTTATGATTTTACTTGGTTTGCATTAGTTTTCTGACAACTCCAGCAAGTGGACGAGTTGGTGATCCCAGGCTCAAAGACAATGTTATGTAATTAATAATGTTGTGTTTCAGTGAATTGTGTTGTTGTTGTGGTCTTCAGTCCTGAGACTGGTTTGATGCAGCTCTCCATGCTACTCTATCCTGTGCAAGCTTCTTCATCTCCCAGTACCTACTGCAACCTACATCCTTCTGAATCTGCTTGGTGTATTCATCTCTTGGTCTCCCTCTACGATTTTTACCCTCCACGCTGCCCTCCAATACTAAATTGGTGATCCCTTGATGCCTCAGAACATGTCCTACCAACCGATCCCTTCTTCTAGTCAAGTTGTGCCACAAACTTCTCTTCTCCCCAATCCTATTCAACACCTCCTCATTAGTTATGTGATCTACCCATCTAATCTTCAGCATTCTTCTGTAGCACCACATTTCGAAAGCTTCTATTCTCTTCTTGTCTAAATTATTTATCGTCCATGTTTCACTTCCATACATGGCTACACTCCATATAAATACTTTCAGAAACGACTTCCTAACACTTAAATCAATACTCGATGTTAACAAATTTCACTTCTTCATAAACACTTTCCTTGCCATTGCCAGTCTACATTTTATATCCTCTCTACTTCGACCATCATCAGTTATTTTGCTCCCCAAATAGCAAAACTCCTTTACTACTTTAAGTGTCTCACTTCCTAATCTAATTCCCTCAGCATCACCCGACTTAATTCGACTACATTCCATTATCCTCGTTTTGCTTTTCCTGATGTTCATCTTATATCCTCCTTTCAAGACACTGTCCATTCCGTTCAACTGCTCTTCCAAGTCCTTTGCTGTCTCTGACAGAATTACAATGTCATCAGCGAACCTCAAAGTTTTTATTTCTTCTCCATGGATTTTAATACCTACTCCGAATTTTTCTTTTGTTTCCTTCACTGCTTGCTCAATATACAGATTGAATAACATCGGGGAGAGGCTACAACCCTGTCTCACTCCCTTCCCAACCACTGCTTCCCTTTCATGCCCCTCGACTCTTATAACTGCCATTTGGTTTCTATACAAATTGTAAATAGCCTTTCGCTCCCTATATTTTACCCCTGCCACCTTCAGAATTTGAAAGAGAGTATTCCAGTCAACATTGTCAAAAGCTTTCTCTAAGTCTACAAATGCTAGAAACGTAGGTTTGCCTTTCCTTAATCTAGCTTCTAAGATAACTCGTAGGGTCAGTATTGCCTCACGTGTTCCAATATTTCTACGGAATCCAAACTGATCTTCCCCAAGGTCGGCTTCTACTAGTTTTGCCATTCGTCTGTAAAGAATTCGCGTTAGTATTTTGCAGCCGTGACTTATTAAACTGATAGTTCGGTAATTTTCACATTTGTCAACACCTGCTTTCTTTGGGATTGGGATTATTATATTCTTCTTGAAGTCTGAGGGTATTTCGCCTGTCTCATACATCTTGCTCACCAGATGGTAGAGTTTTGTCAGGACTGGCTCTCCCAAGGCCGTCAGTAATTCTAATGAAATGTTGTCTACTCCCGGGACCTTGTTTCGACTCAGGTCTTTCAGTGCTCTGTCGAACTCTTCACGCAGTATCATATCTCCCATTTCATCTTCATCTACATCCTCTTCCATTTCCATAATATTGTCCTCAAGTACATCGCCCTTGTATATACCCTCTATATACTCCCTGCACCTTTCTGCTTTCCCTTCTTTGCTTAGAACTGGGTGCCCATTTGAGCTCTTGATATTCATACAAGTGGTTCTCTTTTCACCAAAGGTCTCTTTAATTTTCCTGTAGGCAGTATCTATCTTATCCCTAGTGAGATAAGCTTCTACATACTTACATTTGTCCTCTAGCCATCCCTGCTTAGCCATTTTTCACTTCCTGTCGATCTCATTTTTGAGACGTTTGTATTCCTTTTTGCCTGCTTCATTTATTGCATTTTCATATTTCCTCCTTTCATCAATTAAATTCAATATTTTTTCTGTTACCCAAGGATTTCTACTAGCCCTCGTCTTTTTACCTACTTGATCCTCTGCTGCCTTCACTACTTCATCCCTCAAAGCTACTCATTCTACTTCTACTGTTTTTCTTTCCCCCATTCCTGCCATTTG
This sequence comes from Schistocerca cancellata, assembly GCF_023864275.1. Classification (NCBI taxonomy): domain Eukaryota; kingdom Metazoa; phylum Arthropoda; class Insecta; order Orthoptera; family Acrididae; genus Schistocerca; species Schistocerca cancellata. The sequence continues at coordinate 802,370,996 of NC_064627.1, read as the reverse complement.
TTCCCTTACGCTCTCCCTGAAACTCTGTACAACCTCTGGTTTAGTCAGTTTATCCAGGTCCCATCTCCTTATATTCCCACCTTTGTGCAGTTTCTTCAGTTTTAATCTACAGTTCATAACCAATAGATTGTGGTCAGAGTCCACATCTGCCCCTGGAAATGTCTTACAATTTAAAACCTGGTTCCTAAATCTCTGTCTTACAATTATATAATCTATCTGATACCTTTTAGTATCTCCAGGGTTCTTCCATGTATACAACCTTCTTTTATGATTCTTGAACCAAGTGTTAGCTATGATTAAGTCGTGCTCTGTGCAAAATTCTACCAGGCGGCTTCCTCTTTCATTTCTTACCCCCAATCCATATTCACCCACTACGGTTCCTTCTCTTCCTTTTCCTACTACCGAATTCCAGTCACCCACGACTATTAAATTTTCGTCTCCCTTCACTATCTGAATAATTTCTTTTATTTCATCATACAGTTCTTCAATTTCTTCGTCATCTGCAGAGCTAGTTTGCATATAAACTTGTACTACTGTAGTAGGCGTGGGCTTCGTGTCTATCTTCGCCACAATAATGCGTTCACTATGCTGTTTGTAGTAGCTTACCCGCATTCCTATTTTTTATTAATTATTAAAGCTACTCCTGCATTACCCCTATTTGATTTTGTGTTTATAACCCTGTAGTCACCTGACCAGAAGTCTTGTTTCTCCTGCCACCGAACTTCACTAATTCCCACTATATCTAACTTTAACCTATCCATTTCCCTTTTTAAATTTTCTAACCTACCTGCCCGATTAAGGGATCTGACATTCCACGCTCCGATCCGTAGAACGCCAGTTTTCTTTCTCCTGATAACGACGTCCTCTTGAGTAGTCCCCGCCCGGAGATCCGAATGGGGGACTATTTTACCTCCGGAATATTTTACCCAAGAGGACGCCATCATCATTAACCATACAGTAAAGCTGCATGCCCTCGGGTAAAATTACGGCTGTAGTTTCCCCTTCCTTTCAACCGTTCGCAGTACTAGCACAGCAAGGCCGTTTTGGTTAGTGTTACAAGGCCAGATCAGTCAATCATTCAGACTGTTGCCCCTGTAACTACTGAAAAGGCTGCTGCCCCTCTTCAGGAACTACATGTTTGTCTGGCCTCTCAACAGATACTCCTCCGTTGTGGTTGCACCAACGGTACGGCTATCTGTATCGCTGAGGCACGCAAGCCTCCCCACCAATGGCAAGGTCCATGGTTCATGGGGGCAGTGAATGGTACACTGTGACAAATTTTTGAATAGGTCTTTAGGAGAGGAAATGAATTACCGAATAAAAATTACAGGGTGCCATTTAAAAAAGGCATACCGCTGTTCATATCTTTGTAAAAAATAAAGCTACAACGAAGGCAATCATGCTGATTGATGTCCCCTGACGGCTAAAGAACATTTGGTTGAAACATTTTGTAATTTGCATCTGGACAAACAGTTATTTAGGGTGGTCAGGATAAATGGGACACCCTCTATAGCTTACAATGAAATTTATGGATGTGGTTCAAAAATGGTTCAAATGGCTCTGAGCACTATGGGACTTAACATCTATGGTCATCAGTCCCCTAGAACTTAGAACTACTTAAACCTAACTAACCTAAGGACATCACACAACACCCAGCCATCACGAGGCAGAGAAAATCCCTGACCCCGCCGGGAATCGAACCCGGGAACCCGGGCGTGGGAAGCGAGAACGCTACCGCACGACCACGAGATGCGGGCAAAAATGGCTCTGAGCACTATGGGACTTAACTGCTACGGTCATCAGTCCCCTAGAACTTAGAACTACTTAAACCTAACTAACCTAAGGACAGCACACAACACCCAGCCATCACGAGGTAGAGAAAATCCCTGACCCCGCCGGGAATCGAACCCGGGAACCCGGGCGTGGGAAGCGAGAACGCTACCGCACGGCCACGAGATGCGGGCTTATGGATGTGATTGGAGACACAGTCCATAAACGATTCTTTGTAGTCAGTAATGTTAATGTCTTTGGTGTCGCACCACGCAGTTCAGGTATATTTTAAGAGCGCATGTGCGTGTGTGTTGTGTGTGTGTGTGTGTGTGTGTGTGTGTGTGTGTGTGTGTGAGTGTTTGTGTGTGTGTGTGAGAGTGTGATCGCGCGCTTGTGGTGTATATCTTTGCCACAAATATCTTTGATCATATCATTTTTAGGCATCTTTTTAATATTACGCTGTGATTAGTAGGAGATGGGGGAAGGGGTAAATAGGGAGTGGCTTTTCTTAAATAATTTTCCCACTATCATAGTTGCACTAGTCCCACACCTTGGATTTTTATTAGTGGTTTCATTTTAATACTATATTGCGTTTGGTTGGAGGGGGGAGGGGAATGGGAAGAGGAGGGGAGGATGGGTCCATGCTTCATGGCGTCATCAAAAGGTCTATGACCTCTTCTCCAGGTCAGTATTGTAGGCCACGTTATGTCACAAATGAAAACAAAGTACACCAGGTGGTAGGTAGCCATATTACTTTGTAATGGAATCTTTCTAGGACCATCAACGGCAGTTGTGGAATCATCTTACCAGTGTTTGGTGAAAAACCGATTAAAACAAAAAAGATGTGATTCGTAATAGATGGTAGTCCACTGCTGGACTAACATGTCTCATGTTTTGCTGTCATAATTTACTCCAATTGATTTGATTTGAGTTCAACTGGTTGTATGCTGACGTCTACAGGAAACAATATTCAATGATTACGGAGACTAGGTCAAGTAACGTCTTACCTCCTTTTTCGATATCGTTCTGGGAAGTAATGCCTCCGAACTATTTTATGTGAAAACACTTAAAGCTTTTTTAAATAAAATAAACATTATTAACACCCTACATCTTAATCCTTCTTGACTAAATATCTCCAACCTGCTGCCGCTAGAGGGCTCCAGACTGTAACACTCTCAAAACAGTTTTGAATTCAAGTGCCAGCCACTGTGGCCGAGGGGTTCTAGGCGCTTCAGTCCGGAACCGCGCTGCTGCTACGGTCGCAGGTTCGAATCGTGCCTCGGGCATCTGATGACCTCAGATGTTACGTCCTATAGTGCTCTGAGCCATTTGAACCATTGTTCGATTTCAAGTCCACACACGGCGCACCCTCTCCTTCGGCATGACATTACCAGACCACTCTGGAGCGCTGTGACATTTGTAACAAGCTGACGCCTTTGTTTTACTGTTATCGATCATCGTCCATACATTACCTGTTTCCAAAACTTAAAGTTAAGCATTTTTCAGTGATGTTATCAATAAAATTGTCTCTCATTGGGAGAAAAGTGTTCGTCACCATATTGACAATGTTGAGAAACAAATATGTACACATGAAAAACAAAGATGTAGAATGTTAACAATGTTCTCTTTATTTAAAAGTCCTTAGAGAGTTTTCACGGAAAAAATTCAAAGCATTACTTTTCAGCGCGCCCTCGTTTATACTGCAAATCTTTCTGTAGTCTTTGTGAACGAAGAATTCCAGACCACATTCACAGTCCAGGAGTCTTGTTTTCCTTGGCAGAAAAATGTTCAAATGTGTGTGAATTCCTAAGGGACCAAACTGCTGCGGTCATCGGTCCCTAGACTTACACACCACTTAAACTAACTTGTGCTAAGTACAACACACACACCCACGCCCGAGGGAGGACACGAACTTCCGACAGGAGAGGCCGCGCAACCCGTGACATGGCGCCTCAGAACCGGTCGGCTACTTCGCGCGGTCCTTGGTAGAGTGAGGTGCCATTTCTTGCTCATGAGTGATCCAAACGTTCAAATGTGTGTGAAATCTTATAGGACTTATCTGCTAAGGTCATCAGTCCCTAAGCTTACACACTACTTAACCTAAATTATCCTAAGGACAAACACACACACCCATGCCCGAGGGAGGACTCGAACCTCCGCCGGAACCCAGGAGTGATGCCATTTCGGCTGAAGCGCCGGTATCAATGGCCACTTGTGGGCACGAAGAGCCTTAACTCTGTGCTATGTGTTGTGGTCACAGAGCACAGAAATAAATAAATGCTCTGTGCTTGCAGCCAAGCATACAAGCTGCACAGCACAGTGTTGTCTGATTCTTGTGTATCAGCCGTGCTGAGACTCTGACCGGTCGCCGCGCCGTATTTCACACAAGGTATGGTCCGATGGCTTCGCAGTATACCAGATACCGTAGCGGTAGAACACTTCAGTTCTGATGGCCCTCTAAGCTTAGGAAGTCAACGCATCGATGCCACCTGTTTGACAAAAGAAGTTTGTTTCCAAGTTGGAAAGTTCTTCTCAGAAGAGAGTGGTGTGACGTGGTGTGCAATCTGTGAAACCATGATAAACTAGGTCTTCACATGGGACGGCACTGGCCAGTTTGTTGGAAATTTGGAACGTGATTCTTTTTGCTTGTTGACAGTAATAATTTAGAAGAGGATGGGCCCCTCCAGAAAGTCCGAAATGTGGAGCCGGCTGATTGGCTTCGGAGGCGTTTCGGTGTCAAACTGGGAACGTCAGAAAGACTTGTTCAGAACTAGGTGCTTCCATAAGTTAATGCTGAAAACTCGGAAACTGTTTACTTACAGCCTTGCCATTGGCAGGAGGTCTGTAAAATTGTCTAATTGGTACAAACTAAATGGGCACAGACATAGAAAGGACAAATAATCTGCAGAACGGACGGAACACCAATTATTTTCCGGTACTCGAACAAGCGGGCTTCATCTCCTCCGGCCGACACTGTGTCCTCAGCAGCATGGATATCTCTGCCAGTAACATTTAGCAGCAGATCGAGACCTCTGCTCAACTGTGTCCTTAGTTTCGTCAGGCTTAGGCAAATGAGTGAGGACATTCAGAAGTTAATGGTAGGCTCGATGTCAGGATTTAGCAATATCTTCGGACCTTGTTATTTGTTGGAGAGTTTGAGGGCACATTCATTTTTTTTTCTTTCTTTATGTAGTATGCATGATGCAGATAATCAAACTTCCGTCGTAATCACGCAGTCAATTAGCAGATACCGCGAGTTTGTAATTGTGTAGATTATTTATGAGACGGTAACCCCTTTTTATTATTCGTGATTAACAATCATTCAGCCTGTATACATCCAATTTCTGATCCGCAGCCAGGTCATATGACTAATTCATGACAGTATTTTATAACTAAGTTTGCAATAAATCGACACGATTTGGAATCCTGTTTCATTTTGTAATTAGATGGCCTCATTGACAGTAATTCGATGTATTTCTAGATTATCAATCAAAGTCTTATATTTCATTACGGTCCATTTCTTATATGCATTTATACGTAGCGCACATTGCGTTTACTTCACGGGCCGCTAGCACTCGTGCGCAGCACAGGCACATTTGTGGTCTGGCGCCTTAGCCCGCAGCGATATCGCCGCTACTCGATAGCTGGCGCTCTCGTATGGTGTTCAGCAGGCTCGTAAAACTTTGGACCCCCATTTCTCAGAAACAGTTGAGAAGGACATAGTGCTGGAACAAAAAAATGGTTCAAATGGCTCTGAGCACCATGGGACTTAATATCTGAGGTCGTCAGTCCCCTAGAACTTAGAACTACTTAAACCTAACTAACCTAAAGACATCACACACACCCATGCCCGAGGCAGGATTCGAACCTGCGACCGCAGCGGTCGCGCGGTTCCGGACTGAAGCGCCTAGAACCGCTCGGCCAGCTGGAGCAATATTTGTTGTACGTACTTCAGTCAAGGTGCGAATGGCGAGTAACATCGGTGACCCACTGGGTGTAAACTTCCCTTATAAGGCTTGGAAAGTGTCGGAATGGTAGCCTGATATTGATTTTCCTTTATTTTCGTGACAAAATGAAGGTGAATTTCACCATAATGTTTGTTACTAAATGTGAATGCCAACGATTTTCGCAGCAGACATCTCATCACTGACGTGCAACTGCATCAGTTAGTTTTCTTGCAGGCTTTCCTTTCTTTAGTGATTCATCATACATTCTCAGTATTCTTCAACCATCGTGATTTTTGTCTTCATACTAGTGTAGAAGCCAGTTTTCCTACTTTCCCATTCTCTTTTATCTGCCTTTCTGATCAAAGTTCCTGCTATTTACGCCTGTGTCGACAGTACATCGAAGTTCGTTAATATAAACATCACTCATATCCACAAAAACAAGAAACCATCATTTCTCATCATGCTAAGTGTCCTGTGCTACTGCACACGTAATCATATTCTGCACTGCATTACCTATCCTATACCAGTGACAATACACACACACACACACATCACAAAGCACTTGGATTAACTAGATAAAACGGAAATAGAGAACAGTGGCAGAAAAGGTCGCTCCTTGTCAGAAATGGTAAGTTATTGATGAGTGTCGTTACAGTAGAACATTGCTAACATCCCTCGAAAACAAACCACTGATTCAGCCTGTATGAGAGTACTGAAGAATATACATCAATACTGCAGCACTCAGCGGACTTCATCATGATAGTGGGAGATTCAAAATTGGATCAGAAGGCAGACAGAGAGATACTATGTCACCAAAAATGTATTCCCAACTGCCCTAAAGGAAATTTAAAATCCTTAAATTAGGAAAAAAGGAAGTAATTCGTGTTCATGAAATATTACTGACCCACCTTCAATGTGCTGCACAGATGCCTCTGATGCAAATAAACTTCCACAATTCATAAAACATCTTCACCGAACCGATTTGATGATACTATTATGAATATAAATATAACGAGAAAAAATGAAAAACAAGTGACATACTGAAAATAAAATAGAAAAAACGACAATGAAGTGCGTCTGGCATGTTGGTTTTGTGGTAGTGAATATCCGCCAGGAACGACACGTGGCTCGGATTCCACGTAAAGGGGGAGGGGAGAGGGGGAGGGGGGAGAACAATATCAATAGCGAGGCTATCACCCTTTCGCTCACATACACGCCCAGGTTCGGTGTCAATACCTTCCTGCTGGTGACGCACTGACTTTCAATTAGTTTTATGTTACACGTCAACGTGAACAAAAATATAGGCCGATCTCGTTGCCCAACAACCAGGCAGTAATGGATCTGAACAGTCGCCCCATGCGCTGATTGAAAAATGTGCTGACCACGCACAGCAGTTTGTAACATTGCTGCCGATACCAGCGGCGCTGGAAAATGCCAGGAACGGAAGCTGCGGCGGCGTTGGAGAGACACTGTGGCGAAGAACTTTGATTCGCGTAACCAAAACTGACAAACGCAGTAGGGAATAAACGAGCTAACAAACAAAGTGTTAATGAAATTTCGAATTTCGTAACTTCCCTATCACTGGCTTCTGCAAGAACTAAATGAAACCACTCGTAAATAACTTTAGAAATTTGATCTATGGCATTATTCCACACAAAGGATAAAAAAAGTATGTGGAAACCTACAACATCAATCTTAACACTGGAAACGACATTAACATGCGAAAAAATTTTATTTGACACGTGTATTACTAAGACAAAAAGATCGTTCCTTTACCATAGCACATCTTTTCTTTGATCTGTCACAGTGTATAGCTTACAGCGTACACCCCGCTCCAGCGAGGAAGATTCATTCCGCAAAGCGGCCTTACGCTCATCCCCACAGCATCTTTACTGTTGCAAATACTTGTACAGCAATGTATGTACGAAACACTCTACAGAACATGGAAAGTAAATGAGTGATATTGACACAGAAATGTCTTAATTCGCTCCATGAGGAGTGTTCGAATAACTCGCACCGGAAGATAATTGCCCACAAAAGGTGGTTTCGTTATCAAGTTCCGGTCGGGCACCGAGTTTTAATATGTCATGAAATTTCAGTAGAGTGCATTCCTCGCCAGATTCCGGAATCCACAATACGGCACTGTGCTGCATTTTCTAAAATATGCCAGTCACCTTGAATACTTACGAGAAAGGTTCAAATGGCTCTGAGCACTATGGGACTTAACATCTGAGGTCATCAGTCCCATAGAACTTAGAACTACTTAAACCTAACTAGCCTAAGGACATGACACACATCCATGCCCGAGGCAGGATTCGAACCTGCGACCGTAGCCGTCGCGAGGTTCCAGACTGAAGCGCCTAGAACCGCTCGGCCACAACGGCCGGCACTTACGAGAACATGGCAAGTGACATAACCCGATTTCCTAGAAATTTCGGTCAGTGGAAGAGGGGTCAAAATAAGAGAACACGTGTCTCGGCTTACCGGTAAACAGTCGACTATTTCTGAGAAAACGACGGTCAAAATGTTTGAGGTACTTTACGTTGGTCAGCTGGAACGTTATGATCACCGAACTTGAATGAAAAGTAATACCTCCAACTTCGTTAATTGGGTTTGGATGTGAATATTTTAATAAATCAAACGCAGAAATAATCCTTAGAATGTGATCTTTAATTATCAATATTCATTTTTCCACATAATCACGAGCCAATGGGATACATTTCTGCTAACGATGAACAAGTTTTCTGAAGCCGTCACGTTGAAAGTCGACACTCTGTTTCCGCAACCACAGTCTCACAGTTTTCTCAACCTCTTCATCAGAAGCATAATGATGTGCCCGCAGATCGTCTTTCATTATCGGGAACAGATGGAAGTCAGACGGTGCTATATCTGGACTGTATGAAGGATACGCGTTTTCAGTTCATGAGTCAGCATGTGGGGTACCCATCGTGCACACATGTTCCGAGAGCCAAGTAAAGCAATATCTTTAAACATACTCGCCCATCGACGCACAGTACTCCCATCAACACAATCACCATAAACTGTTTTCATTTTCTGATGAATATCCTTTGGGTTGACACCTTCTGCTGTCAAGAATTCAAAGAATGCACGTTGCTTTAATCGCATTGACCGACCGTCTGCACAGGGTTCCGTGTTTTACACTGTAACAACACAACCGTTCAATGCTAAGGCTTCCCGCCAACTGGAGCTGTAGAGAAGAGGCTACGGAACAAGCCAGTACCTGCCGCATACCAATGCTGCTAACTGTTGAAGAGTTACGAAGGTGGAGGCATTACTTTTCAGTCGATCCTCGTCGCATCAGTGGGCGTGCACTCCATGTGTAGAATGGGGAAGGCACGCGATCTATCTGAGTTTGGCCGAGGGCAGTTTGTGACGGCCAGGAGGCTCAGCACGAGTATTCGAGCAATGCTGTGGCGAAACCTAGGTGAAACGGTGTCCAGACGTCGTGGGATTGGGCAGGACCTCATAATTACAGATGTCGGACGCCGTAGGCTGGGCAGATTGGTAAAACAGGACAGGGGACGAACTGCAGCGAAACTAACATCAGACTTCAATGCTCGGCAGAGGACAAGTGTGCCTGAACACACAGTGCACCGAACACCCCTAACGAAGGGGCTCCGCAGCCTTCGACCCAAGCAACATCGGCAACTATGAGATAGGCACATGACCATAGGTACTGGAAGTTGGGGCAGTGGCAGAGCACTCATGGTCTGATGAATCCCGAAAACTTCTTCACCGTTACGATGGGAGGGCGCGAGTCCGTCATATTCCAGGGTAGCACCTCCTTGAAACCTGTACTACGGGGCGGAGACAAGCTGTTGGCGGCTCCATTACTCTCTGACGAACATTGACGTGGGCATCCACGGGCCCGTGGAGCTCATGCAAGGCACCACGACGTCCAAGTAGTATCGTACACTGGTTGCAGACCATGTTCACCCCTTCATGATGCTCATGTTTCCCGACAGCTGTGGCATATTTCAGCAAGATAATGCGTCATGTCAGAGGGCAAGGAGTGTGATGGAGACGTTCGAGGAACAGATCTGAACCCGATTGAACACATCTGTATTGTGATTGAACATGGCGTCAGGGCTCGTTGCCCCCTCCCTGAAGTTACGGGAATTAGGTGACCTGCCAAGGTCTCATTGCTTCCTTGCCACAACGTGTCGCCACTGTTATCGGTGACAGAGATGGACAATCCGGCAATTAGGTGTGTGGTCACAGTCTTCTCGCTGATCAGCATATACGCCTTGTAAGAGTAAACACTTGGACAGAAGCTGTGGCACAGAGGCTAGTATCGCGGCTTTGAACATTCTCGCCCCGCTTTCGAAATCTGGTTATTACTTGTACTTCCATTTTTGTTTTTCATCTATCTACCCATGTCCGTAGAAGATTAATATAGGAAGATTTTCTAGTGTATACTGCAATAACGTTGTCTTTATTCGCATACGAATTGTATGTCTGATGAATGCAATAAAAAAACAATCAACGAATGGAAAAATTATTTAAAACTGTTTTCTGCCAAATGTTTTACTGTATCTTAATTCATAATGAACTCCAAGCGTCAATTTTCGGAAAAATGATCCATTATGGGTGAGTTGGCGCCAAATTATTGCCAATGCGTGAGATATTCATTCATGTTAGCGACGTTTCTTTCCCGAACACATTCATACGAAGAAATGTCGTTGTGGCAAACATGACCTCACGCAATGCTCGAGCTGTTCGGCACTGCTATGTTTAGAATGTATCTATGACCGGTGTCATCCAAGGGAATGCACCGAAACTTCGTGAAGAATTAAATATAAGAATTAAGAATTAATGTAAGAAAGCAATATGAAATTTAGAAATGATTATAACACTGGAAAATACCATACACACATATTCACTATGTGATCAAAAATATCCGGACACCCCCATAAACATACGTTTTTCATATTAGGTGCATTGTGTTGCCACCTACTGCCAGATACGCCATATCAGCGACCTCAGAAGTCATTACACATCGTGAGAGAGTAGAATGGAGCGCTCCGCGGAACTCACGGACTTCGAATGTGGTCAGGTGATTGTGTGTCACTTGCGTCATACGTCTGTACGCGAGATTTCCGCACTCCTAAACATCCCTAGGTCCACTGTTTCCAATGTGATAGTGAAGTGGAAACGTGAAGGGACACTTACGGCACAAAAGCGTACAGACCGACCTCGTTTGTTGACTGACAGAGACCACCGACAGTTGAAGGGGGTCGTAATGTGTAATAGGCAGACATCTACCCAGACCATCACACAGGAATTCCAAACTCCATCAGGATCCATTGCAAGTACTATGACAGTTAGGCGGGAGATGAGAAAACTTGGATTTCATAGTCGAGCGGCTGCTCGTAAAGCACACATCACGCCGGTAAATGCCAAACGACGCCTCGCCTGGTGAAAGGAGAGTAAACATTTGACGATTGAACAATGGAAAAACTTTGTATGGAGTGACGAATCACGGTACACAATGTGGCGATCCGATGGCAGTATGTGGGTATGGCGAATGCACGGTGAACGTCATCTGCCAGCGTGTTTAGTGCCAACAGTAAAATTCAGAGGCGGTGGTGTTATGGTGTGGTCGTGTTTTTCTTCGCACTATCACAACACAAGCCTACATTGATGTTTTAAGCACCTTCTTGCTACCCATTGTTGAAGAGCAATTCGGGGATGGCAACTGCATTTTTCAACACGATCGAGCACCTGTTCATAGTGGTTACATTACAATAACGTCCCTGTAATGAACTGGCCTGCACAGAGTCCTGTGGTGAATCCTACAGAACACCTTTGGGATGTTTTGGAACGGCGACTTCGTGCCAGGCCTCACCGACATCGATACGTCACCTCAGTGCAGTACTCCGGGAAGACTGGGCTGCCATTACCCAAGAAAACTTCCAGCACCTCACTGAAAGCATGCCTGCGAGAGTGGAAGCTGTCATCAAGGCTAAGGCTGGGCTGACACCATATTGAATTGCAGCATTGCCGAAAGAGGGCGTCACGAACTTGTCATTTTCAGCCAGGTGTCCGGATATTTTTTGTCACATATTGTATTATATATTACATGTATGACAGTTGTTGTGAAAACCTGTTATAAAGTTTTACTTAAGATAAAGCCTTTGTATCCCATAACCTGATAAGAATCATTCCGGTCTACGTACATGTGTAGATAAATGAAAAATATAAAAGTAAATAAAAACAGAAAACGCCTTTCGAAACGGAATGCAAAAACTGAAACTTCACGACGCTAGGCACCGTGCTACGAGATCACCTGGGCGCGGCTAAAAGGCATCTAAATTAAGTAGAAAATTTTGACGCTCGTTTTCTCGGAAGCGGTCGAGTATCTACGGATAAGCGCTGTCTGCGTTCGCTTATTTGGCCTCCTTTTCCACATATCCAAGTTTCTGAGAAACCGGGTTGTTGCACTTGTCGTGTTCTCCTGTTTGTTATGTAATTAATACAAAACACTGGTCTATCTAATGCGTGGCAACCTATCCGTTATCACCCAAAGGGCATAATACATTGCAGAACATCACTATCGAATTGATCTATTCTAAGATAGCTATTAGTATAGAATCTTTATGTTAAAACGCTGAACCAGCCTACTTGACTGATCAAATTTCGTCACGTACCCAACCTGTGTATTATGCTGTTAAGCGATGATCTGCTGCTGCTCTAACGTTGCTCCCGTTACGTCACCGTGTGACATTTTCCATTTGGCACACTCTAAACGCGATTGCGTGGAGCTGACCATCCCATTAGCTCAGTCCGCAATTAACTGCAAATTTCCATAGCACCTAATCGCCGCACTGCGTTAACGAACCAAGAAAATGAAACTATGCAGTTAGCGCGCACCCATTTGCGGCGTGGTGTAAATATCGAACTTCGCTCACACACCTTCTCCATCGCCACTCCGTAACACACCCCAAACCTTCACTGCCACTGCTATAGTGCGTGGGTGTTTGGTAGACTGGTTCATCGGCATAACGATGACCACCAATCGATTGCCTCTGGCGATGGGTTTTTCCGGCAAATTTGAAACCGATACCCCTGTGCCGGTAATGACATTGCTTAGCCCGGTGGCGCCCCACAGAATTTAATAATCGTAACTGCGGCGAAACACGAGTCAGCATGTGTGTTCCCCCAGCAGTCGTCACTCACTTGGGGGTGGGGGAATGCTGGCATCACGACTACCAGGATCCTAACGAACTGTAGCGCGCTTTAGAATACAGAAAAGAAAATATACCACTATGAAGGCCAAAGTAAAGAATTGACACTGCAAGTGTCTGATAGGGATAAAAATAATAGATTAAAGTTCATACCAATTACATTACGCAATAGCCACCCCGATAGTTTATTTCAGTCACCAAATAACCACATCACCTTGTTTCTAGAGGAGCGGTGCAGCAGGCAACAAAAGAAAGAAATGAAGTGTCATCAATTGAACATCGAGGAGATATTCCGGAAAATATTCATAACAAGACGCCGACGGGTCTTTCTGTATTCAAAAAATGCGATTTTCCCAAAGGTAGTAATACATGACGGCTCCTGGAAAAGTAAAAGAAAATTTTGGGAAAAGAGAAGCAGATGTATGTATATCAAGAGATCAGAAAAGAAGCAAGTACTAAACAAAGAAGGGAAAGCTGAAAGTTGGAAGGAATATATAGAAGAGCAATACAAAAGAAAGAAACTTGAAGACAGCGTTACAGGAAGGGTAGATAAAGTAGATGAAGACGAAGTGATTGATAAGATACTGACAGAGCACTTAAAGACTTTTGTCAAAACAGGGCATCTGAAGTAAACGACATTCCCTCAGAATTATAGAGATCCTTGGGAAAACATATAATGACAAAAATATTTCACGCAGTAAGCAAGATGTATGACACAGGCGAAATAGTCTCCGAATTTAAGTGAGTGAAACAGTATTGCAGCCGAGCCCTCAAGTCACTAATCAAACTGCGAAGGAAAATAAGGAGAAATTTGCAAATGAAATTAAGTTTAGGGAGAAGAAATTTAACTTTCACATTCGTCGATGTAATTCTGACAGAGAGAGTAAATGACTTGGAAGATGAGTTGATCGGAATGAACACTGTCTTGAAATGAGGTAAGGAGATGAGTATGAAATAAAGTAACATAGTGGCAATGTGATGCAGCCGAATCAAATCAGGCTGTGATGAGGGGATTAGATTAGTAAACGAGGCACTAAAGGTAGTACATCAGTTTTCTTATTTCGACAGCTGGATAACTACGAGGGCTATTCGGAAAGCTAGGTACAATAAAACGCGAAATGGAAACCACAGTGAAAATCTGATGAAGCTCGGCGTAGATGTGTTGAACTGTGTCTTTAGTATGCCCACCGTTCGCATCACGTCGTTGTTTTCAGCTTCGAGGGCACATTGAGCTTTAAAGTTGCAGAGAATTGGCACAAAGCACATGTGGCTGCCTCCTAAGACGAGAATGTTGGACAGTTGGTACAACGCTACGAGAAATGTCTCCATCGGAGTGACAACTATCTACAGAAGTAACTGGAAAGTATAGCAAAATACTGCAAATAAATCATTTATGATTTTCACCGTGATTTCCATTTCGCGACCGATCGGACCTTACTTTCCGAATAGCTGTCGTACAACAGTCAACACAAAGACAATATGGAATTCAGCTGGTAACAACAACAAACGCATATATGAAAAAGAGAAATTTGTGAACATCGGATGTAAATTTAAGTCTTAGGAAGTCTTTTATGTTGGTATTTAGGACGTAGCCTTGAATGGAAGTCAAACAAGGATGATAAGCATTCCGGAAGAAAAGAGAACAGAAGGTTTTGAAACGTGGTGATGCAGAAAAATGTTGAAATTAGATGAGTGAATGGAAAAATAAATGAGGAAATTGTGTATCGAATAGGGCAAAAAGAAATTTGTGGCAAAACTTGATTAAAGGCTGCGGTCGGTTGATAGGACACATTATAAGACAACAAGGAATCGCGTATTTGGTAGTAGAGATAAGTGTGAAGTGTGTGTGGTGGTGAGGGCGGCTTCACTATAGTAAGCTTGCTAGATGTGGGTTGCTGTAGTTATGCACAGGTGAAGAGACTTGCACAGGACAGATCAACGTGGAAAACTGCATCAGACTTTTGTGCAGACTGTAGAGCACAACAACAGCAATTTCTGCTGGTAACATTCGCACTGCATTATTAGTCGACCACAAAATTATTGCACCTGTGAGTGAGGCTGCTTTGGTGGCCTTAGCGTGAGTTTTTATCGTGAAATTTCACGAGGACACACTGATTCATTTGACGGTATACTGACGAGTGTCTTGAAATCATTCACAGTGCAATACGCTTTTCTTAATAACCACTGTACTTGTTTACTGTGAAAGGGTACAGTACTGCCCGGCATTGAAAAGATGTACAACAACTACTTCGTTGTTCTCGTCAGAACAGCGTTTATTGTATAATAACACCATTTTATTTAATACACCGAAGCCGGATACCAATGTAGGAAAGAAGGGCAATTTGAATGTTTAATTATTCAGATGTGGACTTCCTTGAAATAGATCCCTGAATCCTGTTTGGTAATGTTTGTGAATTTTTTAAGTCCTGGATGACCGGATGAACGGCCATGTTTCAGCACTCTGTCGCTGGTTCCTGAGGTGTGAAGACGTGCTTTATGTGTCCACCCGAAAAACAAATTTAAATTAAAATGGTATGCATGTGGAATATTTAAGAGTAGATAAACTAATAATTTCTGTTATTCAGAAACTTTTGGTGGCAGACTCATGTAAATTATTCGTAAAAAGATAGGAAGGTAAAAATTCATGGGGAACATAGGATTCTTCGGAAATATAAGACGAAATACTAGCGTGTTGTAGTATTAAGATGCAATACTTGCGTGTGTAAACCTAAGTTGAAAATAATTCAGATTTCCGTGTGCAGAACTTGAATTAGAGACAAGCACTTCCAGGTGGTGAGTACAGTGTGACTCTCAACCTGACTATGAGACAATGAAACAAATTACAAGTGCTTGGCCTAGCATTCAGTTGAGGATCCGTGTGTGAGATAAATAAGATACCAAAACTTCCATTATGACATACATTCGTGTGACACCAGCTTGATATTCAGATACTCTGCTAATACCTTTGCTAATATTGGAGGAAGAAACCATGTGAGTACTTTGCCTGCAAGATATTCTTTCCGCACGATAGTAAAATATTAACTGGTTAATGGTTTTAAAGTAGTATTGCAGACGACGCCACTGCTCTGTAGCGCTCACCACTTTTTCTTATCGAAAATAGAACAAAGACGGGAGAGTGCTTCTCTTTGCGTCCGCTCTGGTCCACAGCTGCCAGGAGAGAACCAATTAAGTCTGGCTTGTTCATTTATTTTGAGACAAATGAAAACGCCATAGATGGTTCAAAAATGGCTCTGAGCACTGTGGGACTTAACTTCTAAGGTCATCAGTCCCCTAGAACTTAGAACTACTTAAACCTAACTAACCTAAGGACATCACCCACATCCATGCCCGAGGCAGGATTCGAACCTGCGACCGTAGCGGTCACGCGGTTCCAGACTGTAGCGCCTTTAACCGCTTGGCCACACCGGCCGGCAAAACGCTATAGAGGCAGAGATAAGATTACTCAAGAGAGTGTCTAACCATAAGATACGACTAAAACGATTCATGACATCTCAAAGTAAAACAGAAAGAGTTATGTCATAGCAATCTATTTTTTCAACCAATTTGTGTTTTTTCTTTGGAGAAAAATCTGAGTGCATAGTGCACTAATCGCCGGCGACTGGCACTATTTTCTTCCTGCTATAGTCCGTAATAACTTCTCCATTATATAAAAGAGCTTCAAATTTGAAAATGTACCACAATCACATAATGTCTAAAAAAAAAACGTGGCACTGTAAAACATATTTTCGACGAGACACAGTCGCAACTCCAAAAATAAGTCGCTTTTGCCCTGTGGCCTGTCGTACATGCACTGCACTCGTGGATCCGCGAATAAATCGCAAAAATTTGCGTGTTAGTGGGACACGCCGGAACTGAAATCTTGAGAGCCGGTTCCACCAAAATTATTCGCGGAACTAGCTCGCGGTTCTGGCCCGTCGCGGATATCCCGTTGTGCGTGGACAGCCACTGATGCCCCCGCCAGTCGCCTCACAGCCGACTCATACCTTCAGCAAGACAATGCAGCATCCCAGTCCTCCTAAACTGGACCTATATGGTTTGAGGAACAATCCGCGGAGATGAAGTGGCTTCGGTGAATCAGCTGTCCCTACTTCCCCACTCTCTCACTACCACGTTACTCAATTCATTTGACCTCAGTCCTATTGAGCAATTTTGCGACACCACACATGGAGACGTTCCACCTTGAACGATTACTATCCTATGAAAAGTAGTAGCACATCAGTGAGAACATGAAAATAAAGTGTTTCTGCATCCATGTTCGTAAAAGGTATTTTCTTCTTCTATATTTTGAGGAAGGTATACCGTACTTATGTACAACACTGATGTGTATATACGAGTGTAAGTCAATTATTATCCGCAAAGTAATTATAAAATTTTATTTTAATCAAATAGGAAACTTACAAGAACATGATTTTTCGACATAGTCTCCCTGAAGTCTTCTTTTTAATTCCGTGTGGGAACATAATATGTTCATCAAAATTTATCTCCTCATTACGATACAACAAGAGTAGACAGCTATCGTCCACCTTCCGTTGAATATTGTTCACGCACAATACAAGTCCCTTGCCATCTTAAGCGTAATGGAAGTGCTTTTCTTCATTGCACGGTCGCCCGAGATTAATATTCAGAAACAGAATTGTTCATCAGCGAAGAAGACGGAACAGGAGAAATCAAGTAAGAACTGAATGCGTTCTGAACACTCTCATTGAACACACCCGAGCTTAAATTTTAGACACCACTAATTCATGCATAGTTCGTTCAGCAGATTTGGTGCGAAGTGTATAAGGCTTTTTTAAAGAAATACGAGGGTAAGTCAATTATTGTCCGCAGTTTAGTTATATTTTTGTTTATTTTTGTAGTACTGTCGTTTCACGTTGATGACGTAAGCTTTGTTTATTTCTTGTTATATCTTTGCAATTTTCAAGCTACTAGGTTAGTTTCGTTATCGCTGCCGTGCTGTTAATCATGGCTGCTCCACTGTTTATTTGCACCACACAAGAGCAACGTTCAGTGATCCGTTTTTCTGTGGTGGGAAGGCATATCAGTGGTCGAAATTCATCGAAGACATTCGGTGCAGTATGGGAACAATGTTTTGCCACAACGGAGTGTCTACGAATTGACTGAAAAATTGCGAAATGGCCGCACAAGTGTTACGCACGAAGAAGGAGCCGGACGACCGTTTACCGCCACAAATGAAAAAAAACACTGAGCGTTCACGTGAAATGATTCTCTTGAACAGACGATTAACTATTGACGAAGTGGCACATCGTCTGCAAATTAGTCACGGTTCCTCCTACGAAATTATCCACAACAGACTTGGGTTTCATAAAGTTTGTGCGAGATGGGTCCCAAAACAACTCACACAGTTGCATAAACAAACGCGCTTGGAGATCTGCAAAAAACATTTGGATCGCTATAGTAACGAAGTCGACAACTTCTTAGACAGGGTCATTACTGGTGACGAAACATGGATCCAACATTAGGAGCCGGAGAGTAAACGGCAGAATATGGAATGCAAATATCCAACTTCGCTGTGCAAGAAAAAGTTCAAGACCCAACCGTCCGCAGAAAAACTGCCCACACTGCTGAAACGCTCCAGAAACTTCCATACAGTCCCGATCTTACCCCTTCTGACTATCACTCGTTTGGTCCACTCAAACTGGCATTAAGGGGCCGTCGATTTGCCTCGGACGAAGCAGTGAAAGAAGCGGTGCATTCCTGGCTCGCAGCTCGACCGAGAACCTTCTTTTATGAGGGCATCAGGAAGCTTCTACAACGATGGACCAAGTGCGTGTCTATCATCCACGATCCCCTGATAGTTGCGATTATAACGTGAACCACTGTGAGATGTTCAGGAATACAAAATGTCTTTAATGATGATAGGCACATAGCTTTTATAAATAACAATATATTCTTCAGTAATTTGAACACAAATGCCTAATTATTTTCGTAATCCTCTGCCAACATGTGGACTATTTCGTACAGCGTACAGTTTACAATATCGTACTTTTATAGCAATGCATCATCCTAATCAAGTTATAAATATATCGCCCATCTGCCAAAGCTAGTTACGAAGGAAGTACCGCAATTGCTTTTTTCGTTTGTACACATTTCCTAAGAAATGTTATTCCAAGGTGCTGACACGTGTATTACGTCTGCTCACTTGGGAAGAGAGAGTGGGGCAGACAGTACAAAAATGCCCAGAAAGTTTAGTCTCAAGTTTCTGTTACGACCCATATCAGCTATTAAATCACTGTACTCTATTCGTACGGTCTCGTAAATGTTTTCAAAAAGTACTAATTATACTGAAACATATAAAACGTATATGAATATCGTGGTAAGTAAACTACCATTAGCTATGTAGCAACGTCTTCACCCATCCGTTTACCGTCACCCCTGCAATACTGTTATCGATACCTAAAAACTTTTATGAAGTACTGGCTGTTTCGTCTCACCTGGGGCAGTAAATACATACTACGACATTGTAGGAGGCGTACGCTATTCCTCTTTACGAATGTCATATTAGGCAAATATCACGCCAAGAAAAATTACATTTTCGGAAAGCATCAATGTATTTTATTATGTGTACATAACAGAAAATATGACGCTGCTGTAGGTTATTTACTTTCGCACTGAGTTTCCAGGCAGGACAGATGTTTTTCCGCATGGCAGGCGTGCCGCTGCGTTAATATTGCAGCCGTGACACGTATTGCCTGTCTCGTTAGGCTGACGGCTCGGCCGGCGGGATGGTCCTCCGGGGCTTGGCAGCTGCGTGCGGTACGTCTGTCACAGGGCGGCATAACAGACGTATCCGAGACTGATCTTCTCTGCTGTCCTCCTATGTAACACACACATTGTGTATACCAAGCCTTGTCCTTACGTCGTATTACTATTATTCTTTTGCTGTTCTTTAGAGCAACACAATTCGAATCACATTGCTGATGGCTGATAGTAATTTGAGTACTTCCTTAGGCTCATGTTCCAACGGCCTTGCTGCACTGCTAACACCGATTCCCAAAAGATCACCTAAGTGAAGCGCTGTCGGGCTTGGCTTTCACTTGGTTGGGAGGCAGTCCGGATCTGCCGTGAGTTGTTGGCAACCGGGGAACACTTAGTAATTGTGAGGACAATTAAGGATCTCCTTGATGGACAAGTAGCGGCTCCGGTCACGAAAACACAAAGGCCGGGAGAGCGGTGTGACCGGCCGCTGTGGTCGAGCGGTTCTCGGTGCTTCAGTCCGGAACTACGTGGCTGCTACGGTCGCAGGTTCGAATCCCGCCTCGGGCATGTCCTGATGTCCTTAGGTTAGTTAGGTTTAAGCAGTTCTAAGTCTAGGGTACTGACGACCTCAGATGTTAAGTCCCATAGTGCTCAGAGCCATTTGAACCATTTTGAGATCGGTGTGCTGACGACATGCTCCTTCATACCCGCATCCTGTGACACCTCTCGGCTCCACATGACACTCCTATTCGAATGGAGGACTTAAGCTCATTTACTTTGATTAAAACTGTGTGAAACTAATTAAATTAATTAGAAAAGTGTGGCCCTGATGAAACAAGAGGTGTGGATCGACCACATAGCAACATACAATTAAAAAGGGAGTTCATCTGACTACGAACTGAAACTGAGTTCTTAATCAAACCAACTTACTGCAATAGTTCCACTGTTTAAACACATGGATGGATACTTCATCACAACATCTAACTGAAATTCAGACTCGCCAAGAACACAGAGTAAATAACCACTTAATATGCGAGGTTTGAATGTCTTGGCAAAGACCTGAAGGTAATCGGAACGTGTGAGGTTCAAATGGTTCAAATGGCTCTGAGCACTATGGGACTTAACATCTGTGGTCATCAGTCCCCTAGAACTTAGAACTACTTAAACCTAACTAACCTAAGGACATCACACACATCCATGCCCGAGGCAGGGTTTGAACCTGCGACCGTAGCGGTCGCGCGGTTCCGGACGGAGCGCCTAGAACCGCTAGACCACCGCGGCCGGCCGTGTGAGGTGGTCATATAGTAAATCAGCTAAGAAAGTGCAAGACTTGTAGCTCCTACACAGTGATTGTGCGTTATTACGCCGAAATGTTAACTAAACCACCCGTACTACATCAAAGGATGAGTCGCGAATGACCCTTCAAACTCTCCATGACATTACAAGATTCGCAGCAGTTACTCCTATCATAACGCCTACAAATTATCTCTGAATCTCGTCACCCGCTTGCCCAAGCTCATATAATCTCAGTAAATTCTGCAAATTGTTGACCAGAACACTGTGTGCGCCATGATCTGCTGTTGGTAAACGCTGGCGGTGAGGGTGTCCTTCAACGTTGGCCTTTGCCCGCCGACAGAGGAGTGTTTACTCACCACCAACCAAAGAAGAAGTGATTCCTGCTCGCTCTCCAGATTAGCTCTCGCTTCTTAATTTGCACTACTTTCCGTGCACCAACAAGGCGGCCAACTTACTGCAATAGTTCCACCGTTTAAACACATGGATGGATACTTCATCACAACATCTAACTGAAATTCATACTCGCCAAGAACACAGAGTAAATAACCACTTAATATGCGAGGTTTGAATGTCTTGGCAAAGACCTGAAGGTAATCGGAACGTGTGAGGTGGTCATATAGTAAATCAGCTAAGAAAGTGCAAGACTTGTAGCTCCTACACAGTGATCGTAAATAAACCACCAACCTCCCGAGTTAGCTACACTTTTGTAGTATTAAGCTATAGAAAGACAATTCTGTCTCACATACACTCCCTGCTGTTGAGATAGCAACAGTTTTTCAGTATTGACTTGTAAAATGATGCAGCTCTTAACATTTCTGTCTGACTTCCTGTGTCTGCAGTTGAATTTTCTCGCCAGCCAATGTGATGGGCTCTCTGTTGGGACGGTCTGGAAACAAGCATTTGGCTCCTCACTTCTTCTTAAGCGGAGTTAGAACGGAAAAATTTTTTTTTCACATTTTCGGAATTTTATCTCATTATAAAATTTGCAATTTCCGGAATAAAATGATGTATATATCACTTATAAACTCACATGGGAAGTATTTTATTTTATTTTTTCAAATATAATTTACACCGGTTGAAAATGTTAAAATTTTTACGTGCATTACTTCAAGGTCTAATAAAATCGGTAATTTTTTTTTTATAGAAGGCTGTGGATTGCTGTGTTATAAAGGTTAAATTACGTGTTTGTATTGGTAACACTGTCAAAAACAGTATCGTATCGTTGTATGTCGAAGTCCTAACGTTTTTCCGAGGCTGACAGGCAAAATGATTGATGAACTACAGCAGTATTATGGGATGGCCATTAGAAATAATACTCAGGATTTGTTGGAAATGAAGCAGGCAGTACAGACTGTCAACTGATGGAAAACCAGTTCACCATCTTTGCCCTCCTGGACGTGATTCACGGAGCAATTACCGCAATACCCAGTACTCAAACAGTTCATACAGCCATAAACATTCCATCCCAGCAGCAGTCATGGATATCATAAAACCTATTTACAGAGACCTGGCAAATCCTGAATTACTGAAGAAGTGTCTGCATGGTCAAACCTAAAATCCAAATGAGTCGTTCAGTAATCTTATATGGACTGTTTTCCTTGGAATGAATGCACATAACTGCTGTTATTGCGTTTAATGATGACAACATTGGCAGGTTGAAACTGCTACAGCATATGGGAATTAATTCTGGAGCAAACTGCATCAGTGAATTTGAACGTATGGACAAGGTTCGCATTGTTAAAGCAGAGTATGCAGCACAGTTGGCCACTAAGGAGTCCAGAAAGAAGAAAAGAAGAAAAAACTTGGAAAAAGATCAAGAGGATGACATACAGTATGGTGCAGGGTGCTTCTGAGTGACCAAAAATAAAAAATTAACCATATATTGAGTTACAGTCTTTCGAAACTTTAGAAGCTGTTCCTGAAAACTAACATTTTCTGTTGCATTTTCCCTAAATCTCAGAAACCACTTCCAGTAGAGTATTCAGATTTTCAGGGAGCAATAACACATAACATAATGTCATGTGTAATTAAAATTATTTAGGATAACGTACAAAAAACACAAAATTTTAACCATGCAATTAAAAATATTTATTCCAGCAGTGGCTGAAATGCAATTATTTTAGTTCAGTAGACACAGAACATACAGTTTAATGTCCTGTAAAAGTTTCATGCCAATGGCTACAGCGGTTCTTGAAATAGAGGAAAACCAAGTCACTAAATTTAACATTGTCGGGATAGGGCGTTCCAAGTCCCCTTAATGATTAATGTTAACTAATAAGAAGTTCTGGTGCAAAATTTGAGCAGGTGGTCAGGTTGCCCTGGCAGAAGGGCAGATCTTCCTTGTTCTCACGGTTCAGCAACGTGACTGCTCTCCCACTCCACTCTCTTCTGGAAAGGACCTTATGTCGCGAAAACTAAGTTCTTCTTTCAGCAGTTACTGATGGCGCTCTCTCAGCTTGCTAAATATGCGAGAGGTCCAAATTCAAGTGTTTGTTCGATGTGTTATATGATTTCCTTAGAAAGGCGGCCAGATCACAACTGGCGTGAGATAGCGAAGCGCTATGCAGCAAGCAGCCGGACGAACACAGGGCTCAGACAGGCCTCAGGTCGTCCGGTTTAGCTGTCAACCACACAGGGATGTCCCACCTCCCGAGTTCAGAGGGTGCTGGGCCCTGTGGACATTGTGGGACCTCGGCCTCGTCATTCACCGGCACATTTTCCATCCGGGATTCATCAACACCAAGGAATTTATCAACAGAATTACACTCAACCTCCACCAGCATATATAGAGTAAGATTTACGAGGGGCGACCAATAAGCAACGTAACACTTTTTTTTCTGAAAGCAGGTTGATTTTATTCAGGATTCAAATACACCATATTATTCCTCACTCTCTTGACTACCAAACCCTATTTCTCAACATAAGCTCCGTTCGACGCAACGACCTTACGGCATCCTACTGGCAGGGTCTATACGCCCGCACAGTACCACTCAACCAGCCAACGTCGTGCTACAGCAATAACCTCCCCATCGGCCACATGCTGCTTCCCGCGGAAATCATCCTTCATTGGCCTAACCAGATGGAAGTCGGAAGGTATGGCATCCGCGCTATACGGAGGATGAGGAAGAACACTTCGATGAAGGTTTGTGATCTCCTCTCAGGTGAGCAGACTTGTGTGAGGCATTGCGTTGTCATAGAGAAGGAGACGTTCGTTTTCATTTCTATGGTGACGAACACGCTGAGGTCGTTTCTTCAATTTCCTGAGGGTAGCACAATATACTTCGGCCAACGGCCTTGACACAGTGGTAACACCGGTTCCCGTCAGATCACCGAAGTTAAGCGCTATCGGGCTGGGATAGCACTTACATGGGTGACCATCCTGTCTGCCAAGCGCTGCTGGCAAGCGGGGTGCACTCAGCCCCTGTGAGGCAAACTGAGGAGCTACTTGATTGAGAAGCAGCGGCTCCAGTCTCGTAAACTGACATACTGCCGGGAGAGCGGTGTGATAAATACATATACCTCCATATCCACATCCAATGAAGCCTGAGGGCTGAGGATGACACGGCGGCCGGTTGGTACCGCTGGGCCTTCAAGGCCTGTTCGGACGGAGTTTTGTTTTAGCAGAATATACTTCAGAGTTGATGGTTGTATTGTGAGGGAAGACTCAAACGGAATAACTCCTTCAGAGTCCAAGAAGATCGTCGCCATAACGTTACCGGCTGAGGTTGCGGCTTTGAACGTTTTCTTCAGAGGAGAGGTGACGTGGCGCGACTCCAAGGATTGTAGTTTTGTTTCCGGTTCGAAGTGATGAACCGATACGTGCTTCATCGCCTGTGACGAGGTTCGACAAAAAACTGTCACTATCAACCTCGTCACGCGCAAGTAATTCTGCAAAAATGGTGCTTCGTTGCTCTTTGTGGTCTCTAATGCGCAGAGGAACCCAGGGGAAACAAACCTTTGTGTACCCCAACTAGTGGATGAGTATGTCAGCACTACCAACTGAGACGTCCAGTTGAACAGTGAGGTGTTCGATTATCATACGACGATCACCTCGAATGAGAGTGTCCGCACGTTCCAACATTGCAAGAGTCACATCTGTGTGCAGCTGGCCTGCAGGCGGGAGATCGGACAGGCTTGCGCGACCTTGTTGCGATAGCGACAGACCCCTCGCCCTACAACTCACCGTGCTTTTGTTCACTGCCAAGTCTCCGTAGACATTCTGCAAGCGCCTATGAATATCTGCGATGCTTTGGTTTACCACCAAATGCAACTCAATGACGGCTCTGAGCTTGGAACGCACCCCCTTTACAGACGCCATTTTGAAGGATACATATAGTGCCGCTTCTTGATGAAATTATAGGGACTGATGCAAGAAAATTCCACGACGTTCCACAACAAATTCCGCATTTTTCCAACCGAAACTGGCTAAGAAAAAAAAATGTTGCGTGACTTATTGAACGCCTCTTGCAATATACGTGTTGATCTCCGCAGTCACTGAGGTCCCTTGCTATAAACGTGAGCATACAGTATCTCACATCGATCGAACTCAGACTAAATGAATTCAACAAAACATGAAAATGAAACATGAGGCCTGTCAATCCAGCAATAGATTATCACGTATCAACATACATATACAGTCGTTGCAGCAAGCACATTGTTCATTTGTACAGCGTAAGCTATTTGCACTTCTTTGTCGTCCTCCGTTTCTTTTTACAGTAGGCATCTTCCTACGATATGGAACTTTCTTTCAAATGACTGATAGCTCCTTTGAGGATGATTAATACTAATGAATTTAGTGTCATAACTTGGCTTACACTCTGGTGCTACACAATGTTTTTATGTAACATTTTTGTTGTTATTGTGGTCTTCAGTCCTGAGACTAGTTTTATGCAGCTCTCCATGCTACTCTATCCTGTGCAAGCTTCTTCATCTCCCAGTGTCTACTGCAACCTACATCCTTCTGAATCTGCTTAGTGTATTCATCTCTTGGTCTCCCTCTACGATTTTTACCCTCCACACTGCCCTCCAATGCTAAATTTGTGATCCCTTGATGCCTCAAAACATGTCCTACCAACCGATCCCTTCTTCTAGTCAAGTTGTGCCACAAACTTCTCTTCTCCCCAATCCTATTCAATACCACCTCATTAGTTACGTCATCTACCCACCTTATCTTCAGCATTCTTCTGTAGCACCACATTTCGAAAGCTTCTATTCTCTTCTTGTCCAAACTAGTTATCGTCCATGTTTCACTTCCATACATGGCTACACTCCATACAAATACTTTCAGAAACGACTTCCTGACACTTAAATCTATACTCGATGTTAACAAATTCCTCTTCTTGAGAAACGCTTTCCTTGCCATTGCCAGACTACATTTTATATCCTCTCTACTTCGACCATCATCGGTTATTTTACTCCCTAAATAGCAAAACTCCTTTACTACTTTAAGTGTCTCATTTCCTAATCTAATTCCCTCAGCATCACCAGACTTAATTTGACTACATTCCATTATCATCGTTTTGCTTTTGTTGATGTTCATCTTATATCCTCCTTTCAAGACATTGTCCATTCCGTTCAACTGCTCTTCCAAGTCCTTTGCTGTCTCTGACAGAATTACAATGTCATCGGCAAACCTCAAAGATTTTACTTCTTCTCCATGAATTTTATTACCTACTCTGAATTTTTCTTTTGTTTCCTTTACTGCTTGCTCAATATACAGATTGAATAACATCGGGGAGAGGCTACAACCCTTTCTTACTCCTTTCCCAACCACTGCTTCCCTTTCATGCCCCTCGACTCTTATAAATGCCATCTGGTTTCTGTACAAACTGTAAATAGCCTTTCGCTCCCTGTATTTTACCCCTGCCACCTTCAGAATTTGAAAGAGAGTATTCCAGTTAACATTGTCAAAAGCTTTCTCTAAGTCTACAAATGCTAGAAACGTAGGTTTGCCTTTTCTTAATCTTTCTTCTAAGACAAGTCGTAAGGTCAGTATTGCCTCACGTGTTCCAACATTTCTACGGAATCCAAACTGATCTTCCCCGAGGTCGGCTTCTACCAGTTTTTCCATTCGTCTGTAAAGAATTCGCGTTAGTATTTTGCAGCTGTGACTTATTAAACTGATAGTTCGGTAACTTTCACATCTGTCAACACCTGCTTTCTTTGGGATTGGAATTATTATATTCTTCTTGAAGTCTGAGGGTATTTCGCCTGTCTCATACATCGTGCTCACCAGATGGTAGAGTTTTGTCATGATTGGCTCTCCCGAGGCCATCAGTAGTTCAAATGGAATGTTGTCTACTCCCGGGGCCTTGTTTCGACTCAGGTCTTTCAGTGCTCTGTCAAACTCCTCACGCAGTATCTTATCTCCCATTTCGTCTTCATCTACATCCTCTTCCATTTCCATAATATTGTCCTCAAGTACATCGCCCTTGTAGAGACCCTCTATATACTCCTTCCACCTTTCTGCCTTCCCTTCTTTGCTTAGAACTGGGTTGCCATCTGAGCTCTTGATATTCATACAAGTGGTTCTCTTCTCTCCAAAGGTTTCTTTAATTTTCCTGTAGGCAGTATCTATCTTACCCCTAGTGAGGCAAGCTTCTACATCCTTACATTTGTCCTCTAGCCATCCCTGCTTAGCCATTTTGCACTTCCTGTCGATATCATTTTTGAGACGTTTGTATTCCTTTTTTCCTGCTTCATTTACTGCATTTTATATTTACTCCTTTCATCAGTTAAATTCAATATTTCTTCTGTTACCCAAGGATTTCTGTTAACCCTCGTCTTTTTACCTACTTGATCCTCTGCTGCCTTCACTACTTCATCCCTCAGAGCTACCCATTCTTCTTCTACTGTATTTCTTTCCCCCATTCCTGTCAATTGTTCCCTTATGCTCTCCCTGAAACTCTCTACAACCTCTGGTTCTTTCAGTTTATCTAGGTCCCATCTCCTTAAATTCCCACCTTTTTGCAGTTTCTTCAGTTTCAATCTGCAGTTCATAACCAATAGATTGTGGTCAGAATCCACATCTGCCCCAGGAAATGTCTTACAATTTAAAACCTGGTTCCTAAATCTCTGTCTTACCATTATATAATCTATCTGATACCTTTTAGTATCTCCAGGATTCTTCCAGGTATACAACCTTCTTTTATGATTCTTGAACCATGTGTTGGCTATGATTAAGTTATGCTCTGTGCAAAATTCTACAAGGCGGCTTCCTCTTTCATTCCTTCCCCCCAATCCATATTCACTACCTGAATAATTTCTTTTATCTCGTCATACATTTCATCTATTTCTTCATCATCTGCAGAGGTAGTTGGCATATAAATTTGTACTACTGTAGTAGGCATGGGCTTCGTGTCTATCTTGGCCACAATAATGCGTTCACTACGCTGTTTGTAGTAGCTAACCCGCACTCCTATTTTTTTATTCATTATTAAACCTACTCCTGCATTACCCCTATTTGATTTTGTATTTATAACCCTGTAATCACCTGACCAAAAGTCTTGTTCCTCCTGCCACCGAACTTCACTAATGCCCACAATATCTAACTTTAACCTATCCATTTCCCTTTTTAAATTTTCTAACCTACCTGCTCGATTAAGGGATCTGACATTCCACGCTCCGATCCGTAGAACGCCAGTTTTCTTTCTCCTGATAACGACGTCCTCCTGAGTAGTCCCCGCCCGGAGATCCGAATGGGGGACTATTTTACCTCCGGAATATTTTACCCAAGAGGACGCCATCATCATTTAATCATACAGTAGAGCTGCATGTCCTCGGGAAAAATTACGGCTGTATTTTCCCCTTGCTTTCAGCCGTTCGCAGTACCAGCACAGCAATGCCGTTTTGGTTAATGTTACAAGGCCAGATCAGTCAACCATCCAGACTGTTGCCCCTGCAACTACTGAAAAGGCTGCTGCCCCTCTTCAGGAACCACATGTTTGTCTGGCCTCTCAACAGATACCCCTCCGTTGTGGTTGCACCTACGGTACGGCCATCTGTATCGCTGAGGCATGCAAGCCTCCCCACCAACGGCAAGGTCCATGGTTCATGGGGGAAGATGTAACATTGTATGAATCATGTTTTTATACAATGAGAGGAAAGTGACAGTTTATTTTACTGATCTGATACAGTTAATTACGTGCTTTTATCTCGGACAGATACGATATGAAAACAAAATTATGCCTTTCCAGAGCTGTTCGACAGAATAAAGAATGTACAATGGACTGCAGAGGTGGTTATCGAAATAAATTGGAAAGGATAAAACCTCCTTTTTCCACCTAAGCTGCTTATTCTCGAATAAGTTAGTCTATTATTTGGTCACAACTAGTTATTTTCGATCTTGTGGCAGTTGTATAGTTGTACATGTGTCGAGTGCATGTGTTACTTTTCTAACAGACCTTACGAAAACAAGTGAAAAATACTCTATTGGAATAAACAGACATGTTCACTAAGCAGGCGAAAGGAAAAACAAAAATACAAACATCAATAATGCGTGTGACACATGTAACACTATAAAACAGCCCTAAGGCAGAACACAGTTGGCTGGGAGGAAGTAATGCACTAACTTACGAATGAAATAGCTCAACTGGAAGAAGAAGAAGTTGAATACTTGGAAGAGTTTTGAGGGCTGTAGAACCTAGTAGAAATGAAGTACTCAATTAAGGATAACTTCCATGTTAGTACAGAATAGTTTTACGGAAGGTTGACTTTAGACAATATTCACACTGCACGACTGTATTAGAGAATCTGAAATTATGTAAAACACTCCAGTATTTTCTTCTGAAAAACAACTCACAAAGAGATCGTCCCAAGTGTGAAGCACGCCGATTTAAATGTTTCGATGTACCTGTGGATGTTTCCGTTTCATGGATCAACCATGAAATTTTCCACGTCGTACGTTCTTTAGTGTGTGACTGTTATCAGTTACGAATAAGGGAGAGGTAGACTCTGATTGCTGGATTCTCATCGGCTCGTTCTTCGGACCGTGACAGGTAGCTGATCGGTTTTAGTCGAACTGGGCTAGAAAGAAGTCTGGCAAAATTTTCCCCGCATCAGTGCTTTACAAAGAACTGCAGAAACACAACTGAATCCTTACTAAACAACGGCAGGGATAGACACACCAATTCAGATACTGTTGATGAAGTCAATACTGCAGCTGGCTATTGCAGACCGCGCACTAGGGAGAGGTTTATGCCGAAATGCTTTGTTTACGATGCAGCATGATTACATTTATCGGGATTAGAGAACTCGCAGAAAAACAGACGCAGCATTTCTGAAAATCCTCATGCTGTGACGACAGGAGTGTTGTGTGCTTGCGACACCAGTTATCACTAGCTGTCAATGAAATATTTGCCCTAAAGATAAACGGTTTTTCTGATTTGTTTTTGGGTATTGATTTTATGTAAATCACTTAGAATTTTCAGTAATATACACTTCTCACAATTATTTAAAATTTCTGTCAGGTACGCGTTAGTTAACTTCTTAATCGTTAATAGTAACACCAGTATTGCATTGCGAACATCTGAAATGTAGCTCGCTACAAAAGGATGTTTAATTTTATATTTTATAATACAACTGCCTACATAAAAGGAGGCGACAAAAGTCATTGGATTGCAATATGCACATATATAGATGGTGGTAGTATCGTATAAAAGGGCAGTTCATTGGCGGAGCTGTCATGTGAAAAGGTTTTAGACGTGATTATGGCCTCAAGACGGGAATTAATAGAGTTAGAACGCGGAATGGTAGTTGGAGCTAGACACATGGGACAATCCTTTTCGATACTCGTTAGGAAGTTCAATATTCCGAAATGCACAGTGTCAGGAGTTGCCGTGAATACCAAATTTCAGTCATTACCTCTCACCACGGACAATGCAGTGGCCGATGACCTTCACTTAACGATCGAGAGCACCTGTGTTGGCATAGAATTGTCAGTGCTAACAGGCAAGCAACATTGCGTGAAATAAACGCAGAAATCAATGTGGGGCGTAGGACGAACGTATCCGTTAGGATAGTACTACGAAATTTGGCGTTAATAGGCCATGGCAGCGGACGACCGACGCGAGTGGCTTTGCTAACAGCACGACATCGCCCTCAGCACCTCTCCTGGACTAGTGTCTATATCGGTTGGACCCTAGAAGAATGGAAAACCGTGATCTTGCCAGATGAGTACCAATTTCAGCTGGTAAGTTTCTGCTGGTAAGAGCGGAAGGTCAAATCCGTTTGTGGAGCAGACTCCACAAAGCCGTGAACAGAGCTGTTGCATGTCCTGCGGAGGGATATCGTACTAAATTCTGTCCAACTGGCGCGTTCGATCATCATAATCCCGAGTTGGTTGGAGGACCACGCCCATAACGCTCAAAAAGTTCTCAACTGGCGAGAGGTCCGGTGGCCTTATTTCACAAGATTGCGTTTGGTGAGCACGAAGGGAAGCAGTAGACGCTCTCGCCCTGTGCGGTCGGGTATTATCTTTCTGAAATGTAAGCTGGCTTGCAATGAAGGGCAACAAAACGGGGCGTAGAATGTCGTCGACATACCGCTGTGCCGTAGGGGTGCTGCGGATTACAACAAAAGGGATACTGCTGTGAGAAGAAGTGGCACCTCAGGCCGTCATTCCTGGCTGTTGGGCCCTGTGGCGGGCGACCCTCAGGCTGGTATACTGCAGCTGTCTGGGGCATCTGCAGACATGTCTTCGCTGGATATCTTTGCTTAGTTCGAAGCAGGACTCATCACTCAAGACAATTCTACTTCATTCAATGAGATTCCATGCCGAAGACATGTCTGGGGACGCTCCAGACAGTGATGGGATACCAAGCTGCCCGTCATTCAGCCAGACAACCAGGAGCGATGGTCTGGCGCACTACTTCTTTTCATAACAGAACCTATTTGGTTGTCATCTTTTACAGCACAGCGGTACGTCCACGCCATCATGGCAAGCCATCCTGGGCTTATATTTCTGCAAGGTAATGCCTGCCTGCACACGGCGAGACTTTCTACTGCTTATCTTCGTTCTTGCGAACCCTTCCTTGGTCAAGAATGTCGTCGTATCTCTCCCCAGTTGAGAACTCTTGGAGCATTATTGGCAGGGCCCTCCAACCCTCTGAGGATTTTGACGATCTAAAGCGCCAATTGGATGGAATTTGTCACGATATTTCTCATGAGGACATCCAACAACTGTCAATGAATGACAACGATTAACGTCTTGCATAAGGGCCAGAGGTGGATCAAAGGGTTATTGACTTATGCAGTTTGTAAGGCTCTTTCTCGTGAATAAATCGTCAAATTTTGCTGAAACTGTAATCATTTGTTTGTCTGTGCATCTATTTCACACGTCACATCAAAGGATTTCCGTCCCATTAGAATAGTTTCATCGTGGTGCGTTTCCTTTTTTTTTTTTCTTTTTAATGTATTTCCCCTACTCGCAGTGTACAGGACTCAAGTAGCTTAGGTCTGCGAAGCAATATTGAAACGATTGCTGTCAGAGAGGGCACTCCCTGAATGACGGTAACAGCACATGTGCCGCTGGTGAACGACTG
This sequence comes from Schistocerca cancellata, assembly GCF_023864275.1. NCBI lineage: Eukaryota > Metazoa > Arthropoda > Insecta > Orthoptera > Acrididae > Schistocerca > Schistocerca cancellata. The sequence continues at coordinate 802,338,497 of NC_064627.1, read as the reverse complement.
GCGTAAATTAGCACTACCGGTGGCTGTGGTGGTGGGAAAACCCACGGAGTAAAACTGCTTGGCGGGAGGTCGCACGGTATCTGCAGTACCTACAATGCGGTCGGAAACACCATGTCATAAAGCCCACGTACTAGGAGGAGGAGGATATTAGTGTTTAACGTCCCGTCGACAACGAGGTCATTAGAGACGGAGCGCAAGCTCGGGTAAGGGAAGGATGGGGAAGGAAATCGGCCGTGCCCTTTCAAAGGAACCATCCCGGCATTTGCCTGAAGCGATTTAGGGAAATCACGGAAAACCTAAATCAGGATGGCCGGAGACGGGATTGAACCGTCGGCCTCCCGAATGCGAGTCCAGTGTGCTAACCACTGCGGCCCACGTACTCACGCTGTCACTCGCTACAGGGACCAACACAGTATCTCGTCCCCTACCTTCCAAACTTTACAGAAACTCTCCTGCGAACCTGCAGAAATAGCACTCCCGAAAGTTGCTTAGACATGGCTTAGCCACAGCCTGAGGGAGAGAACGAGATTTTCACTCTGCAGCGGAGTGTGCGCTGATATGAAACTTCCTGCCGGACCGATACTCGCGGAAGAAAAGCTGTGAGGACGGGGCGTGAGTCGTTCTTGGGTAGCTCAGTTGGTAGAGCACTTGCCCGCGAAAGGCAAAGGTCCCGAGTTCGAGTCTCGGTCCGGTACACAGTTTTAATGGGCCAGGATGTTTCATATCAGCGCACACTCCGCTACAGAGTGAAAATCTCAATCCGGATAGTTGATATCATCACGAAGTCCAGTGTCACAGACACATTGGCAGTATGCGTCTCAGCCCCAGAACGGTCCGGATCGTATGCGATGGTTTGAGCCTGCCACCCCTGTACTGGTTCCCCAGCAACGGTAGACACACCAGTTACGTCGTACGTATAACACGCCGCATTTCTGATACATGTAGGCCTTAGTTACTTATCTGGAAATGCACACAAGTTCATCAACACGCTGCCTCCTGAGGTCTCTCAGAGAGGTATTCATAAAGACGTCACCGTACCGTGCGCCGAGATTCCAGCCGCGCAGAACTTGTCAGACATCCCTGGCTCGCGTTCACCCTACGGGACCGCCTGTATTCTTTTGTCACCGGTCCGCTCGCCGCTCCCGCGCTGCGCCGTGCTTCTTGCGGACTCTATTTCATTTCGGACCGAGTCCACGGATTTTTCATACGCCCGGCCTGCGCGCCTTTCACGTCCACTCGGCGGAATTTCATTCTTGCTACTCCGAACGGTATAATATTTCTCTTTGCAGCGCGCCCGAGATATTTCACATTGAGGTCGTGTTTCTTATAAGGACTTCCTTTTCTTTTAGGAGCACTGCCCTTCACAATCTAAAGAAGAAATGGAAATCGCAAGACAAAATACAATATTTATTTTCCCATTCATATAATACGTTCGTAATGAAATAACTTTATAAACACTTCTCAATGTACTCGTATCAACAATGGCATCCAATGTAAAAGTTTTACGCCAAGCTCTCATTACCAAGCTTTATCAAAAGCACTTCGGACAATATATAGAAAGAATGTAATCCAGCGATAAAAGTCGTCTCCAACGATTCTCAAGTCCATCGCTGACAGCAACAAGTACTTCGTTTCGAATTAGACTCCCTTGTCTTTTTAGAGCAATTATTAGCTTTTGGAGGATATATGGGGGAAAACGACATCAACAATGAATCGGAAAATAGCATACCTCACGTGTTCGGTACGATTAGATCTAACGGTGTTGTTTCATTTTCTATTATTAGTATATAACACTCAATCACATATTTAAAGGCAATATGTTGTTTTAGTGAGGGGCGTTTTCGACTCATAAATCGATTTTGACAAATCTTTATTCTGCTAGTGACGTAACATGGCGACTAACCACAGTCATATCTGTTTGTGGGTATTACCAGCTATGTGTATATATGCTTGTGTATCTAGAACGCAGAAAGATGTGTGTGAATTCCTAAGGGACCAAACTGCTGAGATCATTGGTCCCTAGACTTACAAGTAGCAGTATAAAGCCGTTTTCAATGCAATGTTGATATCTAATTCATATGCAATTTAATTAAATTGGTCAATAAATCACCTCCACCCCCACCCACGTCATCCAACCCCGCCCACCTGCAGCCCCGAACACGCCCACCCCCACCCCCAAATGACATCATTTGTTTTTCTCAGCTGCCAGTGTGCCCTAGACCCCTCCTCCCCCTTCCCCACCCTCCCCATCCCCCAACATACCCTACTGGTGGAAATTTAGAATTTTGGTGGGAATTTGGAATTTTGGCGGGAATTTCGAATTTTGGCAGGAATTTCTTTACCCCACGACTGTTCTCATATCCCACCCCACCCAGGAATTGACGGAAAATAAAAATTGGCAGTATCTTTCTGGGACTTGAACCCTGGTCGTCGTGGGTGGGAAGCCCAATTGCAGTCCCCTAACACAATTAAACCACCAGAGGCACTTGGAATTGATGGGAAATTAAAAATGGATGTGCCCTTTCTGGGACTCGAACCCTGATTCTGCTGGATGGGAAAGCCCAAGTGCTTCCCCCAACTCATGGAAACTGTACAGATGCGAGAGAGGAAGGTCAGGTTAGTGTACTTTATTTCTTTTGGTCGGGAAACTGACGCAAAGATCGATCCTAATTAGTTAATTAATCACAAAGTTTGGGCCTAATTACACAACTATATCCATAGTACTACACAAAGATGGCATAAAAGTGCAATATCGCTCAAAAACTGACGATTCCATACAACTGGTGTTATCCTGCTGGGAAAAATTTCGCAATACCACTCGAAACTAAAGACAGGCACTCAAACTCCACCCTACACCTACAAGTTTGTGGGAGGAAGGCAGGGGTGTAAGGTACTATCTTTATTCTTTTTGGCAGGAACAATAATCAACTGATGTGATGCTGGTGTTGGACAGAGAGGAATTGAAAAAATGCATTACCTGTAATCATACAGTATCTATAGTTATTTGATGTCAGAGTTCGATACAGACGCCTGCTCAAAAGTCAGCTTGTAGCCAAAGTAATCGATGCCAATACACGCTACCGCAACTGATGGAAAAAAGGCGTCACAGTTCTAATTACACTTCGAAATTGTTGTGAAAGAAACCAGCACTCGAATTGAATGGGTCACAATGCAACACTTGCACTGGGGAAAATCGTCGTCCTAATGGACTCCAGAGGGGAGGATAGTTAAACGTGCACTCCCCTAATAGGCGTCCACATACTGCGAAATATCCTGGCCCTCTTCCTCCCTCCCTCCACCCCTCCCTCCATCTATTCACCTATTGCGGGGAGGGGGGGGGGGGTCAGTCTTCTTGGAATGGCCAGCTGCTCCGCCGAGCATCTCATTGTTTCTCTGCACCTTCACTCTCTGCCCTTTGCTGCCATCTTCTGCAGTTGCTGCCCGCACTCAGCTTTCCACCATCTGGCCACCACCTTGGGGCAACACTCCTATGCCAACACAATAAAGTGCACCTTGTTTGTCTAATATATATTTCAGTTGTGGAAAGTGGGTGGTTGGATGACCTTGAAAACAAGGTAGTTGAAAGTATAGTTGCCCCCTTTTCGTACCTATATGAGAGCCAGAGGATTGAAACGTGTTAATTTCGGTTTAGCAGCAGCTGATATGGATCTCTAAGTCATGATAGAAAAAACAAAGTGGATGATGGTGTACTCTGATTGGGTGTATTACAACAAAAAAATGTATTAAACTGCTAATGAAGGAACAATTCAGGAACCCTCTCATGTGATTGACAGTCTGTTGGATATGCTCATCTTACAGTACAGGTGATTAAACTTTACACCGGTCTGTGGAAGTGACTTCGATCATGAATCACCTGCTCCAATGAACCGATACCTGTATATTTAATAGGATTGCCACATATAGTTGGATGGTAGATATGAATGCGCCCTGGGAGTCACACATCTCCTTCGGACTGCCTGTATGCAGTCAATAAAATTCTTCTGGGTTTGAGGCCGCATTGTCATCTGTAAAATTCCCAGGTTTCAGCGACTGTTGCAAGGCGCCTTTCTCACGGTATAAGCAATACATCGTGAGGAAGGCGCCTTGCAACAGTCGCCAAAACGTGGGAATTTTGCAGATGACAATGCGGCCTCAAACCCAGAAGAATGTTATTGACTATGACAACGGCCGTGGAAGCCTACGTATACATTTACCAGTATGTAGTTTGGAGATGTGTCCCAATGCAGTAGCAATAGCTTCATGCTTCCTCCATACCATGTATGATGTGTAGTCTTCCTAATTTTCCCAACAAGGAGCACCGCCATAACTGCTCATACTATGTCTTCTACTACCTCGTGTTGCAGGGGAAAGCTTCGTTTGGCGCTGGCCTTACACACTGCACCCGGTTGGTGGAGCTATGAAACCATTTTCCCATTTCCAGACGCGCTCCTGTCGCATTAACTTAGCTCATCTCGTTTCCCCACAGGGTGCAGGAAGTCTTAGATATAGCGCTCTCCAAGTTCTGTACAGGTCAGACTTAAAATGGGACGATCACATGGACTAAGCTGCAAGGAGGGCAGAGCAGAGACTTAGGAGCAGTTACAAGATGCAGAGGGACTGTCTAAGATACAGTGCTGGAGTTCTTGGTGTATGCGATCCTTAGCAGATAGGTTCGAAAGAAAAAGGCGACTCGTTTGGCACGAATATGATTCGCCAGTGGCTGCAATCGCCGAAAGACGTCTCTTCAGGATCCAACGCAAATATGTGGTTGAATGGATAGACTTTATTCCAAATTGTAGACAGTATTTCTGCCTGAAAGCGTAACACTATCAGCCACTCATGTGTGCCTGTAGTCTCAAGACTGCTTTTTATGCAGGGTTATGGTAACACAGGCGCTACTGCCGTGTTTTTAATAGTGCGGTCCTTACGCGAAATGCATGTTGTGGGCTCTAGACTCCCGCTGAGGTCAGCTTCAGATGTCATTTCTCAATAGTGTTCCTCGAAAAGAACAGCGTGTTCCCTCCATGGTTTCCGTGTTGTCCTACTTGGTGAGTATAATCCAACTGCTGAAGAAAAAATTATTTGCCATGCAAAGTGACTCTCACAATGAATTTAAGTAACTAGCCTATGAAATTGATATGAATGATGTGCCGCCTGGTGGGTGGAAGAGATGGCTAGGGCGCCGCAGAATTATACTTGACAAGCTTTTACTTTTTTATTATTTTTTTTCATTGCAGCATTATCTTGCAACGAAATTTCAATCTCCCGCCTACACAAGGCGAGACAGGACCTCAAGATTTGTTTCGTAAACGCTAGTATGATATAGCATCGCATTAGTAAAAGGGGACCTGTGATAGTGCACAAAACAGCTACAGTCCCTTGAATTATAGCTTCTTGTTGTCGAATGTAAAATGATTGTGTTTTTTCTGACATGTGAGTCAATAGCATGAAAGATTGTAATCTTTAATGTTATATCACATGCATGACAGTTTATTTACAGACACTGAACGCAAGAGATGCTCGCAGGTCATGTAATTTGTTCAACAGGCTGAAAGAAATTGCTTAATATAGATTATTATTTTTTCTTTGGAGTTTAAATGATTGCTTTTTCATTACTCCGATAACTGTTTCGAGTTAATGGGGACATACTGCGGTGATCGGAAATTTTCGCAGCAAAACAGTCGAAAGTTTTTTTTTCCTAATTTTACGCATGATGGTGTACATGTCTTCGCTGATCATTTGGGATCGGTGGTGGTGGACTTCATTGGACGTCACAAAAAATCAGGTGCGACTGCAGTCAAATGTAAAAACTATACTGATTTTGCTCATAAAACTAAAAGATAATGGACTTTGCCGATTTTTGTGGAAAAACTTAGAACTAATTAAACCTAACTAACCTAAGGACATCACACACATTCATGCCCGAGGCAGGATTCGAACCTGCGACCGTAGCAGTCGTTCGGTTCCAGACTGTAGCGCCTAGAACCGCACGGCCACTCCTGCCGGCCTCGTCAATTCCAAGCGCCTCTGGTGGTTTAATAGTGTTAGGGGAGTGCAATTGGGCTTTCCACACAGGAGGACCAGAGTTCAAGTCCCACAAAGGGTACTGCCAATTTTAATTTCCCGTAAATTCCTAGGTGCGTTGGGATGTCAGCACAGTCCTGAGACAAAGAAGTTACCGCCAAAAATCGGAATTCCCACCAAAATTCGAAATTCCCACCAAAATTCAAAATTTCCACCAGTAGGATAGGTTGGGGGATGGGGAGGGTGGGGAAGGGTGGAAGGGGGAGGAGGGGGCTGGGGCACAGTTGCAGCTGAGAAAAACACGTTACGTCATCCTGAGGCGGGAGTGGGCGTGGTAGGGGCAGTGGTGGGGGGGGGGGGGGCGGGTGAGATTAATTGACCAATTTAATTAATTTGCATATCAATTTCATATAGAAATTGCGCTGGAAACGACTTTATACTACTACTCTTACACACTACTTAAACTAACTTATACTAATGACAACACACACACACACCCACGCCCGAGGGAGGACTCTTGTCTCCGGTGAGAGGGGCCGCCTCTAACCGCACCGCCATTCCGCTCTGCGTCTAGAACACAGTAGGAACGCAGTAGATACATGACATTTGGAACTCCCTTCCTCACCCCTCCCATACCGAAAAAAAAAAATACAAATGCACCTAACGAGTTAAGATCCAAAAATGACCAAATACCTTATCAAAAATGCACTGCTTTGTAATATGGAACCCTGGAAACAACTGAAAAGATCACAATAAAAATATACTTCAGAAGCACCCATAACGTTTTGAACAAGAAAGTTGAATCCCCAAACTGTTTCATTCGCTGCGAAGTCCAGAGATTATTTATTTCAAACTGGACAAGTTCATTGTAATTTTACATGCGTGTAAAGGGAGCCCACGTCCTAGAGCGAAGTATCTTTGACTAGTAATCAAAACCTCCAGGGTCCCAGATTCGACCTGAGCAATTGCTTAGATTTTTAATAAAAGTGTACGCAGTGACCGTCGTTTTACCAAAAGTCTTGTCAAAGAGGGTGGATGAGCGTGAACTGGTAAGAGGCACCCACTGGGCGATGGTGCGGAAATCTGTCCCTAACAGGTGGAAGACTAACTATGACCAACGTCATGAGGAGTCAGCGGATAATGGAAACCACTGCATTAAAGACACATTATGTGTATAAACAAGGCATGTGGTGAGTAACTGAAGTGGTCTCTCCAATTTCGAAATAGTCCCCTATTCGGACCTCTGGGAGGAGACGCAAAGGGGGAGATAATCATGAGGAAAAGAATCAATAACCAAACAAGAGAAGACTGAATATGGTGAGGAAGCTAGAAAATCTGAAAGGAAGAATGAAGATATAGTGGGGGCCAGTGAAGTGAAATTGATAGAACATGAGGATTACCGGTCATACGAAAACAGAGTGATACCTACTACAGCAAACAGTGGTATAATAGTAGAGTCATTCGACGTGAATAGGGTGATATGGGAGAGAGTGAGTTATTGTGAACAGTTCAGTGATAGGAATGTTCTCATTTGATTCGACACTGAAGTACTGAGGAGTGATGGCCGTTCCAGTTTCCCTAATGCCGTAGATACTGCAATAATGAGCACAACAATAGACAGTTCAATTAAAGAAGAACGGACATCTCTAAAAAGACTAGTCACAGAAGTTGGATAGACGAATGTGGGTACATGGAAAGCAGCTACGAAAAAACGTCGGGTAACAGAAGCAGTAGTACAACCGATCGACGAAAGAACAAAGATCAAAAATTTCCAGGAAAAGACAGGAATTCATCATTGTAAGTCACTTGCGAATGAATATATACACTCCTGGAAATTGAAATAAGAACACCGTGAATTCATTGTCCCAGGAAGGGGAAACTTTATTGACACATTCCTGGGGTCAGATACATCACATGATCACGCTGACAGAACCACAGGCACATAGACACAGGCAACAGAGCATGCACAATGTCGCCACTAGTACAGTGTATATCCACCTTTCGCAGCAATGCAGGCTGCTATTCTCCCATGGAGACGATCGTAGAGATGCTGGATGTAGTCCTGTGGAACGGCTTGCCATGCCATTTCCACCTGGCGCCTCAGTTGGACCAACGTTCGTGCTGGACGTGCAGACCGCGTGAGACGACGCTTCATCCAGTCCCAAACATGCTCAATGGGGGACAGATCCGGAGATCTTGCTGGCCAGGGTAGTTGACTTACACCTTCTAGAGCACGTTGGGTGGCACGGGATACATGCGGACGTGCATTGTCCTGTTGGAACAGCAAGTTCCCTTGCCGGTCTAGGAATGGTAGAACGATGGGTTCGATGACGGTCTGGATGTACCGTGCACTATTCAGTGTCCCCTCGACGATCACCAGTGGTGTACGGCCAGTGTAGGAGATCGCTCCCCACACCATGATGCCGGGTGTTGGCCCTGTGTGCCTCGGTCGTATGCAGTCCTGATTGTGGCGCTCACCTGCACGTCGCCAAACACGCATACGACCATCATTGGCACCAAGGCAGAAGCGACTCTCATCGCTGAAGACGACACATCTCCATTCGTCCCTCCATTCATGCCTGTCGCGACACCACTGGAGGCGGGCTGCACGATGTTGGGGCGTGAGCGGAAGACGGCCTAACGGTGTGCGGGACCGTAGCCCAGCTTCATGGAGACGGTTGCGAATGGTCCTCGCCGATACCCCAGGAGCAACAGTGTCCCTAATTTGCTGGGAAGTGGCGGTGCGGTCCCCTACGGCACTGCGTAGGATCCTACGGTCTTGGCGTGCATCCGTGCGTCGCTGCGGTCCGGTCCCAGGTCGACGGGCACGTGCACCTTCCGCCGACCACTGGCGACAACATCGATGTACTGTGGAGACCTCACGCCCCACGTATTGAGCAATTCGGCGGTACGTCCACCTGGCCTCCCGCATGCCCACTATACGCCCTCGCTCAAAGTCCGTCAACTGCGCATACGGTTCACGCCCACGCTGTCGCGGCATGCTACCAGTGTTAAAGACTGCGATGGAGCTCCGTATGCCACGGCAAACTGGCTGACACTGACGGCTAGTGGTGGGCAGGAAATCGCGTATCTGTTAGAAATCACAGTGACTGAGAAGTCACAGATATCACAGTAGCAACTTTACAGAATCTAACTGCGATTTCAGTCACAGTTAGCAGTCGCAAGTAGTATTTCACATTCAAAGACGTGAGCCATCTATTGGTCGAATTTAGCACTGCTTTCTGCGATTTCAGTGACAAGTCGCAACTAAGAGTCGCATGTAGCAACTAAAAAGCGCGGTTAACAGTGGCATCTGTTGGCCAAAGTTCGTACTACGTCCATCTCTGCGGTACGCTATGGAGTCCAACTGCGATTTCCGTGACAAGTCGCAACTAAGAGTCGCAAGTAGCAACTAGAAAGCGCGGTTAACAGTGCCATCTGTGGGTCAAAGTTCGTACTACGCCCATCTCTGCGATACACTATTCAGTCCAACTGCGATTTCCGTGACAAGTCGCAACTAAGAGTCGCAAGTAGCAACTAAAAAGCGCAGTTAGCACTGCCATCTGTTGAGCAAAGTTCATACTAAGCTATTCGCTACCGAGTCAAACTGCGATTTCCGTGACAAATCGCAACTAAGAGTCGCAAGTAGCAACTAAAAAGCGCAGTTAACATACTTTTCCTAGTGTCATCTGTTGACCGATGTACGTACTTCGTTATGAGAGCCTTGTGCCTCACGAGTTCGATGTGCTGTGTGTGCATATGAAGGGCTTATTTCAACAGTGGTACAAGTCCATTTTTGTTCATTTTGAGATACAGAGTCGTAAAGTTAAATGAGCGCTGACAAATCTGCATTTGAGATACCAGAAATATTCAAGCATATGGCTTCTTGCTAGAGATGAACCTTTATTTATGTTTGTTTGGATCACTAATTTCAGAAGCATTATAGACAGAAAAGTGGAGGTAATGGACTTGTACCACTATTGAAATAAGCCCTTCATATTATATGACGACATGCACATTCAGCATCAGTTATGGTTGGTCAAATACTGCTGTGACTCTGAATGTATTATATTAATAAGAAGCTACATTGCCTTTTTCTCCTGAAAACATCAAGTAACGTAACAAATGTGTTTGATTCTGCTTCCAATATGACAGTTTTGGTTAATACTCCACATGCCTACAGGACTTTGCAATGTTAACACAGCAGACATCAGTATAAGTGTAGAGAAATGAAAACAGTCATATGAATGCCTCACTTTTGTTCCGACACAGTTCAAGACTCGGGAGAAAAGTTTTACACCTGGTGTTCTACATGGCAACTTCACACACAAGAACTTTTTGCCGACACTACTACCACCTACATAAGTAAGCTTTTCCTGTGTTACTTTCAAGTAATGCACTTAAGCTATTCCTGATTTAACTGGAAGATCTGTACTTCCCACTTTCATATCAACAGCCTCAAAATGCATATTGTAGACTTCGGGATATGTTACAGCTCAGTGTCACACTAAGATTGTGGAGAAAGTGGGGGGGGGGGGGGGGCGGGGCGGCATGTCACTCTCCAACAAGTGTTTACCAATAAGTAAGTGGCGGAAAATTATGGGTATAGGACGGCTTAAACATGTGGAAAATGAGATTTTTATTATTCACTCACTGTATTTGACATTTATTATTCCTTTAAAATCGCACAACAACTTCAATAAAACACAGTTTAATCATTCACACACTTATTTCACTTATAAACTGCAAATCCTCTAACAGCTGTCTTGAATCTTCACGAGTCTCTCTCAAAAACAGCCTTGATGTGGATAGATACGTACAGCAACCAGTAATCATAGTCAGAACTGTGTCTGCAAAAACACAAGGATTATTAAACAATTTTTGCTGTCATTAATTTCTAGCAATATAACCGACAGAGTAGATTGCTAATATTTGCTATAATGAATATCACATTTGCAAGAACGATCTCACTGAAGTAATTAAGTCCATCGAAACGCTTAGAAACTAACCTCTCGTCTGACGAAAACGGTCTAAAGACGCAGTGGCAATTTCTTCAGATCTGTTGACAATGATATTTTGAGTTATCACTTTACTGAGTGACTGAAATGTAGTTCAGGTACCTGTGAACATAACAATATGTCAGAATTCATTTTCTAAATACGAACTATTACGGTACTGTACGGCTACTTACATATTAATTACACTATTAATATTTTCACAGTTGATTCTTTAATACAAAATTAAAGCCAACGGAAGAAAAAACGTAAAACATACTTGCCAATGACAGGTTGGTTGAGATGCAATTTTCTGTGTTGACAGATGTAACTTTTTCATACGGTGGTAAGTCGCAGAAATCGCCGGAATCACAGAAATCGCAGAAGTAGCAGAAGTCACAGAAATCGCAGAAGTAGCAGAAATCACAGAAATCGCAGAAGTAGCAGAAGTCACAGAAATCGCAGAAGTAGCAGAAATCGCGGAAGTAGCAGAAATCGCAGAAATAGCAGTGGCGGAGGGATACACGACCTTCCTTCACTGCGACTCTTAACTGCGACAAATCACAGTTAAGAATAACAGATACTGAAAAGTAGCATTCACAGAAATCACTGATATCGGAAAATCGGTGGCGGTGCACAAATGCTGCGCAGCTAGCGCCATTCGACGGCCAACACCGCGGTTCCTGGTGTGTCCGCTGTGCCGTGCGTGTGATCATTGCTTGTACAGCCCTCTCGCAGTGTCCGGAGCAAGTATGGTGGGTCTGACACACCGGTGTCAATGTGTTCTTTTTTCCATTTCCAGGAGTGTATATATAGGACGTGTAGAGAAACCCAAGGCGAAATAGTTGCAGGAAAAACGGGAAGAAATCGAAAAATAAGTTTGTCAAAATCATGATTCAGCATACAGGAAAATAAAGCAATCTTCGCAAAGGCATCAACATCAGGAGCTCGAGAGCCATTTCACTATTAAACGCAGAGCATATGTTTAAGAAAGTACACTGAAGGCCCTTACAAAAGGAAGGAATTGTCTTATCACGTTACTGAAGACGAAACGGGAGGCATAGGGAAAACATAGGGATTTAGTATTAGAATTAGATTGTGATGCGGAAGGCATAGATAACATTTCTTCGAAACTTCTAAAATCATTGGGAAAAGTGGCAACCAAACGACTATTCAAGTTGGTTTATAGAACTGGAGATACACCGTCAGACGTCCGTAGAAACATCATCCACACATTCCCGAAAATAGTGAGGACAGGTAACTGCACAATCAGGTTAACAAGTCATGCATCCAAGTTGTTGACATCAATAATATACTGAAGAATGCGAAAACCAAGTTGAGGCTTGTTAGATGATTATCATCTTTGGTCTAGGAAAGGCAAAGGTACCACAGAGGCAGTTCTGACGTTGTACTTGATATTGAAAGCGCGACTTAAGAAAAATTCTGACTCGTTCGTAGGAACTGTCGACTTGAAAAAAGCGTTCGATAATATAAAATAGTTTTAAATTACCAGGAACATAAGTTTAGCTATAGCGAAAGACGACCGATACGTAATAAGTAAAAAAAAGAAAGACGGAAAAATAGGAATGGAAGAGCAATGACGGAGTGCTCGGATTACAAACGGCGTGAGAGGAATGTTGTCCTTGGCCGCAACTGTTCAGTCTACACAGGGCGGTCAGAAACCAACCGAAAAGCTTGTAAGGTCATTGCAGGCGAGGTTGTGCTGGAAAATAACTGTTAAAAAAAATCCATACGTTGCGCCATTTCCGAGTTGGCTCTGCGCTCTATCATCTGAGGTCATAAGTCCCCTAGAACTTAGAACTACGTAAACCTAACTAACCTAAGGACATCACACACATCCATGGCCGAGGCTGGATTCGAACCTGTGACCGTAGCGGTCGCGCGGTTCCAGACTGAAGCGCCTAGAACCGCTCGGCCACACCGGACGGCTATTAAACTTTTAACTGGATCATTTTACCGACCCCCCGACTCAGAAGATATAGTTGCTGAACAGTTCAAAGAAAACTTGAGTATCATTTCAAATAGATACCAAATGTTCAAATGTGTGTGAAATCTTATGGGACTTAACTGCTAAGGTCATCAGTCCCTAAGCTTACACACTACTTAACCTAAATTATCCTAAGGACAAACACACACACCCATGCCCGAGGGAGGACTCGAACCTCCGCCGGGATTTCCGAGTTGTTTAGCATTGTAGTTAGCCAGGCAGGTTGTCGAGCGCCCGAATGCAAGCAGCCTGTCAGAGACATTGTCGCCAAAGGTGAACTTCGCATGGTTTCCCCAAATCGAACAAGCGTAGCTTTTGCTCATCTAGCTTAAATTTATCACTTCCAAAAACGGTGCTTTTTAGCTGATGATGAGCATTTTAATGTGCTAACTTACAGACTCACAGATGTCTGTATATTACCGCATTCTAGCGCGTGCAAGTGCTTCAATTTGCGCTCACAACAGTCTGATTTGCTGTCTTCGGTGCTAATTAACTCGAAAACGGCGCAAAGTATGGAATTGTTACATAGCAATTATTCCCCAGCACAGCCTCCCCAGCAATGGCCTTACAAGCTTTTCAGGCTCACCCCTGTACATCGAACAGCCAATGAGGAAATGAAAAAGTCAGGAAAAAGATTAAAAGTCCGAGTGACAGGATGTCGGTGATAAAATTCGCTGATGATATTGCTATCCCCAATGAAAGTGAGAAAGAATTGCAGGATCTGTAGAATAAAATGAACGCTCTAATGATCACATAATACTGATTTAGAATAAACAGGGGAAATACCTAAGTAATGAGAAATAGGAGGACCGAGAATAACAATAAACTTACCTTCCATATTGGGCATTACCTAGTAGGCGAAATGCAGAAATTCACCTAACAACGCTTCACGGACAAAGCTAAGACGATATAAAAACCCGACTAGAATAGGCGAAGAGGGACTTCCTGGCCCAAAGAACTCTGCTAGAATCAACTCAGAAAATGGAATTTCTGAGAATATGCGTTTGGAGCACAGCATTGTATGGAAGTGGAATATAGACAGTGGGAACATGAAATCAATTTCTCTTTCCAAAATAATGCTGAAAGGCAGACCATTGGTCGAATTTTGGCCGGGTGATTTCAACGTCACATTCTCCTCTCCAGTTATCGAGAACTGTTGATCCATCTAAGATCTACAATGACATATGGTAACAGCATAAGTTTTATTTCCTGAGCAGCACTGCCCTGGCCTCTAATTCTTGGTAACTATCTTGACGACATTGTTAAACACTGTTTTGCACCGCCGTCAGGCGCAGGGGTATCACACGAGGCGTTTTTCGCGATCGAGAGTAGGTGTGATCCGTGACTCTGTCGGGAGAAGCAAACATTGGGCAATCTCCAGAATAGTCACTTTCGCGATTTGGCTACGCCGAGTCTGGGTGCAGTCGCTTGCTAGCTTTAGCCTGTGTTCTTCTTTACTCGGGTTACGCTCGTTGGCTTTTCGTGTGTGAATTCTCCGAGATGTCGTGTTCTTATTTCCATGTTTGTCTCTGGACGCGCTTTCAGACTCTCTGCTTGCTTGTTAGGTTGACACTCTGTGTTGCTCATAATTGCCACACGTCGTGAACCCACGCTCATTTTTAAGTGTTTGAGAAACTCTAACGTTCCGCTACAGATGGCGACGGATGGGATGGACCAAGCAGTTTCTCACGGAGAACACCCAGTGTCCCAGACATATTTCAAGTTGCTATAGGCTCAGCATTGTTGAAGGCATCCTACTGCTAGCTAAGACCAGTTGTTATTCTTCTGTAGTTCCACAATGCATTCTATAGATGTTACATGTATCTCATTGGGGGATTTTTTGAATGAACGCGCTGGCCTGGTGGCACGTACATTGGTCAGCAATTAATTCTGCTGTCGATCACACAACGCGAGCCTGTTCAGCTTGCACCACAACCAAGATACCCCACCATATAAATTTTCTCCATGTCCTATGCCAGAGCATCATGGGACGTGGTGCACGTGGATTTCGATGGTCCCTTCTCAAAGGCAACGTGT
The DNA here is from genome assembly GCF_023864275.1 of Schistocerca cancellata. Classification (NCBI taxonomy): domain Eukaryota; kingdom Metazoa; phylum Arthropoda; class Insecta; order Orthoptera; family Acrididae; genus Schistocerca; species Schistocerca cancellata. The sequence goes on along the minus strand of NC_064627.1, from coordinate 802,323,434 downwards.
CTGTTAGAGGTAGATGCCTTGTCTACTCCCCCTGTTGCTAGGTTGTCCTCCAAGACGTCACATACCAAAATTCAGACCTTAGCTGTAATTTTCGCTATCGAAGATTTGACGCGCACCCTGGTCTCAGACAATAGTGACCAGTTTGTGCAGATGGAAACTGAAGCATTCTGCCCCAGAAATGTTATTCAGCACCTGAACAACGCACTATTCCAACCTGCACCTAATGCACCAGGTCAGGAAATTCACATAGCAACTGAAGAAGAGTATCTGAATGGTTCTTATGTCTCAGCAAGCACATTGAGACAGACACGCGGCTGGCTGCAAGGCGTTTCTGTGGGAAATAAAAACCGAAAACTTCATATTGTGGCTGTGCTGCACCATGCTCTTCTCACACCATGCCCTTCTCACACCGAGCAATGTGCGTCACAACTCACTCATCCAAGCAGTGTTCATCCAGGTGGGGAGGACCAACTACACCTTGCTCTGGGCGGCAATCGCCAACATTCCCTCGCCTAGTACGCCACGCACTATGTGATTTCTGCCCTCGCCCTGCGTAACCTGGCACCCGTGAGAACCTTTCTCCGTTTTTGCAGCAGCCAGCGTTGGGTGTCCACCCCCAGTCGTCATCAGTCCTTGATCACCAGTCTCAGGTGAAGAAGCATTACACCGTATCAACTCAACAGCGTCAATCTCGACATGATGTTGCAAAGCACCCAAGCGGCACGATGGTAGAGATCCCTGTCGCCTCTCGCACACTATTTGATCAAAAGTATCCGGACACCGCAAAAAACATACGTTTTTCATATTAGATGCATTTTGCTGCCACCTATTGCCAGGTACTCCATATCAGCGACTTCAGTAGTCATTAGACATCGTGAGAGAGCAGAATGGGGCGCCCCGCGGTACTCACGGACTTCGAACGCGATCAGGTGATAGGGTGTTGCTTGCGTCATGCGTCTGTACGCGAGACTTCCACACTCCTAAACATCCCTAGGTCCACTGTATCCGATGTGATAGTGAAGTGGAAACGTGGAGGGGCAAGTACAGCAGAAAAGCGCACAGGCCGACCTCGTCTGTTGACTGACAAAGGCCGCTGACAGTTGAAGAGGATCGTAATGTGTAATAGGCAGACATCTATCCAGACCGGCCGGTCGAAGTGGCCATGCGGTTAAAGGCGCTGCAGTCTGGAACCGCAAGACCGCTACGGTCGCAGGTTCGAATCCTGCCTCGGGCATGGATGTTTGTGTTGTCCTTAGGTTAGTTAGGTTTAACTAGTTCTAAGTTCTAGGGGACTAATGACCTCCGCAGTTGAGTCCCATAGTGCTCAGAGCCATTTGAACCATCTATCCAGACCATCACACAGGAATTCGAGACTGTATTAGGATCAGCTGCAAGTACTATGACAGTTAGGCGAGAGGACAGAAAACATGGATTTCATGGCCGAGCGGCTGCTCATAAGTCACACATCACGGCATTGAACGCCAAGCGACGCCTTGGTGTAAGGAGCATAAACATTGGACTATTGAAAAGTGGGAAAACGTTGTGTGGAGTGACGAATCACGGTACACAATGTGGCGAACCGATAGCAGAGTTTGGGTATGGTGAATGCCCGGTGAACGTCATCTGCCAGCGAATGTAGTGTCAACAGTAAAATTCGGAGGTGGTGGTGTTATGGTGTGGTCGTGTTTTTCATGGAGGGGCTTGCACCCCTTGTTTTGCGTGGCACTATCACAGCACAGGTCTACCTTGATGTTTGAAGCACCTTCTTGCTTCCCGCTGTTGAAGAGCAATTCGGGGATGGCGATTGCATCTCTCAGCACGATCGAGTACCTGCGCATAAATTACGGCCTGTGGCGGAGTGGTTATACAACAATAACATCCCAGTAATGGACTGGCCTGCACAGAGTCCTGTCCTGATTCCTACAGAACACCTTTGGAATGTTTTGCAACGCCGACTTCGTGCCAGGCCTCACCGACCGACATCAATACCTCTCCTCAGTGTAGCATTCCGTCAAAAATGGGCTTCCAATACCCAAGAAACCTTCCAGCACTTGATTGAATGTATGCCAGCGAGAGTGGAAGCTGTCATAAAGGCTAAGGATGGGCCAATACCGTATTGAAATCCAGCATTACCGATGGAGGGCGCTATGAACTTGTAAGTCATTTTCATCCAGGTGTCCGGATACTTTTGATCACATTGTGTATCTCGACCTGTCGGCCCCAGCAAAGGTCTGGGCATTTTCGGCCATCGTGGCTCTTAGAGAGGGAGGAATTTGGTATCATCTCCAGATGCAGGAATGTGGGGAGTTGTTCGTAGTCGAGTATCGCAGTGGTTCGCGACTCTGCCCTGAGCAGCCCGAGTGTCATCTGCGTTGGATCATCAAACCGAGCAAAATTTTTTAGGGAGCAAAAGCGTGTGATAACAATCATTTCTGGTGTAAATTCAAGAACATCATGTAAAAACCTGTTCAAGGGACTTTGTATTCTAACCACTGCTTCTCAGTATATTTATTCCTTAATGAAATTTCTTGCAAATAATACACCTCTATTTCCAACCAATAGCTTAATACATAGTATCAATGCTAGGAAGTAGAACAATCTACATAAAGACGTAAAATCACTTACCTTCGTCCGAAAAGGGGTCCAATATTCAGGAACACACATTTTCAATAAATTGCCAGTAACCATGAAAAATTTGGTTTCAGATAAAGCACATTTTAGAGTTTGAAAGACTTTTTGATAGGCAACTCCTTCAACTCTATAGATGAATATCTTAACAGAGACTGTTAAGCCAGCTTAAGTAAAAATGTCTGTTAGATTTCAGTTTTGACAGCATCACAACGGTCAAGATAAGGTACTTTGTGTATCACAAATTTATTTATAGTGCATAACAATGTTTCATTCTGGCAGCATATTGATTCTGTAAATATTAGCTGTTCCGATTCACCGCATTGTATTCACCTATTTCGACAATCTCCTGATAAATGATCAGGGTAGCAAGTATTATATTCAAATGTTTTATGTTATACTTTCTGACATGTTCCACACCTTCGGGAATCTTCTCATTTTTTGGGTGTATGGAACGAAAACTGAAACTAAACTAATCTAATCTTTGGAATCGTAACTTTCCTGGTTCAGCCATGCCGAGTCCAGAGATAGTCGCTTCCTAGCTTCAGTTTGTGTTCTTGTTTACTGAATTGCAACGTTATTAAAGGTACCTAATTACAGAAACATACAAGCAATTACTATTATTGTTGTAAGCCAGAAAATGAGAAAATATATATAAATAGGTTGTTTATAATTAAAGTTAAACTTTCAAAACGCTGTAGAAATAATACCATTGGTCAGAATGACGTCAAATTCCAACGGAATATTATCGGAGGAGGAGGAAAACGCATGGTAGAAGAAAAACAAATAGTGTAAAATTTATCAGTAGATGCGCTGTATGTGTTAGAATACGTAAATGAAAACACCTATCATGAGCACGTCCCATTGAAGTTAGTATAAACACGCTGGGTTCATGGCTTCTCCTCCTTTCGCGTCCGCGACATTCGCCATGACTGTCTCAGTGCAGCTTGTAGAGCTGTATTACAAGAATTATGACTGTGCACACGTCGCTCTACAGTAATTCTGGACACTGAAGAGTTTGAAAAAAGGCGTCGGTCCGATGACTGCCATAGGTCTGGAGAAAATGATTCGGAAATTCGAAAAGACGGGTACTTTTGGTGTGCAACCTGGTAGGGGGAGGAAACGAATTGATTCGACGTCAGTGGAAGCAGTGGCCACAGTAATGCAGGAGGAGACGAGTGGTGGCGTGCAAACTTGTAGTGCATGGAAAATTGCATGAAACATTGGACATATCTGTGAGCAAGGTGTGTAAAATCCTACGAAACATCCTTCTTTGCTATCCATTCAAAATTACCCATGTGCACGAGTTGCTTCGTGTTGACCTGCCAGCAAGAGAGATCTTTGCTGTAGAATTTCTTGCTGGCATGGAAGTGGGCAATGAGTGATCGTGGAAAATTTTGCGGTCAGACGAAGCCCACTTACATTGTGTGGCTCCGGTTCACGGCATCGTTTATCAGAGGGCCATATTTTTTCGAAGAGACAGGTGTTTCCCATCCTGTTACCTGTACCGTCCCTGGTAAGCGCTATGAGTGTCTTTTGCGCAACCACGTCATTCCAGCTCTTCAACAGCGTGAATGTGTGGATGGGATTATTTTTATGCAATAGATGGCGCACCTCTGCACATTGCAAATCCAGTTAAGCAGCTGCTGAAGCGCCATTTCGGAAATGCTAGAATTATCAGCCGCCATTTCCCGACAGCCTGGCCGTCCCGATCACCTCATTAATCCTTGTTACTTCTGGCTGTGGGGCTATCCGAAAGACGTTGTGCTCAGTGTACCGATTGCAAACTTCGCTGCATTGAAGGCACGCATTGGGCAACACATTTTGAACGTGGCCCCGGAAACACTTCGATCAGTTGTGGAACATGCTGTTTCTCGATTTCAACTTGTTGCAGAAAACAATGGACATCGTATTGAATATGTTTTGCGCCAGTCACACGGAAATTAATAATCCGATTTGATTTTGGTTGGTGCTTTCTATGCGGTTTTTGACTTCTCTACAATTAAAAACCGATGTTAGTGATGCCTTTTATGCGGTGTTTGGCCTCAGGACAATTAAAAATCGATTTTTCCCATCCGATGTGTTATGACCTTGCCTTGATGGATGGGCTTACGCAACAAAAAGTATCACATCTGTACACCCATGCACACTGAGTAGTAGCGTTTGTTTAACGTCAAACGTACATCTTAGGCATTGTTGTATGGTTCATTTGTCATTTGTAGTCGGCCACTATTAGCTTATGATGCTTACGGCGACATCTATTGCTACATTTTATCTTTATATAAATAATTCTACTGTACGTGTGTATGTCACTGAACTCCTCCTAAACGGGTGGATCGTTTTGCATGAATTTTTTTGTATGCGTTTGGGTGGCGCCCTGGATGGTTTAGATTCACAAATCAGCCCGGCAGATGGCGATACCTAGGTTATTTATCTATACTGCAACTGAACGGCTCGATCGACTTGAATGAATTTTTGTGTACGCATTCAAGTGGGGGCCTGGAAAATTTACATTCTTAACTCCGCACGGTAAGTGGCGTTGCATTTTTGTGTGCAATATTGAACGTATTATATTCAGATATAAGTTGCGTGCATAGGATTTCGTTTATTTTTCGACATTTCAATTTGAGTGTATTATATTAAGTGTGTTCTGTTTTTTTTTTTTTTGACATTTTAATTTTTTGTAGTGTCTTTTCATATTTCAGGTGTTTTATTTCAGTGAATATTAAGTGCATTATATTCACATATAAGTTACGTACTTAAAACAATGCCACGTCTTCGTGAACAAGGAGGAAATATTGGTCGACGGACTCGGAATTCACAATTAGTCCAGAACGGTCGGTTAAATAGATCGGCAGAAGATCAACTGACGGACAATGAAAATTTAAGAAACCAGGCTGCAATCAGACGTGCTAATGAAAGTCAAGAGCAACGCAACGAACGCCTTCGAGCTAATGCATTGAGGCAAAGACTGGCCCGTCAACGACTCACCGACACATTCAGAACACGTGAACAACAGCGTTTACAAGTGTATCGCGCATTTACACGTGCATCACTTCTTCGCCTTGCGTTTGAATATGAGTCGGATATCGACTATTTGTCACATTCATAAATTGTAATCGTTGCTATGAACAAACAATGCCAACACTGTCATGCACTGGCCGGCCGGAGTGGCCGAGCGGTTCTAGGCGCTACAGTCTGGAACCGCGCGACCGCTACGGTCGCAGGTTCGAATCCTGCCTCGGGCATGGATGTGTGTGATGTCCTTAGGTTAGTTAGGTTTAAGTAGTTCTAAGTTCTAGGGGACTGATGACCTCAGCAGTTAAATCCCATAGTGCTCAGAGCCATTTGAACCATTTGAACTGTCATGCACTCAAATACAAAGGTGAATCGGCTGTCATGCACTCAAATACAAAGGTGAATCGGCCAGTTTTGCCGCGCGTCTGGAACAGTTGTATTGCCACCATTGAATTCGCCGCCAGAACCATTGAAAAACTATTGGCTGGAGCTATCTCTCAATCTAAATTGTTTTTGCGTAAAATTCGCAAATTCAATTCCTGCTTTCAAATGACATCGTTTGGAGCAACAAAAATCGTCCAGAATGAGGACGGTCGCAATTTTCAATCAGCGTTACGATTCAGGGCCAAGTGTATCATCAAATTGGTTCTTTAATGCCGATGCCTGATACCGACTCAAAACTTCTGCAAATCTACTTCATGGGCGATGAGGAGCAGCAAATTAAAGCACGCTGCCAGTACAATCATATCGATCAGATGGAGGAGCGAGAAACTGTGGGTATTTTAGAACCGTTTTGACATAATCACAACCAGTTGCTCCAGTTGTTCAATACCGTTTCAAACAGACTGCAAAACGACAACTATACGATCGTAATCAAAGCAGAGACAGTACCATCTGGGCAACACGCGGGCCGATATAAAGCACCGACCGTTAATGAAGTTGCAGTTGTTATGGTTGGCGACGCATTTGAACGTCGAGATATACGAATCAACGCAGACATAACACAGTGCATACGATTGAAGACAGTCATCGCTCTTACGATGCTTTGCAATATCCAATGATATTTTAGGAAGGAGAAGATAGATATAATTTAAATATCAAACAAGGAAATCCAGCAACAGGTACAATCTACACATGTCATTACCTAATATTTTATTTTTATGCAAGGTCAAACAATGTCGATTTGTGAGTTGGATCTAGAAAAGCAGGTCTCTTCACATGGCCAAGTATATGTGGCGTGTTCTCGCGTTGGAAAACCGTCAAGTTTATTCATTTATACTCCTCAGGAATTGCCTAAAAACATGGTTCATCAGCTCACATTAAGATAAATTAAACAAGCATTATTGATTATAACGAATTGTTTTTAGAAAAATTGATGTTATTTCAAAGTAAAGAATAATGAAATTATTATATTATTTGTCTTTCATTTCATACTTTGTTTAATATCCTAATCGCCTGAAATGTCATGCAGGACAACGTCTGTCGGGTCCGCTAGTAACTATATATTTTTCTACTGCCATACGTTTTCCTCCTCCTCAGATAATATTCCGTTGCTATTTGACGTCATTTTGACCAGTGGTGTTATTTCTACAGCGGTTTGAAAGTTTAACTTTAATTATACTCACCCTGTATATATATCAAATAGCTTACCACCCACTGCTTGGCTCGCATAGACTGTATGGCCTGCATAGACCTTTTGTTTTTATTTAATTGAATTTTTATGTTGTGCACAAATTGCAACACCTTCTATGCTTTCTAAGCTAATTAAGACCATACAAGCATGATCTTTCCCAAATGTAATTCTGATCAGAAATCGATTCTGGTGGTTAGAGTCCAAAATTTTTGTTAATCATGCTCTTTGCGTTCTTTTGGAGATATTTCCATAGCAGCTTTCATCCCCTAACAAATATTTCTTTATGTCTAACCGAGCAGTGAAATGCCACTTTTCATAAATTTAGCTTTAAAACTTTTTAATGTAACGAAATATTTTCTTAAAAACTTTCATCCCCTATTGCAACTCCCTTATGGGCTGAATTTCCAGGAACACTGAAACACGTATTTTTTGTTTCTTATCGATGAGCCAAATACTAATTATCATAAATGTAGCCTTAAAAACCCTTTAGTAGTTCTTTAACATTTATTTATTTTCAAAAAAACTTTCCCCAACTATTTTACCCCCTTAGTGGTAGAATTTCCAAAAAGGCTGAAACATGTATTTTCTATTTCCTAATTGAGAAACCAAATGCTAGTTTTCGTATTTCTAGCTTCAAAATTCCCTTAACAGCGACATACTTTCAAAAAGCCTTTCATCCACTATTTCACCCCCTTAGCAATGGAACTTCGCTTCATAAACGGTGCCTACAGTATAAGGTCCACACCCTCTCCAAACATCAAGTTTCTATCGCTAGCGGTTTGGGCTGGACGATGATGAGTCAGTCAACGAGTCAGTCAGTCAGTAAGGACACTGCTTTTTATATATGGAGAAGAATACTGTTGATGTCCATTGATTTGGAGATGTGTTATGAACAGCAACAAGAGGTACAATTACAGTGCGCTTGTCTCGTATCAAGATTCTCTCTGAGATAAGATAATCGAATACATTTCAATCCAATAAAATTTGACCCAGTGATTTCATCCTGTGTAGGCTTATAAAAAGCGACACTACAAAAAGTAAAAAGAAAGTTTTTTATTTTATCGTCTTTGTAGCGATGATTATGGAGAAATACTACAGAATTGGAAGAGGATGAGGGAAGGCTTGGTCGTGACCTACTTAGAGAGTCATCCAGATATTTATAAGATCTGTCACGGTGATGCCAAATTCACACATATGTCGGAATGAAATCTGATCTACCGCAAACATAGTTACAAAATCGTGCCTTATTTTGACAGAATACTGGGACAGGGGCAAGCGAATTTTTCGTGCGTTAGACCGAACTTTGGAAACTGAACGGTTATCGCACAGTTGTGGAAAATATTAACTAAAATGTTATCAGACGCTACACTAGCCACGATCATAATTATGAACTCAAAAATGGACTTCTGACCAGTCCAAAGTTTTTATGTTGTCAATAAAGTTTGAACCAAACATTTTCTAAGACAAAACAGTACAGCGAACACAACATGTTTCATACAACGCACTTCAAGTCGCGAAACGAGTTGAAGAATACATTTAACAACACTGAAAAAAAATCATATCACTCTCTCACCTTCATATCAGCACACTTACTGAACACTAACATACATCACAAAGTCATCTGCACATATTGTAGATAAGTTTTGGAACTGTACTTCACTATCCTGGATACGAAAATAATAATAGGTCAGCATTGTCATCGTCATCATCAATCTGGATTAGGTCTTGCAAGGGGACGTTACAAAGTGACTTCCTTAGATTTCTTTTTCGTATTTATGGAATTGGAAAGTCAATGCCTGGATATCAATTTCCTAAACCAGCACGACACAATTCTAAGAAAAATTCGAGAAAATTGTCTTTGAAGGTCAGAAGATTTCTCAGCGGTGTTAAGTATAAAAAGTTTCCGTAATTTTACAACTTTCGGTAGTAGCAGACAGTCAACATAAGAAGTTTCATCAGTCGCAAACCTTTGGTTCGTTGCTTTCTGGAAGCAAATCTTTTCTTTCATTTAAATTCTACAATATATTCACTACCAAATGTATTTGTTGATTATGAAATATTAAACCATAATCTGTAATAAAAACCCTGTTTTATTTTTAATTGTAATCACATTATATTAAAATGTGATACAGGCATGCCAAATACCTTACTGTTAATGAAATTTATTCCCATCGATCATAGTATTTATCCTCAAGCAATAAAAAAGTATTTTGTTTTCTGTTTGATATTTCGAAGATTTGTAATGAATTTTAGTTTATTTTAAGTGCTCGCATGTTAATGTGATCAATAATTAGAAATTAAAAGTTGGTATTTTTGTCAAAAAATTACGGTTCAGTATTTGTTAGTTAGCATTTTTATTTGGTAATAAATAAAGCATTTACAAAAGTAAAAACGCTACTAACTAGTTTCGAATCAAGGTCCTCGTGCTTATGTAAGTTATACGCCGTTCACTCAGCCATCTGAGACTTAGTCAAAAACATCGAAAGGCTAAATGATATTACTTAAATGCTCTTGGGATCTTCAAGTTTTCGAAAGCGATTTTGGGGTTTTCTTGAGATCTTGAAATCTGCATCTTAGTGCTTTAAGAAACTGATGTCGGTCACTGAGCTGCAAATCCCGTACCACACGTATGAGGAAAACCGAAGATGGGAGAGCGGCCGGTGAGATCATGTGGCACCCAGCTTGTAGTCTGTCTCCCCACATGTCTGTTCACCCTGGAGTCTGTGATTCAATAACTCTAATGGAAATCTGACATCACACATGTGGAAATCTCATAAGGGTCAACCATTTTTCTCCGCAATTCATTATTACTTCATTAACTGCAGTTATACGGAAATGTCTTCTGATTCTTCATTTCTCTGTTGGTCAAGCCTTGACACATCTTTAATTGTTCTTAGGAATCTCCTTTTATGTATTTGTGTATGTTTCCCTTCTGTTTCGTGATTGTTATACTTGCGTATGCCTATGTCAGTAAAGGCCGTTGTTTTGGTGAATTTCATTTTCAATGCCTGCTTTGTGTGTGTGTGTGTGTGTGTGTGTGTGTGTCTCGTACTTGCTTAAATCTTCCGGCATTTTCCTCTGATTTAAGATACAGTACAAAACCGAGTATCAAAATTACCAGGCACTGTACAGCAATTTGGCAGCATTCTGTGCTCGGTATGAATAGTAACAAAAATTGGTAATTTCAGTGCTGCGATAAAAATCAGCATCTAAATAATGTTGCATTAAAAAGAACGGGAGCTAAGATAATTAATAGAGCAAAATAATCAAACAACAGAGCAATCAATAAAATGACGGGAGACATAATTCAAAGGAGAATGTGTGTAACTGAAATTCGCATATATTTGCATATTGTGAATGAAATAGTACACGCCACTGGTGTAATATTCTACAATACTATTTTTTTTTTACAAATTGGTTTTCAGGTATTAGGCTGTCGTCAGGTACAAAGATACATATGTGTGGCTGTAAAATTCTTGATAATACAGTAAGGGTAGTTGTCATGACATCACAAACCTGAAGCCGACGACCACCATGTTAGTTCCCCAAAATGTTAGCTTCTCGTGGAAGTTTTTTAATCAAAAACGCCAGTTTGAGTCATTTACCGGTGTACTAATCGTTGTTGTTATAATCTAAATGATAAAGAAATCACATTTAGTTCATTAATGGACACATGCAAGGGATATTTCACTTTTCATACATGAATTGTGGTTGTGCTATTTACTTTTACAGCAGTGGTTTCATTTCTCTCATTTGACTCTATATTTTCTATCAGTCCAACTCGGAAAGCTCTCCGACTGAAAGCTGTGAGAATTAAAGATTGTGAATCGATCAAACACAGCAAAATATGTTCTTAACATTTTTGGGAAGAGGACATAGAACATCAGTTTCATCACTCCTTATTAACGAAAGCACTGGATTACGAAAGCAGTCTTTTCATGTCACGTGGTTCTCTTCTTGGTTATTCGAAACGTATAACAGAAAGAAAGTTACCAGAATGAAATTTTCACTCTGCAGTGGAATGTACGCTTGTACGAAACTTCTTGGCAGATTAAAATTGTGTGCCGGACCGAGACTCGAAACCGGAACCTTTGCCTTTCTCAGGCAAGTGCTCTACCGGAAGGTAAAAGATGGGGTACTGACAGAAGTAAAGCTGCGACGAGGGGTCCTGAGCCGTGCTTGGGTTGCTTAGTTGTTACAACACTTGCCCATGAAAGACAAAGGTCCCCAGGTCGAGTCTCAGTCCATCACACATTTTTAATCTGCCACGAAGTTCCAAAAAGAAAGTTACATTAACGAGAAGAAATTCGTTCTACTTCTGGATCAAATGTGCATTTCAGGCAAAAAAATATGGTTTGAAAATGCCTTCCTGACACTGTGTTATTCATAAAAGATCTGTAACATTTTCTACTTGAATCAACTGTTGAGCCCATACAACAAAAATTAAGATCAAGAAGTTATCGTACACAGGAGGTTGCTAATGTTTTGGGGCATCTTACATGGCGGCGACAGCATCAAAGTAACTGACAGCATAAGTAGCATGTAGTTCATTATTCAATGTATCATATTTTATGAATTACATATAGGTCATTATTTAGTGTGTCACATATTTAATATAACCTAAATATCTTACATCGCATTTTTACTGAAATAATTCCCCTCGTTTTAGTTCTAGATCAAACATTACCAGCTGTATCTTTCTTGAAAACCAAATGACACACTCTGTAGATGCACTATTTTAAAATCTTTGATCCCATAACAAAAGTTTCTCAGCCACACAAATTTATTTTTGGAAGTGACAATGGCGTAACAACAAAAAACCAGTTTTTAAAATAATAAATATTGTAGAATATCACACCAGTGGCATTTGTTTTTTCATTCATAATGAATGAAATATTCTACCAAGAAGCGATGGAACAGTCAGTTATTGCAAATATCTATAGGTACAGAAATTTAAAGTTGATTTACGTGGGTGGTTTCTGGTATTCCATTCGTACATAGGCCTAATCCGTAGCCACACTCACATTGTTGTATCATTCAGTTGTCTCCTACGTCCGCATCTACAGCCATACTCTGAAGATCACTGTACCATATCCTATGGTTTCTTCCCGCTCCATTCGAGCGTACAGCGCGGGTAGAATGACATTTTAAATGCCTCTGCGCGTGCTGTATTTGCCTTACCCTCCTTTTCGCAGTCTTTCCTGGAACGATGTGAAGGAGACTACAGCGTATTCCTCGATCCTTTATTTAATACTGTTTCCTGAAACTCTGTAACTCAGCTTTCGCGTAACTGATAGAGTCTACGTCCAAGCGTCTCCCATTTCTGGTTTCCAACATCCCTATGTGTTAAATTAACCACTGACCATCTACATTGATCTTCTTCCTACACGATCAACGTCCCTTGTCAGATTTATTTGATATCAGCCCCACACAATTGAACAATATTTTAGGATGGGTCGCACGCTTGATGCAACCAATCTCCTTCGTAGACTGATTGAATTTCCCCAGTATCCTTCCAACGAACGTAAATCTGTCACCAGCTTTACCTATGGATTAGCCTATGTGATTACTCCATTTCACATCCCCACAATTTTTTACACTTGGGAAGCTATACAAGGTATTATTGCAATGATACGATGTTACGTTTTTCTTCGTTTTGTAAAGAGAACAACGGTACGTTTATGTACATATAGCAAATTGCCAGTCTTTGCTCCACTTCGAATCTTATCAAAATCGAACTAAATATCTGTGCAGCTATTTTTAGACAGTACTTTATTATACATTAATTCATCATCTGAAATAATCCCCAGGTAACTATATTAATACTGTCTTCCAGGTAGTTAGTATATACCACTAATAGTGAGGGTCATATCTCTCATCCGTGGGGTACGCCTGAGATTTGATAACTGTCGATGCCTTTCTACCCGAGATAACATGCTGTATCCTTCAAAGCAAGAAATCCTTATCTTTCGTTACTATCCTACACGATTGCTTTTTCCTCTGTAAGTCTTGATGTAATACTCAGTCAACAGTTTTTCGGAACCCAAGAAATGCTGTGTGCACCTAACGCCTGTGATGCATCCATTCCCTTGAGACAGGAAACCTTCTATCCACAAATCAGCACAAAGTTAATAAGCATCACATGCGAAACGCCGTTTGCCTTTCCCCACGTGACATCCTGCGAACTATGGATGACAGGCAATAGGCAGATTCCATATTCCTAAACTCCCGCAAAGCGTTTGACATGGTGTCGCACTGTAGACAGTCAACCAAAGTCCTAACATGTAGATTAGGTTCCCAGATATGTGACTTACTTGAAGACTACTTATGTTCTGCGAGTGTTCAGCAGAAGTGATGGCATTTGGCATTGAAATAGTATAGATGTGGGGCTACAGGAGCGCTAAAACACTTAGCCCCCACTCAGCAAAAAATTAAACAATTTTATTTCAATACAATAAATTAACATTAACCACACACAGTTAACTTGAGCATCTTTATTAATGTAGTACAATTACTGCACCGTAATACGCCTAAAATCAAAATATTACAAAGGCTCCAATAAGGAACATTATCCAGGAATTATTCAGATGTGCACAAAAGCAGATATTACACCATGTATTAAAATTATTGTAAAAACGTAATTTAAAATAGTTCACAGACCCCAATAACTACACTCCTGGAAAAATGGAAAAAAGAGCACATTGACACCGGTGTGTCAGACCCACCATACTTGCTCCGGACACTGCGAGAGGGCTGTACAAGCAATGATCACACGCACGGCACAGCGGACACACCAGGAACCGCGGTGTTGGCCGTCGAATGGCGCTAGCTGCGCAGCATTTGTGCACCGCCGCCGTCAGTGTCAGCCAGTTTGCCGTGGCATACGGAGCTCCATCGCAGTCTTTAACACTGGTAGCATGCCGCGACAGCGTGGACGTGAACCGTATGTGCAGTTGACGGACTTTGAGCGAGGGCGTATAGTGGGCATGCGGGAGGCCGGGTGGACGTACCGCCGAATTGCTCAACACGTGGGGCGTGAGGTCTCCACAGTACATCGATGTTGCCGCCAGTGGTCGGCGGAAGGTGCAGGTGCCCGTCGACCTGGGACCGGACCGCAGCGACGCACGGATGCACGCCAAGACCGTAGGATCCTACGCAGTGCCGTAGGGGACCGCACCGCCACTTCCCAGCAAATTAGGGACACTGTTGCTCCTGGGGTATCGGCGAGGACCATTCGCAACCGTCTCCATGAAGCTGGGCTATGGTCCCGCACACCGTTAGGCCGTCTTCCGCTCACGCCCCAACATCGTGCAGCCCGCCTCCAGTGGTGTCGCGACAGGCGTGAATGGAGGGACGAATGGAGACGTGTCGTCTTCAGCGATAAGAGTCGCTTCTGCCTTGGTGCCAATGATGGTCGTATGCGTGTTTGGCGCCGTGCAGGTGAGTGCCACAATCAGGACTGCATACGACCGAGGCACACAGGACCAACACCCGGCATCATGGTGTGGGGAGCGATCTCCTACACTGGCCGTACACCACTGGTGATCGTCGAGGGGACACTGAATAGTGCACTGTACATCCAAACCGTCATTGAACCCATCGTTCTACCATTCCTAGACCGGCAAGGGAACTTGCTGTTCCAACAGGACAATGCACGTCCGCATGTATCCCATGCCACCCAACGTGCTCTAGAAGGTGTAAGTCAACTACCCTGGCCAGCAAGATCTCCGGATCTGTCCCCCATTGAGCATGTTTGGGACTGGATGAAGCGTCGTCTCACGCGGTCTGCACGTCCAGCACGAACGCTGGTCCAACTGAGGCGCCAGGTGGAAATGGCATGGCAAGCCGTTCCACAGGACTACATCCAGCATCTCTACGATCGTCTCCATGGGAGAATAGCAGCCTGCATTGCTGCGAAAGGTGGATATACACTGTACTAGTGCCGACATTGTGCATGCTCTGTTGCCTGTGTCTATGTGCCTGTGGTTCTGTCAGTGTGATCATGTGATGTATCTGACCCCAGGAATGTGTCAATAAAGTTTCCCCTTCCTGGGACAATGAATTCACGGTGTTCTTATTTCAATTTCCAGGAGTGTAGATCAAAGAGTCATTTAAATGAGTCCACAAGCAGAATAGACTAATCATAAAAAATTATTTAAAAACATAAGTGTGCGAATTCAGAGGCTCCAATAAGGAACAAAATGAAAGACGTGTACGAAAGGCCTCTCTTCTCCATCCTGTTGTTGCAAGAAAACGGCGGCCACCCCAGAATTGGACGCATATGCCTCTACAATAAAAGGCAAATTGAAATCAGGAATATACAGCACGAATGTTACTCAGTGCCTCTTTCAAGGTGTCAAAGGCTGCCTATTGAGAATCTTCCCACTGGAATTTCTAACTTTTACGACACAGTAGCATAAGTGGTGTTGCAAGAGGTGCAAAGCTGGGGATAAATTTTCTAAAAGAATTCACCACGTCTATGGATCAGGCATCGACCTTCTTGTCCCTAGGCAGTAACAACTTGTAAATAGTTTGGATACAAACCTGATCGATACTAATTCCCCTTGGCTGATATTATGTGCCGTAAAAAGGAGATCTTACTATGGATTAGATTCATTTTTGACGGCTTAATGGTCAATCCATATTCCTCAGACGCTCCAATACATGCCTAAAATGCTCTATATATTCAGTAAATAACGCTCCATGAATGACCAACTCATTTAAGTTGTTGTGAATGCACTTAAATTATTGGTTCCCCAACACAGAAACTAACAGGCGAGGCAAAACCACCGCCACTGGGGAGAGGCTAGCTTTGTTGAATTCAAACACTATCAACTGCTTGGAACCTGCAATCTTGGGAATCTGGCAGCAGGCTTGATTAAGATGCAGTATTGTAAAAACATCCACCCCTGCAAACCACGTGAAACAGTTATATGAGTCAGGAAGCGGAACAGATTCCAACGCCATCTTTTGATTTAAGTCGTGGTAAACGACGACTGCCCCTTCGTTATTTGGTTTTGTCGCCAACAAAATAGGAGTCTGTAAGGCGAAAGGTCTGATAATGTCATCCTCTAACAACTTATTTACGGTTTTGTGTAATTCCTGCACCTTTAATGGCAAAAGACAGAACAGATTGTGTCAGGCAAGAGTCTGATCAATTAATTGAATATGATATTGAATCTTGTTAGTAACACCTAATCTGTCCGTCTGTGAAAAAATCCTCACAATCTGAAAAAAATCCTTTGATATTCAATCACCATAATTTCATCGCTGGAGATCGAATTCACACTGTTTGATGGATTAGAAAGGCGTGCCAACATTTTTTTTTTTTTTTTTTTTTTTTTTGGGAAACCTGAATCAGAAAGACAGGTTTAGATTTTAATTCCGCTCAGTCATCACACGACAGCAGTATGTGAACTTCTGCGCCACCTCGCAGTGAACTTCTGCGCCACCTCGCACATACTGCAACACTAACACAAAAATATTGTTAATATCTACAGTCATTTCTCCTCGGTCACTACTTTAATTGTGATTTGTCACACAGATAACAAAAAAAATTCGTCTTTTGTAATTGAGCGTTGTGTACCAAACATATTTCGTCAGTTCCTGCTAGGCATCTTCAGATACCTATAGTATACAGGCAAATTAGTTAATTGCAAGTAATTTGAAAAGAGATCTATTTAGTGATGGCTTCCAGGTAACAGGTCACATTTAAGCATTCCACTTCACATAACCTATCATGCAGCAGACTTCACATGTTCTCGCTCAGGTGCTTTAAGGTTGACTGAGGAGTCATGAGAGTAGAATGAAGGGTAGGGTGGGTATCGAGAGATAATGGGTGGTGAGGCTCTCTCTCTCTCTCTCTCTCTCTCTCTGTGTGTGTGTGTGTGTGTGTGTGTGTGTGTGTGTGTGTGCGTGTGTGTGGGTGAATGACTTTTTTATGGTAAACTGGAAATTAATTTGATAATGTTCTTTTCTTATAGCTCTTTTGGTCATTGAACATACTTCCATTTTTATTTGCGGTCTTCTGCTTAAACTATTATTCTTGTATAGTGAGCATTCCCTTTCTTTTGTCGTTACAGCAATACACTGCCATGTCTCTTTTTGTGACGGTGTGGCGGTAACATTTTCTGTTTGTGTCGAAGAATGAATTTTCTGGTGTGCATGTCCATTGAGTGTTACTGGTGTGCATTGGTGTGCCTGGAATGTTTTTAATTTTGCTGCCTTCTGTTTGTACTTTCCTTTTAGTGGCGTTATGTAGCTCATGTACTGTCTTGCTGTCGTATCTGTTTTTTGAGCGACGTTGATCTTGTTTAGTTCTTCTTTATAATTATCTTTGATTAGAGATTTTCTGCACACTCTTTGTCTCATATGCCTGATGGCTGTCATTCGTTTGGAACGTGGGTGGTTTGTCTTCTTACATATTATTATGTCTGTAGCCGTTTCTCTCTGAAAATGTTGAAACTGTCTCTCTTGTTAGATTTTACGATTTTGGGCTGAGTTAGTGTATTGTTTTCTTCTGTTTCTACTTCCACAGTGACTTGAATGTTGTGGTGTACCTTATTTAACTGCCTGTGTTCTTTGCCTATGAAGCATAGATATTGTTTACATATCTGTACCAGTCTTTACATGTTTTAGTTTTTCTTATTCTTGCAAAAATTCTGTTTTCAGTGTC
The DNA here is from genome assembly GCF_023864275.1 of Schistocerca cancellata. Taxonomy (NCBI): domain Eukaryota; kingdom Metazoa; phylum Arthropoda; class Insecta; order Orthoptera; family Acrididae; genus Schistocerca; species Schistocerca cancellata. The sequence continues at coordinate 802,305,480 of NC_064627.1, read as the reverse complement.
ATTCATTAGGATATTTTCTGGTGTGTATAACATTGGGCTTCCCGTTGAGAGACCTTCCTTTTCAAACGGAATGGATTGTTAAATTGAAAGTAGTTTTGCTCAGAGATTACTGTTATGATTGGTATCAGATATAGCCGTGTTTTAGATTTCGATTTCCTGTCAGTTGCTCTTTTATGATGTTAATCGTGTCACAAAGTGGGACTGATGTGTACTTAGCATTCACATCAAAGGATATCAGTTTTGAAGTTAAAGGGTTGTCTATATATTTTATTTTTTTGTATTAATTCTAAGGAGTTCTCTAGTTTGAAATCTTCAGCTAAGTATATGAGTTGCAAACATTGCACTGTGATTTGTGGGAGCACTCTTGAAACTACTAAGTGGTCTGGTCGGAATATTGTTTTATGTATTATTGGTTGCCTTCTGAACATTGGTGCTGCAGGATTGTTTCGTACTGCGTTTTGTTTGTGTGTTTTTGTAGGCACGTTTTTGACATGTTTTAAAGTGTTTTTCGGTTTCATGTGAAATTTATTAATTCTATCAGATTTTAGTTCTTTAACATCATTTGTTTGTAACAGTTCCTTTCTTTTACTGACGTATTCCTGGTTATTCATGAGCATCAAGCGTTGCTTATTTCTTCTTTTCTAGTTATTGCTGCCCTTTTCCTGCCATTTGGTTGAAATCTGTACCGTATGCATCTAGTACACACAGAGGATCATATGGATATATGAAAAGCACATGAAAATCAATGTAAGTTTGAAATACAGAATTGTATAACTGTAAATAGCTAATTAACTGAGCTGCCAATAATAACTACAGATATTTTATCAAAATATACATATTTAAATAATTTTTTTGTGTCTTAGGACCACTGAAGATACCTAGCATAAACAGTTGAAACGTTTCTGGTACACGTAAATGAAACATTCAGCAACAAATACGGATTTTTTTCTTACCTGTTTGATAAAGCATAACTAAAACATAAGCATAGGCTGCAGCAAAGCATCGTCCATTCTTCCAGCCCCACTCACACAGTAACTCCGAAATTTGGGCCTCACAAAGAAGCTCACAGCCATAAAACACGTCGCAGCGGGCAGCACCACAGCCCGGGATGTGTTTACGAGTACGCGGCCGGCTTTAAGGATCCGTTTAGCGGCGCGGCCTTCGCCATTTGCAGCGGCGTTAAGCTTTCCGTAACAGGTTTTAATTCACAGCCGCTCGTTCTAGTGCAGTAAACAGAGCCCACCGTACGCTGATTAAATTCCGAGGCCGCCGGGAATTTCGTACCCCTTCCACGAGACACTAAAGAAACAAATGGGGAGCGGACGCAACTTTCACGGCTCTCGAGCGACGGGCCTGCTCGAGGGTGGAAAGACACGTGCTACATACGCTGATCGTCCATCGCGTCGGAGAAAGCTGCCGTGTTGGACAGGGAGAGTTTCGCTCGCCTTTGAGAGTGGAACAGTTCGTTGTGGGATGACCTCGCCCATGGTACTGTCGTCTAAATCAATGCGTCAGTCGCGTAATGGACGACGACACGTGGAATTCGTGACCACCTGTGGGAAGAATTCGATGTCCGTAGATGCGTAAGCTTTTCATGTGGGTCTAGAATAACTTCTTGAGTTAGGTTGGCATGGGTGCCGCCATAGTCAACTGCTATGAGTCGACAACGTGTGGACTGTTTTGGTCACGGCCAGACAGTAACAGCTAGTAGGAGGGTAGGTTAGGGTTTAACGGCCCGACGACACCGACGTCACTAAAACGGGGAAGAAGCTCAGATCGGACGACAACGGGGAGAGAAGTAGGTCGTTTCCATCGCTGCTCTTCCCGAAGGCAGGTCCAGTGAATGTTCTTTGGTCAGGTGACACGAAACAGATACCATTGGTTTCGGCTGCAAACTGGCTTATTCGGCACTAAAATAAAACGGTGAGTAACCATATTTTCGTAGATTATTGACTTTATTTTCTTTCAACACCTGCATCAATAGCATATTCATAGAAGGTGAAGCAGGTGGCACAGGCACCTGTCTGCCTGAACTCTTGGTCTGACTGAAGCTGGGGTGCAACGAGGAGGGGGAGGTGGCCGGCCGATAACCAGGGAGGAATCACCAGTACTCAATTGTTAGCAGACTTACTGGACCTGGGACCGTCCTGGAGACACTGTCCGCCGCTCGTGGTCTCGCGGTAGCGTTCTCGCTTCCCGAGCACGGGGTCCCGGGTTCGATTCCCGGCGGGGTCAGCGATTTTCACCTGCCTCGAGATGAGTGGGTGTTTGTGTTGTCCTCATCATTTCATCATCATCCAGGAAAGTGGCGAAATTGGACTGAGCAAAGACTGGGTAATTGTACGGGCGCTGATAACCACGCAGTTGAGCGCCCCACAAACCAAACATCATCATCATCATCTGGAGACACTGAAAGAACAAAATCCCTGCAACTGCTCAGAATTGAACCCAGCACCTCTAGTGCCACAGTCTGGTGCTCTACCCGATACTCGACCACGGCGACCGACGTTTTTACAGTATACCAGAAACATATCCATATCTTAATCAAATCAAAAAGGGTATTGAAGCACGAATCTTGAAGGTTTAAAATAAAAAACTCACTGCGAACAATAATAATGATAACAGTAACAATAATACTCATAACATGTGGTTGTGGATGCGTTCTTGTAGCTGTGGTACTATCCAAAGAGTGAGGTGCCAAAGCAAGATTGTTGGTACCTATCAACGCAACCTCAAGAAAATACAGTCGCATCGACGAATGAGCGACACCGGTGTAACCACGCCCAGAGAAGTTTCGCTATACCGCACAGCGGGCTAAAATTCAGAAAACCTGGACAAAATTGCATTATCTGCTCCAATATGGACAAAAATGGGTACAACGCGGTTTCGGACCCTCCTGATAACGATTCTTATACGAAAAAAGTGAATCCAATAAAGCTAAGAAATCTGAAAAAAATTAATGAAGTTGACAAAATACGTTTCCGGTAAACATTTATAATTTTAATGGTAAACTTTACTACAGAACTGCCTCTATTGTTGGTAGCAAAAACTGAAAGTTTTATAAGTCTTCTTAATCTTCTTCCTCTTGTGCTTCTTGTTCTTCATTTCCTTCTTCATCTTCTTGTCCATCAACATTTGCATCTTCATCATCATCTTCAGGGTCTGATTTTTCGTGACCCTCTGCAGAAGGTACCAAGAGAGCAACAGCTTCCGACGACTAAGTTTGCATTGTCCTCGGAGATGCTTTCCGCAAGGAAACAATATGTGAAGTACAATGTAATTTAACCGAATTTTATGGAAAAGCTTATGGATATGACATAATATAATTACTTTATGATGAATACTTTTTATATCCTTAGTATATTTAAAATATCATATTTTTCAATTTAGTAATGATATTTGTATTTTGTAATAGCTTATTAGCAATGTTACAGAAATAACTATTGTATTATTTACGTGCATATGTGTTTTATTCGTAGTTTAGTAAGATTTTCAATTCCATTTACCTCGGTGTAAATGACGGCAATTTGCAACTGTCGCTTAAAAATTGCTCAAAGCCGGAACTGCGTCTAGTAGCTGGATTTTAAGATTGATTCGAGAAGGTAATAGCACACACCTCAGTACGGAATGAAAAAGAAGGCAGAAAGTCGTGTATCTAAAACTTTTAATTTTGTCACTCGTGTTTTACATTTTTTTTTTTTGCGTGCATTCCGATAAGAAGATAATTAACAAAAACCATTTGTTAAGTAATGATTAAACAATAAAAGAAGGTTCGTAATTAAGTAAATACCGGTACCTAATGGAGTAGCCTCCACTTAAGAAGAACTCATTCTGATTTCACTGAACAAAAATATTTCGTCCGGACGAAATTCTACCTGCGGAAGAAACAGATGAGCGTTTTTAAGACCAGGATTCAATAGTCCAAACATTACTCTAACCTATCTATTACTCAAAACTTCTTAACTCCGAACTTTATTTTATTTTTTTTATATATGGCCGCATTTTATGGATTCTGACCCTATGTGCGCCGTCGCTTCGGCTCTTTTACTTACAGCCGACCCAGTCCGCCATCATCGGGTAAGATGACACATCATCTTCTAGCGGACCAGCAGAATGATCAATGTATTAGGTAGAATTCCACTTAAATGTTATTGTCAAATGCACTCAGAGTGAGAGACTTCTAATTTGTTTGTATCAAGTGATACGTTAATTTTGTAAATACTCCTGTGCAAATGGATTGTAAAAAGTTAAGTAATTCCTCTTTTCTATGTTATAATATAGAGAACTTAAATTCTGTATGTTATAGTATCCACTCGGTCTCCTCCCAGCCATTGTACCGACGAGTGTATTTTCGTCCGCTACAACAGTGGCGCAGACAGCTACATTGCCGAAAAGGCATTTTTGGACAATAAATATATTTTAAGTCGCGAAAAATATTAGTCAGTTAGGCACGTACAGCAACGTGTCATTACAGAAACAAAGTAATTTTTGTTTCAAGCTTGATAATTTCATTCTCAAAACCAAATAATTCACGGTATGTAGATAATAAATGGTGTAACAGCTACACAAAATCATCTCGGTTTTTGTCGAAGAAATAAATTAAAAAGAATTCCAATGTCCCAGTTGCAATCAACGTCATCTGGAGGTTGCCCTTTGTATGTAGGACATCTGCCGGAACTGGTGATACCGTCCCATTTATTCAAAACTCTGAACTCCACTATCAGGTCGCCTAATATTCTAGGTCTGAGCGAGCGAGGTGGCGCACTGGTTAGCACACTGGACTCGCATTCGGGAGGACAACGGTTTAAAAACGCGTCCAGCCATACTGATTTAGGTATTCTTTGATTTCCCTTAATTGCTTCAGGCAAATTCCGGGATGATTTCATTGGGCGTGGCCGATTTTCTTCCCCATCCTTCCCTAATCCGAGCTTGTGCCCCGTCTCTAATGACCTAGTTGACGACGGGACGTCAAACACTAATCTCCGCCTCTCCGCCATTCTACTTCTGCATCTAAACTCCGCAAGCCAACTTACATAGTGCGTAGGAGAGTATGGTACTTCTGGTACCACTAGCATTTCATTCCTTCTCTGCAATCGCGAATGGTAGCTGGAAAGAATGACTATCTGAAAATAGTTCAAAAAATGGTTCAAATGGCTCTGAGCACTATGGGACTTAACTTTTGAAGTCATCAGTCCCCTAGAACTTAGAACTACTTAAACATAACTAACTTAAGGACATCACACACATCCATGCCCGAGGCAGGATTCGAACCTGCGACCGCAGCGGTCGCGCGGGTTCGGACTGTAGCGTCTAGAACCGCTCAGCCACTCCGGCCGGCCCTGAAGATCGGCCCTGACATGTCCGAAAGAACAGATACCATCTTCATATAGTTAAGGCTAACCGGCCATTGACCTCCTTCTGTGCGGATGCAGACGCACCGCCCGAACTCTTACGGGACTCTGTAACGTTGTCTGCCGCGAGTAATGAGTGGAACAGGCAGGGGCACTACGAATGTAGTGTGTGAATATTAAGTTGGGAATGTGGGTCTCACGGGGAGCGTGCGGGGGGTAAATCCCTGTAGTCGCACTATCCTCTGCACCCTCGGTGGTTCAGATGGACAGAGCGTCTGCCATGTAAACAGGAGTTCCCGGGTTCGAGTACCAGTCGGGTCATACATTTTCCGCCGTCCCCGTTGATGTATATCAACGCCTGTCAGCAGCTTAGGGTCTGGATTTAATTATAATTTCATTCAGAATGACTATCGGTAAACCTCTCTACGACCTCGGATTTTCTCGCAGTGTTCATGTCGTAAGACGTATGTGGCAGGAAGTAATATGATGTCAGAGTGTACTTGGAATGTGCGCTCTTAGTATTTCAACAGAAAATCTCTTCGTGATGCGTTACGCCTTTCTTGTAGAGTCTGCCACTGGACTTTGTAGAGCATCTCCCTCCCTCCCTATTTTGTCTATTAACTAAACTTTGGAAAAGACCTGGCGACGTCACTAACACTCAGAAATATTTCGAATGATTTGAAAGCACTTCTTTCGTGAATGAGATATAATTCCTTAAGATTCTACAAACGAATCTCTGCGTGGTATCTGCTCTTCCTACAACTAGTTTTAGGTGATCATTCCACTTTATGTTGCTCAGGATGTTTGTTCCTAAATATTGTTACTGTTTCGAATGATCTGTCATGGAAATTGTGACTGGACAGTAGTTCATCTCTTCGTCTATTTTGGCGCAATACCTTACATTTATTTACGTTCAAGGTCAATTTCCAATCCGTGAAATGGTTCAAATGGCTCTGAGCACTATGGTACTTAACATCTGTGGTCATCAGTCCCCTAGAACTTAGAACTACTTAAACCTAACTAACCTAAGGACATCACACACATCCATGTCCGAGGCAGGATTCGAACCTGCGACCGTAGTGGTCACGCGGATCCAGACTGAAGCGCCTAGAGCCGCACGGCCACACCGGCCGGCATCCAGTCCGTGAACCAGTAGTCGATCAGCTGCAGGGCTTCCTGCATTTCGCTACAGACCTGTGGCGTTGCTACTCTCTAGTACGTAGCTGCATCATCTTGTAATGACGTGACAATGCTACGAACGTTATCCATTGGACAGCTTATGTGGGTTATGAGTGCAGATATTTTTACTGACGACTGACAGTGGTTACGAGTGACGTCATCAATTACGGTTGTGTTCGTGAACAACACAGTTGTTAAACTTAGAGTGAGAATTAATCTGGCCACGAGAGAATATTAGTCTCTGGGCTTAACTGCGTGGCACATCTGGCCGATGTGTGATACCCCACACCGTACTCGCTAGGGGACGGAAGAAACATTTGAAATAGTGCTTCTTCATAAATCTGCCGATTTTAAAAGAAATAACTCAGGCGTAACGTCATAAGACCATACTCGTTGGCCGGCCGGTCTGGCCGAGCAGTTCTAGGCGCTTCAGTCTGGAACCGCGTGACCGCTACGGCTGCCGGTTCGAATCCTGCCTCGGGCATGGATGTGTGTGATGTCCTTAGGTTAGTTAGGCTTAAGTAGTTCTAAGTTCTAGGTGACTGATGACCTCAGATGTTAAGTCTCATAGGGCTCAGAGCCATTTGAACCATTTGAACCAAACTCGTTATTTCTTCCCGCTGTTCAGGTTATTGAAAGTGTGTGAGTCAACATGCACGGTGGATACGCTTTTCGGATGACACATTCTGGACTAATTCAAGGTGGCTAAGCTCTGCTGATAGATTCCCATGATCTGGTATAGTCCGAGCTTTATGATCAAGAGTCCATGGAAAATCGCTTTTTTGAGTTGAGTGACAACTAGCGGCTCGTAAATCCAGCTTTAGGAACGTCAGTGTAGCTTGTAAGTTCACCAAAATGTTTCATAAGAAAATGGTGATTTCATAGAATCAGTTCTGTAGTCAGTGGTGTTGACATAGCAGACTTTTCCACTGATCACTACAGTAGCCCATGGGCGAACGAACTGCAGATAAGGGCAGCATGGTGGACTCGCTGTCACTAAAACCAGAATATCTTGACACCTTCATCTTGTTTCCTTTTCTAAATATTCACAGAGAGGTCTTAGGAGACAAATAAGTGATTTAAAACACACCGTAGAAGATATATTCGTTTATTCCACATCACCTGACGACATATATAATTAACACCAGTAGCAGCCAATATGAACTGCCGGTACGCGCTAAAGTCTTTTCTTACATCTTTAAATCCAGAAAAGTACTTCTGTGGTCCATTTACCATCGATTCGTCAAACTACATGACCCGTACACTTCCATTTCACTTTCATTACATAATTATGTCTTCCATGACTTATTTCTGTGTTTCGCTAGCTCTGCTATCGAATCACAGCACGCATCTCTGCATTTCTCTCTGGCTAACCATCAGTTGTTGAATGGTTGTGGCATTAAAAGTCTACGTCTCACTCTCTTAAGTCAAATATGCTTTCCTCTTTCGACGTATATCAAGCTAAATTTCCATAACGTTGTTCACATTATCAAAGTGGCTCTGGACATTTCTTACTCATCTACGTTTTTGTAGATCCACTTATTGTCTTCAACTGCTCTTGACAGAAAACTCACCAAATGCTTAGGGGAGAGCGTTGTACCTTGGAATACCTTTCGTACTTTCGCCGCTGGCCAACCCTATAAAACAAGTTTAATACATTGCCTTGTTCCATTTTGAAGTGGTACCATTTACGTCATGTGCGCTGCAGTCTTTTCCTTAAATAAAAAAGTACGGTTTTCCCAAACGTGAAAAACTGTTCCAGTGTACAACACGCTCATGCATCTAGTAATAAATATCAATTTCTAGTTTAAAAGTCTTGCAATCGAGAATACTTTCTCAATATTGTGTTATAGAAACAATTGGCACCCAACACAAATTTCCATTTTCAAAACAGGGAAAAATATTGTAAAGAAATTCAGTTCATTTACAAATATCACGTGTTCCATGTAGAACACTCCGTTCCGTTTCAAGGTACAGGATGGTGCAAGACCGACGGAGTAAGCCTTAACAGTACACAGTTCATGTAGCTAATTTTAAAAATATACATTCTCACCATAAAATTCAGTAACTGAAGGATTAATGATATGGAGCTGGTAATATCTACAAACGTTGTACGAAACACAACCTCATGTCTCACAACAAAAATTAACAGCAGAAAATGCCAGGAACTGCTCATGTCAGCTTCTAGTGCGCATTTCTTCATGTGATTCTAATGCCAGTAACTTGATTAAAAAACAGACCAGGAAACAACAGGAGTTCATAGGTACACAATTATCCAGGTAAATCACTCTCTCGTACTATTTTCTCCTGAATTTGTTTGTTATACAGCTTGTTAGTATATTTATTTTCAGGCCTACTTAGGGGCATGCTGTGTTAGTCATTTCCATTCAGCACAGTGTTATCGGTAAAACGAAGGTGATTCTGACGTGATCTACTAGTGCGAATTCCACCGCAGTTTCTCCACAGTGAGGAAGTGAAGGTATTGCTGACAGTAGCTTCGATAATACGGACTCTCCTTCTCTTCCTCCTGTCTGAATTTTGCATTTCTCGTTACTGTGATTGATGAACACTAATGGAAGCCGTAACAATGGTGTACGCAGTGACGAGACGAAAAATTCTGACGACCGCCGCTGCCATATTGAAAGCAAAATGGTGGTGTGGGCGGTGGGGGGGGGGGGGGACGAATGAAGCTGCAAGGGAAGCAGGGACTAAAAGGAAAGCATTCTATCAACGATACGGCTGCAAACGGGGAAATCCATCGCCGTGAGGGACATTAGCAAAGGCTAGCTTATCATGGAGCAACGCCTCGGAACAGGCGTCTTCGAAGTGGCGAAGCTGGTCGGTCGTCGAGTGTTGCTATCGTCAACATTTATGGAATCGGGTTGAAACTACGAGTACACGGCAAGAAGTCGGACGTCCACCCCTCAACACACGACATGGACTCGGAGTCTTGCCCGCTCTGTACAACAAGACAGATGGTGATCGGCGGCGGGTGTGAAGACGGAGTACAGCGGTGGTTCAGGCACAAATGCTTCGAGTACACGTTCTTGAATATTGGGATCCGCCACAGACGAGCTTTTCGAATTTCCATGTTGACGAAACAGCATCGCCATTTACTACACTACTGGCCATTAAAATTGCTACACCAAGAAGGAATGCAGATGATAAACAGGTATTCATTGGACAAATATATTATACTGGAACTATCATGTAATTACATTTTCACGCAATTTGGGTGCATAGATCCTGAGAAATCAGTACCCACAACAACCACCTCTGGCCGTAATAACGGCCTTGATACGTCTGGGCATTGAATCAAACAGAGCTTGGACGGCGTGTACAGGTACAGCTGCCGATGCAGTTTCAACACGATACCACAGTTTATCAAGAGTAGTGACTGGCATATTGTGACGAGCCAGTTGCTCGGTCACCATTGACCAGACTTTTCAGTTGGTGAGAGATGTCGAGAATCTGCTGGCCAGGGTAGCAGTCGAACATTTCCTGTATCCAGAAAGGCTCGTACAGGACCTGCAACATGCGGTTGTGCATTATCGTGCTGAAATGTAGGCTTTCGCAGGGATCGAATGAAGGGTAGAGCCACGGGTCTTAACACATCTCAAATGTAACGTCCACTGTTGAAAGTGCCGTCAATGCGAACAAGAGGTGACCGAGACGTGTAACCAATGGCACCCCATACTATCACGCTGGGTGATACGCCGGTATGGCGATGACGAATACACGCTTCCAATGTGCGTTCTCCGCGATGTCGCCAAACACGGATACGACCATCATGGTGCTATAAACAGAACCTAGATTCATCCGAAAAAATTCGTGCACCCAGGTTCGTCGTTGAGTACACCATAGCAGGCGCTCCTGTCTGTGATGCAGCGTCAAGGGTAACTGCAGCCATGGTCTCCGAGCTGATAGTCCCTGCTGCTGCAAACGTCGTCGAACTGTTCCTGCAGATGGTTGTTGTCTTGCAAACGTCCCTGTTTACCCAGGGATCGAGACGTGGCTGCACGATCCGTTACAGCCACGCGGATAAGATGCCTGTCATCTCGACTGCGAGTGATACGAGGCCGTTGGGATCCTGCACGGCGTCCCGTATTACCCTCCTGATCCCACCGATTCCATATTCTGCTAACAGTCATTGGATCTCGACCAACGCGAGCAGCAATGTCGCGATACGATAAACAGCAATCGCGATAGGCTACAATCCGACCTTTATCGAAGTCGGAAACGTGAAGGTACGCATTTCTCCTCCTTACACGGGGCAGCACAACAGCGTTTCACCAGGCAACGCCGGTCAACTGCTGTTTGTGTATGAGAAATCGGTTGGAAACTTTCCTCATGTGAGGATGTTGTAGGTGTCGCCACCGGCGCCAACCTTGTGTGAATGCTCTGAAAAGCCAATCATTTGCATATCACAGCATCTTCTTGCTGTCAGTTAAATTTCGCGTCTGGAGATCTTCGTGGTGTAGCAATTTTAATGGCCAGTAGGGTATCTTAGTGACTACGGGATCGTAGGTACTGGACCGTGCCACCAGCTTGGATGAATCAGCTTTCTTACTAATCAGGTCGGTGGTGGTGTCCGAATAATCCATCACCAAGGCGAACGGCTGCTCGACAACGTGCAATGGACGTATCCTGGTGAGGACGGTATTATGTTCTAGGAAACATTTACCTGGTCTTCCGTGAGACATGTGGTAGTAGTCGAAGGCACCATGACTATGTGAATATTATTGCAGACCACCTGCATCCCTTCATACTTGGTGCGTTCACTAACGGCGAAGACGGGTTGCACCAAAATAACTGTCGGCGTCATGAGCCAGCATCGTGCTACACTGTTGTGAGGAGCATGACAGTGAACACTCATAGCCCCGTTCTGTTCTTTCTTTCAAGACTTGCAAACGGGCGATTTATCTGTGTCCAGTTCTAGAGCTAGCGTCTTCCTTTGGTGATTACAATCTATTGTTTCCTCCTGTCAAATAAAAAAAGGTCTTTTTTGCTATATAACACTACCTAACTTTAGACAATCAACGTCGCACACTACAAAATTATTGCCAATACAGCGTCTCAAAAAGAAAAACAAAAGAACAGAAAAACGAGTTGATTTCTTCGTACGAAGTGCAGCTATATGAAAATATTTCTTGTCGCACAAAAACAGGAATGTACCTTTTCGTATCTTGTGACATAGACACAAGTCTACGATAAATACGACCGCTCCAGCTATATGATAAATCTTTATTTCTCATCCAACTAGTTTCGCGGCGCTAGAGCCACACATTCAGGGATACACTAGCCTGACCCCACCATTTTTGTAATCTGCTGCTTTCTTTTTCTTCTTGTCCTCTTTAGTTTTTAAGGCTCTCGAAATTTTCATGAAGAGCTCACGTGATGCTTCCGAATATTTATATCTTGTGCTATTTCCTTCCAATATTATTTACAACCGTTCTGTTGCATATTATTTTAACTCTTGGGTCTTCCTCCTCGGTCTCTTACCAAATAACTTCTCCATAAATATTCCTGAAAGTACTTAATCGTATTTCATTCTCATCAGATGATCTGCCTATTCAAGTCTTGTGGAATTTATTATGCTTATAATTGTGGCTTCTAGTGACAGCAGATGCATTTCTATGTTGTGCCTTCTCTTCCAACTTTGTGTTTCAGTACGGTGGTATGGACCAAAGATTTTCCTATAAACTCTGTTTTCATATACTTGTAGCTGGTGTTCTTCCATTTTAGCTAAGCTCCACATTTCTGCTCCGTAGGTTAGGATTGTTTTGATGATAGCGTTATATAGATTAATTTTAGTTTTTCACGTCAGTTCTGCAGACGCCAGAAGTTTTTGTATTGGGTACTAAGCTCTCTTAGCATTTTGGAGTATCATTTTCACTTCTACTTGTCTCTGGTTTTGTTCGTCTGTCACTGCGCCCAAAACTGTTCAAAGAGTCAGAAATTCTTTTCCGATTATTAGATGTGATTGGTAGTCTTGCTCATTTCTACGTCTTTGAATTATCATGCATTTTGATTTACTTTTAGCCCAAGTTTGAATCTTCTTCTGCGTGCTCCACAAATACGAGTAACTCCCTAATTTCTCTTTCATTTTTTTCAGTGAGCACTATATTATCTGCGTACGCTAAGACTCTAAATTTTTTTCTGTGGAGGCTCGCAACAGCTACTAGTTGTTGTTTCTCACAACTCTCTCCAAAGCTACATTAAAGAGAAGAGGAGACAGAGTATCTTCCTGCCATAGTACAGTTTTATTTTTTTAAATGTCAGGTTCTTTCCATTTTGCTAAACGCTTCTTCTGTTGTATATAGTTGATACCACTCAAGTATGGAGGCGATATAGAGTAATATGAAATGCAAGAGTAAGAACTTCATCAGCTAAGATCACTAATTTTAATTTTATTTATGTTGACCGGTTTCGGCAGATCTGAGTTGTCGTCATCGGATCTTTAAAGCATATAGATCGAAAATTACAAGCATAATAAGGCAATATATAATAAGGTGGAGTACACATTTTCACAAATGGATTTCCACAACATATCCTGTACAAACACACCTCACTAAAACTCCGTTGGATGTTCATTATGTAGTGTCTCGTAGCAATACGTCATTCCAAAATATGAAAAAAGTGATATATTGCTATGTCAATAATAGAAAAAGATTTACATAAAATACATTGCAACATCAAAAAATAATGACTGTAGAGTTATTAAATTTTGCGAATACGTTTGTCTAGGTAACATATTTAAGCGATTAACATTGCAAGATCACAGGTTAATGTAACCGCGGTACAAGCCATTGCAAATGTGAAACGCTGATACGTCAATAACCTGTGTAGCCGCCAGAATGTTAAATCCAAGCATGCAACGTGCATGCGTTGTGATGTGCAGGTGTCGAATGTTAGTTTGTGGGATGGAGTTCCATGTCTGTGGCACTTGGTCGGTCAATACAGGGACGGTTAATTCTGTTTGTGGCTGACGCTGGAACTGACATCCAATGATGTACAATATGTGTTCGATTGGAGACAGATCTGGTGATCGAGCAGGACAAGGCAACATGTCGACACTCTGTAGAGCATGTTAAGTTATAACAACGTAAGTGGACGAGCGTTATCCTGTTGGAAAACACCGCCTGGAATTCTGTTCACCAGACTGACGTACAATTTTGCAGTCAAGGTACATGGAATAACCATGAGAATGCTCCTGCTGTCATACAAAATCGCACCTCAGATCATAACTCCAGGAGTAGCTTCCAGGTGTAGGTCAAGTATGTCTAAGACATAGACACACTGGCTTCGCCTCGCTCTAACCAACACATATCCATCACTGGGACCAAGACAGAATCAGCTCTCATCAGAAAAAACAACAGACCTCCACCCTGCCTACCAATAAACTCTCGCTTGACACCACTGAAGTTGCAAATAGCGGTGGTTTTGCGTCGTTGGAATCCACAGTAAAGTGCGTGTCTCGGAGCTGTCCTTGAAGTAAGCGAATTGTAACAGTTCGGTGCCACCTGCTGCTCATGTTGCTGCTGCAGATGCAGTACGATGCGGCAGACCCACACGCCGAACATGATGGTCTTCCCTAGTGCCACGTAGACGCAGGAAAGCCACGAATGGTAAGTTCGACCCTTCCATTTTCGGCTCTATATCTATATCCTTACAACCTACGTACATTACGTATTCTTCGTTCACTGTTTCAGTATTGGCTGGTTGGTTGATTTGGAGGAGGGGACAAAACAGCTATGTCATCGGTCCCATCGGATTAGGGAAGGATGCGGAAGTAAGTCGGCCGTGCCCCTTCAAAGGAACCATCCCGGCATTTGCCTGATGCGATTTAGGGAAATAATGGAAAACCCAACTAAGGATGGCCGGAAGCGGGTTTGAACCGACGTCCTCCCGAATGCAAATCCAGTATGCTAACCACTTCGCCGCCTCGCTCGGTTGTTTCTGTGTTCTTATCACTTAGACCTCGAGTGTTCTTCTGTAAGCTTACCCAGTGCCGATATAAGTTCCACGAACTTATATGCTGTAGGTTAGTATAATTGGTACACACTACTGCCTTCTATAGAAAAAATTTTTTAATAACATTTAAAGAAAAATTGTAAAGCAATTTTTGAAAAAGGAATTTTCTTATTCCTATATGCCTGGGTTTGGAGTACTAATTGCAAAGAAAAATTTATATATTGCATTGTTTCGTGTACTCCTCGGATGTAACTTTTTCCGTAGGCTTTATATGTTACGATTGTATTTCTATGTTTGCTATTACAGTGCCACCTGTGGTGGTTCATAACATCTTTGTTTTTGCTTAGTGATCCTCAATCTTGATCTGTTGTGCGAACATAAACTTTTCCAGTTGTGCAACATACATGATATTTGTGCTGTCACCGCCAGACACCACACTTGCTAGGTGGTAGCTTTTAAATCGGCCGCGGTCCGCTAGTATACGACGGACCCTCGTGTCGCCACTGTCAGTAATTGCAGACCAAGCGCCGCCACACGGCAGGTCTAGAGAGACGTACTAGCACTCGCCCCAGTTGTACAGCCGACTTTGCTAGCGAAGCTACACTGAGAATTACGCTCTCATTTGCCGAGACGATAGTTAGCATAGCCTTCAGCTACTTTTGCTACGACCTAGCAAGGCGCCGTATTCAATTGCTATAATACTTCTGTATCATCAAGAGCAATGTTCTACAAATGTGGATTAAAGTTAAGTATTCCAGAAGCTACGTACTTTTCTTATAGCATTCATTACGTATCCTGTTTCAGACTTCACGCCAGCCTGCGTGAGCTTATAGCGTGCATTTCGGTCTCCTCAAAACTAACAGTGTTGGCACTTCTGCCGACAATTCATAATGGCGACGAGGTTTAAAAGAGGATTTCGCGTTCATATTCCACTAATTTACTTGTGTCATGGCATCGAATGGTCCGAATTTTATCGCTTGCAGAATCAGCAGACGCAGGCCTTATTGGATGCCCTTGGACAGCTCGTCCAGGGTCAACGTGCAATGCAACACGATGCGGCCGCCGCCGCTCCACCGCTACAGCTGCCACAACACGCTGTTGTGCCACCTTTCTGTCCGTTTGATGCGGCACTGGAAAGCTGGACAGAGTGGTCACGCCAATTTGGATTCCATCTCGCCGCCTGCAGAATTCAAGGTAACGAGCGGCAGCCTCACTTATTGGCGTGCGTAGGGGTGCAAACATACCGTGTGATAGTGAAATTGTTTCCCCGACGCGATGTAGCAACTCTGTCCTATGAAGAAATTTTGTCTGCATTAGATGCATATTTCAAAGAATCAGTCAATGTAGTTGCAAAACGGTAAACGTTCTTTCATACAAATCGTACGGCCGGTCAGACAAATAGGGAGTGGGTTGCAACATTGCAAGGCCTTACTAGGGATTGTGCTTTTGAGTGTGAATGTGGACTCCCTTATTCAGATACTATGGTGCGTGATGCAATTGCACAGAACGTTTCTGATGTTCGTATACGGGAACAGATTTTGAAACTAGTCAATCCCTCCCTTCAACAAGTGCTGGACATATTGGATAGGCAAGACACACTTGACTTTGCTCAGGAATCATTTGAAACTCTGCCACCTGTGTGTCACATTAACCGGCCCGCCGGGCGAGCTGCACGGAAATGTAAACAGCCCTCGCGCACGTCCGCGCAGCCACATGTGCCGCGCAAGCACGCAAATGCAGTAAAATCATGCCCGCGGTGTGCTACTAGACATTCGCGTGAGAATTGCCCGTCACGCCAAGCAATTTGCTTTTTCTGTAATAAGAAAGGTCATGTTCAAAGTGTTTGCCAGAAAAAGCTCCGATCGGACACTCACAACCATTCCAGGCCCTTTGCTTCGTGCTGGAATCGAACCAAGAATACTCGGGCTCGTGAACCTTCGCCAATGGAAATTCATGTCGTTCATGCCACTCTGCCCCAGTGCTTCTCTCTCTAATGGTGGCTGTGTTCGTCCCACAAAAAGTGTGCGTCGCCATCGACGGAAATCACATCAAGTCGCAAGTGATTCTGTACCAGTGTCAGTTCACGTTGCACGAGACAGTCGCACTTGTCGTCAGCACGACAATAAACTTTTTGTAGATTTCGTCATAAATGGCAACGTGATCCCATTCCAGCTCGATACCGGAGCTGCAGTTTCTCTGATCAATCACGACACGTACAAATAACTGGGCACACCTCCGTTGCGTGCCGCCAATGTTAAGCTAACTACATATTCAGGACAGCAGATCCCTGTGTTAGGACAGTGCAGCCTTCTTGCAACGTACAAGGGACAAACCAAACTTGTGTCATTTTACGTCCTTCGTTCTTCTTCTGCGGTGAACTTGTTTGGTTTCGATTTATTTCAGTTGTTTAACTTGTCTATAGTCAATCAGGTCCTATCAGTGAACCAGACTGTGCCTTCAGCCAGTGTTTCTCGTCTATGTGAAGAATTTGCAGACATTTTTGCACCGAGCCTTGGTTGCGATAAGAACTATGCAGCCCATTTGGAACTGAAAGTCAACGCGCAACCGAAATTTTTCAGAGCACGCAATGTTCCCCACGCATTGCGTGATGAGGTCGCAAACACGTTACACGATTTGGAAACACAAGGTGTAATTGAACGTGTGCAGGCTTCTCTCTGGGCCTCACCCTTAGTCATTTTGCAAAAACCTTCCGGAAAATTGAGACTTTGCGTGGACTTCAAGGCAACAGTGAATCCACAGCTAGTGACTGCAACTTTTCCTTTACCCCGCCCGAAAGTTCTTTTTGACAAACTGTACCCGGGTAAATATTTTTCGAAGTTGGACCTCACAGATGCGTACTTGCAAATACCGGTGGACGAAGAATCCCAGCGCGTATTGGTGGTTAACACGCATCTTGGTTTGTATCGATTCAAAAGACTGCCATTCGGGTGTGCATCCGCCCCTGCATTGTTTCAGCAATATCTACAAACTGTTTGTGCGTCGGTCCCTACTGCAGCAAACTATCTGGACGATATTGTGATCTCCGGAAAGACAGAAGACGAACATTTAGACAATCTCCGAACATTATTTCAGGTCTTGCGACAAAATAGTCTTCGCTTGTGGAAGGACAAATGTGTGTTTTTTGCTCGTGACTTGCCATATCTGGGACATGTACTCAATGCCCAGGGCATACATCCCAGTCCAGAGCACCCTTCGTGCCATACACGCCTTCGCCGCAGAATTTGAAGCAGCTACAGAGTGTGCTGGGAAAAATAAATTATTATCATCGCTATATCCCCCATGCCTCTTCCATTTCAGCTCTGCTTCATCGCTTACGCCGTAAAGGTGTTCCGATCGTCTGGTCGATGGATTGCGAACGCGCCTTTCGCCAGTTGAAATCGGCGTTGCTTTCTAATACCTGTCTTACGCCATTCGATCCCCAGAAAACCCTTTTGTTGATGGTAGATGCATCGGATTTCGGGATCGGAGCTGTGCTTGCGCACAAAGATGGCTCGAATGATCGCCCTATTGCCTTTGCGTCCAAATTGCTCTCGTCAGCGCAAAGAAATTATTCACAGATAGAGAAAGAAGCTTTGGCTCTCGTGTTTGGTGTTACAAAGTTTCACGATTTCTTGTATGGTCATCACTTTACCATCATCACAGACCACAAACCTTTGACATCGCTTTTTCATCCGAACAAGCTTGTACCTCCACGTACAGCGCAGAAATTCATTCGCTGGTCTATTTTCCTCTCGCAGTACCGCTACGATATCTTGTATCGGTCCACTGCTAAGCACGGAAACGCCAATGCGTTGTCCCGTGCCTGTTGCTGAGGACAGAGCATTCGATTCTTCTGAACTTGCTTGCATGTTCATTGATGCGGAAACCGATGACGTGGTCGAATCGTTTCCGATTGATTTTCGTCGTGTAGCTACAGCCACAGCTGCTTACCCTGCCCTTACTACATTTTTGTATTTTGTTGCTACGCAATGGCCCTTGTCAAAGTCACGGATCGTGGATCCGTTGGTTCGCAGATTTTTTGCTCACAAGGAGAGACTTTTTGTCCGACGTGGTGTGGTGTTTTGTTGTTGCGTTCTGATAATGATCAGTCCAGGGTCGTGGTCCCACGTTCGTTACAGTCCTCTGTCTTAAAGCTTCTCCACCAAGGACATTGGGGAATAGTGCGGACGAAACAACTTGCTCGTCAGCACTGTACTTGGTTCGGAATCGATGCTGCGATTACGAATATGTGCTCTTCTTGCATGGCGTGTGCCGAACAACAATCCGCACCACCGCGGAAATTCTTTGCATGGCCAAAAGCCACTTCCCCTTGGCAACGCTTACACATAGATTTTGCTGGTCCATTCTGGAATGCTCGATGGTTGGTTGTTGTCGATTCCTTCAGTAATTTTCCTATTGTTGTCCGGATGTCTTCCACGACGTCTTCTGCCACAATCCAAGCGTTGTCCGCTATCTTTTGCATTGAAGGTCTTCCACAGACTATTGTTTCCGACAATGGGCCACAATTCATGTCCGCAGAATTTCAGTCATTCTGCAAGGCCAATGGTATTCAACATCTGACATCCGCGCCGTTTTCGCCTCAGTCCAACGGTGCCGCTGAACGATTGGTCCGGACTTTCAAGTCACAGATGTTGACGTTGAAAGAGTCGCATTCTCGGGAGGACGTGTTATTGCTCTTCTTGTCTTCGTATCGCTCTCAGCCCCGAGATGGTCGCTCGCCGGCTGAGTTGCTCCATGGTCGTCCTCATCGAACCTTGATGTCTTTGTTGCATCCGCCGCATCAGGTTCCTGTGCAGCGGCAGACACCCGCTTTTGCTCCTGGCGACGTTGTATACTATCGCAACTATCGCGGTTCACGGCGTTGGCTCGCAGGGCGCATTCTTCGCTGCCTCGGCCGCGCGATGTATCTGGTTTTGGGGTCCTCTGGTGAGGTGCGTCGGCATCTCAATCAGCTGCGCCTCTGTCGTCGCCTGGGTTCTGCCGCTCCCCGTCTGCTTTCAGCGACGGTGCCGTCCGGTCAGCGCCCTGGGGACCCATCTACTGGCTCGCCTCATCCCCAGGTGTTACCGACGCTGCCTTCCATTTTGCCCCATGGCGACGCGCCGCCGCCGCCGCCGCCTGTTCTCTCGCCGGCGCCGCCCACAGAGGACGCGTCGCTGCAACCGCCGGGCGCCTCCCTGGGTCACGCGCCGCCGATCGCTTCCCGTGACCAGTTGTCCTCCGCCATGGAACTTTTGCCCGCTCCGGACCAGCTGTCGTCTTCGCCCGTCAGGTGCTCCGACTCGATGGAGGTCGACCCTTCGGCCCCTCCTGACTATCTACGGGCGCATACACCTCATATTGGCGTGCACCCTGGACTAGGTTTTCAGGCGTTTCCTAGCTCCCCTCGGACCGAATGGCCGGGTGCGGGTGGCACAGCCTCGCCTGTTGTTAGGCTCCCCACCTCGTCGCATACGTCAACATGGGGTCCTCCCCACGGCGGGCAGAAGCCTTATAACACCACCGTTCGCCGATTTGCGGGGGAGGAATGTGGTGTCACCGCCAGACACCACACTTGCTAGGTGGTAGCTTTTAAATCGGCCGCGGTCCGCTAGTATACGACGGACCCGCGTGTCGCCACTGTCAGTAATTGCAGACCAAGCGCCGCCACACGGCAGGTCTAGAGAGACGTACTAGCACTCGCCCCAATTGTACAGCCGACTTTGCTAGCGAAGCTACACTGAGAATTACGATCTCATTTGCCGAGACGATAGTTAGCATAGCCTTCAGCTACTTTTGCTACGACCTAGCAAGGCGCCGTATTCAATTGCTATAATACTTCTGTATCATCAAGAGCAATGTTCTACAAATGTGGATTAAAGTTAAGTATTCCAGAAGCTGCGTACTTTTCTTATAGCATTCATTACGTATCCTGTTTCAGACTTCACGCCAGCCTGCGTGAGCTTATAGCGTGCATTTCGGTCTCCTCAAAAATAACAGTGTTGGCACTTCTGCCGACACTTCAATATTTTATGTAGATCATGTTTTGTTACCGAAATGCCGATTTTCTTCATATTGCTGGTATCACGTCTTATGACTTGACACTGTATGCTGTACGTGCGATGGAAAGTTATTGAGGTGTATTTACATAAACTATGTTGTATGTATCCATTTGTGAAAATATGTACCCAGCTTTATTATATCCGACCTGATTATGCTTGTAATTTTCGATCTATATGCTTTACAGATCCAATAATGGCAAATTAGGTCTGCCGAAGCGGGTCATCATAAATAAAATTACAAATAGTGACGTTGGCTGTGGAGGTTATTACTTCTATATTACATTATGCTTATGCAATGAACCGTGCACATTTTACTTGTTATCCATGATTGCGCCCGTTTATGATTAATTTTGTTGTGATGTGCGATGGTGAGTAAGAAAGCTGATGTACGTGCGATAGCCTCAGCTGCCCTCACGTGCCTGCCTGTTCCGGTAAGCATAGTTCACGACGTGCTCCCTGCTCTCCCCCTCCCCACCCTCCCCTCTCTCCCCCTCTCCCCCTCTCCCTCCCCCTCTCCCCCTCCCACTCCGTAGCAATGCAAGATGCGTCAGCACAGGTTGCGTCGCTGCCATGCAGTGAGTGCAGAGGGGCGTGGGCAGGAGCGAGCGTCTGTGCATCATGCCACTGAAGTAGCTGCACACTTTACAACGTGTACATTACGCAACACATACTGTGGGAGTATGGATTAAACACAATGAAGATTGTATAAGCACTGTCTTCATTACTTTGAATTGTATCAAGTAGCACAAATCAACCAATAGAAGCAGTTCCACAAATATAGTAAAAGTTCAAAAACTTAACAGTAAATAGCTTTCTCAAAGAGTAAATATTTTCCTCTACTTCTCCTAATATTCTTCAAATCAATTAGTATCTTCTACTGTACACAGTCTAAAGTTGTTCTTCCTCGGTGGTCATGCTATCTCCTTACCCAATTTCATCGACATCGTTTCAGCGTCAGGTTTTCATGCATCTTAGTTTTTATGACGTAGTATATCCCATTCCTGACAGGAATGGGGGAAAGAAATACAGTGAAGAAGAATGGGTAGCTCTGAGGTATGAAGTAGTGAAAGCAGCAGAGAATCAAGTAGGTATAAAGACGATGGCTACTAGAAATCCTTGGGTAACAGAACAAATATTGAATTTAATTGATGAAAGGAGAAAATATAAAAATGCAGTAAATGAAGCAGGCAAAAAGGAATACAAACGTCTCAGAAAATGAAATCGACAGGAAGTGCTAAATAGCTAAGCAGGGATGGCTAGAGGACAAATGTAAGGATGTAGAGGCTTATCTCACTAGGGGTAAGATAGATACGGCACATAGGAAAATTAAAGAGACCTTTGGAGAAAAGAAAACCACTTGTATGAATATTAAGAGCTCAGATGGAAACCCAGTTCTAAGCAAAGAAGGGAAAGCAGAAAGGTGGAAGGAGTATATAGAGGGTCTCTACAAGGGCGATGTTCTTGAGGACAATATTATAGAAATGCAAGAGAATGTAGTTGTAGATGAAATGGGAGATATGATACTGCGTGAAGAGTTTGACAGAGAACTGAAAGAGCTAAGTCGAAACAAGGCTCCGGGAGGAGACAACATTCCATCAGAACTACTGACAGCCTTGGGAGAGCCAGGCCTAACAAAACTCTACCATCTGGTGAGCAAGATGTATGAGACAGGCGAAATTCCCTCAGACTTCAAGAAGAATATAATTTTTCCAATCCCAAACAAAGCAGGTGTTAACAGATGTGAAAATTACCGAACTATCAGTTTAATAAGTCACAGCTGCAAAATACTAACACGAATTCCTTACAGACGAATGGAAAAGCTGGTAGAAGCCGACCTCGGCGAAGATCAGTTTGGATTCCGTAGAAATGTTTGAACACGTGAGGCGATACTGACCCTACGACTAATCTTAGAAGGAAGATTAAGGAAAGGCAAAGTTTCTAACATTTGTAGACTAAGAGAAAGCTTTTGACAATGTTGACTGGAATACTCTCTTTCAAATTCTAAAGGTGGCAGGGGTAAAATACAGGGAGCGAAAGGCTATTTACAATTTGTACAGAAACCAGATGGCAGTTATAAGAGTCGAGGGACATGAAAGGGAAGCAGTGGTTGGGATGGGACTGAGACAGGGTTGTAGCCTCTCCCTGATGTTATTCAATCTGTATATTGTACAAGCAGTAAAGGAAACAAAAGAAAAATTCGGAGTAGGTATTAAAATCCACGGAGAAGAAATAAAAACTTTGAGGTTCGCCGAAGACATTGTAATTCTGTCAGAGATAGCAAAGGATTTGGAAGAGCAGTTTAGCGGAATGAACAGTGTTTTGCAAGGAGGGTATAAGATGAACATCAACAAAAGCAAAACAAGGATAATGGAATGTAGTCGAATTAAGTCGGGTGATGCTGAGGGAATTAGATTAGCAAATGAGACACGTAAAGTAGCAAAGGAGTTTTGCTATTTGGGGAGAAAAATAACTGATGATGGTAGAAGTAGAGAAGATATAAAATGTAGACTGGCAATGGCAAGGAAAGCGTTTCTGAAGAAGAGAAATTTGTTAACATCGGGTATAGGTTTAAGTGTCAGGAAGTCATTTCTGAAAGTATTTGTATGGAATGTAGCCATCTAATGATGTGAAACGTAGACGATAAATATTTTGGACACGAAGAGAATAGAAGCTTTCGAAATGTGCTACAGAAGAATGCTGAAGATTATATGGGTAGATCACATAACTAATGAGGAGGTATTGAACAGAATTGGGGAGGAGAGGAGTTTGTGGCACAACTTGACAAGAAGAAGGGACCGATTGGTAGGACATGTTGTGAGGCATCAAGGGATCACAAATTTAGCATTGGAGGGCAGCGTGGATGGTAAAAATCGTAGAGGGAGACCAAGAGATGAATACACTAAGCAGATTCAGAAGGATGTAGGTTGCAGTAGGTACTGGGAGATGAAGAAGCTTGCACAGGATAGGGTAGCATGGAGAACAGCATCAAACCAGTCTCAGGACTGAAGACCACAACAACAACTACATATCCTGAGCTTAGTGTTATGTAATTTTGCAGGTACGTTCAGTGGTATATGAACACTGCAAAATGTTCACGAAAACAGTTAGCAGTAAAAAGTAATAATTTAAAATGTTTTGCCTGACGCAAAAATGAACAGCAAAAATGTTGTAGGGGATAGACTTTCTCCCTCCCATCATTGTATGCAGGGCGGGGGTCAGTGATGATAATGTTTGGTTTGTGGGGCGCTAAACTGCACGGTCATTAGCGCCCGTACAAAGTCCCAATTTTTACACAGTCCAATTTTGACATAATCCAATCTAGCCACTGTCATGAAGCAGGGGTTATTTTGAGAAACGTTTTAGTAAATTATGTGTAAAGTTTGTTGCAAGTCACTAAATGTTCTCTTTGTCAAATGCTAAATGACTGAAGTCTACTTATTCTCACGACGTGGCCTACACTTCTCGTTCACCCCCACCCCCCAACTCTTCGATAGGTAGGTGGTTTTTATCCCCACAACAAATCTATACGGACCGTGATTGATATGTGTACCAAGTTGGGTTGAAATAGGTCCAGCGGTTTCGGAGGAGACACGGGACATACAGTTTGTAATATGTTTGGATATATTTTTTTCGTGATCTGATTTTGATGAAAAAGGCCTATTCGAAGCTCCAAGACGTACTGAACTTACCTGTGGTAATCTGATGAAATTCGTCTAGTAATTTTGGAGACCTGCGTGTTCAAAGAGATACGACGGTTTTACAGATTTATTATTTGTATGGATTAACTGCAACAGACACCACTTACTCCAAGTACTGGTTTGTAAGCAGCTTTAAATTAATGATCAGGTATCTACCCGTTTCTTTTCTGCACTACGTCTTGCAGAGATGTCAGAGAGGTAGATCCAGACCAGCGTCATTTTTCAGTCCATCCGATAAGCAGTGAGTTTCGTGTGCTTGAGAGGTACTTACAGAGTGTTTGAAAGCGCAGTTTCTATCCTGGAAAATCTTTAGTTCCTATTGTGCATTTTTTAACATTGTTCACAGTGCGGTTGTAGCTTAATGTCTTATATCTGTTACGTTTAGTTGTATTCAGCCGTTTTAGAATGAGGTGAAGTACACAGTTTAGCGCATTAGGCTACATACCTGTAAGATTACGTACATATACAGAGCAAACGATGTGTGATTCAGGAACAGTAAACACGATGGGCTAGGCACACTGGGTATAGCGTCAGTTCGTGGTACCAGATCGTTAGCAATGAAACTGCTAGCAGTTCGCCTCTATCGACTCGGAGTTGATGAACGCACTACAATCAAAAACCGTCGAAGCTCTCATTCTTAAATTAATTGTACAGGGTATCGACCAAGCAAGAAACTTGGGACGCAAAGATTAAAGAAAGCTAGTAACACCTAACAGAGATAAAAACAAATATTAGTTGCTATCTAGACTCTTTTTTATGGAGATAAAATAAACATGGAGGAAAATACGGTGTGTGGTCAGAAAGTTCCAGCGGAGTGATTCCTTTCACTACTCTTTTTAATACTGACATATTTCGCGTCTAGAATGCCTGCTATAATTTCAATATTTATGTTCAAGTTCCGACTGTGTAAATCAATCATCGAGCCACTGTCTGGAAGCCTGAAGGGGCGTTGCGTTGTGTATCAAATGTAATTCACGAGTGATGGTTCAGAGCAGTCGTATCAGAACACTTCAGTTTTCATGATTTTGTCGGCACCGTTTACAGTTCTTTTAAGTAAATATAACGCGCATTGACCAGAAGCTACGAAAGCTCGTATTTTTGCAATTATTCAGTCGCACTCACTCTCATATTTACAATTCGGACGTATTTTTTACACATATATAAAACTCGGCTTTCCAGAATGGCAAAAAACTGTTATTTCACACACGGTAGCTATATCACAGAGTGACACAGAATTTAAGTAAATACACAGCTTCATTCCTTGTGGAGGCAAGACGGTATATTACATACCGCATTTTGCCTTATAAATTAATACTGGTTCCTGTTGCAGCTTCTTCGGCAACGGCCAGCTTCACCAAACCACTCTTCTTGAGCTGTATTAATAGTTCATTAAATTTTTTCCTAAATATACTGCAATTTAAAATGTACTGTAGTTAATTCAAATTGAAAATAGCTCTGTCTCGGTGTCATCTTCAAAAATATACGAAGACAATTCATAACTGCGTGGTTAATAGTGGAATTGTTTCCGGAGAAAAATTTGTGGAATGGATCTATCTCAGAAAAGTATGATGTATGGATCTGAAATGTTTCTCAGTGTATTAATTAAGGAAATAAATGAGATGGAAAATTATGTTCTTTAGGACAGCATTCCAGAATTTCTAACATTTGAACTTTACCGTTTGAAAATGTATGAAACTATGATTGCGAAATTAACTTTAATGAATGTATTTTTTAACATGTGAAACTTTAAAGTTGATTCCCGTACGTCTGCTGTGAAACTTGTATCCGTGTTTCAACATATTTCGTATAGCCCTGAAATTCGTAGAGGACATTGCTTCTCATAGGCCTGGTATT
This sequence comes from Schistocerca cancellata, assembly GCF_023864275.1. NCBI lineage: Eukaryota > Metazoa > Arthropoda > Insecta > Orthoptera > Acrididae > Schistocerca > Schistocerca cancellata. The sequence continues at coordinate 802,279,362 of NC_064627.1, read as the reverse complement.
TATAAAAATCCTATTTTGGCAACAGAATCATGTCTTTTATTCACCTGAAATGAAATACATTTGTAGCGCTGTTCTTTGCAAAGCCAGCTTTGTGAGCTTGGGTAGGAATTTAAGTGAAGTAAACCTAATAGTTACTGTACATGCGTTGCGTAGACTTGTATTCTACTCAAGAAAACGACAACAATTTTGATTACAGATCGTTTCTTCTGTGGCTGTTTTCACATCCTCCGCCACAGATATTATTTCACACTCTTTGAATAATGATTTGTAATAGAAAAATTCATAATTATCTTTTTCCTCACAAAATTAAGTGTCCTTTTGAAATTCAATTAACAGAAATACATATAAATTATTTGTTACAGTGAGAATTATGCATCGAAATGTTCTTTTAACTTTCACTTTGGATGCGTGCTACCAGAGAACGTTACAAGGGCCAGCTGCAGCCTCTCTTCTTGCAACATGCTAAGACTGTTATATGCTAGGACTGATACATAAGTATATAGTTCTGGCAATACCGGCCATGACCTTCTTCTTCTGTGCAGATACACGCATATTACCCGAACTCTTACGGGACTTGGTAAGAATGTCTTCCACGGGTAATGGACATGTAAGGTGAGAATGTGGGTCTCGCGGGAGGCATGCGCAAGAGAGTCCCTGCAGTCGCACTGTCAAATGGCTCTGAACGCTATGGGACTTAATATAGTCGCACTATCCTCTGTGCCTTCGGTGACTCAGCTGGCTAGAGCATCATCTAAGCAGGAGATCCCGGGTTCGAGTTCCGCTCGGGGCACACATTTACACACGTCCCCGTTGATATGTATATATAATTCTAATTTCGTTCTAGATGGCTTCAGGTCATCAATGGTGACTGCATATTACTAAAAAAAAGTTGAAAATATCCTCCGCTAGCTTCTACACGGGCCAGGCGCCTCCATTCGTAGAATTATGGACTACTGCGTCTTCTCAGACACTGCAAGCGGAATCAAATAATGTCGCACGCCTTCAAGACACGTGAATGAATTTGGGAACGTGAAGCCCGTTCGTGTGGAGATGAATCAGTTAGCTGGTCAACTTGTCTGTGAAATATGCGCCTCGAAGAAAACAATCTGGAAAATACCGGTAGAGCTGCCATTACAGAACTGTGTCGTAAACAACGTGGTGAAGCAGTGGGAGCTCAAAGTTATTGAAATTTTATGGACCGTTGTTAGACTGAGACTGGCTGTAGTCACTTTGAAAACATTGCTATGATACTGTTATTACTCGCAAACATTGGCCACTTTTCTGTAGCTAAAGCGATCCAGTTCCGCGTAAGGCCCATCTCACATGCAAATTTGCTTGCCGACTTGCGCGACTGTTGAGCATCTTCGCTGCAGGGAACTACGCATGTTTTCTTGTGATAGTTCCGGTATTATTCTTTCAATGCTACACGCTATGGTCAGTACTTGATCGTGTCCGCCTCTGACGTTGCAACCTGACAGGGTGCTCGCTCTAGAAGGACAGTTTCAAGCTACGATCGAAGTGTATTCATCTTAATTCATCAAAATAGCTCAGCAATGGAGCACGGAATCTATTACTGCACTAATAAATGCTTACGAGAAAGAGCTTTGTTTGAACACAGTGAAAACGTGTACACTACTGGCCATTAAAATTGCTACACCACGAAGATGACGTGCTACAGACGCGAAATTTAACCGACAGGAAGAAGATTCTGTGATATGCAAATGATTAGCTTTTCAGAGCATTCACACAAGGTTGGTGCCGTTGGCGACACCTACAACGTGCTGACATGAGGAAAGTTTCCAACCGATTTGTCATACACAAACAGCAGCTGACCGGCGTTGCCTGGTGAAACGTTGCTGTGATGCCTCGTGTAAGGAGGGGAAATGCGTACCATCACGTTTCCGACTTTGCTAAAGGTCGGATTGTAGCCTATCGCGATGGCTGTTTATCGTATCGCGACACTGCTGCTCGCGTTGGTCGAGATCCAATGACTGTTAGCAGAATATGGAATCTGTGGGTTCAGGAGGGTAATACGGAACGCCGTGCTGGATCCCAACGGCCTCGTATCACTAGCAGTCAAGAAGATAGGTATCTTATCCGCATGGCTGTAACGAATTGTGCAGCCACGTCTCGATCCCTGAGTCAACAGATGGGGACTTTTGCAAGACAACAACCATCTGCACGAACAGTTCGACGACGTTTGCAGCAGCATGAACCATCAGCTCGGAGACCATGCCTGCGGTTACCCTTGACGCTGCATCACAGACAGGAATGCCTGCGATGGTGTACTCAACGACGAACCTGGTGCACGAATGGCAAAACGTCATTATTTCGGATGAATCCAGGTTCTGTTTACAGCATCATGATGGTCGTATCCGTGTTTGGCGACATCGCGGTGAACGCACATTGGAAGCAAGCGTGTATTCGTCATCGCCATACTGGCGTATCAGCCGGCGTGATGGTATGGGGTGCCATTGCTTACACGTCTCGGTCACCTCTTGTTCGCATTGACGGCACGTTGAACAGTGGGCGTTACATTTCAGATGTGTTACGACCCGTGGCTTTACCCTTCATTCGATCCCAGCAAAACCCTACATTTCAGCAGGATAATGCACGACCGCATGTTGCAGGTCCTGTACGGGCCTTTCTGGATACAGAAAATGTTCGACTGCGGCCATGGCCAGCACATTCTCCAAATCTCTCACCAATTGAAAACGTCTGGTCAATGGTGGCCGAGTAACTGGCTCGTCACAATACGCCAGTCACTACACTTGATGAACTGTGGTATCGTGTTGAAGCTGCATGGGCAGCTGTATTTGTACACGCCATCCGAGGTCTGTTTGACTCAATGCCCAAGCGTATGAAGGCCGTTTTTACGGCCAGAGGTGGTTGTTCTGGGTACTGATTTCTCAGGATCTATGCACCCAAATTGCGTGAAAATGTAATCACATGTGAGTTCCTGTACAGTATATTTGTCCAATGAATACCCGTTTATCATCTGCATTTTTCTTGGTGTAGCAAATTCAATGGCCAGTAGTGTATGTTTTGTATTTTATATTTAACTTGCCGTTTTCCAAACGTTGGGAACATTCGACTATTCCCTATTGGGTCACAGGTTAACAGCTTCAGAACAGAAAAACCTCAAAACTGTAACACAGTTTTGTGATTATATTGCAGTTAGAAGTACTGTAATGCGTATACAGCAATGTGTACTTAATGAACAGGAACACAACGCCTGTCACAGTGCATTTTTCCACTTCTAAAGATTCTTCAAATTACATACAGCTTAAATTACTAATGGGTAACATTGTACTTTCGCGACCAACATTTTGTTGTGATTTCATGTGAACAACTTTAAGGATATTCAAACACACTTCGTTTACTATCATAAATTATTGTTCCTGGGAGATCAGTTTGTTCCAACGAAAAAGTAACAATCTACGACTCTGTGGATACACATCGACAATAGGCAGAAATGACAACGAAATCATAAGTGCTGTATGTATTTACTCAATGCAAAAAATGAACTTCGTAGGCAATATACATGTAGCACGTACAATTAAAACTCTGTAACAAAATGAAGTTTCATTTAACTTTAAGAAATTGTCAGAAAAGTTACCCGTAATGTAGAGCCTGCTTCTTACATCCTTTACAAAGCTTCAGTACATTCATTTGTTTCGTTGCGATCTTATGCACTGCTATAAGTTAAAGCACTCCAAGCTTTCTTTAAACAGTCCCATGCAGCAGGCACCACAGGATTCATTCCTCTGTGGGTCTACGAGGAATGTTACAGCATTGATATCGGAGTAATGCAGGCAGTAGGCATAGCTGAACACATTGTAGAACCATTACCCCCACGTAATCAGAAGGCATCGCGTTGCTTCTTCAAGCAGAGGGAGGATACGCAAAAGGCGTGCTGACAATTGTATGTCAGCAGTTGAAGTGATTGCCGGAAACTTACGTGCAGCGCTAATACCAATGCTATGAGATTCGTATGACTCAATAGGCAACGGCATGAAATTCAGTGGATCAGTGGCAAAAGAAATAAACTGTTGAGCTGGTGAGTGACTTAGTAAGTCCAGTGATGGAACCTAAGACTAAGGCTGTGCAAAATAACGTCCTGTTGAATGTAAGGAATAAAATTTCAGATGCTTTCTTAATTTATTTATCTATTCCTTCCCTAAATTGTGTTACAGAAATACAGTCTTCATGTGATAGTTTATACACAAATAATCCAATTATGTCTGATCAGTGCTGTGGAAAAGTTCACATTTTGCAAGATGCAGTAATAAAGCAATTATTTAAATTTTATAGCCTTACAATACTTGAGTGCAGCATGGTTTAAGGATCTATCGGTTAAGAAAATTTATATGAATTTGTTTTCACTTTTCCAGTCAGATTCAGTATTAGTTTTACGTTCAACCGCATGATATTTTGTACTGAAATTGCTGTCAGCGACAGTGCAACAGATGTTATTTACACCCATGCAGTGTGCCTTGTAATAATTCTCGTGTTTACTTTGCAGTATTCATGGGACCTGGGGAACACTATATGCAAGCGAAGGAAAAGGTATGTTATTTTCATTGATGCTGTTGGTTTAGGAGATTGGTCTGAAATTGCAAAGAACTAAATGTCTTCAAAAAATTTGTTATTACAGAACGTGTTTGGAGGAAGGTTATTCACAGAAAATTGTTTCTCAAAACTACGATACAGCGAAGAAGTTTTCATCACCATTTGTTTGGTTTGTATTTTTATATGTAGGAATGTGACACATTTCTCCCACAGAAAAGGGCTAGCAAAGTCATGTTATCGTTGGCAGTGTTGTGTGTGCACTTTATTTTGAGGTAACTACTGTATTACAGTTTTCAGTGATAACTGATAGACAGAGAAGATGGCCACAGATCAGGGTTCATAAATGATAACCATTTGATTTCTATGACGCAAAATTCATCAAATATAGATGAAGGAATTAAGATGTTGAAAATGTGCAATTTTGAGTTAGTGTTACAGTCTTGAAAGACATCTTTCCAAGGCCATGATCACAAACACAACCATCAGCAATCGACTGTCTACAATCATTTTTTGTCTGATGGATATCATTTAATGGATGAGATGTTTTTTAAAACGGTTATGGCAATTCCCAATGCATAGTGGAAAATTGTCAAAAAATCTGCGTTCTACACCGAGTACTGTTATGATTAAAACTTTGAGATTACATTGCAAATATAATAAAGTAAAGCATATACAAAAGGCAGTTATTAAACTTAACCATTACGGATATTTTAGAACCTGTGACTATTAATTAAATGCAAATAATAAAACTGCATCCGGTCAGTTATTTGTACATGAGTAACATTATTCTAACAATGTAGGAAATTTAAACAGAAAAGACATTTAAACAAAGATCTAAATATTACACACAGTTTCAACCCTCTTCATACACAAACAGTAGAAGCCCGTGCGTAACCTTATGCCTGGAGCAGAAAGAAATTGCATAAAATGTGAACACGCTGCTGTAAATTACGCAGCAACTGACAGAGAATAAAATGGAAATTTATGTTCAAATGTGAAAGCTATTATCCCTTTATAAACAATCCTAGCCACTACAAAAGAAATCTTGCAGAATGGTAACATACACACACACACACACACACACACACACACACAGTTTCTGTTACTCAAATATGTACCAATTGATTTCCGCTGTTGGTAAGCGGGACTTGCTCTCCTTCAAGCAAAACATTTATGGCAAGTAGTTTGTAAAATCCTATAAGAAGTTAACATGTAAATCAAACTAAAATTTTAATGAAGATATCATCTGGAAATCATAAAAAGAAGGAAATAATAAAAACTAAATGAAAAAAAACAGTGAAAAGATTATTTAGAAAAACACGAACTGTCACGTTCACGTACCTTTCCTGAAATGGAACACTACCAACGGTATGAAACGCCTCGTGAAATGTTGCCGTATTTCCGTTGCACTGGCTACTCTGTGATTTACATGCAGAAACAGAGTTATCTATCTGACATTCAAAAGGGCATGATCACTGGCTTTCGGGACCAAGTTTGGAAGAATTTCCGAAACGGCTAAGTTCGTAAATTATGGCAGTAATCAAACTCGACGCTGAGGCATCTCTGATGCACCACGAGCCTTAGATGACAGTGGTCAACGACGACTGAGGAGATGTGTGCGTTCCAATAGACAACTGTTGAGCAACTGACCACCTAGATGAAACAACAGCGTCTCCTCAACGACCGTTCAGCCGACGTTTCTGCTCGGGAGCCTCTGCACCTGGCGACTGGTCCGTGCAACCGTGCTCACTGCTGTTCATCGGTGACGATTACTGGAATTTGCACACTAATACCGCAACTGGACGTCAACTGACAGACGACCGGTCACGTTTTATGCTCCATCGGACAGATGGCCTTTGGCGTGTACGGTCCTGCAACAATCGTCGGATAGGTCCAGGCCGGAGGCCGGAGGAGGGAGCGTTATGGAGTGGGGAATGTTTTCGTGGAATTCCCTGGGTGATCTCGCCCCTCTGGAAGGCACAATGGATCAATGCAATTATGCATCTGTTCTTGGGGACCACGTCCTACATGCGACTCGTTTTTTTCTTGGCACGACGGTATCTACGAGCAGCAAAATGCAGCGTATCACACAGCTCGCAACGTATGTGCTCCTTTCGAAGAGCACCAACATCAGTTTCCGTACTATCCTGACCACCAAGCTTCCCAGATGTAAGCGCTATCGAGAGTCTGTGGGACCTCCTCGATCTGGCTGTCGCGCGATGGATTTTCAGCCGAGGAAGCTGGCGCAGCTGGCCACTGCACTGGAGTCCGCATCTCTGTCAGTACCTTCCAGAACCTCGCTGATTCTCTTCCTGCGCGTTCGCGCTGCAGGAGGTGGTTATTCATGCATTTCGCATTGGGTCATGTAAGTATCACACCTTACAGTGTGCTCGAGTTTATCCTCACCATTGCTGACTATTCAGTGGACTTCATATACCGTTCTACCCCTGTATTTCCTACCAAATTGCATCAGAACGCTAAGCATTTTATTCAGTTTTACATTATCAAAATTTTGTTCAAATCTGGGCATACAACGTATGTCTCCTTGTTTTTCGTAAATGTGCCCTCTGTTACTAGCCTCAATGCTGAAACTGCTACTCGAGTGTTCCTACTTTTGCTACGACCACTGAAATGGTCCTTTTCTAGCCTGCATTCAACTTTTCCTTCCATTGTTCGATAAAGTACTGTTGTGCCTTTGACTCTTGTAATACTAGAGTAAAAATGAAATGACTTTTAAAAATCCGGTGGAACTTCCGCTGTTTGATCAGTTTCATTCAGGAGCTTGTATAGTTGTTGCTTCGCCCCTCACCTTGCTACTACACTCGTGCTCATAAATTAAGGATAATTGCAGAATATGGTGCACTACACAAAACTGGCGCTAATAGCATAGGTACGTAGGGAACACACACGACACAGATCTGTAAGTCCACGGTATTGGTGATAAGTTGAGAAAACCGTCCCGAAACACATGTGCTACAAAACGCCACTGTTTCCTGCGCATGTACCCCGACATCAAAATGGGATATGATCACCATGCACACGTACACAGGCCGCACTACGGGTTGGCATACTCTGGTTCAGGTGGTCGAGCTGCTGCTGGGGTATAGCCTCCCTTGCACCAGTGCCTGTCGAAGCTCCTGAGGTGTCATAGGGGTTTGCGGACGTGCAGCGATACGTCGACCGAGAGCATCTCAGACGTGCTCGATGGGGTTTAGGTCAGGAGAAAAGGCAGGCCACTCCATTCGGCCGACATCTTCTGTTTCAAGGTACTCCTCCACGATGGCAGCTTGGTGGGGCGATGCGTTATCATCCATCAGGAGGAAGGTGGGACCCACTCCATCCCTGAAAAGGCAGACATACTGGTGCAAAATGACGTCCCGATACACCTGACCTGATACAGTTCCTCTGTCAAAGACATGCAGGGGTGTACGTGCGCCAATCATAATCCCACCCCACACCATCAAAACACGACCTCCATACAGGTCCCTTTCAAGGACATTATTTATTTATTTATTTATTTATTTAACCTGGCGAGATTAGGGCCATCAGGCCCTCTCTTACATCTAACCAGGCATTCTACTTATTTTACATTCATACGTTTTAGTAGGCATGTTAAACTACATCTAGTACAAAAAGTGAAATAAACAATTAGAAATACATACATATAGAGTTTATATTCGTAGATCATAAGTACTGTTATAATTAGACATTATTGAAGAGACAAATTTTAGATAGGAGTGCTGGCAGCAGGGAGTGTGAGGGAGACTCATGGTGAAGGAAGGAGAAGAATAGAGAGACATGATGAAACATTATTAAGGAAATATAAAGGAAAAGAAGATTGCGTGGCTAATAGAGATAGATGAAGAGGAAGGCATCTCAGGAGCAAGATAGGAGACGCTATTTTTGCTATTTGACGGATGAGAGGATTAGCCTGGTACATTAATTTTGTGGAGAACTTTATGAAGATGATAGTAGGAAATGCTTCAACTTCTTCTTAAAAGCAGCAGGAGATTGAATTTTGCGCAAGGTAAGGGGCAGTTTGTTCCAGAGGCGGACAGCGGCAACTGAGAAGGAGTTTGCAAAAGTTTTTGTTTTTTGAGTGGGCACAGTTAGGATACCAAATAAGAGTGACCTCGTGTTTCGATTATGATGGCATGACAGGTTTTTAATCTCTGAAGCAAGGTACTGGGGTGCTTGCGCGACGAGGAGTCTGTGAAGTAGACATAGAGTGTGGTAGTCACACAATTTGTCCGGCCGCAGCCACCCTAGCTCGGAGTATGAAGCACAAACATGATCATATCGGCGAATGTTGCAGGTGGAACGCACACAGGCATTCATGATTAGCTCTAGCCGTCTTTTGTTTTCACTACTCGTGCCTTGCTGAATCACATCACAATAGTGGAGGTTCGGTAGAACGAGTGCTTGCACGAGCTGGCGTTTCAAGTCCTGTGGAAATATGTTCCGAAACTTTTTGAGAGCATAGAGACAAGCAGACGTCTTTCGGCACACTGCGACTGTATTCTCCGCCCAGTTGAGATGCTCATCCAAAGTTACACCCAAGTTCTTCACTGTTTTCTAATATGGTATTGGAGTACCGTCGAGCAGGATAGGAGGTAGCCGTTCGCGGAAATCTGAACTTATTAATTTCTGATGGGCTATTAAGATTACTTGCGTCTTTTTTGCATTTAGTTTAAGCCCCAGGTTTTTCGCCCATGTCACTACTGAAGACAGATCATCATTCATCTGAGCGATTGCAGTGTTTACGTCTTCAGGTCTGACGCTTAGGTAGAGTTGGAGGTCGTCGGCATAGAAATGATATTTACAGGAGGACAGAACCGACGAAATATCGTTGACATATAAAGAAAACAAAAGTGGTCCTAAGACTGATCTTTGTGGCACTCCCGAGGAAACATGTTTCCAGGAAGATTTTTCATTTACTCAGACAACACATTGCTGTCTGTCTTTTAAGTAGCTTTCAAACCATCTCATTGCACTGTTGCATTTTTCTGAGCAATATGTCAAAGTTAACAGTGTCAAAAGCTTTGCTGAAGTCCAGTAGCGTCAATACTGTTGCCTTTCGATTGTCGATGGCACATTTCAGATCATCAGTTACTTTAATTGGAGCAGTGTTTGTGCTGTGATGTTTACGGAAACCGGATTGAAATTTGTCATATAGGCTGAATTCATGCAAGTGTTCAGTGATTTGGTCATGAACAATATATTCAAGTGCTTTGGAAACAGCAGGCAGTATGCTAATTGGTCGGTAATCACTAGGCAGTTGCGGATTTTCGATCTTAGGGATGGGTCGAATTATGCTTCTTTTCCATGCAGTGGGGTATATTCCGTTCACGAGGGAAAAATTAAATATGTCAGTTAAGACAGGTACTAAGATATCGGCAACATTCTTAATCATGGTTATACCGATACTGTCGTTGCCTATTACACCAGAAGAGATTCTCATTATTGCTTTTCTTGCCGTATTTGTTGTTACATGTTTTAGATGGAAGGTATCGTTGTTAGTTATCCTGTTTGGGGACTCTTGTGGACGGTAATTATCAGCCGTGCTGGTATTCAGAGGTGCAGAGAAGAATTCATTTAATTCGTTAGCTGACACATGAAAAGTAGTTTCCGATTTTGCCTTTCCGACCCCCAAGCTACGGAGATTCTTCCATAGAGTCGTGGGCGTCAGATCGCTGCATACAAGGGAGCGAGCGTGCCTGATTTTAGCATTACGAATGCATTATTTCACTCTGTTCCGTAGCTTTCCGTATTCTTCGAAACGCTCGGGTTTCGGATCTGCCTTGAAACGTCTGTGGGCAGCATCCCTATTAGTCATCATTTGACGTAATTCAGCTGTCAGCCATGGAGCAGGAGATTTTCTTACATGGATTGTGCGCACAGGTGCATGTTTGTCATAGAGGGCAGTGAGTTTATCACCAAGTCCATTAATTTTGCCGTCGATTGTAGGTTCTCTGATTATTTGATGCCATGAGATTTCTGAGCAATCGGATGTTAGAGCATCAAGGTCAATACGTTTCATGTTCCTACATGTTATGTAACGCGATTTGATCCTTGGGGGCTGTACAGAGTAGGCCAGGAATATTACATCATGTGCTGAGAGGGCAGGGGTCGATGTTTGACCAACATCTCTTACTTTGTCAGTCTGTTTCGTTGTGATTACGTCTATAAGAGTATGAGTGTGCGCCGTATGGTGTGTAGGTTGTAATGGAAGAATGTTTATGCTATTGCAACTAAACAGTCTTCTTAGGTTTATTGCGGAGGGAGTGTCTCTTAGCAGGTCTATGTTCAAGTCACCCATTACGATGACATGTTCGTATTGACACTGAAGTGAATGTAATTCCGACTGGAAGGAACTCATTGAGTTTATTTTTGGCGGCTTGTACACGACGCCAGTCAAGAAGTTCCGACTTAGTATATTTATTTCAATGAACATGAATTCAGCCTCTTTTTCTTCAGCAGGATTTGACGTACATAAGACTTTCGCTTTGAGATCTGTTCGTATATACGCGCCGACCCCGCCACCTCGCTTTTTTGATCTGTCTGCCCTACGAAATGTGTACCCTGGGAGATGAATAGATGCAGCGGATATGTATGACATTAAGGGGTTTGTATCTCGTTCCTGGTTCACATCAGATGAAAACCCGGCGAGAATCACTTTTCAGACTATACCTGGACTCGTCTGTGAACATAACCTGAGACCACTGTTCCAATGACCATGTACTGTGTTCTTGACACCAGGCTTTACGGGCTCTCCTGTGACCAGGGGTCAGTGGAATGCACCTTGCAGGTCTTCGGGCGAATAAAGCATGTCTGTTCAGTCGTCTGTAGACTGTGTGTCTGGAGACAACTGTTCCAGTGGCTGCGGTAAAGTCCCGAGCAAGCCTACCTGCAGTACCCCGTGGCCGTCTGAGGGCATTGTTGGTGAGATATCGCTCTTCTTGTGGTGTTGTACACTGCGGACGTCCCGTACTGTAGCGCCTGGACACGTTTGCTGTCTGCTGGAATCGTTGCCATAATCTTGAGATCACACTTTGTGGCACATGTAGGGCCCGTGCTACGACCTGATTTGTTTGACCAGTCGCCTTAGTATTTTACCCCACATAACGTCATCAATATGTGGTCTCTGAGCCATTTTCAACACACAGTCACCATTACCACGTCTGTAAACGTCTGCACACTTACTCGCTGCACCGTACTCTGACATGCACCAATACACCTCTGCGCATGTGAACTGCTGCCAGCGCCACCGTGCGACAATCACAGGTCAAACGCACCGAGTGGTCATACCCCGAGGTGATTTAAACCCGCAAACCGCCCACCAGAGCGTTGTTTCACCATGTATCAGCATTATCCTTTATTTACGAGCATGAGTGTAGTATGAGTCCCGCTAATATCTGGAGATTTGTTCCGTCAGAAATCGTGAAACGCTTTCTGTAATTAAGAGATAAGTAATTAATCCATTGCGTGCTGACAGTTTTTTCGTTATTTGGAATGCCCTGTCTATACTGTCTATACGAGGGCAGTTCAATAAGTAATGCAACACATTTTTTTTCTCGGCCAATTTTGGTTGAAAAAACCGGAAATTTATTGTGGAATATTTTCAAACATTCCCGCTTCGTCTCGTATAGTTTCATTGACTTCCGACAGGTGGCAGCGCTGTACGGAGCTGTTAAAATAGCGTCTGTAACGGATGTGCGTTGCAAACAACGGGCAGTGATCGAGTTTCTTTTGGCGGAAAACCAGGGCATCTCAGATATTCATAGGCGCTTGCAGAATGTCTACGGTGATCTGGCAGTGGATAAAAGCACGGTAAGTCGTTGGGCAAAGCGTGTGTCATCATCGCCGCAAGGTCAAGCAAGACTGTCTGATCTCCCGCGTGCGGGCCGGCCGTGCACAGCTGTGACTCCTGCAATGGCGGAGCGTACGAACACACTCGTTCGAGATGATCGACGGATCACCATCAAACAACTCAGTGCTCAACTTGACATCTCTGTTGGTAGTGCTGTCACAATTGTTCACCAGTTGGGATATTCAAAGGTTTGTTCCCGCTGGGTCCCTCGTTGTCTAACCGAACACCATAAAGAGCAAAGGAGAACCATCTGTGCGGAATTGCTTGCTCGTCATGTGGCTGAGGGTGACAATTTCTTGTCAAAGATTGTTACAGGCGATGAAACATGGGTTCATCACTTCGAACCTGAAACAAAACGGCAATCAATGGAGTGGCGCCACACCCACTCCCCTACCAAGAAAAAGTTTAAAGCCATACCCTCAGCCGGTAAAGTCATGGTTACAGTCTTCTGGGACGCTGAAGGGGTTATTCTGTTCGATGTCCTTCCCCATGGTCAAACGATCAACTCTGAAGTGTATTGTGCTACTCTTCAGAAATTGAAGAAACGACTTCAGCGTGTTCGTAGGCACAAAAATCTGAACGAACGTCTCCTTCTTCATGACAACGCAAGACCTCACACAAGTCTTCGCACCCGAGAGGAGCTCACAAAACTTCAGTGGACTGTTCTTCCTCATGCACCCTACAGCCCCGATCTCGCACCGTCGGATTTCCATATGTTTGGCCCAACAAAGGACGCAATCCGTGGGAGGCACTACGCGGATGATAAAGAAGTTATTGATGCAGTACGACGTTGGCTCCGACATCGACCAGTGGAATGGTACCGTGCAGGCATACAGGCCCTCATTTCAAGGTGGCGTAAGGCCGTAGCATTGAATGGAGATTACGTTGAAAAAAAGTGTTGTGTAGCTAAAAGATTGGGGAATAACCTGGTGTATTTCAATGCTGAATAAAACAACCCCTGTTTCAGAAAAAAAATATGTTGCATTACTTATTGAACTGCCCTCGTACAATTCGGATGTGGGATAATGGAGCCAGTATCCCACAGGGAAAAGAAGGATTTTGCTGTTTTGAATCAGAAGAATAGACCCATCAGAAGTTGGGAAGAATCATGCCAAGGCAAGAGGAAACGCAGTGGGAGATTCTTTGACGAGTGTACAAGGGGCGCGGCATAGAGGCAGTGGGGGCGAAGTCCGTGAGAACCTGCGGCCTGGCGCAGCTCTCCGCACGAGTCAGCGGCAGCGGCGCTGCGAGATAGCGACGGTTCGCACAATGGCGACAATTTGTAAATCGTCGTAAAAGTGGCACAGAATGGCGAGCCGCGGAACGAATGGCTCCCGCATTATTCGCGTGCCGTGGTGCGTACTTTTCTGCCATTCGTTCTTCACACAATGCATTGTGTTATCAAACGAGGGGCATAAAATGCGTAAAGCATTACGAAAGTAAATCAGAAAATACCTTCGGTCATTTCCAGGGCTCGACATAAGAACTAGAGTTCGCTGCTCGCGTGCTTTACTTCCATAAATACATTAGCTGGGCGTGGTAATAGCTTGGAACCTATTAATAATGCTAGTCTTCATAAACTTACAAAAAATACAAGAAAGCCTGTGGATTCAAGTAAATAAATTTCGATGTCGGCACGATTTGCACCGATGTGAATCACCAACTTTCACGAAGTAAATAATGCTTGAACACGGAGCCATTAAAAGCGTGAATTTTAAACTTCATCGTGGATGTGGAATAGTATCTCAATCAACTGCTGAAGAAACTTGATATTAACATTGTTGTTCTTGTATCAGCCCGGGATGGAAGACATCTCTATCGTACTGATCCCTCATGGTACACAAGATAGATTAAAACGCCGTTGCGGAAGCAACGAAAAATGCGTGCCAAATTCACAAGAACACAAAAATCCCCAAGACTGGTGAAGTTTTATACAAGAATTTTGGTCATATGTCAAGTACACCGGCCGTAAGAGCAGTCAATACCTCCACTGCGAGATAGCAATGGTGATGTTACTGATGACAGTGCCACTAAAGCAGGGTTAGTGAACATGGGCTTCCGAAATTCGTTGACAAAAGAAGACGAAGTAAATATTCCAGAATTCGAATCAAAAACAGCTGACAACATCAGTAACTCAGAAGTAGATTTTCCCGGTGTAATGAAGCAACTTAAATCACTTAAAGCAAGGCTTCTAGTCCGGATTGTATAGCAGCAACGCGTCTTTCAGAATATGCTGGTACAATGACTTCCTACTTAACAATCACGTAAAACCGCTCGCTCGTTGGAAGATTCGTACCCAAAGACTGGAAAGTTGCACAAGTCATACGAATACTTCAGAAATGAATTAGGAGTAACCCGCTGAATTGAAGACCTATATCATTAACGTCAATTAGCTGTAGGATATTGGGACATATACAGTTTTCGAAAATCATGAGTTACCTCGAAGAAAACGATTTATTGACAAACAGTCAACACGGATTCAGAAAATATCTTTCTTGTGAAACAAAATTAACTATTTCTTCTCGCGAATGCTGAGTGCCATCTACAGGGGACGTCAAATTGATTCCATATTTTTAGACTACCAGAAGGCTTTTTTCACCATTCCTTACAAGCGACTTCTAATCAAACTGCGTGCCTATGGAGTATCGTCTCAGTTGTGTGACTGGATTAGTGAATTCCTTTCATAAAGATTGTGAGTAGGCTGTTTAGGTTTTTTTTATTGGTAACGCCACGTAGCGCTCTGTATGAAAATCACTGGCTGTGCTGTGTGCAGTCTGTGGCTGGTTTGCATTGTTGTTGGCGATTGTAGTGTTGGGCAGCTGGATGTTAACAGCGCGTAGCGTTGCGCAGTTGGAGGTGAGCCGCCAGCAGTGGTGGATGTGGGGAGAGAAATGGCGGAGTTTTGAAATTTGTAAGACTGGATGTCATGAACTGCTATATATATTATGACTTTTGAACACTAGTAAGGTAAATACATTGTTTGTTCTCTATCAAAATCTTTCATTTGCTAACTATGCCTGTCAGTAGTTAGTGCCTTCAGTAGTTTGACTCTTTTATTTAGCTGGCAGTAGTGGCGCTCGCTGTATTGCAGTAGTTCGAGTAACGAAGATTTTTGTGAGGTAAGTGATTTGTGAAAGGTATAGGTTAATGTTAGACAGGGCCATTCTTTTGTAGGGATTATTGAAAGCCAGACTGCGTTGCGCTAAAAATATTGTGTGTCAGTTTAAGCACAGTCTTGTATAATTTTTCTAAGGGGACGTTTCATAAGGTCAGAGGTCGTAATCACTCACGAAGTCATCGACTAAAGCAGAAGATATATCTGCTGTCCCTCTACTGTTCCTGATCTCCATAGATTATTTACGAGACAGTCCCAGCAGACCTCTTAGATCGTTTGCAGATTATGATGTCATTTGCCGACTTGTAAAGTTATCAGATGTTCAAAACCAATTGCAAAATGATTTAGGTAAGATATCTGTATGGGGCGAAAAGTGGCAACTGAGTCTAAACAACGAAAAGTGTGAAGTCATCCACATGAGTACTAAAAGGAATGCGCTAAATTTCAGTTACACGATAAGTCACCCATATCTGAAGCTGGTAAATTCAGCTAAATACTTAGGGATTACAATTACGAATAACTTAAATAGGAACGCTCGCACAGTTAATGTTGTGGAGAAAGCAAACTAAAGACTGAAATTTATTGGCAGAACACTTAGAAAATGTAACAGAGACTGCGTACACTACGCCTGTTTGCCCGCTTTTGGAGTATTACTGTGCGGTGTGGGATCTGTATCAGATAGGATTGACGGAGGACATCGAAAAAGTTCAAAGAAGAACACCACGTTCTGTATTATAGTGAAATAGGGGAGAGAGAGTCACAGATATGAGACACGAATTGGTGTGACGATCATTAAAACAAAGGCGATTTTCGTTCCGGCAAGATCTTCTCGTGAAATTTCAATAACCAACCTTTCCCTCAGAATGTGAAAATATTTTGTTGGCGTCCACTTACACAGGGAGAAATGATCATCATAAGCAAATAAGAGAGATCAGAGCTCGCTCGGAAAGATTTAAGTGTTAGTTTTTCCTGTGCGCAATTCGAAGCTGTAGCAGTAATGAAATAGCTTGAAGGTGGTTCAATGAACGCTCTGCCAGGCACTTAAATGTGAAGTTCAGAGTAATCATGTAGATGTAGATTAGTTTCAATCTTGGGAAAATATTCATTAAGCTCATTTCGAAATTCCGATAACAAAAGTGTGTTGTGTCTGGCATGGTTTCTCCGTGTAAATATGAATTATTCTTAAACTTGATCTCATATTGGGCGACTCGCATATATATTCAGCTACATTTTTTGATCTCTAAATTCAAAATCTGTTAGCTGTATCAATTTAGACATCCTCTGACAGGAAAACAACGTCACCGCTGCTACATTTCCAAGCTCTGCCCATTCGAGACACGAAGTCTCTTCGAGTTCGTGTCAGAGTTAAATTTTGTGTGTAACGGATCTCAACTTCTTTCACATAAAAACATTTCGTAATGACAAGCTGATAACAACGACAGCTGGCAGATTTCACCAGTCAGCATGCGGCCTGTTTTATCAGTTTATGAATGTATGCTCAGAATTCCGTTGAGTGGTGCGTGGTCTAACTAATCGATTTACTCTTTTCAATGCTACCCGTTTTCTTTAGCTGAGGAAACCGTGTGTTTACCATCGTGTACAACGGCTTAATTGTACCGTATGTTTGTCGAAACTTATTATGATGTGTAAGCAAAGGCTCATGTTCGATAAACCGTAAGATCCACTGGGTCTTTTATTACACATATGACATGGTGTTATTTCGTTAGCGAACTCTACAAACAATATCACTTGGGTATCTTATGCAGCCAACAAAGATTTCATAATGTTCCCTGATGGCACGTGGTCACGGAAATTTTAAAGTCAGAAGTTGCCATTTTTTTTCTTTTTCAGAAACCCAGTTTTACTTATTTCTAACCGTTACGAGCGTCACTTAGAATTTCGAAGAGAGTTGGCTGCCGCTTACGTACTCTCTTCATAGGGCAGTTTCCGTGTGTATACATCAGAGTTATTACTACACTCTTACATAAAATCCTCTCCTCGGATCCTTTTCGTCACCTTTAGGACAGGAAAAATAAAAGTGTTCTAGTTGCGAGACTTGAAATCCAGTAGGCAATGTGAGCTACAACATTCCTTTCTGGATCCGCCAGCTTCCTCATAGCTTTCCCCAGCGTGTTTACATAACTTATAGAGAAGTAAACGCTGTATACCAGTGGCAAATTACTGCCTTACTGCTAACGAACGTCCAGATAAAAGGTGATAACTGAAGTGACTTAATTAACTATAAGTATTTACGTGATACTGATAATGAGTAGGCAGGCAAAGCTAGCATAGCTCTTAAACAAAGTGTATGAGCATAGAATCAAGTAAACTTTGTAGTTAAAAGTAGTGTACTCAATGATGCTCTCAGCCGGTAACATGGAAAATATGAATGACATAAGCAACATGATACGATCAGTTTCTGGGTTGTTTGGCCGACTGAAGACGCCCATTATGAGAAATGACCTTTTGCGAAGTACGCATCTTCAAGTGTCCATTCTATGCAGTTCCCTTCATAGTATTCACTTGGAAAGTGGTTGTGATGGACTTGTGCACACTGACAACAGTGGTTATTCCTGTCGCGTATGAAATCGACTGTAACTGAGAAGGTGTGGCACTCGTCTACGCCCCCTGCACATTCTACATCTACATCTACATCTACGTCTACGTGATTATTCTGCTATTCACAATAAAGTGCCTGGGAGAGGGTTCAGTGAACCACCTTCAAGCTGTCTCTCCATCGTTCCACTCTCGAAAGGCGCGTGGGAAAAACGAGCTCTTAAATTTCTCTTATTTTATCGTGATGATCATTTCTCCCTATGTAGGTGGGTGCTAACAGAATGTTTTCGCAATCGGAGGAGAAAACTAGTGATTGAAATTTCACGAGAAGATCCCGTTGCAACAAAAAACGCCTTTGGTTTAAATATTGCCACTCAAATTCACGTATCGTGTCTGTGGAACTATCTCCCCTATTATACCATAGTACAAAACGAGCCGCTCTTCTTTGAACTTTTTCGATGTCATCCGTCAGTCCCACCTGATGCGCATCCCACACCGCACAGCAATACTCCCGAACTGGGCGGGCAAGTGTGGTGTAAGCAGTCTCTTTAGTAGATCTGTTGCACATTCTAAGTGTTCTGCCAATGAATCGCAGTCTTTGGTTTGCTCTACACACAACATTTTCTATGTGATCGTTCCAGTTTAGGTTATTTGTAATTGTAATCCCTAAGTATTTAGGTGAATTTACAACTTTAAGATTTGTGTGACTTATCGCATAATCGAAATTTAGCCGAATTCTTTAGAATAATAGCGCAGCAGAATGGACAGTAACCTTGAAGGGATGAGGAATGCTCGCTAGAGAGTAGTCGGAGTACTGTCAGCAAAGTGGAATAGCTTGTACAGAAACCTGGTTACACGATTTTATTCTTCCACATACTCTAATTTTATAACTGGCCTCTTAGCCTGGAATGTTATACTGCCAACATTCCTGTGTAGAAAATCTATTGCTAGCTTCTGATATAGATTCACCTAGAAAAGTTCTCTTGTACAGAGTTATAATCACAGTCTTCAAGAGGATGAAACCACTTCGCTCTACCCCAGATAAATGACACAACCCATTTATAGGTTTCCGGGAGTGTATGACGAAATTCACGTCCAATTATGGTTTGGAAATTATGGTACGCACACACCACTTCTGTACAACGATCGTCATCGAACGTTTCAAACTATGCACAGAGATCTGGGTTTCACATACTGCTAAGAAACGAGGCATGCAGTTTCAGCACCTTTCAATTTCATCCCGTTACCCAATTTCAACTAGTCTTTTTGTTTCTTTGGGGACAGGAGAGACAGTAGAACGCTATTTTCAGTTGTCAGAGACATATTAACATAGAAATTCACTAAATCTGTAACGTTTCTGGAATCTATTTCAGGCCTCTTAGTCATCGTGACTGTGGGGCTATTAACATTTCATGTAGGAAATTTATTTTCAACATGAACCATACTTTTAGCTAACAACGTATTGTCTGTATACACTGATGAGCCAAAACATAATCATCACCTGCTTAATAGCTTGTTTGTCCGTCTTTGATACGAAATACATCACTGACACTGCGTATCAGGTTTATGGTTGTATGTAGCGTTAGATGCCTACCAACAGGCTATGTAATTCGCGTAAATAACGGGCCGCTGATTTGCGTACGCGGTGATGGCGCCCGATTACGACCAAGATGGGTTCCATAGGACTTACATCAGGCCAAACTGATCGCCGAGACATCAACGTGAGTTCACTATAATGCTCCTCAAACCACTGTAACTCGGTTCTGGCTCGGAGACACGGACAATTATACTGCTGAAAGATGACATCGCCTTCGGGGAAGACATCAACCATGAAGAGCGGAAGTGGTTCGCAGCTGTCAGCGTGTCTTCGATTACTACCACAGGTCCCTTGCAAGCGCACGAGAGTGTCTCCCATGCAGGATGCATTGCACCTGCTACCGATATATAAGTTTTTTTAGTTGTATGTAAATATTTGTAATTTAAATGCTTTTTTAATAAGTAAGGATATTGCTCCACTGTATGTGTACATTTAGGTAGGAGTCTGTTGACGTTTCATTGTATTTATCTGTGTTTTACTGTGAAACTTATAAGCTCTGGGAAAAAGCTAAAGGAATTGTTATTTGCATCGACTAGCAACGATAAAAGCAGAGCTTGTGCGTTGTAAAATCTTTGGGTAGGGAGTGGTTGAGCAGAGCGCGCGGAGAGTGCGGGGGACGGGTTCCAGCGCTTGTAGTGTGCGGAAGTGTGGTGTTAACGCTCTCGCAGTAGAGAGTACCATTTCGGCGGCATCATGTACGCGCGCCAGCCAGATGTCTAGAGCAGGAGTACGGCCAGTGGACGGGCGGAAGAGGTTGTATTAATTACGATTGCCCATTCCTGTAATTAGCCGTGGCCCCACAATATGCTACCGTCTTCAACAACAGCAGCCGTTCCAGCAACACAGTTTCTTCGTCGGCTCCGAGTTTCGTCGTACGCACAGCACTGAAGTAGAAAGTAGAAAGTAGAAAGTACTAACAGCTAACCCATCAGCACAACTGAATGTGATTTGATTGTCATTAAACTCAGGGCGATTGTGCCCTCATTCCTCCCATACATTGTTACCAAGCACGATCCTTGTTCCTTTTTTTTTTTTACTAATATGCTAACTGAGTGTCATAAGGAACAAATTAAATAGTTACAGCTAGTTTATTAATGAATAATTTCTCTTTTAATAATTTTAGCCTCAGTCTACTTTCAATTAACTGTTGTACAACAGAGGCTTCAGTATCTGACTAAAGTAAAGCAATTTCATTTTTCAAGTCTGAGAATCAATCATTGGAAAAAATCCGAATCTAAAGAAATGCACAAATTAAGAGTGCGGAAGTTTTATTTATTTTACATATAGCTTGGAACACACGGCTGTTTGGTTTGGTACGTATTCTAGTATTTAATTCTGTTCAAGTCAGTCAAAAGACTCAGTTGTTCAGACAATAATATGAAATCCAATTTGCAAAATAAGTACGGCAAAGTGTAAAGTGCTTGCTTTTTTTTCTGAATTTCTTTGATGACGCTATGCTGAGGTCACTGAAAGTCGTTGTTCACTTAACGAAGTTCAGTACTAACATACAGTTTAATTGCATATTTTCAAATCATTACTCCATTGCCTTATTGAAAATTTAATGTCAAACATAACGTAAGAGTGACTTCTCAGTTTTCTTTATCATTACATACTCACTTAAAATTAGTGTCAAAAAACGTGACAACTTTCAGTTGCCACGTCAGTGTTTAATAATGCATGTTTTTCTTTCCCATCATCTTGTACAGGATTTTGGATGTAAATTGCCCTATTGGGCTGGCGATTGTTAATTATTTCCTTTTCGTTCATTAGTGTAACTTTTGGATTCATGATCAGTGGTATCCCTTTTCTGTCCAGTGTTGTCCGTGAGTGAATGCACAAAATAACTTTCATTTTCCAAATTATAGCCCTGTTCGGTTTAATTACTTTTTATTTTTAGTAGACTTTCCATCAGAAGGGTCAGTTGTACACTTTCCTCCTACTTATCGGATCACTTCTTCGGGAAAGATACCCTTACCCAATTAGAAAAATCCTTTACGCATACACGCGATCCACGGTCATATTTTACATCGCAAGCAGGATAGGCCGATTAGTAAGAGGGAGGTTACAAGCCGACACGTTTCCACTGATCGACGGTCGAATACCGATGGTCCTGTGCCTACTGCAATCGTAACTGACGATTTCGTTGGGTCAACATGTGAACACGTAGGGGTCGTCTGCTGCGGAGATCCGTGTTCAACAATGTACGATGACCGGAGCGCTCTGAAAAACTTGTGCGTGCACCAGCACTGTGCTCTTTCAGTGGAAACGCCCTATACCATCACCTATCCCGTTTTAAAGAGCGGACAAGTCGTCGCACCACACGTTCTGTGAAGAGTCGTGGACGTCGAACCATTTAGCACATAGTGGTAGTTTCACTGTCCTATCTCTTTGCGTAGACGCTCATGAGAGTAGCACGTGGACATTCGGACACATTCGCCGTTTTCGAGATACCCGTTCACAGGCTCTGTGTAATAATAACCTGCCCTTTGTCAAAGCCGCTTATATCAATGGATTTTCCCATTTGCAGCCCTTATCTTCGGTAGGGTGATTCCCCGTCTGTGTCTACTCCGTTTACATACTGTTGTTATTGCGTTACGTGCCCGCAAAGCCGCCAGGCGGCATCCAAAGTCGTTGAGGTCAGTGGTCATTATGTTATCAGTGTAGAGTTCCATATACTTTTGTTGTCAACTTTGAGGGGCCCAAACCCCAGATCTGTAGCCGAAGAGAAGCACTAGTATTGAAGCGAATCACGTGTCAGAGTTCCACAATGATACATCAGCTAGCCGACGCACTGTCCAAGTACACATCGCAAGGCAGCGACAGGACATGCAATCTCTCTAGGCGCACGCTGTGCTGTTACTTGTATTACTCGTCGATTCAGCATGACGGTAGCGTCTGATAGGTTTTCTGGAGAGAGGGGGGGGGGGAGGGGGATTTGTTCCGATGTTCACCAGACAATTCCATAAACAATCTGTACACGGAAGGATATCACGCACTGGACGGTTTTGCTGGCATGCACCATGTCTCTGATAGTGGGTGCACTGCATGATATTCTCGTTATTGACGTATATTTGGTTATTGCATAACTCGTAGCGTTTTTGTTTTGCATAATTGGTTGGATTCCGGCTGCTATGGGTGTATTTATCGATAGTCATTTTTTATTTGTAGTCCGCTGTTGCTATTTGAGTTTACGTATCGTCATTTTGTCATTTGGATATAGTGAGTGGAACTGTGAACGCTAGAAAAAGGAATTCCAAGTGGAGAAATCGGAACATTTCCATGATATTCTTCTGTCTGAGTTCAATAGAGGGGTGACAGTAGCGGAGGCAGCCAGAAACATTTGAGCTATATATAGGGATGATGCCACTGGGCAGAGCACGGCATGAAAACGATTCTCTCAGTGTAAAGAGGATTGCTTTAACGTTAGTGACTCTACGTTCAGGAAAACCTTCGAGTCTTGTGAAGATCGTTTAAAAGCATGAATCCACAATCATCCACGTCATTGAACTCAAGAACTGGCAAATGTGTTGAACTGTGATCATTCCGCCATCGTGCGGCAGTTGTATGCAGTGGGGAAGAGTGAAAAATCGGGTACATGGGTATCGCAAGCCCTAAGGCAAAATCACATAAATCAGCGGGTGTCCATCTGCGCATCCCTGCTTGCTCGTCATCATTTGGCTCGTGAACAGCACTGATCATTTCCATGCTGTATCGTTACTGGTAACGATAAATGGAGTCTTTATGCTAACATAAGGAAAAGAAAGGAATAGTTGAGCCCAAAAAGCAGCAGCTTCCCGTACAAAGACCAGTGTGCATCCAGTGTAACCATCCCTGCTGAAATGTGTTGTCAAAAACTGACACAACCCAAGAATAAAGATAAGGACAAGAAAATTGCGTGAAATGATGCTACTCCACGATAACACCCCTCGACCCGCCCCCTCCCCCCCCCCCCTCGCCGCATTATGGCATTATGCAGGAGTTTCTTTGGAAAGTCGTTTCGCTTCCAACTTACTCATCTAATCCTGCGCCCTCGGATTTTCGCCTTTTCCTCTCTGTATCGAACAGTCTTCAAGTAACTTCCTTCCTAGAGGAAAATACGCTCCGCACATGGATCGACGAGTTCTTCACTTCAATTTGATTTCTATAGTAATTTCTATAGTTGCGGAATCGAAATGTTTCCCCATCGTTGGCAGACTTGTAAATCGTGAAGAAGAGTACATTATTCATGACTAAAGTCTCTATTATGTGTATCTGCTGAGTTTATTAAACTTATGGAAAACGCTACGAAATTATGGACCAACATAATACTTCCATTGTTTTTGTAGTTCTTACGTAGTGTAGCTCATTAACACAATCAGGGTTAGAGAGTTGAACATTGCAGTTATTTGAGCCGAATTTAAACGTTATTTAAGTCAATCGTCATCTGACAGCACTACTTTCCGGTCAAAATTTTGTGGCTTTTAAAAAGATAGCACTACATTAGACTCATGATCTGATGACAACCCGATAACAACACAATTAACGTTGCACAAATAACATCACATTCACGGTGCGCTAAGCGACACTACTGGTGTAGACGTTGGAGATTGTGGAAAATAAAAGTCTGGAAGCAACTGTGTATGTCTTGATCCACTGTATTATGGAGCTTGTCTGGAAACAGTTCTGCGTGCTTCTCCAAAATATTCTTGATGGCTACCAACCCCTGACACTAGGGGTGGACGGTGGTTAGAAATCTGCTCGAAATGTTAAATGCCCTATGTACAACGTAAAACACTTAAAATTTATGTGAGGAATCACTTAATAATGCAGTGCTGAATTGCACATTAGGTCATATTCTGTTAATAGGAAGGGTGGTTGGAGTTCAACATTTCGTCTACATCAATGTCAAATTTCCATTACACCAAGGCATACCTACAGTGAATATCAGTGTCGGTTAACACTGACGTCCCCCCACTCCCCAACCCAAAAAAAAAGACTATGTGGTCGCTGTCGTACAGCTGGTTGAGAATCCATGGTTCTGAATCTACCACAACCACGTGAGAGCCTATTTGAATCAATAACGTGTATCTACCGTACTTAATTCGCCACTGAACCTCCTGTTTGAATCTATTGAAACTAAAACTACTAGCACTCTACCAACTGTGCCACACCGACCACGCATCTTGACGAACTATTGTAACGCATTTCCTGGACAAGCATCCATACAATTCATCAGAAATGATTAACGTTAGACTTACAGGTCAGTCATTTATGCATAATCTCGGAGTTCAAATCAAAAGGCCTACTTTACGATGTCTAGAACTATTTGCAACATTTGTAAGTAATATTTTCACAGTACTTCGACCAAACTACAAACTGCTAAGCTACAAACTGAAACCTTAGAAAAGCGACTGTGTGACCCATGGTTGCTTTAGATTAGATACAAACCTCTGGAAACATATTTCAAAGTAAATTACCGATGCAAAATTGAAAAATAGAGTAGCATCCCCTATAGTCGTTAAAGTCCATCAGCTGAAGATGCATGTGGGATGATGTGAAGTACACCATTTTCTTGTTATATCTAGGACGCAGAATCTCTATAGTTAAGAAATTGAACGATTCGATTTAATATATAAGAAACTATCAGCCTCGATTGCGATAATGAAACCAACCTTTACCTAGGTTCAAATGGTTCAAATGGTTCTGAGCACTATGAGACGTAACATCTGTGGTCATTAGTCCTCTAGAACTTAGAACTACTTAAACCTAACTAACCTAAGGACATCACACACATCCATGCCCGAGGCAGGATTCGAACCTGCGACCGTAGCAGTCGCGCCTTTACCTAGGTTTCAGCCCATATAATTGATCATTCTTCAGAAGATATACCTGAATCTATAATTTGTCTAAGAGGGCGTGGTCTAGAAATAAAACTAAGACAGCCTGACTAGGCGTAGTCACATTTTAAAAATGCGGTACATAGGTACTAAGTCAACACCAAGACTTAAGCTCTGGCGTGCGCCTCGTCTCCATGGACACCGTGCGGTGAGCCTCGGGAGTTCACCGCGTTTTTAAAATGTGACTACCCCTATTCAGGCTGTTTTAGTTTTATTTCTAGACCATGCCCGCTTAGACAAATTATAGATTCATGTATATCTTCTGGAGAAGGCTCAATTATTTGGGCTGAAACCTAGGTAAAGGTTGGTTCCATCACCGCAATCGAGGCTGATAGTTTCTTATATATTAGATTACCATGATTGCTGACTGGGCTGCAATGTTGAAAGTACAAAGATTAGATTTAAGTCACTGACAGGAAGTGGTGAGGTTCTGTCAGCTCTACGATTCTCTAGTCATTTAGTTGACATTTATTGTGTGTGGATGAGAGAGAGAGGGAGGGAGAGAGAGAGAGAGAGAGAGAGAGAGAGAGATGGAGGGAGAGAGAGAGAGACATTGTGGTAATCTAGTCTTCTGTCCTGGTATTGTTCACGGCGTTAGTGCAGCATTCTGTATAAGTTCGGACTGCAAACATTGATGTCTAGCATTTGTCTTTTTGCACCAAGGAGCTCACTTTCTCTGCGTTGGCTAGAGAACTGCGTGTTGATAATAGTCGTTTTTTGTAAGTAAAATCGGTAACTAACTGTGGAAAGCTGACAGTTTACCATACGCAATGGTTAAACCCAAAAGCATGTATGTAGTTCAGATGAACTACCATCCTCGAGACTTACAGAGTTTTAAAAATACATTATCAACGAATCTAGTGCAGTTTGTGGCGCTTGTGGTTTACAAGACTTCCACGCTACTTCTGTCAAGCTACAATGCCGTGCTCTTAGATGACGTTCGTAAGAAATAATTCATAAATCCCTCGTAAATATTTGACATTTATGTCTGTCGCTTATGTATATTCTGATATGGAACATGAGCAGTCCTGTATAATGAATATAATATGTTCTGTGAATAACAGGGAACGCCCAACTCTGGAAAGCTATATCAAAGTCCTAAAAGTATCTTCTCCGAGCCGTTCGGCTTCATGGCTGTGGTGATTCTGAGTTACCGGAAGCGGTGAGGTTCTGTCAGCTTTATGCATACGTTTCTCTGATCGTCATTGGGGGAATCGAAGTGTTGCATTCTCACAAAGTCATATCCGAACAGAGAGATGAAATTAGGATCTTGTGTCCTCATCAAACAGTCCTGAAAATTTTACGTATGCGTTTGCCAAATAAACTCGTCAGAAGCACACCCTGCCAACAAATAGAAGTACAACATCCCGTCAAACGTTTATTATTCGAAACCTTTCTCAGTTACAGTGGCATTGTCCTTTGATTTCGTAAAACACAGTTCTTATTGGAAAATAATGCGCATTAAAGGATGGATTCTACGTTTTATGTGACAAATTCAGAACGTATCAATACCATCAGCAACATTCTCGTGTTGTGCAACACAGAATGGTCTCTGTAATGTATATCGATATGCTGTTCAACAATATTCCAATTTTTTCAGGATCTGGCAGTAAATCTCATATGTTTTCTGATTTCTATAGAAACGATACCATGTTGATCGTCGTATTTCGACACCCAACTTTGGAATCTAGTGGCAATGTCTGATGTGAATCGTTCTGCCCTGTTGCAAGTGCAGGTTGTGTAAAGTTAAGCATTAATGTTTTGCGAAATAAATGTCCACACGCTTCTGAATTGCTTTGATGCCTTCCGTTCATCCGACTGTCTCATTGGAAAGTCCGTCACGTTTTACTTACAATGAAGAAACTGTTATGCGGATCATCACACGTTTGTCATTTTCCGTGAACGTTCACTGTAAATACCTTATCAGAGCGCTGTATAATTGCACTGATTTTAAATTTTTATCGCGTTCATAGACACTATACATCTAGGTAACTATAAAGAGGAAGGGCATTTTGAGGGATGCGGTCACGGTGGGAGCATAGAGGGTGTCACAGAATCATCTCTCTGTTGGATGTAAAAAGAATACCAGCATGTTATCAAACATATCGTCACTTTCACTAACCAAACTCTCTACGTACTTTAAAAAGCGGTGATTATTAAAGGATGATACGGACATTTTTCTTGGATGGTGTATACTTTCAATGAATAAGGCTTCATCTATAAAACAAATTGTTAATCAAACTCCTACAAAGATAGCAAATTTCGCTAGATTATGTTATCATACGGCCATGGGAATGCTGAAGTTATCAAGTAACTACATGTAGCTCACACCAAACGTGTATTGGTTGAAAATTTAATAAAAGTGTACAGAGAGCCACGAAGGCTGCTCCAGCTTTGGAATGTCAGAATTGCTACATCACCATCCTCTACCACAACAGGATGTAATCCTGTTCTAAAATTGCAGTGCATTCATCACTGTACAACGTGGCGCCAGCTGCTCTAGACTCATGTGTGAAATCGGCCACTCTATAGTAGTGCATCGTGCGCTCTGGAACATTCGAATACCAGAGTTGTGGACAGTTACACAGCCATGGAGCGTGACAACGCGTGGCCTCTGGTGGCGGTACTCGGAGTTAAGGTAAGTGCTCTGGTTCTGACTACCAGCAGACCTCCCATCATTGTTAAACTCTTGGTAAGTGGATTTTCTCATCAGTTAACCCTTTCAGACACTCTGGCTACACTTGTGTAATTACGTTTTACTGTGTCTTAGTTGCAACAAAAGGATTTTTTCCCGATGGGAACCTGAGGTACACATTTGTGAATGTTCAAAATTTTCATCATGTGAAAGTGGTGCCAACTGTTGGACATCAGTATGAAAATACCAGCAAGTCAGTGTAGCAGTACGCAGCAGCTCGTGGCCACCAAAATACATGGATATGATTAGTTCATAATACTTCATTGTATAACTGAATATCGTTTCTGTCATCCTGCATGGTAATTATTGAATGATGGTTTTACTATTTATCACAGTAGAGAATGTTTCGTAATTAGTTATTTTGGTCCATAAAATGAAACCAAGGGTACAAAGTATGTTTTGAAGATCGGTACATATTTTTGTAAAAATCTTGCAGTTAAAATCATTAAAAAAATCACCTAAGTGCAACACCAAATAAAGCAAAATTTTCCTTCCACCATAAAAAATTTAGGTGTGAAAGGATTAAATTTATATAACTGCTGTGAAGGGGAAACTGTTTAAAGTGTGATGTCAGAGGTGCCGAGCAAAACTGTTTGAGCAGAGCACAAGTGGACTCAGGGGAAGTGTAGGCTACCAATTTTTAAATTGAAATAACACAATGCTGTATAACATATATGTTTGCCATTAAGAATTTAGATCACCGAAATTAAACTTAGGGTGAAAACTATTCACATGGTGATGTCAGAGGTTCAGCGCTGATTCCTGTAAGTGACTTGACTGCTGTAAATAGCCTTGCTGGTCTGTACAGGGCTGAGCACTTTCTAGTAAGCTTGTTAAGTAGGTGAGCCGACTGGGTACTTCCTTTTGTCCTAACATCTTGGATTCTAACATTATAGAGACTACACCAGTATTCCAGGTTGGCCATCTTGTATTCTAGGCTTAACACAAGTGACCTGCTTCCACAGTGATGTTGGGGCAAAACACAGTGGCCATCTTGAATTTCGTATTTAGCACAAGCGACCTACTTCCACCAACACAACAATGCACCATCTTGAACTTACCGCCAATTTTTTTCCAGGTTGGCCATCTTGTATTCTAGGCTTAACACAAGTGACCTGCTTCCACAGTGATGTTGGGGCAAAACACAGTGGCCATCTTGAATTTCGTATTTAGCACAAGCGACCTACTTCCACCAACACAACAATGCACCATCTTGAACTTACCGCCAATTTTTTACTTAGGAAAGCAGCCCTTAGTGATGTCAGGGCAAAGCTCTGTAGCATAGCTGAGCTATTATTTGAATCTCCCATTAAATTTTGAATTTCCCAGTATTTTGGCCTGTCTCACAGGGGTGGGGGAAATCTCGCAAAAGAGCATGTCCTAGGAAGTGATGGGGAATTACGATGAGTCATGGACGACGTGATCAATAACGTCGTAGGTGACCTGCTTTGTCCCAGAACCTGTATTGTCTGCCTACTTGCGAGTGGTAGAGATGTTGATAAAGCAACAAATACCGCTTCAGCGTCCTGAGTCATGTCATCAGTGGAGTTTTAATGACCACCTGGAGCCCCAAAGATACAATTGTGCTTGATTTAATGGGTCCGGTGAATTTGTAACAACTGCGAGAGAGCATTTCCCGTCTCGATCTTCTTTCCGTGAGTACCCCGGTTACAGTATTTTCGTTTCTCAATTATTTAGCCCACCCGCAGATGACACAGTATTTTTCGTAGAAACTGCAAATTGTATTGACAGCAGATCCCTCTCTGCGATACGAGCCTCCCCTGTAGCACCGCGAGCACCGTAAAATTTCTTCTCCGGTGCCTCTGCACAACAACTCTGCCGCTGGTCTGGTTTATTTTCCGCAGCCCTGTTCGAATTTCATGTGCTCCGCAAAAATTCTGACGCAGCTGCAGAATCAGACGTATGCATACATTGGGACAACACTAGTTTGTGGGTCTCGAAACGTTTGTCCATTTGATTTGAAGAGTTCTTCGATGTTTCTCTTTAGTATTTTTGGGTGGAATTATTAGTTTTAAAACTGGGCCAGATCCCGTGGAAAATGCTGTATGTGTTAACCTGTACCATAGAGGCTAACAGTCCGAAATTTTGTTGAATATAAACGCACTGAATAGTACAGAAGTAACCATGAAGCGGAACTCGTAGAGAAAAATTAACAAACTGTTCATTTCTAAAATTCTCTTTCTCATTCGGGAAACGTAATTCAGAGTGGTTTGTGATTGTACGGCACACAGTAAACCAAAATCGTTTTGCTTCATTTCTGAACGGATGTTTCTCCTGAGGAAGATGATCTTCAGCAAGAAAGTATTATTATGGTCTGTTCTAAATGTAATATTTTTTACAGTCGAAACGCGGAAGGCATTTCAGATTTTAACAGACTGTGGCCAAACTTCTACAAGGAAAGTGGACTTTCTATGGTATCTCGGGGAAGAGGAATGGAATGCCGGTCGAAACATTCAAAACTTAGCTCAGACAATTCAAATACCTACGACTACCTCTTAGTTCACTGGTGGAAAGTCTTTCGTCTTATATTTGACAACAACAAAAGAGTGCTCGACGCCATCTGTATAAGGATGTGTTCCAAACAAAGTTACACTGTACAAGAAATCATGCTTATCTAACACGTCCCATACAAGACATTCAGGAAGTACCTAAAGAGGAGAGTTAGTGTTACAAGGTAAAACATTAGGTGCATTGTACATCCCACATGCAGTAATGACTGTATAGCCATTGAAAAGTAAACACATGTTGCTGTTATTATTATTGTTGTCTCCAGTCCGAAAAATGGTTTGATGCAACTCTCCATGGTACTCTATCCAGTACAAGCCGCCTCATCTGCGAAAAGCTACTGTAATCTATATCCATCTGAATCTGATTACTGTATTTAACTCTCGGTCTCCCTCTACGTTTTTTGCCCCCCACACTTCCCTCCAATACTAAATTGGTGATCGCTTGATGTCTCAGTATGTGCCCTATCAACCGATCCCTTCTTTTAATGAAGCTGAGCCACAAATTTCTTGTCTCCGCAA
The DNA here is from genome assembly GCF_023864275.1 of Schistocerca cancellata. Taxonomy (NCBI): domain Eukaryota; kingdom Metazoa; phylum Arthropoda; class Insecta; order Orthoptera; family Acrididae; genus Schistocerca; species Schistocerca cancellata. Next base: position 802,248,034 of record NC_064627.1, on the reverse strand, counting down.
TTCTATTCAGTACCTACCTCTTCATTAGTTACACGATCTACCTAGCTAATTTTCAGCATTCTTCTGTAGTACGAGCATTTCAAAAGTCTATATTTTCTACTTGTCTAAACTGTTTATCGTTCACTTCCATACGTGCCTACACTCCAGACAGTTTCATAAAATACTCGCTAACACTAAAAATCTATATTCTAACAAATTTCTTTTCTTCAGAAATGCTTTTCTTTCCATTGCCAATCTACATTTTACATCCTCTCTACTTCGGCCAACATCAGTTATTTTTCTGCCCAAACATCAAAACTCATCTACTACTTTCAGTGTCTCGTTTCGCCAGCCGGTGTGGCCGAGCGGCTCTAGGCGCTTCAGTCTGGAACCGCGCGACCGATACGGTCGCAGTTTCGAATCCTGCCTCGGGCATGGATGTTTGTGATGTCCTTAGGTTAGTTAGGTTTAAGTAGTTCTAAGTTCTAGGGGACTGATGACCTCAGATCCCATAGTGCTCAGAGCCATTTGAACCATTTATCTCGTTTGCTCATCGAATTCCCTCAGTCACGCCTGATTTAAGTCGACTACGTTTCCTTATGCTGGTTTTGCCTTTTTTGGTGTTCATCTTATGTCCTCCTTTCAAGACGTCCATCCCGTTCAACTGCTCTTTCAAGTACTTTGCTATTTCTGACAGCATTAAGATGTCATCGGCAAACCTCCAAGTTTTTAATTCTTCTCCCTAAAGTTTAATTCATACTCCAAGATTTCTTTTGATTTCCTTTACTGTTTGTTCAATGTATAGAGCGAGTAAGGTCGGGGATAGGCTACAACCCTGTCCCACTCCCTTCTCAACCACTGCTTCCCTTTCATACTCCTCCACTTTCATAACTGCCGTCCGGTTTCTGTACAAGTTGTAAATACCTCTTTCGTTTCCTGTATTTTACCTTCGCTTGAAAGAATTTCTCTATGTTTACAACTGCTATAAACGTAGGTTTACTTTTCCTTAACCTATCTTCTAGGATACGTCGTAGGGTCAGTATTGCCCCGTGTGTTCCTTCATTTCTCGGAATCCAAATTGATCTTTCGCAAGATCGGCTTCTACCAGTTTTTCCATTCTTCTATAAAGAAGTCGTGTTAGTGTTTTGCAACCATGACTTATTGAACGGACAGTTTGATAATATTCACATTTGTCACCACCTGCTTTCTTTGAAATTGGAATCATTATATTCTTCTTGAAGTCTGAGCGTATTTTGTCTGTCTCATCCATCTTCCACACCAGATGAAATAGTTTTGTTATGACTGGCTCTCCCGAGGCTATCAGTACTGCTAACAGAACGTCGTCTACTCCCGGCGCCTTGTTTCAACTTAGGTCTTTCAGTGCTCTGTCAAATTCTTGTCGCAGTATTATTCTCCCATGTCTTGTTCATCTGTGACCTCATCCATTTCTATAATGTTAGCTTCAAGTTCATCTCCCTCCGTATACTCCTTCCATCTTTCAGCTTTCCCATCTTTGCTTAGTACTAGTTTCCCATTTGAGCTCTTGTTATTCATACAGGTGCTTCTCTTTCCTCCAGAGACCTTTTTAATTTCCCTGTAGGCGGTATCCATCTTTCTCTTAGTGAAATAAACTTTTAGAATCTTAAATTTGTCCTCTAGCAATTTCTGTTTAGTCCTACAAAATGTTTTTCTGGCACCTTACCGCGTATACCGGTTTCAAAAAGATAAACTCTTAAAAATTCAGGACTTAAAAATGCGGAGCTCTGTAGCTAAAAGACAAGTTTCACAGCATCTGGAAGCTTATTGCTTTCTTAACACTGAATGTAAGTAAACTAACATTGTTGTAAAACGCACTGTGTAGTGTTCACTACCGATGAAAAAAAGAAATTGTTCTGGGACCAGAAATTTAACATTAAGACACGTTTCCTTGTTTTTCTCGAAACTATCCTGTCTAATTAATGACTAGATTTATTTAATACTAAAGGCCAATGTGGCAATATATCTTTTCGGTTTTTCTGAAGTTGATCTCTGGCTTTGACAGATTAGATACTTTTTTTATCTAGTAAGAGCCTACTCGATACGGAATTTGTGGAAAAAACGGAAAATAGTTTTACACGCTGCAACATAGTCGCAAATAAAGACAGTGATCAAGGAAGTGCAGAATTTCTTTTTTAATTCCAGGCAACGACCACAAATAAATTGTCGTCAGACTATCGATTTCAGTCCATAATGACCATCTTCAGAACCGATTAATGCTTCGACAATGCCGTTTTGCCTTAATCGTATTAGGATAATCTAAGACATGTTCTGTTTCAATGAGATCTGGAGTGGTCATTACAGACCATAAGCGATAGTTTGACGTAATTTATTCGGGTATATTGGCTGGAATTAAAGAAAGAGACAAAATATATGTATTTACACAAGTCGTACGGCCCCAAATCCATGGGTTTAACCGCCTGCCACCCTGGTTACTGGAGAGGCCCAAAGTGATTTTAGATTTGGTGCAGTACAAGAGAGATTACACTCCTGCTTCCGTTTTTAATGCAACATTTTCTGCCATTTTATCTGAGCACCACGACTATGTAGCTGTTTTTACGGATGGGTCGAAACGGGGGGATTCCGTTGGTTGCTCTGTTGTTTTTCCGGAGTCTGCCTCAGGGTCCGACTGCCTCAAACGCTAACTGTCTTTGATGCAAAATTGTCTGCGATCTTTCGGGCACTGGAGCAGATGAGAGGCTCTTCCCGTCCTAATTCACTCATAGCAACGTTTGTATCCAGCAGATAAAATAGTTCACACCATCCAGGATGCCCTCCTCCAACTACAACGACAGGGGAAGGAGGTGGCTTTCTGCAGGGTTCCAGGGCACGTCGGCATTGCTGGAAAGGAAAGGGCAGATCTCGGAGCCAAAGAGGCGTGTCTGGATCCGCAAGTATTTCACTGTGCCATCCCCCTGCACGCACTCACTTCGCTGTTGAGCTCACGAGTCATGCGTCGGTGGGAGGATGAATGGCTCGAAATAACTGACAATAAGCTCCGTTTAGTCAAGCCCACAACGCGTGTGTGGTGTACTTCCTTCCAGCTACGTAGACGGGACGAGGTTCTCCTCACTCGGCTTCGGATAGGCCACAGCCCTATGACGCATGGCTTCCTGCTCCGGTGAGAGGACCCTCCAGCGTGTGGTGCTTGTGGCGTCCAGGTCACTGGATTGTGTTTTATTTTCTGACCAGCGAGCCGCAGCTGATTTGCCGGCGGATCTGCCATCTCTTTTAGAAAATAGCCAGACGAATGTGGTTAAAGTGTAAAAGTTCTGTGACTTGTCAAACGTTTTTACCAAGATTTTAGGGAGAGAGTCCTAATTTGTTCACAGGGTGACTGGCTCGCCCACATTTTACGTAAGTGGCCAGCCAGTGACAATTTTCCGTGGCATCCTTGACGCTCCTTTCTCGTTTTCCCTACGTTTTATTTTCTTATACAGCATTTTTCATCTGTTCCCGATTTCTTTGCGTGTATGCTTCCATTTTACTAAATTTGTCCACATTCGTTTCTTTTCATGTGTTTCAGGGCGCTGATGACCTCGACGTTGAGCGCCCGTAAGCCCCAAAACACACACACACACACACACACACACATTAATTTTCGTTCCTCACATCCGTATTGAATAGGTTCTCAAGGTTATATAATACACCAAAACATGAAGTCTCTCAATGCTCTCAGTGTCTCGTGGAGTCCGTCCTATGATGCGTCGTTGCGTCACCGGAGGTATTGCTGAGGAGGCTTGACTTGAAGTTCAGATAACTTACGGGAATGCAGCCGGGTGACGTCGTCGACAATCGCTGATATTTCGACAGGAGCACAGCCCGTCATTTTCAAGACAAAACTGCAACAAGTGAATGCCGTGCAAAGGAATTTAAAACTTCGGTTTTCGGAGATATTCCACAAAGGTAACACTCACACATTGTAAGTATTAGTGACATAACAAAATAGTTTGAAGTGTTCACGATTGTATAACAGAATATGTAGTAAATCATTTTCTATTAATTTTTTGCTTTTGTTGCAAGGAGCCCTGATGGTAAGCGATATTTATTTATACAAATATCGATTGTTTCAAAATACGCAAAAACATTAGAAAAACATAAGACATTTCGAGAAACTTCTATAAATTATAATTACTAAATCGGATTTACACCGGCGGGCTGCAACATACCAGCCAGCCACGTAGATCTTTGTGGTCTTGATTCACCAGCAAGCCTAAACGTATACACTTTACTTGTCGCTGCAGGGCTTTTTATGTTTGAACACGTTTTACGCAGTAACAGCTGCACGTCTGTCCAAAAATGTTAAAAAATTTCAATATTTAAAAAAAGAGAGAATTTTTAAGGAAGACATTTTATTCTATATTTATTCTATTTTTTCTATTTTTATTTGTTCTATTTTTTCTATTTTTTTATTTATTCTATTTTTATTTAAGGAAGACATTTTATTCTAAAATGTAAATAAATAATTTTAATATTGGAAAAGAAAGTCGACAGAACACTTTCCCGCAAACGTCAAAGATCTCTGGTTTCAATGCCAGTTTGGCACACAATTTTAATCTGCCAATAAGTTTCATATCAGCGCACTCTAAGCTGCAGAGTGAAAATTCGTGTGAATTCCTACTTGTGGCTAAAACACTAGTAAATGGAATAACCATTTTTCTTCATTCAAGTTATCAGTCTATGTTGCCTTTCATCTTCCCCATTTTATGCTAATCTTTTCATCTCCATATAACTGCTATACCAAAGATATTCTCAAACCTGTTCTGCATATTGTTGTCTGTCCCCTCTACTCTTCCTTCCAGCGCCAAATATTCCTGGATGCCACAGGAGATGTTCCACTAACCTGCCTATTCTCAGTGTCTACAAACAGTTCTCCTCACCATTTCTTTCTAATACTCCATACGCAGCTCGTGGTCTTGCGGTAGCGTTCTCGCTTCCCGCGCACGGGGTCCCCGGTTAGATTCCCGGCGGGGTCAGGGATTTTCTCTGCCTCGTGATGACTGCGTGTTGTGTGTTCATCATCATTTCATCTCCATTGACTCGCAAGTCGCCGAAGTGGCGTCAACTAAAAGGATTTGCAGTACAGCGGCCGAACTTCCCCGCATGGGGCCTCCCGACCAACAATGCCATACGATCATTTCATTCCATTTCTAGTCCTCCTTCATGTAGTTTTTTATCTGTCCATATAATAATAATTTTTCGGCATCACCAAAGTCTTAAAATTTCCAGTGTTTTCTTCTGCACATTTCCTGTGGCCCTTTCATGGACTTTCTATGTCTATTAGAGCTGTGGTATCACGTATCGATACCACCGTCTTTATGTTGGCAACAGAATTGCAAGTTTCTGTCAGATGTCAATAGCGCTCACGCGGGATCTGGCACACCCAATGGTGCGCGCCCGCTGACCCACGCCTCCAGCATGTCTGGACTAGAGTCCTGCATGACCGAGTACGCGAGATCGAAATACGAGATGGGGCCAGCACACCCTAACTGGATAGGCTGCCCGCGCTAGTTCTTGTGACCGTACATAGAAGCCGTGACCGAATACGTAGCACGTAACTTCAAACACATTACACGTGTCATTATCCGTGTGAGACTGCAGCCAGTACAGGCTTCTCATTTGTCGTGTGTCTGTCTCTGTAATCATGCAGCGCGAGGAAGCCAGTGCAGTAAGACCTAAGATTGAAACCAATGTTTACACATTGAAGGAACGGGAAGGTCTAAAAAGCCAGCTATGGAGTACATTTCTGTTTGTTGTAGACGAAAACAGTGCATCTACTGGGTACGTATCGTGCCTAAACTGCTCCACATTATTGTGTTTCCAGTCGGGAACCCCTCACTTAACGAAACACAATTGCAGGAAACCTCACAAAGATACAGCTCCTTCAGGGATACCGTCAATAATAAAAAATAGTATTACAGCAAAATGTGTTGCAATATGTGCTTAAGATATGAGACCTTTTAATGCTGTTTGCGGTAAAGGTTCCAGAGAACAAGGCCAAGAATTAATACATCTAGGTGCGCACTATGGAGAAGTTAACGTGGCAGATGTCATGCCACATCCCTCTACTATAAGCAGACATGTCAAAGAACAAGCTGATGCAATGCGAAGCAGCATAATACCTTCTGTTATTGCGGAAGTTATTAATAGAACAAGTGCTGCGACAGTTGATATGTGGACTGATTCGCATAATCAGGTGCACTATTTGACACTTACAACACATTACATTAACACAGATTGGTCTCTTGTGAACAATGTTTTATTTACAACAAAATTCCCTGACGTTAAGAGGACGGGAGTAAATATTATGAAATAAATTTAAGAGAGGATAGCTGATTCGGACATTTCGCCGCATATGTTGCAGAGTTTTGTTTTTGTCTCGGACGAGGTTGCTAATGTAATAAAGGCTTTGGAAAATCACGAAAGGATTCCTTGTGCTGCTCATTGTATAAACACAGCACTTAGCCACACTTTTGATGAAGATAACTTCTTGTTAAATCATGCCCCGAACATCGCATCAACAATAAATACTGCAAAATGCATTGTAAGGTACATTAAGAAAAGTGGCCTCTGCTCGTCTTTGAAATCATCGTTGAAACAAGAGGTCTGCACACGCTGGAGCAGCTTGTACGCTATGCTGGAATCCTTACACACTCAGTACAACGAAGTTGCTGCTTTGCTGACGGAAAAGGACTTCGCTTAAAGATTGCAAGGATATGATAATGAGCTTGCACGAAAAATTGCGCATTTTCTGAGACCATTAAAGAGGCCACAGAAGAATTGGAAGGCGAAAAAAGAACCGACAATCCAGTAGTTCTTCTTTGGTTTCACAAACTGCAACATATTTGCAGTGTCAATGACACTATCAGGTGAGTAATTACTGCAGTTAAAAACACTGTTTCATTATGATACGCGATAAATTTATATTAACTAGCGTAATTGATGCGTACTAACAGATATGTATTTTTTAAGAGGAGGTACAAAGGATTAAAAATCGAGCGTTGAGTTTCGTTTGTGAGAAGACTGTGTCACTTCCAGACATACAATTGCTACGTCTCCTATCGGCGACTGTATTGAAATATCATTTTACTTTCCAAGTGCTTTATGAATTTAGCTGTGTCACGTACTCGTTCTTGGAAACGTTACTTTTTTATTGAAAGAGAGAGAGAGAGAGACAGAGATAAATATATTGTGTGTGTGTGTGTGTGTGTGTGTGTGTGTGTGTGTGTGCGAGGCGAGGTGAGACGTCAGCGGTGACCGGTCATGCTCGGTTATCGGCGAGTCCGGAATCCGGACAGACATGGCGCGAGTACGTGACCGAGCCGAGTCGTGTGGGGCCGGACACAAGCGGCTCGGTTCCCCCGTCAACTGGCGAGCCGTGACCGGTCAATCATAGAGCTTTGCAGCACTCTAGTATGGACTACGATTGCCCTCTGCGGCCGCAACATAGGGAGGTCGGAGGCAAGCGCTCAACCCACCCGCGTTCAGAGCCACTTCCCTACGTGAAACTACACAGACGCTGCCTAATCGCGGCTCCGAATCCATCATTCACACTTTTGTACAGAGTCTCTTCGTTGTTGACGTTGTCACAGTTGGGCTGCGTTAACTTGTCAGCTACTCATTTCTGCTCCTGCCCAACATAGCTTCGACGACATTGGGTGCACCACTCTGTAACCCACCTCTCCTTACCATTGTGTACGAAGTGGTACACAACAAGAGCCACTCACTACGCATCACAATGCTGCTGAGACGGACTTTCACCTCGTCAGCGAAAATATTTCTTGTCATAGATTGCAACAGTGATACTCTCGATGGATCGTGGAAGAGGGGCGGGGGATGAAGGAACAGCAGTAAAGATTACGCGAAGTTCTTTGGCAAGCAACTTTGCGATCCTCCCTGAGTTGTATCCTTTACGAGCGTACCCGCTGTAGCATCTCCGGGCAGACGAAAATAGCACAAGTCGAACGTAACAGGACGTCAGCTCGCTTCCGCCAGACGGCGAGTAATGACCCTCCGCCCGCACAGTAAAGCAAACTTTTAATCGTACGGCATTCGGATGGGGTAGTTATCTCGCCGAAACGAGTTGTCGGGCTTCCGTCGGGTCGCACAAGTTCGACGGCCGAATGCAGAGAGAGAGAGAGATAAGCCTGTCTGCGCCGTATCAGAGCGTCCGCGGCCAGACAAAAGGGGAATCCCCGGCTGCGGCTGCGGCAGCGGCGGTGGCCGGCAGCCAGCCTCGCCCCTCCGAGCCCCTCCCAGCGGCTGCGCAGTCCGGCCGTAAACGCAGCCTGTTAAAACTGCGGCGCGCCCTCCTGATAAGCAGTCCCAGATCTGGAGCACAGGCAACGAGAGGGACGGCGGCTAATTAGAGCCCGCGGAGGATGGGGCCCAAACTGAGGGATAATAAAAGCGGAACTGGGAAAATTTCGCTCTGCGGCTGCGCTCCGCGTCCCTGTGACTCGGCATACCTTTCGTTGCGTCTGCCAAGTTTCCTTTGACGCCCCGCGAACAATAGCAACGAGAGTAATATGGTAGCGCTCCTGCCAAAATTAACACCGCGCGCACAGAAGACTTTTACTTGTTTCCGCTTTTTTTGTTACTCTCTGGAGCAGAAACCATCTTAATTTGAACGTAGCGTTTAATAATGTTATCTACTACCGAGTGGCGAAAGAGGAAATGAGTGCTCTTTGAAACAAAGGACAGTCAAGGCGTTCTTCGCTGACACTTTCAAGTTTATACCTCACAAAGCGCGGCAAAAGTGTGCACCGTGCTTTTTGTTGCTTTCTTCGCGATGTAATCTACGTATGTACACCATATAAAAGGCAATGTCCTGACTGAATGACTCATCATCGCCCAACCCAAACTTGAAATTGGGACGGGATATGTTCTTATACTATAAGCACCGTATAACAAGGGATTTTTCGAAATGTAGGGGATGAAAAGTTTTTTGAACAGTCGTAACTAAGGCAGTTTTGAGTCTAGAACAACGACAATTGATATTTGGTTTCTCGGTCAGAAATAAAGAAATCTGTGTTACAGCATTTTTTTGAAATTTAGCCCCTTGTCTGTGAAAGTTTATTTTGAAAATCAATCATTACTGGAGGTCCACTAAGGCAGTTTTAAAACTGCATCTATAAAACTGGTATTTAAATTCTCAGTTAGAAACAAAAAAAAGACTTGAGTCAGTGTTTCTGAAATTCAATCCCTAAGGGTGGAGGTGAAAAAATTTCGTCAGGACTAAACATATGTAAAGTTAAATCTATGAAGACTAGTATTTGACTCCTACAGAAATGTTTTAGGGGATGAAGTTTATATGAAATTATAATCAGGAGAACTCAAAAGGCAGGATTCGTAAAGATCTCCCACTAGCTGCCAGAACTGCTTTTTGGTCAGAAGTACATTCAGAAAACACATGCTCCTACGGCCTTAATTAGCGTGGAAAGATTGCAATTTGTGAGCAACATAAAAATTCGGTTAAAGATGAACTCTGTGCACACAATACAGTGTACGCGAGCGAAGTGGCAGGCGCTAAACTAGTTTCGGCCGACCGGAGTAGCCGAGCGGTTCTAGGCGCTTCAGTCTGGAACCGCGCTACCGCTACGGTCGCATGTTCAAATCCTGCCTCGTGCATGCATGTGTGTGATGTCCTTAGGTTAGTTAGGTTTAAGTAGTTCTAAGTTCTAGGGGACTGATGATCTCAGAAGCCATAAACTAGTTTCATATAAACTCGGTGGGCCCGTATTTTATGTGCTTTCTCTATGCTCTTCATTGTTTATATTTATAGACACACTATTTCTCTTTATCCTGAGCCAGTATCTGGAATGATATTATGAGATACGGTTAAAGTGGCAACTAACAAGAGTAATTTAAATTTCAGATTTTCTGGCAACCCTATCTGTCATTTTCATGTATGAACACTTGTCGTTTCCTAGGACAAATTTTATCACTCGTATATAAATATCGACAATACAATGGGAGAGTCGTAAATTAGGAAATTATTTTGTGCGAAGCGTCACACATTGAGCTACAAACACAAAATCTTTATTTCCTTTGTGCCTACAAAATGAAATGTTAATGACAGCGCACTTCGTAAAATCAAGTAATGTTAAAAGAGATTTGAAATGTTCTTGTACACCCGCGAGGAGGAAAGAGCGCAAACTTTCCGCAACTGACGAAGGAAGGAGGAATAGTGTTTAACATCCTGTCGACATTGAGGAAGAGCTTCCTGAGTATTGTTCATCAGTTGGGGCCCTTACCGAGCAGGGTTAATGGAAAAGATAGAGAAGATGAATCTTTAGCCGGCGCGCGAGTGTTATGGAGATATGGAGATGGTCAACAGACTCCATTGGAAGACGCTACAAGGGAGGCGTTATGCATCTTGGAGAGGTTTGCTGCTGAGATTTCAAGAGACTGCGTTTCAGAAGAGTCGGGTAGCATATCATTTCCTCCGTCATACGTCTCGCGAAATAGTCCTACGTGAGAACCAAAGAAATCAGAGCACATACATAGCTATTCTTCCCATGCGCCAGTCGTGAATGGAACAGGGAACGAGGGGAAGGGGGGGGGTGAGGGGGGAAGGCAGTGATAATAGAAGTACCTCCACCACTCACTATACGGTGGTTTGTGGAGTTTAGATGGAGATTTGTTGGACAACGGCATCGGTCGTGTCGTTTTTAAAAGGAACCATCCTGACAATTGCTTTGTGTAAAACGAAACTGATGTGAACTTTGTACACTGTTCAGTCACATTAACTGAGCGCCTGCGAAAAGCCCGAATAACTACCTTTTACAGCGCTGATCGCTGCAAGACCTGTCGGAAGACAGTCAATGAGGTTCTGGAAGGTTCCGACAGAGATGTGGAGCCATGCCTGCTGCAGTGCAGCGGCCACTTGCGTTTCGTTTCTCGGTTGAGGGTCCATGGCGCGAACGAACCGATCGAGGTGGTCCCACAGACCGTCGACTGGATTTAAATCCGATAAGTTTGGCGACCAGGGGAGAACGCTAAACTCGTCCTAGTGCTCTTTGAGCCAAGCGTGTACACTGCGAGCCGTGTGACGCGTTGCATTGCCCTGCTGGTAGATGCCAGTGTCAAGGAAAAACAAACTTCTTCTAGGTGATGACATGGTCCCCAAGGATAGATGCATACTCGTGCTGAGCCATCGTGCCTTCATCCAGGAAAAGCCACGAAGACTTCCTCCAGGCCATAACGCTCCTTCCTACCGCCAGGGCCCTTCCGAACATTGTTGCAGGGTGTCGACCATCTATCCGATGGAACATGAAACATAATTTATCTAAAGGGCCACTTGTCGCCACTCAGTGGACGTTAAGTTGCGCAAATTCCAGCTGTCGTGGGAGATAAACAGCACTCAGCACTGGTGCATGAAGCAAGCGTTTGCTGCGAAGGCCCATACGCAGCAACTTTCGCTGAAAAGTGATGAAGGAGAAACTGTTGGTAGACCCTTGGTTCGTCTGGGCGGCCAGTTGCTGAACAGTTACGTGTCTCTTGACACACACACACACACACACACACACACACACACACCTCCGCAGCCGTCTTCACGCCTGTTATCCCACAGTTTACTCGGCGACTGTTTTGGAATGTGCCATATTGCTATGCATGGTATACTTTAACCAAGGCGGTATGCGAACAGTTTACAAGCTTAGCCGTTTCGGAAACGCTCCCACCTTTGGTCCGAAAGTCAACGATCGAGGCCTTTTGGATCCGAATTACCCAAACGACTGCACTGCTTTCAGCGTCCCCCGACAAGCTTTATATACCCTCCATTGCTGGTGCTGCCAGCTGCCATCCGTGAATGGTTACTACACGCTCACGTCGAACATAGGCGGTGGTTGCATTAATTTGACTGACTCTGTAATCGTCTGTGCTGCGGCGTAGATAATTCATTCATTTAAGGGATGCGATTCTGAACTCTCTGTACAGATAACTGTGAGCACAGACAGCATCCATTTCTTCTATCTCTCTCTCTCTCTCTCTCTCCGTCTCTCTGTCTCTCTGTCACTTTCGCTTTTGTTAATCTTAAAATCTGCTTTGGAAAACATTCTCAATTCTGAATTAAAAATCCACTTCAATTGTAGACAATGTATCTTCCATTTCGGTGGCTTACACCCCATCATAAGGCGCCGGTCAACTGGGTATGACAGACGGACCAGTCAATTGCAAGCGATATCTTGTAACTGACTGCCCGCCCCCATACAATCCTGATTTAATTAATTGTTGAATGACACCTGATAATGCCACTAGAAGTCTCCGAAACTAGTAGTGTAATACAAGATTCAGTATTTGCAATTGAAGCGGATTTTTAATTCGGTTAGTCTTTTTCACAAGATGGAAACGGAACTAACTGGCTTGGGGAAACGAAACTGAGAAGGAACAGGATTAATAGTGATGATCATTAATTGTAATTTTTTTCCGCAGCTCCTGTCACTAACTAGCGCGCCCCAGTTTCGATTCCTGGTCAGATCGCTCATTTTCTTAACCTAATCAGTTCGTCTAATCTTCATCCAAAGACGTGCAAGTCGCCGAATGTGGAGTATACACTATGTGATCAAGAGTATCCGGACGCCCCCAAAAACATACGTTTTTGATATTAGGTGTACTGTGCTGCCACCTAAGGCCAGGTACTCCATATCAGTGACCTCAGTAGTCATTAGACATCGTGAGAGAGCAGAATGGGGCGCTACGTGGAACTCACGGACTTCGAACTTGAGCAGGTGATTGGGTGTCACTTGTGTCATACGTGTGTACGCGAGATTTTCACACTCCCAAACATCCCTAGGTCCACTGTTACCGTTGTGGGTAGGGCCACGTACAGCACAGAAGCGTACAGGCCGACCTCGTCTGTTGACTGACAGGGACCGCCGACAGTTGAAGAGGGTCATAATGTGTAATAGGCAGACATCTTTCCAGACCGTCACACGGGAATTCCAAACTGCATCATGATCCACTGCAAGTACTATGACAGTTGGGCGCGAGGTTAGAAAACGTGTATTTCATGGTCGAGTGGCAGCTCATAAGCCACACATCACGCCGGTAAATGCCAAACGACGCCTCGCTTGGTGTAAGGAGCGTAAACATTGGACGATTGAACAGGGGAAAAATGTTTTGTGGAGTGACGAATCACAATGTGGCGATCCAATGGTAGAATCGACATCGATACCTCTCCTCGGTGCAGCACTCCGTGAAGAATGGGCTGCAATTCCCCAAGAAACATTCCAGAACTTGACTGATCGTATGCTTTCGAGAGTGGAAGCTGTCATCAAGGCTAAGGGTGGGCCAACACCATATTGAATTCCAGCATTACCGATGGTGGGTGCCAAGAACTTGTAAGTCATTTTAAGCGCGGTGTCCGGATACTTCTGATCACATAGTGTAATAGAAAAACTTGCACCATGTGGTCGAAAAGCTAAATAATGACTTACTATCGTTTCACATTGTAATTTTTCAGTTTGTTTTAAACAACGTATCACGATAAAAAAATTCTAATGTCGATTTATTTTGCAGTTAAACCGTACAAATGAAAGACAAATGTTAAAATGGAGAGATGCACATAAATACAAGACCTTGAACTGTGTAATTATCTTATAAGTATTGTCCAAAGTAACAGTCGCAATCTGCACGGTAAAGTTCGAACTCGTTGCAGGAGGACTGTTCAACATGATGCACCTTATTCTGTTTTGCTTCACGTAATGCGAGAGATGTGTTATGTTCCATGTCGCAGGCTGATGGTGTCAAAGATACTTTTTATAAAGTAATGTGTTTAAGCCTCGCAAACCAGCGAGCCATGATACACTGCCTCCAAGACCAACATATTCCGAAGGACAGTAATAGTTGAGGTGATGTTTCAATGTTTCGTAGACATGAGCGGGAGTTTCATAATTCATCTACCACATGTTCATACTGTGGATCGGGCTAAATCTTTCCAGTAATTCCGGCAAAGTAGCGTACAGAAAATTGAAAATATGCTTCTCCTGCCAGTTCTGGATGAAAGCATGTGTGATCGTATGAGATAATGATCGATAATGCCATTTTAAATACTGTCATCGTATTTCTGTGTCTGCTCTACTACATGTGTGCGGTAGAGATTTACTTCCGTGCACTCGTACAAATTATGACAGTATTGTGACTCCATTTGTCGAATATTTTTCATCAGTGAAAAGTACTGAAATTGGCAGGTCTTGCATCTGATAACTTACAATGAAGTTGCAGAATTCCAACGTCTGTTGGCAGTCCTCTGGCAGCAAAGCTTCCTTCTCTCAAACGCGAAATGGATGTAAATGATTTGTGTACAGTTTTTATACAATAGGGCTTCGTGATATTCCCGATGCAGCACCAAGAGATCTCATGGTCATTCTTTTGTTCCCCGAAACAAATTTTCCTCGTCGTATGCACTGCACATCCGTCGCCACCAGTAGCTAATAAAATCTAGAAGTGCAACAAATGCATTGTAACACCCTCAGCCGTCTATCCATCGAGTAAAAGTGGATTCGCTGATGGCAAGTGCTTGATGGAAAAGTTTTGTTGATACACTTGCCTTGCAATCTCTTCTCTTCCATCTGCAAGCCCTTACATGAGATGCATGTCTGCTTATTCCGCGTTTGTGAAACTTGCCATGGAAATAGCGCTGCAAATCATTTTTAGCAAGCGTTGATTCGGTGCATATCAGCCAAAGCGAAGAGCGGAATGTTGTTAACATGTTCATGTCGCCCTTATCGCAATCCAAACTGGAGGCCCTCGACTTAATGTAACCGGAATTTCCTCATGGTGCCTCCAGTCCCCCCCCCCTACACCCACACCTCTCTGCCCTGGTGATTAGCCATAGAACATAGATAGGGTCACCTGTCAACAAAAATCCTCAGCACCCCTTCCCATCTATGTGCACAATTACTCAATCCTCACGACATGCGCTGTCTAGGTGGCACATCACTAACTGAAAATCTACTCATCTATCGCGATGTAACGTACCGATTATACCAGAAATGTTAGTATTTGTTGCAAGTATACAGCGATGGCTCGAAATACAAAGTGAGATAAAATGTGAACTGTGCGTTTCTCTCTCTGTAGTGTTCAATCCTGAGGTTGGTTTACAGCAGTACGCCATTCCCCTCTTCTGTCTGCCTTCATTTCCGCGCAAGTAGTGCATCCCACATCATCCACAATCTGCTGCATCTATGACATCCTCGATCGTCTCCAGCGATTTCTTCTCGGAATAGCTCCTTCTGCTATTATTCCAATGATGTTATTGTGTCTTCAAACGTATCCTACGAGTCTGTCTCTTCTTCTTTTGATATGCCGCCACAGAGATGTGGTCCCCTGCAGTGTTCTCAGTACCTCTTCGATGGTAACTCTGGCCCTCCAGCTCATCTTCGTCATCCTTCTGCAGCACCAAGTCTCCAGGGCTTCTAGCCGTCATCTCTCTTGCTTACCACTGTACAAGTTTCACACCAATATAAGGCCACACTCCGAACAAATGCTTTCTTTACGCCTTCCTTTATTTTTAGACTGATGTTATTCCTGATCAGCAAGTTCTTCCTCAAACTAAATGCAATTTCGGCCTGTTGTATTCTGCTCATGATTTCTTTCCGGCTTCAACCATCTCCTGTAATCATGAATCACAAATAGGTAAAATCGTCTATCATTTCTAGCTCCTTTCTTCCAATTATTATTCTTGTATTCCTCTTCTGCACTGCATACTATTAGTTCAGCCTTTTGCTTGTGTACCTCATACCATATTGATTACAGAAAATCTTTTCCATTTTACTGAGGACCTGCTGTACATCTCCTTTCGTCTCCGTGACTAGAGCAGTATCATATGCGTGATGCAGCATGTCTACCTTCCGCCCATTAATTTTGATCCCCATCCCAGCAGTTTCACGAACTGGATATACGAGGAGAAAGAGCACATCCTTGTCCCTCGCCTTTTCTCGTTTTTGCTCCTTTTCCGCAATGAAAATTTCTAAGACACTTCATTTTTATAGAAGCTATCACCCTTATGTCTATGTAGTTTAGACAAAGACATGTGGGTGACACACAGCATCTAGCTATAGTAGCCAGCTGTAGTAAAAGCCTTAAAATTTTATGTCAGCTCCCTTGGGCTTCCAAAGTCCTCATTCTGTCCGATTCTATGTCCATTTAAAATCGCTAAGGCACAAGAAGTGGAATTCAAAAGCTAACAACCTACATCTACATCTATATCTATGCGAACCATCGAATTGCATGCCAGAGGGTACGTCACACAGTACTAGTTATTAGGCTTTCTCACTTTCCATTCACGTATGGAACTGGGAAAAATGATAGTTTAAATGGCCCTGTGCAAGCTATAATTAATTTATTTTCATCCTCACGGTGCCTGTGGAAGCATTATGTGGGGGAAAACTTAGTAAGTAGACTTTCTCGCGTCAGTTTCAGTCTAGCTTCAGGAGTCCACCACCAGTTCAGTTCTTTCGACATCTCGGTGACACTCTCCTGCAGGTTAGCAAACATGTGACCATTCGTGCTGCCCTTCTCTGTATACGTTCAATAGCCACTGCTTATTCTGTTTGGCGTAGGTCACACACACTTCAGGAATATTCTAGATTGGGTCACACGAGTTGTTTGTAAGCTATCACCATTGTAGACTCATTGCATTTCGCTGGTATTATTCTACCAATAAACCGAAGTCTTTACCCACAACTGAGCCTATGAGATGTTTGTGAGTTAACGAGTATTTCGCTCTCATTTAAGTATATGGCCGAAAGAGTCAGCCTTCAGGAATTGTGAAATGAACCGTGTCGTCCAGGACCGAGTGCCACAAAGGGCGCAGATTCACCACGAGATAGGGAAACTCACAGACGTCTATTGAGGCCTAAGCACTGTAGTGTGCGAGTGGGACAGACGAGAACCTACGTCATAGGGAAACCCAGTAGAAGCTGTTTGTGTCCAAGGAGGCGTAGCAGTGTTAAATATGGAGGACCTACGATTGGCCATAAAGGGAAACATTTATGAAAACTACACTCCTGGAAATTGAAATAAGAACACCGTGAATTCATTGTCCCAGGAAGGGGAAACTTTATTGACACATTCCTGGGGTCAGATACATCACATGATCACACTGACAGAACCACAGGCACATAGACACAGGCAACAGAGCATGCACAATGTCGGCACTAGTACAGTGTATATCCACCTTTCGCAGCAATGCAGGCTGCTATTCTCCTATATCCACCTTTCGCAGCAATGCAGGCTGCTATTCTCCCATGGAGACGATCGTAGAGATGCTGGATGTAGTCCTGTGGAACGGCTTGCCATGCCATTTCCACCTGGCGCCTCAGTTGGACCAGCGTTCGTGCTGGACGTGCAGACCGCGTGAGACGACGCTTCATCCAGTCCCAAACATGCTCAATGGGGGACAGATCCAGAGATCTTGCTGGCTAGGGTAGTTGACTTACACCTTCTAGAGCACGTTGGGTGGCACGGGATACATGCGGACGTGCATTGTCCTGTTGGAACAGCAAGTTCCCTTGCCGGTCTAGGAATGGTGGAACGATGGGTTCGATGACGGTTTGGATGTACCGTGCACTATTCAGTGTCCCCTCGACGATCACCAGTGGTGTACGGCCAGTGTAGGAGATCGCTCCCCACACCATGATGCCGGGTGTTGGCCCTGTGTGCCTCGGTCGTATGCAGTCCTGATTGTGGCGCTCACCTGCACGGCGCCAAACACGCATACGACCATCATTGGCACCAAGGCAGAAGCGACTCTCATCGCTGAAGACGACACGTCTCCATTCGTCCCTCCATTCACGCCTGTCGCGACACCACTGGAGGCGGGCTGCACGATGTTGGGGCGTGAGCGGAAGACGGCCTAACGGTGTGCGGGACCGTAGCCCAGCTTCATGGAGACGGTTGCGAATGGTCCTCGCCGATACCCCAGGAGCAACAGTGTCCCTAATTTGCTGGGAAGTGGCGGTGCGGTCCCCTACGGCACTGCGTAGGATCCTACGGTCTTGGCGTGCATCCGTGCGTCGCTGCGGTCCGGTCCCAGGTCGACGGGCACGTGCACCTTCCGCCGACCACTGGCGACAACATCGATGTACTGTGGAGACCTCACGCCCCACGTGTTGAGCAATTCGGCGGTACGTCCACCCGGCCTCCCGCATGCCCACTATACCCCCTCGCTCAAAGTCCGTCAACTGCACATACGGTTCACGTCCACGCTGTCGCGGCATGCTACCAGTGTTAAAGACTGCGATGGAGCTCCGTATGCCACGGCAAACTGGCTGACACTGACGGCGGCGGTGCACAAATGCTGCGCAGCTAGCGCCATTCGACGGCCAACACCGCGGTTCCTGGTGTGTCCGCTGTGCCGTGCGTGTGATCATTGCTTGTACAGCCCTCTCGCAGTGTCCGGAGCAAATATGGTGGGTCTGACACACCGGTGTCAATGTGTTCTTTTTTCCATTTCCAGGAGTGTATTTATTCTGTAGTAATGCTTGGAATGAAGCCACAGTAATTTTAATCTGCCATTCTCCATAAATTTTCATGGTGATCCCAATAAAAATTGAATATTGATCATATATACAATAGCTTAGGATTTATTGTTAAAGTGAAATTAACAAGTTTTCTAATAAAGACCTGAATGCTAAAATCTGAACGCTTTGGTCGATCTTGACGATCAACATTCATATAGAAGCGCATCATTGAAATGACAAACATTGTAAATATCAACTCTGTAACCTTACTTGTTAAATAAAATAAATGTCATGTGACTAGGGCCTCCGGTTCGCCGTGTGAAAGTCTTTCTATTTGACGCCACTTCGGCGACTTACGCGTCGATGGGGATGAAATGATGATGATTAGGGCAACACAACACAAAGTCCCTTAGCGGAGAAAACCACCGACCCACCCGGGAATCGAACCCGGGCTCTTAGGAGTGACATTCCGTCGCGCTGACCACTCAGCGGGGGCTGACCTTAGAAGATATAGTAAATTTAAATTATCAGTATTTTCAGTTAAGCATCAGATCATCATTTCTTCCACACAAAAAAAACATTGAAATGATGACAGCATGACACCTTATTGAATGATTAGGTAATACAATATTTGTTGTAAAATTAGTGCATAATAGTTACTTTTGTTCTTTATTTGTTTATCAGAAAGCACATGGGTGTAAGGCTACTGGCCGTGGCATTCATAGCTAAGAAGGAAATTGTATTGGTTTTATGAAAAAGAATTTAACGTTTATTATGTGATGGACACTACTGTTACTTTATTTAGAACGTGAAAGTGGTCAAGCTTTGATTATTTAAATATGTTAAAATGTAAAATACTGTAGAATTGGCTGTAGCCAATCAGATGGACGGCTTCAGCAAAGGGAATTGAGCTAGTCAGTTGAACAATATTCGGCGCGCGGGAAACGCGGCCGGGGACGAGCAGAGGGACAGTGCTGGTACAGACGCCAAAGGGTACAGTTCGGATTGAGACGCGAAAGCGGAAAGTCGGTCTTTAAGCAGCTAGGGAGTGCAACAACATAGAAAATTTCGCGTTGTGTTGTATCACGGGACTTCGTCTCTGAGCGGTGAGCAGCCGCGTTCGTGGTGTGAACTCTCAACTTTCCGCGTAGATAACTTGTATTTCGCGATGAGATTGTGAATGATCGAACTGTGTCAAGTGGACCACTTTCACTATTTGTTTGCTTCCTAATAAATATTATTCTAGCCAAATCGCAACTGTGTGGTCTACATCATTTATGGGTCGTTAATTTAATTCCCGATATTATTATTGCTGTTATTATATGTTATTTTAACTTTTTATTTCGCAAAAATGCCATCAGACAGACAATTTAACCAAAAGGTCAAAAGTGCCTAATTTAGTGCGTGTAATGCGACACGTGCGGTTCAACCCCTAGACGAGTTTGAGCCAAGACATTTCGACGAAGAGGAACCGCATGTGAGCCCGAACATCTTTGGGATGTTAGCTCGCAATTGGGGGCTCGTCCGGGATAGGAGTTTGGGAAGTGTTAGTTGAGGGATAAGAATCTTGTAAAGTGTTGGAACAGGATTGGATTTTGTAAAGTGTTAGTTGCGGAATATGAACTCTGGTAAGTTTAGAATTGGATTTGAATTCTGCAAAGTGTTTCCAAAAGTATTATCTGAACTTCGATAGGCAGAAGCTCTCGCAAAGGTTAACTGTGAGATTGGTTCAGAACTGATTATTAGGTTTCTTTAATAGTTGTGAAATCACAATTGTAATTATCAGAGTGACCTAGGTCCCAAGTCTGTGGCAGTTTAGGCTGTTTGCATTGGGGCTCTGAGCTACGAATTTTGCAACAGTTGTATGCACCGAGTGACTGGACACTAGCTTTGGTGCGACAAAGAGGGGTTTGCATATGACCTGAGTTTCTTTTGTTTTGTGGAAGATCGTTTGACAATATTCTGCTGTGTAGTCACTGAAGACTTTTCTCACAGCTCTCTTGACTGCCAAACACGTTTCATTCAACATGTCTCTATCCATAGCCATACGCTTTGTTTTGTACCTATTATGCAGTAGTCTCTGTTTCTTCAGAAGTTTCTTTATAGTGACCGCATACCATGAAAGATCTCTCCCATAATAAACTGTCCTAATGGGTACATATCCGACTAGTGCATGGTCGACTGTTCTATTAAATTTGAGGCCTAGTTGTTGCCTGAGCTAAAAGTTTCATGTTCCTCATTGAAGAATAACACTATTGTTTCTTTGTATAGTATGCTGAACACACAAATGTTTCTACTTGCTTTAGTTTCCCTTTTTTTCTTGGTATTCATTGTTGCTTTAACTACCCCATGGTCACTGATACAAGTTCGATGAGGACTTCCTCAAAGAGGTCAGGTCTGTTTGCTCCCGTTAGATCTAACATATTTCCACCATGAGATGGGTTCTGGACTATCTGTTGTAGGTTTTCCAGAGAAGGCCTCTTATCAATCATTTGACAGTGCATGCAGCATGAAATCCAGACGACAGAGTTCCTGTAGACTAAATCTTAATACGGAGTCATTCACAATATAGAAGCCGTTATTCTTGGTAAAGGCGCCACAGAATCCGCAAGTTTCATCGGCCTTAAACTTTCGCCTTCTGTGTTTTATCGTCCGGGCACACAGAATGCCTTTCAGTAATGACAATAAGACTGGAATGTGTCTTAATTCTTCGGGGAAGATATTATGCTTGTGTTGATCCCGTTATCATGCGTTTCGCGTTATTCACCTACTCAGATGGCAAATATCACTTGGCTGCCGTATAAGAATCAATCACGAAAGTTTTTCCATGCACCTTCACCGAACTAGAATCAACCCAACTCTGTCACGCGACTGCACTACCACTACAGAAGGCGACATCAGCCTCTTCCTCCTCGCATGTTCAAATTAGGAGAGAAACATAAAATCCTTTTGGCAACAATTGCGTCAACTAGAGTAGCACTCGAGTGTTGCTGCCTGCCGGAGTGGCCGAGCGGCTCTAGGCCTAGTCTGGAACCGCGCGACCGCTACGGTGGCAGGTTCGAATCCTGCCACGGGCATGGATGTGTGTGATGTCCGTAGGTTAGTTAGGTTTAAGTAGTTCTAAGTTATAGACCTCAGATGTTAAGTCCCATAGTGCTCAGAGCCATTTGAACCATTTTCGAATGTTGCTATTTTATATTCTTTAGGTAATCCAGTATTACTAAAGAGGTTTTTACGTAAATTTTTAGAAGCTGCCGATATACCTTTGTACTATAACACAACACTGGGAACTAGGTTAACCGTCGTTTAACGTATAGTTATTTCAGTTCAAGCACTGAAAATTTATATTTCCATTACGGCTATTCTTTGTCCCATATTTCTGAAATTTGAGATGCCAGAACAATCAGCTTGCTAAACCAGGGTTTAATTTCGACCGGAACGCTCCGTAACGGCATAGCGGCGTGTACCAGGGAAGTTTTTTGAACTCATTGAAGTAATTGTAAGCGTATGCTTCCGCGGCCGTTGTCATCTTCAATAAAAGTCTTCAGGGTATCATACCGCATGCGGTCTGATACCCTGAAGAATTTTATTGAAGAATCATTGAAGTAAGTCGGCACCGGAAGTCTGAAAATAGTATAAATCGCAACGTCACTATAATCTGGCGCTGCGTCAGCACCAGGGAAAGTCTCAAAGGGGGACCAACGTGATGCGATGGGCAGGACCGTGGGGTGAAGTGTTTTGTGTGTGTGTGTGTGTGTGTGTGTGTGTGTGTGTGTGTGTGTGTGTGTATGTACAGTATACACAAGATTTGAGCATCGTTCCGAAGGTTGTGATCGGTACTTACCGGTAAACTCTGAGTCGACAGTCTTTTTTCACGACTACCAGAAATCTCAAGAGATCTACAGCACAAACAGTTTAACCTGAATTTCAGAACAGTATTTTGTACAAAAAAATGATTTCTCATTGTATGTTTTATCACAAGTTATAGAAGTCAAAACTTGTGATTTTTACGGCTGGGAGGGGGAAAGAAGGGAGTTGTATGGTTGAATGGGTGCGTTCTGCCACCTAAAATTTTTTGAAATTCAGCACTGTGTTAAACTGCCGTACACAAATTTACATAGCAAGCCAAACACCTTTGTCATACTAATAGTGCCACCTTTATTCATATTTGTGCCAGTACACCACTGTTAACAGTAAATATTGTTGTATTGTTATCCAGTCTTTTCCTATTTCCAGAACCGATTGTTAAATATTTTACATTCATGTCAATCAACAGTAGGCGACCAAAAACCTCTGCTTAACCTTGTATCTGCATGCTCTCATATTACCTCATCTGCTTATGGTTTGTAGTGTATTTCAGTTATTTACAGTTTAGCTGGCTAAATGATAGTTAGCTGCTGATGGCCAAATAAAGAGAATAGCAATGTCACCCTTAACAGCTCAAACTCTATGTGTCGTTGTCAGTAAGGTGCGTTTGTGAAATTCTTATGCGTTTTGTCGCAACCTGCGGTAAATGAAATTCTGCGCAGGTCTTCCTAGAGTCGGCAGACTCAGTTCAGAACATTGGTGTTGAAGTATAACGTCCGCAGAGGCTGAAGTTGTTCGTCCTATTAAATGTTTGTTACTCGGCGGAGCGAAACACAAAGCTTGCCTAACGGGAGCTAACTTGTTCACGTGGCTTGGTACAGCTACGTTCCGGTATTGTGCGTTGTTATCTGTTTATTTGGCATGTTGCAATATTAGCTGCCCCAGGAAGAATACCTGCTTTGTTGGTGCTGCATAATTATATCAACTTTTATTGAGATAAACATGCCTGCAGTGTTCATATTCGACCACTAGTGCAGAGGTTGTCTCAGAATCAGCTATGTAAAAAATACATGCAATTCGCACATTTATTTAAATATAAAAGCCGACTTCAAAATTTCCTATACTATTATCGTCAGTTTTAGGCCTAAGTTTCAACTGTGTTCTTTTATAAATCTTTGACAACAGTTGCCCCAACTAATTTCCTTGTATAATTACGTCAGAAATAGGTTTATTTTTGAGAATTTTCGGACGCTTGAATCTGAATTTTCTTGAAAATTTTCGTAAGTGAAGAGTGTTATGGATAACTTATTTCGTAGCAAATCAGCTTTTGCGATTTGCAGTTACTGGCAAATAATAGTTGACCCCTAATTTAAGTGTAGGTATATCAGTACGAATACACGTACTTTTTTTTCTTAGAATTTTCAGAAGTTACTGTTGTCTTGTGCATAAGCTATTCCACAGGTAATCGGCATTTGTGATTTAGTTACTGTATTAACATATCGTGTTACATCTAGTTTTCCCTTTCAAGCGTAGTGCATAATATCTACATCTGTCGTAAATTTACACTATTTTCGAGTTTGTTAGTGCCTGACTAACTTCAAAAGTTTTAGGAAACTATTAACATTTACAACAGATTTTTCTGGTACCAATAGAAATCACGTTTTGTGTACCAATTGCTTCAGTTCTTAAAAGGAATTAGTAATTGTCTTAGCTCAACAGATTAAAAATAATCAACAGGCTTATTCTGAAATCATTTGTTTACTGTCCTGTAAAACATTGCACGAGCCACAATGCAGGCCCACTGCGAATACAGGATGAGTTAGTGACGCTCGTAAGCAGCTAGAAATCGCTCTGACCACTGTCAAACGGTTGGCAGCTGCTGCTCATAGGTATGTTGGACGAGCTCCCCAGTCGTGTACTGGAGGCACCAGTGGTACCTCAAATACTGCCCTCTCCTGTGGGCCCAGTCTCCTCTGAGGGAAGTACAGCATCTGTCGTTAATCGTCCACTTAACTGTGAGTGACGTGTCACTGGTAGAGCTTGGCGCCCTGTACAACGTAGGTAGGGACAAGGGAGGACTCAGGGTGTTATACGGATCTCCTAACAAATAGGTTTGAGGTGCTCTCTTTCACTGAAACTGAAACTGAGTCAGGGGGTTCACTCCACCTGCTGGAAAACTTCCTTTTCCTTGTGTCAGGAAGAGACAAACACAAAACATTAGGGGTTCATTAATCATCGGTAGTTAAACGTACGGCGAATAATGGTACCACTAAGGGAAATGGCAAGAAAGGACGGGAGGAAACACAGGTGCGCTCTGTGTTTATGCCTGGGAGCCTCATTTAACATGTTGAAAACGCTATTCCGGCAGCCATTGAAGGAGTAGGGTGCAACCAATTACGAACTATGGCGCTCGTTGGAACGTCTGGGCTCTGAAGTCATAGTTGGATCATTCTAGTGAATGGTAGAGAAGATTGGAAAGAGTCTCAAAGAAGCTCGCAATTTGCAGCTTTGTCCCCAGAACGGATCATGTTACCCTGGTTCTGAGTTGAGTGGAAGGATTGAACCAGAGACTTTGGAGTGTCCTTAACAAGCTAAGCTGAGACTTTTTGGAACTTGAGCTATCGAGATGACAACTGTAGGGTCCCCCTAACTGGGTCAGGTGTGCACTACACATTAGAGGTTGCTACCCAGGTAGCTGACTGCGTGTGGGGTGCAGCCAAGGGTTTTTTTAGGTTAGGTAGCTCTCCATCCCGTTCAGATAACGTAAGCTGTGGGAGACCTGTAAGCATTAGTGTAAAATCCAAACGCATATCCCCACCCCTGTCCCACACAGACGAGAATATTTAAAATCCTAGTAGTTAACTGCAGAAGTATTTGCAACAAAGTCACAGAGTATGAAGTGCTTCCGAAAAGCAGAGAAACTCACGTAGTACTAGGTATAGAAAGTTGTCTGAAATTTGCATTTCATAACAGCAAGGTTTTTTAGAGAAAATTTAAGTATGTATCGAAAGGAAAGGAGAGGAGAGGAGAGTGGTGTATTTGTCGCACCGAGATAGAAACTGAAGCTGCATGCGAGATAGTTAGAGCAAGTTTCAGTCTTAGGGGTGGCCATAAAATTGGATCCTCTTATCGACCACCAGGCTCACCTTCCTTTAGAGAAAACCTCTCAGTTACCTTGTACTTAAGTTCCGAAATCATACTTTAATCATCGATGGAGACTTTAATCATCCAAAAATCAACTGGGAAAATCGCAGTCTTGTTAGTGTTGGGGGTGACAAAAGTCTTGTAAAACGTTATCTTGTAAAACATTACTAAATGTCTCCTCTGAAAACTATCCAGAACAGATAGTTCGTAAGCCCACTGATGATGGAAATGCCAACAGGTAGATCTGGCCCCTTTCAGGATGTCCTCATCGAAAGTGATAATACTGTTGTGGCAACAACGATTACCAAAATGCAAAGGGCAGCTAAAATAGGCAGCATGATATATATGTTCAGTAAACCAGGTAAAAAAGTAATAGTGTGATATCCCAGTGAGTGAAACTCTTAGCACAGCACAGGGGAATGCAAAGAAGCTTTGCCTCGCATTTAACACGTTTGACACGTTCCACATCATAACGGTTTTCCGTGCTATTGATCAATGGAACACTTAACTATCTCTCTAACCAACCAACCTCGGGTTTAAAGGAATAGTTGGCCATGCACTGAATAGATATGTACCCAGTACAACACTTCATAATCCGCTATGGTATACAGTCGCTCTAAAGAAACTTCCAAAGAAACAGAGCCTAATGCGTAACACATGAAAAACAAAGCGTAAGGCTATGGACAGAGAGATGATGAATGAAACTTATTTGGTTATCAAGAGAGCAATGTGCGAAGTTTTAAATGACTACCGTGGCACAATATTCTCAAATGATCTTTCACAAAAGCCAAAGAAACTCTGGACGTATGTAAAGGCTGTTAGTGGCACCAAACTTAGTGTCCATTCACTCAAGGACGAGACTGGAACTGAAATTGAGAGTGGCGTAGCAAAAGCAGAAATGATTAACTCGGTTTTCAAATGTTCCTTTACAATGGAAAACCCAGGAATCTTGTTACACTTTAATTCTTGTACAACTTGAAAGATGAATGAAATAGATATTAGTGGCCGGCCGGGGTGGCCGAGCGGTTCTAGACGTTACAGTCTGGAACCGCGCGACCACTACGGTCGCAGGTTCTAATCTGCCTCGGGCATGGGTGTGTGTGATGTCGTTAGGTTAGTTAGGTTTAAGTAGTTCTAAGTTCTAGGGGACTGATGACCTCAGAAGTTAAGTCCCATAGTACTCAGATAAATTTGAACCATTTTTAAATATTAGTGCCAAAGACCTTGAGAAGCAGCTGAAATTGAAAAATCCCCAGAGTCCTATGGAATCCCTATCACATTCTGAATTGATTTTGCGGCTGAGTTAGCACCCCTTTTAACTATATTCTGTTGTCGATCACTTTCAGAAAAAACCGTTCCCACTAGCTGGAAGAAATCACAGGTCGCACCCGTATACATGAAGAGTGATAGATGTGCTCCATATATCCACCGTCCACTATCCTTGACATCAAATTGTTGTAGAATCTTGGAACATATTCAGAGCTGAGACATAATCATATATCTCCATACCAACTAGTACGAATTCCGAAAACATCGATCGTGCGAAAAGCGGTTCGCAGTTTTCTCACATCACATACTGAAAGCTTTGGTTCAAAGCAGTCATGTGTGGGGTACCAAGCAAGATTTGTCACTCGAGTGTGAACATTGTCGCAGGGAGGACACAGCAAGTTATCTTGGATGGAGAGTCACTGACAAGTATAGAAGTTAAGCCGGAAAGTGTGCTGGGCGTTTTGCTCTTCATGTTGTATATTAATGACCTTGTGGACGATATTAATAATAGCTCACACTTTTTGTAGATGATGAAGTTATCTATGACGAAGCAATGCCTGAAAGAAGCTGCATACATATTCAATCTGACCTTGACATGATTTCAAAATGGTGCGAAGATTGGCAAGGGCATTATCACAAAGAGTCAATCGTGGGTAAAACAAGTAGTAGACTTCCATTTATTGGTAGAATACCAGGGAAATGCAATCAGTCGAGAAAGGAGACTGTTTACAAATTATTTACAAATTATTTACAAAATATTGCGGTCTATTCTAGAATATTGCGACTTATCCTAGAATATTGCTCGAGTATGTGGAACCCATATCAGGTAGAGCTAACTCGGGATATTGAACATATTGAGGGTTGCATGAATTGTTTATCAGTGGGAGAATATCACAAAAATGCTGAAGAAACTGAAATGGCAGGCTCTTGAAGATTAGACGTAAGCTATCCCAAGAAAGCTGACCTACAAAATTTCAGCAACCAGCTTTAAATGATAATTCTATGAATATACACTGCAGAGCCAAAGAAACTGCTATAGGTATGCTTATTCAAATACGAGACATGTAAACAGGTAGAATACGGCGCTGCGGTCGGCAAGGCCCATATAATACAACAATGGTCTCGCGCAGTTGTTAGACCGGTTACTGCTGCTACATTAGCAGGTTATCAAGATTTAAGCGTGTTTGAACGTGGTGTTACAATCGGCGCACAAGCGATGGGACAAGCATCTCCGAGATAGCGATGAAGTGAGGATTTTCCTCCACGACCATTTCAAGAGTGTACCGAGAATATCAGCAGTCCGTTATAACATCAAATCTCCGACAAACGTCGGCCGCGGTGGTCTAGCGCTTCTAGGCGCTCAGTCCGGAACCGCGCGACTGCTACGGTCGCAGGTTCGAATCCTCCCTCGGGCATGGATGTGTGTGATGTCCTTAGGTTAGTTAGGTTTAAGTAGTTCTAAGTTCTAGGGGACTGATGACCACAGATGTTAAGTCCCATAGTGCTCAGAGCCATTTGAACCATTTTTTTTCTCCGACAAAGATGCGGCCAGAAGAAGATCCTGCAAGAACGGGACGAACGACGATTGAACAGAATCGCTCAACGGTACAGAAGTGCCACCCCTTCCGCAAATTTCAATGCTGGACCCTCAAAAACTGTCAATGTGCGAAACATGCAATGAAACATCATAGGTATGGGCTTTCGGAGCCGAAGGCTCACTCGTGTACCCTTGATGGCTGCACGACACAAAGCTTTACGCCTCGCCTGGGCCCGTCAACACCGACATTGGACTGTTGATGACTGGAAACTGATCAGACGAGTCTCGTTTCAAATTGAGTCGAGCGGATGGACGTGTACGGGTATGGATAAAACCTCATGAATCCATGGAACCTGCATGTCAACAGGGGACTGTTCAAGCTGGTGGAGGCTCTGTAATGGTGAGGGCCGTGTGCAGTTGGAGTATTATGGGATCCCTGATACGTCTAGATACGACCCTGACAGGCGACACGTACGTAAGGATCCTGTCTGATCACATGCATCCACTCATGCCCATTGTGCATTCCGACAGACTTGGGCAATTCTAGCAGGACAATGTGACATCCCACACGTCCAGAATTGCTACAGAGTGGCTCCAGGAACACTCTTCTGAGTTTAAACCCTTCTGCTGGCCACCAAACACCCAAGACATGAACTTTATTGAGCATATATGCTTTGCAACGTGCTGTTCAGAAGAGATCTCCATCCCCTCGTACTGTTAAGTATTTATGAACGGTCCTGCAGGATTCATGGAGTCAATTCCCTCCAGCACTACTTCAGACATTAGTCGGGCCCATGCCACTTGTGAGTGCTCGCGGGGGCCCTACATGATTTTAGGCAGGTGTACCAGTTTCTTTGGCTCTACAGTGTACTATAGCCCCCTGATAATCGCTTCCAATGACTGGATAAATTACATCTCGTAGGGAGGAAGTTAAACAACCATTCTCCCCGTAATCGTAATAACTGGAACAGCGGCACACACACTCTGCCGTGCACTTCTCAGTGGTTTGCAGAGTATAGCTGTAGATGTAGATCAGCAGTACAAACATGGAAAGCCAGAGCGGGGAAATTCCTTCGTGAACAGCCGCTGTTCCTTTCTTTTAACGTCATTATGAGAAGGAGAAAGAAGCGACAGTGTTGGCTGAAAAACTGACGATACGTTCAAGCAAAATGATGAAGTGTGAGTGAAACGGTTATGTGTAAAATAATGTCCCTTGCTGTATTTGGGATCTGAATAAAATTTCCTGTTTCAAATGCAAATTAATGATATATTACTGAAGGAACAATAATGACTACCATTCACACTGTACGCACTCGTTACGCCTTTACATCCTTCTTTCGAGCCGCATCTCCTTTATTTACCAGTGCTCTCAGCTG
Source organism: Schistocerca cancellata (assembly GCF_023864275.1). NCBI lineage: Eukaryota > Metazoa > Arthropoda > Insecta > Orthoptera > Acrididae > Schistocerca > Schistocerca cancellata. The sequence goes on along the minus strand of NC_064627.1, from coordinate 802,218,419 downwards.
GCGCAGTCTCTTTAAATATCCCTTCCCCAGAATATCATAAAATATCTATTTCAAACACCTAAAAATATTTTTGTACCTCTAAATCTTTTTGTATCAAGCACTATCATTATTATTATTGTTATGGGAAGCAGCAGTTGTAGAAGTACTATCTTTCTCATTCTCTGTTGAGGCCTAGGTCCCACTTCACACGCGGTCGGCCGTGTTACTATTGATCTGGAAGTGTTAGTTGCAGAGGGTGGCCGGATGCCTTTCCTGCCGCCACCCCAACCCCCCCCTCCCCCCCGGACGGAATTAGTATACCCCAGCTGTGTGCGTCTAGTGTAAGTCATGGAATAGTGCGAACGTTGTCAAATGTCTGTGAGTCGTGTAACTGAGGCGGAACGTGGAGACCAGCCCAGTATTCACCTAGTGGGATGTGGGAAACCGCCTAAAAACCATGTCCAGGCTGCCCGGCAGACCGGTCCTCGTCGTTAATCGGCCGGGCGGGTTCGATCTGGGGCCGGCGCGCCTACCCAAGTCCAGGAAGCAGCGCATTAGCGCTCTCGGCTACCCTAGCGTGTCAGTTGTAGAAGTACTACATTAATTTTATTAGCTCTTAGCCAGGACTATTTATTCACGTTGTCTCTACAGGCCTCATATCATATTTTTACTATTTTTTTTATTAAAATTATCGTATTGCGTGTTTGAAACCCTGGTGCAATGTTAGAGTGGATCTGAAGATCCTAATCTGATCTGATTAAATAAAGAAATAAAATAAATTACGACAGGAGGGCCATGATGCCAAGCAGAGTAGTATTTAAGTATATGCAACACAGAAGAGGAAGTGAAGTTCACATGATAAATAACTCACTGACGAAATGAATGAATGTGTTACTAGATATCAATTTCTGCATACTGTAAAAAAGTCAATTCTGTGAAGCTCTTGCCGGACTTCAAGGCTAGCAAGGAAACCATGAGCAACGTTATTCTAGCTGTCGCATTTTATTTTAAAAGGTGCCGAAACAAACGAGTTCTGTGCGAACGAGAGATGTAGTTTCAAAAAATGCATACTGCATTATACCTTCCTCCGTTTTTAGACACTAAATGCTATAAGGAGGAAACTGAAGGTAGGGACTGTGTCATATTTTTTTTTCTCTTTTGTCAAAAATTCAGAAGTTAGCTACATAGATCTGTGTAGTCCTTTGTCTGAAATTCTTCCATTTCAAGGCAAGGGTAAAATCATTCCTTCATACTTCACTACTGGAAATGAAGTTCGTAATATGAACAAAAAAGAATGCCCCCGCAATTAATATTTCATAAACTTCAGCATAAATATGTGATGAATCTTATCATTAAATTTATAATATTTATACACAAATAAATATTCTGAATGGAAAAAGAGTATTCTTACCTGGTCGGTAAAGGCATCACACTTAAGCTGTCGTTACAGAGCCTACGCTTTCGAAATTCAACTTTGAGCGTGCCGTGTTTATGACTTCATAGCGTGGAATAACAGCGTCGTGGAGTCTTTCTGAACGTACAGAGCAGTGGTTCACAACCTCGGGATAATTTCCCACCGAGGGGTAAAATATAATTTTCTGAGAGGTATAAACTAATGGGGTTTAATTATGTTTCAGTCACGAAAGATATTATTTTGTAACAGTTCATCAGTATTATGATAATTTCGTAAGACTGTAATGTTGATTTCATATTTACCAATAATTACATTTTTTTCATATGCTAGCATTAACGCAAAACGCAATCTTTTGGGAGCTGCAGGTTATGAAACGCGTGCATGAACATCTTCCTCACAAAGTTCACACATTGCACACAAACTTCGCAGCGTGTTCTGTGCAACTATATGACAGTACAGTTGAGAGATATGCTGCGCATATGCTTAAATATCTCATGGAATTGCCTTCTCCGAGCTGCCGAGCTGTAGATAGTTCCCGCAACACGCTGTAAATTACTTGGTTATTCACTTCAGAACAATAAACTAACTGATAGCACAACAGTAAACATGTAATGGTTACTACATTGCTGAAGGACCTACACCGTATTATTATTATTACTGTTATTGAGAAATATCGTATTTCCACCTTGAGTTGCTGGTGAAATACATTATTTAATACAACCAGTCTCAGTCGTTTGACTATCATCAGGTTATAAAAGTATTCACAGCATCATGTTAGGCGAAATGTTAAATCCTTATCGCCAGATGAGAAAACCATGAATAATACTCGGTTATCAGATCGTAACATAATTACGTCGTCAATCTATAAAAACTGTGCTAGGGAATATACTCATTCATGTTAACACTGTAATCGGCGTTCACGATAGTTAAAGACAGAGTAAGACAAGACAAAGTATGCTGTTCTTAAATTCAGTACAGCGTAATGGATAAAAATTTAGAATTACGAAGTGATCGTTGATCTTTTATAGGTTCGCATCTCAGCACAGCTGATTTTTTTTTTTATGTTCCGAAACCCTTCGCAAATTTAATACAAGCATATTCCATACTATTCTATTTAGTGAATATAAATGCGCTCGCTCTCTCAGGAGTGTGTTTGTTCGATTGGTTTTATCCCCAAGAGAACTTTCACTACTTACAGTAAGATATTTTGCACTTTCTTGTTTAGTCTTGTATTTCCCATGTTCTGGATATTCTGCTACTGACTAACAATAGCGAACGTAGAAGAATGCCCTTAAAATTTTACTAAACAGTTAGAATGAGGAAATAATTTTTATCTTATGTGGAAGACTACTGTAAATTTTTATCGCACTATTTGTAATGTAGTTTTTATAAGTTTATGTTCTTACTGCTCGTATACAGATTTTTCTTTTTGCCTTATAATATGTTCGTGGAAACTGAAGTTCTTATTATGTACACTACAGACAGAACAACGTGACTAGCATATGGATAACGGAGGAAATGTGCATTTTAATAGAACTAACATCGGAGTTTCACGCACTTCCACTTCGTAAACAACTGTGTGATTTGCGAGCCACATGCACCCGACAGCTGTCACTGGAGAACGCTGCGATTACTTACAATGCGACTCGCATATCGTATGCACAGACAGCATCGTTTCTGAACGTTCAGCAGCACGGTGAACTCGGCACGCTCAATATTGACCAAACGCTCTACAATAATTCACCAATATAATCCAAAAACCTGTTCCGATAATACCTCACCAAAGAACCGTTATTATCAAATGTTTATTCCATGATCCTCCTACTGATGGAATCCACCCGTCAGCTGACCAAAATCAAATGGCTCCAAACACTATGGGACTTAAAATCTGATGTCATCAGTGCCCTAGACTTGGAACTACCTCAACATAACTAACCTAAGGACATCACACACATCCATACCCGAGGCAGGATTCGAACTTGCGACCGTAGCAGCTGCGCGATTCCGAACTGAAGCGCCTAGAACCACTCGGCCAGTCAGCTGATCTATTGTTGGTTCCAACTACAGGGATCACGCAAGGACTACATGATCTCATTCTAAGAATTCAAGTAATGTTGTAAAGAAGCAGTGATTTCTACTTAAGGTGCATGTAGAGCTACAGCTGACTAAGCGTGCTGGGCAAAGATCCTCTTGCTAGAATACTTCTGTTTCTGCGCCCATATCTTCCCCACTGGCATAATGTAAGAATGGGAAAACACAGGCAGGGGAAAGGTACCCTGCACAGTTTGAAAAAAACTACAGAATCACGCGAAAAATGGATTGACTGCTGCCTTTGATGCTCTCCCGCAACTTAGCTTTATTTTGGTTGCAAAATCGCATTCATACAATGAGGTGACGAAAGTCGTGGGGTACCTACAAATATGGTAGTAGTGTATCAATTCCACGTGGCCTGGACCCAACATGTCGTTATAAGTCCTCTGCAGAAATATTGAGCCATGCTGCCTCTACAGTCGGCTATAATTGCGAAAGTGTTGCCGGTGCAGGATTTTTTTGCACCAAGAGACTCTGGATTATGTCCGATAAATGTTCGATGCGGTACATGTCGGGCGATCTACGTTGCCAAACCATTTGCTCGAATTGTCCAGAGTGTTATTCAAACCAATCGCGAACAATTGTAGTCCCCCGACATGGCGCATTCTTATCCATAAAACTTCCACCGTTGTTTGGCAATATGAAGTCCATTAATGGCTGAAAACGGTTTTAACATTTTTAAATGTTCGGATAATAAGTTGCCGTCTCTTTATCCAAGAATAGATGATGAATGCAGCTAGCCCCTATCTCTGTGTAATGTCTTGTCTGTATAGACGTGTATCTGTTGCCTTTAAGATCACTTTCACACATAAATCTATACAGTAAAGTAAGGCCCTCCCAGTTCTTGGCTGATCCGCGATAAGACAGGCGAAAAATTAGACTAATGGAGTATCATTAGTATTATCTCTATTTTAATTCGCTCTCTCTGCCGGCCGCGGTGGTGTAGCGGTTCTAGGCGCTCAGTCCGGAACCGCGCGACCGCTACGGTCACAGGTTCGAATCCTGCCTTGGGCATGGATGTGTGTGATGTCCTTACGTTAGTTAGGTTTAAGTAGTTCTAAGTTCTAGGGGACTGATGACCACAGATGTTAAGTCCCATAGTGCTCAGAGCCATTTGAACCATTCGCTCTCTCTCTCTCTCTCCTTTATCTATGTACAGTTTTTAATATAATATTTCATTACGTGAAATCAGCCAAATAGGATCTTTGGGGGAGTCTTTCGTCTTGGTAATCAGCGGCGGGCTTGCTGTAAGAGATCTTTACATTTATTGTTACTGTTAAACACTGCAGTCAGTCGGGAGAATCAATCGTTTGGACAATTTGTTCCTTTTACGAAAGATTGCGAATTCCAGATGTGTACGAAGCCTTTTTGGGCGATTTAACACAGGCTCAGTGATTGCAGGCTCTCTTCGACACAGCTGAAACTTCCCCACTAATTACAGGGCCAACGTGATCATCAAATGATTCAGAAAAAACTCATTCGTTAATTCACTCCAGAACAAAAAAGTCACAATCCTTATTTATGGAGGAAATTGTGTATTAAATCCATCTCCATTACATGTCCAGATTTCCGGTGATTCCAAGCCTTAATTATTTTCCGTTTACAGTCTCTTTCTCTTCAAACAAACCGCTAGCGGCACAAATGTTAATTGGCTCGCTTTAGCGAGAAGAAAAGCAGAAAATGTATCTCTCAGAAACACGTCAATCCCTCAACAGATACTCCAGAAGCTGTCCTAGTTACCACTCTTAACAACCATGGAGAATGCATAAATGCATCTCTGTTATTTCAAAGAATAAACGCACTAGAAAATACTTTGGCGTCGTCGAGCTGTCGCCGCATATATTACGAGAAAATCAGATCAGATAACTTTTCCAAAGTGAATGAATGTGGATGGTTTGATTTAAAATGATTAATTGGTGCGTGGTAGAGGGTATTTTCTGTGGGGACATTACACGGTCTCCAGATAGCCCAACATAACCAGTTCCAGCGAAGAATGATCGGTTCAGTTGGACCAGAGGAACCAGTCCATTCCATTTAAATACAGCCCACACGATTATGAAGTTACCACCAACATGTACAGTGCCTTGTTGACAACCTGGATCCGTGGCTTCGTGGTGTCTGCATCACACTGGAACCCTACCATCAGCCCTTACCACCTGAAATCGGGACTCATCTCACCAGACCATGGTTTTACAGTCGTCTAAGGTCCAACTGGTGTGGTCACGAGCCCAGGAAGGGCGCTGCAGGCGATGTCGTGTCGTTAGCAAGAGCACAGGCGTCGGTCGTCAGCTGCCAAAGCCCATTAACGCCACTTTTCGCTGCACTGTCCAAACGGGAAAGTTCGCCGTACGTGCCTACTTCATTCCGTGGTTATTTCACATACTTGTAGTGTTGCTTCTCCGTTAGCAATGATAACTCCAAGCAAACGCCGCTGCTCTCGATCGTTAAGTGAAGGCCGTGGGCCACCGCGTTGCCCGAGGTGAGAAGTAGTGCCTGAAATTTGACACTCTCGGCACACTCTTGACACTGTGGATCTCGGAATAGTGAATTCCTTAACGATTTCCGAAACGGAAGGTCCCACCCTTCTAGCTCCAACTACCACTCCGCATTGGATGTCAGTTAATTCCCGTCGTGTGGCCACAATCACATTGGAAATATTTTCACTCGAATCACCTGAGTATAAGTTGCAGCATTAGAAAATTGCAGCGAAATGCAGGAAGATCTGCAGCGGATAGGCACTTGGTGCAGGGAGTGGCAATTGACCGTTAACGAAGACAAATGTAATGTATTGCCAATACATAGAAAGAAGGATCCTTTATTAAATGATAGTGGAACAAACACTGGTAGCAGTTACTTCTGTAAAATATCTGGGAGTATACATACGGAACGATTTGAAGTGGAATGATCATATAAAATTAATTGTTGGTAAGGCGGGTGCCAGGTTGAGATTCAATGGGAGAGTCCTTAGAAAATGTAGTCCATCAACAAAGAAGCTGGCTTACAAAACACTCGTTCGACCTCTACTTGAGTATTGCGCATCAGTGTGGGATCCGTACTAGGTCGGGTTGACAGAGGAGATAGAGAAGATCCAAAGAAGAGCGGCGCGTTTCGTCACAGGATTATTTGGTAAGCGTGATAGCGTTACGGAGATGTTTAGCAATCTCAAGTGGGAGACTCTGCAAGAGAGGCGCTCTGCATCGCGGTGTGGCTTGCTGTCCAGGTTTCGAGAGCGTGCGTTTCTGGATGAGGTATCGAATATATTGCTTCCCCCTACTTATATCTCCCGAGGAGATCACGAATGTAAAATTAGAGAGATTCGAGAGCGCACGGAGGCTTTCCGACAGTTGTTCTTCCCGCGAACCATACGCGACTGGAACAGGAAAGGGAGGTAATGACAGTGGCACGTAAAGTGCCCTCCGCCATACACCGTTGTAGATGTAAATGTAGATGTAGACTACTCTGTCAATTCCATGCCCTTTGATACCTTGTCTACTCGATACTACCGCCTTTTGTGTGTGGGTGTGCTTATCGCTCTCCCATGACTTCGTGTCACCTCATTGTACACGTAACACTTACATGCATACAAATTTACATAGTTCAGGTAATACTGTTAATATTAATTGAAGAATAAATAGACATACCAGGAAAAATTCGTCACAATATGTAAATATAGATTTCTCACATCAAATATATTACAAGGTATGAAGAACCTGTGTATTAAGTCTTTACAGATATTAGTTAGATTTTATATTTCCAAAGATAACTTTATATTATTTCAGACCGCACGGAAGTTGTGGTGCGGCATCACTGTGAGTAAAGTGGAGAGAAGACGGAATATCTTCATTCGACTGTGAGCCGCCTCCTGCCACTCATCCCTAGCACATTAGTTTTCTCTCCTACAGAGAGTGAAGAATGCCAACGCAGTGAATGCCTCCTTGACAAGCCCTCCCCTGCCCCAGCATTCCCACAAGCAAGCCGGTAAGGCTTTGTAAGCGGTGTACCGGGTTCGAACCCCGTCGCTGCAACCCCCTTGTCCAGTTGCCTTTACGGATGAGCGAGCGCCTCTGTGAGCCGGCCAGTCAAGTAGTGCGGCCTGGGAAAACGTTTGCCGGGGCCTCTCGCGAGCGCCGCATTGTGTGCGCCGGCCAGTGTTTCGCCAACAGTATTAAGATTTCACGTGCCACAGCCGCCTCTCTGCCGGCAGCTGCCACGGCCGACACATTTGCATGTCTCTCCATCGGAACCAATCAAGCCTCAGACCGCTGGTGGGACGCGAAGCTTAACCGTTCTCTTTACGACGGTGGTCTGGCAAGTCCACGAAGTACCAGTATGTTTGGCTTATCTATAGCACTGTTGCTGATTGCCATTCTTTCTTGACGAATCTTGCTTCCATGTTCTGACTCAGACTTTTAGCAGATATGGATATCTTTCATGTTTTTTTATTAACAAAACTTGACAACGGCACGCTGAGTTCAGGGAAGTTCATTGGGATTTCATACCAACACTGAGGATTGCAACTCCTTCTTTGCTTTTCCCGGTTCTCTGTGGTGGCCGGATTCCCTTCCTGCTACATATTACCCCCCAATCTCACCCTGCCTATCGGGAAGGAACCTGTGTACCCCACCCGTCTGTGTCTAGTGTAAATCACACTTTTAAGTATGAAAATGTTTGCTTAGCGAGTATTCGAGGCGGGACGTGGATCCAGTCCGGCTTATACATAATGGGACGTGACAAACCACCTAAAAATCACATCCAGAATGGCTGGCTCACCAGCTCTCATCGTTAACCCGCCAGGTGGATACGATCAGAGGACGGTCCAGTGGGGGCGTGCTCCATCTTGCTGGAAAATTATCCATGGTTGATATTCTGCTAACTGTGGGGCTTTGATAGTGCGTGATTTTCTGAATGAAACATCTCCGGATAGGTGGATTGGAAGGAACGGTACAACACCCTGGCCACCTCGCTCTCCAGACATTACGCCCCTTGTCTTTTTTTCTGGGGCTATATCAAGGACAGAATCTTCGTCACACTAATTGCTGACGCCGACGAAGTGAAGGCTAGGATACAAGCTGCTGCGGGTACTGTGACAGAACACATGTTACGAAACTCTGGCGGGAACTGGAATACCGCCTCGACATTGTCCGAGCTACCAAGGGAGCACACTTAGAGGTTTACTAACGTAAGTGGTCTTAAAAGAAACTAGTAACACTAACCTATGTAACGGCATCAAATGTAAATTATTATGTCAAACGGTTATTCTGTAATAAATTGTTATAATCAGGGCAATACTTTGTGCTCACCCTGTATAATTAAAGGAATCCTTTATATATTCGTTGATTTTATACCAAACATTATTTATGTCGTTCGAGATTCACAAACAGAAATAAGATTACGAAAGCAACATTCCAGTGATGAAGTATCATTGAGCAGCTTTCAGGTCGCTTTGTGACGGGTTTGGTAATAGCGTAAGCGGCTTCTGTTACTGCAAAAGAGACAAACGATTCGGATTTTACGCAGACACTGGTACGGCGGAGAACAGGAGGTACCAGCGAAAACGGAGGATAACAAAGAAGAAGGGGGCGTCGCCGTCTTAGCCCTTGCGGATTTTTGTCAAGAATTCATCTACCTTCATTACCACGCAGCACATTCAACCAATATTGTGGCATTCCGTCTCAAATGACTATTATGCTTGACTTGAGACGATAAAAATTATTACCATCGGTCGCTTGTAATACAGACAGACGAGAATCGTAATACTGAGAGTGTCCTTTAACATTCATCCACGAATTAACTATCACTGCAGATATTCACAGGTATGTCCATCGGTTGAGGCATTTATTCATCACATATTAATGACCAATGGGGTTATGTGCAGATGTTCTATTCTGCGCAGGCCTCTAGTTATATAGGTAAAGGTGAGCAGCCTTACCATACAAATCACGTCCTCGATATTGAGTGGAAAAGCCAGATCGATGCACCCAACAGCAGTATCCGAGTCCACAGGTAATAGCAGGTTTCCACTATCTATATGGGCAATACTTCTAGCAACTTGAAGATCAGAAGTGCTTTCGCATGGCCGATACAGGTGCTTATGCACTGGCATGCATCGTAGTTGAGGAAACCACTTGATACATTGCGAGCGCCCCCTAGCGTGGGTTCTGGTCTATTCAGTCATTATAATGAGTCGCTGCCGATGTACTGAGTCGTAGCTCGAGTTGCCGTTAGGCCGTGATACAAAAACGGAAGTCATTCAGAGGCATCAAGGAATAGTCGATTTGGGATTGGAGGGAAGAGTACGAGGAGGGCATAAGAACTGTAGAGAGGAACCTAAGCTCGACTGCACTACATGGCTTTTAAACGGATATACGTATGTTGCAGTACATCTGAAGGCATGAAGGTCCCTTCCAGCTCTTTTTATTCTCCGTCTCATGCAGTGGCTTTAAAATGTTCGTTCTGGATTGTTTTAATACTGTGTCCAACTTTTAACTTCTGCGTGTAACTTCAGTGTATTTTATGTGCTCCACGAATCACCAACTATGTTTTTTTTATCTTTATGTTGACCTTTTTAACCATCCCACAATTAACGTTTAGGCTAAGTGTATATTTTAACCACCACTGTCTCCCCTTCTTATGTTCTTATGTACCCCTTTTTATCGCCTTTTATATGAAGGGCTTATTTCAATAGTGGTACAAATCCATTACCTCCACTTTCCTGTCTACAACGCTTCTGACATTAATGGTCCAAACAAACAGAAAGAAAGGTCCATCTCTAGCAAGAAGTCATATGCTTGAATATTTCTGGTATCTAAACTGCAGATTTTTCAGCGCTCATTTAACTTTAGGACTCTATATCTCAGAACGAACAAAATTGGACTTCTACCACTATTGAAATAAGCCCTTCATATGTATCGTTTTCATCATTTTGTTAAATGTATCACTCGGCTGAAGAAAGGCGGATTGTACCGCTGTCAGCCCTCCCCTGCCCATGTGGAGCAGGGGAATGAAATCACAACAACGGAAAAAATTGAAGACATGAAGACAAAAGCAAAATGAGGATAATGGAATGTAGTCGAATTAAGTCGGGTGATGTTGAGGGTATTAGATTAGGAAATGAGACACTTAAAGTAATAAAGGAGTTTTGCTATTTGGGGAGCAAAATAACTGATGATGGTGGATGTAGAGAGGATATGAAATGTAGACTGGCAATGGCAAGGAAAGCGTTTCTGAAGAAGAGAAATTTGTTAACATCGAGTATAGATTTAAGTGTTAGGAAGTCGTTTCTGAAAGTATTTGTATGGAGTGTAGCCATGTATGGAAGTGAAACATGGACGGTAAATAGTTTGAACAAGAAGAGAATAGAAGCTTTCGAAATGTGGTGCTACAGAAGAATGCTGAAGATTAGATGGGTAGATCACATACCTAATGAGGAAGTACTGAATAGGATTGGGGAGAAGAGAAGTTTGTGGCACAACTTGACCAGAAGAAGGGATCGGTTGGTAGGACATGTTCTGAGGCATCAAGGGATCACCAAGTTAGTATTGGAGGGCAGCGTCGAGGGTAAAAATCGTAGAGGGAGACCAAGAGATGAATACACCAAGCAGATTCAGAAGGATGTAGGTTGCAGTAGGTACTGGGAGATGAAGAAGCTTGCACAGGATAGAGTAGCATGGAGAGCTGCATCAAACCAGTCTCAGGACTGAAGACCACAACAACAAAAACAATGAAGAGGCTTGCACAACGTACACTTTCGTGGACAACAGTACCGGATTGAATTCCACAACAACAATACATGGGAAACATATGAATTATCTTTTCGCTTTATTGGAGAAAATGCTCTCCTATTAATAACACTCAAAGTGTTTATGTTTGTGACTATGATAAGGAGATTGTATAAATTATATAAGGTTGCAAGAGTGTAAGTTTGTTATTTTAAGAGTAATATACTAGTATTATATCATCACTGATTCCTGTTCAAGAATTAGGCACATCTCCGTCTATTCCTACACGGTCACTCCGTAATTGACAGTTAAGTGCTTGTAAGACGGTTCATTGAACCACTTCCAGATTGTTTCTGGACCCTTCCACTCTGAAATAGCACGTGGAAAATGTGAACACCTGAATCTTTCCGGGCGAACTATTGTTTTTCTTATTTTATTGCGATGGTGAGTTCTCCCTATGTAGATAGGAATCAGAAAAATATTTTAGCATCCGGAGGAAAAAGTTGGGTATTGAAATTTCACGAAATGATCTCGCCGTAACGAAAAACGCCTTTGTTTTACTGACTGCCATCCGAATTCGTTTATCACATCCGTGACACTCTATCTCCTATTTCGCGATAGTACAAAACGAGTTGCGCTTCTTTGAACCTTTCCAATGTCCTCCGTCAATCCTATCTGCCTCATTCGAGGCATACTGGCATGGGGTTTTAGTCATAAGTTGCCACAGTGGATAGGCCCTGAAAAACTGAACACAGATCAATCAGAAAAACAGGAAGAAGTTGTGTGAAACTATGAAAAAAATAAGCAAAATATACAAAGTGAGTAGTCCATGCGAAAGATAGGCAACATCAAGGCTAGACTGAACTCAAGAGCGCCGTGGACCCGTGGTTAGTGTGAGCAGCGAGAGGTCCTTGGTTCAAGTCTTCCTTCGAGCGAAAAGTTTAATTTTTTATTTTCAGACCATTATCAAAGTTCAGGCACTCACACATAACACGCTCTCCAGAATTCCAGGACACGTTCAGATTTGCTTGGACATATGCAGGATTTGACGGCCTACACACGGAAAAATTTGAAAACGTTAAAAACATATGTTTTGACAGAGCGCAGGGAAAACTGTGCGACTGTGAAACTGCTGCATTCATTTGTTGCAGTTTATGTGACAAACTCATCACTTTTTTGGGAGTAATTTTCACATCCACAAGAAAACCTAAATCGGGCAACGTAGAAGAATCTTTTTATCCATGCGCCAAGTGTACAAGTTACGTGGGTCGACAACATATTCCTGTCATGTGACGCACATGCCGTCACCAGTGTCGTATAGAATATATCAGACATGTTTTCCTGTGGAGGAATCGGTTCACGTATGACCTTGCGATCAAATGTTTTCGGTTCCCATTGGAGAGGCACGTCCTTTCGTTTACTAATCGCACGGTTTTGCGGTGCGCTCGCTAAACACAGACACTAAACTTATTACAGTCTCGTCTCGTCAATGAACGAATGGACAGATCATAACTTTGCGAAAACCAAGAAAACCTTTTCGCTCGAGGGGAGACTTGAACCAATAACCACTCATTCCGCAGCTGCTCACGCTAACCACCGGACCACGGCGCTCCTGAGTTCAGATTAACCTTGATGTTTCCTATCTTCGCATGGACTACTCAGTTTGTATATTTTGCTTATTTTTTCATAGTTCCACACAACTTCTTCCTGTTTTCTCAATTGATCTGTGTTCAGTTTTTCAAGGCCTATCCACTGTGCCAACTTATAACTAAACCTGAGGGGGGTGCTATGGGGAGGTTCCCTTATGAAGAAATTGGATAATTTTTTATTTCATCTGTCTCAATTGAACTGATACAAAATTCAGCTGTAGTGGTTACCGGTATCCGGTTGACACGCCCATTCTCAAACCACACACCTTGCTAATAACGGTATTTATTCTCACAATATAGTTCGAAAAAGCTGTTCATGCCTTTTTTGCAACTGAGACAGGCGAAACAAAAAAAAAAAAAAACAATTTCCTCTGTCCTATATGGTAAGGATCACTATAGCACAGTTGTACTCCAAAGGAGGGCGGATAGCTGTAGTGTAAGCAGCCTGTTATTTGAAATCCTACCTTTGCGCATCCGTAAAAGTATAAAGTTCGCAGAGTCTTTCTCCCGCTGTTGACCGCTTCTGTAACAAGCTACCCTGCACCATTCCCGCAATTTAGTGCCCTTTTACATTTCTATGGAAAATCTGAATCAGTTGCTTCTGTCAGTATCGTAGCTTTCCCCAAAAAATTAATATATATTGCCTGTTTCCGTCTGTCAAACAGTAATGCAGATGCTCTCACCTTTTCTCAGTCAGTAACGATTCTTCTTCTTCCCGTATCTTCGATGCGTGTGGTTTCTCATGTTCCTCTTTTCTTCCTCTTCCATCGCTCGTTTCAAGTCCATTGTTGCTAGCGCTCATACCGGCTTATAATTTGACTTTGATCGTTGTTCCCACGAGCGAATATCAACTCTGATTAATATGTACTATTTTCGTCATAGTAATTTATAAATGTTGGATTCTATGTTGGATATATTAGATATAATTTATAATGTGCTTGTCATAATGAGCCGGCCGGGGTGGCCGAGCGGTTCTAGGCGCTACAGTCTGGAACCGCGCGACCCCTACGGTCGCAGGTTCGAATCCTGCCTCGGGCATGGATGTGTGTGGTGTCCTTAGGTTAGTTAGGTTTAAGTAGTTCTAAGTTCTAGGCGACTGATGACCTCAGAAGTTAAGTCCCATAGTGCTCAGAGCCATTTGAATCATTTGTCATAATGAACATAATGAAAAACATGTACACAGTTCAGTCACATTAATGTGGCGACCACTGATGACAGGTGGCAGCATCAGCAGTGGAGACTATATATGTCGGAGGAAAGTGCAGTCGTTGTCGTAATGTGAAAACGGAGCGATTTATCTGACGTCCACAAGGGCTTCACCGTTGGCTTCCTGGCCAAGGGTGGAAGCATTTCCGAAACGGCAAGTCTGGAAACTGATCCCGTGACGCCGTTATTAAAATATACTGTGCCTGGCAAAATGGCATTGTCCAATCGAACGCGCCGAGGTGAGTGTGGCGTTCTTCAGGCCATAGATGATAGGGCTGAACGATGGCAGCAGAGATATGTGTGGGCGAATAGACGGGCAACTGTTGAGCAACTGACCACCCAGATGAACCATGGGCGATACCAATAGTGTCTCCTCAACGGCCGTTCAGCGAACGTCGCTGTGTATGAGCCTCCGCAGCAGGTGCCTGCTGCAGACTGCCGTTCAGCGGCGACAAAGGCTGCACCCCAACACCACAAACAGACGTATACTGAGTGGCGACAATTGGCCTTATCAGGCAAATCACGTTTTGTGCTCCATCGGACAGGTAGCCGTCGGCACGTACAGTGTGAAAGGTCTGAAAGCAAAAACTCGGCATGCACTAGGGTCTGGGGAATGTTTCCTTGGCATTCCGTGGGTGAGCTCGTCATTCTGAAATCCACAGTGGATCAACATAAGTGCGTCATTCTGGAAGATACAGTGGATCAGCACAAGTGTACAAATGTCCTTGGAGACCATGTCCACTACAGTTTGTTTTTGCTGTGGCATTTATCAGCAGCACAATGCAATGTGTCACACACCTCGTAGAGCATCACGATGAGTTTACCGTACTCCCCTGGCCATCAAACTCCCCGGACTTAAACGCAATCGGGAATCTATGGGACCCCTTCGAACGAGCTCTATGCGCCATGGATCCTCAAACGATAAACCTAGCGCAGCTGACCATAGCACTAGAGTCGACACAGCTCCACATCCGAGACTGTAACTTCCAGAATCTAACTGACTCTCTTGCTGCAAGTGTCGAAGCGGTCCACGGGTTGTCTCATTAATGTGGTTGGACAGAGTAGAATGCCTGGTTAGATTATGACAGTGCCTGATGGCCCTGGTGGACGAGAAGACAGGTAGCGCCTTTGGTGTGGGGCTGGAACCCGCTGCGTGGCGCCACCTGCCGCTGCAGCGCCAACTTGTCCGCGCTTCAGGGCTTAGCGTCGCGGCCGAGCCGGTGCCTCTGGCGGCTTTGGCTGATCCCGTCCCGCCTGCGATTAGTGGCGCCCTTCCCGCCACCGGCCTGCTTACGGCTTTAAGCCACTTAACTCGGAATCACTGCCCACGTCTCCTCGCGTCCTCTGGTGGTCAGAAGCGGCTCCAAAGACCATTCCGAGATGTGTACAGGGGTTAACAACTGCTCCAACTGCTGAAGGCATGACACTTATTTTTAGCTCTCAAAACGGAAGGTAAAGTGAGAGTTCCAACATTTCATTGACGTCTAGCCCATTAGACACAGATTGTCTATAGAAGCTGCTCTTGCGTAGATGGAGTGCTCTTCATTACTGAGGCCGACGGGACGTCATCCGGGCGTCGTGAACGCAGAGCCCGCCATACTGCTTCCTTTGAAAAAATCTGAGACCGTTCAGATTCCTACAAGGGATACCCGTTTATTTATTCATATATTTATTTATTTTTTCCTTCCATCTGGTCTACTATGAATCACCTGACCATTCGTTTTCGTACTTTTTCTTCCAACATTCTTTCATCTTATCACTACACCTCATTCCTTTCCTCTGACGACTTTGCACCCATTCTTTTACTGTTCCTGTCCTGCATTTCTTCTAAATGTAATACTTTCCTTCTGAAAATATCAATTTTTGCTGCTTCTTGTACGTGCTGTATATTTCTAAATCCTAATTAAGGTCTCGGTTCCAGCTTATTAATTTCCCTTTCCCATATGTATCTGAAGGTCTATTTCGCCAGCTTATTATTATTCATCCTGTATAATTGTTGAGAAATATCTTCTTTATTGTTTCTGATATTTTTTCCTTTCATCATTGCTTTATAATTTACAGATTTTTGTGCTCCATACTGGATCCAAAATTTCCATGATTTTCCTCTGCGCAATTTCTAGGGATATTAAGACTTGAATAGTGAAAACATTTTTTGTCACTCATCTACATGGGGAGGAATGATGATAGTAATTAAATAAGAGAAATCAGGGATCGGACGGGAAAAAATTTAAGCCTTCGTTTTTCCCGCGTGCTGTTCGAAACTGGAACGATAGAGAAATAGCTTCAAGGTGCTTCTATTAACCCCCTACCATCCACTTAATTGGGAATTGCAAAGTAATCACGTAGCTGTAAATCTATCTAATCAGAAATATCCGGACAGACCTATGCAATGCGTAATTCACCACTAGACGTCGCAAGAGGCGGACCCGCCAGTTAAAGAAGGTAGGGAGTATTGTGTTGTCAGCAGAGAAGTAAAATGTTTATAGTTTGGTCAGGAGAGCTCAGGGACTTCGATTCGTGAACTAAGTAAAAAATACATCAGGGACATTTTAGCTGTCCGAGTCGACAATTCGTGACGTCATTCTGAAGTGTAAAGGCTGTGGAGCAAAGGTAAATCAAGGCCGGCAGACTTCATGTACACTGAAGAGCCAAAGAAAATGGTACACCTGCTTAATACCGTGTAGAGCCCCAGTGAGCACGCAGAAGTGCCGCAACATGACGTGTAATGGACTCGATTAATGTCTGAACTAGTGCTGGAGGGAAATGACACCATGAATCCTACAGGGCTGTCCATAAATCCGTAAGAGTATGAGGGGGTGGAGATCTCTTCTGACCAGCACGTTGCAAGGCATCCCAGATATGCTCAACAATGTTCATTCCTGGGGAGTCTGGAGGACAGCAGAAGTGTTTAAACTCAGAAGAGCCTTGCTGGGGCCACACTGTAGCAATTCTGGACGTTTTGGGTGTCGCATTGTCCAGCTGGAATTGCCCAAGTCCGTCGGAATGCACATTCTACATCTACATCTACATCTATACTCCGCAAACCTCTTGACGGTGTGTAGCGGAGGGTACTTTGAGTACCACTATCGGTTCTCCCTTCTATTCCAGTCTCGTATTGTTCGTGGAAAGAAAGCTTGTCGGTATGCCTTTGTGCGGGCTCTAATCTCTCTGATTTTATCCTCATGGTGTCTTCTCGCGATATACGTAGGAAGGAGCAATATACTGTTTGACTCCTCGGTGAAGGTATGCTCTCGAAACTTCAACAAAAGCCCGTACCGAGCTACTGAGCGTCTCTCTTGCAGAGTCTTCCGCTGGAGTTTATCTATCACCTCCGCAACGCTTTCGCGATTACTAAATGACCCTGTAACGAAGCGCGCTGCTCTCCGTTGGATCTTCTCTATCTCTTCTGTCAACCCTATCTGGTACGGATACCACACCGATGAGCAGTGTTCAAGCAGAGGGCGAACAAGTGTACTGTAACCTACTTCCTTTGTTTTCGGATTGCATTTCCTTAGGATTATTGCAATGAATCTCAGTCTGGCATCTGCTTTACCGACGATTAATTTTATATGGTCATTCCATTTAAAATCACTCCTAATGCGTACTCCCAGATAATTTATGGAATTAACTGCTTCCAGTTGCTTACCTGCTATATTGTAGCTAAATGATAAAGGATCTTTCTTTCTATGTATTCGCAGCACATTACACTTGTCTACATTGAGATTCAATTGCCCTGCACCATGCGTCAATTTGTTGCAGATCCTCTGCATTTCAGTACAATTTTCCATTGTTACAACCTCTCGATATACTACAGCATCATCCGCGAAAAGCCTCAGTGAACTTCCTGTGTTATCCACAAGGTCATTTATATATACTGTGAATAGCAACGGTCCTACGACACTCCCCTGCGGCACACATGAAATCACTCTTACTTCGCGAAGGCTTCTCTCCATTGAGAATGACATGTTGCGTTCTGTTATCTAGGAACTCTTCATTGGACGTGAATGTATTCCGATTTATCAGACAGGATGCTTACGCACGTGTCACCCGTCAGAGTCGTATCTAGACGTATCAGGAGTCCCATGTCACTCCAAATGCACACGACCCATACTATTACAGAGCCTCCACCAGCTTGAACTGTCCCCTGCTGACATGTAGGGTTAATGAATGCATGATGTTGTCTCCATACCCGTACACGTACATCCGCTCGATACAATTTGAAACGAGACTCGTCCGGCCAGGCAACATGTTCGGTGTTGACGAGCCCAGGCGAGGCGTAAAGCTTTGTGTCGCGTAGTTATCAAGGGTACACGAGTGGGCTTTCGGCTCCGAAAGCCCATATCGACGACGTTTCGTTGATTGGTTCGCCCCCTGACACTTGTTGAGGGCCCAGAATTGATATCTGTAGGAATCTGTTGAAGGGTTGCACTTCTGCCACGTTGAACGATTCTCTTCATCGTTGTTGGTCTCGTTCTTGCAAGTTTTTCCGACCGCAGCGATGTCGGAGATTTGATGTTTTACCCGATTCCTGATATTCACGGTACGCTCTTGATATGGTCGTACGGGAAAATCCCCACTTCATCGCTGCCTCGGATATGCTGTGTCCCATCGCTCGTGCGCCGCCTATAACGCCACGTTCAAACTCACTTAAATCTTGGTAACCTGCTATTGTAGCAGCAGTAACCGATCTCCCAACTGCGCCAGGCCCTTGTCGTCTTATACCCCTAGGCGTTAACGGCAGCAGCGCTGTATTCTGCCTGTTTACATATCTCTGTATTTGAATGCCCGTGCCTATACCAGTTTCTTTGGCGCCTCAGTGAGATTGCGGACGGGGATCTTCCAACATTGCGGAATGTCTTTGTGAAAAAATCGCACGAAATCAGCGGAAGGAATCACTCGTAAATGCCAAAGTACTACAAATAGTCCAACTAGGACGATGACTGCGCCTAGGGACTTAAACAGAATAGGGAACAGTGGCCGAGCAGGTCCTCGTGAGCTACACACTTCTGTAGTCAGCCCTAAGCGGCGCTTGAGATGACATAAAGAGCGATGATCCTGAACGCTTGGTTCCTGGAAACGAGTGATTTGCAGTGATGAATCACGGTATACCCTGTGGCAATCTGATGCAAGTCTTTGGGTTTGGAGAATACCTGGATAGCATTGTTTCCCATCATGTATAGTGGCAACAGCAAAGTACAGACGATGTTGTAGTATGGGGTCGTTTTTCGTGGTTATGGCGTGGTCATCTTATTATACGAGGGTGAGTCAAATGAAAACGTTAAATATTTTTTTAAATATTATTTATTGTCCAGAAGTGGTACAAAGTTGTATCACTTTTCAACATAATCTCCCCCATGCTCAATGCAAGTCCTCCAGCGCTTACAAAGTGCATAAATTCCTTTAGAAAAAAATTCTTTTGGTAGTCTGCGCAACCACTCATGCACCGCGTGCCGTACCTCTTCATCAGAACGGAACTTCTTTCCTCCCATTCCGTCTTTTAGTGGTCCAAACATATGTAAATCACTTGGGGCAAAGTCTGGTGAGTATGGTGTATGAGGAAGACACTCAAAATGCAGGTCTGTGATTGTTGCAACTGTTGCACGGGCAATGTGGGGCCTTGCATTGTCATGTTGCAAAAGGCCACCTGCTGACAACTATCCACGTCGCTTTGATTTGATTGCAGGCCGCTAACGATTTTTAGGAGATTTCTGTATGATGCACTAGTGATAGTGGTCCCTCTAGGGATGCAATGCTCAAAATGACGCCTTTTTCGTCTCAAAAGAGATTCAGCATAACCTTCCCTGCTGATGGTTCTGTTCGAAACTTCTTTGGTTTTGGTGATGAGGAATGGCGCCATTCCTTGCTCGCTCTCTTCGTTTCCGGTTGGTGGAAGTTCAAAATGGTTCAAATGGCTCTGAGCACTATGGGACTTAACATCTGGGGTCATCAGTCCCCTATACTTAGAACTACTTAAACCTAACTAACCTAAGAACATCACACACATCCATGCCCAAGGCAGGATTCGAACCTGCGACCGTAGCGGTCGCGAGGTTCCAGACTGAAGCGCCTAGAACCGCTCGGCTACTGCGGCCGGCTTGGTGGCAGTGAACCCAGGTTTCGTCCCCAGTAACGATTCTTGCAAGGAAGCCATCACCTTCTCGTTCAAAGCGCCGAAGACGTTCTTCACAAGCATCAACACGTCGTTCTCTCATTTCAGGAGTCAGCTGCCGTGGCAGACTCTTTGTGAAAGTGGAGCACATCATACACAATGTGGTGTGCTGACCCATGACTAATCTGTAAACATGCTGCAATGTCATTCAGTGTCACTCGGCGGATTCCCTTCACTATGGCTTCAACTGCTGCAATGTTCTGTGGAGTCACAACTCGTTGTGCCACTGACGTCACACCATTTGCGAACTTCCTACTCCATTCGTAGACTTGCTGCTGTGACAAACGTGCATCACCGTACTGAATCTTCATTCGTCAATGAATTTCAATAGGTTTCACACCTTCACTACGCAAAAACCGAACGCTGTTCTTCCTTAGTGCAAGTCGCAAGTGGGGCGCCCATCTTTATACTGATACTGCGACGGTATGTGTGCATCTGCGCCATGCTGCCACCTACAGGCCATTCTGTATGCTGTTTGTAGCGCGCTTACCAACTTACAGGATAACGGCGCGAAATTTCGATTTGTTATTACTAATTTAAGGTCTTCATTTGACTCAACCTCGTACTTAAGGAAACGGGAAATATTAGAGGATATGAACACAGTTGGAATACCGCTCGAGCCCCCAGCGTCCAACATCATTATCTTCCCTGGTTTCGACTCTTGGGGAAGGATGGGCTGCTATCGCTCCACCGAAATTCAGATACCTCACTGGAAGTCTCCTCAGCAGACATCTAACCGTCATACAGGCGAAGGGTGGACACATCACATATTAATATCTACTAACAAGTGTTCGGATTCCTTTGCACAGGCAGTCACAGCTAAATCTTTTTACGCATGAGAGTATAAAAAGAAATTGTTAGTACGTCGTATGTATATGATACTGGTTCTTCGATCCTTTTTGAGTGCTTCTTACGTCTGTGGGAAACAGAATGATCAAAATTTATAGCTATTAAATCTGCAGTGACATTTGAACATAACTGACAGATGTTTAAGCAAGACATCTTGCAAACCTTTACTAAATTTTTATCAACGAAACTTGTTTCATGGACTTGGCACTGTCACTTGCATCAAGTGATCGAATTTACTCAGAATTGTTTTTACGAAAGTTGTGTTCTTCGCACAAAATAAAACGACGAAGTTTACCGGCTTCGACAGCTATAACAGTCATCAAAAGGACTAGAAAAACTTGAAATGGTTGAAATGGCTCTGAGCACTATGGTACTTAACATCTGGGGTCATAACTTTTATTTAACATAAAATTGAAAAGTGCATGAAAATTAAAAATATTATAGTCATCTTGTTTGATACAGGGTAGAGTGTACAGGAATGGTGTATGTTTTGTGGCGGCGTTCGTAGTGACAAACACTTCGCTGTAGAAACGGCTTACGAAGTCACCGCCACACTTTTAATAGCGGGCCGACCTGTCCGCTGGAACAGTGAACAGAAAGATGAAAACCCAAACACTCTGATTAAATAAAAGTCGGTACTTATCTTTATTAACGAAGATACAGAAACACAGTAGTGAACTCCGTGTCTACAGAAATCTGTCTAGTTCGAGTCGGAGCGGCTAGGTCAGCGTCGGCTGACGACAAACAACAACTCTGCTGCGATGAACACACAACTGACTAGCAAGTACACAAATCGGTGGCGAGTATACAACTGAGCGGCGAATACAGAACTGTCCTAGCGCTCGCGACTCCAGCGCTTAAGAAGCCAGAAGCCAGCGGTGGCGCGCGCAGACTTGCGGCGATTTCCTGTATCGCTGGCGCTGCTTATGCGGACGGCGTCCGGACTTTGATGCTGCCAACCTTTTGGCAGCGGGCTCGGTTGGCATTACTGGCTAGGATATAACAGTATGCATACCAGTCACAGTGATGACTATTAATACAGGCCGAGAAAACATGCTCGGCTTAAGCTTGTCAATAGAATCAGATGAATACGAATTATAAATCTAAAAAAATAGATAATATTCAATATTCGTTAACTTAGAAAAATTTAGAAAAAAAATCAATTAACGACGTTTCATACGAACATGCTTATACGCGATTTAAATTTGAGGCTAGATAGAATCATAATGAGAATGAAAATTACAATGTTTAAGTAAGTATATAAGTAGAACTAAGTAGGAATAGGAGGCACAAATTAAAGCGTGGCTGCGTCCTCGGGGTAGTCCGTATGCTGTCTGGGGAAAAAATGCGCCGGGAACACTAACAAGAAAACAAGAGCCCGCCTGAAGACTGCGTTCTCTGTCGGCTACACTAAAGCAGCTTACCACCGAGATTTGTTTCATATTGTGTCTTTTAAAATTCTTTCTGCGTGAATGCTTTATGTGCACTTATTTACGCTTTGTGCTGTATTTGTTACGATAAATACAATTTTATTGAAACATATTTCCTTTTTTCTGTCTAGAAGCCCTCTTTTGGCTTGGTCTATTTTGGTCTGTTTTCAGATGAGACCGTTAATAACATGGGTTGCAAGACATGTACGAACAACTCAGAGCCACCCTATGCGAAGAAAGTTTTCCTCCCACATTAATTTATCAGTTACTTCAGCACATACACTAAGTGATACCCACAAAAACATATGTTTTTCGTATTAGGTGCATTGTGCTCCCACCAACTGCCAGGCACTCCATATCAGCTACTTCAGTAGTCATTAAACATCGTGAGAGAGCAGAATGGAGCGCTCCGCGGAACTCACCGAATTGCAACGTGGTCAGGTGATTGGATGTCACTTGCATCATACGTCTGTACGCAAGATATCCACACTGATAAACATACCTAGGTCCACTGTTTCCGATGTGATAGTGAAGTGGAAACGTGAAGAGACACGTACAACACAAAAGCGTACAAGCCGACCTCGTCTGTTGACTGACAGAGACCGCCGACAGTTGAAGAGGATCGTAATGTGTAATAGGCAGACATCTTTCCAGACCATCACACATGAATTCCAAACTGCATCAGGATCCACTGCAAGTACTCTGACAGTTATGTGGGTGGTGAGAAAATGTGGATTTTATGGTCGAGCACCTGCTCATCAGCCACACATCACGCCGGTAAATGCCAAACGACGCCTCGCTTTGTGTAGCGAGCATAGACATTTGACGATTGAACAGTGGGAAAATGTTGTGATGTGTGACAAATCACGGTACACAATTTGGCGATCCAACGGCAGGGTGTGGGTATGGTGAATGCCCGGTGAACATCATCTGCCAGCCTGTGTACTGCCAACAGTAAAATTTGGAGGTGGTGGTGTTATGGTGTGGCCGTGTTTTTCATGGACGGCGCTTGCACCCCTTGTTGTTTTGCGTAGCACTATCGCAGCACAGGCGTACACTTCCGTTTTAAGCACGCTCTTGCTTCCCACTGTTGAAGAGCAATTCGAGGATGGCGATTGCATCTTTCAACAAGATCGAGTATCTGTTCATAATGCTCGGCCTGTGGCGGAGTGGTTCAAAATGGTTCAAATGGCTCTGAGCGCTATGGGACATAACATCTGAGGTCATCAGTCCCCTAGAACTTAGAACTACTTAAGCCTAACTAACCTAAGGACATCACACACATCCATGCCCGAGGCAGGATTCGGACCTGCGACCGTAGCGGTCGCGCGGTTCCAGATTGAAGTGCCTAGAACCGCTCAGCCACGGCGGCCAGAGACAACAACATCCTTGTAACGGACTGCCTGCACAGAGTCCTGACCCAAATCCAATAGACGCCTTTGTGATGTTTTGGAACGCCGACTTCGTGCCAGGCCTCACCGACCGTCATCGATACCTCTCCTCCGTGAAGAATGGGCTGCCATTCCCCAATAAACCTTCCAGCACCTGATTGAACGTATGCGTACGAGAGTGGAAGCTGTCATCAAGGCTAAGGGTGGGCCAATACCATATTGAATTCCTGCACTACCGATGGAGGGTGCCACGAACTTTTAAGTCATTTTCAGCCTGGTGGCCGGATACTTTTGATCACATAGTGTATCTTGACTTGTCGGCTCCAGCATATGTCTGGGCATTTTCGGCCATACGTGGATTTTAAAGAGGGATCACATAGTGTAAAACTCAAAAAAAAAAAAAAAAATGGCTCTGAGCACTATGGGACTTAACTACTGAGGTCATCAGTCCCCTAGAACTTAGAACTACTTAAACCTAACTAACCTAAAGACATCACACACATCCATGCCCGAGGCAGGATTCGAACCTGCGACCGTAGCGGTCACGCGGTTCCAAACTGACGCGCTTAGAACCGCACGGTTACACCGGCCGGCTGTAAAACTCATGTTAAGAAGTTTTCGAGTAATAGTTCTTGTTACTTTTGATTTACTTCTGCTGCTAAGTTTTAATACTGGAAGCATTTTCAAAGAGCCACGAGGCAGAAAATATAAAAATTGGAAAGCAACACACAGGCATAAAATCGAAGAGGCGGCTCTCCACGAATCGCAGTTGTAAAAAGTCGTAACGATCTGCAACTCGCCGTGGCCTGTGCTTATAGTAGTATCGATACAAAAAGTCCCGACAGCTGTCTCTTTCTTTCCTTGGTAAAAAAGAAATGATCGTATTTGTACAGAGACGCCGTTTGGGGTTGCTTTCTTCGTTTTCTTTTTTTTTTAATTTTTTAATTTTTTTTTTTGTCATCACACATACACTCAGCCTCAGAAGCATCAAACAAAAATTATCCGTTACATCCATCTAAATTAAATTTAATCAATTATCTAAGAAAATTAACAAATTTATTATATTAAAATACAAAAAATATCCTCTCTTCCTATATTCCTGTTTGACCCTCGGTTATAAAACAGTACAGGAGCTTATACACGTTAATATCCGCTGATGCTAAAAGAGTTTGAGTGTTTTATAGTAAAACATTTTGAGAGGACACCAGCCACTGTATTAATTACGCAGTTTCTTGATATCTTCTTTCGCAGACGAAGAAACATCTTCCTCACTGCCGCATTCAGATGGAAACATGTGGCCATGTTGAGGCGGTAGAGATGCGGAACTGTTAGTATAAAATTTCTACTGTACCTGAAACTCTGGTATCAAGGACTCGATAGGAGATTAGGTAGCGTCGCGACATGTTATCTCTGTATAATTTCGTAAGACCGCTCTAGGTTTTCGTCGCATCGAGCCCTAATTATAGTCCATGTCGTCTTATTTGACGTCTCTTCTGTGACTTGTGCATATTTGTGAGGAAGGTGAGGTGAAATGATTAAGACGACACAAATACTCAGGCCCGAACTAAGAAAGTACCCGACCGAGCTGACAGACGAACCCGGTACCACGTGACCTATAGGCAGCGACCAACTAGCAGACCACGGCATGCCCCTCGCCGATCACCCACCTGGCTAGACTGGCCGTGCCACTAAGCGGCTGCAGCAGATCGATCTTCCAATCACTCAGCACAATTAATCATGTGTCAATATTCTATTAAAATAATATTTCAAATGTGAATAACTGCTTTCGATTAATAAATGTATCGGCTTTCGTGCTCCTATTAGTACATGAAAGTCGGACTTGAAACTTTAACGCTACGGTGAATTAGCTGCTATGTTGCGATTTCATTCCCGTAATTAAGAATATTTAACCTCGCTCGATTGTTGTTCACGAACGTATGCAAGAAGTGCACTCTGCGGAAGTGATTTCGTCAATTAATGAAGAATTAGCTCGTCGCATTCTGCCGTAATACCAACAGCGGCCGGCCGCGGTGGCCGAACGGTTCTAGGTGCTTCAGTCCGGAACCGCGCGACTGCTACGGTCGCAGGTTCGAATCCTGTCTCGGGTGTGGATGTGTGTGATGTCCTTAGGTTAGTTAGGTTTAAGTAGTTCTACGTTCTAGGGACTGATGACCTCAGATGTTAAGTCCTATAGTGCTCAGAGCCATTTGAACCAACAGCGCTTGGATGGAAACGAACCTAAGTTGTGCTTAATCCTTGTACTGCCACGACGCTAGAGATTGAGCAACGGAACGGACTACGCGTGTGTATCACGTTAGCACCTGACCATACACAGTTTGGATTGAGACAAAAAAAGAAAGAAAGAAGCAAGGCTAACAAACGAAGAGGAAACTGTGAAATAATGTTAAATGATTTAACTACGGGTTATTGGTGGAAATTTTCTTTTGCATTAACCAAACGAAACACTTTTTCGCCTGGTTTCACAAAACTTTATTGTTTTTGACCACCTGGTCTTCGGGATGTAAGTCCATTTTCCAGTACACAACTGTTTCCAAAGATGGCAATGAAACAAAGACAAACACGTGTCAACTTATCAATCACTTCTCTACTTAAACTATAATTGACACAGCTACATTTCTATTGTATTGTAGTTAGAGTAAATGCTATACTGACGAATATCATAATGTAGCACGATATAAATGTAACGGTATCAAAACAGACAAGAGAGATAACTTGTATCCCTTAAATCGAGAAGTTATATATTAAGAAGACGACATGTATTTATCTTTTCTTGGTTGCCATCTTTGGAATATTGCAAAATGGGCCTACAAACCGAAACACGGGTCGCACAAAAACTTAAAGTTTTATGGAATTAAGAAAACAGTGTTTTATTTCGTTAATATGGAACAGAACAGAAATATGGGACAGGGGCAAAACTAATATTTAAAAAAATCAATTATAGTTTCATTATATGAACAAACAATGCTAGAATAAAGTTTTGTATCATCAGTAACATATTCTGTAAAACATTCTTTAACTTTCATTACCTAATCTACGTAGTACGGTAAAGTTGTTTCTTTTTTTTTTAATAAAAGTTGTCCGCATCTCGTGGTCGTGCGGTAGCGTTCTCGCTTCCCACGCCCGGGTTCCCGGGTTCGATTTCCGGCGGGGTCAGGGATTTTCTCTGCCTCGTGATGACTGGGTGTTGTGTGATGTCCTAAGGTTAGTTAGGTTTAAGTAGTTCTAAGTTCTAGGGGACTGATGACCATAGATGTTAAGTCCCATAGTGCTCAGAGCCATTTGAACCATTTTGAATAAAAGTTGAAAAAAATTCTTATGGTATCGATGACTGGAGATCCGGAAAGCCATGCTCAGGTGCTTAAGTGCGACAAATCAGCTCATTTCCGCCTCTAAGTGTGAGTTGTGCCTGAAGCGTATCTGTTGTGATGTGTACAGAGTAAAATTTAGCGATACTCTTCTATTCTTGAGAAGAGAATAGCGTGGATACTGTATAGTGCCAGGACGTAGCCTTCTCTTCTCTAACAACTCCAAGAGTGCTTTTCAGCCATATCAAATATCACGCAGTCTCACTCCTGATTTAAATTTACCGTGGTTTTCCTGAATTACTTCGTGCAAATGCCAGGATGGTTACTATTATTAGGTCACAGGCAACTACCTGTTCCCTCCTTATCAAAATAGAGTTGAAAGTATATAAGTGGCTCTCTATAGGAATTACGTTTCTCGCTCTTCATCTGTATTAACATAATATTTCCAGTATCCTTGTACACTTGATCCACAGATGAATAACCCATCACCACCAGTACTAGCACTGCTGCTACTACATTAAAGTATGTCTCAATAGAAATTTACTTGAACAACTGAAATATTTTTATCTTAAATTTATCGGTATAAAACGCGATTACGTGTGTGAAACAGATATATGCCAAAACTATTTTAATAAACTATTACTCTTCTTACAAAATTCCATAGACATTCTCGCGCATTTCTCCGTTTGTAAGTGTAAACACATGACTTCATTTAAGCACGCAGGAAACAGACATACAGTACATGCATAACATGTCGGTGTCCAATTCTCGTCTCCACGGCTTGACATGACATGACAGCCGCGCGGAGTGGCCGCGCGGTTAGAGGCGCCAAGTCACTGAATGCACAGCCACTCCCGCCGGAGGTTCGAGTCCTCCCTCGAGCATGATTGTGTGTGTTGTTCTTAGCATAAGTTAGTTTAAGTAGTGTGTAAGTCTAGGGACCGATGACCTCAGCAGTTTGGTCCCTTAGGAATTCACACACATCTGAACATTTTGACGTGACACGGAAATTTGTCCTGCTACAGTGGGTGTGACTCCCGTGCGTTGTCAGGTGACGCCATCTTGCCAGAACCACTTGTCTCCGAGATCCCTTCCCAACAATTGAGATCAAAGAAATTCGCTTATTATGATGCGATAACGTATGTTATCCACCATGAGAATCGCCTGCGTCATTCTCGAAAAACGTAAGGTCAAATCACACCATCCGCAATATCTGAACCAGACAGTGTCTCGTCGTGCATACATTGCCTGTTGAAGCACTGCATGAAGATTCTCATTGCTCCAAATCTGTGCTTAGTAACGGGGCTGTCCAACTGGAAATACGCCCCAAGTCTGAAGAAGACAGTAGTCACAAAAGCGTCATCGACATTTAGGTTTTCCTACACGCAGTCGGCGAATTCACGCCCCTGCGAATCGTCGGTTGGCAGTTATTGTTGCACCGATTGAGCCTCAGCAGACGAAGAAGAGGAGGAGGAAGAGGATATTAGTGTTTAAGGTCCCGTCGACAACGAGATCATTAGAGACGGAGCACAAGCTCTGATTTGGGAAGGGTGGAGAAGGAAATCGTCCGTGCCCTTTGACAGCAACCATCCTGGCATTTGTCAGAAGCGATTTAGGGAATCACAGAAAACCTAAATCAGGATGGCCGGATGCGAGTTTGAACCGCCGTCCTCTCGAATGCGAGTCCAGTGTGCTGACCACTGCGCCACCTCACTCCGTTTAGCAGATGAAGATCCAGGAATTGTCTTCATGCTGCTCCTCGAAATGGTCAGTTCTTGCTGTTGACGGCGAATAGAGGTTCAGGGACAGGGCTATGCTCTCGTTTATTGAAGCAACATTTTCAGCAGAACGGTCGGTAAAATGTATTTCTGGCGTATTAAAACCAGCAGCTGAATCGGTTTCTTCAAACTTTGAATTATTAGTCGAACTACTGATGAGTAGATACCATTCGCAAGCCACAAATTGTAAGCAATTTTCGAAATGCCTCTAAAGACTTTTCCGTATTTGTAACAAGGTCTTACGCTTTAATCTACGGTAAACTGATTCGTTTTCGCTAACCGGAAAGTCTCTAGGTGATAACTGAGGAAGAGCAAGCGTTGCCAACTGATAGGAACGGAAATGGTGAGTAATTTAAATTCTGCTTCCTTACTGAGATATCCTACTCTTCTAACGCAATAAGACACTGTGATTTTAATTTTACACTGCCTGAGAAGAAAAGGGAAGCACCCAGAACACACGATATCAATATAACTTCGTACACATAGACACCATCGGCGGGTGCGTAAATGATGAGAGTTGTATTTCTCTGTGACTGGTAGAACAACCACCAGGCTGCACTAGGACTGTTCCTGTTTAGTATTGTTACCAGGCCAGGTAATATATATAAAGGGACTGAACGTCATATGCTTCACTCTACACACGCACCGTGGACTTCACAAAGAATACCGCCTTGAAACCCTCAAGGAAGTGTTCAAAAAACACGCCACACGACTCGAACAATCCTTTCATCCTTATTCTGGGAAACTACGATCACAACCATAGATGGAAGCATAAGCAGCGAAAGACACTACGAGCTAGGGCATAACTACCCACGGCAAGCTAACATACAGCAACAAGCGACAAACGTCGGCAAGCCCCTGCATATCAGCAACGTTGACTGGAAATTACCAGCTGATATTAGAGCCGACCAACAGGCCACAGCAGGCAAACCGACGAGCTCGCCCACTGAGGCACAAACATTTCGCCAGCATCACCTTACACTGTGCATCCGATATAACCTATCGTACGCAAAAACGATGATAAACCTGTTACAGGTTGCTGATGCTGATCGAGAGTTCAACACCGGCACCCAGCGGCAGCCGCCGAGCAACAGCACCGCACAACGTCAAAGGTATCGACATGCATTGTACCCACTACTAACAAAGCCTATCCTAGTACTGCTGTTACAACCCGACGTAACTAATGCAGAGGGTTTTTTCCCTTGGCTCTTGCCTTGACACCTTTTTTCCTCTCCCCTTCAAACCGCTACCCTTCGTTCTACTTCGACCCAATCTATCTCCAGATGAGTGCGTATTAATGGTTAACATTAACCAGACTTGCGCAAACATCGCACCCTGTGACACCTCACTTTAGTGAAAACTAACCCTTATGCAGAGATGGCAGTAGGCCTTTTGAGTTGGCCGTCATGCCGGTGTCGGCTTGGAGGGGCTCCAGCTCTTAAAAAGGTATTGAAAGATATTGAGTGATCATCTGTGAAGAACATGGAGATGCAGCACACTCGTGGGAGACACCGTTATCGGCACGATGTTTGGAAGAACCCTCACTATGGGTCTCCAATTGGCCGACTGGTCGAATCGTGCAATATCCTGATTTAGGGAACGTTCGAGTGAAATGATGGCCCTATTTGGGACTGTAAGATAAGGTGAGGGACGATATACTCATCGGCAACGTTCCGGTCGACGATGCCTGACCACCACAGGGTAGGATTGCCGTATTGTGTCCAAGCACATCGTATCCATCACATCTGGCCCCGATTGCAACGTTGTGTGGCATCCCTTACCACTGGTTGGGGCCTAGCAGGAACCGGACTAGCGAATTACCGTCCCAAACCTACGCTGCAGTTAACACCATTACACAAACGGCCGCGTCCGGAGTGGTGCCTTGACCGATGAACAGCCTCGCACTGGGTTCAGCAATGCCTCAGGGTTCTGCACTACACCGAATGACGATGGCCGACGAGCGTTGCCAGTACCGACAGTATCAAGGACCAGTTTCAATAGTCGCCTCAGGAGAAGATACAAATTTTCCTAATCGAATAAGTGCGTGTATCAGGTCTGGGGAGTCAACGTCATATTGAAAGGGGCTCACATTGCAAAGTTCCAATTTGATTCGATTTTGTATTCACTGAAATAATATCACATACTCTCTCAGCCCGTAAAGTTTCAAATGGTTCAAATGGCTCTAAGCACTTTGGGAATTAACATCTGAGGTCATCAGCCCCGTAGACTTAGAACTACTTAAACCTAACTAACCTAAGGACATCACACACATCCATGCCCGTGGCAGGATTCGAACCTGCGACCGTAGCAGCAGCGCAGTTCCGGACTGAAGCGTCTAAAACCGCTCGGCCACATCGGCCCGCCGTAATGTTTCATTTCGTTTCCTCTACCCTTTTTGGTTGCTTCACCTTTCTGTCAGGCAGTGTATTTCCAGATATTGACGGTCTAGCCACTAATTACTGTACGTCAGCAGCTCTGCTACACTTGTATGCTAGATACTGTTGATGAAAAGTTTTTCGACCATCGGATATCGACTCATCCTCGCTGGGTCAACAAACTCAGTTGCTGTCGCATGTGGTTGTGGCACCAGGTATGACGGCTGTTACAACAGGTAATGAGTGTTGATGAAACTGACGAGCTTATTTGCACACTGGTCTCAGTTGCACCCGGTGAACTTATTTCTCAGTCGAGAAAGAGCTGTCGGTCTTCAGGAAATAGTAAGTTAGTTTTAAGTCCTCCCTCTATTGCTGAATTTCTTGCGGTGATTCGTCTGCGAGCCTTAGAGGGCTAGGAACAAGAAGTCTGCTGGTCGTAGTTTATTTGGTAGGGCTTTGATACGGCGCGATCTTCAGTTCTCCGCGCCTAACTAGGAAAGGTCTTACGTGCGGGCCATGCGGCACTTCGGCGTCTGCTGTAGGCAGCGCTAAGCAGGTAGGATTTCGCCTTCCTGAGGCTGGCCTTTGACGCTTCCAGCAGAGGGTGGGGTCCACACTGACTCTGCAGATATCCCCTAAGCTGCGCGTAAGTACCAAAGCGCTTAAGTATAGGAAGACAGGAGCGTAGCAGGAGAAGAATTAGACGGAGGTAGAATTTTTCTGCGTCCTCTCCGGTTTACTGTAAACTCGGGCGTCTGGTTAAAAATCAGTACGTCCGTGGACACGCTGATACTAGAGGACGGATGCTAGGCATCACGCGGGGGCAGCGTATTTTAACTCGTGATGTTGTCTCATCTGGAAGCAGAGTTAAGGATTATTAGTGTGTGAGGTAATTCTCAAGATTTCACTGCACGAACCATTCAGAGTCTGATAGCAAGGACTCTATCCGCATTTGATCTCTTGCTTCTGAATAAACGTTCTTGTCTGACGTAAATTTTCGGATATTACAAATTCTTTGTGGTGTAATATGAAAAACGCTGTCGCATTTAAAATAAATTTGACTGAAATTCCTTTTTCTTTTCTTATCGCGGGCAGTGCAATGCACTCTCCGCTGCAGAATGAAACGTTCAGTTAGTTAATTTCATATTCCACAGATCATTTGAACGATTCTTTTATCGAAACTACCTAGAACAAGTCAGTTTACAGGATACGTATACATGATTTGTGTTAATATCAATGAACACATCACCTCTGTTTCCTGCTTATCCAACTACACGAAAAATCAAGGTTTTTTTCTACCAGTTATTTATCAGAAATTTTTCAGTGGAATAAAACGAGTTGTCCAACAGAAATGATCTTAAAGTAGACTTAAATCTTGCCTCGCTACCTGTCAGAAGTTTTATGTTAGTGGGCGAAAGATCAAAACTTTTTGTTGTTGCATATTGAACTCCTCTCTGAGCCACTGACAGCTTCAACAACGGGTCATAAAGGTCATTTTCACCTCTAATGTTGTAGATATAGACATCACTGTTCTTCTCAAATTGTGATGGATTACTTATCATGAATTTCATTAGCGAAACAATGTATTGTGACGGCACAATTAAAATGCCTAGCTCCTTGAAGAGTTACGTAAATGGCTTCCGGGGTGAACACCGCACATCATTCTTACTGCTTGCTCTTGTGCAATCAATACATTCCTTCTAAGTGACGAATTACTCCAGTAAATTGTTGCCTACAACGTTATTCAGTGGTAATATGCAAAATGTGTATGGAGGTTGGTACGTTTGTTCCAAGATTAGAAATTATACGAACAGGAATAGTAGCTGAACTTAATTGTTTTAAAAGCTCAGTAATGCTTCTTCCAGTTCAACTTTTCGTCAATACATACACCCAAAAATTTGGAGTATTCTGCCCAACTTACTGAGTTCTGCTCATCTGCTACATCAATTGTCGGTACGACTCTGTTTGTTGCACGGAACAAAATTATTGCTTTCTTTTTTAAAATAATATGGAGAGTCCGTTTTCAGAGAACCAGTCAATGATTCTTTGGAAAATATAGTTTAGTAACTCTTCTGTTGCTTTCTCTCTAATGTTATTTATTATAACACTAGTATCGTCCGCAAAAAGTACCAGTCTTGCTTGAATGTTCAAAAAAATGGTTCAAATGGCTCTGAGCACTATGGGACTCAACATCTTAGGTCATAAGTCCCCTAGAACTTAGAACTACTTAAACCTAACTAACCTAAGGACATCACACACACCCATGCCCGAGGCAGGATTCGAACCTGCGACCGTAGCGGTCGCGCGGTTCCGGACTGCAGCGCCAGAACCGCCAGACCACCGCGGCCGGCACTTGAATGTTAAACGAAAGGTCATTCACATATATAAAAAATAGGAGTGGTCCCAAATTTGAATCCCTTTAACTCTTTTTTTTCCCCTCACTAAAACGCTCTACCTTTCCGACACTGCCTGAATCATTCAGCACGAACTTTTGCATTCTTTTTGTCAGATATGATTCTAACCTGCTTTATGTAATGCTATCTATTCCATAAAACTTGAGTTTTTCTAAGAGAGTATCATGATCTAAATAGTCGAAGACTGGGAAAGATAACAAAAAATTCCAACTGGCGATATATTATTATTTAAGGCTTGTACTATTTGATGATTGAATATATAAATAGTATCCTCAGTCGAGGAACCTTTCTGGAATCCCGACTGCGATACGGTATTTAAATTGTTTCTACTTAAAGTGTACGACTGCACTTGGGCACATTACTTTCTAGAATTTTTGGAAAAATATGTCAGTAAGGCAACTGGACCATAATTGTGTCTTGTCACCTTCCTTATGAAATGGTTTAATAATTGTATATTTGAACCTGTCTAGAAAAAAATTTTCTGTGCAATTTTACTGACGCAAACTATTTACAGAAGAACGGAAAGACTGGTAGAAAAGAACCTCGGGGAAGATCAGCTTACATTTCGGGAAAATTTAGGAACACGCAAGCCAGTACTGGCCTTAGGAGTTGTCTTAGAAGACGGGGTGACCCAAGGTAAACCAATGTCTTTAGCATTTGTAAATTGAGAGAACACTTTGGACACAGTTGACTGGAAAAATACTCCTTACGCTTTTGAAAGTAGACTGGATCAAATACAGAGAGCACAAGGTTTTCTACAACTTCTACAGAAATCGGATGACTTATCGCTAGGGACGTGGATAACCATTTCAGTTTAGCGAGAGCAAATAGGATTGCTTCGTTTCGGATGAGCTTGTGTGCCGTCTGGCTGAGACATCTTCATCTTTAGCGTTCTTTGGCTGTTGTTGCAAACATAACTTAAGCTGAGTGTTTACATGTGAAACATTACGGGAACAATTTGTCAGCAAGTGATTCATGGAATAGTGCATTTTGTCACTGCAGTAGTTTTTGTGAAAAAGGAGAGGGAAATAATGGTTGGTCCATATTTTCAATACTTGAGTGCTCATGTTGCTGAATTCTGCTTCTGGAAAACTGACGAAATGTAAGGATTTGCCGTCTTTAAACGATCATTTAGCGACGTATGGAAATTATGGTACGAATCACTGTCGGACACCGTAACATCAATGCTCATTCTCTATTTTTCATATAGTTCATTATCACTCGCTCTATGGTGCGATCTTTGTTCAAAAATTGAAAAAAATGGCTCTTAGCACTATACGACTTGATTTCTGAGGTCATCAGTCCCCTAGAACATAGAACTACTTAAACCTAACTAACCTAAGGACATCACACACATCCATGCCCGAGGCAGGATTCGAACCTGCGACCGTAACGGTCGCGCGGTTCCAGACTGTAGCGCCTAGAACCGCTCGGCCACCCCGGCCGGCGCGATCTTTGTCATGGCCGCTCAGTTTACTAAACTTTTGTTAACGATTCAATTGCAGCTAAATATTTGCGACAAGCAACAATAAAAATTTCATTGCTGCTCTTTTCACCTGCAGTAATTTAAGCTGTGCCCGTAGGTCCCTGACTAACCACACCCTCATAAATCGCGACATTTTCGGAATAAAAAGCAAAGCATTCGCAACAAGCTACAATAAAAATATCACCGCTGGTCGTTTCTCTTGTAGGCGTCTCATCTTCCGTTTTTAATCAAAGTCACAAAATCAAAGACTTTTGTGAGAGAGCGCGATCTTATACGTAAATAATATCGAATATTGTAGAGCAAATGTCTATTACGTGAATAAGAAAGAACCAGAATATGTTACAACTGTGAAAACGGAAAAAAAAGATTTAAATGTGACAACGCGCGAACCTTACCTTCTACTACACAATAACCACCAGACCACTCCGTCCACCTTCCGTTTTCTGACGGCTTCGTCTCCAGCGACGCTATAGGAAATACACTCCTGGAAATTGAAATAAGAACACCGTGAATTCATTGTCCCAGGAAGGGGAAACTTTATTGACACATTCCTGGGGTCAGATACATCACATGATCACACTGACAGAACCACAGGCACATAGACACAGGCAACAGAGCATGCACAATGTCGGCACTAGTACAGTGTATATCCACCTTTCGCAGCAATGCAGGCTGCTATTCTCCCATGGAGACGATCGTAGAGATGCTGGATGTAGACCTGTGGAACGGCTTGCCATGCCATTTCCACCTGGCGCCTCAGTTGGACCAGCGTTCGTGCTGGACGTGCAGACCGCGTGAGACGACGCTTCATCCAGTCCCAAACATGCTCAATGGGGGACAGATTCGGAGATCTTGCTGGCCAGGGTAGTTGACTTACACCTTCTAGAGCACGTTGGGTGGCACGGGATACATGCGGACGTGCATTGTCCTGTTGGAACAGCAAGTTCCCTTGCCGGTCTAGGAATGGTAGAACGATGGGTTCGATGACGGTTTGGATGTACCGTGCACTATTCAGTGTCCCCTCGACGATCACCAGTGGTGTACGGCCAGTGTAGGAGATCGCTCCCAACACCATGATGCCGGGTGTTGGCCCTGTGTGCCTCGGTCGTATGCAGTCCTGATTGTGGCGCTCACCTGCACGGCGCCAAACACGCATACGACTATCATTGGCACCAAGGCAGAAGCGACTCTCATTGCTGAAGACGACACGTCTCCATTCGTCCCTCCATTCACGCCTGTCGCGACACCACTGGAGGCGGGCTGCACGATGTTGGGGCGTGAGCGGAAGACGGCCTAACGGTGTGCGGGACCGTAGCCCAGCTTCATGGAGACGGTTGCGAATGGTCCTCGCCGATACCCCAGGAGCAACAGTGTCCCTAATTTGCTGGGAAGTGGCGGTGCGGTCCCCTACGGCACTGCGTAGGATCCTACGGTCTTGGCGTGCATCTGTGCGTCGCTGCGGTCCGGTCCCAGGTCGACGGGCACGTGCACCTTCCGCCGACCACTGGCGACAACATCGATGTACGAGACCTCACGCCCCACGTGTTGAGCAATTCGGCGGTACGTCCACCCGGCCTTCCGCATGCCCACTATACGCCCTCGTCCAAAGTCCGTCAACTGCACATACGGTTCACGTCCACGCTGTCGCGGCATGCTACCAGTGTTAAAGACTGCGATGGAGCTCCGTATGCCACGGCAAACTGGCTGACACTGACGGCGGCGGTGCACCAATGCTGCGCAGCTAGCGCCATTCGACGGCCAACACCGCGGTTCCTGGTGTGTCCGCTGTGCCGTGCGTGTGATCATTGCTTGTACAGCCCTCTCGCAGTGTCCGGAGCAAGTATGGTGGGTCTGACACACCGGTGTCAATGTGTTCTTTTTTCCATTTCCAGGAGTGTATACAGGGTGGTCCATTGATAGTGACCGGGCCAAATATCT
The DNA here is from genome assembly GCF_023864275.1 of Schistocerca cancellata. Taxonomy (NCBI): domain Eukaryota; kingdom Metazoa; phylum Arthropoda; class Insecta; order Orthoptera; family Acrididae; genus Schistocerca; species Schistocerca cancellata. The sequence goes on along the minus strand of NC_064627.1, from coordinate 802,181,206 downwards.
CACGAAATAAGCATCAAACGAAATAACTACAAAGAACGAAACTCGTCCAGCTTGAAGGTGAAATGAGATGGCGCTATGGTTTGCTCGATAGATGGCGCTGCCGTAGGTCAAACGGATATCAACTGTCTTTTTTAAATAGAAACCCCCATTTTTATTACATATTCGTGTAGTACGTAAAGAAATACAAATGTTTTAGTTGGACCACTTTTTTCGCTTTGTGATAGATGACGCTGTAACAGTCACAAACGTATAAGTACGTGGTATCACGTAACATTCCGGCAGTGCGGACGGTATTTGCTTCGTGATACATTACCTGTGTTAAAATAGACCATTTACCAATTGCGGAAAAGGTCGATATCGTGTTGATGTATGGCTATTGTGATCAAAATGCCCAATGAGCGTGTGATATGTATGCTGCTCGGTATGCTGAACGACATCATCCAAATGTCCGGACCGTTCGCCGGATAGTTACGTTATTTAAGGAAAATGAAAGTGTCCAGCCACATGTGAAACGTCAACCACGACCTGCAACATTATGATGATGCCCAAGTAGGTGTTTCAGCTGCTGTCGCGGTTAATCTGCACATCAGTAGCAGACAAACTACCGCGAGAATCGGGAATCTCAAAAACGTCGGTGTTGAGAATGCTACATCAACATCATTGCACCCGTACCATATTTCTATGCACCAGGAATTGCATGGCGACGGCTTTGAACGTCGTGTACAGTTCTGCCATTGGGCACAAGAGAAATTACGGGACGATGACAGATATTTTGCACTCCTTCTATTTAGCGACGAAGCGTCATTCACCAGCGGTAACGTAAACCGGCATAATATCCACTATTGGTCAACGGAAAATCCACGATGGCTGCGACAAGTGGAACAACAGCGACCTTGGCTGGTTAATGTATGGTGCGGCGTTATGGGATGAAGGATAATTGGCCCCCATTTCATCGATGGCAATCTAAATGGTGCAATGTATGCTGATTTCCTACGTAATGTTCTACCGATGTTACTACAAGATGCATGACAGTATGACGATGTACTTCCAACATGATGGATGTCCGGCACATAGCTCGCGTGCGGTTGAAGCGGTATTGAAAAGCATATTTCAGGACAGGTGGATTGGTCGTCGACGCACCATACCGTGGCCCGCAAGTTCACCAGATCTGACGTCCCCGGATTTCTTTCTGTGGGGAAAGTCGAAGGATATTTGCTATCGTGATCCGCCGACAACGCCTGACAACATACGTCAGCGCATTGTCAATGCATGTGCGAACATTACGGAAGGCGAACTACTCGCTGTTGAGAGGAATGTCGTTACACGTGTTGCCAAATGCATCGAGGTTGACGGACATCATTTTGAGCATTTATTGCATTAATGTGGTATTTACAGGTAATCACGCTGTAACAGCATGCGTTCTCAGAAATGATAAGTTCACAAAGGTACATGTATCACATTGCAACAACCGAAATAAAATGTTCAAACGTAGCTACGCTTTTTATTTTAATTTAAAAAACCTGCCTGTTACCAACTGTTCGTCTAAAATTGTGAGCCATATGTTTGTGTCTATTACAGCGCCATCTATCACAAAGCGAAAAAAGTGGTCCAACTAAAACATCCATATTTCCTTACGTACTACACGAATATGTAATAAAAATGGGGGTTCCTATTTAAAAAAAAAACGCTGTTGATATCCGTTTGACCTATGGCAGTGTCATCTAGCGGGCCAACCATAGCACCACCTGGTTTTCCCCTTCAAGCTAGACAAATTTCGTTCTACGCAGTTTTTTCGTTTGACGCTTATTTCGTGAGATATTTGACCAGGTCACGATCAATGGACCACCCTGTATAGCACCGCTGGGGACGAAGCTGTCAGAAAAGCTGTCCAAAAATAGCTTTATAAGATGATACAAATATAAAATAAACATATAAATAACCAGATCGAATCATTACAAAAAGACAATTGACATTTACGCTCCGAGGTCTATATAGAACACGTCACGCCAGCTAGGACGTACGCTTGATAATGGTAAATCACCGAAACGAGCTCGTCGTGTAACTTGTGACGCTACGAGTACGTAAATAAATAGTGCAGCAAAAAACTTGTACTGAAAATAGAAGGTAATTGGGGTGACAAACTGAACAAATTGTAAGTATGTTATTACTCAATGATGAGCCACCAGACACCAGGCGACCCTTACATCAAAATACTCAGAAAATATCTACGAAGCTCGGTGGGGTTTTTATTCACCTCGCGTACAGATACGCGGCAGGTGGATGCCAGCAGAAGCGCCTGCGGCCGGCACTCGCGCGCGACTGGTGTAACGCTAATGAGCTGGTGGAGGCCCGGACGCGGCGAACTGCAGAACGGGCGGCGCGCGCTCCTCTTCGCCTCCGGCTTCGGCTTCTTGCGGCCGCGGGGGCTGGCTTCCGCCCGGCTAACAATTAACGCCCAGGCGGCCCAAGTTGCGCCTCTAACGAGTCTTCTCGGCTCCGCAGTTTCCGAAGAAGCCGCCTAATTCCGGGAGCAGTGCGGAACGGCGGAGGGCGCTAGCGAGGTAACTGCCTGCCACCTGCACCAGCTCTCGGAAATAGCCGGCTCTAGCCTAGCAGGCCAAGGCACAGTCTCCTGTCTCTTGTTCGGACGCCTTAACTTGCTGCTCTTGTACAACACCAAGCAACTCTCGCTCTCGGTTTTTCAAGTTTTCATATTTACACATTTTTCCGGAACTTCTCTGGCTAGTTTGATGCAGTCCACCACGACTTCGTCTCGTGTGCTACACTCTTCATCTCACTTGTTAGTGAGCTATATATTTCGTATAGCGCCGCTAGAGACGAAGCCTTCAGAAAACGGAATGTGAACGGAGTGGTCTTGTGGTTAGGGTGTAGTAGAAGGTAAGGTTCACGCGTTGTCACATTTGTATATTTTTTACCGTTTTCACATTTGTAATATATTCTGGTTCTTTCTTATTCATGTAATAGACGTATGCTCAACAATATTCCATATTATTTATGTATTCGCGCTCTCTCACAAGAGTTTCTTCGATTTTGTGACTTTGATTAAAAACGGAAGATGAGCACCCTGCAAGTGAAACGACCAGCGGTGATATTTTTATTGTAGCTTGTTGCGACTGCTTTGCTTTTTATTCCAAAAATGTCGTGATTTATGAGGGTGTGGTTAGTCAGGGACCTATGCGCACACCTTAAATTACTGCAGGTGAAAAGAGCAGCAATGAAATTTTTATTGTTGCTTGTCGCAAATATTTAGCTACAATTGAATCGCTGACAAAAATCTAGTAAACTGAGCGGTCATGACAAAGATCGCACCATAGAGCGAGTGATAATGAACTTTATACAAAATAGAGAATGGGCATTGATGTTATGGTGACCGACAGTGATTTCTACCGTAGCAACCAAAAATGGCTTTCCGGCGGGCGCTGATGACCGCACAATTGAGCGCCCCTCAAACCAAACATCGTCTCCGGGTGAGTGAGAAATATTTTTTGTTTTTTTTGTTTTTTTATTTAGCCAGGACCAGCGCAAGAGCTGAACCCAAGACAGGGCAGTACGCATATCTACACTGTGCAACAGAATTGAAGGGAAAACTTTTCTAAACCTGCTAACACTCTCCCATTCCAAAGCGTGAGTTGAAATTTGGCTCAAAGGCGCCTACAACATTGCTCTGTAATGGTGCAAAAGCGTGGTGGGTTGCGACGCCATCCTCGGGCTTGACGAGTTCCAAACAGGGAGTGGTGCCAGGTGATTACCCACCTGCAGGTGCTTCCAGCTATTTCGCAGGTTTTCTCTCTAAAGGTAATTTTTTTAAATTTCTCGTCCGCCCCGATAGCTGAGTGATCAGCGTCACGGATTGTTGTCCTACGTACCCGGGTTAAATTCCCGGTGGAGTCGGAGATTTTCTCCGCTCAGGGACTGGGTGTTGTGTTGTCTTCATCATCATTTCATCCCCATCCGGCGCGCAGGTCTCCCAATGTGGCGACGAATGTAATAAGACCTGCACCAAGGCGGCCGGACCTACCCCGTAAGGGGCCTCTCGGCCAATGACGCCAAGGGCTCATTTCCATTTTTCTTTATATTTCTCAATAAATTTGATTAAGCAAAGGATCCTTTGCTACATTACTTTCAGATTTCCCGAAAGGTTTTCATGGGTCCCTAATTGTTTCACCACGTACGCCAGAGCAAAAATTGCGGCCACTCTACACTCGAAAGGGGTGAGAACATGTTGCAAGTGTTTACACTCCATTACGTCAGTCGAGAAGGGTTGAATCGACTAGGAGATGTCTACAGTGCCAGAGATTGTCCTGTTGCTCATCACACTGTCAATTGTCCTTTTCGACCGCGAAATGAGTGGAAATCAACGCCCCAAGTGAAGGGGTGGTTTCATTGGCACCTAGTCCGCCTCCTGTGATGAGTGGTCAACTTGTATGATTGGCGTGCAGCGGGCCCGGGTTCGATTCCCGGTCCGATCGTAGATTTTCTCCGATGGCGGACCGAGTGTTCCGTTGTCCTCATCATCATCGACGAGCAAGTCGCCCAGTGTGGCGTCAACTAAACACACTTGCAAGTCGGCAGGCGAACTTTCCCAGGCAGGGGGCTCTCAACTGTCAGTACCATACTGTCATTTCATTCATTGTCGCCCTTTATGCAATCCTTCAGGTCTTTTCGCGTCTATTCTGAGTGGCAATGTGTCTGAAATACACTCATGCTCATACATAAAGAATAATTGCAGAATGTGGGGCCACACAGCGTGGCACTACACAAAACTTGCGCTAATAGCATAGGCACATAGGGAACACACACGACACATATCTTTAAGCCCACGGTATTGGTGATAAGTTGAGAAAACCGTCCCGAAACACATGTCCTACAAAACGCCACTGTTTCCTGCGCATGTACCCCGACATCAATATGGGATATGATCACCATTCACACCTACACAGCCGCACAACGAGTTGGCATACTCTGGACCAGGTGGTCGAGCAGCTGCTGGGGAATAGCCTCGCATTTTTACACCAGAGCCTGTCGGAGCTCCTGAAATGTCCTAGGGGTTTGAAGACGTGCAGCGATACGTCGACCGAGAGCATCCCAGACGTGCTCGATGGGGTTTAGGTCTGGAGAAGAGGCAGGCCACTCCATTCGCCTGATATCTTCTGTTTCAAGGTACTCCTCCGTGATGGCAGCTCGCTGGGGCCGTGCATTATCATCCATCAGGAGGAAGGTGGGACCCACTGCAGTCCTGAAAAGGCGGACATACTGGTCGAAATGACGTCCCGATACACCTGACCTGTTACAGTTCCTCTGTCAAAGACATGCAGGGGTGTACGTGCACCAATCCGAATCCCACCCCACACCATCAATCCACGACCTCCATACAGGTCCCTTTCAAGGACATTAAGTGGTTGGTATCTGGTTCCTGGTACACGCCAGATGAAAACCCGGCGAGAATCACTGTTCAGAATACACGTGGAATCGTCCGTGAACATAACTTGCGACCGCTGTTCGAATGACCATGTACTGTGTTCTTGACACCAGGCTTTACGGGATCTGCCGTGACCAGGGGTCAGTGGAATGCACCTTGCAGGTCTCCAGGCGAATAAACCATCAGTCGTCTGTAGGCTGTGTGTCTGGAGAACAACTGTTCCAGTGGCTGCGGTAAGGTCCCGACCAAGGCTACCTGCTGTATTCCGTGGCCATCTGCAGACACTAATGATGAGATATCGATCTTCTTGTGATGTTGTACACTGTGGACGTCCCGTACTGTAGCACATGGACACGTTTCCTGTCTGCTGGAATCAGTGCCATAGTTTTGAGATCACACTTCGTGACACACGGAGGGCCCGTGCTACGACCTGCTGTGTTTGACCAGCCTCCAGTCACCCTAGTATTCTACCACTCATAACGTCATCAATATGTGTTCTTTGAACCATTTTCAACACACAGTCACCATTAGCACGTCTGAAAACACTCGCTGCACCATACTTTGACATGTACCGACACACCTCTGAGTATGTGGACTGCTGCCAGCTCCACCGTGCGATGACCGCAGGTCAAATGCACCGCATGGTCATACCCCGAGGTGATTTAATCCCGTAAACCGCCTACCAGAGCGTTGTTTCACCATGTATCAGTATTATCCTTAATTTAAGAACGAGAGTGTGTTTTCTCGGCCACCTACAAGAAAGTCCCGCGATTTCAATGGTGGGCGTCGGAGGGGCTGCGACGACCTTGCTATTGTATGGCACGTCTACGGTGGCTTTGGGCAGAATTTCGATGAAATTAAAACATCATTAACCCAGATCACTCCTCGTATGAAGTTCTGAGCTCTGGCCTTTTTTCTGCATGTGGGGCAATTTGAAGCGTCGTCCAGGCCGAGTGTGACTCTGCAGGGAGCCTAGCTTTTGCACCATTACAGGGGATGTTGTAGCCACCTTTGAGCCAAATTTCAAACTTAAGCGTTGGGATGGGAGACAATTACGTAGTTTCCGAAAAGTGATCCTTTAATTCTCTTGCGAAATGCAGTTTTGTTTGGACTCGGCTCACTTTGGTTTCTGCTGCCTCGTCTTCGCCTTCGCTGATAATATTTGTGTGCCTCTTACCACCGGCCCCATCCCACCCCCACCCCCCCCCCCCCCTGGTGCGCTGCCAAACAACTATCATACCGGGGGAACACAGTAGATGCCACCACCATATGTGCATCTATGAGCAGATACAAGCGTCGATGGCCACCTCGTGCGGAACTGATGGGAGCCTTTCCCGAGACGCCATCTACGCCATCAAAGAAAGCAACCTGGTAACCTGCAATCCGTGCTGCTGGCCAGAACGACCATGCAGACAATGTCCATAGTGCTTTCGGTCTGCAACCTCCTGTGACGTAGTTCCGTTTTGCAAGTGCATCAACTTCGCTGTAGCAGCCTGAAAACTGAGGCACGCAGCCTTTAGCACAGCCCGGCTTCCTTTGAATATCACCTGTTCGCCGTCGAACAATAAACGTTTATCCTGTTAACAACGTCTTACTAGCTCTTTCGGGCATCCGACAGCTCCTCGCACCCGCACTCCATACTACGGTATCTTGACAACCATGAGGCCACGGCTCTGGCCATCTACACTTAAACCTAATTCCCTCAAGTGTTTTTTTTTTTTTTTTTTTACTCGGTTCCACAACCGGCGGCGCCACAGAGCGCAGCAGGTAGCGAGCACACCGTAGTGGGACAAAGACATGCTTTCTTCAGCCACGTCGCAAAACACAGTGCATTCCCGTGATCTCCGTAGCAGGATAAAACTGCCCACAGAGCGACTACAGCCCGGTGTCACGTTCAGTCTGTATAGTTACAACATACATGCCATCCATCATTTAGTTGCTGAGCTGTATTGGGAACTTGGTTTGACTCTGCCTGGATTCTCATAGCTGTATGATACACTTGAGCTTTATTCACGGTCATGTAATATTTCACAGTGTACATTCTTTGTATTACGGCAGTAGCCAGAACTTTGTGTCGTTCACAGAACTCTTAACCTCTACCGAAAACGCAACTAGTGCTTCTGCTCAAATAAAAAATTAGAAACACCATTCAAACATATATGTGAAACCTCTTACAGTTTTCAATTAAAACAAACGTTGTTAACATTCTGCACCTTTATTCGTAACGTCTGTATACTTATATTTCAACTCAGTCGTCCAGGCGACGGACACATTTCCTGCAACGAGAGAGACCAGTTGTTGATACTGTCGCTGCAGAATATTTGACTTTGATGACGGAGCCACACCCTCACCTCTGCTTGCACCACTTCATCACTATCAAAGTGAAGTCCTCGAAGGTGTTCTTTAAGTTTTGGAAGCAGATGAACATCGGACGGGGCCAAGTCGGGAGTTATGGAGAACGATTGATGGCAGTGAACACAAGGCGTCAGATTGTTACAGATGTCGTAGCGGTCGTGTGCGGTCTTGCATAGTCATGCAGAAGGAGAGGGAGCTCCGTGTCTGGACGAACTCTTCAATTCGAAACTCGATTACAGTGCGCTGTTTCTCACGCACCGACATAGTTATGTTATACACCGCCATGCTACACGCTACAATTCGGACCCCTCTGTTGACGTGCAGAATAAAGATGTACAACTTTAATAACGTTGGCTTCATTTTAATAAGTTTATGAGTTTTCACTTTCCCGAACAATTTTTACCCTCTGCAACCCCGTATAGTGCAACATCATCATTATCAGTATCAACATCATTATAATCATCATCTTCCATTCAAGGCTTAGGCTGTTGCCTGTTCCAACTAGCAAACAGAATGGTTTCTATTTTTTGAGGTCCTCCAATATCTATGTTCCCATTCGGCTTGTATCTCAGTATCTTCTGTAGAGTTATAGGATCTGTCATTCTTATAAGGTGTTGTCTCCACTCTTCACGACAGTTTTGAATTTTTTTATTCATATTGATAATATTTAATTATATATCTTCGCATCTAATTATTCTACACTAGTGGCCGTTAAAATTGCTACACCAAGAAGAAATGCAGATGATAAACAGGTATTCATTGGACAAATATATTTTACTAGAACTGACACGTGATTGCATTTTCACGCTATTTGGGTGTATAGATCCTGAGAAATCAGCACTCAAAACAACCACCTCTGGTCGTAATAACGGCCTTGATACGCCTGGGCATTGAGTCAAACAGAGCTTGGATGGAGTATACAGGTACTGCCCAAGCAGCTTCAGCACGATACTACAGTTCATCAAGAGTAGTGACTGGCGTATTGTGACGAGCCAGTTGCTCGGCCACCATTGACCAGACGTTTTCAATTGATGAGAGATCTGGAGAATGTGCTGGCCAGGGCAGCAGTCGAACATTTTCTGTATCCAGAAAGGCCCACACAGGACCTGCAACATGCGGTTGTGCATTATCGTGCTACAATGTAGGGTTTCGCAGGGATCGAATGAAAGGTAGAGCAACGGGTCGTAACACATCTGAAATGTACGTCCACTGTTCAAAGTGCCGTCAATGCGAACAAGAGGTGACCGAGACGTGTAACCAATGGAACCCCATACCATCACGCTGGGTGATGCGCCAGTATGGCGATGACGAAATATACGCTTCCAATGTGCGTTCACTGCTATGTCGCCAAACACGGATGCGACCATCATGATGCTGTAAACATAACCTGGATTCATCCGAAAAACTTGCGTTTTGCCATTCGTGCACTCAGGTTCGTCGTTGAGTACACCATCGCAGGCGCTCCTGTCTGTGATGCAGCGTCAAGGGTAACCGCAGCCATGGTCTCCGAGCTGATAGTCCATGCTGCTGCAAACGTCGTCGAACTGTTCGTGCAGATGGTTTCTGTCTTGCAAACGTCCCCATCTGTTGACTCAGAGATCGAGACGTGGCTGCACGATCCGTTACAGCCCCGCGGATAAGATGCCTATCATCTGGACTGCTAGTGATACGAGGCCGTTGGGATCCAGCACGGCGTTCCGTATTACCCTCCTGAACCCAACGATTCCATATTCTGCTAACAGTCATTGGATCTCGACCAACGCGAGCAGGAAAGTCGCGATACGATAAACCGCAATCTCGATAGGCTACAATCCGACCTTTATCAAAGTCGGAAACGTGATGGTACGCATTTCTCCTCCTTACACGAGGCATCGCAACAACGTTTCACCAGGCAATGCCGTTCAACTGCTGTCTGTGCATGAGAAATCGGCTGGAAACTTTCCTCGTGTCAGCACGTTGTAAGTGTCGCCACCGGCGCCAACCTTGTGTGAATGCTCTGAGAAGCTAATCATTTGCATATCACAGCATCTTCTTCCTGTCGGTTAAATTTCGCGTCTGTAGCACGTCATCTTCGTGGAGTAGCAATTTTAATGGCCAGTAGTGTATTTAATCTTGTTCTGATATCTTCCGATCTAATTGTTCTAACATCTTCATTTCTAATTATGTCTCTTTTTGTGCAGCTCTTCGTCTTTCTTTGGAACCTCATCTGTGCTGTCTGAATTTTATTTTCTTGTTTTTATGGTGGAATCTTTGTAACAGGTTCACTTTGTTGCACGTCGTTCTGTCCGTTTGGCTACCTCTTCAAAACCGTTTTCTCTAGAACGGTGAGGCTTATGAAGTTAGAATTTGTGTCACATACTAGAGGCTAAGTAAAAAAGCAAACCTTCTAAGTCAATGCACTCAGATGATGCGGCCTTTTATGCCACACATTTTGATGTTCGCAAAATCGCTCGTCAAAACCTACAGGGCAGTTTCCGTTGACCTGGAACCAAAATTTTCCAGGAAGCAGGGTTTCACACTGCAACAAAAGCAAAATAACTTGTAAATTGTTAAGTTGTAATTATATCACATGAAAAAGAGTTTTTGTTACTTATCAGATTGTCTGTCTGTCCGTCCATTTGTTAAGACCATTTTTTCTCAGCGACAGTTAGCCGTCTCAGATTGAAATTTATGTGACATAGTGAGGTCTCTCATCTCTTGGCGTTATAACAAATGTTAGCTTCTAAGTCACTGAAGTCAAAAAATACGGTCTCTTATGTCACGTATTTTTATGCTTGCAAAAACACTCATCGAAACCTACAGGGTAGTCCCCGGTACCTAGAATTATGAAATTTGCCAAGAAGCAAGGTTTGACACTAAAATCAAAAGAAGAAGCAGAAAATTGATTACCGGTAATTACATCGTACGAAAAAAAATTTTTTTCATTTTTATCCGACTTCAAATTTGAAATTAAAACATTATGGAAGTGCTGAAATCCCTGGGTCCGGTATCTTCACAGTATCAAGTCGATAACAGGCAAAAGTCGCTGAAGACCGTCGATCCTCAGGATGGATGAACGATACCCATACATAATTAATTTCGTACGGAACAGGCAGTGCGCAAGTCGTACTCGCAGCTGGTCGTTTTTTTGAGGTAATCCTGCTTTAGCTTCCTTATAATAACACAGAAACTGCCAGCCACTTTATAAAACTTCGTTACGGTCTCTTTGTGTACTTTATGGCCTGCCGTTCTGGTAGTGATCCCACAGACGGCTTGGACTTTGTGTGCTTTATTTTCAGAACCAGACTCAGAATGAGAATTTATATCACAGCCTAAATAAGAGATTTGAGAGCCTTGTTCTAAAATTGAATTATTCAGAATCTAACTGAATATTTTCTTCAGAATGCCATCATTTTAATTACGAAAAATTTTAAAATCGTAACTACTGCACATTTCGTTGATCTGGTATACTGATTTATGGAGGTCATCTTCATTTTTTAAAAAAAATAACAATATCATCTGCAAAGAGAAGCACATTCTGGTATTCCTCATTCGATGTCTTAATTCCTTTGTTTACATCTACATTTACGAAGAATTAAGTCAATGTGAATACTGAAAAGGGTCTGTGATAGTCCGTGCACTTCTCATGCACCTTGGTTAGTAGTTATTATTTCTAATCGATTCCTGCCTGTGTTTATTACAATGCATGAATTTTGTAAAGATTTTTCACTATCTCAATTAGATGATAACGATATCCACATTCAGACACAATCTTCCATAGGCTATCTCGGTACACAAGGTAAAAATCCTTCTCAGGGTCGATGCATTTCTAAATTAAATTCTCCGTTTTGTTTCTTTTATCTAGTGCTTCTGGGGCTGATTCGATGATGCAGGTCTTACCACTATTCCATTCTACATTGATGTCTTTATTGATTGGTAGTGAAGCGAGGTTTTCTTGGAATCTGTACTGATCAAATTTCCTGATAGTATATTCCGACAGGAGATGTACTTGGGACAACCCATGTTGAGGCTTCTTTTAGAGTTTCTTTCGTTTTAATACTAGCCTTATCTTAACTGCCTAAAAGGAAGTGGTCGATACCTACGTCGCTTCTTCTATAAACAGATTTATCTTTCTGGAGATTTTCATTTATTATAAATTAGTATATAATTACAGATCTTAATACTTGCGCACTGCATTTAAACTTGTGAATGCCCCTCTTTTCGGTAAAATGTGTTAGTAGCTTTACAATTATTAAAAGAGGCAAACTGGTGTAGTTCCTGCCCACTATCATTTAGAGCCTTTTCTCCAAGTAGTCCTACAAAGCCTTATTGCATTAAAACCAACGGGGATGACAACGTGGTCTGTCTTCATAACTTTATTGACTTCTTTTTGAAGATCATCGTAAAAAGTGCCAGTATCACCCAGCCTCCCTTCCCTCCCCTGGATCGGTATACACTGATAACTCTTAGATCACCTCTTAGAATTTGAAATCGGATTGTCATTATTCTTCCATTATGAATATTTCCTCTTCGTTTATCACTGACTAAAACTGTTACTCCAACATCAGCTCATTTTCTTTGTGGGACTGTAAGCCATTAGGTACTCCGTAAAAATTTTGTTCCTTTTTTCTAGTTTTTGATATTACTGCAAAGTCTACTTTGCTCTCTTTGAGTATTTAACTCGCACTCTTTGTCAACAATCCTCGAACATCCCCCATTGCCAAAGACATGTAATCAGTAATGCCAAATGGTTTCTCGATTAAAATTTTCTGGCTGTTGATCCAGTCCTGCATCCCAGTCTGTTTGTGAGTTCGCCAGTAATTTTAGAGTCCCCTGGCTGCGTTACGCGCGCTGCGCAGGTTAAGTCGCATGACGGGGCTGCCACCTCTAGGTATCGCGACCTCCGTGAGTTTCTGTGCAGGTTTTCTCCTTTAGGGAAGCTGGCTTCACTGCGCCTCTAGAACCCTCCCTGCCCTGCGTTGTGGGACACTCTTTGTCTCGCTACTCAGTGAAGACACTGCCAGTAGCTACGCTATCGCCAGCACAGTCCTAGACTTCGTAGAAGCACGCAGAGCCTCTCTCCAGACACTGAAAATGTCTTCCACAAGGTGGTGTCCACTGACAAGTGCCGTGGAACTTATTCACCGATGGCTCAACACATGTCCCATCACGCTGTCTTTTCTCCCTGCCAGTGTCTTCCATATGAAAAAAATCTCTCTACTTATTGTATCAGTCCACATGAGATACAATATCCTTTTGTAGCACCAAATCTCCAACTCTCCGATTCTCTTCTTTTTTTCGATTTTCGCATACTACACGAGTCATTTTCATAATGCAGTGCTGTACTCCAGAAATATATTCTTGGAAATTTCCTATTCAAATTGAGGCCAAAGTTTGACACTAGTAGGCTTCTTAACCGGCAAGTAGCTTGGATTTAAGAGCCATAGGGTGCTGGGAACTAAAAAAAAGTATTCATTTCCAACATGTTTATTTTCTACAGATACTAAACTAACACGAACAATGACGAACAATAAAGCTTCAAGAAACGCCGCAATAAATCAGCAAAACTTTAAATCGCTGCTCCTTAAATATTTCAGAGAATTATTTTTCTTTAATTTACAACATAGTAAAACTTTTCAACCGTTGGGAAAAGTTATTTTGTCTGTTTGAAAACCAGTATGATCACAATATACATAACATTTTAAATATTAAAGAAAAACTTTCAGCATAGCGGAATATGTAACTTCTGTATCGCCTTTAAAATAAGACAGACTGCATTAGCAAATCAACAAGCGCAAGCCATTATTCAGAAGAGCGACCAGATTAAAACTGCCAGGAAGTTTCATATCAGCGCACACTCCGCTGCAGAGTGAAAGTCTCATTCTGGAAATATCCCCTAGGCTCTGGCTAAGCCATGTCTCCGCAATATCCTTTCTTTCAGGAGTGCCAGTTCTGCAAGGTTCGCAGGAGAGCTTCTGTTAATTTTGGAAAGTAGGAGACGAGGTACTGGCAGAAGTAAAGCTGTGAGGACAGGTCGTGAGTCGTGCTTGGGTAGCTCAATTGGTAGAGCACTTGCCCGCGAAAGGCAAAGCTCACGAGTTCGAGTCTCGGTCCGGCACACAGTTTTAATCTGCCAGGAAGTTTCTTTAAAGTGTTGTTTCCGTGGAGCGGAGTCTAATTATTTCGCCAAATGCAAAAGGGAGTTTGACTACTTGTTTTAAAGGTTTCTTGCAGTGTTAATTTGATGTACTATATTAGTGTCCTCTTCGACAAGTTTTGGTTTTAGACTTTCTTTTAATATGAAAGGCAGAGCTTTTTTTAAGTCAGTGTAATTTTAATTGTTCTTTTATTCGGTAAATGTCTCAGTTTGGTTTTCAGTTATGTTACAGATAGTCACGTAATTAGTAAGCCTTGCATGGTCTTGAAAGAGACGAATCACGGGTTGTATTTATCTGCCGCGTGAATTATTTGCTGTTACAGAAATGGTCTGGTATGTGGGACAGATGGGGTTTGTCGCCTTGATGGGCGGATTGAGATCGTGTGTATGTGTGTTCGACGTGTTTTCTGCCCTGTCTTCCAACCTGATCATCTTCGAAATTGTTTGGCGGTTGCTTTCTACTCGTTTGTTCCGAGTACCACCGTGTATAAGCCGCACTTCCATCCTTTAGTTAAATATCCGGCCTGTCCACCGGGACGGACGAGATCTTTTCAGAAGTAACTCAAGGTGAAGCACTAGTGTTGTCTAAATGTTGGTTACGTAAGCAATGTGCTCATGGTGGTGACTGTCTGCGATCCTTTTGCGATCAGATCTAATTATTATTTTTAAAATGCTGTTTGCTATATTAATTCATGATCCAATCACATAGATTTTCTGAGTTGGGTGAAGGACAAGCGCCCGAAATTTAAAGACTTGATCTTGGGTAATTCCATTTTGTATTTGTATTTTCTTAAGAGCACAAAGGTCCGAATTAAATTTTTATATTGTTATTCTGATTCTGTAATTCTGTAATAATGAAATTTGTTCTTTAGTTGACAGTAAACTTAAGTACCAACCACGAGTTTGTCCATCACCAAAGAACCCTAGCTTCCAATTTCCTTTGAGTAGCTGTGGTTAAATTACAATTTTGGTTTAGCACGTAATTGAGCATACAGCTCATCATATATACACGCAACGCCTCAAACAGAATATGAAGAGATAAAGGTTATTCAATTGATAATCTAGTATGAAAAGGAGATGATAATCTAATAACCATGGGTGATTGGAACGATGTAGTAAGGGAAGGGACAGAAGACGCATTTATGGGACAATCTGGATTTCGTAATAGGAATGAGTGATGAGAAAAATTTCAGCTAATAATAGCAAATAAACCATAAATCACATGAGGGAAGGATATACTTGGAAAAGGATCGAAAACACAAGATGATTCCATATGGATTATATCATGATCAGACAGAGATTTCCAAATCAGATATTATATTGTAATGCGCACCCCGACGCAGATATATACTCAGATCACAATTTAGTAATGATGAAGAGTGAGATGACGTTTAAGAGAAGCGTCCGAAATAAACAGTGTGGAAACTAGTGCGTTACTTAGTACTGAAGAATGATGAGGTGCCTTTGAAATTTCCTAAGGTTGTAAATACTACAATAATAAGCGCCATAATGAGCATTTTAGGTGAATTCTTTATAAAGGACAATCACAGATATTCCACAGACAAATTTAGGAACAACATATTAGCTGAATTCTTTAAAAAGGGCAATCACAGATGTTCCACAGACAAATTTAGGCACAACGGAAGGACGAAAGAAGAAATTTCAAAAATATTCAGGAAAAGTCAGGAATACAGAAATACAAGTCACTTAGGAATGAAATAAATAGGAAGTCTAGGGAAACTAAGGGGAAATGCTTCATGAAAAAATAGAAGAAATCGAGAAAGAAATGATTGTTGGAAGGACTGACTTAGCATATGAAAAAGCTAAAACAGCATTCGGTGAAATTAAAACCAATGGCGGTAGCATTAAGACTGCGAAATGTGTTGCGAATACAGTTAGTAGTAAAGAAGTAATAAATTAAAACGTCATGCTTCATGCGGCGGTTTTACTGGCTGAACAGCTAAAACGTAGTAACCGATAAATTCTTTCATTATTTTTGAGGGCTGTCAGCGAAGAAACGCTTGGTAAAGGTTTGAAATTCACTGTGAAATTTGTAACAAATCACTAAATGCAGTCATTATCAATACTGTACGTATAAAGTCTGGGTATTCGCACATAGTGACCTAAAATTCTTTTTCACCCACCCCTTTGATAGATAGGTGGGTCTTACCCCCAGAGCGATTCTTTCTGGACAGTAAGTAATTCGTGTACCAAGTTGTCCAGTTTTTTTTAGGAGGAAACGGGAACATACACTATGTGATCAAAAGTATCCGGACACCCCCAAAAACATACGTTATTCATATTAGGTGCATTGTGCTGCCACCTGCTGCCAAGGACTCCATATCAGCCACCGCAGTAGTCATTAGACATCGTGAAAGAACAGAATGAGGCGCTCCGCGGAACTCACGGCCTTCGGACGTGGTCCGGTGATTGGGAGTCACTTGTGTCATGCGGATGTACGCGAGATTTTCACGCTCCTAAACATCCCTAGGTCCACTGTTTCCGATGTGAAAGTGAAGTGGAAACGTGAAGGGACACGTACAGCACAGAAGCGTACAGGCCGACCTCGTCTGTTGATTGACAGAGACCGCCGACAGTTGAAGAGGGTCGTAATGTGTAATAGGCAGACATCCATCCAGACCATCACACAAACCCAATCGCTGAACGCGCGGTGAGGTACGTTATCTGGTGACGTCACATGTTCAACATTTGTCACCCATTTTCGGGGTATTTCCTGACATTTGCGGTCCCACGTGTCATACATTAAACTACTTGTCTCAGTGTCGTCTACGTCGCTTTTGAGGAGTTTTTAAACGGTAATAAGGATTATCCTGTATATAATACGTACATCCACTTTTAAAATATGTATTGATTATGACAGTCCACTGAAGACACATTTTCATCGGAAAAGGAAGCGTCTCCCTTTACCGTGGGCCAGAAGAAATCACTTTCGGGTAAGCCGTTTGCGTTTCCTATGACAGCACTGGGCGTAATTCGAATAAACAACCAAATAGTTCCCACATACAGAGCGTTTCAAGAAAAAATCGAGTTTCTTTAAGAGCTAATAATATGGAGGAGGATGGAGCAAAATGATAACTTCGTATTAATCAGAATGAAGTGTTGAGTGTGCACTGATATGAACCTTCCTGGCAGATTAAAACTGTGTACCGGACCGAGAGTCAAACTCGAGACCTTTGCCTAACGCAGAGAAACGCTCTACCGACTAAACCACCCAAGCACAACAAATCAGCCGTCCTCACAGCTTCAAGTTGCGCAGGAGAATTTATGTGGCGTCTGGAAAGTACTGAGGTACTGGTGGAAGTAGAGATGTTAGCTGGGGTAGTGAGGCGTGCTCGGAGGCTCCGTGGGTAGAGCACTGAGCTGCAAAAGGCAAAGGTCCAGAGTTCGAATCTCGGTCCAACCCAAGGATTTAATCTGCCAGGAAATTTCTTTAACATCAGTTATGTCAGTAATTTCATACAGGCAACGATTACTTAACTTCCGATTCCTCCAGAGTTGGTGTCGTTATTTGAAGTAAATAAATTTTTTCATATCATTTTAAAGCCTCCTTAATTTATTTACCACATTTTCATCTATTCTATCAGGTACGTCTATTTTTAGATCAAAACGTTTATAATGAATTAGTTACCTGAATAGCTGATGAAGAGACAGAGAGAGAGAAATAATTTTTTTTTTCCTTTTTGAATGTAAAGGCGAAAGAAAAACACAGAAAAATGAGTAACACAGACTAATCATATTCATTAATGAAATAATTAATATTTGTTTTAATACAGTTTCATGTTTGACAGAGCGTATTAGATTTTACTTGTACCAGCTGTTCAAATATAGTGGTAAACGAGCTTTTCTTACAAGAATAACTATGTCTGAGTTGCACTTTCACAGTATGCCACCCTTGGTTCAGACACAGTATATTCCATGAAGTCTACTGTCTCCGTCGGTTTATTAGATACAGTGTCCCACATATCATGTTCCTTATTGCATATGACATTCAGGCATTACCAACATATATTAACGTAGTTTAAATGCGACATTTATTCGAAATTGAGGTTTTAAAACTATAAGTGTATAATCGTAACAATAAATTGTCTGATGTAGATCTTTGTACTGCTTCGTATCTGTCCAGTCACAAAAATTTTGAGTTGATTTTCCAAGAAGTTGTCTTGGATAAGTTTCTTATTTTTGAAAAAGAAGTAGTTATAAGTCCGTAGTAAGTAACATTAAGAAGTATCCTTCATTTACTGGTGGTGACTAGGTTCGAACATTATGTCCATTTTCAAACCATCCCAACAAAAGAAAGTTACAGCAGATGCTACAATATTTATACGAATGAAATGTTTCATGCAAGGTTACATACTGTCTTCGTAATTAATTAAAAATGTAGTCAAATATGAATGCTTGGAGATAGCCACAGCAGAGATTCCAGAATGGCAATACTGATAATTCAACACACAATAAACAAACTATGCTGAGCAGTACAGAGAAAACTGATGCTCGAAGGCACCGGCATTTACCAGGCAAAATCGCCAGAGGCCGCCAGTAGTGATGCGTGCGAAGGACCAGATCGTTTATTATCCAAACAGATATTTTTACACTGTAATTGGAACCTTGTGCCGCTTTGGCGCCAGTACAATCGACTGCTGTGTACGAGGACCGGACCCAAAGGTGCAAAGAGAAATTTTCTCAAACTTTGTTCTCAGTATTTTATTGTAACACAAGTAAAAAATAAACAGTGAGTGATTAAATACAACAGTTACATTAGCCGGTCACTTACAATAGGTAAACATATACGTTTTAGAATTTAATTTAAAAATATACCAAGGCAGCAACGAAAACCAATCAAGAAAAATTTTAAATTAATCGATTACTCAGAGCAAGTACTATTAAGATAAAGGAAAGGAGCCACTCTGGCAGCCATACAAGCTTCTTTGATTCTCAAATAAATACAGCAAAGGTACTACCAGGGCCAATTACAGAAAAAAGGCTTGCAGTCGTATATCTGATCTAATGTCTCGGGCAGCTATACAAGATGTAATATAATAAATTAAATCCACCAGGATGGCCTTGTAGGCCCATATTTTCAGTTCAGTATGTAATTGATAACATAACGATTAACTAGAAAACAAATGCAGGATAACAAGAACACAGATGAGTCCAATAGCTCGGATCAATCAGAAAATCTAGTGATGATAAATGGAAGGAGACATTAAGAAATAATGTATGCTCAGACAATGAATTAAATTATTAAAGCTACCCTCAAAAATTTAGTTACTACAACTATTACACAATTCTGTATTAATAAGATACGAGTCACATGTCCATTATGGAAGAATCACAGCACAACTGTTAGTACTTTCAGCAGGTTAGATATAACCGTTTCATTATTCCTCGGGTTACAGCTTCTTCCGTTCGGCCCAGACTTCTCACAGGCTTCGGTCCAATCACAGATCTCCGGAACGTACAGGACGCCCGGGTGCCCATTCTAGGACAAACTAAGAGCTCGGATGAGAGCCCGTTTGGCACTGGCGTAACATAAGGACACAGGAAAGCTCAATTAAATTTCACAATCTCTAAACTACGATTGTATAAATAATAAAGCATCACATAGCGAAGAAAGATAACAACAGAAATACTTTAGTGAGCTTTGAGGTAAATGCGGTAGCCCGTACTCGAGGCAAAGCTACTAAAAGCAGTTACTTAGAGTCGTCAATTCTATTACACGTGCGTGGTTAGAACACCCACCACTATTTGCATCTCCAGGCGGGCGGGCTATATAATTAGCAAGTTCAAGACCGGTCACTACAGGAAATAACCGAGCTCAAACAATTGGCGGTTAAAAGACAGCTGCTAGAGAAGCAATGCCAATTTCAAGTGCACTTAGTGCATTCCACCCAGTCTTGGAATAATATTATATGCACTTCACACATCTCCAAGATATGGCTCGCATCAAAGAAAATATTATTTTTACTCGAAATCTCTTGATAATTTACCACCGAATTTTAAAACACAAGTAGTTACGACCACCAAATTTTAACCTGAATATGGCGGCTCTTTTAAATAACATACAGTACTTCAGTACTTCACTTACACCACTGGATACTTTACAAATAGTGCAATAATTATTGCAACATAATCCTGAATAACGAAGCGTCCTAACGCCCAGATGTTAATACTGATAACCCAGCCTGCCGAATACTTAGGCGAATCATCAACAGTACTTAAGATTTCTGACGATAAACGTGATTACAGGAACCGCCTTCAATGGCTTACAATTTCAGTTAATCTGTTAATAGATGCCGGGTACCGGTAGATTCTATGGAGAAGAACTGTTGTTAAAACGCACGCTACCGGCAAAGAAAATGTTTAAACCAACTCATTTGTCACTAATTTTTTTTCGCTTAAGCAAGGTGGTAGATTAAAACAGCGAAATACAACTGAGTGTCAGTAACGTAATGCCAGATTTATTTTGGATAAACAGAAGCCAGCTGGTACCTTACACTGATTGAACAACAGTTGACTATTACTCATTACCAAAAGTTACACTTTCAATTTTGCTCGTCAAACGAACTTTATCACAGCTTCCTTCTTCACCATCCATCAGTTTGGACCAGCCAAAGTGCACTTAATTCAAATGGTTCAAATGGCTCTGAGCACTATGGGACTCAACTGCTGAGGTCATTAGTCCCCTAGAACTTAGAACTAGTTAAACCTAACTAACCTAAGGACATCACACACATCCATGCCCGAGGCAGGATTCGAACCTGCGACCGTAGCGGTCTCGCGGTTCCAGACTGCAGCGCCAGAACCGCGCGGCCACTTCGGCCGGCTGCACTTAATTCCCGAAGCCGTTCCAGACGCCATTGGTAGTAACTGCAAAGTAAGTCTCCGGCGCCGTGTAAGTCACATCGGCGGCCCACTTCCGTCCTCTCGCTCATAGCTCACACACGTCGCGCCATATCCACTCCGCGAAACCACCGCACCAAAACCGTCTCACTGTCCAACTGCCCAACACGCTTTCACGCCCTGTTTTTCAAACCCAAAAATGCGCTGCAAACGTGCAGTCAAAGATCCTCTTGGTGGGCCGCGATATCGATGGCGGCAGGATATTGCTTGGCTGTGACCCAGTCGTGGCGCCAGCAACTCAAGCGGCTCGGCAGGGCTCAGTAATGATAACATCACAAATTACGTAATGACGAGTAAAATAAATTAAAACCACTTTTTGATCTTAATCCGCTGAAGCTCCACTAAGGTAATAACGAACCATTTGAAAATATGACGGTGCATACGGGGTAATTCACAAGTTACGTAACCAGTGAAAATTCCCAACAGGCAAAATAATTTTTAGGATTAAACATAGAATAAAACAAAATATGAATATTTTCATAGTATTCATTAAAATCTCTGTACCGTGACAAACGGCCGGCAGGTGTGGCCGAGTGGTTCTAGGCGCTTCAGTCCGGAACCGCACGACCGCTACGGTCGCAGGTTCGAATCCTGCCTCGGGCATGGATGTGTATGGTAGTGGTGGCATAGACTATGGTTCATGAGTGGAGTCATCTGTTTGCAGACGATTTATGAAATACTCTTCAGCTCATCTTTATCTTAACTGAAGTATCTTAAACGAAGATTTGTCTGTTTCAATGACGTCTTGTGCGACGTTTAACTTCACCGAAAGATATGTAAGAGGAAGTAATACTTCGACTAGTGAAGTTGTTTTACTCTCTCTCTCTCTCTCCGCCCGAACAGGCCATGAAAGTCCAACGGCACCGACCGGCCGCCATGTCATCCTCAAACCTAGGCGTCACTGGATGGCATGTGGTCACCTCTCCGCTCTCCCGGAGCCGCTACTTCTCGGTCAAGTAGCTCCTCAGTTTGCCTCACAAAAGCCGAGTGAACTCCGCTTGTCAACAGCGCTCGGCAGGCCGGGTGGTCACTCATTCAAGTGCTAGCCCAGCCCCACAGCGCTTAACTTCAATAATCAGTGGTGTTACCACTGCTGCAAGGCCGTTGGCAGACGTTGTTTTAGAGAAAGAAAAAAATTGCAAACACAGTTTTCCTGGTTAAGTCAAAGACTATAGAGGCTGCAGCTAAGGTCTTGCGTTTAAGGTTATGTCGAATAATACGAACTGAATAAGTAGGGTCATTATGCTGGATGGTTATAATGAAAGTGTAGTTAGTCACAGAGGCCCTTTGTGGACTGTAATTATCGTACGACAGCGAGACTTTGTAGGTATTGCAGTGCATTAATGTTGAATCAACATATGCTGAAAAAAAAAAAAAAAGAGTTCCAGTTTTGACCACCAGATGCAGATCTGGCGCTGAATACTGCTTGTATTCCGGTATGACATCCACGCTGTCATTTGACAAGCCATACTGTAAGTGAACAGTATGGCTATCGAGAAGAGAGACCGTGTACTATTAGTGAAACTGTTTTATGTGAACGGCAGCAATTACAGTGCTGCATTCAGAGGGAGTATCGCCGACCGGAAAGTCCGAGGAGAAACCCTACGTCATTAAATGTTTTAAAGAAAATGATGAAATTCGAAAACACGGGACAGCTTGGTGCGGCGCTTCGAAGATGAAGGCGTCCTATACCGGTGAATGTTACTGACCAGGTTTCTGTTGCTGTAACTAACCATGCAGCATGTTCCCCAGTTAGTGCTAGTGCTTCTGCAGTGTCATGAGAATATCCATCCCATGGTCAAGAGTACAGAATGTTCTGCTATGTTGTTTTACCCTTGTATACGCACAATAACTAGACTGCGCATAAACTGAAACCTCATGATTCGCAGTAACGTTCTCTTCCGTTTCTAGCATGGGCCGAAGTTGATTACTTGTTGCTGAGCAATATTCTAGTGACCGACGAGGCGCATTTTGCACTGCAGGCTGAAGTGAATACACAGAACTGCCGAATTTGGGGGAACTGTTAAACAATTTGTTGTGCACGAAGAGCCGTCACACTCGTCGTTTGTGATTATGTGTTGTGGATTCACAAGCACCTTTATTGTCGGTCCCTTCTCCTTGAAGAGAATACAACCATAGGGCCCCTCGGGTGTATCGTGAGGTCGGCATATTGTCGAGACCTCCGTACTCAGAAAGTGATTCCTACGTTGGAAGGGCGCAGCTGCGTGGAAACCACTTTTTCCATGCAGGATGGGACAACACCTCTTGTTGCTCGTCCAGTGAAAGACATACTTAATGCTACCTTCCATGACTGCGCTATCGCTAGAGATTTTCCAGATGCATGGCCTGCAATATCACCTGATCTGAATCCGTGAGACTTTCGGCTCTGGGAATATCTAAAAGGACGCTCTTACCAGAGAATGGTCCGCCGCGATAGCTGAGTGGTCAGCGTCACGGATTGTCGTCCTATGGGCCCGGGTTCGATTCCCTGCTGGGTCGGAGATTTTCTCCGCTCAGGGGCAGGGGGTTGTGCTGTCTCCATCATCATTTCATCCCCGTCCGGCACGCAGGTCGCCCAATGTGGCGTCGAATGTAATAAGAGCTTCACCAAGGCGGCCGGACCTGCCCCGCAAGGGGCCTCCCGGCCAATGACGCCAAACGCTCATTTCCATTTACCAGAGAAACGTTTGGACCCTACCAGATCTGAAGGACAGTATATAAGAACACGTTGCTCAGATTTCAGCGGAACTGTTGCAAACACCAGTTGATCAGTCGTTTTACGGATGCAGCACTTCGTCGATGTCTCCGGTGCTCTTATTGAGCAAACTTTGTAAGCGGCGATTAACAATAAAATCAACATTAAGCCTCTCTCACTTGTTTCACCATTTTTGACCACGTCCTGTTCCTAATCCATTAACCGATGTAATCATTTCTACATGTTTTGTAAGTAATAGATTTCAGCTATCGGTCGTCCTTTGGAATTATTTTTTCAAAAAAAAATTTCCAAAAGAAAAATCCAAAAAGTTCCAAAGGACGCCTGATAGCTGAAATCTATTATTTACAAATCAAAATAACGGTCGCTGCGTGCAACAGCCTCTGAATGGAGGGTAACCTGATTTCTACATATCTTCCTTGCGTTCACAACACCAAAATTGACCTGATGGCCAGAACTGTAACTAACTTTTTCCATCGTAAGTCGGCTCCACATTAACTCATTAGCGCATCTACCAAGTTTCGCTGCCGTAAGATAATTACAGACCACACTGGACCTCTGTGAGTAGCTGCTTTTTAATTATAACGACGCTGTGTATCTACCTCGTAAAACATTTATCGGTCTCCTGGTCGAAAACTCGATTAATTACGAAGATTTTGAGACGAAATAAGATTAATGCCTCACTCACTACAAGACTTTTGT
The DNA here is from genome assembly GCF_023864275.1 of Schistocerca cancellata. Taxonomy (NCBI): domain Eukaryota; kingdom Metazoa; phylum Arthropoda; class Insecta; order Orthoptera; family Acrididae; genus Schistocerca; species Schistocerca cancellata. Next base: position 802,156,939 of record NC_064627.1, on the reverse strand, counting down.
CTGTAACCAGAGCCGAGGGACACAAGACGTCGCTTGGGAGAGCGCCAGGGGCGTTCAAGTCCGTGGTTTCTATACGATGTGCACCACAGGTAGCAGCTAAAACGGAAACGGGTGAAAGTGTGCGAAGAAAATGGGGGCAAGGGATGGAGTGCCAAATGAAAAGTCACTTGTGTGCAAAAATGTTCTCGAATCGCTCTTGTTTATAATCGACGTTTTCTAGAACATTGTGCTTCTTATTTTCATATCGCTTCAGTATCTGGAGTAAGCAAAAACCATAAAACACGCACTTATTTTCAATAAAAACCGGTCATTACGGACTGAAACAGCTGTCATATATATTTTTTAAAGCATAAAGAAATATTTCACACGTGCTGTGGTGATATCGTTAGAATACTAAACTATAACTACTTGCCGGCCGCGGTGGTCTAGCGGTTCTGGCGCTGCAGTCCGGAACTGCGGGACTGCTACGGTCGCAGGTTCGAATCCTGCCTCGGGCATGGGTGTGTGTGATGTCCTTAGGTTAGTTAGGTTTAAGTAGTTCTAAGTTCTAGGGGACTTATGACCTAAGATGTTGAGTCCCATAGTGCTCAGAGCCATTTGAACAATTTTTTATAACTACTTAATAATATTTTGTCTTCTACTCCCTTGGAATCGATGAACAAAATGGCTCTCAGTGCAATAAATACAGAAATTCACTGAAGCACTGTAATTCTGTCGTTTGTAAACAGGAAAAAAACTGTTCAATGTTTGAAACCGTTATCCTTTCACCTGTTAAATGTAAAAACGGCAACCATCGCATTTATATCGGAAAGTTCGGAGACATTAGATTAGCTCTACTTTGCATGTGTAATACTAATAGAACGAGCCGTTCGGTTGTAAAAAACAAAGTTTGATATCAGATTTAAGAAAGAAAAACTATAATTGCCTACTCCTCTTTGCATAGTGCGAAATGAAAGAAACTCAGCATTTTCCTTCCATCGCATGACTCAGATCTTGGTTTTAAAACTTGACGCGGCAGAGATGGTGGCGTGCGCCTTCTATATGTATCTGCGGTGTAAATAATTGATTCATCAAGACCTATCGAACTCTTTTGTAGTTACAAATGATGCAACACTATAAAGAAATGACCTACCCTCAGTAATTTGCCATATATGGCCATTTGAAGCTATTGTATACGGTGCAGGCAGCAACAAATTATTCCATCGTTGGCTGTGATGTTTCATTGTAGGTTCCTGATATACCTCACATTAAAAACGCCACTGCCAACTTCATTACATTTTGTAGATTTTTGCTGTATTCCGAGTCATCACGCACTTCACACACATAAAAACTTTTTCACAACGACCAAGCAACTGTCATGCTTCTTGTTTACGCTTTCTACTTTTCCAAAATTAGTTTTTTGTTTCAAACTTATCAGTTTCCCGATTATCTGGTTGTGTGAATATCAGTGCAGAGGTTGGCAATTTTTGAAAAGATAAAAAACGAAGCCTGAGTTTGCTCTTTATAATTACAAGAAATATTTTCGATTGGGATGCGCCATTACATATTTTACTAGAGTTTTATAACACACACCGGGACACTGAAATGCGCTCATATATTATTAGGGCAGTCATGACAAAATTCGCCTATACCGATGCTTTGACATTCTAAAATGCGAACCACGCTCAGGAAATAAGTGATTTAAAAACTGAAACAGAAAAATTGGATGATTATTTTCCGAAAGTGAACTGATATTATATGAAATGCAGGGTGAATTAACTGTAACTCAGTAAATAAGTTGACAGCGACAAATAATGCGTAAAAAAAACAGTAGGCTTTCAGATGCAACGTGTAGAATTTTTGAAAATACGGTAAATGGAAGTCTCTGGTAAAAAGTGTATTTTAGGCTGTTTATGTTTTCGGTCATCCATGCAGTCTCGGGTCGGCCTTCACCCGGGTAATCGGAAGCTATATAGCAGACAAAACTGAGAATAGAAATATCTTTATGTAATCATTTGCTGTTATAATAGCCCACACTATCGGCTCCAAACGTACGTCCACTTTCCCTTGAGATTTCCTGCGTTATTACTCCGCTGTGCCTCTAATGTCCACAATAATGGAAGTGTACTAGCTAGCGATTTGTTTATTCATCCACATATCATTTACAACATGGTATCAGACATGTCACCATAATTAAAGGAGGAAAGAGTTTTTTAATTAACTGTTTCATAATATTATCTGATAGAAAAATACTTTAACGCTCAATTATTGTTGGTTTTCCGTCTTAAGCTTACTACAGTTAATTGAAGTGTATCTTACACCAGATACGTTTCGCTTTTATTTAAAAGTTTCTTCTGTGGCCATACGCAATATGTTTGTACATTTTGGTTTCTACAGATTAAGAGAAGTATTTCTTTAGAAAGTCGGCGTTCACTTTAATTTCGGTTTTTCTGCTTCTTGTTTAAATATTCTGCGAACCACTGCTTCCTACTTCGTTGTTAGCAATGGCTGAGGCAAAATGAAAGTCCGTTGTACTCTTGTGCCTTTTTTGAAAGTAATTTTTCTTTCGCTGCGTTACCGTTGTTTACACTTCACGTCACTTTGTAGAATTTCTAAGCAGCAAGAGAACGGCAACTACACTTGTCCGCTCTCAGCTTAGTGTTATGTTTATTCACTGGTTTTTCCGTTTAGGATGTGAACGTTGCCAACCTGTCAAATTCAACTTTTTCTGTGTTCACATTCTGCAATTTTTTGTCGTTTTCGTGAAAAAATTGCAATGACGAGTTGGTAATGCTCACAACCTACGGGGAAAAGCACTGAATAAACAAAAACACAGTGCTGCTTGCGAAACACATGTCACAGCAGTTCTATTTCCTCTGATATTCTACGAAGTGAGCTGAGGTGTAAAAACTGCAAATGCAGCGTAAGAGAAAATGCTTTCAAAAAATACGAAAAATTGCCGAGAGTGAATGTACAACCTAGGTTTATTCGCTCTCAACCTCTGCTAACAATGACGAAAAAAAAACTGGTTTGCAGAATACGCAAACAAGAGGTAGAAATACTGTAAGAAAATTGCACGCCAACTTTATAAATAGCTACTGTTCTTAATAAAACAAAAAAATAATGTACCACACATGTTATACATCCATATTTCCAGAATGACTGCAGAAGATACTTTGTAAATAAAATCGAAAAGTGTCTGGTGTAAAATAGTCTTTAATTAAGAAGTAAGTAAACTTAAGACAGAAAACCTATAGTAATTGATTGGAATAGGGTACGTCCCTCTCTCTCTCTCTCCCTATCTATCTATCTATCTATCTGTCTGTCTCCGTCTGACTGTCTGTTTCACTCTCTCTCTCTCTCTCACACACACACACACACACACACACACACACACACACACACACTCATGCCTGGCTCCAGGAAATTGACATTACTTCCACCATTCTATTGAATTATTCTTCTTGTCCCGTAGGTTCGTCTGAAACACCCGAATCAGTAACTCAGCACAATGAATGAGATGCTCAGCTCAAGAAAATGTTTTCAATGTAAGTATATTGCATTACTCTTTTACTTTTGCCTTTGCCGGTATTGGCGCAGGGTCGGTGTGGTTATGGACGGATTTGGCGTGGTAAGTTTACCGGGTGGCCGGATACCCTTCCTGCCACTCTACATTACCCTTCAAAAATGGCTCTGAGCACTATGGGACTTAACATCTATGGTCATCAGTCCTCTAGAACTTAGAACTACTTAAACCTAACTAACCTAAGGACATCACACAACACCCAGCCATCACGAGACAGAGAAAATCCCTGACCCAGCCGGGAATCGAACCCGGGAACCCGGTCGCGGTAAGCGAGAACGCTACCGCACGACCACGAGCTGCGGGCTACATTACCCTTCGGGTTGGAATATGCGTGCCCAACTGTTTGCGTGTAGTGTTATTCATGTGAATGTGAGCGAAAGTTTTAGAAATGTTTGGAATAGTGTAACTGAGGCGAGACTTGGGTACCAGGGCGGTATTTACCCAATGGATGTGGGAAACCACCGAAAAACCACATAAAGATTGACTGGCATACTTACCATCGTCGTTAATTCGCAGCGTGGATTCCGTACGGGGCCGGCGCATCTTCCCGTCCTCGAAGACCCCGGATATCTTCTTTTCTTCTTCTTCTTCTTCTGCTTCTTTTTTCTTCGATAAATGGGGGGGGGGGGCGCCGTGTGAGGGGAGGGGTCTCGGGCAAAGTGGGCAGAAATCGCAGCCGGACACCTGGCCGCGATGTCTCGTTCTCCCCATCAGAACTAAGAAGGGTGAAGGGCATAGGATCTAAGAAGGCCAAAATGCATCAAGGAAAAGAAGAAAAGAATCTTTTATTTTATTTATTTACTTATTTTATTTTTCATTAGCAATACGCCACAAAAGCTCGTACTATGGCATGCTTCGTATTACCGAATGGAAGGTAAATGAAAGTCGATCCTCGTCGACTATCAGACAGGAAGTGGAGCAAGAGAGGTCGCCTCGGTACGACGGGAGGACGCTCAAGGTGCTAATCGCTGAGGAAATATCAGCGCATTTCTGCTCGTAGCAATGTGGTCACCTTTGGCAGATCAGTCATAACGAAAAGGGTTCATGCTTCAATTTCTACTGTCGTAGATAATCCAGCTGCGAAGTGGGGTATGGAAAACGCTAAAGACAAAATTTGAGAAGTGTTGCAGGTACTTAGAATTTGTACCATCGCACAATGTCGTTCATTTAATAAGTGCCAAAAACCGAAGATTGTCTTCTAACCGTCACCGAACAAGCAGCGAACGGCGTGGCCGTATATATTGCTCCCGGAAAATACACCTCATACGAGAAGAAGCACGACTGTGCAGCTATCCAATCCGGAAACTCGTGGGAGGAAAGCTAACATCTGCCGCAGCAAATACTAAATATCCTTCGCCGAGCCGCAGACAAGGCGATGGTCATCCGTATCCACGATTCTGCGATGTGAATTTGATGTAGGCGAGACTGGCATACCCACTTCTCGTTGAGCGTTATGTACCGAGCGGATTGAACATCCGCATCAAGAGTGACGGCTTAATTCCAGGAGCGTTACTATATCGCATTATGACCATATAGGGCATCGTTTCCGGTTTTTAATAAGTATTCTTGTGTTATAACTTTGATTACAATGTTGCTATCATAAGAAAAAAGATTTTTCCCCCACATGTAATATTGTTTGAAAAATAATTGATGTATATCAAAAGTAACATTGGTCCTAAGATGCTGCCCTGATGGACACCTGTGTTAATCTACTTAGTGCGTGATACATGTTTCACTAAGTATATTATTTCATTTAAAACCTGTGTCGACTCTATGACGTGTATCGAGTTTTTGAATTACGATTGGAAGCAAAAGGCAATTTCTTTTATTCCTAATATTTCTGGCTTCCTTGCTACGGCGTGTGTAGAGGTTTTAGTGAGAAAGTGCAGTATTTCGTTCTTGCGGGTGTGCGTTCAATAGAGAATGTGTCAAATCGACTGAAAAATGTATTTTTTACAAACAAGAAGTGTGATACATTTCCGATTGCAGTGACATGTGAGGCGGCCGCAACTGGCGGCGGAGTAAACGTGCTTCTCCCGAAGCGGTAGCCTCGACAATTGGTTGCGGGTCAGGCAGCTTGTGGGAGGGGGGCAGGGGGTGTGCGGCACTAAACCGGCGGCCATTAGCGGCCCCTGGGAGCTCTCAGCGAGCTCTGGCTCGGAGGAGGCTGTGGGGCGTGCACCGGTCGTAAAGCCGTGGAGCAGGCCGGGGCCGATTCCGAAGGCAGCGGGAATAACTGACAGCCAAAAGTGCACGGCGGCGGCGAAATCAGAGAAGTGTCATCCGCAGCCGACGGTGCGCACTGCTGGGGAAGTGAGGGGAAAGAAGGGGGGTGGGAGGAGGGGAAGGGAGGGCTGCTGTAAGAGAGGCGGCGGGTGCGGAGAAAGTGAACGCTGTCGCCAGTCCCAGGCCGCCAACTGGAAAGTTGTCTGGGATGCAGCGGGGGCTGGCGCCGGGGGCGGGGAGGCGGCGTCGACCGGCTGCCGGCGCTATAAAACGGGGCGTCTAGTGCATCCCGACCAATCGCGGCGGCCCGGCCGGCTGCAGCATTATTCTTTGGCCTATAAAATAATCCGGGGAATCCCCGGTCCTGGGAGGGTGCGCGGGCCGGAGCGGGGGGAGGGAGGAGAAAGTGGGACGGTAGCGCCGGCTGTAAAGTGCCGCCGCCACTGGCGGGCGACTTTATGACGGAAAACTTGAGCTCGCATAAAACACAGAAACGTTTCGGAATAGGCCCACAAAAGCCATCCGTGCGCGAATATCTTACCTTCCTCTGGCGGCGACGCAGCTCCCCCCCCCCCCCCCCCTCTGCACCCCTAGCGAGATTGGCGGCTCCTCTGGCCTTCGCGCGATTGGGACGCGGGGTGAAAATTCCAGGAGGTGCAGGCGTGAGCGCGATGGGGTGGACGGTGCGAGATACGCCGCCTCCGCCGCCCCCGCTGCCACTTTCCCTGAGGAGGCGTCGATTTATGGCGCGAGCGGGACGCGCCGATAAAAGAAAATCCCGCAGTAAACGAATACGGCGGCGCTCATAATGGGCGGCGGCGCGACGGCATGTGGGGAAGAGGGGGTGGGGTGATGGGGCGGGGGGTGGTTGCGTCGCGACGGGCGTCAGCCGCGAAGCAGGCGCGTCTGCTGCGAGCAGACACGTGGCCGCGGTCTTTAGCGCTGCACGTGGCCGCACGCAGGGTGGCCCGGTTGCGGCGGACGATCTGTGGCGTTTCCTTCCCGTCTCTCAGTCAGCTTTTTCAACCGAAAGTTTCTCGAAGGGAGACATAACTTAGCAATTCGTAATATAAATCGTCTTTACCTAAATTACTGTCCCGGCGAGGAAGGAAACCACAACTCTCTAAGTCTCAGGATTCTTTTGTTTCTGTATATAAGTCTGCAGAAATGGAACCCTTATACGATCAGTTTTTGTTGCCCTTATGTCTGTCTGTCTGTCCGACTAATGAGAAACCATTCCCTCCGAAACTGGTGCACCTATCAAGTTCAAATTTATATCACAACTAACGTCTACCGTCCCTTGGCGGTGTTTATAATTTAACCTTGTAACTCAATGCAGTAAGAATATACGGCCATTTATGTTATATATTTTGATACGCGTAAACTCACTCATCAAAACCTATAGCGTTCTTCCCGCTGACCTAGAATCACGAATTTTGTCAAGAAGCAAGGTTCTGAGTACAAGCAAAGGAAAATAGGGAAACTGTTGAAATGTAATTATATCAAACGAAAGTCTTAAAATTCACAGGGCCCACATCTTGCCAGAATCGATATCGATAACAGCGAATGAGCGTCGAGATTTCCGACTCCTGAAAGGAACTATCTACACACATCAAAAAAGTTTTGCATCACCTCGGTTCCGGGATTTCTGGAACCTTTGCAGAAGATGGAATAGATATCAACATAAACATCATTTCCGCCCCTTTTATTGCTCATGAAAACCACATATTGCATGTTGTACCACCATACAGCGAGACCTTCACAGGTGTGGGTCCAAATTGCTGTACACACCGGTACCATTAACACCAAGTAGCACGTCCTCTTGCATTGATGCACGCCTGTATTCGCCGTGGCATACTGCCCACAAGTTCATCAAGGCACAGTTGGTTCAGATTGTCCCACTTCCAACGGCGATTCGGAGTAGATCCCTCAGATCGGTTGGTGGATCACGTCGTCCATAAACAGCCATTTTCATGTTCGATAGGGTTCATGTCATTGACAGTGCGGCTGCTCCCGGCGGAGGTTCGAGTCCTCCTTCGGGCACGGGTGTGTGTGTTTGTCCTTAGGATAATTTAGGTTAAGTAGTGTGTAAGCTTTGGGACTGATGACCTTAGCAGTTAAGTCCCACAAGATTTCACACACATCTGAACATTTTTGGTTCATGTCTGGAGAACATGCTGGCCACTCTAGTCGAGCGATGTCGTTATCCTGAAGGAGGTCATTCACAAGATGTGCACGATGGGGGCGAGAATTGTCGTCTATGAAGACGAATGCCTCGCCAATATGCTTCCAATATGGTTGTACTATCGGTCGGGGGATGTCATTCACGTATCGTACAGCCGTTACGGCGCCTTCCATGACCACCACCATCGTACATCGGCCCCACATAATGCCACACCAAAACAGCAGGGAACCTCCACCTTGCTGCACTCGCTGGACAGTGTATCTAAGGAGTTCAACCTGACCGGGTTGCCTCCAAACACGTCTCCGACGATTGTCTTTTGGAAGGCATATGCGACACTTATGGGTGAAGAGAACGTTATGCCAATGCTGAGCGCTCCATTCGGCATGTTGTTGGACCCATCTGTACCACGCTGTATGGTGTCGTGGTTGCAAAGATGGACCTCGCCATGGACGTTGGGAGTGAAGTTGCGCATCATGCAGCCTATTGTGCACAGTTTGAGTCGTAACACGACGTCCTGTGGCTACACGAAAAGAATTATTCAACATGGTGGCGTTGCTGTCAGGGTTCCTCCGAGCCATAATCCGTAGGTAGCGGTCATCCACTGCAGTAGTAGCCCTTGGGTGGCCTGAGCGAGGCATGTCATCGACAGTTCCTGTCTCTCTGTGTCTCCTCCATGTCCGAACAACATCGCTTTGGTTCATTCCTAGACGCCTGGACACTTCCCTCGTTGAGAGCCCTTCCTGGCACAAAGTAACAACGCGGATGCGATCGAACACCGGTATTGACCGTCAAAGCATGGTTGAACTACAGACAACAGGAGCCGTGTACCTCCTTCCTGGTGGAATGACTGGACCTGATTAGCTGTCAGACCCCCTCCGTCTAATAGGCGCTACTCATGCATGGTTGTTTAGGTCTTTGGGCGGGTTCAGTGACATTTCTGAACAGTCAAAGGGACTGTGTATGTGATAAAATATCCACAGTCAAGGTCTATGTTCAGGAGTTCTGGGAACCGGGTTGTCGCAAAACTTTTTTGATGTGTGTATATACGGTACTAAGTTTGTAAGGAACCCTCAAAGTGCGAGGTGGATTCACACTTAGCCAATTTGTTATTCACCATCTAGACGAATGTCTACGTAAATTACGTGTCTCGAAGTTATTAAAGACAATGACTGGAGTATTAAGTGTACTGTGTGCAGAAGTAGTTGGATAAAAAGAGATTTTAACATCTGCTAAACGATTCCTAATAATACAGGGTGTCGCTATAACATAACGGGATTGATGCTGTCAAAGTATGTATGCAAGTGGTAGAGATGAACGACCAATAGCTGTAAAGCGTGAAACCTTCTCAGTGGAATGCTGCATCTCTAGTGTCTGTAGGCAAATAAGTGTGGCCGTGGCCTTCGTTTGTGCAAAAGCTGTTACTTTTTTTTAATCATCACTTTTCGTAAGGTTTGATACGGCCCGCCACGAATTCCTCTTCTGTGACAACCTTTTCATGTGAGGGTAGCAATTGTAATTTACACCTCAGTTACTTGCTGTATGTATTCCAGTCTCTGACTTCTGTGTCTTCTTCTACAGTTTTTACCCTCTGCAGCTTCCACTAGTACCGTGGTACTTATTCCATGATGTCTTAACAAATGTTCTACTCTCATGTCATTTTCAACATTTTTCTGTAGCACGACATCTGAAATGCCTCGATTCTCTTCTGTTCCGGATTTCCCACTGCCTATGTTTCACTAGCGTACAATGCTGTGCTCCAAACGGAAATTCTCAGAAAGTTCTTCCTCAAGTTAAGGCCTATACTTGATACAAGTAGACTTCTCTTGGCCAGGAATGCCCGTTTTGCCAGTGCTGGTCTGCTTTTTGTGCCCTTCATTCTCCGCCCGTCATGGGTTACTTTGCTGCCTAGGTAGCAGAATTCCTAACTTCGTCTACTTCGTGATCCCTATTTCTGATATTAAGTCTCGTTTTTCTCATTTCCGCTACTTCTAATTACTTTCGTTTTTCTTCGATTTGCTCTCAATCCACATTCCGTTCAGCAGATTCTGTAATTCTTCTTCACTTTCAGTTTCACTTTCGCTTTCTGTTGCACTGGCTTAAGCATAACCTTCATGAGACCATCATCATTTCATCACTCTCATAATGTTGGCACCAGGTTCTTGAGTAGGCCGGGAGGTCTCATTGTGAAAAGGCGGAGACCGATCAAACCCACATAATTCTAATCATAAAATGTTACTTACAATAAGGGAAATTATTGGATAAAATATCTCAAGAGGGGCTTTTACTTCTGACAGAGAAGGAATTAACCGAAGAGCACGAATAGCGTTTGGTCGTTGTCCCCGGAACAATCCGCCTCCAACCGCTCGTATTTGGCCACCAAAGAACATTTGAAACGAGACGCAGATTCTATGATTGTATGGAGACAGGATGGCAGTTTTTATTTTTTTTTTTTAATAATGAACTCGACAGTGAAAAGGTAATTGTTAAGCCAGCAAATATCAATGGATCCTAACTTACATGTTGACAGCAAAAACACTCTAGAACGAAAGACAGATGGTAGGTCGATACAAATGAATTAGCCTTCATCATATTTCTTAGCGACATTATTTTAAGAATTTCTACGGCTTCTCGAAGCTTCGATGTATTTAGTTCAATTTAGTTGCTTCTTTGAGAAGTAATAACTTTCATTGCTTAATTTTTTATGAATAAATTGTGCGCCTATAATGTATCATTATGAATATCCGTTTCATTCATCGCTGAGACTTGAAAATGTATCAGGAACCATACAGTTTCTGAGCGATCGATAGGTCGCACCACGATCTCTGCTAGAACAATTTTGCCTCAGGAGGGCGTGGTTCGCGCGGAGATCGAAGGCGCGTGGGCAGTGACGGGGAGACCAGGAAGGTGAAACAGTTCGCTCGGGTCGAGGCGGGTAGAATTCCGGTAGTTGACGGCTAGCATAGATCCGTCAGGTGACGATTACCGGCTCTGAGCGTAGCAGTGATACCAGGAAATGACCCTCAGTTGGGTTCCTGGACTGCGAACCGTAATTACCTCGGTTGCGGCTGGCTGCATACCGAGGGACCGTGCCTTTTGTGTGCTTCAGCAACCGACATGACCTGCAGGCAGAAGTTGTGTGTCGTCTACACGCTGTCCTTCCTGGATCGTTGTACGGATATGTCTGGTGAGTTTCCGATTTCGTTTATCGGTTTCGAGTGAGCCGAGCATCCGCTGTAACCATAACTGTAACTGCCATTTTCTATACCAGTACTGTGACTGTTAAGTCGCCGGCCAGATTTGCCGTGCGGTTCTAGCCGCTACGGTCGCAGGTTCGAATCCTGCCTCTGGCGTGGATGTGTGTGATGTCCTTAGGTTAGTTAGGTTTAATTAGTTCTAAGTTCTAGGCGACTGATGACCTCAGAAGTTAAGTCGCATAGTGCTCAGAGCCATTTGAACCATTTGAACTGTTATGTTCGGTAGGTTTCTGGTTGTTTGTTCGAGGGTCACGTTCGGTTTCGTACCCGTCTTCTGGTTATTGATCACTCTTCTTTCTCTAGGCAGGAAAGTTGTTTGTGCAATCCTATAAAACTATGGAATTTCTTTCTTTATTTAATGCTCCATTCTGAGTGTTATTTGACAAGTTGGGTCTCAACTTCCCAGTTGGCTGCTCTAAGGCGTCAGATTTGTCGCGGCACGCCTTTATGTATTAGGTAGGTTCATTTGGTGTGCCACGTCCTGCATGTTCTATTACTGGAGCGCACAATTTTATCTGTTATCTTATTGGGTGTTTATACTACCAAAAATGGTTCAAATGGCTCTGAGCACTATGGGACTTAACATCTGAGGTCATCAGTCCCCTAGAACTTAGAACTACTTAAACCTAACTAAGGACATCACACATATCCATGCCCGAGGCAGAATTCGAACCTGCGACTGTAGCAGCAGCTCGGTTCCGCACTGAACTTACTACAAAATTCGGCTGTGTTTTGTTTTTCTATTGTTTATAAGGCTGCAGCCTCTTAATCTTAATTATTTAGTGTCTCTCAGTGAAGACTTTATTTTGCGTTTGTTACCACTGTCTTATATGTGGCTGTAATGTTGTTCAAAAGTTTTATCTTCTATCTGCTGCAAGTGATGGGTTCGTTAGGTTGGGGTTTAGTGTTCAGATCCAGGTGGCGGCTACCTGTTTACCCCACGCCCATGTGGCGCGAGTTTGGTGCAAATGGTGGTTGGCTGTCGAACTTCCTGCTCGGTAAAAATATTAAGAACTGTCTTTAGATTTTGGCCACCTTACAGGTTTCGTTGATTTGACTTTTCTTTCCTTTTTTCCTGTAATTCTGGCTTTCGTGCGGAGGCGTTAGGACTTTAATAGAGGCCTGTCCGAGTCCCTATACTAAATTCTGTATTTCTCAATTAGACTATCATTTGTGTTTCTTTTGGAGGGACTGGGATGAAATCTGCATGGTTGATAGAGCAGGCGCAGCGTCCGAAAGCGAAGCAAAGTCCGCAATCTACTGAAGGGTCAGCCAGGTGCAGGTGGTCCTGGACCACTTAGTTTTGCCGAGCACACTACGCCTTGCCAGGACAGGGTTATACAGCCGGTCTTGTATTGTATGTATTGCATGTTAATCGGGGGCCTAGAAAAGACAGAGGCTCCGTCCCCGCCGCAGCCGCAGTGTTCCACAACCCCACGACGACTACCGCAGTCCACTTCACTCCTCCGCCGCCCCACACCGAACCTAGGATTATTGTGCGCTCGGCCACCAGTGGACCCCCCCCCCCTTTCCCAGGAACGTCTCAAAATGGTTCAAATGGCTGTGAGCACTATGGGACTTAACATCGGTGGTCATCTGTCCCCTAGAACTTAGAACTACTTAAACCCAACTAACTTAAGGACTTCACACACATCCATGCCCGAGGCAGGATTCGAACCTGTGACCGGAGCGGTCTCGCGGTTCCAGACTGAAGCGCCTAAAACCGCTCGGGCACAACGGCCGGCGGAACGTCCCACATCAGACGAGTTGCGTGGTAGAGTAATGGTGTTGTGCGTGAACGTGGAGAACTTGTTTGTGAAACAGTCGCCGACATAGTGTAGCTGAGGCGGAATAAGGGGAACCAGCCCGCATTCGCAGGGGCAGATGGAAAACCGCCTAAAAACCATCCTCAGACTGGCCGGCTCACCGGACCTCGGCCCAAGTCCGCCGGGCGGATTCGTGCCGGGGACCAGGCGCTCCTTCCCAATCCGCAAAGCCGTGCGTTAGACCGCACGGCTAACCGGGCGGGCCATTTGTGTCTTAATCATTGCACTCCTACTGCAGCTATTCTTTTATTTTCTTATTTCTAGCTCATGTAAATTTTTAAAATGTTAACCGGCTAACATGCCAATGGAGTAATTACTAGATATATTAACTTAAATGTGTTTGTGCAAGTTTTGGCTCGGCCACCTGAATAGTGATTAACCTTACTCCTTGTACGCACCGTTGTTTGTACTCGCCAAACACTAAGAGATTTAAGATCTGTTAATTTCATGAAGGCTCGCACTGGCTATTTGCTCCATTAAGGACGCAATTTTTAACATCAGTTTTGTTTGATTATTGCTCTTGTGTGCCTTGCACACCTCCACTGTCAGTATAGTAATTTTCTTATGTGGTTCTTATTTACGAAGTATCTAAAAGTTTATTTCGAGAAAGAATTTTTAGCTCTATTGTACTGCTACAGTATTTATTCCTTTATTTAATCTGTTTGATATTAATCAATCTGTTACAGTTTTAAAATTGTAAATTATTCTGTCTCTTAGTAGCCAGTACCTAGTCAATACCATTAGAGGTCGTTTTCCAAGAGATGTATAATACATCTAACTTCTAGTGTTCTGCTGACAAAAGATAGTTCACAACATCAATTATGTGCAATCTCCCTTTGCCTTTGTCCTTGCTAGCATAGACAGCCTGACGTGGGTACTGCGTACCAGTTTCATTTAATTATATAGTATCAGTTAAATTTAAATTAGAAGAAGCCAAAGAAAAATAAAAGGAAAAATTCAGATCCTGACTTGCTGAGTGAGCGAAACTTCAGTGTTCCACTTAACCTTTGACATGTATTCTGCTTGCAGAACAACAAACTCTTTCCCGATTGAAGCACTTGATATCCTCCAAGCATTTGTGTAACAGAGCGCTGTGCTTGTGCAGTTTGCAGTTACCGACAAGGGGGTTTGGAACACTTGAACGGAGCGACATTTGGACGGAGTAACACTTGCACGGAGTCTGGGGCTCTTGCCGGACTAATCTAAATTTTCATAAGCCACGTAAGAAGTCTTACATCGCACTCACACCACAGCACTGACCAACCATGTATCGCTTCAGCGTGGCTCATTAACGCGTTTCGTGACAAATTTATTTTTAAGACTGATGTCTTAATGAAAACTGACAATTATATCGAAAATAGTGAGAACTGACACTGAAATTCAAAATCTCTTTTAACATTTTGATGATGCAAAGAAGGGGTGGGGAGAACATAGTATTTCTTAAAACTGTTGCAGCCTTATAATGACTGCTCGTTTAGGATGAAATTTAAATTGTAAAATTTAGATTTCGTTGATCCTTTATTAAAACATTGAACATAAAAATGCAGAATGTCAATGGATATTACTTATTTTACTTTCCTCTAAAGGATCAGTCTGGTACCACGGCTGCCCCAGTCGGAAGTTCGAGTCTTCCCTCAGGCATGGTGTTGTGTTGTCCGTAGCGTAAGTTAGTTTAAGTTAAAGTAGTGTGTAAGCTTAGGGGCCGATGACCTACGCAGTTTGGTCCCATAAGATCTTATCACAAATTTACAAAAAAATTTTCTGGTACCACTATTCGAGTAATGCTAATTCGACAATAAGCTCTGCCAGCGAGCCTCTGTGCGTGGATTTCGTTCTCTTCATTGGGTAAAAAACCAACATGTTCATGTAGGTCTAAACATAGACATAATTGCAGCATGTAAGTATAAACATCGACATAATCGTAGCTGCAGACTTGTGAAGTTCTGAAAATTTACGCTGAGGAAACAGCAGTCTACTAGCCTAATTCTGATATGAAACTAATCACGCGAACGTCACACAGTATGTGTATAGGATTTAGCTGTAGCCGAGTTTCCAAACTGTCAACATAACCCGAAAACCAGTGGAACTTCGTAAGCTGAAAAGCAGCATGGTCACCTAACTGCAGATTCATCCGTTGAGTATTCCCCTGAAAACAAAACTGCATTTTTACAGTGATAACGTTGGGAAAATTGAGACATTTATTTCTCTGGCCCTTTATGACGAATACTTTCTTCAGGCGTATCACTTAAAAGCGTTTCTTTCCCTTTAATTTTTGCATCAAGACTTCTCGCTGTTCGCCTTCCAAGCGTCCATAATCTTTTGCATGGAATCTGTAGTGGACTGACCCGACAGCCAATCCACTATGACTTGTAGCCGAATAGCACGCGTTTAAGCTCACGCAGACTGGCGTGAGGTTTGGAACAATTAAAGGAGTTGAGTCTAATAAATAAAGTACGTAGTTGATGTAATACTTAACTTTAATCCATAAGTGGTGTACATCGGTCTGATGGTTCATGCTTCATTAGATACATAGCAAAGGATAAATGGCGCCTTGCTAGGTCGTAGCAAATGACGTAGCTGAAGGCTATGCTAACTATCGTCTCGGCAAATGAGAGGGTATTTGTCAGTGTAGCATCGCTATCAAAGTCGTCTGTACAACTGGGGCGAGTGCTAGGACGTCTCACTAGACCTGCCGTGTGGCGGCGCTCGGTCTGCAATCACTGACAGTGGCGACAGGCGGGTCCGACGTATACCAGCGGACCGCGGCCGATTTAAAGGCTACCACCTAGCAAGTGTGGTGTCTGGCGGTGACACCACAGAATCTATTGTAATGTTATTGTAAACTGCACTTTTTGTTTTGTTCAAAGTTTTGAAGCACATTAATAGGAAAGTAAGCACATCAAGACACCATCGCATGCAATAAACATACCCACATAGACGTGGCAACTGCACTAGTACTTTGATATTGATGTCAGACCGCTTTGAAGTTCCTAACTCGATAATCATGCTAATTTTCATCTCTTTAAAAATAGCTACTCTTCGTTTTAAGGGGAGACTCCACCCTAAAACTTCAATTTTTTT
This sequence comes from Schistocerca cancellata, assembly GCF_023864275.1. NCBI lineage: Eukaryota > Metazoa > Arthropoda > Insecta > Orthoptera > Acrididae > Schistocerca > Schistocerca cancellata. Next base: position 802,140,802 of record NC_064627.1, on the reverse strand, counting down.
CAAACACAATTAATGGTTATTTCACGTCTCTGGAAGTCACCTTTGAAATTCCAAAACGATTTGGCTATATTCGAATGACAAATAGTCTAAGTAATGTTTGAAATACGAACTGCGTAAGGGGCTGAGGACACCGAAATGCCAAAGATATTTTTTTGCTTTCTATTACAATCAAACAGAACCATGTTTACTCCGAATCTGGCATAAACTCAAACTGGGAAAAAGGTTCAAGATTTCCAGGAAAACTGAAGCGAAACAATTTGCAGCCAGTCGCTGGAAATCAATTACTTCGCCTATTGACTGTGTAAATATAAATTTAGGGAATACACTGAAATCCTGTACAAGACAGTACAAATAACAAGCTCCAAGGAAGTAGGCATTTGCGTACAGTCAGATATGCCTACCACTGCAGCGCCTCAAGAAGACTGTGAGCAGATTTTCATTCATAAAATTCAAGCAAATAGCTACCCTGATCTTGAAAATACAAGAAGCAACCTCGTATAAGCCGGAAAGGAAAACGAAATAGTGCCAGTGAATTTTTATGGGCATGTCTTGCAGTAACATTCATTTTTTGATAAAATGTTAAAATCTATTTCACCATAAGTTTGTTTTTCTAAGCTCAGTGTCAGCATTTTTATCATAAATATTACCCAGTCTGAATGAAATTTTTGCAAGAAGTACTCTTGATGTGTTTGCTTACACTAATGTTATCGAAAATGTAATTTTATAATCACATTTATGAACCGATAATTAAAGAAAATTTAAGACTGAATTTGAAATACACTGAAAACAAATTATTAATATTTTTCACGAAAAACCGTTGAACAATTTCTTGTGAACGTACCTGCAAAATCTAGCATGTCAAAATTGTTGGTGTCAGTGAGTACCAAAATTTGGTTTTCAAGAATGCCATTAAAATCATATAAAAATTCAAAACTCGAAAACTTGGGTACTGCTACGTCTTTGCATAACAGGAACGATTTTAAAATTTCTTTGCTATCGGCAGAGTAGATGGAAAGTTAAATGTTTCGCTGGTGTCTCCTCTTAAGCACTGCGCCGTATGTAATGTATGTTCGTACCTATTTATGGTCATTTCTCTGACGGCAGCACATTGTTTGCACTTCTCCTGCTCTGCTAGTCGGCCGTGCTGCGCTAAGTAATGACGTCTGATCGTCCAATTTTACCGCGAGCTATCACAACTGAGGCGGCGAGCTAGCCTGGGAGCTCTTGCTCGCATGGCTGAATCCTCAGCTGGCCTTTTGTAGGCCACGACATGTGTTACCAGAAATTAGTTTTAACATATGTCGAAACGTTGCAAAACTGCGACCATTTTTATGATAGTTTTGTCTTTACCAGTTTCATGCTAGTTTGCTGATCTTGGAACGGCGGAAGGAGGGAGTATAGATTTAATTGGACGTCATCACCCCATTTGCCTACGTTTCCGCTGCAAAGATTGTTTATTTGGTGTAGACTCATACAGATTTTGATTCTAAGAACCTCTCAAAGCAAATGCTGAGATTATTCCCTTGAAAGGCTTGACCTTTGAGATAGCCTTGTCAGTCTTCGTCAGGGAATATTTTTACAAATTTCAAGAGATTTAGCCGACTTTGTGTCTTTTCCAGGGAATTTTCCATTTTCGAATCCTATTAAATTTATTTACAATATTTACAAGATTGCCAATTACTACAATAAACCACTTTTCAATATTTACAAATTTTTCAACGATTCTGACATTTTCTTCGTCATTCTAACTTTTGTGCATAGGCCACACGAGTCTGAAATGTTTTTAAGTTCCCATCAGTTTGGAGTTTCTTTAAAGTCATTGAAATCGTTTCGTCAGTCTTCATTGCTGACTTTTTTTTTCCCATCATACTTTATAAAGTTAATCCGTGAAACCGGTGGTCGTGATCCTCTCCATCTTTACGAAAGTGTTTCGTTAATGAGTAAATATTCGGATGACCTTTTTATATTAATGTATTTATTCTTCGGTTCCATACTTCTGAGAGTCTATTAGCGCGATGGTGCCTTCCTTTCCGGTTCCACATCAATGCGGGCATATGTTCTTTATCGAGCCACTGGTCGACAAAATAGTCGTAAGTCCTGAAGCTTCTGGTTTTTAGGCAGGCGTGCTCTGCCAATACAGAGCCAACCACCATCCAGCATGTCCCCGGGAAGATGTGCTACAGCATAACACATTCTTACGTGACAGCGTAATTCCACGTTTTCCTTATAGGCGGTAAGGGGTCGGAATACTGAATTTGTTTCCACAGACATTGTTTAAAATGATAATTGCAATCAGTAATCTCTGTTTCAGAAAAGAAACTGTTAGTTGCTTGGACGATGGCGTTTTGGAAGTCCATCCTCATAGATGCACGGTTCATCCAGACACGTTAGTTTAAATAACATTAAAAAAAACGTTCATATGTTTCTCGCTGTTTATTTGGCAGCAAAGCGTAAACAAGTGTAAGGGGGTGTTTCCTTCCTTCCAAAAACTATTAATGTCGGCGTGAAGTATAAACAACTGTACAAACTGCTTGCTCTAACGCTTAAACGTTCCCTTCACAAATAATGATCCACAGTTTGATAAGAACGCTTTTACCTTTTTTCTGGCAAACATCAGTATTCTGTGATTCGGTCCCCTGTTATCATCTAAAACAGAGCAACTGCTACTAGCGTTCACCAGCAAATTATTTTCTTGAAAGACTGTCACTCGAGACAGGTCGGAGTATTGTACAGTTCCCAAATACTTTCGTCTAATGCGATGTAACGATTGTTTCGCACCTCTCTGCGATAGTAATGATGTTACTAATTCGTAGCCTCAATTGAAGAGCTGCCCTACTTCTATAACGTAAAGTGATGAAATTGTGGCGTCTTTGCTCTGAAAAAATGTCTTTGCACTTCATTTGCTCCTCCATCTGGAATACAAACATGGCTACCTTCCCCCAAAAAATGTTATTTTTTGTAAATAGTCCGCCTATGCATTTACTCTTTTTAAGGTTTACACAACGGCAGTCCCCCCTGCGGGTCCGGGGATTAGAATAGGCCCGAGGTATTCCTGCCTGTCGTAAGAGGCGACTAAAAGGAGTCCATCCCCCTCACGGGGGTAGTTAGCGCCTGCGTCCGGAGACGGACGGTTCCACGACCTATAATTGTGGTCTTTCTGGTTTTTCCCTTCTCGTTTCTTCCTTCCTTTTGTTGGTTCCTTTCTTTGCTCTTCTCCACCTCACTGTCTTCCTTACTCTTTCCCTTGACTTCTCCTTGCCTTCTCATTGCCTTTTTCTCCTTGCCTTCTCATTGCCTTTTTCTCCTTGCCTTCTCATTGCCTTTTTCTCCTTGCCTTCTCATTGCCTTTTTCTCCTTGCCTTCTCATTGCCTTTTTCTCCTTGCCTTCTCATTGCCTTTTTCTCCTTGCCTTCTCATTGCCTTTTTCTCCTTGCCTTCTCATTGCCTTTTTCTCCTTGCCTTCTCATTGCCTTTTTCTCCTTGCCTTCTCATTGCCTTTTTCTCCTTGCCTTCTCATTGCCTTTTTCTCCTTGCCTTCTCATTGCCTTTTTCTCCTTGCCTTCTCATTGCCTTTTTCTCCTTGCCTTCTCATTGCCTTTTTCTCCTTGCCTTCTTATTGCCTTTTTCTCCTTGCCTTCTCATTGCCTTCTTCTCCTTGCCTTCTCATTGCCTTCTTCTCCTTGCTTTCTCATTGCCTTCTTCTCCTTGCCTTCTCTGGTCTCCGCCTCGGCGTTTGAGACAGTCTGTCCTCTTTCTCCCTCTCTCTCTTCTTTTTCCTCTTCTTCCTTCCTCCCTGTGCATGCCTGAAGGCCGACCCACGCGTTCGCACGCGTAGCCGGTGACGGGGTAACGCGTAAGTCCCCGCCCTGGGTAGACATGTAAGGCACGCGCGTACCCCCTGGTAAAGACCAGGCCCGGGGAGGGGTGATTGCCTGAGCTGATACCTTCTGACCATGCCGATTGGTCCCTCTGTCTGTTTCTCGGGAGGTGTGACCTGAGGTGTAAACATTCACCTAAGGCGGGAGTGCCCTCTGAGAGGGTCCCCACAAGGAAGGAGCGCGCCATCGGAGACGCTGGCAATCATGGGGGATTCCTCCGCAATGGATTCTACTCCATCGCTTTCGACTTCTGCCCAAAAACGGAAACGTGACCAGCCACCAGTGACAAAAGTACTACCGCCTGCCCCACAGTTCCTCGTCGTTTCTCGATCTGAGGACGGAAAGGATTTTTCCTCTGTCAACCCTTTCGTTATCCAGAAGGGCGTAGATGCCATAGCCGGATCTGTCAAATCTTGTACCAGGTTGCGTAACGGTACCTTATTACTAGAAACTGAGAGTGCCTTTCAGGCACAAAAACTGCTTCGGGCCACACTCCTGTACACGTTCCCTGTCCGGGTGGAGGCCCACCGAACTTTGAATTCGTCTCGTGGTGTAGTCTATACTAGCTCCCTCGACGGATTGACTGACGAGGAGATTCAATCTTTCCTCGCTGAGCAGGGCGTGACGGCTGTCCATAGGGTCATGAAAAACGTCAACAATGACCTTGTACCGACCCGGACACTTCTTGACCTTCGATAGTGTTAAGCTGCCATCGCGCATCAAGGCGGGCTACAAGGTTATTTCTGTTCGCCCATATATCCCGACACCTACGCGCTGCTACCAGTGTCAGCGTTTCAATCACACTCGACAGTCTTGTTCCAATGCGGCTAAATGTGTTACTTGTGGCAGGGATGCCCATGAGGGTGACTGTCCACCTCCGTCTCCTCGTTGTGTGAACTGTCAGGGTGACCATGCCGCATCCTCCCGCGACTGTCCTGTCTATAAGGAAGAAGGCTGTATCCAAGAAATTCGGGTCAAAGAAAAAGTGTCCACCTCGGCTGCTCGCAAGCTATTGGCTAGTAGGAAGCCCGCGCTGCTCCCAGCGGGGAAATACAGTACTGTCCTCGCCTCTCCTCGGACTACCAGGGAGGTAGCAACCCAGACATGCGATCTGACCTTCAGCACCACGGTCGTCCGTTCGGCCAGTGCTAAGATCGCGCGGTCGGCGTCTCCTCTTCCTCCCATCACCCCACAGACACCAGCCCCTTCATCAGCTTCTGCTAAGACGAAGACCCAGAAGTCAGATGCACGGGCCTTCAAGAAGGAACCATACCGTGCAGACTTCCTACGTTCCTCGACCTCCCAGCCTTCGACCGGTACTTCCACCAAACGTCCTTCCAAAAAGGCTCATAGGAAGCACAGTTCTCCTTCTCCGCCACGGCGCATTTCTTCTCCTGCGCCACCCAGCGGTTGCCGCCCCAGGCCGTCATCCGTTTCGCCTGGCCGCACCGCTGGTAGCCGTACATCTGGCCGTTCACCGGCGGAGGAAGCTCCCCCTCCCGGCCATCCTCCCGAGATGGCCGATGAACCTATGGACCCAATGGACGATGACTGTCCGCCTACTGATAGCGGCGGCGGTGCTCGCTCGAAGCCATGCCCTCAGCGGCCTTCGAGGTGACCCCTTTTTTCATCTTCCTTTTCTTACGATGGCACTTATTCACTGGAATATTCGCAGCATTCGCTCCAACCGAGAGGACTTGAAGTTGCTGCTCCGCTTGCACCGTCCGCTCGTCGTAGCCCTCCAGGAAACGAAGCTACGCCCATGCGATCAAATTGCCTTGGCACACTACACCTCTGTGCGTTTTGACCTACCCCCTGTGGTAGGTGTCCCAGCTCATGGAGGGGTTATGTTGCTGGTCCGGGATGATATTTACTACGATCCCATCCCGTTGCACACCGGCCTGCAGGCAGCTGCCATCCGCATTACTCTCCCCACTTTTACGTTTTCCTTTTGTACCGTTTACACTCCATCGTCATCTGCCGTTACCAGGGCAGACATGATGCAACTTATTGCTCAGCTACCTGCACCATTTTTGTTAACTGGAGACTTCAATGCCCACCATCCCCTTTGGGGCTCTCCAGCATCCTGCCCAAGGGGCTCCTTGTTAGCAGACCTTTTCAACCAGCTCAATCTTGTCTGCCTCAATACTGGCGCCCCTACTTTTCTTTCGGACACATCTCACACCTATGCCCATTTAGACCTCTCTATATGTACTCCCCAACTTGCACGCCGGTTTGAGTGGTATGTACTTGCTGATACATATTCGAGCGACCACTTCCCGTGTGTTATCCATCTCCTGCAGCATACTCCCTCTCTGTGCTCCTCTAGTTGGACCATCTCCAAGGCAGACTGGGGGCTCTTCTCTTCCAGGGCGACCTTTCAGGATCAAACCTTCACAAGCTGCGATCGTCAGGTCGCACACCTCACGGAAGTCATTCTCGCTGCTGCTGAATATTCCATCCCTCACCCTACTTCTTCTCCACGTCGCGTACCGGTCCCCTGGTGGACCGCAGCATGTAGAGACGCTTTACGTGCTCGTCGACGTGCTTTACGCACCTTTAAACGCCACCCTACAGTGGCGAATTGTATTAATTATAAACGATTACGTGCTCAGTGTCGTCGTATTATTAAAGAAAGCAAGAAAGCCAGCTGGGCTGCTTTCACAAGCACCTTCAACAGTTTTACTCCTTCTGTTGTCTGGGGTAGCCTGCGCCGGCTATCTGGCACTAAGGTCCACTCCCCAGTTTCTGGCTTGAAGGTCGCGAATGACGTCCTTGTGGCCGCTGAGGCTGTCTCCAATGCCTTCGGCCGCTTTTTCGCAGAGGTTTCGAGCTCCGCTCATTACCACCCTGCCTTCCTCCCCCGCAAACAGGCAGAGGAGGCTAGGCCATCTAACTTCCGTTCCTCGAATCGTGAAAGTTATAATGCCCCATTCACCATGCGGGAACTCGAAAACGCACTTGGCCGATCACGGTCCTCCGCTCCAGGGCCTGATTCTATTCATATTCAGATGCTGAAGAACCTTTCTCCTGCGGGTAAAGGTTTTCTTCTTCGTACATACAATCGCATCTGGATTGAGGGACATGTTCCCGCATGCTGGCGCGAGTCTATTGTTGTCCCGATTCCTAAGCCGGGGAAGGACAAGCACTTGCCTTCCAGTTATCGACCTATCTCGCTTACCAGCTGTGTCTGTAAAGTGATGGAGCGAATGGTTAACTCTCGATTGGTTTGGCTGCTGGAGTCTCGACGCCTACTTACCAATGTACAATGTGGATTTCAAAGGCGCCGCTCTGCTGTTGACCATCTGGTTACCTTGTCGACCTTCATTATGAATAACTTCTTTTGGAAGCGCCCGACCGCGGCTGTGTTCTTTGATTTGGAGAAGACTTAAGACACCTGTTGGAGGGCGGGCATTCTCCACACCATGCATACATGGTGCCTTCGCGGTCGCCTCCCTCTTTTTATTCGTTCCTTTTTAATGGATCGACAGTTCAGGGTACGTGTGGGTTCTGTCCTGTCCGACACCTTTCGCCAGGAGAATGGGGTGCCACAGGGCTCAGTTTTGAGCGTCGCTCTCTTCGCCATCGCGATCAATCCAATAATGGATTGCCTCCCAGCTGATGTATCAGGCTCCCTTTTCGTGGACGATTTTACCATCTATTGCAGCGCGCAGTGTACACGTGTCCTGGAGCGCTGTCTTCAGCGTTCTCTTGACCGTCTTTACTCCTGGAGTGTCGCCAATGGCTTCCGTTTTTCTGCCGAGAAGACGGTCTGTAATAACTTCTGGCGCTACAGAGTTTCGCTGGTGAGTTGCCACTCACCTACCGGCGCGATATACTGCTTTGTCGGTATGCCTGTCGGCTACTGGCAATGCCTGACCACCCGTCTTATCGTTCCTTTTTTTGATGACTCTCTCGACCGTCAATACGGGTTGTATGTCTCTGCCCTGCTACCCCCTGGAGTTCGCTTTCGTCGCCTCCTTCAACACCTTGATTTTTCACTCCCTGCAACCTTTCGAGTGGGCGAGAGCCACACGCCACCTTGGCTCCAGGCTCAGGTTCGCGTCCACGTTGACCTCTGCTCGCTCCCGAAGGAGGTTACCCCCGGTTTAGTCTACCACTCCCATTTTGTCGAACTTCGTTCGAAGTTCATTAATATGACCTTCATTTATACAGATGGCTCTAAGACCAATGACGGGGTCGGGTGTTCTTTTATTGTCGGGGCACAAAGTTTCAAATACCGGCTCCATGGCCATTGTTCGGTCTTCACAGCTGAGCTCTTTGCCCTCTACCAGGCTGTTCTTTACATCTGCCGCCACCGACATTCTGCATATGTCATCTGCTCCGATTCCCTGAGCGCTATCCAGAGCCTCAGTGATTCGTACCCGGTTCACCCTTTCGTGCACCGGATCCAACGCTTTCTTCAGCAGCTGGTGGACGTCGGTTCTCCGGTTAGCTTTATGTGGGTTCCTGGCCATGTCGGTATCCCTGGGAACGAAGCTGCAGATATCGCGGCCAAGGCTGCGGTCCTCCAGCCTCGGACAGCTTCTTGTTGTGTCCCTTCGTCAGATTTTAGCAGGGTCATTTGTCGGCGCATTTTATCGCTGTGGCATGCCGATTGGGCTGCACTTACAGATAACAAGCTTCGGGCCTTGAAACCTCTTCCCGTGGCTTGGACGTCCTCCTCACTCCCTTTTTGGCGGGAGGAGGTAGTTTTGGCCCGGTTACGAATTGGACACTGCCGGTTCAGCCATCGCCATCTGCTGACGGCTGCGCCGGCACCGTTCTGTCCATGTGGGCAATTGCTGGCGGTCCGCCACATTTTAACGTCCTGTCCGGATTTTAACGCACTGCGTCTTGATCTTGGCCTGCCATGTACTCTAGAAGCCCTTTTAGCGGATGACCCACGAGCAGCTGCTCGCGTTCTTCATTTTATCAATTTGACAACCCTCTCTAAGGACATTTGATTATGCTGTTTTCCTTTTTTTTAATCCTATGCCTCAGTCTGTCTTTTATCGTGTTTTCCGTTTCGTTGCTGTTTTAAACTTGTGACTCGCGGTGCATTCCTAACATAGTCTGGGCGCTAATGACCGTTGAAGTTGTGCGCCATAAAACCACAAAAAAAAAACATCTAGACGAACAGTCAGACGACGTTTGCAGCAGCATGGACTATCAGCTCGGAGACCATGGCTGCGGTTACCCTTGACGCTGCATCACAGACAGAAGCGCCTGCGATGGTGTACTCAAAGACGAACCTGGGTGCACGAACGACAAAACATCATTTCTTCGGATGAATCCAGGTTCTGTTTACAGCATCAAGATGGCCGAATCCGTGTTTGGCGACATCGCGGTGAACGTACATTGCAAGCGTGTATTCGTCATCGCTGTACTGGCGTATCACCCGGCGTGATGGTATGGGGTGCCATTGGTTACACGTCTGTCACCTCTTGTTCGCATTGATAGCACTTTGAACCGTGGATGTTACATTTCAGATGTGTTACGACCCGTTGCTCACCCTTAATTCGATCCCTGCAAAAACGTACATTTCACCAGGATAATGCACGACCGCATGTTGCAGGTCCTGTATGGGCCTTTCTGGATACAAAAAATGTTCGACTGCAGCCCTGGCCAGCACATTCTCCAGATCTCTCACCAATTGAAAACGTCTGGTCACTGGTGGCCGAGCAGCTGGCTCGTCACAATACGCCAGTCACTACTCCTGAAGAACTGTGGTATCGTGCTGAAGCTGCATGGGCAGCCATCCAAGCTCTGTTTAACTCAATGCCGAGGCGTATCAACGCCGTTATTACGGCCAGAGGTGGTTGTTCTGGGTACTGATTTCTCAGGATCTATGCACCCAAATTGTGTGAAAATGTAATCACATGTCAGTTCTAATATAATATATTTGTCCAATGAATACCCGTTTATCATCTGCATTTCGTCTTGGTGTAGCAATTTTAATGGCCAGTAGTGTACGAGGTCATGCTGAAAAGTAATGCCTTCGAACTTTTTATAATGTTCCCAATATTGGTTGAGGTATTATTAGGTCGATCATATTACTCGGTACGACTTGCCATCGTTGCTGACACAAGCTGCAACCATCTTCCGCTGGGCTCAGAATTGTAGCGTAGCGTGTAACAAGGCGGTGCGCAACGTAAATAAGTCAGTGCGTAAACGTAAACGTAAGGATTTCAGCAAAATTAAAATAACAGGAGCTTTACTTTACATTCCTGTTTGTCCTAATATGTCATTACACACCCCATGAACCATGGACCTTGCCGTTGGTGGGGAGGCTTGCGTGCCTCAGCGATACAGATAGCCGTACCGTAGGTGCAACCACAACGGAGGGGTATCTGTTGAGAGGCCAGACAAACATGTGGTTCCTGAAAAGGGGCAGCAGCCTTTTCAGTTGTTGCAGGGACAACAGTCTGGATGACTGACTGATCTGGCCTTGTAACACTAACCAAAACAGCCTCGCTGTGCTGTTACTGCGAATGGTTGAAAGCAAGGGGAAACTACTGCCGTTATTTTTCCCGAGGGGATGCAGCTTTACTGTATGTTTAATGATGATGGCGTCCTCTTGGGTAAAATATTCCGGAGGTAAAATAGTCCCCCCTTTCGGATCTCCGGGCGGGGACTACTCAAGAGGACGTCGTCATCAGGAGAAAGAAAACTGGCGTTCTACGGATCGGAGCGTGGAATGTCAGATCCCTTAATCGGGCAGGTAGGTTAGAAAATTTAAAAAGGGAAATGGATAGGTTAAAGTTATAGTGGGAATTAGTGAATTTCGGTGGCAGGAGGAACAAGACTTTTGGTCAGGCGAATACAGGTTTATAAATACAAAGTCAAATAGGGGTAATGCAGGAGTAGGTTTAATAATGAATAAAAAAATAGGAATGCGGGTAAGCTACTACCAACAGCATAGTGAACGCATTATTGTGGCCAAGATAGACACGAAGCCCACGCCTACTACAGTAGTACAAGTTTATATGCCAACTAGCTCTGCAGATGACGAAGAAATTGAAGAAATGTATGACAAAATAAAAGAAATTATTCAGATAGTGAAGGGAGACGAAAATTTAATAGTCATGGGTGACTGTAATTCGACAGTAGGAAAAGGGAGAGAAGGAAACTTAGTATGTTAATATGGATTGGGGCTAAGAAATGGGAGGAAGCCGCCTGGTAGAATTTTGCGCAAAGCACAACTTAATCAGAGCTAACACTTGGTTCAAGAATAAAAAAAAAAGGTTCTATACATGGAAGAATCCTGGAGATTCTAGAAGGTATCAGATTACATAACGGTAAGACAGAGATTTAGGAACCAGGTTTTAAATTGTAAGACATTTCCAGGGGCAGATGTGGACTCCGACCACAATCTATTGGTTATGAACTGTAGATCAAAACTGAAGAAACTGCAAAAACGTCGGAATTTTAGGGGATGGGATCTGGATAAACTGAAAGAACCAAGGGCTGTACAGAGTTTCAGGGAGAGCATAAGGGAACAATTGACAAGAATGGGGGAAAGAAATACAATGAGGAAGAATGGGTAGCTTTGAGGAATGAAATAGTGAAGGCAGCAAGGGATCAAGTAGGTCAAAAGACGAGGGCTAGTAGAAATCCTTGGGTAACAGAAGAGATACTGAATTTAATTGATAAAAGGAGAAAATACAAAAATGCAGTAAGTAGGCAAAAAGGTACACAAACGTCTCAAAAATGAGATCGCCGGAAGTGCAAAATGGCTAATCAGGGATGGCTAGAGGACAAATGTAAGGATGTAGAGGCTTATCTCACGAGGGGTAAGATAGATACAGCCTACAGGAAAATTAGAGAGACCTTTGGAGAAAAGAGAACCACTTCTATGAATATCAAGAGCTCAGATGGAAACCCATTTCTAAGGAAATAAGGGAAAGTAGAAAGGTGGAAGGAGTATATAGAGGGTCTATACAAGGGCGATGTACTTGAGGACAATATTATGGAAAGGGAAGAGGATGTAGATGATGATGCAATGGGAGATATGATACTGCGTGAAGAGTTTGACAGAGCACTGAAAGACCTAAGTCGAAACAAGGCTCCGGGAGCAGACAACATTCCATTAGAACTACTGACTGCTTTGGGAGAGCCAGTCCTGACAAAACTCTACCATCTGGTGAGCAATATGTATGAGACAGGCGATATACCCTCAGACTTCAAGAAGAATATAATAATTCCCATCCCAAAGAAAGAACGGTGTTGACAGATGTGAAAATTACCGAACTATCAGTTTAATAAGTCATGGCTGCAAAATACTAATGCGAATTCTTTACAGACGAATGGAAAAACTAGTAGAAGCCGACCTAGGGGAAGATCAGTTTGGATTCCGTAGAAATATTGGAACACGTGAGGCAATACTGACCCTACGACTTATCTTGGAAGAAAGATTAAGGAAAGGCAAACCTACGTTTCTAGCATTTGTAGACTTAGAGAAAGCTTTTGACAAGACTGACTGGAATACTCTCTTTCAAATTCTGAAGGTGGCAGGGGTAAAATATAGGGAGCGAAAGCCTATTTACAATTTGTATAGAAACCAAATGGCAGTTATTAGAGTTGAGGGGCATGAAAGGGAAGCAGTTGTTGGGAAGGGAGTGAGACAGGGTTGTAGCCTCTACCCGATGTTATTCAATCTGTGTATTGAGCAAGCAGTGAAGGAAACAAAAGAAAAATTCGGAGTAGGTATTAAAATCCATGGAGAAGAAATAAAAACTTTGAGGTTCGCCGATGACATTGTAATTCTGTCAGAGACAGCAAAGGACTTGAAAGAGCAGTTGAGCGGAATGGACAGTGTCTTGAAAGGAGGGGATAAGATGAACATCAACAAAAGCAAAAAAAAGGATAATGGAATGTAGTCGAATTACGTCGGGTGATGCTGAGAGAATTAGATTAGGAAATGAGACACTTAAAGTAGTAAAGAAGTTTTGCTATTTGGGGGGCAAAATAGCTGATGATGGTCGAAGTAGAGAGGATATAAAATGTAGACTGGCAATGGCAAGGAAAGCGTTTCTGAAGAAGAGAAATTTGTTAACATCGAGTATAGATTTAAGGGTCAGGAAGTCGTTTCTGAAAGTATTTGTATGGAGTGTAGCCATGTATGTATGGTTGGTTGGTTGGTTGGTTTGGGGAAGGAGACCAGACAGCGTGGTCATCAGTCTCATCGGATTAGGGAAGGATTGGGAAGGAAGTCGGCCGTGCCATTTCAGAGGAACCATCCCGTCATTTGCCTGGAGTGATTTAGGGAAATCACGGAAAACCTAAATCAGGCTGGCCGGACGCGGGATTGAACCGTCGTCCTCCCGAATGTAGCCATGTATGGAAGTGAAACATGGACGACAAATAGTTTGGACAAGAAGAGAATAGAAGATTTTGAAATGTGGTGCTACAGAAGAATGTTGAAGATTAGATGAGTAGATCACATAACTAATGAGGTGTTGAATAAGATTGGGGAGAAGAGAAGTTTGTGGCACAACTTGACTAGAAGAAGGGATCGGTTTGTAGGACATGTTCTGAGGCATCAAGGGATCACCTATTTAGTATTGGAGGGCAGCGTTGAGGGTAAAAATCGTAGAGGGAGACCAAGAGATGAATACACCAAGCAGATTCAGAAGGGCGTAGGTTGCAGTAGGTACTGGGAGCTGAAGAAGCTTGCACAGGATAGAGTAGCATGGAGAGCTGCATCAAACCAGTCTCAGGACTGAAGACCACAACAAGAACAACAACCTATAGTCCATACGCACTAAAGAGTGTCCAGTTGGTTTTGGACACTTACAGTTGTGGACACTTACGCACAGCGGCACGGGCACGTACAAACGTAAAAGCAGTTGCACATATTTTGTGATTGATGACCTTAGGGCGACCTTCTGCATTTAGAGGATTTTAAATTCTGTGAGCAAAACTCGTCACATTTTTAAGATACATAAGCTCGCCTACTTTGTCTTCGACCGGAAGTCGTATTCCTTCTATCCTTTTCAGTTTATTGTGTAACAAAAATACAGCAACAAAATAAACACGTAGCCTCAAGCGCAATAACTAGTCTATAGCCACCTTACGGAGCGACTGACACGGAAATGTGTTGGTGCGCCCACGTCGTGGCGGCGAGGAGGGAACGTGGCGCGTACAAGACACTGAAGCGGCGCCGTCAGGGAGACGCAGCACGGTCATGCTACGAATGGATCAGAATGTTTTCTTCATGAGATGTTCCGTAGCGAAGATGATGTTGCTTACGTCTATTATAGTTGAAAAAAGAGGAAGAAATATGGGCATTCGACGTAATGCAAGATCTGAACATGTACCTCGACCATTTCCAGAATTTTTTTTCCAGAGTGGTTTTGTGAGTTAACAAGCATTTCACTCCCATTTAAGTATATGGATGAAAGAGTCAGCCTTCAGGAATTGTGAAACGAACCCTGTCGTCCAGGACCGTGTGTCATAAACAGTGCACATTCGCCACGAGGTAGGGAAATTCTCAGGCGTCTATTGTGTTGAATGAGGCCTAAGCGCTGTAGTGTGAGAGTGATACAGACGAAAATGTGCGTCATAGAGAAACCCCGTAGAAGCTGTTTGGGTCCAGAGACACGTAGTAGTGTTAAATATGGCGGACCTAAGATCGGCCATAAAGAGAAACATTTACGAAAACTAGTTAATTCTGTAGTAATTCAGGGAACCACAGTAATTTTAATCTACCATCCATCATAAATTTTCATGGTGATCCCAATAAAACTTGAATATTGATCATATCTATAATTTAGGATTTACTGTTCAAGTGAAATTAATAAGTTGTGTAACAAAGACCTGAAGCTAAAATCTGAACGCTTTGGTCGATCTTAACGATCGTCTTTTCATATAGAAGCGCATCATTAAAATGACAAATATTGTAAATATCAACTCTGTAACTTTATTTGTTTAAAAGATATAGTAAATTTAAATTATCAATATTTTCAGTTAAGCATCAGATCATGATTTCCTCCACACAAAACACATTGAAGGATGACAGCATGACACCTTATTGAATCATTAGGTAATAGAATATTTGTTGTAAAGTTTAGTGCATAATAGTTACTTTTGTTCTTTATTTATTTATCGGAAAGCACATTAGTACAAGGCTACTGGCCGTGACATTCAAAGTTAAGAAGGAAACTGTACTGGTTTTATGTAAAAGAATTTAACGTTTGTAATGTAATGGATATCGTTGTTACTTTATTTAGAACGTGAAAGTGGTCAAGCTTTGATTATTTAAATATGTAAAAATGTAAAATAATGTAGAATAAGCTGTAGCCAATCAGATGGACGGCTTCAGGAAAGGGAACTGCCCCAGACAGTTGAGCGAGGATGTTCGGCGCGCGGGAAACGCGGCCGGGGACGGGCAGAGGAACAGTGCTGGTGGAGACGCGGAAGCAGAGGGTCGGTCTTTAGGCAGCAAGGAAGTGAAACGACGGAAAATTTCGCATTGTGTGGTATCGCGGGACTTAGTCTCTGAGCGGTGAGCAACCGCGCGCCTGGTGTAAACTCTAACTTTTCGCGCATTTAACGAGGTGGAGGAGTATTGGACTTTTAATTCGATATGAGATTGTGAACGAGCGAACTGTGTCAAATGGATATGCGCTCGAGCGTAATAGTAATTCTAAATACGACCACTTTCGCTATTAGTTAGCTTTCTGAATAAACATTATTCTAACCAAATCGCAGCTGTGTGGCCTACATCATTTATGGGTCCTTAATGTAGCTCCCGGTATTATTATTACTGTTATATGTTATATTAACGTTGTACGTTTCATACAGTTTCGCAAACTTGCCATCAGCCAGACAATTTAACCAAAAGGCCACAAGTGTCTAATTTAGGGCGTGTAATGCGACACGTGCGCTTCATCCCCTAGACGAGTTTGAGCCGAGACATTTCGACGAAGAGGAACCGCATGTAAGCCCGAACATCTTTAGGGTGTTAGCTCGCAGTTGGCAGCAATCAGCGGCTGTTTGCTGCCGATGCTGTGGTGTGCGGGAAGGTGTCGAAGATGAGTGACTATAGGATGATACAAGATGACGTAGACAAAATATTTAGTTGGTGTGAAGAATGGCAGTTATCTCGAAATGTAGACGAGTGTAAATTAATGCAGATGAGTTGGAAAAACAAACCTAAATGTACGGACACAGCATTAGCAGTGTTCTGCTTGACACAGTCACGCCGTTTAAATATCTAGTAGTAACGTTGCAAAGTTGTGTGAAATGGATCCAGCATGTGAAGACTGTGGCAGGGAAGACGAGTGATCGTCTTCTGTTTATTGGGATAATTTTAGGGAAGTGTGGTTCATCTGTAAAGATGATGATATAGGACGAGAGTGCGACCAGTTCTTGAGTACTGCTCGAGTGTTTGGGATCCGCACCAGATCGGATTAAAGGAAGACATCGAAGCACTTCAGAGGCGGGCTGCTAGATCTGTTACCGGTAGGTTCAAACAACACGCAAGTGTTAATTAAATGCTTCGGTAACTCAGACGGAAATATTGAGATCGTAGGCGACATTCGAGGTGCACTCTTGAGAAACCGGAGAGAACCGGCATTTGAAGCTGACTGCACAACGATCCTACTGTCACCAGGATACATTTCGCGAATGGATCACGGAGATAAGATATGAAAAATTAGGCCGTATAGACAATCATTTTTCCCTCGTTCTATTTGGAAAGGTAACGACTTGTAGTGGGTCAGGGTACCTTAGCCGCGTACCGTACGGCGCTTGTGGAATGTCTGTAGATGTAGAACCAGCGAATTTCAAGGAGATTAGCGTATTAGACCAAGGGCTGCACTGAGGCTTATTCTAAATAATTGTGTCCAACTACACATTTCATGTGACAACCAAATTACACTAAGAGAAAGAAAAGGGCATAATATTCAATAATAGTGTTGTAAAGCATTGCAAAGAAGCAGAGAAGTACTGGGAAAAGGAATCTGCCGCCAGATAACATTTCAGTTTTTCGAGTCTTGTTTGATAAATTTCTGCCAGTAAAAAGTGCCAAGAAACAAGCCTTACTTAGCATGTGAAATACATCGCAGCCGAAAAACGGAATGTCTATAAGGAAGTACCATCTGAACGTGGCTCTGTACGTCTGTCTGACAAAACCCATTGATTGAGGACAGAAAATGTACTTGTTTTGTGTAATTGCAACAGGAATAGTGTTAAATTTTTCCTTACCCTTTTGCTACTGCTTGTGCAGATTTGCATTTGCGATAAACATTTTATGTTTTGCCTTGTATTCATGTACTTTCTAAAAAAATGGTGCAAATGGCTCTGAGCACTATGGGACTTAACATCTGAGGCCATCAGTCCCCTAGAACTTAGAACTACTTAAACCTAACTAACCTAAGGACATCACACACATCCATGCCCGAGGCAGGATTCGAACCTGGGACTTCAGCGGTCGTACGGTTCCAGACTGTAGAGACTAGAACCGCTCGGCCACCCCGGCCGCCGTAATAGGTGTCACAAAAAGTACAAAATGCTGTTTTACCTTATATACACCTTCTGCATCAAGAAAACTTTAATAGGAAACTATAAAATAGGTAAGGAAATAGGTATGCATACAACATCCAGAACGAAAGTGTTAGTGCAGACAAGAAAACTTGATGTGTACAGTATATAGGTGACTCTGCCGCTGCATCTGTGATAGTATATCCCTGGTTTTAAAATTTAAAAAAACTCTTAATGTAGCGTTAACATAAAATTTGGTTGTAATGGACTTCATAAACCACACACGAAAGAGAAACACGAGCCACAAATCCTCATGGCGCGTGGTGATGACAGAGGTGGCGCGTCGCGGCTTGTCTCGGCGAAATGTCCAAATGTTAGTTCCATTTTTTGCGCACAATGATGGATGTCAAATGTACCAAATGTAATCTGGCCAGCAACTACGTTTTGCACTTCAAACTATTCGAAATATGGACGGTATTTCCTTAGTTTAGACATATCAAAATAACTATAAGAAATATCTAAAAGAGAGACTGTTCATTATTAAGTTGTGGTATCAGACTATAAGGTGTGAAAGAATAAAAAAAAATATCGAATAGTTTCCTCAAAATCGAACGAGAAAGTCTGCATAGCGGAAACTACGTGAGGATTCCAATTTGACTCGAAAATAAAATGTTTTACAGAAAAACTAACTACAGAGACCAATGTAGTTCTAAATCATCTCGTATTTTGACACTTCAAATAACAAACACAGCAGCGCGTCGCTCGAATGTCTTCACCGTGCGTTGCTTCCCTAAATACTGTTAGAGTTAGTTCTAAATGACGTTAAATGTACCAAAGTATGTACTATAGTGGCAGACTGAAAGAATCCATTAAGTAAATCGGCCATAATACAGATGTGGCGTGTGCTAACTATGAACTGAGTGCATCACAAGAAAGAGAAGAAGCACCATCTTGATACGGGACAGTGACTCACACGTATATACACTGAGGAGCCAAAGAAACTGGTACACCTGCCCAATATCTTGTACGGCCCCCGCAAGCACGCATAAGTGCGCAACACGACGTAGCATGGACTCGACTAATGTCTGAAGTAGTGCTGGAGGGATTCGACACCATGAATAGTGCAGGGCTGTCCATAAATCCGTAAGAGTACGAGAGGGTGGAGATCTCTTCTGAACAGCACGTTGCAAGGCATCCCGGATCTGCTCAATAATGTTCATGTCTTGGGGGTTTGGTGGCCATAACTCAGAAGAGTGTTCCTGGAGCCACTCCGTAGCAATTCTGGACGTATTGGATGTTGCATGTCCTGCTGGAATTGCCCAAGCCCGTCGCAGTGCGCAATGGACATGAACGGATGCAGGTTATCAGACAGGATTCTGGCTTACGTTTCACCTGTCAGAGTCGTATCTAGATGTATCACTCCATCTCCACACGAACCACACCATTACAGAGCCTCCAACAGCTTTAACAATCCCCTGCTGACATGGATTCATGAGGTTGTTTCCATACCCGTACACCCGCTCGATACAATTTGAAACGAGACTCGTCCGACCAGGCAATATGTTTCCAGTCATCAACAGTCTGTGTTGGCGGCCACAGGCGAGGCGTCAAACTTTGTGTTGTGTAGTCGTTAAGGGTACACAAGTGGGCCTTCGGCTGCGAAAGCTCATATCTATGATGTTTCTTTGAATGGTTCGCAGGCCGACACTTGTTAATGTCCCAGCATTGAAACCTGCAACAACCGGAAGGGTTGCACTTCTGTCACGTTTAACGATTGTCTTCAGTAGTTGTTGGTCCCTTTCCTGCAGGACTTTTTCTGGCCGCAGCGATAGAGGAGATCTGATGTTTTGCCGAATTCCTGATATTCACGGTACACTCGTGAAATGGTCGTACAGGAAAATCACCACTTCATCGCTACCTCGGAGATGCTGTCCCATTGCTTGTGCGCCGACTATAACACCACGTTCAAACTCACATCTTGATAACCTGCCATTGTAGCAGCGGTAACCGATCTAAGAAATGCGCCAGACACTTGTTATCTAATATAGACATTACCGACAACAGCGCTGTATTCTGCCTGTTTACATATCTCTGTATTTGAGTATGTATGCCTATACCAGTTTATATGGCGCTTCAGTGTATTTCTACATGTTGTATTTATTTTAAAGTCGTGCCACGGACCACGAAGCGACGAGTCTCCACCACGCTTCCACTGTGCGAACTTTCTCTTTTGTTAACACAGAGATGATTTTAAACAGCACCACGTCCTCACCAAACGGTCGCTCTACGCCAGTTCTCTATGAATTGGGTCTAAGGCCATTAGCACCTGATGATGATAGTAAGTATCCCGAAACGAGTCGCACAAAACTTTATGGAAGTGAAAATACCAAATTCTGAAAACAATCAGAGGTTTACCGACAACAGTATCGTACTGGCTAAATAGGAGAACAGTTGACTATGTTGATGTCCAGCCCTATTGTGAGATCACTAGGCATGGTCTACAACTAAACACAACTGTGAAGGGAGGAATACTACAAGTCATGAAGAAAATGAAACCATTGGAAAAAGCAACAAGAGACATTTGTCAGATATAACAATCCTTCGTCAATAAAAAATAAAATACAACAATAAAATCATCAATAAGGAATAAACAATTTGAAGTTTAGCTTCAATCTTTAAACTGGACAGTAATTTGTCACTGAGCGCTGGTGTAGGTACACATACCTGTTAATCCAACGTGTAGTATTATCCCTGTATGAAAAGACAGACTATTATTGTGGGACTACTTCAAAAGACGATAAGTCATGTATTTATATCAGAAAAGAAACACACTTCGAATCAAGACATGAATTTAGTACTGTTAATGAAGGCAACACTTTGAAATATCAGCTACTGACTTAACAGGGCTTTAAAAAAAAAACAAGAAATTAATTATTTTGTACCCGTATCGATCTCCTAGCAGCAGAGTGGACTTTTTTTAATAAACTAACAGATTTCTAGGTAAAATCTGAAGTATAAAAGTTAACATAACTTTGTGTGGAGACATAAACGTAAGTACAAATATCATCAATGAAACGAGTAGCACTGTCATAAATATCCTTCAGAGTTTTGGCATGTCACTGTTGGTCAATAGTACAAGGGTTGCTACAATGATCACATCAGTAATTAACCTTGTGGCTACAATTATGCACAGAAAAAAGTGTGATGTAGCTGTAAAAGATCTTGGACTATCAGACCACTTCTGACAAATTATAAGAGTAAAATCGGGTATACAAAAATTCCCTAAATTGCAAGTTTACAAAACATATTTATCAGAAATCAAAATAAAAGATTTTTCAAAAGAACTAGTAGACTGAAGCTTGGGCGAAGTGTATAGAGAAACCACTTTAAATGTGAAGTTCATTCAATTCACAACATTACTTAAATTGAATTTTGGAAAGACATTTCCAAAAGTACCTACATATTATTAATGTTGCACAAAAACAAAGGGATCATGGCAGTGTCAAGAATTATCTCAGCTCCACGAGAAACGTCATAAGTTCTTGAATTTACATCATAGGTAAAAAAAAAAAAGATTTATAGGAAGGTGCAGATTGTTGCAAAAAAGGCATTTAATGGAAGAATAATATACAATGCAGAGAATAACAGCAGAGCAGTCTTGGATGTCATAAAAAAGGAAAGGGGAGAGACAAACAAAGGCATAATAACATACTTACGAGGGCAGTTCAATAAGTAATGCAACACATTTTTTTTCTCGGCCAATTTTGGTTGAAAAAACCGGAAATTTCTTGTGGAATATTTTCAAACATTCCCGCTTCGTCTCGTATAGTTTCATTGACTTCCGACAGGTGACAGCGCTGTACGGAGCTGTTAAAATGGCGTCTGCAACGGATGTGCGTTGCAAACAACGGGCAGTGATAGTTTCTTTTGGCGGAAAACCAGGGCATCTCAGATATTCAGACGCTTGCAGAATGTCTACGGTGATCTGGCAATGGACAAAAGCACGGTGAGTCGTTGGGCAAAGCGTGTGTCATCATCGCCGCAAGGTCAAGCAAGACTGACTGATCTCCCGCGTGCGGGCCGGCCGTGCACAGCTGTGACTCCTGCAATGGCGGAGCGTGCGAACACACTCGTTCGAGATGTGTTCTGAAGTGTTCTCACAAAACTTCAGTGGACTGTTCTTCCTCATG
Organism: Schistocerca cancellata; assembly: GCF_023864275.1. Taxonomy (NCBI): domain Eukaryota; kingdom Metazoa; phylum Arthropoda; class Insecta; order Orthoptera; family Acrididae; genus Schistocerca; species Schistocerca cancellata. The sequence continues at coordinate 802,119,246 of NC_064627.1, read as the reverse complement.
CACCCTACAGCCCCGATCTCGCACCGTCGGAATTCCATATGTTTGGCCCAATGAAGGACGCAATCCGTGGGGGGCACTACGCGGATGATGAAGTTATTGATGCAGTACGATGTTGGCTCCGACATCGACCAGTGGAATGGTACCGTGCAGGCATACAGGCCCTCATTTCAAGGTGGCGTAAGGCCGTAGCATTGAATGGAGATTACGTTGAAAAATAGTGTTGTGTAGCTAAAAGATGGGGGAATAACCTGGTGTATTTCAATGCTGAATAAAACAACCCCTGTTTCAGAAAAAAAATGTATTGCATTACTTATTGAACTGCGCTCGTATAAGAGAGGGAGTTAAAGTAAATTGTGTGAACGAGTGATTTTCGAGTATTTCAGAGATATAACAGCAAAAATGTATAATCTGTAAATAATTATGAATTAGGTACAATGATGTTGCTACCAACCACAGAACGTGAAGCCAATAAAACTCTACAAAAACTAAAAAATAAAAAGGAAGAAAGGCTTAGATGAAGTACCATTGTGTGTACTGAAAAAGTACATAGACTATGCAAGCCCCCTTACACGTAACAAAAGAATCTTCTACATTAGAGAAATTCTCAGGGTATTTAAAAGAGGCAAGAGATGTATGCCTGCTAAAGAAAGGTAATGCAGACAGAAAATTTCAGTCCCATTTCCCAATTGTCACGGTTCTCAAAAATAATACAATCATTTATGATATAAAGATTAATCAGTTATTTGAATAAACACAACCTTGTAAGTGAATCACAGTTTGGTTTCCGAAGTTATAGAAGTACGGAATCAGCCATAGTAGAATTCACAAAAGTGGTACTTGATGCTCTTGACAAAGATTAGGGTGTCATAGGCATATTTTTAGATCTTTCTAAAGCTTTGATACTATTGACCATACGATTCTACTAAGTAGGCTAGATGAATTACAAACAAGATCAGTAGCTAATGGCAGGTAGTTTACAAAGAGTAGAGGTAACACATACCACAAATATGCCTAAAGTTGGGTAAAACACCTATCAGAGCCAAAATATATTATAGTCACTGAGAAAACAATAGAACTCCTTGCAGAGAAAGCAGATGAAAACCTCAAGGCATTTTTCAGTTAGCCAGTAAACATCAAACTGACATAAAGAAAACAAATACAACATATTTCAGTTTTAATATGGAAAATGACACTATCAAATGTGGATGGCATCTCTATAGAAGGTGCATCAAATGTAAAATTTCTATGAATGAATAATGATTCTCAGTTGAAGTGGTGTGAACACACGAAGATACTTTCAAACATATTACGTTCTTAAAGTCTCATCATCAATATGTAACAGCCATTCTCTTTTAGTTAGGTGCTATTGATATGTGCACTCAGTTCTCAGCTGTGCCATTCTTTTTTGGGGATCAGATGCACAAAATAGGAACACAATTTTTAACTGCACGAAAGGACCATGAGAATAATAGCAAAAAATAGCTGTCTAGATCACTATAAAGATTTGTTCAGAACACTGGGCATTTTAAATGCATCATGTGAATACATTTCTCAAACAGTAGTATATATCAAAAAATATTTCGAATTACAACACAAACAGCTCTGGAACAAGAATGCAGACTGAACTCACATGTACCAAGATAGAAAAAGTAGAGGTTAAAGAAATTGCTAAAGCAAATTTATTTAAAAAGACAGTTTTAAAAGAGTCTGTTACTGACGGTTGTTGATGCAGTTTTTCTAGCATATTGGAAGTCCAGTGCGCTAAATTATCCTCACATCTGTGTGCTTACTGTTATGAAAGAATGTGTATATTGTGTGGGTATTGTGCTCAAAGTCTGGGAGTGAAAAACGAACGGACATTCTAGCATTAGCCTTTCCTCATTATTAAATAACTTATTTGTAAAACAGTACTGTACAGTATGAACAAACCAGATGAGAAGGTAGCACTGTTCTAAAAATTGTGGAGAGTGGAGGCTCCAGTTCTCATCCAGCCATCCTGATTTAGATTTTCCGTAGTTTCCCTAAACTATTTCAGGCGAATGCAGGTATGGCCTAATATTATTTTAAGGCCATCCTTGTCATTCTAGACGCGTACGTCTGTAAATGTATATGTGAATTAATTATTTTTCTTACATTGTAATACCAAGGCATGTCCAGTATCCTTGTAAAAGTTATGTACAGATAAATATAAGTCCTGCTACCTACATCTACATTTATACTCCGCAAGCCACCCAACGGTGTGTGGCGGAGGGCACTTTACGTGCCACTGTCATTACCTCCCTTTCCTGTTTCAGTCGTGTATGGTTCGCGGGAAGAACGAGTGCCGGAAAGCCTCCGTGCGCGCTCGAATCTCTGTAATTAAGTAGGGGGAAGCAATATATTAGATACCTCATCCAGAAACGCACCCTCTCGAAACCTGGACAGCAAGCTACACCGCGATGCAGAGCACCTCTTGCAGAGTCTGCCACTTGAGTTTGCTAAACATCTCCGTAACGCTATCACGCTTACCAAATAACCCTGTCACGAAACGCGCCGCTCTTCTTTGGATCTTCTCTATCTCCTCTGTCAACCAGACCTGGTACGGATCCCACACTGATGAGCAATACTGAAGTATAGGTCGAACGAGTGTTCTGTAAGCCACCTCCTTTGTTGATGGACTACGTTTTCTGAGGACTCTCCCAATGAATCTCAACCTGGCACTCGCCTTATCAGCAATTTTATATGATCATTCCACTACAAATCGTTCCGTACGCATACTCCCTCATATTTTACAGAAGTAACTGCTAGCAGTATTCGTTCAGCTTTCATATAATCATACAATAAAGGATCCTTCTTTCTATGTATTAGCTATACATTACATTTGCCTGTGTTAAGGGTCAGTTGCCACTCCCTGCACCAAGTGCCTATCCGCTGCAGATCTTCCTGCATTTCGCTACAATTTTCTAATGCTGCAACTTCTCTGTATACTACAGCATCATCAGCGAAAAGCCGCATGGAACTTCCAACACTATCTACTGGGTCATTTATATATATTGTGAAAAGCAATGGTTCCATAACACTCCCCTGTGGCATGCCAGAGGTTACTTTAACGTCTGTAGACGTCTCTCCATTGAGAACAACATGCTGTGTTCTGTTTGCTAAAAACTCTTCAATCCAGCCACACAGCTGGTCTGATATTCCGTAGGCTTTTACTTTGTTTATCAGGCGACAGTGCGGAACTGTATCTAACGTCTTCCAGAAGTCAAGGAAAATGGCATCTACCTGGGAGCCTTTATCCAATATTTTCTGGGTCTCACAAGATCGCTGTTTCCGGAATCCATGTTGATTCCTACAGAGTAGATTCTGGGTTTCCAGAAATGACATGATACGCGAGCAAAAAACATGTTTTAAAATTCTACAACGGATCCATGTCAGAGATATAGGCCTATAGTTTTGCGCACCTACTCGACGACCCTTCTTGAAAACTGGAACTACCTGTGCTCTTTTTCAATCATTTGGAACCTTCCGTTTCTCTAGAGACTTGCGGTACAGGGCTGTTAGAAGGGGCGCAAATTCCTTCGCGTACTCTGTGTAGAATCGAATTGGTATCCCGTCAGGTCCAGTGGACTTTACTCTGTTGAGTGATTTCAGTTGCTTTTCTATTCCTTGGACACTTATTTCGATGTCAGCCCTTTTTTCGTTCGTGCGAGGATTTAGAGAAGGAACTGCAGTGCGGTCTTCCTCTGCGAAACAGCTTTGCAAAAGGTGTTAGTATTTCAGCTTTACGAGTGTCATCTTCTGTTTCAATGCCAATATCATCCCAGAGTGTCTGGATATGCTGTTTCGATCCACTTACTACTGCTAATACTACTACTACTACTACTACTACTACTACTACTACTACTACTACTACTACTACCGTTACTAGGTGGAAAATTTGAAATACAATTTATTATACAACAAAACAGAACTGGGACACGAACCTGCAAAATGAATTGTATAATTCATAAGGACAGGTGCATGCATAGTGTGTATTCGTAAATTTGGTGTGGCATTGGTATGTTGTATTTCATTTCGGATTAAAGAACAACCAGCGACGACATTTATTACGTACTTGTTTGTTTATTACTGAAGTGTGCTTGCAGGAATTTATCAAAACCTACAACATGTAAAGATAATCCTGATAAACTGCACGTCGCTTGGTGAAACAGAACACGTATATGAGGATCAGCCAAACACTTAGAAACTCACGCATCGAAGGCTTAGTAGCTCACTTACCGACAGTAAAAATTACTGTGAGTTCAGTTAGCGACACGTATGTGTCTCGTGTAACTGCGGTTCAGAATAATGAAAGAGGCATTCAGCAAGTCTTATTGAGAAGTGATAATATATAATGCTCTCTTGGTCTGGGATATTTATTTATTTGACAAGTTGTGTTTCTTCTACCCTTCAGACGTTTTTCTCTGTAACTACCATTTATTAACGAATGATCTAATCGTAAATCAGTCTGTGAATAGATGTTGCAGATAATGAATGTCTGAACTGCAGTAATATTCGTGCAATGTATTTCACTTGCAGGTAGATACGTAACTTACACAGAATGAAAAAAGTTGCAATTTCTTTATTACTCTGTCTTGAGCCAAAACCTCCTGTTGTCATTGTCTGATACATTTGTAGATATCAGCCAAAAGTCTCCTGTTTGTTGAGAAGTTTTCCGTAGTTCTGATTAAAATGCATTATCTCATTCCTACATAATGATTTATATGTAATGAACACACGATTTTAGTAAACAGTAAAAAAATATTTTCTACCCGTTTCCGCTGTTCCACTTCCTGACAGCTTGCGAGTTCTGCAATTTTCCCCTGATGTTTGGTCATATGTACGTGACTAGCGTAAATGAAGCAGGTGACTCACCTGGTTCCTTTGGTGGAACGCAACTGCTTAAGAGCTGCCTGAATCCCCGCCCACTACACTCCCTCCCACCCCCCCCCCCCCCTTTCCTGCCATTGTGCACATCCTCTGGCGCCGGGCGCCGGTCGCCGCTTTGTTTGTACACAAATACAGGCGCCATGCGTCACCCTTGGCTCTCTGCTCATGGATTTCCCCCGGACTCAACAGCTAAAGACGGAACTCGCTAACGGCAATATCCGGACGCGGCGTTGTGAATGAAGCTACCTAATAATGACGTGCTACTCAAACGCACAACATGCTCTCCACGTGTAAATTCGTGTAGAATTAATTTTCAAAAATCACCACTGATAGAGAAACGTAGAACCTGTAGTGGAGATAAAGAAAATGTTTCCAAAGGAAATGAAGACAGATTAGAATTCGATGTAAGCTGCGTATAGCTTCTTACACGAGAGCAATGGCAAGGACTGATCGCCAGCTGAGGCTCACAGACTTGAATAATGTTTAAGAAAAGAAAATTATTTCAGCTTTTGCTCCAAAACCTAGTAATTTATAAGAAAATAGAAGACAGACTTCTCTGATGTGCCACAGTCGAGCTGATTCAAAACCATTTCATGTTTCGATCCCAGGCCCAGTAGCGACAGATTTGTTCTCTCTGGGCAGTGCCGCACCCCGTAGAGAGAAAACGTTCTTCAAATGGTTCAAATGGCTCTGAGCACTATGGGACTTAACTTCTAAGGTCATCAGTCCCCTAGAACTTAGAACTATTTAAATCTAACTGACCTAAGGACAGCACAAACACCCATGCCCGAAGCAGGATTCGAACCTGCGACCTTAGCGGTCACGCGGTTCCAGACTGTAGCGCCTTTAACCGCTTGGCCACCCCGGCCGGCAAAACGTTCTTCCTATGCAGAATATATCTTTAATAAAACAGCCGGCATTTTAATTATGTTGACGAAATAGTGAGTATTAACGAATTTCAGATGCTTATTTCACTAGCATTTAGCATTTACTTAATTTCGTTACCAGATGTTCCCCTGTTGGGAAATAAGTGGATTTTATGTTACTTCGAGTGCATAATAGACATCGACAGTCCCATCTCTATAATGACCTCGTTGTCGATAGGACTGTAAAGTGTAAACTTTCTGAGCCCACTTTCCGATTTTTTCTTTAGTTTCATCGTCATATGGTACTTATTACAAGATTTCATTACCAAGAACGTACACTAATAATTACTAATATTACGGAACAATTTAATGCAGCATATTAGTTATACCCCTTAATCCTAACATTAGATCTACTGAATGAAAGGTTTATATTGGAGGTCTATGCGTTATAGTGGGACAAAATACGACTAAAACTAAAAATTAAAAAAAAAAAGATGTGTAATTCACCAAAATTTTAGGACTTGCAGCTTATGTGCTACACAGACTCAGATAAATTCTGATTTTTATGCCACTAATAAAATGTTTTGAGCGTGTGCTTTGATGGATTTTATTTATAAACTGACAACTCAGATACATAAATATATTTATGTAATCAACACAAAATAATGTTTTATTATAATATGTGAAAATGTAGGCCCAATCAAAAAATTCATAATTCCACTTCTTATATGAAACAGAGATATATTCTGCATTTACTGCACTGCTTAAATCTGAAACACTTCCTCCCAGGCAGCGTACATCTGGAACGAATTTTATGAATTTTATTTACGTACCATGTATGTGCATAGCATGGAGCTTCCACGCTGTTGGTACAGATTTAGGTTTACTAGGCCGTTTCATCTGTGGAACTCCACCATCTTTGTCACCACATTCCTGCCTCTTCACTTTCTTCGTCTTCTTCTTGCACTCCCTCTTGTGAATTGAAAGTGCACGTCGTTAACGAATATAGAAAACAAGATATCATTGTATTGTTGTGATGAAATAAAGAATCACATTCGATAACGTAGGGTATATTAGCATATTACAGCATGTTCTAAACATTCTAGTTTCTAGTCCGACACAACATTTCTGCAAGAAGTTGCTGCCATATACTGGGAGCCTGCATAAACGAAAATAAGTGATGCATAGAAAACAGATAACATAAAGTATGAGCTGTAGACACACACTCCTCCGTCTGAACAGGCCATGAAGGCCCAACGCTACCGACCGGCCGTCGTGTCATCCTCAGCGCACAGGCGCCACTGGATGCGGATACGGAGAAGCATGTGGTCAGCACATCGCTCTCCCGACCGTTGTTAGTTTTCGTGACCGGAGCTCCTCAGTTTGCCTCACAAGGGCTGAGTGCACCCCGCTTGCCAACAGCGCTGAACAGACCGGATGGTCACACATCCAAGTGCTATCCCAGCCCGACAGCGCTTAACTTCGGTGATCTGACAGGAACCGGTGTTACCACTGTGGCAAGGCCGCTGGTTGTTGACAGACACAGAAAGTATAATTTATTCAATGAGCTAGGAAAAAATGAAACCCAGATATAAAACATACTAGTACACTGCTGGAAAAAAGTAATACGCCTTTTTAGAGGTTTCCAATTCACCCAAGATTTATTGTTGCAACAGTGCATAAGGAGTACATGCAATGATTACATTTACAGATCAATAGCACAAGAGGTTCTGAGGTACGAGGTATCGGCCCATTCTGCAACACCCATACTAGTACGTGAGTAGCCTCTACGGGCGGCAATGAAAGAGCTGACTATGGCATCCAGTCGACCGTACAGATAACGAATACTGTTCTGCGACACGTTATCGCCTGCTTGACCTGCTCAAGTAGTTCTGTAACAGTTATTGGTAGACGAGTCGCACGAGTCACTTCTCTTTCCAACATATCCCACAGGTGCTCAATTGGAGACACGTCCAGAGATCGTGCTGGCTAGGGAAGTTGCTGCACATCTTGCAGAGCTCGTTGAGTTTCAAGGGCAATGTGTGGGCGAGCATTATCCTGTTGGAACAACACATTACCTTCCCATTGCAAGAGCAACAAAGGAACGGGTCTATCGACATTCTGCATGCAGCGAGTGCTGGTTAACGTCTCCTCCATAAACAGCACAAGCAGACGTCCATCTCTTGCCTACTTTCATCATTGAAAACCACGGTACGCCAGTCCATCTTTCAGGTGATCCTCTGACGGCACCAGTCGAGACGTGCGTGTCGATGCTGTGGAGTATGTGGAAGACGGGCTAGAGATGTACGTGACACTGTGCATGTCCACTCCTAATAACCGGTTCGCAATAGTTCGTCTTGGCACGTCTGGGTTCACAAGCTCTCTTATCTGGGCTGTGGTAGCTGTACCATCTGCCGCTACTGCCCTTACAAAATGACGATCCTGGCAGAGGTCTGTGCTGCGTGAACGTCCAGAACCTCATCTACGGGTGTGAGAATGTTCACGTGAGCACTGAGACCGGCATCGTTGCACAAATGAAGCAGCGCGCCCAATGTGTGTGGACATTCTCCGAAAGGACCATTTTGCTACTCAGAAGGCCACGATTTGACCCTTTCCAGACTCGCTTGTTTGGCTGTAGGAAGCACGAATGAGTCTCCGTGGTATTGTTGCCTGCTTGTTCCACGTGTTTGCACCACACTGAGCCTTCTGAGTAAGAGCATTCTTTATTGAAGGGTAGAGACAGATGACAATCTGCTAGCTATGCCACAACGCTACTTGTTGGCGGACAAAGCTGAAACTATTACTACTACATTTATAATTCCCCATTTGGCATATGCCGCTATCACATCAAAATCGACGTGCTCTTTCCAGGTGGAGTAATTTCGTTTTTCCTGCAGTATATATTATGACCTTGTGGATAACATCGGAAGTTTACTGAGGCTTTTTGCCCATGATGCTGTAGTATATCGAGAGGTTGTAACAATGGAAAATTGTACTGAAATGCAGGAGGATCTGCAACGAATTGACGCAATATAGCAGGTCAGCAACTGGAAGCAATTAATCCCATAAATTATCTGGGAGTAGGTATTAGGAGTGATCTAAAATGGAATGACCATTTAAAATTAATCGTCGGTAAAGCAGGTGCTAGATTGAGATCCACTGGAAGAATCGCGAAAACGTTACGGAGATGATAGATAGACTCCAGTGGAAGACTCTGCAAGAGAGTCGCTCATAGCTCGGTAGGGGCTTTTGTTGAAGTTTCGCGAAGAGACCATGACGATAAAATCAGAGAGATAGAGCACACACAGAGTAATACCAACAATCTTTCTTTCCACGAACGATACGAGACTGGAATAGAAGGGAGAACAATTACTGTGTGTAATTCAATGGTAAAGGAATACAGTATATCAAGGATCACCAGAAATGATTACCTGCGTGAATGACTATTTAGCCCAAAAAATTAATTGTAGAATATGCAACTAAGGACTTTCAGTGTAAATGGGTACTTCCTTATAGGAATCGCCCATCTCGCGCACATGTGGATGCTGTTTGTGTTACGGACAACATCTATTCTTATTTAAGAATTCAGATGCAATATTTTCCATGAGTACCAATAGGGGGCTTTCAATGGAATATATGATGAGAGACAATCTGTAGAGAATGATGACTGTGCTACTGGAGTTACCATCAACGATTTACTTTTAAATGCTGATGTAAAAAGGACGCGAGTACTGCTGCGGAATGTCCAGAACATTTGTAGAGGCTGGCGCAATTAAACAGACAATAGGTGTATAGCATCATCTGCTGAAGGCTGCGAGCTGACTTAAACACGTAGTGAAAGGAAAACAAAGGAAATTCTTGAGGGAAATAGTAGTTATATGGACATAATATTTATTATAAATTCCTTTTACAAAACAAACGAGTGCACACAGAGGGAAAGTAGTTAACACCATCGATTGCCCACTCGCAGGCAGTAGCGGAGGAGTGTGCAGGCAGCTGAGATGCGCACAGCTGGGCACTGTGTCCGCACATGAGCACAACGCATGCAATAGGGCTATGTGGTGGGTAGCTTATATTAGCTGCATATTTTGCATATTTCCACTCAATAACTTCTTACGGAATAATTTTCTGAGGTACCTCAACACTTAGAAAGTACTGATTGCACATAAGCGAGCGTTAAGAAAAATAGATTTGAAACTGAAACAACCTAAAACGCTAGCAGTCTTAGTTGCTTGCAAAAGACTGGTTACTCCGCAGTTCGGAGAACCTCTTCCCACACATAATCCTAAACAGTACAGAAAAACCTTCCATTCTTCAGTAAAGAATTTGGGAATAATTCTGTATCGTCACTTAGACTGGACTGACCACACAACTGCTGTATGTAAGGTGTCAGCATCACTTCATTCAATACATAGAGCTGTAAAAAAATATTTCCTCCCGAGCTTAAAAAGAAGTAGTCAGTAACACTTCCCACCCTTGACTATGGAGACTATTTTCTAAGGATTTTCGTATGAGTATTCAAGTCAGCTGGAACTGCTGATGAAAACGTTTGTGGGATACATTTATGATGTAAGCTATTTCGACCATGTCACTCCTGCCTATGAACAATTATCATGGTTACCCTCGATAAACGTAAAGATTATCATACCCTCTGTCTGCTGTATCGTCTTCTCAATCATTGTACTACTTCCAGTTTATCTTCAATGCTTACACTACCACCACAACTTGTTCTCAGCAAAGTAAAATCCTCGCTGTACCACTACACAACGCTGCTATGGTTTCTAAATCACTTCCTGTGTCAGAAATCCGACTTTAGAACAATCGTCCTTAAAATATTAGGAAAATTAAAATATTTTCGAACTTCAAAAGACAGACAATGGCCCACCTCCTATCACAATAGCTAGCTATCTCTTCTTGCAGCTCCTCTAGTTAACTCTCTCTCACCCACTACTTTTCCCTTCCCTTATCTACAGAGTTCTGTAGTGAAATTCTCTTCTTTCGTAGAAGGCACTGTCACTTTCATTATCCCCGCCATTTTCTCTGATACTATATAAGGCTTCAAAAGTGCTAAATTAATCAATACCGTTTTTAATGACTTCATTATTTTATTATAATAATTAGTATTAACATTATTGGTATTACTACCAGTTTTTGCTTTTATTGATAATGCAAATATTACTATAGTGATAAGTCATATTTTTTGTATGGGTTATTCCTGATCAGATATGAGAGAGGGCTTTGAGGCTCTAATCTGGTCACGCTAAGTACGCAATGCATAAATAAACAATGTCTATGCACCAAGGAGCAGCTGTAGAGCAGCCTACATTACGTAGAACCCAGGAAAAGTTTAAAAACAACAGTTCTGGAAAAAATATTTCAAATGACGATTCTAATGAACTTAAACAACCTGCTACCAACTGACGAGGTGCAAATATACAAGTGTAACGGATATACGTGCAATTATTTCTGTTGGTGACTGATGCCGGTGTACTCAACAACATTACACCAGTACTTACGTCATTTCCACATAAACAATTATAGCCATTACAAGTCCAATGCTTTTATATTACTTAGTACATGTGACAAGAGCAAGCCATTAACGCTTTTTTCCCTTCGGCATCAGGTTAGATGTTGATGTACAGATTTACGGACACAAAACGGTTAGTCTATATTGAGGCATGGCCTACTTAGTTGTGCAGAATAGTCATGCAGAAAACATCTGATGGTAAAGTTTGTGAAGTTTTGGGAGAAGATTGTTCGATCCAGAGGAAAAACATCCAATATACTGATTATGTACGGATTAAGGTACCACATATAAAAACATCTGCATTACACCTTATAATATTTAGTACGTGAACAGATGCCAGCAGAATGATTGGATGGTCTGATCTTAAGTGGAAACAGGACTGAAACCCATTACAAAACCTAGGTTCCGGTTTCGATCAGAAAGCAAATGCAACATGAAATAATTTACTCTAAGAACTACAATACCGAGAACTATTAGTTCGTTCCAGCTGAGTGCTGTAGATTGTACAAGGGTATGCTGAAAATTAATGCCTCCGAATTTATTATTTGATAACTGTTAAATCTCTTTAAATAAAACAAACACTATTAACATTCTACACCTTTACTCTTTATGTCTACATATTTATTTCTCAGCATAGTCACCCTGGCGACCAACACATGTCTCCTAACAAGAGACCAGTATGTTGATACTGTCACATTAGAATGTTTGAACTTTTCTGACGGAGCCACAGCCTCACCTCTGCTTACACCGCTTCATCACTGTCTGAAGTCCTTAAAGGTGTTCTCTGAGTTTTAGAAACAGATGAAAATCAGACGGGGCCAACTGAGACTGAATGGAGGATAACCGATGACAGTGAACACTAGGTACCGGATTTTTTTGCAGGTGTTGCAGCGCTCTTGTGTTGCCTGGTGTTGTCATGCCGAAGGAGAGGGTGCTCCACGTGTGGATGAACTCTTCGAATTCGTGCTTTCAGTTTTATACCTCACCCGATATTGAGAACAGAATAAAAATCTTAGGGATAAGCCACAATCATACAGTGATCTCACCAATAATAGCTGCAACTTGAATGTAGCGAGCACGCCTACCGTAAGCGGTACAGTCAACGAAATATTACCTCAGACTCCAAAACTACCGTCCAACAGACAAGATGTGCAGAAATTTGACTTCTGTGAATCGAACTCTCATAGTAAAGCGTCTCATTGGCTGAATACATGCTACCCACTAGTCCAAGGAACTTCGCAAATTTCTTCTATCATCCCAGTTTCTATTTGTGCAGTGTTGCTGATGACGTGATGGAGTATCTATACGTATATGCGTGTGGGGGGGCGGGGAGGGGAGGGGAGGGGAGGGGAGGGGAGGGGGGGCTGTTTAGAGCTGAAAGAGTTGCGTCACTTTAAGGTGTTAATGAAAAGAACCGAAAAAGCAGACCAGATTCAACTTTCAGCATGATAACTTGAGAAAGGACGAACTTTCAACAACATTTATTTAATTCACTTATTTTTGAAATTGGCTAGATGCTAACCAAGCAATTTTTAAAGCAGTCATAGCATCTGGAAAGTCCAGGGAATATGCCAGGCCGCATGTCGCGATCGTAACCTGCCTGCAGCCTCCCCTTCACTGGCCCCGCGCAGTACAGAACACTGCGTCTGCATTGTGCGAGAACACATTATTACATACTATGATATACAGTCAAAAAATGGTTCAAATGGCTCTGAGCACTGTGGGACTTAACTTCTAAGGTCATCAGTCCCCTAGAACTTACAACTACTTAAACCCAACTAACCTAAAGACATCACACACATCCATGCCGAGGCAGGATTCGAACCTGCGACCGTAGTGGTCGTGCGGTTCCAAACTGTAGCGCCTAGAACCGCTCGGCCACCCCGGCCGGCGATATGCAGTCATATCGCAAACAAATTTACACTTCATATCTACACCACGGCCACGAAAAAACAGACAAATGTTATCATCATTACCAAGTTTACAAGATTTCCTAGTCCTTACACACAATGGCTTATTAATAAAAAAGTTAGTCGATGTTTCTCCAACACCACGAACTTGAGACATAGTAATCATGAATGTTCGATAACCCAAAACATCACGAGGAGGTACCTGCTCCAAAGACGTTGCAGTAGACTTCGGGGTTGTATCAATACGTATTATTGCAACAGTCATCCAACACTGACCAACAGAATTGTCAGTGACAGAAAATGAAAAGTCAAAACGACCTCCTCGAAAAACAGTCTGTCCTTTTGGATTTATGTGTCGAAATGACAGACTGTGTTTCGAGGAGATAGTTTTGACTTTTCATTTTCTGTTATTGGTTGATGTGTCGACAGTCCACCCCCAGTGGGGCGAGGGGAATGAAATAACAATAAAGAAAGCATGCAATGAGATAGAGTCAAATAGTGAATGAATGTTTCCAAACAGCTACACGAAGAAAATTGCAAAACATTGAATTCTGTCGAGTTACGTACGTGTAGCCACATCTTTAATGTCACATCTTCTCACTATGTAGTGCACAGGGTGAAAATCTCCACCCTCCCCCCCCCCCCCCCAGTTGATACAGCAAAATTACTCAATAACTGCGCATCGTATTAAAACAGGAAAAATATGTTCAATATTTTTAAAAATGCTATTCGGTGATCCCAACTTTGAAATCTTAAATAGGAGCTTTCTTTTTATTTATTTATGATTCTGATTCTACGAGAAAAAATACGTAACTTATATATACAATAATTTTGTCGTTGCACGATAGATGGCACTGTAATCCACAAATAAGACAGCCGAGTTCAAAACCTGTATTATCTCGAGAAAAATTTATTGGATCAAAGAAAGACACCCAGACGTGTTTAGCAATTGTGAGATAAGCTTGTTTGGGGTGTGTCCTCTCACCTCTCACCAATAGGGTGTCCATTTAACGTGCGTCCTCTCATCCCCCACCACATGTACAGACCCATCCCTCTTTGCTTCTTTCCCAATACCCAACTTACTGCCTATCCTCTTTCTACCGACGCCACCCAAAGGCTTTACCTCTTTAGTGGAAATGCAGTGCTACATTTTAACGAACGTTGCCGTCTCATTTTCATTTTTAAGATTTAAATGTCCATTGTCGACTTTTTATATTTACCTGCCATACTTTTCATTTCCCTTTTAAACTTTAAACAAAGAAAAACGACTCAATATATTTGTAATCACTTCTGCATAGCATTTTAAATTCTTTTTAAATTTTTGCATTCTTCTGTAATTTCGTCATTATTTTTTGCAAGTGGTCTAGACTGAAGAGCGGGATATTATGCCGCTGGCAGTCCACCCCTCCCCCCTCCCCCCATGGGGCGAGGGGAATGAAATAACTATAAAGAAAGCATGCAGTGAGATCGAGACAAATAATGTAAGAATGTTTCAAAACAGCTACACGAAGAAATTTGCAAAACATTGAATCTTTTGCGAAACATGTCCGTCTTTATGGTTTTGATCCAATGCATTTTTCTAGACATAATACCGCTTGGTAATCAATTGTGTTGTTTCCCTATTACTGCGCTATGTTTCAAAGTTGCTCTCACTCCACCCCTTTGGGCCTGGGCAGGGGATCAACATTAGTATCGCCAGATAGCATTTATTTAAATACTGACCACGTATTTTACGGTTTTTTACTTTTATGCGTGGTTTTTGAAGTATTTCATTGTCTCGATATGAAAAGCTCACCCTGTATGCTGATGCTGAAAGTATAATGGCGCTGACAGGTCGTCTGCACACTTAGTTCACTGTTTTTATGGCTGCAGGCAAACGATTAACTGTGTTGCAATAAGAGATTATCGCCGGCTTTTGAGTCAGAGGGAGTAGTGCCTATGAAATGGGCAAGTTTGCATACTGCATGTGTGCCCTCGTGGTGAAAGTAAAGTGTATCGTGAGCGGATTAGTAGCAGTAGTCATACTGACCTCTGAGCCAACTACACAGCCTGTAAGCTCTTCCTCAGATATTTTTGACAAAATTATGAAGTACCTGACTGTTCGACGACTGGACTTTCAAGGGAGCTGACTAACGACATACCACATCCAGCAGAGGAAATAAAATGTACATAGTTAATCATAATGTGTCTGTAAGTAAAATCCACATAAAATAACAAGTGATGATAAGGGTTCTCTACAATAAAGGACAATGTACATTTCAATACTAATCTTCAGACATATAGTTAACAAATCAAGTACATGTATTTCTAAGAAGTCGCCGTCTGGAAGTGTTACCGGTAGTTAAGTACGAATCTGATTATGAGTACAGGAACTACTCCAATAAATGATTCAGCATGCCACTTTCCACGCTAATAACAGGCAGCCACAAGAATCCCGAAAGTTGGCATCATCAGAGGATCACTGGGAATTCTGGTCGGAAAATCGTTGGCATCAGCATCCCTGAATTTCTGATATCATCTCGTTCCAGACAATTGCATCAACACCCTGACATAATCATGTCATTGCCCTGTGAAGGCCACCCCACCCCACACCCCCATGCTCACAGGCTTCCTGTGCCACCACAGGCACTTGCATCATGGGAGTGCTCTAATTAGTATGCGGTGCTGTTTAAACGAGCCAATGGCGTTACAAATGTGTAAATCGCTGTGGGGCCCCAGCGTATCAATGACGTGCAAGCCCAGCCGCCTTCATCTTTCGAGCAATTTTATTTTTATAGTTCGACTGCGTAACTGCCATCATTTGCTGCCTTCACTTTGTGTAGTACGGAGCGCCACCAGCAGCAGCAACGATGAGTCTGGAAGAGGAAGCCTGACAGTACGTATTTGTCCATATGTTTTTGTTATAACAGTATGGTTATTATCAAAAGCCCTCAATTTGTGTGAGTACATCACAACACTCAAATGTGGCATGAGGGTAGCAGCTAACATTGTACTGCTTATGCACAACTTAGAGAACTACTGCATGTGTATTTTAGATATGTGCTGATGTACTAATATATTAAAAAAGATATGGTATTCTCCGTATGCACTATACAGAATGAGTCAGGAGGAAATGTACATGCTTTGAGAGGTGATAGTATTAGTGTTTCTGGACAAATAACTTCGTATAGAGATATGCCCTGTTCTGAATGGTTTCCGAGATAGGATTTAATGTATATTGTTGCTTATTTTCTGTATTGTTCGAACATTGTCATTGTTTACAACGTAACACATGATCGTAGAGGAATTTGAGACGAACATTTTAATACAGGGCACTTGTGGCCTATCGATTCGGGAAAATACTTCACATTGGCCTAAAAGACCTACAGAAGCTTCAGTCTATGCGCATCGCGCGAGATTTTCAATATTCTCCCGTTGTCTTTCTAAAGACTATTAATCCTAGAGAAAAAATGAACAGGATCTTTTTTGCAGGAAATTTAATGTAGTTTGATTTTGCACCAGCACACGTTTTCTCTGGAGGCTGTCGTTTCCTAGTGATTCCAGAAAAACGTACAAAGATGATATTAAAAGTGTTTTATCTCGGAAACAATTCGGAATAGGGCATATGTCCACATGAAGTTTTTTTGTTTAGAATCGCTAATACTATTATCCCTCCACCCGACAGATTTACACTTAGATTTGGTGCAAATTCTGATCTGGTGCTGGACCAGGACATGAATGTGTTCTGAGCTGTACTGTCGTCTCAACAGCAGCAGATGCTGTCCACAGGATTTACATCTACATCTACATGGATACTCTGCAAATTACATTTAAGTGCCTGGTAGAGGGTTCATCGAACCACCGTCACAATTCTCTATTATTCCAATCTCGTATAGCGCGCGTGAAAGAACGAACACCTATATCTTTCCGTACGAGGTCTAATTTCCCTTATTCTATCGTGGTGATCGTTTCTCCCTATGTAGGTCGGTGTGAAAAAAATATTTTCGCATTCGGAGGAGAAAGTTGGTGATCGGAATTTCGTGAGAAGATTCCGTCGCAACGAAAAAAGCCTTTCTATTAATATCAGGCCCAAATCCTGTATCATTTCTGTGAAACTCTCTCGCATATTTCACGATAATACAAAACGTGCTGCACTTCTTTGAACTTTTTCGATGTACTCGGTCAGTCCTATCTGGTATGGATCCCACACCACGCAGCAGTATTCTAAAAGAGGACGGACAACCTTGGTGTAGGCAGTCTCCTTAGTAGATCTGTTACATTTTCTAAGTGTCCTGCCAATAAAACGCAGTCTTCGGTTAGCCTTCGCCACAACATTTTCTGTGTGTTCCTTCCAATTTAAAGTGTTCGCAATTGTGATACCTAGGTATTTAGTTGAATTTACGGCTTTTAGATTAGACTGATTTATCGTGTAACCGATGTTTAACGAAGGCTAGCACGCTTGTGGATGACCTCACACTTTTCGTTATTTAGGGTCAACTGCCAATTTTCGCACCATTCAGATGTATTTTCTAAATCGTTTTGCAATTTGTTGTAATCTTCTGATGACTTTATTATTCGATAAACGACAGCGTCATCTGCAAACAACCTAAGACGGCTGTTCAGATTGTCTCCCAAATCGTTTTTATCGATAAGGAACAGCAAAGGGCCTATAACACTACCTTGGGGAACGCCAGCAATCACTTCTGTTTTACTCGGTAACTTTCCGTCAGTTACTACGAAATGTGACCCCTCTGATAGCAAATCACAAATCCAGTCACATAACTGAGACGATATTCCATAAGCACGCAATTTCACTACGAGCCGCTTGTGTGGTACAGCATCAATAGCCATAAGGAAATCCAGAAATACGGAATCGATCTGAAATCCCTTGTCAAGGCACTCAACACCTCATGTGAATAAAGAGTTAGTTGTGTTACACAGGAACGATGTTTTCTAAACCCATGTTGACTGTGTGTCAATAGACAGTTTCCTTCGAGGTGATTCATAATGTATGAACACAATATATGTTCCAAAATCTTGCTGCAATTCGACGTTAACGATATGGGCCTGTGATTTAGTGGATTACTCCTATTACCTTTCTTGAACTTTGGTTTGACCTGTGCAACTTTCCAGTCTTTGAGTACGGTTGTATATGATTGTTAAGTATAAAGTTAATGCATCAGCATACTCCGAAAGGAACATAATTGGTATACAGTCTGGACCAGAAGACTTGCTTTTATTAAGTGATTTAAGTTGCTTCACTACTCCGAGGATGGCTAAATGGTTCAAATGGTTCTGAGCACTATCGGACTTAACTTCTAAGGTCAGCAGTCCCCTAGAACTTAGAACTACTTAAACCTAACTAACCTAAGGACATCACACACATCCATGCCCGAGGCAGGATTCGAACCTGCGACCGTAGCGGTCGCGCGGTTCCAGACTGCAGCGCCTAGAACCTCCTCGGCCACTCCGGCCGGCACTCCGAGGATATTTACTTCTACGTTACTCATGTTGGCAGCTGTTCTCGATTCGAACTCTGGAATGTTTACTTCGTCTTCTTTTGTGAAGGCATTTCGGAAGGCTGTGTTTAGTAACTCTACTTTGGCAGCACTGTCGTCGATAGTATCTCCATTGCTATCGCGCAGAGAACGCATTGATTGTTTCTTGCCGCTAACATACTTCACAAACGACCAGAATCTCTGTGGATTTTCTGCCAGGTTTCGAGACAAAGTTTCGTTGTGGAAACTGTTAGAAGCATCTCGCACTGAATTCCACGCTAAATTTCGAGCTTCTCTAAAAGATCGCCAATCTTGGGGATTTTGCGACTGTTTAAGTTAGGCATGTTTGTTTCGTTGTTTCTGGAACAGTGTTCTGACCCGTTTTGTGAACCAAGGGGAATCAGCTCCGTCGTTTATTAATTTATTTAGTATAAATCTCTCAATTGCTGCCGAAGCTATTTCTTTGAATTCAAGCCACATCTGGTCTACAGTTACATTATTAATTTGAAATGAGTGGAGATTTTCTCTCAGGAAGGCGTCAAGTGAATTTTTGTTTGCTTTTTTGAATAGGTATATTTTTCGCTTGTATTTGGAGGATTTGGGGATTAGAATATTCAATCTCGCTGCAACAACCCTGTGTTCACTAATCCCTGAATCGGTTTTGAGGGTCGTTATTAACTCAGGATTATTTGTTGCTAAGAGGTCAAGTGTGTTTTCACAACCGTTTACTATTCGCGTGGGTTCATGAACTAACTGCTCGAAATAATTCTAAGAGAATGCGTTTAGCACAATTTCGGATGATACTTTATGCGCACATCCGGAATGAAACAGGAATTTTCGCCACCTGCTTCGCCCTGGGGCGACCTCCCACTCGACCACAGGTGAGGGGTCAACCTCAGTGCGAGCAGTCACTGAGTTGGCCACCGGTGAGGACCTATCGGATAAATGGACGTGCTAGACGTCCGTTGGATCCCCATGGCCGGCCCACAACAGTGGTGCCCATCCACTGCAGCCTCAAGTTCGGTAACCGAAGCCATCACAGCCTGAAGCTGTGAGCGAAGTAACTCGGCTCGCATCTGCACACAACAATCGCAGTCCCTGTCCATACTAAAGACCGTGGAAAACTAAACTATGCAGATAAACGGACTATCGGCACGTGCTGCCCAATTCTATTGTAGACCCTGACGAGGCCAGCCGAAGTGACCATGCGGTTCTAGGCGCTTCAGTCTCGGATCGCGAAACCGCTACGGTCGCAGGTTCGATTCCAGCCTCGGGCATGGATGTGTGTGATGTCCTTAGTTAGATTTAAGTAGTTCTAGGCGACTGATAACCTCAGATGTTAAGTCCCATAGTGCTCAGAGCCATTTGAACCGTTTTAAAGACCCTGATGGAAACACAGGAACTGTGTCTAATAATATGCAGATATTCAAAAACATAACTACCGAAGAACTCAGGTGAAACTAAACAATTTGTCCCTGATTAGGAACTTGTAATATGTCACAAAATCGGTTTACTTTCCGACGCAAACGAAAACGCGGGAACTGTGGCTATTAGATACTAAATTTAGATGCAGAAACTCAAGAAACTAAACTATTAAAGCACACTGATGATATAATTCGCTCGTGGTTAGGAACTAGCAAATGTCACAAAAGCGGTTACTTCCTTGTTGGTGCGTCTGTCTCGGTCGGCTACTACTGCCTGATGTCTTCTTGGCCTATCAGGCCTCTTGTATTTCGATTACACAGTTACACAGCTGCAGTAGCAGCCGACCGCAGTCCAGAGAGGCTCTAATCCAATGCTGTCAGAACTGCTGGACCAGGAGTTGGTGTTCCATGAGCCACAGTAGCAGTCTTCTACATTGACTTTATTGGGACTGCCAAGCAATCAGGAGGAATATAGGATGACAATGAGTGGTTATTACTGTAACTGTCAGTTGTAAATTGACCATATAGATACAGGGTGTCAGGCGTATAAGTACAGGTATTCTGATCACTGGTACCTTAATATGTATTCACTCCAATGTGTTAGTTGCTTTTCTTCTGTGTCTAACAGTCTTCCTGCAAATATGTCACATAATTTACTATGAGATGTTTTCTGCATAGTCGTCACTGAACCAATAAGTTGACTACTACTGTCAGCATAGATTAACCGTTTTGCATCTAGGTCTCCACACTTCAACACCTGACCTGCTGTCCAGGGAAAAATAAACATTAATGGCTTGCTTGGGCCATGCATACTTGAAGGTACTAATCAACTTGCAGATGAAGTAAATACTGATGTAATGTTGTTCAATACGCTGTCCTCAGTCATCAATAGAAATATCTGCTCTTATGCCCTTAATCACCCTGTATATTTCCTTGAAAATTATTTTCACTATTTTAAACTCTATCAACCAATAATGAAACGCCCGCTCTACCCTCTGGGCAGAACAGGTGATTAGGATTGTGGAAAGGGCCAAATAAGGTGTTGGTCAGTTTCGCTTCAAAATTGTAATTTATTGTAATTTAATAACACCTTTAAACCAAAACGGCACATAGCCGAACCTTTACAACTACGAGTTTCAAAATCCAAATCTTTCACGGCTGAAGGCCTCCAAACAAGAAATCTTAAGAAAGAAACAAGATAAATTTCACGTGACTGAAGACATGCAATTAAAATTGCAAATAAAAATATAGGCAAAAGTGGATAGAACCAACATATACAAGGTGCAATACAAACGGCAATCTTTTAAGGCAGAAGGCAGCAATATTTTCGCTTAAGGGGAAATTTTGAGGATAAGGCCTTAAGCGGCTGAAGGCCCACAGTCGATTTTCCAAGAATTTGAAAATACCTTAACCTTCAAGTTTTCAATGGCCGAACGCACACTAAATGAAAAAGCAGCGCAACGACAATAACTAAATTTAAGAATAAGGTTTTAAGCAGCTGAAGGCCCACAACTGATTTACATAAATTGATTTACATAAAACACAATAATTTTTTTTCTTTTAAAGCATTGGCTATAATAGATTACTAACAGACCACTAAACACCCATGAAAAGTACAGTATAGACAACGGCACTCATACGTCTCCAGGGGGGGGGGGGGGTCGGCCTGCCCTCGAAACATTAACGTTCACTTAGGTGAGACAGGTGGTGGGCCCAGCTACACTTGATCCGTCGGCAACCCAACCAAGAGACAGTCACGGACCGACCGACGACTTGCTTGCCGCCAATCGGTACATAAAAACGCTAAGACCAAACTGTTACGGACGTGATCATCCACAATGCAATATGTATTAAGCTGTCAAAACTAGACACCATGTTGGACAGTGACAACAGGTGAGCAACGGACGCTGCCTGAAATTACGTCAGTGGCCAGGGCAGGCAACCGGAACACTAACAGCCACAAGGCAGAAAATTCCGCTGGTGCACTTGAATTGTAGTGAACCCATATAGTTAATTCCACCGCACGGCGGCCCGATTTCACCAGTACAAACACTCGGTGTTGCTCACAGGAAAAGCTCCACAACAGCGAACCACCGAAACGAACGACACTGAGTACTTAACACACCACTCAACTTTGACGTCTTGGATCGGTGAGCCACAAAGCTCGTAGCGATTGGACAGCTTTACACACGCTCCGACACTGCGCAGGGACCGCAAGCGGACTCAGCCTACTGCACAGCACGGAGATATTGTAAGTAGGCTGTTTATGTTTTCTTATTGGCAACGTTACGTAGCGCTCTATATGAAAATCAATGGCTGTGCTGTGTGCAGTCTGTGGCTAGTTTGCATTGTTGTCTGCCATTGTAGTGTTGGGCAGCGGCAGCTGGATGTGAACAGCGCGTAGCGTTCCGCAGTTAGAGGTGAGCCGCCAGCAGTGGTGGATGTGTGGAAGGAAATGGCGGAGTTTTGAAATTACATATATTATGACTTTTGATGATATTAAGGTAAATACATTGTTTGTTCTCTATTAAAATCTTTCATTTGCCAACTATGCCTATCAGTAGTCAGTGCCTTCCGTAGTTTGAATCTTTTATTTAGCTGGCAGTAGTGGCGCTCGCTGTATTGCAGTAGTTCCAGTAACGAAGATTTTTGTGAGGTAAGTGATTTATGAAAGGTATAGGTTAATGTTAGTCAGGGCCATTCTTTTGTAGGGATTATTGGAAGTTAGATTGCGTTGCGCTAAAAATTATTGTGTGTCAGTTTAAGCACAGTCTTGTATAAATTATTCTAAGGGGACGTTTCAATATCCTCCCTGGACCGCATCAACCGACCGACTGCCCGCAGACCCCCTAGCCGGAAACTATATCCACAAGACAAAGATGGTACACGGTGCAAACATCGATACACATCGCTGCAGCCACACGTAGAAGGATGAAGAGCCACAGGATAAATGCAATAATGGCGGAAATGCAAATACAGATAGACAGGCAAGTTCAAGAAAACGCATAGTTCGGAGTGAGCACGGCTCAAATAACAGCACATACACACCTGAAATTTATAAAGTGAAGAGATTGACCATCAGCAGCTGAATCTTGTTGCTACCAGCTGTATCACGTTTTTAAATTGGTGGTATTTTTTGAATAGTTGGCAAATGGATATGACCCCAAATTGGAAAGAAACTGGTTGAAAATTGGCGGTTTTGGAAGGACACAATATACGGAAATTAGTAAACTACACGTATAATTAGCAAATTGGTAGGACACTAAATACCAGAACCGGAAAAATTGGGTGCAAAATTGGAAATTGGTAGGATACCAAAGGGAAAACTGATAAAATTGGTTGTGAAATTGGCAATTTGGTAGGACACCAATCTGCAGAAACTGGTAAAATTGGACATAAAATTGGCAAACTTGTAGGATACCAATCGGAAACTGGTAAACTGGTCATAAAACTGATAATTTGGCAGGACACCAAGTCCACATAAATTGGTTAACTGGCTGTATAACAGGTAAATTAGTAGGATGCCAAATCTGGAAACTGGTAAAATTGGCTATAAAATATCCTATTATGTTGGTAAAATTGGTTGAAAAATTGGCAATTTGGTAGGCTGCCAAATCTGAAGATTGGTAAATTGGCAGTAGAACTGTTAAATTAGTAGGATGTCAAATTCAGAAGTTGGCGAATTGGTAGAATAGACCAAAATGCAGATGTACCAGGCAAAAAAGTGCTGGTGGACGTATAAATATGCCTAATTTTGCAGATACACATTTGCATTAATATAAAAGTGCTGTGCATTAACGATTTCTGAACTGCTGGTGTCCATATCTGCTGTAGTGAGTGTCACAGTTTAATAAACGGCGAGGTGAGATATTTTGACACTGCAGGGTAGGTGTGACATCATAGCATACTCCAAAAAAAAAATGACTTTTGTATCTACCATCAAAGTATCAGAAATTATCTGAAAGCACTCCCCAAATACTGATACTGTGCAACTCATTTGGGTGCTGTGAATATGCGTTAGAGATCATTTTCGCTGTCCCTGCACACAAGCATTTCTACCAAGTCAGTTATTGCTAAAAATATTGACTAAATTCTTCTGCAAGCCCCAGCTTGTCGGGGCCAACACTCTGTCTATTGACACGTGCAAACTAGTGTCTTTGCTAAAATGTAATTGTTCTATCGAAGCAGCAGCAAAAGAAAATTTTTTCACCAGATTACCGTCAGGCAATGTTATGTCGTAAGTTTAAGCAAAAAGAACCAGTGTATCAAATACAAACTATTCTGTAGCCTTACTTATTTAATGAGGAAATAGACTCTATTGTACCACATCTTGCAGCATATGGCTGATCTATTTTTATGTGTTAAGTTTCTATTTATAACTACAGTATTTACGGTACACATATGAAGATGTTTCGCTATTGCACATGGGTGCGTCTAAAATAACGTTAGCGTGTCCACATGTCACTCTTGTAAATTGTGACCAGCTGTAAAAAAAGTAAAAAAAAGTGATAGAATTAGCTACCTGAAGTTAACACATCTTTTCAGAAATTACCATGATTAGGGGCACTAAATCCACCATAAAATGCGCTAGAAAGAAAGACAAACTTTCTTTTTCCCATTTTTTTTCTTCTTTTTATCACTCTTCTGACTGGATTGATGCGGCCCACCGCGAGTTGGTCTCCTGTGCCAGCCTTTTCACCTCAGAGTAGCACATGCAAACTCATGTCCTCAGTTATCTGCTGGATCCCAATCTCTGTCGTCCTCTACAGTTTTTACCCTCTACACCTTTACTACCCATCAGAGAGGCGATGGATTGTCTGATGCTCTACGAAGCATGGCCACCACCCATCTTTTACGTCCTCAAGCAATAAACTGATACCTCCAACAATAAATGTTGCATGTATCTATAACTTGATACATCCTATCATGTGACATCGCCACCTAACACTAGGAGATGTGTTCCTGACGTCACGATCACGATTCTCGCCAAAACTGCCAACTGAGCTATCCTCTATAAATGGCCCTCCAGACTGATAAGAAAAAGGTCAGTTTATAAATCATTTCACCCCCCCCCCCCCCCCCGAATCTTGAATAATGTGTATCCTGCATCCAGTAGGTGTCAGCACCACATCTTAATGCATACCTATAATTAGCGTTGAGAGACTGTACAGAACGAGGATGTCACACAGGCAGTCAGTTTTACACTGACTGTATTTTCTAATTACTACATCCCCCATCTGTCTCGCCAGCTGTACCACCCACTCACGTCACTAGTCTTGACAATGCTTTTCAGACACCATGTATGGCCAGCACGCATCTTGGCATGGTGTACCCTCGTTCCAATTTAGCGATACGCAAGTCACATAGACTGTAAGTATTGCGGCATTTATATAACACTGAAGGACGTAGTGTAGGTGCCGTTCGTGGTTACAGCCCATACTGGCTTGGCTAGCATGCATTTCTCACAGTACCCTACACATCGTCCGCTGTCAATAAACACTGGACGTGTTTTAATCAAATGTTGGTGTAAACATAGCTGAGAACAGAATAGATCATGTGTTTGACCCTGTGCAAGGACAAGCAAACAGCATTTACAACGTGCTCCACTGTACTCAGTGCCAATGACTTCCACGTAGTATTAATTTAACTTGTGGAACAGCCGCCGTCTGGTCTTTTTACATGTGTTCTGCAGTTTTTCTACTGAGATAATGAGCCCCTACGCAAGTTTAATGTGTTGCCCATACAGAAAAGAAAACTGGAAATGGAGGACGTCAAACTCGAGAAATGAAAAACTGGAGTAACGGCTTAGACAGTTGCCATAACGGAGACACGTAAAATGAAACTGGAAAAAGAAGCTATTGCAGTTGCACAAGGAAGGTTTACATACTGTTTCAAACACAATTTATAGAGAAATCTGGCTACAACTGAGGAATATGAGATAGAATTTACTCTAAATAGCAATGGTAAGTAGCTGTATAATAGAGTACTGGTCGAAAATGTTGGATGGTTCAAATGGCTCTGAGCACAATGGGACTTAACTGCTGTGGTCATCAGTCCCCTAGAACTTAGAACTACTGAAACCTAACTAACCTAAGAACACCACACACATCCATGCCCGAGGGAGGATTCAAACCTGCCACCGTAGCGGTCGCACGGTTCCAGACTGTAGTGCCTAGAACCGCTCGGCCACCCCGGACGGAGAAAATGTTGGAATTGAGAACGTTTACTGCATAAAGGACGCATGAAAAGCCTGTTAATAAATCTCGATTTGCATTTGGATCCGCTTAAAAAGGATGGTTACATTGCATCTAAATATGGCGGCCTAGAACCTAGCAACATAATAACGGTTTCCAGAGTTCAAAAACCGATGGAATAACATTTGCAAAAACTGTTAACTTAAAATTCTGCATGATTATATGATGATGGGAGCAGAAGTGTTCCATGACAGTCTGCTGCCATATTGCAATGAGAGAGTCTCTGTAGACGGTAAGACACCAATCATTTGATATTTAGTGTAATGTACACAGTCATCTGAAAAGTGCACCCTTTTTCCTGCATTCTATGCTCTACACTGGAAGGTTGTAAGGTGTATAGCATGGCTGCCAATGGTCGACTACGCCTATGGTCACTTCCGCGCGATACTGCATATGCTGCGAGTGAAAACGTCGCGGACTGATTCGAGTATTGCTTTTCCCCCAGCAAAAACGTTTTCTACGTTTTAGGACCCATAAAAGTCGCCATATTATCAATAAATTACAAAGAACGTTGTTGGAATAACGCATAGATGGGCAGCGTTAAGTCCTGGTGATCGGTTTAGTGGCTTTCTGGAGCACCGCCAAACCAAGTGGGAAATATAGCTGATAAATTTGCTGAGAGTGCAGCCAAATACTGTACCACAAGATCAGCAGACATAGATGATTAAAATCATTTACTAACAATTACTGCTGCAGGTCGTAATGGAGAAACAAAAGGATAAGTTCGAGACAAGGCTAACTGAAACAATGAAATAGGAATTTAATGTAATTTAATATAATATGGAAAGTAATATCAAAGTGGACGCGCGTTCAAGCGCTCAAGCGCTTCATTTCCTCTAGTGTCTTGGTGGACTTGAGATGACGTAAACAAGTGGAATGGTATGCTGTCTTGTTAAGTGGTAGCAGTGTTCGAACGTATTTTTGATCGAATTCCAGGTTCAGTTGTGAGATGTTTGTGCATAACCGTAGACATACGGAGGTTGGAAAAAATATGGAAACACCGCGAGAAACGCATGCTCGAACACAACAAACGCAGATGCCAGCCTAGCCTACAGACGCCGCTGTTGTAACTGATCACTCGTAAAAACTGTACCTTGCCAGCGCCCTCAATACGTTGCAAGTTTCAGTCTTCGTCCGAATAGTGTTCTGTATAGCTGTGTAAGCATTATTCCGGATCTAAGTGAATTCGAACGTGGACAACTAGCTGGTGGTCGTAAGTGGTTCCTTCCTTAACTAAGGTTACGAAAGTGTTTCATGTTTCAAGAGGCACTGTACGGAAATTAATGTTGCATACAAGGAAAGTAAAAAAACATCGTTCGCTAGGTCACAATGCGGATGAAAGCGTATACTAAATGATTGCGACAGATGCTCAATGAAGAGCGTTTCGACGAATAATAAGAGAAGGATAGCTGCAAAAGTTACTGCTGTACTGCACGTCGCACGTGAGAACCCCTTGTGACGTTACTGGCTCCAGGAGTCATACCGTTCGTTCCCAAATATTACTCTGTAATTAGAAAAGTTAACCTTAGCTGATATGACGTAAATGATGGAGTGAGGTACAGACAACTTTCATTGATTAACATTCCTTTATGTACAGCCTGTGTTCAGATTCGATTGAGAAGTAAGATACCCTCAATAGAAAGTGATCATACTCAATATTCGAATTCCTGTCATTACGTTATTTTTATAAAGTCAGCCTGTTGCAAGGCAGATGAGGCACGTCGTGCGCCAATAATTAGAGCTCAGCGAAGTGTTTTGGGCTGTGCGGAGTCGAGTGTGGCACGTGACCGGGTGACAGTGCGCTCGGTATCGGCTATGCATTTCGGTGTAGGCAGTGCTGCACGGGTAAGATGATCTTTGCTCAGCAGATATGTACACATTAATGGGCCGCGACTTTGTGTACAATGCAGAGCAGATTGTGTGTGTAGGAGTAATTTTATCAAGTGATGTACATGAAATTTTTTGATCTTTAAAGACATTGTCTGCAGTATGAACAATAACGTGTGACCCTGTAGTCGAACATTTATCATATATCAGTTATGACCGGTTTAAAACTTTCTCTTCGGATGTAAGTAAATACGTTCGCACCCCTTAATTTTAACTCTACGCTATGTGATCAAAAGTATCCGGACAACTGGCTGAAAATTACTTACGTTCTTGGCGGCCTCCATCGGTAATGCTGGAGTTAAATATAGTGTTGGCCCACCCTTAGCCGTGATGAAGCTTCCACTCTCAGAGGCTTACGTTCAGTCAGGTGCTGGAAGGTTTCTTGGGGAATGGCAGCTCATTCTTCACGGAGTCCTGCACTGAGGAGAGGTATCGATGTCGGTCGGTGAGGCCTGGCATGAAGCCGGCGTTCCAAAACATCCCAGAGGTGTTCTACAGGATCCCGGTTAGGACTCGGTGCAGGCCAGTCCGTTAGAGGAATGTTATTGTCGTGTAACCACTCCGCCACAGGCCGTGCATTATGAAGAGGTGCTCGATCGTGTCGAAAGATGCAATCGCCACTGTTCTTCAACAGTGGGAAGCAAGAAGGTGCTTAAAACAGCCGGGCGGTGTGGCCGAGCGGTTCTAGGCGCTTCAGTCTGGAACCGCGCGACCGCTACGGTCGCAGGTTCGAATCCTGCCTCGGGTGCGGATGTGTGTTATTCCCTCAGGTTAGTTAGGTTTAAGTAAGTTCTAGGGGACTGGTGTCCTCAGATGTTAAGTCCCATAGTGCTCAGAGCCATTTGAACCATTTGCTTATAACATCAATGTAGGCCTGTGCGGTGATAGTGCCACGCAAAACAACAAGGCGTGCAAGCCCCCTCCGTGAAAAACACTACTACACCATAACACCATCGCCTCCGAACTTTACTGTTGGCACTGCACACGCTGGCACATGATGTTCACCGGGAATTCGCCATACCCACACCCTGCCATCGGATATCCACATTGTGTACCACGATTCGTCACTCCATACAACGTTTTTTCCACTGTTCCATTGTTCAGTGTTTACACTCCTTACACCAAGCGAGGCGTCGTTTGGCACGGGCGTGATGTGTGGTCACTCGGCCATGGAATCCAAGTTTCCTCATCTCCCGCCTAACTGTCATAATACTTGCATTGGATCATGATGCAGTTAGGAATTCCTTTGTGATGCTCTGAACAGAGGTCTCCCTGTTACACGCTACGACCCTCCTCAACTGTCGGCGGTCTCTTGTCAGTCAACAGACACGGTCGGACTGTACGCTTTTGTGCTGTACGTGTCCCTTCACGTTTCCACTTACCTATTACATCAGAAACAGTGGACCTAGGGATATTTATGAGTGTGGAAATCTCTCATACAGATGAATGATACAAGTGACACCGAATCACCCGAACACGTTCTAAGTCCGTGAGTTCCGCGGAGCGCCCCATTCTGCTCTCTGACGATGTCTAATGGCCACTGACGTCGCTGATATGGAGTAGCTGGCAGTACGTGGCATCTCAATGCACCTAATATGAAAAACGTATGTTTTAGGACGTTTCCGGATACATTTGATCACCTAGTGTATTTCTATGAGAGGCTTACCCCACGCGCTAGTAACTTTCATTACACCCTCACATTGAGAGAGGCGGACACAGCGACCTTCGTACTCTCACTGCGCTGGGAGGCCAATCAAAATAAGAGGTTGGTTGCCAGTTGGAACTCTTGTGTGTTCTAACTTGGCGTAGAAGGTATATAAATGTGGTTCCGCGAACGCTCTACGTTCCCAGCATAAATTTCGACAGGCGCTTGTGATCGATAGTAATATCGAGGAGGGAATAAGCCCCGGACGGACACTAGGGCGCTAGCTCTGAAGAACATTAGCATCTTTTACCATCAGGCTGTTGTGTAAAAGGGCCCATCAAGATACAAACAGTTAAACTGATGGAACAGACGTTCACCAAAGCGAGTTATAAACTATCCAAGAAAAAGTATCGGGATACCCCCTACATAATACGAAACCGACCACTGGTTGTCATGGGAGGCGAACCACCAGTATAAAAGGAGGTGAGAATTATTGTTAGTTCAGAAGCAGTCAAAGGCCGAATGGACCCGGCAGGAGAGTTCAGTGACTTCGAATGTGGTGTAGACATTTGATATCACTTCATTGACAAATCCATCCTGGACATTTGACTCATGCTTAAGCTGCCCAGGTCGACTGTTGGTAATGTGATCGTGGAAACGTGAAGGCACAACCATAATTAGACCAAGACTAGGCACGCCTCATGGGAGCCTACTGACGGACACAGACTATCGGGTATTGCGGAGAGCGATGATACAAATGGCATGAGATCAGAGGAACGAATCACCCGTGAGTTCGAAAATGCTATCAGCAGCCCAGCTTACACAATAACTATGCCTGAGTTCAAAAGAATGGATTACAATGGTCAAGCAGCTCGCCATATCCCTCGCACATCTGTAGGCAATGCCACGCAAAGCTTGGTGTAAACAGTGATACTAATGGACAATTGACCACTGGAAACGGCTGACGGAGAAATGAATCATGCTGTACTCTGGGGCAAACGTATGGAACGGTTTAGATTTGAAGGATGCCTGGAGAACTTTACAGGCCATCATGTACAGTGGCTACAGTGAACTACAGAGGAGGTGGTGTTGCAGAATGTGGGTGTTATCCGAGGTTAGGGTGTGATCCTGTAGCCTCCCCTTTCCTAACCGGCCTACTGCGTTGCGACATTACTGACTGTCATCGTATATGCCTAATGAAATTTTACAGTGGGTAAGGCAATCGTTACCGAAGGGAAATAACACCGGCTATTTGGAGGAAAGTATACAACAGACCAGCCCCTGCTGAAGGAAGAATATATTCTAAATCTAATCTAAATACTGGTAATAATTTTGAAATAGATGGAATATACTGGAATCGCTCACGAACCGCACAGGGGAAAAGAGTACCATGTAATATTTACTACAAACATTACTCATAAAACGAAGAAAACAATGATTAGCTAATAAGAGAATAATTAAACGGTCGCCAGCCCGCTAGGTAATGAATCTCCAAAATGTTAAGAAAGATAATGACAAAGAAATTCAAGCTGGCGTGGCAACAGGATGTCGTCACACTTTTTCACAACACAACAGTTCATGATAAAATAAATTAACCAGAAAACATTGAGATAGATTGCAGTTACTTATTCTGAAATACTTAATTTTGAAAGTAAAGTAAGAAGTAACTTGTTAAGTAAATGACTGGCTTAACTTATTATGTAAAAAATTGGCTTTTAGTAACCTCAGTGTAAGGTAATGGAAAACGTACATAAAGGCAAGCAATTTACTTTTGATTATTGAAAGATAGAACTGAATTTACTTTAAGCAAATGAGCAACTGATTTTACTTTTAAAATAACAACAATAAAATACGTACCAAGCCAGCAGAACTCACTCGCTAAGCTAAATACAAAATAAATAAATTGTGCACTCTTAATTTGTGCTGTATCTTTAATTATTAGTTTTGCCAGAGTATTTTTCGCTAAGTGAATGAAATTAATATTCAAAATTGCAGATTAGTTAAGCCTCTGTTATGAAATACAAGAATGAACAGCTAGTGAGGCAGAAAATTTAGACTGAACCTGGTCATTAGCAGACACACACAAAACTGGCAGTAAATAGTCAATCAATTTTCATATTCTTAAAACACTAGGTGATTGCATAGAAAGAAAAGGAACCCTCCCTGGCAATAATGTCTGAGGACAATGACATCAAAGGTGTCCTACAAGTTTCAACTATTGCAAGCTGTTATTCGAGTTAGTCATACTTTGTGAAAGATATGAACCTGAGTAAAGCCTCTACACTACTATATCTGTCAGTTAACAGTCTTACGATGTTGTATCTGTGCGGACGACGAAGAATGTAGCCGACGACAATGCCGAGCTGCCGCTGTTACTGTTGCTGTTGCTGCTGCTGCTGTTTGAGAACCCCGAGTTGTCTCCAGAGCCACGCACCCTCCTGCGCCTGCACACTGCAACCGTGCTCACAATACCCGCGGGTTAGATAATCAGGCAGGTCTACACTGGCACGATCACAGCTACACACCGCGCCTGCGGGAGCGCCCTACAAACTCTTCCGCACTCTTTCATAACTCAAACCGCTCTGCCTCCTCTCTGCTCTCAACGCGACGGAGATTCTCCATACGCAAAGATAAACAACGGCACAGGTACTACCATTTCGTCGTTGCTACCGATACATTTAAACAAAGTTCCCTTGGCTATTACCCAGCAATTTACAATATTTTCATTATAATTACAATCAATTACATACAGTCAAAAATAAATACACTGTTACATCGATTACGCATACAATATAATTTCTGTAATAAAGCTTACAGAGTCTGGATCAGAAGTACAGTTCAAGTTATCAACGGATGTTATACGGCGAAAATTTTGGGTGGTGCAGAAGATATTTTATTTGCATTTTAGTGTGACAGTCCCATTATTGAGCTTAATAAAATGCTAAATGCGAAAGCACATGAATAGTTTTTACAGCACTGTGTTCCGCATACCGCACAGGCCAGTTAGGAGACGATGATTATATCAGCATGGCAACGCACCCCATCAGTAACAACATCTGTGAGGCAATTGTTTGTGGACAGTAACACTCCTGAAGGAAAACTTGAGATCGAATAAAGCAATGGGGATAGACAACATTCCATTGCACTCCGTAAAATGACTGGTAGAAATAGGAAACAAACGAATATTCAATTTGGTGTGCAGAATCTATGAGACCGGCGATGCACCATCTGACTTTCGTAGAAAACATTGCCCAGATACCCATGCATCCACCGAGCGGGGCGGTGCTGTGGTTAGCAGAATAGATTCGCGTTGGGAGTGACCACCGTTAAAATCCGCGTCTGGCTATCCAGCTTTAGGTTTTCTGAAATTTCACTTAAGGCAGATGCCGGGGTAGTTCCTATGGAAAGCGCCCTACGAATCTTCTCATAATCCTAGCCTGTGCTCCATCCCTGGTGACTGGACGTTAAACTCAAATCTAGCTTCCTTTCTTTCTTATTATGCATCGAAGCAGCTGACAAACATTATTTACAGAAGAAAGGAAAAGAAAATTGGGGATCTGTTAGACGACTATCAGTTTGGCTTAATGAAACGTAAAGTTACCATAGAGGCAGTTATGACTTTGTGCCTGATAATGGAAGCAAGACTGAATAAAATTGAAGATACACCCACAGAATCTGTCAGTCCAGGAAACGTGATCAACAGTGTGAAATGGTGCAAGATATTCGAAATTCTGAAGGAAACAGGACACAGCTATAGGTAAAGACGAGTGACGTATAATAACCAAGAGAGAGCAATAAGAATTGCAGAAAAAAACAAAGCGCTCGTATTAAAAAATTATGTACGACACGGAAGTAGTACTGTTCAATCTGTTTATCGAAGAAGCAATGACGAAAATAGAATAAAGGTTTAAAAGTGGGATTAAAATTCAGAGTGACAGGACATCAATAATAAGATTCGCTAATGATATTGTTACCCATAGTAAAAGTGAAGAAGAATTAAAAGACCTGTTGAACGGAATGAGGAATGTAATGAGAACAGAATATGGACTGAAAGTGAACCGAAAAAACACAAAAGTAATGAGAAGTAGCTAAAATGAGAGTGGGGAAGAGCTTAAAAACAAAATTGGTCATGAAGTAGACAAAGTTAAATAATTCTGCTGCCTTGCAAGCAAACCAACCCATGGCGGACGAAACAATGAGGACATAAAAAGCAGACGAGTACGGCAACGAGGGCATTCCTGGGTAAGAGAAGTCTACTGGTGCTAAAAATAGGCCTTAACCACGAATAAATTTCTAAGAATGTACGTTTGAAACACAGCATTGTGTGGTAGTGGATCATGGAGAGTGGGAAATTAGGAACAGAAGAGAATCGAAGCATTTGGGATGTGATTCCACAGAAGACTCTTGAAAGTAAGAAAGACAGGTAAGGAAGACTCGGTGAATAACGGAACATATGGAAAACATTGACAAGAAGAAGGGACAGGATCAAAGGACGTAAATATTATATCAGTGAATAACGTCCATGGAACTAGAGGGAACCGCAAAGGGTAAAAACTCTAGGGCAAGCCACAGATCAGGATACATTGAGATGTAGGGTGCAAAT
This sequence comes from Schistocerca cancellata, assembly GCF_023864275.1. Classification (NCBI taxonomy): domain Eukaryota; kingdom Metazoa; phylum Arthropoda; class Insecta; order Orthoptera; family Acrididae; genus Schistocerca; species Schistocerca cancellata. The sequence goes on along the minus strand of NC_064627.1, from coordinate 802,084,745 downwards.
GCTACTCCGAAGTCAGGACAACTGTAATGCAGAATTCTTAGCATTACAACTGTATATGACGCTGGGTTTCACATCATGGACAAGACGTTGTCGACTTTGAAATTACACCTTTACCTGGACTTCTTGCGCAGGAAATGGCATTTTCTATTTTCGACTAACGTATTTATTTCGTAGATTAAGTACAGACGTGTGCACCTGCTGTATTTGTACAGTAGGGACCCGTTCCTCAGAATCCACTTCAATATTACTGCCCTGTAAAAAGGAATGTGATATCAGTAAGCAGTAAGAGGTCTCCTTCGTCCACAGACAAACGGTAAAGTAGTATTGTGATTCTGTTGTGCAGTTAAGTCTTTTTTTTGGGACGTTTTTTTCCCTCCCCTGAGGAGGAAGAGCGGTCGTCATTAGAGAGCTTGGAAGTGTGCTTTTTTTCAGAAAAAGGGGTAAAATTACACTCTTTCTCATTTTTATTCATTTTGGTGCTTTTGTTGCTATGGCATTGGGTAGGGAGTGGGAGCCTCCCAATTTGAGCTCTAGGAGGAGTTGCAAGAGCAGATCTGACATCTGTCTTAGGGCCAAGAGATAACCTCGAAAACCCTGGCTGGAACGGTGGATGTTTCCATCTTTTGATTGGGTTCTCACCATCCGCGGTAGGTCCTTCTGTCATACTATCCCACAAGACTTTCTTCGTAAGCGATCCTATTTCCGATGGTTGACAGCCTAGCTGGCCGGCTGGGGTGGCCGAGCGGTTCTAGGCGCTACAGTCTTAGGGTTCAAATGGTTCTGAGCACTATGGGACTTAACTTCTGAGGTCATCAGCCCCCTAGAACTTAGAACTACTTAAACCTAACTAACCTAAGGACATCACACACATCCATGCCCGAGGCAGGATTCGAACCTGCGAACGTAGCGGTCGCGGTTCCAGACTGTAGCGCCTAGAACCGCTCGGACACTCTGGCCGGCCAGCTACATTCAACTTACACGTAAAATGCCATGAAAGAGATTAGTGGGTTCAAATAGTCAAACGGACACATACGACGTTTTAGATGCAACTTTAAATCACGAACACTTTTTTCTTCTTTTGCTTTCGATATCCGAATTTGATGGAATGAAGTCTGTACGGTGGCCCAAGCTATGCTCAGTCACCTGTGAGAACCATACGAAAATTCGTCTATGAGTATTGGAGATAGGCAGACACGAAAATTTTACAGATTTATTATTTGACAGAAGAAAATTGGTATTTACGACTCTTCTCATACAGCCCTCTTCATGTTGTTGTTGTTGTTGTTGTTGTTGTTGTGGTCTTCAGTCCTGAGACTGGTTTGATGCAGCTCTCCATGCTACTCTATTCTGTGCAAGCTTCTCCATCTCCCAGTACCTACTGCAACCTACATCCTTCTGAATCTGCTTAGTGTATTCATCTCTTGGTCTCCCTCTACGATTTTTACCCTCCACGCTGCCCTCCAGTACTAAATTGGTGATCCCTTGATGCCTCAGAACATGTCCTACCAACCGATCGCTTCTTCTGGTCAAGTTGTGCCGCAAACTTCTCTTCTCCCCAATTCTATTCAATACCTCCTCATTAGTTATGTGATCTACCCATCTAATCTTCAGCATTCTTCTGTAGCACCACATTTCGAAAACTTCTATTTTCTTCTTGTCTAAACTATTTATCGTCCATGTCTCACTTCCATACATGGCTACACTCCATACAAATACTTTCAGAAACAACTTCCTGACACTTAAATCTATACTCGATGTTAACAAATTTCCCTTCTTCGGAAACGCTTTCCATGCCATTGCCAGTCTACATTTTACATCCTCTCTACTTCGACCATCATCAGTTATTTTTCTCCCCAAATAGCAAAACTCCTTTACTACTTTAAGTGTCTCATTTCCTAATCTAATTCTCTCAGCATCACCCGACGTAATTCGACTACATTCCATTATCCTTGTTTTGCCTTTGTTGATGTTCATCTTATACCCTCCTTTCAAGACACTGTCCACTCCGCTCAACTGCTCTTCCAAGTCCTTTGCTGTCTCTGACAGAATTACCATGTCATCGGCGAACCTCAAAGTTTTTATTTCTTCTCCATGGATTTTAATACCTACTCCGAACTTCTCTTTTGTTTCCTTTACTGCTTGCTCAATATACAGATTGAATAGCATCGGGGAGAGGCTACAACCCTGTCTCACTCCCTTCCAATCACTGCTTCCCTTTCGTGCCCCTCGACTCTTATAACTGCCATCTGGTTTCTGTACAAATTGTAAATAGCCTTTCGCTCGTGTATTTGCCCCTGCCACCTTCTGAATTTGAAAGAGAGTACTCCAGTCAACACTGTCGAAAGCTTTCTGTAAGTCTACAAATGCTAGAAACGTAGGTTTGCCCTCCCTTAATCTTTCTTCTAAGATAAGTCGTAGGGTCAGTATTGCCTCACGTGTTCCAACACTTCTACGGAATCCAAACTGATCTTCCCCTAGGTCGGCTTCTACCAGTTTTTCCATTCGTCTGTAAAGAATTCGCGGTAGTATTTTGCCGCTGTAACTTATTGAACTGATAGTTCGGTAATTTTCACATCTGTCAAACCTGCTTTCTTTGGGATTGGAATTATTATATTCTCTTTGAAGTCTGAGGGTATTTCGCCTGTCTCATACATCTTGCTCGCCAGATGGTAGAGTTTTGTCAGGACTGGCTTTCCCAAAGCTGTCAGTAGTTCTAATGGAATGTTGTCTACTCCCGGGGCCTTGTTTCGACTTAGGTCTTTCAGTGCTCTGTCAAACTCTTCACGCAGTATCATATCTCCAATTTCATCTTCATCTACTTCCACTTCCTTTTCCATAATATTGTCCTCAAGAACATCGGCCCTGTATAGACCCTATATATACTCCTTCCAACTTCCTGCTTTCCCTTCTTTGCTTAGAACTGAGTTTCCATCTGAGCTCTTGATATTCATGTAAGTGGTTCTCTTTTCTCCAAAGGTCTCTCTAATTTTCCTGTAGGCAGTATCTATCTTACCCCTAGTGAGATAAGCCTTTATATCCTTACATTTGTCCTCTAGCCATCCCTGATTAGCCATTTTGCACTTCCGGTCGATCTCATTTTTGAGACGTTTGTGTTCCTTTTTGCCTACTTCACTTACTGAATTTAAATGATAAAAGGAGAAAATACAAAATTGCAGTATCTCTTCTGTTACCCAAGGATTTCTACTAGCCCTCGTCTTTTTACCTACTTGATCCTCTGCTGCCTTCACTATTTCATTCCTCAAAGCTACTCATTCTTCTTCACTGTATTTCTTTCCCCCTTTCTTGTCAATTGTTCCCTTATGCTCTCCCTGAAACTCTTTCAGTTTATCCAGACCCCATATCCTTAAATTCCGACGTTTTTGCAGTTTCTTCAGTTTTAATCTACAGTTCATAACCAATAGATTCTGATCAGAGTCCACATCTGCCCCTGGAAATGTCTTACAATTTAAAACCTGGTTCCTAAATCTCTGATTTACCATTATATAATCTATCTGAAACCTTCTAGTATCTCCAGGGTTCTTCCATGTATACAACGTTCTTTCATGATTCTTGAACCAAGTGTTAGCTATGATTAAGTTATGCTCTGTGCAAAATTCTATCAGGAGGCTTCCTCTTGCATTTCTTAGCCCCAATCCATATTCACCTTCTACGTTTCCTTCTCTTCCTTTTCCTACTGTCGAATTCCAGTCACCCATGACTATTAAATTTTCATCTCCCTTCACTACCTGAATAATGTATTTTATCTCATCATATATTTCATCAATTTCTTCATCTGCAGAGCTAGTTGGCATATAAACTTGTACTACTGTAGTAGGCGTGGGCTTCGTGTCTATCTTGGCCACAATAATGCGTTCACTATGCTGTTTGTAGTAGCTTAACCGCACTCCTATTTTTTTTATTCATTATTAAACCTACTTCTGCATTACCCCTATTTGATTTTGTATTTATAACCCTGTATTCACCTGACCAGAAGTCTTGTTCCTCCTGCCACCGAAATTCGCTAATTCCCACTATATCTAACTTTAACCTATCCATTTCCCTTTTTAAATTTTCTAACCTACGTGCCCGATTAAGGGATCTGACATTCAACACTCCGATCCGAAGAACACCAGTTTCTTTCTCCTGATAACGACGTCCTCTTGAGTAGTCCCCGCCCAGAGATCCGAATGGGAGACTATTTTACCTCCAGTATATTTTACCCAAGAGGACGACATAATCATTTAATCACACAGTAAAGCTGCATGCCCTCGGGAAAAATTACGGCTGTAGTTTCCCCTTGCTTTCAGCCGTTCGCAGTACCAGCACGTTAAGGTCGTTTTGGTTAGTGTTAAAAGGCCAGGTCAGTCAATCATGCAGATTGTTGCCCCTGCAACTACTGAAAAAGCTGCTGCCCCTGTAAGGTGTCAGGCAAATCCAACACCTTCCATGAAAACCCTGACATGATAAGCAAATCCAGTAGTATGTCACATAGCTCCGAATAAATCGTGACATTAAATTAACCAAAGTAATACGAGTAACGAGTGAGCAAATGGAATACCACAGACTAACACAAGAATGCCTAAATGTATGTCATACCTTCCCACCATGAGACAGACGCAGTTCCGAGGGGAGAAACGAGAACAGAAGCCGAGAGCAGAACCGTGTTAAGCTAGAAGGCCCTACGACAACGGACGGACACCCACGTGTCCAGCTAACCACCAGGACCACCCCCCCCCAAGCCCATGTTAAAAGCTAGAGCCCTCCAGAAGAACAGTATAGATCTTACGATAACACTAAAAGGGCCACTCCAGCCGCAAGTTTTAGCGTGAGACTTTTTCGCGTCTCTGTTACGTTGCAAACTTTAAAAACATTGCCCCACCACGAAAAGTATAACGTTTCTCATTGGATGGACAGAATTTTTGTAGGCGGAGCTTAAGGTTAACATTGAGACCCTGATTGCTCAGATGAAAACACAGCCAGATAGTTTTTTTTTAAACCAACTTCGGTAAATTATAGTAAGGAGAAGTTAGGAGAGAGTTGCTTCCGAGTCGGCGAGGTGCGTGGAGCTGTGCCGATCGACGCCCCCTGACACTGCCTAACTAACGACAAGGAAAAGAACGCACGCGATGCCGCATAAGAGCGCATAAAGCTTCACTCAGAACTGCAGAAGTCTCATCTGTTACACCCCCGTTTTGCGTAATACTAGTGTCGATCGTCAATTACAGCTCATGGTATTCACATTTGCTACGTAAGTTAAAATATGATGCGCGATTTTTTCTGTTATATAATTACTGAGAAGCCACATCAGCCACTGTAATTTACGACAAGTTAGATAAGTAATTAAAGATAATTGAGGGTCACTGTAGACCATTTTGGTAGTTTTCTCTTTTGTGAAACTTAATTTAAACCTAGACTATAGATGTGATATGGCATAGGTCATCCTTCGATCCATTGTAGAACTTGGAAACCCATTCAGGGAATATTCGTTCACATTTTTGTTGAACGCAGTTGGTTTTTATCATCCTGTATTAAAACATTTCCTTTTATCAATAGTGCAATTTATAAACAATGTTCTGTGAGTAGAATAATATTTCCAATGGTAAACTTAACTGCTTTTTCGACGTTAGTTTACCAGCTAAATAAAAATAGGAAAGCCTTGAACCCCTTCCACTAAATTTAGTTAGTATAAAGATTCTTTTACAGGAAGTGCACTGGAGCTGACGCTGAAATCATTAAGTATTTGGTTATATCATCGCTAGTCTCACTGAACTCTTCTGAACTCTACATGTCATGTGTGGTCTGGCGTCTCCTTACCAGCAACAGGTCCCAGGTTCAAACTAGTCAATTCCCTAAAAAACACGCTCAGAGCGTCGTTGCGCGGAAGTGGTAGGGAGACACAACTTAGAACAGACAGACACCACGCAGAATGTTAGAGAATGGCGACCCTGCTAGGATGGTAAAATACCATGATTGAAGGGCGACCACATGCCTAACTAGGTCAGAGAAATATCCTGTTGAAAAATTTTCGTAGTAAAAAATTTTTTCCTAAAGTTATAAATAGTCGAAAACAGTATCTGCAGCGATAGATAGTAAGAAAGTATTCAATAGAACGTGAGACTTTCTAGCAGAGACAATAGCATAATTAAGTTATGAATTTTAATATCGTTAGAATTAAGTTTTCTCTCCAATGCAAGCGCACAGGTGGCGAATACATCGTTGACAAGTTGGTTCTGACCCAACAAGTAAGTGAATGGATTGTCAACTCGTGTGTGCAAAAAGTTTATGAAACGCGTGAGATCGTATGAGCGCATGTTGACGCGAAGTAGGGCCCGTGAATTGGTTTTAAAACAGAAAATAAGGGATTCGGAAAGATTAGCAATGGCAGATCGAGACATTGACCGAATTGAGGTAGAGACGCAGCATGAAGACGGACAGAGAATAGAGGACAGTACAACAGACGATGCAGTATCGCGAGAAGTAGGACGGATAACGCACCATAACGAGGATAATGTACGTCAAGGCATAGAAAACATAAGTCACTATACGACAGAGGAGCAGGAAAGTAGAGAGACAGCCGATGAGAATTCTAACTTGCGTCTTGAATACGTAGAACCCATAGTCCAAGTAATCAGAGCTCCCTCACCACAGAGTACAAGGAATGCGGGCAGAAACGTGTCCCCGCACAGTTCAATGCAATCGGTTGTGAACCAACACTTGGGCGAAAACACAGAGCGTAGGACATCGGAAGAAAACGCAATAGGACCCACCTATCTGGCAGAATTATTAAAATTAATAACGGAAACCATGACAAGAAAAAATAAAGAAAATTGCGAACCAAATTAAAATTCAGAATGCAGAAACGACGAAACAAATTGCAGAAACCACGAGACAAATGCGTGAGATCAAAGAACAAAACAAAAAAATTCAGTTACACCTAAGCCATATTGAAGACGAGGCAAAAGAATCTCGAGAAGTGATAGGAAACTTAGTAACAGGTCACAATCAATTGAGAACAGACATTGACAAGGTACAAGCGGACGTACAAACACTGCGTAATGCCACTCAGGACGAGATCGAAACATTACGTATCAACACCCAGGGAGAAGTCAAGAAACTAGAGAAACAGATAAACGTAATTACTAGACAAGCAGCAGGTACAGCGCGTGAAATTGTGGAAAACAGTGTGCTACACAAAAGTATCATAAAAGCAGCGCTGAAAAGATATGATAACCGCATAGTCAAAATAGAAGCGCAAACGAAGCAACAATTTCAGAAATTGCGAACAGAGTTGTTGCAAACCATTGAAGAGCGTAGTGAACAAAATCGAACAAGCACTGAGTCTGCAACCACATCCGTATCTGTAACAGCACCGGAAAAACAAGCAATTAACGAAGATATCATGCATTTTCGATTCCAATCACAGGCGGATAATAACATACGTGAAATCCGACAGCCTGCACCGCAACAAACACGTTTCGAAATTATTGATGAACAAACGGCACCACAAACACATGCAGAACCACAAATGTAGGTGTCAAGACAGTTTGGATCGTGCAATGAAGCGGCAAGGTTAGCCAGACAAGATACCGAACCAGTACATGACAATGGAAAGCCAGGTCGCGAAGAGTACAGTGGAATGCATTCAGCTACACGATCACATCCGATGGAAGAAAATTATTGCGTACCACTCCAACGATACTACTCAAGGGTACGCGAAAGTTACAGTGGACAATATCCAATGGATCTGCCACAACCGGAAAGAACGACGGGAGAAATGATCAGAAAGAAAAGTGGCGAAGAATCGCGAATTTTGTATGGAACTATGACTAAGTACGACAACGATCATTTCCTCACAGTCACAAAATTTCAACACTTTCGAGAAGGAAACTGATTACATCCACGAACTTTTATTGATCAATTCCGAGTAGGATTACCAGAACACTGGACGCTAGCACACAAATTAGACTTTATATGTACACACATGTCAGGAACAGTCGCAGAAACCATGCAAAATGTTGCAGCGACATGCCGATCGTATGAAGATTTCAGAGAGAAGTTTCTCTCACGATATTGGTCCAGCGAAGCACAGAACAGAGTGAAGTACGAATTATTACAGAACCCATATTTTGAAAATTCAGGAGAGAAGAGGCCCGTGAAATTTTTCGAATTAATGGCAAACAAAAATCAATGCTTAGATGTACCATACAGTGACGGAGGGTTGATTAAATTATGCGCGATGTAGTTACCATTTACATACCAGCAATTATTAGTAGGTCGCGGAGGCAATGACGTCGAAGCATTTAAAGGTATTCTAAGGGAACTAGAGTTCATATTTTCGGAAGATGACGCAAGAAAAAGAAGAAGCGCACGTGAAAACGAAAGCAAAAAGCAGCGTAATCCACAAGACACAGTACGAAGAAACAATAATTACGAACCACGTCATAACTTCGCACCGAGAAACGACAATAGATTTCAACAAAGAACCGGTTATGGATTTAGAAGAGAATATGGCAATAACTATAATTCACCCAGGAACGGCAACAACTATTACAGAGGGAATAACGACAACCGGAACGGGTATTGGAGAGGCAATAGACCGACAAATTATCAACAAAGAAACCAATATCAACAAGCGGAGCAAGAAAAGAGAGTACAGATAGAAGAGGTGGAGGTAAGACCACCAAACCCCGAAAAACGTTCTAATTGATAGCTATGCGCCCATGACAAAGGGAATGACGCACCGACCCAGGACAATTGCAGCACCTTGAACAGAGAAGTAAATACCTTATCACGAGAAGAGAAGAAGGAAGAAAGAAATCCGCAGGGACCAGATGAAAACGAAGACAGGAAAATAACAATATCGTGTTGGGACGAAATTGGGAGAATACTGACGAGGAAGATGAATTACCAGAGGCATGCACAACGAATGTAGGAGGAAAGGACGAAGTAATGAGTATTGCAGAGCTGAGATGGAAACCAGGGAAAGCGAATTCAATGAGGATAATGCGCAGTCGACAGAAGTTGAAAATAAGTTACTAGTGGGCACACAACCCAACGTATATAATTAAGGAAGTTATGAAGCGGTAATTGGTGCATTTAGATGCAATTATGTGGAAGTAGCGACGAAGAAGGAGAAAATAGACGAGGATGAGGAAATAGTAGAGGATGTTGAAGAAAGCATGAATGAAGGAAGAAATAGAGAAGAGGAAATAAGAGAGAAGTAGCAGTCGAAGCTACAAAAATGGTTCAAATGGTTCTGAGCACTATGGGACATAACATCTTAGGTCATCAGTCCCCTAGAACTTAGAACTACTTAAACCTAACTAACCTAAGGACATCACACAACACCCAGCCATCACGAGGCAGAGAAAATCCCTGACCCCGCCGGGAATCTAACCCGGGAACCCGGGCGTGGGAAGCGAGAACGCTACCGCACGACCACGAGATGCGGGCAGCCGAAGCTACAGAAAGTTCGAATTCACAAGGGAAATTCCTGAAAAGACATGTATGATTCAGTGGAGGATTCGTTGATGCAAGAAGAAGAAGAAGAACAGAACCAACCCTTTCAAATTCAACCAATTGTGAAGGCCATGGTAAAGCATATCCCAGTCAATATTGTAATTGATAGCGGAAGTGAACTGACTGCGATCTCAGAAAATTTATTCATGCAGTGTAATGCCAATAAGGAATTGCCAGTTCTGAAAACACGTAAGATTAAAGTAAGACGTCCTATCAGAAACAATGCTGCGGAAGTTAAGAGACAAACAAGGTTAACTCTTTCGTGTCAAGGTCAAAAGATCGAAGCCAACTTCGTGATTATACCTAAACTAACTGTAGATTTGATTATAGGTGCAGATTTTTTAAATGAGATAGATATGGGGAAAGGTAGCGTAACATTCGGGAATGTCACACTTCTCTTTGAGCAAAAGCTAAAATTAGAAGAAATACCAGTTATAAACAAACAATTAAGAATGACGCGAGATAAAGAGGATGAAGAATTAGAATGGTATGCACAAAAGGGGGAATCGCCTCAACTCATCTTAGAAGTCCATAAAGAAATCGACGAAAAATTGCAAGAAGTTCAAGGTATTTCGGAACACAGTAAAAGAGAATTAGAGGGTATTTTACGAGATAAAGCAGAGGTATTTTTACCTAAGACTGGCAGTATTAAACACTTTCAGTACAAGTTTAAAGTAAAACAGCACAAACCATTTAGAGTGCCACCCTATACAATGCCATTAAGCTACAGGAATAAAGTGTTCCAGGAGATATCTAAAATGATAGATGATGATATTATTGAACCTGCTACCTCCACATATATCAGCCCGCTCCATATTGTACAAAAATGAGATGGAAGCATCAGGTTAGTGCTTGATTCCAGACAGACCAACACAATCGTAATCACTGAGACAGATCGCCCAGAAAAATTAGAGGAATTGATACAAAACTTCCACGGTGCTAAGATATTTTCATCAATTGATTTACGGAGTAGTTTCTGGCAAATAGGATTGGCCTCAGAATGTAGAAAATTGACAGCATTTATCGTATTCGGTAGATGTTACCAGTTTAAACGATTGCCATTTGGTTTAAACATATCAGCAGCGTTTATTAGGGGATTTAATACTATACTCAGTCCTGAAATTTTACAAAAAATTACTTGTTATGTTGATGATGTGATTATAGCAGAACCTTCTTGGGAACATCACAACGACACATTAAATCAGTTTTTACAGATCATGAAAGAGCATGGGGTCACAGTAAATATAACAAAATCCAAATTTGGAAGGCGAGAGGTCAAATTTCTAGGACACATAATTTCAGAGAAAGGGCTAATGATGTGATTATAGCAGAACCCTCTTGGGAACATCACAACGACACATTAAATCAGTTTTTACAGATCATGAAAGGGCATGGGGTCACAGTAAATATAACAAAATCCAAATTTGGAAGGCGAGAGGTCAAATTTCTAGGACACATAATTTCAGAGAAAGGGCTAATGCCCGACCCAGAAAAACTAACGGCAATCAAAGAATTCTGTACTCCATATAATAAGAAAACTCTCAGAGGATTTCTAGGTCTCACCGGATTCTATAAAAAATTTATTTGGATCGACTCTCTCGCAACACCACGCCTATGTGCATTGACTGGAAAAAACACGCCATGGCTATGGGATCAACAAGCCAATGAAGAATTTTTAAAATTGAAAAACGCACTAACAACAGCACCGATTTTAGCACATCCTGATCTAACACAAAATTTTTGCATGGCCACTGATAGCGCGAAAATAGGTTTATGAGTTGTTTTATTCCAAGAATACGAACAGGCAGGGCTAAGATCACATAGAACAATTGCATTTGCCAGTCGTGTACTCACAAAAAGCGAGAAAAACCATTCAGTCACGGAGCTGGAAGCATTGGTCATTGTATGGGGCTTCCAACGTTTTCGATACTTCCTATTCGGAAGAAAAACAAAAGTATACACTGACCACAAAGCATTAGAATTTCTGTTATCCGCCAAACTAACTCATGAGAGGTTAGCCAGATGGATGTTAATACTACAAGAATTTGACTTCACTATGACACACATACCAGGACCAGCGAATGTATTAGCAGATGCTTTATCACGATGTCCACAGGGTGCATCCAATAACATAGGTTTGGAAGCAGAAGAAGACCAGTGTACAATGTACTGTATGAAACAAGTACCTTTCGAAAACTACATTACGACAGCATTGAAAAACATAGGCAAAGAACAAGACAAGGATCCCGAAATACTAGGAATCAAAACACAAGTGGAGAAGTAAGGATTTTCCAGACATTCGACAGCACTACCTCGTAAAAAACAATGTTTCATTTTTTAGACGAAATGTTGCAACGAATGAATGGTTAATTTATATCACAGATTAACTAATTAATAAGTACATATGGTATACTTCTAAATATGTTACCTTGACACCATTAAAACTGGCAACAGGTCTTACTATAAGTAAAGCATTTAGACAAGATTTTCTCAGACAAGTAGGTAGACCCCTCTTCAGGAACCACACGTTTGTCTGGCCTCTCAACAGATACCACTCCGTTGTGGTTGCACCTACGGTATAGCTATCTGTGTCGTTGAGGCACGCAAGCCTCCCCACCAACGGCAAGGTCCATGGTTCATCTTTATTACTTCCTTGACAACTGAAGGTGCCCATCACAGGCTGCCCGTGCCTGTTGCAGAAAATAAATCTGGCACGGTTCCTGGGTCCACAGGGGGAACCGGCAGACCTAAGCAAGTTCAGCAAAGCAAGACAGAAAGAAAAATCTCCCCCCCCCCCCCTACTAAAAAAATAGTAACAGAAATTATCACTCCTCGAACGTAGAGGCAGACCACGTACATTACTCAGACGCACGCATTTTACTGAAGCGTAACCTTTGGTGAGGTGGCGTCAGGAACCTTGTGTATGATGTATTACGATTTTCTGAGACGAAATGACGTTGTAAGCTTTACGAGATGATCTAAAATAGTTCTGCAATTGAGTAAATATTTGCATACTAGTTGAGTCTAACAGATACATTGTAGAAACGTGTTACGCCAGCATTAAGCTATGTCTGTTGACACTAGAGTAATTAAACGATTAAAAATATACGTAAACTAATCAAACACTCCCGGTATTTCAGGTGAGACAAATTGTAGTGTAATTATTTAGGTTTCATACAGTACAAAAGCAAAAATACATTTCTAGTTAAGGTTGCGTTAAGACATGTTCCTTTCCTTTCCTGTACGAAAAATTACAGAAAACACGACGCATATTTTGACCATTATGTCAAAACTCCAAAGTAATGTATTTATATTAGTTAATCCCAATTCAATACGCCTGTTTTATCAGTACATAAACAGCTGTTTACACGTCCAGACGTATTAAGATTTCAAAGTGCTGGCTTAAGGACACCAGTGATACTGTATTCGGTATTGCCAATTTAGAAATGTATGTCTGTGCTACAGACAAGCGAAAGAAGTAATATGCCCCTCATTTAGACACTTACATAGCCATTGCCTGCATACCTGTGTTAACAGTCGTAACGCTAAGAGAAATACTGTTAATAGTGATTATGTACCTGGGTTTTACATCGCGTAAATTACAAAGCAGTCTTTTTTGAGAGTTTTTACTATCATGCTATATAGGTCAATTACATGACACACCCTCAAGTTTTTGGACGTATGCTTTGCAAACAGTGTATTTCTCTGAACTGAAATTGCTTGGAAGCTATCCTGAAGTGACATGGTAAGCACTGATGTAAATAAATTGTCATTATCACATTAAAAGAATTTAAATATTAGACTAGCCGAGCGTCCGTTGCTTCCCTCGCATAGTCTGTATGGTACGCACAGATTTCTTTTCTTTAATCGAATATTTATGTTGTTCACGAATTGCAACACGTTCTAAGCTTTTCGCGCTAAACAAGGCCATAGAAACTTGGTCTTCGCCGAATGTACTTCTGACCAAGAAGCGATTCTGTTAGCTGGGGTGCAAGGTGTTTGTTAATCATGCCTTTTGCAGTCTGGTGGTAATAGTTCCATAGAGACTTCAACACCTAACACATATTTCTTTACATCTAACCAAGAACTAAAATACCACTATTCATAGATGCATCTTTCAAATTTTTTTTATTGTGACGAAATATTTTCTTAAAAACTTTCGTCCTCTATTTTACCCTCTTAGTGGCTGAATTTCCAAAAATGCTAAAACATGTATTATTTCATTTCTGACTGAGAAACCCAACACCAATTTTCGTAGTTCTGGCTTCAAAACTGCCTTAATAGCGATATATTTTCAAAAAGCCTTTCATCCCCTATTTCAAACCTTTAGAAATGTAATTTCGAACAACCACTTCTTAAACGATGCCTACAAATAAGATCCACCCCCCTTCCAAATTTCAAGTTTCTATCCTAGTGGTTTGGGCTGGGCGATAATGAATCATTCAATCTGTATGGCCCTATTCCACTGCCTTAGGGGCTGAATTTCCAAAAACATTGAAAACATTTTTTTTTCTTCTAACCTAGAAGTCAAAGACCAATCTTCATAGAGCTAACTTTAAAAATGCTTAAGTAGTTTTTTAATAACGGTTTATTTAAAAGAACTATCTCCCACTATTTTACAAATATACAGGTTAAACTTAAAAAAAACCTCAAATACGTATTTCTGTATGTCTTACCAAGGAAGCAAAGATCAATTTTCGCAGGTCTAGCTCCACAATTGCCTTCATAGCGACTTGTTTTCAGAAAACCTTTCATCCCCTATTTCAACCTCTGAGGTGTGCAATTTCGAAAAATCCCTTCATAACCGACACGTACAGAATAAGATCAACACCCCCCGCAAATTTCAAGTTTCTATCATTAGTGGTTTTGGTTGGGCGACGGTGAGTCAGTGAGTGAGAAAGTGAGTCGGGACATTGTCTCTTACATACAGAGGCTGCAACTAATAATTTGTTACTATTATTTTATAAAATCATACATATTTAAAGTTGCTAATTCGTTCCTGCATGATTTCCCTGAAGAACATGACAACGAGAACAGAACCCTAGTTACATACTGAAGACTGAAGTCACAGCATTTCCGGGCAATGTTAAATATGAAGTTATTTACAGCTGCAAAGAAGTCACTGCTAGGAATTCGTGATAGTTCAGCAGCGAATAAAAAACTGGATCCAGATCACAGGATCTACATCTGCATCCATACTCCTCAAGCCACCTGACGGTGTGTAGCGGAGGGTACCTTGAGTACCTCTATCGGTTCTCCCTTCGATTCCAGTCTCGTATTGTTCGTGGAAAGAAGGATTGTCGGTATGTTATCCTCATGGTCTCTTCGCGAGATATACGTAGGAGGGAGCAATATACTGCTTGACTCTTCGGAGAAGGTATGTTCTCGAAACTTTAACAAAAGCCCGTACCGAGCTACTGAGCGTCTCTCCTGCAGAGTCTTCCACTGGAGTTTATCTATCATCTCCGTAACGCTTTCGCGATTACTAAATGATCCTGTAACGAAGCGCGCTGCTCTCCGTTGGATCTTCTCTACATCTTCTATCAACCCTATCTGGTACGGATCCCACACTGCTGAGCAGTATTCAAGCAGTGGGCGAACAAGCGTACTGTAACATACTTCCTTTGTTTTCGGATTGCATTTCCTTAGGATTCTTCCAATGAATCTCAGTCTGGCATCTGCTTTACCGACGATCAACATTATATGATCATTCCATTTTAAATCACTCCTAATGCGTACTCCCAGATAATTCATGGTGTTAACTGCTTCCAGTTGCTGACCTGCTATTTTGTAGCTAAATGATAAAGGATCTATCTTTCTGTGTATTCGCAGCACATTACACTTGTCTACATTGAGATTCAGTTGCCATTCCCTGCACCTTGCGTCAATTCGCTGCAGATCCTCCTGCATTTCAGTACAATTTTCCATTGTTACAACCTCTCGATATACCACAGCATCATCTGCAAAAAGCCTCAGTGAACTTCTGATGTCATCCACAAGGTCATTTATGTATATTGTGAATAGCAACGGTCCTACGACACTCCCCTGCGCACACCTGAAATCACTTTTAGTTCGGAAGACTTCTCTCCATTGAGAATGATATGCTGCGTTCTGTTATATAGGAACTCTTCAATCCAATCACACAATTGGTCTGATAGGCCATATGCTCTTACTTTGTTCATTAAACGACTGTGGGGAACTGTATCGAACGCCTTGCGGAAGTCAAGAAACACAGCATCTACCTGTGAACCCGCGTCTATGGCCCTCTGAGTCTCGTGGACGAATAGCGCGAGCTGGGTTTCACACGACCCTCTTTTTCGAAACCCATGCTGATTCCTACAGAGTAGATTTCTAGTCTCCAGGAAAGTCATTATGCTCGAATATAATACGTGTTCGAAAATTCTACAACTGATCGACGTTAGAGATATAGGTCTATAGTTCTGCACATCTGTTCGACGTCCCTTCTTGAAAAGTGGGATGACATGTGCCCTTTTCCAATCCTTTGGAACGCTACGCTCTTCTAGAAACCTACGGTACACCGCTGCAAGAAGTGGTGCAAGTTCCTTCGTGTACTCTGTGTAAAATCGAACTGGTATCCCATCAGCTCCAGCGGCCTTTCGAGCGATTTTAATTGTTTCTCTATCCCTCTATCTCTCTATTGGGAAAGTGCCCCCTTTTGCTAACTCTTGTAGGTGCCTACGATCCAGTCCCCAGTTCGCCTGGATTTTAAACTGAATTGGTGTTGTAGCGACTGGTCACTCGGTCGTAATGGAGTGATTGAGATAAAAAGAAAGATGTGTGGTCAAACACTTTACCCTGTCAGATTACGAGAGACAAGGACCGCCTTCATCACCCATTTGAGGCAGTGATAGTCTAGTAGTTGATATCACTAATAAAATGGGATGCAGGAAAGCTACAGTAAGTGGCAGGACTCCATAGAAGTTAAGTATGAAAGTACACGGTGCAGTCATATTAATGCAACCACCTGTGTAAAGCCTGAACAACCACATTTTGCAGGCGCAGTGCGGGCCGCTGCGGGACGTGCAGAAAGAGCGTCAGTGAGGTTCTGATAGGGAACCAAAAGGGATGTGGCACCACGCCATCTCCAGTGCTGTGACCAGCTGCGCTAGGTTTCTAATGCTGGATAGCGCGAACAGCCCGATCAAGATGGTCCCACACATTCTCGATAGTGCTTAAATCCTGGGGTAATACGGTAAACTCATCCAGGTGCCCTTCGAACCAGGCATGTACAAAAAATGGTTCAAATGGCTCTGAGCACTAGGAGACTTAACTGCTACGGTCATCAGTCCCCTAGAACTTAGAACTACTTAAACTTAACTAACCTAAGGACATCACACACAAACATGCCCGAGGGAGGATTCGAACCTGTGACCGTAGCAGGCGCCTAGTACAGTAGCGGTCGCGCGGCTCCAGACTGTAGCTCGGCCACTCCGGCCGGCCCAGGCACGTACACCCTACAAGCTGTATAGCACGTTGCACTGGCCTGCTGATGGGTGCTACCATGCAGAGGAAGACCAAACTGCATGTAGGTGTGGACACGCTCCCTGAGGATAGATTTATACTTGTGTGCTTTCCAGAATGATGAGACCATTCAGGAAATGCCTCCTCCGGCCTGGAAGTACGCATTAGGAGTGATCTAAAATGGAATGATCATATAAAGTTGATCGTTGGTAAAGCAGACGCCAGAGAATCATTGGAAGAATCCTAAGGAAATGCAATCCGAAAACAAAGGAAGTAGGTTACAGTACGCTTGTTCGCCCACTGCTTGAATACTGCTCAGCAGTGTGGGATCCGTACCAGATAGGGTTGATAGAAGTGATAGAGAAGATCCAACGGAGAGCAGCGCGCTTCGTTACAGGATCATTTAGTAATCGCGAAAGCGTTACGGAGATGATAGATAAACTCCAGTGGAAGAGTCTGCAGGAGAGACGCTCAGTAGCTCGGTACGGGCTTTTGTTAAAGTTTCGATAACAGACCTTCACCGCAGAGTCAAACAGTATATTGCTCCCTCCTACGTATATCTCGCGAAGAGACCATGAAGACAAAATCAAAGAGATTAGACCCCCCACACAGAGACATACGGACAATCCTCCTTTCCACGAACAATACGAGACTGGAATAGAAGGGAGAACCGATAGAGGTACTCAAGGTACCCTCCGCCACACACCGTCAGGTGGCTTGCGGAGTATGGATGTAGATGTAGATGTAGACCTTTTGCTTTCAGATATTTCACGCCTACACGCCAACGGCCATCTGAACAACACAGCATAAAACGTGATTCATCTGAGAAGACCACCTGCCGCCACACAGTCTATGCCCAGTTGCGGCACTGGCGCCTAAATTACAGTCTTCGTCGTCAATGAACAACAGTCAGCATGGGTACACGAACCAGGAGCGAGCTACGAAAGCTCATACGTAGCAACGTTCGCCGAACGGTCGTTGAGGAGACACTGTAGGTACTCCCTTGGTTCATCTTGGCGTGCAGTTGGTCATCCTAAGCACATCTATTCAGCCGTACACATCATCGCCGCCGTCGTCGACCCCTATGATCTATGACCCTTGATGCACCAAAGTTACGTCAGCGCCCGTTTTGGACAGTGCCATTTTGCCACACGCGGTATATTACAACCACAGTGGCACGTGAACAACTTACAAATTTAGCTACTTAGGAAATGATGTCACCCTTGACCCGGAGGGCAACAATCGTGCCCTCTTCGACGTCAGATAGATATCTCTGTTTCCGCATTACGACAACGATTGGAGTGTTTTTCAGGTCCGCTCAACACGCTTTACATACCCTCCAACTTAAGTGCTGCAACCCATAAAAAAAACACCGTCTGGAAGTGGCTATTCTACGTTGACGTCCAACACTGGCGGTGATCATATTAATATGACTGCACCGTGTATACTATAAAACCAATATAAACACAATCTGAGGTAGCCCCGCCACACGGTCACACTTGTCTACACACAATTACCTGCGCTTTGGCGAGTTACCTTCTTGCCGTAGACCAGGCAGCACACTTGACAAATATTACAAAAGTTCAGTAAAACAATAATTACTATTAAAAACAGTCTTGATCACGATTTATTTAACAAGGTGACCGGTTTCGACCACTACTGTGGTCATCTTCAGACCTACAAGAGGGCTACATGCATTAATGAAAATACATAAAGTTATAAGGCTATAAAGCTATAAAACGTTGAATTACCATTGAGTAGGAACCTCTTTCTGTTGGAGAATCACAACTGGAGAAAACAGTGTACATCTTACTATATATAATGGAGGCTCCACCCACTTCTGACTGCATGATGTCATTATTAACCAATGAGTTATAAGTCGAATTACAATTTCAAATTTCTTAGTTAAAAGAACATTGTCAAGAATTAGAAATAAATACACACTAAACTTAGCTTATTAAACAGCTATTGTCAATTAAGAAGCGTTAAAAATATTTAAATATGTAGGAAAATGAACTTCGGTTTGGCAGTACATGGGTTGCCCTCTCATGGCCTGTCAGTGAACCATTTGGAACCACTGGTTGCTATGGTGAAGTTAGACGCCGTTGCAAAGATGAAGAAGCAGGTTTTTTCCACTGAAGTTGTTGTAGAGTCGATAGTCGAACTAGTGGTTGCCATGGTGAGGACAAACGCCGATGCAAAGATGTGGCAGCAGGCTTCTTTCCAACGAAGTTGTTGCGAAGTGGAATGGAAAAGACTGTGGCGTCAGACGATGTATTATTGAGCAGCAACTTGTCTTTATTGAAACGAAAAGAGTAAGCTACAATAATCTGTAGCTGATATATATACTACATGCTGCACAAATACGCTACGAAGTAGTTGACCGTATATATGAAATATTATCTATGAAGTTAATATGTAGATTACAAGTGACAATTTTTTTTATAAGGCATTGCTATTCCTCAAGTTACATACCAGTCATATAAGCAAATAAAAATGAAAGAATTTTAAATTATAAAAGTATGAGCCACTGTCAAAAATAAAATAAAATGATGTGAATTAGCAAAATGCAGTCTAAAAACATAAAAGCAATAATTCTAAAACAGATAGTCAATCATAAAATAATGTTTGGTAAAATACAATTACAATGTAAAGATAAAATATTTGCTAAAAGTCTTAATAATTTAAAAGACCTTTTTTAAAACAAATACAGAAGAGTAGACATTCTAAAGCAGATCATCGAAAAGCTCAAAGAAATGTTTGTCTTTGAACTGAAGTTGTTCGTTTAAAACAGATAATGGATTACTTTTGTGAAGTGAAAAAATTTCAATTTCTTCTAAGGTATTTAGCAGTGGTCCTTTTGGCACAGTATGTAATATTTTCAAATTGCTAGGAATGCAACCCTCAGAATGATTGTATTCATCAAGATGTTGACCAAATATTGATTTGATATGTGCAGCACCAGTATTATGTTCTTTGAAATGTGTTAAAAAGTTTCGGCCAGTTTGGCCAATATACTGTTTCTCACAGTCATTACATATTATTTTATAAACATCTGACTTTTGGTATCTATTTGAGTCTCCAATTGTGTGTTTCAGTTTCATCTGTAGGGGGTTATTAGTTTTAAATGCTATTGCCACGCTTGTGTTCTTAAATAATTTATTTATTTTATCTGAGATAGGTCCCATGTATGTCATTTGTGTAAATCTCTTCTTGGAATTTATAACGGCATCATTTTTTTCTTGTAATTGTTGATATAACAGATCAACCTGATGGGAATTATAATTGTTAGCAACTGCTATCTGTTTTAATGTATCAATTTCCTTTTGGATTGCATCATGTTGGAGAGGTAATTTCAGTATCCTATGTATCATAGTTTTAAAAAATGCAATTTTGTATCTTAATGGATGGCATGATGTAGCATTTATTATTACGTCAGTTGATGTGGGATTTCTATAAATAGAAATATTATGTCTTCCATTCTGTTTTGTAATTGTGAGGTCATGGAAATTAATACTATTTTTACTTTCATGTTCTACTGTAAATACAAGTTTTGGATGTAAATTATTTAAGTTGTTAGCGAAAGCGTCAATTTCTTCCTTAGAGCCGTTATATAATAGCAGTGTGTCGTCAATGTATCTTTTGTAGTATATAATTTTATTTGTTATTTCTGGATTATTTTTGAAAAATTGGATTTCAACGTAGTTGACGAAGATATCTGCTATAGTGCTAGCCAGAGAATTTCCCATTGCAAGTCCATCTTCCTGTATGTATATTTTATTATTAAATGAAAAATAATTAAAATCTAGAGTAATTCTTAACAGTTCGATGAATTCTACTATTTCTTTGGGGCTCATGATTTTGTGATGCATTAAGTTATCATTAATAATAGAGATAGTCTCTTGAATAGGTATATTTGTGTAAAGATTTGTGATGTCCAACGATGCGAATCTTGCGTTTTTTGGAATATCCACATCATAAATTAACTTAGTTAATTCGAAACTGTTTTTAATACTATAATTTTCTTCATAAACATAGAAGGATTTTAAGATTTGATTGAGCTTTTTGTTTAGGTTATAAGAGGGACAGTTGGTATTGTTAACAATTGGATGAATTGGTAAGTTTGGTTTGTGTAATTTGATTTGCGATCTCAACTTAGGTAAAGTGGGGTTCATAACTCTAAGTGTTATTTTATCTTTAGGTGAAAGTAAAGAGTCATTATCATCAATCAGCTTTTTAATTTTTGTTTGAAATCTTGAAGTCAGGTCTTTATTAACCTCAGTTATTCCATTAGCGTTAAAAAATTGTAAAGTTTTAGAAACATAATCATCTTCGCTAACAATGACTAGAGTATTCCCTTTATCTGCCTTGATTGCAATAGCTTTATTAGTTATTAACTTCTGGTTGATTTGCTTTACAAGTTTTAATTCATTATTATGTTTATTTTTATCTTTTTCATAAATAAGATAAAGATTATGTTTATTTTTATCTTTTTCATAAATAAGATAAAAATAAACATAATAATGAATTAAAACTTGTAAAGCAAATCAACCAGAAGTTAATAACTAATAAAGCTATTGCAATCAAGGCAGATAAAGGGAATACTCTAGTCATTGTTAGCGAAGATGATTATGTTTCTAAAACTTTACAATTTTTTAACGCTAATGGAATAACTGAGGTTAATAAAGACCTGACTTCAAGATTTCAAACAAAAATTAAAAAGCTGATTGATGATAATGACTCTTTACTTTCACCTAAAGATAAAATAACACTTAGAGTTATGAACCCCACTTTACCTAAGTTGAGATCGCAAATCAAATTACACAAACCAAACTTACCAATTCATCCAATTGTTAACAATACCAACTGTCCCTCTTATAACCTAAACAAAAAGCTCAATCAAATCTTAAAATCCTTCTATGTTTATGAAGAAAATTATAGTATTAAAAACAGTTTCGAATTAACTAAGTTAATTTATGATGTGGATATTCCAAAAAACGCAAGATTCGCATCGTTGGACATCACAAATCTTTACACAAATATACCTATTCAAGAGACTATCTCTATTATTAATGATAACTTAATGCATCACAAAATCATGAGCCCCAAAGAAATAGTAGAATTCATCGAACTGTTAAGAATTACTCTAGATTTTAATTATTTTTCATTTAATAATAAAATATACATACAGGAAGATGGACTTGCAATGGGAAATTCCCTGGCTAGCACTATAGCAGATATCTTCGTCAACTATGTTGAAATCCAATTTTTCAAAAATAATCCAGAAATAACAAATAAAATTATATACTACAAAAGATACGTTGACGACACACTGCTATTATATAACGGCTCTAAGGAAGAAATTGACGCTTTCGCTAACAACTTAAATAATTTACATCCAAAACTTGTATTTACAGTAGAACATGAAAGTAAAAATAGTATTAATTTCCATGACCTCACAATTACAAAACAGAATGGAAGACAATATTTCTATTTATAGAAAACCCACATCAACTGACGTAATAATAAATGCTACATCATGCCATCCATTAAGATACAAAATTGCATTTTTTAAAACTATGATACATAGGATACTGAAATTACCTCTCCAACATGATGCAATCCAAAAGGAAATTGATACATTAAAACAGATAGCAGTTGCTAACAATTATAATTCCCATCAGGTTGATCTGTTATATCAAAAATTACAAGAAAAAAATGATGCCGTTATAAATTCCAAGAAGAGATTTACACAAATGACATACATGGGACCTATCTCAGATAAAATAAATAAATTATTTAAGAACACAAGCGTGGCAATAGCATTTAAAACTAATAACCCCCTACAGATGAAACTGAAACACACAATTGGAGACTCAAATAGATACCAAAAGTCAGGTGTTTATAAAATAATATGTAATGACTGTGAGAAACAGTATATTGGCCAAACTGGCCGAAACTTTTTAACACGTTTCAAAGAACATACTACTGGTGCTGCACATATCAAATCAATATTTGGTCAACATCTTGATGAATACAATCATTCTGAGGGTTGCATTTCTAGCAATTTGAAAATATTACATACTGTGCCAAAAGGACCACTGCTAAATACCTTAGAAGAAATTGAAATTTTTTCACTTCACAAAAGTAATCCATTATCTGTTTTAAACGAACAACTTCAGTTCAAAGACAAACATTTCTTTGAGCTTTTCGATGATCTGCTT
This sequence comes from Schistocerca cancellata, assembly GCF_023864275.1. Taxonomy (NCBI): domain Eukaryota; kingdom Metazoa; phylum Arthropoda; class Insecta; order Orthoptera; family Acrididae; genus Schistocerca; species Schistocerca cancellata. Next base: position 802,061,520 of record NC_064627.1, on the reverse strand, counting down.
TAGAATGTCTACTCTTCTGTATTTGTTTTAAAAAAGGTCTTTTAAATTATTAAGACTTTTAGCAAATATTTTATCTTTACATTGTAATTGTATTTTACCAAACATTATTTTATGATTGACTATCTGTTTTAGAATTATTGCTTTTATGTTTTTAGACTGCATTTTGCTAATTCACATCATTTTATTTTATTTTTGACAGTGGCTCATACTTTTATAATTTAAAATTCTTTCATTTTTATTTGCTTATATGACTGGTATGTAACTTGAGGAATAGCAATGCCTTATAAAAAAAATTGTCACTTGTAATCTACATATTAACTTCATAGATAATATTTCATATATACGGTCAACTACTTCGTAGCGTATTTGTGCAGCATGTAGTATATATATCAGCTACAGATTATTGTAGCTTACTCTTTTCGTTTCAATAAAGACAAGTTGCTGCTCAATAATACATCGTCTGACGCCACAGTCTTTTCCATTCCACTTCGCAACAACTTCGTTGGAAAGAAGCCTGCTGCCACATCTTTGCATCGGCGTTTGTCCTCACCATGGCAACCACTAGTTCGACTATCGACTCTACAACAACTTCAGTGGAAAAAACCTGCTTCTTCATCTTTGCAACGGCGTCTAACTTCACCATAGCAACCAGTGGTTCCAAATGGTTCACTGACAGGCCATGAGAGGGCAACCCATGTACTGCCAAACCGAAGTTCATTTTCCTACATATTTAAATATTTTTAACGCTTCTTAACTGACAATAGCTGTTTAATAAGCTAAGTTTAGTATGTATTTATTTCTAATTCTTCACAATGTTCTTTTAACTAAGAAATTTGAAATTGTAATTCGACTTATAACTCATTGGTTAATAATGACATCATGCAGTCAGAAGTGGGTGGAGCCTCCATTATATATAGTAAGACGTGCACTGTTTTCTCCAGTTGTGATTCTCCAACAGAAAGAGGTTCCTACTCAATGGTAATTCAACGTTTTATAGCTTTATAGCCTTATAACTTTATGTATTTTCATTAATGCATGTAGCCCTCTAATTAGTGCTTTGTATACATCTTGTAGGTCTGAAGATGACCACAGTAGTGGTCGAAACCGGTCACCTTGTTAAATAAATCGTGATCAAGACTGTTTTTAATAGTAATTATTTACAAGACATTGATCACTGCTGTTCCCGTAATGCATTCAAAAGTAATTCAGTAAAACAATGAAATGGAAAACTGTTACGTAAAAACAAAGCGAGAAGTAATATCGAGAGTTTAACCCCGAAAATGAAAAATCCAAGCCACTGGTACAGAGATACGTTAACAGCGAGAGGGGCGGCACTTTAAAACTTACTGCCTTATGGCAGACGGACTTGTGATGCCTAATTGCGAGCGCCGCATTAGAAGTGATTGCACGATCGCGGCTGCCGTAGACGCTGCAAGCTCCCGACCGCCTAGCATGTTACCCAACTGCTTGCTGGTGCTTACACATTGCTGCTTCCGAAACGGAGGAGAGACAGCCGTGTTCTAAGGTGGAGGTAACTTTCACGTTGCGACTACTCATGGAGAAACACGTCCTACATATTCAAGCGACTACAAACAAAGTGTTCCTGTGGCCACAGAAAGGTGAAGCGGCTCGGCCTTTGAAGTTTAGTTTAACAGGCCTTCTGGGAGCCATTTCTTCGGATCTCGTGGATAGTTGATGTCCCTACATGCTGATGTATCCTCTGGTCATTTTGACAGTAACTGCTCTTACTTTAATAAGATTCACCAACTTGAGCGGTTTAAATGTTAAATGTATGGTGAACGGAAAAATATTTAGCTCCCTCCAGACGATAGTCCACGATGCAGCGATGACATCGGTGGTGTATGATGGACGGAAAAAATTAGTTTTGGTACTCAAAATTGTTTGATTTAAATTATACACAGGACAGGTCCGTGACTGGTACCAATAAACTCGCCATCTCGCCAGCATCATGGATCTGTAAGCGGAATTTCTAGATTAATCTTGTTTTATCCTCTCTTTACATTCTGGCGCTGGAAAGAGCGCTCAAAGTATCTTCGCCATGTACTGTGTCTATCCACGAGAAGTCTGTGCGTTACAGTATCTTGTCCAGTGACTTCTGGTTCGTCTAGTTACTGTAAGCACTGCAATCACTGGTTACTTTGCATGTCAACAGGTGGTGACGATTATACTATGTAACAGTATAAACACGGCAGCAGTTATTTCTCTGGGGCATTGACATTCCGGTGGACGAAAAACCTGCTGAGGTATCGTAACGTTAAGTATGGCTAAAAATGGTTCAAATGCCTCTGAGCACTATGGGACTTAACATCTGAGGTCATCAGTCCCCTAGAACTTAGAACTACTTAAACCTAACTAACCTAAGGATATAACACACATCCATGCCCGAGGCAGGATTCGAACCTGCGACCGTTGCAGGCGCCTAGAACCGCTCGGCCACCGTGGCCGGCCGTTAAGTATGTCGAAACTCCACAAGCTGCTGTGGGATGGGTGGTAGGCGACTCGACTTTACGCATCAGAAATTGCCGTAACAATAAAATCGTCTTCCGCACTATCTAACAAAACATTTAAATCCTCACAAATGCAGGTTGCGGGAAGGCAAATGGTGACCTTCCTCGTTTGCGGCTTTGCAGCAATTAATGTTTGTATAAAAGTTTTAAATAAAACCGGTCTAGGATCGCATGTAAGTTATCAAAATTTAAAATTTATTAATAGGGTGACTCTTTTGTTTGTGGTACGAACATCAGACCATTAAAACTCATTGATGACGGCTGGAGAGTGTAGCGATGTAGTGACACTGCTCACATCAAAACTTCCGGATGACAGACATTCAAATCGGTACCAATCAACGTATAGCGACAGAGTATCATCCAGAACTCCGATATAGTTTGTGCTATGTGCTGTCGTCCAGGAGGATGTGCGGAAAACGTAACAAGGCACACCTGACCTACGGAACACATGGAAAGCATAATTGTCAGCATTTCTCGTGTAGAGCTTCCATAGGAGAGTTGGTAGAGTGTTTCTTTGTCGTACTAAGAGTCCTGGGTTCGCTGCCTGGTCATGCTGGATTTTTGTGCTGTAGAACAGGTCAAACGTTTATATGGGACAGCATTTTCTTGACGTGTAAGAGGATTTTCGGAATTTATGACAATGCACTATTAGTAGTCCACTTTCGCTTCGTTTGCTTCAAAGTAGCGAACCTACAGAGTACATGTGTGTTTCATGGAATAAAACAATCAGAACAGAAGAATGGGCAAATAATTGCATCACTGGCGCATATTATTATTGTTGTCCTTTTTTATTACAATTCTTCTTATTACTAATAATAATGATTAATACGTCCGCACGTGTGATGCAATTGTTTATTTATTCTTCTGCCCCAATTGTTTGTTTATTCCGTGAAACTACATACGTACTCTATAGGTTTGCTACTTTCAAATAAACGAAGCGAAAGAAAGATATCACTGGAACATTGCTACAAACACCGAACAGTGCTTTTACGTATCAGGAACATGTTGTCCCATGTAACGGTATGATAAATACCACAGTACAAAAACTGGTAAAACCAGGACTCGAACTCGAGATCCTTGGTACGAGAAATTAATGCTCTACCGACTTACCCCCGGCAGCTGTACACGACAGATGCCCACAGTAATGCTTTTCCTGTGCTGGTAGGCCTGATATTACTTATCATGTTTCACGCATGTCCTCCTGGACGACAGCACACAGCACAAACTATATCGGAGTTCTGTTTGATACTCTGTCGATACCGATCTGGCTGACACCTGGAGGTTTGGGTGAGGGCGATGTCGCTACATAGAGGGCTGCTCCTCGCCGCTCTCTCCAGCCGTCATCATTGACTTTTAATAGTCTGACGATGATCATACCACGCTCGAAACCAGTCACCCAACTAATAAATTTTAAATTATCGCTGTTTTGTGCGATGTCGTGGAAACTGAGGTGGCTAGTAATAATGAAGTTAATCAGAGCACTCTCGATAAGTAATACCTTATTAATTAGCCGGCCGCAGTGGCCGAGTGGTTCTAGGCGCTTCAGTCCGGAACCGCGCTGTTGCTGCTACGGTCGCAGGTTCGAATCCTGCCTCGGGCACGGATGTGTGTGGTGTCCTTAGGTTAGTTAGGTTTAAGTAGTTTTAAGTTCTGGGGGACTGATGATCTCAGATGTTAAGTCCCATAGTGCTCAGTGCCATTTGAACCATTTTGTACCTTATTAATACAACAAAACTTCCTCGCCAGGCTCTGGTTTAGCTATGAAACTACACACGTGCACTCAGGATTCGAAACACTATAAATGAACCACGATTACTGAGTGGCGAATCGACGCACGTTGCGAATGGCCGTACTGTGGCTTCACCACAGTCACTAGCAAACACAAGTTCGTAGACCCTTGTTGGCACGGCTCTTATAGCGTTGGCGTGTAGGATCGGTTCAGAGGAGACGGAAGTCTCTTCACTCCCCAACGTTACGGCTATTAGGCGGGACAACGACGTTACTTCGACAGGAACTTCCTGGGAATAGGCAGGATCCGACAGAACCGCCCTGCTTGCCTCTAGCGCGGCGGTGGCATCTCGGAACTAGCGGAGGTACGGAGGTACGGCTTCTCCCCGGCGTCTCATTAGCGCCTCGTGATACCGCTTTGCTGAGCAGCATCTCTGCGGTGCTCGATACTTCTTGCGCTGCTCTTTATGATCGACGGCACCGCAATAATAGCCTACGAGCGATCCTAGAGTGACTTTATTCAAGAATTGTTAAACTAGTTTTTGATAGCCTGTTCCCATGAACAGTGTTTCGGAAGATGAGTAATGTTTGTGTTTGCCGCTGGTGATGGCGGTGCTCCTCAGGTGGCGCGCCGGCTGGCGCCAGTACTGAGGCGTCAGCGCCGGCGTCGGCGTGGCGAGTCCATTGTGCCGGCAGCGCCGCATTGTCCTCTCGCAAACAGGCCGCAGGGCCGATGCTCCCAGCCCGCCCTGCGGTCGCGCCGACGAGACAAAGCCCGCGCCGGACAACTTAGCCGATTGCCGGAGAGCAATCCCACCGGCAGATTCCGCTGCTGAACTTTGGAGGGCCCGGGCGCACTGCGCCCACGACAAGTGCTGGAGACAGCGCATCTGCCAACAGTATCGCGCCCGTAATACCGCACACAATAGCTGGTAATTACTAGGCCGCAAGTTTCTAGCATCTGGTCTTTACCAGAAATCGATAGCTCACTCTCCGAGCTCAAGATAGATGCTAGCTTCGCCGGGTACGGAAACGGCCTCATACTGCCGATATGTCTGATCTACCACAGTATTCATGTAGACTGATGGGCTATCCACAGTGGCAAACGAGTCGTGCAAGAGACGTATTTTTTTGTATTATCGCTTAGGGCATAATTCACATCACAAAACCATATTGTTTTAACCATTATTCATTTCACGAGCAGCTTGTGGAGATCTACGTTTCCTTAAAGAAGGGTGCTTTTCGGACAGTCGAAGGTATCCTGAGTAATTCAGTAACATAGTGGAGAATTTGTCAACTGCGGATTTTCACTATAAATATTCACATACATTTAAGTTGTCTGGAAGGTCGTTTATTGCGTTTAAAGAAGAAACCAAGCTGGGTGAGCGTGCTATTCCGGATGTAAAATGATTGATGATGGCCGAAATAAGGAGGATACAAAATGTAGACGTGCAATAGCAAGAAAGGAGTTTATGATGAAAAGAAATTTGTTGAGATCAAATACAAATTAAAAAGTGTTGGAAGTTATATGTGTGGACTGTACTCTTGTTCCGCAGTTCAGCTTAGAAGAGAGTAGAAGCTTTGTAAATACGGTACTACAGAAGAATGATGAACATTAGATAGATACATCGCATAACTAACGAGGGAGTACTGAATAGAACTGGAGAGAAAAAAAATTATGTCACAAGATGCGTCCCATCGACCGGTGCCTTCTTTTAGTCAAGTTGGAACAACAAGAAGGCAGCGGTTGGTGGGACGCTCTTGAAACATAAAGGAATCATTAAAAGAGGCGTTCTCTGGAACAAAGGCTTAACTCAAATATCATAAGATCCAGAAACAGAGCATCAAAAGTGTTAAGTAGTATTTCATTCACTTCAAACTCTCGTACATGAACTAAAATTCAGTAACATCTTGGTTTCCGAGTTCGTGAAACGGTGGTGTAATATGCGACAATTACTGACTGATTTGGGTTTCAGTGAAGTTCTTCCAGAGAACGCCTCAGCATAGTACTGTAGGGAGGTATGGGGGGGCAAAAAATTGCAGAGGGAGACAAAGAGATAAATACAGTTGTAACCTCCCAACAGAAAATTCCGTAACCTCCCAATAAAAATGTGAGTACCCTATATAACCTTTCAAAATAAATCTCGTAATGTAACCTTTCAATAATTAACCGACTGTGAATCTAAACTGGTAAATCTGGACGTCAGCAGTGCTGCGTCATGGCCCTGTAAAATCATTTTGAATAACTGAAAATTCTTATTTCGCTGATGTCGTAGGATAACGCGTATAGAAGGTGGTACATTGATAGCGACCGGGCAAAATATCTCACGAAATAAGCATCAGACGAAAAAACTGCAAAGAACGAAACTCGTCTAGCATGAAGGGAGAAATCAGATGGCGCTGCCATAGGTCAAACGGATATCAAATACGTTTTTTTTAAATGGGAACTCCCATTTTTATTATATATTCGTGTAGTACCTAAAGAAATACGAATGTTTTAGTTGGACCACTTTTTTCGCTTTGTGATAGATGGCGCTGTAATAGTCACAAACGTACAAGTACTTGCTATCACGTAACATTCCGCCAGTGCGGACGATATTTGCTTTGTGATACATTACCCGTGTTAAAATGGACCGTTTACCAATTGCGGAAAAGGTCGATATCGTGTTGATATATGGTTATTATGACCAAAATGCTCAACGAGCCTGTGTTACGTATGCTCCTCGGTATCCTGGACGACATCATCCAAGTGTCTGGACCGTTCACCGGATAGTTACGTTAGTTAAGGAAACAGGAAGTGTTCAGCCATACGTGAAACGTCAATCACGACCTGCAACAAATGATGATGGCTAAGTAGGTGTTTTAGCTGCTGTCGCGGCTAATCCGCACATCAGTAGCAGATAAATTGCGCGAGGATCGTGAATCTCAAAAACGTCGGTGGTGCGAATGCTACATTAACATCGTCTGCACCCGTACCCTATTTCTATGCATCAGGAAATGCGGGCGACGACTTTGAACGTCGTGTACATTTCTGCCACTGGGCACAAGAGAAATTACGGGACGATGACAGATTTTTTGCACCCATTCTATTTAGCGACGAAGCGTCATTCACCAACAGCAGTAATGTAAATCGGCATAATATGCACTATTGGGCAACGGAAAATCCACGATGGCTGCGACAAGTGGAACATCAGCGACCTTGGCGGGTTGATGTATGGTGCGGCATTATGGGAGGAAGGATAATTGGCCCCCATTTTACCGATGGCAATCTAAATGGTCCAATGTCTGCTGATTTCCTACGTAATGTTCTATCGATGTTACTAAAAGATGTTTCACTGCATGACAGAATGGCGCCGGCCGCGGTGGTCTAGCGGTCAGGCGCTCAGTCCGGAACCGCGCGACTGCTACGGACGCAGGTTCGAATCCTGCCTCGGGCATGGATGTGTGTGATGTCCTTAGGTTAGTTAAGTTTAAGTAGTTCTAAGTTCTAGGGGACTGGTGACCACAGATGTTAAGTCCCATAGTGCTCAGAGGCATTTGCACCATTTTTTTTTTAGAAAGCACATGAATACCATTTGAACCATTTATTTGACAGAATGGCGATGTACTTCCAACAAGATGGATGTCCGGCACATAGCTCGCGTGCGGTTGAAGCGGTACTCAATAGTATATTTCACGACAGTTGGATTGCTCGTCGAAGCACCTTACCATGGCCCGCACGGTCATCGGATCTCACGTCCCTGGATTTCTTTCTGTGGGGAAAGTTGAAGGATATTTGCTATTGTGATCCACCGACAACGCCTGACAACACGCGTCAGTGCATTGTCAATGCGTGTGCGAACATTACGGAAGGCGAACTACTCGCTGTTGAGAGGAATGTCGTTACACGTATCGCCAAATGCATTGAGTTGACGGACATCATTTTGAGCATTAATGTGGTATTTACGGATAATCACGCAGTAACAGCATGCGTTCTCAGAAATGATAAGTTCACAAAGGTACAGGTATCCCATGGGAACAACCGAAATAAAATGTTCAAACCTACCTACGTTCTGTATTTTAATTTAAAAAACCTACCTGTTACCAATTGCTCGTCTAAAATTGTGAGCGATATGTTTGTGACTATTACAGCGCCATCTATCACAAAGCGAAAAAGTGGTCCAACTAAAACATACATATTTCTTTACGTACTACAGGAATATGTGATAAAAAATGGAGGTTCCTATTTAAAACAACGCAGTTGATATCCGTTCATCTAGCGAGCCAACCATAGCGCCATCTGGTTTCCCCCTTCAAGCTAGACAAGTTTCGTTCTTTGTAGTTTTTTCGTTTGACACTTATTTCGTGAGACATTTGGCCCGGTCACGATCAATGGACCACCCTGTATATCTGCTCCTGTAAGAAATTTTTCTGGCACAGCCCAGTGCTATGCCGGCCACTAGATTTTGTTATGTATGAAAAAGAACTGATTTTCTTTACGATACTATGGACAGAAGAAATTAGTAAAATCTTTAAATTCAGATGGATGACTGTCAAAAGTTATCTTTATAAGAAAGATTATTATTGAAAGATTTTTGAAAACATGTACAGTCGTGCTCAAAAGTATTGCTGAATTGCATTTCGCCTGACTCCCATGCAACCCACATAACGCAGCTGTCTAGCAGGTCCTCTAATCGCTCCTTGGTACAGTCGTTTGACTATTGAAAATGGTTCCAACAAGTCACCACTAGAAAACACTGCTCTATATCGCAATAACTCAAGATCTAAAGTAATACTACGATACTACAAATATCAGGGAACACCTTACCACAGGTAAGACTGCCCTTAAGGCTTGTAAGCTCACACTTACTACAATAAATGACACACCTGAAATGGTACCACACTCATTATTACCTCAGATAGGTAATGCACGTAGTAAGTTCGTCGTATTCATGATTTCCTCTTCAAAGTAACATACCGTACTTATTATTTAACACAAAATGACATTAAAAATTTAAGTTATTCACGAGCATATGTATGAACTTCAAATGACACGACGAACCGTCTCGTTCTGCATATGGATCCAAACCCAGGTCATGCAGACTAAGCAAAGATTTCGTGACTGACGGAAACTAACAGTCATTTCTGATTAGGCATACAGAGAGTGATATACCTCGATTTTAGACAGTATCAATTTGCAAATACCAACTTTAAATTACATAACGCAAACATTTTTAACGGACGCGAATTCCTACCCAGCACCTATTGTCCCTGTTAACGAACTACGAGAGGTGTTAAATATTGCTTCTTGACAAGTAACTTATTTGAAATGCCGTGAGGTAAATCTGTGTTGGACAGGGATTCGAACCCAGAACCTAATAAGATAGATATCGAAGCACAATCAACAGTGACATATCGGATTTTCTCGGCAGTAGCTAGATGTTTTAACTGAAATGACGAGACGAAACATTAATTTTTTCCTTCCCAGGACTCCAACCCGGCACCTATCGCTGTTATATTCTGGAGAAAACAAACGTTAAATATAGGTTTGTTGCACCAGCAGTGACATGTGAGCGTGTTTGAACTAGAAATAATATGACCAAGAGTTCAGTGCTGACTGGGAATAGAGTTCCACACATGTTGTTGACTACACGCAAAGAGACGTCAGCTACCGAATTTTTCTCCATCAGCAGCTCGGAATAACATCTTGAACTTACAGTGATCTCGCAAATAGTTCTGTGTCTCACTGGGAGTCAAAAACGTCAGATATCGTTAGTGTTGACAACGAATGAAAATACATTAAAAATCGACATTATTATCCACCAGCAGGTAGGTGTTCTCATGCTAGAGCTTGATAATACATAATGAAATCATTAGTGCGGGGCCAGGATTCGAACCCATTCACGTGCAATATGTGGAGATGTTGAGGAATCTGCAGTTTTGAACAAACAACAAATTGTAGCCGAGCTGTATTGTCACGAAGGGATCAAATTCCGCGTTAAGGGCGGTCTGAGTTGTATTCCCAGTTCAGAACCAATTTTATCGACACACAGAAGCTCAGATAAAAGATCGAATAAGTGTCCTGTGAGCCTACATAGCGTTTGTTTAGTCACTAGAAATAAATAACTAGTATAAGAAAGGTTACTGGTGATAGAGTTTCTACATGTCGCCACTCCAGACTTTATTGTGGCTCAACCTAACGTCTACTTGGTAGAGAAGGAATATCATTTTTAACGTGAATTTCAGACCACAATGCCATTATATCTTCTTCACTTGGTGTAGCCAGAAGAGAATGGAATCTGTCCCTCCCTATCTAAAATCATTGACCGAAGTTGGAATCGAACCCAGACCATAGATATATGAACCTATCATCAGCCCAACAGACCAGCAAACCCTCTGCTCAGTGGCTCATTTTTCTATAACGCCGTTGTACCACACTGGCTGAGAATTCTGACACACAGGCTCCCTGTATCAATTTGCAGCATGTTGGTTGACCGAATCACCATGAACTAGCTGCCTCGGCTGCCCAGTGCATGCATTCAACTTTATTTTGTAATCACCAAAATAAAATCACGTAACTGCCACCAACACAGACCTGCTAACAGTGTAGGAAGCAGAAATTTAAATAGGAAGTGTTCCTTTGCACTTGAGCTACTCTATTGCGCTATCTGTTTGTTGAAAACGTCGTGCAGTGCAAAAGGAAAGGTATAACTGTTTGTATCTCATAAGTACTGACCTGGCGATATGCATTATCTCACAGCGCTGTGGAATGCAGAAGTTCTGGAGGAATTGTTGTGACTTCTGGAGCTGTTATAGCTACGTGTCAGCTAGTGGCGTAATGGTAGGTTTCGCGCACGATAGATAAAGTGTCGTGAGTTTGAGTACATTCACTGCTATATTTTTTAAAACGCAATTCTGCTGTCTGCTAAAATTATCCATCTACTGGAACTTGTAACATAATTTCCTTCACTTCTCAACCCAAAATAGTCGTATGGGCTAACTTCTGCGACATTTTGTTCACTTCAGGTTTAACACACAGCCAGACAGTAGATGCATCTCGAAACTTTTGTATTATGTATGGTTAGAGCGCATCTTGCCAAAATACGTCGGAAAAGTATTTTCTACATTAGCTGTCGTGTGGTAGTGGCATTGCATTCTTCTTCAAACCTTGTTTGACAGCTTTAACTCAGAACAAGTTTTCTACATGCGTGTAATCAATAAAGTGCATATGCATTTTCAGACTGTTTTAGATAACATCAGAGAATTCGCATATATCGTTGATGATTAATTTCTCTCTCATGTTTACTATTGTTTTAACAACATTAAAGGAAACCTTACGAAAATTGTGAACTGTATTATAAAAAATGAAATAAAACTACCCACGATAACCTTACGACGAAAGTCTGTTTTAATAAAACTGAGTATCTGTCCACAAGCGTGCCACTATTGTCACGAATTGGTAAAATACTACTCACTTAGATTTTTATTGGGTCTGTGTTTAATTGGTATGCTGTGTCATACTCAAGAGGTATGCAAATGTGGCATTTCATAAATAAAGTTATGTATTCCTAGAAACTCAAAATTTGCTTGTCAGCAGCGGAAAGAGGCGTTACCTGTTGTGCAGCATTGCAAGGTTTTCACCATTGCATTATGAGCCGAAAGTATTTTCTTGCGATTTCCTTATCGATGTTTGATCTGACTGCTTGTAGCTCTTTCACAGAAGGGATAAAAACGCTACACTCAGTGAGACTGGAACTGCGAACCATATCATACGCTTTTTCACAGGTCAGCACGTTGCCACAGAGCTGGCGAAGTAGTATATGCCTTTGCTTCCTCTTACGAGACCAATAATGGCTAGACCTCGGAAACCGCTATTTGAAGGACGAGATTAGTTGCGATTTCCACGTGCAACGACTTTCCTGGGCTGAAAACCGTAAATTTTCAATCTTTTGTTACACCTCAAGCGTAGACGTTAGGTTGAGCCACAATAAAGTCTGGAGTGGCGACATGTAGAAACTCTATCACATATTGCACGTGAATGGGTTCGAATCCTGGCCCCGCACTAATGATTTCATTATGTATTATCAAGCTCTAGCATGAGAACACCTACCTGCTGGTGGATAATAATGTCGATTTTTAATGTATTTTCATTCGTTGTCAACACTAACGATATCTGACGTTTTTGACTCCCAGTGAGACACAGAACTATTTGCGAGATCACTGTAAGTTCAAGATGTTATTCCGAGCTGCTGATGGAGAAAAATTCGGTAGCTGACGTCTCTTTGCGTGTAGTCAACAACATGTGTGGAACTCTATTCCCAGTCAGCACTGAACTCTTGGTCATATTATTTCTAGTTCAAACACGCTCACATGTCACTGCTGGTGCAACAAACCTATATTTAACGTTTGTTTTCTCCAGAATATAACAGCGATAGGTGCCGGGTTGGAGTCCTGGGAAGGAAAAAATTAATGTTTCGTCTCGTCATTTCAGTTAAAACATCTAGCTACTGCCGAGAAAATCCGATATGTCACTGTTGATTGTGCTTCGATATCTATCTTATTAGGTTCTGGGTTCGAATCCCTGTCCAACACAGATTTACCTCACGGCATTTCAAATAAGTTACTTGTCAAGAAGCAATATTTAACACCTCTCGTAGTTCGTTAACAGGGACAATAGGTGCTGGGTAGGAATTCGCGTCCGTTAAAAATGTTTGCGTTATGTAATTTAAAGTTGGTATTTGCAAATTGATACTGTCTAAAATCGAGGTATATCACTCTCTGTATGCCTAATCAGAAATGACTGTTAGTTTCCGTCAGTCACGAAATCTTTGCTTAGTCTGCATGACCTGGGTTTGGATCCATATGCAGAACGAGACGGTTCGTCGTGTCATTTGAAGTTCATACATATGCTCGTGAATAACTTAAATTTTTAATGTCATTTTGTGTTAAATAATAAGTACGGTATGTTACTTTGAAGAGGAAATCATGAATACGACGAACTTACTACGTGCATTACCTATCTGAGGTAATAATGAGTGTGGTACCATTTCAGGTGTGTCATTTATTGTAGTAAGTGTGAGCTTACAAGCCTTAAGGGCAGTCTTACCTGTGGTAAGGTGTTCCCTGATATTTGTAGTATCGTAGTATTACTTTAGATCTTGAGTTATTGCGATATAGAGCAGTGTTTTCTAGTGGTGACTTGTTGGAACCATTTTCAATAGTCAAACGACTGTACCAAGGAGCGATTAGAGGACCTGCTAGACAGCTGCGTTATGTGGGTTGCATGGGAGTCAGGCGAAATGCAATTCAGCAATACTTTTGAGCACGACTGTACAATTCACTTTAATATAACAATACCACAAAAATCAGTTGTAGCAATTAACATATGTGCACGGCAATAAATAACAATAATTTGTGCTTTTACTTTATACTACATAGTTCAGCACTACCATCGTTCTCCACGACCAGCCTACCCAACCGCCCGACTGCGAGCTACTACCACTACTGCTGCTGACACTGCTCTCTAGTCCGCAATTCTATTGTAGCTTATATATTGCATGCAGTGTGTGAGCAATTCATCGAAGTTACATCTGCTCGAGTGTGCTAGCACTAAATTCCTTAGTCATGTACCTTCTTACATAGTGACCGGTTCAAACTGCTGTAGGTTGCAGAAGGTATTAGGAGACGAGGAGGCTGTCATAGGATGGAGATCCTGGAGAGATGCATCAAACCAGTCTTCGGACTGAAGATCGCAACACGCACAAGATCGGGACTGTATGGAGAATGTACAGGGTGTTTCAAAAATGACCGGTATATTTGAAACGGCAATAAAAACTAAACGAGCAGCGATAGAAATACACCGTTTGTTGCAATATGCTTGGGACAACAGTACATTTTCAGGCGGACAAACTTTCGAAATTACAGTAGTTACAATTTTCAACAACAGATGGCGCTGCAAGTCATGTGAAAGATATAGAAGACAACGCAATCTGTGAGTGCGCCATTCTGTACGTCGTCTTTCTGCTGTAAGCGTGTGCTGTTCACAACGTGCAAGTGTGCTGTAGACAACATGGTTTATTCCTTAGAACAGAGGATTTTTCTGGTGTTGGAATTCCACCGCCTAGAACACAGTGTTGTTGCAACAAGACGAAGTTTTCAACGAAGGTTTAATGTAACCAAAGGACCGAAAAGCGATACAATAAAGGATCTGTTTGAAAAATTTCAACGGACTGGGAACGTGACGGATGAACGTGCTGGAAAGGTAGGGCGACCGCGTACGGCAACCACAGAGGGCAACGCGCAGCTAGTGCAGCAGGTGATCCAACAGCGGCCTCGGGTTTCCATTCGCCGTCTTACAGCTGTGGTCCAAATGACGCCAACGTCCACGTATCGTCTCATGCGCCAGAGTTTACACCTCTATCCATACAAAATTCAAACACGGCAACCCCTCAGCGCCGCTACCATTGCTGCACGAGAGACATTCGCTAACGATATAGTGCCCAGGATTGATGACAGCGATATGCATGTGGGCAGCATTTGGTTTACTGACGAAGCTTATTTTTACCTGGACGGCTTCGTCAATAAACAGAACTGGCGCATATGGGGAACCGAAAAGCCCCATGTTGCAGTCCCATCGTCCCTGCATCCTCAAAAAGTACTGGTCTGGGCCGCCATTTCTTCCAAAGGAATCATTGGCCCATTTTTCAGATCCGAAACGATTACTGCATCACTCTATCTGGACATTCTTCGTGAATTTGTGGCGGTACAAACTGCCTTAGACGACACTGCGAACACCTCGTGGTTTATGCAAGATGGTGCCCGGCCACATCGCAGGGCCGACGTCTTTAATTTCCTGAATGAATATTTCGATGATCGTGTGATTGCTTTGGGCTATCCGAAACATACAGGAGGCAGCTTGGATTGGCCTCCCTATTCGCCAGACATGAACCCCTGTGACTTCTTTCTGTGGGGACACTTGAAAGACCAGGTGTACCGCCAGAATCCAGAAACAATTGAACAGCTGAAGCAGTACATCTCATCTGCATGTGAAGCCATTCCGCCAGACGCGTTGTCAAAGGTTTCGGGTAATTTCATTCAGAGACTACGCCATATTATTGCTACGCATGGTGGATATGTGGAAAATATCGTACTACAGAGTTTCCCAGACCGCAGCGCCATCTTTTGTTGAAAATTGTAACTACTGTAATTTCGAAAGTTTGTCTGCCTGAAAATGTACTGTTGTCCCAAGCATATTGCAACAAACGGTGTATTTCTATCGCTGCTCGTTTAGTTTTTATTGCCATTTCAAATATACCGGTCATTTTTGAAACACCCTGTATAAGATTGTTGCGTCTGTGCTCTTACGCGGCCTCCATACAGTACCAATCTGCCCCCGTGTA
Organism: Schistocerca cancellata; assembly: GCF_023864275.1. Taxonomy (NCBI): domain Eukaryota; kingdom Metazoa; phylum Arthropoda; class Insecta; order Orthoptera; family Acrididae; genus Schistocerca; species Schistocerca cancellata. The sequence goes on along the minus strand of NC_064627.1, from coordinate 802,045,886 downwards.
ATTTCCAAATTTCGGAGCCCCTAGGAAAGACATTCGTGGGTGTCGATTTGCTTCGGACGAAGAGGTGCGCATCTGGACACAATCATGGGACCTTAGTGAACTGCAAACATGAAGGATTTCACCGACTTGTCTCACAGCGGGATAAACGTATTAACAGTTATGGAGATTACTTTTGAAACAATAAATAGTTTACTTACTTTTTCTCCATTTGTCTCTAAAGGATACTCAGTATTGTAGAACACTCAGTATAATGTCGTTTATTGAAACTGAACTACACTCCTCGAACAATCACTATATACACACAAAAACAAATAACTTGTGAACGACCATTCAAGAGCGTCGGTGAGGTCTGTCGGAGCTGTTCCCAGTTCGGCGAGGAACTGGCTGTACTGCTGCTGCGCTGGCCTTATAACCGGTGGAGGCCGGTGGAGTACTCCAACTTTCCCTGAATCTGTGAAGCGACGTCTGCAGAAAAAGGTTCGCATTAGTCGCTAGCAAGTTCTGTTTGTTTTGAAGAATTGTTTTCCTCTTGGTTGCGCCTGAAAGTGCTTGTGTATGTTATATGGTACACAGGAGTGTCTTGCATGTAGTCTGCCTGGCAGGGGCCGTTTGTGGCAGACGTAACAGTCTCCTTTTTAATTAATTGCCTCTTATAATAAACAAAAGTAATGTACTCTGCAATGATTGCAGACTCATTGCAATGTATTCATAGGCCTATAGCACGGTACACACATGTCGCAAAGCAAAGGCATAACTGGAGCAATGGCAGGTAGCTCTTCTAATGAGTAGGCTGACAACATTTTTGCCAGCTCACAGCATACAATGCCATCCGACTTTTTTCTGTTATTTGGTGAACATAAAACAGGAATATTGCAGAACATTTGACCTCTCTTGGCGCCATTACAATGAAGTTGCTATATGTCAGAAGAAAATTTAAACTGTTCGCTGTAAGACAATTCTCCCAGGCAGTTCCTCTTCGAACTTGGATTAATGAACAATTGTTGTCAAATTATTATACGTATTTTCCGTATAATGTGAATTTTATGCTTAGAAGACACGCTCGTAGGCAGCCCCTTTTTTTTGTCGGAACTTGTGCGCCTCCGCTGATAGCATGGCGACACAGACAGCAGGCGAGCAGCGCAGGCTCCTTAAGGCGGCGGGCGATAGCGCTCGCTAAGCGTAGCGCCGCCAACTTTGCGCCAAGCGGCGCTCGCTAGCTGGCAACTTTGAGTTAAGGCCTTGCGTAAGTAAGGCACACGCACCCAAGTTCCACCAGGTTTACGGCCGGGGCCTCGCCTTAATTAGTCGTGATTTACGCGACACTAAAAAATTTTCGTCCAAGTTTAAAAGTCGCCCAGAAATGAAAGCAGTGAATGCGGGTAATGAAATTATAGGTTTCTCTATGAAAGTTAAGTGCAAATTCATATCGTCGCGCAACAGCTTTTGTGGCTAACAACAACAGTTAGTTATGTAAATACAAAAACAAAGATGCCGTGAATAATTCAGAAACTGAACACCTGTCTAAAGTGATGTAAGTCTTTCATACAGAATCTAATTTGAGATATTACCAACCTGCCTACATTTTCAGGAGTTTCTTGGGGCTTCCTTTTCCATAGCAGGTAAACTAGAATTGTTTGTAGAAATCTAACACTTTATCAAAAATTGACTGAAGCTATTAGTAGCTTATCTCGGCCATTTTTGGCTAGATAACGATCTTATCTGAGGATCACTGAGAAGGGCTTCTGATGTCAGGTTACACACCTGAGTGGACTTATATTCAAGGTCACACTCCATTCCTCGATCCTCCCCTCGCCCCCCCCCCCCCGCCGCCAAGGAGCCACAGGAATTGACCAAATCACACAGGGAGTCCCCATCCCCCCATCTCCTCCTGCACCAATAAAACTGAAGCACCCCCTCCCCATCCTCATCTTTTGTGACTGGGGCACTTGAGTGGGTGGGGTTCACTCTGGAGCTATACATCATAGGGAGAAGATTAGGCTGTGTCTATTTGTTTTTAACAAAAGGTATTTAGCAGTGTCACTTGAAGTTTACTTTTTGTTAATAAAACGTAATATTTCGTCATTCGAGGCACCATCAGAGACCACACCCAGGCAGATATGTAAGTCATTTTTCCACGATTTTACACATTTCTCGAAAATTTTACGTATTTTACCCAATTAAAAGAGCTCTGTCAACGTCGTGTCCGCTCTCAGCCAATCACGATTCATGACGTCATAGCGTATGCGTTTCAAAACTAGCGCCTTTGCATGGGCAACAACGCTTGCAGCCAGGTGGGATGGAGACACGTAATGATAATTACGATACCTCAACAAAATAACCCATGCAATATAATTTAAGCATATGCGACATTGTTGTAAGTCTCATATATTAACTGCAGCAAAATCCAAATATTGTTGCCCCTATTAACGTTATTTCGACTGATCCATAGAAATACAAACACAAGCTGGGCAGCTAGCACGCTGCCGTATTTGCTGCCAAAACTAGTCTGTGCATTAATAATGAATGACATTGCATTCATATGTGTGCTTTAAATGGGAAAGCCAATGCATTGCTACTAATCGGTCACAACACGATATTTATACAAATAACCCCTGTAGTATTATTAGTTTGTGATACAAAAACATATAATCGTGCAAGCTCACTGACAGTGGATGGGGCCTGCCAGTGCTTCCAGGCAGCATACGAAGACATGCTTTCAACAGCTCGCAGATAATTTTCACCACCTCCTAAGATGGCTGCCAGGTGGTGGAGTCCATGCACTTACAGAGGGATGCTTCTTGGATCTCTAAATGCCGTATGAAAGTGATTAAAAAACGTTCTAGACTTATTTTATTACACGGCTCCAGTATGTTATTGAGCCAGTGTATGAGCTACTGAATTATCGATACAGTCTTATTAACAAAAATATATCGTTATCCTGTGTTAAGACAAGAAATGCATTATTTAGTAGCAATAACACCCCTACATTTACCTCATACAATAAAGTCATTGTCTAAGGCGCTGCAGTCATGGACTGTGAGGCTGGTCCCTGCGGAGGTTCGAGTCCTCCCTCGGGCGTGGGTGTGTTTGTTTGTCCTTTGGATAATTTAGGTTAAGTAGTGCGTAAGCTTAGGGAATGATGACCTTAGCAGTTAAGTCCCATAAGATTTCACACACATTTGAACATTTTTTTTTTTAAATCAAGTCGTTAGGTTTAAAGTGGTGGACGTTAAGACTTTACCACGAATCCATCTCTCTCTTGGTTCTCATATATCACTAGAGCTCTGAAAAAGTCCTGTATACGACACTGTCATTGATGACGAAGCACAGAGCAGCTAAAATCGGAGTCAAGTTCAGAGGGGGGTGCTGCCGAAAGGAGAAAGAGAAGGTTGTCCTCTCTCTCTCTCTCTCTCTCTCTCTCTCTCTCTCTCTCTCTCTCTCTCTCTTGCAATCCAGCAAATGCGACATCTCATTTGGAAAATGGCCGTAGCCCTTGGGTGTGATGTTTTCCTCTTATAGCTCTTTGGTGCGTAATTTGTTGAAGGACCATAAGTTTAAGATACGGTGCTAAGTAATTATAAAAATGGCTCTGAGCGCTATGGGACTTAACATCTGTGGTCATCAGTGCCCTAGAACTTAGAACTACTTAAACCTAACTAACCTAAGGACATCACACACATCCATGCCCGAGGCAGGATTCGAACCTGCGACCGTAGCGGTCACGCGGTTCCAGACTAAGTAGTTATAACCTATGTATATTAATTCTATCTGGTATGGGTCTGCATTGACAAGCAAATCCCGTAATGCGCTTTTATGAGTTTACTGGCCACACTTCATAGCAGTGAATAATTTGCTGCTTTTTTAATGGTGTAACACGCCCCTTATTAAGTAGAGGACAATTTCAGAAAACGAATAAAAATAATTCTGGACTTGTTACTGGTAGGTTCAAGCAACACGCTAGTATTATATGCACTCAAATTGGACAACATACATTTTGCATAAGGTAAAAGAAATTCTAACGCGTATAGACAGCTACTTCCTCCTTCCAGCTCCGTTTTTGTGAGTAGCACAAGGTACCATACGAAGAATATGGGTACTCTAAAACAAATTAGGAGGAAATGTCGCCGGCCGAAGTGGCCGTGTGGTTCTAGGCGCTGCAGTCTGGAACCGCGAGACTGCTACGGTCGCAGGTTCGAATCCTGCCTCGGGCGTGGATGTGTGTGATGTCCTTACATCTACATCTATATCTACATCCATACTCCGCAAGCCACCTGACGGTGTGTGGCGAAGGGTACCTTGAGTACCTCTATCGGTTCTCCCTTCGATTCCAGTCTCGTATTGTTCGTGGAAAGAAGGATTGTCGGTATGCCTCTGTGTGGGCTCTAATCTCTCTGATTTTATCCTCATGGTCTCTTCGCGAGATATACGTAGGAGGGAGCAATATACTGCTTGACTCTTCGGTGAAGGTATGTTCTCGAAACTTTGATAAAAGCCCGTACCGAGCTACTGAGCGTCTCTCCTGCAGAGTCTTCCACTGGAGTTTATCTATCATCTCCGTAACGCTTTCGCGATTACTAAGTGATCCTGTAACGAAGCGCGCTGCTCTCCGATGGATCTTCTCTATATCTTCTATCAACCCTATCTAGTACGGATCCCACACTGCTGAGCAGTATTCAAGCAGTGGGCGAACAAGCGTACTGTAACATACTTCCTTTGTTTTCGGATTGCATTTCCTTAGGATTCTTCCAATGAATCTCAGTCTGGCATCTGCTTTACCGACGATCAACATTATATGATCATTCCATTTTAAATCACTCCTAATGCGTACTCCCAGATAATTTATGGTGTTAACTGCTTCCAGTTGCTGACCTGCTATTTTGTAGCTAAATGATAAAGGATCTATCTTTCTGTGTATTCGCAGCACATTACACTTGTCTACATTGAGATTCAATTGCCATTCCCTGCACCATGCGTCAATTCGCTGCAGATCCTCCTGCATTTCAGTACAATTTTCCATTGTTACAACCTCTCGATGCACCACAGCATCATCTGCAGAACGCCTCAGTGAACTTCCGATGTCATCCACCAGGTCATTTATGTATATTGTGAATAGCAACGGTGCTATGACACGCCCCTGCGGTACACCTGAAATCACTCTTACTTCGGAAGACTTCTCTCCATTGAGAATGACATGCTGCGTTCTGTTATATAGGAACTCTTCAACCCAATCACACAATTGGTCTGATAGGCCATATGATCTTACTTTGTTCATTAAACGACTGTGGGGAACTGTATTGAACGCCTTGCGGAAGTCAAGAAACACGGCATCTTCCTGTGAACCCGTGTCTATGGCCCTCTGAGTCTCGTGGACGAATTGCGCGAGCTGGGTTTCACATGACCGTCTTTTTCTAAACCCATGCTGATTCCTACAGAGTAGATTTCTAGTCTCCAGAAAAGTCATTATACTCGAACACAATATGTGTTCCAAAATTCTTAGGTTAGTTAGGTTTAACTAGTTCTAAGTTCTAGGGGACTAATGACCTCAGAAGTTGAGTCCCATAGTGCTCAGAGCCATTTGAACCTATTTTTGGAGGAACTGTCGTGATCACATGATCCTCATATAAACAACCTAGGGTTTGGACAGGCATTAAGAAACACGATGAAACTATGCGCAAGTGCATGTCTAATACTTGTTTCGAAACATATGTACTTGAACACTGGCCTGCCGGTAACGTAGGCTTCTATGAAAAAGCTACAATATATTTCTCGCAATAATTATAGGCCCCATCTATTAATTCAAGTATCTCAGTCTGAATAGCAAATCCTGTATTTTTTCGTAAAACACCACAAAAATTCTAAAAATGTTACATATGTGGTAAATAATTGTAATTCCATGGATAATCGTGGGAATTTATTTACACCATACTGACACTAGCGCTGTATGGTGGAACCGTTGAAAGGGTACAGTACCGCCCGACATTGAAAATAGGTACAACATACTTCATTATTTTTGTCAGAACAACACTTTCTTTTGTAAAATAACTCAATTTCAATTAATACAGCGAAGCCGGATACCAGTGTAGGAATGAATGACAGTTTATTTATTTAATTTATCATATGTGCACTCCCACAAAATAAATCCCTACATCCAGTTTGGTGAGATCTTTTGAAATGAATGAATGTATGGTCGTCTGCTAACCGCAGATAGTGAATGTGAATATATGATCATCTTTGAGTCGATCCTTTGGCCGCCTTTGGTGGAACCAAAGAGATGAAATTTACCAGAGCTTTGAGCGCCTGAAATGTAACTGGCCAATAGGGTAGTAAGGTGCTCCCCCACTTCAACAGAGGTGCGAGAGAACCTGAATACGGCCATGTTTCGGCACTCTGCCGCTGGATCCTGTGCTGTTAACACCTGTTTTAGATGTGCTCCGTAATGACGAAAGAGTGGAGGCATGGTATGCATGTGGAATATTTAAGAGTAGTTTGAAATAATAATTTCTCTATTTCAGGAACTTTTGTGGGGAGAATTAAATGTCAGGCAGGTAATATTAATGGGATTGTAGTAATCTTCGGAAGTGACCAACGGTCACAAAGAAACCACGTGTAGCAATAAGTTGAAATACTACCGTGTGCTTAAGTTAAGCTGAATCACTAGCTTGTGTACAATAAGTTGAAATATTTAAGAGATAGCGTGTGTACCATAAGTTGAAATATTTAAGAAATGGCGTGTGCAGGACTTGAAATTAGAGACGAGTACTTCCACGTGGTGAGTACTGTGTGAGTCTCAATCTGTGTATGAGACAAAGGATAAAGAGAAGTACTCGTCCATGGTATCAGTTGAGGACTCGCGTGTGTGATGAATACATTAATATTACTTTACGTGTGACGCTAGATTCAAACTCTGAGAGAGAAGAAAGGTGAGTCGGCCGTCTATCCAGCAACGCCACATGGCTTGCATTGCACAGGAAGACGTGCATTTATCTCCAGAGTTCACAGTAGGAAAGTAGAATTACAAAGTGGGGCAGTGTCGTGTGAAACTGGGACCAATATTAATTGAAGTGGGAAAGCTGAAAGTGATAAGGTTGTAACCATTCTCTGTGTAGTATTTCATATTGTTGTGTGGTGTATGTCATGTAATGTGGGTATGTGTGGTTTCCATGGGTGTGTAGCGAAGTAGTTTCAAAAGATTAGTGGGTTATGCTTGTTCCTTCTGTACCGCTCGGTCTGGAGGAAAGTTTCGTGATGATGATTGTGAGAGTCGAAGTGTGAGGTATAATAAAAGATCCACCAACCTATCCAGAAAGTGCACTGTAGCGTTAAATAAATTACGAGACCATAATATAGAGATTCACTAATGTAAAGCCATGCCCACTGGGCGGAATTTCTCATATGTTATTGTTGTAGGTTATAGAATTTGTGTGTTTAGGTTAGGGAATTTATCGGAATAAATCAGATAGTGAAAAGAAAGATTGGTAGACTATTCCTTCAAATTGTATGTTGTCATAATGTCCCGAATTTATAATGTGTGCGCCATTCATATTCAGTGGGATGGCCACGTGTTAATAAAAGCCGTCAAATAAAAGACAAAAAGAAAATGTGGTACTGCCAGTGCGTAGTGTACAGTCAGAGTTCTGTAAATCACTGATAGTCAGATATGCGTTTCCGTTGCGTAGTAATCATATAGGAGGATAACTTGTAACTTAAGTGAGAGTACTAGAGCTAATATTACTCGATAACTAAGAATGAATCCACTCGCTTGGCAGACCACTCATCTTGCAGGCCTGACTGCTTGATGCCACAGTATGAGCAAGGCATGTGGGTGCCTCTCACCGTAAAAAGTCTGGAGTTGTGTTGGCAGAAGCCAGTTCTAGTAATGTAGCAGAAGAATTGATTTCAGTCATCCGGCAAAACAATTTTGACTTTCGCCATTTTCTACGAAACAGCTGCCAGCATCTTTGTTTACTGTGATAGACTTCCATATTAAAACTGTAGTTATATAGTGCTTAGTTTTACAAACTATTATAGGTACTGTATTGCATCGTGCTATTATCGAACAATCCATTAAAACTACGGTCTTCCTCAAAGTGTACACATATAGCTAAATATATAACACTTTTGTATAATTTTGGAAGACATAACCAGCAAACACCTCATGATCACCACAACAACATATAAGCTAGTATTACACTACTGGTCATTAAAATTGCTACACCAATAAGAAATGTAGATGACAAACGGGTTTTCATTGGACAAATATATTATACTAGAACTGACATGTGATTACATTTTCACGCAATTTGGGTGCATAGATCCTGAGAAATCTGTACCCAGAACAACCACCTCTGGCCGTAATAACGGACCTTGATACGCCTGGGCATTGAGTCAAACAGAGCTTGGATGGCGTGTACAGGTGCAGCTGCCCATGCAGCTTCAACACGATACCACAGTTCCTCAAGAGTAGTGCCTGGCGTATTGTGAAGAGCCAATAGCTCGGCCACCATTTACCAGACGTTTTCATTTGGTGAGAGATCTGGAGAATGTGCTGGCCAGGGCAGCAGTCGAACATTTTCTGCATCCAGAAAGGACCGTACAGGACTTGCAACATGCGGTCGTGCATTATCCTCCTGGAATGTAGGGTTTCGCAGGGATCGAATGAAGGCGATGACGAATACACGCTTCCAATGTTCGTTCACCGCGATGTTGCCAAACACGGATGCGATCATCATGATGCTGTAAACAGAACCTGGATTCATCCGAAAAAATGAAGTTTTGCCATTCGTGCACGCAGGTTCGTCGTTGAGTACACCAACGCAGGCGCTCCTGTCTGGGATGCAGCGTCAAGGGTAACCGCACCGATGGTCTCAGAGCTCATAGTCCATGCTGCTGCAAACGTCGTCGAACTGTTCGTGTACATGGTTGTTGTATTGCAAACGTCCCCATCTGTTGACTCAGGGATCGAGACGTGGCTGCACGATCCTTTACAGCCATGCGGACAAGATGTCTGTCATCTCGACTGCTAGTGATACGAGGCCGTTGGGATCCAGCACGGCGTTCCTTATTACCCTCCTGAACCCAACGATTCCATGTTCTGCTAACAGTCATTGGATCTCGACCAACGCGAGCAGCAATGTCGCGATACGATAAATCGCAATCGTGATAGGCTACAATCCGACCTTTATCAAAGTCGGAAACGTGATGGTACGCATTTCTCCTCCTTACACGAGGCATCGCAACAACGTTTCACCAGGCAACGCCGGTGAACTGCAGTTTGTGTATGAGAAATCGGTTGGAAACTTTCCTCATGTCAGCACGTTGTAGGTGTCGCCACCGGCGCCAACCTTGTGTGAATGCTCTGAAAAGCTAATAATTTGTATATGACTGCATCTTCTTCCTGTTGGTTAAATTTCACGTCTGTAGCACGTCATCTTCGTGGTGTAGCAATTTTAATGGCCACTAGTGTACATTCCAGCAGACCAAATTTCAGAACGACTTTAGAAAAGCATATACGATATCTGTAATAAGTTATTTTCTAAGTCTGTTCAGTTTAGTACAGATATGATGGTGCCTCGAATGTAGACCTCGAGTGACATAGCTTGACATAATGTGTTATTAACAAATATACATTAGAGATAAGCAAACTCATTCATCTTTGGGAACTAGTTAACGTGTAATCGTTCCTTTCTGGGAACAGTTTGTTTTCATTTGTTCACCGTTCCTCATCTAATTTTGCATGCTACATGGATTTTAGAGAAACTTCCAGAGAAAATATCATGTTCGCAAAAGTATTACGTTTGCGTGATAAATTCATTGACATCGTTGTGTAAACAGGACGTTTACTTCGAATTCTTTAGCTGAATGTGTCCTTAAAAAGTATCACATTAGTCGGCTGATGTGATGGGGCAGTGGCCGCAAACCAGGCACAGCGCGGCCAGAGCAGCATAGCGGGCTGAATGGAAGTACAGATTATGGAAAGTGTTTATGACCCAGCACTGATCAGTACAGCCATCATTTACTTTCGAGGCAAGCTCCTAATTGTATCAAGTACAGTGTCTTTGTTTTCCGTTCGCTTACAAAAAATAATATACATTCATGTTTGCTTTACTGAATCTAAACTGTTCTCTGCCACTCCAGCATCAATAGTTAACTTCTCTTTCAGAACGTGCATAGGTGTAAATTAAGTAAACATCAAAGTGTCGTGCTACCTGTGTGGCAAGTGAAGTTTCCGGCAGAAGAGCAGAGAAAATGTGTAGTAAAATCAGCGGTGGAGGTAATGACGTAAATATGCTCGGCGCTATGGAAAAGGGCAGGAAAAAATTGCCTTTGAAACTTACCTTGAATGACTTTTTAGTTAAATCATTAGTTTCTTTCACAGTGCAAGTGTATAACCTGAGGCCGTGCGGTTCTAGGCGCTGCAGTCTAGAACCGCAAGACCACTACGGTCGCAGGTTCGAATCCTGCCTCGGGCATGGATGTGTGTGATGTCTTTAGGTTAGTTCGGTTTAACTAGTTCTAAGTTCTAGGGGACTAATGACCTTAGAAGTTGAGTCCCATAGTGCTCAGAGCCATTTTTGTATAACCTGACACCAGAAATACTTATCAGCGACTTTGAGATAAGACCGTTATCTGATCAAGAAATGGCAGATATAACCTACTGATATCTTTGCTATATAAGATAAAACGAATCAGAGTCATAAATATGAGACGAATATTTATATACAGGGTGTCCCAAAAAGAATGAGCCGATTTTAAATAGAATTATTTATTAGGAAGAAGGGCTTCACACCAACAAATTGCATACTAAATTACTCAGAAAGGACAGAAGTTTATAAAAATCCATTACAAATGTTCAATATGTCCTCCACTGGCTGCACGGACATCTAGCCGATAGCCGAATTCATCCCAAACTGAGCGTAAGGTGTCTTCAGTCACTGAAGCCACAGCAGCTGATATTAGTTCATCAATGTCACGAGGTAAGGGAGGAACGTAAACACATTGTTTAACATATCCCCACAGGAAGAAATCACATTGAGTTAAGCCAGAGGACCTAGGAGGACAAGAGTGTAGAGCTTGGTCTCGCGGTTCTGTACGCCCCACCCAACGTTGAGGCACGTTGGCATTGAGGAGGCTGCACACTCCAGCGACATCTAGTGGATTTTTTCTGAAACCGTAGACCATGCCGATTACATCTAGCGCTGTTTCAGTTCCCTTGTGACAGTTGTCTCAATATTACTGCAAGTTAAAATCGGGTCATTCTTTTTGGGACATCCTGTACATCTACATCTACACCGACGGGCCAAAACATTATGATCACCGCCCACCGCTAAGTCGAATGTCTCCTGGTGGTGTTGCGGTCACGTGAAACAGTAAGAAAAGAACGTAAGTGGAAGAGGGACGAATGGGCAGCCATTAAAGTGAAGAAACGGGCCGCAGATGTGGAAATCCGCTGAGATAATTGGTTTTGACAAAGGGCACATTGCTGTGGCGCTACTGTTGGAAATGAGGATCTCTGAAACGGCGAAGCTGGTCGGCTATTTGCGTGCTGCTGTCGTGAGCACCCGTGAAAAGTGCTTGAAGTATGGCGAAATAACGAGTGGGCCGTATGCTATTGGACGACCAAGTCTCATCACAAAACGTAGGAATCGGTGGATCCCCCGCTGTGTAATCCGGGATACGCTGCGGTCTGTGCCAGATCTGACGACAGAGTACAGTGTTGGTGCAGACACAAGTGTTTCGCAGCACATCGTTCAAAGGCCATTGTTCAACATGGAGCTCCTGTGTTGACCCGACGACATCGTCAGTTACGATTGCAGTGGGCACAGAATCACTGACTTTTCACAGTGGATCAATAGAAACGTGTCGCCTATCGAATGAATTGCATTTCTTGTTACACCAGGTCGTTGGTGGTATCCTTAAACGCCGTCATCCAAACGAATGACTGCCTGAAACGTGCTCCGAGCCACATATGCAGGCCGGTGAGCACAGAATTGTGCTGTGGGATACATTGAGTTGGGCTTCTATGCGACCTGTGGTAGTTCTCGAAGGCACCAGGACAACAATGAACTACGTGAATATTATTGCGGACCACCTGCATGCTTTCATGGTTCAAGTATTCACCGATGGTGATGACATCTTCCAGCAGGATAACTCTCAGCGACTCAACTCCAGAATCGTGCTATAATGGTTTGAGAAGCATGATAGTGAACTCACGTTAATGTCTTAGACAGCAAATCCCCGTGATCTGTAACTGTTGGAAAACATATCGGGCACCAGGTGTGTGACCACAGGCCATCGTCCCGTAATTTGCGGAAATTTAGTGACCTGTGAGTAGACATCCGGAGCCACATACCTCTGTAAACCTATCAAGAACTTGTAGAATGTATGCCGCACAGAATCGCTGCTGTAGTGTTTTTGAAAAGTGGACCAACATGCTATTAAACAGGTGGGTTGGGTTGGGTTTCTTGGGGGAAGAGACCAAACAGCGAGGTCATCGGTCTCATCGAATTAGGTAAGGACAGGGAAGGAAGTCGGCCGTGCCCTTTCAAAGGAACCATCCTGGCATTTTCCTGGAGCGATTTAGGGAAATCACCGAAAACCTAAATCAGGATGGCCGGACGGGGGATTGAACCGTCGTCCTCCCGAATGCGAGTCCATTGTGCAAACCACAGCGCCACCTCGCTCGGTATTAAACAGGTGGTTATATAGTTTTGTCTCATCATTTTACAGCTTATGGCATGCTGTGGAGGAAACTTCTGGCACATCTGTTCAGTTATTTCTTGTTGTATTCACGAATGTCATGTGGCAAAAATAACTGTCGGTAAAACTCCATATGACATGAAATTTCTCTAATTTTCTTGTCATGATTATTTCGCGAGACGTATGTGGGCGAAGGTAATATGTGCACTATCGTTTTTGTACAGTAAACTCTTGAAATTTTAAACAGTAAACCTCTACGTGATGCACAACGCCTCCCTCTTAGCACCTTTAGTTTGCTCGGCATCTCCGTAACGCTCACTAGCCGACTTAACGAACCCACACCGTTCTACCTTCTCTATCCCTCACATTAATGCTAACTACTAAGCGTCCCAGATTCATGAACAGTAGTCAAGAATCGGTCTAACGAGTATTTTGTAATCGTGTGGATGAATTACATTTTCTTCAAATTATCCCAATTAATCAAAATCGGGCATCTGCTTTCCCTACTACTTACTTCATGCATTAGGTACACTTTAGGTCTCTCAGAATGGTTACACCCAAGCACGAGGACGAGCTGAAAATTAATACCTCGGAATTTTTTATTCTGTTCTCAATATTGGTTGAGGTGCTACATGTCATCTTACTCGGTCAAGTTTCCGCTGCGCTGGTGCAAGTTGTAACCTTCTGCTGCAGAGATCCAAATTCAGAGAGTTTGTCCACACGTGTAGGTCCCTCTCCTTCACGATCACAGGCCCAGAAACATACGAACGCAACCGGTTCTCCAACAATCCGATGCCTTGGGTTACTGTCAATACTGTCCCGACTCGGCCCCATCCGAGTTTCATCTGTTTCCAAAACTTAAGAAATGAGGTTGTGGCTCCGCCAACAAAGTCAAACAGTCGATAATGATGTTATCAATAAACTGGTCTCTCTTTGGGAGAAACATGATTGTCACCAGAGTGACTATGTTGGGAAGTAAATATGTAGATATGAAGAATAAAGAATTAGTATGTTATTAAAGTTCGTTTATTTAAAAATCTTTAAGAGTTTTCACGGAAAGCATTAGGAGTATAATCAAACGGTTGCGGATCTCTTCCCCTATTTATGCGTAATGATGAGCTGTCATTCGCTGACGACGAGTATGAGTGTCTTCTTCGAAATTGAGTTTCTATGGTATCTTAAATGACTGTAGAGTCCAATCCTGCAGTTGCAGGTTTTTCCACATTATTGACGTTTGTTCTTGTGGGGCCGGCTGCGTAGCGTTGGTTATCTTCAGGAGCTGCTGTTGTTTCCTAGCATTGGGCTTGTCAGTTTCTGTTTTCTGCCTCAGCTGCTCGAAGCGCTGATTTCATTTCCAAACATAGCGACGCCACACTGGACGTTAAGTGCAGTAGTCTCCCAATTACCAGTTTCAATATGACGTCTTTTCATGTTGTCATTTTTACCAAATTATCAATTCACTAAGTCATGATAACAGAATACTCACACGAATTATTTACGGAAGAATGAAAAAACTGGTAGAGGCCGACCTCGGGGAAGATTAGTCGGGGTTCTGGAGAAATGTTGGAATCCACTAGGCTATAGTGACTCTACGACTTATCTGAGAAGATAGGTTAAAGGAAGGCAAACCTATGTATAACTTTCCCCTGTGGACTGTAGTCAGAATTGTGTGTGAAAGAAAAAAAAGAGAATGAGACATTAAAGATAAGACATACATTTATTTTTCTACATAATTTAGTACATTGACACATTTGTCATACCACTTTATAAGCTTCAGAAAGCCATCCAGGAAAAAATCAGGGCGTTGCATACGGAAGAAGCGTTGAACGGCTTGTTTGACGTCAGCATTGCCATAGCGCCTTCCGCCGAGAGTCTTCTTCAAAGCAGGAAACAGATGGACTTCACTTGGTGCGAGATCCGGACTGTAAGGCGGATGGTGTAAGCGCTCCCAACCAAGGGTTGCAATATGGTTTCGCGTGGCCGTCACCGTGTGTGGCCTCGCATTGTCATCCAACAGCAGAATGCCAGATCTGAGAAGGCCAGCAGGCCTCTTTTCCCGAATCACCTCTTTCAGTTTCGACAGAGTGGCTCAGTACCGCTTAGCATTGATGGTCGCATCCTCCAGAAAGTCCAGCAGCAAAACTCCTTTGTTGTCCCAGAAAACGGTGAGAAGCAGTTTACCTGCAGACGGAGTGCTTTTGAACTTCTTTCAAACAGGTGATGACGGATGTACCCACGTTTCGTCCCCTGTCACAATCCGAAACAGAAGGTCATTGCCAGATTCATGGGAACGGACGAGCTGTTCCAAGCTGAACGCCATGCGTTGTTCCATGTGTGTCGGGGTCAGTTGGCGGGGCACCCATCGTGCTGACACCTTCCTGTATCTTGTGAGCTCGCTCATGTCCAAGTTCTGCCACTTCTCCATCGATGGTGATATGCCGGTTCGCTGTAATCATGTCATCCACCTTCCTGACATTTGCAACTGTAGTGGCCATGTGCGTCCGTCTAGGTCTTTGTATGTCCTTCACTTGCTGACGTCCATCACTGAATTGCTGGCACCATCTCCGCACCATTTGCCTCGACATCACACCTGACCGATACACCTTAACTAGGCGGTTATGAATTCTGTGCCTGATAGTCCACGTGCCCATTCGTAGTGTATAACGGCTCTCACTTCCGCCTTTGACCACGACTCCAAAACGCACATTCTCTCCATAGCTCCAGGAAAAGACTGAGCAGCTGGCCTCCGCTTTGCGCAGGCACTGCGACAACGCCTGTGCTTGATCGCGGTCGACCTCTACCCAATCGTGTGTCGATGTCTTGCACGTGCACGTTCACCTACCGTGTCGTCTTTCGCCCATATCACACAACTCTGCACACAGTTGACAGGGGAAACTTATTTTCCAGCTACCTCTCGTAGATATGATAGACTTAGCGAAAGCTTTTGGCATTGTTGACTGGAATACACTCTTTTGAAATTCTGGATGTATCAGGGGTAAAAAGTAGGGAGTCTCTGTTGGTCCATCACGGCGAGGGAACAAGTGCGAGAATTATCACACAATCAGCGTAACATCTCATGCAAGTCGTGCGGTAGCATTCTCGCTTCCCACGCCCGGGTTCCCGGGTTCGATTCCCGGCGGGGTCAGAGATTTTCTCTGCCTCGTGATGACTGGGTATTGTGTGATGTCCTTAGGTTAGTTAGGTTTAAGTAGTTCTAAGTTTTAGGGGACTGATGACCATAGATGTTAAGTCCCATAGTGCTCAGAGCCATTTTAACCATTTTTGAACCATCTCATGCTGTGTGCGCCGCCTTAGAGGCGGGTGACCTTGAACGAGCTTCGCTCGGCCGCCGCTAGGCTGCGGAGGATCGCGCTAGAGTTCTAACTAAGCGCGATCCGCAGAATTGCTTCGTTTCCGGTGACGCCATTGCGCTACTGAACGGGCTTACTTCCTGCCACGCCCAGGTAATCTTATCGCTGTGACGTCAGGGGACTGTATATCTCGCTCGTGAGGCAACAGCATGCTCATTCGACTCGAGGCAGCCGCACGCAGCACACAGCCATGCCTTACAGGAGGAGAAGATATAGTCGTAGGAGCAGAATGCCAGTCTACAAGACTGTTAGTAGTTTTGATTTTACACCTAACGACGTTGCTCAACAGGAACTGTTAACCGGTCCCCTCACTTTTGTAGGTTGTAAGATTAATTTTTCTTGCACTACAAATGAGGTGGTCACTGGTAATTCATGGATGACCTTGGCTATAGTGAGAGGTGATGAGAAACCACTTGCTGGCCTTGAGTCATACTACGACAGAGACATTATTGCCTGATAAGAATAATATACAGAAGAATGAAAAAGAAAATTAAAAATATATTAGCTGACGATTAATTCGGCTTGAGGAAGCGTAAAGGCATCAGAGAGGCAATTCTGGCGTTGCGGTTGATAATGGAGGCAATGCTGAAGAAAAATCAAGGATTTGTCAACCTAGAAAAGCGTTAGACAATGTAAAATGGTGCAAAGGTGTTCGAAATTTTGAGAAAAATAGGGATAAGCCACAGGGGAAGACGTGTAAGATATGTACAAGATCCAAGAGGGAACAATAAGACTGGAAGACCAAGAACGAAGTGCTCGGATTAAAAAGGATGTGAGACAGGAACATAGTCTTTCACCCCTACTCTTCAATCTGTAAATCGAAGAAGCAATGACAGCGATATAAGAAAGGTGCAAGAGTTGGATTAAGATTCAAGTTGAAAGGATATCAACGATGCGATTCTCTGATGACATTGGTATCCCCATGGTAAGTGAAGGAGAATACAGGATTTGTTAAATGGAATGAACAGTTAATGACTGCAAATATATTTTGAGATTAAACCAAAGAAAGACGAAAGTAATGAGAAGTAGCAGAAATGAGAACAGCGAGAATCAGAATTAGGCATCACAACATAATTCAGGTTAAGGAATTCTGCTGGCTAAGCGGCAAAATAACCTTGGATAGAAAGAGCAAGGACAATAAAAACAGACTAGCACTAGCAAAAAGTGCATTACTGATGAAGTGAAGTCTACTACTATCAAACACAGGCCTCAATTCTGAGAATGTGCGTTTGGAGCGCAATATTGTATGGTTGTGAAACAAAGGACTGTCGTAAAACGGGAACAGAAGGGTATCGAAGCCTTTGAGACGTAGTGCTATAGAGGAACAATGAGGAACTACTCCGCAGAATTTGCGAGGAAAGGAATTTTAGGGAAACACAAAATAAGAGAAACATAGAGACAGGTTACTTAGATAATTAGTTACATGTTCCATAGATCATTTGAACGATTCTTTTCTCGAAATGATGTGGAACGAGTCAGTTTACAGGATACGTACAGATGTTCAGAGTTAACGTTTATGAGCACATTATTTTTTTTAGTTCTACTCATACAGCTTCAATTCTTTGTGTACAAATAGGACGTATGCTGAGACATCAGGATATAACTTCCATGATACTAAAGGGAGCTGTAGAGCGTAGAAAGTGTGGAAGAAGACAGAGACTCGGATACATCGAGCAAATAATTGAGGACGTAGGTTGCAAGTGCTATACTGGCACGAAGAGGTTTGCACAGGAGAAGAATTCCTGGCGGGCTGCATCAAACCATTCAGAAGATTGATGATTCAAAAAAAGAAAAACGTAGACAGTTAATGATGCAGGATGCAACAGTTATGTTAAAATGGAGAGGAGGGTTGTTGACAAACTACAGGACTGGAGAAATACGTAAAATCAAGCTTAGGGTTGATCAATAGGTCAATGAATTTAATTTTAGCAGAAATGCAATAACCCAGTTACGAAAAATAGTCCCAGCAGAAATGCTCCTACCTATTGTCACGTGGTGGAAAATTGACTAAAATGCAGCTTCCTACAACACCTCAGTAAAAGTCATTAAAAGTAGCAGCACTGATCATTACAGCAGCTGGAGTGGTTACGGCAGATGGTACCGACCTTTTTCATTTCGATAATCAGTGTTGTAACGGTGACCGGAACGGTCGCGGGGTTGCCGAGAACGAAGTACGGCGGGACCGAACGGGAGCGGCCCGCGAACAAACAAACGTACGGGAAAGGACGGACACGAACAACGACGGAAGACCGAGAAAGAGCTTAGGAACAACAACACGCAAGAGGCAACGGGGTCACAAGCCAAAATCTAACGAATCCACAACGTCCACTCGTACACGGATACAAAGTAATGTAACACGCTGTCTGTACGCGAGATGTTGATAGACTCACGCGAATATCAGACTGCCTAGCTGAGCTTTTTTTTTTCCTTTACTGAATTTCGATTCCCCCCGAAGGGGGCGGGCTGGCAGCAGCTTGGTATGCCGCTCTGCAGCCTACAGAATTTGTTTTAAAAAGATGAAGATAATAACTAATAAAAACAGGCCATAAAATTGCAGACTTAAACGGTAACATGGCCCTAGCTGAGTTTTTTTTTCCTTTATTGTTATTTGAATACCAGAACAATCAGGTAGGATGTCAGCGGCATGCTACGCCGCTCTTCAGCCATAGTGTTGACAATAACAGTACAAGAATGGGGAATTAGAAGTAACATAGTGACGGGCAAAAAATAGTGGTCACAGATGCACAAAAAACACGGAGCCGTTCACACTCGACGGTGACGACACTGAAAACACGTTGGCACGGCGCACATAACACTGATGAATCCGACGGCACAAGTGAACGTAGAAGTGTGACGGCGGACACTAAAAACACAAAACGACGTCACACACACGAGACACTGATGGCGATGATCTCCGGCGAGCGAAAGTCCACATAGCGTGTGCGAGTCCGGGGATCTGCCAAGAGGGGTGAGGGGGGGGGTGGAGAGGGTGGAGAGAGAAGAACAAAGATGCCAATGGCTGAGGAGATGGGAGGAGGAGTAGAGGGACAGGGGAAGGGAGGCCCAGGGGAGGAGTGGGGAGAAAGGGAGGAGGGAGGGAGGGTGCCCAAAGGAACAGACACAACAAGAGGGAGGGAGGATCAAAGTTGGTAGGAGGGGTAGATGGAGGGGAGGAGGACCATCAGGGAGGGGGAGCTGGCGGAAGCCACCTTGGGAGAGGGTAAGGAGGGTGCAGAGATGGAGTCCGGGTGGGACGTGGGAATACAGGCGCGGCAGCGGGCGGGGGTGGGAGAGGATGGGTGAGACAAGCGGATGAGGAGGATCGAGTTTGAGGGAGGTGTACAGGATCCGTATCCTTTCAAGGAAAAGGAGGAGGTGGGGGAAGGGGATGATATCATACCTAGCTGAGTGAGAGACAGGGGCTTAAATACAGGATAGGGTACATTGCTATTGGCTGCTGGGACCACTGCTCCACCGTGTCGCCCTCGCGTTATACGCGTGCCAGGAACGCGCGCAGCCACGGCGCGACGGCTGCAGACACCTCTAGTGGTAATCGAGGTCCATACCGTCTGGCGCGGATTCGAAACCCGCGGCGCTCGGTACCAGATCCAGTAATGCAGCCTCCGACCTTTTAGTCTTGTTATTGGTGGGATGAGATCTGCCAGGATTTCATCTGCCGTGCCAACCTTTTCATCCCAGAGTAGTTATACAACGATAGCCTCAGGTACCACAGAGATATTTCCTGGTATAAATGTGAGGAAGTCATACGGGAGGCTGGCACCATTATTAGAACAATCAGGTCCTCCATTCAGTCTGACTGTGTAGCAATGGTAAAAGTCAAACATCAGGCAAGAAATGACGTTATTGCTCATATGACACGTTTCGGAATTTATCCATCATCAGATATCCAGGAGCGACTGTTGCACTTACATATGGCGTTTCACTGGATACCTGATGACGGGTAAATCCCGAAAACCGTCGTGTTAGCAACAAATTCATTCCTCGCCTTATGTTTCACTTTTAGCATTGCGGCCGGCCGGGATGGCCGAGCGGTTCTAGGCGCTACAGTCTGGAACCGCGGTCAAAAATGGTTCAAATGGCTCTGAGCACTATGGGACTCAACTTCTGAGGTCATTAGTCCCCTAGAAGTTAGAACTAGTTAAACCTAACTAACCTAAGGACATCACACACATCCATGCCCGAGGCAGGATTCGAACCTGCGACCGTAGCGGTCTCGCGGTTCCAGACTGCAGCGCCTAGAACCGCACGGCCACTTCGGCCGGCTAAAATGCGCTTCTGGAACCGCGTCGCCGCTACGGTCGCAGGTTCGAATCCTGCCTCGGGCATGGATGTGTGTGATGTCCTTAGGTTAGTTAGGTTTAAGTAGTTCTAAGTTCTAGGGGACTGATGACCTCAGAATTTAAGTCCCGTAGTGCTCAGAGCCATTTGAACCATTTTTTTAGCATTGCGACGCAGTTAGTCTGAATGCAGAACTAGTGATTACACTCCTGGAAATGGAAAAAAGAACACATTGACACCGGTGTGTCAGACCCACCATACTTGCTCCGGACACTGCGAGAGGGCTGTACAAGCAATGATCACACGCACGGCACAGCGGACACACCAGGAACCGCGGTGTTGGCCGTCGAATGGCGCTAGCTGCGCAGCATTTGTGCACCGCCGCCGTCAGTGTCAGCCAGTTTGCCGTGGCATACGGAGCTCCATCGCAGTCTTTAACACTGGTAGCATGCCGCGACAGCGTGGACGTGAACCGTATGTGCAGTTGACGGACTTTGAGCGAGGGCGTATAGTGGGCATGCGGGAGGCCGGGTGGACGTACCGCCGAATTGCTCAACACGTGGGGCGTGAGGTCTCCACAGTACATCGATGTTGTCGCCAGTGGTCGGCGGAAGGTGCACGTGCCCGTCGACCTGGGACCGGACCGCAGCGACGCACGGATGCACGCCAAGACCGTAGGATCCTACGCAGTGCCGTAGGGGACCGCACCGCCACTTCCCAGCAAATTAGGGACACTGTTGCTCCTGGGGTATCGGCGAGGACCATTCGCAACCGTCTCCATGAAGCTGGGCTACGGTCCCGCACACCGTTAGGCCGTCTTCCGCTCACGCCCCAACATCGTGCAGCCCGCCTCCAGTGGTGTCGCGACAGGCGTGAATGGAGAGACGAATTGAGACGTGTCGTCTTCAGCGATGAGAGTCGCTTCTGCCTTGGTGCCAATGATGGTCGTATGCGTGTTTGGCGCCGTGCAGGTGAGCGCCAGGACTGCATACGACCGAGGCACACAGGGCCAGCACCCGGCATCATGGTGTGGGGAGCGATCTCCTACACTGGCCGTACACCACTGGTGATCGTCGAGGGGACACTGAATAGCGCACGGTACATCCAAACCGTCATCGAACCCATCGTTCTACCATTCCTAGACCGGCAAGGGAACTTGCTGTTCCAACAGGACAATGCACGTCCGCATGTATCCCGTGCCACCCAACGTGCTCTAGAAGGTGTAATTCAACTACCCTGGCCAGCAAGATCTCCGGATCTGTCCCCCATTGAGCATGTTTGGGACTGGATGAAGCGTCGTCTCACGCGGTCTGCACGTCCAGCACGAACGCTGGTCCAACTGAGGCGCCAGGTGGAAACTGCATGGCAAGCCGTTCCACAGGACTACATCCAGCATCTCTACGATCGTCTCCATGGGAGAATAGCAGCCTGCATTGCTGCGAAAGGTGGATATACACTGTACTAGTGCCGACAT
Organism: Schistocerca cancellata; assembly: GCF_023864275.1. Taxonomy (NCBI): domain Eukaryota; kingdom Metazoa; phylum Arthropoda; class Insecta; order Orthoptera; family Acrididae; genus Schistocerca; species Schistocerca cancellata. The sequence goes on along the minus strand of NC_064627.1, from coordinate 802,024,046 downwards.
TGTGCATGCTCTGTTGCCTGTGTCTATGTGCCTGTGGTTCTGTCAGTGTGATCATGTGATGTATCTGACCACAGGAATGTGTCAATAAAGTTTCCCCTTCCTGGGACAATGAATTCACGGTGTTCTTATTTCAATTTCCAGGAGTGTATTTCCTGGTATCTCGACACATGTCATCCTGACCCTTCTTCTTGCCGGGGTTTCCCACACCTTCTCATCCCTGGCGACTCTGCAGAGGATCTCCTCATTCTTTACCTTATCAGTTTACTTAGTTTGCAGCAACCCTCTCTAAAATCACATCTCAGTACTCTTATTTTCCGGTTTTTTCATAATTGATGATTCAATTCCGTACAATACTGTCCTCAAGATGTACAGTCTCATAAATTTCTTCCTCGAGTTAAGACCTATGTCTGATATTAGCAGAAATATTTTAGTGAGGAACGACTTCTTTAAGTATGTTAGTCTTCATTTTCTATTCGGCGCCGTGCTTGCAAGGTAGACAACGCTTTCACTAGTTCTATTACGAGACCGTCAATTTTGATGTTCTTTCTGCTACTCCTCTCATCTTCCATCTTTCTTTGCTTTCTTCTCAAACCGTACTGTGTACAGTGGGCTGCTTATTCCATTCAACAGGTCTTGCAAATCTTCCTCATTTTCAAGGAGGATAGTAAAGTCATCAGCGAATCATTTCATTAATATCCTTTCACTCTGGTTTCAGTTCCACTTAAATTTATTACCGATAGTTTAATTGTCTTTAGTGATGTAGTTACGTTAATTATAATACATTTGTAGCTCACGAGCAACCAAGTTTCGCCCGATGTAAGAGCTGAAGCGTCGTGGCTTGCATTTCTCGAGACACCGAAAGCGCTTGAGTGTCATCCTGATCAGTGACCATTCACCCACTGCCGACAGGACACGGATAGTGATCGCACCTCGGTACAAGGAAAGCACATCTCCCTCAATTTTAATCCTGAAAATATATTTATTTTCTTCTTCACTTCTTCGACAAACGGGTTGAACAGTAAATTAGGAAGACTAGATTCTTGCCTTACACTCTTTTTAACCCCAGCACTTCTCGCTTGGTCTCTTATTCGTAATGTCCCTTTTTATTTCTGATACATACAGCATATTAGCCGTCATTCACTATAGTCTGAAGATTTCAAACATCTTGTACCATTTTACGTTCTCGGACGCTTCTTCTAGGTCGCAAAATCTTATAATGGCGCCTTTGTTTTCCTCAGGTCTTGCTTACGTTGCTTAGCACAAATTCACAAACTGCCTCTCTGTAGCATTTACCTTTACTAATGGCAAGCAGACTGCCATCTAAAATATTTTCTATTTTACTTTCCATTCTTTTGTGTATTATTCTGTTTAGTAACGTGGGTGTATGAAATGGTAAGGTGACTATGCTATAGTTCTCGTATTCGTCTTCTCTTGCTAACTCCTAGGTTGTTTTGTTGATATACTGAAAATTCGATGCTATGTCTGTAGTCTCATAAATTCTATACATTACACTGTATAACCGATTAGTTGCCATTTCCCCCAATCATCTCAGAAATTTCAAAAGAATGTTATCTGTTACTTCTGTGGTGTTTAATCGCAAGTCTTTCAAAGCTGCTTAAAATTCTGACGAGAGTACTGGATTCCCTATGTCCTCTAGATCGACACCCATTTCCTCTATCACGTCACCAGACAGTTTCTCCCCATCGTACATGCCCTCAATGTTCTCTTTCCGTCTATCCGTTCTTTGCTTTACGTTTAGCAATAAAATTCCTTTTTTATTCTTAACTGGAGACATCAATGAGAGTGAAAGCGGTGTGCAAGGTCCGCCAATCACGAGACGTGAACTTGAACGTGCTCTTTGGAGTCTCAAAGAAGGAAAAGCAACTCGTGTTGATGACATTCCTGCAGAATTGCTGAAAAATTTAGGTAACAACATGAAAGACCAGTTACACAAAGTAATAAACGACTGTTACAAAGAGGAACCATGCCAGAAGACTTCACACAATGCAGAACTCTTATACCATACGTAAAATAGCACAGGTAGTTGTCTGTATCAGTTACAGAATACTATCAATGTTTTCACATGCCTCAAAAATATTCATTAATACAGTTTAAAACAGGATAACAGAGGAAGTATATAAGCAGACTGGAGAACATCAACGTGAATTTAAAGAAGGTGGAGACCTTGTGCACGCTACTGATGAGATGCAGTAAAGTATTTATTGTTAAACTCGTCAATGGAGAAATAATCAAAAAGTCTGCATTTCAGGCATACTTTTTTTTCTAACTAGGACAGTACTTAATATTTCGTGTACCCCTGGGGTCAATATGGCCCCACAATCACATTCAAAATGTATACTACCTTTTTTTTAAAAACTATCTTCTTCTTCTCTGCAGGTATTAGACGAAATTACCTTTACGGTATCCATCGTTGCCGGGATCTTCCTCTATCTCTTGTTCCTTGGCACTTATGAATTGTATGTTTTAAGGGGAATCTCTCCATTCTTTCTAAGTTTCCATTTTCCCCTGTACCTTACAATTTTATCATTTAAACGAAGAATTTTTAGTTCGTCTCCGACATCTTGATTCCTTACTCTGTCTTCTATTATGCAACCATTAACTCGTCTCACGAATTTCATTTCTTACTCATGAATATGGATTTTGTTGCTTTTTTCAGTCACCCAGGTCTCGCTTCCATAGAATAGTTTGGCGACTGCAGTTGTTTTGTAAAATTTGATTTGAGTGCCTTTCCTAGTTTTGTTTTTTAAGTTTTGTGTTAATTGTTCCAGATACCCGACTAAATTTACTAAGCTTAATTTCTATATCTTTTCTGTCGTCATATGCCACCTCAAATTCTAGTTAAATGAAATGGTTTACTTTCTCTAAAAACTTTTGATCTACCATTATTTTGGTTCTAATGTGTTCTTTCCTCAGAAAGGCCATCATCTTGGTTTTTTCTGTTGAAATCTCCATGACAGATTTCGCACTTACTTGGTTCAGTAAGTAAATTCCTTTCTCAAAGTCCTCTTCTTCACCTGCTGAGATCATTGCATCGTCAGCATGTAGTAAGTTTTTACATACTTCTTCGAAAAACTGTTTTCCATACATGGATTATTTCATATATGTAAATGGCGAGATACAGCAGCCTTGTCGTATTTCTTTGTTAGCTGGTACGTCATTACTCATTTTTTCATTGAGATGTAGAGTGATAGTCGTCTTCTGATACAAACTTTTTAACGCATATATTAAATGTTTCGGATATCTGCGATTCGTGATCTTCCCGTCTATCGACATTGAGAAAAGCTCTTTTAACATCAGTGAAAGCAATGTGTGTTTTTTATTGTATTCTCTGCGTTTTTGTATTATCTGGTGTAAAATAAAAGCTGCATCTATCGTACAGCGCCCTTTCCTAAAACCCATTTGTTCGTCATGCAATGCTACTTCCGCTACGTTTTTAAGTCTTGTGGTTACACTCTTAGCGTATATCTTGTTTGCTGAGCCTACAAAACTTATTCCTCTGTAGTTACTGCACAGGCTTTTTTCTTCTTTTTTAAAACATGTTATCGCTCTAGCAATATCCTAGTCTTTGGAGATAGTCTTGCTCTTCCAATATTTATTTAAAAGATGTAGCCGACGTAGATGTAGCATCATTCTTCCATTTTTTAGCAATTCAACATTAATATCATCTCTTTCTGTCACTTTTTATGTTTTTAAGTTATGTTAAGGCAGATTTCATTTCATCCTACTCTATTTCATCGTAATCCCTTGTCACTCACTGTTTCAATTTCAGTTCCTTGTGCTGTAGCATCGCACTGTAATTCATTATAATAATTTGCCCATTGTTCTTCTTCAGTGTTGTACATAGTCTGTTATTATGTAAATATAAAACATCTATTGTGTGAAATGTCAGATAATTACAGGAAATATTTGCAATGTCATATCAAAATATTACGCTATATTACATAAAACAGCACAAGATTGACGTGAAATCGCTATTTTAGAATTTCAAAATATAACGAGAACAGTTCGAAAATGGTTCGAATGGATCTGAGCACTATGGGACTTAACATCTGAGGTCATCAGTCCCCTAGAACTTAGAACTACTTAAACCTAACTAAACTAAGGACATCACACACATCCATGCCCGAGGTAGGATTCGAACCTGCGACCGTAGCGGTCACGCGGTTCCAGACTGAAGCGCCTAGAACCGCACGGCCACACCGGCCGGCTAACGGGGTCACCAGATACAATCATACCATATGTTTTATATACGTCAGGATAACGTAGATGCCACACCTTTGCTTGTTCTTTAGTTTTGTACGACTCCGCTATACAGCATAATTTAATCGCCTATATATTTATTACCTCTTATTTTCAGGTTCGTTTCCTTGATTTCTATAGCATCTTTTAGTATATTTGCTAGTTCTAGGTTTCAGAGAATATTTTCAAGTTCTGTCTTTTTGGAAAATTCCTCTGACAATCCACGTTGTTACTTTGATATGTACGCTGATACTTTTTCGTTTGTCCTTTTCCATAGCTTTGTCACTGACCTTTAGGACCATCCTTTTTCCGAGACTCCTTGGCGTATTAGGAGTTGTATGTGTTTTCCGAGAGTTGGTTACCAACCAGCTGCTCAATCCCGTTTCTAGGACGACCAGGATTTTCTTTAAGGTTACCTTGAATAGCGGATTTGTTCTAGTTATTTGAAGGCGCCGGTAAACTCGCCTTTCACCCTCTCGCGCTGACTACACAACGTGCAGCCACTGTACGCCACGCGCTGAGCAGAGATCACGCGACTCGTGTCGTGGAAGAAGGATTTGTCGGCAGAGCTGCCTTGAATTCTTCAAGGTCTGATTCATTCATCAAATTTTAGTGAAAGTCTCTCAGTTTTGATTCTGAACACGTGTCGGCACCCTGAACAAACTCTGGGATCCCTTACTAACATTTGACCGTTACAGATAGACATCATCATCATCATCATCATCATTTAAGACTGATTATGCCTTTCAGCGTTCAGTCTGGAGCATAGCCCCCCTTATACAGTTCTTCCATGATCCCCTATTCAGTGCTAACATTGGTGCCTCTTCTGATGTTAAATCTATTACTTCAAAATCATTCTTAACCGAATCCAGGTACCTTCTCCTCGGTCTGCCCCGACTCCTCCTACCCTCTACTGCTGAATCCATGAACCTCTTGGGTAACCTTGCTTCTCTCATGCGTGTAACATGACCCCACCATCTAAGCCTGTTCGCCCTGACTGCTACATCTATAGAGTTCATTCCCAGTTTTTCTTTGATTTCCTCATTGTGGACACCCTCCTGCCATTGTTCCCATCTACTAGTACCTGCAATCATCCTAGCTACTTTCATATCCGTAACCTCAACCTTGTTGATAAGGTAACCTGAATCCACCCAGCTTTCGCTCCCATACAACAAAGTTGGTCGAAAGATTGAACGGTGCACAGATAACTTAGTCTTGGTACTGACTTCCTTCTTGCAGAAGAGAGTAGATCGTAGCTGAGCGCTCACTGCAGCCGGCCGCGGTGGCCGTGCGGTTCTGGCGCTTCAGTCCGGAACCGCGGGACTGCTACGGTCGCAGGTTCGAATCCTGCCTCGGGCATGGGCGTGTGTGATGTCCTTAGGTTAGTTAGGTTTAAGTAGTTCTAAGTTCTAGGGGACTTATGACCTAAGATGTTGAGTCCCATAGTGCTCAGAGCCATTTGAACTATTTGAACGCTCACTGCATTAGCTTTGCTACACCTCGCTTTCAGTTCTTTCACTATGTTGCCATCCTGTGAGAATATGCATCCTAAGTACTTGAAACCGTCCACCTGTTCTAACTTTGTTCCTCCTATTTGGCACTCAATCCGTTTATATTTCTTTCCCACTGACATTACTTTCGTTTTGGAGATGCTAATCTTCATACCATAGTCCTTACATTTCTGATCTAGCTCTGAAATATTACTTTGCAAACTTTCAATCGAATCTGCCATCACAACTAAGTCATCCGCGTATGCAAGACTGCTTATTTTGTGTTCACATATCTTAATCTCACCCAGCCAGTCTATTGTTTTCAACATATGATCCATAAATAATATGGACAACAGTGGAGACAGGTCGCAGCCTTGTCTTACCCCTGAAACTACTCTGAACCATGAACTCAATTTACCGTCAACTCTAACTGCTGCCTGACTATCTACGCAAAGACCTTTAATTGCTTGCAAAAGTTTGCCTCCTATTCCATAATCTTGTAGAACAGACAATAACTTCCTCCTAGGAACCCGGTCATATGCCTTTTCTAGATCTATAAAGCATAGATACAATTCCCTGTTCCACTCATAACACTTCTCCATTATTTGCCGTAAGCTAAAGATCTGGTCCTGACAACCTCTATGAGGCCTAAACCCACACTGATTTTCATCCAATTGGTCCTGAACTAATACTCGCACTTTCCTTTCAACAATACCTGCGAAGATTTTACCCACAACGCTGATTAAAGAGATACCTCTGTAGTTGTTACAATCTTTTCTGTTTCCATGTTTAAAGATTGGTGTGATTACTGCTTTTGTCCAGTCTGATGGAACCTGTCCCACCTCCCAGGCCATTTCAATTATCCTGTGTAGCCATTTAAGACCTGACATTCCACTGTATTTGATGAGTTCCGACTTAATTTCATCCACCCCAGCCGCTTTATTGCACTGCAATTTATTGACCATTTTTTCCACTTCCTCAAATGTGATCCTATTTCCATCATCATTCCTATCCCATTCTACCTCGAAATTTGAAACATTACTGATCGCATTTTCACCTACATTGAGCAACTCTTCAAAATATTCCCTCCATCTGCCCAAGGTATCCACAGGATTCACCAGCAGTTTTCCTGACCTGTCCAAAATACTTGTCATTTCCTTCTTACCTCCCTTTCGAAGACTGCTAATTACACTCCAGAATGGTTTTCCAGCAGCTTGACCCATAGTCTCCAACCTGTTTTCAAAGTCTTCCCACGATTTCTTCTTCGATGCTGCAATTACCTGTTTGGCTTTGTTTCTTTCTTCAACATAACTTTCTCTATCTACCTGGGTTCTGGTATGTAGCCATTTTAGATACGCCTTCTTTTTCCTTTTACAGGCTGCCTTGACTGTATCATTCCACCAAGCTGTTTGCTTCATCCTACTTTTACACACTACTGTTCCAAGACATTCTTTAGCCACTTCTAGTACTGTGTCCCTGTACCTTGTCCATTCCTTTTCCAATGACTGTAATTGACTACATTCAACTAACTGGTACCTTTCTGAGATCGCTGTTATGTACTTGTGCCTGATTTCCTTATCCTGAAGTTTCTCCACTCTTATCCTCCTACATATGGACCTGACGTCCTGCACTTTCGGCCTCGCAATCCCAATTTCACTGCAGATTAAATAATGATCAGTGTCATCAAAGAATCCCCTGAATACACGTGTGTCCCTCACAGCCTTCCTGAATTCCTGATCTGTTATTATATAGTCAATGACAGATCCGGTTCCCCTGCCTTCCCAAGTATACCGGTGAATGTTCTTATGTTTAAAAAAGGAGTTTGTGATTACTAAGCCCATACTGGCACAGAAATCCAAGAGTTGTTTCCCGTTCCTGTTGGCCTCCATATCCTCTCCAAATTTACCCATAACCTTTTCATACCCTTCTGTACGATTTCCAATCCTGGCGTTAAAATCACCCATGAGCAGAACACTGTCCTTGTCGTTTACTCTAACAACTACATCACTGAGTGCCTCATGAAAACTATCCATCTTATCTCGATCTGTCCATTCACAATGCGAATATACTGACACAATCCTAATTTTCTTGCTAGACACTGTCAAATCTATCCACATCAGTCGTTCGTTTACATACCTTATTGCAACTACGCTGGGTTCCATTTCTTTCCTGATGTAAAGCCCTACAGCCCATTGTGCTATTCCTGCTTTGACTCCTGACAGGTAGACCCTGTATTCTCCCACTTCCTCTTCTTTCTCACCCCTTACCCGAATGTCACTAACAGCTAAAACGTCCAGCCCCATCTTACTTGCAGCCTCTGCCAGCTCTACCTTCTTCCCAGAGTAGCCCCCATTGATATTAATAGCTCCCCATCTCATTACCATTTGTTTGCCAAGTCGTATCTTAGGAGTCCCTGGTTTGTCAGTTAGAGGTGGGACTCTGTCACCTCCAAAGGTCCGAGGCATTTTGCTCTGATTATTGCCAGCATCATATTTAAAGTACCAGGGAAGCAGGTTGCTACCCTTACTTGCCCCGAGTCCCATTGGGTTTTACCCCTAACGGCTGAGGGACTAACCGGTGGATTTAGTAGTCTTTGCCGTATGAGCACAAAGGTGACCACGACTCAGAATATGTCCGAGATGCCCAGCCTTATTCCAAAGTAACTGGTATCCCGACTGTCGGGACCACTTACTTGGCCACTCATACGTTGCCCGTGGTTCATGAACTAGGACATGACTACAAGAACCCACACCATGAACCACAGATAGACAAGAAAAAGAAAAAATAATTGACACCCTCAGTCCTCGAAACCTATTATAGTTGAGGTTGAAAAAAAACTTTGAGTTGGCCAATGGAAGCCGACAGAAAAGAAAAAACAGAAGGAGTCTAACACAAATAAGTGGAAGTAACGTCGGACTTAGCTAATGGCCCATGTCGTTGCCTACCACATACAACCAAGACGGGAGCCCCCACGGGGAATCCGCCAGCTGACCAGTCTGGCATGAGTAACCCTGTCAGGAGGGTTTCTCCCACCAACATAGCTCTGTGGAGCATTGAGGAACACAAAACCTCTCCACCAATGCTAAGGTGGTAGCCCATGGCGAGAGCGTATTCGCAAAACGTATCTCCCTTGTTTCCAAAGCTTTTTCTTTTCTTTTTCAAAATGTATGACTTCCTCTCTGTGTGTCAATTGTATTCAATGACGTTTCATTCATTTTTATATTTACGGCACATGAAAATCTATTCACGGTTTTCAATGAGTACAATCTAAATTTGTTTTGTTTTTTGAAGGTCACGTTTATGAAAATAGAATCATTACTGTTACACTGAACAGCTGTAATGTACATTTTCCTGATAGTTCACTAAAGTACTGGCGATATATCTAGTGTAAATTACTGAGGGTCCATATGACGCCAGCGGTACTCTGTGAGACAAAAAAAATCCAGGAACTGGAAGCATTAATCTAGAAGTCAGTGGCGGCCTGTAACCGCACATTCATAATCGCCTAGTAAACGGTTCATTTGCAGACCCACGTGTCAGTTTTCTCTGTTTATTATTATACACTTTACACAGCCTTACCGATGGGAAAGCTATCACCAGCCATGCATGACCCTGATTATTAATTACGTGGCGTCTTCAGAGACAGCAGAATATTCATTCTTCATGGACAAAGGAGAAAGTGACAATATGATGTTATGTAACTGCTGTATGACTTAATGTAAGGTCCTAGAACAAGTTTCACTTATCACGGATGGCATAAAAACGAAGTTTTTTTCCATATTGTCATCTGTGAAAGGCTAAGAGCTCATAACGCTTTTTTCTTTTTTTTTTTCATTATATTTTACGAGAAGGCTCGGATACAAAGATTTACGACGAGTTCACGGTCTGATGTGTGCTTCAGCGAGTTTATGCAATGCCATGTGACCCACTGACAGATAATGAGGTCTCTTAGAAAAATGAGACTCATTTTTCTGTAACCATGAATATTACTTCTTTTATACATCACTGCTGACCCCTCCAGACATTTCACAGTGATGCAGGCATTGTTTCCAGTCTTAAGAGCAGTTCTGCAAGACTTCTGCTGCGATACGTTTCAGCTTGTAGAATATATACACTCCTGGAAATTGAAATAAGAACACCGTGAATTCATTGTCCCAGGAAGGGGAAACTTTATTGACACATTCCTGGGGTCAGATACATCACATGATCACACTGACAGAACCACAGGCACATAGACACAGGCAACAGAGCATGCACAATGTCGGCACTAGTACAGTGTATATCCACCTTTCGCAGCAATGCAGGCTGCTATTCTCCCATGGAGACGATCGTAGAGATGCTGGATGTAGTCCTGTGGAACAGCTTGCCATGCCATTTCCACCTGGCGCCTCAGTTGGACCAGCGTTCGTGCTGGACGTGCAGACCGCGTGAGATGACGCTTCATCCAGTCCCAAACATGCTCAATGGAGGACAGATCCGGAGATCTTGCTGGCCAGGGTAGTTGACTTACACCTTCTAGAGCACGTTGGGTGGCACGGGATACATGCGGACGTGCATTGTCCTGTTGGAACAGCAAGTTCCCTTGCCGGTCTAGGAATGGTAGAACGATGGGTTCGATGACGGTTTGGATGTACCGTGCACTATTCAGTGTCCCCTCGACGATCACCAGTGGTGTACGGCCAGTGTAGGAGATCGCTCCCCGCACCATGATTCCGGGTGTTGGCCCTGTGTGCCTCGATCGTATGCAGTCCTGATTGTGGCGCTCACCTGCACGGTGCCAAACACGCATACGACCATCATTGGCACCAAGGCAGAAGCGACTCTCATCGCTGGAGACGACACGTCTCCATTCGTCCCTCCATTCACGTCTGTCGCGACACCACTGGAGGCGGGCTGCACGATGTTGGGGCGTGAGCGGAAGACGGCCTAACGGTGTGCGGGACCGTAGCCCAGCTTCATGGAGACGGTTGCGAATGGTCCTCGCCGATACCCCAGGAGCAACAGTGTCCCTAATTTGCTGGGAAGTGGCGGTGCGGTCCCCTACGGCACTGCGTAGGATCCTACGGTCTTGGCGTGCATCCGTGCGTCGCTGCGGTCCGGTCCCAGGTCGACGGGCACGTGCACCTTCCGCCGACCACTGGCGACAACATCGATGTACTGTGGAGACCTCACGCCCCACGTGTTGAGCAATTCGGCGGTACGTCCAACTGGCCTCCCGCATGCCCACTATACGCCCTCGCTCAAAGTCCGTCAACTGCACATACGGTTCACGTCCACGCTGTCGCGGCATGCTACTAGTGTTAAAGACTGCGATGGAGCTCCGTATGCCACGGCAAACTGGCTGACACTGACGGCGGCGGTGCACAAATGCTGCGCAGCTAGCGCCATTCGACGGCCAACACCGCGGTTCCTGGTGTGTCCGCTGTGCCGTGCGTGTGATCATTGCTTGTACAGCCCTCTCGCAGTGTCCGGAGCAAGTATGGTGGGTCTGACACACCGGTGTCAATGTGTTCTTTTTTCCATTTCCAGGAGTGTATATATATATATATATATATATATATATATATATATAGTGTTCATTTTAACTGAAGCCATTGAAATATCTCAAAAACTACATATCGGATCAAAAGAAGTTAAAATTTCGATTTGCATAAAAATATCTCTGTTCACTTATCGAGTCGGATTCGGATAAGATTCCACGCTTTCGATGATTCCCACCATCATTTTCGTCAGGGTCTAAAACTGACTGTCGTGTACAGAATGGCATTCATTTGGGTGCATTATATCATGATGGCGGGCACAGAGGTGGCGCGATCTACGTCCATACATTTTGTTTGCGCTCTCTGTCTAGCGTTGGTTGCAGGCAATGAACTGCGAAAAGTATTCCTCTTTGTTTATTACTTGTCAAGTGCATGCTTCCATGCATTGCTAAGTGCATAGCCGGTGTCTCTATTCAAGTTGTTTTCACGAAGTCTGATTTCAACAGCTTCTCACATCACAGAGTTCCAATAGTTCAAAGCGTGAGCCCGTATGCCCGTTTGTTCAAACAAGATCTTGTGCTTATTTAACAGGCTGTGCTCTGCCACCACTAATTTAGCCAAAACTTTATAATTCCAGTTGTTAATTATAGTCACGTTATCCTGCAAAGTTATACCCGGGAAAGCTCACGGAGCTGGAAATGGTTATGAATGCCTGTGTTTGTTATATCTGTGATGTTTGACACTCTGATCACATTTCACGGCCGTATGCACAACTATCCTGGCTGCGTGCAAACAAGCGCAGAGATTTCCATATCCTCTGTCTTCTCTACTGTCTTATCAGTGAACACTGTCCCTTGCATCTCTCTTCGAAGTTAACGCCCTTATGTGAACAACACGGCAGAAACACTTATTCCCATCAGAGCAAAATCCTTTCTATCCCACTCCATCGTTCAGCCACTTTCTCGAAGTCCTTCTCAGTAGCACGAACCCGACTATGGAACAACCTTTCGCATTATGTTAGAGAACTAAATAACATCTCCAGCTTCAGAAGAGAGGTAATGATATACCAACTAAAGCAACAATAAACATTACCATTGTCCCCACACGCACTCTTTACCCTTGTACATCCCTCGTTCCAACCTGATCTTCCTCACACTCTGGTATTCTTAGCCGATGTAGTATCCTTAAATTTCTTTTTCCCAGAACTAGCTATGTCAGAAAACATCTATTATGTACACCTATTAATTCTTCTTACATATGCTACTATCATTTTCGTTATTAATGTGACAATTATTGTCATTATTATTATTATAACTATTAGTTCATCAGCTACAGTAGTGCAAGTAATGCCAGTATTAGCTTTCCGGTTCACAGGCAGCATAATTTAGTCTCACTGCCACTTCAGGTACTCAAATTATTTTAATAATAGTTGTCATATTAAAATTATTGTTTCTTATATAACTATGATATAGATACTGTAGGTGTGAAACCTTTGTCCGAAGTATACGTACCGAATTAGATCAGGTTAAATTAACAAATAACAAAATAAATAAAATAAATATTTGTTATCTATCCCATAAACTTGATTAATATCTTAAGTGTCTTGTAAGCAGTATCCCTTGCACAGTAAATGCGTTTCCTGAGTATATAACCAATAAACCGAATTTTGACAATTATTTTAGACTGTCTACGACTGCACCTACTGTGATTATTCCATTTAATATCGCTACGAATTGTTACACACGGATACTTGCAAGAGTTGACTGAGCCCAGTCGTCAAATATCGATGTTGTAGTCAAAGAAACTTCGTTTTTTGCGTTTTGCGAAGTACACAGTTTTACATTTCTCAACAGTTGTCAAAAGCACTTGCACCATTTTCAGATATTATCAAGAAGTGACAGAATATTTGAGTAGCTTTTCCAGACAGTTTTTCATAATAGATAACAGCATGATGCGAAAATTCTGAGGTTACTGTTAATATTGTCTGCTATATCATTAATGTACAAATTGAATAGCAAGGATCCTCACATACTTCCCCAGTGCACGGCTGAAATTCTTTCTACGTCTTTCATTGAGTCGTCATCTAAGATATCGTGCTGTGTTCTCACTTTCGAAAAACCCTCAATCCACACACAAATGTTGCTTGACACACCGTAAGATCACACTTTTATTAATAAGCATGGATGTGGCGCTAAAAGTCTAGAAATATTGCTTCTGTCTCACTGCGTCGATATATTACTTACAGGATGTCATGAGAGAAAAACACGAGTTGGGTTTCCCATGACGGATTTTTTGTAATTCGTGCTAGTTACCATGGGGGAGGTAATTCTGTCAGAGATAACTCGTTACGTTTGTGCTCCTTTATGATGCAGCGCAAAATACTAGTCTTTGTCTCACTTAATACTTCTCTCTTACTCATATTTAGCGGTTTATGTAGGTATAAAATGCATCTAGTCGCTTTTTTGCATCATTGAGTAGTTATCGGACCACTGCAGACTCTTCATTAGATGGAGGTGCCTGCAGTGGCTAAAAAACTAGTGAATGGCAAATACGAGGGCTATTCGGAAAGTGAGGAACGATCGGTCGCGAAATGGAAACCACTGTGAAAATCCGAAGGGGCTTTTCACAGACGTTTTGGGGAGTGTTTCTAGTATGCCCGTCGATCGCATCAAGACGCTCTTTTCAGTTGCGAGCGCACTGTGAGCGAGTAAAGGTGCCTAGAACAACGATGTCTCCCGCCAGTAGGAGGGCCCACTGAGAGGCTTCGCCTTAATGAATGCAGCCCACCTTACACAACTGCCACGCACTTCCTTCTTTATGGCAATTCTCAGCCGCACTCTGCAGGGGCAGTGAAGATGCTCCTGCTGCCTTTTCAATGGGGTGTTCGATCACCCACAACACAGCTCTAATTCGCTCGTCCTGGGTATCATTTCTGTTCACATGAAATGCTGGATACTAAAACAACATTTGGACGCAAGCTACGCGCTATAGACCAGCGTACAGCATTATCGGAAAGCACAGGCGGCTACCTTCTGTGACGATGGTGTTGGAAATTGCGTATAACGCTTTGACAAATGTCTAAGTCGGAGCGGCGTGCAAAGAAAACAGTTTTGATTTTCACTGTGTTTTCCATTTCGTGACCGATCGTTCCTTACTTTCCGAACAACCCTCGTAGTATTACATTCAAGAAACAGCTGGCTGTACATCAGACCTAAGTAAACGACCAATTTCAAACACACATGCAGCTCGTCATGCACAATGGCTGCAGTGGTTCTCTACATCTACACCTACATACATATTACAGAATTCACCGTATGGTGCTTGGCGGAGGGTACGCTGTACTACAATTCGTCATTTCTTTCGTAAAAGCCGTCAGGCGCCGACGCTACCCTGCAACACACCACCGTAGGACTGGTTGCCAGGTCAGCCCCTGCGAGTCACGACGTGCCGGCTTCGCCATTTGCAGCGTGCGCTGCAGATGGCCTTCGCGTACACCGGACCAAAGCACGGATGGTGTGTAAATCAGCAATAGAGGTCGCTCCTGCCACGAACCTTTTGCAGCAGCCGCCAATGTCAGGTGTGCCAAACTGGAGGAAGAGTATGTCGGCCGTGCGGGTATTCCGGACAGCGCCCGCGCCGATCACGGCAAGCAACCAGCCGAGAAGAGAAGTCTACTCCGGGTCCAGCGCCGCCTCGACCGCACACCGCCTTCGTCGCCAAAGGACATCGGCAACGTGCTTGCTGGCCTGTTGGTATTCTGTGAGACGTATCTGGCAAAACTGTAGAAACTGTGAATTCGTACAGATCGTAACTTACGTGTTAGTCTGTTCCAGTCGGCTCTGTTCTAGGAGAGCAAGGACTTAAACATTTGGTAGTCAAACTAGTGGAGGACGAACTCTGAATGTAGAAGCTTTCATCGTATTGTTCCCTCAACCAAGACTTGTATTCCAAGTACTTGCGTTTAGTTGTGAACTTATTGTCCTGTTAGGTACCAGTTATAAAGTTTGTTACTTGTTTGTGATGGTCAACCAAGACCCTTTGTGGTGAACTCATTGTGTTCTTAAATACAGAGGATGAACTATCTGCCACTGTGTTTCTTGCGGAAGTGTTCCAAGTCGAGGATACATAAATTTCTTTTACATTCCATTAGCAAACAGAACGAGGGAAAAACGACTGTCTATACGCCTCCGTACAAGCCCTAATCTGTCTAACCTTATCTTTAACGCGAAATGTACACAGGCGACAGTAGAACCGCTCTGCATTCAGATGCAGATTCTCTAAATTTTATCAATAGTGCTCCTCGAAAAGAAGGTCGCCTTCGCTCTAGTGATTCCCATTTGACTTGGCGAAGCATCACCACAATACTTACGTGTTGTTCGAACCTACCGGTAACAAATCTAGCAACAACCACTCTGAATTTCTTCGATGTCTTCCTTTAATCCGACCCACTGCGGATCCCGAACACTGGAAGGGTGCTTGACAATCGGTCGCACCAGCGTCTTATATGCGGTCTCCTTCACAGGTGAACCACACCTTCTTAAAATTCTCCCAATAAACCTAACTCGGGCATTCACCTTAACTGCTACAGTTCTTACATGCTAGCTCCATTTCATACGCCTTTGCAACGCAACGCTCAGATATTTAATCGATGTGACTGTGCCATGCAGCACGCTACAAATGACGTACTCCCATTATGGGTTTGTTTCTCCTACTCATACTAACTTACATTTTTCCACATTTAGAGCTAGCTGCCATACCTTACACCAACTAGAAATTTTGTCTAAGTCATCTTGTATCCTCCTACAGTCACTCAAGTACTCCTTCCCACACACCACAGCACCATCATCAAACAACCGCAGGCCGCTGCTTACCCTGTCCGCCAGATCGTTTATGCATACAAAAAATAACAGCGGTCTTGTCACACATGCTTCCCTCGGGCACTCCTGAGGATACGTTTGTCTCACCGTCGAGGACAACATCTGGCTTCTGTTACTTAAGAAGTCTTCGAGTCACTCACGTACGTGGGAACTTCGTTTACTTACTTCTTTGTTTAAGCACTAGATGACTTAAGTTGGCGCGCACTGCAATCTCATGCCCCAGCAGAGAGAACGCGAAAGCTGCCAGCAGAAAGCGACGCAGCCGCAGCCCCTCTTAAAGGGGCTTCGCATCAGGTGCCACTGGACGCCCAGATAGCACCACAGGCCGTCTTCCAAGCATCAGCTGCTGCGAAGTAGTGTGTGTGTGTGTGTGTGTGTGTGTGTGTGTGTGTGTGTGTGAAACGGTTTCACAAAGCGACAATCTGTCGTCATTTATCGACACACCCTTTACTGGCAGACGTCTGACGAGCACGTCCTTGTTCACTGAGTAACAAAGGACAAAAGGAGAGGAAAAGTACGAAGGAAGAGGACATAAATGTCAAGAATTGCTTGAATTCAAATTAAGACAGAGCTGCAAAGTGATTGGCCAAAATATATGCAAAAAACATTAGTATGAGAATTAAATCAATGTTATTGCTGATATTTGTTTTATGGGCATAAGACTGTGTTCGGAGGCATAATTCTCTGCGTAACGTTTCGTCTTCCAATATTGGAAACATCATCAGAGGCTCTAACGACTCAGAAAGCTGTTACAGACGCAATCGAGCTCAGCAAGTCGAATTGTTTATGTGTATTCAGGTAACGGTCTGTTAGTGACGTCATCAGAACGCTGCCTAAGATCGCGGAGTCGTGACGACGTATACTATAGAGCTTGTACTGGTAAAGAGTTGGCAGTGTTTTTTATGTAGCTCTAAGGCCCACGACTTCTCTAATTTCTTGTCCTTTTGTATCTCTACGATCTCTCTGTGCAGCCAAACATACTAATGATTGGATCTTGCTGAATCCAAGATATCAGAAAAACAAATTTGGTATTTCTCTGATCCCAGTGCGTCATCTGCTATTGCTAATTTATCCGTCTTGTCCAAGAGACAGTCGATCTTTTGGGCCTCAGCGCTAAAGGAAACAAATAAGCGCTAACTCTCCCCCGCTACAAGCTCCATAACACACATCTGATGACGTCACGAACCGACTCTTAGGTGACTACGTGTAAACAACTCGGCTTGCTGAACTTGTTCGAGACTGTAATTGCTTTATGAGTCATTATAGCGTCTGATGATATGGCCACCACTGGAACCCGAAACGTCTGACACAGAATTACGACTCGGACTGTAACGCCGGAAATGCATATTCTCCTATTTCCATCTGCTGCACTTTAAATTTTTTTCCTTATTTTGTTACCTGAAGATATGACATTTCTGTGTCTTTATATATTGTAATTGTTTTACTGTTTGTATATATATATATATATATATATATATATATATATATATATATATATATGCATTTATGTTGGTTTGTTTTGTGAATATTATTTGTATTTATACGCTGGGTCTGGCCTAGGGAAAACCATGCTATCGAACGAATACATCGATAGGTCGTGTGGAGAACAAAAGTGTTTAGGATCTTTGGTAGTGTTAACTCTGTCGCGTGGAGCGCGGGCAGAGGGGGAGTCTGGCTGGGGTGGTGCAGTGGAGCAGGTGTGTTGTGTGACGCTCCCGCGAGTTGCCGCGCTTTCGGGGTTGGGCAGCATGTAATTGCGCTCGACGTGCTATGATAGTTTCTGACACGGTGTCGCGGACGGGAAGCATTAGCTGGCGCACATCAAGAGCCCGTTTCGCCTGGTGACCGTGTCGAGAAGAAGGCGCGCCAGCGTGCAGCTTCTGCAACAGCGACGGCCGACAATGAGTGATTGTCGCCACCCCCTCGATCGACGGCTTCAAACCTTCAATCAACCAACAAGGAATACTGGAATCACGTAATGTTTTAGAACTGTATGGCAGACCTCAGCTTTTCAAACTGTTCAATTTGTCTCACAAAATTACAAAAACGTAGCATGAACCTTCGTTGCTCATTGTCCCAATTGCATTACCAAGCAGGATCCCTTTCTTTTCCGGAATGAACCAGAGTGTCGTTGAAATTCAAACGCCAGCATCATTCGATTTCACTGCTTTAATTTCAAAGTTCGGTTAAGGTATTCATAGGTGGCTACAATATTTAGATTACACAAGCACAAATTAAGAGTGCGAGTTTTGTTATCGTATTTTAGCTTACCTGTGACTGCAGCTCAGCTTGGTACGTACTAAATTTTACTATTGTTAATTGTTCAAATTCATTTAATTCAAGTTCAAAGTTAAATCTCTTATTTCTAAATTGCGTAGATTCAAGTAGCTTTTGAAATGATTGTTGAGGTAGTCCAAGACTAACCGTATTTTACTGAATTTCGATGTGCTTCAGAAAGAAAGCTCACTATTAACTTCAGTCACTAAATTAACTTTCGATTTTCCGGTTTTATTAATTCTTTTGCTAAATTAAGTCAGAGTGTAGCGAAATTTATTACTTCTGACAAACTTTCAGTTTTCACACTACACGTGTCAACCTTCAGTTGCCACGCTTCTAGTGCTAATTATATGTGTACTAACCTTTTTTTCAGTTATTATAGTAATTGTCCTTAGGACTGGCGACCGTAATTTTCCCAAAATCTCAAATATCTAATTACCGCTAGTTAATTGTTAACGTAACGGCCGCACATTTACTTTCTTTTTTAACTTTACCCCCTTTTCAAAATTAATTTCCACCAATTTCATTTGCATTTTTCCTTTCATTTAGATGTAACCCTTTCCTCCCTCTTTACCGACAGATTAACTTCGGTGACGATTGATTTCCCCAAATTTCCATTTGGTACACGCGGTTTAATTTTTCACTGTCATTAAGGTCGATAAGTGAGGGGGAGGTTACAGGACCACAGCCTTCTGCCCTTAAAACAAATATCATCAAAATTACAAACACTGGCCGTGAAAGACAGCATTTTATGATTAACGCAACAGTGAGGTGACAATATTCAATGGATGGTGGTGTGCATATATACAGGTGGCGGTAGTATCGCGTACACAAGATATAAAACGTCAGTCCGTTGGCAGAGCTCTCATTTGTGCTCAGGTGATTCACGTGAATAGTTTTCCAACGTGATTATGGACTCATGAAGGGAATTAAAAGACCTTGAATGCGGTATGGTAGTTGGAGCTAGACGCGCGAGACATTCCATTTCGGAAACTGTTACGGAATTCAAAATTCCGAGATCCACAGTGTCAAGAGTGTGCCGAGAATACAAATTATAGGCATTGCCTCTCGCCACGTACAACGCAGTGGCCGACGGGCTTTACTTAACGACCGGGAGCAGCGGCGTTTGCGTAGAGTTGTCAGTGCTAACAGAGAAGCAAGGTGCTTGAAATAACCGCATAAATCAATGTGGGACGTACGACCAACGTATCCGTTAGAACAGTGCTTAGAAATTTAGCGTTAATGGGCTATGGCAGCAGATAACCGATGCGAATAGCTACGCTAACAGCACGATATCACTTGAAGCGCCCTTCCTGAGCTACTGACCATTTCGTTTGGACCCTAGACGACTGGAAAACTGTGACCTGGTCAGGTGAGCCCCAATTCAGGTTGTTAAGATCTGATGGTGGGGTGTGAATGTGGTGCCATGGGTCCAAGTTGTCAACAAGGCACTGTGCAAGCTGGTGGTGGCTTATAATGGTGTGGGCTGTGTTTACATGGAATGGATTCGGTCCTATGGTCCAACTGAACAGATCATTTAGTGGAAATAGCTATGTTCGGCTACCTGGAGACCATTTGCAGCCATTCACGGGCTTCACATTCTTAAACAACGATGAAATTTTTATGGGTGTCAATGCTCATTGTCATCGGTTGTCAACTGCTCGCGATTAGTTTGAAGAAAACACTGGACAGTTCGAACGAATGATTTGGCCGTCCATCGATCATTTATGGGACATAATGGAGAGGTTAGTTGGTGCAAAAAATGTTGCATCGGCAAGACTTTGGCAATTATGGCGGCTATACAGGTAACATGGGTCAATATTTCTGCAGGAGACTTCTAAACTTCCAACGCCATGTAGTGTGCATACCACGTCGAGTTTCCCCACTAAGCCATGCAAAAGGAGGCCCGACACGATATCAGCATGTCTCCCGTGATTTCTGACATCTCGGTATAGTTATAAGATCTGCCATACAGGAAAACTAGGCAAACTCTCTACAAAATAACATAAATTCCGCTATTTAGAAACGTATAGTTTAATAATAAATTTGCAGAAAAAATATGAGAGTTGTTCCATTAATAAAAATCGTTTTAAAATATGAGCCTTGCAGCCAGCAACCGAAGAGTACGGTCGAAGTACCCTACGTTTATTCATTGGATTAGCCTTCTGTCTTTGCGAATAAGTGCTTAAAACGTCCTGAATCAGTTGCGTCGAGCATATATCATCAAACAACTTTCATACGAACTTTGTTAACAGTGACAGGACGGTGTCACAAGTCCGTAATAATGCACAGCATACCAAAGAGGACTAGAACATGTTATTAAAGCCTTTTCGTTCTGATTCCCGAGGGGCGTGATTGTCACCATAAAATTAATTAGCCAATGTGGCGCTACTGAGATCAAACTCTATTGGCGCTGAGCTGATTAGAGGAAAGGGTAGACACACAACCAAGTTTCCAACAATTTATTTAAAAAAGTAAAATTTTCATTCATTCTTTTCAAACACAATAATCCTTGCAGAATTTACCATAGCATCTGACCACTTCCAGTTATTAATTATATTATCAAGATAGAGGTTGTCGAGAGTTTCAGAGGGAGCATTAGGCAACTACTGACAACAACAGGGGAAAGAAATACAGCAGAAGAAGAATGGGTAGCTTTGACAAATGAAATAGGGAAGACAGCAGAGGAATAAATAGGTAGAAAGATAAACTAGTGCAAATCCTTAGATATAACAGGAGATACTGAATGTAAATGGTGAAAGGAGAAAATATAAAAATGCAGCATGTGAAGCAGGCGAACGGGAATAAAAACGTCTAAAAATGGGATTAACGGGAAGTGAAAAATGGCTAAGAAGAAATGGCTGTAGAACACATCTAAGGATTTAGAAGCGTATTTCACTAGGGGAAGGCGGATATCGCCTACAGAAAAATTGAAGAGGTCTTTGGAGAAAAGAGAAGCAGCTGAATGAATATCAAGAGCTCAGATGGAAAACCATTACCAAGCAAAGAAGAGAAAACTTAAAGGTGGAAGGAGTATAGAGAGGGTCTATACAAGGGAGATAACCCTGACGGCAATATTATAGAAAGAGAAGAGGAAGTACACGAAGATGAGATGGGAGATACGATACTGCGGGAAGAATTTGACACAGTACTGAAAGACCTAAGTCGAAACAAGACCCTTGGATCCGACGGAACTCCGTCAGTACTACTAATAAACTTGGGACAGCCAGCCATGACAGTACTATTCCATCTATCGTGCAACAAGTATGAGAAAGGCGAAATACCCTCATACTTCAAGCAGAACGTGATAATTCCTATTCCAAAGAAAGCAGGTGTTAATAGGTGTGAATATTACCAAACAATCAGTGTAATAAGTCATAATTGTAACATACTAAAACGAATTCCTTACAGAAGGGTGGAAAAAGTGGTAGAAGTCGACCTAGGGGAAGATTAGTTTGGATTCCGGAGAACTCTAGGAACACTCGAGGACATACTAACGCCACGACTTGCCTTAGAAGATACGCCAAGGAAAGCGAAACCCACGGTTACGGAAAGGCAAACCCACGTTTATGGCATTTGTAGATTTAATCAAAAATTTTGACAATGTTAACTGGAAGGCACTCTTTGCAATTCTGAAGGAAGTAGTAGTAAACTACGGGGGCGAATGTTATTTACAACGTGTACAGGAAACAGACGGCGGTTATAAGAATCGAGGGGCATGAAGGGAAGCAGTGGTAGAGAAGGGAGAGAGCCAGATGTTATTCACAGTCTGTACAATGAGGAAGCAGTAAAGGAACTCAAAGAAAAATTTGGAGAAGGAATTAAACCTCAGGAAGAATAAATAAAAGCTTTGAGCTTTGCCGATGACACTGTGAGAGGCAGCAAAGGACTTGGAAGAGGAGCTAAATGGAATAGACAGAACAGGGGGATGTAAAATGAACATCACCAAAACCAACACAAATGTATGTAGTCGAATACAACCAAGTTATGCTGAGGCAATAAGATCAGAAAACAGGGCAATAAAAGCAATAGATTTTAGTCGTTAGCGCAGTAAAGTAACTGATAATGTAGATTGTCAATGGGAAGAGAAGCGTTTCTAAAGAAGAATACAGATTAAACTGTTACGCAGCCTTTTCTGAAGGTATTTGTCTGAAGTGTACGCTTGTATGTACCAAAAAAAGTTCTGCATCACCCTGGTTCCCAGAACTCCTGAAGATAGACGTTGACTGTGGATATTGTACCACAGACACAGTCCTTTTGACTGGTCAGAGTTGACGATAAACACTCTCAAAGATGTAAACAACCATGCATGAGCAGCGCCTGTTACAGCCGGTCTGACAGCCGGTCAGTTCCAGTCATCCCACAGGGAAATAGGTACGCAGCTCGTGTTGTCTGGAGTTCAAGCATGCCTAGATGATCAACACCGCGTTTCGATCGCGTCCGCATTCTTACTTTGTGCCAGGAAGGGTTCTCAACAAGGGAAGTGTCCAGGTGTCTGGGAGTGAATCAAAGCGATGTTGTTCGGACATGGAGAGGACACAGAGACAGGAACTGTCGATGATACGCTTCGCTCAGGCCACCCAAGGGCTACTACTGCAGTGGAATGACCGCAACCTACGGATTATGGCTCTGAGGAACCCTGCCATCAACGCCACCATGTTGAATAATCCTTTTCGTGCAGCCACATGACGTCGTGTTACGACTCAAACTGTGCGTAGTAGGCTGCATGATGCGGTAATTCACTCACGACGTCCATGGCGAGGTCCATCTTTACAACCACGAAACCATGCAGCGCGGTACAGACGGGACCAACAACACGCCGAATGGACCGCTCAAGACTAGCATCACGTTCTCTTCACCGATGAGTGTCGCATATGCCTACAACTAGACAACCGTCGGTGACGTGTTCGGTGGCAACCCGGTCAGGCTGAACGCCTCAGACACACTGTCCATCGAGTGCAGCAAAGCTGGAGGTTCCCTACTGTTATGGGTGGAATGATGTTGGGCCAACGTTCGCTGCCGGTGCTCATGAAAGGCGCCGCAACGGCTGTACGATACGTGAATGCCATTCTCCGACCGATGATGCAACCATATCGGCAGTATATTGGCGAGGCATTCGTCTTCATGGACGACAATTCGCGCACACCTAGTGAATGACTTACTTCAGGATAACGACATTGCTCGACTAGAGTGGCCCTATTGAACATGCCTCGCATAGATTGAAACAGGCTGTTTATGGACGATGTGACCGACCAGCTACTCTGAGGGATCTACACTGAATCACCATTGAGGAGTGGGACGATCTGGACCAACAGTGCCTTGATGAAAAAAATGGTTCAAATGGCTGTGAGCACTATGGGACTTACCAGCTGAGGTCATCAGTCCCCTAGAACTTAGAATTACTTAAACCTAACTAACCTAAGGACATCACACACATCCATGCCCGAGGCAGGATCCGAACCTGCGACCGTAGCGGTCGCGCGGTTCCAGACTTAACCGCCTAGAAGCGCCTTGATGAACTTGTGGACAGTATGCCACGACGAATACAGGCATGCACCAATGCAAGAGGATGTGCTACGGGGAATTAGAGGTACCAGTGTGTACAGCAGTCAGGACCACCACCTCTGAAAGTCTCGTTGTGTGGTGGTACAACATCGAGTGTTTTTTTCATTAGCAATGAAAAGGGGGTAAATGATGTTTATGTTGATCTCTATTCCAATTTTCTGAACAGGTTCCGGAACTCTCGGAACGGAGGTGATGCAAAACTTTTTTTATGCGTGTATATATATAATATAAAGCATTGAAGAATGTAAAAAGTTTGAACATGATAGGGAAGCTAGAAAATCTGAAAAGGGAAATCATAAGACTCATTCAAGATATAGAATGGGTTAGTGAAGTGAAGGACAAGGATTTCTGATCAGATGAATATAGGCTAATATCAACATCAGCAAAAATGGTATGACAGGTGTAGGATTCGCTTTGAATAGGAAGGTGAGGCAGAGAGTGGGTTACTGTGAACAGATCAGTGACAGAGTTGATCTCATCAAAATCGACAGCAAACCGATAGCGACAACGACAGTTTTTTTATAGAGGATACTGAACGGGTAATTCAGTACGCAAAGGGAATTGAAAATCTAGTAGTCATCGGAGATTGGATTGGGATTGTATAGGAGGAAATGGAAGGAAGGGTTACTGGACAATAGAGGCTTGCTACTATACATGAAAGGGGAGGAAAACTAATAGATCTCTGCAATAAATTTCAGCTGGTAGTAGCGAATACTCTGTTCAAGAATCACAAGAGGAGCAGGCATACTTGGAAAAGGCCGGAAGATACGGGAAGATTACAATTAGATTACATTGTGGTCAAGCAGAGATTCCGAAATCAGGTATAGACTCAGATCACAATTTAGTACTGATGAAGAGTAGGCTCAAGCTTAAGAGACTAGTCAGGAAAAATCAATAGGCAGAAAAGTTCTTCAAGACTATAGATACTGTCATAAGGCGTAGTACAGTAGGCAGGTCACGTGAAGAGGAATGAACATACCTAAAAAAGGTAATCACAGAAGATGGAAAGAGAAGCGGAGGTACAAAGAAGGTAACTGCGAAGAAACCGTGCGAAACAGAAGAAATACTTCATCTGATCGACGAAGGAAGGAAATGAAAAAAATGTTCATGTAAACTCAATGAAACAAGTCACTCAGTACTGAAATAAACAGGAAGTGCAGGGAAGAAAAGGCGAAATAGCTGCATGAAATATGTAAAGAAATTGAAACGGAAATGATTGTCGGAAGGACTAAACCAGCATACAGAAAAGTCAAAACAACCTTCGGTGAATTTAAAGTATGGGTGGTAACATTAGACGGCAACGGGAATTCCACTGTTAAGCGCAGAGGAGAGAACTGACAGGCAGAAAGAGTACACTAAAGGCATGTATAAGGGAAAAGACTTACCTGATGTGATAGAAGAAGAAACAGGAGTAAATTTAGAAGAATTAGGGGAACCAGTATTAGAACCATAATTTAAAGTAGCTTTGGAAGATTTAAAATCAAATAAGGCACAAGGGGCCGACAACATTCTATCAGAAGTTCTAACATCATTAGTTGAACTGGCAACGAAACGACTATTCACCTTGGTGTGTACAATGTATGAGTCTGGTAATATACCTATTGACTTTCGGAAAAATATCATCCACACAATTCCGAAGACTGGAAGAGCTGACAAGTGCGAGAATTATTGCATATTCAGCTTAACAGCTTACGCACACAAGTTACTGACAAGAATAAGACACAGAACAATGGAAAAAATTTGAGGGTGTGTTAGATGACGATCAGTTTGGCTTTTAGGAAAGGTGGAGATCAGAGAGGCAGTTCTGATCTTGCAGTTTAAAATGGAAGCGACACTAAAGAAAAATCAAGTCATGTTTACAGGATCTGTCGACCTGAGAAAAGTGTTCGACAGTGTCAAATCGTGCAAGATGTGAGAAACTCTGAGAAAAATAGGGGTAAGCCATAGGGAAAGGCGGGTAATACATGACATGTGCAAGAATCAAGAGAGAAAATAAGAGTAGGATATCAAGAACGAGGTACTTGGATTAAAAAGGGTGTAAGACAGGGATGTAGTCTTTCGCCGCTTCTGTTCAATCGATAAATCGAAGAAGCAATGATGGAAATAAAAGGAAGATTCAAGAGTGGGATTAAATTTCAAGGTGAAAAGGTATCAGTGGTAAGATTCGCTGATGACATTGCTATCCTGAGTGAAAAGGAATTACATGATCTGCTGAGTGGAATGGACAGCCTAATGAGTACAGAATAAGAATTAAGAGTAAACCGCAGAAAGAAGTAAGTAATGTGAAGAAGCGGAAATGAGAACAGAGGGAGACTAAACATCAGGATTGATGATCACGAAGTAGAAGTAGTTAAGGAATTCTGCTACCTAGGCAACAAGATAGCCCATGACGGACGGAACAACGAGCACATAAAAAGCAGACTAGCACTGGAGAAAAGTCTTCTAGAAGAGAGAAGTCTACTAGTGTCAAAAATAGGCCTTAATTTGAGAATGTATGCTGGAGTAAGGCATTGTATGGTAGTTAAACATGGACTGTGGAAAAATCGGAACAGAAGAGAGTCGACACATTTGAGACGTTGAGCAACAGGAGAATGTTGAAAATTAGGTGGACTGATAACGCAGGGAACGAGAAGGTTCTCCACAGCATCAGAAAGGAAAGGAATATATGGAAAACATTGATCAGAAGATGGGACAAGAGGCTGGGACATCTGTTAAGACATCAGAGAATGACATCCAGGGTAGTAGAGGGCAAAAACTTTAGAGGAAGACAGAGATCGGAATACATCCAACAAATAACAGAAGATGTAGGTTCCCAGTGCTACTCTGAGATGAAGAGGTTGGTACAGGAGAGGAACTAGTTGGCGGATGCATCAAACTAGTCAGAATGTCGATGACTCAAACGAAAAAAAGAAAACTCGCATCCATATAACAAGAATTCACAACTTTGACAGCCCCGTATATACCAATAAATGCCACCAACGCTTCTTATACAGAACGAACCATGAAAATAAACGAGGCTATCTTGAATTCACTTCACTATATCATGCAAAATGATGCATATGATGCAATCCAATGACCATAGATCCACATCCTTCACATGACACTACACACACCAGTTATTCTCAACAGAAGCCCGAAAGGCTCCGCTTAAGGGCGAACACACTTAGCATTCAAGCAGTTACATGCGCCTGTCGTACCGCTTCCACCCATAAGAACTCGCGCTCCGTACCATACAGCCACACATGAAACCTTCCGACTGCCCAGAGGTTACTCCTTTGCAGCTCACTCCATACACACACGTCTGCTCTAGTTATATGGCCCATTTCATATCTTTATTTCACCAATGCTTTTCTGCGATGATGCCAACCTGTGGCATATACTCCTCCTCCCTCAGTAGCTGATCAAGCTCACTTGGTCAAAAACTGAGCCTCGCGGCTGAGAAAAGTGAGCACGTATGGTACTTCTCTTTTCAGGGTCCAACAAGAATAATGTCACAGGCCTTACAAATCTCTGAATCTTAAACAGCCCGTTAAATGTGGGCAGGAGGTTTCTTTCAGTTTATTGGCCTTTTTACTAGATGTCTGAAAATGCCTAACAAACACCTGAACACCAATCTGGTAAGGGTTTGGAAGGCTTCCCCTACTATAGTACCAGGTCAGAAGTTGGGGTGTTCTCAAAATATTCCTCTTTGTCCTTTTCCACTGAACATCAAGTTGCTGTGGATTGATTTTTTCCGGCAACAGGTCATAGACCATAGATTGCTCAGATGGGAGGCAATCCTAAGGCTTGACAGTAACTCTGCAAAAGTAGACTTAAGGCTCTCATGTTTAGCCGTGTTAACTGCAACCACCAATTAGCGGAGTGTATGAGCCCACGATAGGCTTTCGGCGGTATCCTCGAATTGCGGTTCAGCCTTTATGCATAAGGAGGGGTGGGATAGTAAGGACTTGTGGTTCCACGCTAGATGCCCATGAATATGTAAATTTTTTTTGAACCTGTCTGATGACATATCACAATTATCACCGCCAAAGCATTGAGAGGAACCAAAAATCATAAGAACATTTTTCAGATTCTCAGCCATAGCTTAGCTGTCGCTGCTTTGGTGGGGTAAAGCCAGGGGAACTGGGTAGACACATCAACATATACCAATATGCTCCAGTATGCAGCAGTGCCCTCTATTAGATCCCGAGAAGTGTCGCACAATATCAGTGAACAATTCTTAGAAAGGACGACCAACATGTGTAGACGCCAACCACCCCATCGTAGTATTTTTTCAGGTTCGGACATAACACAGACTTTACAAGTAGCAACTCTGGTTTTAATGTAATTATCCATCCCTTTTCAGAATTGTCGTTAGATTTTCGCTAATGTTTTAAAGATACATAAATGTCCACCCACCGGGAACTTATGAAAATATTTAAACAACGAGGGGAATTAATTCCTGAGGCATTACTATCTTTAAGCTTTTATCACATGTGGCCGGCAGCAGAAGACATTGTTTTTAACTCCACATGGTCTGACGTTCTCTCCCTTTAAGATTTTATTCTTAACAGTAACCAACTGCTCATGCTTCTCCTAATGTATTTTCATATCCTTAAATAACCGTAACAAATCCGTTAATATAGAGCTGAACATGAAACTTTAGTGACTGCCTGGACACTATCGTCCCACACTCCCTCCGTTTCTTCCCTAAAAATGCGGCATAGGCCATTTGCCATCTGAATATCGGTCCCATTTTTGTTCAGAATTTGAAACTGGAAAGCGTAAATGCTTGTCGCGCGTCGGGTAATTCTGCAGTCTTTTGCGGTCTGTGTATTCATCGTTTTCAAGGTAAACCAGATATGTCGCATACAATACCATCACTTTTCCATGCTGAATTGTTGGTCTAGGATCTCTAATTTATATAGCGAGTATTTTCAGTGGGTTCGAAGTTCTTGAGGCATAAGCAATGGGTCTTCTCCCTTATTCACTCTCCTGAAACAGGACCTACAGAGCCCCTACAGCAGAGAAATACGTCTGCAATATAAACTGTTTCTTAAAACTAGGAGAGCCAGAACTCGTGCTGGTATTAATGCTTGCTTTAGTGAAATTCTGCAGGTGTCCTGTTAGGGATCCCACTCGGACGTACGTTACTTTGTCTATAATTCATTCAAGTCCTGAATTCTCGGAAAATCCTGGGATGAATTTGGAGGAAAAAATCAGTATGCCTATAGAATTCTCTGCTTCTCTTACATTTTTAGGTGACGGCAGCTGTCTAATAGCCTGCACCCTGTAAGTAACGATAGTTATCCCTTCCGCAGCAAGTATAAGCCGTAAGAGCTGCATCTGCATCTACACGCAAGCAAATTAACAGTTAATCCTGCTCTCCTCAGTCTCTCAAAAACTTCTCTTAAATGTTGAATATGTCCACCCACCAAACTTCTATAAGTGACAAATCATCCAGATACTTGTACACAAATTCAAAGTTTACATCTTTCAAACTTTCCATCTAAGAAAATCCCATTCAGTAATTGGGAGGCTATCGCAGCACATGTAGAGAGACCTAAAGGAATATTACTAACTTCGTATACGTTCCGCTGAATTACAGATCTTTTTCAGTAACGTCGATTTGCGATAGGATTTTGGAACTGTGTTCGAACATTATGAATCACATCGAATAGGTTTATTGATAAATAATCAACACGGATTCAGAACTCGCTCTTTATTCTCACAAAGTAATCAGTGCTTTCGGCAGGGGATGTTTTCAAATGATGCCGCCATTTACCGTCTTCCAAATTCATCATATGACCAAAAAAACTACAAAATGATTTAGATGAGGTACATGTATGGAGCGAAAAGTAGCAATTGTCTCTAAACAATGAAAAGTTTAATGTCGTCCACATTAGTACCAAAAGCAGTCCGCTAAATTTCGATTACACGATAAATCACAAAATGTCTAAGGCCCGTAAAATCAGCTAAATACTTACGGGATACAATTACGAATAAATGAAATTGGAATGATCACGTAGATGATGTTGTGGGGAAATAAAACCAAAGAATGGGATTTATTGGCAGAATTCTTAAAAAACGCAACACGTCTACTAAAGAGACTGCTTACACTACGCTTGTCCGTCCTCTTCTGTAGTATTGTTGTGCGGCGTGACATCCGCATCAGATATGATTGGTGGAGGACATCGAAAAAATTCAAAGAAGGGCAGCTCGTTTTGTATTTTTCGCGAAGTAGGTGAGAGAGTGCCATGGATATGGCACACGAATGGGGGTGGCAATCATTAAAACAAAGGCGCTTTCATTGAGGCAGGATCTTCTCATGAAATTTCAATCACTAACTTTCTCCTCAGTGTGTGAAAGTATTTTCTGGCCCCCGCCCACATAGGGAGAAATTATCATAATAATAATAATAATAATAATAATAATAATAATAATAATAATAATATAAGAGAAATCAGAGCTCGCACAGGAAGGTTTAAGTGTTCGCTTTTCGCTCGCGCTGTTCCGTAGTAGAACGGTAAGAAATAGCTTGAAACTGGTTCGATGATCCCTCTGCCAACCACTTAATTGTGAATTGCAGAGTAATTATGTAGATACAGATGCCAAAAAGAAATATGGTGGAACACACCACAAAACGAGAAATTGTAGGACTGTGTTACTACAGCAGCCTCTTTTAAGCGCTAGGTGACAGACTTACACGTAATAAAAACAGTAAACGAAAGTGCAGAAACGGTCAGTACGACAATCAAAGTACATCTGCATTGTTGCTTAACGGAGGCATAAATCTGTACATACCTTCTCAGATTAGTATGATCATTTTAATAGGATTCAGCTATCTATTGAAGCATATTTCGTTACAACAGTTTTGGCAATAGCCTTCAGCGGGCGGTAAGCCGTCGGCACACGGACCGTGCTGTCGAACGTTAACGTTGAGCGTGCCAAGTTCAACGTGCTGCTGAACGCTCAGGAACGATGGGACTTGTGCATACGGTACGTGGGCCCCAACGTGGTATACGCGATCGCAACGCACTCCAGCGGCAGTTGAGGGATGTTTCTAGTTCGTCAATAACACAGTTTACACAACAGGCGCGCGTAAAATTCCCACGTTAGCTCTATTAAAACGCACATTTCCTCCATCGTCCACGAAAGGGAAAGGACCATGTCCAATCAATAAGGACACAGGCTTATAAAAGTTCCATTACAAACAGTGCGGTACAAATTTGGAATACTTCTCCGCATAAGATAAACATAGTTTCACCATTCCTACATTTTAGTAAAACCCCAAGGTCAGTCTTACTTGATCAATTTTCCTACCCAGTAGCAGAATCTTTCCAACATGTGAACTACGAAGCGTAAAAGAAAAAGGAGCAAAATATCTTTATACAAGTAGCGCAAGCTGTCCTGCAGATTAAGCCAATCGAACGAAGTCACTCCCCCCAAAAAAAGGTGAACTTATATTTACATAACATCAAATATTATAATATATACTTATATTAAACTAATAATAAAGTATGAGAACCTAATAAAAACGTGAAAGTTAGGAAAAAAACAACTCTATATAGGACAGTGACGCTGATCATTACGCAAAACCAACAACACAGTCCTCGAATCTATTCATACTATCTTACGGCCTTCTGAAAACCTTAATCGTAGCTATGTTACTAATTTAGATTTAATTATAACAAATTGTACAGAGAACAATGCGTTTTGGGTGGATCTTCAGTGTGTCGCTGCCTTCAAATAGCCTACTCTTATAATACGAAAATTACAATAATTCTTTTACCATGAATATGATGTTTCTCATTATTTTATTGGAACGAATCACAAAGTTAACAAAAGGTTTTCGAGTGATTCTCAATTTGCTGATGCTCAAAAACTACATACATACATATAGGCTTGAAATGAATGCCAATATGGCGCCCCTCAACTCTGTACTTAAGGGAGACGGCGTGCGTGTGACGTAGGTGGCGTTGTGCCATCTTATTGGTCAACGGTCGGACGCACGCTCAGAATATCTGACATGCCAGATATTGCTCTGCACGTTCGGAAAGACTCCCGAACGTGCTGTTCCACGCTATGACGTCAGAAACTCGGCACGCTCAACGCTCAACGTTCGGATGCACGGTCTGTGTGCCGACGGTTTTACGTGGACGGGAAAGACCCCTGCAGAGACGTCCTCCATTGCTGCAGTGACGGTAGCCTTTCCCCTCCGGGTCACTGCTGCACGGGACATTAACTCAGTTCTGGGCGTCGCTGGCGCTAAGTGGCAGCTGCTTGACGCTGGAAAACACCTCCCGTGGAAAGATGGCAACCGCCGGATAGAATGCCTGCGAAATTTCAAAATTAATTTTCCCTCCTCCGTGGCTTGCGGTTGCGGCTGCATATTAAAAGCTGAAAATTCCGCCGAAGAGGTAGCTCTAGGGAGACGAGACGGCGGAGTGGCTTTTCAAAGGCCCACGCTGGGATTAGGAAGACGTCAGCCGCAGAACTGTTAAAAACAGGGGCAGCCCCTAAGCGCGGCAAATGGCGCGACAGGCCGGAGTGAGAGAGCTGGGTGTCACTGCGAGGTAGCAGCTGAACTGCCGCAGCTCTGCAGGAATACACAAGAGGGACAGGATACGAACAGAAGGTCCCAGCAGAGCGTCTGTGCCTAGAGGAACTTCGGCATTAATCACTAAACCGACCTGTTCAGCCTTCCCGAGAGAATTTAAAGTTCCAACTTATCGATCGGTAAGAAAGAAAATCTGTCGCAACTCACATTCATATACACCATATATTTGAAACGTTGTTCTCTCACTTGATAAATTATACTCATCATAAAAATCCAAAGAATATACTTTAGAAACGTGTGTATTTCCGAGAGAAGTTTGAAGCGTTTCGAGTACAGAGCGTCCCATTATCTGATGAACATTTTAGCATAGTCACCTTCCAAAGACCGAGAGGTTTTTTTTTCCATGGTATGTTCTGTATGAGAAGCGTTGGTGGCTTTTATGGGTGTATATGAGGCAGTCCAAGTTGTGAATTCTTCCTTTATGGATGCAGCCTTGCCCGCCGAAGTGGCCGTGCGGTTAAAGGCGCTGCAGTCTGGAACCGCAAGACCGCTACGGTCGCAGGTTCAATCCTGCCTCGGGCATGGATGTTTGTGATGTTCTTAGGTTAGTTAGGTTTAACTAGTTCTAAGTTCTAGGGGACTAATGACCTCAGCAGTTGAGTCCCATAGTGCTCAGAGCCATTTGAACCATTTTTTGATGCAGCCTTGATTTTTCTTTTTAGTCATTTATTTGCTGGATGTGTTCCAGTCTCTGTCTTCCTTCACAGTTTTTACCCTCTACAGCTCCCTCTAGTACCATGAAAGTTGTTTCCTGACGCCTTAACATATGTTCCGTCATACTGTCCCTTTTCTTGTCCGTGTTTTACACGTATCCCTTTTCTCTCTGAATCTGCGCAGAACCTCCTCATTCCTTACCTCACCAAACCCCTCATTTTCAATATTCGTCTGTAGTACGACATCTCAAATGCTTCGATTCTCTTCTGTTCCGGTTTTTCCACATTCCATGTTCACTAGCATACAATGCTGTGCCCCGAACGTACATTCTCAGAAATTTCTTCCTCTACCGAAAGATTTACAAAAATCATTTGACATGGTTAATTGGAAATTGTTATTCCGAACAATGAAGGAAATAAATCTTGATTGAAGGGACAGAAGATTAATCTGGAACCTGTATAAAAGGCAGGAAACAGAGATAGAAGTGAATGATGTGAAGAAGAAAGTAAAAACAAGGAGGGAAGTAAAGCAAGGATGCCCATTATCACCATATTTGTTCAACTTATTTATTGAAAAAACCATTGAAAAATTGAAAGGAATGACCAAAGGAATTAAAATTAATGGGGAACGAATACACTGTATCCGTTTTGCAGATGGTATAGTAGTACTTGCTGACTCAGTAAAGGAGTTTATGTTCCTAAAATCTACCAAAATCCTAAGAGAATTTAATCTAAAAATAAATAAGAAGAAAACAAAAATTATGGTAGTAGAGAAGACAAAAGAAAATGGTAAAGTTAATATTAAACTATAAGATGATGTTCTAGAGCAGGTTGAGAACTTCTGTTATTAGGGAACCACAATCAGTGACGACAATAAATGTATCACAGATATAAAGAGAAGAATAGCC
This sequence comes from Schistocerca cancellata, assembly GCF_023864275.1. Taxonomy (NCBI): domain Eukaryota; kingdom Metazoa; phylum Arthropoda; class Insecta; order Orthoptera; family Acrididae; genus Schistocerca; species Schistocerca cancellata. The sequence goes on along the minus strand of NC_064627.1, from coordinate 801,989,937 downwards.
TTGAAAGTAGGAAAAAGTTTGCCAAAACTTTTGTCTGGAGTGTCTTAACATACGGATGTGAAGCGTGGACTCTGTGAAAGGCAGAGAAAAAGAAACTGGAAGCAATGGAAATGTGGATATGGAGAAGAATGACGTAAACAAGCTGGGTAGATAGAAAAAGTCATGAACAGGTCTTAAGAGAAGTGAATGAGAACAGAATGCTACTAAATTATATAGGAAGAAGAAAATCAAAAATGATAGGGCACATAATGAGACACAACCAGTTCCTAAAGAATGTATTTGAAGGAAAAGTTTTAGGGAAAAAACCAAGAGGCAGGCCAAGATCAACGTATTTTAATAAACTCAAAGAAGATATGGGGATAAAATCGTATGAACAATTGAAGAGGGTGACAATGGAGAGAGAGACGTGACTAAATCGACAAGGCATAGCCTTTAGTTTATGATGATGATGACCGAAAGGTTACGTAGTTGTAAAAGTGAATGAAGTCGCATTCCTTTGGTTTTCTTTGCATGTACTAAATCCTGGTGGGCAAATTTTGTTAGTATTCATAGCAATGAATGATGATGTCTTAGCCGGACCAGAGTGTAAATCACAGACTTTTCCAGGGCGTCTCATGGTGATACTGGCGTGGCCAAGTTGACCGTCACAACCAACCCATGCCAATAAATAACATGTTATAAATAAATTTCACTGAAGCTGTATCACAGACTATAGCGGCTGATGGAATTACGAATAGAATGACTACAATCATACGTAGATTACATGCATACCAATTAAGAAGATCAAATTAATCTTCAAATTACTGCCAGAAATGAATTACGAGCGAAATTCTAAAAGAGGAAATATGTTGAAGAGTATAGGACTATCAAACTGTGATGTCAGAATAATTACGTGATTAAAGAAATCAATTTTATTAAAAATTCCAGTGTGGCACTTTGGAGAGGGAAACGTTTCCAGAATTAATTTTTGCTTTACAGCGGACTATGCCCTGATTTGGAACTCCCTACTAAATTAAAACATTAAACCAGAGTGGCAGTGGAACATGGGAACTTTGCCTTCCGCAGGCAAGTGCTGTACCTATTCACGACCCGCCTTTAAAGTTTTACTTCCGCTAGCTCGTCAGTTCATAGCTTTCATTGAGGTACCAACGGAAGTAAAGCTGTAAGGGTGGATCGTGTGTCGTGCTTGGATAGCTCAGTTGGTATAAAACTTTCCTGCGAAAGGCGGAGGTCGCAGATTCGAGGCCGGGTGTGGCACACAGTTTAAATGTGCCAGGAAGTTTCAGATCAGTCCGCTGCAGAGTGAAAATTCATTCTGACATCAATCCCAGAGGCTGTGGCTAAGCCATGTCCCCGCTATATTCTTTCTTCAAGGAGAGCTAATGCAGCAAGGAGTGCAGGAGAACTTTTGTGAGGATTAGAAGGTAGGAGATGAGGTGTTGGAGGAATTAATGGTGCGAGGGCGAGTCGTGAGAGCCTTGTCAGAATAGCTCAGTCGGCAGTAGTGGGTCGAATACTGTAGGATCAACACCGACAAAACAAAAAAGGAGTGAAATTGGTTGCAGGAATCCAAAATGATCTGTACAAAACTTGAAGATTAATATAAGACATTATTTCTGCAAAGAAAAGAACCATTACTTAAATTGTTGTGCTTCTGTGCCTCCTATGCGCTGTTACCTACGTAGAATATTTCTACTCACAGAATACAGGCTAAGTATCGTCTTGTAATTACTCAGTACTGATGCTCTCAAAGTCTGCGACCGAACTGGGCCGACCAGCGATGGGCAGATGGTTAAATTAGCGTTGCAGGGGCCGCTGAACTCCGTCTTCCTGGAGGTGTGGTGCTGCCCACTCTTTCCATTGGCACGCGGGTCAGCGTCTTCTCGATGCCGTTTCGTGGCGCAACGATGGGCGGTGTGCAGTCGATGCTTTAGAATTACACACATGGAGCACTTGCCCACGAAGCGCAAAGGTCCCAGGTTCTACTGCCGGTCTGGCATATAGTTTTAATCGGGCAGGACATTTCAGAGAGACATTTCTCTCTGTGTCCTCGTGGTGATGCCTTAACGCTCTAAAACAGCTTGAACCTGCCATCAAAACTGCCTCGCCAAGCAAGCGAAGCACCCAGAAGAGATGGGTCAATGTCTATGTAACTTCGTACAAGTACACACCACCGGCGGGTGTGAGTTCAGTAGTGTTCTAAGGTGGCAGAATAAATGGTCAGATTCGCACCTTACATGAGACGTTTAGCAATCGCAATGAGAAGGTGAAGATGACACCTAACGTAAATCGACAGTTATGAGAACATTTGCCTATCAATATGTAATGCAAAAAGGGATGACAGTCAATCCACGGTAATTAACACACCATTCCTATACAATGCATGTCTTTGAGCGGAAGGTAGAACAGGGAATGCGAGTCGAGTCACTTTTAGTTTTGAAAAGCCAGCTCCACAACGACGTAGTGAAACTGCGCCTCTGAGAGTTACGCCGGCGACCACTTAAAGTGGTGGCAGGAAAGAGGACAGTGACCCCGGACCAGGTGATTCAAGCTGGAGGGTCGCCTGTAGTGGGGGCATCGGTTCAAGGGCAAAGAAGAAGCTTTAGAAAACTGCATTTCGAAATTCCACTGGGAGATTAACAAAAGCAAGTACCGCATTTTCGTCCAGCGAGTGCGACACACGGAAAGGTCAATGTACTTTAGGCATCTAGAACGGGCACAAAACGTCCGATTGGCGGAAACTCACTAGGAAGGAGAAAACTACTGTAGTTTCGACGCAGTTTAACACAAGGGACGTTGCGATTGGTACAGGGTGTTTCTACAAAATAAGAGGAATGCTCTCATTGGTCGGAAAAAGCCGTGACGTGAAAAAGGAACCCGAGTGGAGGGAGACAGTTCTGCCATGAGTAGGACAGGAGAGGAATTTTGTGTAAGGGACTCTTTTCTGAACTGGCGTCAAGTACAGAACAGAGCGCTTAATGCTCCGTACGACGCAGAGAAGAAATTGGTGTGGACACTACGTTCACAGTGGCTGCACTCCAGCTAAAATTTTCTGTAGCAACGTTTAGCTCCAACTGTGGGGAAACGCACCAGCCAAATTAGTTAACTGTTCTTGCGAGAACTGAGAGGGCACTATAGTATGCACGCTGCTCCAACCATGCGCATGTATATCACCACATAATAAGACTAGCGCTGAGTACATGCTTTCTCGCATAACGAGAAACTAGGGAAAGTTTCTGCTGGAAAGTTCAGCAAATGCCAGATTAGTTTTGTAGGAATTTCAGTGGGAGAGAGCGGCCTTGCAGACAGCAGCACGTCGCATCTTAAGGTAAATACCAAGTACAGAGGCATAAACTTTGTTGGTTCAACAGCTTGCGTCCACTGTAAACTCCAACGGCCTCGGATAATCTTGCGCTCAAATTTTTCACTTGACTAACCGTCCACCGTAGACTTGATTGTCATTCTAAATAGTACTGAACTTTGAACCGGAATCGGAAGCTTTTCGTAGTACTGACCATCATCATAACATATGTGTAGGAGCAATTTTGTAAAGAAACGTCCAATTAAACTTTCATATTATTGTGCTTAGGATTAATGTAAAGAAACGTCCAACTAAACTTTCATAATATTGTGCTTAAGATTAATGTTCTTTCAGAGAGTTAATATTTAACATTGTTGTGTATAAACTTATTTCACTTTCTGATGTTGGCAAGACGCAATTTCCATTGTGCTGTTTTTATGTTGGCGAGTTGAAAACTGTGTGAAAAGTTGTAATTTGGTAAGAAAAATTGCGACATTAAACTTGTCATTTCACCTCACACGGTTGTTCTCAATTCAAGAATAAGCTAGCAAAACGACAACAAAAACCCCTGCAACCTTCAGTGTCTTCCGTGTTTAGTATTGTGCAAACGGTTCAAATGGCTCTGAGCACTATGGGACTCAACATCTTAGGTCATAAGTCCCATAGAACTTAGAACTACTTAAACATAACTAACCTAAGGACATCACACACACCCATGCCCGAGGCAGGATTCGAACCTGCGACCGTAGCAGTCCCGCGGTTCCGGACTGCAGCGCCAGAACCGCTAGACCACCGCGGCCGGCGTTTAGTGTTTTTATCAAGCTCGGTAGGGTATTTAAGCGCCATGAACAATGTAGGGCTTACAGTCGAAAACGTGTGATCATCACAAGAGAGAATTGGTCGTATTGTGCACCAAGCGCAACGAAATCACTTCATACCTGCACCTGCCATCTGAGAGTAGGTAATGGACTCCCAACAGTATTCTGTGTCGTCTCGCGCCATTGGTCGGAGACTGGACTAGGGAATTACTATCTCATGTGTAGGCTACCATTAACACCAACAACACAAACGGCTACGTCTGTAGCGGTACTGTAACCATAATGGAATGTGGATGAATGGCGTCGCACCATATTCAGTGATGAATCAGGGTTCTGCACTACTACGAATGGCCGTCGTCGACGAGTATGGCGTGGATCTGTGGAGAGGTCATACATCTCCGATGTTTTGGAGAGGCATAGCGGTGTTAGTCCTGGCATTATACACTCCTGGAAACTGAAATAAGAACACCGTGAATTCATTGTCCCAGGAAGGGGAAACTTTATTGACACATTTCTGGGGTCAGATACATCACATGATCACACTGACAGAACCACAGGCACATAGACACAGGCAACAGAGCATGCACAATGTCGGCACTAGTACAGTGTATATCCACCTTTCGCAGCAATACAGGCTGCTATTCTCCCATGGAGACGATCGTAGAGATGCTGGATGTAGTCCTGTGGAACGGCTTGCCATGCCATTTCCACCTGGCGCCTCAGTTGGACCAGCGTTCGTGCTGGACGTGCAGACCGCGTGAGACGACGCTTCATACAGTCCCAAACATGCTCAATGGGGGACAGATCCGGAGATCTTGCTGGCCAGGGTAGTTGACTTACACCTTCTAGAGCACGTTGGGTGGCACGGGATACATGCGGACGTGCATTGTCCTGTTGGAACAGCACGTTCCCTTGCCGGTCTAGGAATGGTAGAACGATGGGTTCGATGACGGTTTGGATGTATCGTGCACTATTCAGTGTCCCCTCGACGATCACCAGTGGTGTACGGCCAGTGTAGGAGATCGCTCCCCACACCATGATGCCGGGTGTTGGCCCTGTGTGCCTCGGTCGTATGCAGTCCTGATTGTGGCACTCACCTGCACGGCGCCAAACACGCATACGACCATCATTGGCACCAAGGCAGAAGCGACTCTCATCGCTGAAGACGACACGTCTCCATTCGTCCCTCCATTCACGCCTGTCGCGACACCACTGGAGGCGGACTGCACGATGTTGGGGCGTGAGCGGAAGACGGCCTAACGGTGTGCGGGACCGTAGCCCAGCTTCATGGAGACGGTTGCGAATGGTCCTCGCCGATACCCCAGGAGCAACAGTGTCCCTAATTTGCTGGGAAGTGGCGGTGCAGTCCCCTACGGCACTGCGTAGGATCCTACGGTCTTGGCGTGCATCCGTGCGTCGATGCGGTCCGGTCCCAGGTCGACGGGCACGTGCACCTTCCGCCGACCACTGGCGACAACATCGATGTACTGTGGAGACCTCACGCCCCACGTGTTGAGCAATTCGGCGGTACGTCCACCCGGCCTCCCGCATGCCCACTATACGCCCTCGCTTAAAGTCCGTCAACTGCACATACGGTTCACGTCCACGTTGTCGCGGCATGCTACCAGTGTTAAAGACTGCGATGGAGCTCCGTATGCCACGGCAAACTGGCTGACACTGACGGCGGCGGTGCACAAATGCGGCGCAGCTAGCGCCATTCGACGGCCAACACCGCGGTTCCTGGTGTGTCCGCTGTGCCGTGCGTGTGATCATTGCTTGTACAGCCCTCTCGCAGTGTCCGGAGCAAGTATGGTGGGTCTGACACACCGGTGTCAATGTGTTCTTTTTTCCATTTCCAGGAGTGTAATTTGGAGAGCTGTCGGGTATGACTTCAGGCTACGGCTTGTAGTGTGTGGATGAACTGTGCAGCACAGTGGTACCTCACGGACATTGTGTGTCTTCAAGAGAAAGTGTCTAGTGCCATTTTCCAACGGGACAATGCTCGTCTACACATTGCACGTATCTCTATGCACTGTCTGCGTGATGTTGAGACATTTCAGTAGCCAGAAATATCTTCAGCTCTATCCCTGACAGGATACGTGTGGGACCAGCTTGGACGTCCATACCACTTCCAGTGTCGAGGACATCGAGAGCCAATTACACTAGTTGTGGGGCACCTTGCCTCAGGACAGGGTACAATGGCTTTATGGCACCCTTCACCCAGCGCGTCAATCCTGGTCTGACAGGGTGCAGTGTTACGTTAAGTGGACTCATGCTGCCAAATTCTTTGCAATTTTGGCTCGTTTGTAGTCACCGAAGTAGCCTAACATCACATGCCCTCCAAAACCGTGAAGTTTTGTTTTGTTTCCTCCTCCGGGATGCTTCACTATTTTTGTCAGGTAGTGTAAATTGGCCAACATAGATTTTAATCAATAATCCAACAATCAATCGGGAAAATTAAAATTTTGTTAGTGGTGGCCATGATAAGACAGCTTGTGAAACATTAGTAAAGGCCTTCTCTGAAAACCACCTAGAACAGATATTCGGAACAGCACTCACAATAAAAATATATTGTATCTAACAAATAGACCTGAAATCCTTGAGGATGTCCTCATCGAAACTATCAGTGACCATGAGATGGTAATGATTATTGTCGAAGTACAATGGACAACTAAAACAAGTAGAAAGATATATATGTTCAGTAAATTAGATAAAAGGGCAGAAGTGTCAGATCGCAATGAGGAACTTTTAACTTTAAGCACTGGGAAATCGTATGTAGAGGAACTATGGCTCAAGTTTAAAATAGATAGATATGTTATCTACATTTAAACCGTGACTGAAATACGTGTTAATATCGTGGTGTTGTAAATCGTTAAAACTGAACAAATTCCAGGGTCGTATGTTAGTTCCTATACAGGATTTACGGCTGAGTTATCCGCTCTTCTAACTATAATCTGTCGTAGATCCCTCGAACTAAAAACCGTGCCCAGTTGTTGGAACGAAGCACAGGTCACACCCATTTACAAGAAGGGTAGTGGAAGAGACCAACAAAACAACCATCCAAATTCCTTGACAATGATTTGTTATAGAATCTTATAACATATTGTGAGCTCAAATATAATGAGTTATCTCGAACAGAACGACTTCCTCCACGCCAACCAGCATGAAATCCGAAAACATCAACCATGCGAAACCGAAGTGACAGTTTTCTTACATGACATACTGGAAGCTTTGAACCAAGTCAGTCAAGTAGATACAGTACTTCTTGATTTCCTGAAAGCATTTGGCTCAGCACCACATCTACGCTTATTGTCAAAAGTACGATCATGTGGGGTATCAAAGGAAATTTATCACTGGACTGACGATTTTTTTGTAGAAAGGACACAGCATGTTATCTTGGATGGAAAGTCATCAACAGATGTAGAACTGACTTTGGGTGTGCTCCTGGGAAGTGTGTTGGGGCCCTTTCTTTTAATGTTGTATATTAACGACCTTGCAGACAATATTAATAGTAATCTCAGACTTTCTGCAGATGATGCCGTTATCTACAATGAAGTAACGTCTGAAAGAAGCTGCATCAATATTCCTTCAGATCTTGATAAGATTTAAAAGTGGTAAAGATTGGCAACTTGCTTTAAAAGTTGAGAAATGTAAAAATGGTGCACTTAACAAAAGTGAAAAGTGTAGTATCTTATGGTTATAATATCAATGAGTCACAGTTGCAATAGACCACTCATAAAAATGCCTGGGTGTAATACTCCATAGTGAAACAGCAACACCAAATGTAGTGGGAAGAGGTGGAAGGCACCCTATTAAGACTCGTCCAAGCTTTCCAAGTGATTTATTGTTTCCAACTACAGTGACCCCATTCCTCTCGATCTACATCACTGGGTCCCACAATGCTGAGGACATCGCTGTCTTCAAAATAGCTTGGCGCGGAATGGCTCACTCAGTGACCCGTGCATGCACTGCTGTGAGTCAGGCTTGTACAGCAGCAGAGTTGCGGCGTTGTCAGGATTCCGGAAGTTGACTCAGCAGTCTGCGACATTGCCGACTCAATGCTGCTCAGTGTGAGAAGCAGGCGGGGAGCTGCAAGCTTCTTGCCACCATGGCTAAGATTGCAGCGACATCAAGCACCCACAATCCAGAGTCCAAATCTGTGGCCCTCACCTTGGGATGCCTCCAGCATGTGTAGGAGGCCAGGACAACTGCCGGTGGTAGTGATCCATGGAGTGGCCCGCCGCTGGCGGGCTACGGACCTCACTTTGGCTTCAGAGGGTCGAACCAGCAACCCGCCATGGACTGGAACGCTGGCGCCCCATCTGCTGCTGTGTGTAGCCTCGGTGTGACATGCCACACTTGAATTTATCTCGTTAGAAACCCGCACCTATTTATACGTGACTGTTTTGCCATATGCGCCACTTCGCTTCACATACTCATAACATGCTACGTTGGCCAGTGGGCCCCTTCTGCCTGTGATTTGCGACATGTAAAACCGCTACGAATACTCTTTCAGCAATTTGACGGTCATGTGGCCTCTATTCTATTTCACAACTGTTGGTATGCATAACTCACTGTAATCCAGCCCGCACCTCGCTGTAGCTTGTGCTCAGAATATTGCACAAAAATACTTTCCCTATCGTAAACGGTGAAGCTGCTACGGTAGGGATATGAAATGGAATGATCACATAGGCTCAGTATGGGTAAAGCAAGTGGTAGAATATTAGAAAAATGCAATCAGTCCACAAAGGAGATTGCTTACAAATCATCCATGCGACCCATTCTAGAATATTGCTCAAGTGTGCGATATCTGTACTAAAGAGGACTAACAGGGGATAGTGAACGTATACATAGAAGTGCAGCACGAATGGTCAGAGGTTTGTTTGGCGCGTGAGAGTGTCACAGTGATGCTGAAGGAACTAGACTGGCAGTCTCTTGAAGAGAGATGGAAAGACGGAATTTATCCTGAGAAACTCTGCTTATAAAGTTTCAAGAACCGGCAGTAAATGATGACTAGGAATATGCTATAACCCTCTACGTATCGCTCACGTAGGAATCGTGCAGACAAGATCAGATTAATTACAGCACACACAGAGGCATTTACACAATCATTCTCCCCGTGCTCCATAAGTGTCTGGAACTGGAAGAAATTCTAATAACTGGTATAATGAGACGTACCCTCTCCCATGCACTTCACAGTGGTGTGCAGAATATAGATGTAGATGCAGATGTAGATATAGCCATCTGCAGTACTGGCAACACGGTGTAACTCACCACTGGCATCTTACTATTCATTGAGTGGTAACCTATGGAGGGTTACTTACTTTCACTAGCAGGAGCTTCTTTTGATTATTATTATTTATTTTGTTCCAGCCTGCAATGATGGCATATCCTGTCCACATTCGCTCTTATTTTTCTTTGGCGACGTAACCTTCTCTGAATAGTTTTGCCTGTTATTTGAAATAATTTTATGAACAATTCCTTCACTGACTGAATTTATTAAGGTCGCAAGGTTATGGGGCAGTCAGAGAAAGCTACGAACCGTTAGCTAAACTTGAGCCAAGCACTTTGGATTTTAGGGGCAATACTGCAAATTTGACACTATTTTCAGATGTACTGAAAAATCACGGAAATAGCTTCAAATGATAAAATATTTATTTTTCACTAATATCTCGCATGTTAACAGTAATCTTTTTGTATTTAATAGATGGACAAAACATTCCTGGTACGTTTATATACACTCCTGGAAATTGAAATAAGAACACCGTGAATTCATTGTCCCAGGAAGGGGAAACTTTATTGACACATTCCTGGGGTCAGATACATCACATGATCACACTGACAGAACCACAGGCACATAGACACAGGCAACAGAGCATGCACAATGTCGGCACTAGTACAGTGTATATCCACCTTTCGCAGCAATGCAGGCTGCTATTCTCCCATGGAGACGATCGTAGAGATGCTGGATGTAGTCCTGTGGAACGGCTTGCCATGCCATTTCCACCTGGCGCCTCAGTTGAACCAGCGTTCGTGCTGGACGTGCAGACCGCGTGAGACGACGCTTCATCCAGTCCCAAACATGCTCAATGGGGGACAGATCCGGAGATCTTGCTGGCCAGGGTAGTTGACTTACACCTTCTAGAGCACGTTGGGTGGCACGGGATACATGCGGACGTGCATTGTCCTGTTGGAACAGCAAGTTCCCTTGTCGGTCTAGGAATGGTAGAACGATGGGTTCGATGACGGTTTGGATGTACCGTGCACTATTCAGTGTCCCCTCGACGATCACCAGTGGTGTACGGCCAGTGTAGGAGATCGCTCCCCACACCATGATGCCGGGTGTTGGCCCTGTGTGCCTCGGTCGTATGCAGTCCTGATTGTGGCGCTCACCTGCACGGCGCCAAACACGCATACGACCATCATTGGCACCAAGGCAGAAGCGACTCTCATCGCTGAAGACGACACGTCTCCATTCGTCCCTCCATTCAGGCCTGTCCCGACACCACTGGAGGCGGGCTGCACGATGTTGGGGCGTGAGCGGAAGACGGCCTAACGGTGTGCGGGACCGTAGCCCAGCTTCATGGAGACGGTTGCGAATGGTCCTCGCCGATACCCCAGGAGCAACAGTGTCCCTAATTTGCTGGGAAGTGGCGGTGCGGTCCCCTACGGCAATGCGTAGGATCCTACGGTCTTGGCGTGCATCCGTGCGTCGCTGCGGTCCGGTCCCAGGTCGACGGGCACGTGCACCTTCCGCCGACCACTGGCGACAACATCGATGTACTGTGGAGACCTCACGCCCCACGTGTTGAGCAATTCGGCGGTACGTCCACTCGGCCTCCCGGATGCCCACTATACGCCCTCGCTCAAAGTCCGTCAACTGCACATACGGTTCACGTCCACGCTGTCGCGGCATGCTACCAGTGTTAAAGACTGCGATGGAGCTCCGTATGCCACGGCAAACTGGCTGACACTGACGGCGGCGGTGCACAAATGCTGCGCAGCTAGCGCCATTCGACGGCCAACACCGCGGTTCCTGGTGTGTCCGCTGTGCCGTGCGTGTGATCATTGCTTGTACAGCCCTCTCGCAGTGTCCGGAGCAAGTATGGTGGGTCTGACACACCGGTGTCAATGTGTTCTTTTTTCCATTTCCAGGAGTGTATGATCCTATGACTTTCTCATACGAGAATAACAAGCCACGTTGGCCTTAATCTGTAGAGTCCTGTGGGGTGGGAAAATCTGGGGAGCAAGTAGTCACTGTTCAAGTTTGTAACACAAACATTCACGGCAAACAAAATGTCGACAGCATTTATTAGTATGCACCTCGTGACTGGCATCGAGCAGGATTTTGGTGGCTGCATATCTCTGCGTGAAGCGTTTAGAATCAGATCCATTCATCTTGCCGAATATACGCTCGGTACAATTTTATTGATAATTTAAAATGTCCCGCACAAATAAAATAAAATAGCTGACAGTAACTTTTAAGGCTTGGGCTGCGCTTTAGATCTATAGACCGCTTGGTCGCGCCTAACGGAAATCACGCTATTATGACACTGATTAACTCAACAAAAAATTGTAACCAGAACCTAAATGGTAATTCAAAAAATGGCTAGGAGAAGAAATTGTTGAGATTAACAAATTGTTATTAACAGGTTCAAAGACCTTTTGTCCCTTGTTCGACACAGACATTCTGAGAGAACGTCTGGTCGCTTACCCTGTCTTCAGAACAACTCAACCTGCAACCTCCTGCTCTCTCCGAACCGCCCGAGGTGGTGGGGGATGCCCATGACCAATCTCTGCTAGGACAACGTTTTGCTTTACTCATATTTGGCCAAGCCCTCCTGTTCCTACTCTCTGCCTTCCACCGACACTGTTTAGGTTGGTAGAAGAAACCCACCACTTCTCTGGTTCGTCTGCTACTGCATTCAAATCATTCACATTTGACCACACACTTTCAGGAAGAGTGGAAAATGGAAATCAGGACACAGGACGTGCACATAAGAATGAAAAAGAAATGTGTAGACCAATATTGCTTCTACAGGCATGGGGTTGTTGGGGCTGAGGTTAATTAGTTGCATCACTCATTTTTTAATCATGTAACGACACTTATTGTGATGTTACAACGGACTGTGTTTTTAGCCGTTGAAGCATACTACCCATGTCTCATTGGTTTCTCGTCCGTTTGTAACTACTTACTCGGTCTTAAGTATAGTGAACAGTTAACTGCCGTGTTAGAAAACAGCGTGCTCTGACCTCAATTACCTTGAAGTTAGGCTTACAGAGTCCTGCCTTGTTCTTAATTCAGTCGAGTCGTGTTGCGAGAATGTGGTCTCGGTGACCCAACAGTTGATGATGATGATGATGATGACATTTGGTTTGTGGAGCGCTCAACTACGTGGTTATCAACACACGCCGGCCGGAGTGACCGTGCGGTTCTAGGCGCTATAGGTTGGAACCGAGCGACCGCTACGGTCGCAGGTTCGAATCCTGCCTCGGGCATGGATGTGTGTGATGTCCTTAGGTTAGTTAGGTTTAAGTAGTTCTAAGTTCTAGGCGACTGATGACCTCAGAAATTAAGTAGCATAGTGCTCAGAGCCATTTGAACCAATCAACACACGTACGAATGCCCAGTCTTTTCACTGTCCAGTCTCGCCACTTTCGGATGATACCCCGGGCAGGAAAAAAAAACCTCCGACCCGGCCGGGAATCGAACCCGGGACCTCGTGATCCAAAAGCAGCAACGATAGCCACTATATGATGATCTGTGGATTACCATAGTTGAGATCAAATCCGCTTGTGATCGACACTGTGAGCTGCCGGTCACCTACTTGCTGTCGCTAAGTTAGTAAGCGCTGCTGTCTATGCGACCACAACAACGAATCTTTAGAACTTCCAAGAGGTGACAACTCTCAGTTTGAAACTTCCTAGCAGATCAAAAATGTGTGCCAGACCGAGTCTCGAACTCGGAAACTTTGCCTTTTTTTAAAATTCCCAAACATTTTCTTTAGCTTACCATTACTTGATGGAGAAATGCATCCATGGTACAGGCAGGCGACCATTCAGATTTGACACTAACTTGAAATAAAGAAAAGCAAGCATTGACCATAGAAATGAACTCAAACAATATATTCACAAAGAAGTCAGCACATCGTGATGAAGTTGACAAAGATATATTTATGATACTTTTATGTAGAACTTTTAGCAAGTGACTACGATATCAATGTACATGGAAAAGAAATATAAATAAGGGTGTAGAAGGAATCCATCCGCGAATAAACATTTGTAAGGGTAAAATTTTAGAAGATGGGCAGAAAAAAATGAAGAGCAAACTTAAGGAAACTAGAAAGAATTGCGACCCCATGCTCCATGGTGTCTCTGGTGTCTCGCCGTCAGGACAACGTCCGTTCCACCGTTAGAGGCGGGGGGGGGGGGGGGGGAGGAGGAGGGAGGAATGGGCTCGTACTTCCTTGGTTGGCGCATTTCATCTAGATTCCAGTTCCTGGGTGGACTGGCGAAAATACTCTGTAAATAGTTTGCGAAAGTGTCCCGATAGCGTCGACGACGGTGTCGTGTTGTGCTTGAGAACGTGTCCATAAGTCCGTTGGATCGACAATGTCGTCCCTGAAGAGTAGGTGATAGCCAGGCCATAACCTATGTAATGGCATACCACTTAGATGATGGAAGGTAGGTCACTTCAGGATATATCAGCATGGGAGCAGACACGTGATGTGGTGGTAGTTGGAGGCAGGAAGCTACGACCCTCTGTACAAGAGTCCAGACGGCCGCTGTTGTTCTACACTCGAAACAGTGTACACCTGTATCGTTAAAATTACGCTTGAGGCACACGGGTGAGTCCAGCTGCGCGATGTGGTAGAGTTTCTGACTTGTAGTGTATTTGAATCTGACTACAAGGTACCACGCCGCGGTGTTGTCAGTGATGTGGTGCGGTGGATGGATCGCGCTCCAAACTATAGACCAAAACACCAGGGGTGATGTATTTCGTGTACTTCGACGAGATTTCGGGGTGGGGACCGTCGGAAAAGAGGGTAGACGTCGTTGGAGGTCGTCTTCCTGGTCCTGGGGAGCTTGGGGTATGTGGGTATATGTGACTGTATTTCAAAAGAATTGGCCTATGTGTGACTCTCGAGGTGGAACATCTGCCAATGACGTCGCCATGCGTCTTGAAATAGGTGCGAAATCGGCGGTCAACGTTCCAGTGAAATTAATATCTTGGCTTTTCTATAACCAGAGCATGGTACTGATGTAAACTGCTGTGGCCGTAGTCCTAACGTTAATGTATGTTTGCCTGGATGCGTTGTAGTAGCACCCGAAAACTGATCGCCAAGGTATGGCGAATGTCTCGCGTTTGCACCATTCCAAGACAGGTCGTCCACTGGTTGAAAGGAGGTTCTTTTTATATACATGTGGAAGAAAAAAAGTGACAAAACAAAGCTACAAGGGAGGCGACTCAAGCTCAGGGAAGAAACAGGGGAGCTTAACCAACACCCTGACGGTTAAACGCAAGAAAAAGCATATTCGCAAAAAGCGTTCGGTATCGTAGCAACCGCTGCTATTTACAATGCGCAGTTGTCAGATAATGGCGAAAAACACGGGGATCTGGGTCATTCCCACCTGCATAGTGAACGTAGTAAACCAAGAGCCAGACAATCGTGTTCGTTTTCGTCTGAGGAAAAAGGGTGTGTCCTGATGTAGGAGAATGTCGTCTGGGAAAGAGGTTTCAGGCCCTCGAGTAAGGAAACCCAAGACGGCGGACCCAGAGCCAATGACCCCGTCCGCAAGCAACAACCCTGCTAAGTAAGGTGTCAGTCTGATGACATTCCTCACACTGATCAGTCGGACGAAGGCCAATACGTAAAAGACGATCACCAGTAGGTATTAGACGGTGAGTGACCTTATACCACGTTGAAACAATCTCCATCGGCAATATAGGAAGACTAATATGAGACCAGACCGTTTTCCAAGACGTTGACGGGAAAGCAAGTTCAACACAAGAAAGGGGACATGGTGCACCCCAACTGGGTAATAGCATGTTGGTATTAGTATGCGTCATAGAAAGTATATCATCACCTAGGATACCGATAATTAGAATTCACGAATGTGCCGCAATTTAGGATTAATCCGTCCAACATCAACAGGAGGGGTCAGGCAGACCGGCCGGAGGCGGGAAAGTAAACGAGAGGTAACTGAATGCGGAGCCTGCGTACAGGTTAAAACATTGCGGCGGGCAAATAAGATGAATGTCTTCATTTTTATATCGGAAAGACCCAATCCACCAAGCTTTCGAGCCCTGGCCACTACTTCATACCGGACACGAAAGACATGGCGGCGCCACAGGAAACGATCAGACAGCTGTTTCAGTCTGCGGGCCATCATCGCGGGAAGCGGGGAGACCTGTGCAACGTAATATACTTTACTGAAGACATAGGTTTCTAAAACTCGTACCGTGTGAAGGAGGTTTAGGAAACGGCGTTCATGTTCAAGGATCGCCCCGTGAACACGACTCGTAACCTCACGCCAATTTAGTGTCGCCGTTTTGATCGGATTGCGATCCACTAAGATCGCTAAGGTCTTATGGCGATTAACGACCGTCGCCCAAGGAATGATCGAAGCCTCTCAAGGGTAGGAGCGTGTATTTACTATCATTAATTGCTAGCACCAGCAAGACGACAAAATGAATCCAAGGTATCGTTAAGCCGCGGTATGTCCTCGACATGTCGTACTAAAACCGTGACGTCATCGGCGTACGCACGGACCGAAAAAAAGTTCCCCCAATGTAGTCCAGCCACGTAATTGCATGGCGGGGCGGCGAAGTAAGGGCTCTAAGAACAAGACAAAAAGGGACATGGATAAGGGGCTTCCCTGGGGTAAACCCCGTCTGATCGATATCCGGGGGATAGGGTGACCGTTCACAATCACCGAGACACTGATACCCGTAAAAAGGCGAGTTAAGACCTGTCGAGCATCATTATTAAAGCCGACAGCAGTGATCACTCTCGTCAAAAAAACATGGCTGACACGATCAAGCGCTTTTTGGAAATCAAGAAAAAGCAAAGCCCCTGGGATATTAGCGGCAGCCGCCACCGAAATTACATCGCGACATTCGAGAAGTCAGTATCGTGCTTCCAAGCACACAGCTTTGGTGAGCGGCAATAAAGGTATCGAGCAGCTTAGAGAGACGGATATTAATTGCTCGAGCGACAATTTTATAATCGAAGTTAAGGAGAGTAATAGGACGGAGGGAATCAATCTCAGAGCGACCTGTGGATTTCGGGACGAGGACCAGTTTACCTTCCTGAAAAGGAGCAGGAATTGAAGACTCCCTGCATCACTTCATTTACCGTTGACGTTATGGTATCACCAATGAGTGGCCAAAATTGAATATAAAACTCCTTAGGAATACTGTCTAATCCAAGGGACTTGCACGACTGAGATCCTGTAACAACATCACATATCTCATTCTTGTGAAAGGGACGCAGACAGGCGTCATTTAATTGAGCAGTGAGGACGCGATGCAGCAAGGATGTAAAGTCGTCGAGAGAGTTTTCACCCGGGACATGGGTATCGTACAGATCAGTAAAACAGGTGTAAATAAAGTCGGAAATGTCACGGTGAGAGGTGAACATGCGGCCGTCAGCGGTTGTGAGGGAGGCAAGGCACACACGTTTTTCCGCGCCCGTAAACGTATAGTGACGTCAATTCGTTTTGTAAAAGGGAACGTGGTTGAGACCTCGTCTGCAGTCCTTCTATTTTAATGCGTTTGAGCTGCAGCAATTTGGCTTTGATGCCCTGTATATAAGTAACCCGTAGGGGAGCATTCGTAGCACTATCTTAGAGTTAACGTAAGACTGAGTAGTAAAATTCTTGCGTTCGTCGATCGTCTGCCACCTTTGCAGCTCCAAAACGCATGAGACCCCTACGGATTCGTGGTTTAACATTCAGTGTCCCCCATGACACAATAGACGAGTACCGGTCCATAGTACGAGAACAACGAACCCATACGTCCTCCAGGACGACACCAACAGAGGTATCTTGCAAATATGCTATATTGAGCATACAGCGAGGGCGAAACAATTTTACCGGTTGCCGCTCGTAATTAAACATGACAACTACGGCGCAATGATCAGTAAAACAGGCTGGTACCACATCAACATCCAGAAGTTGCCCACACAAGGAATCGTAAAGGTAAAAGCGATCGAGGCGACTGCTAGACGTGGGAGTAAACTACGTATGTCGCACAAGTGTAGGATAGCGAGAAACCCGCACGTCACGCATGCGCAAGGAGCGCACCAGGTCGTCGAGTTCTTTACTGAAATTAAAATTAGGAGACTGATCCACCGGCCGTAGAACACAATTGAAAGCCCCACCTAAGATAATCTTTGTCGGGGATTTAGGAAGCAGGTAAATGATTTATTCTTTATAGAAACTCGAACATGCGGTAGTCCGACCTGTGCCAGAAAGGGCATAAAGAAGGAGTAAACTGAGATCACAAAACGTGCACCTGATCCCCTTCCACTGTCGAGTACTTCGAAATCCATCAATGGAATGCCTTCCCTATAAATAAGGCAGTGCCCGTAGAAAGTTCGGAAGCTACACTGAAAAACCCAGAAATGGAAAACTGATCGAGTAAGACTTCCTGTAAAAAAAAAAAAAAAAAAAAAAAAAAAGTCTGCCACTGATTGATATATAAACTATCGCAAAGCGGTGAGCCGAAGCCCAGAACATACTCTGTTAATATTCAGAGTAAGAAATATGTATGCTTGTGTGGAACTTCAACCCAGAAAGACGAATAAAGAACGGTAGAGATCCGTCAGTTGAGGGAGCAACATACAAGTAACCATACCAGAATCAGTCGCCGAACCAGAGAGAGAAGAACTAGGAAACAGAACCCTCATCTTCCCGCTGCTTTTTCTTCGGCCTTCATGCGGCGCTCTGTGGCTGTTTACGGATTCTACTGCGGCTCCGCGGCGCCGACGCAGCTGCGTTCGGCTGCGTGGGAGCATCATGTAGGTATTCCGTTTCAGATTGCGAGGGAGAGGCCTCTACATCCCACTCGTACGCAGACATGGGTTCACGGAAGGACGGTTGGTGAGTAAGAACGGGATCCACTGGCTCTTGAGAATCAGTCAGTTGTTTCATGGGAGAAGGCTGTGATCCAGAGGGAGCGACAGAAGTCGCAGAAGGGGGATGGGAAACAGTGTCGACAGGAGATGTGTCCGAGAGAATCGGGGAAGACACGTAGGAACCGGAAGCAGGTTCCTTCACGGGCGTCTCCGAAGGGGCGGCATCGACAACAGGAACAACGCCAGGTAAAGTGCCAGGGATCTTCTGCACAGGCGTGAAAGCACTTGTGGCGTCCTCATCCACAATTTCAGGCTGAGAAAGGGGGTCCTTTACTGGAGGCCCACTGGGTGAGCCAATAGGAAAGGTTCATCTGCCGCATCATCATGTGTTCGGTGACGCTTGTTGTGAGAAATCATGGCGGGTACATAGGAATTAGCGGCATCAACATCCCGACGCAGGGACAGAGGGGGAAAATCACGGGCGTTGTCGGTCAGCGGATCACTGCGTCCCTCAGTAACAGGGAGCGATTCAGTCTGAGATCCCCGAGCTGTTCGTATGTAGGTTTTATTACCACCACACGCCGCGGACAGTTAGTACGGAAATGACCGGTTTGATTACAATAATATGTTCCTTCTTGGCCACTGTACGCAATATGGACCCTATAGCCACATACCTGTAGATGAGAAGGAATATGTTTTTTGACCACCATTTCCACCGACCGAATATCACTATAGACCTGTAAGCGGTGCTGAGCAGACCAGCGTTCCTTTCGAATATGACGTATTTCTTCATAAGGAAGCTAAACGGGCCCCAGAAAACAGTCGTCTACCTCGGGCGGAAGTTTAAACACCGGGACATTCTTATATATCACGTCTGCATTTGCTAAGAGAACCATACTAGTGGAACCGTCACGGTGCGTAAAGGGTACCTGAGAATAGTGACGAGAAAGTATCTTATCAACCTGGAGCGGGTCAAGAAACTTAACAAAAAACACATATAATTCGCTGTCAAAATATGCAGTATGCAACTGATCAGTAGTGACTTTAATTGTATCGACTAACCAGTCACGTATCTTCAAAGAACCGGGCTGGACGTGACGCGTGGGTTTGCCGAAGGTGAAGCTGACAGTACCCGTACGCGGAATTTTCGTGGGGACCATTGTGGACATCTCGGCGCGAGACGACGCCGCCGCAGGAAGGGCCGCACGAACACCACACACTAGCCGACAACCAGCGGTGCAACGCGCACGGAAACCAACAAGGCACTACACGGACACGAGGAAACCACGCAGCGCTACGGTAGAGGCGGAACTAATAGCACAACCTAGTCGCCCGACGCGAGTAACGGGGATTACCACTCAGCTACCAGGGGCGGACATGTAGAGGGTGAAATGGACTGACCTTGACGCTGTAGAAATCCGAGGAATAATGAAACATTAAAGTGTCAGTTTCTTATATTGATTTGTAATCTGTTCACAGAGTAAGCTGTATCAAGAAAGAAACATACGTTTTTGCACCTAGGGTGATTGTATTTCAACAAGAACCAACAGTATAGTAAACAGAAATTATGAAGCTGTTTCATTTTAGCCCGAATGAAAACACTGCCAATTTTTTACTGCCCGTCCACCCAACGGGACGCAAGAATTTATTTTAGAATTTTATTTTATAAATATTTTAGGTTTTGTATTAAAAATCTTGACTTAATTTAACAATATTTGTAATAATGATATAATTTGTGGAAATACAAGTAAGACTTTTTACTTTGTGCGAGAAGTAATGAGCCATTCTGCAACAGGGTGATAGGTTCTTTGCATAGCAGCATATTGTTCCTAGCCATTGTATAGAGGAAGTGCTGAACAGAGGAAGACAATTTAATATTTTAACATAAAGTACTTTATGAGACTTAATGAAAGAAATAAGTTTCCTGCATCGGGTGTTTTTCATTTCCATTTTATTTTAATTTTGTGTACCTGCAGTAGGCACGAGTGAGCCGAAAATTTCCGCAGCGAATTGATCCCCGTGAGGGCGGTGCCTTCACGAGAGAAGCCGGTTCGGAACAATACGACAGCCAACAAAAGCGTCCTGGCCGCAGTCCTTATTATTCCAGGCTCTCCGTGTGGCCGCTGCGGCGAGTTACAGCCCAGTCCTATAGAGCCGCAGTGCTAACTTAGGACTTAATTCTCGTGCGCGTCATCCACTGACAATGAGAAACACCAGCCAGTGGCTCTTCCGCCTCTCTATCGTCGTCCGGTCTACCCCGCCGTGCCAGGTATAATTGCGTACCTGTGCAGAACGAATGCACGGCCAGATGCATTATCAGCGAAATTCGTAATCTGTTTACAGAGTAAGCTGCTACAAGAATGAAACATACGTTTTGGAACCTATGGTGAGTATATTTCAGTATTGATGTTTCAATATCCCGAAAGCAAAACTGACAATTACATATTGAAGACCGAAATTCCGAATTCTGCTCTTTCAAGAATATCCAAAAACTTAAAAGTCAAAATGATATAGAATGCACAGAATCCCAAACTGAGAATTTTGAGATAAGAAATCAAAGATCTGATAACGAAACATTAGCAACTTGATAAATTATGAGAAGAAAGAAGCACACTAACAATACATCAGCCCCGGAAATCGATTCTGCTCGAAAATTTGGGCCATAATTGTGATAGTGCGCAGTTATGGCCCGCTGAATGTACAGCTTTTACAACAACGCGGGCGCCGGTTGTTTGTCACTCGCTCCGCCCCGCTGCAAACGCCTAATGCCAGAATGCGAAGTACCGGGTGATCCAGAAAGAAAGGTCAGATTTCAATTGCGCGTTTCACTGCATAGAAGAAGGTTCAAAGATTTGACACAGCTGTGCTGTTGTTTGTTTGCTGCAACGTGGCGACTACACCATTAGAGAAGTCATTTTTTGTGTTGGAATTTGGGCAAAGTCAATCCATTGTTCAAGAGTAACGTGCATTCTGCTGTAGATTCGGCAAGATACCGCCCCTGCACAAGCAGATTTGTGACTCGCATACAAATTCTTGGAAGCTGGTTGCATATGCAAAGGGAGCAACATACTAACTGCTAAAGTGCCTAATCAAGTCTGTGTTTGCAATGCGAATGATGTCAGACAGAGGAGATATAAATACAAAAAAAAACTTGTAACGTTGTAACTTTAATTTTGTATGCTGAAATGTAATATTGTTACTTTAATTTTGGTATACTGAAATCGGTGCTAATTGACAATGAAAGTGGGTTAAAAGCCGTGATCTGTCTGGGGAGATTAACCGTGGATTACTGGGCAACTGTTTCATCAGATATTTAGTCTAGGTTTACCAAGCAGACAATACCGGTAATATATATATATATATAAAAAAGGAGAATTTAAATAAAAGGAAAGAAATCAGTTTATATTTGGAAATTTATTTTATGATTGTTCATTGAAATTTCAGCATATTATACGTGAGTTATAACTGAGCTGGTGCCTTATTTACGATTGAAAAAAAATGTGAGATTGTAATTTTACGGAACACATAAAATATGGAGCCAAGATTGGGAGACTGCACACAACACTGCATTCATAAAATAACACACGAAGAACATTGAAACATAAACAAGAAGAAATTAACCACAACCAACTGATTCAGTTTTTACCCAAAGAAATTACGTTCATACCACAATCCTGTCCGTCATGTAATTACCACACACTGGTATACTAAATTCATATTAACTCTTTGTGAAATCTTCGCAAAAAGAATAGCTGAGGGCTACTTTGATGATTACACCACATGCTTCACGTGGTCAACTTGGTTTACAGAAAGCGTACAACTCCACAATAATTTTGATAATTAAAATAAATTAGATCGAAAAGCAATTGACCAAAGAAAAACCTTGAACTGGTTACTAACGTCTTACTATTAACCTGATGGGTCAAACAGTTATGTAAGCACGTGGTACTGGTCTCGCAAAGTACACTCCACGTGGGTTGAACATAAAGAAAAGCATAAAGAAAAGTTGCTATATTAAAAAAAATATTCTCAAGACGAGACGTTATAATCTCACGCACATTCGGATTTAAGATTGATGAACTTAGTTAGAGTTACTGATCAACACGTGGTTCCACTTTACTCACAAAGTAGTAACAAAGCAACTACCGCAAAATAATCTGAATTTAACACGAGAATTACACTCCGCTGCACTTTAAGATAGCATTAGATATTTTAGAGCTAAACCTGAAATCAAGGTGATTAAATTTTCAGTTAGGCTGAACTTAAGAAATCCATTGTCCTACGGACTTAACAGACACGCGCTTAGCCGGAGATCTTACCACTTCAGACGCTCGCCACGGCCACACAGCAACTGCCTACTGCCCAGCGTGCTTCCTGAGGGGTGGCTCACAAAGACCAACGGAAGTGGCCAGAGGGGCAGCTTCCTATACCAACATGACAACGGACGGACAGGACCATACTAAGGATAGAAACCTCTTTGCTTTTAGGAAGCGTAGCTACCTGTTCCGACGTTGGTCCTACTGTTCTCTAGCAGACAGCCTTGTCTGCTACCCTCAAGCATGCAACTAGAAATACATATGCTCATTCATCCTCTCACACAAAAGGGAAGGGGGATGACAGTATCTTATCATATACAGTATATAAAAGAAAGCGGATGTAGGTTCCGTATGAGACTGTGTGACATGAATTACATATAAGAATTACATATAAACTGTGCTTTAAAGTGTAGTAGTGTGACAGATCGTTCTTGTTTATGTGTAAAAGTAACACGTTCCACTGCTCAGTCTCCTCCCAGATAGTCAGAAACGCCACAGTACATTTAGAAGAGGAATTTATTCCATAAATGGCAACAGATTTAAGAATTTAAACATGAAAGGAATCCAACAGAGACCTTTCATAACCCCAACGCTCCGGGAAAAGACTGTGCAGGGAATTTTCTGGCCATGCTAGGACATTCCCAAGCAGGCTTCTCACACCCTACTTAAACCAAAAGTGTAAAAGAAAAGGCAAAAGGACACCAGCTACTTGCTAAAACACAATAATTTCAACACATCTTTAGAATCTACCTATTTCAAACAGAAAAAAAAGAACACAATCTGTGACACCTATTTAAAAGGTAGTGTAGACCTAATTCGGTCAGCAAGTAAAAACAATGGTTCCTGTGTCATTAATATGAAAACAATTTCTGGTTGTTACCCTTATGGAGTTCACCAGTATTTGCTCATTGCAAGAGCCAACTGATCACAGGAAAATTTATGACTGTTCATTAACAAGCAAAATTTATGAAAATAGCAAAGGTGCCACAGCAATTAAAAAAAGAACATCAAATAACATCGGTATTAAAAAGCAGAACATAACAATGCACAATCTGCAAAAGCAACAAAACGATAAGAGAAAAAACATGTTTTACAAAGTGGTTATCGCAAAAAAATTCTATATCGTATAAAACTAATAATTTGTAGAATTAAAATAACTATGTGGCACTCATTTAATCACTCTACTATATTTCAATTAGCTAGCAAACAATGAGCACTGTGTCATTATACTGAAACTACAATAATTATGTGATTGTTACCCTTAAGGGGTTCCTCACAGTAAATATGCCCCATGCAAAGGCTAATCGATCACAGTTCAATGAGAATAAAAAGCTATCTGACTGATAAACGAAGCAATGCCACAGCAATGAATTTACGAAACAAAATATCACAAATCTAATACATCACACAAAAACAAACATTGATAAATAAAACAGTACAATAGTCAACATTTAAAACAAAAAAACACCTATAAATAAAACACCTGCAAAATACAAGAGTCAAAGTCTAAAAAAAGATAAATAGAACACCTGCAAAATACAAGAGTCAGTCTAATAAACACCAATAAATCGAACTCCTGCAAAACACACGAGTCAGAGTTTCTCTGACAGAAACACACGTATATGCACTGGACTAAGAACCGTATAATCACTGTTCACTGACACACTCAGTACTTCCACTGTTCCGAGGCACAATATAGGGGAAAGAGGGGGGGGTTCGTCGCCGCAGCTGTCAGTAGGGATTTTTGTCCATCTGTTGCGTGCGATCCCGCCGTCTCTGCCCTCTCATGAAGTTTCTCTCGTGTCACGTACATCTCGATTTGGTTCAATGTTTGTATTGTCAATTTCGTGCGGTATACTCGTTTGACACGCCAGGTTGATATTCTCGGGCAAGGATGACACTTAATGGCTCTTCTTTTGTGCCACCCTTAGCGACCAGAGAACATCGAACCATGATTTACTGTCGCTTGACAGTGGGCATCCGTCAGGAGATGTTGATAGGCGTCATTGAAGTCTGCCAGTTACTCTGGACAGTATGTGTCAAAAGGCTCCACGCCCTTTGTGTTGTTACATTCTTGGGTTATCCTCAATTGGCTCGCCAGTTTGATATTCCTGGGCAAGGATGACACTTAATGGCTCTTCTTTTGTGCCACCCTTAGCGACCAGAGAACATCGAACCATGATTTACTGTCGCTTGACAGTAGGCATCCATCAGGAAATGTCGATAGGCGTCGTTGACGTCTGCAAGTTTCTCTGGGCAGTACCTGTCAAAAGGCTCCACGCCCCTTGTGTTGTTTCACCGCGGCCGTCTCGTCACGGTCGCGTGCGTGTGGTGCGTTGCCAGCAGATGGATTTCCGCGCGGTGGACCGCTCGCCCATCTCAGGTCATCGCCTCGAGGAAGGGTCGCCCGGGGCGGCCGCCCATTAGCTCCAGGTACAAGGGAAAGTGTTTGCCGCGTACCTTCTTTTGTTGTCGGCCGCGCTCCCAAAGTGGCCTGGCTGACAACGTGTCCTGCTGGGAAACCCGCCAGTTTACAACTAGTCCGGCTGCTCCCGCTGTCTCTTAAGAGTTTTGCCGGTTCGCTTTCACGTTCTCAACTGCATTCACAGAAATTTTTCATCATCCTTATGTGATTACACAATGTCATACATAATACCAGTTAGTATTGTCTTTCACAATTTTTAAGAACAAAGTGAGACTTAATATTTTTTTTTTAAATAAAAAAATTAGATGAATCGACAGTATAAAATAAAATTTAAATGACTTGACAATGTAAAAAAAAATAAAAGTGAAATGACTTGACAGTATAAAAATAAAAATTTAAATGAACTGACAATATAATATTTAAATCCACATCACTAATGTGGTTCACTTACGTTTTAATAAATCAAATGCTATTTATTAATTCACTAAAATGAATAGGATTATGCCTTGTGCAAGTATAGGTCAGGACAGCATAGGGTTCACATGTTATTTACACACACATACATGCACACCTGTTGTCTATTCTACAAACTAACTACCCATAAACATGCATTACTCGATATTCTACTTCTATCCACTACTAGTTGAGCCAATAAGCTACTTCAATGCTATTTCAACACCGTGTATATACCACTACAACATTGTTCTAATTAGTCCTCTTCTTGACGCTCGCGGCATACGTCTTGTCACATGATAAATATGGAGAACTTTCCTTAAACATACACATTAAAAAGAACAATGGTTATTTACACGCCAAAACATTTATACCAGTTCGCACACCTGAAAAGAGACTCGCAATTATACATTTATCGTACTCATATATTCACACATAAAACAGTAAGAAAATTTCACCTAAAATTACGTTATCACAACAATTAATCACGCAGATGACTCTGAGAAGGTTAAAAATATTTGCGTTATACAGGTTATATTACATTTTCTTACCCATTTTGCTGCGATTTCGTTCCTTCTTTACGTTACCTTTCGCTTCCAAATCAGTTATTTCGCCTGTGGTGGTTATTCTGGATTCATTTCTCATGAATGGCAAAATTGTGGTCACCTCTATTCTGTAAAACAGTATCATCTTAACATATTGAACTTACAACAGACACAAAAGATCCGAATCCTCCTGTAGTTTAAATGACAAATGTTTTGCTTTATCCTTATTACCTTAAACCAAGCTTTCCTTCGGTCCCATAATCAAAATTATTTAATCATCCTCTACCTTCAAGAGGGAAATTTCCTCAGTACAAATCATATAGGCTGCAGTGCATCCCGCACCAGCGAAAACAGTAAGCTGTAATGCTCACAGCATCACCAAAACACATAAACGTCGCTTTTCTAGGACAAGTATTAACGCAGAATAATTTTTTTAGGCTTTGGCTCAACATCAATCAAGACTACAAAAAGGATCCATATTTCCGTTCCATTCTCCATTTGCTGAAAAGCTGCTCGTATTTGACTACCACAATAATATTTCAGAGCCACGTAAATTACACAAACCACAATTCTTCTTTCACCTTGAAGGGAATCAATATACTTACGAAATCTACAGACAGCACTTTACGTACTCAGCTATAAAGAACAAAAAAGACATATATCATCAATATTAACATATTAGCGTATATTGGGAAGCCAATGGTTCAACAATCGTATTATCGCATCCTGTTTTCAAGATTCCAAACTTACTCATTCCTTTCTCAGAGTTCTCCTATCTTAAAATATTCATACAGCACGCATACAATAGTAAGAGATCCTCATTTATACTGACAGATATAGAATAGTAATAGATAGATAGTAGCACTGAAAGCAGAAAATCGGAAACAAGGCTACTAACAGCTGGGGACCTGGGTTTGCCAGACCCATAATACCCACAGATCGGATATTCCCCTGAGTTTTCCTATCTTAAAATATTCATACAGCACGCATACTATAGTAAGAGATCCTCATTTATACTGACAGATATAGAATAGTAATAGATAGATAGTAGCACTGAAAGCAGAAAATCGGAAACAAGGCTACTAACAGCTGGGGACCTGGGTTTGCCAGACCCATAATACCCACAGATCGGATATTCCCCTGAGTTTATGCACTAATTCAGCAACGATCTTGCTTTCCTCTTTTCAATTTACACACAAAAAAAAACATAAACAGCATTTTACTCGTTCACAAAGAAACCTTTTATCTTCACGTTTGAATCAAACTAAATCCTACTTGCACAAGGAAAGAAAAAAAATTAAAACATCACTTCAATCCATCACATAGAAACATCTTTATCATTAATTTTTTTACCAACATATTATTCAAAATGCATACGTCACAAATTTAAACTAATCAATTCTTTCTCCTCACCGTCCTCTCTACTTCTCACTGTCCTTTCTAGTCATTTGCCATGTCGCTCATTTGTTCCGATTGGGCGCCTTCTGCGCTGATCGTTTGTTATTGCCGGTTTCGTTCATTTCCATTTGCTGGATTATGTCTAGGGTTAGCCGGCCGAATTTCAACATCATGAGGTGCTCCGCCTACAGTCCTATTCCCACCGTATTCATCATAGTGTCGATTCTGGTTGCCGTACCTGTAGCGTTCACGATCCTGTCTACGTCCTCGATCATTTCTGTTGTTCCACCTGTGTTCGCGACTGTCACCCCAGTTTCTATACGGCCGGTCCCGATTATTGTTCCGTTCGCGTCGCGACGACCAGTCACGCCGTTCATTAGTAATACGGCCACGACTGCGGTCGCGCTGCTGTGCCCCGTAATAACTTTGTGCCTGATTAGGCGGGCATTCTGCTGTATTATATTCCAAATCTTGGAGAAGTGTTTTAAACGTTTCCACGTCCTCTTTGCATCGTCCCGCAAGAATGACGTGCCGCAAGTGCATCGGCAATTTGGTGATGCATATCCTAATTAGTTCCGCAGGCCCGTATGGGTCGTATAAAAATTGATTTGCCTGCAGCATGTGGTCGAATAGACGTGCAGGGCTGCCGAAACCAGACTGGTTCAAATTTGGCAGCATAATTACGCCATGTTTGACCCTATCTTGTGCCGCTTCCGACCAATAGGCGGACAGAAAGGCTTGTCGAAACTCCCGAGTGGAGTTGCAGTGACGCGCTGCCGACCTCATGCGAATCGCCGGTTCGCCTTCCAAATAGCCACACATATATTCTATCTTATGTGAACTTGCCCAGTCGGGAGGAAGACAGAACTCAAATTGCTCGAGCCATCCTCGTGGATGTATTCCTTTTTGCGAATTTCGGAATATTTCAAACTTTCTCACCGTAAGGAAATGTTTGAAATCAAATCCCCGCATTTCCTCCTGGCGAGGCCCTTGAATGTTTCTGTTTCTCTCATGTCTGCCCCTTAAATTACATTCTTCCCTGTCGTCAAAATCTCCCTCGTGGCCGGAGTCCCTCTCTGCACTGTTCATCCGGCTATTTTTAGTGCTATTGGCGAGTTCGGAATCACACGCCATGCGGTTTTCCAGATGCGCCACGCGTTCTTGTAATTCGCCTGTTACAGCTTTGTGTTGTCTGTTCACTTCAAACTGTCCCTTCTGAAATCTAAGAAGCGAACGCACTTCTTCGGTCTCTGCGGCCGCTACCGGTGTAGTATTGTTCTCGCTTTCCGTCAGCTTCATCGTGCCTACAGTGTCCGCTAATGCCGCAATCTTATCATCAATTTGTCTCTTGTCCTCCGCCCCAGTCTGCTTCAATTGTTCTATTTGCTGTTCCAACGCGTGGATCGCTAAACTGTTGTCCGCTATTGTGTTGCTAACGGACGTGGGACAATGCGTTTCCGCCTGCTGGACCCTCGAGATTACCTGCTGGTGTTCCCTTTGGCATTCTTCCCTCAGCTCTTCGAAATTCCTAAGTAGCCGTTCTTCGCTTTCTTTAGATTCGGTATCGCCCCTCCGCTTGCTCTGTTCTAAAGCTTGCAGACGATCATCGATTTGTTCAAATGTACGGCCTAATTCTTTCATAATATCACTTTTGATCTCACTTGCCAGATTGTTTACTTTTTGTGAGATATCATCGGACACTCTCTGCATCGACTTGTCGACTTTATTTGTCTGCTGGATTAGTTTTTCGTCTATTTGTTCGCCTAGCTCCCGGATCGATTTTTCAGATTTATACGTCATTTGTTCGCCTAGCTCGCGGATCGATTTTTCGGATGATTCTTTTTGTTCTCGGAACGATTTTTCTGATGATTCTTTTTGTTCTCGGAACGATTTTTCAAATGATTCTTTATTTTGTTGCAATAAGGCTTTCATGAGTTCTGCCAAATCTATTTGGTTAGTTGGAGGCAAATTAATTTGTGGCTCTGATGTGAGCCCGTTCGTCCTGTCTTGCATTTCGTCTGAAGTATTCCCCATTGCATTATCGGAACCGCCCGACGCGTTAACATTCGAAATTAAATTATCCCCTTGGTCCATGTTGGTTAGGTTGTCGGACCGCTTACTTTTAGTTTGGTTACGTGTCTGCATTAGTGCAATTTATAACCGGTATGCGACACACTAATCAAAATAAATGTGTCCCACAAAAATTACGACAGTCACACGAAAGATACCCAACCTAGTACGCACTTTTTTTTACACGCAATACAAATTTTTATCTTAGATCGAAACAGTGGAATTTACAAGCGAGAATAAAAAACACACAGACATATAAAACACACAAATATAAAAAACAAAACAAGACAAACAACGCAACGCCGATCAACAACGCCGTGAATCTTTTGAAAGTCTGCTCGGAAACAACGCAGAAGTTGTTTGAGCGCTGTAGGGAAAAAAATTAAGATTATAACACGCTCGCAATCTAACATTTCAGAGATTCCAGAGTCTAGCGGAATCACAGAACAGGGTCGCCATGTGTAATGTTGTAGGTTTAATTTTGTATGCTGAAATGTAATATTGTTACTTTAATTTTGGTATACTGAAATCGGTGCTAATTGACAATGAAAGTGGGTTAAAAGCCGTGATCTGTCTGGGGAGATTAACCGTGGATTACTGGGCAACTGTTTCATCAGATATTTTGTCTAGGTTTACCAAGCAGACAATACCGGTAATATATATATATATAAAAGGAGAATTTAAATAAAAGAAAAGAAATCAGTTTATATTTGGAAATTTATTTTATGATTGTTCATTGAAATTTCAGCATATTATACGTGAGTTATAACTGAGCTGGTGCCTTATTTACGATTGAAAAAAAATGTGAGATTGTAATTTTACGGAACACATAAAATATGGAGCCAAGATTGGGAGACTGCACACAACACTGCATTCATAAAATAACACACGAAGAACATTGAAACATAAACAAGAAGAAATTAACCACAACCAACTGATTCAGTTTTTACCCAAAGAAATTACGTTCATACCACAATCCTGTCCGTCATGTAATTACCACACACTGGTATACTAAATTCATATTAACTCTTTGTGAAATCTTCGCAAAAAGAATAGCTGAGGGCTACTTTGATGATTACACCACATGCTTCACGTGGTCAACTTGGTTTACAGAAAGCGTACAACTCCACAATAATTTTGATAATTAAAATAAATTAGATCGAAAAGCAATTGACCAAAGAAAAACCTTGAACTGGTTACTAACGTCTTACTATTAACCTGATGGGTCAAACAGTTATGTAAGCACGTGGTACTGGTCTCGCAAAGTACACTCCACGTGGGTTGAACATAAAGAAAAGCATAAAGAAAAGTTGCTATATTAAAAAAAATATTCTCAAGACGAGACGTTATAATCTCACGCACATTCGGATTTAAGATTGATGAACTTAGTTAGAGTTACTGATCAACACGTGGTTCCACTTTACTCACAAAGTAGTAACAAAGCAACTACCGCAAAATAATCTGAATTTAACACGAGAATTACACTCCGCTGCACTTTAAGATAGCATTAGATATTTTAGAGCTAAACCTGAAATCAAGGTGATTAAATTTTCAGTTAGGCTGAACTTAAGAAATCCATTGTCCTACGGACTTAACAGACACGCGCTTAGCCGGAGATCTTACCACTTCAGACGCTCGCCACGGCCACACAGCAACTGCCTACTGCCCAGCGTGCTTCCTGAGGGGTGGCTCACAAAGACCAACGGAAGTGGCCAGAGGGGCAGCTTCCTATACCAACATGACAACGGACGGACAGGACCATACTAAGGATAGAAACCTCTTTGCTTTTAGGAAGCGTAGCTACCTGTTCCTACGTTGGTCCTACTGTTCTCTAGCAGACAGCCTTGTCTGCTACCCTCAAGCATGCAACTAGAAATACATATGCTCATTCATCCTCTCACACAAAAGGGAAGGGGGATGACAGTATCTTATCATATACAGTATATAAAAGAAAGCGGATGTAGGTTCCGTATGAGACTGTGTGACATGAATTACATATAAGAATTACATATAAACTGTGCTTTAAAGTGTAGTAGTGTGACAGATCGTTCTTGTTTATGTGTAAAAGTAACACGTTCCACTGCTCAGTCTCCTCCCAGATAGTCAGAAACGCCACAGTACATTTAGAAGAGGAATTTATTCTATAAATGGCAACAGATTTAAGAATTTAAACATGAAAGGAATCCAACAGAGACCTTTCAAACTGGCATATTTTGCTTATTTTCACTCCATTATGTCATATGGTATCATATTTTGGGGTGACTCCACAAACAGAGAAAAAATTTTTAGAGTACAGAAGCGTATAATAAGAGTAAGGAGTAGTGTAAATCCAAGAACATCATGTCGAAACCTATTCAAAGAATTGGGCATATTAACCACAGCTTCTCAGTATATTTATTCCTTAATGAAGTTTGTTGTAAACAACACATCTCTTTTTCCAACTAACTGCTTAGTACACAGTATCAATACTAGGAATAAGAACAAGATACATAAAGATTTAAAATCACTTACTCTTGTCCAGAAAGGAGTCCAGTATTCAGCAACGCATATTTTCAATAAGTTACCAGCAACCATTAAGAGTTTAGTTTCAGACAAGGCACAATTTAAACATTATTTTAAAGGAAGTTTTGGTGGCCAACTCCTTCTATTCCGTCCATGAGTTTCTCAACAACTGCAGTAGACCATTTTAATGAAAATTTATTATACTTTAATTTTTGACAATTCTTGGTTGTAACAGCCAAGTAACTACCTACTGTGTGAATAATGGATGTATGGAAAGCAGTCTGTAAATAGTGGAAGTCTAATTTTAAATCTTTTACATAATCTGACTGTTCCTAACTGAGGATCACTGAAATGAAGAATTTACTTTAATTTTTGACAATACTTGGCTGTAATAGCCGAGAAACTAGCAAATGTCTGAGTGATGGATTTAATGAAAGCAGATGTAAGTATTAAGCCTGTAAATATTAGAAGTTTAAATTTAATTCGTGTACATAATTTTACTGTTTATTGACTGAGGATCATTAAAATTAATGAAACTCAAGTTTTTCTAATTACATTTTTGTAATGTGTTTATCTGATATGTTCCACACCCAGGAGGATTCCCTCTTTTATGGTTCTATGGAATGAATAATTAATCTAATCTATTCTAATCTAATCTAAGGGAAGATCACTGGTAGGCCACGCACATCTGATGAAAATGTCGAGATTATCCAAAATGCGTTCACACGAAACCCTCGGACTCTACAAGACGGGCAGACCAGGAACTTTAGCTTCCTCAAACAACCGTGTGGCGTGTTCTCAAACGACGCCTGCATTTTTATCCTTACAAGTTGCAGTTACTGCAGCAATTGCGTCCCGGCGACCATAACAGAAGGTCTAAATTGGCAATTCAGTTCTCCAGGATACGGCAGAGGATACATTTTCCGAGCGACTCATCTTTCCTATCGAATCGACGTTTCATCCATGAAGTACACCACCGTAGTGTAAGAATTTGGGTAGGTCACAAAGTCCTGGTGTCATCCTCAAACATGATAGCTCACCTAAACCGAACGTCTTTTGTGCCATTTCTGTTCACAAAGCTTATGAGGCTTTCTTTTTTGCGGAGGAAACTGTGACAGGAATCTGATACCTGGACATGCTGCAAAACTGGTTGTTTCCTCAACTTCACCAAGAACTCGATGATTTAATTTTTATACACGGCGGTGCCCCGCTTGTGCGGCGGTATCTTAACGAAATCATCCCACGACGCTGGAATCGAAGAGGTGAACAACAAGATTTTGTTCATCGATTTTGGCCTTCCAGGACACCACACCACACACCTTGAGATTTTTTTCTGTCGGGGGTACATAAAAGACTGTGTCTTTGTCCCACGTATGGCAGCTTCTCTTCAAGAGCTGACAAATCGAACTGTTGAAACTTTCGATTCAATAAACAGAGACCTGTTGATTCATGTCTGGAATGAAATGAACTGCCGTTTCGATGTTTCTCGTGCAGTTCATACAGTTAATGTTGAGTCTGAAGTGTAGTGTTACGTGCAGTGTAACGCTGTGTGCGAGTGATTGCCATTTGTAATTATTATCTCTGGCGCAGTCTCCGACTTACGTTTCCTCATTTTTTATGCTGTTCTGCTGTTTAATTCTCTAGTAAAGGAGTCGTATGAATTACGGTGTGTTTTTATGTTGCAATTAAGTAAATACAACTAGTCCCTCAACAAAATGGTTCAAATGGCTCTGAACACTATGTGACTTAAAAATCTGAGGTCATCAGTCCGCTTGAACTTAGAGCTACTTAAACCTAACTAACCTAAGGACATCACACACATCAATGCCCGAGGCAGGATTCGAATCTGCGACCGTAGCAGTCACGCAGTTCCAGACTGAAGCGCCTAGAACCGCTCGGCCATACCGAGTCCCGCAACAGGTGTGTGGTATAGTGTCTGTGCGAACGAAAATCTTTAATCCTCCGCCATCCAGTGTGATGCGCAATGTGTTTCTATCTTTCATAACTCTCCTACAAAAAACAGCTGAAATCTAATCTTTCTTTTTTGAAACGCGGTCTGCTGAATAGGGAAGTGACTAAGAGGTTCGCAATTATTGATGCCTGTGAACCGACAAGCGACAGTTGTTTGCTCAGTGTGTCAAAGAGAGCGATAAGCGACCTGTAGCTGGCGCCAGAGACATCAAGAGCTTTGAGCAATGTTGCGATTCATATATGTAGTGAAATTAATGATACGCATGAGTCAATAAAGAAGTATCGCAGCGCTATTTAATTATTAACATCACTGCTGTGAATTATTTTCTTCTGACTCAAAATCTGACAACATTAAAGTCAATGAGTTGCGTTATTCTTCAACGTGATTAGCATGATAAAATTATAAATCGAAAATCATTAATTCCATTTCATAATACACTGTCCATGGTAGTTTTAAGGAAAAACGCATGGAGTGTGGACACACATATTTCGTCATTTGTTGTTCAATGGAATACACTTTATTGCTTAACAACAATATCATAATTACAATTTAAAAACCTTGTTAAAAGAATAACAACGCTCTCAACCATTTTAAAAGCTTGAATAGGCTCAATTCATTAGTAACAAACTTTAACAATTTATACCAATAAGAGCATGGCTTAAAAACAGGGGTATACAGTTCCGTAGTACAAGAAAGAAGTCAGACCAATTAGGCGTGGCTGAAAGCGGGTTCAATAAACGATTTTATCAGCAAAATGAATTACAATGACAGGCACTAAATGTAATAACAATTTCCAAGCATGTGCAACACTTTACACAAGTGGACAACGCCCGCCCAAAATACAAGTCACGCCATTGACTGTGGCTATTGTATAGTCCGTAACAATGTATAAGCCACAATAAAAATCCCCTAATCAATAAAATACACAACCCCCTGAACCATGGATTATTTTCAAAGAATTTTCTTGAGAATTTTTTTTTATTTACTAGCGATTTATCAAGGACGTTAACACATTTAATGACACTATGTAAGCGTGGAAGTAGTTGCCAGGGAGTAATTGATGAAATCATAACCAAATTGCTTTTAACAAATGGGAATTTATTCATTTTACTAGCGCCTAAAAGCATTTTTTAAAAGAAACAGATTTAAAATTATAATCAGAAAGCACCCTCTAAATATCAAGTTACAATTTACATAAGCACACAAACTATGCACCCCGTAGGAGGGATGGAAATGGTACAAAACACTAAAATTAAAATATTAACTTGCCACCGAGGGTGCAACTTGATTTTAACTTCTAAGAAAAATCTTACGGTGAAAGGGTGGCAACTTTATATACTACAATGACCATTTAAATAAAAGCCCATGAAATGCAATCTTATATAAAATTATACAAGGTTGGCCGAACAGGTTAACATGCTCTACAGTAAACAGATACCGCCTCTCAAGATGATAGGCAAGATCAAAACATATTTCAGGAATTAGGCCGTTACACTCAAAGCAATAAATTCGTTAACACACCGAATCCGACAAACATGACAGAGGCAGTTCCGAACGACAGACAGACACAAACCAGGAAAGGACCGAGCCAAGCTCCACAAGATGGTAACTGAATGGGCCCAGAGGCGCTCGGAGAACCAGGTACACCACTGCGTCGCAGCTCGCACCGTCCAGACTGATGTCGTGGGTTGACTCCTGTTGCTCTCATGTCGACCGCGAAGTCACTACCCCTCGCTATACGCCGCGGCCCACTGGACTCGCGTGGCGACCACACATGCGCCGACGCTCAAGACGGACCAGTCCTCTTGTGTCTCAGTGCGCGACCGACTAACCGATCGATGCAACCGCCAATGAGCATTGCCTGAGCAAACTCGAGCAGGCTGGCGGCCTAACGCGCAGACTCAGATGCAGGAACTAAGCCCCGATCGGGCAACCACTCGCTGAGTTCTCTTACTGGCGGAGTGGAAAGACTCATTTATCTGGATTTAAAGATTGATCCGAACGAAAGACATACTAGCACTCCGGACGACAGACGGACACTAACTGCCCCACAAATTCGGACGAGAGACAGACTAGCAAGCTGGGGACGAGAGACTGACCCCAGACTGACTCCAGACTGACCCAGACTGACCGACTGACGAGCTCATAGCACCCCTTAAATGCACGTGAACAGGCAACCTTTCCCCTTTCCCACCAGAGGGAGACAGCAAAGCTGCGATTGCCACAGCGGCGCCACCGCCAGAAACGGAGGGCGACTGCTTCACACTACGCGCTGCGGCGCGCTCTCCAAAACAGCAATTTTTTACCACGGCTCATCCCCAAAGTACAGGCAAAACAGGGTACGTATGCAATTTAAATGCGAGTCTCAATTGGTACACACCACCAGAATCATTGATAATGACTCTTAGTAAGAATACAATTGCCCAAATACAAGACAAATTGGGAGGACACGCAATTTAAATATGACTACCAGCGAGTACACACCAGCAGAAACGTTGAAAATGACCTTTAATAAACACAGATTCCTCAAAATACAAGGTAAGCTGAGATCTACAGTAGACGCCTATCACAACCAACAAGGAACAAGCAGGCAAGGCACAATGAGTGGATTTAACTAATGACTGTGTATCAAAGGAACGGATCAACAGTTTATGTTGATAAGTAAAAGGCTCCATTAGTAGCAAAAAGGGTGCAAGGTTCAAACGAGTAGTTAAAGAGCAGGTATAGTGAGGAGGAACTTCGGGCTCGCAGAAAACGCTTTACACCTCATGTGCTTTCCGAATTCACCAAGTAGGACAGACTAATGATCCCCGATCAATCGGCGACATTCCGCCGTGGCAAGCATCAAACGATCAAATTTACTGAACTTGAGCCACCACGACACGGCTGGTAGGGGCACCAGATTGCCGGTCAACCCAGGCGTTGTGCGACGACAGAACTGCCGCCGCAGCAGAAGGCAAAAACGTCTCTGCTCCGGGTCCAGGGAACAGGAACGCGTCGTCCACTGCCTAAGCTACCCTGCCAACACACATCAGTACGGATCAGTAATCTGCGCAAATAAGGCTACAGACGAGAGTACCTAAAATGTAGAACATCTCAACTTATTGCGAAAGCGACTACACGTACAAGATACAAGTTTAACACTCCTTAAAAATTACTAGAAATTTAGAAGACAAAATATCAGCACCCGTTGATGCAATGATTAAGACATACTCAACTACAATGGGTGCTTTCCCTCCGACACAGATTACGTTACAAACTTAATTTCGTCGATTCAATTTATAACAGAGACTACTCGTACACTTCAACAGAATATGGCCTGGAACAACAAATAACGATCGCTTACACTGACCGGTGATGATACACACAATCAATCGGAGGCTCGTTAATATAAGAGGTGCAATTTCACCTTAACACAGACAGGGGCTTGCAATAACAAGTACGCCCGAAAAAATAAGAAAATATCACTTACCTCCACTCAGATGTGAAAGTGCGGTGACTTTCAGGGGTGTTATTGCATTGTGCATACCCAAATCTCAGGATCCATGCAACGTCGGCTGCTCTTCCCGCAGTTCGCCGCTTGCCTTTAACCGGTTTAACAACTCGCAGCTTTTCGAGGCCTGTACCGGACAGAGGGACTCTCCTTAAGAGCTACAACTTGCCAGTCATGTGTCCTCCAGCTAACTGACTGTAAGAGGGCCCACCAACCAACAACACATGCAGTTAGTGGCGCCAGCAGATTGCCATGCCGCCAAAATGGAAGCCGCCACGGCTCAGTCCAGTCACATTAATGTGATAACCAGTGAAAAGCCTGAATATCTACCTTCTGCAACGTGGATCATTGCGAGACGTGTAGGAACAGAGTCAGTGAGGATCTGAAGGTACTGACAGCTATGTGGAGACATGGCGGCTCCAGTGGAATAGCCAGCTGAACTAGGTTTCGCTGCTGAGTATCCATGGCCCAAATATTCCGATCGAGGTGGTCTCACAGATTCTCGACCGGCTTTAAATCCCGGGGGGCTGGTGGATAGGGGCGATCGGTAAACTCATCCTGCTGCTCTTGGAACCAAGCACGTACACTGCGAGCTGTGTGCATTATCCTGCTGGTAGGTGTCATCGTGCTGAGGAAAAACAAATTGCATATAGGGATTGTCAGGGTCCCCAAGGATAGATGCATGCTTGTTCTGATCCACTGTGCCTTCTAGACTGACGGGCTACCCAGGGAATGTCACGAAAATTTTCCCCGGACCATAACATTCCCTTCTCCAGACTGGACCCTTCCGACGATTGTTGCAGGTGTCGGCCATCAGTCCGATCGACATAAAACCTGATTCGCCTGAAAAGGCGCAACTCAGTGGACGTCCTGTTGCTCTACTGGCGTGCATATTCCAACCTTCGTTGCCAATGAAAAGCAGACAGCAGACGACTGCTGCGGAGGTCCATATGCAGCAACGTCGCTGAAGGGTCGTTGAAGAGACACTGCTGGTAGCTCCTTGGTCCATTTGGGTGATCAGTTGGTCTGTTCCCCCACACGCATCTCTGCAGCCGGCGTTCATCCCTGTCATCTGTGGGTTGTGCCACACCACAGCTGCTTGTCGCCACTTTTGGATAACGCCATTTCGCCATGCATGCAGCACGTCAACAGTTTACGAACTTAGCCGCTTCTAAATGCTTCCATTCTTGGCCTGAAAGCCAATAATCATGCCCCTTTGGACGTTAAATAAATCGCTCCATCACCGCATTACAACACCTACTGCTCTTCATCAGTAAACACATCCGGACTAAGTAGCCGTGGTCGATCTGTAGAATTTCGTCTCCCTGACGTTTCGTTCTCAACTACGGAGAACATCTTCCGAGGTGAGTCAACGACTGGCTGCTAGGAGCTGGGGCCGCCGCTTATATGGATATCGTAGGGGGCGCCACCGCACGTCACGTGGCGTCGATGTGTAGCTATCTCTAGCTATCGTCTGTTCTCTCGATTGCAGGCAATCGATTGTCACGTGATTGCAACGTCGACCGCCATATCTTATCCAATTTTAATCCTTCTTCTTTACGATTAAAATTGTATTGATGTTTGTGGATTTCAATTGCCTCTCTATACATACGTGTATAATAATGCGACGTCCTCGCTAGCACGCTTGTTTCACCAAATTTTATTTCGTGATCTCCATCCTTAAAAACATGTTCCGCTACTGCCGATTTGTCGATATGTCCCAAGCGACAGTTTCTTTCGTGCTCCGTCAACCGTGTATTGATGCTTGTTTTTGTAGTTCCTATGTAAACCCTGCCACAACTACACGGAATTTTATATACCCCTGGGGTGGCTAGGGGGTGACGAGCATCTTTTGTTGATCTTAGGCATTCACTAATTTTCTTAGTAGGTCTAAAAATGGTCTCTACCTGAAACTTGGCTAGTACTTTCCCAATGCGACCCGTGATATTATGGATGAACGGAAGAAATACTTTTCCAGCTGATGGTTGTTGCTGTCTCCCATTTTTAAGCATTTTTCTATTTGGGTGAAGTGCTCGGTTAATCTCGTTTTTCGTATAACCATTTTTCGCAAAGGCCATACCTAAATGATTTAGTTCTTCTTGCAAGTAACCTGGTTCACAAATATTATTGGCCCTATCCACCAGTGTTTTTATCACCGAGGGGGATGGTTTGAGTTCTTATGGAGGTAGCGATCAGTATGTGTACCTTTCCTGTAGACCTTATGGCCTAAGGTCCCATCCGCCCGTTTCCGTGTCCCCCCAACATGAATTCATAAACTCTTCACTGCTAGTGCTTCCGCCTGGCGTCTTTGAGTGGTTGTTGCACGTTGACGTCGAACATAGGGGGTGGTCACATTACTGTGACTGGACCATGCAGTTCTTCGGTTGCTTGGAAGTAATCATGTTGATTTTGAGGCATATTATTAATTCTGTAAGTGCGTGAAGTTGACATATTTTGTACTAGTTTTGTGTAAAACAACGAAGCATCATGTTCTCGAACGAGATTTTAAAACATTTTCGGCAGACATGTTTCTCTCCTCCCCAATTTTCCCTCTCCTTCAGCATGCCGCGAACAGCAGGATCCCGGTTGTAACTTCGCTGTTAGATTGCACTTGGAGCTCGGGCATTAGGCGCCTACAGTGGGATGGAGTGAGTGATGACCAACCGGTGCACGCACAACTTTATGCGCTTCATAACAGCCTTGGCACAGCAACCAGTATGTGTGAAATGAATTTCCCACTAACGCGTTTCACATTTATTTAGGCATCTTCGGATTGGCCTTAATTTTATAATAGTGGCATGACCCCATTTAGTGAGACTGGATTACCTAGAAAATATTAAACAACTGATATTTGGTAGCAATGGGTACATGGAACACCAAACATAAAACATTCCAGCAGGTAAATGCCCCTTGGCAAAGTTTTAAAAACACTGTACAGTGGTTGGTTCAAATGGCTCTGAGCGCTATGGGACTTAACATCAATGGTCATCAGTCCCCTAGAACTTAGAACTACTTAAACTTAACTAACCTAAGGACATCACACAACACCCAGCCATCACGAGGCAGAGAAAATCCCTGACCCCGCCGGGAATCGAACCCGGGAACCCGGGCGTGGGAAGCGAGAACGCTACCGCACGACCACGAGATGCGGGCTACTGTACAGTGTCCTATAAAACAAAATAAAACAGAAGATGACCGAAAGGGATTTTTGAAAAAAAAATTGTAGCCTGCTTTGTCCCTAAATTGACAACCCACGCTGGAAATAAGAAAGAAGCAGCAAATTATCTTATTACGTCATGTGGAGCAGTCCACTGCAAACTAAACAGGATCAGGCCCACAGTAAATCCGTAAATCATGAGCGAGTCGTAGGTGAAGTGCATATTCTAGTTGCCACCATCACAATGGAAATGAAAACATACAAGGCTCCTAGGACTCTAAGAGTACTCCAGCAGCTCTC
This sequence comes from Schistocerca cancellata, assembly GCF_023864275.1. Taxonomy (NCBI): domain Eukaryota; kingdom Metazoa; phylum Arthropoda; class Insecta; order Orthoptera; family Acrididae; genus Schistocerca; species Schistocerca cancellata. Next base: position 801,949,106 of record NC_064627.1, on the reverse strand, counting down.
AGCAAATGATATCTTCAGACTGTGAGCTACGATATTGTTAAATTGCTAAATCTTGTCGTATGACAGTTAATACATATGACTAGTGTTCTAAAAAAATTGACGATAAAATGCTTACAATAACAGCGAGAAAAATCTTTATGAATAAAAATTAAAAAGTATATAAATGCTTTGCTATAATGGGGAAGCATAAAAGTATGTAGGGGAACTTGAAATACCAATTCCGAGTGTCCCAAATAGTACTACAGCAAACGAAATTGCGTATATCCAGATCTCCCTAAAATCAGAATCTACACCACCACTCCTCCTCCTCTCCCCAATGCACGAGATTGTGCCGTGCTAGCTACCTGTCACCACTGAGTAACAGTGTCAGTTCTACGTTTGGCTACCAAGACAGTGCAGCACCCAAGTCGTAAAATAGACTTCTGTGGGGTGCTGATTAATGCAAATACGAACATAAAATATAATATACACATCCGATGAGTGTAAAAACTAAAAAATCTTAAATTTTAGAAATTAGAAATTTAGAAAGACGACCTTTTGAAAAATGCTGCAGATGGCATGATTCAGTTACATAGCGTCCAGTGCTTAGCTGTTGATGTCAGACAGTGGTCTCATGGTGTCAAAATACACTTGGTTCTTTCTAGCAGCTGATCGTTTATGAGCCGTCTGACTGTTTTCCCTAAGTGCTTAACTATTTACATTTTCTCCAGTATTTAAAGTTTTTTTTTTCCTTTTTGAGCATAGCGGAAGATTTTTGCAGCGTGGAAGGCGATGACTACTGGACTTCAGGCGTTCCGCAAGAGGGCTAGTTATTTCTTGTCCTTTGTACTGAAGAGGTGTTCTTGAAATCTGACTTTCGGTGTTCTGCCAGTTTGGGCAATGTACGCACCTTGATGTTCGTCACATTCAAACAAATACACACATAACCTCAGGTATCTACCTCTGTTCGGCTGTTCATTTCATATTTACATTTGTGAAGTTGAGCGGTTTCTGGCGCAGCTTGCACTGTTGCCACATTTATCAAAGATGGCGGATCCAAGACAGCGGTATAGATGTGACAATGTTGCACAGACGTCATGGCGGGTAGCTCATATTTTGGCGGAAATAGGGCAACTGGGTACCTCCACCAACGTAACTCTCTCCATTCCCCCCCCCCCACTCCCACTTCTATGACGTCATCCACCGCTTCACCACCACCCCACTCCTGAAAAAGGCGTGGAACGGTTAATCTCTGCCCAGCTCCTGGAGAGGAAGGTTAGGTTAGTGTACATTATTTATTTTTGTTGGGAAATTGAGGTAACACAGCTCCCAATCACACATCTATGTGCATAGTGCTCCAAACGAATTCCTAATATCGCAATACGGCTTAAAACTGACGATGCTGGAAAAAACTCACAATATCACTTGAAACTAATAGCAGCCAGACTCAATAGAAATAGTAACTCTGCATAGTACACTCCTTCACCTATAGCTGGAGTTGGCATTTCCTGTGCAAAATTTTTTACCTTGCATTTCCCGAATACAAAAATGATACTGGATTTGGCCTGTTAACTTTAGACGCTGTATACGTTCACTAATGTCCTCTGCTGCTCCAGTTTCAATGGAAGTGTTGATTGACACAGTGTACGACTTCCCATGACCCAGATTAGGACAACTAAAAATTTAAATATTTTTCCACGATATTAAGCTCTTATATTTGTGATATGCAAAAGAAACTCTACTGAAAGTCAAGGAATAATGCGATTATAAAGAAAAACTATTATCTGTAACATAAGTATTATTATTATCTGTGTGCTTTTTGGTACCGGCGTGAAAAAAGAGGAAAAAAGCCCCAGACACACTCTTGCTTTGTCTTGTTCGGATCGGACGCCATGGTGCGCAATCTACATAATAAGGTGTGTACATGTTCTATTATTTGAGCAATGAGCTCCAATATACCCTCCTGGAAATTGAAATAAGAACACCGTGAATTCATTGTCCCAGGAAGGGGAAACTTTATTGACACATTCCTGGGGTCAGATACATCACATGATCACACTGACAGAACCACAGGCACATAGACACAGGCAACAGAGCATGCACAATGTCGGCACTAGTACAGTGTATATCCACCTTTCGCAGCAATGCAGGCTGCTATTCTCCCATGGAGACGATCGTAGAGATGCTGGATGTAGTCCTGTGGAACGGCTTGCCATGCCATTTCCACCTGGCGCCTCAGTTGGACCAGCGTTCGTGCTGGACGTGCAGACCGCGTGAGACGACGCTTCATCCAGTCCCAAACATGCTCAATGGGGGACAGATCCGGAGATCTTGCTGGCCAGGGTAGTTGACTTACACCTTCTAGAGCACGTTGGGTGGCACGGGATACATGCGGACGTGCATTGTCCTGTTGGAACAGCAAGTTCCCTTGCCGGTCTAGGAATGGTAGAACGATGGGTTCGATGACGGTTTGGATGTACCGTGCACTATTCAGTGTCCCCTCGACGATCACCAGTGGTGTACGGCCAGTGTAGGAGATCGTTCCCCACACCATGATGCCGGGTGTTGGCCCTGTGTGCCTCGGTCGTATGCAGTCCTGATTGTGGCGCTCACCTGCACGGCGCCAAACACGCATACGACCATCATTGGCACCAAGGCAGAAGCGACTCTCATCGCTGAAGACGACAGGTCTCCATTCGTCCCTCCATTCACGCCTGTCGCGACACCACTGGAGGCGGGCTGCACGATGTTGGGGCGTGAGCGGAAGACGGCCTATCGGTGTGCGGGACCGTAGCCCAGCTTCATGGAGACGGTTGCGAATGGTCCTCGCCGATACCCCAGGAGCAACAGTGTCCCTAATTTGCTGGGAAGTGGCGGTGCGGTCCCCTACGGCACTGCGTAGGATCCTACGGTCTTGGCGTGCATCCGTGCGTCGCTGCGGTCCGGTCCCAGGTCGACGGGCACGTGCACCTTCCGCCGACCACTGGCGACAACATCGATGTACTGTGGAGACCTCACGCCCCACGTGTTGAGCAATTCGGCGGTACGTCCACCCGGCCTCCCGCATGCCCACTATACGCCCTCGCTCAAAGTCCGTCAACTGCACATACGGTTCACGTCCACGCTGTCGCGACATGCTACCAGTGTTAAAGACTGCGATGGAGCTCCGTATGCCACGGCAAACTGGCTGACACTGACGGCGGCGGTGCACAAATGCTGCGCAGCTAGCGCCATTCGACGGCCAACACCGCGGTTCCTGGTGTGTCCGCTGTGCCGTGCGTGTGATCATTGCTTGTACAGCCCTCTCGCAGTGTCCGGAGCAAGTATGGTGGGTCTGACACACCGGTGTCAATGTGTTCTTTTTTCCATTTCCAGGAGTGTACGTCTGAAATATTGCTGTTGTTAATTTTAACTGTACCCTGCACCACACACTCCGTTTGCTTGTCCTTTCATTTTTAAAAGAATTTCAGACGCCGCGTCGGAAACAAGCTGAGCATCGCTGGACGGCGACAATTGGCCGCCATAAAGCAGCAATTTCAAATTATCGTAATTATTAACCCGCTCTTCCCACAGATGACACTGGAGATCGGCGTTATTATTTCTTTCATTCATGGTCTGTAATAAACTGAATTTTCCAACGATTTATTCAGACGATTTACGTGTAATAGGACACAGACTTGGCCTGCACTAAGACGTAATTAAATCACACGTAAGTCCTTACGTATTGAAAATGGTGAAATACATTTTGTGTGTGTACATAGCCTATGATGATTAACTGTTTTTGAGCCGGATTCGTGTAAGCAACTTCGGTAATTATGCAGGATCCCACGCTGCATTTTTGTGTCAGTGGGATCTAAGAACGATCTGTGCCTTCGCAGATCTTTGCAGTGAAACCAAAATAAAATAAAATATAAAAATAAAAAACAAAAATAAAATATAATTTAAATTAAATTAAATTAAATAATAAAGCCCCACATTCCATTCAACAACACGAACATTGCCAGTGGGCCCAGAATAATAAAAAATATATAAAATTTCAAATAGAATTTCTCAGTAATATTCGTATTTTGTGGTTTTAAGTGTGTATATTTGTATCAATAATTCGTATACTAACCAGAACCCAAACTTCTTTTACATGAAGATAACGAACATCCAAGGAATGTTATATGGATGCGAAGAAAACCGACCCTGATATATATGAAAGAGAGAGCTGTCAAGCTGAACATAAAGACAAATAAACCAATATCGAATACAGTAATAAAGGTGAGGACTACCATGTATACCATCCCGTTGTTGCACTAAAGTTTGACATGCACTGCCGAACTGATGACTCGTGGTAAGGCAGAAATTCATTTCAAATTACAATTTTTGAACAGTTCCTGATATAACGACAGTGTAATTTTATTGAGTTTCACTTTGTCACGACAACCAAGGTTAGCAATGTGCATTTGTAATAGTACTCGATTTTAACGTGTGTAATTACATGTGTATACGTTTACGTACTGTGTCTAAGAATGCGCAGACTTGCTACAATAACAAATTATGGGTAAAGTGGGCAGAATTATGGATGCGAAATCGAACACAGATATTTTTCAGCATGATAACGTGCAGGACATGAGTAGATTTGTTGATGGTAGTACAGCCACTGCCTCAGCAGGTGAGGTGCTGGGAACAGCTGGCAGTGGTTGTCAGGTGGAACACGTGACACCAACAAATATGTTGGATGTAGAGGATGTCAGACCGTTAACAGAAAATGTTTTGACACCGAACAGATGAGAGGAGAGAATTTCTATCTCACCTGTGTGCTCTCCACTGTCCTATCAGTTTTCGGCTTTACTAGGAAAATTGGAACAACTTTATAAGGAACATGATCGATTATAAGCTGAGAGGGATAGGCAATTGTTATCACAGTTAGCTCAGCGAGAACAAAATAATGAAAAAATGCTACCACATTACCTTGAGAAAATTTCCTCAGAGGTAAGTGAATTAAATAATTCCTGTCAGGGGCTGCCTGAACGAGTCAGCAACTTAACTTCGGAGGTAAAGGCTATACAGACACCAGAAACGAATTTGAAGGAGGAGGTAGATTCAATCACGACTCGCTGGAGCAACTATAAGTTTCACAGCGAGAGTGTATTGAAAGTAACTTAGCCGAGTAGGCTGATAAAATCGAGAAACAATTGCAGGAATACAATAGTACAACAGGCAGATGAAAAAGTAAACACTGGGATACAGCGGGTGACTGGGAGCGTTGACCTCGCAAATCGAGTAACGGAAACGCTGCAAACAGAAGTCGCACAACTGAGCGGTAAGTTACGCACATAGCTGACACACTGGCAGCGCGAAGTGACAGCGTATTGCCAACTTAGAGCGCGAGGCGCTCGGCTGTCAAAACATAGAGAAAGTATCACGCCTACTCGTAAAGTGTATGGTAACGCAACGAGTATGGTTACTAATTGTGTGTGCGGCTGGTCCCGGCGGAGGTTCGAGTCCTCCCTCGGGCATGAGTGTGTTTGTGTTTGTCCTTAGGATAATTTAGGTTAAGTAGTGTGTAAGCTTAGGGACTGATGACCTTTGCAGTTAAGTCCCATAAGATTTCACACACATTTGAACATTTTTACTAATTATGATCAAACGTATGATAGTGGCCGAAACAGCCACAGTCCTAAGAGTGTACCGACAATGCTACCTAGCATTACGGGGACAGACGTACTGGCACCGAACCTGATGATAGACGAAAGCCTACTTAAACATAGGCAATTCAAAAATTTTAATAACGAAAATAAATCGGTTCACCCAGTCATTTTCATTGAAATTTTTAGGAATATCTTGGCCAGAATGTGAACAGAAAAGCCAAAAGTTCAGTTTATTGTATCTCGTATACAGGTAGATCCTGTACTTTGGGCAAATGAGGCAATAGTTAGGTGTCACAATAATGAGTAATTTGAAAAGGCTTTCTTAGGCAAGTATTGGTCACCGAATATTCAGGAGAGGTTAAGAAACGAAGTTTATTGTCCACAAATGTGTCATTCCAGACACAGTAGCCTAAGGAGTATTTTGAGAAATACATTAGTAAGACCACGTACTGGGATGAGCCAATGGCTAGTAAAGATGTGATCAGGCTGCTAAAGTTACGGCTGCCAGGACATATCAAAGATAAGTTAATTAATGTTGACGAGGAAGATTTAAAAAAATACGTATCAGTAATAGACAAGATTGATTTGACACTAGAGGAAACGAAGGCATGAAAAAGTGATACAAATCATTCGTCTTCTCCTCAGAATAATGGCAATAGATATGACAAACAAGGCCACAGTAATAACAATGGTAAATGTTATGATCAGCCAACCAGTAATGGAAGGCGAGCGAATGGCGATGGTTATCCGCAACTTTTCTCGAGAACTTTTGAGAGCTGCATTGAACAGCTTATAAGAAAAAAAAACCGACTTTGTCGTCTCCTTGTAAAACTTATACAAACTACGATGCTACGTGAAAATTCGAATTGAAATGATTCCTCGCTATCAGCTGTCCCAAACTGGTGATACAAACTGTTTGACGTTGATGATTGAAGCAGCAGAAACAAAATGTGGGAGTGGTCTCATGAGTTTCTCAGCGCTAGTATTGCTGCGAGTGTTTGCGTTGGCAGCGTGCAGTGCGATGCAGGGCGTGGCCGCACTGCTACAGTGAGGGCGTGAGCTGCGATGCGTTGCGCAGAGGAAGGCGCTGGTCCCTGGGTGTGCTCGAGTAGCCGTGCCAAACTGCCCCGGGAAATTCGCACCGCGAATCTGGGATATTTGTCAGCATTCCGAAGCGTAGGGCGCTGGACGTTTTCCCAGGGAAAGCTGCTGGCGGTGCCCGGCGTAGAACCACGTACTCTGCGAGGAGAAGGAGGGGGAGGAGGAGGGGCCGTGTACTTTGCGAGCAGGTGCCGTTATGGCACCAGGACACCTGGGTCCAGGTGCCGCTCTGCTTTCTCGAGCCGGCCAGAGTGGCCGAGCGGTTCTAGGCGCTTCAGTCTGGAACCGCGCGACGGCTACGGTCGCAGGTTCGAATCCTGCCACGGGTATGGATGTGTATGGTGTCCTTAGGTTAGTTAGGTTTAAGTAGTTCTAAGTTCTAGGGGACTGATGGCCTCAGATGTTAAGTCCCATAGTGCTCAGAGCCATTTGAACCATTTTTGCTTTCTCGAGACAGACCGTCTGTCGAGCACTTGCCACAGGAGCGTCGCTTTATTGTCCAATTATTCGCTGCTTCAGCATTGCATTAGTATACGTTTCGAACTTCTCTTCTAGTAATTTTGACACCAAGCTTACTGGACACTGTGGTTCAAAAAGGAAACACTAGTTTCAAAATTCTGACGGAGAAAAAATTGTGTGATGTGGAAACGCCGTTTTATACGATTATCTCGTACCTGGAATAAATGAGACGAATTCCCTTACATGTGCCACCGGAAAAAAAATTCATAACTTCAAGGACAAGGTAATTTTATTAACAATGAGCTGACGTAGTTCATGATTGTAGGAGTACACGATAAATTCGGACTAAATTAAACACAGTAGTCACAGCAAGAGATGCCCAAATACTCGCTTCAATACACGCAACGCAGGCCTATATTCTCGTATGCATACGATCATAAAGGAACCGAACGGCATCCTGCGATAGCGTCCGAAGCACCCTGCGCCTTTTGTTGCAATTCGGCAGTGGTTCTTGTAGAACCTGGAGGGCGAGTAAGTTTCCACTTCTTCATGTCGCATACCTGTTCAGCTGGCGACAGATCTGACGTTTCTAGATAGGGCTATTGTTGTACATCACGAAGAGCACGCCGTGTCGCAGCAGCCGTATGGGGACGTGCATTGTTCTGCTGAAAATGCGCATCATCTTTATGTTAGAGAAATGGTGGTAGCTTGGGACAACAGGCTGCAAAAACACTAAATACGACCGCGAGTTGTAACTGAAGTTCGGCCCCCCCCCCTCCCACCCCCACCACCTCCACACATACACCATGAAGCCTAAGATGGGAACAGGCGACTGCAGTATGCAATAGACAGTGAAACGGCTACTCCGTTTGTAAAAGTCAGGAAATACGCTTCCATTGAGAAAAGGTCCCGGACCAAAATTTTCATACATAAAATTTATTATAAAATTCCTTCATGTCAGGTTTTTTTCATCCCTTGGTACTTACTCGCTGTAAATACAAAGGCACTTAATTTGTACTGCAATTTTACAACAGCTTCAATCATTCTAAAGAAATTCATCATTCCAATAATTGAGAAACATTCCGTATAAACTATGAAACGTCCCCTTAGAAAAATTATACCGTGACTGTGCTTAAACTGACACACAATATTTTTTTAGCGCAACGTAATCTGACTTTCAAAAATCCCTACAAAAGAATGGCCCTGACTAACATTAACCTATACCTTTCACAAATCACTTACCTCACAAAAATCTTCATTACTCGAACTACTGCAATACAGCGAGCGCCACTACTGCCAGCTAAATAAAAGATTCAAACTACGGAAGGCACTAACTACTGATAGGCATAGTTAGCAAATGAAAGATTTCAATAGAGAACAAACAATGTATTTACCTTAATAATCATAATATATACAGCAGTTCATAATATCCATTCTGTACTCAAAAATCCGCCATCTCATTTCCCACATCCACCACTGCTGGCGGCTCACCTCCAACTGCGCAACGCTACGTGCTGTTCACATCCAGCTGCCGCTGCCCAACACTACAATGGCAGACAACAATGCAAACTGGCCACAGACTACACACAGCACAGCCAGTGATTTTCATACAGAGCGCTACGTAACGTTGCCAATAAGAAAACATAAACAGCCTACTTACATAGCCTACTTACATAGCCCCCATGCTCCCCACAAAAAATTTTACAAATTGTTTTGGGCAGTATCCAATAATGATTTGAAAAAAATTTTTCATAATTACAATAACAAAGATATCAAATGCACACACTTATTTATACAATGTTGGTCAAAAGCTAAAATTTTCTCACAGTCCATAAAGACAGTCCAGATTGTTCATCACAGTAAAATTTCAGTATTTTTTTTTTTTTTTCAAAGTCTGAGCAGTAAAAGACAATGCACACGGAAGTAGTGGATTTCCATGCAGTCTTGAAGAAGTAGTGTTGCCCTTCCAACGGAAAGACAGTGCTGACTCTTGACATGCAGACAGGTAATGGGCCACAACAGAGCAAACCCACCGCAGAGTCAGTCGAAGTTGATGAATAGCAGACCCACTGTAGTCCTTGTAGAAATTGTGGACAGGCCCACTGTAGTCCTGGTAGAGATTTTGGTATTGGTGGGCCACCAGAGGTGCAGACCCACTGTAGTCCTTGTAGAAATAATGGTATTGGTGGGTCATCAGAGATGCAGACCCACTGTAGTCCTTGTAGAGATTGTGGTATTGGTGGGCCACCAGAGGTACAGACCCACTGCAGTCCTTGTAGAAATAATGGTATTGGTGGGTCATCAAAGGTGTGGACCCACTGTAGTCCTTGTACAGATGGCCAGCAGCCATCTGTTGTGACTGTGCAGGTGCACAATCACCATTGAAGAGTCTTGCGGAGAATATAGGAAGTCCATAACCACCACTTGTGCACTCGCAAAGTTTTTGGAATTGTCCTTAGAACCAGCAATGCTGTTATCCAGTCCCTTCCTGAATTATTAGCACACGTGCAAACACTAACAGTCCCTATTTCTCACATATTGTCCATATACTATGACGAACAGAAATGTGTGCAGTGAAATGAATGCTTACAAGTTACTTAATTTGATGAATGGGTTCAATTACAATATTATAACATGAGAATGCAATTACAAAGGTACAAAATACATCATTAAAAACATAACAATACAGATAACATTTGTAGTAATACAGGCTTTACACAAGAATAGAAATAGACATATACATCAGTGTTACAGGAATTATGACATAAGTAAATATATAAAAGATCATAATAATTATTGAAACATCAACTTCACACATGAGCATTACAACAAAACAGAATAAATAATGTCTAAGCATATTTACAATGTAAATAACATATTATTAATGCCAATTATATTTGAGGATATCAGTACTCCTCATCATAGTGAATGTAGCTTAGTATTAGAAGAGAAAAAAATTCTATGAAACCGTACACAGAGACAGGAAGAAAACAAATACACAAGGGTACACAAACACATAGTGGGATAACACAGGAGGAAAGGACAGGGTTTGTTTTCAGTGTAACATTTGGTACTGCAGTCCAACCCAAAACGTCATTCCATAGATCTTTCCTCTTATTTCAACATTTGTTTCCACCAAAAAAAATCCTATCCAAGCATGCTTTCTGTATTTATTTCACATATGTCTTACCTCATTATTTATTTCCAAGAAAATCCTACCTATACCTGTACTTTGTTCGTATAACTTCTCAGTGCATTTCTTCAATTTCATTGCAACTCATTCTCTTACAGGCTACCCCCTCTTAAGCTAACTTAAATCTACTGAGCTCAGATGCTAAACTAAGGGACAAGGCAATGCAGCAGCATAAAACAATTAACACAAACATCAAGGACAAAAATTTTAAATAGGCAAAGCAATTGCAGTACTACAACTAATATAAGGCACTGTGCAGCAAACAAGAAAAATAAATCAGTAGTAAAACTAGCTTAGGAGAGTAACACAATTTAAAATTCAGTAGCACTATGCCTGGCAAACAGCAGCAGCAAATATAAAAAATATAAAACTTATATCTATACATGACAAAGCTCAAGCAGAAAAAATATTACAGTAAAAATGGCCATGTTTAATACCTATGTCACATCTTAACACTAGAGTGATGCATCACGACAACTTACACTAGCAGATAAGTTACCAAATCGTAAAGAAATTATTTATGCAATTCCTGTGAAGGGAAATGTCTATTTATGTGCCCTCGTTTTCTTGGAAGTAGATCATAAATTTCTTATTGACTGGATCTGTAGGCATAAAATAACTATATTAGTACATATATTAAATCTTATTTTAACCAATGCTGCAGTGCAGCTAGAAACTAGATATTAAAGAAAATGAGCAAATATGTACAAATGACGGCATGAAATATCATTCATTAGCCATATGGCATTTCATAACGTAGTAAAAATTCCCTCAATTCTAGAGAAAGACGTTTGTCATAATCAGGTGTGCAGATGTAAGCGTGTCGTATTTGCGGTGCTTTCTACAAAGGTATGTCAAAGCGAGGATAATGGCCTCCCTTTTTTTTCTTTCTACCTGTGCCTCTGAAAAGGCATGCACTCTAATGGCTTGTTCTCCAGGCGTCTGACACAGCTGGGTGCCCACGACGCAAGTGCAGGTGGTCACTTAACTTTCTTACGGAAATCTTTACGACAGCAGTTTCCGCTACAGTGACAGTCTCATATAAAAATATTTCACAGGTCAAGAATTTGCATTACAAATCTGTAGAAAGAAAATCCTATAAATATAACAGTGTCTAAAAAAATTTCGCTGTCATTGTGATACATTCACGCATTTACACACATTTCATAACTCTTAAAGTACGATTCTCGGTTTCCAACATCTTTTTCACAAGTCAGAGTCCCTAACCACTACTCATTACTCCTTACCTTATTCGTCAACACTTCTTCAATATTTCATCATAACAGATACGTAGCATAATCAAATAACTCATACAGCATCAGCTTATTAATCATAAACATACCTCAGCAGCATAATACACATCGTCATCGTAATAATAACATCATAACACCTCAGTCAAATCTCAAAATCGTCATAGCTTCTTCCATTAACTTCAAAACCTAAAAACAATTCTCTGCTCATTTCAATAGTGTCATCTACCTCAAACGTACTTTAAAAATCGTGATCCCATACCAAATATATCATTCAAAGCTCTCATAATATCACAATGGGTCCGAAAAAATATGAACAGTTCACAAAGTACAGACAAAATACAATTTCGTAAGTGTGAAGTTATCCAACGGTGTAATTACGTAAACATCTGTCACTGATGTAGGAAAAAAATGTTTGTCTCTCAGCTGAATGATCAGATAGCTGTGTAATTATGTGTTAAAGAAATATGGTACTGATGTGTAAAGTTGTATAAGCAAATACCATATTAGCTAGGGCTCCTTGTGCTTGCCAAACACATGATACACAACGAAAGCGTGTACCCCCCTGAGGATTAATGTAACTATACCCTCAGGTGTTACAGATTACAGCAATGGAATGAAATGTGTTACGGAAAACCTTTGTATCATTGTACTTCAAATATCTTTAAAAATAAATGTTTTAAGTACAAAATTAATCACTCAAATACGTGTCCTGTAGCGCTAAATGTGCTTCTTGCTGTAAGATAATCTCTGTGGAAGTGTCGTAGTTATTGTCCTCCGAAAGCTAAGTTCTGCAGAAGTCACTGTACTTACCTCATGATAAACAAAAGTGAAATGCTTTGCGTATAGATATCTTAGTTATTACGCTTATTATTGTGATGAAGAAATTACTGTGCTGTAATGTATTGTTGTGCTACGGAAAAAGCTGTCTCATTGTAGCTATACGACAAAAGTTACTACTAAAACATGTTTTACTTTCCAGAATAATACAGAAAAACTGTGCAGATATGAAACAGAAACACCGCAAAAGCAACATTGTAAATTGTCACTCATTAGTAGCGTCGTGATAAAATCGTGTAGCTGTCACATAAACTAACCACTGTCTCATCTGGTATCTCACAGAAAGTACCTTAAATCCAGAATGTATTTTCAAGTAAACCAAAATGTTGCATTAGAATCTCATTAGCAGTACTGGTAAATGTTCTAAGTATGTGAGCCTTATAGTCGTTACGTAATCGTGCAACTAACAAGCAAGAATGTACACACACAATAACACTGTGTCGTCTGTTCGCAATAACAATGCATTCGTAATTTCTGTTTAAATAAGTTCTCTTGGTTCTTGACTGGATATTTAACTTCAAACATTGTTGCATGGTAACAGTTTCTAAAGCATACTAGTAACGTGAAGTGAAACGTTTTATGGCAAAGACAAAGTTAAAAAGCAGATTATCTTTCAATAAACGGTTTTACATGTGAAATGTGGTGTAAACCTTTACTCTTCCTAGTACGCAGAGTTTCAACTTCAACGCAATTATCATGCGGTATACGTCGGTGAGGAATGCTAAAAATTTTCTCAAGGTTAGCGTCTATGTTATTTTTCTCTGAGCCAGCCGGCGGAGGCGGCTGCCTGCGGTGCGAGTCATTGCCTGTTCCTTTGTTGGCGCGCGTCGTTATTGGTATTAGGAGACCTAACTTCTACAAATTCACGTTGTCGAAAGTGCCCTGCTCTGTTTGAGTCCCGCCAGTTCTGATGCAATTCAGGTCTGTCGTTACGATTATCTCATCTGTCGTCACGTCAGTAGATTTCATAATTTCTTTCTTGTCGGTCATGTGGTGGAGAATTTCTTCCTGAACTGTTGCGCCTGAAGTTATTCTGTCTCCCTTGATAATAATTGTTTTGGTTCCCATATTGTCTGTTTCTAAGGTAATCTCTGTCATATTCATTACTACGGAAATGCGATCTTTCTCTGTAACTATTATTACTCTGCCAGTGGTTATCATATGGGTGGTGTCTGTTTTGGTCACGATTTGCGTTGTAAGAATAGACTTGTCGTGTCCAGTTATGGTTTCTGTTGTCACAGAATTGTGACGGATGTGACCTGTACTGATTGTTTTCCTGTTTTCGCATCCCGTGACTGTCTGTGTGAATTTCTAATTCTTGTAAGAGTCCCTGAAAAGCTTCAATGTCGTCTTTGCAACGTCCTGCTAAAATAATATGTCGTAAATGTTCAGGCAGTTTGATTAAGCAAATGCGGATGAGTTCTGAGGGGCTGTATGGGTTTGACAGGTACTGATTCTTGTGCAACATGTCTTCAAAATATTTCACAAGACTGGAAAATTCAGATTTTTCGAAATGTTTCATCATTATGATGCTATGTTTTACTCGGTCTTGTGTAGCTTGAGACCAATATGCCGAGAGGAAGGCATGGTAAAATTCTCCTTCACTGTGGCAATCGTGAATGACCAATCGCATTCTTACAGCTGGTTCATTCTCCAAGTAGCCACACATAAATTCTAATCTGTGTTCTAATGACCAGTTGGGAGGAAAACAATGAGAGAATTGATGGAGCCACGCTTGTGGATGAATGTCGTTGGCGGAATTCTTAAACGTTTTGAATTTACGTGTAGTAATGAACAGCTTATAGTCAAAATCATCATGTCGGCGAGTCGCATGTCGGTCATTGTTACGTCGTTTCGGCGGTTCCATCTCAAAATTCGGTGTACCTTGCCAATTTCTTTCATAATTTCCGAAGTGCCCTGTGTTATTATTTTGTGGCTGTTCCGTATTTCTATGTCCCTCTTCCCGTATTGGAGCGCGAGTGTCCTCTGAAATACGTAATTCTTGTATTACCTGTGTCAGCTGATCTTGTACTTCCCGGATTTCTCTTTGGTGTTGCGTATTAATTTGATTCTGAATTTGTTGGAATTTCCTAATTCGTTTGCACTCTTCTGAGTCATTAAAGACTACTGGTTTTGTGTCATTCAGATGATCATCTACCTTCGTAGATAAATTATTTAGCTCATCCGAAAGTTCAACTACTTTCTCTGATAATGAACTAATTTCCTCCATGTGTCTTTCTACTGTGTCCTTTAAGTTTTCTTGAGTTTTTGAAAGTTGCGTAACCAAATCGGTAGATGCAACTGAGTCAATTTTAGCTTGCGAGGTCTCATGATTTTCATGAACAATAGTTTGCAGTTCTTTTATGGCTGCTTCATGATTCTGTAATGCATTTTCATGCCGCGAAAAAATAGGTTGAAAATGCTCACAAATTTGTGTTTTTACGTCATTACAGACTTTTTGACATTTCGATTCAATGTTATGTAACTCAGTAGTTAAATCTTCACGTGTTTGTTCAAGCTTATGTTCCACTGAGTCTAACTTTTGAAGCTTTTGTTCCATTGTGTCTAACTGTTGCTGTGTTTGCCTCTGGTGTTGTTCCATTGTGTCTAACTGTTGCTGTGTTTGTCTCTGGTGTTGTTCCATTGTGTCTAACTTCTGAAGCTTTTGCTGTGTTTGTCTCTGATTTTGTTCCATTGTGTCTAACTTTTGAAGATTTTGTCCCATTTGTTTCTGATTTAGTTCAAGCGTTGTGTCTAACTTTTGTAGCCTTTGTCCCATTTGTTGCATTAACTGTAATAACAGTGCACTGGTGTCTGAAACATGTTCCTCAGTTCTTTTCGGCAGTGAATTTGCACCGGCAACATTCACATTTTGACAAGCGGAAAATGTGTCTTGACTCATTTGAGAAAACGGTGAGAACCCAAAACCTGAGTCTATAGTATTTGCAATATTGTGTTCTGTCATTCCCGATTCCTGAGGCGAGCTGTTGCCGACCGATCGATCGATAATGCTTCCCTGTTCACTACCTGTTTCACTGTCCACTCCATTATTTGACGCCCGCTCCATTTCCCTATGCACAGTTACCAAATTACTACTTTGAATATTTGTTAATTCATTACATGGTGGCGTTAACACACTGCTTTCGTCTTCACTGTTATTTCTCAGTTTACTTTGGAGCCTAGTATTACGTTTTTCACACACCATTATTGTCACAATATTTCACACGACAACACAGAAAAGCACAATTTGAAGAGAAAAAAATAAGAGAACACATTAACATAGCACTGAAAATAATATCTAGTTAATTGCAGCTGCGAAATACTTGGTGCAAATCTACATGCGTGCCACACCTGTTGCACTGTACATCAATGAAAGACTGCAACTACAAAGGAAATTCTCTCTATAATTACGCGCTAGCAATAAACAATAGCTACACTAATTGCACAAACTACAAGAAAAAAATCAGAAGATTCCAGTGAGGTATCCTGGCAGGGTCGCCATATGAAACGTCCCCTTAGAAAAATTATACCGTGACTGTGCTTAAACTGACACACAATATTTTTTTAGCACAATGCAATCTGACTTTCAAAAATCCCTACAAAAGAATGGCCCTGACTAACATTAACCTATACCTTTCACAAATCACTTACCTAACAAAAATCTTCATTACTCGAACTACTGCAATACAGTGAGCGCCACTACTGCCAGCTAAATAAAAGATTCAAACTATGGAAGGCACTAACTACTGATAGGCATAGTTAGCAAATGAAAGATTTTAATAGAGAACAAACAATGTATTTACTTTAATAATCATAATACATACAGCAGTTCATAATATCCATTCTGTACTCAAAAATCCGCCATCTCATTTCCCACATCCACCACTGCTGGCGGCTCACCTCCAACTGCGCAACGCTACGCGCTGTTCACATCCAGCTGCCGCTGCCCAACACTACAATGGCAGACAACAATGCAAACTGGCCACAGACTACACACAGCACAGCCAGTGATTTTCATACAGAGCGCTACGTAACGTTGCCAATAAGAAAACATAAACAGCCTACTTACATAGCCTACTTACAACTATTTAAAAAAAAATAGAATTCGCTTTAAGCAAATATATAAAAAACACAGGCATTTACTTTAACAGTTAAAACAAACTTTCAATAAAACCGGGCACTGGAACAAATTTCAAGGGAACAACTGTCATCATAAAATTATGTTCAAAACAAGTCACTCCTGAACAAACATAGCTTAACCAACACTGGTTGCCTATAGAACTTATTCGAAGATTCTCAAAATGGCCAATTACAGTTCACAGGTCATAACAAAATAAAACTTATCAGTTACTATAGAAGTCCACCTAGACACCTTCAGGCCACAAATATTGCATTCAACTTTAGCCCACACACAAATTATACTAGAAAAGAATTATGGAAAAGGTTACAAAAACCGGCATATCCAGATTACAAACAGTAATGGTTTTGTAAATAGTCTTCAGGGGTTTAGCGTCTGATGACCTTGTGCAAATTCCACAATATTTCCTCTAAGCAACTGTCCGACATCTTGAGGTGGTTCAACCTTGCTGGTGGCTAGGGACGACTGACGGCATCCGCACGTCGACGCCCTGTATATAGAACACGTTGGCGACAAATGCGCAGACGCGGAAATCACGCATGCGCAATGATTTGCAGATACTGCAGATGCGCCATACTAAGACGCCTCCTGCCGAAATCGCAGAGAGCCCCTCCTACGCGTGCGCTACACGCTTTGTTCACTAACAGTGCGGCAAGACGTCACTCACTTAAAAAAAAAACTGTACTAGACCAATGTTATGACGAGCCTGTTATCGAAAAAATCTTAATTTTCTCGTCGTGATTTAATAGCAACCAATGCAGGGTTCCAGGCTGTGCTCAGTTGAAATCCCGCATCCCTGTTGATGAGATGTATTGCTTCTTTAATGACGCAATCGTAGAAAGATGATGCCGAGGATAAAACTTCCGACTTTTCATAAATTATGCGATGTTCTATATTCAGACAGTGTTCTCCAACTTTCGAACATACCAGCAGGGAAATTCTGAAGAGTAATGGGTTTCCTTTTTAAAGCCAGTACAGGCTTGTTTTGAGTGCGCTCTTTTCCCTTCGGCCGGACACAGAATGGTCAAGCCTGCCCCCACTCGCCGTCACCTAAACAAACCCGCGATCGTTTCGTTATTCGTAAAGGCTGTCAAAATATTTGTTGACAAACGTGTGATATTGTCAAGTGTGCTTTTCGCCTTCCAAACCGAAACTGGGAAGAAGCCAAGAGATTGTGTGATTCCAACCGCCACTCCAGTGGGCGTTCCATTATTTTCTTAATACAAAGAGCACGGTAGGTACTAAGCTGACTTACTACTATCTTTTCTTCTTTTCAAGACTGAGACAACTGTGTGTTACGTATCTTAGATCAGTGGGTTTTAATAGTGCCTGGAGAGGCCTCGAGAGCTGCCCGTGGTAGAGTGAACTGCCGTCTTCAGTTCTACTAAGGTAAACGGAAAAGCCAGGCAGTCTTCAACGTGGAGGTGTCCTAGTGGACCTCAATGTAGTCGAGGACGTACCGAGAGAGAAGAGATTCTGCCTGCCAATTCCTCTAAAACCAAGAAGCTTCCGTCGTTAGAATGTGACAAGGTCGTTTTTTCTTGACTTTATTGATTTTTAGCCATAATTCTGTGGTACTAGATTCCATAGTTAACCAAGAGCAAAAATTGTATCCAACGTAGCTAGAGAACTTTCTTAACCAGTGCATTTACTCTCTTGTATTTTAAGGAAGTACGGAGTGTTCTTTGCTTGCGATAACCACTCAACACAACTCGATGTCGTGCCACTGCCTGAGAGCAGCGGGTGGATTCCTGACAACAATAAAGTGGAAGGACGGTGCCCATTCTTTGCAAGTTAAGTGATTTCCGTGTATGCCCTTACCTCTAAATCTTCCCCTTCCCGCCCCCCCCCCCCCTCCCCCCAGTAGGATTCATACAACCACCACACATAATTGATTGCAGATTGCAGTTGTTCAAAAATCAATTGCTTAAAATCTGATCAGTGAATTTTGGCTAACAATAATTGCTTATACAGTGATTGTTGATTGTTTCTAACAATTCTGTATTTTGCTGTCTACTGAATGACAGTGGGTTCATTTTTAATAGCAGCTGATTAAAAGTAATTTGTTTAAAATCCGATCAGTGAAGCTTGGCTATCTGTAACTGTGTACCTAGTTACTATTAACTCTCTTTGAAATTCTGTATTTTGCTGTCTACTGAGTTTCACTGGGTTCATAATTAATAGTAGCTATTTGAAAATCGTTTGCTTAAAAACTTATCAGGGAATTTTGGTTAACTGTAGCTAACTATATTAGGGACTGTTAATTGTTTTTAAAATTTCGTACCTCTACTGTCTACTGAGTGGCAGTGGATTCATTATTAATGGTAGATGTTAAAAGGTCATTTAGTAAAAAAAAATGTTCAGTGAATTTTGCTAACTGTAGTTAATTGTTTTTAAAATTCTGTGCTTTTGCTGTATAATTAATGGCTGGTGTCTCATAATTAGTGACAGCTGTTTAAAAATCATTTTCTTAAGTCTCTTCAGTCAGTTTTACTGCCGATTGTTTTTAAAACTCGTTTGACTTTAATGAAGGCAAGCTACGTTTTAAAGACAACGAACGCTCAAGCAGTTATGTGCGGACCCCAGTGCTTCCATTAGGGAGAACCGACTACAAATCTTCCAACCTAAATTCCTAGTTAACATGTGGAAAGAGTACAGTGTCATAATAACGCTGGCCGGTGGGTGTACCATGTTCAGGGATTCAGATATCAATACGCCTAGGCACTTCAGTCCGGAACCGCGCGACTGCTACGGTCGCAGGTTCGAATCCTGCCTCGGGCATGGATGTGCGTGATGTCCTTAGGTTAGTTAGGTTTACGTAGTTCTAAGTTCTAGGGGATTGATGACCTCAGATGTTAAGTCCCATAGTGCTCAGAGCCATTTGAATCGCCTATGCAACATTATATCTCCCCACATCGTATTACCTGGACCACCAAAACGATCATGTTCGACATTCCCCGTGGGGGAAGGAACAGTAGTTGTTTCGAAGATGATCAATATGGTGGCCTGGTATTAGAGTGTAGGAAGGCATAATATAGCCTGGGCGTACTAATCTGCACATCTTTGAACACGGCCAAGGTTATCGTGACACTGTACTCCTTCCTCATATGTCACTTTGCAGGACTGAATTCGGCCCTGACTTCATTTTCATAAGTGTCAGTATGTGACTGCATCGAAAGCGCAGATGGAGGAACTCTCAGAGAATATTCAACGAATGGAGTGGCCTGCGCCTTACGCCGTCTTAAATCCCATCGAACACTTATGGGATGCAGTGGAAATACGTACTGGAGCACGTTCTTATGCACCAACGACCATGCAGCAATCGTCAACAGTGCTGATGGCGTAATGGATCTCCCCACTACAAGAACCCGTTACCATTTTTGAGATCAGATTTGGAGCACGCACTGCCGCCATACTGACCACACATTATTAAGAACCGTATCCTGCCTTTTGTAATGTCCATCATAAATCTCGGTGATTCAGTGAAATTATTGTTTCGAATAAAATTGTCAATTGTCATTCTTTCATTAACCTTCTGCGCTATACAGTAGCAGTTCTTTGTGTGTATGGTCGAAGTTTGATCGAGCGGTGTTGCAACGGCAAATTATGCAGAACTTACTTTCGTTTTTCACATCAGTGTACTTCTTACCATTATCGTGGATACATTAATGTTGCTATCTTTCTTCAGTGTGTCGGTCATACTGAATATGAGGAAGCTGTACTATTGTGTGACACAACACGCGGCTGGGCAAGAGCCTGGGAATGCAAGAGGCAGAAGATACCCGAGCCCTGGACGCGCGCACTGTCCGGGAGGAGCCGCACAGCCGCCAGGCCCGGCGAGTAATGAGAGCTGCAGGCGGCCGATAGCGGGCCGCCATTGGCTGGCGGGTCGTAAACCCGGCACAGCGGCCGCCGCCGCCGCCGCCGCCTCTGCCCTCGCCCGGGGACTCGCAGGCAGCAGGCGTCCGCTGCTAGCTGCCACTCCCCAGTCACTCACTACACACCGCACCGACACCGGCAGAGTGCTCTCTAATTAAAACTACATTGCCTCCCGTTACACGCCTGAACGCTGTGAAGACGGCGTGTAATAAACGTCGAACTGCCGCGAAGCGCACTATACGCAAGAGTGTCAAGAGGACAACTAGTGGGAACTAGTATCCCACAAGATACTATATTAGGCCCCTATATTAAGACCTCTCATTAGCAACATGATCGTTTCCAATTTTCGTTTTATTTGCAGATGACACAAACATTCTACAAACAGAGAATCAAGTTTATACGTATTCAGATACAGAGGTATGTATTAATAAAATTTTCTCTGGCTTCCAGCCGCGTTAGGTGGTTAAAATCCCACGAGCTTTCGACCGAGCTCTCCTCGGTCACTGTCAAGTGGTAAGATCTGCTGTGTCGCCGTGGCCGCATCGTTATATAGGCGCACTGTTGGCTGTGACGTCACTAGAGCCCTCTTCCTCACCATATATGGTAATATTTTCATCCCGCATCTGTTGCGCCCGTTTCAACCTCGCGATGGCCGGGTCCCAGGCTGTGCTGAGCTGAAAACCGCCGTCCTTGTTGATGGTGTTTTCTGAGGTTTTTATTTCAACAGCTTGTTTTAAGACGCTATCTCAAAATCCCTTCGTCCTCATAACGACAGATGTTTCGTGGAATAGAATTCGGTGTCCAGAGTATTCAGAACGCCACGTTTTTGTGCTGAGAGCGTGCAGATATCTCGTCCATCGTGCTAAAGGCGTCTCAGACGTTGAGAGTCTGCCAGTAGAACTGAGCCTCCTCCGAAAAGTCTTCCTGGAAAACAGGTACAGCCACGGACAGCGGTCACACGCTATATCTAGTGTGACACACAAGAAACACACCAACAGAGAAGAGAACACAACCGAAGAAGAAAGCAAAAACTTGTGTTTTTGCCTATCTGTGATACAGTGTCAGGAAAGATCAGCCGGCTCCTGAATAGATATAACATTTCATCGGTGTTCAGGCCCTCAGCAAAAATTCGACAGCTCATGAGGCCTGTGAAGGACGAGCTAGGGCTTAGAACGCCTGGAGTGCACAAGATACCATGTCAGTGTGGCTGTTACTACGTCGGCCAATCAGTACGCACTGTGGAGCAACGCCGGACGGAACACGAGAGGTGCTTACGCCTACGCTATCCAGAATAATCAGCCGTGGCAGAACACGCCTTAGAAAATGGATACCGAATTCTATTCGACGAAACATCTGTCGTTATGAGGACGAAGGGATTTTGAGATAGCGTCATAAAAGAAGCTATTGAAGTAAAAACCTCTGAAAACACCATCAACAAGGACGGCGGTTTGCAGCTCAGCACAGCCTGGGACCCGGCCATCACGAGGTTGAAACGGGCGCGACAGATGCGGGATGAAAACATTACCGTATATGGCGAGGAAGAGAGCACTAGTGACGTCACAGCCAACAGTGCGGCTATATAACGACGCGGCCACGGCGACACAGCAGTCAGTCTTACCACTTGACAGTGACAGGGAGGAGCTCGGTCCAAAGCTCGTGGGATTTTAACTACCTGACGCGGCTGGAAGCCAGAGAAAATTTTATTAATTCATATCGCCGCGAAACCATGCATTCATACAGAGATATATTAACAGGCAGAATACGGCGCCGCGGTCGGCATCGCCTGCATAAGACAACAAGTGTCTGGTGCAGTTGTTAGATCCGTTACTGTTGCCACAATGGCACGTTATCAAGATCTAAGTGAGTTTGAACGTAGTGTTATAGTCGGCGCACAAGCAATTGGACAAAGCATCTCCTAGGTAGCGATGGAGTGGGGATATTCCCGTACGACTATTTCACGAGTGTACCGTGAATATCAGGAATCCGCCGAAACATCAGATCTCCGACATCGCTGCGGCCGGAAAAAGATCCTGCAAGAACGGAACCGACGACGACTGAAGAGAACCGTTCAACGTGACAGAAGTGCAACCGTTCCGCAAATTGCTGCAGATTTCAATGCTCGGGCATCAACAAGTGTTAGCGTGTGAACCATTCAACGAAACATCGTCGGTATAGGCTTTCGGAGCCGAACGCCCACTCGTGCACCCTTGATGACTGAACGACACAAAGCTTTACGCCTCGCCTGGACCCGTCAACATCGACATTGGACCGTTGATGACTGGAAACATGTTGCTTGGTCGGACGAGTCTCGTTTCAAATTATATCGAGCGGATGGACCTGTACGGGTATGGGAACAACCTCATGAATCTGCGGACCCTGCATTCCAGCAGGGGACTTCAAGCTGGTGGAGGCTCTGTAATGGAGTGGAGCGTGTGCAGTTGGAGTCATATGGGACCCTTGGTACGTCTAGATACGACTCTGACAGGTGAGACGTACGTAAGGATCCTGTGTGATCACCTGCATCCATTAATGCCCATTGCTCATTCCATCAGGACGATGCGACACCCCACTCGTCCAGAATTGCTACCGAGTGGATCTAAAAACACTTTTCTGAGTTTAAACACTTTCGTTGGCCACCAAACTCCCAGAAATGAACACAGTGAGCATATCTGGGATGCCTTGCAACTTGATGCTCAGAAGAGATCTCCACCCCCTCGTACTCTTACGTATTTATGGACAGCTCTGTAGGTTCCATTGTGTCAATTCCCTCCAGACATTCCCTCCAATTCCCTTCAGACATTAGCTGAGTCCATGCCACGTCGTGTTGCGGCAGTTCTGCGTGCTTGCCGGAGCCCTACACGATGTTACAGGTGTACCAGTTTCGTCGGCTCTTCAGTGTGATTTTCACGGGATCTAGCCACTTCTTTGGGACTCGACTTTAAAAAGACAGAGTATATATAATTCAGGACTTGTGTTTCCCCTCAGTATATGTCTAAAATATGACGACAAGCAGGTAAAAGATTTTGACAGTGATACATTCTTGGCATTACTACTTGAAAGATATTTCAGATGGAAGCAGCATATCACAGAACTCCTTTAGCGCCTAAACAAAATTGTATTTGCAATACGGATGTTGTCAGACATAGGGGACATAAAAATAAAAAGACTAGTATACCGCGACTACTTCAACAACGTCATAGCCGGCCGTTGTGGCCGAGCGGTTCTAGGCGCTTCAGTCCGGAACGGCGCTGCTGCTGCGGTCGCAGGTTCGAATCCTGCCACGGACATGGATGTGTGTGATGCCCTTAGGTTAGTTAGGTTTAAGTAGTTCGAAGTCTAGGGGACTGATGACCTCAGATGTTAAATCCCATAGTGCTCAGAGCCATTTGAACAACATCTTAAGAGACTATTTTCTGACGGAGCTCATCAAGCCAAGCTGAAGTTCTCCGAGACGAATTCTTTTTGTCATGAACTCACGAATGTCCTACCGAGATCTGTTCGGTAAACTGGGGAGGCTAACAACTGCTATCCACTGCATTTGTTCCTTAATGCAATTTGTCATAAATTATAAATTTCATTTCAGATAACCAGCTCAGTTCATGGGATCAATACTAGAAATAAGGCAATTGTTCAGAAGATTTGAAGTCACTTACCTTGATCCAGAAAGGTGCATCTTATTCAGGAACATACATTTTCAATAACTTGCCAGCAGCTAAAAAAAGTTTGTTCACTGTATGAGGAGCTAAATCAAGTTATTAGTAGACTACGTCTACTCTATAGACGAACTTACTAGTAGAGCAGATTGATGCTACATTATTAATAACACCAAATACTGTGAGCATAATGTAAAATCAGCCTTTTGAGCATCTTCAGCACATTATGGAATCGATTGTTTCTTGAGGATCATGCTCAGCGCCATGTGGGGTGAACTGTCACATGCAACTAGCGCCCGAGAGGAAATATGCCGGAAGAAAACAGTTCCAAGACGTTAACTGTGAAATCACAAGTAACTTTAATGACATAATAGCAATGTGCCAGTCACTGTGTGACTTGACGGTTCGGATTATTAGAGGTAAAGCGATCTGAACGAATGTCGTAACTATTGTGCTCCATCTAATCACGTTTAAAATGACGAAGTAATTTTGAGAACTTGTGAAGTGACATTTCGAGGTTTTATTGAAGATTGTACGTCGTAAAGCAAATATCTCTTACGAAAATTTAAAAACTGCATATGTAAATTTATACACTTTTTCCCTTCTTGTGAGAGAAAAGACAGACACTATTACACTCTTTAGGTATTGGTCTGTTCGTTTATAACATGAGTTCGCTATGAACAGCTTTGTATCATTTCCTGTACAATACAGTGGAATGTCACAAATGGCAATACCAGTTAGAAATCAGTAAGCAACCAGTTTGAGCGGTTCGACGGCGACCGCGACTTCAGTTTTTCATATCACTGAGATGAAATCCGTTTTCTCGATGGCGAATGAGCAACTTTTTGTCATTAAATTTTTCTGCTTCATCATCATCAATCTCAACCATTAAAAATTCACTGCTGAAGACGTGCCTCTTCCATACCTATTCACACATTACGTTCTTGAGGTGTCCGCATCCAAGTTTGTCCTGCCAGTTTCTTTATGTTCTCAATCCATCTTCCATTAGGTCGTCCTCTCGGTATTTTCTTATTGCAAGAATCCCACATACAATCTGCTTAGTCAGTTTTCCCATCATTTCGGAACGGGACATGCCCAGCTCATCTCGTCTTCGCCTCCTGTCCTTTCATTCATTTTTCTGTTCCTTCATGTTATGCCCAACATGACTCTTGAGATCGCTCGTTAGGTAATACTCAATTTTTGAATTGTTTCACTTCGATGAGTTAGCATTGACAGTATACTTGGTTGTAGTCTTGCCGTTCAAGTCACATTTTTAATTTACTTCTTAATACATAATTAAGTTTTCCAGGCGAATTACAAATCACTTTTACCCTCCTGTTTCTTTCTTTAAGGGCCCGTCTGCTTATCGTCTTCAGTTGTCCTGAATATACAAATGCGCCAATTGTTTCTATAGCTAAATCAATAATCTTTCCTCTTTGTCCTATCGTCATAGAGATTCTTCATTCTTTTCGTCTTATTGTACGAGGGTGTGCTGAAAAGTAATGCCTCCAAATTTTTTATGCGAAAACTCTTAAAGCTTTTGAAATAAAACAAGCGTTATCAACATTCTACATCTTCATTTTTCATGCCAACATCTTTATTCCTCAACATAGGCACCTTGGCGGGGAACACAGTTCTCCTAACGAGAGACCACTTTGCGGATACCGTCACGGTAGAATGTTTGACTTTGTTGACGGAACCAGAACCTCGCCTCTGCTGACACCGTTTCATCGATGTCACCTCGAAGCCGTTCTTTAAGTTTTGGAAACCGATAAAAATCGGATGGGGACTGTAAGGAGGATGATGGATGACAACGAACCCAAGGTCTCGGACTGTTGCAGATGTTGCAGCGCTCGTGTGTGGTCTGGCGTTGTCACGCTGAAGGATAGCGCGCTCCGTGTGGGGACGAACTCTTCGAATTCTAAACTCGATTACAGCACGCCGTTTTTCATGCACTGACATAGTTACGTTACACATCGCCATGTTACACGCCACAATTCGGAGCCCTCTAGAGTCAGAGTGGAGAGACATGAAGAATACAAATGTACGATGCTAGTAGCGTTTATTTTGCTTAAAAACCTTAAGGAGTTTCCAGATAAATAATTCGGAGGCGGCGCTATTTTTTAGCACGCACTTGTAATTAATCTTCAGGTTAAAAATTCTTTTTACCATATTCATAACTTTTCTTTCGAAGAATTGCTTAGTTAAATAGCGCATCTGTTACAGAATAATATGGAAAACGACTATCATTATCACCGTAAATTAACCTCGATGGCGATGGAAAATCCAGACCAGCAAGAGCTGTACAATGGTTTGCTAAAGAGTGAAATATCGCCCATTACTATTCCTACCCGCCTAACCTGTCTCGATCTTAATAAAGAGTCTATCACAGTCGCAACATATCATTAACGCAGTAAAGCGCTGTGGCTTATAATTGGATTCACAATGCGCCAGCTTTTCTGTTCTGAGGTATTCGCCATCAAGTGTACCACTACAATTAATAAAATACCACTACTGACAAAAACGTACGCCAATCGTTTGACGGTCCTTTCCTTTTGGTACAGACTGGTACATTGCCTTGATTATATTTACCAGTACCAGAAGTGGCAGTGGCTGACATTTGAAATGCCTGCCATGTTAGTCAGAAGCCAGTCACATTATAGTGTGTACAGCACTACTCATGAAAGAAAAGGACGTATTTACGAGTGTAATTGAAGGGGTTACACATCTCTGACATTCAGTGCTAAGCACGATCACTCCAGAAACAAACAAGAAAAGCTGCTCCATTTGATTCATAGGATTTCAGACGTAGAAAAGGCACTTGAAGTCGTTAAGTGGACGGATCAACGGTAAGATGTACTTGAACATCGAAATCCTTAATCCAATGATATTGTTGTTTTGTGGCGTAGCTTACAGACTCATAAACAACTACACGGCGGGATTCGGAGGGAATCTCATTTTTGGAAATCATTTTTGTTTCGCTGCATCGATGTGACTAACCTATAGGAAATGCGAAATTAAAAGAACGAACAGTTCTCAATAAGATTTTTTCGGGGTTCAAACGCGACAGAAAGTGGTTTCTTCACCACTTTTGTCCAAACACCATCGAATTCAGTGACGACTTACATGCTACAAGAAAGGGAGTCTATGAGGTGAGTAATAAATCATTTTCTGCCACCTTCTGGCAGGCAGCTATAGCGACGTACCAAAGATCATTGCGTGTTCTTTGAGCGGGGTCGGGCCAGTTTTCTCACATAAGGTCAGGTCATTCTGTTACGTACACCACTCCTGTACCACAGCTGACATGTTCATTGGAAACTCATACTGACACTTTCTGGCAGTTTAAATCTCAAGTACGGGACGGGACGAGAACCTGGGACCTATGCCTATTGCCAGCTGCATTCCACCGATCGAGCTAACCAGGCAGGACTCACGGCCCGCCATCGCAACTTCATTTCCACCAGTACCTCTTCCCGTGCCTTCCAGATGTCTCAATTCTCCGTCATATCTTCCGTGCCCAGCTCTCCTCGATGTTCGGAGGAGGAGGAGGAGGAGATTAATGTTCAACGTCATGTCGACAACGAGGTCATTAGACGAAGATCAAACTCGAAATAGGTAAGGATGGGAAAGTCCGTACCTTTTCAAACGAACCATCCCGGCATTTGCCTGAAGCGATTTAGGGAAATCATCGACAACTTAAATGAGGATGGCTGGAGACGGGTTTGAACCGCCGTCCTATCGACTGCGAATCTAGTATGATAACCCCTGCCCCACCTCGCTCGGTTCGAAGTTGGAAGGTAGGGAAAGGGGTACTGGCGCAAGTAAAGCTGTGAGTGCGGACCGTAAGTCGTACTTGGACAGCTAAGTCGGTAGAGCGTATATCGATATGTGGTACATAATATTAAATCGTGCGACGACAAGTCGGACACAAAACGAAGTAAAACGAAATCTGTGAAACTTTAAATTATTGAAATATCACGGGGGGGCTCTGAAAATGTGCGTGTAATTAACGGTCAGAACGGTAATTTGTAATGAAACGAAATAATAAAAAAGGCAAATGATTCTATAAGATAACTGTATAGAATCTAGGTAGCAATGTAATTGTTCTTTTATTTGCTGGTGCAAGAAACCAAAAGGCCATTTACACACACAGCCTTTTCTAGCCTTGAAGAAAATGCACGCTACGGCGGTCATTTTGCATTGTAAGTTGTGAATTATAAATAATATATAGTAATTTATGCTAATTATGCATTTTTCTGTCATGTATATAGTGACCTTACTGCAGAAGTAAAAATAAGGTTTATTTTAAAGGTTTTCAGTACGCTGGATAAGCAATGGCCGAACAGTCGACCATTCTTCACAGACATCTTGCATAGGAATAATTTCATTCTAATTTCATTGCGTTCTCTCATCAACGGACGCTTTAAAAGACTCGCTTCATAATTAGTAAAGAAAAGAAAGTGCATAAATTATTTCGTACTACAGTAAAAACTAAAAACTTTTAGTTCAGTACAGACATGGCCGCTTCTCTGCAAAACAAAGATTATTTCGTTTAAAAAACGAAATAGCTTCTTCAATTCAAATTTTTTTTTAATTAATTTCGCTACGATAAAGATATCCTACGGCAATATTTCAATGCGATAACACGAAATATAAGCCGTGAGATTACGTTTACTTTTTTGTCTCTATGAACGCTCCACATAGACATCAGTTTCAATAGGTTGTAAAAGTGACTCACGCAATCCTATATTAACAAGGCGGTGAGTCGCGTGCTATTAAATAATCAGAGCTCAGAGAACTATTTTACGAAAGTATAGATTCCGGTCCCCCATATTAACATCATTCTTTTTTGTATCCGCTCCGCCAAATAAGTGATCTATTCCCGCTCTTGCTGGGCCTAAATATCAATAAGGTTAGACGTTAAGATTTTCTTACACTCTTGTCATCACATTCGTTGAGGATACCGTAAGCATACTTGAGACGGTGGCCGGACCTAGGCTGTAGCGCTACAAGCGCTTGCCCGAGAACAGCAAAGGTCCCCGGTCTGGTCTGCAGTTTTAAGCTGCCAGGAAGTTTCAAATAAGTTTCACTTCGCTGGAGAGTGAAAATTTATTCTGGGAGACTCACACTGATGGAATCAGATTCATCCATCAAAGGTCAGTTTTCGCAATGATGCTATTATAAACTACCCATAATATGAGCACACTAGGCAGCATCAAGTCGGCGAGTCATCCTTTGAAGCATCCCTAGTAAATGGGTATACATCCAGCATCAAACTGCCACAAATGCATGGACACTTGCCGGCCGTTGTGGCCGAGCGGTTCTAGGCGCTTCAGTCTGGAACCGCGCGACCGCTACGGTCGCGGGTTCGAATCCTGCCTCGGGCATGGATGTGTGTGATGTCTTTAGGTTAGTTAGGTTTCAGTAATTCTAAGTTCTATGGGACTGATGACCTCAGATGTTAAGTCCCATAGTGCTCAGAGCCATTTGAACCATTTGAGCACGGACACTTGCAACATGATTCGGTGTATATTTGGGGTTGAAAAAGATTGTGGAAAATTCTGATTCTCCTGAAAATAATACAAACATCAAAAAAAAGTGTTGCATCACCCCGGTTCCCAGAACTCCTGAAGGTAGACATTGACTGTGGATATTGTATCACAGATATAGTCCCTTTGTCACTAAACCTGCCCAAAGATGTAAACAACCATGCATAAGTAACGCTTATTAGATGGAGGGGGTCCGACAGCCGATCAGTTCCAGCCATTCCACAAGGAAGGAGGTACACGGCTCGTGTTGTCTGTAGTTCAGCCATGCCTAGACGGTCAATACCGCGGTTCGATGGCGTCCGCATTGTTACTTTGTGCCAGGAAGGGCTCTCAACAAGGGAAGTGTCCAGGTGTCTCGGATTGAACCAAAGCGATGTTGTTCGGACATGCAGGAGATACAGAGAGAGACAGGAACGATCGGTGACGTGCCTCGCTCAGACCGCCCAAGGGCTACTACTACAGTGGATGACCGCTACCTACGGATTATGGCTCGGAGGAACCCTGACAGCAACACCACCACGTTGAATAATGCGGTTCATGATACCACACGACGTCGTGTTATGACTCAAACTGTGCGCAATAGAATGTTTATGCGCAACTTTACTCCCAACGTTCATGGCGAGGTCCATCTTTACAACCACGACACCATGCAGCGCGGTACAGATGGGTCCAGCAGTATGCCGAATGGACCGCTCAGGACTGGCATCACGTTCTCTTCACTGATGAGTGTCGCATATAGCTTCAACCAGGCAATCGTCGGTGACGTGTTTGGAGGCAACCCCCAACCCTGTCAGACTGAACGCCTTAGACACACTGTTCAGCGAGTGCAGCAAGGTGGAGGTTCCCTTCTGTTTTGGGGTGGCGTTATGTGGGGCCGACGTACGCTTCTGGTAGTCATGGAAGACGCCGTAACGGGTGTACGATACATGAATGCCATCCTCCGACCGATAGTGCAACCATATCGGCAGCATATGGCGAGGCATTCGTCTTCATAAACAACAAACTGAGTCGAAACAAGGCCCCGGGAGTAGACAACATTCCATTTGAACTACTGATGGCCTCGGGAGAGCCAGTCATGACAAAACTCTACCATCTAGTGAGCACGATGTATGAGACAGGCGAAATACCCTCAGACTTCAAGAAGAATATAATAATTCCAATCCCAAAGAAAGCAGGTGTTGACAGATGTGAAAATTACCGAACTATCAGTTTAATAAGTCACAGCTGCAAAATACTAACGCGAATTCTTTACAGACGGATGGAAAAACTGGTAGAAGCCCACCTCGGGGAAGATCAGTTTGGATTCCGTAGAAATGTTGGAACACGTGAGGCAATACTGACCTTACGACTTATCTTAGAAGAAAGATTAAGAAAAGGCAAACCTACGTTTCTAGCATTTGTAGACTTAGAAAAAGCTTTTGACAATGTTAACTGGAATACTCTCTTTCAAATTCTGAAGGTGGCAGGGGTAAAATACAGGGAGCGAAAGGCTATTTACAGTTTGTACAGAAACCAGATGGCAGTTATAAGAGTCGAGGGGCATGAAAGGGAAGCAGAGGTTGGGAAAGGAGTGAGACAGGGTTGTAGCCTCTCCCCGATGTTATTCAATCTGTATATTGAGCAAGCAGTAAAGGAAACAAAAGAAAAATTCGGAGTAGGTATTAAAATTCATGGAGAAGAAGTAAAAACTTTGAGGTTCGCCGATGACATTGTAATTCTGTCAGAGACATCAAAGGACTTGGAAGAGCAGTTGAACGGAATGGACAGTGTCTTGAAAGGAGTATATAAGATGAACATCAACAAAAGCAAAACGAGGATAATGGAATGTAGTCAAATTAAGTCGGGTGATGCTGAGGGAATTAGATTAGGAAATGAGACACTTAAAGTAGTAAAGGAGTTTTGCTATTTAGGGAGTAAAATAACCAATGATGGTCGAAGTAGAGAGGATATAAAATGTAGACTGGCAATGGCAAGGAAAGCGTTTCTCAAGAAGAGGAATTTGTTAACATCGGGTATAGATTTAAGTGTCAGGAAGTCGTTTCTGAAAGTATTTGTATGGAGTGTAGCCATGTATGGAAGTGAAACATGGACGATAACTAGTTTGGACAAGAAGAGAATAGAAGCTTTCGAAATGTGGTGCTACAGAAGAATGCTGAAGATAAGGTGGGTAGATCACGTAACTAATGAGGAGGTATTGAATAGGATTGGGGAGAAGAGAAGTTTGTGGCACAACTCGACTAGAAGAAGGGATCGGTTGGTAGGACATGTTTTGAGGCATCAAGGGATCACAAATTTAGCATTGGAGGGCAGTGTGGAGGGTAAAAATCGTAGAGGGAGACCAAGAGATGAATACACTAAGCAGATTCAGAAGGATGTAGGTTGCAGTAGATACTGGGAGATGAAGAAGCTTGCACAGGATAGAGTAGCATGGAGAGCTGCATCAAACCAGTCTCAGGACTGAAGACCACAACAACAACAAACAACATTTCGCGCCCCCATCGTGCACACCTTGTGAATGGCTTCCCCCAGGATAACGACATCGCTCGACTAGAGTGGCCAGCATATTCTCCACACATGAACCCTATTGAACACGCCTGGAAAAGATTGAAAACGAATCGCCGAATCACCGTTGAGGAGTGGGACAATCTGGACCAACAGTACCTTGATGAACGTGTATGCCACGACGAATAAGGGCATGCATCAATGCAAGAGGACGTGCTACTGGGTATTATTGGTACCGGTGTGAACAGCAATCTGGACCACCACCTCTGAAGGACTCGCTGTATGGTGATACAACATACAATGTTTGGTTTTCATGAGCAATAAAAAGGGCGGAAGCGATGTTTATGTTTATGTCTATCCCAATTTTCTGTACAGGTTCCGGAACTCTCGAAACCGAGCTGATGCGTCCCGCGTCCGGCCATCCTGATTTAGGTTTTCCGTGATTTCCCTAAATCACTCCAGGCAAATGCCGGGATGGTTCCTCTGAAAGGGCACGGCCGACTTCCTTCCCAATCCTTCCCTAATCCGATGAGACCGATGACCACGCTGTCTGGTCTCCTTCCCCAACCCAACCAACCAACCAACCGAGCTGATGCAAACCTTTTTTAAGATGTGTCTACATTCCATCCGTCACGATAGATACTTTCCTCAAAAAGGACTAATAGTAGTATCGATTATCATCACGAGAGTTTCTCCATAACGGCCAGAAGTTTGCTTTGTGCTCCAGCATCCCAAAACGGGCGTCGAACCGTGTGAACCAAGCCGTAAAATGAAATAGTATGTTTAGCCGTCATTTATTTACACGTTTCTTTACAAGTTCTTTATCCTGGATTGTTGGTATTACACGCCACATCAAATTCCCATGCGCCTACGGAATTTTCCAATGCCACGACGTCTTTACGCTATGCGTACAGAAACGCCATACCGCACCCCAGATTCCGACACAACCAAATTCTCTTCCTCCACAAGAGCATTGAAGCGGTCACGATTACCTTGATGACGATGAGGCATGACTCGTGAATTAAGTGGTTAGACTCCAAGCGAGGTGGTCCAGATACCTGACCTGGAACTGTGTACTGTCGTTAGCTATTACAGGACGACTGGTATGATGATCGCCAAACTTATAAATTACTCCAGAATGATGATCCCCTTGGATAAGGGGATCCTACAAGGAAATTAAACTCTTTAGTTTTCTAGCTGTGTCCATACAGGTTTTAGGTCACCAGGCCTAACTCTTCGCTAATGAGGTCGACAGTCATCGCGTCTGAGCGCTTTACTACTGTCAAATGGAGAGTTGACAAAAAAAATTTGCATCCACCACAATGTCTTTTACTCAACATGCATGGCCCAGAAGATTTAGTTGTTTGTGGAATGTTTTTAAGACATTTGTCATCCGTCACGTTGTCAAGACGAAGTTAGGGAAGAGACTACCTGAACGATAATATGAAGCGATATGCGTTATGATTATCAATTTTTTTTCGAAAGCGAAGACTTGGTGACCTGAACCCATTTGTCAGTGGTCGCCAACTAGTGTGTTTCAGCGCATCGAATTCGGTGAATTGTCAGTTGTAGCTTCCCCTTGTCGGAACTCAATAATACAATCACTGTTCGTGCTGCTACCGATGCTGCTGTGTAGACTGAATAATCAGCTTCTGATAATAATACTTTCACCACGGGTGGCTCTCGTTGATATAGAGCCTAAAAGTTGTGGCATCTAGTATGGAAAATTAACTGCGAATAATCAAAATAGAAAGGATTTTTCCTTTATTATGCCTCTCTTCTGGCAAGGGAGACAGCTAAAAAAAAGCTGTTGGTACTTCGCATGAAATCAAACCTCCACCCCTCTACATAGAAAGCCAACAGGTTGGCAACAGAGCTACAGTGACGATCAGCAGCTTCCTATTAAGGATGTGCGAAGTCTATCAATAGCTAATAACAGTACAATTTATTTGTAGTAGAACTTTTGTGTGTGCCTGGTAAATGTCTAGAATATATACCTACAAGTAATAACTGCTCTTCCGTGTGTTCGTAACGTAATCAGCATAAATGGCATGTTGCATTTCATCTATATTAGTAGCCTACTGTATTCGGCTGTGATCTCTCGGCACTACTTTTGTTAGTGGAGCAAACGCGCAGTATGTGGTGAATTACTTTCGCATAAGTTTATATTATTTCTTTGTATTACAATTCCATAATTGTTGAGAATGAAATCACTTTTACGTGAACACGAAGAAAAATGGAAACTCTTGCCAACTGTTTTTGTTAAGAACATGAAACTATACCCATCTGTGGTGTGTGTCTAGAATCATTAACCCTATCCCCCTGGACTAACGCATTCTCTCGTGTTTCTGCCACACTATGTTACAGGAGATATTTACAGGGATAAATCGTTTTAGCACTGGCAAGGAAAGCGTTTCTGAAGAAGAGAAATTTGTTAACATCGAGTATAGATTTAAGTGTCAGGAAGTCATTTCTGAAAGTATTTGTATGGAGTGTAGCCTTGTATGGAAGTGAAACATGGACGGTAAATAGTTTGGACAAGAAGAGAATAGAAGCTTTCGAAATGTGGTGCTACAGAAGAATGCTGAAGATTAGATGGGTAGATCACATAACTAATGAGGAAGTATTGAATAGGATTGAGAAGAAGAGAAGTTTGTGGCACAACTTGACCAGAAGAAGGGATCGTTTGGTAGGACATGTTCTGAGGCATCAAGGGATCACCAATTTAATATTGGAGGGCAGCGTGGAGGGTAAAAATCGTAGGGGGAGACCAAGAGATGAATACACTAAGCAGATTCAGAAGGATGTAGGTTGCAGTAGGTACTGGGAGATGAAGAAGCTTGCACAGGATAGAGTAGCATGGAGAGCTGCATCAAACCAGTCTCAGGACTGAAGACCACAACAACAACAGCACTGTTTAGCAGTTCCATAAAAAGCCGTGAATCCCGAATGTGTCGCAGCTTTGTCGTTGCTCCAAGCAGTCTGCAGATTACTTTTTCTGTATGTACGGATTACCTCAAAATTATCTTTTTGGCTATTTTTTTCGTCTCTTACAACACTACCACATGCCACATAGCAGCTGAAACGCTACGTGACATACCAAGCGTAACAAAAAGACTCTCGAGCAGTCCCTTCTGTTCTCCAAGTTCGTACACTTTAACCTTTTAGTACATTATTTTTTTTACACACATACGAGAAATGAAAGGACAAAAAGTGTTTTCTGTTATGACCGACGATACACTTTCACCAAAAAAAGTTTTAAGTTGACCTATTTTGAAACTCGCTGAGATGGACAGGTGTCCCGCGAACCTAACAAAGTCCATGTTATCTTTCGAATTTAGAATTTCGGAAGTTTAGTTGGTATAACGATTTTAGCAGGATGTGGACTGCGGAAAAACAGTAACAAATCAGCACCCAAAACGTTTATTCTTATGACAGTGGAAAACATGAAATATCGCACTCAAATTTTCAGTACAAAATATCGAGGTAGTTATGACATATCACATACCGATATTTTCTACATTCTGTAAAATTTGACTGGGTCCCAATAAATTCAGATTATGCACAAACCAGCACAATTACTGAAGGGTGTGGTAACGTTTCAAAACAACCTTTATGATATAAAAGAAATTACGGTTGGCTGCTTCAGACTAAGAAAATACGGTTAGTTGCTTAAGACATTCTTGGAAGGAAGAAAACGGTGATATGATCTCATTTTCGTGAAACAAACCCCGTTCCTTTTGATCTCGCACAGCCTTCTATATATCCACCACATAGTCCATAATAATTTTTTTCCAAATTCCGAAAGTTACTCGATGGACAATACCACTAAATACGTTTAGAGGTCGACGTTCCAACACTTGCAATATTGTGTTAGTTTAATGGGACACATGTGCCTCATAAACCACGAGGAGGTTAACAGTAGTTTTCGTCCCTGCAAAATAGCGTCGAGTGCGAAACTGCTTTGCTACCCAGTCTGGAACCGGTTAGTGATATATATCACCTTATGAAACGTCCCCTTAGAAAAATTGTGAATGACAGTGTTGGTAAGACCCTTACGTTATTTGATTTTCAAACAGCTGAGCAAAACTGAACGTGCACAAACATTTCTCTCTTTACTTATTCAGATCATCAATAAACTGACACACAATATTTTTAGCACAACGCAATCTGACTTTCAACAATCCCTACAAAAGAATGGCCCTGACTAACAATAACCTATACCTTCATGAATCACTTACCTCACAAAAATCTTCGTTACTCAAACTACTGCAATACAGCGAGCGCCAACACTGCTAAATAAAAGATTCTAACTACTGAAGTCACTAACTACTGATAGGCATAGTTAGCAAATGGAAGATTTTGATAGAGAACAAACAATGTATTTACCTTAACAGTGTTCAAAAGTTATATATATATATATATATATATATACAGTTCATGACATCCAGTCTTACAAATTTACTGTCTCTGATGGACACACGTCCAGATCATCCGCTCTCAAAACTCTGCCATCTCTCTTCCCACATCCACCACTGCTGGTGGCTCACCTCCAACTGCGCAACGCTACGCGCTGTTCACATCCAACTGCCCAACACTACAATAGCGAATATTTCAACAATGCCAACCAGCCACAGACTGCACACAGCACAGCCAGTGATTTTCATACAGAGCGCTACGTGGCGTTACCAATATAAAAACCTAAACGTCCTACTTACAACCTACTAGTCCTGTTCCTTTCGAGTGATGTTCATCACCAAAAAGTCAAGACACTTTTGTATGTTGCATTATGAATGTGTACAATGTTTGGCACCACGTTAACAACTGCGGAATAGAAATGCGTCGTGATTTTTCAGGGCTCCGTACGTCTTTCAGCGAAACGGAATCATTATAGCATCAGTTTGCTGTCCGTCTGTCTGTGCGACTGTTAACATCCGTATCTAGGCGATTACTCTGCAATTCACGCTTAAGTACCTGGCAGCTGAAGTATCTTCAAGTTATCTCTCTACCTTTGCTCTCTCGAACAGAGCGTGGGAGAAACGAACACTAAAATCTTTTCGTACGAGCTCGGATTTCTCTTATTTCATTGTGATGATCGTTTCTCCTTGTGTATGTGAGCTGCAACAAAATATTTTCACACTCTGAGTAGAAGGTGATTGAAATTTCATAATAAGATCCTGGGGCAGCTAAAAACGCCTTTGTTTTAATGATTGCCACCGCAATTCGCATATCATATCCGTGACGCTCTCTCCGTTGTTTCGTGATAATGCAAAACGGACTATCATTCCTTAGACTTTCTCGATGTTCTCCGTCAGTTTTATCTGACGTGGATCCTGCATCTCATACCAACAGCCCAGAAGTTGGCGGACAAGCATAGTGTAAGCAGTCTCTTTAGTAGACCTATCGCATATTCTGTTTGGCAATAAATCGCTGTCTCTGGTTTCCTTTCCCCACAAAATTATCTATGTGATCGTTCCAATTTAAATTATTCGTAATCGTAATCCCCAAGTACTTAGTTGAATTTATAGCCTTTAGATTTGTGTGATTTACTGGTGTGATTTTAGCGGATACCTTTTAATACTCATGTGGAGTTCACACTTCTCATTGTTAAACTGCCACTTTTTGCGCTATTCAAAAGTCTAAATCATTTTGATCTTATGATGAGATTAAAAGACGGTAAATGACAGCATCATCTGCAAACAGCCTAAGAGGACGGCTCAGATTGTGTCCTACATCGTTTATGCAGATCAGGAACAGCAGAGGGCCTATACCACTTCCTTAAGGGACGCCAGGCAGACATTACTCATGTTTGATTCGATGACTTTCCGTCAGTTACTGCGAACTGTGGTCCTTCTGACAAGAAATCATTTATCCAGTCGCACAACTGAAATGATGGAGTGAAATGACCGTACGGCATTGGCGGTCGGGAGTCCCAACCCTAGGAAGTGCGGCCGCCGAGTTGCAAGTCGTTTCAGTTGACGCTGCATCGAACGCCTTGCGTGTCGGTGATGACGAAATTATGACGAGGATAACATGACACTCAGTCCCAGAACGGAGAAAATTTCCGACCCGGTCGAGTATCGAACTCTTGCCCACTGCATGGCACTTAGACGCCCTGACCAGTAAGACAGGGTGACGGATAAGTGGGACGATAATCCATAGGCATGGAATCTGATTTAAAGTAGCTTGTGAGAAACGGTGTCAAAAGCCTTCTGGAAACTTAAAGATAAGGAATCAATATGAAATCCCCTGACGATAGCACTCATTACTTAATGAGAACAAAGAGCTGGTTGTGTTTCATAAGAACGATATTTCTGAATCCTTGTTGGTTATTTGTCAATAAATCGTTATCTTAGACCTAATTCATAACGTTCCAATACAGTATATGTTCCAAAATCCTCCTGCAAATCAATGTTATGGGTCTGTACTGAAGCGGATTATTCGTGTTTCCTTTTTTGGGTAATCGTGTGGCTTATGCAGACCTTTCTACAAGCGAGCGGTAATAATTGATTGCAAAGTATGGAGCTATTGTATCAGTATATTCTGAAAAGAACCTGTCTGGAACACAATCTGGACCGGAGGCCTTGCTTTTATTAAGTGATTTAACCTGTTTCGCTACACCAAGGAAATTTGCTTCCTACAAGCGAGCGGTAATAATTGATTGCAAAGTATGGAGCTATTGTATCAGTATATTCTGAAAAGAACCTGTCTGGAACACAATCTGGACCGGAGGCCTTGCTTTTATTAAGTGATTTAACCTGTTTCGCTACACCAAGGAAATTTGCTTCTAAGTTACTCATGTTGGTAGTTGTTCTTGATTCGAAATACGTAATATTTATTTCGTCTTCTTCGGTGACGAAATTTCGGGAAATGATGTTTAGCAACTCTGCTTTATTGTCACTGTCGTCAGTAACATTACCACTGTTATCGCGTAGTGGAGGTATTTATTGTGTCTTGCTGCTGGTATACTTTACATACGGCCAGAAACTCTTTTGTGTTTTCTGCCATATTTAGAGACAGTTTCGTTGTGAAAACTATGAAAAGC
Organism: Schistocerca cancellata; assembly: GCF_023864275.1. Taxonomy (NCBI): domain Eukaryota; kingdom Metazoa; phylum Arthropoda; class Insecta; order Orthoptera; family Acrididae; genus Schistocerca; species Schistocerca cancellata. The sequence continues at coordinate 801,909,882 of NC_064627.1, read as the reverse complement.
ATCTCGCATTAACGTTCGCGATGCATTTCGAACCTCTGTAGAACTTCGCCAGTCTTGGGGATTTTGCGTTCTTTTAAATTCGGCATACTTTTTTCTTGACTTCTGCAACAGTGTTCTATTTCGTGCATCGTGAGTGATCAGTACCACCTCTTAATAGTTGTCTCCCTTGTTAATTTTATTTCTCAACTGCCGTAAATACTGTTTCTTTGAATTCAAATCAGATCTAATCTAAGCTTACATAGTCAGATTGGAAGGGGTGGAGACTGCCTTTTAGGAAGGCATCAATCGAATTTATAACTGCTTTTTTTAACACAACTACATTTCGTTTATTTTTGGTGGGTTTCGATGTTACTATATTCAGTGTCGCTACAACGACTTTGTGATCACTAATCCCTGTATCTTTCATAATGTTCCCTATTTTCTCAGGATTATTTGTTGCTAAGATGCCTTGTATTTTTTCGCAACGATGTACACTTCGAGTGGGCTCCTAAACTAATTGTTCTAAATAATTTTCTCAGAAGATTCTGAAGGCGATTTCTGGTCACGTCTTACGCTTACCACTGACTTTAAACAGGCACTTTTTCCAACATATCGAAAGCAGATTGAAGTTATCACTAGCCATAATTGTATGAGTAGAGTACTTAGTTGACAAAAGACTTAAGTTTCCTTTGAACTGTTCAGCAACTCAGTTATCTGAGTCGGGGTGTCGGTAAAAGGAACCAGTTATTAATTAAGTCCAGTTGTGAAGTATAACCTGTACCCATACTTACTCACGGGAACTATCACTTCAGTTTCACTACAAGGTAAATTACTTCTGTCAGCAATAGCCACCCCACGACCAAACGAATGTAGTCTATCCTTTAAGAAGGCGGTTAGGTCCTTTGTAAAAAATTTGGGCCGACTTATTTCGGCTTTAGCCAGCTTTCAGTACCTATAAAGGTTTAAGTTCCAGTGGTTCCTATCAGCGCTTGAAGCTCAAGTACTTTCGACATTCTACAATAATGACTGTTGCTAGATCTACTTTCGTCCTGTGTTTGCTTTGCACCATTTTAGAATGGCACCCTTTCTATAGTTTCCCGAGACTCCCTGACCTAGAAAGAAGCCTTTCTCTTAGGAACGGATAGACATACCAGGTTGAAATTCGTGTCAGGTACCAAGGTCTACGGTCGCTTGACGACTGGAAAATTCAAGACTGTAAGTAACCACAGTAAAAAGATGCGGCTGTTTATGTCACATATTTTACTACTCGCAAACTCACTCATCAGAACCTCAGGGCTCATCCCGTTGATCATAAAATTTGGCCAAAAGAAAGAATTCACAGTACAAGTATAGGAAAAAAGTCCTAAAATGATTACTTTCTGATTATATTATATAAAACAAATATTTTTTGCCCTTTTTTCCGTCTGTCTTCGCTCCGTCTGTTAGGATCCCTTTTTCTCAGGGACGGGTTAAGGGCTACAGTCTCTTGGTGGTATAAGTAATTTAAGTTTTTAAGTCAATACATCAAAAGATGTGGCCATTTATGTCACATAATACCCGAAAATTCAGTCACTAAAATCCTATAGATCAACAGGTATGTGCATAAATGTCGGGATTGGTGGTCTAGCGGTTATACACGTGCGTGGAAACGAAGAGGTCGCGGACCGAAGCTCGATCAGACTACGGTTTTGACACTCTTATTTTTAACGTAGTCTACATCTCTCAAAGATGTTAGGAGTTGCCAGAAACATGTGGCTCGGATTCCACGATAAACTTCCCTCTCTCCAATATGATAACTAGGGTAGGTTAGGGTCACACAAGTTGCCGAGGTGGCATCCAATAGGCCGTTGAGCTACGCGAAATTATTATAGTATTTATATACACAATGAAGTCTGCACAACCCTCAGATCGAGCGTCATTGTCGTACTTGTCCGGTTTCTTTGATGATGAATATGCTTAAGTAAAGTTCAAAAGATTCACTTTATTATTGGGAATCGACAATCATTCAAGCACATTTGCGAAAACTTTGTATAATGCTTAATGTTTCATGGTATTTTATAAAGTCTCACTGCAGCAAGCCAATATGACTTGATTACATTGACTAAAAATGGCCGGCCGCGGTGACCGAGCGGTTCTAGGCGCTTGACTCCGGAACCGTGCTGCTGCTACGGTCGCAGGTTCGAATCCAGCTTCGGGCATGGATGTGTGTGATGTCCTTAGGTTAGTTGGGTTTACGTAGTTCTAAGTCTAGGGGACTGATGACCTCAGCTGTTAAGTCCCATAGAGCTCAGAGCCATTTGATTTTTTGACTAGAAGATGATAATGCTATTCGTTGAATAAATAAAGTCGGCATTTTTCGGCTTTCTTGTCTTTTCAGGTACCTAGAAGGTAGGAAGCGACTCCTGCAAATGGTTCAAATGGCTCTGAGCACTATGGGACGCAACATCTTAGGTCATAAGTCCCCTAGAACTTAGAACTACTTAAACCTAACTAACCTAAGGACATCACACACACCCATGCCCGAGGCAGGATTCGAACCTGCGACCGTAGCAGTCCCGCGGTTCCGGACTGCAGCGCCAGAACCGCGAGACCACCGCGGCCGGCTGAAGCGACTCCTGCATAAAACATAGTGCTACACCATATTTGTAATAGGTTTGTCTTGGAAATCAGAATTTGGTATTTACCCTGTTAAAACATGGAAGTAAAATACGTTTGATTTCTTTTCCTCCATAAAGGAAAACTGGAGCAGACAGGGAACGACTCGTAATTATCCAGTAATGATTAATCCAACGACCATCGCTCACGTTAAGACTTGACGACGGTGACCTAAAAAAGTGTTCGGACGTTAGACTCCGGAATGTAACAAAGTTTTCATCGAGTTGCGTATCATAACCGAGAGACAAATGGCCGCGTGTACTACTGCAGTATCGATATCCGTACTGCAGTCGGAAGAATGCCTCGATTATGTTGTTTTCGTATTTAAAGCAGATAGCCTACGGAAATAAATCAAAGAGGACATAAAAATGGGGGAGTATTGGGAGAGAGTTGAGCGTCTATATAGCCGTGGCGGCCGGCTGCCCAACAGACTCATAATTCAGAGTAATAGCCGCTATAAATTCAGTTATCATGTCGTAGATCCGTGATGGCGGCCTGATATATATATATATATACCGCCGGCGCCTCGGGGACAGGGAACAAGGAACGAGGAACAACGGCAGAGGCAGAGGAGCCGCCGCCGCCGCCTGCAGCAAGTGCCTTTCCGGACAGCTGCGTCACGATACGTCACGACACCGGCGCCCTGGCCGGTTGCAGAGGTGGTGCAGTTCATCAGCTGCAGGCAGCCACTCCGTGCTACTCAGACCGACAAGTTCTGAGGCGTATGATTCCATGTCAATACGACGGCAGTAGCTCCGTGAGCGCAGCGTTTAGCCCCAGTATGTTCGGAACTGCAAAACTGAACGAAAAATTGTTTTATCCTATGACTGTACACTGATGAGCCAAAACATTATGAGCACTGCCCACCGCGATGTTGGATGCCGCCTGGTGACGCTGACGGCACGTGACGCAGTAACAAAAGTACACTACTGGCTATTAAAATTGCTACACCAAGAGGAAATGCGGATGATAAACGGGTTTCATTGGACAAATATATTATACTAGAACTGACATTTGATTACATTTTCCCGCAATTTGGGTGCATAGATCCTGAGAAATCAGTACCCAGAACAACCACATCTGGCCGTAATAACGGCCTCGATACGCCTGGGCATTGAGTCAGAGCTTGGATGGCGTGTACAGGTACAGCTGCCCATGCAGCTTCAACACGATACCACAGTTCATCAAGAGTAGTGACTGATGTATTGTGACGAGCCAGTTGCTCGGCCACCATTGACCACACCTTTTCAATTGGTGAGAGATCTGGAGAATGTGCTGGTCAGGGCAGCAGTCGAACGTTTTCTGTATCCAGAAAGTCCCGTACAGGACCTGCAACATGCGGTCGTGCATTATCCTGCTGAAATGTAGCGTTTCGCAGGGATCGAATGAAGGGTAGAGCCACGGGTCGTAACACATCTTAAATGTAACGTCGACTGTTCAAAGTGCCGTCAATGCGAACAAGAGGTGACCGAGACGTGTAACCAGTGGCACCCCATACCATCACGCCAGGTGATACGCCAGTATGGCGATGACGAATACACGCTTCCAATGTGCGTTCCCCGCCATGTCGCCAAACACGCACGCGACCATCATGATGCTGCAACCAGAACCTCGATTCATCCGAAAAAATGACGATTTGCCATTCGTGCACACAGGTTCGTCGTTGAGTACGCCATCGCAGGCGCTCCTGTCTGTGATGCAGTGTCAAGGGTAACCGCAGCCATGGTCTCCGAGCTGATAGTCCATGCTGCTGCAAATGTCGTCGAACTGTTCGTGCAGATGGTTGTTGTCTTGCAAACGTCCTAATCTGTTGACTCAAGGCATTGAGACGTGACGTGGCTGCACGGTCCGTTACAGCCATGTGGATAAGATGCCTGTCATCTCGACTGCTAGTGATACGAAGCCGTTGGGATCCAGCACGGATTATTATTACCCTCCTGAACCCACCGATTCCATATTCTGCTAACAGTCATTGGTTCTCGACCAACGCGAGCAGCAATGTCGCGACATGATAAGCCGCATTCGCGATAGGCTACAATCCGACCTTTATCAAAGTCGGAAACGTGATGGTACGCATTTCTCCAGTTAACGTCGGTCAACTGCTGTTTGTGTATGAGAAATCGGTTGGAAACTTTCCTCATGTCAGCACGTTGTACGTGTCGCCACCGGCGCCAACCTTGTGTGAATGCTCTGAAAAGCTAATCATTTGTATATCACAGCATCTTCTTCCTGTCGGCTAAATTTCGCGTCGGTAGCACGTCATCTTCGTGGTGTAGCAATTTTAATGGCCAGTAGTGTATGTAAGCGTGGCAGACACAAACAGGGGATCATCCTAGCGAAGATAGGGGCTGCAAATGGCGAAATCCATATAGATAAGCGACTCTGACGAAGAGCAGATTATCATTTTTAAAAAAATAACCTTTTCCATAATCAGCCCACTGCCAACAGGGTTTCGTGTCATTAACGCCACAAATCGTCGTAGCAGACAGAGTGGTTGATTAGTTGGAGAGATATACAAATAAGATCTTGCGATATAATTATTTACTGGAATCTGATATTCTCTCGTTGATTGTTATAGGACGCCTTCCAGAGGTGTTAGGAATGGAGCGTATTTGAGGAGAGGTGAGGAAGTTAAAGAACTGCAGAGTAGAGGTATGGAACCGAAAGGAAACGCAACGGCACAGGTCGATAAGTTAGGATAAAACAGAACATCACAGAAAAGATGGATGTGGAGGGGGAGTTTAGCCGCCGCTGCTATTTGACCCGCTCTGGAAGAAATTTTAGGAAATATTGAAGGATTAGGCAGTGCCGGCCGGTGTGGCCGAGCGTTCAAGGCGCTTTAGTCTGGAACCGCGCTACCGCTACGGTCGCAGGTTCGAATCCTGCCTCGGGCATGGATGTGTGTGATGTCCTTAGGTTTAAGTAGTTCTAAGTTCTAGGGGACTGATGACCTCAGATGTTAAGTCCCATAGTGCTCAGAGCCATTTGAACCATTTGATTAGGCAATGTTACGCTTATAGATAATGAGGAGACAATAAGCCAGGCCGCTTTGAGGACTTGGTGTGCGTGGTGAAGAATGAAAAGATGCATTAGAGGGCTGGTGACTGGCTTGCTAACGTACGCCTGTCAGAGAGTGAGACTGGAAGTGTAGTGGGACAATGTGAGCAGTATCAGCTGAGGGAGCGTGCGAGGTCAGATATGGCATTTGCGAAGCTACTGAACCATGCAGTGGAGTTTGGCGGAGTGCGGAGATTTATCACTAGATTCGGTTAAGGATGTTATTAGGTTCCTGTATTTCGTTGTGGAGTTCGAACAAAAAGCTAGAGCGGTCAATATGACCGATGTGAAAACATCTAAGTTACCAACAAATGGTTCAAATAGCTCTGAACACTATGGGACTTAACTTCTGAGGTTATCAGTCCCCTAGAACTTAGAACTACTTAAACCTAACTAACCTAAGGACATCACACACACCCATGCCCGAGGCAGGATTCGAACCTGCGACCGTAGCGGCCGCGTGGTTCCAGACTGTAGCGCCTAGAACCACTCGGCCACCCCGGCCGAGGAAAGGTTAATGGTGACTTGTTAGAACGCATGCTGGGATCTGAACGGGAAAGGCACACGATAAATCAGTTTAGAGCCAATATACTTCATGTAAACTTATTCCACAACGAGCATTGCAGGAACTAATTTATAATAAATATGCAGGTCAACAGAGTAATTAGGAAACTGTTGTTAAATTTGTGGAAAGAGTAAGAAGTGGATAGCGTTGCGTTTTCTGTATACTGACGGAGAAATAGTCTTGCATATTATCCGTGGATTACGGCCTGTAAATAGGCGAAAAGCTGTCTTCTGTAAAAAAAAATAATAATAATAATAATAATAATAATAATAATCTGGCGATAGACTATGACTGATTTTGCACAAATAAGCTAATGTGTAAATGGAGGAAACTGAAAGAAATTTATCGTAGGGCACAAAACTGTTAATCAGTCTAACGTCGAGGTAAAAGGGATAGTGCTTGTGAAGCTTAGAATAAAAATTTTGCTTGGAAGGTGCGAATGTGGGTTGTTGGCAAACTGGCTATTACTTGTATTTTTGAGGCAGATGTTATTGGTAAGATTTGTCTTGTTATTGACTGAGGAGCAAGAAGTTTTTTTTTTGTTAAAGTTCAAACGACAGGAACGTTTTTCCTTTTTCAGCCATAGGACCCCGGTGCTACTATAACAGCAAGTAGTGGACGAGCCGTAGGAAGGTAAGGAAAGAAAAAAAGCTCAGGTGCACATCTGGGGCGCATGGATCGTCAGACGTAGGAAAAAAATAAAAAGTTTGTGTTGGGAAATCCCTGATATCTGACACCTGGAAAAAAGAGCAGGTCATTCCCGTTTTCAAGAAGGGCTGCGTGACTTCACTCTGTTATAGAATTATGGAATATGTTTTATGCTCAAGATTTATGTCGTTTTTTGAAAACGAAAATCTTCTCTATAAAAATTAACATGGATTCCGCAAACACAGATTTTGCGAAACTCAACTCGCTCTGTTCCTCCATGAGAACCATAGGGCTGCAGATAACGGCGCTAAGGTTGATGCTGTGTTCCTTGATTTCAGGAAGGCATTTAACACCATCTCGCACTGTCGTTTAGTCAAAAAATACGACTTACGGAGTATCTGTCCAATTGACGACTAGATTCAAGACATGCCAGTAGATAGAACTAAACACGTCGCTCTTAACGGAACAAAATCGATAGACGTTATTTCCAGAGTACCCCAACGAAGTTTGGTATGACCGTTACTGTTTGTAATGTATATAAATGGTCTAGAAGAAAGCGTCGGATGCTCTTTAAGACTATTCGCAGATGATGCGGCTGTCTATAACAACATAGCAACGCCAGAACATAGTATCGCTTTGTAGAATGATGGGTTGGGTTGTTTGGGGGAAGGGAACAAACTGCGAGGTCATCGGTCTCAACGGATTAGGGAAGGAGGGAGAAGGAAGTCGGCCGTGCCCTTTCAAAGGAACCATCCCGATATTTGCCTGGAGCGATTTAGGGAAATCACGGAAAACCTAAATCAGGATGGCCGGACGCGGGATTGAACCGTTGTCCTCCCGAATGCGAGTCCAGTGTGCTAACCACTGCACCACCTCGCTCGGTATAGAATGATCTGCAGAGGACTGATGAATGGTGCAGACTCTGGCAGTTGACTCTGAGCGTAAATAAATGTAACATATTGCTCATACATAGGAACAGAAATCCACTGCTGTACAACTACAGTACTAATGACATACACTGACAAGCCAAAACATTGGGATCACTGCCCACCGCGGAGTTGGATGCAGTCTAGTGGCGTTATGGACAAGTGACGCGGTAGGAAAATTATGTAAGTAAAGCAGACACGGACGGGTGATCACCCTAAGGAAGATATGGGCTGCAATTGTGGAAATCCCGTCAGCAGGTAGGGCAGTGAAAGTAGCACTAGGCCCAAAATGGTTGGAAGTCCATGACTCTTACAGAATTTGGGGTTCAAAGGCTTGTCTACTCTGTAAAGTAGGATAGATGGTGATTTGTGACATATCTGGCCAAAGAGCACAATGCTGGTCCACGCACAAGCATTTCGGAACACACCGTTCATCGTACATCGTTGAACATTGCGCTCCGCAGCAGACCACCCCTACGTGTTCACATGTTGACCCAGCGACATCGTCAGTTATGACTGCAGTGGGCACGAGACCATCGGGATTCGACCGTCATCAGTGGAAACGTGTCAGCACTTGAGGTGAATCACATATTTGCTACATTAGGTCGATGGTCGCCTCCAAAAACTCCGCCATCGTGGTGAACGATGGCTCGAAATGTGCAGCGGACCACGGACGCAGGCTGGTGGGAGTAGAATTGTCCTATGGGAGACATTCTCCTGCGCTTGCATGGGACCTGCGGTAGTAATCGAAGATACGCTGACAGCTGCGAACAACCTAGCTTTTTGTTCGAACTCCACAACGAAATACAGGAATCTAATAACTTCCTTAACCGAATCTAGTGATAAATCTCCGCACTCCGCCAAACTCCACTGCATGGTTCAGTAGCTTCGCAAATGCCACATCTGACCTCGCACGCTCCCTCAGCTGATACTGCTCACATTGTCCCACTACACTTCCAGTCTCACTCTCTGACAGGCGTACGTTAGCAAGCCAGTCACCAGCCCTCTAATGCATCCTTTCACTCTTCACCACGCACACCAAGTCCCCCAAGCGGTCTGGCTTATTGTCTCCTCATTATCTATAAGCGTAACATTGCCTAATCAAATGGTTCAAATGGTTCGTGCTTGATGTCTTCCCCAATGGCGATGTCATCTTTCAGCAAACAGTCCTCCGAGTCTCGGAGGCAGAACCAAGCTTCAGTGGTTTGAGGATTATAGTGAATTCACACTGATGTCTCGGCGATCAGATTCGCCTGACGTAAATCCTACGGAACCCGTCTGGGTCGCTATCGGCGCCATCGCAGCTTACGCAAATCAGCGGCCCGTTATTTACGCGAATTACGTGACCTCTACATATACATCTAATACCATGTACTTCCATAAACCTGCCAAAAACTGCCGGTACCTTGACATGCAGAATCAGTGATGTATTTCGTTCCAAAGACGGACAAAAAACTATTAAGCAGATGCTCATAATGCTTTGGCTCATCATAGATACACAGACTGAGCCTCTGATGTAGACCCTTCCAGGGGAAATTTTGTGATAATTGTGAGGTGAAGTATGTGCTGCAAGCCCCTGATCGTACTATCGACCCGACTGCAGATAGAGTGCAGCGATTCTGTCGCCTCAAATTTAAAAGGGAGAGGGCTCGCGGCCACCTGGCCCCGACCTTTACTATTGGGAAAGATGCCTGGTTCTCATCCTGACCGCAGGTTGAGTGGATCTGCGGCCTCATTTGAGGGGCTGGAACTCGCCACACTGTCCCTCAAATGCCAAACATAAGAAACAATACGACCAATGCTGAAAACATACATAGACCTATTAATTAAAATCAAAAATAAAAGAAAGAATGGGACTCGAAGACCACTGAGCTTCAAGGGGCAAAATGTGTTCATCGACGTGTTGTAGTTTTTTCGCCAATATACTAATATAACAGAGAACACAGTCGATGAAACAGATTGCCAAACAGAGAAACGAGAAATGATAAAGAGGCATTATCCCAAAAGGGCGCCTCGATATTTTTACCAATTAAGGGACAGACCCGCTGACCACACGGACTCTATTTTGTGATAATTAACCCTCAAAAATAGTATTTAGAGCATTTTCTAATCAACAATGCTTTTGAGTTTGGTCACTTGATACTAATCGAGCCCATACGATAGTTTTTAGGAGGCGACGTAGATCTGAATTATGCCGTATTTTTAATAATTTCGAAGACCAATAGCGACTGAAAGCGACGGTGAGATGGAAGGGGGGGCGGGGGGAGGTGTTGCCGCGACCCCTCCTTGCCCCTGGGTATCGGCGCCCTTGCTGGATAATATTAAATTTTACAATGCAATTTGTTATTTAATGAATTAATGAGATAAAATATACTTTTCCTTTAGATTTTCTGCTTTTAAATACTTCCCACGGCGTTAGTCTGTGTTTCATAGAAGGCACAATTATACATTAGACGAAATAACATAAAAAAATATATCACTAATACTTCAATTTAGTTTCTGTATTGTATTCGCTAATAATGAAGGTACATAGTAGCCAGAAACAGTACGAAAAGTTTGTAAGGGTGTTGCATGGTAGGTTGCACTGATAAAAACTGTTAACAAAAAATTCCACTCGTTGTGCCTTTGAAGTTAGACAATCAGGCCACTGAAGTGTATGGCGGCTCTATCGCTTTCAGTTGTGGCACTCTGGGTACTGTCACTCCCCAGAACTGGAAGCTAAGTGGCTACATGGAGGTTCTCTGCATGATGCAAACATTTCCCAAAAATGTTTCAAAAGGATTATTCCTCAATTGCTGCCCATGTCTCAACACTCGATAACAATCTGGAAGTAATACTTTTTCTCACTTGTATTTGAAATTAATACTTTACCAGAGGATCGGTCTCTCCCTCTCTCTCTCTCTCTCTCTCTCTCTCTCTCTCTCTCTCTCTCTCTCTAGCCGCGCGGGATTAGCCGAGCGGTCTTGGGCGCTGCAGTCAAGGACTGTGCGGCTGGTACCGATGGAGGTTCGAGTCCTCCCTCGAGCATGGGTGTGTGTGTTTGTCGTTAGGGTAATTTAGGTTAAGTAGTGTGTAAGCTTAGGGACTGATGACCTTAGCAGTTAAGTCCCATAAGATTTCACACACATTTGAACATTTAACCCTCCTCTGTTTGTCCATTTACTCCTCCACTTCTCTCTGTGCGATACCTTCTCCCCACTCTCTCTGTCCATCTCTTCCTGCCCCATCCCTGTGTATGTAAATCATACATCCATGTTTAAAGGAATAATAATTAGTGTCAGTAGTCACAGCATCAAATAATGTTTCAAGTAACGTATATAAATTAATTGTAGAATTATTGGAGTAGGAGTCGTGGTCCAGTTCCATTTACGTTTACGTTTCCAGTTCATTATCATTCCACTTCAACTGCACACGATGTATCAAGGTGTTGTAAAAAGTGCGTTATGTGGCGAGGAGGTACTTGAGATTCCATTGGCTAAAGATTGGTGAGGTCGATGGACACGGTGGTGGGAGATGTGCAGTTGGGAGCTGTTGAGGCGCAAGTGGAGAACTGCCATTGAAGAGAGAGAGTTGATTTTGTGGTTTTGTGATCTTGTTTGTGGGAAGCCTGTTAGCTGCAGAGAAAAAACAGCTAACATATTAAGGCAACGATGATCAAGATATATGCACTTGTACCCCTAACCATGTATATCATATACATAAAAAACATGCAGTGTGTTAGGGGTGTAAGTGCAAATATGTGTGCTCAATTGAGTGTGTTTTTTGTTTTTACTCTGCATCTAACAGTTTTCCCACAAACATGTCACACAGTTTACTACCTGATGTTTTCTGCACAACCGTATTTGCATCACTAAGTGGACTATGCGTCTCAGTAAAGACTAAGCGTTTTGCGTCTACGTGTCGACACTTCAACACCTGACCTGCTGTCCAGGGAAAAATAAGCACTAATACCATGCTCTTCGCGCATGTGCTTGGTGGCACTAACCAACCTAAAAACATACTACCCCTAATAGCTACAATTATCAGTCAGCAAGCGGACTAAATACTGATATAATGTATTTCAGTGCACTATCCTCAGTCGTTAATAAAAATATCTGCACTTATATCCCTAACACCCTGCATAGCCTAGGTGCATCCGAATGTTCACCAGAGTTTCGTCAAAGTTTGAAGCAAACCGGTCAAGAAGTTTTCGAGATTTTTGGTTGCAACGTTAAACGATGACTTGTCTTTATATGGTAGTACAGATATTCGTATTTAAAATAAATTCTTTTGTTTATTTCAGTTTTGACTTTCCGGCTTGAAAAAAAAATCTTTGTGTTCTGCCTTACTGCAGGTCTTGTCATGGGGAAAGCCTCATCAGAGAGGTCCACCGCATGAGCGTCTAGGGAAGTGGTTCCGAAGATCCTCCTCACTATACGTCTTTAACTACTAGTTTAAGTCTTGCAGCCTTATTACCACTTCCCGGTGTATTAAGTTTATGGCCTGTCACTCATCAATACAAACTGTCGACCTTACTTTGATCCACACTCATTAGCTAAATCCACTCATTGTGAAACTTGGCTGCGATAGCTGTCTACTGTAGCTGTGAGCTTACGTTGAGTTTTGGGCAATTGTATATTTATTAAATGTCATTGTCAACGTTTCTGCTGCTCCGTACCAGTTGGGAATTACATTTAAATTGCATGTTCTGCCAACGTATCTTCTATTTTGGCAATAATATTTTTGTTTAAGGGTAATTCTCATTGTTTTGCTGGAGTGTACCGGTTGGGGCTTATATTTAAATTTTATACCTTCCCAGTTTGTCTGTTTTGAGAGATAGTGTATTTTATTGCTTATGGGATTTTTTATTAGGGCTTTTACAGTGTTAAGCATTCTTCCAACAGCCACAATTAGTGGCGTGACTTGTGATCCATTCTGTATTCGGATGGGTGTTATCCAATTGTTTAACGGTTACCTAAGCTTGGAAACCGTTAGAACATTTAGTGGCTGTCATTTTAATTCATATTGTTGATAAAATTTATCGTTGAACCTTCTTGCAGCCATGCCCAGTTGATGTAACTTCTCCTGTTTTTGGGAACTGTTAACTTCCGGTTTCAAGCCTGCTCTTAATGGTACAAATTGTTAAAATTTGTTTTTAATGAATTGAGACTGTTCAAGTTTCTAATATTGTAAGAGTTGAGATTCTTTTAATAAGTATTTTAAATTGTAATGATAAAGTAATAAAGTGTATTGCATCAAACAGATGACGAAAGAAGTGGGGCCATCTTGCATGTGTTTTCCTCAAAGCTATCCCAACTCTATTTGTGAGGTATCAGTGGGACCACTTCTTCATATATTTCTGAATATCTGATTGAATGCACCACAATTATTCAATATAATCTTCTGTTGTCGCCTACGTCAGTTTTATTATTTATTTATCATTCTTGTTTAATACGTAGTAATTGGTAATTGTAGCTAATGCGTTGGCTGCAGGACCACAAGTACAAATTATTATTTGCAGCGAGTTTAGCTGCTGAGCATGAAAACACAGGTGCGGCTCGACCCTACGACTTGTTTGAGGCATCCTTCGTAAACAGAGCCGTGCATAGCCCAATTACTTGTCTATTCTGTTTAGCCAATTTAACCCGGTTAAAGCAGTTATAAGACTAGTAACATCGTAGTGTTCGTGATGTTCTATACAGCGACAAACTTACGAGTAGAATGAGTGTACACTGTCTTTGCACACATGCCTCATTGTACTGCTTCTATGACTCGGGCTGGTCACTGAATAGTTCTTATATGTAACGATACGCTTTGCATGAGTGCACATTGTTGATAGAGTCGGCTTGTTGAACTTGTAGACTATGCTGAAGTATTGTTTGGCCGCGCCGAGACTCCAGGGGTTCCTATTGTTTTACTGAGTTGTTTCAGGGTAGCCTGTAATAATTCCCTATATTTTTATGAGCTGAGAGGGGTGAACTTCGAATGCCGAAGTACATGTTATGGCAGAGTGAGCACTTGAGGCCCAACGGACTACGCCAGAGAAGTTATTGTTGTCTAATGGTTCTATGTAAATGAAGATTTGATACGGATCTATTTGAAAATTTGTAAAATGAGATTGTTTTTCTAAAATACAATTAAATAGATTCTTTTTTTTCTAAAGTTAAGCAGCGGTTGTCTGATTAAGGAGTAAGAATAGAGAGTATTTAATAAATACTTCCATTTTAAACTGAGTAAAAATTGGAAGTACTTGTCAGCAGATCGTTTATGTTTAGGCTTAATTTCTTGGGGTTGCAAATGTTGTAGAATTTTATTGAGTCACTGTTGAAACTTTTTTGCTGTCTTTATGAGATTTCAATTATACAGCCAGGTTTATTGTTCCAGGAATATCACACTTTTGTACGTATGTGATCCAAGTCTAAATAAAGAGATGTGTTCGCGACTCTATCAGTCGAATCCACCTCTTATGGTGTAAAACCAAACCAGAAAGCTATAACAATATTCTGAAAACAGTTACATGGAATTAAACTTATTTCTCTAATTATCTTTTAAGTAATACAAATCCAATATCACTTCATAAAGACTGGCCTGGCGCAAAATATTATATCATGTCAGTCGATCAAGGGCACATAGCAATGACTGCGTATAAGAATATTCAGTTCATCTTTATGTTCTGCGGATGCGGTGTCTCGCCGTTCTTTGGCTGCCGGTGCATAGCCGACTTCCTCCAGCTCATGGAGCCGAATACCACGTAATCCCAACTTTCCCAGGTCTGCAGTACACTTTACAAACATTAGCACAGATAAATTCGCCACTTGTACGACTAGTTTCGCCTGGTCACTCATGACTTTTTTTGTAAATTCTCCTATCTTTATGATACACTTGATGATTAATGTTAAGTAATGACGGTCATCATAAGCAAACTGTCACAGTATTAATATAACATTGTTATCAATACAGCCCTGTAGCATTGCCCTATTAATACAACATGACAGTATACATAACTAACGTATGAATTTTTGTACAGCGACGATGGTTATTAACAGAAGCCATTGGTGATAGGAAAGGAGACGCATTTCATAAAGTACTTCACTGCTGACCGCAATTTTCAGGAAATTTTTACGGTGTAATAGTTAAGCTTCCATATTTGTCGCCGGCCGGGGTGGCCGAGCTGTTCTAGGCGCTACAGTCTGGAACCGCGTGACCGCTACGGTCGCAGGTTCGAATTCTGCCTCGGGCATGGATGTGTGTGATGTCCTTAGGTTAGTTAGGTTTAATAAGTTCTAAGTTCTAGGCGACTGATGACCTCAGAAGTTAAGTCCCATAGTGCTCAGGGCCATTTGAACCACGTTTGTCCATAGCGACAACTGAACGTTTTATAGTAAACAAAATAAAATTTATAGTGGTGCAGTCAAGTAACGTCACAAGGAATATTTTTATTGTATTGCATTATTTTATTACAGCGAGGCTTGTCATTTTTCACTTTGACAAATGCAGAGTGCACTCCACAGAGGAGAAAAGAACCTGTGGATAGACGGTGACTAAGATTATTTAACTGTGTTAATGAATATTGTTCCTGATAACACTTTCAGTAACGAAGAATGGTTCTTATTCTACTTTTTGACGACAGATTATGAAGGGTACCATTCAGGCTGATGTAAATATGTTTTTCACATAACCATCAGTTAATCAAAACTGGTTTATTTTATCGGCTGTTCTAGGTGTTATTTAATTATGAATCTTGTCAAATTTCTTGCACAAAAATATTGTAATTAATTTTATAATGCTTTATGTTCAAAGAAACAGGGAGTCAGGAATTCAACAAATTAGATTTGGAAGTGGCAATCAGTTTTCATCTTAACGATGCTATCGGCTGAGTCATGCTGTAGAGTGTAGCGATGATTGACCACGGAATGTCACTTTATTCTTATCTCTAGCGGTGCCACGCAGTAACAGTATAAACCTTACGAGGTCGAAGAGAAGGAGATGTTTCTCGGTATTGTGTCTGTGCCTCCCTAGAGAAGTTGGCCGGTAGGAAGTGACAGCTATTTCTTGCTACAGCGCCCATGTCGCCGCTCTGTTTCGTCACATGGACGCGCTGCGGCTTGGAAGAGCATTGTCTGCGACACTCGGAGACGTGGAGAAGCGCGTTTCGCTAACACGCGCTGGCACCAGCTGTAAATCTTAACTGTCCTCTGAAAGGATCGAGGTCGACGCGTGCTCTGGTACGATGAAATACGCTGCAAGAATTCGTTGCTTACGCAAGAGACGTCACTATGGCTTCTTTTCATTGTGTCGTAAATGCTGAGAATCAGACACGCTTGGTTTCCCCGGAGAAATCTAGAAGCATGTCAGTATTCCTTATATTTTATGTGCGCACAAAAATCGGGTTTCTGAAGACAAGATGAATTTAATTACAGAACTAGTGAAGTTATACCAGCCGTCAGATGTCAGCGGTTCATTCGTTCTGTTGCAGGACAGGATATTTCTCCAGAATGTACACGCACTCAGTTTATAGTGACAAGCGGGATATGAATGTAGATACAAACGTGGCCACAAAATAGCCAGACGGGATTCACCTTTTACTCTTTCTGACATTATTATGCTGCGTTTGACGTATCGTTTCTAGTCACGGCTATCGCAGAACACTTTACACATTATTTTTATGAAACTAGTAAGTGTTCAGTGCTAAGTCGAAAATCCTGAGACAGTCATTATTTCTGTCCTCTTAAATAAAGCTGTTTCCTTTACTCTCACAGTAACCTGATCAAAAGTATCCGAAAACGCTCCGTAATGCGCAACTGACCACTGGATTTCACGGTAGGTGGACCCGCAAGTATAAGAGGAAGCGGGACGTGTTTTGCTGTCAGTACAGAAGCATGAGTCGGTCGGTTTGTAATTTCCCCCTCACTAATCGACCTTAATGTCCGCCCCCGGTAGCTGAGTGGTCAGCGCGACGGACTGTCAATCCTAAGGGCCTGGGTTCGATTCCCGGCTGGGTCGTAGATTTTCTTGGTTCAGGGACTGGGTGTTGTGTTGTCCTAATCATCATCATTTCATCCACATCGACGCGTAA
Organism: Schistocerca cancellata; assembly: GCF_023864275.1. NCBI lineage: Eukaryota > Metazoa > Arthropoda > Insecta > Orthoptera > Acrididae > Schistocerca > Schistocerca cancellata. Next base: position 801,892,997 of record NC_064627.1, on the reverse strand, counting down.
GTAGCCAAAGTGGCGTCAAATGGAAAGACTTGCACCAGGCGAGCGGTCTACCCGACGGGAGGGCCTCGTCACACGACATTTCATTTCATTTTTCACAGTGAAAAATTAAAACGCGTGTACCTAATGGAAATTTGGGAAAAACAATCGTCACTGAAGTTAATCTGTCGGTAAAGAGGGAGGAAAGGTTACACCTAAATGAAAGGAAAAATGCAAATGAAATTGGTGTAAATTAATTTTGAAAAAAGGGTAAAGTTAATAAAGAAAGTAAATGTGCGGTCGTTACGTTAACAATTAACTGGCGTTAATTAGATATTTTGCCGGCCGGAGTGGCCGTGCGGTTCTAGACGCTACAGTCTGGAACCGAGCGACCGCTACAGTCGCAGGTTCGAATCCTGACTCGGGCATGGATGTGTATGATGTCCTTAGGTTAGTTAGGTTTAATTTGTTCTAAGTTCTAGGCGACTGATGACCTCAGAAGTTAAGTCGCATAGTGCTCAGAGCCATTTGAACCATTTAGATATTTGAGATTTGGGGAAAATTACGGTCGCCAGTCCTATGGACAACTACTATAATAACTGAAAAAGTAAGGTTAATGCACATATAATCAGCACTAAAAGCCTGGCAACTGAAGGTTGACACATGTTGTGTAAAACTGAATGTTTGTCAGAAGTAATAAATTTCGCTACACTCTGACTTAATTTAGCAAAAGAATTAATAAAAGCGGAAAATTGAAAGTTAATTTAGTGACTGAAATTAATAGTGAACTTTGTTTCTGAAGCACCATGAAATTAAATAAAATAAGGTTAGTCTTGAGGGCTACCTCAACAATCATCTCAAAAGCAACTTGAATCTACGCAATTTAGAAATAAGATATTTAACTTTGAACTTGAATTAAATGATTTTGAACAATTAACATTAGTGAAATTTAGTACATACCACGCTGAGCTGCATTCACAGGTAAGCTAAAATATGGTAACAAAACTCACACTCTTAATTTGTGATTGTGTAATCTAAATATAGTTCTGTTTGTTTATTGTAGCCAGCTATGAATACTTTAACTGAACTTAGAAATTAAAGCAGTGAAATGGAATGATATTACTTTAATGTTGGCGTTTGAATTTCAACGACACTCGGGTTCATTTCAGAAAAGGAAAGGACCCTGCTTGGTAATGCAATTGGGAAAATGAGCAACAAAGGTTCAAGCTAAGTTGCTGTATTTTTGTGATGCAAATGGAAGAATTTGAAAAGCTGAGGTCTGACAAACAGTTCTAAAACTTTACGTGCTTTCAGTCTTCCTTGTTGGTTGATTGAAGGTTTGAAGTCGTCGAACGAGGAGGTGGCGACAATCACTTATTGTCGGCCGTCGCTGTTGCAGAAGCTGGATGTTGGCGCGCCTTGTTCTCGATGCAGTCACCAGGCGAAACGGGCTCTTGATGTGTGCCAGCTGTTTCCCGTCCGCGACACCGTGCCAGAAACTATCATAGCAAGTCGAGCGCAATTACATGCCGTCAAACCCCGAAAGCGCGGCAACTCGCGGGAGCGTCACTCAACACACCTGCTCCACCGCCCTACTCCAGCCAGACTCTGCTCTGCCCGCGCTCCACGCGGCAGAGTTAAGACTACCCAAGATCCTAAACATTTTAGTTCTCCACACGACCTATCGATGTAATCGTTCGATAGCATAGTTTTCCCTAGGCAAGACCCAGCGTAAACATACAAATAATATTTACAAAACAAGCCAATTATACATCGACATAAATAAAACAATTACAATATAAAAAGACACAGACATGTCATATCTTCAGGTAACAAAATAAGGAAAACATTTATGGTACAATAGATAGAAATAGGAGGATATGCATTTCCGGCGTTACAGTTTGCGTTCAGGGACTTCGAACGTAATCTAGTCATTAGAGGTCATCTGAGCAATAAATCCACGTGTGACATTTCAACTCTTATAAAGGTATCAAAGTTGACCATTTGTCATGTGACTGTGAAGTGGAAGTGCGAAGGAACCAACAGTAGTTAAACCAAGACCAGCCAGACCTCATGTACCGATGGACAGAGATAGCTGGGCATTGAGGAGGGTGGCTGTAAAAAATCGCGTGAAATTAGCGGAACAAATCACTCGTGAGTTTCAAAATGTTACAATCAGTCCAGTTACCATAATGACTGTGCTTAAGGAATTAAGAAGAACGATGCACAGTGATCGAACAGCCCCTTATAAGTCACATTCCTATATTCAATGCTTGATATACTGTAAAGGGTGATGCCACTGTACAGTGTGTAACGTCCCAAGAAATTATGAAGTTTGTTAAATAAAAATAATGAAAAATGGAAATTGTGCTAAGTGTAACCTCCCAGCAAAAATATTAAAGTCAATAATATTGAAAGTATAACCTCGTACCAAAATTATGAAAGTCAATGCTAAGTACAATGCAAATGAGCCAGAATGTTAGCTCCCCACAGTAATAAAACTCAATGATAATAAAATTATACAAAAATGTTAAGTCCCCACAAAATTAACGCTAAAATGAACCTGGTAAATTTTATAAGGGCAGCCGCGCTGACCCTTGGCCCTGTGCAACAATTATACCTGAACACAAAAACCAAAATTCTCACATCAGTAAAACTGTATCACTATCTTATTTTTGGCACAGATTCGTGCGACGCTGGCGTATATTTAATTCTGATTCTTGGAGGAAATGCATAGGAAAAACTCTTTAAATTGAAATGATTACTTTTGTTTAAAGATCCACTTTATAAAAACTTATTATTGGGGCAATTCTTGAACAAATTAATTACAATTAACATATGTTATTAGCTGAGCCCAATGCTGCTTCATTACCTTCTATAACAAAATACCTCGTCCTGAATCGTGACCAGAGATGGAGGGAGAGCACGCCGCCGACCCATGTCGACGTCCGCTGAGTACAACCGTCCACTCGCTACGACTACTACCGACAGAACAGAGTGCAACTAGCAACTGCACTCTCGCGCGGTCAAGCGCAGACTAGCAACGATAAATAACTAAATAACTCTCTGGTCAAAGATTCTGTCATGCCTCGCCATCGCTGGTAATGAATACCCTGCATACATACGTGTTTCATAACCCTCCACTGGGGGGGGGGGGGGGGGGCAAAAATTTGGCAGCGATGGTGAGTCATTTGGACTTGCCATGAGCAACAAATTTTTTCTTAACTAATTAACTTTACAATTACAGAGAATATAGAGATGTAGAACATGAAGTAAATATGGTGCACATGCACCAAGTACAAAATATATCAGATAAAGACAAAATATATACAATAAGTACAAAACATATTCACAAATGGCAAAATTGCACACGCACAGTAGTACAGAATATATCAGCAAATCACAAAATGTATATACAATGAATACAAATCATGTTAACAAAATGACGAAAGTGCACACGCACTGTAGTTCACAACGTATCACCAAATCACAAAATGTATATGCAATGAGTAGAAATCATGTTAGAAAAATAACAAAGGTGCACACGCACTGAAGTAGTGAACATATCAGCAAATCATAAAATGTAAAGGTCATGAATACAAATCATGTTAGCAAAAAAATGATTTTCACTATGTTACAAGAGTTAGGATAGGAAACGGAAGGATTGCATCATGGTTGTAGCACTTTATGTTGCACGCAGCTGCACTGAAAGTCCATATCTTTCCACAGAAGTACAACACCAAGTGAGACAATCTGAAGTTCTTTTCCCATAAGTATTTATCAGCGTACCCAAGACACTGAAATGTTGTAGTAATATTCCATGTTATCATTTTGGCAGTACATCAGGTGCACCAAACAGTGCGACCATAATAACGTCTCCATCGCGCACGGTGGTGGACACCATGTTGTGTCAACACCACGCTCTTACAAGGCACACCAACGTAGAATTAGTGCAAAAACCAAATATAGTGCTCCATGATCAAGAGGATATACAGGACAAATGGATATTACAGTAATTCAGGGTAGTTAGGTCAGAAAGCGAAGGACAGTAAGTCCCATACTAGTCTTCATTGGGAATTACATTAGTAGTTTGCGGCATTCATAGCCCAGTTATTGAACATTTCTGTACCATGTATGTAGTATTACAGAAAAATGTTCATTAATTGATTTACAGACAACATTGTCATTGGTCATTTCAATACCATAATCAGTAGCGTTCATTTCCCAGTTACAAAGCATAATCAGTAGCATTCATTGCTTTGTTACAAAGCATAATTAGTAGCATTCATTTCCTAGTTACAAAGCATTATTAATCATTGGTCATTTAAATACAGTAATCATCTCAATACAGTAATCAGTAGCATTCTTTTCCCAGTTACAAAGCATAATTAGTAGCATTCATTTCCTTGTTACAAAGCATAATTAGTAGCATTCATTTCCTAGTTACAAAGCATTATTAATCATTGGTCATTTAAATACAGTAATCAGTAGCATTCATTTCCCGTTACATAGTATCACAGAATAATGTTCATAATTAATCATTGGTCATCTCAATACAGTAATCAGTAGCATTCATTTCCCGTTACATAGTATTACAGAATGATGTTCATAATTAATCATTGGTCATCTCAATACAGTAATCAGTAGCATTCATTTCCCGTTACATAGTATTACAGAATAATGTTCATAATTAATCATTGGTCATCTCAATACAGTACTCAGTAGCATCCATTTCCCGTTACATAGTATTACAGAATAATGTTCATAATTAATCACTGGTCATCTCAATACAGTAATCAGTAGCATTCATTTCCCAGTTACAAAGCATTATTATTATACTGTAACTATTACTCAAAGTCTGTGATAGCAAAACATCCAGTATTACTGCAATGCATTGCGCTGGGTAATTACAGGGGAAAGAGAGAAAAAAAATTTCTTTTGGGCTTTGCTGCAAATGAAGATGTGTAACGTCATTCGTCATGAGTCAGCTGTAGCAAGGTTATGAAACAAGTAGAGTATATGTGATCACATTTATAAATGACATAGACTTAATGAACAACTGCTTATAGCACATTAATTTCATAAATAATTTTTCCTGCAAAAAATATACAAAAAATGGATTATTAATCTGAAGGAAGAAACGCATTTTATGCTGAAAAGTAGTGACCTCGAATTAACAGGCAGTGAAATGTGTATAAAAATGTGTTCCATAGCTGTCCCTTCCAAAACCTTCATTCATCCTACTATGCAATAAAATACCTACTGTCAAAACGAACTGCAACAAATACTTAAATAACTACATAGCATAAATACATAACTTCATCTGTAAAGAAAAAGACTTCATTATCCATCACTTCATTATCATAACTCCATTATTATCATCACCTGTAAAGAAAAACTTCATTATCCATAGTAGCATATTCTTCATCATTATTCATCAGCATTCATTATCATCTGCAAAAAAATCTCTTCATTACTCATTATACAACTATTCCTTATCTCTAGCATATTTCATCACTAACACTAAGATGTGTAGTTCTGTCTGACAGCCTGCATCAATCGCTTCGTATTCTGAAAGAAAAAAGTTAGTTAAGACTGCTATTCTACGATGTGTATAGTATATTCTTGTTAATGCTTGTTAATCCTGATCCATTTACTCTTCCTCATAAGGTTTTTGCATCTTCTTTCGTCTATTCCGTAGGTGAAATTCCCATTTCTGTTTAATTTATTTCCTTTACACGTTATTTCTTTCTGAAAATGATAAACAAAGATTAATGTCTTGCATTTAAATCATATACCCATTAGATAAAAAATGGTTTATAGTAACATAACTGAGCATACAGCATAGCATGACAGAAAACGGAATATGTGAAAAACAAACAGTGTTCAAAGGCAAAAATGTACACAGAATATCATAATGCAGCAGCAAAAAATGTAAAACAGTCACGATCTTGAGATATCATAGGGCAAAAATGTCAAAGTCAACTGGTGTGTGTTATATCTTAATTATTTCACAGTGCATATGAAAACAATCGTACATACATAAAAAAAAATGATGACAAGAATTGTAACCTTCTTTAAGTTCACCTTGTATGTTGTGTAGTTAGTAGAGGCGAGAATTAAAGACTTTAATGGAGAGAGAATTTAATAAAATTAATATGTCACTAGATAAAATTGCATAATTATTCATAAGATACATAAGTTTCTCTGACAAAAAAAATTTGCACAGTCTGATATGAAACGACAAGAAGAGCGACCTGCTAACCTTACCTTGCCGGGCACTTGCCAAGAAAAATATGATAATCATCAATAAGTAGTCACATAAATATAATTGCAGAAATAGTCATAAGTGTGTAAATTCATCTGGAAAGACATGCACGGTCTGATGTGTAACGACAAGAAGAGCGACCTGCTAACCTTACCTTGCCGGGCACTTGCCAAAAAAAAAAAAAAAATACGGTAATCATCAGTAAGTAGTCATGTGAGTATAATTGCATAAGCGGTCATAAAAAAAATTAGGAAATGGCATTACACTGTGATAAATCATAAAGTATCTTCACTCAATAAAGGGTTTAATGTTGGAGACGTGGTGGTTTACTTTGGATTTTCTGGTTCTCAAAGTTTCGACGTGTACAACATTGGGGTGAGGAATGCTGCGAATCCGATATGGACCTGCGTATAGAAGTTCAAATTTACTGCACCTACCTTTAATTTTGTTGGATAAATAGTGTGTACGTACTAATATCTTCTGTCCAACGTGAAAGTCACGGCGTATACAAACCTGTTTTTGTTGTCTTCTCCGGCGCTCTGCGGCACGTTTAATGTTGTTCAGCGCAATGTCAATTATTTCACGGTGTCGTAGTCGACGAGACGTAGGAAACTTTACTAATTCTTTAATTTTGTTAGGTGTTTCGACGTTTTTCAGTATTACAGACGGAGATAGCATAGTGGATTCATTTGGTATGGAGTTAATTACATCCTGGAATGAGAGTATGTGTGTATCTGTTGTCGAAAAACTGGAGCTCGCTGTACAAAGAATTTTGTGTAGTTGCGTGCGTTCGTCGTCTGCACTTGCACTGCTTTGCTTAACTTTATCTGAAATCGTCTGTATTACGTCATAGTCGGCTTCGTCTGGAGTATTATAATTGTGTACGTACGTATCTGTGAACAATGTTGAGTTACAGTCTATGTTACGTGATGCGTAAATGACCTCTGTGCGATTGATTGTTTGTTCTTCCGCAGATAATGAGTGCTGAAATTCTAAACCCAATTGTACATTTTCATCCTTTAACATTAAATAGGAATTTTGAAAATCAATAATTCCGTCGTGTTGTACCAGAAAATTAATACCTAAAATAACGTCTGTTGTCAATAAAGGAACAATCCAAAAATTTGAGTGAAATGTGTGACCTGCAACACAAAATGATAAATGTGTCTGTAATTTAACATCTACTCCTTTACTCGCACTGCTCCTTTCACTTTCGTTTTGCCTAATGGTAATGTAGGATAGGTATTCTCTTTGTTACACTCGTTGAAAGTTTCTTCATTTATTACTGACACCGGTGATCCGGAATCGATTACCGCTGAAAATTTCGATGAACCAATTTTAATTTCGATGACAGGGTGTGAAATAGTTTTCTGAACAATTGGTCTTTCCTGTAAAAGAGTGTCTTTGATGTCGTCAAAGGTAATTACATTTTCGTGAACAACATTCTGCGTGTCTAAAGTAGTATTTGTGTTACTGGAAGATGCGACCTGTACTGTATCTAGTCAAATTCTATCTGGTGTGTTATTATTTTCTGGAGGATGCTGTGGCATTTCCACTATTTGAACTGTTCTGTTATTTCTTCCAGACGTATTACGCTCTGGGTGGTATCTACTGTCGGGTTCATTCGTAAGAATATGTTGTGGCGGATGTTCTTGCTGCTGATAAGATAGACTGTTGTTATACGTACGCTGAAAATTGTGCTCATTAATTTTACGTCTGTCATGATAGTCACTTCTATACGGCGCATTGCGATAGAAATTGAAATACTGTGTTTTCTGTACGTAGTTATTTCTTTGCTGCCGTGTGTTACTATTTGTTGGAGCTGGGACTATACGTGCACGCGGCGAAACATTAAAGCTTGGTTGACCTTGTAGACTGCATTGTTGGTTAGGTATGCTAACCGGCTGGTTTTATTGCCATTGCGGTGAAAAACCACTGTTGTTACAAAAAATGCGTTTACTATTGCTGATAATTTTGTACATACTGATGATTACGATTTTATCTGTTATTATAATTATGGCGATAGTTGTCATTACGGGATTGTCTAAATAGAAGTGTCACTTTAGGTATAACTTGTCACACCGGGTTTTCATTACTCACTTTTCTTAATTCTAAGTAGAGCAATAGTTAAAGAGCTGTTTTGATAGATATAAAGGATAGTAGAAGAGAAGGCAGCAGTGCAGAAAACTAAAGATTAAACAGCACTACTACAGCTCGGGGCCCTGTGCACGCTACGGCACATATTCATTAAAGCGTAATGAATCCCCTGAGGTCTATTACGCGCTGCAAATAAATTTTAGCTTTTGCATTACAGGCAATTGCGGTAAAAATCCAAAAGCAAATTGTTGTATCCATGCTAATTCAAATTTCTGCATTACACGTAATGCTATTGAAAATACAAAAACAAATTGTCGTATCCAGTTCAATGCGTGTACCTGTGCTCTGTCATTTTCAAATACCGTAAATTTTTTTACAGATGGAAATTGCTTATAATCAACGTTATCGTCTCTGAATTTGTGAACACGTTCAGGTTTGTATGAGAATCTGTTTGACTGGGACTGTTCTGAATCTAACTCCCGTACTCTGTGTACATTACCTAAATTATACGCGCTGCGTGAGTCTGACAGATGTTCGCAAAGTGGTGTCTGCTGTGATGTGTTATTAACTGAAACATTTTTCATCTCTGTTACTTCTTGCTGTAAACTTGACAATTTTCTACGCAATGTGCTATTAGACGAATCGATCTCATTACTTGTCTGCTGTAAATTTTGGAATTCAGGTGTTTGGTTAAACAAAATCGGTGCAGTATCGTCTGATTTGCTGTCATTATTATGTTCAATAACGTCAATACGACTGGCCAATTCATCACATTTTTCAGTCAGTATTTTTACCTGATCATTGTTTTTAGTGTCAGAAGTATTAATCTGTTTTTGTAATTTACGTGTGGTTTCGTTCAGTTTTTTAACGTCAACTTTGATGTCATCGGAATCCTGTGTTAATTCTAATTGTTCGAGTCTGTCGGTCACTGTTTGAATATCTACTGTGTGTGTATCTGTTTTTGATTTAAGATCAGAAATTTCATCACGTAATTCGGTGTTCAACTGTTCGAAAGTATTAATTTTGTCCGATACTGTAGCAATATCGTTGTCTACGTATGTTTTTGCCTTCGCGAACAATTTACGTTTGTCTTCTTGTCTCTGTGCTGTGATTGTTTCCATTACTTGTCGTTTTACTTTATTTTGACCCTGTATAAATTTGCGGAAACGCGTATCACTGTTTTGTATATGGTGATTAAAACGTTCGTCAATCTGAGTGTTCTGTTGGTCGAATTTCGCGTCTATCTTTGCATCCATTGTGCGCGAAAGTTCTGCTGTCATTAGTTTAAACTCGTCGCGTAATTGTGTAGCCTTTTCAGAGCATTGTTTACCGACTGTACTAATTTCGTCTCTGAGTGATTCTGTTGCAGCTATTTGCAGGTCCCTTAATTCTTGAGCAACAGACCTAATTTCTTCGCTACTTTTCCTTGAACAAGCCTCAATTTCCTCGCGTAACTGTTCTTTAGTATCATGACACTGCGCGGCAACGTCTCTAATTTGTTCACTAAGCTGTCTGGAATTGTTGTCTAATTTTTCATTTAACTGTTGTTTGAGATTTTCGTTATTTTCATTTAGCTGTTGTTTGAGATCTTCTTTAAGTTGTTTGAGATTGTTGTCTTGTCTTTCATTAAGTTGTTTGAAATTTTCACTATTTTGTCTGTGATTGTTGTCTTGTTCTTTTTTCATTTCATTAAGTTGTTGTTTGAAATTTTCACTTCGTTGTTGTAGCAATCTTGCCATAATTTGTTCCAAGTCAATATTACCGGCTCTATTCTCTGTGCTATTTGATGACGTATTGTCACGTTTTGTGTGACCATTTGGTCATTCTGTGATTCACAAAAAGGTTTGCCCATCGGACGCGCACTGTTAGTCACTACCTCGGAAATAAATAAATCCGACGCATTCTGATTATACTGTTCGTTTTCATTAAAAAAATCTGTTCTTTCGTCACGTAAATCCTGTAAACCGGGTGTGTTAAGCTGCGCAGCGCTCATTGCAACAGAACGCCCCGCGTCATCAATTGTCGTCAAATTAACAGAGGATACTACTGAATTTGTCTGTTCAACGTTAAGATAAAAATCATTACAAGTGGTCGGTACGCTCTGATTGTCACTAGATGGAGGATTGTCATCATTACATTGCGTGTCACAATTACTATCGGTCAAGTTGTTTAAGTCGAATATTTCACTCATTATACCTCGCGATGTACTATTAACAGTCTTTCGCGGCATTTTTACACTCGTCACAATTATTCACAAATGAGACAAAGACAAAGCAAAATCCAACAAATACAAATACAACAAAGAGCAACGAATTGCCGATGATCTAAGGAAAGAAAGTCACAAAATTAGTAAAAGCGTTGCGCCAACTGCTAATTATTTTAAATAAATAAGAGCAGATATCTGACTATTTCTCAGAAGATTCTCAAAGAAATACGATCCTGGTCCGGATGTCGCCAAGTGTAACCTCCCAAGAAATTATGAAGTTTGTTAAATAAAAATAATGAAAAATGGAAATTGTGCTAAGTGTAACCTCCCAGCAAAAATATTAAAGTCAATAATATTGAAAGTATAACCTCGTACCAAAATTATGAAAGTCAATGCTAAGTACAATGCAAATGAGCCAGAATGTTAGCTCCCCACAGTAATAAAACTCAATGATAATAAAATTATACAAAAATGTTAAGTCCCCACACCTGGTAAATTTTATAAGGGCAGCCGCGCTGACCCTTGGCCCTGTGCATCAATTATACCTGAACACAAAAACCAAAATTCTCACATCAGTAAAACTGTATCACTATCTTATTTTTGGCACAGCTTCGTGCAACGCTGGCGTATATTTAATTCTGATTCTTGGAGGAAATGCATAGGAAAAACTCTTTAAATTGAAATGATTACTTTTGTTTAAAGATCCACTTTATAAAAACTTATTATTGGGGCAATTCTTGAACTAATTAATTACAATTAACATATGTTATTAGCTGAGCCCAATGCTGCTTCATTACCTTCTATAACAAAATACCTCGTCCTGAATCGTGACCAGAGATGGAGGGAGAGCACGCCGCCGACCCATGTCGACGTCCGCTGAGTACAACCGTCCACTCGCTACGACTACTACCGACAGAACAGAGTGCAACTAGCAACTGCACTCTCGCGCGGTCAAGCGCAGACTAGCAACGATAAATAACTCTCTGGTCAAAGATTCTGTCATGCCTCACCATCGCTGGTAATGAATACCCTGCATACATACGTGTTTCAAGTGGACTGTAAGCAAGTGACTTTAAGTGATGAATCACACCATACCCTGTGATAATCTGAGGAAGGACTGGCTTTGCCGATCGCTTGGAGGACATTACGTGATCATGCGTGGTGTCAGTAGTGAAGTACAGGGGAAGGGGTGTTACAGTGAGGCAGTGCTTTTTGTGGTAATTTTACAGCAATGTATACTACGTGCAGCAGAGGACCGGTTCGAAGACGATGACTGCATCGTCTTGATAGTGCACCCTGTCATACAGCAGCGTCTGCAAGGCGGTTGATATTCCTGAAACAGAGTCGCCTGCCCAGAGTCCCGAACTGATCTCGGTAGAGGTGGGTCGTTCGCGAACTAACGGGTCCAAAGGAACGGTTCACTAAGATGAACGGAAGGACCGAGAACGAATTCTTAGGAACAGTCTTTCATAGTTCACCTCAGTCGCTGGGAAGCGGTCGGTCTCGTTCCCGCAACGACACCCTCGGCCTGTCTCGTTCCAGCCTCGGTCCCGTTCCCGTCTGTCTCGGTCTCGGTCTCCCTCGGCCGGACTCGTCCTTCCTCGCGTGGCCACTCGTCTCCGTTCCACTGCCGACTGCTCCTAGTTAGTTAACTATCGAGTTGTTGTTCGTTTCGTTCGCTGCGTACGTCCATTCTATATCAGTTTCAAATCTTTTTTGAACTCCGGAATTTCGTTCTTTTCATATTCTATTCAGCGTCCACGACCGGTAATTAAAATGTATTTTATAATTACTTAAACTACATAAAAATTACGTGGTATATAATACATACATCTTTTCAGATAACAAAAGGGCATATCAGCTTACTTCACTACTTCCATAAACGGCATAAGACATACTAACAAAAAGCCAAGTATTTTCTTATTACACATGCAAAGGAAGTCGGTACGGCACACAGGAGTGGCAATTTTCCGTCTATTTTTGATCCAAGGTGAAACAGCAAGTTCATTGTTGTGGAAGACAGACAGACATACAACCGAAGCCAGCGCTCCATAATCTAGTCTCTTGTGTCACATTCTGTAAAGAGAATACGATAACTTCTACAATATTATTTCAGTGTCGCGCGAAAAATCGGCCCTGAGTACTATACTGCTCATTGTCGCCCACCAATCGTCATCTACTGTTTCGAAGTTGTTTGCATTAGCTTATTCGTTATTTCTTTACTGCCTAATGATGACATGTTTATCTATTTTGCTCGTAGCGGTTAACAAATCGTGCGTAATTGGCGAGCAGTCTGTACTCGGGGCCGGTTTTTCGTGCGCCACCTTATATTACTTCACGGCGATCAGCCACATAACGCTACAGGTGGCTAAACGAAAGGTTTTGCAGGATCACGAAAATTGCTTCCACAAATGTGTAAGAATTCTGTAATGAATGAAAACTCTGTACTCCATAGAGGAGGCAAGTGCCCCCTCTTGGCGCCTTCCATCTTCAGTCACCTATGCTGCTAATTTTCAGTTTTTCATAAGAACCATATATCACGCACAAATGACCGGTGAATGAGTAAAAATGAACGGCTACCAAAAAAGAGAGATCACCAGTGAACTAGTTCCCAAGGATGAACGAGTTTACCATCTATAGATCTCAGCGGAAGATATTTTGGATCAGTTATAACTTAGGCTTCGCTCCAGATCCCAGCGTCCTGCATCACTGGCTGTGGAGCACGCTTTAAAAATAGAAATAATCAGTCGTCAGCTGCACAAATTTCTATTAAATTACCTTCTTGACTGGTTTCGCCAAATTAATTTGGATTATTGTGTCATCTTCTGAGGATGGCAAATTAATTTGCTGAAACCAGTCAAGAAAGTAATTTCATAAAAACTTGTGCAGCTGACGACTGATTTTTTTCGAGTCGTAGAATCACTACCTTCTCTGATTTCGGCTCTTGGGTAAGAATGGGCTGCCGCTCCTGCACAGGCCTTCAGACGTGCCACTGAAAGCGTTCACAGTAGAGTTCAAGCCATCGTAAAGGTGAAAGGTGGACACAAACGATACTAGTGTCCAATACTTGCTGTCAAGATAGTTTTAGTCAGATAGTGTAACAGGTTATTTCTAGAGCAAATGACTATATCACACACATTTTGGCGTCCATTTTTTTCTGTTTTTTTAAGTACCATCAGTTTTTCTGTTACTTTGCCGGCATGCACCGCGTCTTCCTATACTGCTCTAAACAATTCTCTATGACTACTGCCCCCAACAGTCCCTTTAATCTGTTTTTATATTGCTGCCTTTTCCTGTCCCACCAATTTTTCCCTCTGTTACTGTTTATAGTAAACTATTTCTTGAGACCATACCAGATGCCCATTCACCTGTTCCTTCTTATGATGAGGGTCTTTCCTCGCCTATTCATTTTAGCACTTGTGTCCCAAAGTGTATATTTTATACCCATGCATTTCTGTGCTCTGGACGTACACTTTCAGGAATTTGTTAATCAATTCTATATCTATATTTGTTATCATTAGGGACTGTCATTGGAGAACGCTTACTTCGTCTGTCCAAATCTACTTCTGACAATTTCCCGACTTTAACAGTGCTGTGTAACCTTTCATCGTAAATAGACAAATTCTTTCACTTCTCGTCGTACTTAACTGTGGTGTCGTACGAAGAACGGGATGCCACAGCACGGTTGGCACCTCATAACGAACCCACAGGAGAGTAGAGTCGCTGCATGCCGCACCGGTTAATGGGCGGCGCCGGCGTAGCCACGGCTCCTAGAGCTTCGCTGGGCCACCGCAATCGAAGGTCTAGTTACGGGAGAGCACAGTAACTCTCTGCCCTGTCCGCTGTCGTCTTAGACACGCCATCATCGTATTAAATGTCTTAATGTGAACATTGTCACTTATACTTCAAATGAAGAGTCGTAAATTTTGCCATATCAAGTAATATTTTAATTTTCAGAGACAATTGTGAATATGGTAAAAACAACATTTTGTCTGTGGCGTGCGTGACTGATTCTCTTGTAAATATTTTTTATTTATTTATAGACACAATCACATATTTGTGAAAGCTTAAGTACATCTTCGTATCTATAGCATAATAAAGCGAAGTATTATTTTATGTGTTAAAGTTTCACTCAGTCTCCTCCTGGAGCAAACCAAAGAACCCACTGTTGTACTGTCGAGTGTATTTTCGTCCAGAACAACATTTACATATTCTAAATTTTGATGTTAAGCCATTTCCTGTTCACCTTTGTTGTTTTATATCGCCTTCTAGTTACTTTTTTTGTGCCTAATTCTATAAATTACATAGCTCACTCCATTCAGAATGTCTAACAACTCTTCCTCAGTATCAGTATCTGTTGTCTGTGACTTTTTATCCTTCTTCTGTAGTTGTCTTCCTTTCATTTGTACCATTACTTTGAATCTTGACGCATCGAAGAGTGCGTTGTTTTGAAGCTTCCTGACGTATCAGATCTGTTTGCCGTAGGTGGACAAGAGCCCAGAACGAGGCTCACGGCCCGCCCTCACAGCATCAAATCCGCCAGTAGCTCCCTCATACGTGAGTGCTTCTCTTCTGCGTATCTCGCTGGATTCGCGCCTCCTCTCTTCAGGAATGCCTGCTAGTCTCTGAAATGTGGACAGCGAGAGAGAAAGAGACCCTTTGGTAAAGTATTAATTCCATGTTGTTACTGAGTGATGAGAGATGGGCGGCAAGTGGTGAAAAATCCTTTTAGAAACATTTTTGCGGAATATTTGCATCATTCAGAGAATTTCCAAGTCGCATTTAGCTTACAGTTCTGGGAAAGACAGGGTGACTCACGCGAAAGAGGTAGAGGCGCCAAACACTTCACTAAGCGTTGCCAACAGTAACCAATCACTGTCACAAAAAGATGATTTTTAAAAATTATCACAAAATTATTCTTATTTATTCTTCAACCTAAGTTGCAAATTTTTTGAAAAATTTAAAGTTCTCTTAACTATCAATACAGGTGCTGATTCTCTTGAGACGTATATGTCGACTACAGTAAAAAAGATCACACTATGTGTTCAAAAGTGTCCGGACACCAGGCTGGAAAAGACTTACAAGTTCGTGGCGCCCTCCATCGGTAATGCTGGAATTCAATATGGTGTTGGTCCACCCATAGCCTTGATTACAGCTTCCACTCTTGCAGCCATACGTTCAATCAGGTGCTGGAAGATTTCTTGGGGAATGGCAGCCCATTCTTAAGGGAGTGCTGCACTGAGGAGACGTATCGATGTTGGTCGGTGAGGCCTGGTACGAAGTCGGCGTTCCAAAACATCCCAAAGGTGTTCTATAGGATTCAGATCATGACTCTGTGCAGGCCAGTCCGTTACAGGGATGTTATTGTCGTGTAACCACTCCGCCATAGGCCATGCATTATGAACAGCTGCTCGATCGTTTTGAAAGATGCAATCCCCATCCCCGAATTGCTCTTCAACAGTGGGAAGAAAGAAGGTGCTTAAAACATCAATGTAGGCCTGTGCTGTGATAGTGCCACGCAAACCAACAAGGGGTGCAAGCTCCCTTCATAAAAAAAATACGACTACACCATAACACCACCGCCTCCCAATTTACTGTTGGCACTACACACGCTGGCAGATGACGTTCACCGGGCATTCGCCATACCCACACCCTGCCATCGGATCGCCACACTGTGTACCGTGATCCGTCACTCCGCACAAAGTTTTTCTACTCTTCAATCGTCCAATGTTTATTCTCCTTACGCCTTTTGGCATTTACCGGCGACATTTGCGGCTTATGAGCAGCTGCTCGACCATGAAATCCATAGTACTTGCAGTGCATCCTGATGCAGTCTGGAATTCCTGTGTGATGGTCCGGAAAGATGTCTGCTTATTACACGTTACGACCCTCTTCAACAATCGGCGGTCTCTGTCAGTCAAAAGACGAGGTCGGCCTGTACGCTTTTGTTCTGTACGTGTCCCTTCACGTTTCCACTTCGCTATCACATAGGAAACAATGAACCTAGGGATGTTTAGGAGTGTGGAAATCTCGCGTACAAACGTATGACACAAGTGACACCCAATTACCTGACCACGTTCGAAGTTCGTGAGATACGCGGAGCGCCCCATTCTGCTCTCTCAGTATGTCTAATGACTACTGACGTCGCTGATACGGAGTACCAGGCAGTACGTGGCATCAGAATGCACCTCACTTAATATGAAAAACGTATGTCTTTGGGGGTGTCCGGATACTTCAGATCGCTTAATGTATTATTCAGTAGGGTTTGGCCGGCCGGTGTGGCCGTGCGGTTCTAAGCGCTTCAGTTTGGAACCGCGTGACCGCTACGGTCGCAGGTTCGAATCCTGCCTCGGGCATGGATGTGTGTGATGTCCTTAGGGGACTGATGACCTCAGAAGTTAAGTCCCATAGTGCTCAGAGCCACTTGAACCATTTGAAACGTCCCCTTAGAACAAATTATATACGACTGTGCTTAAACTGACACACAATATTTTTAGCGCAACGCAATCTGACTTTCAAAAATCCCTACAAAAGAATGGCCCTGACTAACATTAACCTATACCTTTCACAAGCTACAGCAAAACAGCGAGCGCCACTACTGCCAGCTAAATAACAGATTCAAACTACGGAAGGCACTAACTACTAGTAGGCATA
This sequence comes from Schistocerca cancellata, assembly GCF_023864275.1. NCBI lineage: Eukaryota > Metazoa > Arthropoda > Insecta > Orthoptera > Acrididae > Schistocerca > Schistocerca cancellata. The sequence continues at coordinate 801,875,796 of NC_064627.1, read as the reverse complement.
GTTAGCAGATGAAAGATTTTAATAGAGAACAAACAATGTATTTACCTTAACATTCATCAAAAGTCATAATATATACAGTAGTTCATGACATCCATTTTTACAAATTTCAAAACTCCGCCATTTCTCTCCCCACATCCACCACTGCTGGCGGCTCACCTCCAACTGCGCAACGCTACGCGCTGTTCACATCCAGCTGCCCAACACTACAATGGCAGACAACAATGCAAACTAGCCACAGACTGCACACAGCACAGCCAGTGATATTCCTACCGAGCGCTACGTAACGTTGCCAATAAGAAAACATAAACATAAACAGCCTACTTACATAGCCCCCATGCTCCCCACAAATAAATTTACAAATTGTTTTGGGCAGTGGCCAATAATGATTTGATAAAATTTTTCATAATTACAATAACAAAGATATCAAATGCACACACTTATTGATAAAATGTTGGTCAAAAGCTAAAATTTTCTCACAGTCCATAAAGGCAGTCCAGATTGTTCATAACAGTAAAATTTCAGTGTTTTTTTTTTTTTTTTTTTTTTCAAAGTCTGAGCAGTATAAGACAATGCACACGGAAGTAGTGGATTTCCATGCAGTCTTGAAGAAGTAGTGTTGCCCTTCCAACGGAAAGACAGTGCTGACTCTTGACATGCAGACAGGTAATGGGCCACAACAGAGCAAACCCACAGCAGAGTCATTCGAAGTTGATGAATATTGGTAGGTAGGTCATCACAGAGTAGACCCGATTGTGGTATTGAAGAGTTAGCAAAGGTGTAGACCCACTGTAGTCCTTGTAGAAATAATGGTATTGGTGGGTCATCAAAGGTGCAGCCCACTGTAGTCCTTGTAGAGATGGCCAGCAGCCATCTGTTGTGACTGTGCAGGTGCACAATCACCATTGAAGAGTCTTGTGGATAATAGAACAAGTCCATAACCACCACTTGTGCACTCACAAAGTTTTTGGAATTGTCCTTAGAACCAGCAATGCTGTTATCCAATCCCTTGCTGAATTATTAACACATGTGCAAACACTAACAGTCCCTAGTCTCACATTTTGTTCATATACTATGACCAACAGAAACGTGTGCAGTGAAATGGAACTTACAAGTTACTTAATTTGATGAACTGCTGTCAATTACAATTTTATAACATAAGAATACAATTACAAAGGTACAAAATACATAATTAAAGAACATAACAGTACAGATAACATTTGTAGTAATACAGGCTTTACAAAAGAATAGAAATAACATATACATCAGTGTTACAGGAATTATGACATGTGTACATACATAAAAGATCAGAATAACTTTTTAAACATCAACTTTACACATGAGCATTAAAACAAAACAGAATAAATAATGTCTAAGCATCTTTACAAAGTGAATAACATATTACTAATGCAAATTATATTTGAGGATAACAGTATTCCTCATCATAGTGAATGTAGCTTAGTACTAGAAGAAGAAAAAATTCTATGAAACTACACAGAGACAGGAAGAAAACAAATACACAAGGCTACACAAACACATAGTGGGATAACACAAAAGGAAAGGACAGGGTTCGTTTTCAGTGTAACATTTGGTACTGCAGTCAAGCCCAAAACTTCATTCCATAGATCTTTCGTCTTATTTCAACCTTTGCTTCCACCAAAATAATCCTATCCAAGCATGCTTTCTGTATTTTTCTCGTATAACCTCTCAGTGCATGTCTTCAAATTCATCGCAACTCATTCTCTTATAGGCTACCCCCTCTTAAACTAACTTAAATCTACTGAGATCAGATGCTAAACTAAGGGACGAGGCAATGCAGCAGCACAAAACAATTAACACAAACATCAATGACAAAAAGTTTAAATAGGCAAAGCAATTGCAATATTACAACTAATATAAGGCAATGTGCAGCAAGCAAGAAAAATAAATTAGTAAACTGGCTTAGCAGAGTAACACAAAGTCAAATTCAGTAACACTGTGCCTGGCAAACAGCTGCAGCAAATGCTATAAGTTATACCTAAACATGACATAGCTCAAGCAGAAAAAACATTACACTAAAGACAATAATGCAGACAAGGGAAATGTATATTCACATCCTAATGTCTATGTAATTAAAGTGGTGCACCACAAGAAGTTATTCTACCAAAAAAATTACCAAGTAGTTGAAAAGAAAATTCCATATGCAATTCCTGTGAAGGGAAATGTCTTTTTATGCTCCTTCGTTTTTTTGAATAGATCATAAAATTATTTACTGGATCTGTAGGCATAAAATATTAATATTAGTACATCTATTAAATTTTATTTTAACCAATGCTGCTGCAGCTAGAAACTTGATATTAAACAAAACGAGTAAATAAATACATAAAGCAAGCCATATGGCATTTTTCTCAACTAGCAAGACAATAGCCGTGAAATGTTTCTCATCGTTTCATTAGGCAAATTAAGAGCTCCACAGTATAATCATATGTTTCCAAGTTTCAGCGTGTCGTATTTGCGATGCTTTCTACAAAGGAATGTCAATAGCGAGGATAATGGCCTCCCCCTTTTCTTTTTGTGCCTGTGCCTCTGGAAAGGCACACCCTAATGGCTTTTTCTCCAGGCGTCTGACACAGCTGGGTGCCCACGATGCTTTACGTGCAGGTGGTCACTTAACTTTCTTACGGAAATATTTACGACACCAATTTGCATTACAGTGACAGTCTCTTATGAAAAATTTCACTGGTCGAGAATTTACATTGCAAATGTGTAGAAACAAAATCTTATGAATATAACAGTGTCCAAAAAATTTTCGCCGGCATTGTGATACATTCACGCATATACACACTCATTTCATAACTCTTAAAGTACGATTCTTGGTTTCCAACATCCTTTATCACAAGTCAGAGTCCCTAACCACTACTCATTATTCCTTACCTTATTACATATATACATATTCGTCGACACTTCTTCAATATTTCATCATAATAAATACGTAGCATAATCAAATTCCTCATATAACATCGGCTTATTGATCATAAATATACCTCAACAGCATAATACACATCGTCGTCATAATAATATCATAACATCTCAGTCAATTCTCAAATTTGTTGTAGCTTCCTCCAATAATTAAAAAAAAATTCTCTACTCATGTCAAAAGTGTCATCTGCCTCAAACGTACTTTAAAAATCGTGATCCCATACCAAATACATCATTCAAAGCTCTCATAATATCACAATGGGTCCGAAAAAATATGAACAGTTCACAAAGTACAGACAAAATACAATTTCTTAAGTGTGAAGTTACCCAATGGTGTAATTACATAAACGTCTGGCACTGATGTAGTAAAATAAATGTTTGTCTCTCTCAGTTAAATGATCAGATAGCTGTGTAATTATGTGTTAGAGAAATATGGTACCGATGTGTAAAGTTGTATAAGCAAATACCATATTAGCTAGGGCTCCTTGTGCTTGCCAATCATATGGTACACAAAGTAAGCATGTACCCCCCTGAGGATTAATCTAATTATACCCTCAGGTGTTACAGATTACTGCAATGGAATGGAATGTATAACGGAAAACCTTTGTAGCATTGTACTTCAAATATCTTTAAAAATAAATTATTTAAGTACAAAATTAATCACTCAAATACGTGTCCTGTAGCGCTAAATGTGCGTCTTGCTGTAAGATAATCTCTGTGGAAGTCTCGTAGTTATCGTCCTCCGAAAGCTAAGTTCTGCAGAAGTCAATGTACTTACCTCATGATAAACAAAAGTGAAATGCATTGCGTATAGATATCTTACTTATTACGCTTATTGCCGTGATGAAGAAAGTACTGTGCTGTAACGTATTGTTGTGCTACGGAAAAGGCTGTCTCCTTGTAGCTATACCACAAAAGTTACTACTAAAACATGTTTTACTTTCCAGAATAATACAGAAAAACTGTGCAGATATGAAACAGAAACACCCCAAAAGCAACATTGTAAATTGTCAATCATTAGTAGTGTCGTGATAAAATCGTGTAGCTGTCACATAAACTAACCACTGTGTGATCTGGCATCTCACAGAAAGTACTTTAAATCCAGAATGTATTTTCAAGTAAACCAAAATGATGCATTAAAATCTCATTAGCAGTATATGTTCTAAGTATGTAAGCCTTATAGTCGTTACGTAATCGTGCAACTAATAAGCAAGAACGTACACACACAATAACACTGTGTCATCTGTTTGCAATAACAATGCATTCGTAATTTCTGTTTAAATATGTTCTCTTGGTTCTTGACTGGATATTTAACTTCAAACATTGTTGCATGGTAACAGTTTCTAAAGCATACTAGTAACGTGAAGTGAAACGTTTTATGGCAAAGACAAAGTTAAAAAGCAGATTATCTTTCAATAAACGGTTTTGAGTGTGAAATGTGGTGTAAACCTTTACTCTTACTAGTACACAGAGATTCAACTTCAACGCAATTATCATGTGCTATACGTCGGTAAAGAATACTGGAATTTTTCTCAAGGTTAGCCTCTATGTTATTTTCCTCTGAGCCAGCCGGCGCACGCGGCAGCCCGCGGTGCGAGTCATTGACTGTTCCTTTGTTGGCGCGCGTCGTTATTGGGATTAGGAGACCTAATTTCTACAAATTCGCCTTGCCGAGAGGGCCCAGCTTTGTTAGAATCCCGCCAGTTCTGATGGAATTCAGGTCTGTCGTTTTGTTGGTAGTTTACATAGTTTCTTGTTTGTCAGTCATGTGATGGAGAATTTCTCCCGGAATCGTAACTGCGTGGTGGACCGTTGCGTCTGAAGCTATTCTGTCTCATTTGATAATAATTATTTTGGTTCCCATATTGTCTGTTTCTATAAGTGTCTCTGTCATATTCATTACTACGGAAATGCGATCTCTCTCTGTAACTATTACTCTGCCAGTGGTTGTCATACGGGTGGTGTCTCTTTTGGTCACGATTTACGTTGTAAGAATAGAATTGTTGTGTCCAGTTATTGTTTCTGTCGTCACGGAATTGTGACGGATGTGACCTGTAGTGATTGTTTTCCTGTTTTCGCATCCTGCGACTGTCTGTGTCAATTTCTAATACTTGTAAGAGTCCCTGAAAAGCTTCAACGTCGTCTTTGCAACGTCCTGCTAAAATAATATGTCGTAAATGTTCAGGTAATTTGATTAAGCAAATGCGGATGAGTTCTGAGGGGCCGTATGGGTTTGACAGGTACTGATTCTTGTGCAACATGTCTTCAAAATATTTCACAAGACTGGAAAATTCAGATTGTTCGAAATGTTTCATCATTATGATGCCATGTTTTACTCGGTCTTGTGTGGCTTGAGACCAATATGCTGAGAGGAAGGCATGGTTAAATTCTCCTTCACTGTGGCAATCGTGAATGACCGATCGCATTCTTACAGCTGGTTCATTCTCTAAGTAGCCACACATAAATTCTAACCTGTGCTCCAATGACCAGTTGGGAGGAAAACAATGAGAGAATTGATGGAGCCACGCTTGTGGATGAATGTCGTTGGCAGAATTCTTAAACGTTTTGAATTTACGTGTAGTAATGAACAACTTATAGTCAAAATCATCGTGTCGGTGAGTAGCATATCGGTCATTGTTACGTCGTGTCGGCGGTTCCATCTCAAAATTCGGTGCACCTTGCCAATTTCTTTCATAATTTCCGAAATGCCCTGTGTTATTATTTTGTGGCTTTTCCGTATTTCTAAGTTCCTCTTCCCGTGTTGGAGCGCGAGTGTCCTCTGAAATATGAAATTTTTTTATTACTTGAGCCAACTGATCTTGTACTTCCCGCATTTCTCTTTTGCACCTTGTATTGATTTGATTTTGATTTTGTTTGAATTTTCTAATTTGTTCGTACTCTTCTGTGTCAGTGAAGACTACGGGTCTTGTGTCATTCAGATCATCATCTACCTTTGTAGATAAGTTAGTGACCTGATCCGAAAGTTCAGCTACTTTCTCCGATAATGAACACATTTCCTCAGTGTGTTTTTCTGAACCAAGTTTCAGAGTGTCCATTTGTGTTGAAATCGAATCTACTGTGTCCTTTAAGTTTTCCTGAGTTTTTGCAAGTTGCGTAACCGAATCGGTAGATGCAACTGAGTCAATTTTAGCCCACAAGGTCTCATGATTTTCATGAACAATGGTTTGCAGTTCTTTTATGGCTGCTTCGTGATTCTGTAATGCATTTTCATGTCGCGAAAAAATAGGTTGAAAATGCTCACAAATTTGTGTTTTTACCTTATTACAGACTTTTTGACATTTCGATTCAATGTTATGTAACTCAGTAGTTAAATCTTCACGTGTTTGTTCAAGTGTGGAGTCTAACTTCCGAAGATTTTGTTCCATTGTGTCTAACGTTTGAAGATTTTGTCCCATTTGTTGCATTAATTGTAATAACAATGCATTAGTGTCTGGAATCTGTTCCTCTACGGTTTTCGGCAGTGCATTTGCACCGGCAACATTCACATTTTGACAAGCAGAAAATGCGTCTTGACTTATTTGAGAAAACGGTGAGGACGCACAACCTGAATCTACAGTATTTGCAACATTGTGTCCTGTCATTTCGGATTCCTGAGGCGAGCTGTTGCCAAGCGATCGATCGATAAAGCTTCCCTGTTCACTAATTGTTTCACTGCCTACGCCATTGTTTGCCGCCCGCTCCATTTCCCTATGCACAATTACCAAATTACTACTTGGAATGTCTATTAATTCACTACAGAGTGGTGTTGATAAGCTACGCTCGTCGTCACTATTATTTCTCAGTTTACTTTGGAGCCTAGTGTCACGTTTTTCACACGCCATTATTGTCACAATATTTCACACGACAACACAGAAAAACGCTATTTGAAGAGCAAAAATAGGGGAACACATTAACATAGCACTGAAAATAATATCTAGTTAATTGCAAGCGCAGCTGCGAAATACTTGGTGCAAATCTACATGCATGCCACAACTGTTTTACTGTACAACAATGAAAGACTGCAACTACAAAGGAGATTCTCTCTACAATTACGCACTAGCAATAAACAAAATCTACACTAATTACACAAACTACAAGAAAAAATCAGAAATTTCCAGTGAGGCATCCTCGGCTAAGGGTCGACATATGAAACGTCCCCTTAGAACAAATTATATACGACTGTGCTTAAACTGACACACAATAGTTTTAGCGCAACGCAATCTGACTTTCAAAAATCCCTACAAAAGAATGGCCATGACTAACATTAACCTATACCTTTCACAAATCACTTACCTCACAAAAATCTTCGTTACTCAAGCTACAGCAAAACAGCGAGCGCCACTACTGCCAGCTAAATAACAGATTCAAACTACGGAAGGCACTAACTACTAGTAGGCATAGTTGGCAAATGAAAGATTTTAATAGAGAACAAACAATGTATTTACCTTAATATTCATCAAAAGTCATAATATATACAGTAGTTCATGACATCCATTTTTACAAATTTCAAAACTCCGCCATTTCTCTCCCCACATCCACCACTGCTGGCGGCTCACCTCCAACTGCGCAACGCTACGCGCTGTTCACATCCAGCTGCCCAACACTACAATGGCAGACAACAATGCAAACTAGCCACAGACTGCACACAGCACAGCCAGTGATATTCCTACCGAGCGCTACGTAACGTTGCCAATAAGAAAACATAAACATAAACAGCCTACTTATACATTTAGTACCGGTTTGTACTCGTTTTGGACTGAAGTGTTTATGGTTGTGCCAGGCTAGGGTCACTGCTATTATTATTAATATTGATTTAAAACTGTTAAGAAGTTGTTACGATGAGGCTCAGCGCCCGTAATTTTCTTTAATGACTAAATCAGATGTTGTTCTCAGCTGTTACTTATTCCATTTACACATCAAAATAATGTGAAACGAAAATTCTTTTATTTTCAATCAGTTGGCAGTGTGATCAGTTTTTTTTATTAATTGCTGCTTGGGATTGAGATAGTTAGTTACTCAAGCTTTACCATACAATATTCTCTGGAGCTTAGCCATGTCCGGAGGGAGGGAACTTTATTGTGAGAATCAGATGTGTGTTCTAGGGTTCCGGTCGTGCTTTCTACGCTGATAAATAGATGTCTCCTGGGCATTTTTACTTTAGGAACCTAACAGAAGCAGCTCATCCGAGTTAAACTATTAAAAAACTTGTAGAGCTCCGTTGCAATCCTTCTTCCGGCTTATTAGGGAGCCGTCACAGGTTCCGGATACGGGTTCTGGTCCAGCACACAATTTTAACCTGCGAAGAAGTTTCATCTCTATTTCTTCGAAGCGTGTGTTAATCTTCTTCGCGTTGCTGCCTCATTCAGTTTTTTTTTTCCTGTCTTGTAGCCGGAGTATTGATGCTCTCGTGTTTTCTTCCACTAGTAATATCGTCCATTAATTTCTATCGTACCCGGTCTCTCCGTATTCTTTCCATCAACATTCTCTCAGTCACAGTAATGAGCTGGAGTAAAAGGTGAAGTAGGTTTTGTTTCTTCTTGCGGTGACTGGTTCTAAAATTCTCCTCCCATGTGGAACCCTTCTTAGTACTTCTTCGTTTGACAGTCTCTACCTGTCCACTGTTCCTTTAACATTCTCCTCCAGCAACTTACCTCAGAAACCTGTTCTTTTCTTTTCTGTTTCCCTCAGCGTCCAACTTTCTCTCCCACACAGTATCAAATTCTTTGTTTGATGAGAAATTAAAAATATTATGGCAGAAAACTCAATCACACGTAACAAAATGAACCTCTGTTTTTGCTGGTCTCTCTTTCGTAGGTTTTATCCTGTTGTGCTGGGTCCAATGCTTTCATTGATTGGTAAATTCATTTTTATATTATCTTTGTGGCTGGATGGCTTTTCTAATTTCTGCAACCACATTCATCACAGGGAGCGAATTAATATGCGCTATATGTCTGTATATCATCTTAACTTTGTTCTATGTGCTTTAGGAGTTTAATTGTTAGTGGACCACATTGTCGGAAGCGTAAATTGAGAACCAGACTAGCATTCGTCTAAACAACCGTGTAAAATCGTCTAAAACCTCCCTATGTCTGATCGGTATACTAGGCTTCCAGCTGTTAATCCGCTTCTTGCTCACCGTTATAACTCGACAGCTAGCTCGTTGAGCGTTGAGCAGGTCGTACGTTTGCTGAATAATTAACTGCACTTTTCAGTTCAAACGAAGAGGATACCAAGATCCTTTTGCAGAGAGGATAAATGACTTGTGCTACCGGTACTTGCTTTTTAACTATAGAGAGGTGATATACAGGGTGCTACAAAAAGGTACGGCCAAACTTTCAGGAAACATTCCTCACACACAAATAAAGAAAAGATGTTATGTGGACATATGTCTGGAAACGCTTAATTTCCATGTTAGAGCTCATTTTAGTTTCGTCCACCTACGCTCAATGGAGCACGTTATCATGATTTCATACGGGATACTCCACCAGTGCTGCTAGAACATACGCCTTTACAAGTACGACACAACATATGGTTCATGCACGATGGAGCTCCTGCACATTTCAGTCGAAGTGTTCGTACGCTTCTCAACAACAGATTCGGCGACCGATGGATTGGTAGAGTCTGACCAATTCCATGGCCTCCACGCTCTCCTGACCTCAACCCTCTTGACTTTCATTTATGGGGACATTTGAAAGCTCTTGTCTACGCAACCCCGGTACCAAATGTAGAGACTCTTCGTGCTCGTATTGTGGACGGCTGTGATACAATACGCCATTCTCCAGGGCTGCATCAGCACATCAGGGATTCCATGCGACGCATGGATGCATGTATCCTCGCTAACGGAGAACATTTTGAACATTTCCTGTAACAAAGTGTTTGAAGTCACGCTGGTACGTTCTGTTGCTGTGTGTTTCCATTCCATGATTAATGTGATTTGAAGAGAAGTAATAAAATGAGCTCTAACATGGAAAGTAAGCGTTTCCGGACACATGTCCACATAACATATTTTCTTTCTTTGTGTGTGAGGAATGTTTCCTGAAAGTTTGGCCGTACCTTTCTGTAACACCCTATATAGAGTAGGGTGCGGATAGTGTTTAGAAATTTTGAAAACCTAATTTTTAGAAGTAAGTCAATAGCTGGGAAACACGTACAGTAAGGCAGTTCGAAAGAGCAATCCTTTCGGTATATTTATATTTAATTAGAGACCCATTCCGGCATTGCACGAGTTGTAAGTATCAATGGCCGGACGACCTGTTTACAAAATGGTTCAAATGGCTCTGAGCACTATGCGACTTAACTTCTGTGGTCGTCAGTCGCCCTGAACTTAGAACTAATTAAACCTAACTAACCTAGGGACATCACACACATCCATGGCCGAGGCAGGATTCGAACCTGCGACCGGAGCGGTCGCTCAGCTCCAGACTGTAGCGCCTAAAACCGCACGGCCACTCCGGCCGGCCACCTGTTTTCAACACGTAGTGATATACAAAAACATGCCTCGGGAATCCATTTATCTATTAGTGAAAACCGTTTCAAAATCCCTGCAATAGTTCCTTAGATTGGCTATAGCATGTAGACACTAAAACTTAGCAGAGGACTATAATTTGTAACTTGTATAGATTTAGCAATGACGAGCATACCTATTATCCGGTAAATAGCATTTAAGTGATGGTTGTGCAACAACTCGACCCTCTGACAGGGATAACTCTGTACAACCGTTGGATAAGATGTTGCAAATTAGTTTCTAAAGCATAACGACTTAATCTGACTACATTTTTCCCTTAAAATTGTCGATGCTTATGGAGAAAGTACGAATAAATTATGTCATGCTCAGTATCATATAGTTTATATTTTAAGTAGAATTAAATATGACACACGACTAAATCATCTTTATCAAATATCTCAACTATTTAACTCTTAAATGTCGTAGTCTGAGTTGTAGTTGTGACAAATATATTCTGGGTAATTTTGGCACACTTTGATGGAGTTTATCTCGTGCACTGCCTACACTCCCTCCACTGGGGCCCACTTGGAAGGGTGACCGTATGTCTTGCGCACAGTGGTACGGTATTACTACATACTGTTGTATTCCAACAGTCTGATGAAGTATGGTTCACCTCACTGCAGCACTGTCTTTACAACAGATACACTCCCAATATACGTTTAAGTACAAAGTTTAAATAGGGCAGCAGTACAAGATTCAGGAAAAAGATGTCATTGTTCTTGCCCTAGTGTCCTTATGGGGCAAAGCTGTTCACTTGGCCTCTTAATTTTGTTTATTTAGAATCTAATTAATTGCGCATAACTATCATTTTAATTACCCTAAGGTAACTTCATCTTGTGATCATAACTTATGGTTAAGGTAACAAACATAAATCAGTGATTTAATAATGAAGAGTTTATTTATTCTTCATAATCTATGATCCAAGATGGCTGTCAAGTATTGCACTTGCACTAGTACTTACCCAGGTGTAGGTGTGCTTTTAGCCTAATCTTAATTTCCATAATTTAAGACCCAAGAATGACGGCCTGCACTCCTTCACTTGTTCAGCACGCTCCCACCACCAGCATACCCACCGCCAAGACTTTCTGGGTACCCAGCATCATGAGACAGGAGCTAGCATTTGTGTTCAGTACCTTGATTGACCAACAGCAGAAGCAGCAAATTCTGGTGATATTCGCAATTTTGTTTTCATAATAATATTGCAAAAAGGTGGGAACTTAAGGATATGGGACCTGGTTAAACTGACTAAACCAGAGGTTGTACAGAGTTTCAGGGAGAGCATAAGTAAACAACTGTCACAAATGGGGAAAAGAAATACAGTAGAAGAAGAATGGGTAGCTCTGAGGGATGAAGTAGTGAAGGCAGCAGAGGATCAAGTAGGTAAAAAGACGAGGGTTATTAGAAATCCCTGGGTAACAGAAGAAATATTGAATTTAATTGATGAAAGGAGAAAATATAAAAATGCAGTAAATGAAGCAGGCAAAAAGGGATACAAACGTCTCAAAAATGAGATCGACAGGAAGTGTAAAATGGCTAAGCAGGGATGGCTAGAGGACAAATTTAAGGATTTAGAGGTTTATCTCACTAGGGGTAAGATAGATACTGCCTACAGCAAAATTAAAGAGACCCACTTGTACGAATATCAAGAACTCAGATGGAAACCCAGTTCTAAGCAAAGAAGGGAAAGCAGAAAGGTGGAAGGAGTATATAGAGAGTCTATACAATGGCGATGTACTTGAGGACAATATTATGGAAATGGAAGAGGATGTAAATGAAGATGAAATGGGAGATATGATACTGCGTGATGAGTTTGGCAGAGCACTGAAAGACCTAAGTTGTTACGAGGCCCCCGGGGTAGACAACATTCCATTAGAACTACTGACAGCCTTGGGAGAGCCAATTCTGACAAAACTCTACCATCTGGTGAACAAGATGTATGAGACAGGCGAAATACCCACAGACTTCAAGAAGAATATAATAATTCCAATCCCAAAGAAATCAGGTGTTTACAGATGTGAAAATTACCGTACTATCAGTTTAATAAGTCACAGCTGCAAAATACTAACGCGAATTCTTTACAGACGAATGGAAAAACTGGTAGAAGACGACCTCGGGGAAGATCAGTTTGGATTCCGTAGAAATGTTGGAACACGTGAGGCAATACTGACCTTACGACTTACCTTAGAAGGAAGATTAAGGAAAGGCGAACCTACGTTTCTAGCATCTGTAGACTTAGAGATAGATTTTGACAATGTTGACTGGAAAACTCTCTTTCAAATTCTGAAGGTGGCAGGAGTAAAATACAGGGAGCGAAAGGCTATTTACAATTTGTACAGAAACCAGATGGCAGTTATAAGAGTCGAGGAACATGAAAGGGAAGCAGTGGTTGGGAAGGGAGTGAGACAGGGTTGTAGCCTCTCCCCGATGTTATTCAATCTGTATATTGAGCAAGCAATAAAGGAAACAAAAGAAAAATTCGGAGTAGGTATTAAAATCCATGGAGAAGAAATAAAAACTATGAGGTTCGCAGTGATATTGTAATTCTGTCCGAGACAGCAAAAGACTTGGAAGAGCAGTTGAACGGAATGGACAGTGTCTTGAGAGGAGGACATAAGATGAACATCAACAAAAGCAAAACGAGGATAATGGAATGTAGTCGAATTAAGTCGGGTGAAGCTGAGGGAATTAGATTAGGAAATGAGACACTTAAAGTAGTAAAGTAGTTTTGCTATTTGGGGAGCAAAATAACTGATGATGGTCTAAGTAGAGAGGATATAAAATGTAGAATGGCAATGGCAAGGAAAGCGTTTCTGAAGAAGAGAAGTCTGTTAACATCAAGTATAGATTTAAGTGTCAGGAAGTCGTTTCTGAAAGTATTTGTATGGAGTGTAGCCATGTATGGAAATGAAACATGGACGATAAATAGTTTGGACAAGAGGAGAATAGGAGCTTTCGAAATGTGGTGCTACAGAAGAACGCTGAAGATTAGATGGGTAGATCACATAACTAATGAGGAGGTATTGAATAGAATTGGGGAGAAGAGGAGTTTGTGGCACAACTTGACAAGAAGAAGGGACCGGTTGGTAGGACACGTTCTGAGGCATCAAGGGATCACAAACTTAGCATTGGAGGGCAGCGTGGATGGTAAAAATCGTAGAGGGAGACCAAGAGATGAATACACTAAGCAGATTCAGAAGGATGCAGGTTGCAGTAAGTACAGGGAGATGAAGAAGCATTGAGAGCTGCATCAAACCAGTCTCTGGACTGAAGACCATAACAACAACAACAACAATAATAATATTTTCAGCTGCATATTTACAATTTTGGGCAGTTCGTTATAATTTTGGCTATTTTCTCCCAGTAGTCCTCAAATATCCACTTTTCAAGGAGACATAAGTAAATAGGAGACTGCAGCTGTAAATGTTTAACCGCCAACAACATACTGTACACCCTGCATCCATACCGACTTAAGACGCTATTTTTAAATTTTTAGGCAATTTATAGTAATTTTACCAATTTTTTCACACTTTACAAGTAACTCAATTGTAAATACTGGACCATAAATGTTAAACAGCTACGACAGTCTCATGTTTCATCAAAGTATGCTGGTATTTCACGTTCACCAATTTCGGCAATGCATTCACAAGAAATGCCCTCATGCTACGCACACGCTGCAAATACTCCAGTGTATGATCCCAGACCCTTGCTATTTAAAATTTTGCCGATATTCATCGAAAGGCACCCGATACTTCAAACGTTTAACAATTAGCAGCAAGTGCAACAAATACGTACCTAGTATATGTTTGATTGTAAGGGACATATCCCAGCATTATTAGTATGTTACAAAACAATGACCACTATAAAGGGAGTCTGACACTTTGAGATCATACTGGACTTATTAATAATGGCGGGATCGTTTCACACTGCTAAATTACACCAAAATCCTACACGTGTGCCACTACCACTGGGACAGGATGGGAATAGGTAAGTACATACTAATTTAAAAACACGTATAATTCTGGATGTTTCCCCAGATATCCGCGCAAAGCCTGTACGTGAGAAGCTGGTGATTTTGCGCTCTCAGCGCTGTCCAACGGAGTTGTCAGCTTTACTTGGCTCGCAAACAGTACAGTTTGTTCATGAAAATAGATGCGTATAAAATTCCTACGTTAGCTGTATTAAAACGCAAATTTTCTCCATTGTCCATACGCTATCCGTGTTGTTCTGTCTGTGGTATACATAAACATCAATGTCTGTGAACACGTAATCACACATTCGGGAGGACGACGGTTCAATCCCGCGTCCGGCCATCCTGATTTAGGTTTTCCGTGATTTCCCTAAATCGCTCCAGGCAAATGCCGGGGTGGTTCCTTTCAAAGGGCACGGCCGACTTCCTTCCCTGTCCTTCCCTAATCTGATAAGACCGATGACCTCGCTGTCTGGTCTTCCCAAAAACAACCAACCAACCAATCACACAAAAAGAAAAGATACATGTCCGGGCCAGAGAGGATATCAGCTTATAAAAGTTCATCAAATAGAACAAATTCACTTCTAACAGATAACGCACTTATGTTCACATAGCCGTAAGTGATACAGAAACTGCGTCTATTAATTTCGTAAGAAAGCCCCACAGCCTTTTGGAAAATGTGAAGATGAAGGAAAAAAACGTTAGATATCACAGGAAACTATATACCGACCACTGGAACATAACGCTTTTTTCTTATGCTAGGCCGTAGCTTAGTTATAAGAAACTTAGTATTGTATCTTAGTTTTCTCTAGGCTTCAATCGTCGATATGTTCTTAATTTACATTTAATTATAACAAATCCTAACAAGAACGACACGTTTTTCATGAATGTTTAATTGTGTCGTTGCCCTAGAACGCCTTATTCTAATAACAAGCGTGTTATAGCGCGATAATAAGTAAATGCGAAAAATCTTTAACCAGCGATATGACGTTTCCCGTAGTTTTATTACAACAAATCGTACCAATAAAGACTCGTTCTCGAGACATTCATTGTGCTGGTACTTAGAAACGCCATTTATTCATGGTGTGCAAAGTATAACATAAAACCCACCGAATATGGGCTTCTACTGGACAAGACAAGTACGATAAGGCGTCTCGCTTTCTGCGGGCCCCAAGCTTTCTGCTTGTAAGGTAGGGGGCGTTCTTGCTTCCTATTGGTTCTACCTTACGTAACACGTCGCCGACATATCTAAAACTCATTTTTGTTTCACGTGACGAAATGACTCCTCGACGTGAAATAGTAGGAAGTGGCGTCACAAAACTCTTAGAGTGCCGCGTCAACGTAGTTAACTTGTCCCGTGTGCCTAAGGTTTATCTCTGTGCAGCACGCGTCACCGGGCACAGCCACAGCGCGCTCCTACTGTTCTGAGGTCGCAGCCAGCAGCCTCAGTGACGAGGGGTAGGGAGGGGCCCCATGTGGACACGTGCAGACGAGATGAGGGCAGTGGCTGCATACAAAGAGCGCCAATTGTGCGACCTGCTGATACTCGTCACTGGCAACGCACCAGGTGGTGCAGCAGCCAACACACTTCAAAGACGAATGAGGCGGTGTTACAAGTTGGCCACAGAGAGGCATCGAGCCGCAAGTCATAAATGACCTTTAATATTCTGATAGAACAATACAGGAAAACAGTGTTTAATTACGAAACTTATTTGGGGAAGACCGCAAATTTTCGACATGCAATCTATATTCTGCCTACTCTGTATGATCTGAAGTATTTGAACAGATGATGATAATAACAATAGTAACACGCTGTGTTACAGGCTCTCCCTCCTAAGCGTCACGTGTTACTAACATAGTCGCAAGCATCCATCCACCCCACACAACGTGGGAGCAGCTAAGAACGCTGTCTGGCTACGTCGCTCGTCCTGTATGCTACAGGGTGTTTCAAAAATGACCGGTATATTTGAAACGGCAATACAAACTAAACGAGCAGCGATAGAAATACACCGTTTGTTGCAATATGCTTGGGACAACAGTACATTTTCAGGCAGACAAACTTTCTAAATTACAGTAGTTACAATTGTCAACAACAGATGGCGCTGCGGTCTGGGAAACTATAGTACGATATTTTCCACATATCCACCATGCGTAGCAATAATATGGCGTAGTCTCTGAATGAAATTACCCGAAACCTTTGACAACGTGTCTGGCGGAATGGCTTCACATGCAGATGAGATGTACTGCTTCAGCTGTTCAATTGTTTCTGGATTCTGGCGGTACACCTGGTCTTTCACGTGTCCCCACAGAAAGAAGTCACAGGGGTTCATGTCTGGCGAATAGGGAGGCCAATCCACGCCGCCTCCTGTATATTTCGGATAGCCCAAAGCAATCACACGATCATCGAAATATTCATTCAGGAAATTAAAGACGTTGGCCGTGCGATGTGGCCGGGCACCATCTTGCATAAACCACGAGGTGTTCGCAGTGTCGTCTAAGGCAGTTTGTACCGCCACAAATTCACGAAGAATGTCCAGATAGCGAGATGCAGTAATCGTTTCGGATCTGAAAAATGGGCCAATGATTCCTTTGGAAGAAATGGCGGCCCAGACCAGTACTTTTTGAGGATGCAGGGACGATGGGACTGCAACATGGGGCTTTTCGGTTCCCCATATGCGCCAGTTCTCTTTATTGACGAAGCCGTCCAGGTAAAAATAAGCTTCGTCAGTAAACCAAATGCTGCCCACATGCATATCGCCGTCATCAATCCTGTGCACTATATCGTTAGCGAATGTCTCTCGTGCAGCAATGGTAGCGGCGCTGAGGGGTTGCCGTGTTTGAATTTTGTATGGATAGAGGTGTAAACTCTGGCGCATGAGACGATACGTGGACGATGGCGTCATTTGGACCGCAGCTGCAACACGGCGAACGGAAACCCGAGGCCACTGTTGGATCACCTGCTGCACTAGCTGTGCGTTGCCCTCTGTGGTTGCCGTACGCGGTCGCCCTACCTTTCCAGCACGTTCATCCGTCACATTCCCAGTCCGTTGAAATTTTTCAAACAGATCCTTTATTGTATCGCTTTTCGGTCCTTTGGTTACATTAAACCTCCGTTGAAAACTTCGTCTTGTTGCAACAAAACTGTGTTCTAGGCGGTGGAATTCCAACACCAGAAAAATCCTCTGTTCTCAGGAATAAACCATGTTGTCCACAGCACACTTGCACGTTGTGAACAGCACACGCTTACAGCAGAAAGACGACGTACAGAATGGCGCACCCACAGACTGCTTGTCTTCTATATCTTTCACATCACTTGCAGCGCCATCTGTTGTTGAAAATTGTAACTACTGTAATTTCGAAAGTTTGTCCGCCTGAAAATTTACTGTTGTCCCAAGCATATTACAACAAACGGTGTATTTCTATCGCTGCTCGTTTAGTTTTTATTGCCGTTTCAAATATACCGGTCATTTTTGAAACACCCTGTACATCTCGCCTGTCTTACCTTCTCTCATTCACGAAGTCTCTTGCACTTTACTTAGGTTACTTCTACTCACCGTCGCTAATGACGTCGATGTCGGTCGGATGTTAAACCCTAATCTTCCTTCCTATCTTCCTTTTACTTAGCAGAGGATTTGATAATAATTGTTGAAGTAACAATTAGATTTCGTTTCTAAGCAGCTGAAAGAAAGTTTAGTTTGGATGATGTTTAACATTATCTTCTACAAATCATCCAAAGCTTGAGAAACATAGACTGTTTTCCTTGATACTGCATACTCATTCCTGCTACAGGCTATTTGTGCATCGTTATTTATTACTTGATCATTTAACAGGGTAAATGTAGTACAAATATATCAGAACCCGCTTTCACTGCTGGTTTCACTAATTAAGCAGCAGTCACGTTAGTACCAGTCGAGTAAGGTATGATATATGCCTGGAAAAGCTTTCACTCTCTTCCACCTTTTCGTTCTGTACCCTTTAAACGTCTTACAGAAAACAAGTACTAGCCTGAATCTCCACATGCTTCAAGTTACGAAGATGAAAAAAATAATTGGAGAGGGACAGTATAGAATCACATCCACCAAAAGATTGCATTTCAATGGTAATTAACCATGCAAATTTGTCTGAAATTAACATTTAACTGGAAAGGATGGTCATTGAAACAGTCCCCTTGAATACCAACTGTTACCAAGTTCTAAGCAGAGTATTTATAGGAAATATTTCGACAGGTAAACTTCTTGTAGATTGCTTCGTAATCCCGTCACTTTCTCGTTGCAGAACGCGGCGATAACGTACACTGAGGTGTTAAAAGTCATGGGGTACCTCCTGATATCGTGTCGCAGCCCCTTTCGCCCGTCATAGTGCAACAGCTCGACGTCACATCGACTGAGCAAGGCGGAAGTCTCCTGCAGAAATATTGAGCCCTGCTAACGCTATAGCCGTCCACAATTCCGAAAGCGTTGCCGGTGCAGGATTTTGAGCGCGAACTCACCTCTCGATTTGTTTGATGGAATTCGTGTCGAACGATCTGGATGGCCAAATGATTCGCTCTAATTGTCCATAATGTTCTTCAAACCAACTGCGAACGATTGTGGCCCAGTGACATGGCGTATTGTCATGCGTAAAAGTCCCATCGTTTTTTGGGAACATGAAGTTCATGAATGGCTGCAAATGGTCTTGAAGAGGTTCAGTTGGACCAGAAGACGCAGTCCATTCCACCTAAACACCGCCCACACCATTACGGAGCCACCACCAGCTTGCACAGTGCCTTATTGACAGTATGGGTTCTTGGCTTCGTTGGGTCTGCGTCACACGTGAACCCTACCATCAACTCTTAGCAACGGCAACGGGGAGTCATCTGACCAGGCCATGGTTTTTCAGTCTTCAAGGCTCCAATAGATATGGTCACGAGCGCAGGAGAGGTGCTGCAGGCGATGTCGTCCTGTTAGCAAAGGCACGCAGCTCAGATATCTGCTGTCGTAGCACATTAACGCGCAATTTCGCCGCATTGTCTTAACGGATACGTTCGTCGTACGTGCCGTATTGATGTCTGCTGTTATTTCACGCAGTGTTGCTTGTCTGCTAGCACTGAAAACTCTACACAAACGCTGCTGCTCTCAGTCGTTAAGTGAAGGCTGTCGGGCACTGCTTTGTCTGTGGTGAGAGGGAATGCCTGAAATTTGTTATTCTCGGCACACACTTGATACTGTGAAAGTCCCTAACGATTTCCAAAATAGGATGATCCATGCGTCAAGCTCCAACTACCATTTTGCGTTCAAAGTCAGTAAATTCCCGTCGTGTGGCCGTTATCACTAAGAACACCTTTTCACATGAATCACCTGACTACAAGTGACAGCTCCGCCAATGCACTGTTCTTTTATACATTGTGTATGTGATACTACCGCCATCTGTACATGTGTACACCGCTATCCAAGGGCATCGCATGCACGCTGAACCTTATGGTTGAAAACGATCTGGACTCAGACCACATGCCTGTAATACTACAAACGGAAGAAACACAGCAGGACACAGAACCACACAGAATACTGAACTATAAGCGCGCGAATTGGACCGTGTTGAAGGAAACGCTTAATAGTGGTATTCCGGATACTCACGAAATTAACTACACGCAACAAATTGATGACGCGGTGGAGGCTCTCATTACTGCTGTCCAAGACGCGATGACTGACGCCATTCCGCGTACAGCATCAAAACAACACTCGACGGCCATGCTCTAGGAAATCGTGGGCCTTAAGTCAATGAGGAACCGCCTCAGGAGAGGCGTACCAGGTGCCCGTTCTATAAACTGCACGCCAACAGACTCCAGAGTCTAATAACGTAGAAAATACAGACATTTAGAAACCAGCAATAGGACCAGAAACTCGCAGGGCTAGGCATGCCATGTCCTGGGATGTGGAAGCTAGCCAGACTATTGACCAGGGAGAAACATTACATTCCTACTCTACAAGGACCAGACGGCCCAACTCGCGAAAGGGAAGGCAGAGCTTATGCCCACAACACTTGCAGCATCCTTCAAGCCGAATCTGGTTTCTTCAAATCCAGTATTCACACTTAAAACGGATCAAGAGGTTACAGATTTGTAGCCCAGCCCACGCACGACGAAATCAGGCGTACTAGTACAATCGAAATTATTTGGGCTCTCAAGTATACCAATGCTAGGAAAGCCCCTGGACGATGGCATTCAAAACCGTGTCCTCCAGAACTTTACGGATAGAGCCGTAGAAAACCTTTCACACATAACGAATGTCATCTTAAAATACCAACACTTCCCTGACTTTTGTAAGGCGGCCAAGGTCCTGATGTCAGGAAGCCAGGGAAAGACCACCCACTCCCACAAAATTACAGACCCATCAGTCTTATGTGTTCGCTCAGCAAGATTGTTGAGAAGGTAATACTAAAACGCATCACTGGGCACTGCATCGCAATGACACCCTAAGACTGGAGCAATTCGGCTTTAGGAATCACCACTCAACAACACAACTACTCCTCCGCGTTGTCGAACGAACTTGAATAACACACGGTTACAACACGAACAAAGCCAAAGGGGCCGTGTTCCTGGACATCGAAAAAGCTTTCGACGCCTCTCGCACAACGGCCTTATACACAAACTAAGTGTTTCTGGTTTCCTAAATAACTCTCCCCCGCGAACTTTCTAGAAGGTCCAACAGAACGCAAATTCATCAGCGAGGACATGTTTCGTTACACATACAGTACAATTTCACATCTCTTACGGTATTCTATTTTTCATCTCGGAATAATTTCATATTTTCACTATAAAATATATATCAGATGCATCTGTAATCTTTCAGAATATTCAAGTTTTTTTTTTTCAATCCAAATATGTCAGTAATTATGCTTTTGCAATTTCTTCCAAATTTATTGTAACGTCAGTTTTTATTACCTTTTTTTGTAGCAGCTAGCAAGAATTTTATTTGGGAAACTAGTCCCCTAGACTAAAAATAGATATGTCTATGATTTTTTAGAAATTACCGACATTTGAAATCACCAATAACTGGCAATCCTATAAAACCTTGAGGTGTCTATTTTGGTGACAACCGAGATAGCGGATTTATTGATTTGCAGCATTACTTGATCCAACAAGAAATATGCCCTTCTGATGATAATGGCAGTCTGGAAATTTTATTCAAAACTTTCGAACCCCAACGAAAACCAGTGACAGTGGTCCTGATAGTTGTTTGAGAATCTCATACAAAGACCACAGCAATGCTCGTCCTGAGACATGTGACCATGCTGATATCCGCAAGTGTCCTATCACTGCTGATTATGCTGACCGTAATTATTCACCACCTTCGTAAAAACTCTGGACTGCTCGTCTACCAAAATGCACGCCACTGCACACAGCTGACATGCACAAGGTGTGTACAGATTAGCATCTTTCCAGGGGCTCTCACATATTAAGCTCAATCTTAAGCCCTGCCACGTCTTCCCGCCAAACAAAACATGCCTTCCATTACTGGAAAATGCATACACGGCCAACCGATAGCGAGGTTCCAGCAAGCACACAAAATCCCACCAAGACAACACGCCATGATAAAACGCCAATCGCATTACAATGCGTCCCTTTCTTCTAAAAAAAACGGTCGCTTCCCTTCTGTCTTCGTGACGTCATTGACAAATTACCAGTGGTGCGTTTCTGTGGCTAGCAACTAGCTTCGCATCGGAGGTCCTCTGAAATCACAAATCTGCTCACAAGGCTAGGCCATTATTTTCTGCAATCCGTGTTTCTTTTGAAAAGCTTAAGATGGCGATATTCAAAGGGCTCTCTCCAAAAAATAAGAAAGCGCAGTCACTGTAACCTGAAATATTTTAATAAAATCATTGCTATTGGAATCCATACCGTTATTACCCTCCAATTACTTAAGCATCCTCATATTAAATGAAAGGGGCATGCACAATTGCCTGCCGCGTTTCAAGCTGGCAAAGTAACCACCACTTCGCGTCTTTTGACCACCAACAGGCCTAAGCAAGTTATTATCAGGATAGCATCCGACATTGAATTCCATGTTCTAGCTGAAGGAGAAAACGTGCAGCGAGGTAGGTAAGTGTGGCTGGTTCAAATATAGTGGGAATAAATATGTCACAATCATATTTCAAGGATTACTTGACGAACAGGTACAGTTCATTCTATCTCGACATCCATGTCTTCGGCAGCTGCTGCAGTGGCGTCAGCAGATCAGTAATTCATGTGTTTGGTGGTGCTATCTTAAAATTAATAGCTCATGAGTCATTCCAGAAAGTATTTCTGAATCGTCAAAGAGTTGTGAACATATGTGGTTTGCGGGGTGCAATGTCTGTAATAGTCGACAGACTTAATCAATAGCGACTCCATGTCAATTCGTCTTTTGACGATTTTGAAAAGTGTATGTTGGAACGTAAAGTTCATGATGATAATGTTGAGTTAGGTAACTGTATAAGTGCATGCATCGGAAATTCAATACAGGATATCTTATTTACTCTAATCGGTTTGAATACATGACATGCAGAATCCAAAGTACTCGTATATAACAAACAATTATTTGTAAAATATTACTGCATGGAGACTGCGATTTCATGGAATGAAGAAGAATCACTATGTTTTAGTGTTGTAATATGTGGATATTGTTGTCCCAGTGTCAGAGTATTGTGAGTGTATTTATGAGATGAAACTAAAAAAATGTAATAAACTGATATTTTTACAAGTTGCAATATGGGTTAATTCTTTGATGCGTATTATAATGAATCCGTGGGAATAAATGTCACCTGAGTGAGCTTAATACCAGACTCTTTCGTCAGGAAGACGTGTGTCAGCATTTTATATGACTACCGCAGGCTGACGAGGCTGATAGAGGGAAGGTTGAAATTCAAAATACATTTTTTTCCAAAATTGTTGTACTGAGTGAAGTTCCTCATTTGAATCGTCATGCAAACGCCAAAATGAGATATATCGAAATAATTTATCGTGGGGTAGAAAATAAGCTAAAATCGCCCAAGACAAGAGAACAGAGGGGACTGGATGGAACTCTTACACAAATTTACACAGGGTGTACGAACGACCTTGCTCCTCTTCCAGCAGAAGTCACAGGAGGAACGAAGCGTTCCCAATGGAAGAAAGCGCAG
Source organism: Schistocerca cancellata (assembly GCF_023864275.1). Taxonomy (NCBI): domain Eukaryota; kingdom Metazoa; phylum Arthropoda; class Insecta; order Orthoptera; family Acrididae; genus Schistocerca; species Schistocerca cancellata. Next base: position 801,852,235 of record NC_064627.1, on the reverse strand, counting down.
GTCGTTCCCGTTTTCAAGAAGAGTCGTCGAGCAGACACACATAACAGCAGACCTTCAATCGGTGACGTCAGTCTGTTGCAGAATTTTGAAACACGTTTTGTGCTCGCGAGTTTTCTGGATACTGAAAATCCCTCTGCAGGAATCAATATGGAATCCTCAAACAATCAGGGTGTGAAACCCAGCTCGCTTTGTTCGTCCACGAGATCTAGAGGCGGAAGATACCGGCACCACGGCTGAGGCCGTGTTCCTTGACTTCCGTAACGTGTTCCATACATTTCCGTACTATCGCCTTATGAAATAAATACATGTGTACGTTAATACCAGACCGACTTTGTGCATGATTCTAGAGTTCTCAGCATACGGAACACATCAGGTCGTTCTTATTAACGGGGAGACATACAAGTAATTTCGGACTTATCACAAGGCAAAGTTATAGGATCGTCACTGTAAACAATGCCGGTACGCAAGAGACAGCATGCCTTACCAATATGATCCAAAACGCCGCACATAAAAACAGGATTTTCCTGGCGCTCATACCTCAGGTTCTCTTGCTTGTAGAAGGGAAGGGTCATGTTTTTTGGATAGCCTTTACTCTAGCGTCAATTTGTATACCAAACAGAAGGGTCGTCTTAATGTAACTAGCATACAGTACAGGCTCATTTTTTAAAAACAATTACGCACTTCCTCCAGCTTAGAAAAATGGGTCAAATTGATTTGTTCTCTTTGCATTACACGTGGTCCACAGTGTGCCTTAAGAGGCTCGTGGAGGCACCACTTAGTTCATGGGCAGTTCCTGAGAAATCCGGAGAAAAGTGTTTTTCATTTTTTTTTGCCGTCAACAGCGGATATCTAAATAAGTAACAGCAACAAATTGCTCAGATTTTAAAGGCTTGTTCTAGAGGCATTTATCTAACATTATCATCTTCCCGTTATCAAAAACCTTTATCCGTTATCGAGAAATACCCCAAAAACGTGGTATTTGGCTACCAAAACCGACCTGCGGATTCTAAGACGGCTATACACACAAAATGGCTTTAATATTTGCAGTATATTCCTAATATCCCGAACTAGAACAGCCTTGAAAATTTTCTCGATATCTTTATCCGTTTCTGATACATAGAGTGCAAAGTTAGTCTACCATTAAACATCAAATACTCACGTCATATCTGCGCTGAGGTGCAAATGGAGTTTATAAAGTGACTTCGCACGGACAAAACATGAGAGCAACATATCGTGCTGCAGCAGCGAAAAGAAGGGAACAAAAGGAAAACTGCTCCTGTCGAAGCACAAAAAGGCGAACTGCTCTTATTTTAAATACTATGAGTGAAAAGTGGGACATTAGCTGCCTCATTCTATCTTCCAAATTTTTCCCAAAAACTTTGGCGTGCGAAAGTATTTGCGCTTTTGTATGCCGAGAGAGAAGGAGACGGTGGCAGTGGAGAACAGACGGAAAAATACGAGGGGAGTTCAGTAAGTAACGCAACACAATTTTTTTTCCAGAACGATGTTGATTTTCTTCAGGGTTACAATACTCCATATTATTCCCCATTCTTTTGGTTACACAACCCTGCCTTTCAGCATAATCTCCGTTCACCGCGACGGCCTCACGCTACTTTACGGGGAGTCCCTGAGTGCCCGCATGGTCGACTCAACTCGTCGACTTCGGAGCCAACGTCTTGCTGCCTTAATAACTTGTTAAGCCAACCAGATGGATGTCGGAAGGTGCAAAATCCGGGCTGTAGGGTGGATGAGGCAAAACAGGCCAGTGAAGTTTTTGTGGCGACGAACCCGCTAAAGTAGTTTCTTCAATTTCAGAGTTGTCAGCGGCCGGCCGCCATGCGGGAGATCGGACAGGTTTGGGCGACCTTGACGCTATAAAGGGAGAGGCTTCGCCCAACGACTCACCTTGCTTTTGTTCACTGCCAGGTGTCAGTACACTTTCTGCAGGCGCCTGTGAGTACATGCGATGCTCTGGCTTATCACCAACAGAAACTCAATGAAAGCTCTGTGCTATGAATGCACCAACATTACACAAGCCATTTCGAATACTACATGTATCGCCGCCACCTGTCGGAAATTCATGAAACTATGGGGGCTGAAGCTGGAATATTCCATGATACCCTACAAAAAATTTAGCATTTTTTCAGCCGAAATTGGCCGAGAAAAACGAGTGTTGCATTACTCACTGAACGCCACTCGTAGTAAATGTTGGAAGATGGTAGACGGTGATTGTTGTTGTTGTGGTCTTCAGTCCTGAGACTGGTTTGATGCAGCTCTCCATGCTACTCTGTCCTGTGCAAGCTGCTTCATCTCCCAATACTTACTGCAGCCTACATCCTTCTGAATCTGCTTAGTGTATTCATCTCTTGGTCTCCCTCTACGATTTTTACCCTCCACGCTGCCCTCCAATACTAAATTGGTAATCCCTTGATGCCTCAGAACATGTCCTACCAACCGATCCCTTCTTCTAGTCAAGTTGTGCCACAAACTCCTCTTCTCCCCAATTCTGTTCAACATCTCCTCATTGGTTATGTGATCTACCCATCTAATCTTCAGCATTCTTCTGTAGCACCACATTTCGAAAGCTTCTATTCTCTTCTTGTCCGAACTATTTATCGTCCATGTTTCACTTCCATACATGGCTACACTCCATACAAATACTTTCAAAAATGACGTCCTGACACTTAAATCTAACCTCGATGTTAACAAATTTCTCTTCTTCAGATGTTCATCTTATGTCCTCCTCTCAAGACACTGTCCATTCCGTTCAACTGCTCTTCCAAGTCTTTTGCTGTCTCAGACGAAATTACAATATCACTGGCGAACCTCAAAGTTTTTATTTCTTCTCCACAGATTTTAATACCTACTCCGAATTTTTCTTTTGTTTCCTTTGCTGCTTGCTCAATATACAGATTGAATAACATCGGGGAGAGGCTACAACCCTGTCTCACTCCCTTCCCAACCACTGCTTCCCTTTCATGCCCCTCGACTCATATCTGCCATCTGGTTTCTGTACAAATTGTAAATAGCCTTTCGCTCCTTGTATTTTACCCCTGCCACCTTCAGAATTTGAAAGAGAGTATTCCAGTCAACATTGTCAAAAGCTATCTCTAAGTCTACAAATGCTAGAAACGTAGGTTTGCCTTTCCTTAATCTTCCTTCTAAGGTAAGTCGTAAGGTCAGTATTGCCTCACGTGTTCCAACATTTCTACGGAATCCAAACTGATCTTCGCCGAGGTCGTCTTCTACCAGTTTTTCCATTCGTCTGTAAGGAATTCGCATTAGTATTATGCAGCTGTGACTTATTAAACTGATAGTACGGTAATTTTCACATCTGTCAACACCTGCTTTCTTTGGGATTGGAATTATTATATTCTTCTTGAAATCTGAGGGTATTTCACCTGTCTCATACATTTTTCTCACCACATGGTAGAGTTTTGTCAGGATCGGCTCTCCCAAGGCTGTCAGTAGCTCTAATGGAATGGTGTCTACTCCCGGGGCCTTGTTTCGACTTACGTCTTTCAGTGCTCTGTCAAACTCTTCACGCAGACGGTGATTACAGCATAGAAAAACGGAAGGAGACAGTCGCATTGCGAGCCACATATTGGCTGTGGAAGACAGTTGACAGGGGCAGGACATGCTAGGAAAAGAGTGAAGGAGACAGTGTCAGGGGGAGAGGAATAAAGAGAAAGTGGAACTGGATGAGAGCCAGTCATAATGACACACAGAGCCTATGACAATGAGGAAGAAAGAGGTTGTAACAATGAGAAGAAGCAGCAGGCGTCAGAATGAATGAATGAAACAGTAGCAGTAAGAGAGGACAAGAAGGAGAAGTGACAGTGAGACGAGGCAGCAGTAATAGGATAGAACGAGGCAGACAGTGACAGTTAGACACAAAAAGATAATGACAACAACTTGAGTGAGTGAGAGAGTAAGAGCGGACAAGTAGATGAGTATGAGCGATTTACAGCGATGTACTAGTGGATGCGAGTGAATTAGGGGAGCATGACGGAGTGAGAGATGAGTTGCATATTAAAACGAGCACGAATATGTTCACATGGCAGAATGCTTAGGAAAATTTTTAAAAGTGCTGAGAAAAGTAGAATAAGGCGGCCGGCACTCCACTTTTCATTCAGAGTCTTTTAAAATGGTGCATATTCGCCTTTTTTGTACTCTGATAGGAGAATTTTCACTCTGGTGTATAAAGTTGCAAGCTTCTAGAATCTGTTCGGTTTTTATGCACTTGTGTACAGATGATACGCAATGATAAAAAATTGTAGTGAAATGTAAGAGTATCGCTTCCGCAGCTGAAATTTTGATGTCGCTGCGTTCGGTGCGGAAAATCCCGGTTTCGATTCTCAGTACCAACTCAGATATTTTTCGAAGGCAGGAAGGTCTCGTGCGGGGCCCACTCAGCTCTTGTCAGGCAAAATGAGGAGCTGCTTAACTAAACAAGCAGTGCCGTCGTCAGGCAGTAACGGCTGGAGGAATCGACGATCACATGTCCAGACCTAAGGGCTATTTCGTGAGCGGGGATTTTCGTTCAAAGAATAGACATTTGGTGAAGAGAATAAGGGACTGGCAGCTGACCCTCAAAATAAACAAATATTACGAATTGCGGATATTCGGGTGGAAGGACCAGTTATTGTATGATAATGGCATTAGCGAAAAATCACTGGAGAATGCATACGGAGAAATTCTGAAGTGGAATAACCATGAAAAACTACTTGAATATAAGGCAGATGGCAGACTGAGATTCGTTGGAAGAATCCTCAGGAACTGTAGTCCATCCAGGAATGACGTAGATTACGAAGGCCTCTCACGACCGTCACTTGGGTATTCCTAGGTCGGTGTGGGACCTTAAACAGATAGGAATGATGGAAGAAATGGGAAAAATGTAAACGCGTTTCGTCACAGGTTCATTCAGTGAGCGTTGAAGTATTATAGAGATGCTCATTCATCTTCACTGGCAGACGCTGCAGGAGAAGCGGCGTAGTTTACTGTTAAAATTCAAAGATTGTACTTTCTTAATTGACCAACATTTTGCTTCCCGCAATATACATCTCCAGAAAAGACCGTGAAGATGATATTAAAGAGATTCGAGCTCACACGGAGGGTTATGGACAATCACTCTTCCCGCAAACCATACGCGATTGCAGAAAAATGGGGTGGGGGAGCCGGGTGTCATTGGTAAATACACTATAACACAAAAAAATAAGACGCATCATGAAAGAAAGAGTTACACAAATTGATCACAAACTGATACTCATGCAGGTATCAGTGGAAAATGCAAAACTGTAAACTCTGGCGGCCGATGGATGAATGTACGATACTGCAGTACAGTTTCACCATGTACTCAGTTGCACAGTATATGCCTCGCAGACTGGCGTGTGAATAATAATCGCAGATGTCAGCATTTGAGAGAGGACGTGTAGTTGAGCTCAAAGAAGTCACTCGACATGTAAATAAGAGCGATGCGACTACACGACGATGTTGGTACGAATGGGCGAACCATGACCAAACACAACTTCAAGAGGGTCTACCTAGAGAAACGACAGAATGTGAGGTTCGAGCAGTCGTCAGAGGGAGTCATCACTGTCATCGATCTGACTTGCAACCGGTGCTTCAGTGACCTTAAGGACCTTCAATAGGCGGCTCACAGAAATGGGACTAGGCCCACGGCGCCCCTTGCACCGGACTATTGTCCTCTGTACATCTGCAGTGGTGTCGGACCCATTTGGCATGGAATCTCTTTGACTGGAGTGTAAGTGTCTCCAGTGATGAGTTCCGCCGCGAAGACAGCGGTGGGATACGAGCCTAATTGTCGTCCACCATACTGGCCGATACCAAGGAGTGATGGTCTGGGGAGCCGTTTTCATTTGGTAGCAGGACCCCTCTGGTTATCAACCACGACACCATTACAGCACAGTTGTTGCCTTTCATGGCGTGCCACTCTGTGCTTACATTTCAGCAAGATAATGCCCGCCCGCACACGGCGAGCGTTTCTGCTGCTTGTCGTGCTTGACAAACCCTGTCAGCAGAGTTGCCGGATCTCTTCCGGACTGAGAACGTTTCGATAATTATGGGCAGGATCGTCCAATTAGTTCGAATTTTGACGGTCCAGTGGGCCAATTGGACAGAATTTGGCGCGATATCCCTCAGGAGCACATGCAACAACTCTGTCAATCAATAGTAATATCAGACAATTGAGTCCGCCTTGATGCAAAACATCATGTTATCCGTTTATTTCTTTATTCTCTCAAACTAGTTTCAGCGGCAAATATCACCATCATTGGCGTAATGTTCTGGATCAGAAACAGAGTGCGAAAGTTTTGTTTTTCTGTGTATAAAAGCAGCCACATACCATCCAAAGAACATGATATGATGTTCACTAAGTAAAAAATGGCAACAGAAACAAAAAGCGCACGTAAAATATGTCGCAGACAGTGACAATAATTGCTTAAAACATGCTGTAACATACAACAAATAAGATTTACAAAAACCACTGATGATGGTGGTATTTGTCGCTGAAACTAGTTTGGGAGAATAAGAAATAAAAGAATAACAAGGTGTTTTGCATCAAGGCGGACTCAATTTTCTGATATTACTGTTTTTCTATGCAAACACGGACCAAATGGAAGAGTTCCAAGGTAAAATCACTGTCAATCAATGCCAAGCCGAATAACTGCTCGCATAAAGACCACATGCGGACCAACGCGCTATTGATTTGCCCAATTTCTGAAGCTCTTTCTCTTCTAATAAATCACCCAATTTTTCTGAAACTGTAATCATTTGTTTGTATATATACATGATATACATGACAGCTACTGATTTCCATCCCATTCGAATAACTCCTTCGTGGTGCGTCTGTTTTTTCGGTATAAATTCTCCTCCGTCACATACCATAAGATGTCTTGCGAATTGTAGATGTAGATGAAAATGTAGAAGGCAGTCTTTGCAGCTTATCTGGTGTTTGACCATGTAGGAACTTGCTCTTATACACGCAAAGTAAATATTACACGCAAACATTCTATACGTTAAACCACCTTGCATCACGCTCGCAGTGGTTAGCTCGCACATGCCTAAAATTCACGGTGTTGCAAACCCGTTTCCCAAAGACAGGTTATCCGGCTCCACATGAGTTCTCTCACAGACAGATATTGCGTCCTTTGACGTCCGCGAGGCATGTTGGCACTTGATTTTGTGGCTCTTCATAGGGTAAACATTCCCCTCTACAGTCACGTAAGAGAAGAGGTTCCAGGTCATGTGTACGCCGACTTTCTGTATAGATTTAGGTCATCTCTTTCCGGGTGCTGCATACGTTTATGAATATTTGCTGACTGCACGTTATTTTTGAATATAGGCTTTCGTTTAGGCTTCACAATTCCCTCAATCTTAAATCATTCTCGATAAAAAATTCCCACTTTGTTTTACATCGGTTAATTTACAACTCTGACATTAAGATTTCTGTAGCAACGTGATCAGGTTTGTTCTTCATGATTAGTTGCTTTGCAGTAGTTTACAGAGTAAACTTGAGTCTTCCTTTCTCTGGGACACATACGCAGATCATAGTAAAGGCCCCTCAGACGATTTTAAAATGTACACGTCTGTAATTCTGTCATCGATGAGATTAATTATTTTTATTCGAGTCTCCCCCCTGTGTTCTATCAACAAGCAGGCTCTACCGTCTGCAGCATTCGACTTTACAATTGCAAGTAGCCTTCCAAGTTCCACACAGTTCGTTTATACTTCATGCACCCACGGTAATATTAATATTCATTTCGTTCAAATGTTATGTTTCTTCATGGGTGAGGGATCCAGCACGCTACTTAGCCAGATCAAAAATTTCTGAAATAGTAAAAAAGATTTGTCCGTGTTCTGCCCATTTCTTTTAGCATTTTAATCAGACATATATCCTCAGAAACGATTTCCTGACGTATATATATTCAGTATTCACAGACTACACTTTTACAGCAATGTTTTTCTAGCTATTGTCAGTCTCCATGTAATATCCTCTCTAGTTCGGTCACACGCGAGAATTATAACGGCTGTAGATATCCTTACTATGAACCATTCGATGCACACTATAGAGCAGGAACATGTTGGTTAATGTTATAAGGCCTGATCAACAATCATTTATTGTCCCTTCAATTACTGAAAAGACTGCTGCCTGAATACAGGATCGGCATGTTAATCTGGCCTCGCCTCACACACCTCTTGTTTGCACCTCTGAAAAGACTATCAGTATCGTTGAGGCTTCTAAAATTCATGTTTTAGCTCCATATTTTGTGTGCGTGGGTGGGGGAGGGGGGCGGATTAAGTGAGGGTGAGGGGGGGAGGGGGCGAGGAGTTTGAGTGTCAAAAGGCTACGTATTGAAAAAGAGGTTTCCCATCTATACGACCAATTACCGTATTTTACGGACTATAAGACGCACTTTTCTCTTCGAAAAATTGCCTCCAAAATACAGATGCGTCTCATACTCTAAATTAATATAAAAATGTCCAGTGTTAGACTTAAAATTACCGCCAGGATTAAAAAATGGCCATATATCCGATGCCGCGGGATTCCTGTCTCCATCTGGCAACATTGGATTGAACTGGCAGCAGAAGTGCTCCGATTCGACGAACACGACTTGAGGGGATTCAAAAACTTTCTGTCTCCCTCCCGCCCCGCCATTACAAACTCAGAATACTGTCTAGCCTACGATGCGCCATTGCAGTCTACGGTGTCGGGGAACTTGAAAGCGACTTGTATTATCGGTCACAGATCAATATTTTTGCTAGTGGCTAGTTTCATAATGGAAAAAGGTATAACGTATTCGTATGATGCGGGGTATAAATTGTAACAGCAAATGCAGAAGGACATGCAAAAAGAGCAGCTGAACGTCATATCAGGCCTCCACCAGCATACAGAAACCATTCACGATTAGCTAGCTAGTAAAGAAGAACTGAAAAAATATGGAAGACGAAATATGCAAATAGAGGACTGAATGCAAAATGGCCAGTCTTGAAGATTAGGTATTGAAATAGGTTCAAGGAACCCGTCGAAATGGCATTGGAATTAATTCAAAAATGATTCAAATACACGCTCGTAAGGTAGCACTACAGTGGAACTTAACAGACTTCACAGGTGGAGTTGGCTGATGCTACAGGTTTATGAAGCACCATGGACATAGCATGCGAACCAAAACCAAAATATCTCAGAAAATACCACAAGAGTAGGAAGAGAAAATATTATTTTCCTGTCGCTTTATTATTCAAAATCGAAAGAAAACCAGTGTGGAACTAAGCGAAATAGTGAATATGGACAAAACTCATCTGACATTTGATGTGCCGAGTAACAGAACTGTTACCGTGGTAAGGTAAGTGGAACCAAACTGCTGACGTCATCGGTCCCTAGGCTTACACACTATTTAATGTAACTTTAAACTAATTTACGCTAAGAACAACGCACACACCCTTTCCCGAGGAAGGACTCGAATCTCCGACGGGGAGGGGAGGGGGGGGCGAACCGTGGCAAGGCGCCCTAGACTGCACTGTTGCCACGAAAGGTGCTAAAACTAAAACCATAAAAACAACTGGACATGAAAAATACACTACACTGCTGTCTTTTCATATTCTACTGACGGTACTAAACTTAATCCAATAACCATTTTCAGGAGCGAAATAATGCCAAAACCTTCAGACATACCGCCAGGTGGTGTTGTTCACGTACCGCCAGGTGTTGCTGTTCACGTACATGACAAGCATTGGTTAGAGGAGACTGTTATGAAATTATGGATCGACAGAGTGTGGGAGAGAAGGAAAGGTGCTTTATTGAAGAAGAGTTCCCTTCTTGTGCTAGAACAGTTTAGTAGTCATTTGAAAAATTCTTTGAAAGATATATTGAGACAGGGAAATACAGAGCTTGCTTTTATTCCGGGAACAACCTATTGGTGTCTCGATAAATAAACCATTTAAAGCGTATTTGAGAGAGAAATGAAAAAAATAGATGATGGATGAAACCCAGAACGAATTCACGCCGAAACGAGCTTTAAAGCGACCTACATTAAAACAAGTGTGTTAATGGAGAAAATAGTGGTGATCTAGAGTGAGAGAAGACACTATTGTCAAATCTTTCAAGAAGTGCGGCATAAGTAACACTCTAGATGGCTGTGAAGACCACCTTATATATGAAGCGGACAAAGATGACGACGAAGAGGAAGAGGAAGAGGAAGAAGAAGAAGCAGAACATAGTAAAAATGTTATTTTAAAACTTTTTTTAAAAAATTAAGGTGAGTCTTGTAGTTCGTAGCGTCTCATAATCCTTAAAATACGGCACGCAGTTGCTGCTTTAGCTTCAGTATTGTCTCTTCCATTGGCGAAAGATTAAGAGAGCTTCTGAGTTCCAAGAACGCCGCCATCAACAAATGACAAGCGCCGCGAGTATCAAACCAGGCTAGGATCGTGGTGCAGTTTAAGCAGAAGAATCACTGAACAAGTGAGATAGTTACGCTTCAACCAAGACAAGCTCGCGTTTGTGAGCACCTAGAAGAATGTAATGACACATAAATTTCGACAAAGCCAACGTTATATCAAAACAGCCAACAACATTCAAGTGAAGTGTTAGAGGGGCAAGTGGCCTAATAATATTGATACAGCAGACGGCTGTCAGTTCTCACACTACGCACGATGAAGCAAGACCATAGCAGTAGCAAATAAGTGACACGCCGTCGGCTGCCCTGATATTTTCCAAAACATTGCCAGTTAACAACAAGAATAATATCCAATTGCTTCGTGTTATTTCCGATCCCTTCTGATGGGAAGGATGTGAATTCTTTCGGTTCTTGATTCACCTGCGCCCCAGGCGTGACTGCTATGCCTTTAGCGTTACATTATGCAAACAAGACAATGGCTTAAACATCAGAAACCAGAATATCGCGATATTTCCCTAATTAGTTTCTAATGAAAAATGCATCAATGTTTTAATGGTGCTGCAGACAGTAGGTACATAGCTGTAATTTAATAATTACATTTCCCTTTAATAGGAAGGCCCACGCTAAATGCCATCTTTGGAAATGATTAAAACTGTGAAAGATGTTGTATATTTTGTACGTTACCGCTTGTTAAACCAAAATCTGCACAGTAATCTACCAGTAGCTATACAAGTAGGTCATTTAATGAGGCTGTGCAAATTTGGAGCCATATAAAACCAAACTTCGAATTTCTCGACGCACTTCCTATGTGAATCTGAAAGACGTAATTAGGCAGAAAAATGTGATTTTACAGAATTCCTAAACGTGTTTTGCTCATTGCTACAATGGCAAAATTATTCTAAAGTGACGAAGCGGTGTTGATTGCAAGCTATCATGCAGAGTGAGAGCAGATAGCCCTGCAAAAGCGGCAAGACAAAAGTGATTTTGTCACAGAAGTGTTAAATCAGAGATGGTACACAGATTCTAAAGTTCAGTGTAGCATGATTTGTGATCCGTGTTACGTGTGTGTCTTCCTTGGTTGGAGTAACTCGCAGTTGAACCGTGATTTACTTTCAAAGAATATTCTTAAGAACTTATTTTATTTACTAGCGATTCATTAAGAACAGTAAAACATTTAATCACATTATGTAAGCATGGAAGTAGTTGCCAGGGAGTAACTGATGGAATCATAACCAAATTCCTTTTAACAAATGGGAATTTTATTCACTTTAATAGTGCCTAAAAGCTTCTTTTAAAGGGAACAGTTTTAGAATTATAATCAGAAAGCACCCTCTAAATACCAAAGTTACAATTTATTCAGATGCAGAAAGAAACAAGTTTTGACTGTATGAGCCTTCAGGCAGACAACCTTGCCGCTGCCTTTTGACACAGCCTAGTTACGACCGCTCACAACAGCCTCTGAAAGACTACACTGGTGCAAATCTGCAACACACCAGATAACTTTAAACTAAGAGTTTTAACAATTTACACAAGCACACAACCTATGCACCCCCATAGGAGGGATGTAAATGGTAAAAAACACTAACAATTAAAATATTAACCTTGCCACCGAAGGTGCAACTTGATTTTAACTTCTAAGAAAAGTCTTACGGTGAAAGGGTGGCAACTTTATATACTAAAATGATCATTTAAATAAAAGCCCATAAAGTGCAATCTTATACAAAGACCTGGCGCAGTACCCCCAAATCGCTCTCCCGAACCGTCCGCTGCCAGCCGCTTCAACGGATGCAGGAAGGCGCGCCCATCTCCCGTCTCACGGCGTCGCAGCTCGCACCGGCCAGACTGATGTCGTGGGTTGACTCCTGTTGCTTTCGTGTCGACCGCGAAGTCACTATCCCTCGCTATACGGCGCGGTCCACTGGACTCACGTGGCTACCTCACATGCGCCGACGCTCAAGGCGGACAAGTCATCTTGTGTCTCAGTGAGCGACAGACCAACCGATCGATCCAACTGCCAATGACCATTGCCTGAGCAAACTCGAGCAGACTGGCGGCCTAACACACAGACTCACATGCAGGAACTAAGCCCCGACCGGGCGACCACTCGCTGAGTTCTCTTACTGGCGGAGTGGAAAGACTCTCATTTTGCCGGCTTTAAAGGTTGATCCGAGCGACAGACATACTAGCACTCCGAACGACAGCTACTAACTGCCTAAGAAATGCGGTCGAGAAACAGACTAGCAAGCTGGGGACGAGAGACTGACCCACTGGCGAGCTCATAGCGCCCCTTAAATGCACGTGAACAGGCAGCCTTTCCCATTTCCCACCAGAGGGAGACACCAAAGCTGCGACTGCCACAGGGGCGCCACCGCCAGAAACGGAGGGCGACTGCTTCACACTACGCGCTGCGGCGCGCTCTTCAAAACAGCAATTTTTACCACGGCTCAGCAGTGCCCAAACTTCGAAGGTTTTCATTCAGTGTTAGACTATAAAAAGAAAAAAAATCGCTGTTAACTCGCTTTGAATTCTGTCAATACATCGCCTGAGAGACATTGATTTCGTCGTGATGGATACAGTTTTCAATTTAACGTTGTACCTCGACTGAGAGTTCTTGCTTGTTATCGTGTGCCCTCAACGTAAATGTGTGTGGCGAATGGAACCAATGAAAATTGACTTGGTAATATTAGATGAATGTATATCCTGATGTTTCTAATTACGTAGACCAGTACAGTCACAACAAAGAAAATCAGTTTGAAATATATATTCTGATGATTCTAATTACATAAACCAATACGGTCACAACAAAGTAAATTAGTTTGAATAATATTCTCCATTGTTTGTATGTACATATATAATCAAAGGGTTTACTAATTAGAGACATCAGGAACGCTTGTAAATGATTCTTTTTCGTCAAATGCTTGAGCGTAGCGAAAACAAGACTTCCTACAAATTAAAGAATGGATTTATGTCAGAATTTTCATACCAAGATGAAGTGTGGGAAGTGGACGAGTGGCCGAATGAGGTAACAAATAGACCAGCATGAGATAAAGTTAGTAAGTGAGGGTTCTATTGCTTGAAAGCAATCAGGATAGTTAAGAAAGACCTAATTAGTGATTTGAGGGAAAATTGAAATATTTCACGAACCGCTACTGCTAGCAAAGTAAATGAAGTGTCCGTAAGGCCATCTGTTCAGATCTACCTATTCTGCGCAAAAAATTACACTGGTGTTATATTTAGCTGTCAAAAAGGCTTCCTTCGAATCGTATTAAAATATTTATGACATAACACGAAGACGCTACGGAAATAACTGAGGTGTCAAAATGTTCATCTGTTCACGACCTAGCTATTTTGCGCGAAAACAAGTTACATTTGTGTAAAACGGCTACCTTCAAATCAAGCACTGCGTTCGGAACATTTCACGAAGGTTTCCAAAAAGATCGTCTCTTCAAAAGTGTAGCTGTATTGCGTAAAATAAGTTGATTTTAAAAATGGCTTCCTTCTTATTAAGCACTAAATTGAGGTTATTTCGAGAATATACTAGGAAAGCAAATGAGGTGTCAAAACACTCATTCCTTCAACTCGTAACAATAAGGGGTGGTCAAAAAGTTTTCGAAGGAAGGCCACACTAACCCCCTTGCTCACACATCGGTGCTTATATACCCGCATCGGGAACATCCTGGGTTACATTAACGTGCAGCAACTCCAAATGGTTCAAATGACTCTAAGCACTATGGGACTTAACATCTGAGGTCATCAGCCACTAGACTTAGAACTACTTAAACCTAACTAACCTAAGGACAGCACACACATCCATGCCCGAGGCAGGATTCGAACCTGCGACCGTAGCAGCAGGGCGGCTCCAGACTGAAGAGTCTAGAACCGCTCGGCCACAGCGGCCAGCTGAGCAACTCCCTCAGACGGAAACTTTTTGATTGCGCCTTACATTTTGCGCGCTTAAAGTTGCATTGGTATCATACCTGATTTTTAATATGGCTTCCTTCGAATCAAGTACAAAAGTTAGCACATTTCGAGAACAGCAAACGCGAGGAAAGCAAATGAAGTGATAAAAAGATGATGATTTCCGAACAAAACTTAAAAATAAATAAATAAATATATATATATATATTGGGAGAAAAAGGTCAAATGTTTTGTGAAATGATTTGTCTTCTAGTAATAAATAAAATAGGTTAGAGAAACAATTGACGCGCTTTTGATTGATGCTTTAAATAATGTACAGGAAATGAGGTGCCGATTGAGATTTTAAAGTTCAGTGTTTAACACAGAATTCAAAAGTACTAAACGATATTCTTCTGGTGAATTACGTAGACCATGCAGCCTACTATTGGGTGGCCATGACGTATTTTTATCATCTATGCCCGAAAGTGTAAAGAAGTTCCAATAGTTTTTCATTCCCAAAAATTATCTGATAGAGAATCCTTCAAAAGAAAGGAAAGAGAATGGACAGTTTCAGTCGTCACCTCATTTTTTTGTACGTGATTTCGAACTTCCTTTGAAGGGTCGTCAAAGGTTTCTTTAATCTACTTGAATTCTTAGTTTTAGACAGATAATTTCCAAAACATTTGAATGTTTTTTTTTTCAAAATATTCTGTTGTTCAAGTATCAGTAAGGAAAAACCGTATGCACACACCAGTAGTGTTGCCAGTAATAGAAGAGGAAACTTTTCTATATTTTGAGACTATTCTCTGGGTATCACCGACATATTTTGACTTTCGTAACTGAATGGATAAGTGCATAATTGCTAATATCGTAAAAATACTACAACACCAGCGCCTGTGGTGATTTTTTCTAGTTGCTGTCAGCCAATGGGAAATGAATGTGACGTTATCATTGGTACGTAGAGCACTTATAGTGTAATGGGTTTTCGAGCACAGCACTTCAATAGCCCCCTGAAAACATCTCTTGGAACAGAGGTGGACACCTTTGCTAAATGCGATAGTATATAACGCAGATCCCAGAAGAATTTAATTCTTATAGCACATTAATAGTACTTTCGGATAAAAAAAGTCCTCTTGAAAAGGCAGTAGCGAAACGTTGGAGAAAGAACTTCGGAATTCCATTTCTGGCTTTTCGTTCTGGTAGAGCTCTTCATCACGGCATCGACCGCTGGAAGGTAGGACGCCTTTTTGCGGCTGACGTTCGCCGCTGCGAGAGACGTCACGGCTGGAGGTTCGGGGTGGGAAGTTTAGGGGGGGGGGGTGAGTGGCGGAATCGGAGACGCGGCTATAATCCCTTTCGGAATTAGGGAATCTTATTTCCGGCCAGGAGGCGTAGCGGCCTGTCGGCTGCGAATCTGCAGGGCGGCGCACGACACGCGGCAAAAGCGGATCGCGGAATTACATTAGCAGCCGCCGCGAAGGCGACGCAACACCGCCGCTCCGCCACCAGCTTATCTGAGGTGCTCGCCACGCTCTGCCACCTCAGCAGTCTCATCAACAGTTCCCTCCCTCTGTTGTCATTTTGATGCGACCTGTCATCTATTGGCTACGCACTCACACAAATATCACTTTCACACAAATATATCTTTCAGATTCTATTACGTTGGTGCATAAGTTCGCAGCGTTTTTGTTTGCATGTTGGTATTCCGGTTGCTGTGAGCTTATTTATCGACTGTCATTTTTATATGTAGTTCACTGTTGCTTCTTGAGTTTACGTATTGTCATTTCATCATTTGGTGATAGTGAGTTGAGTTGTCAGCGCTAGTAAATGGAGTACGAAATGGAGAAATAGAAATATTTTCGATATATTCTTCTGTTTAAGTTCAAATGTGTGTGAAATCCTATGGGACTCAACTGCTAAGGTCGTCAGTCCCTAAGCTTACACACTACTTAACCTCAATTATTCTAAGGACACACACGCACACACACCCATGCCCGAGGGAGGACTCGAACCTCCGCCGGGACCAGCCACACAGTCCATGACTGCAGCACCTTAGACCGCTCGGCTAATCCCGCGAGGCCTGCTCAAGTTCTGCACGGTTGTGATAGCAGTGGAGACAGACAGAAATATTTGCGCTGCGTATTGGGATTATGCCATTTGACAGAGCACGGTAAGAAAATGGTTTTCTCGTTTTAAGGAGGATGGTTTTGATATTAGTGACCCTCCAACCTCAGAAAGACCTTCGAGGTTTAAACGCATTAGTCCACGATGATCCACTTCAGTGTACTAGAGAACTGCAAAATGTGACGAACTGTGATCGTTCCACCATCATGCGACATTTGCTTACAATGGGGAACGTTCAAAAATCGGCTGTATCGGTACCACACGCTCTAAACCGAAATCACGAAAAGCAGCAGATGGCCATATGTGCATCAGTGCGGAATTGTCATCAGGTGGGTCGTAAACAACGCCGACCATTCTTATCTCGTATCGCTACTGGCGACGAGGAAGGGTGTCTGGTATGCTAACATAAGGAAAAGAAAGGATTGGTTGAGCTTAAACGAAGCAGCAAATGCGCATATAAACACCTGTGCACATCCCCCAAAATAGTATTATGTTCTATTAATTGCTTCCCAGAGGCATAAACATCACTACTGCCATTCATTGTCAAAAACTGCGAGGTCTTCTAGATGCAGTCCAAGAACAACGACCAGGAAGACGGCATGGAGTGATGCTAATCCACGATAACGCCCTCTCGCGTTCTGCTAGACACGAAAATCAGGAGTAGGTTCGGGAAGTCATTCCGTACCCACTTTATTCACCCGATCTTGCGCCCTGATTCCCGCCTTTTCTGCTCCATGTCGAACAACCTTCAAGGACCTTCCTTTTCCGGTGAAAATTGCCTCCGGACATGGCTCTTCGAGTTCTTCGCCTCAAAATCACGTGATTTCTACAGCCGCTAAATCGAAAAGTTACCCCAGCCTGGGTAGACTGTTGTAATTAGGAAGGAGAGTACGTTATTGCTGAATAAACTATCTGTTATGTGTATTTGTTGGGTTTATTAAACTTGTGGAAAAACGCTACGAATTTATGCACCAACCTAATACATCCGAGGAAAAAAAGGGTTTTGTCTTATATACCTCGTACAGGGATCTATATCGGTACTATTTCCAATAGAGCAGAAATTCTGTCTGTGGTATGCAGAAGTCATGATATCCCTCTTGTATAACCCTGGCCACACCTTCGTTATAGAAAACAGACACAATCTGCTATGGGAGTAAAGCGGAACACAAAATGGGGAAGACATTATATGCACTCCCACAATGTTGGGTTCTGGGTCCTCTTATGGAGTTAGCTAAAAAAGGAGACCATCGAAAGACTTCCGTGACTGCCGGGGAAATACGGTCTGCCGATAACGCGAGCATACTAATCAAACTCTGCCACACCACTCACACCCCAGATGATGGCTGAACATTTCAAAGGAAACTTGTCTCGCTTCAAATAGATACCTGGCTTCTATCGACCATCGATGAGTTGGCAAGTTTAAAGTCGGTGGTAGGCATAAAACGTCGTCCGAAACAATACTGAACGCTTTCACAGACAATTATTTTGAGCAACTAGTCCAGGACCGCACTTGAAGTGTAAATGGTTGCAGAAACATGCTTGACCTCCCAGCAATAAATAATCCTGAGCAAATAGGGAGCATCATAAAGGTTACAGGTGTTAATGTTCACAAGGTTGTTGCAGCTAGACTGAATATCGTAACATCCAAACCCACCAAAAATAAACGCAAATCGAAAAAGCATATAAAAATTCGCTTAACGCTTTTCTAAGAGTCTCCACTCCTTCCATTCTGACTTTATAAGACCGATGTGATTTAAATTCAAAGAAATACTATCGATTGCTGTTGCGAGATGCATACCAAATAAATAAATAAGAGACGGTACTGATCCCACAAGGCCATAAAATTGGTCAGAAGCTGTTGTAGAAGCAACAAAGAATTCATGTCGAATTTCAAACAACGCAACTCCTCAAGATAGACAAAATTTTTACAGAAATTGGGAATATGGTGCCAACTTCAACGGGAGATGCTTTCAGCAGCTTCCAAAACGAAACTCTGGCTTGAAACTTGGCATAAAACTCAGAGATTCCAGTCGCATGTAAAGTTCACCAGCGACAACACGTAATCAATGCCTTCACTGGGCGATAACAATGGAGATGTTACTGATGACAGTGCCACTAAAGGAGAGTTACTAAACACGGTTTTGCGAAATTCTTTGCTCAAAGAAGACGAGTTGAGTATTCCAGAATTCGAGTCAAGAACAAGTGCTAACGTGAGTAACTTAGAATTAGACATCCTCTGTATCCTCTGTATAGCGAAACAGCTTATGCCATTTAATAAATGCAAGGCCTTCGGTCCAGATTGTATACCAATCAGCTTCCTCTCAGGGTATGCTGACACAATAGCTCCATACTTAGCAATCACATAAAGTCACTCGCTCGGCGAAACACACGTACCTAAAAAAGTGGAAATTTGCAAAACTCACACCAATACCCAAGAAAGAAAATAGAAGTAACCCGCTGAATTACAGACCCATATCACTAACGTCGATTTGCAATAGGATTTTGGAACAAATACTGTGTGTCGAACATTACAAATTATCTCCAAGGAAAATATTTATTGACAGAAAGTCAACATGGATTTATAAAATACCGTTCTTGTGAAATACAATTAACTCTTTATTCTCACGAAGCAGTGAGTGCTATCGATAGGGGATTCAATTTGATTCCATATTTTTAGATTTAACGTTTTTGACACCATTCCTCTCAACGCTTTCTAATGAAAGTGCATGCCTATGAACCATCGTCTTTGTTGTGCGACTGGATTCGTGATTTCCTGTCAGGAAGAACACAGTTTGTAGTAACTGATAGAAAGCCATCGAGTAGAACAGAAGTAGTATCTGGCGCTCCACATGGAATTTTAATACACATTCTGCTGTTGTTACTATACACAAAAGATTTAGGTGATAATCTCAGCTGTCCTCATACACTGTTTGCAGATGATTTTAGTAGTGGGGCAAAGCTGGCATCACCCCACAGGGTGCCCTGAAAGTTCCGTCACGATGACGTCATTCAACCCCAAGGGAGTGTCACCCCACTCTCCATTGTTGCCAAATTTATTCAAGATGGCGGCGATGACGTGATCCAAGATGGCGGCATCTAGACTTGGCAACATCACATGACGTCATCCAATATGGCGGATTTTGGCGGGAAAATAGGCCAATTGTACTACATCCACTAACCTAACCTCAAGAAAAAATGGCGGGAAGTTTGAATTTTAGCGGGAAAATAGGCCAATTGTGCTACGTCCACTAACCTAAGCCTCCAGAAGAAAAAATGGCGGCAAGTTTGAAATCCAACATGATAATGCATGCAAAGACCGTACTTGTCTTTTTATTATTATTGATTATCTTTCATTAAAATTCATTATCATTTATTATTATTTATTATCATTTATTATTATTTATTATCATTTATTTATATTTATTATCATTTATTATTATTTATTGTTATTGACCTGCATAAAATAGAAAATTCCCTCCAAATTCGAATTCCAATACGATAATGGCTGCAAAACCTTACTTTTGTTTATTATTATTCATTATTATTTATTAACATTCATTATCAATCTTTGTGATTTATTATCATACATTATCATTCATTGTGATTTATTATCATTCTTTATCATTTACCAACATTTCTTATCATTTATTATTATTATTATTATTATTATCATTTATTGTTATTGAGCTGCCTCCACTAGAAAACTCCCTCCAAATTCAAATTCCAACATGACAATGGCTGCAAACCCTTACTTTTGTCTATTATTCATTATTATTTATTAACATTCATTATCATTCATTGTCATTTATTATCATTCATGATCATTTATTATTATAGGCCTACCTCCACTAGAAAATTGCGCCAAATTCAAATTCCAACACGATATTCTCTCGAAAACTGTACTGCTATTTATTATTATCATTTATTATTTATTCAAGATGTCCGATTTTCTCGGCGAGAAAGCCATTTTCCTTACATCCATAACAAAAATCTATCACATGTTCAAATCCCAACACCATAATTGATCACACGTACGAACTTTCTCCGTCACTTATCTTTTTTTTACTGGTAGCCTATCATAATTGCATCAAATAATAAACTGCACTTATAGTAATGTAATTCATGTCCTTTGATTTTGCAGGGGGGAAGGGACTGAAGACTTTATTTCAAGCAGTACAGTCATCACTTGTTCTCCAACACAGTCAGCATACACATCTTTGATATGACAGTGCAGTCACCACAACGTCTGTGCTCCAACTGAATTAGTTCGAATCCTCGCCATCCCCTGGCCAGCGCGCAGAGACACTGCCGACCTCTGTCACGTGAGGCGGCCGGCCACTAGCGCTGGGGGGCAAGCCCAGCGATCGCTCCCACATCGTAAACATGTTTTCGCTGGACACGCTGGAACTTGTCGAGCTTGACGCCACAGTGGCCCCTTGTCTGCTCACCACGTGTATTCGTCGCCTCCGCACGTTTCCCGCCAAAATTGTCTGCCTCGGAGCTGAATCACACAACGGTCGACCGTTCGCTACCACACTTTTGGCGCCACGTTCAAACCTGTCGATGCCAACCGCTCACCATCCACCACGTGTCCCTGTGCGAGCGAGAATGCAGTGCTACACTTTTGGCGGCAAAGTTTGCTCTGCAGTGGAATCCGCCATTACCACATAACAGCACGTTTGGACCGCACTAGAAGGCTCGCTAATTGACTCGCTCTCGCGCGAGCATAATAACTGTATATTCGCTGCGCCGCCGTCCTGCTTACGTCACACACCCTCCATACACGCGACGGACATAGCCTTCTTTAAATACCTGGAAAATGACTCTTTATTTCAGACATTACGGTCATGCAGGTGTATCTCAACTGACTTCTCCATGCTCACACAGTGAAACTCCAGAGCGCAGCAGACGTACGCGCGGTCAGCTGAGCCCACTCCATCGACAGCTCCCTGGCTGGCTGACGTCAAGCGACCAACGGTGCCCGCATAGCCCCCACAGCCAGCGCACCAGTTAGGCAGCGAGCGGCGCCTCAGAGTCCGACTACGTAAACATCTTTCGGCGTCCGCGAGCACTTAACGCCGGACACGATGGAACCTATCGACCGCGTGCCGGACAAAGGATACGTTTGGCGCTAGAGTTTGACCGACAGTGGAATCCACCATGACCGTATAACAGCGCGTTTGCTCATCGCGAGAACGGTCGCTAATTCACTCTCACCACCCACATATCTTTTTGAAACTTTTACTTCTCATAGGTTTCGATATGTAAGGCTGACATAAGGCACTTTCTGAACTCCAATAGTGCACTACACTTGGCAACACAACCACACTGAAAGGTCTCTGTAGGATTCCTTTGATGTTTGATTTCTTAAATCTGTTGTCATTTACGGCATAAATTCCTCTTCTAAATTTACTGTGACGTTTCTGACTATCTGGGAGGAGACTGAGTAGTGGAACGTGTTACTTTTACACATAAACAAGAACGATCTGTCACACTACTACACTTTAAACACAGTTTATATGTAATTCATGTCACACAGTCTTATACGGAACCTACATCCGCTTTCTTTCATATACTGTATATGATAAGATACTGTCATCCCCCTTCCCTTCTGTGTGAGAGGATGAATGAGCAAATGTATTTCTAGTTGCATGCTTGAGGGTTGCAGACAAGCCTGTCTGCTAGAGAACAGTAGGACCAACGTCGGAACAGGTAGCTATGCTTTCTAAAAGCAAAGAGTATGGTCCTGTCTGTCCCTTGTCATGTTGGTATAGGAAGCTGCCCCTCTGGCCACTTCCGTTTGTATTTGGGAGCCACCCTCAGGAAGGGACCACGGCAGTCTGTCCGTGGCGAGCGTCTGAAGTGGTAAGATCTCCGGCTAAGTGCATGTCTGCTAAGTCCGTAGGACAGTGGATTTCTTAAGTTCTGCCTAACTGAAAATTTAATCACCTTTATTTCAGGTTTAGCTCTAAAATATCTAATGTTATCTTAAATTGCAATGCAGTGTATTTCGAGTGTGAAGTTCAGAACATCTTCCAGAAGTTGCTTTGTCACTACTTTGTGAGTAAAGTGGAACCACCTGTTGATCAGTAACTCTAACTAAGATCATCAATCTTAAATGCGAACGTGCGTGAGATTATAACGTCTCGTCTTGACAATATTTTTCAATATAGCAACTTTTCTTTATGTTCAACCCACGTGGGGTGTACTTTGTGAGACCAGTACCACGTGCTTATACAATTGTTTGACCCATCAGGTTAATAGCAAGACGATAGTAACCAGTTCGAGGTTTTTCTTTTGTAAATTGCTTTTCGATCTATTTTACTTTAATTATCAAAATTATTGTGGAGTTACACTCTTTGTGTAAACCAAGTTGACCACATGAAGCATGTGGTGTAATCATCAAAGTAGCCCTCAGCTATTCTTTTCAGGAAGATTTCACAGAGAGTTAGTATGAATTTAGTATATCAGTGTGTGGTAATTACATGACGGACAGGATTGTGCTACGAATGTAACTTCTTTGCATGAAAATTGAATCGGTTGGTTGTGGTTAATTTCCTCTTGCATATATTTCAACGTTCTTCGTGTGTTACTTTATGAATGCAATGTTGTATGCAGTCTCCCAACCTTGGCTCCATATTTGATATGTTCCGTAAGATTACAATCTCACATTTTCACAATCCTAAATAAGGCACCAGCTTAGTTATGAATCGAGTTTAATATGCTGAAATTTCAATAATCAATGTTAAAATAAATTTCCAGATATAAACTGATTTATTTCTTTTTATTTAAATTCTCTTTTTTTATATACATATCACCGGTTGTCGTATGATTATTAAAAGATTATAATTAATGTTAGTCTGGTTGGGGATTTGGTAAGCTAGACTGGATACCTGGTGAAACAGTTGCTCAGTAATGCAAGGTTAACTTCCCCAGACAGCTCACAGCTTTTAACCCGCTTTTATTATCTATCAGTACCGCTTACACCACAAATTAAAACAACAAAATTACACATGGCGACCCTGTTCTGTGATTCCGCTAGACTCTGGAATCTCTGAAACGTTAGATTGCGAGCGTTGTATAATCTTAATTTTTTTTCCCTACAGCGCTCAAACAATTTCTGCGTTGTTTCTGAGCAGACTTTCAAAAGATTCACGGCGTTGTAGAGCGGCGTTGTGTTGTTTGTCTTGTTTTGTTTTCTATATTTGTTTGTTTTATATGTATGTGTTTTTTTTCTCGCTTGTAAATTGCACTGACTTCGATCAAAGTTATAAATTTGTTTTGCGTGTGAAAAAGTGCGTACTAGGTTGGGTACCTTTCGTGTGGCTGTCGTAATTTTTGGGAATGCGTTTATTCTGATTAGTGTGTTGCGTACCGGATATAAATTGAACTAATGCAGACACGTAACCAAGCTAAAACTAGGCGGTCCAACAACTTAAGCAACATGGAGCAAGGGGATAATTTGATTTCGAATATTAACTCATCGGTCGGTTACGAAAATGCAATAGGGAATACTTCAGACGAAATGCAAAACAGGACGAACGGGCTTACACCAGAGCCAGAAATTAATTTGCCTCCTACTAACCAAATTGATTTGGCAGAACTCATGAAAGCCTTATTGTAACAAAATTAAAAAAACGCAGTGAAATCAGAAAAACCGTTCCGAGAGCAAAAAGGATCATCTGAAAAATCGATCCGCGAGCTAGGCGAACAAATGACGCAGAAATCTGAAAAATCGATCTGCGAGCTAGGCCAACAAATGGACGAAAAACTAATCCAGCAGGCAAATAAAGTCGACAAGTCGATGCAGAGAGTGTCCGATGATATCTCACAAAGAACAAACAATCTGGCAAGTGAAATAAAAAGTGATATTATGAAAGAATTAGGCCATACATTTGAACAAATCGATGACTGTCTGCAAGCCTTAGAACAGGGCAAGCAGAGTCGCGATGCGGAATCTAAAGAGAGCGAAGAACAGCTACTTAGGAATTTCCAAGCGCTGAGAGAAGAATGCCAAAGAGGACCCCAGCAGGTTCTCTCGAGGGTCCAAGAGGCGGAAACGCATTGTCCCACGTCCATTAGCAACATAGTAGCGGACAACAGTCAAGCGATTCACGCTCTCGAACAGCAAGTAGAACAATTGAAGCAGACTGGGGCGGAGGACAACAGACAAATACATGATAAGATTGCGACATTAGCGGACATCGTAGGCTCGATGAAGGTGACGGAAAGTGAGAACAATACTACACCGGTAGCGGCCGCAGAGTCCGAAGAAGTGCGTTCGCTTCTTAGATTTCAGAAGGGACAGTTCGAAGTGAACAGGCGGCACAAAGCTGTAACAGGCGAATTACAAGAACGCGTGGCGCATCTGGAAAACCGCATGGCGTGTGATTACGAACTCGCCAATAGCACTAAAAATAGCCGTACGAACAGTGCAGAGAGGGACTCCGGACACGAGGGAGATTTTGACGACAGGGAAGAATGTATTTTGAGGGGCAGACATGAGAAAAATAGAAACATTCAAGGGCCTCGCCGAGAGGAAATGCGGGGATTTGATTTCAAACATTTCCTTACTGTGAGAAAGTTTGAGATATTTCGAAATTCGCAAAAAGGAATACATCCACGAGCATGGCTCGAGCAATTTGAGTTTTGTCTTCCCCCCGACTGGGCAAGTTCACATAAGATAGAATATATGTGCGGCTATTTGGAAGGCGAACCGGCGATTCGCATGAGGTCGGCAGCGCGTCACTGCAACTCCACTCGGGAGTTTCGACAAGCCTTTCTGTCCGCCTACTGGTCGGAAGCGGCACAAGATAGGGTCAAACATGGCATAATTATGCTGCCAAATTTGAACCAGTCTGGTTTTGGCAGCCCAGCACGCCTATTCGACCACATGCTGCAGACAAATCAATTTCTATACGATCCATACGGGCCTGCGGAACTAATTAGGATATGCATCACCAAATTGCCGATGCACTTGCGCCACCTCATTCTTGCGGGACGATGTAAAGAGGACGTGGAAACGTTTAAGACACTTCTCCAAGAGTTGGAATATAATACAGCAGAATGCCCGCCTAATCAGGCACAAAGTTATTACGGGGCACAGCAGTGCGATCGCAGTTGTGGCCGTAGTACTAATCAACGGCGTGACTGGTCGTCGCGACGCGAACGGAACAATAATCGGAACCGGCCGTATAGAAACTGGGGTAGCAGTCGCGAACACAGGTGAAACAACGGAAATGATCGAGGACGTGGACAAGATCGTGAACGCTACAGGTACGGCAACCAGAATCGATACTACGATGAATACGGTGGGAATATGACTGTAGGCGGAGCACCTCATGATGTTGAAATTCGGCCGGCTAACCCTAGACATAATCCAGCAAATGGAAATGAACAAAACCGGCAATGACAAACGATCAGTGCAGAAGGCGCCCAATCGGAACAAATGAGCGACATGGCAAATGAGTAGAAAGGACAGTGAGAAGCAGAGAGGACGGTGAGGAGAATGAATTGACTGGTTTACATTTGTGACATATGCATTTTGAATAATATGTTCGTAAAATTAATGATAAAGATGTTTCTATGTGATTGATTGAAGTGATATTTGTAGTTTTTTTCCCTTCCTTGTGCAATTAGGATTTAGGTTGGTTCAAGTGTGAACATAAAAGGTTTCTTTGTGAGCGAGTGATATGCTGTTTATGTTTTTTTTTTGTGTAAATTGAAACGAGTCGGTCCTGAGGGAAGCAAGATCTGTGTTGAATTAATGCAAAACTCAGGGGAATATCCGATCTGTGGGTATTATGGGTCTGGCAAACCCAGGTCCCCAGCTGTTAGTAGCCTTGTTTCCGATTTTCTGCTTTCAGTGCTACTATCTATCTATTACTATTCTGTATCTGTCAGTATAAATGAGGATCTCTTACTATAGTATGCGTGCTGTATGAATATTTTAAGATAGGAGAACTCTGAGAAAGGAAAGAGTAAGTTTGGAATTTTGAAAACAGGATGCGATAATACGATTGTTTAACCTTTGGCTTCCCAATGTGCGATGATATGTTAATATTGATGATATATGTCTTTTTTGTTCTTTATAGCTGAGTACGTAAAGTGCTGTCTGTGGATTTCGTCAGTATATTGATTCCCTTCAAGGTGAAAGAAGAATTGTGGTTTGTGTAATTTACGTGGCCCTGAAATATTATTGTGGTAGTCAAATACGACCAGTTTTTCAGCAAATGGAGAATGGAAATATGGATCCTTTCTGTAGTCTTGATTGATGTTGAGCCAGAGCCTGAAAAATTATTCTGCGTTAATACTTGTTCTAGAAAAGAGACGTTTATGTGTTTTGCTGATGCTGTGAGCATTACAGCTTACTGTTTTCGCTGGTGCGGGATGCACTGCAGCCTATATGATTTGTACTGAGGAAATTTCCCTCTTGAAGGTAGAGGAAGATTAAATAATTTTGATTATGGGACCGAAGGAAAGCTTGGTTTAAGGTAATAAGGATGAAGCAAAACATTTGTCATTTAAACTACAGGAGGATTCGGATCTTTTGTGTCTGTTGTAAGTTCAATATGTTGAGATGAAACTGTTTTACAGAATAGAGGTGACCACAATTTTGCCATTCATGAGAAATGAATCCAGAATGACCACCACAGGCGAAATAACTGATTTGGAAGCGAAAGGTAACTTAAAGAAGGAACGAAATGGGTAAGAAAATGTAGTATAACCTGTATAATGAAAATGTTTTTACCCTTCTCAGAGTCATCTGCGTGATCAATTCTTGTGATAACGAAATTTTAGATGAAATTGTCTTACTGTTTTATGTATAAACATATGAGTATGATTAATGTATAATTGCGAGTCTCTTATCAGGTGTGTGAACTGGTATAAATGTTTTGATTTGCAAATAACCATTGTTCTATCTACTATGTATGTTTAAGGAACGTTTCTCCATGTTTATCATGTGACAAGACGT
Source organism: Schistocerca cancellata (assembly GCF_023864275.1). Classification (NCBI taxonomy): domain Eukaryota; kingdom Metazoa; phylum Arthropoda; class Insecta; order Orthoptera; family Acrididae; genus Schistocerca; species Schistocerca cancellata. Next base: position 801,824,824 of record NC_064627.1, on the reverse strand, counting down.
ATGCCGCGAGCGTCAAGAAGAGGACGAATTAGAACAACGTTGTAGTGGTATATACACGGTGTTGAAATAGCACTGAAGTAGCTTGTTGGCTTAACTAGTAGTGGATTGAAGTAAAATTTTGAGTAATGCATGTTTATGAGTAGTTAGTTTGTAGAATAGACAACAGGTGTGCATGTGTGTGTGTGTAAATAACATGTTAACCCTATGTTGTCCTGACCTATACTTGCACAACGCATAATCCTATTCATTTTAGTGAATTAATAAGTAGCATTTGATTTATTAAAACGTAAGTGAACCACATTAGTGATGTGGATTTAAATATTCTACTGTCAGTTCATTTAATTTTTATACTGTCAAGCCATTTCACTTTTATTTTTTTTATATTCTCAAGTCATTTAACTTTTATTTTTTATATTGTCGATTCATGTAACTTTTTTATTTAAAAAAAAAGAATATGTCTCACTTTTGTTCTTAAAAATTGTGAAAGACAATACTAAGTGGTATTATGTAGGACATTTTGTAATCACATAACTATGATGAACAATTTCTGTGAATGCAGTTGAGAACATGAAAGCGAACCGGCTAAACTCTTACGAGACAGCGAGAGCAGCGAGGAGGAGGGCTAGTTGTAAACTGGCGGGTTTCCCAGGAGGACACGCTGTCAACAGGGCCACTTTGGGAGCGTGGTCGACAACAAAAGAAGGGCACGCGACAAACACTTTCCCTTGCACCTGGAGCTAATGGGCGGCCGCCCCGTGCGACCCTTGCTGGAGGCGATGACCTGAGATGGGTGAGCGGTCCACCCCGCGGAAATCCATCTGCTGGCAACGCACCACACGCACACGACCGTGACGAGACGGCCGCGATGAAACGACAGAAGACAGGGGAGAAAGGGGCGTGGAGCCTTTTGACACGTACTGTCCAGGGAAATTGCCAGACTTCAACGACGCCTATCAACATTTCCTGACGGATGCCCACTGTCAAGCGACAGTAAATCATGGATCGATGTTCTCTGGTCTCTAAGGGTGGCACAAAGAAGAGCCACTAAGTGTCATCCTTGCTCAGGAATATCAAACCGGCGAGCCAATTGAGGATAACTCAAGAATGTAACAACACAAGGGGTGTGGAGCCTTTTGACACATACTGTCCAGAGAAACTGGCAGACTTCAAAGGCGCCTATCAACATTTCCTGGCGGATGCCCACTGTCAAGCGACAGTAAATCATAGTTCGATGTTCTTTGGTAGCTAAGGGTGGCACAAAGAAGAGTCATTAAGTGTCATCCTTGCCCAGGAATATCAACCAGCCCTGTCAAACGAGGATACCGCACGAATTTGACAACACAAACATGGAACAAAATCGAGATGTACGTGTCACGGGCCGCCAAGAGAAACTTCATGAGAGGGCAGAGACGGCGAGATTGCACGCAACAGATGGACAAAAATCCCTACTGACAGCTGCGGCGACGAACCCACCCCCCCCCCCTTCCCCTTATATTGTGCCTCGGAACAGTGGAACTACAGTGTGTGTCAGTGAACAGTGATTATACGGTTCTTAGTTCAATGCATCTACGTGTGTTTCTGTCAGAGAAACTTTGACTCGTGTGTTTTGCAGGGGTTCGATTTATTGGTGTTTATTAGACTGACTCTTGTATTTTGCAGGTGTTCTATTTATTGTTTTTTTTTAGACTTTGACTCTTGTATTTTGCAGGTGTTTTATTTATTGGTGTTTTTTTTTTAGACGTTGACTATTGTACTTTCAGAGCTGTTTTATTTATCAGTGTTTGTTTTTGTGTGATGATTTGTGATATTTTGATTCGTAAATGCATTGCTGTGGCATTGCTTCGTTTATCAGTCAGATAGCTTTTCATTCTCATTGGACTGTGATCGATTAGCCTTTGCATGGGGCATATTTATAGTGAGGAACCCCATAAGGGTAACAATCACTTAATTAATTGTAGTTTCAGTATAATGACACAGTGGTCATTGTTTGCTAACTAACTCAAATATAGTAGAGTGATTAAATTAGTGCCACAAAGTTATTTTAATTCTACAAATTATTAGTTTTATAAGATATAGAAGTTTTTTGTGATAACCACTTTGTAAAACATCTTTCTTTCTCTTATCACTTCTTTTGCTTTTGCGGATAGTGCATTCTAATGTTCTGCTTTTTAATACTGATGTTATTTTCATGTCCTTTTTATTTGCTGTGGCACCTTTGCTATTTTCATAAATTTTGCTTGTTAATAAACAGCCATAAATATTCCTGTGATCAGTTGGCTCTTGCAATGAGCAAATACTGGTGAACTCCATAAGGGTAACAACCAGAAATTGTTTTCATATTAATGACACAGGAACCATTTTTTTTACTTGCTGACCGAATTAGGTCTACACTATCTTTTAAATACGTATCACAGATTGTGTTCTTTTTCTGTTTGAAATTGGTAGATTTTAAAGATTTGTTGAAATTATTCTGTTTTAGCAAGTAGCTGGTGATCTTTCGCCTTTTCTTTACACTTTTGGTTTAAGTAGGGTGTGAGAAGCCTGCTTGGGAATGTCCTAGCATGGCCAGAAAATTCCCTGCACAGTCTTTTCCCGGAGCTTTGGGGTTATGAAAGGTCTCTGTTGGATTCCTTTCATGTTTGATTTCTTAAATCTGTTGTTATTTACAGCATAAATTCCGCTTCTAAATTTACTGTGGCGTTTCTGACTATCTGGGAGGAGACTGAGTAGTGGAATGTGTTACTTTTACACATAAACAAGAACGATCTGTCACACTACTACACTTTAAAACACAGTTTATATGTAATTCATGTCACACAGTCTCATACGGAACCTACATCCTCTTTCTTTTATGTACTATATATGATAAGATACTGTCATCCCCCTTCCCTTCTGTGTGAGAGGATGAATGAGCAAATGTATTTCTAAATGCATGCTTGAGGGTTGCAGACAAGCCTGTCTGCTAGAGAACAGTAGGACCAACGTCGGAACAGGTAGCTATGCTTTCTAAAAGCAAAGAGGTTTCTATCCTTAGTATGGTCCTGTCTGTCCCTTGTCATGTTGGTATAGGAAGCTGCCCCTCTGGCCACTTCCGTTTGTATTTGGGAGCCACCCTCAGGAAGGGACCACGGCAGTCTGTCCGTGGCGAGCGTCTGAAATGGTAAGATCTCCGGCTAAGTGCGTGTCTACTAAGTCTGTAGAACAATGGTTTTCTTAAGTTCAGCCTAACTGAAAATTTAATCACCTTTATTTCAGGTTTAGCTCTAAAATATCTAATGTTATCTTAAATTGCAACGCAGTGTATTTCGAGTGTGAAGTTCAGAACATCTTCCAGTAGTTGCTTTGTCACTACTTTGTGAGTAAAGTGGAACCATGTGTTGATCAGTAACTCTAACTAAGATCATCAATCTTAAATGCGAATGTGCGTGAGATTATAACGTCTCGTCTTGACAATATTTTTCAATATAGCAACTTTTCTTTATGTTCAACCCACGTGGGGTGTACTTTGTGAGAGCAGTACCACGTGCTTATACAATTGTTTGACCCATCAGGTTAATAGCAAGACGATAGTAACCAGTTCAAGGTTTTTCTTTTGTAAATTGCTTTTTGATCTAATTTATTTTAATTATCAAAATTATTGTGGAGTTACACTCTTTGTGTAAACCAAGTTGACCACGTGAAGCATGTGGTGTAATCATCAAAGTAGCCCTCAGCTATTCTTTTCGGGAAGATTTCACAGAGAGTTAGTATGAATTTAGTATACTAGTGTGTGGTAATTACATGACGGACAGGATTGTGCTACGAACATAACTTCTTTGGGTGAAAATTGAATCGGTTGGTTGTGGTTAATTTCCTCTTGCATATGTTTCAACGTTCTTCGTGTGTTACTTTACGAATGCAATGTTGTATGCAGTCTCCCAACCTTGGTTCCATATTTGATATGTTCCGTAAGATTACAATCTCACATTTTCACATTCCTAAATAAGGCACCAGCTTAGTTATGAATCGAGTTTAATATGCTGAAACTTCAATGATCAATGTTAAAATAAATTTCCAAATATAAACTGATTTATTTCTTTTTATTTAAATTCTCTTTTTTTATACATATATCACCGGTTGTCGTATGATTATTAAAAGATTATAATTAATGTTAGTCTGGTTGGGGATTTGGTAAGCTAGACTGGATACCTGGTGAAACAGTTGCTCAGTAATGCAAGGTTAACTTCCCCAGACAGCTCACAGCTTTTAGCCCGCTTTTATTGTCTATCAGCACCGCTTTCATAGCAAATTAAAGCAACAACGTTACAACACCCATCAAGATATTCATTCCAATCCAGACCTGTAACTCCTCTACAGATAAATTTGTCCAGTTATTTGTCTACTCACTCACATTCTGACCAGATTGCCGTTATTGCGCAAAAACAGCTCAGACTGTGCTGTGCTGCTCAGGGAAGTAAGGAAGGGCTGCACTCTATTTATTTGGAACCCTTTTATTTTGTCGTGGAGTATATTTGTCTCAGAACACCCGCACTGATCCGACTGTGGTCATCTGACACAGGCCACAACCACGTAAACAACTCCTAATATCACCACACAATAGCAAACAGCTCTTAAATAATGCAGTACACAATATCAGCAAACGAGCTCTGTACTCTTTAAACTCTCCAAATAAAGCACCGCACAGTGCACAGACAATTACTACTCGCATGCAACCGAGAGGGTGACGGAAAACCAATCACTCTGATCTGCGCTGCAGGCGCGTGTAATCATTGAGAACACTCTATTTTTTTCCAACAACTTATTTAACCATACAGTATATCTATCACGCTATCACAAAACACCAATCCCAGATGTGCCCTGGGCCATGTTGCACAGCCCACAGACACGCACCCAATCATAGTTTCAGTACACACTATAACAAACTGCTACTAAATAATACATCACACAGATGTGTAGATACGCTCAGTACTCGTAAACTATCCTAATAACGCATAGCAGAGCCTGCAGATCCTTCCGCAAAATAACTCAGCAGACGTGTGCAGGTACCCCCACTCTGCACCCTGCCCACAGGATCGTGAAGTCACCCATCCGTCTGATTTCAGACCTCGCACAGCCCCTGCTCGGCTTCCGCAAGCGCGAGTTGGCGCAGTCAACGCGCTCGTCAGCGGTCAAAGCACACACATACGTCCGTCCAGGACCGCGATCCCGAGCCGCGACCGCCGAACGCGGGTGGAAGTCCTCCGCGAGTTATACGGAGAGCGGTGTTCAGATGCGGATTCACAATACGACGCGCACAGGGTAGTGTTTGAAGGTGGATCCGCCTCGCGCTAGGTAGGAAGCTGTATTTGAATGCAGATCCACAGTATTCAATACCCGAGTTAGCGTTCGAGTGTGGATATACTGCGTACTATATATCCGGAGCTGTGTCCGAGAGGCGGATCCACCATACGCAGCATCCGTGATAGGGTTCGCGGGTGGAACAAGCACGCGTTACGTCCGGAGAAGTATTCTATGCTCGAAGTTTGGTCCACCAGCCGATGGGACCGGGTCCTGGGAGCCGTCCGCGAGGCGTGCATGTACAAAGAGATACAGAAAACAGAGCAAGCGCTCTCCGAATGTGGAGGTGACTGGATACGCCTTGGTTACATTTAGAGACAATTTTAGAACACAGAACGATAACTTATGTCACGGTCGCATGGATGGATCTGACATAAAATCGAAAGAAGTGCGTAAACTGATTAGCGCATAGATATAAACTAACCTAATATAGACAGAAATGCGGTGAAAATGAGAACGTACTTGCTTATCCACTGGTTCGCAGGGAGGAATTTGTACATGGAGTCAAGTATGCGGCAACAAGAGGAATGCAAGAAAACGATGACTTCGAAGCGAGCCGAATAAGGAAGGCAGTCAATATTTTCTCGTTGAGTTCGTATTATAGTGTATGTCTACTTAGGTAGCAGTGATACACGCGAGTTGAATACTGTATTTGATGCTTTTCAGGAGGACAGAGAATCATTCACGTCTAAACTTACTCACATCTGTGTTAAATCATAACAGAGGGTGTACGGGATGATCGATTGAGACAGAGCTGCAACTAGGTACGATTCAAACGTTGACTCATTTATCCTAGAGAAGGACAAGTTGCTGAAGGTAGATTTTTTTCCAGTATTCTATTTGGATGCTTTAGTCACGTAATATAGCCAACGTTCTAGTCGTATGCGGCTACGTGTTCGGTATGTGGTTTAAAGCGCTGTCTACTTGCGATCGTTAACGGTGAACCCGTCGGTCATCAGAGGACTTCCATCTCATGTGTGATGAAGGTTGACACATTCCTCTAAATGCACTTTGATTTACGCGATCCCCACCCTGTCACATGCTTGGTGTAAAATCGACACTTCAGCGTCATAACTAAGTTAGCTGTGGGTATTTGTGAGGGGCTGTAATCACTGTGTACACACTTACCCGACAGACGGGTGTTTACAGAGTCGGTGACGGGATGACTTTTAATTTTCACATGTTGGACGCTCTTCCCCCCATGAACCATGGACCTTGCCGTTGGTGGGGAGGCTTGCGTGCCTCAGCGATACAGATAGCCGTACCGTAGGTACAACCACAACGGAGGGGTATCTGTGGAGAGGCCAGACAAACGTGTGGTTCCTGAAGAGGGGCAGCAGCCTTTTCAGTAGTTGCAAGGGCAACAGTCTGGATGATTGACTGATGTGGCCTTGTAACAATAACCAAAACGGCCTTGCTGTGCTGGTACTGCGAACGGCTGAAAGCAAGGGGAAACTACGACCGTAATTTTTCCCGAGGGCATGCAGCTTTACTGTATGATTAAATGATGATGGCGTCCTCTTGGGTAAAATATTCCGGAGGTAAAATAGTCCCCCATTCGGATCTCCGGGCGGGGACTACTCAAGAGGATGTTATCAGCAGAAAGAAACCTGGCGTTCTACGGATCGGAGCGTGGAATGTCAGATCCCTTAATCGGGCAGGTAGGTTAGAAAATTTAAAAAGGGAAATGGATAGGTTAAAGTTAGATATAGTGGGAATTAGTGAAGTTCGGTGGCAGGAGGAACAAGACTTCTGGTCAGGTGACTACAGGGTTATAAACACAAAGTCAAATAGGGGTAATGCAGGAGTAGGTTTAATAATGAATAGGAAAATAGGAATGCGGGTAAGCTACTACAAACAGCATAGTGAACGCATTACTGTAGCCAAGATAGATACGAAGCCCACACCTACTACAGTAGTACAAGTTTATATGCCAACTAGCTCTGCAGATGACGAAGAAATTGAAGAAATGTATGATGAAATAAAAGAAATTATTCAGACAGTGAAGGGAGACGAAAATTTAATAGTCATTGGTGACTGGAATTCGAGTGTAGGAAAAGGGAGAGAAGGAAACGTAGTAGGAGAATATGGATTGGGGCTAAGAAATGAAAGAGGAAGCCGCCTGGTAGAATTTTGCACAGAGCACAACTTAATCATAGCTAACACTTGGTTTAAGAATCATGATAGAAGGTTGTATACATGGAAGAACCCTGGAGACACTAAAAGGTATCAGATAGATTATATAATGGTAAGACAGAGATTTAGGAACCAGGTTTTAAATTGTAAGACATTTCCAGGGGCAGATGTGGACTCTGACCACAATTATTGGTTATGACCTGTAGATTAAAACTGAAGAAACTGCAAAAAGGTGGGAACTTAAGGAGATGGGACCTGGATAAACTGAAAGAACCATAGGTTGTACAGAGTTTCAGGGAGAGCATAAGGGAAAAATTGACAGGAATGGGGGAAAGAAATACAGTAGAAGAAGAATGGGTAGCTTTGAGGGAGGAAGTAGTGAAGGCAGCAGAGGATCAAGTAGGTAAAAAGACGAGGGCTAGTAGAAATCCTTGGGTAACAGAAGAAATATTGAATTTAATTGATGAAAGGAGAAAATATAAAAATGCAGTAAATGAAGCAGGCAAAAAGGAATACAAACGTCTCAAAAATGAGATCGACAGGAAGTGCAAAATGGCTAAGCAGGGATGGCTAGAGGACAAATGTAAGGATGTAGAGCCGTATCTCACTAGGGGTAAGATAGATACTGCCTACAGGAAAATTAAAGAGACTTTTGGAGATAAGAGAACCACTTGTATGAACATCAAGAGCTCAGATGGAAACCCAGTTCTAAGCAAAGAAGGGAAAGCAGAAAGGTGGAAGTAGTATATAGAGGGTCTATACAAGGGCGATGCACTTGAGGACAATATTATGGAAATGGAAGAGGATGTAGATGAAGATGAAATGGGAGATACGATACCGCGTGAAGAGTTTGACAGAGCACTGAAAGCCCTGGGTCGAAACAAGGCCCCCGGAGTAGACAACATTCCATTGGAACTACTGACGGCCTTGGGAGAACCAGTCCTGACAAAACTCTACCATCTGGTGAGCAAGATGTATGAAACAGGCGAAATACCCTCAGACTTCAAGAAGAACATAATAATTCCAATACCAAAGAAAGCAGGTGTTGACAGATGTGAAAATTACCGAACAATCAGTTTAATAAGCCACAGCTGCAAAATACTAACACGAATTCTTTACAGACGAATGGAAAAACTAGTAGAAGCCAAACTCGGGGAAGATCAGTTTGGATTCCGTAGAAATACTGGAACACGTGAGGCAATACTGACCTTACGACTTATCTTAGAAGAAAGATTAAGGAAAGGCAAACCTACGTTTCTAGCATTTTTAGACTTAGAGAAAGCTTTTGACAATGTTGACTGGAATACTCTCTTTCAAATTCTAAAGGTGGCAGGGGTAAAATACAGGGAGCGAAAGGCTATTTACAATTTGTACAGAAACCAGATGGCAGTTATAAGAGTCGAGGGACATGAAAGGGAAGCAGTGGTTGGGAAGGGAGTAAGACAGGGTTGTAGCCTCTCCCCGATGTTATTCAATCTGTATATTGAGCAAGCAGTAAAGGAAACAAAAGAAAAATTCGGGGTAGGTATTAAAATCCATGGAGAAGAAATAAAAACTTTGAGGTTCGCCGATGACATTGTAATTCTGTCAGAGACAGCAAAGGATTTGGAAGAGCAGTTGAACGGAATGGATGGTGTCTTGAAGGGAGGATATAAGATGAACATCAACAAAAACAAAACGAGAATAATGGAATGTAGTCGAATTAAGTCGGGTGATGTAGAGGGTATTAGATTAGGAAATGAGACACTTAAAGTAGTAAAGGAGTTTTGATATTTGGGGAGCAAAATAACTGATGATGGTCGAAGTAGAGAGGATATAAAATGTAGACTGGCAATGGCAAGGAAAGCGTTTCTGAAGAAGAGAAATTTGTTAACATCGAGTATAGATTTAAGTGTCAGGAAGTCATTTCTGAAAGTATTTGTATGGAGTGTAGTCTTGTATGGAAGTGAAAGATGGACGGTAAATAGTTTGGACAAGAAGAGAATAGAAGCTTTTGAAATGTGGTGCTACAGAAGAATGCTGAAGATTAGATGGGTAGATCACATAACTAATGAGGAAGTATTGAATAGGATTGGGGAGAAGAGAAGTTTGTGGCACAACTTGACCAGAAGAAGGGATCGGTTGGTAGGACATGTTCTGAGGCATCAAGGGATCACCAATTTAGGATTGGAGGGCAGCGTGGAGGGTAAAAATCGTAGGGGGAGTCCAAGAGATGAATATACTAAGCAGATTCAGAAGGATGTAGGTTGCAGTAGGTACTGGGAGATGAAGAAGCTTGCACAGGATAGAGTAGCATGGAGAGCTGCATCAAACCAGTCTCAGGACTGAAGACCACAACAACAACAACATGTTGGACGCTGCTGTTATACGTAGCTATTTGCTTGTAGGATGTACCGGCTGCTAATAACTATCATTTTTTATATAGACCTGATTGTGTAATAGTATTATTTCTGACTCGTGATCTGGTGTGATCATTGGTCAATAGACGTGTCCGTAGGGCTATATTGGGCTCGTATCATAGAAAGGAAAATTTTTACGATTGGGGTAGAGATAGCTCAGCGTAAGGTGACTGGGGAGAAGGATGTATGTCTGACAGGACGGAAAAGTAAGCGATCTAAGGTTATTGCCCGTTTTTAAGTGCTGAACGTTCTAGTCTTAGGAGTGTGTGTGTGTTTATGTTCTCTCTCTCTCTCTCTCTCTCTCTCTCTCTCTCTCTCTCTACTACCGGAACCTTCGATGCACCGATCATGGACTCTAGAACAATACTTTACACATGATAGATTGGATGATTTGCTTAAAAATCTATCAAACTACGTTGTGTATAAATATCTTGTTCTTCTTAACTGTATGCTATTAAATTAAGCCACTTTGAGATCTGTTACTATAGATCGATATGGTGTGCTAAGCTCCAAAACATGGTTACATTTCGAGAAATGTGATGCACTTGTATGGATTAGGTCTAGGAAAGCTCTATTTAGTCAAGAGAGGTGGAGTGTAACTGTATTCGTCTGCTCAGTTGAGGAATAATTGGGTAGCGATGTTGCGGGGTAGGTAGGTCAATGCCGAGTTGAGGATGGTCTTTTAACGTAGGAGGACTAGATAGCTCTGTGACCGCCATACGCAGAGAGATTGATCGAGTACTATGCGCGAGGCCTTAGAAATATGTGTAGCGTTGTCTGGTATAATTTGATCGTCTTTATGTGTTCGAGAATTAAGTGTGAATGGACGTGCTGAGCAGTCATCTATGAATGGTCGCAATGATACTGAAATTAAGAAAGCAAGCTGTCACATGATTGGACCGTGTTTGACGTACTGTAAAATTTTTCGCGATATCAGCTGTGATGGATAATATTACAGTAGATCGGTGATGTCTTATCCATCGCATCTGTGCATTGGGTACGACATAATGATTGACTGACAATGCTTGCTTGAGTTGGGAGAGAAATTTTGGTTGATGGACCGCAACTTCAGGGTTGCTAGCACCGATAACGGTGATCCTGTACTTGTGTGCAAAAATGACCAATCACTAGAAATTGAATGCAGAGTTGTAAACTATTCGGTCACTGCGACATATGAGTTTAAATGTAGAGGTGGTCAATCACTTTCGAGGGAAGTGGCTACAACGCCAGCAGGCTCTTCTACTTTCCTTGTGTCATGGGTGTCCTTTATTTAAAATCATTCAATGTTATGCTATCGACTGTAAGAATATGATTTATAAGATGCAAGGTATAGTTTCCTGTGAGAGGCCGTGCATCAGTCCGTGTTAATGTCTGTTTAGAATCAGACAATGACTTCGACGTCGCGGCAAAAAGACGAAATGCTCGGTAGTGTGCAAAAGTGTGTTAGAAAACACTGTTTGAACAAGGGCCAGAGGCAGCTTCTCATTCGCTTAGAGTATGGGTTATCAAACTTTAAAGGGGTCTCTGCAGCGTGTGTGTATATTTAATATGATCTTGTTCATATAGGCATTTGTAGTTTGAGGTGTTGGATTTGGTGAGCTGTTAGGAATTCTTTAATGGTTGCACTCAGAGTTATTCGGGGGGGGGGGGGGGGGGAGTATTGTGAATTCCGTTTGACGGCGCTGGAGGCGGATCGCATTGGTGCCTTCGTGACTTTTTCACTGTTTGATAGTAGAGGATAAAGATGATAGGGTGTTGAGGATCTGTTGTACTTTAGTTTGAGGCGTACAACATTGTGCGCATTTCCGGCGATTGGTCAAAACAAGGTCCTGTTGTAGTAACTGAGATCGTTCTGTTTATAGACAGGTTGCAGTAGGTAATAGATATGTCTTTCTCCGACTTAAATTGCAGAGAACAGATGGGTGAAGATAAATGCATTCTCATCTATGCTTAGAAAGGAAGAATGCTTTTTTATTATTAAGTGAGTTTTGGCAGGAGTGAATATGTTTTTATATATGCGAGTGCAAATTATCAGCGAAGGGTGAATGACCTTGGGTTCGCTGGCTGGGGGAGACACTGTTTACATGTGCTGTTGGAGATGCAAGGGGGAGATAGAGATCTGCGCTATTCAGGAATCCATTTGTGCACTGTATGTCGTTAGACAACAGCTGGAGAGCAGGTATATGGAGAGCCCATTTCAGCATTCTGGTCCTGGGGCTGAGTGGACGGCTGTTTAGATGGACAGCTATGTGGCTTTGACATGCCGCCGGTGGCACTCGGACACTCACATTGTAAGGCGCTATGGGATTAGTTTGAGCGTTTAGTACTTGTTTCGGTGGTTATTGGATTAAGAACTGTAATATTGAAGGTCATGTCCTCAGCGAGGCCACTGTGTAATTGAGTAAGTGTGTTTACATATTTGAAGATATGTTTCGCGAATGGTGATGTTAAGTTGATGGCGCAGTTTAGCTACCACTGTAAAAAAAATAGCTGTCTGCTGCTGAAAGAAAGAAAGAAAGAAAGGGATGACCTTGTCCCCAGACCTGATGGATGAGTTATTAGATAAGAGCAAGTGATAGTTGAATGATGCTATGTGTTCGGATATAGGAGTCTCTAAACGGCGGGGCGAGTTTTTTTATGTGTAAATTTATGCAATCTATAGATAGTAATATGGTGTTTAGATAGAGGCTACGTTTGTAATTCGAAAAGAGGGGATGATAATGGTAAATTGATTGATGGGCATGGTTTGTGGGGTGATATATGAGTGTCAAGATAGGGTTGAGGACGTTTGCGTATGTTGACTGTGGGACGGGTGTGAGGTTCGGTGCGGTGGGAGGTGTAAATTAGATCTTTTTTTAAAAAAAAATGTTGTAAAGTAAGAATAATGTTGAGAAGGTTTTTAGATGGCTGGTCACGCGCCGAGGCAAGAGCAGGGATGTGTAGTTATGTTTAGTTAAAGGGCCGTGTAATGTCGTGTGAGGAGCAATGCGCAGTGTGCTACAGTGTCATAGGAGGTAAAGACATGTGCTGCTATGATGTGTATAGCGTATGGAAACTGCGATAGGGAATTATGCTACGTTGATATAAAGTTGACTTTCACCCGCGTTCGGTGGTCGCGGCTCGGGATCGCGGTCCTAGACAGACGTATGTGTGTGCTTTGACGCCGGCCGGAGTGGCCGTGCAGTTCTAGGCGCTACAGTCTGGAACCGAACGACCGCTACGGTCGCAGGTTCGAATCCTGCCTCGGGCATGGATGTGTGTGATGTCCTTAGGTTAGTTAGGTTTAATTAGTTCTAAGTTCTAGGCGACTGATGACCTCAGAAGTTAAGTCGCATAGTGCTCAGAGCCATTTGAACCATTTTTGTGCTTTGACCGCTGACATCATGCCGTGTGGCTAGGGCCTCCCATCGGGTAGACCGTTCGCCTGGTGCAAGTCTTTCGAGTTGACGCCACTTCGGCAACTTGCGTGTCGATGGGGATGAAATGATGATGAAAGACACACAACACCCAGTCATCACGAGGCAGAGAAAATCCCTGGCCCCGCCGGGAATCGAACCAGGGAACACGGGCGCGCGAAGCGAGAACGCTACCGCAAGACCACGAGCTGCGGACTGACCGCTGACGAGCGCGTTGACTGCGCCAACTCGCGCTTGCGGAAGCCGAGCAGGGGCTGTGCGAGGTCTGAAATCAGACGGATGGGTGACTTCACGATCCTGTGGGCAGGGTGCAGAGTGGGGTACCTGCACACGTCTGCTGAGTTATTTTGCGGAAGGATCTGCAGGCTCTGCTATGCGTTATTAGGATAGTTTACGAGTACTGAGCGTATCTACACATCTGTGTGATGTATTATTTAGTAGCAGTTTGTTATAGTGTGTACTGAAACTATGATTGGGTGCGTGTCTGTGGGCTGTGCAACATGGCCCAGGGCACATCTGGGATTGGTGTTTTGTGATAGCGTGATAGATATACTGTATGGTTAAATAAGTTGTTGGAAAAAATAGAGTGTTCTCAATGATTACAAGCGTCTGCAGCGCAGATCAGAGTGATTGGTTTTCCGTCACCCTCTCGGTTGCATGCGAGTAGTAATTGTTTTCCCGGCCGCGTTAATCGAGTGTGTCAACGAGCTATGAGCTATTCTGCCAATAGACGTGAAGGCAGGTCCAGACCTGAGACGCCGGCGGTATACATGAGAAGAACAATGAAGCTTTGAAATGTGTCGGCTGTCATGAGCGCTCGGAAGCTGAACTTGGCCGGAGACTATGGAATCCCATTCCCCGCCGACCGCACGCGCGCGCGGCCTGCCTTGGAGCGTAATCTAAGGCGCGTAGGCGATATCAGTTTCTCTGGTGATAGGTGCGAATGCGACTGTGTTGAGGTCATGTTTGGGGGAGGCCGAGCAGAGTCTTTTGGTCGGTTTGGCAGCTGGTGGTGTTTGGGCGCGTCTGTTGCACTATTTTGCGAGCATGTCTGTGCACTGTGCAGTGCTTTATTTGGAGAGTTTAAGAGTACAGAGCTCGTCTGCTGACATTGTGTACTGCATTATTTAAGAGCTGTTTGCTATTGTGTGGTGAAATTAAGAGTTGTTTACGTGTTTGTGGCCTGTGTCAGATGACCACAGTCAGATCAGTGCGGGTGTTCTGAGACAAATATACTCCACGACAAAATAAAAGTGTTCCAAATAAATAGAGTGCAGCCCTTCGTTACTTCCCTGAGCAGCACAGCACAGTCTGAGCTGTTTTTGCGCAATAACGGCAATCTGTTCAGAATGTGAGTGAGTAGACAAATAACTGGACAAATTTATCTGTAGAGGAGTTACAGGTCTGGATTGGAATGAATATCTTGATGGGTGTGGTTGTGTTGCCAAGTGTAGTGCCTTATGTCAGCCTTACATATCGAAACCTATGAGAAGTAAAAGTTTCAAAAAGATATGTCGCAAATAAATGAAGTACACTGGTTCTTCCTTCCATCAACCTATGCACTGAAATTATTTCCGAAAATTAGCAGTTGTTTGGCTATTTGGAGGTAAATGTTTTGCATTATTTACGAGCGGTTTGCATGTCTCTAGGCTGTGCTATGAGTTATTAGTAGCTGTTTACAATTAGCAAGCGAGTGTCTATAACATTATAAATGAGTTATGTAGGAGTGTTTTGCTGGTCTGTATGATGTGGGACATGTCAGTGTGATACTATACTCCATTCCAAAATATAGTAAATTTGTTCCTCGGTCCATGGGCATAGTGCAGTGTGAGTCCGTTTACCAGAAACGTGTAGGAAGAGGTTGAGTGCTGGTGGCATAGTTTGAAGCAATTTTCTTAAGTTGGTGGTGGAAGCGCAAGTGAGTTTTGTTTACTGGCAGATTTCAAACTTGGCGCTGGTTCTTAGGAGGAGAAGGTGGTGGTCTGTTCCTGGAAAAGTAGTTGAAATTAGGGAGTTGAACACGTTTGCATACATATATGATATTGTAAATTAAATTGTTTAATATAGCGGGGTGGTGAGAGTGAATTAGCGACCGTTCTCGCGACGAGCAAACGCGCTGTTATACGGTCATGGTGGATTCCACTGTCGGTCTAACTCTAGCGCCAAACGTATCCTTTGTCCGGCACGCGGTCGATAGGTTCCATCGTGCCCGGCGTTAAGTGCTCGCGGGCGCCGAAAGATGTTTACGTAGTCGGACTCTGAGGCGCCGCTCGCTGCCTAACTGGTGCGCTGGTTGTGGGGGCTATGCGGGCACCGTTGGTCGCTTGACGTCAGCCAGCCAGGGAGCTGTCGATGGAGTGGGCTCAGCTGGCCGCGCGTACGTCTGCTGCGCTCTGGAGTTTCACTGTGTGAGCATGGAGAAGTCAGTTGGGATACACCTGCATGACCGAAATGTCTGAAATAAAGAGTCATTTTCCAGGTATTTACAGAAGGCTATGTCCGTCGCGTGTATGGAGGGTGTGTGACGTAAGCAGAGCGGCGGCGCAGCGATTATACAGTTGTTACGCTCGCGCGAGAGCGAGTCAATTAGCGGGCGTTCAAGTGCGGTCCAAACGTGCTGTTATATAGTAATGGCGGATTCCACTGCCGAGCAAACTTTGCCGCCAAAAGTGTAGCACTGCGTTCTCGCTCGCACAGGGACACGTGGTGGACGGTGAGCGGTCGGCATCGACAAGTTTGAACGTGGCGCCAAAAGTGTGGTAGCGAACAGTCAACCGTTGTGTGATTCAGCTCCGAGGCAGACAATTTTGCCGGGAAACATGCGGGGGCGACGAATACACGTGGTGAGCGGACAAGGGGCCGCTGTGACGTCAAACTCGACAAGTTCCAGTGTGTCCAGCGAAAACATGTTTACGATGTGAGAGCGATCGCTGGGCTCGCCCCCCAGCGCTAGTGGCCGGCCGCCTCACGTGACAGACGTCGGCAGTGTCTCTGCGCGCTGGCCGGGGGCGTGGCGAGGATTTGAACTAATTCAGTTGGAGCGCAGACGTCGTGGTGACTGCACTGTGATATCAAAGATGTGTGTGCTGACTGTGTTGGAGAACAAGTGATGACTGTACTGCTTGAGATAAAGTCTTCAGTCCCTTCCCCCCTGCAAAATCCAAGGACGTGAATTACATTACTATAAGTGCAGTTTATTATTTGATGCAATTATGATAGGCTACCAATGAAAAGTAGATAAGTGACGGAGAAAGTTCGTACGTGTGATCAATTATGGTGTTGGGATTTGAACATGTGATAGATTTTTGTTATGGATGTAAGGAAAATGGCTTTCTCGCCGAGAAAATCGGACATCTTGAATAAATAATAAATGATAATAATAAATAGAAGTACAGTTTTCGAGAGAATATCGTGTTGGAATTTGAATTTGGCGCAATTTTCTAGTGGAGGTAGGCCTATAATAATAAATGATCATGAATGATAATAAATGACAATGAATGATAATCAATGTTAATAAATAATAATGAATAATAAACAAAAGTAAGGGTTTGCAGCCATTATCATGTTGGAATTTGAATTTGGAGGGAGTTTTCTAGTGGAGGCAGGTCAATAATAATAAATAATAATAAATGATAATAATAAAAAATGATAATAAATGTTGGTAAATGATAATGAATGATAATGAATGATAATAAATCACAATGAATGATAATAAATGATAATTAATGTTAATAAATAATAATGAATAATAATAAACAGAAGTAAGGTTTTGCAGCAATTATCATATTGGAATTCGAATTTGGAGGTAATTTTCAAGTGGAAGCAGTTCAATAATAATAAATAATAATAAATGATAATAAATAATAATAAATGATAATAAATAATAATACACGATAATAAATAAAAATAAATAATAATGAATGTTAATGAATGATAATCAATAATAATAAAAAGACAAGTACGGTCTTTGCATGCATTATCATGTTGGAATTCAAACTTGGCGCCATTTTTTCTTCTGGAGGCTGAGGTTAGTGGACGTAGCACAATTGGCCTTTTTTCCCGCCAAAATTCAAACTTACCGCCATTTTTTCTTGAGGTTAGGTTAGTGGATGTAGTACAATCGGCCCATTTTCCGGCCAAAATCCGCCATATTGGATGATGTCATGCGATGTTGCCAAGTCTACATGCTGCCATCTTGGATGCCGTAATCGCCGCCATCTTGAATAAATTTGGCAACAATGGAGAGTGGGGTGACACCTCCTTGGGGTTGAATTATGTCATCGTGACAGAACTTTCAGGGCACCCTGTGTGGTGATGCTCTCTTTGCCCCACTAATGATGTTGTCATTTATCGTCTCGTAAAGTCATCTGATGATCAAAACCAACTGCAAAATGACCTAGACAAGATATCATTCGATGCAAAAGTTGCAATTGACTCTTAAGTAACAAGTGCGAAGTGATCCATATGAATAATGAAAGAAATCGCTAAATTTGGGTTATACGATAAATCACACATATCTAAATACTTAGGGGTTACAGTTATGAGTAACTTAAATTGGAAAATGTCAAATAGATAATATAGTGGGGAACGCAAATCAAAGACTGCGATTTATTGGCAGAATACTTACAAAATATACGAGGTCTACTAAAGAGACTGCTTGCACTACTCTTGTACTTCCCCTTCTGGAGTACTGCTGTGTGGTAATGGTTCCGCATCGGAGAACATCGATAAAGCTTAGGAAAGGCCAGCTCGTTTTATATTATCCCGAAACAGGGGACAGAGTTGGGGTGGCAATCATTAAAACAAACGGGGTTTTAGTTGCCGCAGGATCTACTCATTAAATTTCAATAACCAACTTTCTCCTCCGAGCGTGAAAGTATTTTGTTGCCGCCGTCCTAAATAGGGAGAAATGATCATCATGATAAGATAAATAATAGCTTAAGAGCTTGCGCGGAAAGATGTAGATGTTAATTCCTCCCCTCCCTCGCTGTTCGAGAATGGAACGGTAGAAAAATAGCTTGAAGGTGGTTCGATAAATCCTCTGCCAAGCACTTAATTGTGAATTGCAGGGTAATTATGCAGATGTAGCTGTTGTTGATGAAGATGAGCCCCACTCGTCATCACCTAGGGGTGCACGTTCCTCTCCCAGTAGCAGCAGCAGGGTTGACAGCCGCTGCTGCCAGTGCAGCGTTACAGTGTATTGTGCTGACGACGGCCGGAGCTTCGCATCTAAGCAGGAGACTCCACCACCTCCAAAAGTCTCTCGCTTGCCTTTCCCGTAGCGGCCACACCATTCACCATTGTATTCTCTTGTCATTGCGTTGAGACAAAGTGAGTACACATTGCGTAAATGCGCTAGGATCTACGTGTATAGCACACGATGCACAAGCTTAGGTATTACAATTAGCGCACCCAACATGTTTTCTAATGCACAGTCGTAAACAGTTTTTTTTGCTGTAATACGATTTTTAAATCTCCTTGAAATGGTTTCCAGTGCTTCCCAGTATTCCTCTCGCAGTCACATTTTCCTTCTCATGTAGGAGAAATTTCATTTTTGCTACAAAACTGTGTTTCGCAGAGACGAACTTACCAAACTGAAAAAAAGTAAGCTTGCCTCCAGAAACTGACGTTCCAATTACGGCAAATAGCTTTTCTCGTTTACTTTCCACAACGTTAACGCTATTGTGGCGAACAGCGATACAGGTTGTCCCTCGTAAGAGTCGCCAGGTGCAGTTTCTCCGGTGTTTCGGTAGATATTTGAAATTTCCGCTTTTGCAATTTGTTGCTGGAATCGACCCACCAAATAGGCTAATTACGTATTTCATGCAACGCCCAACGTTCTTGGGAATTCGATTTGTTTCCCGTTGGAACAAACTCATTTTAATTTTACATACCCATTCGATAGAGTAGTCCCAAATCAGTCCTGTGAGATATTTTTTTTTAATCTGTGGGTTTTAACAGGGACATTAAAACACGAAGAATAACCAGTGCAACCAATACACTGCACACTAATTTAGATGTTAATACCCCCACCACTTATCTACGTATGTCCGCTGAGTAGCAAAAGAGACCGGATGTGTCATATAGACGACATCCAGTCCATTAAGAATACATCATCTAGTCATTTGTGGCAGCTTGCCATAATTTAACATCAGGGCTGTGGCATATAATCTTCGAAACCAACCAGACTAAGCAAAATGAACACCTCGTACAAAAAGCAGAGACAGGATGCAGAATGCTCGGCATCTGGCGCGCTAAGTGATTCACTCTACCCTGAAAATGATCCTTTTTCGACTGGTTAATTCGAAAATCTGACGCAGCAAAGCGTGAAAAACTACTACGACACACTCTCGTTATAGAAAAATGCACATTCGTACAGGTATCTATATTAACCAAGTGGTCAATGTCTCATATCGGTAAGTGATTGAAATTAACTACCTGTAAACGTACGGTACATATGTAACGAAAGCAGAGACCAATACCCCTGAATGCACATACATACACACACACACACACACACACACACACACACACACACACACAAATTGGTACACCTGCCTAATATCGTGTAGGGCTTCCGCGAGCTCGCAGAAGTGCCGCAACACGACGTAGCATGGATGCGACTAATGTCTGAAGTTGTGCTGCAGGGAATTGACACCATGAATGCTGCAGGGCTGTCCATAAATCCGTAAGACTACGAGGGTGTGGAGATACGAACAGCACGTTGCAAGGCATCCCAGATATGCTCAATAATGTTCATGTCTAGGGAGTATGGTGGCCAGTGGAAGTGTTTAAACTCAGAAGAGCGTTCCTGGAGCCGCCGTGTAGCAATTCTGGACGTGTGGGGCGTCGCATTGTCCTGGTAGAATTGCCCAGGTCCGTCGGAATGCACAATGGACATTAATGGATGCAGGTGATCAGACAGGGTTCTTACGAACGACTCACCTATCAGAGTCGTATCGAGACATCAGGGGTGATATATCACTCCAACTGCACACGCCCCACACCATTACGGAGCCTCCACCAGCTTGAATAGTCCCCTGGTGACATGCAGGTTCCATGTATTCATGAGATTGTTTCCACACCCATATACATCCATCCGATCGATACAATTTGAAACGAGGCTCGTCCAAGCAGGCAACACGTTTCTAGTCGTCAACAGCCCAACGTCGGTATTGACGGGCTCAGGCGAGGCATAAAGCTGTATATCGTGCAGTCATAAACGGTACACGAATGGGCCTTCGGTTCCGAAAGCCCATATCGATGATGTACCGTTGAATGGTTCACACGCTGACACTTATTGATGGTCCTGCACTCAAATCTGCAGCAATTTGTGGAATGGTTGCACATCTGTCATGTAGAAAGATTCTCTTCAGCCGTTTTTGGTCCCGTTCTTGCAGGTTCTTTTGCCGGCAGCAGCGATGTCGGAGCTTCGATGTTTTAACGGATTTCTAATATTCACCGTACACTCCTGAAATGGTCGTACGAGAAAATCCCCACTTCATCGCTACCTCGGGCATGCTGTGTTCCATCGCTCGTGTGCCGATTATAACGCCACGTTCAAACTCTCTTAAATCTGGATAACAAGCCATTGTAGCAGCAGAAACCGATCTAACGACTGCGCCAGATACTTGTTGTCATATATAGGCTTTGCCGACCGCAGCACCGTATTCTGCCTGTTTACATATCTCTGTATTTAGATACGCATGCCTATGCCAGTTTCCCTGGTGCTTCAGTGTAGAATCTGGTATCATAATATGCTACACAACCTTAAAATGTTTATTTTTCAACTTCATACTGAAACAAGTGCTTCGATGCGAAAGAAGGAAATTAATTATATTCCTTTCAGGAACGCTACTTACTTGTGTACTACCACAGAGTGCAGAAAAACACTTTAGTTCATTTTGTGTAAGTTGCTAAATTTTCATGTCAGCTCATCTAACTTTGCGAGTAAGTTCTTTTCCTAATTGGGTAAGAAGAGAGTCTTCGAACACTGGTTAGTATTCTAATGACTAATGACATGATACTGGTTCCACATGCTCCATCGGATCTGAATACGGGAAGAATATGCAGCACACTTCGTTCAGAGCCAAGACGATGTCTTCCAGTTTTTATCTTAGCATGTGCTGGAGTCTCCGTTGGTCAGTCAACATTGGGCACTGTTTATCGCTACACTTTCCGCGAGTCACGACATCCAGACTGCACTGTCTTTGCTTAATATATTACAGACACAATACATTCCCCACAAACTTAATTAACATAATATGCAGGACACGGGTTGGGTAAATATCAATTTTGCAGCTTGCTGTCGCAATAAAACACTTCACACTGATATTTGCTATCATTTGTATTGTCTTATTAATTTTACCTCATAATGATATTTATTTATGTAGTGTCGTACCAAACTTGTTTTCCTTTTCACTAAATATCCGATAAACCTCTAACTTTTATTAAATAAATTTGTGTTACTCCTATCAGCAGTAAAAGGTCTTCTGCTTAAGTGAGGGCGCTAATGACGATGCCGCAGCCGCCCTAATGCACTCTATATAATGCGTGCCTCACACCACGGGTGCTGCCAGAAGGAAGCAAGAGTATGGCATTTCGTTGCGATTAACTGACTTTGTGAGTTACCAGGTGTGGGTGCCATTCACCCACTGCTGAGCTGCTCATTTATGAGCAGAAAATAAGTCTGAGCTACAATCCGACGAAGTGGTAGTTAAGCATCAGGAATCAGCAGCGTACAGATACCCTCTGCAATTATTAGAACTGTCTGCCCATCTGTGCGTCGTATTAGACCTTAATAATTCTCACTAATACCGTGCACCGACTGTGAAGCACTGCATAGAAAATTAACACAATGCTCACCATGGTGAATGTATTGTTATCTCAGTGTCTTTGTGTCTTAAACATAATGCAAGTTGAAAGTTCTTCAACACGGAAGCTCTTCGCTTTTACTAACACAACATCAGCAGTGGTTATACTGTAACCGTTATGTGAATATACTTGTCATTCTTTAAGTATTTATAAGCTTAATGGCAGTTTTACTTAAGGATGATTAATCCAGGCATTTCTGTATGCATTTTTCGTTCCTTATTCCTTGTCCCGATGAATTGCTTTTCCTTTCAAATTAGCAGCAGCTCGAATCAAACTAACACCACGCATATTCGCTGGTGTCAATTTTACACAGTTTTTTGAGCCCGCTTTTCAGGTAATTCATGGTTTGGAACGCAGCGTTATTCTTAGTTTATGAGGCCTCTCCTTGGAAGATCATGTTTTGTAATGAGCCGAACTGTCCTTTATTCTATGTTCTTCTGTTTCAGGGACCGCGCAGATGACAGAAGTTTTAAGAAAAACATTTTCAAAGTCTCTAAGGATCTAAAGACGAGAAACTTTATCATAATTTATGCATTAAAACCGTTCGAGACTCTCCTGACATGTGGATCGCGTTTGGTGACTCAGCTTTCCAGTTTTCAGTATATTTACGACAGGAAAACAGAAATAATTGTGACAATTACGGATTTCTGATGTTTAATCTGCAGTCACAGCATCTGACTACTATTAGTATGTAAGCTGTAGTTCATAAAATAAAATCTACTTTGGTTTTCAGGCCCTCATTCGCCGTGTCTTTCAGACACAAGAGGTGCTCACTTCCGCGCCAGGCTTCACATCATCCTGTGAAACGAACTTGCAATTAATCTCTCTTTTACGTTGCAGTTTATCAGTCCTAGCGACCACAGGGACAGTAAGGAAGGGATAATCACAACAGCGCTTCATCGGCACTGAGGTAATGTGTTTGCTTCTGAAGTGAGGGCTGCTTCACGTCTTGGTTCCAGTTTTACTGAGGGGCCAGATTTTTCAGCAGTTTGGTGACAGAGGTATAGGTAGTCAGATCCAAAATCAGTAAATAAATTACAAATATGAAAAGCCAAATTTGCGTACTATTTCAGTTTGACAGAGGACAGCAAATAAACACAGACCGTTTAGAAGTCCAGGATGAGTAATACCTTACTCATATGTGCTGTTATAGTTAATCGTTACATTACTTTCTGTTTTACTGAAATAGACTTCCGTCATAAGGTCACCATGGTAAACTGAATTATAGTTCGTAGTCGTCGGCAACTAGCACCAGCTGCGATAGACACGACCCCGGCGAGGGTTTCGTAATGCACAACATCCTTTCAAGCCACCAGCCGCAAAATATTACTTTTACACCGCCCTTTTCTCGAGGAGATGTCTTTTCTTACGACTGAGTCATCAATTTCCTCTTATGAAGTTAACATGAAGAACTCATAACTAGACACCGTAACTATACTGCACAGGAATTCTCAATGGGCCGGCCGTTGTGGCCGAGCGGTTCTAAGCGCTTCAGTGTAGAACCGCGCGACCAATACGGTCGCAGGTTCGAATCCTGCCTCGGGCATGGATGTGTGTGATGTCCTTAGATTAGTTAGGTTTAAGTAGTTCTAAGCTCTAGGGGACTGATGATCTCAGATGTTAAGTCCCATAGTGCTCAGATCCATATTTTATTTATTTTTTATTTTTTTTAGTTCTCAATTAGCGTAATGATGCCGTTTAGGCTAAAGTGTGGTAACAGTCACGCCTTTGATTTTTGTTCCTTTCAGTTAGAGCCTGTTGTAATCCTACACACGTCTTCTGCACCTTGTATAATGAATGCAAATGGTGTAATGGTCGCGGTTCATCCCATGGCAGTTATCGAGGCTTCGTGAATGTAGAAAATGGGTCATGACGAAACGAACGACGTTTCCTGAAACAGTAAAATCTTTTTCTGACATCATTTGCCCAGAGCACTCGCTCCACACACAGATGAAGTATTCCCAGCTGCCTTACTGCTTTCACACACCTGTTAGACCCAGAGAAAGCAATATGTTACAAACTTTACGCTCTTTCCCACTTGCGACTCTCTTTAACAAACTCTTCAACAACGTTTATAAATTTCGACTATGCAAAATCCCATATGTAACTGCTAGTTAAAAGAACCTCAAATTAGAAAATAAAAGTTGATAAACACAACCACAGCGCCACGCTCACCAGCTCGTACGACGCCCGACGGTGTTGGTGTATGGCGTGAGGGCGGTAGCCGGCTTCTGGGGGCCGCTGTAGAGCGGGGAAACTTCTGAGCGTAAAGTTTGTCTTGACACAATCGCAACCTGTGTGGCGAAATTTTTGTGGAGATTTCTGGTATTACAGGTGTGTTATAAAATGAAGGGAATTAGTTTTCAATTCCATCAGACTGACTACTTTCGCAGATAACTGAAATGCATGAAAAGAAGTGGAATGGATTGGATTCGATCTCGCGACTTCATAGCTACATTGCTTCATTGCTTTTTCTTATCCTCATGTTCCTAAAATTACCTGAAACTACGAAAAAATGAAGCTAATGCCACCGCCAGTTTTATCCTAAATGTTTAAGAAGAAGCGCCAAAAGAAAAGCTCCACCACTTCAGCCCTTGGCCCCTATCGAGAAAGACCCCAGTAACGTCTACCAAAAAATAAAATAACATGAATAAAAAAACAGGAAAGGAGGATAAAAGGAAGTTGCCTATTTTTTATCATGAATGAATCCACCTCCGTCGCACCAGCACGTCTACGCTCGCCAACGAGCAGCTACAACTTCGCAGTCAGTCGAGAAAAGGACAACACTTCCTCCAGACATTTCGGTATTCTGCAGCGTTGCCAGATCGCGCATATTGCGGGACTTACAATTCTGAGTTCTTCAGTGAACGACTCGGACTTAGGCTCTGCGGAAGGCGGCCGGCGAACAGTTGTTTCTTTTAAGACAGTACACTTTCAAATTTTCACGGAGTAACGCGTGATCGATGAAGTTTCGCGAGTACCGCACTCTAAAGAAGAAAATGAGGAAGATCAGAAATACTGGTTACGGTTGTATCCAATAACTTCGTCAGCTAACATGTATCCCACAGATATGAACAAGTGTTATAATTCATTATGTGCCTCACGATCTTTAGGGCAGAGGGCGTTATTATGAAATGCACACAAACCACACATAACTGCTCTGTCTTCTCTCTTATCTCTCTCTCTCTCTCTCTCTCTCACGCACGCACACACACACACACACACACACACACACACACACACACACACAGATTTAGGCACACTGACACTAAACGTGAGTTAATTTCTTTGGTCTACCAGAGTATAGATAACTGGGTTCTCTAGATCCTACACTTTTCTACTTCACAATAATGTAGTGAAGAGAAGACTTCAAAGAAAATTTTTTAAAAAAATCGTGGCGTATGGCATCTGAAAGTTGTACTGGTTTCGGTGAAACTTGCTTATAACTAAAGTACTTTTAATAACGGTTGTTATCGGCTCTAACATTAACATCATGTCAGATAAGCGCTCTGTAATTACGTTCACTGTGCTCGCAACTCCGATTTTATATAACTTTTGGAACAGCTAATGTTGCCTGTTAATTCGTCGTAAATTTAGTTTCATAATTTTTGGCTGTTTGCGTCGAGTTCCCTTCCCAAATGAAGGTATACTTCCGCTAACAATTTTCGGGTGCTTACGTACTGCAAACGCAGGTTGCTCTTTGTCTGTTGAAGAGTACTGGAGCTTTTACAGTTTGTGAATTTGCGTTGGGCAAATGAGTTCACAATGATGTCTACATTATACGAATTTGTGCTTGTGCATATTTTTTTTTTCCACTGGTAAACGCGAACAACAAACGACTGGAGGGAGAATTTCCAAGGAATTAAAGTGTCTTAGCTCAAATTCGTATGCATTACTTTACTTTAAATGAGTCATATGGCCTACCCATTATAAACGAATACAGCAGAATTTGTTGTCGGACCTTGTGAACCACCATTTAATGAAATACAAGCTATTTCCTTTACTCACTAAATGCGTTCGAGCTCAGTTTGCAGCTTCTTTTTCCTTTTTTGTGGGCGGTGGGTGGGCATTACGAACACATAAGATTACTAAGATCAACTAGAGGTACAAGAGAAGTCGAATAAGCAGTCTTTACCTGCTTTTCAGTTATAAAAGATTGTATAAAAAGTAAGACAATAAAGTCTTCAAGGCTGCGTCGAGAGCTATGCCACTGACGCTAGTTGTTTTCGCAATGTTGCAACATTCAAGTTTACGTAGCATTTAACTTTCTTTGCTACTCTTCTGCTAATAAAATAAGTACCTGTAGATAATATTTATATATCACAATAAAACTCAGTCGTCAGTCATCACGCCGGCCGCGGTGGCCAAGCGGTTCTGGCGCTGCAGTCCGGAACCGCGAGGCTGCTACGGTCGCAGGTTCGAATCCTGCCTCGGGCATGGGTGTGTGTGATGTCGTTAGGTTAGTTAGGTTTAAGTAGTTCTAAGTTCTAGGGGACTTATGACCTAAGATGTTGAGTCCCATAGTGCTCAGAGCCATTTGAACCATTTTTCAGTCATCACAATTAGGATATTTAGCTTGCTTTACGGGCTTCAACAGGTTAATCTGTCTTCTCCAGTAGCCTACAAAATTTAGTATATTATAAATCATTATAACTTGGCCACACCTGTATGTAAAGTGTAAGAAGTGGGTTATTGGCTTAGCAGACGTCAATATCTATTTCAGAGAAGAATAATGTTATGACAAGTCCAAACATGTACATGTTGTATATGATAATTATACACGCAGACTGATAATTTTTCAGTAAACCAATCTAATTTATGTACGTAGACAAGCTGCTGTGCTAGCACGAAGCAAGATACACAAAAGGTATATAAAAAGTAAAGCTAAGGTATATAGAGGAAGTTATACATAATGCTTATGAAAGATATAGTTATAGACATAGTACCACATAAGTTATTGCTGACATTAATATCTAAAAGAAACGGGCTAATTTTCACCGTTTTGTAACAGATGATAGACAATCAAAATAGTTTCTACTTTTCTGTCAAGCTGATCGTTCAACAGATCTTTGGAATTTAAGTAGGGATTCTGAACACTTCTAAGATATTCATTTTGCAGACCTTTTCACCCAAATGCAAAATTTCTATATCAAACAAAGATGGAGGAGGAAGAGTGTGTTTTTCGATTTTAAGATATTCTGCGGAAATTGAGCTGGATGGGTTTTCACCATCCTTGTTGAACAAGTATTCACGAAAACGGGTCTTAAATTCCCTTCAGGCGTGTTCTACATAAAAACTCAGACGTATACACTACCGGAAAAAAATTAGCGCACCGGAAAAGACGACGTCAATTTTGATCCGATGACGGCTTATGCCACCTGAGGGATAGTAAACATACTGATAATGGTTTTTACGTCGTCGGCCAACAGATATGGTAGTGACATAGCTACCAGAGAGCCATCTGTGTCTAGGGAATGCTTACAGCCTACAGGCTCAGTGTGGTGCAAACATGTGAAACTAGCAGGCAGCCACGCAATGGAGACGTACTCGTGGTTTCTACAGCCAACTCAGCGAGATGGAAAAGGGATTAAATTGTGGCCTTCAGAGTGGCGGAATGGAGAATCGCTGCACAAGTTGGACGTGCTGCATCAGTTGTGCAATGATGCTCGTATCAGTGGTCACGTGAACATACTCCCATCAATAGACTAGATTCTGGACGTCCATCCAGCATAGACGCCCGCCAGGAACGTCGTATTGTAAGAGTGGCAGTGGCTGATCGTACAGCTAGCACAACACAGGTAAGAGGGCTTGTGAGCACACATGTGTCAACACGAACTGTTACGAACCAGTTATTAGCAGTGGGACTACGGGAACGCACACCTCTAGCCCATCTACTACGCCACAGCATCGACTTGCGTGGCTCGACTGGTGCCGACAGATGATTGCTTGGGAGATAGATAGGCGCACTGTGATCTTCAGCGATGAAGGCAGATTCTGGCTGCACGCAAGCAATGTTCCCCTGCACGTACGACGTAGTCCTGGTGAGCGCTGTCTCGTAGAGTGCATCCGTCCAAGATACTCTGACCCCACTCAAGGGCTTGTAGTCTGGGGTGCAATAAGCTACAACTCTCATTCACCTTCGACGTTTCTGGGGGGAACGCTAACTAGCGTTCGGTACATGTGGAATGTTGGTATACCCGTTCTTCTGTCGTTCTTGCAACAGGCAGATGAAGTGCTGTTAAAACAGGATAATGCTCCCCCACACATTGCCCGTGAAACTCAACGTGCTCTGCAAGACGTGCAGCAACTTCCCTGTCCTGCACGATCTCCGGACTTGTCTCCAACAGTGCACTTGTGGGATATGATGGGACGAGAAGTGACTCGTCCGACTCGTCAACCAACAAGTCGTACAGAATAGGTAGAGCAGGTGTGGAGTAACGTAGCCCAGGACCGTATTCACCATCTGTACGATAGACTGGTTGCCAGTCAGAGTCTGCATTGCCACCCGTGCAGGCTACACCGCGTGCTAATATAGATGTTCAGCATGGGTCGACACCTGGTACTTCAGCACCACTTGTGCTATTGATCCGTAAATGTAATCGTTTGATTAACTCCATATGCGCTGTTGTAACAAAAAATCTTGAGTGAACTGGAAACTTCTAAGAGATGTATTTATTTCTGCTGGCAGCGAATGATAGAAAACAGGGTTAAAAATCAAGTAAGATGTAGGCTTGCAAATTCTTGCTACCAGCGAGGCGGACGTGACCGGACGTAGCTTTACAGTGCTAACAAGAGCGGACTATGCCGCATCGCGAGGCTCGAGAGCCGTTACAAGCCGTAACATTTGGACACAGCGAACATGGCGGAGTACGGCCTGTTCGTCACGTAGGCATCACGTGCTTCCGCGTGACACACACGCAATGTTAAAGACTACTGGAAACTTCTAGGACAAGTGGTGTCGGGTGCACTACCGCCTATAAAAAGGCTAGCCTCCATAGTGTTGGGGCAGTGATGGCAGTGGTGCAGCTGGTCAATCGATCAGATATGGTTTAGCTGGAGTTATGATGCTGTGGGATTGTAGTGTAGTGCTACGTAACCTCAAGGGGACTTACTCATTTCCATGTAGTCAACACTTGGTCTGATGCGCCCGCCTCTGCTACATTGGGACTTAGACTCAGGGAGCCATGAGAGGTTACACTACTAAGAAGGCATTTAGTAGACTTTGTATATAGAACTGTTTATAAAACGGATGTGCCAGGGATGCTTCCAGTGTACATATCCTCATGCAATGATTTGTGATTGCATCCAGTGGACCCTGAGATCCCAACCGAGTTCTGTATTCTAACTCACCCTATAGCTCTCTTTACAGTGGAGCAAGTGCACAGAAGGCAGCCCACGACCACGAGACCTCCTGCCAGGTAAGTTCTTAGACGTGCATTCTTGCAGTACTTCCACTCCCTCTCACGACTCGTCAGTGGGACACGACAGTATTACGTTGAAATTCGTCAGTTGTATTTATAAAGAGCAGTTTGGTGACATTATTAATGGTAAAGGTCACAGTGGTGTCATACTTCGTAAATAAGTTATAGAACATGAAATGTCACGTAGCAATGCGATTGCGATTTTTATGTCTGCTCCTACATCTACATCTACATCTACATTTATACTCCGCAAGCCACCCAACGGTGTGTTGCGGAAGGCACTTTACGTGCCACTGTCATTACCTCCCTTTTCTGTTCCGGTCGCGTATGGTTCGCGGGAAGAACGATTGTCTGAAAGCATCCGTGCGCGCTCGAATCTCTCTAATTTTACATTCGTGATCTCCTCTGGAGGTATAAGTAGGGGGAAGCAATATATTCGATACCTCATCCAGAAACGCACCCACTCGAAACCTGGCGAGCAAGCTACACTGCTATGCAGAGCGCCTCTCTTGCAGAGTCTGCCACTTGAGTTTGCTAAACATCTCCGTATCGCTATCACGGTTACCAAATAACCCTGTGGCGAAACGCGCAGCTCTTCTTTGGATCTTCTGTATCTACTCCGTCAACCCGATCTGGTACGGATCCCACACTGATGAGCAATACTCAAGAATAGGTCGAAAGAGTGTTTTGTAAGCCACCTCCTTTGTTGATGGACTACATTTTCTAAGGACTCTCCCAATGTATCTCAACCTGGTACCCGCCTTACCAACAATTAATTTTATATGATCATTCCACTTCAAATCGTTCCGCACGCACACTCCCAGATATTTTACAGAAGTAACTGCTACCAATGTTTGTTCCGCTATCATATAATCATACAATAAAGGATCCTTCTTTCTATGTATTCGCAATACATACATACATTTGTCTATGTTAAGGGTCAGTTGCCACTCCCTGCACCAAGTGCCTATCCGCTGCAGATCTTCCTGCATTTCGCTACAATTTTCTAATGCTGCAACTTCTCTGTATACTACAGCAACATCCGCGAAAAGC
The DNA here is from genome assembly GCF_023864275.1 of Schistocerca cancellata. Taxonomy (NCBI): domain Eukaryota; kingdom Metazoa; phylum Arthropoda; class Insecta; order Orthoptera; family Acrididae; genus Schistocerca; species Schistocerca cancellata. Next base: position 801,794,188 of record NC_064627.1, on the reverse strand, counting down.
CGCATTGAACTCCTGACGATTATGTAATCTGTAAGGAAAGACGAGTTTTTCGTGAGTGGAGCACACAATAAAAACCAAGAACGATAGCCAGAAAGTCATATCCAAAGCAGGCTCTGCACCGTATAGAAGCCAGGCGTAATTTGTAATAACACATGCGGCGTACTGTACAAGATGACTCACAACCGCTCAACCCAGGTCTGCGTGGTGAGCGACTCAGCCCACGTGACATTTCTGGCGCTCTGGTGGCACTATTCACTCGTGAGCTGTAACGCCTCGGAGTGGCTGTCGATATCACCTGCTGGTGACGATATTAAAAATATATGCCAACTCGTGGACAGAAATCAAAACTTTCGGGGCCTGACTGAAAATTAAAACTTCGAATTGATATTTTTACACTTCTCACATCAAACATCCTCAGTAAGCTCCATACTACAGCCTTTAGCTCATTGTTTCTACAATTCCTGCCAATGGCAGATTAACTAATCTCGAACGCCTTAGTGAGAAGTAGAGTGCACGCAGTAGTGAAACTTCTTGGTAGATGGGAACGTTAAGCCCGACTGGGACTCGAACCTGGTCCCTTGCCTTTAGGGGGTCATACTCTTGTTGACTGAGCTATCTGAGCATGGCTCATTTGCTGTCCTCACAGCTTCAATCGTGTCAGCACCTGCAAACTAATTTCCAAACTCTACAGAAGCTCTCGAGTAAAGCTCACTAGACCAGCTCTCCTAGGGGAAAAGATGTAGTGGAGTTCTGCTTAGCCACCGACTAGGATCTTGTTTCCAGAATGAACTGTGGAAGCCATTGCTTTCAGTGCAAAAAAAAAGAAAAAAAAAGCGAGAAGTCTTATGTGAACTTTAACAAGTAGAGAGAAGTTGTGACCAAAGCGAACATGCGAAGTACGTCGTGAGTTGACGCTGGTTGCTAACAGTACAAACCGCAAAAAACAGGGATCGAATTATGGCCCGATACAAATCATTAACCTGTTACTGTCACCACAATTGTGACTCTTCCTTTAATCGTGATTTTCTGTAGATTATTTCTTCCTTCTCCTATTCTGATATATCATTTGCCAACCGACGTGTGTATTTAATTTATAATGGCTTCCTCTAGCTTTCCTGACAGTAAACGCCTTATTCCAGTACACTATTGTCTCCAGGCGTTAGAAACTCCTTACTTGGGTACTACGTTTAATTAATTGAATAACACATTGTTCCCTTGTTGCTCGTTCCTCCTTAAGTCTTCTTTGTTTCTGTCATCCGGCGTGCTCTTGCTTCCAAAAGCTAGAATTATTTCAATTATTCTATTGAAGCCTTCGTCGTTCTGATGCTTAGTTGAGTGATAGGTGAGAGTGTTGTACCTGGAGGGTAGTGGACATAGCAACACATCAAGTTTCCTGGTCGGTGTTTCTATCTAGTGACAGATTTTAGAATCTCATGAAGGAATACACACTAAAAATTGCCATAAGTAGTTTCCGGCGTTTTCTACTGCTTTTGATATTTTGAGATATGAGGTTGAGGTTTGTGCAGCGTATGTAAATATTACGTAACTGCTATGTAATATATTAAAGCAACTTGGAAGATATTGTTAATTCTTCAATTACAGAGTTTTATGGAGAGTAACATTCTACATATTTTTATAACTATAAGGGACTGTCAAATGAAGACAACACAGACGGAAAAAAGTACGTAAACTGCTCATTATTTTAAAAGTAATAGCCGTAACTGTTAATTAATTTATCTCACTGTGAAGCAAGAACCTCAACACCTTCATGGTGAAATATTTGCTGTTGCCTACGGAACAATGATTGCACCCACATGTGCACCTCTTCTTCTGAAGCAAATCGATGGCCACGAATGTCTTCCTTCAGAGCTCCAAAAATAAGGATATAGCATCGGGACATATCTCGTACTGTGTAGAAGATGGGTAAGGGCTTCCCATCGAAACGTCTGCAGCGTACTCAAAACAAACAGATGCACACCTGGTACGATCATGGTTACGTAGGCAACAGCAAACATTTTTCCACGAAGGAACTGATCATCTTGTACCACAGTAGGAGGAAAGTGTTAACAGTTACGGTCGGCCGCTGTGGCCAAGCGGTCCTAGGCGCTTCAATCCGGAACCGCGCTGCTGCTACGGTCGCAGGTTCGAATCCTGCTTCGGGCATGGATGTGTGTGATGTTATTAGGTTAGTTAAGTGTAAGTAGTTCTAAGTCCAGGGGACTGATGACCTCAGATGTTAAGTCCCATAGTGCTTGGAGCCATTTTTAAACAGTTACGGCGATCACTTTTGAAACACGGGTACTTGCTGAAAAGTAACGTATCCGAATTTTTTATGCGATAACTCTTAAAGTTCTTTAAATAAATTATTTTTCTCGACATGGTCACCCTGCTCAAGAACACATCCCTTCCAGGGAGGGACCAGTTTGTTGATACTATCATTGGAGAATGTTTTACTTTTTGATCGAGCTACAACCTCACCTCTGCCTGCAACGCTTCGTCACTATCATAGTGAAATCCAAGAAGATGTCTTTAAGTTATGAAATCAGATGAAAATGGGATGGGGAGAAGTCGGGACTGTATGGAGGATGATTGGTGACAGTGAACCCAAGGCTACGGATTGTTGCAGATGTCGCAGAGGTAGTGCTTGGTCTGGTTACTGTCATGCTAATTGAGAGGGTGCTCCACGTGTGGACGAACTCCACGAATATGGGCTTTCAATTTCCTGAGAGTATGGCAGTAGTTTATAGTTTGTGGTGGTGCCTTTAAAGTCAGTACCGCCATTACACTGGTTTTTTTTCTGTATTTGCAGTGTTACATTTTTACACGATCATGATTTCGGCTTTAAGTTGCCATTACCAAGTGTTTTAATGTTATACAGTGCCTAAGATGGCATACTGTGGTATTTAAAATCCTACTGCTTTGTTTTATCACTGAGTATACCATCTTGACTGATAAAACAAAGCGGTAGGCTTTTACCAGAAATATTGACCCTTAGAAAATGTGTCTAATAGTGTATTTTAAATACGACAGTATGCCATCTTAGGCACTATATTACATGAAAACACTTGATAATGCCAACTTAAAGCCTAAATCATGATCGTGTAAATGTAACACTGCAGATAAAAAAAATAAAACAGTCTAATGGCGGTACTGACTTTAAAGAAATATACACTCCTGGAAATTGAAATAAGAACACCGTGAATTCATTGTCCCAGGAAGGGGAAACTTTATTGACACATTCCTGGGGTCAGATACATCACATGATCACACTGACAGAACCACAGGCACATAGACACAGGCAACAGAGCATGCACAATGTCGGCACAAGTACAGTGTATATCCACCTTTCGCAGCAATGCAGGCTGCTATTCTCCCATGGAGACGATCGTAGAGATGCTGGATGTAGTCCTGTGGAACGGCTTGCCATGCCATTTCCACCTGGCGCCTCAGTTGGACCAGCGTTCGTGCTGGACGTGCAGACCGCGTGAGACGACGCTTCATCCAGTCCCAAACATGCTCAATAGGGGACAGATCCAGAGATCTTGCTGGCCAGGGTAGTTGACTTACACCTTCTAGAGCACGTTGGGTGGCACGGGATACATGCGGACGTGCATTGTCCTGTTGGAACAGCAAGTTCCCTTGCCGGTCTAGGAATGGTAGAACGATGGGTTCGATGACGGTTTGGACGTACCGTGCACTATTCAGTGTCCCCTCGACGATCACCAGTGGTGTACGGCCAGTGTAGGAGATCGCTCCCCACACCATGATGCCGGGTGTTGGCCCTGTGTGCCTCGGTCGTATGCAGTCCTGATTGTGGCGCTCACCTGCACGGCGCCAAACACGCATACGACCATCATTGGCACCAAGGCAGAAGCGACTCTCGTCGCTGAAGACGACACGTCTCCATTCGTCCCTCCATTCACGCCTGTCGCGACACCACTGGAGGCGGGCTGCACGATGTTGGGGCGTGAGCGGAAGACGGCCTAACGGTGTGCGGGACCGTAGCCCAGCTTCATGGAGACGGTTGCGAATGGTCCTCGCCGATACCCCAGGAGCAACAGTGTCCCTAATTTGCTGGGAAGTGGCGGTGCGGTCCCCTACGGCACTGCGTAGGATCCTACGGTCTTGGCGTGCATCCGTGCGTCGCTGCGGTCCGGTCCCAGGTCGACGGGCACGTGCACCTTCCGCCGACCACTGGCGACAACATCGATGTACTGTGGAGACCTCACGCCCCACGTGTTGAGCAATTCGGCGGTACGTCCACCCGGCCTCCCGCATGCCCACTATACGCCCTCGCTCAAAGTCCGTCAACTGCACATACGGTACACGTCCACGCTGTCGCGGCATGCTACCAGTGTTAAAGACTGCGATGGAGCTCCGTATTCCACGGCAAAATGGCTGACACTGACGGCGGCGGTGCACAAATGCTGCGCAGCTAGCGCCATTCGACGGCCAACACCGCGGTTCCTGGTGTGTCCGCTGTGCCGTGCGTGTGATCATTGCTTGTACAGCCCTCTCGCAGTGTCCGGAGCAAGTATGGTGGGTCTGACACACCGGTGTCAATGTGTTCTTTTTTCCATTTCCAGGAGTGTATTATGACTGTGGCCCCACACTGTGAAAAAATTATTATGGTGGTGCCTTTAGGAATAAATTCCAAACATGCCACATCTTGAATTTCCCAGAACTCTGTGAGCATCACTACGCCTGCTGATGGCATAGTCTTGAACTTCATTGGCCTCGGTGAACCTTTGTGTTAGAACTCCATTGATGCTCTCTTGTTATAGGGGTCAAAACGGTGAATCTAGCTTTCATAGCCTAACCCAATGTTGTTAAGGAGTCCGTCACCCTCAATCACAGAAAGCAGAAGAAATTTGTGGCAAACGCCCAATCTCTTCTGTTCCAGGTCAGGAAAGATAATTCAAAGCCCCATCCTGCACACAGTTTTCTGTACCGCACTTCTGCAACGATGGCCTGTACGAGCTCTCGTTACATACCAGATGTACCTCACAGGTGTGTGTTATCCGACAATTTTCTCTGATAAGTTCATCAACCCGATTCCTATGATTCTCGTCGGTTGACTTTCGCGGTCGTCCACTCCGTCACACAAGTTAGAACGTTGAGATTATCCCTACACTTCCCTTCATTACGAGCACGAACAATCCAACGTCACGCGTTACTGATGTCGATACAATCATCACCGTCCACAACTTTCATTCTTCTACGGATTTCAATTGAAGACACGTTTTTTGCGGTTAGAAACTCGATTAAACACTATGTTTCTCACACACCGATTTAGTTATGTTACACACCGCGATGTTACACGCCATAATACGGTGCTCTCTCTAGTCACACAATGTTGCAACTTGCGTCATTGAAGCGAAATAAGTCAACCGAGTAACATGCTTGACAGGCAATACCTCAACCGACATTGAAAACAGAATAAAAAACTCGGAGGCATAAACTTGCAGTACATACTAGTAATAAACAGTGTAACTTTTTCCATTTGTCACGTTTTCGATTAGCTACCCTTTACAGTTCATAACGTGTGGACGGTCAAGCCATACTTCGTGAGTTGTGCACCATCTTGTTCGTCGAAACGGGAGGAGGTCTTCTACCACGGAACATAAGATATTTGCAAGTGAACTGAGCGTATTTAATGTTTTAACAATTTGCCCGCCTTTAAAACGGAAATCTGTGTGAGTTTGCAATAGCTTCTATTTGGAAATACACTATGTGATCAGAAGTATTTGGACGCCTCCAAAAACATACGTTTTTCATATTAAGTGCATTGTGCTGCCACCTACTGCCAGGTACCCCACATCCGCGACCTCAGTAGTCGTTAGACATCGTGTGAGAGCAAAATGGGGCGCTCCGCGGAACTCACGGACTTCGCACGTGGTCAGGTGATTCGGTGTCACTAGTGTCATACGTCTGTACGCGAGATTTCCACACTCATCTCTAGGTCCACTGTTTTCGATGTGATAGTGAAGTGGAAACGTGAAGCGACACGTACAGCACAAAAGCGTACAGGCCGACCCCGTCTGTTGACGGACAGAGACCGCCGACAGTTGAACACGGTCGTAATGTGTAATAGGCAGACAACTATCCAGACCATCACATACGAATTCCAAACTGCATCACGATCCACTGAAAGTACTATGACAGTTAGGCAGGAGGATTTCATGGTCGAGCGACTGCTCATAAGCCAGACATCACGGCGGTAAATGCCAAACGAAGCCTCGCTTGGTGTTAGGAGCGTAAACATTGGACGATTCAACAGTGGAAAAACGTTGTGTGGAGTGACGAATCACGGTGCACAATGTGACGATCCGGTGGCAGGGTGTGGGTATGGCGAAGGCGCGGTGAGCGTCATTTGCCAGCGTGTGTAACGCCAACTGTAAAATTTGGAGGCGATGGTGTTACGGTGTGGTCGTGTTTTTCATGGAAGGGGCTTGCATCCCTTGTTGTTTTGCGTGGAACCGCGGGACTGCTACGGTCGCAGGTTCGAATCCTGCCTCGAGCATGGGTGTGTGTGATGTCCTTAGGTTAGTTAGGTTTAAGTAGTTCTAAGTTCTAGGGGAGTTATGACCTAAGACGTTGAGTCCCATAGTGCTCAGAGCCATTTGAACCATTTTTTTGTTTTGCGTGGCACTATCACAACACAAGCTTACATTGCTGTTTTGAGCACTTTCTGGCCTCCCACTGTTGAAGAGCAATTCGGGGATGGCGACTGCATATTTCAAAACGATCGAGCACCTGTTCATAATGCATGGCCTGTGGCGGAGTGGTTACACGACAGTAATATCCTTGCAATGTCCATTATAATTATCCAGGCTGTAATGCCGTGGTCGGTTGATGAATTCTGTGGTGATACCCAACGCTTCGTCTCCGACTGCGGGAGACATCTTCAAGGAGGTCCGTAGCTCGATGGAAGGTCCAACACACCCACTGGCTCGCTACTGACTGCCGCTAAATTCCGTGTCCGCGCGCTCCCGCACCGAGGCGTGACGTCACGTGTTTTGAAAACGTCAGTGCAATTGGCCGCTGTCCGTCGCCGTCGATCGCCGTTGCCATCACCCAGTAGTGGACTGGTGGTACACATCTTGTTTAACACCGGCATCCATATACCGTTTAATTTCACGCCCTACTCCTTGCGGTTGAAATTATTTGGGTGTTTAGCGATTTCGATTGCTTCCCTGTGGAGCCTTTCGTAATATCCGCTTGTGGCCGCTAGTACTTGCGTCTCCTCGAAACGAATATTGTGGTTCCCTGGCTGGAAAGCATGCTCCGCAACAGCTGATCGTTCCGTTTCTCCTCTTCTACAATTTCCCTTGTGCTCTTCCAAACATTTAGAAACAGTTCTTTTGGTGGTACCCACATAAACATCACCACAGCTGTATGGGATCCTATACACTCGAGCTTTTTCCAATGGTTTGCGAGCGTCCTTGGCAGGCTTAAGGTATTCCTGTATCTTCCTGGTGGGCTTGTAAATTACGGTAATATTCCGCTTCGTCAAGATCCTCCCTATTCTTTCCGTTACACTTTTAACAAACGGCAGGAAAACCTTAGATTTTGCAGTAGCCTGTACGTCAGTATGATTTCTGCGTGGCTGCCTCAACGCACGTTTTATTTCGGCCGACGAATATCCGTTCTTCATTAGTGCATTGTGGAGATGTTCCATCTCAGCGTCGAGCAACTCAGGTTCAAAAATATTTCTAGCTCTGTCCGCTAACGTCTTCATAACACCCCGCTTCTGTTGTGGGTGGTGGTTCGAATCCCGGTGCAAATAACGGTCCGTGTGCGTGGGTTTGCGGTACACTGAGTGGCCCAAACTACCATTTTCGTTTCTAAAAACAAGCACATCGAGTAAATGTAGTTTGCCGCCTACCCCCTCCTCCATTGTAAACTGAATTCTCGAGTTTATACTGTTCAGATGTTCGTGGAACCGGCTTAGTTTCTCCCTGCCATGTCTCCACAGCACAAACGTGTCATCCACGTATCGGAACCATACATTTGGTTTTATGCTGGCAGTACCTAAGGCCTGTTCTTCGAATTTCTCCATAAAGAAGTTTGCAATTACGGGACTTATGGGGCTTCCCATAGCCACGCCATCCGTTTGCTCATAAAACTGTTCATTCCACTTGAAGTATGTGGTCGTCAAACAACACTTAAACAGTTCTAAAATATCGGCAGGAAAAATTCGATCCAGCTGTTCCAATACATCATTAAGTGGAACCATGGTAAACAGCGATACCACATCGAAGCTGACCAATATGTCCCGCGGCTGGACCACTATGCCATTCAATCTGCTGATGAAATGTGTCGAAATCTTTATATAAGAGTCCGAAAGGCCCACATGTGGTTTTAACAGCGTAGTCAAAAACTTGGCTAACGAGTAGGTGGGCGAACCAATGGCACTTAGTATAGGTCTTAACGGCACATTTTCTTTATGAATTTTGAGCAATCCATAAAGCCTCGGTGGTAGCGCAACCGAATTGCAGAGAGCTTTCTGTACACTCTTTTCAATGGAGGACTTTTTTATTAACCGCGACACAGTTCTGAGAATGTTGTTAGTGGGGTCCTTATTCAGCTTCCTATATGCTTGCGGATCAAGTAGACCAGTAATTTTACTCTGATAGTCGGCCACATCCATAACCACCGTCTCAGAACTGTGTCGTGGTTAATAAAAAAGTTATCCATCGAAGAGAGAGTACAGAAAGGTCTCTGAAATTCGGTTGCGCTACCACCGAGGCTTTATGGATTGCCCAAAATTCATAAAGAAAATGTGCCGTTAAGACCGATACTAAGTGCCATTGGTTCGCCCACCTACTCGTTAGCCAAGTTTTTGACTACGCTGTTAAAACCACATGTGGGCCTTTCGGACTCTTATATAAAGATTTCGACACATTTCATCAGCAGATTGAATGGCATAGTGGTCCAGCCGGGGGACATATTGGTCAGCTTCGATGTGGTATCGCTGTTTACCATGGTTCCACTTAATGATGTATTGGAACAGCTGGATCGAATTTTTCCTGCCGATATTTTAGAACTGTTTAAGTGTTGTTTGACGACCACATACTTCAAGTGGAATGAACAGTTTTATGAGCAAACGGATGGCGTGGCTATGGGAAGCCCCATAAGTCCCGTAATTGCAAACTTCTTTATGGAGAAATTCGAAGAACAGGCCTTAGGTACTGCCAGCATAAAACCAAATGTATGGTTCCGATACGTGGATGACACGTTTGTGCTGTGGAGACATGGCAGGGAGAAACTAAGCCGGTTCCACGAACATCTGAACAGTATAAACTCGAGAATTCAGTTTACAATGGAGGAGGGGGTAGGCGGCAAACTACATTTACTCGATGTGCTTGTTTTTAGAAACGAAAATGGTAGTTTGGGCCACTCAGTGTACCGCAAACCCACGCACACGGACCGTTATTTGCACCGGGATTCGAACCACCACCCACAACAGAAGCGGGGTGTTATGAAGACGTTAGCGGACAGAGCTAGAAATATTTTTGAACCTGAGTTGCTCGACGCTGAGATGGAACATCTCCACAATGCACTAATGAAGAACGGATATTCGTCGGCCGAAATAAAACGTGCGTTGAGGCAGCCACGCAGAAATCATACTGACGTACAGGCTACTGCAAAATCTAAGGTTTTCCTGCCGTTTGTTAAAAGTGTAACGGAAAGAATAGGGAGGATCTTGACGAAGCGGAATATTACCGTAATTTACAAGCCCACCAGGAAGATACAGGAATACCTTAAGCCTGCCAAGGACGCTCGCAAACCATTGGAAAAAGCTCGAGTGTATAGGATCCCATACAGCTGTGGTGATGTTTATGTGGGTACCACCAAAAGAACTGTTTCTAAATGTTTGGAAGAGCACAAGGGAAATTGTAGAAGAGGAGAAACGGAACGATCAGCTGTTGCGGAGCATGCTTTCCAGCCAGGGAACCACAATATTCGTTTCGAGGAGACGCAAGTACTAGCGGCCACAAGCGGATATTACGAAAGGCTCCACAGGGAAGCAATCGAAATCGCTAAACACCCAAATAATTTCAACCGCAAGGAGTAGGGCGTGAAATTAAACGGTATATGGATGCCGGTGTTAAACAAGATGTGTACCACCAGTCCACTACTGGGTGATGGCAACGGCGATCGACGGCGACGGACAGCGGCCAATTGCACTGACGTTTTCAAAACACGTGACGTCACGCCTCGGTGCGGGAGCGCGCGGACACGGAATTTAGCGGCAGTCAGTAGCGAGCCAGTGGGTGTGTTGGACCTTCCATCGAGCTACGGACCTCCTTGAAGATGTCTCCCGCAGTCGGAGACGAAGCGTTGGGTATCACCACAGAATTCATCAACCGACCACGCCATAACAGCCCGGATAATTATATTGGACATGATATTTCCGGCCGTGAAAGTCTACATTTTAGTATCCTTGTAATGGATTGGACTGCACTGAGTCCTGACTTGGATCCTATACAACACCTCTGGGATGATTTGGAACGCCGACTTCGTGCCAGGCCTCACCGACCGACATCGATACCTCTCCACAGTGCAGCACTCCGTGAAGAATGGGCTACTATTCCCCAAGAAACCTTCCAGCACCTAATTGAACGTATGCCTGCGAGAGTGGACGCTGTCATCAAGGGTAAAGGTGGGCCGAAACATATTCCAGCATTACCGATGGAGGGGGCCACGAACTTATAAGTCATTTTCGGCCAGGTGTCGGGATACGTTTGATCACATAGTGTATATTTAAATCGGAACTGGTTTTTGATTATACTTCTTAATTTGATTTTAGTTACTGACTGTTGAGTAGTAGAGGAATAATGTAACACATAGACTATTAAATATAGTATTGAGAAGATTTTATCTATTGCAACTCTTTTAAGTGTAAAGAAAATATTTATTCCTAGGCTCATAATAACGTTGTGCGTTAATGTTGAAACATTTTTTTCACATTTGGACAATTTTACTTTTCTTGAGTAATTTTTCTAATTCCAGAAAAGACCGCAGCTCTTGGTCCCGCGGTCACGTTCTCGCTTCCCGAGCACGGGGTCCCGCCTTCGATTCCCGGTGGGGTCAGGGATTTTCTCCTGCCTCGAGATGACTGGGTGTTCGTGTTGTCCTCATCATTTCATCATCATTCATGAAAGTGGTGAGATTGGATTGAGCAAAGGTTGGGAAATTGTCCGGGCCCTGACAACCGCGCAGTTGAGCGGCCAACAAATCAAACATCATCATCATCATCATTTCATAGAAAACTGCAGCATACAAACAGAAAAAATGGACAAGTGTGAGTCGGGCTCGCGCCCTGAGGGTTCCTTACAAACTTTTTAAAGTATATAGATAATAATAATAATTTTTGGAACTCAGTGGCCTGGTACAAGTCATTCTATTGGACGTCACTTCAGCGACTGGCTTGTCCCTGATCTACCACAGTTATACAACGTACGGTTTAACGTGGAATCCCAACCACATGTTGCTTCTGTCGGTTTCGAGACACGTGACGTAATTTTTTTTTTTTTTTTTAGTTTCACTCTTCCGCTTGAAAGGCGAAAACTTTACCGTTTTTTTACTCCAAATCAGTCTTCACTCCACAGACAACCGTGTTATCTCTTTTTGTTTTTATGTTTGCGAAGTGTATTCTATGCAAGGTAGGCTCTCTCCTCGAATCCTGGAAGCGGCTTATTAACGCGAAATTTTTATAAGACCTCTCCGTTTCGAGGCACGCGCTTTACCGCTGTTTTCAAGTGATCTACTAACCCTTTTAAATAACTCTCAGTACATTCCATATACAGTTATCTGACCATCAGTCAAAGCTCCCGATGTTTGGTCAAAAAGACACGAAGAAAGTATTCCGATTATCAGAATATCATGGGACACACCGGGTGGGAAGAAAAAGGCTACGACCAAGAACCAAACACGAACCAGCTGTCGGACAGTCCAACACGTCGAACGCCCTCCCCCCCCCCCCCCTATTTAGACAAAACTAAAATCCCTTTCTTCAATGAACTGAGACTCTATCATCCCACAAAGCAAACCTTTCAGTGTTTTTTTTTTCTTATGGAATACATAATGTACATATAAAAGCAAAATCTCCACAACCGTGAACCCGAACAATTATTATAAAAAACCAATATTGGAGTGTGGGAATGGTTACCGAGTTATTTAATCCACTGGGATTAAAAACAATAAACAGCGTATTGGCGAATAAAGTACGATAACGCGGCAACCGCTGCCACTTCCAATAAGGTTCGAGGGTCGGGATCATTCTCGCCTCCAAATATATAGGGTGAATCACCTAAAATTTGCACCGCAAATATTGCGAAATTGAAGAAGTGCTATTGACGTGCGGTTTTCACAGAATAGATTGGCAGTCACGGGTTCGTTCAAAATGGTTCAAATGGCACTGAGCACTGTTGCTGTTGTTGTCTTCAGTCCTCAGACTGGTTTGATGCAGCTCTCCTTGCTACTCTATCCTGTGCAAGCTTCTTCATCTCCCAGTACCTACTGCAACCTACATCCTTCTGAATCTGCTTAGTGTATTCATCTCTCGGTCTTCCTCTACGATTTTTACCCTTCACGCTGCCCTCCAATGCTAAATTTGTGATCCCTTGATGCCTCAGAACATGTCCTACCAACCGGTCCCTTCTTCTTGTCAGGTTGTGCCACGAACTCCTCTTCTCCCCACTTCTATTCAATACCTCCTCATTAGTTATGTGATCTACCCATCTAATCTTCAGCATTCTTCTGTAGCACCACATTTCGAAAGCTTCTATTCTCTTCTTGTCCAAACTATTTATCGTCCATGTTTCACTTCCATACATGGCTACACTCCATACAAATACTTTCAGAAACAACTTCCTGTCACTTAAATCTATACTCGATGTTAACAAATTTCTCTTCTTCAGAAACGCTTTCCTTCCCATTGCCAGTCTACATTTTATATCCTCTCTACTTCGACCATCATAAGTTATTTGGCTCCCCAAATAGCAAAACTCCTTTACTACTTTAAGTGTCTCATTTCCTAATCTAATTCCCTCGTCATCACCCGACTTAATTCGACTACATTCCATTATCCTCGTTTTGCTTTTGTTGATGTTCGTCTTATATCCTCCTTTCAAGACATTGTCCATTCCGTTCAACTGCTCTTCCAAGTCCTTTGCTGTCTCTGACAGAATTACAGTGTCATCGGCGAACCTCAAAGTTTTTATTTCTTCTCCATAGATTTTAATACCTACCCCGAATTTTTCTTTTGTTTCCTTTACTGCTTGCTCTATATACAGATTGAATAACATCGGGGACAGGCTACAACCCTGTCTCACGCCCTTCCCAACCGCTGCTTCCCTTTCATGCCCCTCGACTCTAATAACTGCCATCTGGTTTCTGTACAAATTGTAAATAGCCTTTCGCTCCCTGTATTTAACCCCTGACACCTTTAGAATTTGAAAGAGAGTATTCCAGTTAACATTGTCAAAAGCTTTCTCTAAGTCCACAAATGCTAGAAATGTAGGTTTGCCTTTCCTTAATCTATTTTCTAAGATAAGTCGTAGGGTTAGTATTGCCTCACGTGTTCCAACATTTCTGCGGAATCCAAACTGATCTTCGCCGAGGTCGGCTTCTACCAGTTTTTCCATTCGTCTGTAAAGAATTCGCGTTAGTATTTTGCAGCTGTGACTTATTAAACTGATAGTTCGGTAATTTTCACATCTGTCAACACCAGCTTTCTTGGGATTCGAATTATTATATTCTTCTTGAAGTCAGAGGGTATTTCGCCTGTCTCATACATCTTGCTCGCCAGATGGTAGAGTTTTGTCAGAACTGGCTCTCCCAAGGCCGTCAATAGTTCTAATGGAATGTTGTCTACTCCCGGGGCCTTGTATCGACTCAGGTCTTTCAGTGCTCTGTCAAACTTTTCACGCAGTATCATATCTTCCATTTCATCTTCATCTACATCCTCTTCCATTTCCATAATATTGACCTCAAGTACATCGCCCTCGTATAGACCCTCTATATACTCCTTCCACCTTTCTGCTTTCCCTTCTTTGCTTAGAACTGGGTTTCCATCTGAGCTCTTAATATTCATACAAGTGGTTCTCTTTTCTCCAAAGGTCTCTTTAATTTTCCTGTAGGCAGTATCTATCTTACCCCTAGTGAGATAAGCCTCTACATCCTTAAATTTGTCCTCTAGCCATCCCTGCTTAGCCACTTTGCACTTCCCGTCGATCTCATTTTTGAGACGTTTGTATTCCCTTTTGTCTGCTTCATTTACTGCGTTTTTATATTTTCCCCTTTCATCAATTAAATTCAATATTTCTTCTGTTACCCAAGGATTTCTACTATCTCTCGTCTTTTTACCTACTTGATCCTCCGCTGCCTTCACTATTTCATCCCTCAGAGCTACCCATTCTTCTTCTACTGTATTTCTTTCCCCCATTCCTGTCAATTGTTCCCTTATGTTCTCCCTGAAACTCTGTACAACTTTTGGTTTAGTCAGTTTATCCAGGTCCCATCTCCTTAAATTCCCACCTTTTTGCAGTTTCTTCAGTTTTATTCTACAGTTCATAACCAATAGATTGTGGTCAGAGTCCGCATCTGCCCCTGGAAATGTCTTATAATTTAAAACCTGGTTCCTCAATCTTTGTCTTACCACTATATAATCTATCTGATACCTTCTAGTATCTCCAGGATTCTTCCATGTATACAACCTTCTTTTATGATTCTTGAACCAAGTGTTAGCTATGATTAAGTTATGCTCTGTGCAAAATTCTACCAGACGGCTTCCTCTTTCATTCCTCTCCCCCAATCCATATTCACCCACTATGTTTTCTTCTCTCCCTTTTCCTACTCTCGAATTCCAGTCACCCATGACTATTAAATTTTCGTCTCCCTTCATTACCTGAATAATTTCTTTTATCTCATCATACATTTCATCAATTTCTTCATCATCTGCAGGGCTAGTTGGCATATGAACTTGTACTACTGTAGTAGGCATGGGCTTCGTGTCTATCTTGGCCATAATAATGCGTTCACTATGCTGTTGGTAGTAGCTTACCCGCATTCCTATTTTCCTATTCATTATTAAACCTACTCCTGCATTACCCCCATTTGATTTTGTATTTATAACCCTGTATTCACCTGACCAAAAGTCTTGTTCCTCCTGCCACCGAAATTCACTAGTTCCCACTATATCTAACTTCAACCTATCCATTTCCCTTTTTAAATTTTCTAACATACCTGCCCGATTAAGGGATCAGACATTCCACGCTCCGATCCGTAGAACGTCAGTTTTCTTTCTCCTGATTACGACGTCCTCTTGAGTAGTCCCCGTCCGGAGATCCGAATGGGGGACTATTTTACCTCCGGAATATTTTACCCAAGAGGACGCCATCATCCTTTACCATACAGTCAAACTGCATGCCGTCGGGGAAAATTACGTCTGTAGTTTCCCCTTGCTTTCAGCCGTTCGCAGTACCAGCACAGCAAGGCCATTTTGGTTAGTGTTGCAAGGCCAGATCAGTCAATCATCCAGACTGTTGCCCCTGCAACTACTGAAAAGGCTGCTGCCCCTCTTCAGGAACCACACGTTTGTCTGGCCTCTCAACATTCTCACCTCCAAATATACAGGGTGAATCACCTAAAATTTGCACCGCAAATATTGCGAAAATGAAGAAGTGCTAGTGACTTGCGGTTTTCACAGAATGGATTGGCAGTCACGGGTTCGTTCAAAATGGTTCAAATGGCTCTGAGCACTATGGGACTTAATATTTGAAGTCATCAGTCTTAGAACCACTTAAACCTAACTAACCTAAGGATATCACACACATCCATGCCCAAGGCAGGATGAGAACCTGCGACCGTAGCAGTCGCACAGTTCCGGACTGAAGCTCCTCGAACCGATAGGTCACAGCGGTCGGCAGGGGTTCGTACTGTTAGCCAGTCAACAGATTGTAATAATACTTAGAAAGTGTATTTTTTGGGCAAACATACACTTTTTAAACGGAACAATGCCTATCGACATTAACAAACTAAAAGTAGGGTTAATTAGAACGTCAGTTGTGTTTGTTGCAGGATTCTAGTGCGAGTTGTTCAAGAGATATCGTATATTGAAAAAACCCCCACCGACCTTTGTACGATTCCTGCTGTAGCGCACACTGAAGAACAACACAAGTGGAATCACTAGGTACATGGATTCTGGCCAGTAATGAGACAAGTGGCCATCACAGGTTGTTCTCAGAATGACCACGGCAGCAGCAATACACGCCTCTAATCTGGTATGGAACGACTGCTGCACACATTCTGACATTTCAGCGGAGATGTCGGAGCAGGCTGCAGTAATACGTCGTTGCATATTATGAGGTGTAGTTTGTAACGCCTTATACGCAGCGCCTTTCAGCGTGCAAAATTGTACAAGCGTCAAATCCGGGGGAACAGGCCGGCCAAGGTACAGGTCCTCCGCGTCCAGTCCAACGATTTTGAAAGAATTCGTGAAGACAGGGTGTACTACTTCGCGAGCTATGGGTTGAACAGACATCTTGTTGGTACGTGAGAGTTAATACGATTCTCATAATCTTTTCCATGCAGCTGTTGATGGAGAGAGATGCGGTAAAGATGCAAGCTTTGACGCTGGAGAAAGTGTAGGACATTTGCCTGACTCATGCCACTTTCTCGTGCGATTGCTCGGGAGCTAACGTTTGATCAACTGTAACAGCTGCTAGAATATCAATTTCCCCCTCAGCTGTCGTCACTTGTTTCCTTCTCTTACGTTGTCCAGGTGTTACACTACAACTTTCACGTAACTGGTTGAAGAGGTTGATAATAATTGCTGAGGTGGTTGAAATCTATTGGGATGTCTTGCCGCATACGCCATACAAGAACGAACTGCAAACTTTCTACACTCTCCATACACCTTGAGCATGCCGGCTTTTACTGCGCTGGTAAATCCTATCGTCTACAGACGACCTACTCCTTGGACTGTCACAAACTAACTAGCGAGTTGCCGTGCACTCAAGGAACACACAAGCACAATGTAAGCAAACATAACAGTATTGTACCTAGCAACTACGCAGACTGAACGGCACAGCCTCAAGTGTCAGTGTGGAATCGTTCCAAAATACGATCTCTCGTAAATGACCCGCACTAGAATCCTGCAAGAAACACCGCAGACGTTCTAATTTACTCTACTTTTAGTTTGTCAGTGTCAACACGCATTGTTCCGTTTAAAAAGTGTATGTTTGCACAAAAATACGCTTTATAAGTATTATTACATTCAGTTGGCTGTCTAACAGTTCGAATCAACGTCAATTGAAAAATCTCATTGTCAATTTCGATTTAAAAAAGTGTATGACTGCACAAAAAAAAACCTTCCAAATATTATCATTTGTTGGCTAATGATACGAGCTCCTTACTACCAAAATATTCTGTGAAAAGCGCACATCGATATCGCTTTCCATCTCCGGAATATTTGCGGTGCAATTTTTAGGTGATTCTGTCAGTACAGTGAACATAATGGCCTGTGAGCCACATAATCGTACTAGTTTTCGTCTGCGGGTAAAAGGGAGAGTCTGGTTGTAGAAGAATGTCAGCCATGAAAGCGGTGAAGGTCAATCGTCTGAGGAAAGCCAGTTGCCGTCTAATCTAGATCTAGTGCTCTCGACCGCAAGAGAGACACCTATGGCTCATCATATACGTTTGGAGACAACTGCTGTACCGGTCAGTCGCACTTACGTAAAAGACGCTCATTGGTTGGCATTACATGGTGATTGATCTAATACCACGATGACAGCACGTCCATTGATGGACTAAGAAGACTAATATGGAATCACACCACCCTCCAAGAAATTGTCGCTGATGAACGCTCAACAGGGGATAAGCAAGCTAGATCTCCCCAGCGACGGAATAAGAATTTGATAGTGGTATGTGTGTTTGAGGGTATGTCAGCTCGCAAAGAGTGTATAGCAATGTAAAATTCCTGTAAGTTTCAACGTGGAGTTCATCCGACCACCATCGACAGGGGGAGTTTAAACTGAGAGGGGGGAAACAGGTAAACAGTCGAGAAGTGACTGAATGAGTGATTTGAGTACATGTTAAGACAGTGCGTCGAATAAATAATACGGAAGCCTTCACCTGTATATCAGGCATCACCAACCCTCCAAGCTGCAGGGCCTTGCCATTATTTCATCTCTAGACTCGCACTCCAAACCCCTATGTAGATGGTTCATCCACTGGTTTTGATGAGTGAGTTTGCGAGTATCAAAAATGTGACATAAATGGCTGTAACTTTTAATTGCAGTGACTTTCAAGCTTACATTTTTTTACACCACCCAGGGGCAATAGACCTTAGCTCTTGACACTAATTTCAACTCGATAGTTTTACCTGTTAGTGAGAAAAAGGGGGCTTAGCAAACAGATAGACATGCGGATAGACCGATAAACGGCAGACACCAAAGTGATCCTGTAAGGGTTCCGTTTTTACCAATTGAAGTACGGAACCCTACAAATGTCAGAAGTAGAGTGATTAGTTCCATACTAGCGTACAAAATGGAGAACAAACATGTTCATGGCAAGCCATACTGTGCTTTCATTTCAGCAAGATAATGCCCACCCGCACGCGGCAAGAGCTTCTGCTGCTTGTCTTTGTGCGTGCCAAACCCTGCCTTGGCGAGCAAGGTCCCCACATCTCTCATCAACAGGAAACGTTTGGGGCATATGGACAGGGGCCCTCATACCAGCTCGTGATTTTGACGATCTAACGCGCCAGTTACACAGAATTTTGCACGATATCCCTTCAATAGGACATCCAACAGCTTTATCAATCAATGCCAAAACGAGTAACTGCTTGCATAAAGGTCGGACGTGAACAAATGCGTTAGTGACTTGCTCAGTTTTTGAAATTCTTTCTCTTGAAAAAATTATCCAATTTTTTAAACTGCGATACATTGTCTGTAGATGTACATCAAGCCTACCAGTTTCCGTCCCATTCGAATAGTCCCTTCCCGGTGCGTCAAAGAAAAGAAGTTATTAACGTTGTTTATGCGTCTCCTGTTGATTAGGTGCTGTAATATTCGGCAGGCGTGTTTGCTCCTAAATGAGAGTCATTCACTTTTAGAGCTTGCGTTACTGCGGAGTGTGGCCGCAGCAGAACGCAAAATTTTTGGAAGCGATCCTCGATCCGACGCAGCGCATCAAACGCACGTGTCCGCTACTATGCCGGGCATTCGCGGGAAACTGTGGCGTGAAGCTATTTGCGGTTCAGCTACACGGTCCGGGGAGCATTAAAACATTTCACGCGTGTTGAAAAACGCTTTCTGCAACGCTTGGTGGAAACAGGGCAGGAAAATTAAGGCAAAGAACTTTACCGTGCGCTCCCACAAATTAATTAATTCCGTGTACGCTTCCAAGAGGATAAATCTATCTTTTTCAAAAAGAGAAAGTGTTAAATGGTTCGTATTCGAATGCAACAATTCTGTTACATAATTTGTAGGTTCGGGACAATGCCACGACATTACGCTAGACATGAAGCGTAATTCTCCCAAATGAATATCCGGTCATTCAAAGTGCACGCTCAGAGGGAAACGACATAGTTTTGGGATCAAGTACCGCCGTATGGCGAGTACAGTTAATTCCGCTGAATTTTACGAGGGGCAGTTATAAAGTTTTAATTACCGCCTGGAAAAATAAAGCTACGCAGCTAATTTTTATCGAAACTTCTTGGCAGGTATCAGTGCACACTCCGCTGCAGAGCGAAAATTTCAGTCTGGAAATAATTTTTGTTTGTTTGTAGGTCCCCGTCTGCAGTCCTGAAATATTACGTCGTGCATAAGCTTGTAGCGTTTTTGTTTTGCATGTTGGTATTCCGATTGTCATTTTTTATTTGTAGTTCACTGTTGATATTTGAGTTCACATATTGTCATTTTGTCATCTGGTGATAGTGAGTGGAGCTGTGGACGCTAGAAAATGGAGTGCCAAGTGGAGAAATCGGAACATTTCCGAAATATTCTTCTGTCTGAGTTCGGTAGAGGAGTAACAGCAGCGGAGGCAGCCAGAGGCATTTGAGCGTGTATGGAAATCATGCAGCTGGACAGAGCATGGCAAGAAAATGATTTTCTTGTTTTAAGGAGGATCGTTTTGACTTTAGTAATTCTTCACGTTCAGGAAGACCTTCGGGGTTTGATGATGATCGTTTAAACGCATTAATCAATAATGATACAAGTCAGTGTACTCGATAACTAGCAAATGTGATGAACTGTGATCACCATCACTATCACCGTGAGACATTTGCATACAATGGGGAGGGTTCAAAAATCAGATGTATAGTACATCTACATCTACACCCAAAGGTGTGTAGCGGAGGACACTTTACGTGCCACTGTCATTACCTCCCTTTCCTGTTCCAGTCGCGTATGGTTCGCGGGAAGAACAACGGCCGGAAAGCCTCCGTGCGCGCTCGAATCTCTCTAATTTTACATTCGTGATCTCCTCAGGAGGTATAAGTAGGGGAAAGCAATATATTCGATACCTCATCCAGAAACGGACCCTCTCGAAAACTGGACAGCAAGCTAGACCGTGATGCAGGGCGCCTCTCTTGCAGAGTCTGCCACTTGAGTTTGCTAAACATGTCCGTAACGCTATCACGCTTACCAAATAACCCTGTGACGAAACGCGCCGCTCTTCTTTGGATCTCCTCCGTCAACCCGACCTGGTACGGATCCCACACTGATGAGCAACACTCAAGTATAGGTCGAACGAGTGTTTTGTAAGCCACCTCCTTTGTTGATGGACTACATTTTCTAAGGACTCTCCCAATGAATCTCAACGTGGCACCCGCATACCAACAATTAATTTTATATGATCATTCCACTTCAAATCGTTCCGTACGCATACTCCCAGATATCCTCTAAACCAAAATTACAAAAATCAGCGGATAGCCACATGTGCATCTGTGCTTTCTCGTCATCAATTGGCTCGTGAACAGCACCGATCATTCCTATCCTGTACCGTTACTGGTGACGAGAAATCGTGTCTTTAGGGACGGTTGAGCCCTAACGAA
This sequence comes from Schistocerca cancellata, assembly GCF_023864275.1. Lineage (NCBI taxonomy): Eukaryota > Metazoa > Arthropoda > Insecta > Orthoptera > Acrididae > Schistocerca > Schistocerca cancellata. The sequence goes on along the minus strand of NC_064627.1, from coordinate 801,773,121 downwards.
GCAGTAACTCCCCGTACAAAGACCTGCGTGCATCCACAAAAGATAATGTTTCCGTCTGGTGGAACAGTGAAGGTGTGGTGTTATATGAATTGCATTCCTGAGGTGCAGCCATCGCTGCTGACATTTATTGTCGACAACTGAGACGTCCTGCAGACGCAGTCGAAGAACAAAGACCAGGAAGACTGCGTGAAGTGGTGCTATTCCACGATAACGCCAGCCCGCGTTGTGCTAGACTGACAAGAAACGCTATACAGAGGATGGGTTGGGGAGTTATGCCGCACCCACCTCATTTACGTGACCTTGCACACTCAGTTTTTCACCTTTTCCGCTCTCTGTCCAACAGTCTGCAAGTAACGTCCTCTCCAGATGAAAATGCACTTCGGACACGACTCGACGAGTTCTTCGTCTCAAAACCACGTGATTTCTACAGACGCGGAACTGAAAAGTTACCTCGGTGTTGTCAGACTGTTGTAAATATTGAAGGAGAATATATTACTGATGACTAAAGTATATGTTACGTGTATCTCTTGTATTTAGTAAACGTATGGAAGAACGATTCAAATGGCTCTGAGCACTATGAGACTTAACATCTGTGGTCATCAGTCCCCTAGAACTTAGAACTACTTAAACCTAACTAACCTAAGGACGTCACACAACACCCAGTCATCACGAGGCAGAGAAAATCCCTGATCCCGCCGGGAATCGAACCCGGGAACCCGGGTGTGGGAAGCGAGAACGCTACCGCACGACCACGAGCTGCGGACATGGAAGAACGCTACGAAATTGTTCTCCAACTCAATACATAGAAATTCCCGCACCATAGGACCGTAGCACGCCACTAAAGGACCCAAAACAACAGAGGGAATCCCAATGATATAGTCGAGTATCGTGCAGCAGCAGTAGCAACGTTACAGCTCTTTCAGATCAGTTGATTTGACTTTCATAGGCACACTTCACTAGCTGCATACACAGTACAATTTACAGAGAAACAACACATTCCAGCTTCGCACACATGAAGAATTTGACCGACATCATACAGCAAGTAGAAGTATGATGATGAGGTGATACTATTTATAACATTCACTCGAACATCATCAAATCAGTCATATTTAGAATGTAGTGGCATGGAGTTTTCAGTATGTACTACAGCTTTAGTCATGTACCTATAAAGAATAAAAAAAAATAAACACGTAACTTTATTTTTTGAGGTGATAATTAAAACTTCATGATTACCTGCTGTAGATGGCTTTAAGTTTTGAGATGTTGTGCCTGCCGCTAGTACTTCATCTACATCCATTCAGGTGGTCCTGCCACTCTAGAATACGTAGCACAGTGTGTTGGACACGTTAGCCATACTGACAGCGATCGATAGGTGGTGAATCATTTTCATTTGGTAGGCACAAAATCGTTTCTGGGATCTTCCCAATGCACAGATTTTCGCTGGCGACAGAGATCGATTGTCTCCGAGTTGAGCAGCATCATCGATGTATTTTTCACAAGATTTTCATTTTTTTTTAAACAAGTCATTGAATTCTTTTCAATGACAAATTACGGACAATGTCACAATCTGTTTCATTTCAACATGTAAAAGTAATTTAGCTTTCACCTTAAATGAACCCATGACATCGTCCAATAGCACCATAGCTATCTTTTCTGTATTTTTAAATATCAACAATTCTTCTTCCGCTTATTCAGATGTAAATGTGTGATGTCAACACATCCACATTAGCGTATGAAGTATAATGAATATAACAAGTTATCCACCGCAAGAGCCTGCCTGTCAAAAAGTATGACATGAGCTACGAACGGGTCGTATGGAATGCTTTATGAATACTACATCCAGCACTGTACTGAAACCAAGAGAAAATAAGCTCTCATCGTGCATATGTTGTTCGATCTGCCAAGCTGTCAACATCGTTGCGTCATTAACACAGCTGTTACCAACCGCAGTTTCTACACTGATCTTTTTCATGTCGCTCTCATTCATACAAGGATAGGCTGTAATAAAATTTTAACATAAAGAACCCTCCATTACGCTCGTAATAACGAATGCAAATGCATGCATGCTATGCGGGAACGCAAGGTGTGATGCGTCCGGTTTCTTCAAAGGAGTTTTTTTGCAACTGTAATGATGTTCCATGAGGTGAAAATATTGCTAAAGTGTTTCGAATTACTGCAGAGGGGGATAAATTCGTCGGAAATGGGGTAGCTTGCAAGCCAGCTTGCAAATGAAGTTCGCGAGGGAAAAGGACGATAAAAAATCGAAAGACTTGAATGGCCACGAGATCTCTAAGAGCCAGACTGAAAGAGGCTCCCCTCACGTGCACTGGTGATTTTTTGCTCGCGAGGTGAGAATGAGGTCGATTCCCACGTGCAGTTGCCAGCTGTGAGCACTACCTGTAAGGACTCAATGCCATTTCTGTGCCATGGGCGACAGTAGATGAATAGCTACGCGACTGTTGTGAACATTATAACGTAAGAATAGGAATGAGGCGACTGGAAGGATTCCCTATAGGAACACGCCTGGCAGTACTGACCCTACGGATTATCTTAGAAGATAACTTGAAGAAAGGTAAACCCTCATTCACAGCATTTGTAGGTTTAGAAAAAGCATTGCTAGAGAACACTCCTTGAAATTCTGAAGTTATCAGAGAGAAAATGAGTTGAGCGAACTTGTACAGTAAGCAGACTGCAGATGTTGAAGGACATGAAAGGGAGATAATAGTTGAGAAGGGAATGAGACAGGGTGGTAGCCTGTCCCGCACGTTACTCAGACTGTACATATTGCAAGCAATAAAAGAAACTAGGGAAAAATTTGGAAATGGAATAGAAGTTGAAGGAGAAAAACAAAAACTGAACGATTCGCCGTTGAGTGTATAAATCAGAGACAGTATAGGGCTTCTATGGTTACTTGAAAAGAGATTACAAGACGAATGCAAACAAATATAAAACAAGGGCAACAGAATGTAGGATTAACTCTTGTGGTAGTGAGGGAATTATACTATGATATGAGACAGTAGTAGATGAACTATGTAATGTGAGGTAAAATAACAACAATACCCGAAATAACAGGATATGAAACGTAGACTGTAAAAAGCAAGAAAAGCGTTTCCGAAAAAGAAAAATATGTTGAAATTTAATACATGCTTAAGAGTTAGGGCATCATCTCTGAAAGTAAATGTTTGGAGTGGAGACTTACATGTAATCGAAAGGACGATAGTAAATTGTAGAGACTGGAAGAAAGTAGAAGCCTTTGAAATGTAATACTACAGAAGAAAGCTGAAGACTGGGTAAGTAGATCGGTTGACTAATGAAAACGTACTAGTCAAAACTGAGAGAAAAGAAACGTGTGGCCCATTTTGACTATAAGAGAGGGTCACTTGAATGAACACACGCTAAGGCATTAAGAAATAGCCAATATGCCAACGGTGGGAAGGGGGAGGGGGGGGTGGAGGATGGGCTAAAAATTGTAGAGGAAGACCAACGCTTGACGGCGGCGAAAAGGTGCAACTGGGTATTGGGTGCAATAGCTAGGCAGAGATGTAGAAACAGGATGGACTATCTTTAGCTTCATGGGCAGCACCATGGGAATGTTAAAATTCAGAATATTGCCTTTATTTGTGAATGTTGACACTTTTCCTTCGGAAAGTTAAATCATAGTGTCAGCGATTGTGACGTATGTGTAGTGCTTATTATTGATTAAGATGAGGCAGAAGTTAGAGGGAAGATCCATTTGCTGGATGCAGACATATTACAAATAACCAGTTATATCCCTCCTCTGAGTTAAAGCCAGAAACGCAATGTGAATCTTTGCTTCTGTGTGCATCATCTTGGATGTTGAGCATCTTTTCTTTGTATTTACACGATTTTTCTGAGTGCCGCGGTATCAAAGTAGTTTTATGACGCATTGTGCCATGTTTAGGAAAGACAATGCCCTGTCCATATTCAGTGTCAAGTTCCATAGTTCGTTAACGACGACTGTAGCCACTTGCACTGCACTGCAATGTTTGTAGATGGAATTATTGCTCAAGTTGCACAGTCGTTGTTACTACTTGAAAGCTGCCACTTTGCCTTAGCCATTATAGCTTCGTAAGTGGCTCTAAAATTTCAGATGGGGAGGAAAGTCGCTAGCAATTACCGTGAAATAATCTCTTTAATAACTGTACATGTCCATCGTCCGGATGTAAGTTTTCAGCGTTCTTATTTTTATCGTCAGTTTGTCATGTCCCCTAAACGTAAATTTGCAGAACTAGTTATGGAAGTGACTAACTCATAAAATATACTTATTCTACAACGAACATTGTATTTGTATAAGCAAAAATCTGTGTACGAGTGTCGTACATTCTCTTCTAAAAAGCTACACATGATACCTAATTTACGACATGTTTGCTTTCTACAAAAAATGGTTCAAATGGCTCTGAGCACTATGGGACTTAACTGCTGTGGTCATCAGTCCCCTAGAACTTAGAACTACTTAAACCTAACTAACCTAAGGACATCACATACATCCATGCCCGAGGCAGGATTCGAACCTGCGACCGTAGCGGTCACGCGGCTCCAGACTGTAGCGCCTAGAACCGCACGGCAACTACGGCCGGCTTTGCTTACTACACTCTTTATACGTTTTCTAATGGTTTTGGTTTTGTTAGGAGGGGTCCCATGTGTATGAATATTCCTTATGCTGCTCGGTTCGAAATTTGTGGAATAGAGTGATATAATTTTACGAAATTTTGGTGTCCCGCGGTGTCTGCCACAGCGTCGGCCGACTAGAACCGATATTGGCGTAGTTACCGTCTTCCTCCGGTCTATTTAAATTCAACATCTGATCGATAATAGCACTGTCTGTTTACATTCTTGGACTTGTCATACTTCAGCGTTTCTTAATCGACGACTGAACTTTTTCGACTTATCAGTGAATACAGGTAATAATTTCGAATCAAACGGTTGCCAGTTACCTGAATTATGAATTGTTTTTCTTTAGTAATTCATATATATTTTTCCTTACCTCATTAAAGGGACAAGTGGCTTTACAGTGATCGCGACCGTAATGGTATTCCCATCTCAATAGCAGTTTATTCAGTTTTGCCTCTATTTCAGGTACGACATTTCTTAAAAATTATTTGAACTCGTTTCTGGAATAACAGTAAACAGAGAGAATTTAATTCCTCTCGAGGAGAACCATTGGGGACGAGCAATTTGAATTTCCCATCTGAAGGATGGATCACCGTCAACAGTGGCGTATAATTTCCTGGCCTTGAATGTATTTTTGTTCTGTCATTGCAACTACAAAAATGCGTGATTTTTTTTTCACCAGACGCGTTTCGCTTTATTGAGGTAGAGCATCATTAGTGATCTGTAATTAAATTATTTACATTTTGGTTAGCTTTTAGATGGAAAAACAGTTCGTTAATAAAATGTTAATTTGTACGTACAGTGATTTTCGCTTAATTTCTCGCTTACATCGGGAGATGCCGTCTGCTACCACATTGTTGCTTTTCTGCTTTAGACACTTATAATTTTGGTTTAATGTTTAGTTGTTCAGCAGCACTATGCATTTCTTATGTTTTTCACAATACGCTTTTATGCACGCCACTGTACTCTTTCTTTAAATAACCAGTTTCGGTCGACTGAACATTATCAGGTTCTCAGAAGCATATACAGCATCACAATAGCCGAGAGTAAAATCACTGAAGGCAGACAATAAAACCAAGAATTTGTCACTGTTTTCATGGCGTAATATAAATTAAATCTTCAATTTATAAACTGTACTAGGCAGTGCACTCTTCCATGTTGCATCAGTAATGGGCGCTAACGCTGTGAACAGAAGCATTCCAAACAGAGCATTCGGTGTCCATCCATGCACAGCGTTCACGAGAATTACTGGTGTAATACGAGAGAGTGCACTGCCCAGCACAGTTTATACACTCCTGGAAATTGAAATAAGAACACCGTGAATTCATTGTCCCAGGAAGGGGAAACTTTATTGACACATTCCTGGGGTCAGATACATCACATGATCACACTGACAGAACCACAGGCACATAGACACAGGCAACAGAGCATGCACAATGTCGGCACTAGTACAGTGTATATCCACCTTTCGCAGCAATGCAGGCTGCTATTCTCCCATGGAGACGATCGTAGAGATGCTGGATGTAGTCCTGTGGAACGGCTTGCCATGCCATTTCCACCTGGCGCCTCAGCTGGACCAGCGTTCGTGCTGGACGTGCAGACCGCGTGAGACGACGCTTCATCCAGTCCCAAACATGCTCAATGGGGGACAGATCCGGAGATCTTGCTGGCCAGGGTAGTTGACTTACACCTTCTAGAGCACGTTGGGTGGCACGGGATACATGCGGACGTGCATTGTCCTGTTGGAACAGCAAGTTCCCTTGCCGGTCTAGGAATGGTAGAACGATGGGTTCGATGACGGTTTGGATGTACCGTGCACTATTCAGTGTCCCCTCGACGATCACCAGTGGTGTACGGCCAGTGTAGGAGATCGCTCCCCACACCATGATGCCGGGTGTTGGCCCTGTGTGCCTCGGTCGTATGCAGTCCTGATTGTGGCGCTCACCTGCACGGCGCCAAACACGCATACGACCATCATTGGCACCAAGGCAGAAGCGACTCTCATCGCTGAAGACGACACGTCTCCATTCGTCCCTCCATTCACGCCTGTCGCGACACCACTGGAGGCGGGCTGCACGATGTTGGGGCGTGAGCGGAAGACGGCCTAACGGTGTGCGGGACCGTAGCCCAGCTTCATGGAGAATGGTCCTCGCCGATACCCCAGGAGCAACAGTGTCCCTAATTTGCTGGGAAGTGGCGGTGCGGTCCCCTACGGCACTGCGTAGGATCCTACGGTCTTGGCGTGCATCCGTGCGTCGCTGCGGTCCGGTCCCAGGTCGACGGGCACGTGCACCTTCCGCCGACCACTGGCGACAACATCGATGTACTGTGGAGACCTCACGCCCCTCGTGTTGAGCAATTCGGCGGTACGTCCACCCGGCCTCCCGCATGCCCACTATACGCCCTCGCTCAAAGTCCGTCAACTGCACATACGGTTCACGTCCACGCTGTCGCGGCATGCTACCAGTGTTAAAGACTGCGATGGAGCTCCGTATGCCACGGCAAACTGGCTGACACTGACGGCGGCGGTGCACAAATGCTGCGCAGCTAGCGCCATTCGACGGCCAACACCGCGGTTCCTGTGTGTCCGCTATGCCGTGCGTGTGATCATTGCTTGTACAGCCCTCTCGCAGTGTCCGGAGCAAGTATGGTGGGTCTGACACACCGGTGTCAATGTGTTCTTTTTTCCATTTCCAGGAGTGTATATTGACGATGAAGTTTTTATTATGTCCTGACAACAGTAACAAATTCATGGTTTGATTGTCTGACTTTAATGATTTTATATTCACCTACTATGATTCTGTAAATGGTTTTAAGAAGTGATGTTGGTAAGTCGACCGAAACTGGTTTTTCAAATAAAGATTTTATCAGCAATTCGAGGCGGTAATCATGATTGTTTTCTGAATGTCTACGAGCTGTGGGGCACCGTCTCCTGAAAATCTGGGTCACCCCGAGAACCCGAGTGGACACCTTTCGCTTGCAGGCAGATGTACATAGATTAGACCTACCAGCTTTCCATGCACGTGCTCATTGTTGTACTCTATGCAGAACATGTTGTACCTTTCCACACCATTTTCCAAATAAATTTATAATGAAAATGGAATGATCGAATGGCATTGTTGGCCGGGAGGTCCCATTCGGGTTCGGCCGCCAAGTGGAAGTCTTATTTCAGTCGAAACCACATTGGGAGACTTGCGGCCGATGATGAGGATGAACTGTTGTTGTGGTCTTCAGTCCAGAGACAGGTTTGATGCAGCTCTCCATGCTACTCTATCCTGTGCAAGCTTATTCGTATCCCACTACCTACAGCAACCTACATCCTTCTGAATCTGTTTAGTGTACTCATCCCTTGGTCTCCCTCTACGACTTTTACCCTCAACGCTGCCCTCCAACACTAAATTGGTGATCTCTTGATGCCTCAGAATATGCCCTACCAACCGATCCCTTCTTCTAGTCAAGTTGTGCCACAAATTTCTCGTCTCTCCAATTCTATTTATGAACTGATGATGAGGATAACACAACACCCAGTCCACGAGGGGAGAAAATCTCCAGCCCGGCCGGGAACTGAACCTGCGCCCGCTGCATGGGAGGCAACCACGTTACTTCCCGGCTAAGCAGGGGGACTAATTTAAAATGTATGCTAACGATTGGGAAAGGTGTAAAGAAGAGACTGGAGGGCCTTAATTAATCAAAACTCGGAAAAATCAATAGAGCAGTGAAGTATCAGTAAATGATTAAGATAAGAGACGCACACATAAAAATACCATTGTACCCTCTTGTGTAACCGGAAAGGTCAGTTTTACTCCATCCATGCTAAGTGAAGACCAACCAAGCCAAGTAATTCAAAAATGAGGCTGCAAATCAGGACGCTTTGTCTGCGCAAAAGCGCAGTTTGATTGAGCAGAAAAATTGTAAGTAGGCTGTTTATGTTTTCTTATTGGCAACGTTACGTAGCGCTCTGTATGAAAATCACTGGCTGTGCTGTGTGCAGTCTGTGGCTAGTTTGCATTGTTGTCTTCCATTGTAGTGTTGAGCAGCGGCAGCTGGATGTGAACAGTGCGTAGCTTTGCGCAGTTGGAGGTGAGCCGCCAGCAGGTGTGGATGTGGGGAGAGAGATGGCGGAGTTTTGAAATTTGTAACACTGGATGTCATGAACTAAAATATATATATTACGATTATTAAGGTAAATACATTGTTTGTTCTCAATTAAAATCTTTCATTTGCTAACTATGCCTATCAGTAGTTAGTGCCTTCTGTAGTTTGAATCTTTTATTTAGCTGGCAGTAGTGGCGCTCGCTGTATTGCAGTAGTTCGAGTAACGAAGATTTTTGGTGAGGTAAGTGATTTGTGAAAGGTACAGGTTAATGTTAGTCAGGGCCATTCCTTGTAGGGATTACTGAAAGTCAGATTGAGTTGCGCTAAAAAAAAATATTGTGTGTCAGTTTAAGCACAGTCATGTATAATTTTTCTAAGGGGACGTTTCAAAATGTCTGAGAAATGAATGAGTAAGTTTAAACTCCTTAAGGGCATAATTACGACAGTGTGTGTTTGTGGAGCCTGTGGATAGCAGAAGGTCGTATGTAGCGATAACTGGCTATTGGGCTGTGTAGTGTGATTGCAGATCTTGCTCTCATGATTGTGATTGGTCACATGGCATCGTCCACAGCTTTGTTGCTGCGAGTACGACTTTCAAGCGTTGAAGATTTGACGCCCTATGCTGTAAGCTGAGATGTTGGCATGCCTGCCATCGCATCAGCTTCTATTGTCCAAGAGCAACGTAATCGACGACGCAGTGGCAAAATTCAGTGTTACCAGATCGGCCACGTTTCAACCTATCGTACAGTGAGGGTAGAATATGTGAAAGACGCTGCAATAGTTAGTGAAGTGCGGTGGCATACCTTATTAAGAGGCACGGTGGACAATAGCCAAGTGTGATGGCCTGGGGTGGTTTTGGATACAATATGCGACGTGGACACCACATGCTGAGGGCAAGCTAACCAGCTTCAAAATATTTCAACAACACAATGCCCCATCCCACACACACACCTAAGAAAGAGTGTGTGAACTTTTTTTTGAAGACCTACGGTGCATTTAGTGCATCTCGTTCCCATCCGCTTTTCACGCGGCTTGGCCCCAGTTGGCCGACAGTTCTGTCACCCGCTTTCACACAAACGAGCTCTCACTCAGTACGAGGCAAGAGACATGTGGCAAGGCAGTTGCTGAAACATGGTGGTTCGCTACGTCACAGTTCAGCATGAGGTACATTGCTGAGTACAGGCAGCACATCGAGCCCGTACACTCTGCGACTTCCAACCCACGTGCAACTTTCAACGGCAGGGGACACAACAAAGTAAAGTAAAGGGGAGTTCCGACGAAGGCCTGATGGCAGTACATGAAAAAAATGAGTTTTTTTATTCTCTTGCTGTAAAAAGCATTGTATGTAAACCAAGCAAAGCTGCATCAACTCTTGGAGTTAGTTTTTCGTTTGAGACTTTCCTTTTCCTCTAACAAATGTAAAATGTAAAAGTCGTGTGACTAGGGCCTCCCGTCGGGTAGACCGTTCGCTGAGTGCAAGTCTTTCGATTTGACGCCATTTCGGCGACTTGCGCGTCGATGGGGATGAAATGATGATGATTAAGACAACACAACACCCAGTCCCTGAGCGGAGAATATCTCCGACCCAGCCGGGAATCGAACCTGGGCCCTTAGGATTGACATTCTGTCGCGCTGACCACTCAGCTACCGGGGGCGGACCTCTAACAAATTAAAAACTACTTTCTTTGATTTGCACATTTTCTTCACTAAAAAGGGTGAAGACAAAAAAGCCGCACTTGGCGGTCGCCATGCGATTCCTCATCCCAGTTCAAGACGGAAATTTGTCTTACAGAACCTAACCCTACCGACAGTTTTATTGGAAAAGCGATTTCAAAAACAAGGCTCTGCCAAAGCTGTAACTGCATACAGCGTGGCCAAGAACAGCTAGCATTAACTCTGACTGTGCTGGAGCTGTCCCATTAGATGGCCGGCGATGTAGTTCAGCGTGTTCGGTCAGAGGGCTGACTTCGCTCTGTAACAAAAGAAAGTGAGTGAAGTATTTACCGATCACCTTCAACAGCTGTCATGTGAAGTTCGTCCAGACCAAATACCGAGAACCATAACGAGTTAAACGGAAAAAAATAAAAGAATTAGCTCAGTGAGACGAGGCAATGTCAAGTGGAAGGAATATGCAGACCAAAGAGTATAGAAGTAGATTGAGTGGTCTCCGGGACACGCGAGGTATGTAAAGCCTTTCCCTTTGGACATCCACAACGGCTGAGGTGCTGGTTGCTCCAAACACAGCGAGTGAAATTTCGTGTCATCCGATTTGCCTCTAAAAAATTTTTACGTAGATAAAGCAAAGCTACTTCGGCTTCTGTAGTTAGTTTTTCAGTAAAACTTTTAGTTTTCGCGCAAAAAAATAAAAACCAGTGTTTTGAGATTCGCAGGTGCTCTCGGCTATGTAATCTTTCTCATTCGATTTTGAGGAAACTATTCGGTAAAAATATATTATTTTTCCGCTGCTCATAGCCACACATTGCAGCTCGATAATGAAGATGATTCCTTTGCATTACGGCCCAGAGTTATCGTGATACTGCGAAGTAAAATACAACACCGCGCATATTTTGAAAAGTTTGCGGTGAAAAATGTAGTCGATGGCCAGTTATGTTCGGTGAGATTTATGGCATAGGTTGCTGCACACGAAATGTAGCTAACATATTGAAATTGGTTTTAACTGTGGAATGAGGCTCGTGTTTGTTTCCATTCTAGAGAAAATACGCGAGATACATTGGAGATCCTCAGCGACGAGGCTGGCAGCCAGAGGCCACACGAGTGTCTCTTGCCGCCTGCTGTGGACTGCTATGGGGAGGGCGAATCTGCTTCCTGTTTCTCTTCTTCGTATGCCACCGATACAGACCGAAGCGGGAAGTGAAAGAAAAACTTAATGACTCCGGGAGTCACCAGCTCGTAACGTTGATCTATGTTTTTTAAATATATGCTGCCTGGTTTCGGGAAACAACGTCACCTGTATTACTGAATTTAATCACTCATTTATTATAACCTGTTCGCTTTACAATTGCCGGTTTAGGTGAATGCGTTGTGCTATTATTTGTTTCGAATGACACAGGAGCGATATAACTGTACTCAGTCAATATGTTAACTGAAGCGAACTTCTAATATAATATTAGTGCATTCTCTTAGAGAGAACTGTACGAAATCAAGATGAAACTGTTGTTTTACAATCTAATAACTGGAGTTCGGGTTGATATCAAAGTTCTAGGTTTCTTTGCATCTCTCTTGTTTTCTCTCCTTGTTCTATGAAAATGTACACACCATGCTACAATGGCCCCACTCTCAACCAGAGATCTCCTATTTTTACATTTTATAAAACGAAGCAAACCACTTTCCCATATAAGCATACTCTTCGATAATGTATATTTGTGCAATGACTATCCATTCCAGCAGGGGCTAAAAATTCACTGAGGTAATAACGCACTATGATTATAACGTTACTGTACAGTACCGAACCACATGTGTCGATCGTGTACTGTGAAGTACTTTGGACGTCTTTGGTCCCGTCTGTACACACACAAAGTTTAGTTCCTCGTTCTACCGTCGGTAATAACTTGAACACTAAGAAATCTAAAGCAAACCCCATAGAAAGGCTTGACGAGATAGCGAGTAAACAAGCAGACAGGGAAAAACGCAGCGCGACTCGTGCAGCGTTAGGCGCGTGTAGCTACCCAAGTGATGCAGACTCGCTGATGTTCGAGTCGCGTTCGTGCAATTACTTTTTTCAGTTAAAGCATCAATTTTTATCCAATTTACACCTCTACAATGTGGTACCTTGTGTTTCATTCTGTTACTGTTACATTAAGACATAACACGAGCTTCTAAGAGACGTGAATAATCACTTTATTTCGTCCGTGGCACAAATTAAACCAATAGAAAACGATAGTGGATACAGTAACATCGTCTGTATCGAATGACGTACAAAAAATACTATAGATGGGCTACACAAGATTTCTTTTAATGCTACGCACAGTAATTCCATTCCGTACATTTGACGTCCAGGCTTGTCTTCACAGAGTCAGTACGGGTAAGTACGAGCAACGTTCACGTTAGAGGAGATGTTCGAAGGTACCGCCTCACTTTTGCAAATACTTCATCACTGGCTGCATCATACTTCGCTAGACGCTGCACAACACAGCTGCACACACCATTGCCGAAGCGGCACGGATGCGAGCTGTTACGTCGGGCGCATCCATGGGTGGAGTACTACAAACTTATTCCTTTAACTGTCTCATCAAATAAAGATCTAGTGGATTAAGGTCCGGGGAATGTGGAGGCCATAACACTGAACCTCCACGATCAATACATTTCCCTTGAAACACTTCATTTAAACAATTAAGCATATTAATTCTAAAATGTGGCGGTGCGCCAGAGTGTGGAAACCATAGCTATCGCCGAACACCAAGTGGAAAGTTTTAACTTGTCAGGCCAGGTATTTCAAAGAAACAAACGATATATGGGCACATACGACTTGCCCTGCAATTCTTAAGCGCCCATCAGCACTCCTCACCACTATTCCAGCACGAAGCATGCCTGAAAGCCACGTTCACAGGTGACATGTGGGATGTGTTCCGACCAATAATGACTGTTGTGAAGGTTGATAACATCTTCAAGAGTGAAAATGTTTCGTTATCTTCCACTTGGTCCAGAAGCCATTCACAAAACTGTACTCATCGAATGCGGTCTGGTGGCTGGTGTTGAGTTAACGTGCAATGAAATGGATGCAATTCTTCATCGTGCAAGATTTCAGTACCATTCTTTGCGATATCTGGAACTGCATTGCAACACCACGGACCTCTGGCCGTTCCCTGCGGACGAAGGTTATCGGTTTCCCAAAGGCGTTGCTCCAGGTGACGAAGAACGCTCTTAATTTGAGAGGGCCTTTGAGGGTACCGTGCTGCATGCGCACGAGAGAAATGTAAAGAAATTTAAACAAATTTATAGAAATTATATTCAAATTGAATGAGCAGCTTCTAGTGGGGCCGACACAATACTAACTCCGACCCCTCCCCCCCCCCCCCCGCCCCCTCAGCAAAATTCAAGCCTATTTTCAACGAGGATGGTAAACACAACTGATGGTGGTACTGTATCTACTTGTTTATATAAAGACTTAGGTCCAGTTCTTGGAAGAAGTGACTTAGGTCAGTGGAGGTAGCCCAACTGGCCCTTCTTTCCCACCATTTTCTCAGGTTAGTATAGTTAGTTCAAACGATGTATCTTCCCACCAAAATTCAAACTTCCCACGAGTTCGTAGGATGGGGTGACTTAGGTTAGTGGAGGTAGCCCAATTGACCTATCTTCCCGCCATTTTTGGATAACGGTCCTCGCATCATCAGCTGACGTCACATGACAGTACGTACTTGCGACACAGCTGCCATATTGGATAACAGTACTTCGGGGTGACCCACTTGGGGTGGTGTCCTCCTGGGGCGGTGCCCCACTTGTTCCACTACTGCTGATAACTTGAGGGTCACACCTGGGCTTGTGATCCGACACATATATATTTTTTTCTCTATATTTGGTGGTCATCCACGCTAAACAGTCTGTTCCAGCCACCTTATTACTGTCCACGTTCACTTAGTGTTTCCCTGTTTCCGAGTGCTTCCATGTCAACTTTTCTCGTATTTCTCTGTCTATCACACAATCAGTCGTTGCCATACACAACACTCTTCCTCGATCAGACAGACTTATAAGTAAGCTCTCAATCTCCCTCAATTTCCCTACATTTTGTCGTATTTTCCCTCAATTTATACGTATTTTTCGTAAATTTTCGAAATTTTACCGGTTTTATGACTTTTTCAACATTTTTTCGTTATGTATATACTCATATTGCTAACATAAGCAGGTATGGCTTGATTTTAATATATTGTCAACCTACTAAAAATCCTGATGTTAAACTTCCTTCTGATGACCTGCATGCATGCGCTTCGGATGAGACAAACATGATAGTAACCGAACTAGATAGTTAAAAGTATAGTAACCCTCATTGCATAGTTGCATGAGACTTGGCGAATGCTGTACACAAAGGATTTAGTGGAACCTTGAAGTCTGGAGAAAATTCAATGTCCTACCCTGATGCATCAGAGAGCATATCTGCATACTCATGCAGTGGTGCAGTTGACCGAAACTCAAAGTCGGAAAACAATTCAATATGTTGATTTGAGTCCCACTCCAGCTTGTAGACAGGTGCAACATGGAGTTGACCTGTGTATGGAGCTGGTTTTTCCTGTTGCTGCTGCTGCCTCGATTTTCTATTAAGTATCCGCTCTTGTTGGTAACCAGCTGCGATCTGCTATTCCTGTTGACGACATCCAACTCTGATACATGCGCACAACCCAGCCAGCGTATCTACAATCCATCGATATAACTAACAGAGGTACGTGGATCACTGTTTGGGGTTAGAGGGCTGACATTATTCTGTTGTGAACACAACATGATTACGCTATTTCATGTACTGGATTCCCAGGTGGGAGGCTCCAAGCCCTCTCTCCTGGCATGCCGCTGGGCCGAGCGGTTCTAGACGCTTCAGTCTGGAACCGCGTGAATGCTACGCTCGCAGGTTCGAATCCTGCCTCGGGCATGGATGTGTGTGATGTTCTTAGGTTAGTTAGGTTTAAGGAGTTCTAAGTTCTAAGGGACTGATGACCTCAGATGTTTTGTTGCCGTGAGAAGTCTTCGAGAGCAGTGGTTTGGAAGTCGACTGATTGGGTAAAAGGCGTTGAAGATACGGAAAAATCTGGGAAATTTGAAAAAACTGATGGAACATACGTAAAATTGACGAAAATACAACACCTCAGCAGTTTGCTCATTCGACAATAATGTCGTACACCGAATTTGTAATTTTACTCAGTTGGCTGTTAGGAAATAATGAGTAGGGAGAATGAGAATTGTAGCTTGCTGTCGGGCCTAAAAATCACTGTGTTTTCTATCCAATATGTGAATATATAGAGTGATAGGCTGTGTTCTGTATTGAGATTTGTGCATCTTAACTGTGTGTAATACTCACATAGATGACAATTTATTTACAAGACTTCCGCAGACTCTAATTTTGAGCACTCTGGCTGTGGGGGCTACAGCTGTGGGGTGGCCAGCCATCACCCACAATGAGCTCAACAGCCGTGGCTCCCACCCTGTCAGTGGGTCCGCCGTTCCCGCAAGTGTAACCATTGGAGCCACCTATTCTCACCGCTATACACTGCCAAGCTCATGGCATGCTGCTGGCTGTTCCGTGACGAACAGTCAAGTATTTCGCTATTGTTCTACAGGTCAGCATTTCCTAGATATACGTTTGATTTCTGTAGATCTGAAGCAGAATATTATTGTCAACCAAACACCGACCAAAGCACAGCAACTTCAGTGGATGGAGATCTTTGTGTACCATCAGCAACAGGATAGAACAGGCCTGGATGACCAGTATCCCTACTTATGGGGGCTATGGGGCGGGGGGAGGGATGTAAGACGGTTCCTAAGCTGCTTAGTCTTTACCAAACATCGAGGTGAGCACACGTGCAGCTGCTGCCACTCTCTCCTGGAGAGAGCTTTTGGGATCAGTTTTTGCTGTAGTTATGTTATTACAATAATTTTTCTCAGTTCCCATTGCGTTTGTTGCATTATGGTCCATTGTTTATGAGTGGTGTTTTTTTTCTCAATTTCAATGTATAATTAGAGCAGTGAAGGATTTTCTGTCACGTGTAATAGTGTGAATTGGCCTTCCTACCTTTTCAGTGATACTTTACTGTCTTATCCCTTCTTACTGCATATCTGCGTACGAGTTCACCACCAGCTATTTCACTTGTATCGCAGCAGAAGGAAACTCTTCTTACACTTCAGTGACAGTTTACTGTCTCGTTCCTTCTTACCACGTATATATATGTATATTGTTTGTGTGTGTGTTGGTGTGTTAAACTTCCTCAGCAGCTATTTCACTTGTAGATCTGTTGGGGGCTACTTTTCCTACACATCAGTGATAATCTGCTGTCCTACCCCCTCTTACCATGTACCTGGGCACCTCAGCGACTATATACTTGTAGATCAGTAAGAGACAATTCTTCCAGTCGCAGCTGTGGGACAATTCCCCGCCAATTTCGAGTCATACTGTCCACTGGAGAAGATAGAAATGTGAACATGTACATATATGTGATCGGAAAGTGAAGAAAAACCCACTTGAAGCGTCGTCTATTGACTTCCGTACACCAAGGTGATCACTTCTGGTTCATTCAGTCTGGGCTAGTGGAATAGAATGAAGTTGTCTACAGCACTATGGATTAACTGGCCATTTCAAAAACCACAAACGGCTTCAGGACAGGCAGCAGTTTCTATGAGTTGTGATATTCATGCTCAGTACATCCTGCTACATCACTTTTATCTGCTGAAAAGTATTCGCCCTACACTCACCCATTATCGCCTCCTTCCTTTCCTAGTGTAGGAGGCTACGGAAGCAGCCCTCACCTGTAAGCTTACAGGAAATACACTTATTAATGTCTCCTCAGTCCAACATCAACATCTCATCAATTGAACACATTTCCCAGCAATGTAATTAATTGATTTAATTACTGTTTAAATATATGAAAATATATTACTCGCATTTTCCAAATGGTTCTAATGGCTCTGAGCACTATGGGACTTAACAGCTATGGTCATCAGTCCCCTAGAACTTAGAACTACTTAAACCTAACTAACCTAAGGACAGCACACAACACCCAGTCATCACGAGGCAGAGAAAATCCCTGACCCCGCCGGGAATCAAACCCGGGAACCCGGGCGTGGGAAGCGAGAACGCTTCCGCACGACCACGAGCTGCGGACTCGAATTTTCCACCCATTTCGTGTCATGAGATCCGTTTTTTCATGAGAGCGGTTTTCTATCATCCTGGCAGTTTTAAGCAGTTGTGTTGATTTATATATCAAGCAGCAAGGCTATAGGGTAATTGTCAATTCGGTTTCACCACCAAAATTTAGGAAATTCTTCCAGCAGAAGAATACACACATAAATAAATGAACACAGTTTAGAAGACAGTACCTTTAAGTCCTTCCTCTCCAGCAGCTCAGCACTAATTGAGTCTTTTGCCCACCAATTCACGAGTTGGGGAGGGGAAGGAAGTGGGGAATGGAGGGGGAGTTAGAGAGAGTGGGGGATGGGGAGTGGTAGGTGTAGTGACAGCAGTGCCACATCCACCCCGACAGAGAGGAGATGGGGCGACTACCGAGGAAGAGCTGCCGTCTTGAATAAATTTGGCAATAATGCAGTCTGGTGTCACTTTGCCTTCGTTCCATTACTGGCTTGTTGGGGGGGCGGGGGGGGAGGAGGAAATTGTTTAAACATGCAAGCTGTTTCAGCAGACTGTGACAACAGAGGGATGAGTGAAACCGTTTAAATGCTATTTTAAGCTTAGGACAACTTGGCTGGATGAATTACCCACAATTTTCAACTGAACTATTGGATTTTGTACTTATGACAAGTAGTCTTGCTCCACTATGATGTCAGGAGAAAATCCAGCCACATCTTGGATTTTTGACCATTTTGGGTTCTGTACTTAGGACAAATAACCTGTGAACACGTCACATGGGGTTGGCCATAGTTCAACTACGGGAAATTAATGTACGGTTTGGATGCTGGATAGGCAGACCATATTTTGTAATTAAAGCCCCTGATTTCCAAATCAGTTATCTTGGATTCTGGACCTGGACTTTGAATTGGAACTCTCATCTGGGTTTGTTCGTTAGTACTGATCTAAGCTAACGCCATTTGCAGTCGCAATGTTTGCTCTGCGCTATGTTTTCCGTTATCAACTTACAATGGAACCATACGGCAATCGGATTTTTGTATTTTTTCGTAGTTATGGTACGTGAAGTTCAGAACTCAGATATCAATCTGCAAAAGCAGTTCGATGCAACTCTCAAGAATTCTCGAGAAAATCGACTTTGAAGTCTTTCGACTGCCTTTAATATGCTAAAGCAAAGTCGATTTTTTCCGACAGGACCCGTGGCTGAATCAGAGAACTCTCTCCTACCCCGTGTGTGTCACTGGTTCAGTTCCAGACCTGGCAGCATTTTAAACAAAGGCGCCTATACACTGAACATTTCCCTGATGCGTAGAATACATATGGATGAAACTGAATTGAATTTGATTTTTTTTAATTTCAACATTCCCTATATATAAAAGAAAATGTCCTGAATGACTGACTCATCATGGCCCAGCCCAAATCGCCAGGCATTTTGGAGAGAATGTTGATCTTATTCTGTAGGCGTCATTTAATAATAGATTTTTCGGGATGCCGTTGAGAGGCACCCACATGCCTTGCTCATACTGTGGCATCAAGCATTCAGGCCTGCAAGATGAGTGGTCTGCCAAGCGAGTGGATTCTTTCTTAATTTAACGAGTAACATGAACTCTAGTACTCACACTTCGTTACAAGTTATCCTCCTATATGATTACTACGCAACGGAAACGCATATCTGACTATCAATGATTTACAGAACTCTGACTGTACACTACGCACTGGCAGTACCACATTTTCTTTTTTGTCTTTTATTTGACGGCTTTTATTAACACGTGGCCATCCCACTGAATATGAATGGCGCACACATTATAAATTCGGGACATTATGACAACATACAATTTGAAGGAATAATCTACCAATCTCTTTCTTTTCTCTATCTGATTTATTCCGATAAATTCTCTAACCTAAACACACAAATTCTATAACCTACAACAATAACATATGAGAAATTCCACCCAGTGGGCATGGCTTTACATTAGTGAATCTCTATATTATGGTCTCGTAATTTATTTAACGCTACAGTGCACTTTCGGGATAGGATGGTGGATCTTTTATTATACCTCACACTTCGACTCTCACAATCATCATCACGAAACTTTCCTCCAGACCGAGCGGTACAGAAGGAACAAGCATAACCCACTAATCTTTTGAAACTACTTCGCTACACACCCATGGAAACCACACATACCCAAATTACATGACATACACCACACAACAATATGAAATACTACACAGAGAATGGTTACAACATTATCACTTTCAGCTTTCCCACTTCAATTAATATTGATCCCAGTTTCACACGACACTGCCCCACTTAGTAATTCTACTTTCCTACTGTGAACTCTGGAGATAAATGCACGTCTTCCTGTGCAATGCAAGCCATGTGGCGTTGCTGGATAGACGGGCGACTCACCTTGCTCTCTCTCAGAGTTTGAATCTAGCGTCACACGCAAAGTAATATTAATGTATTCATCACACACGCGAATCCTCAACTGATACCGTGGACGAGTACTTCTCTTTATCCTTTGTCTCATACACAGATTGAGACTCACACAGTACTCACCACGTGGAAGTACTCGTCTCTTATTTCAAGTCCTGCACACGCCATTTCTTAAATATTTCAACTTATGGTACACACGCTATTTCTTAAATATTTCAACTTATTGTACACACGCTAGTAATTCAACTTAACTTAAGCACACGGAAGTATTTCAACTTATTGCTACACGTGGTTTCTTTGTCACCGTTGGTCACTTCCGAAGATTACTACAATCCCATTAATATTACCTGCCTGACCTTTAATTCTCCCCACAAAAGTTCCTGAAATAGAGAAATTATTATTTCAAACTACTCTTAAATATTCCACATGCATACCATGCCTCCACTCTTTCGTCATTACGGAGCACATCTAAAACAGGTGTTAACAGCACATGATCCAGCGGCAGAGTGCTGAAACATGGCCGTATTCAGGTTCTCTCGCACCTCTGTCGAAGTGGGAGAAGCACCTTGCTACCTTATTGGTCAGCCACATTTCAGGCGCTCAAAGCTCTGGTAAATTTCATCTCTTTGGTTCCACCAAAGGTGGCCAAAGGATCGACTCAAAGATGATCATATATTCACATTCACTATCTGCGGTTAGCAGACGACCATACATTCATTCATTTCAAAAGATCTCACCAAACTGGATGTAGGGATTTATTTTGTGGGAGTGCACATATGATAAATTAAATAAATATATTGTCATTCTTTCCTACACTGGTATCCGGTTTCGCTGTATTAATTGAAATTGAGTTATTTTACAAAAAAAATGTGCTGTTCTGACAAAAATAATGAAGTGTACTGTACCTATTTTCAATGTCGGGCGGTACTGTACCCTTTCACCGTTCCTAAGACGATGAAATAGAAAATAAATGGTTTTCTGAAAACATGTCGCTGTTAAGGCAGTTTTGAAGCTAGAACTACGAAATTTGGTATTTGGTTTCTCGGTCAGAAATAATTAAATATGTGTTTCAGTAGTTCTGGGAGCTGTACCCGTATGAGTGTAGAGTAGTAGGTGAAAGATTTTTTGAAAATAAGTCATTATTAATGAACTACTAAAGCATTTTTAAAGCTACGTCTATGAAATTCGGCATTTGGTTTCTCGGGTCGATACTTTAATAATGCTTGTTTCAGTGTTTTTGGAAATTCCTCCCCTAAGGGTGTAAAATAAGGGTGAAAGTTTTTGTGGAAATATTTCATTAAGAAAGCATTTTTGAAAGTAAATCTCTGAAGACTTCTATTTGGCTTACCGGTTACAAGCAAAAAAGTACGTGTCTCAGCGTTTCTTTGAAATTCAACCTCTAAGGGGGTGAAACAGGGATCAAAATTTTTACGAAAATATTTCGTTGTACTAAAATGTATTTGAAGGTAAATCTATGAAAATTGGTATTTGATTTCTAAGGAAATATGTGTTAGCGGATGAAAGTATAGAAATTATCACCACGAGAAGGAAATATCACGACAAGAACTCAAAAGCCAGGATTAACAAAGACCTCTAACTCCAGCTACCACAATTGATTTTTGGTCAGAAGTAGATTCGTAAAAGACCATACATCTATGATCTTGACTTACGTGAGCAAATCAGGGGACGCTAAGCTAGTCTCTTATAAAAGATCGGTAATTAAGAATATTTTTGCAAGGAAAACTTGATATCTGTGTGCGATATGTAATTACAAATAAGAACACGTGCATTTTTAATAAAAATAGAATTTGATATCAGTTAACTAGAATATATTTGAAGTACGACGTAGGATTGCGAACTGGACTAAAGAATAGACGAAAAATTAATCGGAACGAGATTCGACCCTGCGATTACCAGTCTCAAGCGCTACTACTTTTTCCGCTTTTTATGTACTTTGAACTTTACAGAATTGCTAGTAGAACATGCCCATCCGTTTAAACTTTTGTATCAGCCAGTAATCAAACCTAAAATCCTCAGGTGGCAGGCGAACATTCTACAGCCACGCAGCCTGTCGTGAAAAAAATCGACCTTGCGTTAATATATTAACGAAGGTCGGAAAACTTCAAAGTCGATTTTCTCGAGAATTTTTTAGTTGCATCGAACTGTTTTGGAAGATTAGTACTTGAGTTCTTAACATTGGGTACAAAGAAATACAACAAGTTGCAAACATCTGAGTTCCGAGACGTTCCCTTGTCAGTGTTATTTAGGTTCGCTGGAATTATTTGTTTCACGGCAGAGACGTACCTAATTTGTAACAAGCTATGACACGAAACCTCAAACTCACGGCGTCCGTTAGTGAAAAGAATCTATCCAACGATCTCCAAAATCTTGGTGAAAATTAATAACGCTTAATTCTTCACAAATAATTCGTCTAAAACTCTCCGTACCTGACGAACAACATGATGTAATTTCCTTCTCTCTCTCTCTCTCTCTCTCTCTCTCTCTCTCTCTCTCTCTCTCTCTCTCGACTTATTATGCGTATTTAAGCGTCTCTAAAGTGGGTGACAGAGAAGACGTCAACGAGAGTCAAGACGAAATAATGGAACTCGCTATGGTGGAACTATAGTAGTGCGCAAGTAAGAAGGTGTACGTACGCTTTATGCATTCTGCGCAGAGAGGAATGGAGAATGTTTTGCATTATCAAATGGTTCAAATGGCTCTGAGCACTATGGGACTTAACAGCTGAGGTCATCAATCCCCCAGAACTTAGAACTACTTAAACCTAACTAACCTAAGGACACCACAAACATTCATGCCCGAGGCAGTATTCGAACTTGCGGTCGCGAGGTTCCAGACTGAAGCGCCTAGAACCGCTCGGCCAAACCGGTCGGCTTTGCATTATCGCCAGTGTGGTCTCTGTGTCTGCCCAATACATCTTACTCCAGCTGTTTCTCACCCCCATAACAGGCTACACTGGGGAAGTGTCATATTAGGCCACTGTTTCTGCATCTGTCTCTCCATAGAAAAATTAACGTACTCCGAATACTCTCGCTGTCGCTTCTTAACTTAATACTTGTCGAGTTTACTCTATATCGCCCGTAATCAACACTATAGTGGCTAAGGCTCTCGCCATACTTCATCTAACACGAAACTCAGTGCTATAATACGTTCTATGTCCACCCCAGAGCACTCGCTAACACAGACGGGGCAGAATGAGTGTTACGTTGTTCACGGCTCCTTGCCACTGCACATCGACTCACCTGCCGCCTGCGTGCGTACATACGAACGCAGCAGAAGAGGCGCAAAATCCACTTTGGGCACGACTTTGATCAAGCACCAACCCGACTGGCCCCTGTTCACCAGACATACGGCCGAAATTCAAAATTCTGGAGCTAACACTTCCAGTCTTAACCACAGATAGGTATTTTTTTTAAAAAAAAAAGCTCAACTTGGTAATGCCGAGTGAGGTGGAGTTGTGGTTAGCGCACTGGACTCACATTCGGGACAACGACTGTTCCAAAATTCCCATGCTGATCGACCATCCAGATTTAGATTTTCCGCGATTCCCCGAGAGCGAGTAACGCAAATAACAGGATGATTAAAATGGGGCGGCCAATTTCCTTCCCCACCATTCATTAGTCCGAGCTTGTGCTCCACCTCTAATGACTTCCTTGTCGACGGGACGTTAAACCATAATCTTCCTTTCTTCATTCAACCATGTAATTCCAAGAACGGTAATTGAGCCAGTTAGTAATAACAAAATTATCCCTCGAGGCAAGAAATATTCCGTCAGAAGTGCTGCAACTAGTCTATGGGATGTTGGGGAGACGCAATTACCCAAACCAGAGAAAATCATTGTCTTCTGGCCAAGTCAAGCCAAAAGACATAAGCTTAATTGGCACAATCAACTTCAATCAACTCCTACAGCTATAAAAACATGAAAAAATAGGAAAAGCACTTAAAGAGCCAAAACTTAAAATTTCAGCCGTGCTAGACATTAGATTACCAGACTGTAACAAAACGGATTTTGCAAATTACAATATTACAATTACAATAAAACATACAAAACAGTCCTCAAAAGTACATTCCATCTCGGTGTTTCGTTCACTCCCAAGACATTTCTAGTTCCACAATCCAAGTAAAACCGGTTAACAACAATAAATGACAATTTCCTTGAAATGTGCAAATTCAACGTAAATAGTAACTGATACACATATGACGATCAACCATAAAATTATACAAAAATTCTAAGAGGTTTTCTAATTAACAGTTAGGGAAAGAAAGAAATTTCAGGGAAAAGATCGATTAACTCCCTGCACACGATTAGACCAATCAAAATAGCAAGGGACTGGTAAAACTGTGTGAAAATTTCAACTTAAAATTTATGTCGACTCAGTTTAAGAAAAGTTCCCTAAAAATCCACGTGATTACCCAATAAGAATACAGGTGAATTCCAGATTGATCATATTGCAATCTCAGAATACAGGAGAATTCCAAATCGACCATATTGCAATCTGGTTTCCTTTGCACAGAGATATATTTTAAACATTCGGGAAACACAAAGGAATAAATATTGACATAGATTTGTACCTAACCTGAGTGAAACTAAATTTAAAGCTCCAAAAATTCAGCAAAAGAATGTCAGTAATCCCTAAATTTGTTAGCAGTGCAAGCCAGCTAGTACTCTTAACATATCATTTCGACAGAATACAAGTGTAAAAGTGGGGACAACACAAACATCAGTTTATCGGAAGTGTCCTCAACCAAATTCGTTAAAAGAGACGGTAAAAACGCCCTTGGTGGAATGAAGATTATGAACGGGCAGATAACTTTCGATATAAGATATTTGACACTAAAAAAAAGGAAAAAAGCGTGAAACCTTGTAACTGGCACAAAAGCTTCAAAATTAATTGTACAAACAAAAAGGAGATATAAGAGCAGTCGAGTTTGTGAAAAAGTCTTAAAAAAACATCACCAGGACTTTACATTAAACAGCTAAACTGAAGCTAAATACATACTAGCCCTAAAATATCTGCTTCAGGAATGGACAATGGGCACTTAACAACCAAGAAAATTGCAGAGAACTTTGCTGGTATTTCAAGAAAACTTCTAGCCTGTCCTGTACCCATATAAAGATTTCAGCCAGACTTTCCTTTTAAAAACCAATGCACATTCACAAGTCTTAAATGTATTTGAAACTGCTGGAAAACTGAAAAGGCTAGAAAATAAAGCATCGAGATGAACTCGAAATTGCTGCAGAACTCCTGAAATCAACCGGTCCAAAAACGATAAAAGAAACTAAACTGACTATGCAAAACATATGGCGAAGTGAGAAAATTCGGATGACGGAAACTGCATTCATAAAAATCCGCTACGTAAGAAGGGCGAAAGAACTGATGTGAGCACTGACAGAGGGAGTTCCCTTCCTCCTGTCCCATACAAAATTCGATACAACGCAAGGCCACAAGTGTTTGTTTACGTGCTCCTGGTTGGTTCAAATGGCTCTGAGCACTATGCGACTTAACTTCTGAGGTCATCAATCGCCTAGAACTTAGAACTAATTAAACCTAACTAACTTAAGGACATCACACACATCCATGCCCGAGGCAGGATTCGAACCTGCGACCGTAGCGGTCGCTCGGCTCTAGACTGTAGCGCCTAGAACCGCACGGCCACTCCGGCCGGCTTTACGTGCTCCTGAATGAATGTGTTAAACATACAAAACATACAGACACACTCTGTATGTAGACAAACAATAGGTGCGTTATGTTGTGCTTCATTTCATGTGAAGAATAATATGGTATTGCAACCCAACGTGCGATCAGGACTGAAACATTAGTGCCAAACAAAGGAACACTTGAAAAATGGACAAGCACAAGACACTTCCAGATGTAAGCGAAATGTGCACGAAAACGCCTATGCTGAATATGTTTTCAGTAAACAAAACGAAACACCTTTGGCGAAATAAACAGGCATAATAGTTGCAAAGATGGATTTTAAATACCTTTAATACAGTGAATCTGGGAGGGGAAAGTACCTACCGGAAAAACTGGGAAAAGGGTGAGGCAAGGGTGCTGTCCGTCTCTTATGATTTTCTATTTGTACTCATAAAATATGACTTACCACTGTGCCACTAGACGACAAGGATGTAAAAATTCAAGGAAGAAGAATATAGTTTTTAAGGTTTTCAGACGTCATCGTCCTGTCAGCAACAAATGAAAAATTATTACAAGGTATATATGATGTCCTTGAATGCCTGCTTATGGTCTCCAAGTAGCCAAACATATTTATAGTGAATTATCAGTTCAGTTGGACCAGAGGTCCACTCCTTGTAAACTTAGCCCACGCCTGTGGAGCCACCATCAGCTTGCCCACAGTGCCGGCCGGTGTGGCCAAGCGGTTAAAGGCGCTACAGTCTGGAACCGCGTGACCGCTACGGTCGCAGGTTCGAATCCTGCCTCGGGCATGGATGTGTGTGATGTCCTTAGGTTAGTTAGGTTTAAGTAGTTCTAAGTTCTAGGGGACTGATGACCTTAGAAGTTAAGTCCCATAGTGCTCAGAGCCATTTAGCTTGCCCACTGCCTTGTTGACAACTTGGATTCATGGCTTCGTGGGCTCTGCGACACAGTCAAAGCCTAACATCAGCTCTTCCCAACTGAAGTCGGGACTTATCTGACCAGACCATGGTTTTTCAGTGGTCTAGGGTCCGACCGATAAAGTCACGAGCCCAGGAGAGGCGGTGCAGGCGATATTGTCGTCTTAGCAAAGGCACTCGCGTCTGCTGCCATAGCCCATTAACACCAAATTTCACAGCACTGTCGTAAAGGATACGTCTCACATTGATTTCTGCGGTTATTACACGTAGTGTTGCTTGTCTGTTAGCAATAACAACACTACGCAAACGCCACAGCTGTCGATTGTTAAGTGAAGGCCGTCGGCCGCTCGCTGTCCGCGGTAAGAGGTAATGCCTGTAACCTGGTACCCTCGGCGCCGTCTTGAAGCTGTGGATCTCGTAATATTGAACTCCCTAGCGATATCCGTAATGGAAAGCCCCATGTGTCTAGCTGCAACTACCATTCCATGTTCAAAGTCTGATAATTCCAGCCGTGCGGTCATAATCACGCCGGCAACCTTTTCACATAATCACCTGAGTACAAATGACAGTTCTGCCAATGCATTGTCCTTTTATACCTTGTGTACACAGTACAACCGCCATCTCCATTGTGCATATCGCTATCCCATGGCTTTCGTCACCACAAAGTAGTAAGAAAGAAGGAGGAGCGGGAATAAAAGATGTCAGATCCTGGATGATGTGATCGACATTGAGAAAAATGTAATGCATCGCATGAAATAGAAACACCAATAACTTGATAACACACTTGAAATATGACGATGATGACATGTTAGGAATGAACCCCAGCTACGTGCCCTAGCGAAGGAGCGGGTGTAGGGATGCGCTACATGATGCGGCCAGTCTTTAACTTGCACCGCCGCGAATGCTGTCGGCCGGCTCATGTTTATTCAGGAGTGCTTATCAGGCAGGCAGGCAGGCAGGCACGCGTGTCGCCAGAGGCCGGTTCGCGGGGCTAGAGACGAGGATTAGCCGGTGAGCGTCCGCTTGCGCAGGCTGTGTGACGGCGTCGCGGCGCGGGCTCCACGCGTGGTCACGATACGGACTTATCCTCAGTTGAATTCACCGTTTAAAGCGTCGCCCCCACTATGCAACGCCGACAAACGTCCGACTTCTGCATGGCCTCCTACACGGATCAACTCCGAGACACTCCCAGGAACTGGAGGTTTCTAAGAATGTTGTGTATCGAGCAGAAGCTGTCAAGAGGAAATTATTACGTCTGTTTCTAAACCTTCCATAATCTGCCGGAAATTCATAAGGTAGGTGGACATGTAAAGGGTGTTCCAAACAGATTCATCTGATTTCACAAGGCCATACTTTCCATATGAATTTTACTGTACCATCAGTGCTTTGTCAAGATTGTGGACAGCACTCTGCAGATTGAGCAACTATTGAAAAATATTCGTTCGGCACTACATTATCCTGCACCATACATTAAATGCCTTGCCGAAAGCATACTACGAGGCCTGATCAAAGAAGACTGAAATTGATCTTTTTCCTGCAGCTTCCGTGACAGTTTCCCATGCGTACAACAAATATTTGAAAAGAGCGGGTTTTTATGTTCAATATCCAAAGACAGCAGCACTTCCGTATCGACAGGTTGGTAGTAATGCTCTATTTTGTAAACGCGCATTGCATTTCGCAAAGTTACGCGAGAGGAGCAGTCCAGGGCAATAATATTCTGTGTTCGTTTAAAACATAGAGCTGCTGAAACTTACGAAAAGCTGCAGCAAGCACACAGTGAATATGCACTACCTCGTGCAACAGTGTTTAGGTACTTCAAGGATTTCAAACAAGGCCGACTTGTCTGTCTTAAGCGAGGTGGATGTGGTGTTTCGGCTTCTGCTGTGACTGAAGACAACAACGGAACAGCTGCTTTATTTGTCCATCAGAATCGGTGGATAACAAGTGCAGAGCATTTCATATGTGCCCGTTGGGTACGACGTCTGTTGACTCCTGAACAAAAGGCTGTACGAATGGAGACAAGCTGTGAGGTGCTGCGTCTCTTTATTGATGAAGTGGAAGCGTTTCTGAAATCAGTTATCAGCGATGAGCCACAGATGCATCATTATGATCCTGAAGGCAAACGAGTGAGCACAGTGCAGAAAGCCCTAGGTTTTCAAACACCAAAAAAGGCAAAAGCTGTTCCGTCTGCAGGGAAAGTGATGACGATCACATTTTTTGACTGTTATGAAATGATTTACCAGTATGCAGTTTCCGCTCACGTTACTGTTACAGCAGCATACTACAAATCAGTATTGGCTAAAAACAGAAAGCACTTTGCATGGTAATTGCCGGCCGCTGTGGCCGAGCGGTTCTAGGCGCTACAGTCTGGAATCGCGCGACCGCTACGGTCACAGGTTCGAATCCTGCCTCGGGCATGGGTGTGTGTGATGTCCTTAGGTTAGTTACGTGAAAGTAGTTCTAAGTTCTAGGGGACTGATGACCTCACAAGTTAAGTCCCATAGTGCTCAGAGCCATTTGAAGCACTTTCCAAGGAAACGACCAAAACTTTCCCGGACTGGGTAGCGACTTCATCACAACAATGCACGAGCTCACATTGTAAATCAAGTCACGCACTTTCTACCTCAATTCAATGCTACTCCGGATCACATCCGCCTTATAGTCCCGATCTTAACCTTGTGATGATTTTCATTCCCATCACTAAAGGCAAAGATTCGAGAATTCGATTTGAGAACTCTGAAGCAATACTCGAGGGAAATGAGGCGATTCTCAAGGACCTGACAAACAACGGGCTGCACCATGTTTAGAGGACTCGCAGAGACGCTAAAAAAAGGGCACTCAAGTAGGAGGAGAGTACTTAGAAAACGATCATGCGAACACTGAAATGGAGTAATAAACATATGGGGGAAAAATCCGTCTGTCTCTCGTAAATGCCGCAACCTGCTGGCGCAACAGTATAAAACGCCATGTGACTAGGAGCCACAGTACGCCTGCCCGGTCGATGCCCAACAAAGTTACCGTAACCTGGGATCATTCGGTATGAAGCGTATGTGACAGCTGCAGAGGATATTCAAAGACAAACTTGCCCTGGCGCACATATATATTGGCCAACCGACCAGACTGGACATTGGATCGGCGAGTCATATTGTCGGCCTCATATGTAGTGTGTGCCTCTGACATCGCTCAACCGTCATCCTGACAGGACCACCGCCTAGAGGTCCAGCCACATCACCAGTCTACCGAGAGTCGAACTGAGAGCCTTCCAGCCACACAGTCATGGGGCGTCTGCCAGCGCCACAATGCACTAGTCGGACGTTGAGGTCGGAGTTCGCAAGCCGGTTTTTTTCGCTACCGTCACTTGGCCCGGCTGTTCAGGTCCTGCCCACGCTGTCAACAGAATGCCGGCGACGCAAGATCGCCACACTGCTCGGCGACAACAATGCTTCGTCGCGGAGGTCGGTGGGTACGACGGCCACCACCTGCACCCACCTGTCCTCGGCACGACTCTACTGCAGAGTGGGGCAAATAAAAGTCGTCTTGACGAGTGACAGCATTAACAGAGGAGGAAAAGACCTAGAGTTATTTCTAACAGGATGGAGCAACTGCCCATACAGCCGGCCGAATCTTAGGACACATTTACACAATCTTGTCACAGAGGTCAGTCTGGTGGCGGCCCTAGCTTGCCACCCAGGTCACGTGATCTGCGTTGTCTGCAGTTACTTTACGTGGAGATCCCTCAAGTATAAGAGGTATCGGATGTCTTCAAGAACTATGGAGCAATTCCAGCAGTCCACCTTTGATCCGCCTTCAGAAAGTTGCTGACCAGGGCCCGAAAGCACCAAGAGATGAATGGTGGTCACTTTCGACATCTGCTATAGTCAGGTTAGTACTACACTTCCTTTCCTCCGCTTTGTTTCTTTGTACCCTGGAACTCTGTTCTCCGGGCCACATTTATTGGCACCACAGTGTATTACAAACTGATGGGAAATAAATGAAGCTTTCAGCTGTCTTAGAGCTTCTAAATATGCCACACTAGCTGACAAACCTGGCATTGTTCTAGTATTCATTTTGCCAACTTTCTATTAGAAACGGAAACAAAACACCTGAATTGTCTTTGTAGTGAAGTATCAAAAAAATTGATTTTCATGTATTCCTGAAAAAACCTTTGAAACTAAGAAGCAGTCGTACAATGAATGTACAAATGTTTAGGTACAATATCCAAATTAACAAACATAGTTTCGGACAGTTTCTGTAAGCTGGTTGCAGATGCATCGCGTGTTTACGACGCGATTCCCTAAGTGTCTCTATGGCGCTTCGCAGTGGAAAAGTGCAAAAAGCGCTGCTAGACGTCATGGATTTCCTAAAGTTAACGTGACTGTAAGGAGGTCTTAGTAGTAAAGAATAAATGTACTTAAACTCCATGCATTACGCAACATTTCTTCACATACCTCAGTGTTGATTATGTCATATCTCTTGTTCTATGCGTCATACATTTCAGTGGCATGTATTGATACTGTCAGTGAAATATATTGCGAATAGAGTTAGTAGCGAACAAGTAATAAATATAAACGTCAAGCACGATGAGGCAGTTTTCCACGTATCTCGATGTTTATGTCATATCTCCTGAACTACGATAGGTATGTTATTCTTACCCCGACAGCGATTGTTGTCTCACAGCAAGCGACATGTGTACCACGTTTGATGGGAATCGGTTCAGTGGTTTGGGGGAGATGTTGGATATACATACACACGCACATACGTACATACATTTTTATAAAATGTATGGATGAGTAATTAATTGTTTGACAGAAGCTATTTGCTGTAGTTCCTTATTTTACGGGACTAGTTGCGGTCGTTTCCCATCATCTGCGTTATCTGTATTGCGAAGGACAAATTGTCTTCATAATACGTTGCTTATAGTATATATACCAATGTTTTATGTATATGTGATTTTTCATATCATTACACTCTGACGAGTCTTATACGAACTTCTTTCCAGTGTACGCCAATGACGTATTTCTTAATAGTCGTGGGATGATAGACTTATATGATGTATAACAAGTGATTCCGTGATGATGTTCCAAACATTCAGGGACGATGCAGAATGGTAAATGTATCAATATGAGGCAAGTGAGCCTGGTTCGGACGACCGAGTCGAAAATTATAAAGAGAAAATCGTCCTGATACTACCGACAGTGGAATACATGTATCGCTATTGTTGTTACTAAGACTGTAGAGTAGGTAACCATCATAAGGGTAGTACGGACCAAATCAAGAAAAAGAGTCCAGTAAACATGAGCTCTAAAATTCATACCTTCAGAGACTTTCGTCATGAATAATGTGTTCGCCTTCACTATTTACAATAGTCTGTCAACGGTGGGATTCCGGTACTGTAGAAATAAAGTCGTT
This sequence comes from Schistocerca cancellata, assembly GCF_023864275.1. Taxonomy (NCBI): domain Eukaryota; kingdom Metazoa; phylum Arthropoda; class Insecta; order Orthoptera; family Acrididae; genus Schistocerca; species Schistocerca cancellata. The sequence goes on along the minus strand of NC_064627.1, from coordinate 801,741,156 downwards.
TTGAGGCGAAGAACTCATCGAGCCACGTTCGAAGCGCATTTTCATCCGGAAAGAAAGTTCCTTGAAGGCTGTTGGACAGAGAGTGGAAGAGGTAAAAATCGGATGGTGCAAGATCAGATGAAGAAGGTGGGTGCGGGATAACTTCCCAACCCAACTCCTGTATAGTGTTTTTCGTTGGTCTTCCTGGTCGTTGTTCTTGGATTGTGTATTTTTCTTAGTCTGTGTCTCCAAGAAGTCTCAATAAATGTCGGCATTGATGGTTACACCTCGAAAAAACAATTCGTAGTACAAACACATCGTCGCTATTCCACCAGATGCATAATAGTGTCTTCCGTGGAGTTGCTTCTTTGTTTAAGCTCAACTATTTCTTTCCCTTATGTTAGCATAAAGACACCATACAGGATAAGAATGGTCGACACTGTTTACGAGCCAATTGATGACGAGTCCGCAGAGATCCGCATATGGCCACCTGCTGACTTTTTGGATTTCGGCTTAAAACATGCAGTGCCCATGTACCCGATGTTTGTATCTTCCCCATTCTGTACAAATGTCGCACGATGATGGAACGATCGCAGTTCATCACATATTCCAGTTCTCGACGAGGGTCATTGTGGGTTAATGCGTTTAAACGATCGTCCTAAACGTGGGGACTCACTAATCTCAAAACAATACTCCTTAATGGAAGTACGTACGTCCTATACCCACAGTGTTAAATTTGCAATATTGATGACCCATTATCTCAGAACCTGTGACAGATAGAGATCTGAAATTTTTGGGATGTATAGTATCACTCCTTTTCTGATTACTGAACCAGAATCAAAATCTACAGAGAAATAATTAGCTAGTTATGATTTTTTAAAAATGTTGTTCAATATTTTCTTTTAAAAGTCCACTTTCTCTTCCGTAAGTAAAAAACCGTTAGAGGTAGAGATGTTTTGGGAGGTTCAGTAGCTGCAGTATACTAAGTGGTAACATAGTGTAAAATTATAGATATGTATCTGTAATAGTTCCTGAGATAATGGGTCAAATAATTTTTTAAATGTCAAATCAAGTTCAAACATTTTATTTGATATTAACTTACACATAGAGGCATGCCAGCTTCTAGAAACAGCCAGGCCCATAATCAGCATTATCTGGATCCTGTTCTTGACTAACCTGCAAACCTAGAAGCTTCCTTCTTTTCCTGCCTCTTGCTTCTTTAGTCATTTCCTCTGCTGCACGCTGGGCTTTCATGCTCCTGAGTCGATCCATTCACTGAAAGGCTTGCAGTGTTTTGGCACCTGGAGTGATACCAAGTACCTGTAGTACCCCAGTTCTTCCCTTTATACTGTCATTAAACGTTATCACGGCATCACAAACACCCAAGCATAGAGTTTTCCTTCCTACAAAGACATTTTTTGGTATGCGGGTCCAAATTACATTATTGAAAGACTCATTCGGGTTTTGTGTTCGACCATGGAGACATTTGGAAAGAAGGGCAGGATGAGCTAATTCTCTATATATTGGTTTAATAGCTTCCATCACTGCAGATGGTATGCTATTTTTGTGCCTAAATTGTTCCTCGCTACCCGCTGCCTGAGCTTTGCGGTACTTGCACCATGAATCAGCACCAGGTGGACAAAGACCATGTATAGGTGTATCATCAGTGGAATATTTGTGGAAGAATGTAGCCCACACTGCTCGTTTCATCCCTTGTGGGTCATGTGTATTGTTTCTTATTGCCATTCCATAATAATGCTGGAGTTCATCAATGTTTTTGTCTGTCAATCTTCCTTTACCATTTAGAGTCTTTCCATCTGATAACTTCTCTTTTCCTTTTGTCTGCTTCAATTTTCGGAGACGTGTTCCCATCCGTTTTTGCACGTGGTCCACACGTTCAATCTTAACAATCTGCTTATCACCATAAGGTTGACTTTCCACTACTGATTTGTAAGCTTTTCAATCGCCATCCCCCAAGTACTCAGTGTAACACACACCTCTCTCGTGTTGTGAACGTCTGGACAAAGAAACAACTGCAGTAGCCTCCATACCCCCACTAGTTCCTTCATAACTCTTAGTACAATTTGTTTTATGGTTTTCACTTGTTTCGTCAACTGATTTACACTGATGACAGTATTTAGTTAGCACTTCAATGTCTAAAACTTTACCTGTCTCAACACTAGTGACAGTTGCAACTGCGTTTTTTGATGTGTGGTCTGTCTTCTGCCATGTGCCATCAACTGCCACAGATAAGTGTGTTGTGTTATTTAATTCTACTGCTTCTTTAGCAGCAGCTTTCATAGAAGCAACAGCAATAGATTTGACACATTCACCAATTACTTCTGGGTACTTATTTGATCTGGTTGGTGGGTTTGGCAAGTTCAACGTTGCACATAATACATCAGCTGCAGTCATCCTTTCTCAATGCACCTCATTCCATACAGGAATCTAACATTGCTCTCAAACAAGTCATTCTTGCACTTTTCAGAAGTCCAAAACGATGTCGAGAGCCTGCGAACTTCGCACTGAATATCAAGTCCAGTCCTTGCAGATGCGTCCTCAGAGATGCTAATTTGCCCACCGCAAATCTTACATGACACAGCACAAAACTTGTCCTAACACACTCAAATCTACAAGAACATAAACTAAACTATTTTTATCTTTGCGAATAAATAAATCCTCATGGTCTCCAAGTTTCCTCTTCGAAGCACTAGTAGACTTGTCCTTATCACGGGTCTGAGAAAAATCTATTTCAGGATCAACACTGGATTCAAATTTTGTGATATGCTGATTTCCATGGAAACGTCGCTTCCTAAAACAATCCTTCCTTTTCATCATGTTGAAAAGAGGTTTGAGAGCGTATAATAACACACCAAACCACTATGTTTTCAGTTCAAAACTTAAGAAACACGACAACCATAAAGTAAATAAACAAAATGCTTGTGCTATACTGCCATTTCTGTTTACACAGTGCATCCAACCTCTTAACACGAACATTAACATGATTTCAAGGAATAAATAGATGAAAACCACAGCCTTCTAGATTAAATAGTTCAAGAGATAGAGATACTTAGGCAAGTCAGTGCAGAACGACCGGATAATTTTACACACGCACTATTAACTTTGAAATGATAAAAAATACACTTCCAATTGGAATTTTTCGACAAATAATGCATCAAATTATTCAGAAGAAATCAAATATTAATAAGAGATAATAATCCGAAAATGTCACTTTTTGACCAATTTCGCCATACATACATACATAAAGCGCGAAAACTATTTCCTTGCCGTGCTCTGTCCAATGGCATTATCCCCATAAAGGGCGCAAACGTTTCTAGCTGCCTCTGTTGCCGTCAGCGCAGTGTTGCACTCGAACAGAAGAATATTTGGGAAATGTTCCGATTTCTCCACTTGGCACACCATTTTCTAGCGTCCACAGCTCCACTGACTATTTGCAAATGACAAAATGACAATATGTGATCTCAAACAGAGACAGTAAAGTGCAAAAAAAATGACAATCGATAAGTAAACCCATAGCGACCGGAATATCAACAAGCAAAACAAAAACGCTACGAATTTATGCACCAACGTAATAATGTCATTACCGAGCGAGGTGGCGCAGTGGTTAGCACACTGGACTCGCATTCGGCAGGACGACGGTTCAATCCCGCGTCCGACCATCCTGATTTAGGTTTTCCGTGATTTCCCTAAATCGCTCCAGGCAAATGCCGGGACGATTCCTTTGAAAGGGCACGGCCGACTTCCTTCCCTGTCCTTCCCTAATCCGATGAGACCGATGACCTCGCAGTTTGGTCTCTTCCCCCAAACAATCCAACCCAACCAAACCAATAATGTCACTATCATCAGTTTTGTAACATAGTTATTTCTTTCCCGAACCCTCCAACGTCACCAAACGTATCCTCACTCACCATGCACTGGGAGCTTACTGGAGGTTTAAACTGGGGACGAACTACAGACTTTGCTGCCGCAGTATTCGCTGATGGTAAATCTCAGGATCGAGATGTCTGTTTCAGCGGCCAGTGCGCGGATCGTCCTCGCGCTGATTGCCCCGTGTGACTTGGCCGGTAAACACAAAGGCTTTGAAGCCGAGCGCAGCCTTGGCGCTGCGTCCCTCCGGTCGTGTTTGGCTGCCTCGTACTCACAGCGACCGCGCCACAGCCACCGAGTCCATATTCACGGTCTGGCGGCTCCGCATTAAGCAGCCGCCGTCAAAGCGGAAATTTCGTTGCTCTTCACGTCTCGGTAATCACACCACGTATCGCACTCCGCCTGTGGCATCACGCTCGCGGACGCGTTTGTTCTGGGAGGGAAACTCTCCACCTAAGCTGCATTCAAACAAAGTCTGCTGTACACACGTGTAGAAGATTGAATTTTGCTCCCCTGTCTCATTGGCAAGGAAAATATTATCGTAATGAATTACGGTCGTCGTATCTTAAAATTCATTTTTTGAATATTTCGTCGTAACAGACGACTTACTGTTGATAAATACAAATAAAACGGTTTCTGCATCAGTCACGTGTTTATTTTTCCACTGCGGGTTTTGATGGTTCACGCATCACCTGCAGGTGCAGAATTCTTTACACTTCTGGCCATTAAAATTGTTACACCACGAAGATGACGTGCTACAGGCGCGAAATTTAACCGACAGGAAGAAGATGCTGTGATATGCAAATGATTAGCTTTTCAGAGCATTCACACAAGGTTGGCGCCGGTGGCGACACCTACAACGTACTGACGTGAGGAAAGTTTCCAACCGATTTCTCATACACAAACAGCAGTTGACCGGCGTTAACTGGTGGAACGTTGTTGTGATGCCTCGTGTAAGGAGGAGAAATGCGTACCATCACATTTCCGACTTTGATAAAGGTCGGATTGTAGCCAATCGCGAATGCGGTTTATCGTGTCGCGACATTGCTGCTCGCGCTGGTCGAGATCCAATGACTGTTAGCAGAATATGGAATTGGTGGGTTCAGGAGGGTAATACGGAACGCAATTGTGGATTCCAACGGCCTCGTATCACTAGCAATCGAGATGACAGAAATCTTATCCGCATGGCTGTAACGGATCGTGCAGCCACGTCTCGATCCCTGAGTCAACAGATGGGGACGTTTGCAAGACAACAACCATCTGTACGAACAGTTCGACGACGTTTGCAGCAGCATAGACTATCAGCTCGGAGACCACGGCTGCGGTTACCCTTGACGCTGCATCACAGACAGGAGTGCCTCCGATGGTGTAATCAACGACGAACTTGGGTGCACGAATGGCAAAACGTCATTTTTTCGGATGAATCCAGGTTCCGTTTACAGCGTCATGATGGTCGCATCCGTGTTTGGCGACATCGTGGTGAACGCACATCGGAAGCGTGTATTCGTCATCGCCATACTGGCGTATCACCTGGCGTGATGGTATGGGGTGCCATTGGTTACACGTCTCGGTCACCTCTTGTTCGCATTGACGGCACTTTCAACAGTGGACGTTACATTTCAGATGTGTTACGACCCGTGGCTCTACCCTTCATTCGATCCCTTTCGAAACCCTACATTTCAGCAGGATAATGCACGACCGCATGTTGCAGGTCCTGTACGGGCCTTTCTGGATACAGAAAATGTTCGACTGCTGCTCTGGTCAGCACATTCTCCAGATCTCTCACCAACTGAAAACATCTGGTCAACAGGTGGCCGAGCAACTGGCTCGTCACAATACGCCAATCACTACTCTTGATGAACTGTGGTATCGTGTTGAAGCTTCATGGGCAGCTGTACCTGTACACGCCATCCAAGCTCTGTTTGACTCAGTGCCCAGGCGTATCAAGGCCGTTATTACGGCCAGAGGTGGTTGTTCTGGGTACTGATTTCTCAGGATCTACGCACCCAAATTGCGTGAAAATGTAATTACATGTCAGTTCTAGCATAATATATTTTGTAAGTAGGCTGCTTAGTTTTTCTTATTGGCAACGTTACAATAGCGCTCTGTATGAAAGTCACTGGCTGTGCTGTGTGCAGTCTGTGGCTAGTTTGCATTGTTGTCTGCCATTGTAGTGTTGGGCAGCTGGATGTGAACAGCGCGTAGCGTTGCGCAGTTGGAAGTGAGCCGCCAGCAGTGGTGGATGTGGGGAGAGAGATGGCGGAGTTTAGAAATTTGTAAGACTGGATGTCATGAACTGCTATATATATTATGACTATTAATGTAAATACATTGTTTGTTCTCTATTAAAATCTTTCATTTGCTAACTATGCCTATCTGTAGTTAGTGCCTTCCGTAGTTTGAATGTTTTATTTAGCTGGCAGTAGTGGCGCTCACTCTATTGCAGTAGTTCGAGTAACGAAGATTTTTGGTGAGGTAAGTGATTTGTGAAAGGTATAGGTTAATTTTAGTCAGGGCCATTCTTTTGTAGGGATTTTTGAAAGTCAGATTGCGTTGCGCTAAAAAATATTGTGTGTCAGTTTAAGCACAGTCATGTACAATTTTTCAAAAGGTGACGTTTCATATGTCGACCCTTAGCCGTGGTTACCTCACTGGAATCTTCTGACTTTTTTCTTGTAGTATGTGTAATTAGTGTAGCTATTGTTTATTGCTAGCGCGTAATTGTAGAGAGAATCTCCTTTGTAGTCGCAGTCTTTCATTGTTGTACGGTAAAACAGTTGTGGCATGCATGTAGATTTGCACCAAGTATTTCGCAGCTGCGCTTGCAATTAACTAGATATTATTTTCAGTGCTATGTTAATGTGTTCTCTTATTTTTGCCTTTCAAATTGTGCTTTTCTGTGTTATCGTGTGAAATATTGTGACAATAATGGCGTGTGAAAAACGTAACACTAGGCTCCAAAGTAAACTGAGAAATAATAGTGACGACAAGCATAGCTTATCAGCACCACTGTGTAGTGAATTAACAGACATTCGAAGAAGTAATTTGGTAATTGTGCATAGGGAAATGGAGCGGGCGGCAAATAATGGTGTAGACAGTGAAACAGGTAGTGAACAGGGAAGCATTATCGATCGATCGGTCGGCAAGAGCTCGCCTCAGGAATCCGAAATGACAGAACACAATATTTCAAATGCTGTAGACTTAGGTTTTGGGTCCTCGCCGTTTTCTCAAATGAGTCAAGACACATTTTCTGCTTGTCAAAATGTGAATGTTGTCAGTGAAAATGCACTGCCAAAAAGCATAGAGAAACAGATTCCAGACACTAATACATTATTATTGCAATTAATGCAACAAATGGAACAAAATCAGAGACAAACACAGCAAAAGCTTCAAAAGTTAGACACAATGGGACAAAATCTTCTGAAGTTAGACACCACACTTGAACAAACACGTGAAGATTTAACTACTGAGTTACATAACATTGAAGCGAAATGTCAAAAAGTCTGTAATGACGTAAAAACACAAATTTGTGAGCATTTTCAACCTATTTTTTTCGCGGCATGAAAATGCATTACAGAATCATGAAGCAGCCATAAAAGAACTGCAAACCATTGTTCATGAAAATCATGAGACCTTGTTAGCTAAAATTGACTCAGTTGTATCTACCAATTCGGTTACGCAACTTGCAAAAACTCAGGAAAACTTAAAGGACACAGTAGATTCGATTTCAACACAAATGATGGACACTCTGAAACTTGGTTTAGAAAAACACACTGAGGAAATGTGTTCACTATCGGAGAAAGTAGCCGAACTTTCGGATCAGTTCACTAACTTATCTACAAAGGTAGATGATGATCTGAATGACACACGATCCGTAGCCTTCACTGACACAGAAGAGTACGAACAAATTAGAAAATTCAAACAAAATCAAAATCAAATCAATACACAGTACAAAAGAGAAATCCGGGAAGTACAAGATCAGTTGACGCAGGTAATACAAGAATTACATATTTCAGAGGACACTCGCGCTCCAGTACGGGAAGAGGGACATAGAAATACGGAACAACCACAAAATAATAACACAGGACACTTCGGAAATTATAAAAGAAATTGGCAAGGCGCATTGGATTTTGAAATGGGACCGCCGAAACGAAGTAACAATGAGCGATGTGCGACTCGCCGATACGATGATTTCGACTATAAGCTGTTCATTACTACATGTAAATTCAAAACATTTAAGAATTCTGACAACGACATTCATCCACAAGCATGGCTTCATCAATTCTCTCATTGTTTTCCTCCCAACTGGTCATTGGAGCACAGGTTAGAATTTATGTGTGGCTACTTGGAGAATGAACCAGCTGTTAGAATGCGATCGGTCATTCACGATTGTCACAGTGAAGGGGAATTTTATCATGCCTTCCGCTCAGCGTATTGGTCTCAAGCTACACAAGACCAAGTAAAACATAGCATCATAATGATGAAACGTTTCGAACAATATGAATTTTCCAGTCTTATGAAATATTTTGAAGACATGTTGCATAAGAATCAGTATCTTTCAAACCCATACAGCCCCTCAGAACTCATCCGCATTTGCTTAATCAATCTGCCTGAATATTTACGACATATTATTTTAGCAGGACGTTGCAAGGACGACATTGAAGCTTTTCAGGGACTGTTACAAGAACTGGAAACTGACACTGACAATCGCGGAACGCGAAAACAGGAGCACAACAATTATAGGTCACATCTGTCACAATTCCGCGATGACAGAAATAATTCACGACAAGGCTATTCTTACAACGTAAATCGTGACCAAAACAGACACCACCCATATGACAACCGTTGGCAGAGTAGTAATAATTACAGGGAAAGATCACCTCTCCGCGGTAATGACTATCACAGAGACAATCAGAGAAACAGACAATATGGGAACCCAAATAATTATTATCAAGGGAGACAGAATAACTTTAGATGCAATGGTCCAGCGCGCAGTTACGAATCAGGGAGAAATTCTCCACCACGTGACCGACAAGAAAGAAACTGTGGAATCTACCGACATGACGACAGACGATATGATCGTAACGACAGACCTGAACTGCATCAGAACTGGCGGGATTTAAACAGGGCGGGGCCCTCTCGACAAGGTGAATTTGTAGAAGTTAGGTCTCCAAATCCCAATAACGACGCGCGCCAAAAAAGGCACAATAGGCAATGACTCATACCGCTGGCAGCCACAAAACGTACTTATGAAACTGACGACGCAGCTGCCGTAGCTAGTAATTACGTAAAAATGGAAGACATTAGGGACATCTTACTCAAGGAACACGACGTAAGAAATAACAACATTGCATATCCTGTGATTCACATTACTGTAAATGACGTAAAATTTACGGCAGTACTTGACTCTGGCAGTCCCATTTCAGTAATTAGTGAAACAGCTTTTAGCAAATGCAACAAATCGAACGATTGCCCCACACTTCCGTTACGTAAGATTAAATTACAAGGTGCAATCATTGGAAAAAGTGTAGATGTACGCCAACAAACCAACTTAGAATTCTTTTGTCAAAGCCACAGCTTCTCTATGAACTTTCTTATTGTTCCATTATTGTCGACGGAAATTATACTGGGAGTAGACTTTTTGAATGAATACAAACCAATCTTAAACTTTCACAATGCTGAAATAAGTTTAGAGAAAGAAGGTAAGTCAATAGCTTTGAAATTTGAAGATTGGCTCTCAAACCATGACGAGGAAATTAATCGGCTTTACCTTCTGTTAGACAACAGTTCGGAATTTTCTACGGAACTAGACACTAACAATCACTCTGCAAGTACTGACAGGGACGATATCGACGGCATAATTGAAACTAATGAGTTAATTTAGAATAAAATTCAAATAATTGAGAATTGTAATGACACTGATAGGCAGGACCTTTTTGAGATTTTACAAGCACATTCCACAGTTTTTACTCACAAAACAGGAACAATCAAGGGATTTCAATACCAATTTCGTGTTCGTGAGCATACTAAATTTTGTGTTAGACCATGCGTAATTCCAGCACATTATAGGGACCGTATTAAAACAGAAATACAATCTATGCTTGACGAGGGCATTATTGAGCCTGCAGTAAGCTCATACAACAATCCATTACATGTTTTTGAGAAGAAAAATGGATCGACCAGGCTTGTCTTAGATTCGAGACAAATCAATACTATCATTATTCCTGAAACAGACAGGCCGCAAACGTTGGAAGAACTTCTTCAAAATTTTAATGGTGTAAAAGTGTTGTCTTTTATCAGCTTTTATCAGATCGAACTTCATCCAGAATGTAGAAAATACACAGCTTTCCTTTGTTTCGGCGTTTGTTATCAGTTTCGGAAACTTCCTTTTGGTTTGAACATTTCTTCGGCAGCATTCATTCGCGGGCTAAATTCCATATTACCTGAGTTCTTAAAACGTCACATCACCTTATATGTGGACGACATTCTAATAGCAGAAGCTTCATGGGAACAACATAATCGCATCCTCAACAGTTTGTTACGTATTTTTGCAGAATCTGGAATTACAGTTAACTTGGAAAAGTCTGAATTCGGTAGGTCAAAGGTGAGGTTTCTGGGACATATTATTTCTTCTGAAGGCATTCAGCCGGATCCTGAAAAGTTAGAAGGAATCAGAGCCATTCCAGTTCCATCCACAAAAAACAAGTCCGCAGTTTTCTAGGTCTCGTAAATTTTTACCGTCGTTTTCTGAATATGCAAATTCTAGTTACACCAAAACTTTGTTCTCTCACTGGAAAAAATACTATTTGGGACTGGGATGAACAAGCACAGTTGGAATTCAATTCTTTGAAAGAATCGCTACTTAACGCGCCAATACTAGCTCATCCAGATCTGTCACAAGATTTCTGCCTTAGCACGGATTCTTCTAAAGTCGGTCTTGGTGCCCATTTATTTCAAAAAGCCACAGAAAATGACACTACTGTTCAGAAAACCATTGCTTTTGCTAGCCGAGTGCTAACAAATTCTGAAAAAAATTATTCTGTTACTGAATTAGAAGCTTTAGCTATCGTTTGGGCATTTAACAAATTCCGTTTCTTTCTTTCTGGTAAGCACGTAAAATTATACAGTGATCATCGTGCATTACAATTTCTTATGTCTTCAACATTAAATCCTGACAGGTTAAAACGTTGGGCATTGTTTCTGCAAGAATTCCACTTCACAATAGTCTACATTCCCGGCAAAGAGAACATTGTAGCGGACGCACTGTCACGCGCACCGGCTGGGCTTGAGAAAAGTAACACAGAAGGCAACCTCGAGAAAAATTTCAGTATTCTTTACATTCAGAAAGTCGCCTTTGAAAACTTCATCACCACATCTTTAAAGGACATTGCTCATGAACAAGGTAAAGATCCGATTTGGAAAGACATCAAGAGCAAATGGCATGAAAAGACAAACACACAGATTCGGCATTATTATCTGGCTAGAAACAACATACTGTTCAAACGCTGCAATGTTGATGACAAGCTATGGGTACTTTGCATTCCTGACGATTTTGTTAATAAGCTCATTTGGTACATTCATTTCAGCTATGCACATTTTGGCCCACGAAAATGTTATCATATTCTTCGAACGACTTGTTATTTTAACAATATGGAAAAGAGAATATTGTGTGTCAGTTTAAGCACAGTCTTGCATAATTTTTCAAAAGGGGACGTTTCATAATTTGTCCAATGAATACCCTTTTATCATCTGCATTTCTTCATGGTGTAGCATTTTTAATGGCCAGTAGTGTATTTCAGCAGGTGTCGGTGAAGAGTGCAGACGTCTTTTCACAGCAGCAGACCAAGGGCAGTGATAAAAATGATAAAAATTGTTTGTTTAGTAAAGGCGCTTTTAAGATTAAGAAACATGAATATCTGACAGTACATTGTACTTACAGGGACAGCAGAGTTGTGAACTGACTTCATAACTCCACTGTCCCTGCAAGTACAATTCACTGTCAGAAATTCATGTTTTAACCTCAAAAGTGCCTTTTCTAGATAAACAACTTTTATCATAACCAAAACAAGCCAAATTACCTACTCTTCCTTTGGTCTACTTCTGTGAAAAGACGTCTGCACTCTTCACCAGCTCCAGCCATTTAAATAAACAATTCTCCACCTGCAAATGATGGTGTGAGACATCGAAGTGCGTAGAGGCAAAATAAACTAGTGACAGACGCAGAAATTGTTTTATTAGAATTCATTTGTTGTTATTTCGTCACGACCTGCCTTCTCGAATTTCTACCGCAGGTCATTCGGTACACAGGTTGTACTGAAATACGATTCATTAATGTTCAAATTACAGTCAGATAGTTGTTTGTAGCGACGCAAAATTTTTAACTTAACATAATGAGTACAATAAACAAACATTATAACAAATTACATTTGTATTAACTCATTAGCAAGCGAAGGTAAACAACTAAGCATCATCTGTGTACCAGTATTCGCATTTTGTATCTATTCTATACGTATTCAATGTTTTACGTCTGTCTAAGAAAGAATTCGAAACTTGCCAAACGCTTTTCGGGCGTCGTAAGTTACAACGCTGCTTCTAATCTATTCATTACCCTCCTTCTTTTATATGACACGAGGTAGCACGTGAAGATGGTCCAACACAGACCGAAACTGGTTGCTGAACAACAGATAAATAAATAAAAGTGCAGCTTATAATGTAAATCGAGTAAAACAGAAGCGATTTCTGGGATTCCCCACGGTAGTGTTATAGCCCCCATTGCTGTTCCTTATCTATATAAACGATTAGGGAGACAATCTGAGCAGCCGCCTTCGGTTGTTTGCACATGACGCTGTCGTTTATCGACTAATAAAGTCATCAGAAGATCAAGACAAAGTGCAAAATGATTTACAAAAGATATCTGAATGGTGCGAAAAGTGGCAGTTCACCCTTAATAACAAAAAGTATGAGGTCATCCACATGAGTGATAAACTGAACTCGTAAACTTCGGTTAGATAAATCAGTCTAATCTAAAAGCCGTAATTCAACTAAATACCTAGGTATTACCATTACGAACAACTTAAATTGCAAAGGCGTTATTCGTTGCGACGGAATCTTCTCACGATATCCCAATCACCAACTTTCTCCTCCAAATGAGAAAATATGTTGTTGACACCGACCTACATAGGGAGGAACGATCACCACGATAAAATAAGGGAAATCAGAGCTTGTACGGAAAGATGTAGGTGTTCATTCTTTCAGCGCGCTATACGAGATTGGAATAATAGAGAACTGTGAAGGTGGTTCGACGAACCCTCTGTCAGGCACTTAAATGTCATTTGCAGAGTATCCATGTAGATGTAGATGTAGAACAGAGCGAGAACATCTAGTATAGAACTCGATACACCCATTTAGTGTATGACATGATATAAAGTCGAGGGTACTGTAATGTCATAAGTTCTTTGCAAATTTTGCTACACTCATTAAATTCTGTATGAACTTATAATTGCAGTACAACTATCTGATGTAAAATTACTATTTAGAAATGCTCACGTCTCTGTAAATCAGTGCAGGTTACCACTGCTCTAATTCTAACACTAAATATTACACACTGCATATATGATACAGTATGAAACAGTCCAATGTGTACCGATCAGTACTATGCAATATCACTGGCAGAAGGACAGGCGAAGAAGTCAAGCAACTGCGCTTTTCAGACTTTGCTTGCAGTGTGACCAATGCTGAGAACAGTTCTGGGTCCCTTACGAGGTTATACAAAGCTACAGAAAGAACTTGTTTCCCAACATTTGCCATAAGTGATTCGAACTAATGCTACGTGCTCGAGAGTTCCGACGCGTCCAGTCACAAATTTCTGAGCGGCGTTTCCTAATTTTAAACGAGTATTGCGAGTAGCGTCCATGACTAGTGATGAGATGTACCATGCCTTGAATTGTGTTAAAGCGTTTCATTTCTAGCCTTATCTCGATATCATGAAATGTGCCTTGACTTCTAGTTTTTTAAGTTTTTCCCACTCATGCTGCCACTCGAATATCCTTCTCAGCTCTACGCTGCTATGCACAAATCTGTAATTTTAGAGACTCTGCCTTCGTTTACTCACCATATCCAGTACGACCTAGTCTCGTAGCTCACAGTTACACTGTATGGACATACTCAAATTACTGGGGAAAGGTTTCTGCCATGAAAGCTTCGCACAGTCTTAGGAGTGCTGTATCTGTTTTTGTAGCAATCACATTTAATCATACAAAACTGTATATTATCATATAATCATCAGCAATCTGACGTTAGCTGCAGGTCTTGTTTGAACACTTTTATGCATTATGTCATCACAACACAATGTTTGTGTATTGTGTACAGTGACAGAGTGAGAAATTAGTGAATACTGCAGCACTAGATTTTTACATTATTAAATAACTTCTTTGTAAAACCCACTGTTTTAAACAGTCTGGCCTTGAATTCGGAAGAGTGGTGACTTTAAAAATGGACCTGTACAGAGACATCCTGCGAAGTAGTCCTCGGCGCCTGCAGCCAGGCAACCGCTTGACAGCCCTCCTATTCCAGTTTGCCTGCCTGCAGCTGCCTAGGACTAAATGGTCAAATGGCTCTGAGCACTGTGGGTCTTAACTTCTGAGGTCGTCAGTCCCCTAGAACTTAGAACTACTTAAACCTAACTAACCTAAGGACATCACACACATCCATGCCCGAGCCAGGATTCGAACCTGCGACCGTAGCGGACGCGCGGTTCCAGACTGTAGCGCCTAGAACCGTTCGGCCACTTCGGCCGGCGTCTAGGACTACTTCGCATGATGTCTCTGTACAGTTTCATGTTTCAATTTCTCTAGAAAGTTGAACTTGGGGACTCCGAAGAAGGTTTTGCCGAACTGGAAGGTCTTAGAGGAAGTTTTTGCCGTTTTATTCATGCATCTGTGAATATGTCTCACTTCCCCTCATCCCCCCTCCCCTCCTGCCCTCGCCCGTGATCACGCCTCAATGGGGACGCGACGAAACATGAGGGCTGAAAAAGAATAAGCACACTTTGATGCTTCGGAGCATGTTCACATTTCGTCGAATTGTTTTCAATGATCCCTATTCGTTCCGAACTGTACACGAGAGCAAAAACTGCGGTCGCGCTTCACTCGAATGAGGTGAGATTAAGTTAAGGGGGGTAGGACGTCAAACGGGCCGACTTGGAGCAGGAGAGGCATCACAGGACATTTTAATATCCAGTGTCTATAATTTTACAAATAAATTCGTAAAACTCTGTCAGAAACACCAGGAAGGATACAGGATTCACACTCATTGCAGTGGAAGTTCGAAAACGTAACAAATAAATTTTTTATGTGCAAAATTTCATCATTTTTTTCACTTACTAATGGCTGCATTTGTTGCTATAGGTACACTTTTCTTTATAAGTTAGATTCTTCGATGGATTTTGCACAGCATACATACCATACTCACAGGTGTATGAAACTCTAGAATTTATTTAATTTACGAAAAAACGAATGAACTGTTATATTTTAAACTTCACATTTAGAAAAAAACACAATTTTTATAGTTAATTACCTCAAATTTTATCATAGGTTTTAATAGATTTGGAAAATTCTAGAGTTTCATACACCTTTAAGTATGGTTTGTATGCTGTGCAAAATTCATCGAAGAATCTCTCATACTTACGAAGAAAAATGTACCTATAGCAACAAATACTGCCATTAGTAAGTTAAAAAAATGATGAAATTTCACGTGTAAAAAAAATCATTTCGTTATGTTTTCGAAGTTCCACTCCTATGAGTGTGAATTCTGAATCCTTCCTGGTCATGCTGACAAAGTTTTATGAATTTATTTGTAAAAGTATAGACAGTGGAAATTAAAATGTTCTGTGGTGCCTCTCCTGCTCCAAGTCGCGCCCGTTTGACGTCCTACCCCACTTAAATGCGGTTTCAGCCCTTGACGCCCGTCGAGAAAGGTAGAATCGCTCAGCAATTGTCAACAGCGTCAAAAATTGTCAAAACTGTCGTCCTGTCGCTCCTCACACTGGGAATTGTCGCTTTCGACAGCGAAATGTGTGGAAATCAGTGCGCCAAGGAAATACATGGTTCAGTTGACAGCCCTCGTTGCCACTTCTGTGTCGACTGAGAGCGGCGGTGTGCCTGAAATGTTTTCTTCGGCCACTCATAGGACAACCGCGTGATTTCAACGCTGGGCACCGAAAGAAGGGGTGAAATGTGGGTAAGAGGGTTGTGACAATCTTCGCAAGGTGTGACATGTCCACGACGGCGTTGAGAAAAGTTGTGGTGAAATTTGGTGGCGATGTGACATCCTACCTTACATGTCACATGAACTTCAGAGCTCTGGCCATTCTTCGCACGTGTCAACACCTTGCTGTCTGAAGCGCCACCGAGTCCGATAGTGACATCGCAGTACAACACGCTTTTGCCTTTAAAAAGGAAGGTCATTGGCATCTTTGAGCTAATTTTCAAACTTCTATGTTGCAGTGGGAGACAGTTACGAGGTTTCGGAAAAGTAATCCCTTGATTCTGTTTTGCAGTGTACAGGGTCTTCGGAAATTCCCGTTACAAACTTCTAGGGCTTGTGGAGGGGAGTGAGAGCATAATATTTTGAATAGGAGTCCTTGTCCGGAAAAGTATTGTTTCCGTGCTACAGTCTTTGGGAAACATGTTTTCGAGGTAGGTTTGCAACAGGGTAGTCATGGTGGGCATACTTACGTCGGATCGGCTGATATCATTATACGTCTATCCTACCTCTCTGACCTGGTTCAAGCGTCATTCATGTGTTTGTGAGTGTTAGAACAACATGTTTGAGAACACGTTTTCGGAAAACACCGATCTGATCCTTCTGTACGGGGAAGCACTGATGGAAAAACTACTGGAAGAACTACTCGTCGCCTTTATCAATATAGTTATCGCCAACGTCCGACTCCATCGCATACTCTTTTCGACACAGTTTTGCAATGAATTCGAGAAAGGGTGCCTTCAACGTCAGCAGCCGTGACTGTGATGCTCCAAGGAGAAGCCTCACACCCGAGTTGGAAGAGGCCGTACCGCATGATGTTGAACAGAACCCGTCAACAAGTACATGAGCAATTGAGCGTGCAATGGATGTTGCTCCCAACACCGTCTGGTACGTTGTGGGTGCCCAACAACTCCATGCACCTCCAACACCCCATACCCCCTTCAACACTCACAGACACGTGAATGAGGCTCGAACTAGATGAGAGAGGCTGGAAAACATCCAATGAATCAGCCAGTCCGATGTAAGCAACCCCCTCCATGACTACGCTATTTCAAACCTACCTAGAAATCATGTTTTCAAACCACTGTAGCACGGAAACGATGCGTTTCCGAATATGGGTTCCTATTCAAAATATTATGTACTCACTTCCCTCTATTTGTCCTAGAAGTTTGCAAAGGGAATTTCCTAGCACCTTGTATATGAAGAGCCACTCTTCTTGACATTCATTTCTTTTTCGATTTCGTCATGTCCTTCCTGCAGCTATTGCGTGTTGGATACCCTGCACAGGTGTTCATCAGAGACAAGGGTATTGTCAGGAGTGCCCCAGGGAAGTGTGAAAGGACCGCTATGGTACTCTATATACATAAATGATATGGCGCAAAGGGTGAGCAGCAATCTGCGATTGTTTGCTGATGGTACGGTGTCGAAGTTGAGTGATTGTAGGAAGATACAAGACGGTTGAGACAAAATTTCTAGTTGTTGTGATGAATGGCAACTGGCTCTAAATGTGGAAAAATGTAAGTCAATACTGATGAGTAGGAGGAACAAACCTGTAACGTTCGGATACAGACTTACTTGTGTCCTGTTGGGCACAACGATGCAAAGCGATATGAAATGGAACGAGCATGTGGAAACTGTGATAGTGAAGGCGAATGGGAGAATTTTAGGAAAGAGTGGTTCACCTGTAAAGGAGGCGACGTACAGGACGCCGGTGCAACCTATTCTTGAGTACTGCTCGAGTGTTTGGGATCCGTACCGGATGGTATTAAAGGGACACACTGAACCAATTCAGAGTTGGGCTGCCAGATTTGTTACCTGTTGGTTCGAACAACACGTGAAGAGTTATGGAGATGCTTCGGGAACTCAAGTGGCATCCCTGGAGGAAAGGCGACGTTCTTTTCAAGAAACACTGAGAAAATTTAGAGAACCGATATTTGAAGCTGATTGAAGAGCGATTCTACTACCACCAACATACATCGCGTTTAAGAACCACGAAGATGAGATACGAGAAATCAGGGCTCATACTGAGGCATATGGATATTTTTCCATCGCTCTATGTATGAGTGGAGAGGGAATGGAAATGACTAATTGTGACTACGGTGGCTTGTCGAGTATCTATATACACGTAGATTTAGATGTTTTCATCTTATTCCTAAGGGATTTCTGTTGTACTTATGTTTCACTGTCCAACGTCTTTGATTTCACTCCTTAGAGACGTCCACTCCTCTCCCACTGAACTGCCTACTCTGGGATTCCTTACCACAGCATCCATACCCTTAACGAACTTCAGAATCGTCTCGTCATTCCTCAGTACTTCAGTATCCCACCTCCTTCTACAATGATTCATCCGGATGATTCTGGTAACCTTCAGTCTACTCTTCATCATTACTAAAATTATGATGTGAGTCTGTATTGTCTCCACGGTACATCTTGAAACGTCCCTTTAGAACAATTATACACGACTGTGCTTAAACTGACACACAATATTTTTTAGCGCAACGCAATCTGACTTTCAATAATCCCTACAAAACAATGGCCCTGACTAACATTAACCTATACGTTTCACAAATCACTTACCTCACCAAAAATCTTCGTTACTCGAACTACTGCAATACAGCGAGCGCCACTACTGCCAGCTAAATAAAAGATTCAAACTATGGAAGGCACTAACTACTAGTAGGCATAGTTAGCAAATGAAAGATTTTAATAGAGAAAAAACAATGTATTTACCTTAATAATCATAATATATATAGCAGTTCATGCTAATCAGTATTACAAATCTCATAACTCCGCCATCTCTCTCCCCACATCCACCACGGCTGGCGGCTCACCTTCAACTGCGCAACGCTACGCGCTGTTAACATCCAGCTGCCGCTGCCCAACACTACAATGGCAAACAACAATGCTAACTAGCCACAGACTGCACACAGCACAGCCAGTGATTTTCATACAGAGCGCTACGTAACGTTGCCAATAAGAAAATATAAACAGCCTACTTACATAGCCCCCATGCTCCCCACAAAAAATTTTACAAATTGTTTTGGGCCTATGTAAGTAGGCTGTTTATATTTTCTAATTGGCAACGTTACGTAGCGCTCTGTATGAAAATCACTGGCTGTGCTGTGTGCAGTCTGTGGCTGGTTAGGATTGTTGTCTGCCATTGTAGTGTTGGGCAGCGGCAGCTGGATGTTAACAGCACGTAGCATTGCGTAGTTGAAGGTGAGCCGCCAGCAGTAGTGGATGTGGGGAGAGAGATGGCGGAGTTATGAGATTTGTAATACTGAATAGCATGAACTGCTATATATATTATGATTATTAAGGTAAATACATTGTTTATTCTCTATTAAAATATTTCATTTGCTAACTATGCCTACTAGTAGTTAAAGCCTTCCGTAGTTTGAATCTTTTATTTAGCTGGCAGTAGTGGCGCTCGCTGTATTGCAGTAGTTCGAGTAACGAAGATTTTTGGTGAGGTAAGTGATTTGTGAAACATATAGGTTAATGTTAGTCAGAGCCATTGTTTTGTAGGGATTATTGAAAGTCAGATTGCGTTGCGCTAAAAAATATTGTGTGTCAGTTTAAGCACAGTCGTGTATAATTGTTCTAAGTATGTGAGCCTTATAGTCGTTACATAATCGTGCAACTAACAAGCAAGAATGTATAAATAACAACACTGTGTCGTCTGTTCGCAACAACAATGCATTCGCAATTACTTGTCTAAGTTACCTATGTTCTTGACTGGATAGTTAGTTAGCTTTAAAACATAGTTGCATGTTAACAGTTTGTAAGTGTGACAAAGAGTACTAGTAACATGAAGTGAAAAATTTTATAGCAAAGACTAAATTAAAAAACGGATTATCTCTCAATAAACGGTTTTACATGTGAGATGTGGTGTAAACCTTTACTCTTCCTAGTACGCACAGTTTCAACTCTAACGCAATTATCATGTGGTATCTGGCGGTAAAGAATACTGGAATTTTTCTCAAGGTTAGCGTCTATGTTATTTTTCTCTGAGCCAGCCGGCCACGCGGCAGCCTGCGGTGCGAGTCACTGTCAGTTCCTTTGTTGGCGCGCGACGTTATTGGGATTACGAGGCCTAACTTCTACAAATTCGCCTTGCCGAGAGGGCCCAGCTCTGTTAGAAACCCGCCAGTTCTGATGAAATTCACGTCTGTCGTTTTGTCGGTAGTTTACATAGTTTCTTGTTTGTCGGTCATGTGGTGGAGAATTTCTCCCTGAATTACCACTGCATGGTGGACCGTTGCGTCTGAAGTTATTCTGTCTCCCGTGATAATAATAGTTCTGGTTGCCATATTGTCTGTTTCTATGATTGTTGATGTTATATTCATTACCGCGAAGAGGTGATCTTTCCCTGTAATTATTACTCTGCCAGTGGTTGTCATATGGGTGGTGTCTGTTTTGGTCACGATTTGCGTTGTAAGAATAGACTTGTCGTGTCCAGTTATTGTTTCTGTCATCACGGAATTGTGACAGATGTGACCTGTAGTGATTGTTTTCCCGTTTTCGCATCCCACGACTGTCTGTGTCAATTTCTAATTCTTGTAAGAGTCCCTGAAAAGCTTCAATGTCGTCTTTACAACGCCCTGCTAAAATAATATGTCGTAAATGTTCAGGCAGTTTGATTAAGCAAATGTGGATGAGTTCTGAGGGGCTGTATGGGTTTGAAAGATACTGATTCTTGTGCAACATGTCTTCAAAATATTTGACAAGACTGGAAAATTCAGATTGTTCGAAATGTTTCATCATTATGATGCTATGTTTTACTCGGTCTTGTGTAGCTTGAGACCAATATGCTGAGAGGAACGCATGGTAAAATTCTCCTTCACTGTGACAATCGTGAATGACCGATCGCGTTCTTACAGCTGGTTCATTCTCCAAGTAGCCACACATAAATTCTAACCTGTGCTCCAATGACCAGTTGGGAGGAAAACAATGAGAGAATTGATGGAGCCACGCTTGTGGTTGAATGTCGTTGCCAGAATTCTTAAATGTTTTAAATTTACGTGTAGTAATGAACAGCTTATAGTCAAAATCATCATGTCGGCGAGTCGCATATCGGCCATTGTTACGTCGTTTCGGCGGTTCCATCTCAAAATTCGGTGCACATTGCCAATTTCTTTCATAATTTCCGAAGTGTCCTGTGTTATTATTTTGTGGTTGTTCCGTATTTCTATGTGTGTCTTCCCGTATTGGGGCGCGAGTGTCCTCTGAAATACGTAATTCTTGTATTACCTGTGTCAGCTGATCTTGTACTTCCCGGATTTCTCTTTGGTGTTGCGTATTAATTTGATTCTGATTTTGTTTGAATTTCCTAATTTGTTCGCACTCTTCTGTGTCAGTGATGGCTACAGGTCTTGTGTCATTCAGATCATCATCTACCTTTGTAGATAAGTTAGTGAACTGATCCGAAAGTTCGGCTACTTTCTCCGATAGTGTACTTATTTCCTCAGTGTGTTTTTCTGAACCAAGTTTCAGAGTGTCCATTTGTGTTGAAATCGTATCTACTGTGTCCTTTAAGTTTTCTTGAGTTTTTGCAAGTTGCATAACCGAATCGGTAGATGCAACTGAATCAATTTTAGCTTGCAAGGTCTCATGATTTTCATGAACAATAGTTTGCAGTTCTTTTATGGCTGCTTCGTGATTCTGTAATGCATTTTCATGACGCGAAAAAATAGGTTGGAAACGCTCACAAATTTGTGTTTTTACGTCATTACAGACCTTTTGACATTTCGATTCGATGTTATGTAACTCAGTGGTTAAATCTTCACGTGTTTGTTCAAGTGTGGTGTCTAACTTTTGAAGATTTTGTTCCATTTTGTCTAACTTTTGAAGATTTTGTTCCATTGTGTCTAACTTTAGAAGATTTTGTTCCATTGTGTCTAACTTTTGCTGTGTTTGTCTCTGATTTTGTTCTATTGTGTCTAACTTTTGAAGATTTTGTCCCATTTGTTTCTGATTTTGTTCAAGCGTTGTGTCTAACTTTTGTAGCCTTTGTCCCATTTGTTGCATTAACTGTAATAACAGTGCACTGGTATCTGAAACATGTTCCTCAGTGCTATTCGGAAGTGCATTTGAACCGGCAATATTCACATTTTGAAAAGCAGAAAATGTGTCTTGATTTAACAGTGAGGACGCAAAACCTGAATCTACTGTATTTGCAAGATTGTGTTCTGTCATTTCGGAATCCTGAGGCGACCTGTTGGCGACCGATCGATCGATAATGCTTCCCTGTTCACTAATTGTTTCACTGCCTACACCATTATTTGATGCCCGCTTCATTTCCCTATGCACAGTTACCAAATTACTACTTTGAGTACTTGTTAATTCATTACATGGTGGCGTTAACACACTGCTTTCGTCTTCACTGTTATTTATCAGTTTACTTTGGAGCCCAGTATTACGTTTTTCACACGCCATTATTGTCACAATATTTCACACGACAACACAGAAAAACACAATTTGAAGAGCAAAAATTAGAGAACACATTAACATAGCAATGAAAATAATATTTAGTTAATGGCAAGCGCAGCTGCAAAATACTTGGTGCAAATCTACATGCATGCCACAACTGTTTTACTGTACAACAATGAAAGGCTGCAACTACAAAGGAGATTCTCTCTACAATTACGCAATAGCAATAAACAAAATCTACACTAATTACACAAACAACAAGAAAAAATCAGAAGATTCCAGTGAGGTATCCTCGGCTAAGGGTCGGCATATGAAACGTCCCCTTAGATCAATTATACACGACTGTGCTTAAACTGACACACAATATTTTTTAGCGCAACGCAATCTGACTTTCAATAATCCCTACAAAACAATGGCCCTGACTAACATTAACCTATACGTTTCACAAATCACTTACCTCACCAAAAATCTTCGTTACTCGAACTACTGCAATACAGCGAGCGCCACTACTGCCAGCTAAATAAAAGATTCAAACTACGGAAGGCTCTAACTACTAGTAGGCATAGTTAGCAAATGAAAGATTTTAATAGAGAATAAACAATGTATTTACCTTAATAATCATAATATATATAGCAGTTCATGCCATTCAGTATTACAAATCTCAAAACTCTGCCATCTCTCTCCCCACATCCACCACTGCTGGCGGCTCACCTTCAACTGCGCAACGCTACGCGCTGTTAACATCCAGCTGCCGCTGCCCAACACTACAATGGCAGACAACAATGCTAACTAGCCACAGACTGCACACAGCACAGCCAGTGATTTTCATACAGAGCGCTACGTAACGTTGCCAATAAGAAAATATAAACAGCCTACTTACAGCCTTACAGTCCAATATCTGATTTTGGAATCTGTCTGACCATGACCCAATCCTGCAGAAATCTTCCCTTGTCTCCGGATCTTTTGCAAGTATACCTCCTCCTCTTCTGATTTTTGGCCAGAGTATTTGCAATTAGTATCTAAAATTTATTTCAGAACTCATTTAGTCTTTCTCTTCTCTCATCCTTCCTGCCAAGGTCATTCATCCCCCTACAACAGCATTCCAGTCTCTCATGACTATTAGATTTTCACCCCCCTTTACATAGTGAATTACCTGTTCAATATCCTCTTATATTTCCGCTATCTCTTCTGCTACTTGCGACGTTGTCATTTATTATTGTTGCCGGCTTTGGTCTGCTGTCGAATGTGATGAGAACAATCCTATCACTGAACTGTTCACAATAACTTACTCTCTGCCCTACTCTCCCATCCATAATAAATCCTAGAGCACTTGCCTGCGAAAGGCAAAGGTCCTGAGTTCGAGTCTCGATCCAGCACACAATTTTATTCTGCCAGGAAGTCTCATATCAGCGCACACTCCACTGCAAAGTGAAAATCTCATTCTGGAAATCCTATTCCCGTTATACCATTTTCTACAGCTGTTACTCTATAATCGTCTGACCAGGAATCCTTACCTTCTTTTCACTTTATTGACCCCGACAACGTCTATATAGAGCCATTTTCATATTTTGTAGCTTTCTTACTAGGTTCAAACTTCTGACATTCCATATTCCGACTCACAGACTGTCATTCATTGCGTCCTTGATTATTCCATCTTTCCCTCATAGTCACTTCCCCTTTGACAATCATCTCACGCAGAATTGGGGTACTAATCCGGAATCTTTCTCCAATGGAGAGATCATCATGACGCTTTTTCAGTTGCAGGCCATATATCCCGTAGATGACTTCTTTTTTGGTTATGAGTATTTTCATCGGTTTGAAAATGCCCGACAAAATTTCTGTGCCAACCTTTTCATCACAGAGTAGCACCTGCTACCTACGTCTTCAATTAATACCCTCTACAGTTTAGTGCTATTTAAGTTATTCCCTGATGTCTTAACAGGTGTACTATTGTCCTGTCCCTTCTTCTTGTCAGTCTTTTCCATATATTCCTTTCCTCGACGATTCTGTGGAGAATCTCCTCATTCCTTATCTCAGCAGTCCACCTAATTTTCAATATTCTCCTGTGGCATCACATCTCAAATGCTTCGATGCTCTTCTGTTCCGCTTTTCCGACAGTCCATCTTTCACTATCATACAATGCTGTCCTCCAAGCGCACATTCTCAGAAATTTTCTCCTCAAATTAAGGCCTATGTATGATATTAGCAGACTTCTCTTGGCCAGGAGTGTCCTTTTTGCTAGTGATAGTCTGCTTTTTATGACCTCCTAGCTCCGTCCCTCATGGCTTATTTTGATGCCTGGATAGCAGAATTCCTTCCCTTCCGCCTTCTTTGATCCTAAGTCTTCCAAAGGTCTTTTAAATTCTGACTCTAATACTGGATCTCCTTCCTTATCGATTCCCATTCCTTGTTCTATCACGCCATCAGACAAGTCGTCCATTCAGAGAGGCATTCAGTGTACTCTTCCCACCCACCCGCCCTCCCCTCTGCGTTTAACAGTGGAATTTCATTGCACTCTTAATGTTACCGCCCTTGGCTTTAATTTAATCGAAGCTTGTTTTGACTTTCCTATATGCTGAGTCAGTCCTTCCGAAAATGATTTCTTTTTCGATTTCTTCACATTTTTATACAGCCATTTCACATTAGCTTTCCTGCGCTACCTGTTTATTTCATTCCTAAGCAACTAGAATATATTCCTGAATTTCCCAGGAGATTTTTGTATTTCTTCTCTCGTCGATTAGCTGAAGTATTTCTTCTGTTACTCCCGGTTTCTTCGTAGTTTCCTTCCTTCTACATTCAACAGGAAAAAACGGCAGAAAAACTGAGCCATTTCGCAACAGCTACATAAAAAATAGGCCAGGGAGTGACGCAAGAGAGGCAACGTGCGTCATTGATTCAGTAAATGCGAAATATCTGACGCTCACTCTGTATTTAGCTATGCTCGCTGTGCCAAAGATTGCTTGCTTTAGATATTGTTTATGGACTTGACTGAACATTCGAATCGCAGCAATAGCACCTGAATTTCAATAAATACGCGGCATGGAGCCTAAAAAGTCCAAGAATGTGCTTAGAAGGGCTCACTATCCATTCAGGCTAACTTAGAAAGGAAGACCAATTTTACAAACAATTTTTTTTTATTTTCTAAGGGCGCTCATATTCGTCTCTCGCAACCTGATATTACAATTTCGCGCGTTTTGGAACGAATATCAAAGCCACGAAACTACCTTCTACGAGCATAAGGGGTCATGAGTTCGAAGAGACTATTGCAACATCTGTTCCTCGTGGCGTGGTGGATAAAAGAGTGGGATGGAAATTTGAAGGCAAAGAATTTAAAGCAACATGTTTCCACTTTTTCATTGTCTGCGCGAAACCACTAGAACGGAAAAGAACGGCAATATTTCGGATAACGTTTATGCAAATTGTGGAAGCGATTGCGATAAAATGAAGTTGGTGCCCTTACTGTATATTGGAGAGAAATCCTCACTGCATACCGGCTCCGTTGTAGCTCGAATACTTTTCTTAAAGTAATTAAAGTCGCGAATGCTGTGGTGTCTTATGGCAGAGAAAATATCCAACCGCAAAAGCAACATTTGGAGCGCTATTCTTAAAACATAGAACAGAACATGAAACCATTATCAATTAGTACAGCTACACCTAATACTTACTACCCTAACTGTTTAAAGCAGGGGTTAAAATTTCCACCAATTTAACGACAGAATACTTCGGCCAAGAACGAACGAGTAAGGATGTAGAGAGTACTTGCGCGCCTACATACAGCCATTAAAACTCTCATGAATGGGCAATATTATCAAATTAATAGCACAACGTTAGTGGATGCGTAATTGTAAAAAAATATTAGCTGTAATCTGTTAATTCTGTTGCGACTACTAGAAAAAAGTTTTCAGTGAAGTTTGAGCTCAGACGTTGGCCTTTTTTCTTCGAGGAAATGCGTGATTCTGGTTTTGTGACTGCTACCGTGACGGGTGAGAGGTACGCCGATATGTTACAGAATCGCATCACCCCAGCCTGCTGGAACGTACGATGTTTATGCAGGATGGCGCTCCACCCCATATTGCTAGACGCGTGAAAGATCTCTTGCGCGCGTCGTTTGGTGATGATCGTGTGCTCAGCCACCACTTCCGTCATGCTTGGCCTCCCAGGTCCCCAGACCTCAGTCCGTGCGATTATTGGCTTTGTGGTTACCTGAAGTCGCAAGTGTATCGTCATCGACCGACATCTCTAGGGATGCTGAAAGACAACATCCGACGCCAATGCCTCACCGTAACTCCGGACATGCTTTACAGTGCTGTTCACAACATCATTCCTCGACTACAGCTATTATTGAGGCATGATGGTGGACATATTGAGCATTTCCTGTAAAGAACATAATCTTTGCTTTGTCTTACTTTGTTATGCTAATTATTGCTATCTGATCAGATGAAGTGCCATCTGTCGGACATTTTTGAACTTTTGTATTTTTTTGGTTCTAATAAAACCCCATGTCATTCCAAGCACGTGTGTCAATTTGTACCTCTCTATCTACATTATTCCGTGATTTATTTAGTTTTCAAATTTATACTGACTTTTTGATCGCTTGGTAATCACAAACCGAAAAAAATTTTATTTAATAGGACGATGGCCGCGGAAGGCTACGTTTATAAAATTAACAACAGCCCAGCTGCCCTGAAAAGGACCAACTAGGAGGGGAAGACGAGGAAGACAGTGTCGAGGTGACCGTCACGGCAACAATAGTACGCCACACAGAGCAGTGGAAGAATTCATGGAAGGGCTTTGAAGAACAGTGGAACTGTAATCGCTAGTAACAAACATAACAAATTAACATACGCAAACAAACGAATACGCTACTAGATGTCATTATTCATGCCCTGAACTTAACTCGAACCATTGACTCTGCTTAACCGCAATATGCTCATCATGCTGATTGTCGATGAATGACTGTAACTGAAGTGTTTCAAATGTGTTTATGATCTCTGTCAGACACAGCATATTGATCCGATCCCGGCGAGGATGTGCTAGGGTCAATTTGACCCTTCTCGTTTTGTTTTGTTGGCACTTCTTTGTTGCGCAGTTGCACGTTGTCGAAGTTCTCAGTAGCTATAATTATTGAACTCCCCTCCATAATGCGTGCACGCACTCAATCAGCTGCCGTCAGTGAAAGGAGATAAACGAGTGCAAATGGTAAGAAGATTGACCCTTCCACAACCGCGAAGTAATATTTCTGGGCCTTTTCTCAGTTTATCATTTTTCAAGAATGTTTCGTGTTTTTTGGTGTTTTTAGTCAAAATGGACAACGAAGGAAGGGAGGCTGAGCGTATACGTCGTTTGCTGGCGGAATTGTCAGACAATGAAAACGACTTTACGACAGATAAATGAAGATACTGCGCTACCAGAATTAGTCAAGCGATCGGAAAATCAGGTACGCGGTTCATTTTATTTTGGTAAATATGGATGCAACTGATGCAAAAATCCACCTCAACAACAATTTCAGACCCATTCTGAAAATATCATGTGGCAGATACCTGGCGTGAGTTTAGTGACAAGATTAGCAAACAAAGATCTTGAATGCTTTAGTCTATTTTGCAATGAAAATATGGTTAGTGTTATCTTGAAATACACAAACTTTCAAACTGCAGAAAGGAAAGCGGCTTGTGAAGTAGTTACAAATCACTATTTATGAAGGAAATGACCATGAGCGAGCTGAAGGCTTATATACGCTTTTTGTACATTGCTTGATTGTAGGATTGTACCGATCTGGGAGGCAGAACACCGTTGACCTTTGGGCTTCAGACGGAACAGGTGTTGAAATACACTTACGGCCATTAAAATTGCAACACCGCGAAGATGACGTGCTACAGACGCGACATTTAACCGACAGGAAGAACATGCTGTGATGTACAAATGATTAGCTTTTCAGAGCATTCACACAAGGTTGGCACCGGTGGCGACACCTACAACGTGCTGACATGAGGAAAGTTTCCAACCGATTTCTCATACACAAACAGCAGTCGACCGGCGTTCCATGTTGAAACGTTGTCACGATGACTCGAGTAAGGAGGAGAAATGCGTACCTTCACGTTTCCGAGTTTGATAAAGGTCGGATTGTAGCCTACCGCGATTACGGTTTACCGTATCGTGACATTGCTGCTCGCGTTGGTCGAGGTCCAATGACTGTTAGCAGAATATGGAATTGGTGGGTTCAGGAGGGCAACACGGAATGCCGTGCTGGATCCCTACGGCGTCGTATCACTAGCAGTCGGGACGACAGCCATCTTATCCGCATAGCTGTAACGGATCGTGCAGCCACGTCTCCATCCCTGAGTCAACAGATGGGGACGTTTGCAAGACAACAACCATCTGCACGAACAGTTCGACGACGTTTGCAGCAGCATGGACTATCACCTCGGAGACCATGGCTGCGGGTACCCTTGACGCTGCATCACAGACAGGAGCGCCTGCGATGGTGTACTCAACGACGAACTTGGGTGCACGAATGGCAAAACGTCATTTTTTCGGATGAATCCAGGTTCTGTTTACAGCATCATGATGGTCGCATCCGTGTTTGGCGACATCGCGGTGAACGCACATGGGAAGCGTGTAACCGTCATCGCCATACTGGCGTATCACCCGGCGTGATGGTATGGGGTACCATTGGTTACACGTCTCGGTCACCTCTTGTTTGCATTGACGGCACTTTGAACAGTGGACGTTACATTTCAGATGTGTAACACCCCTGGCTCTACCCTTCATTCGATCCCAGCGAAACCCTACATTTCAGCAGGATAATGCACGACCGCATATTGCAGGTCCTGTACGGGCCTTTCTGGATACAGAAAATGTTCGACTGCTGCCCTGGTCAGCACATTCTCCAGATCTCTCACCAATTGAAAACGTCTGGTCAATGGTGGCCGAGCAAATGGCTCGTCACAATAGGCCAGTCACTACTCTTGATTAACTGTGGTATCGTGTTCAAGGTGCATGGGCAGCTGTTGGGCTGGTTCAAATGGCTCTGAGCACTATGGAACTAAACTTCTGAGGTCATCAGTCCCCTAGAACGTAGAACTACTTAAACCTAACTAACCTAAGGACATCACACACATCCATGCCCGCGGCAGGATTAGAATCTGCGACCGTAGCAGTCTCGCGATTCTAGACTGTAGCGACTAGAACCGCTCGGCCACCACGGTCGGCTATGGGCAGCTGTACCTGTACACGCCATCCAAGCCTTGTTTGACTCAATGCCCAGGCGTATCAAGGCTGTTATTACGGCCATAGGTGGTTGTTCTGGGTACTGATTTCTCAGGATCTATCACATATCAGTTCTAGTATGATATATTCTTCCAATGACTACCCGTTTATCATCTGCATTTCTTCTTGGTGTAGCGATGCAAGCTAACTTCTGTGGCAACAGTGCGTACGAACAAGACACAAATCTCTCCTGAGTATTGCAAAACTCGTGGTAGAGAAATCTACTGTTCTAAGTTCGGTTTCCAAAAGGATATTACACTTGTTTCTCATATACCTAAGAAATACAAAGTAGTTTTGCTCATGTCTAGTATTCACCATAATGTTGAAATTGATGAATCGACAGAAGATAAAATGAAACCAGATGTTTTATAATTCGACGAAAGTTGGAGTTGACGTTGCAGATGAGCTGTCAGCGACTTATGATGTAAGCCGCAACTCAAAACAATGACCTCAGACTGTCTTCTACGCAATACTGAATATGACCAACATAAATCCTGCTATTGTACAGCGATCAGATAACAGTAAAAACCAAAAGAATCGTAATTTCATAAAAACACTAGGCCGTATGCTCGTCAGTGAACACTTGAGTGCCCGACAAGAAATACGTCAACTGCCAAGCACTTTGCGTAATAGAGAATTTAGTGGAGAATCTTCACAAGAATCGAGTGCCGGAGTCCAAGATGTCCAAGATAGATGTCAAGAGTGTCCCTACGCTAGACATCGTAAGGCACCTCATGTTTGTGAAGGCTGTCATAAGTACATTTCTCAGGAACATACTGTTTCATTCTGCCAAGAATGTGCTGTGGAAAAAGGTTCTGTCAAAAGTTTATTGTTTATTTTGTGTTCGAAGAAAATTTATCTCGTAAATACTCGTACTCAGCAAAAAATCCGAACTGCTAATGAGAATGTATGATTTTCTACATTTAAAAAAATACGTGACTTTATGGACTGTTAAAATGATTATTTTGTAGACTTTATGTAAAAATAGAGTAATAAAGCATTTCTACGCTTAATGGTGTTTATTTCTATGGAATCCTTTAATTAATTAATAATTCATCAATTTAACTCCCATCTTTTGTTAAAAATTACCAATAAATACTTAAAAAATATAAATGAAAAACAGGGTCAATACGATCCTCACACCCTTGATGTACCCTTTCCGCACCACATCTTTGCCGGGTTAAGGCGCTTAAAGAAATTTTCCTCGACCACATGGCCTCTTCTCCAATGTAAACCTAGATGCAGCTGCATGGATTGCAGCTAACATCTGCAATATGCAGATGAATTGACTGACCATCCACGAGCGCCAAATATCTGGCGCATTCATGAGTTTATCGGGAACTGTGGATTAAGTATGAACCCCTGTGGTGTGTGAAACCTCGGAATATCAAAAGACTATCTCCGGACCCAATAAATATGTGGTATTCAGGACAATCCAACGTCATCCTGACATACATTGCATATGTTTCTGCTGTAGCTATTTCCAGTACACCTGACACTTTTTTCCTTTTGCTTAAAAAATAGACATTGGACACATGCGTGTTGCAATGGTTCAGTCTTGGACCAAATTTGATATGCTATAGCCGGCCGGAGTGGCCGAGCGGTTCTAGACGCTACAGTCTGGAACCGCGCGACAGCTACGGTCGCAGGTTCGAATCCTGCCTCGGGCATGGATGTGTGTGACGTCCTTGGGTTAGTTAGGTTTAAGTAGTTCTAGGGGACTGATGACCTCAGACATTAAGTCCCATAGTGCTCAGAGCCATTTGATATGCTATAGCCGCTAACTACTGGCATTTAGCAACATTACAGTTACCAAGTATTTGTTCAAATTCAGTTAAGTTTCTTAAGAACTACGCCACAACTTTTTAATCACGGACAAACACAGGCGCGTATAGTCCAACATAAACTCAAGACAAAATCACACGGATGGGATTCGAGCCCATGGGCCCTGAAAAAGCGTGTCTGTCTAGGCCTATTCTGCCTCCACAGGCTGGAGCCACATAGGTTTATAGGTAGACTTAAAGCTGCTAGTCTGTCACCACTGCCGCTCCTTTTGACGGCTACATCTTTAGTGCCTCCCCAGGCGTCTTCATACGAGCGACAGGCAAAAATAATATCGCTGGCCATCAGTTGCAATGGCTCACTGAGAGCATTCCTTTCGAAACAGAGTCGAAGATCCGACTGGAGAAGCAAGTTTTGGATTGCAGATGCTGGCAGGAGGTATGACGTGCCACGCTGAAATACATGGTGGAGGAATTGTTTTGAAAGAGTCACTACCAGGAGAATTCCTGGCTCAGGCAGGAAGAGACTGAGCACACCGCAGGAGGACACCGAACTTGTGCTTAAGAGCCGACAGCTTCCCTCCTAAACGAGAATCAGTTGCGGCGAGAGACCAGTTTCCCCAGTTCCAGTGACACAGTTTGCCGAAGGCTGAGGGAACCTGGACGGCATGCACGAAGATCCACTGTACAACAGGAACTCAGCGAGAAAAATGTGTTATACTGGCTGGCATTCGCTGAGCTCCATCTGAAAGCGCAGTGACAAAACGTAATTTTCACACATGAGAAAATGTTTTGCGTGAGCAACGACAGCCCAAGAGTCGTTTACCGGCCACGACGGACAAGACATCGTGCACAATAATTAGCGACAACAAGAAGAACTGCCGGCGATCTATTTACTGTTGAGATTAGATTCCTGTGAGAGGAGCAGAAATGCTTCATAGAACTGAGGGAACCTCTGTTTGCAGACAACACGCTCACATACCGAAGAACGTACGCTAGCTTCGCTGCATATGCTATATACTGAAGGAGAATTCACACTACAGGAATAGCACTCACTTGTGCATAAGTCGGCATTCTTTCAGCAGCAGCTGTCCAACATGGGAATTAACGTCATGAAGTGACCACCACGGGCTGCCGATACGAACCCAATGAGAAATATGTGGGCGAAGGTAGCACGAACACTGTCAGAGAACTGGCCACGAAACCACACAGTTACAGCTGACGCCTTCTGGGACTGTGTTCTTGCAGCCAGGGAGGAAGTTGCCTCTTCTGGCAATTACGTCCGACGCCTCATAGATTCCATGCCAAGACACAAGACTGAAGTCAGAAATAATGTGAGATTCTGGATAAAATAGACAAAATATTGCAGTACTAAAAGCATTTTATTTCCTTTAGTTGTTCTTCTGCTCAATTTTGTGTCAGCGTAGCCAGTGGAAGATCACTTGCCGACAGAAAAATATCCAAAATGAGGTAACAAAATACGACTTATTTTCCCTTTATGTTACCGTTTTAATAGAAATAAATTTCTTTTAACTTCGTTGTGAACATTACATTAATTTTATGTGTTCTTTGCCTACGTACGTAGCTAGGAATAAATCAAGTGGGGCTCTTAAGGGTATTTCCAGTTATTTCAAATTCATAAACTCTTCTCTCCCCCTCTATTGTCACCTACTATATCATCTCAAAAAAGTGAAAACATTTCTTCTAATATTTTTTCACATCTTATTTCCCCTTCCAACTCTCCCACTCTGGTCTCACTTGCCTTTTACTCAACTCTCGAAGAAATAATAAACAGATCAAGCAGTTTTCATTGAAATAATATCGTTTCTTTGAATGTCTCCCTCTGCCTCACCCCTTTCTTACTTTCCTTCTGTATAATTTCTCCCAGAACCGGTGAAACAGTTTCCTTTTAAATCTCCTATTTTATTACCCATCCTTCAAACTGAAAACATCCTTTACAAAAACAGACATAATGTCTTATGGGATAACAGCAATCAGTGATTTTATAATGTTACTTAAAATCCGTCTTGATTGCAATTTTTTTTTTTTTTTTTTTTTGCAATCGAGACGGATTTTAAGTAACATTATGAAAACATCCTTGCCTTATCCCTTTTCTCTCCCCCCGACGACAAAAGGAATTATGACATGCTTTTCTATATGGTCCACTTTCTTGCCTTCTGCCCACCTCCCTATTCCATGCTTCCTGCTTCCCTCCCTTCCTCAGAGAGAGAGAGAGAGAGAGAGAGAGAGAAGGAGAGAGATAATGAGAGACAAAGAGAGAGGGGGTGTTAGCGTATAGTTTTCTCCAGACAGCTGTTTGGGATCCATGGAGACTGGACAAGCTACATGTCGAGTACAGACGGACCGAAGGAAGTTTTATGCCCCTGTGTCCACGCATAGAGATTCATCAACTGTTTCCAACTTCTGGTGGCCTCTTTTAAGTGCAGAGCTGTGAAACATTACGACCGGAACTGCCGTTAGAGATGTCAAGTCGGCAGTTTTGTAGTTCACAGTAGGGAAGTGGAATGTAGAGACGTAGAAGAAGCTGGTGTTCTTAATCGAAGGCAGCACATCGTGAAAATCACGAGGATCCAGTGAGTGGCAATAGAGGGGGAGAGAAGAATTTATGAATTTGGAATAAATGAAAATAGCCTTAAAAAGGCCCGCTTGCTTTACTCCTAGTTACATATGTAGGCAGAGAATAAATAAAATATTCATAACATAAACTTGAAAAAAATTGTTTCAATTAAAAGGGTACCTTAAAGGAAAAATAAGTAGTATTTTGCTATCTCGTTTTCGATATTTTTTCCGTCGCCAAGTAATCTTCCACTGGCTCTCGCTTGACACACAATTGAGCAGAATAACAAATATAGAAAATAAAATGCTTTCAGTGCTTCAATATTTTGTCTATTTTATCCAGAATTCCACGTTATTTCTGACTTCAGTCATGCGTCTTGGCATGGAATCTATGAGGCGTTGGACGTAATTGCCAGAAGAGTCAATTTCCTCCCTGACTGCAAGGACGCAGTCCCAGATGGTGTCAGCTGTAGCCGGTTGACTGCGTGCGAGTTCTCTGAAAATTTCCGTGCTACTTCCACTCACACATTTTTCATTGCGTTCATATCAGCAGCCCGTGGTGACGTCCATGCCAGGTAAAATAAATGCATAAATAAATAAATAAATAATTCCCATTTGGACAGCTGCTGATGAAGGAATGCAGATTAATAGACAGGTGAGTAAACTTCCTGAAGTGTGAATTGTCCTTCACTATATAGTATTCGCACTGAAGGCAAGAAGACGAAGTAAATATTCCACAATTCCTATCAGGCACAGCTACCAACGTAAGTAGATATTCTCGGAGTAGTGAAACAACTTAAATCCATAAAAGCAAGTCTTCCTGTCCAGATTGTATGCCAATTAGGTTCCTTTCAAAGTACGCTTATTCTATAGCTCCAGCCTTAACAATCATATACAAGACGAAAGTTGCACAGGTCACAACAACATTCAAGAAAGGAAATAGGAGTAATCCACTAACTTTCAGGCCCATACCATTAACGCCGATATGCAATAGGTTTTTGGAACGTATACTGTCTTCGAACATTGTGGATTACCTATTGAGATGGAATTAGAAAACATCTTCCTTGAGAAACACAACTGGCTCTTTACTCACAAGAAGTGTTGAATGTTGTCGGCAAAGGATTTCAAACTGATTCCGTATTTCTAGATTTCCAGATGGGTTTTTACACCGTACCCCATAAGTGCGTTTTTGTGGCATACCGTCCCAGTTATGCGACTGGATTCGTAATTTCTTGTGAGAACGCTCACAGTTCGTAGCAATTGACGGAAGGTCATCGAGTAACGCAGAAGTGGTTTCTGACGTTCTCCAGAAATTGTTATAGGCCCTTGTTGTTCTTTATCTACATAAACGATTTAGGAGATAGTACAAGCAGATATCTTAGGTTGTTTACAGATGACGCTGTCATTTACCGTCTTGTAAAGGCATCATATGATGAAAATCACTTGGCAAAATTATTTAAACAAGATGTCTTTATGGTGCGAGAAGTGGAAATTAACTCTAAATAATGAAAAGTTTGAAGTCATCCACGTGAGTACTAAACGAATATGCTACATTTCGGTTATACGATAAGTCACACAAATCTACCAACTAGAGACTTAGGGATTACAATTATGAATAATTTAAATTGGAACGACCATACAGATAATTTTATGGGGAAAGGAAACCAAAGACTGCAATTTATTGGTAGAACACTTAGAAGATACAACAGATCTACAAAAGAGACTGCCTACACTGCGCTTGTCAATCCTCTTTTGAGTACTTCTGCGCGGTGTGGGATCCTTACCCGATAGGATTAAAGGTGTACATCGAGAAAGTTGAGAGGAGGGCAGCACGTTTCGTATCATCAAGAAACGTTTTGTATTTTCGAGAAATAGGGGGAGAGTGTCACGGACATGATACAGGATTTAGGGTGAACATAATTAAAACATGGGCGTTTCTCTTTGCGTCTGTATGTTCTCACGAAATTTCAGTCACCAACTTGCCCCCCTGAATGTACAAATATTTTGCTAACGCCTACCTAAATACGGAAAAACGATAGTCATAATAAAATCAGGAATCGCACGCAGAGATGTAGATGTTTATTGTCGTCGCTACATGTTATTCATGATGTCTTGTCTCTCGTGGCCGGTAAACTATTCTTGGGCCGTCGTTGCTCACGCAAACACCTTCTCATCTGTGAAAACTACATTTTTCCATGGCGCATTCAGATGGTGCTCTGCGAATGCCAGTCGGTATAAAATATTTTCCTCGATGAATCCTGTTTTACAGCGAATTTTTCGTGCGTTGAATCCATGTTCCCTCAGCCTTCTGCGAACTGTGTCGCTGAAACTGGGGAAGATGGTCTCTCGTCGCACTGATTTTCGTTTAGGAGGGGGAAGCTGACGGCTCTTAGGCACAAGCTCTGTGTCCCACTGCTGTGTACTTAGCCTCCTCTTGCCTGAGCCAGGAATTCTGCTGGTAGTGAGCTTTCCAACACGATTATTACACCATCTCTTTGCAGTAGTGGGTGGCACGTCATATCTCCTGCCAGCATCTCTAATCGAAAACGCCCTCTTCAACCAGAGCGAAGACTGTCTCGAACTGAACGTTCCCTGTGAGACATTGCAACTGACTCCCCGCGATGTTATTTCTGCTTGTCGCTATTACGCAAACGCCTGGGGAGAAAGTAAAGATGTTGCCGTCAAAAGGAGCGGCAGTGGTGGCAGACTTGTCGCTTTAAGTTTGCCCGTAAACCTATGTGGCGTCAGCCTGTGGAGTTCGCATAGTCCAAGAGGGACAAGCTTGAAAATGCGTGTCTCTCTTGGACCATGCGAACTCATGGGTTTGAATCCCACCCATGCCACGGACGATGTTTTTTTTATGTTCGTCTACGCGTGCCTGTGTTGTCTCTGAATAAAAATTTGTGGGCCAGCTCTTAAGAAACTTTCTTGAATAACTGAAAATAGCTGCAGCAGACGTATGTGTAACGTATGTCAGGTTGATGTCGGATTTTGTGGCTTGAATCTTCGCTGCGAAACGGCGAAGCTATAATTTCAAACTGCAAAAGACGAATATGAGCGGCTTTAGAAAATAAAAAACTGTTAGTATTATTGGTCTTCCATCCTTAATTAGCCTGAATGGTGTATGGTGATCCCTTATAAGAACATTTTTAGTCCGCCCCCGGTAGCTGAGTGGTCGATATTCTTCGCTGTTATACAGTGAGCGTGTAAAATTTGCTGTTGGAGAAAATGACGTGTAAGAGAAGAAATAGTGGAAGATCGAAACATGGTCGTGGCCATGTGAATCCTGTTCGCTGCACTAACTGTGCGCGGTGTGTACCGAAAGACAAAGCCATAAAAAAGTTCGTGATCCGTAATATTGTTGAAGCTGCGGCCGTAGGGGATATCACAGAAGCTAGTGTATACACAGCATATCAACTACCAAAACTGAATGCAAAGCTGCATAGCTGTGTTTCCTGTGCCATCCACTCAAAGGTTGTGCGCAATCTTTCAAAGGCAGACAGGCGCATCCGAACATCACCAATTAGGACATTCCTAAGGGACATGCGACAAGGAGGGCAACAAGTGAGCAAGTGAAATGTGTATGAAGTTCAATTAAAATAAAAATGGTCCAACTTTTTTAAAAAAGTGGTCAGCGCGACGGACTGTAAATCCTAAGGGCCCGGGTTCGATTCCCGGCTGGGTCGGAGATCTTCTCCGCTCAGGGACTGGGTGTTGTGTTGTCCTAATCATCATCATTTCATCCCCATCGACGCGCAAGTCGCCGAAGTGGCCTCAAATCGAAAGACTTGCACCAGGCGAGTGGTCTACCCGACGGGAGGCCCTCGTCACACGACAATATTATAGCACATTTTTAGACTTTTATAGCTTCTGTGCTGCATATTTATTGCCATCCAGGTGATGTCGCTGCGATTCGAACATGTCAGGTCCATAATCTGTCTCAAAGTAAGCTATTCTTAGCACATAGTGCATAGTTAAAAACAGAGCGAGCGTCGGATATATCGTATTTCTTTGTTGCTTTTTTAGTGATGTCTTTCTTTTCTAACTTCCCCATTATGTGTCCCCGAGGCAGCGGCTTCCATTGCCTTCTGCATCCCTGTTGAGTCTTCCGTCTTTTTAAGGGCATTTTCCCAACCCAAGGGCAAGAGAGTGTCCTGAACTTCTGTCCTCTCCTCTGCTCTCTTTGACAAGGCCGCTGGGAGTATGAGGGTGATATGCCGGCAGTCTTGGCTGTCATCATTGATGACTTTTAATCAGAATTTAAGGAACTGGTGCATTCGAACCCGGGATCCAGGCCGTAGTGGTTAGCAGCCAGTGGCGTTATTCTGCACCGCCCCTTGCAGCGCTGCTACCTTTACTCCGTGGTACAGGGATGCATGTTGCTCCTTCATATTTTGTATTTTCATCTGCCCATCTCCCATTAAATCGTCGTATCGGTCTTACCTCATCCATTAATTTTCTCGGTCCGTTTACCATCCATTCACTTGAGAACATTTCTCTGCAATCCGCAATTAATTTTTGTTATGGTTACAATGGCATTGTCTGTTCCAGTCTGTGCCCTGACCCATTTGTTTGTTTTCCTGTTTCTTCCACTAAAGCTCAAATGCAACTCTCCATTATCTGCTCAATAACGCCGGCCTGAGTGACCGAGCGGTTATAGGCGCTACAGTCTGGAGCTGCGCGACCGCTACGGTCGCAGGTTCGAATCCTGGCTCAGGCATGGATATGTGTGATGTCCTTAGGTTAGTTAGGTTTAAGTAGTTCTAAGTTCTAGGGGAGACCTCAGAAGTTAAGTCCCCTAGTGCTCAGAGCCATTTGAATCATTTTTTTGCTCTATAACCCATAGTTTTTGAATTATTTTCCGTCTTCATGTATCACTACAGTGAGTAATAATAATATACACAGTAAATTTTCATTTTTTGATGTATCATAAACTTAGCATTCAAAAACTCTATTTAGTTTACCAAAAACTCTCAAAGCCACTTTTGACCTTTTCTTTTATTGTCGACTCAATAATTCTGTTCAACAGCTGTAATTACAGAAGATCATCAACTGTACTGGAGGAATTAAAGCTGTGAGGACGGATCGTGATTCGTGCTTGGATAGCTCAGTCGGTAGCGCACTTGCTCCCGGAAGACAATGGTCGCGATTTCGAGACTCGGTCCTGTACACAGTTTTAGTCTGTCATGAAGTTTCATATCAGCGCACACTCCGCTGCAGAGGGAAAATTTCATTCTATCACCAACTGGCGTTATGAATTTATGGTTAATTTCTACTATTTTTCTTACGATATGTTCATTACACAAAATTTTAGTCCTTCTATAACTATTCTGTTAGTTGAGCAGGTCGTCTGCACTAAAGACAAACCGTTCAGTGTCATCTGTAAAACTAAAATGGTTAACTTATGATCCATTAAGATGTCTTACTCTTTGTACTAGAAGAATATGTGATACCAAGAGAACAAGAAAAATGTAGCACGTAAATAACCACAACATAACTGATAAGCTTGAGAACTTTGTCACATTGTTCGCATATCTAATAATAACACTGTAGGACCATACATAGTGGCACGATCACAAAATGTAAACTACGCCTATTTCGCACGAAGTTAATATCTGTGAGATACTATAGCGACGAAATAAACAAGATCGTGATAGGGCGATTTTGGCAGCTCAAGTACTATAACTGCGATTACTGATAAAAAGCTTAAGTCCTGGAAGATCAACCTTCAAGATCGAACCTGACGAAATGTTATCTTCGGAGCTATACGGTGGTGTGCGCCTGTGATGTGGGTTAAGCAGTGCCACGCAGCATCTCCTAACTTACACTCAGCGGCACATCCTTTGAAGTTAGCCGGCAAGTTGTCTGCCCTGGAGCATCTCTTTGCGATTAGGTGCTCCACAGATTTCAACCAAACCATGGTTCCTACCCATATTTCTAATTTTTACGTCTCTGTCATAAATGAAAACGTTGAAACTGATACGGCTCGGTTCGTTGGTCATCGTGACTGATAGTATTGCCGAGCAGGTTCTGAAATCCTGCTCACAATATACTTAAGGAACAGCTAAAATTAGACAGTCTTAGATGAACAATAAGACGAAAGTGGTAAGGCTGAAGGGAAACACAGCGAAGACAAAGTCTAGAGCGACGCCGGATGAGACCCAGCAACAGAACATACTTATTTATACAGTGCAGGAACTTAATGCCCCGCTTTCTAGATAATATGACAGATCACAGATTCCATTAAAGACGCAAGCAACGATTGTAGTTATAATAACAAAATTGCGTATAATTATTAGTTCTACTACTGGTTTCTCGACAGCGTATCACTACTTAACCTAAAAGATATAAACTACGCTTAGAATTGAATAAATGTACAAAAAATAGTAAGAGATGTAGTTAAGTCTCCATCACAGCCGCCGGAGGTTATGACATTGTAATATACATTGCGTCCACACCTCACAGCTAGTTGCCCACATTCTGTTTCTATTTCACTTATGAACGATCCTGCATGTGTTCCGCAGACCCTGAAAAAGAAATTTTTACTCCCTTCCCAGGAACTCTAAGGAACATGCTGCATTATAAAGCTGCTACTGCGTATCCTTTAATTACTGTTGTTTTCGAACTGCGACCGATTGCCCACAGCAGACTACGTAAGAGAATGAATGTGCCGTGATCCTGTTGTCACTGTCCTCAATTGTTAAAACAGCTGTCTGCGAGTGGACACCTCATATTAACTCTGTTACAAGCGTTTGTGAAACCAACATTTTTCTCCTCCATGACGAGTTACCTTAGAATATGGTGTCATAAGACATCAGTAAAAGGTAACAGCAAAAGTAAGTCACCTTATTGATATTTTTATCTTCAAAATATTGTATTACACGTCACGCTGAGCTTACACATAACGTATAAATTCCAGTTCAGGTACTTATCAATATAAACACCGAAGAAATTGGGATATTCTCTTCCACTTACTGATGTACCCTCATACATTATTACACAAAGCAATTACAGACATTGGCGGCAAGCGGACGTTGACTGAAATTAGTGGGGATATACAGCTAAACCGAGATGGCCAATAATCTCTTCAGCGCCGATGCACACCAGGCTCGAACTGTAACGGGAATCGGCACACTGCCGCGAGTGATGGCCATAATGGGCAAGGGGAAACACATTCGTAGTGTCTGAATAAATTAAAAATTTGGGTCTGGTGGGAGGCGTGGTAGGGTAGTCTGTGCACTGCAATGACCACTGTGTCTGGGCGGCTCGGTGGTCGCTGGGCTTCTGGAACCATTGTTCGCAACCCGAAATATCAACAATATTTTTCTAATTTCTTGGGAGTGCGTTACGAGATCCTCTGTGCTGCTGGAACGTCCCGGGTATAAGAAGCTAAGTTTGAACACGATGAAGAGGCATACAGTGACCGTGACGAAACGGCTGTATCTCCTACGAGTCTACGAGTTGGCGTGCCCCGAGGCAGAAGCACCGGAGAGAGCCGCTCTTATACGGTACTCACCAACTAGTGATATCTTTTTTTTTTCTTCCTTCTGTTTAGTTATTCGAGAACACGTATCATATCATTCCTGAAGAGCGCCCAGTGGACAATATCGTAAACTTTGAATTGTTTCCTTTTTAAAGTGCATTGATTGCTCTTCTACTACTGGGTTTAAAAAAGAAAAAAAAAAGGTGAAGACGTGCCCGAGAGGTACAACGGAATCGGCGAACGCTGCCGCGCAGATGCACACAGTTAATTATTGTTTTGTTCTGAAAGAACCCGTTTGTGTTTATTATTTTAAAAATATTAGACCGGTTCTCGGTAAAAATAAACAAAAAGTCGGTGGAGCACTTTCTTGTAAAAGGCAAAGATCCCGAGTTCTAGTCTCTTATTTTTTTTAAAAAAAGACCACAGCAACAAAAGTGGTCACAGCATCTGCCCAATAAGCAGGAGACACGGGTTCGGATCCCCGAGCGGCACAAATTTACAAATTTTAGCACATTTTCCATTGATTTCAATCAATGTGCGCTTGCGGTCAATGTCTGTAATTCCTTTTTCTCTTAATACATAATTGCTGCTGACTCATGAATTAGTTTCTCCAAACTTCATCTTTCTTCGAAGTTTCGTTGGAGCAGTTTGCTTTCAAAATATTAGCGCAAATGGATGTCAAGATGTCCATCAGAGGAACTTATTCCTGTGAGATTTCGCTCGGCCACTCCGGCCGGCTGTCTGTGTGTGTGTGTGTGTGTGTGTGTGTGTGTGTGTGTGTTCAAATGGTCCAAACGGCTCTGAGCACTATGGGACTTAACAGCTGAGGTCATCAGTCCCCTAGAACTCAGAACTACTTAAACCTAACTAACCTAAGGACAGCACACACATCCACGCCCGAGGTAGGATTCGAACCTGCGACCGTAGCGGTCGAGCGGCTCCAGACTGAAGCGCCTAGAACCGCTCGGCCACTCCGGCCGGCTGTGTGTGTGTGTGTGTGTGTGTGTGTGTGTGTGTGTGTGTGTGTGTTCGGCGCTTGTACAGCAATGAATTGCATGAATTCTGTTTTATCTGAGTTCAGCGACAATTCATTGGCGGATAACCATTTATTAATTTTCAAGAAATATTTACTTACATTTCTAATCGTTAATGTTTCTTCGTTAGGCTTGATAATGGGATGTGCATCTTCAACAAAAAGAACTATTTCCGTTTCTTGGATACAGAATGGAAAATCATTTATACATAACAAGAACAACAACATATCGAAAGTCAATTCCTGCGCTGCACCTGTGGAGATTATTCCCGATTCTGAAGCCTATGTTCCCATGTGCCCACTCCCTGGATTTCTCAGTGCGACATTCTACGTCTTTTCAGTTGGATAGGATGAAAAACTGTCGCTATCAGTGTCTCTGCTAGCAGAATATTTGAGCTTTTCCAGGACATTACTCGAAACTGCTCTTGACAATTCACAGAATATATCATTTGGCAATTTTTTGTTGCTTGTTGTTACTTGTTTGTTGAAACCTATTACAACCATAGATTCTAATTTTAAGATGGTAAGAAAGTATTACCGCGATAAATGTGCAAAAAATCGAACAAAGTAATCGATTTTACAAAATAGTTGGCATGTATTTGAATAACTCATTTATGAAGAAATAAGATTCAGATCTTGGTCCGGCCAAATTGATTTGGGTTTCTTATGTTTCTTTAAATCACTTCAGGCGAACTGCTTCTTTTTACCCACTTCTGCGCTCTGAGCTAATGCTTTATTTCTAAAGACCTCGGCGTCAACGCGGCGTTTCGCTGTAGCGGTCCATCCGTTCTCTTCTTGAATCACTGCGGGGCAATTCACTCGGTACAACACAACCTAATTTCTGTGTCAATTTTGTTTGACATATTGCCATTCCACATTATTTTGAACAATGAATAATAGGAAATCGTAATTTTCATTTTTGTAGAATTTCCTTTTCGCAAACGATACTTAGCATCCGGACCTCGTCTACAATCTGCCAGATGTATGATATAACTCCCTAATCGATATCATCATTTCGCAATTAGTTCTCTTTCTAGAATACTGAACTTCTAACATGGAACTCTCAGTATAATATCCGACAAATCACAAGTTGCCGCGACTCAACTCCAAGATAATCTCGGAAGGAAAATAATCCGATGTTATTGTGTAATACAAATGTGCACTCTCGCAAATTCATGTTTTAGTATATAGAAAGCAGGTAATTCGAGCAAACAGTTCCAGCAATATAGATATTCGTCTTTTACTGAATATTTTATAGTATCAGATATAATTTCAATCTCGAACGTTCTGAAACAAAACGGTTAGAAAATAGGACTG
The DNA here is from genome assembly GCF_023864275.1 of Schistocerca cancellata. Taxonomy (NCBI): domain Eukaryota; kingdom Metazoa; phylum Arthropoda; class Insecta; order Orthoptera; family Acrididae; genus Schistocerca; species Schistocerca cancellata. The sequence goes on along the minus strand of NC_064627.1, from coordinate 801,697,139 downwards.
TTATTCTAAAGCCTTCAGTTTCATACTTTGCGATCGAGTGTAAGGAAGTGATATTTTTAATAGCCGTAGACACTTTCTAGTGACAGATAGGAAGGTTTTATAGCCTTCTTCCGAACGCCTAAACAAAAGATTCAAACTCCTGTGCTTCCGCATTCTGAGCTCGGATGCAGTCCGAGGATACAACCGAAGTACTGAAATTTCGTACTATCGAGGCCAGAATATGCATGATCGGGAACACAGGGAAGCTCGTAGAAACAGTATATTTCCAACAAACTTTCTTTGGCGTGACTGAATGTCACACAGGTCCAACAAAAAGTATTTTGACAACCGAATTATTTCTTTGCTTGCTGCCATTGTGAAGTCCGTCGTTTAGAATAAGTGCCAGGAGCACTCAGGTAATTTTACTCTTCCGAAATGTCACAGGAATAAGTTCCTCTGATGGACATCTTGACATTCATTTGCGCTAATATTTTGAAAGCAAACTGCTCCAACGAAACTTCGAAGAAAGATGAAGTTTGCAGAAACTAATACATGAGTCGTGTGAATTAATGATGATCCGTCAGTCTTCCTCTTGACTGTGCGAGTCCATTTCGTTGCTTTCGTACTGCCAGCCGTAATGGCTGCGGTGGCAAGAAATGCGTGTTCGTATATTCTAGCGCTTGTTTTGAGAGGCTAAAGAGCTATTATACACTGCCGTCCTCGAGCTCAGAGGCGTCGGCATTTTGCTGAGGCTGCGCGTAAACTAGGGTAGAGGCTTGTGTGGGTAGTCCGCTCATTACTTACATGAGCATAGCAGTAAACTTGTCAACACCGCCAGTGGCACGTAGAGATTGTATCCGCTGCTGTTACTCATTCTCGTCATCGCTGCTTTGAGAAGAGCTCTTAAACTTGGTCATACTGGCAAATGAATCTGTCCGCAGAATTCATTGAGTTGAAAATCGTTTGTCACACACTTCCTCCAGTTCTTACAGGGAGTTCTTCGATTGCTGTTAGACTAAGAATTTCTTTGACTCAGTAATAGTTTCCTCGTTAGTTCATAATAGATAAATTTGTACAGCTAGACATAATTTTTCCTATCCGGTAACAGTTTATAGTATTTCCTCACAAAAATAAAGTGATATGTCTTGCGTTTTAGTATTCCGTGATCTTCGTCCATATTTCATGATTGTATCACTTCTTAACAGTCAGTCATTACCTGTTGCATGAATGTAATTATTGTTATTTGAGGTAAATAAAACGTAGATATTCGTGCTACATGCGGTAACAGATTTTGGACGTGCGTTATTTGTTGGCCTATCAGGAAAATATAATACATCGATTTCCATAAGTTCCAATCATATTCAGTCACTGCAGTCGACTAGTTGCAGCTAGCAAAAAAAGTCATTGTTCTAGATGAGCAAAACGAAACCTATAATAAAAAAAACGAGGGGAAGCAGTATTAGATGAATGTTGAAATCGTTCGTCTATAGAAATGAATGAGTATTTTTAAAATTACTGAGACGCTTTCCACTAACTCATATTCTTCTTCATGTTGAAATCCACAAGTAATCATCTTCGTTTGCTCAAATAAATCCGGTTTTTGTCTCATTTCACAGAATTCTCTGCATAGCTTCTCCTGTAACTTAATCAAGTAAACGGCGCGATTATGGAAGTTACGTGTTTACAGGTTCCTGTTAAGTATAGTGCGCCATAATTTAGTGGGGTTTCAAGAAGTATAAATTCATTTTCGCTTCCTGAACTAGGCAAGAATGACATATTTTCGTTATAGTAACGGCAGCTGTCATACTTTGTGTTGCTGTAATCTTAAGTGCGAATGCTAGTTTGGCAGGCCTCAAATGGTTCAAATGGCTCTGAGCACTATTGGACTTAACATCTGAGGTCATCAGTCCCCTACAACTTAGAACTACTTAAACCCAACTAACCTAAGGACATCACACACATCCATGCCCGAGACTGGATTCGAACCTGCGACCGTAGCGGTCGCGTGGTTCCAGACTGAAGCGCCTAGAACCGCTCGGCCACACCGACCGTTTGGCAGGCCTCTTCATCTCTACATACTTACTGCAGTCTTCATCCATTTCCGTCACCTTACAGTATTCAAGTCTTGATCTTCCTCTACAATTTTCCCTCGTAAGTTTTGTGCCACAAAGCTCTTCTTTCCACTCCGATGCAGTACATCTTCCTTAGTTACTCGAACTATCCATTTAATCTTCAGCTTTCTTCTGTATCACTACATTTCAAAATTTTCTATTTTCTACCATATATGCTATTCTTTGTCTATGTTTCATTTCCTTATAATGCTACACTCCAGAGAAGAACGTTCAGAGAAGACTTCACAAGACTTAAATTATATATTCTGTTGGAGTTAACACGAACAATCATAGAGGAACATGCCAAGACAAACAGCGCAAACCTAAACGTAAGCAAACCTATAATAACGTCAGTTGTGCCAAAAACAGATAATTTGATAACGAGATGGCTTGGGAAGATAAATCAGAAAAAGAACATTCAGCGATTCTTTTGATATAGATTCCGAACGCCCTGATTGAAGAAAACTTGCAGTTAGTATTTAACAGCTTGAGAGCAATGAATCAAGTACGCGACGTTATTTGATAAGATACAAAAAGCATATAGGCCAGTAGCTACGCTGTCAGGAACTTGTACCATTTTTCTGCTCTCCGACATGTGACCAAAATTGCAGAAAAATACTAGCAGTAATTTAATGCTATGCTGAAGAGAAAATATCCTTTAACTTCTCTTCCAGATAAAGTCCCTGAGTAGGACCGGGGCAGGGGGGGGGGGGGGTTAGTTATTAAAGAAGCCCGGTCCGATGCAAGGCCGTTTATATTGCATGTACGACTGAAGCGATGCAAAACGGTCAGCTCAGAATTACGAAAGAACTTTTCAATAGGCTAAGTGCCAAAGGAGATGACATCACCAGTAAACACAGTCTTCATCAGTTAAGAAATTTAGCATTCGCGAAAATGTTTTTGTGAACTAAATTGCATACAAATCGATATTCAACTAATTGCTAAGAACATAGGCTACATGTAGTAGTTGTAAAGAGACAAGCGCGAAATGGAAGCGCAAATATTAAAGAATTGGAAAAAAACGGAAAAAGTATAAATAACCCGCGGTTGAGCAACTTGATACAGCGTCGTGAACGAAGTAATTTCGACTGAGAAACAGTTACAGAAAATTAAATTGAGACCAACATCTTCGAGAAGTGCATCCCAGTTAAAACACTCTCTCTGGCCATAATTTGTTGAGACCAAACGCGTATTTGGGTAAAAGCTTGCAGTGATAAGTAGAACGGCAAAGACTACAATAACCATGAAATACATGTTGTAATCTAACAGGGATCTCCACTAGAACGTGAAGAATAATAGTTATATCTGGCTTTCAGGTCACTATCTACATTGTATAACAAGAGCTAAGTCCCTGAAATTCTAGGAATACAAACGTTGCTTGATGACAGAATACATCAATATTAAGAAATTCGCAAAATGTAATACAAAGTCCCAGAACGTTCTGGATATCGCTATAAATTAACGGAGGACGTTTCAGTTTATTACAGCTTCATTGTAACGCTGGAAATGCATATCCTCTTATTTCCATCTAGTGTACTGTAATTTTTTCCCTTGTTTTGTTACCTCAAGATATGACATTTCTGTCTCTTTATATATTGTAATTGTTTTACTGTTTGTATATATATATATTTATACATTTATGTCGATGTATAATTGGTTTGTTTCGTAAATATTATTTGTATTTTTACGCTGGGTCTTGCCTAGGGAAGACTGCTATCGAACGATTACGTCGATAGGTCGTGTGAAGAATCAAAGTGTGTAGGATCTTTGGTAGTGTTAACTCTGCCGCGTGGAGCGCGGGCTGAGCAGAAGGAGTCTGGCTGGAGTAGCGAGTGGAGCAGGTGTGTTGTGTGACGCTCCCGCGAGTTGCCGCGCTTTCGGGGTTTGGCAGCATGTAATTGCGCTCGACTTGCGATGATAGTTTCTGACATCGTGTCGCGGACGGGAAACATTAACTAGCGCACATCAAGAGCCCGTTTCGTCTGGTGACCGTGTCGAGAAGAAGGCGCGCCAACATCCAGCTTCTGCAACAGCGACGGCCGACAATGAGTGACTGTCGCCACCTCCTCGACCGACGGCTTCAAACCTTCAATCAACCGACAAGGAAGACTGGACGCACGTAAAGTTTTAGAACTGTATGGCAGACCTCAGCTTTTCAAACTGTTCCATTTTCGTCACTATAATTACAGCAACTTAGCATGAACGTTTGTTGCTCATTGTCCCAATTGCATTACCAAGCAGAGTCCCTTCCTTTTCCGAAATGAACCCGAGTGTCGTTGAAATTCAAACGCCAGCATTAAAGTAATATAGCTAACTCGTTTTCACTGCTTTAATTTCAAAATTCGGTTAAAGTATTTATAGCTGGCTACACTATTTAGATTACACAAGCACAAATTAAGAGTGCGAGTTTCGTTACCATATTTTAGCTTACCTGTGACTGCAGCTCAGCTTGGTACGTACTAAATTTTATTATTGTTAATTGTTCGGAATCATTTAATTCAAGTTCAAAGTTAAATCTCTTATTTCTAAATTGCGTAGATTCAAGGAGTTTTTGAAATGATTGTTGAGGTAGTCCAAGACTAACCGTATTTTACTGAATTTCGATGTGCTTCAGAAAGAAAGCTCACTATTAACTTCAGTCACTAAATTAACTTTCGATTTTCCGGTTTTATTAATTCTTTTGCTAAATTAAGTCAGGGTGTAGCGAAATTTATTACTTCTGACAAACTTTCAGTTTTCACACTACACGCGTCAACCTTCAGTTGCCACACTTCTAGTGCTAATTATATGTGTAATAACCTTTCTTTTTCAGTTACTATAGTACTTGTCCTTAGTACTGGCGACCGTGATTTCCCCCAAATCTCAAATACCTAATTACCGCTAGTTAATTGTTAACGTAACGGCTGCACATTTACTTTCTTTATTAACTTTACCCCTTTTCAAAATTAATTTCCACCAGTTTCATTAGCACATTTCCTTTCATTTAGATGTAACCCTTTCCTCCCTCCTTACCGGCAGGTTAACTTCGGTGACGATTGCTTTTCCAAAACTCCCATTAGGTACACGCGGTTTCATTTTTTACGGTCATTAAGGTCGGTAAGTGAGGGGGGAGGTTACACGTGGCGACCTGGTGACAGGACAATCTTCGGATTTGAGGTTGTTCTGGACATGAATTTTGCATTGTGCAAATCCCGTAACAAAGTACTGGTTACGTACAGGCCGTTACGTCAGCGAGAATAAGTAGTGGGAGTAATCCTAATTATATTTGAGATTTGGCATTTATATTGAAAATTATTAAAATGAGTGAAGGCAACAATTACCAAAATTTGGTAGACTTGGATACGGAACAATCGGTCGAACAGTGGGAAACGCGCACGGCGGTTCCCATTGTTCAGGGGCAGGCGGCTAGTATGAAAGACGCGACCGCCGAAACGCAACAAAGAGCAGAAATGGAATTCCAAACTTTAGAAAATGTTTCGGAATCGGAAGCGAAAATCAAATCTGTACCCCTTGATGATGAATACGGGGGAACATATATAGAGGAACCAGCTACGGAAGTAAAACCGGTAGTCTCCGGGAATTTAACTGATTTATTGAATGTTTTGATAAATGAAATCAAGAGTCAATCGGCAGAAATTATAGCTCTGTCTGCCAAGCAAGAAGCTCAGTCTGCCAAGCAAGAAGCACAGTCTGAAAAAATTGAACGAAAGCTAGACAATCAGAACAAAGCTATTAATGTTGTTAACAACAATGTTGGAGTTGTTAATACAAAAGTTGATAAAATCAAAGAAGATATTGTTGTAATTAATACCGAAATCGGTAATCTTAAACAGGAAATGATAGGCGTTCAGGGGGAAATTGCGAGCATAAATACTCGCTTTGATTCCGAAATTAGCAGAATCGAGAAAAGTGTAGGAGAAGCAGTTGCTCCGATCATCGAGAATAAGGTGACGGAACAAATTCAATTAGTGAAAAAAGAGGATCAACAGAAGGTGGAAACATTAAAGGCTTTAGTGTCCGAAGTAGACACTAAAGTGAGGGAGCAGGCTAATACCTGCGAAGAGAAAAAGAGGGAAGTGGAAACGCTTGCGACAACCACTTACCAAGTAATTACGAGAGTGTCGGAATTAGAAAAGAAACGTGACGAAAAACAGAGCTATGTGCCAATCTGTGCACATAGTTCGGAATTGTTGACGAAACAGGAGCGGTTCGACCCCTTGAAAAAAGGCGGTATACACGCGACGGATTTCATTAAAAATTGTGAAAGAGTTTTACCCAGATCATGGACTAATGAGAGAAAAATTAATGCGGTGGCTGATGTGCTGGCTGGTGATGCCAAGCGTTGGGGCTTAAACCTCAACATTACGAACCTGACTTTTGACGAGTTTAAAAATTTGTTTCTGGCTGAATACTGGTCAGAGCAAAAACAGCAAAGTGTCTGGCGCGAATTTGTCGTATCGAGGCCTTTCGATGCGAATTCGCGCGGTTCGATGAGGGAGTTTTGTGAGGGCTGGATCCGCAAGTTGGAATATTTGCGTGATCGCCGCACGGAATCCGAAATAGTCTGGGAACTCTACAAAAAGCTTCCAGATGATACAAAACGCTACGTAGGAAGCAATTACAGGACAATAAATGATTTCCTGGAAAGAGTGGAGGACGAGGACAATTGGCGCAATAATCGCGACAGTGGTAGAGGCCGTGGTAACAACGGGTACCACAGCAACCACAACAACGATAACCATGGGAATAATGCATACCGCAACCATGGCAGCAATAACAATAATGGTTCGGACCGTAATAACAATCGGTACAATGCAAATAATAACAGGAATGACGGAAACCAGTATCGTACTAACGTGATACGGGCTTCACAGAATAGTAATAACGCCAGAGGGTGTGATCAGCCGCCTCAGCAGCATCCGGGGAGCGTATCTGCTGGGACGAGACAGGGAAACCATTAGCCGCGCCGGTGAGGGGCCGACCGGGCGTGGAGAAATTTTGGCGGCCCAATAACAGGAGAAAACCCAGGTGTCGTCGTTATGAAAATTCCGTGTGGAATAATCAACGGCGGGAGAGTGTGCCAGTGTTAGGAGAAAGGAGTGCGCCCACAAGTAGTAGATCAGCTGTATACACGGCAGTAGAAAATACATTCATTGTCAGTGAGAACAATTTAAGTAGTGTTCCGGAAATCGATCGTAAAGTGGCAGCTGTAATACCCACAGCGGAACTGGAGATTGAGTTTAATAATGATTCACAAGTGTTGAGAGAAGATCAGATGTCGGATAAAACGTCCGTCATCGAGCGAGGGGATGCAGAGAGGGATGAGGTCTGGTTAAGGCAGTTCGGTCGCTTATACGACGAACTAAGAGATTGTTGGGGTCTGTATGGGAAAAGTGTTTATGGGAAGCGCGTGCAGGATTTGCCGCGTCTCGTCCCACAGGAAGATAGTGTTTGTGAAATGATAGGAAGTTCTGGCCCTAACCGGCAGACTTTACCAGAAACAGTTGATGTTAATGGGGAGCACGAGCAAGATTCGTCGTGTTTCGTCCCGCAGGAGTTAGATGTTGAAGTAGTAACGGAAAGTTCTGGCCCTGACCGGCAGACTTTACCGAAAGTTATAGTGGGAGAAGTGGCCGACCCATCCGATGCAAACCTCCAGTTTAAACAATGCGAGAGTATTAAGGAGAAACATTACGGGAATTTTAGTGATAGCCGGACACGATTGGTAGAAAAGCACATAGATTACAGCGTGTATGAGGTAAGGGCTGACGTTATACGATCGGACGGTAGCAGTGTGGGTTGCGCAGATCCAGAGGAAGTAATTGCAGATACTACTGGGCACATTCCTCCAGGTAGATTGGCAGATGAGATCAATCTGACCAAAGTGGAATCAACGAAGGTGACAATTAATGAATTGATAGCAAAGCAACACTCACTAGTTGACGAGTTACAGGAAAAGGTTTCGGTATTGGAGGCGAAGCTACAGACTAAGCCTCAGGACAAAAATGTTGAAATTAAAACTGTATGTGAACAGAGACTGAAAAAGCCGCCAGATAAGCCGGATTTAGGATCAAAGCCGGATGGCCGGTGCCGGTGGGAAAATAAAGAAACAGTCGAGGACCAGTGTAGACAGATAGTAGTGTCTGTTAATATGCACGACCTACAACTAAACGTGTTGATTGACACCGGTGCAGAATTGAGTGCTGTATCTGGGAAAATATTTGAGTTACTGAAAGACAGACCTAGTATCGTAGTTATGTCAGTAACAGGAGTGAAAATTATCGGTGCCACTGGGAAGGCTAGTAAACCGGTCACAGAACAGATTTTTCTCAACTTCGAGATATGTGGGGCACGATTTGAACAAGAGTTTGTCGTCGTGCCAGACTTAACTACGGAAGTAATTATCGGGTTAGATTGGCTATTAAGGTACCGTGCAGTGATTAATTGCGAAAGTAAAACTTTGACATGTACGTCACAAGATAAAACAATAGTAGTTAGTTTTGACGAGGCAGGAGACGGTGTGCATAGGCAATACCAGCCTATACACATTGTTAACTGGCCGGATGGTATTGACGTAGGTATGAATCTGAACTACTGTAATGTGAAGAATCTCGGCATTGACAATAATGTAGAAAGTGAATTGGAAAGTATTGTAGACGGTGTGTCAAACGTAACACACGAACAAAGACGAGGCCGACTTTCCCGTACCTATTGCCATCACAATCATAGGGCATGGGGCAAATATGAAGCAGAATTTAAGAGAATTATGAACACCTTGAGACATGAATCGACGGGATTTTCTCCAGAGGAAATCCTGTTGGATGACAGAAGTAAAAGTTTAATGGAAGAGATAATCAAATTCCCTCCACGGATTAACATTAGTATTGGTGTGAAAAAAGATCGTTTGCGAGAAGTAATGAAGCTAAAAGCCTATGCTCGCATACGTCGTCATGACGCTAAAGCGCGTTTTGCTAAGTTTGCAATCGGAGACTTAGTACTTGTAAAAGCTCATGAGAAATCGAGCGAGAAAGACCATGAAATCTCTAAGTTTGTTTATAATGGACCATATAAAGTTATTGGTATACCTCACACAAATGCTTATTGCTTAGAGTATCCAAGCTCTGGAAAACTATTAGGTATACGGAACCTTGTAGACTTGAAATTGTACCAACCTAGGATCGATTAATACCACACAATGGGTAATTTGCACAGTATGTAAAATAGAGTGTAAGATTTAACGATTTGCTAGATTGCCATGCTTTTGACTGACCAAGGTCATTAAAGAAGTTGTAATTAATAAGTAATTAATTTTAATTAATCAGTTTAATTTTTAATCAATTTAATAATGATCTAATCAACTGAAAATTCCAGGCAGCTAGTTTAAGTTTTCAGCTGAGTCACAGTAGATTAAGGAATGTAAATATGATATTGTAACTTGCTGTAATATTTCATGAATGTGTGTTTTTATTAGTCATTGCCGATGTACTTAGACGCTGTTTTAAGTTTCAGGCTAGTACATGCGTGTCATGATGGACAGTGTTGAGTTATCCGCTGTGATAGTGTTTATGGACTCCTTGAGATTACTCGGGAGTGAGTTTTTCCGAAAGAATTCAGTGAAACGGACGTTCTGGAAACGTCGTTACAAGGGCGAGTGAGATCAAGCGTGCCGCACAGGCGGACGCAACAATACTTGCGAGGCGAAGCCGCTGTCGGCTCTTGTGCCGCTGTCGGCTCTTGTGCCGCTGTCGGCATCCTTTGTACTTGCGAGTACGGAAGGTGGAGTTGTTTTTCTTCCCGGACAGCTGATGTGAAAGAATTCTGCTGTCAATATTTATGTTTTATTTTATCTGCTGTATATTATTTTCTTGTTTAGCGTTAATTGGACATGACGAAAAAATTAATTATGAAAAGGTTTCATAAAAGTGTGTATTCTATATAATGAATCATTAGTTTGCGTATTTTGATATACATGTTTCTTATGACCATGTACTCTGATTAATTTTGCAAATAGTATTCCATTTCTTACAGTGTTACGAATTTTAATGATTTTGGAACAGCTAAACCATTTTCTATGTTTTCTATGAATTTTGATATGTTGTCAACCTGTTTTATTTTGTGCAAGATGACAGAGTGGAATAAGATTAGGAGTGTCTCCACTCAATTATTATTGTCTAAAAATTGGTTTATGGTTAATTAGGCGAATGCTAAATTTTTTTGATGTTTTGAGCATATGCATTTCCGCTGTTTCTTTTTTGGGACATTTTCTGAGTCTGTTTACGTCGCACGAACATCCTCAGACAATGTGGGGCACGTGTAACGCTGGAAATGCATATCCTCTTATTTCCATCTAGTGTACTGTAATTTTTTCCCTTGTTTTGTTACCTCAAGATATGACATTTCTGTCTCTTTATATATTGTAATTGTTTTACTGTTTGTATATATATATATTTATACATTTATGTCGATGTATAATTGGTTTGTTTCGTAAATATTATTTGTATTTTTACGCTGGGTCTTGCCTAGGGAAGACTGCTATCGAACGATTACGTCGATAGGTCGTGTGAAGAATCAAAGTGTGTAGGATCTTTGGTAGTGTTAACTCTGCCGCGTGGAGCGCGGGCTGAGCAGAAGGAGTCTGGCTGGAGTAGCGAGTGGAGCAGGTGTGTTGTGTGACGCTCCCGCGAGTTGCCGCGCTTTCGGGGTTTGGCAGCATGTAATTGCGCTCGACTTGCGATGATAGTTTCTGACATCGTGTCGCGGACGGGAAACATTAACTAGCGCACATCAAGAGCCCGTTTCGTCTGGTGACCGTGTCGAGAAGAAGGCGCGCCAACATCCAGCTTCTGCAACAGCGACGGCCGACAATGAGTGACTGACGCCACCTCCTCGACCGACGGCTTCAAACCTTCAATCAACCGACAAGGAAGACTGGACGCACGTAAAGTTTTAGAACTGTATGGCAGACCTCAGCTTTTCAAACTGTTCCATTTTCGTCACTATAATTACAGCAACTTAGCATGAACGTTTGTTGCTCATTGTCCCAATTGCATTACCAAGCAGAGTCCCTTCCTTTTCCGAAATGAACCCGAGTGTCGTTGAAATTCAAACGCCAGCATTAAAGTAATATAGCTAACTCGTTTTCACTGCTTTAATTTCAAAATTCGGTTAAAGTATTTATAGCTGGCTACACTATTTAGATTACACAAGCACAAATTAAGAGTGCGAGTTTCGTTACCATATTTTAGCTTACCTGTGACTGCAGCTCAGCTTGGTACGTACTAAATTTTACTATTGTTAATTGTTCGGAATCATTTAATTCAAGTTCAAAGTTAAATCTCTTATTTCTAAATTGCGTAGATTCAAGGAGTTTTTGAAATGATTGTTGAGGTAGTCCAAGACTAACCGTATTTTACTGAATTTCGATGTGCTTCAGAAAGAAAGCTCACTATTAACTTCAGTCACTAAATTAACTTTCGATTTTCCGGTTTTATTAATTCTTTTGCTAAATTAAGTCAGGGTGTAGCGAAATTTATTACTTCTGACAAACTTTCAGTTTTCACACTACACGCGTCAACCTTCAGTTGCCACACTTCTAGTGCTAATTATATGTGTAATAACCTTTCTTTTTCAGTTACTATAGTAATTGTCCTTAGGACTGGCGACCGTGATTTCCCCCAAATCTCAAATACCTAATTACCGCTAGTTAATTGTTAACGTAACGGCTGCACATTTACTTTCTTTATTAACTTTACCCCTTTTCAAAATTAATTTCCACCAGTTTCATTAGCACATTTCCTTTCATTTAGATGTAACCCTTTCCTCCCTCTTTACCGACAGGTTAACTTCGGTGACGATTGCTTTTCCAAAACTCCCATTAGGTACACGTGGTTTCATTTTTCACTGTCATTAAGGTCGGTAAGTGAGGGGGAGGTTACATCATGATGGCGAAGAGAATATCACTGTTTTATGATTAGCCGCCCATGAGACGTGTTTCTAACTCAAAGAGGAAGTTTATTCAATGAAATCTTTAAATGAGAGAGAGGAGCACGGTTTTTTCTTTTTTTATACATTTTTATTTTTTCTTTCTGTTTGGGAGCCGACTGGTATTATCTAAGACGATTATACAATGAGACGAACACTGGAAATGCCAAAGAAAGCGACAATGGCAATACCAAAATGGCGCTTTCAACAGTTACGTCTCGACCTGGTAGGGCCGCTGCCTGACTGATGGCTACCGGTACACACTCTCGATCATCAACTGCATCACGTGGGGAGCGGTGGCAATACCCCAGACTTCATGGCAGCAGCATGTACTGCATCAGAGCTTGCGTCAATACTTGGATCTCCGGTTTCTTTTGCCTACCATCTACAAGCACCGATCAAGGTCGGGAATTTGAACCTGCATTGTTCAACGAACTATGCAATCTCTGCGGCGTTATAGGTACTGCACCTCCACAAATACTTCCACAAACCCCCAAAAAAGCAATGGGCCGGTCGAACGCTAATATTATACTTTTAAAGCTAACTGGTGTTAGTGGACCAAGACTGCAGGTTCTGTTGGGCATTCGTTCCGTGCATAAGGACAAATACGGTGCCTCCATGACGGAGGTACAACACAGTTAAGCACATGCTCTACCAAAGGACATCGTGCTCCAGCCACTATCAGCATCACCTATAGACCTCCATTCCTCGTCAGATAAGTCAAACAGCGCGTAATACGCCTGTATGCCTCAACTTGATTAACAGATTAAAATCTGCCAGGAAGTTTCATATCAGCGAACACTCCGCTGCAGAGTGAAAATCTCATTCTGGAAACATCCCCCAGGCTGTGGCTAAGCCATGTCTCCGCTATATCCTTTCTTTCAGGAGTGCTAGTTCTGCAAGGTTCGCAGGAGAGCTTCTGTAAAGTTTGGAAGGTAGGAGACGAGATACTGGCAGAAGTAAAGCTGTGAGTACCGGGCGTGAGTCGTGCTTCGGTAGCTGAGATGGTAGAGCGCTTGCCCGCGAAAGGCAAAGGTCCCGAGTTCGAGTCTCGGTCGGGCACACAGTTTTAATCTGCCAGGAAGTTTCATATCAGCGCACACTCCGCTGCAGAGTGAAAATCTCATTCTGGAAACATCCCCCAGGCTGTGGCTAAGCCATGTCTCCGCTATATCCTTTCTTTCAGGAGTGCTAGTTCTGCAAGGTTCGCAGGAGAGCTTCTGTAAAGTTTGGAAGGTAGGAGACGAGATACTGGCAGAAGTAAAGCTGTGAGTACCGGGCTTGAGTCGTGCTTCGGTAGCTCAGATGGTAGAGCGCTTGCCCGCGAAAGGCAAAGGTCCCGAGTTCGAGTCTCGGTCGGGCACACAGTTTTAATCTGCCAGGAAGTTTCAATTTGAGTTTTGTCTTCCCCCCGACTGGGCAAGTTCACATAAGATAGAATATATGTGTGGCTATTTGGAAGGCGAACCGGCGATTCGCATGAGGTCGGCAGCGCGTCACTGCAACTCCACTCGGGAGTTTCGACAAGCCTTTCTGTCCGCCTATTGGTCGGAAGCGGCACAAGATAGGGTCAAACATGGCATAATTATGCTGCCAAATTTGAACCAGTCTGGTTTCGGCAGCCCTGCACGCCTATTCGACCACATGCTGCAGGCAAATCAATTTTTATACGACCCATATGGGCCTGCGGAACTAATTAGGATATGCATCACCAAATTGCCGATGCACTTGCGGCACGTCATTCTTGCGGGACGATGCAAAGAGGACGTGGAAACGTTTAAAACACTTCTCCAAGAGTTGGAATACAATACAGCAGAATGCCCGCCTAATCAGGCACAAAGTTATTACGGGGCACAGCAGCGCGATCGCAGTCGTGGCCGTAGTACTAATCAACGGCGTGACTGGTCGTCGCGACGCGAACGGAACAATAATCGGGACAGGCCGTATAGAAACTGGGGTAACAGTCGCGAACACAGGTGGAACAACAGAAATGATCGAGGACGTGGACAGAATCGTGAACGGAACAGTTACGGCAACCAGAATCGGTATCACGGTGAACACGGTGGGAATAGGACTGTAGGCCGAGCACCTCATGATGTTGAAATTCGGCCGGCTAACCCTAGACATAATCCAGCAAATGGAAATGAACAAAACCGGCACTGACAAACGATCAGCGCAGAAGGCGCCCAATCGGAACAAATGAGCGACATGGCAAAGGACTGCATACGGTATATAGAGAGGGAAAATATTAGAGAGGATTTGTTGCAAGAAACTACGAGTGCTAAAATTTCTGGCATAAATCCAGTCGTGACAGTTGCAGTAAACGAAATATGTTTTAAGTGTGTCATTGACACTGGAAGCCCTTTCTCGATAGTGAGCGAGGCAGCATTTCAAAAATGCGAAGGGACTGGGACTTGGCCCGTTTCTCAAGTGCGAGGAATAAAGGTGAAGGGCGCAATCTACGGTAAGAGCATAGAAATCCGAAGGCAGACTCGGCTTAATTTTACCTGCCAGGGAAGAGAGTTTGAGTACAATTTCTTTGTGCTCCCAATGCTGAATGTGGCAATGATTTTAGGAAATGACTTCATGAATGCCCACCATGCAGTAATTGACATGGGTGGAGGAGTAATGACAGTTCATGTTGGGGATCAGCCAATTAATTTAGTATTTGATGAATGCATATTACGTGCCGAATCAGAAATTAGTTGCCTAAAATTTCAAACTCAAACCGAGTCGCAACCCAGACTGGAGCTACTCGTGAACTACGTAAGTGAGTCGTGCTCTACGTCTGGTGAGCAGGGAAAAGATGTTGCTTTTGCTGATGCACTGAGAAAGAGCATCGCGGGTGTCAGAACCACGGACAGGGAAAAGGAGAAATTGTATTGGCTACTTAGGAATCATGAACGGGTATTTTCTGAGACTCCGGGGGCGATTAAGGGTTTTACTTACCAATTCAGGGTACGTGAACATCAGAAGTTTTCTGTTAGACCATACCCTATTCCCGTGGCATATAAAGCCCAGGTGGAGAAGGAAATAAACAAGATGTTAGAACAAGGAATAATTGAGCGGGCAGTAAGCTCGTACAACTCACCCTTGCTTGTCGTGCCAAAACGCGACAACTCGGTTCGTTTGGTGCTAGACTCGAGACAGATAAACACAATTATTATGTCGGAAACGGACAGGCCTGAGAGCCTTGAGGAACTCTTACAACGTTTCCACGGGGTAAAGGTACTATCATCTGTCGACCTCCGTTCGAGTTTTTGGCAAATCGTGCTACACCCATCTTGCAGATTATATACTGCGTTCCTGTGTTACGGAAATTGTTTCCAATTCCGGCGCCTCCCGTTCGGACTAAATGTCTCATCAGCTGCTTTTATAAGGGGATTAAATAGCATTTTACCTGATGATTTGAAACAGCGAGTGACAATTTACGTGGATGACATATTAATTGCGGAAAAGTCGTGGGAGGACCATAATGACGTGCTGAACAGACTACTGGATGTTTTTGAGAAGGCAGGTGTAACAGTCAACTTAGATAAGTCACAGTTCGGACGAGAGAACATAAAATTCTTAGGCCATATTGTCTCAGCAAATGGAATACAACCTGACCCGGAGAAAATTGCGGCGATAGCGGAGTGTGCAATGCCGACAAATAAAAAACAGTTGCGCGCATTCTTAGTCCTGTGTAACTTTTATAAGCGATTTATAAATTTTAGTGTACTTGGTACACCCCGTCTATGTGGACTAACAGGGAAGAACGCTTTGTGGGTCTGGGATCAAGAGGCACAGGATGAATTTTATAAATTGAAAAAGGCATTGGTAGAGGCTCCCATCCTCGTGCATCCCGACCTGACACAAGAATTCTGTTTAATGACGGACAGTTCCTTGTCAGGATTAGGTGCGGTACTGTTTCAAACGGAAGGAAATGATGATATTACAACTTGGAAAACAATCTCGTTTGGGAGCAGGGTGCTCTCTCGATGTGAAAAAAATTATTCTGTGACGGAACTCGAAGCACTCGCGATAGTTTGGGCATTCTCAAAATTTAGGTATTTTTTATTTGGGAGGACCACCAAGGTGTACACTGACCATCGTGCACTCCAATCTCTTATGAGCACAAAAATCACGCATGGGAGACTAGGACGCTGGGCACTATACCTACAGGAATATAACTTCACTGTAGAATACATTCCTGGACAAAAAAATGTAATTGCTGACGCTCTATCGCGCATTCCTATAGGTTTGCTACACACAGAAGAAAGGGAACTGGGTGAAAATAATTTTAGCATCCTATACTTACAGAATGTAGCGTTCGAGAATTTTGTTACCACCTCTTTAGGGAGTATAGCGGACGAACAGGATAAGGACGCTGTATTGAAAGATATAAAGACGAAGTGGGAGGAAAAGGAGAATGTAGGAATACGCCAGTACTACTTAGTGCGCAATAGAATATTATTCAAGAAACGAGCCCCGGACGACTCCAGATGGGTGTTGGTGATTCCGGAGGAACTCGTAAACAAAATTATATGGTACATACACTTGAGTTATGGTCACTTCGGAGCACAGAAATGTTGTGAAAAACTGAAAGAGACATGCTATTTTAATAACATGCTACGGCGTATTCGTGGTGTACTTAGAGTGTGCGGACCTTGTCAGCGAGCAAAGGCGGCCACAGTGACTTATGCTGCATCATTGCACCCGATAATACCAAGCAAACTTTGTGACCTCGCGGCAGTGGATCTATTTGGGCCACTAATACGATCTAAAGCAGGTTTTGCATATGTTCTCGTAGCGGTGGAGCTAACCTCCAAGTTTGTGTGTCTGACTCCGTTGAAGCGAGCCACAGGAAGGGCAGTGGCAACTGCATTTGCAAAGCAGTTTCTGCATGAAGTTGGGAGCGTGAAAAGGGTTATCTCGGATAATGGACCACAATTTAGATCGCAATACTGGCAGCGGATGCTTCGAAGAAGAAGAATTAAACCTATATATATATCTCTCTTTCACCCCAGCTCGAACCCCAGTGAGCGTATTATGCGTGAATTAGGAAAATTATGTAGGTTATACTGCAGTCGTGATCACCGATCGTGGGACATACACCTAAAAGGATTTCAGAACATAATTAATGAGTTGCCTAATACGTCAACAAAGCTTCCGCCAATCACTGTGCTAAAAAACCCCCAAGCAAATTCAAAGAGGTGGTGCCTTGGCCACTAGAGCCGAGACTACGCCGGAACGCAATTGTTGACTTAGCTTTACGCAACATCAAGCGTGCAGCAGAAGCCAGAGTCAAGGCGTATAAGAAACACGTGAGAAAAACAGTGTTTCATGTAGGACAAAAAGTTCTTATCAGATCACACAAGCTGTCTAACAAACGGTCAGGTGTCTGCAAGAAATTTTTTAATCTCTTTAACGGCCCGTATCGGATAAGGAAGATTCCCCATAAAAACGCCATAGAAGTGGAAACTCTTCGATCGAAGAAATCAAAAGGACTACACCATGTGTCAAATGTAAAACCATACATTGAGTAGAAAGAGCAGTGAGGAGTAGAGAGGACGGTGAAGAGAGACAATTGATGTTTAAATTTATAACATGCATTTTGAATAATATGTTGGTAAAAATAGTGATAAAGATGTTTCTATGTGATGGATTGAAGTGATGTTTTAAATTTTTTTTGTGCAATTAGGATTTAGTTTGATTCAAACGTGAAGATAAAAGGTTTCTTTGTGAACGAGTAAAATGCTGTTTATGTTTTTTTTTGTGTGTGTAAATTGAATGGAGTCGCTCCTGAGAGAAGCAAGATCGTTGCTGAATTAGTGCATAAACTCAGGGGAATATCCGATCTGTGGGTATTATGGGTCTGGCAAACCCAGGTCCCCAGCTGTTAGTAGCCTTGTTTCCGATTTTCTGCTTTCAGTGCTACTATCTATCTATTACTATTCTATATCTGTCAGTATAAATGAGGATCTCTTACTATAGTATGCGTGCTGTATGAATATTTTAAGATAGTAGAACTCTGAGAAAGGAATGAGTAAGTTTGGAATCTTGAAAACAGGATGCGATAATACGATTGTTGAACCATTGGCTTCCAATATGCGATGATATGTTAATATTGATGATATATGTCTTTTTTTGTTCTTTATAGCTGAGTACGTAAAGTGCTGTCTGTGGATTTCGTAAGTATATTGATTCCCTTCAAGGTGAAAGAAGAATTGTGGTTTGTGTAATTTACGTGGCTCTGAAATATTATTGTGGTAGTCAAATACGAGCAGCTTTTCAGCAAATGGAGAATGGAACGGAAATATGGATCCTTTTTGTAGTCTTGATTGATGTTGAGCCAAAGCCTAAAAAATTATTCTGCGTTAATACTTGTCCTAGAAAAGCGACGTTTATGTGTTTTGCTGATGCTGTGAGCATTACAGCTTACTGTTTTCGCTGGTGCGGGATGCACTGCAGCCTATATGATTTGTACTGAGGAAATTTCCCTCTTGAAGGTAGAGGATGATTAAATAATTTTGATTATGGGAACGAAGGAAAGCTTGGTTTAAGGTAATAAGGATAAAGCAACACATTTGTCATTTCAACTACAGGAGGATTCGGATCTTTTGTGTCTGTTGTAAGTTCAATATGTTAAGATGATACTGTTTTACAGAATAGAGGTGACCACAATTTTGCCATTCATGAGAAATGAATCCAGAATAACCACCACAGGCGAAATAACTGATTTGGAAACGAAAGGTAACGTAAAGAAGGAACGAAAACGCAGCAAAATGGGTAAGAAAATGTAATATAACCTGTATAATGCAAATATTTTTAACCTTCTCAGAGTCATCTGCGTGATTAATTGTTGTGATAACGTAATTTTAGGTGAAATTTTCTTACTGTTTTATGTGTGAATATATGAGTATGATAAATGTATAATTGCGATTCTCTTTTCAGGTGTGCGAACTGGTATAAATGTTTTGGCGTGTAAATAACCATTGTTCTTTTTAATGGGTATGTTTAAGGAAAGTTCTCCATATTTATCATGTGACAAGACGTATGCCGCGAGCGTCAAGAAGAGGACGAATTATAACAATGTTGTAGTGGTATATACACGGTGTTGAAATAGCATTGAAGTAGCTTATTGGCTTAACTAGTAGTGGATAGAAGTAGAATATTGAGTAATGCATGTTTATGGGTAGTTAGTTTGTAGAATAGACAACAGGTGTGCATGTATGTGTGTGTAAATAACATGTGAACCCTATGCTGTCCTGACCTATACTTGCACAAGGCATAATCCTATTCATTTTAGTGAATTAATAAATAGCATTTGATTTATTAAAACATAAGTGAACCACATTAGTGATGTGGATTTAAATATTATATTGTCAGTTCATTTCAATTTTTATTTTTATACTGTCAAGTCATTTCACTTTTATTTTTTTTACATTGTCAACTCATTTAAATTTTATTTTATATTGTCGATTCATCTAATTTTTTTATTTAAAAAAAAAATATTAAGTCTCACTTTGTTCTTAAAAATTGTGAAAGACAATACTAAGTGGTATTATGTATGACATTGTGTAATCACATAAGGATGATGAAAAATTTCTGTGAATGCAGTTGAGAACGTGAAAGCGAACCGGCAAAACTCTTAAGAGACAGCGGGAGCAGCCGGACTAGTTGTAAACTGGCGGGTTTCCCAGCAGGACACGCTGTCAGCCACGCCACTTTGGGAGCGCGGCCGACAACAAAAGAGGGTACGCGGCAAACACTTTCCCTTGTACCTGGAGCTAATGGGCGGCCGCCCCGGGCGACCCATCCTCGAGGCGATGACCTGAGATGGGCGAGCGGTCCACCGCGCGGAAATCCATGTGCTGGCAACGCACCACACGCACGCGACCGTGACGAGACGGCCGCGGTGAAACAACACAAGGGGCGTGGAGCCTTTTGACAGGTACTGCCCAGAGAAACTTGCAGACGTCAACGACGCCTATCGACATTTCCTGATGGTTGCCTACTGTCAAGCGACAGTAAATCATGGTTCGATGTTCTCTGGTCGCTAAGGGTGGCACCAAAGAAGAGCCATTAAGTGTCATCCTTGCCCAGGAATATCAAACCGGCGAGCCAATTGAGGATAACCCAAGAATGTAACAACACAAAGGGCGTGGAGCCTTTTGACACATACTGTCCAGAGTAACTGGCAGACTTCAATGACGCCTATCAACATCTCCTGACGGATGCCCACTGTCAAGCGACAGTAAATCATGGTTCGATGTTCTCTGGTCGCTAAGGGTGGCACAAAAGAAGAGCCATTAAGTGTCATCCTTGCCCAGGAATATCAACCTGGCGTGTCAAACGAGGATACCGCACGAATTTGACAACACAAACATGGAACCAAATCGAGATGACGTGACACGGGAGAAACTTCATGAGAGGGCAGAGACGGCGGGATCGCACGCAACAGATGGACAAAAAAATCCCTACTGACAGCTGCGGCGACGAACCCCCCCTCTTTCCCCTATATTGTGCCTTGGAACAGTGGAAGTACTGAGTGTGTCAGTGAACAGTGATTATACGGTTCTTAGTCCAGTGCATATACGTGTGTTTCTGTCAGAGAAACTCTGACTCGTGTGTTTTGCAGGAGTTCGATTTATTGGTGTTTATTAGACTGACTCTTGTATTTTGCAGGTGTTCTATTTATCGTTTTAGACTTTGACTCTTGTATTTTGCAGGTGTTTTATTTATAGGTGTTTTTTTTTGTTTTAGATGTTGACTATTGTACTGTTTTATTTATCAATGTTTGTTTTTGTGTGATGTATTAGATTTGTGATTTTTGTTTCGTAAATTCATTGCTGTGGCATTGCTTCATTTATCAGTCAGATAGCTTTTTATTCTCATTGAACTGTGATCGATTAGCATTTGCATGGGGCATATTTACTGTGAGGAACCCCTTAAGGGTAACAATCACATAATTATTGTAGTTTCAGTATAATGACACAGTGCTCATTGTTTGCTAGCTAATTGAAATAGAGTAGAGTGATTAAATGAGTGCCACATAGTTATTTTAATTCTACAAATTATTAGTTTTATACGATATAGAATTTTTTTTGCGATAACCACTTTGTAAAACATATTTTTTCTCTTATCATTTTGTTGCTTTTGCAGATTGTGCATTGTTATGTTCTGCTTTTTAATACCGATTTTATTTGATGTTCTTTTTTTAATTGCTGTGGCACCTTTGCTATTTTCATAAATTTTGCTTGTTAATAAACAGTCATAAATTTTCCTGTGATCAGTTGGCTCTTGCAATGAGCAAATACTGGTGAACTCCATAAGGGTAACAACCAGAAATTGTTTTCATATTAATGACACAGGAACCATTGTTTTTACTTGCTGACCGAATTAGGTCTACACTACCTTTTAAATAGGTGTCACAGATTGTGTTCTTTTTTTTCTGTTTGAAATTGGTAGATTCTAAAGATGTGTTGAAATTATTGTGTTTTAGCAAGTAGCTGGTGTCCTTTTGCCTTTTCTTTTACACTTTTGGTTTAAGTAGGGTGTGAGAAGCCTGCTTGGGAATGTCCTAGCATGGCTAGAAAATTCCCTGCACAGTCTTTTCCCGGAGCGTTGGGGTTATGAAAGGTCTCTGTTGGATTCCTTTCATGTTTAATTTCTTAAATCTGTTGCCATTTATGGAATAAATTCCTCTTCTAAATGTACTGTGGCGTTTCTGACCATCTGGGAGGAGACTGAGCAGTGGAACGTGTTACTTTTACACATAAACAAGAACGATCTGTCACACTACTACACTTTAAAGCACAGTTTATATGTAATTCTTATATGTAATTCATGTCACACTGTCTGATACGGAACCTACATCCGCTTTCTTTTATATACTGTATATGATAAGATACTGTCATCCCCCTTCCCTTTTGTGTGAGAGGATGAATGAGCATATGTATTTCTAGTTGCATGCTTGAGGGTAGCAGACAAGGCTGTCTGCTAGAGAACAGTAGGACCAACGTCGGAACAGGTAGCTACGCTTCCTAAAAGCAAAGAGGTTTCTATCCTTAGTATGGTCCTGTCCGTCCGTTGTCATGTTGGTATAGGAAGCTGCCCCTCTGGCCACTTCCGTTGGTCTTTGTGAGCCACCGTCAGGAAGCACGCTCGGCAGTAGAGTAGTTGCAGTGTGGCCGTGGCGAGCGTCTGAAATGGTAAGATCTCCGGCTAAGCGCGAGTCTGTTAAGTCCGTAGGACAATGGATTTCTTAAGTTCAGCCTAACTGAAAATTTAATCACCTTGATTTCAGGTTTAGCTCTAAAATATCTAATGCTATCTTAAAGTGCAGCGGAGTGTAATTCTCGTGTTAAATTCAGATTATTTTGCGGTAGTTGCTTTGTTACTACTTTGTGAGTAAAGTGGAACCACGTGTTGATCAGTAACTCTAACTAAGTTCATCAATCTTAAATGCGAATGTTTGTGTGATTATAACGTCTCGTCTTGACTATATTTTCAATATAGCAACTTTTCTTTATGTTCAGCTCACGTGGGGTGTACTTTGCGAGACCACTACCACGTGCTTATATAACTGTTTGACCTATCAGGTTAATAGTAAGACGTTAGTAACCAGTTCAAGGTTTTTCTTTTGTCAATTGCTTTTCGATCTAATTTATTTTAATTACCAAAATTATTGTGGAGTTATACGCTTTGTGTAAACCAAGTTCACCACGTGAAGCATGCGGTGTAATCATCAAGGTAGCCTTCAGCTATTCTTTTTGGGAAGATTTCACAAAGAGTTCATATGAATTTAGTATACCAGTGTGTGGTAATTACATGACGGACAGGATTGTGCTATGAACGTAATTTCTTTGGGTGAAAACTGAATCTGTTGGTTGTGGTTAATTTCTTCTTGCTTATGTTTCAATGTTCTTCGTGTGTTATTTTATGAATGCAGAGTAGTATGCAGTCTCCCAATCTTGGCTCCATATTTTATGTGTTCCGTAAGATTACAATCTCACTTTTTTTTTTCAATCGTAAATAAGGCACCAGCTCAGTTATAACTCACGTATAATATGCTGAAATTTCAATGAACAATCTTAAAATAAATTTCCAAATATAAACTGATTTCTTTCCTTTTATTTAAATTCTCCTTTCTATATATATATATATATATATTACCGGTTTTGTCTGTTTGGTAAACCTAGACTAAATATCTGATGAAACAGTTGCCCAGTAATCCACGGTTAATCTCCCCAGACAGATCACGGCTTTTAACCCACTTTCATTGTCTATTAGCTCCGATTTCAGCATACCAAATTAAAGTTACAACATTACAATCCACATGGCTGTAACGGATCGTACAGGCACGTCTCTGTCCCTGAGTCAACAGATGGGGACGTTTGCAAGACAACAACCACCTCCACGAACAGTTCGATGACGTTTGCAGCAGCATGGACTATCAGCTCGGAGACCATGGCTGCGGTTACCCTTGATGCTGCATCACAGACAGGAGCGCCTGCGATGGTGTACTCAACGATGAACCTGTCTGCACGAATAGCAAAACGTCATTTTTTTCGGATGAATCCAGGTTGTGTTTACAGCATCATGATGGTCGCATCCGTGTTTGGCGACATCGCGGTGAACGCACATTGGAAGCGTGTACTCGTCATCGCCATACTGGCGTATCACCCGGCTTGATGGTATGGGGTGCCGTTGGTTACACGTCTCGGTCACCTCTTGTTCGCATTGACGGCACTTTGAACAGTGGACGTTACATTTCAGATGTGTTACGACGCGTGGCTCAACCTTTCATTCGATCCCAGCAAAACCCTACATTTCAGCAGTATAATGCGCTACCTCATGTTGCAGGTCCTGTACGGGTCTTTCTGGATACAGAAAATGTTCGACTGCTGCCCTGGCCAGCACATTCTCCAGATCTCTCACCAACTGAAAACGTCTGGTCAATGGTGGCCGAACAACTGGCTCGTCACAATACGCCAGTCACTACTCTTGATGAACTGTGATATCGTGTTGAAGCTGCGTGGGCAGCTGTACCTGTACACGCCATCCAAGCTCTGCTTGACTCAATGCCCAGGCGTATCAAGGCTGTTATTACGGCCAGAGGTGGTTGTTCTGGCTACTGATTTCTCAGGATCTATGCACGCAAATTGCGTGAAAATGTAATCACATGTCAGTTCTAGTATAATATATTTGTCCAATGAATATCCGTTTATCATCTGCATGTCTTATTGGTGTAGCAATTTTAATGGCCAGTAGTGTTTCTGCCCAGCAGACACTGCCACTGGCCTGCGCCCCCTACGCCGCCTCCGATGCCTCGGCATTGGCACCTTCTTCTGGGACCGCAAGCCACCAAGCAGCCCCAGCCCTGGGAGTACTGGTTGGGACATGAGTGCCCAACAGCTCTGCAATGCCGCTCCTCACAGAAATGAAACATAAAGCGCTGGGGAAGAACCGCCATTCCCTCAAAGTGTGGACACTGGTTAACAGTGACTGCCGGAGATTGCAACTGGTAAAACTGATAAAAAGCAGGAAATCACCTACCTGTTTATCGCTACAAGTAATTGTCAAGAAATTCCTTTCGCCGGCTGGCTGGAAACACACGTATCTGCCACCACCTGATAAAGATACCCGTACGAGAGAGCTGGTGGCCGGCCGAAGTGGCCGAGCGGTTCTAGGTGCTTCCGTCTGGAACCGCGCGACCGCTACGGTCGCAGGTTCGAATCCTGCCTCGGGCATGGATGTGTGTGTCGTCCTTAGGTTAGTTAGGTTTAAGTAGTTCTAAGTTATAGGGGACTGATGACCTCAGTTGTTGAGTCCCATAGTGCTCAGAGCCATTTGAACCAATTTTTAGAGAGCTGGCCACGCAAGATAGGAAGCCATGCAGTGGCCTCTGTGTGAATACACTGCCTGCCACACTACCCCACGAAGTCGTCACGGTAGGAGCAGCATGTACAGTACTCGAATAATTGAAAAATTTCCTTGTTACATATCGATCTAAATATCAGGAATAATACCAGTAACGACAAACTACTAATGGTAGCAGATTTTTCCCCTTCAGCAGGAATTTGTTAAGTCGATCATATTAAGAAAAAAGTTTCCAGACAAATTTTTTCATGTTTACCTTTACAATGGGGTTATGAAACATGTATTTTGGTTACGTTTTCAGTGGTAAACTACGATGAATGTATCACAAGACATGTCTACACAGTGCTTTCTATGAAGGAAAAAACTAGGATAGAAAATGTTATGGTCAGCCCATGTGGTTTATAATGTTGTTGGCCACACTTAGAATCAGTGAATCTCTTGTTCTTTGCTGAAGTGCTGTAACACACTCCTTACTGACCTAGTACAGCAGCTTTCCCAAAACTAATAATGTAATAATGGACTTGTTGCCGGTAGGTTTGATCAACAATCGTTGTATTATGTGAACTTAAATTGGACAACACTCTTTTCACGAAAAACACTAGTCAGAATATTCAGTAATGGTAGGATGCAATATCGTACAGCGATACTCTGCTTTAAAAAAAGACTGTGAAAATGGGTTACACACATAAAACTATGCTCTGTATGCCTGTAGTCGTAATTATTTAAAACGACAAACGTACTACACAAACAAAATAACAGTTGTTTTGTAGACTGTCTAATGTTGTAATGCTATGTTACTCTACTGGATGACTGAAATCAATTAATCAGCCGAGTTACTGGTATCGGACACATATTATATAACCAAGGTTGCGAAACATGCTTTATTGGGTACTCACAACTATGGCTGGCAGAAAAATCACCATCTCAGATGTGTTGCCAACCTAATGCTCTAACGCTTCAGCAGATAGCAGTACATGTGAAAATTTGTTACACTTCCACCACGCTGTGCTAATGTTAGTATGGTGTCGTAGACAAATATCTGTGATTACCTGTCAACACTGTAATTACTTATTTTTTGCATACCAAATTTCAGGGATTGATTCAGATTTTCAGGTACTTCGGTCAAGGACGTACGACAGATAACGTTTCATAAGCATAATTATTCTCGAATGGAGTGTGAAGGATTTCGTGATTCTAATTGTATAGTGGAAGGAAAATCTGTTGGGTGAGCGAACTCGAGACGTTTAAGGACAGGACGGAGACGGAGTTCTATAATTACAGACTAATGCGTGTAACAATATCTCTAGCCTTACAAATTGCTGTGTATGTATTACAGATTGATTACTTGATCATGACGTCACCTCTGGTCATGACTCTTAAAAAAGTTAGAATACGCATTGACATTACGGATGGACAAATTTTGCAATGTGATTGATTAGTTCGCTATGTTTTCGATTTATGTAGTAGGTGCTGCTTTAACGCTACTACAGATGTCATAATACTTGGAAGTGTGTCACAGTTCCACAACGTGATGCTAATGTCACTATACTATCGTAAATAGAACCCATGATTACCCGTCTTGTTCGATCTAATCTATAATTATTTAACAATTGCATACCACATTTCGGAAAATGTTTCAACGCGTTTTCCCATGTGGGTTACGTAAAAGTAAGGCAAGTTACACGATTCGCTCGTCAGACTTGACTTAATAGATATGGTGTACAGACTCCCTTTCTCGGCAGCATCAGGCACTTACATTGACATTTTTATTAGCCAATTTATGTTATTTAAAATTGTTCATAGTTCTAGGACGCTTATATAAGGAGCGTACAATTAGCAATGCAACACATTTTTTTTTCTGATAGCAGGTTGGTTTTATTCAGGATTCTAACACACCAATTATTCCCCAACCTTTCTGCTACGAAACCTTTTTTTTTTTTTTCAGCATAATCTTCGTTCAGTGCGACGGCCTTACGTCACCTTACTCGCATGCTCCCATGCTAACACTCCACTGGTCGACGTCGGATCCAACGTCTTGCTGCATCACTAACCTCCCCATCACCCACGTACTGCTTCCCATGGAGTGCATTCTTCGTTGGGTAAAACAGATGGAACTCAGAATATGCGAGATCCAGGATGTAAGGAGGATGAGGAACAACAGTCCCATGAAGTTTTGTGAGGTGCCCTCTGGTGCGCAGACTTATCTGAGACCTTCCGTTGTCATCGAGAAGGAGAAGTTCTGTTGCAGTTTTGTGGCGACGAAAACGCCGAAGTCGTTTCTTCACTTTCCTGAGGGTAGCACAATACACTTCAAAGTTGAACGTTGCTTTATAAGGGAGGACATCAAACAGAATAACCCCTTCAGAGTCGCAGAGGGCCGTAGTCATGACTTGGCTGAGGACGCCGCTTTGAACTTTTTCTTCGGAGGAGAGGGTGTGTGGGCCCTTCATGGATTGCCGTTCTGTCAAGGATACTGGACGCCAACTTTGTGGATCACTTCTGCTACCCTTCTTGTATTCGGGCGCGACCTGAGCTGTCTTCTAGCTACTGGGCTCGATTTTTCGTTTGAGGGATACACGATAGATTATAGTTAAAAGAGGGGCTAACTCAGCCGCAAACTTAGTGTAAAATCTGATAGGAATTCCATCGCCGTGAAGGAAGTCCGCTTTTAACGATTTCAGCTGGTTCTCAATACCACTGACGACTAACTCCTATTTCACTTATCTTTTCAGTGGCGGGAGGATTAAACAGGAACAATTCACCTGGGTTTTTCTTCCTAAAGGAACGTTTGAAAACGGAATTAAGCAGTTTTGCTTTTGCTATCCACAGTTTGAGTTCCTGTCTCATCCACGACTGACTGGAGACTAACTCAGGTGCCACTCACAGTCTTTACATACGACTAGATTTTCTTTTCATTTTGTGAAAGATCATTTGACAGTATCCTGCTACGATAGCCATTGACGGCTTAGAATTCCTTTGTGATGGTCCGGATACATGTCTGCCTATTACACATAACGACCCTCTTCAACTGTTGGCGGTCTCTGTCAGTCAACAGATGAGGTCGGTCTGTACGCTTTTGTGCTGTACGTGTCCCTTCCACTCTCACATCGGAAACACCTAGGGATGTTTAGTAGTGTGGAAATCTCGCATGCAGACGTATGAGACAAGTGACACCCAATCACCTGACCACGTTCGAAGTCCGTGAATTTTGCGGAGCGCCCCTTCTACTCTCCCACGAAGTCTAATAACTGCTGAGGTCGCTGATACGGAGTATCTGACAGTAGGTGGCAGCACAATGCAAGTAATACGAAAAACGTATGTTTTTGGAGATTTCCGGATACTTTTGATCACATGGTGTACGTATACTGTCCCAGCACAAGTACTCGCGTGCTTCGGCTGGAGCGCCCGCCCTGGTGGGTGTAGCGCGAATGAGGTAATTCCTGGTCGACCACACGAGCAGTACCGCTGCCAATGCAATCTTCTGCAGATTTTGTATGTGTCATACCTGCTCTGCAAACTTCACTCTTTTATGGCGATTGGATTTTCCACTGTTAGCTGCGTTTTCTGCTAACAAGAGTAATCAGAGTCCATGTATTCACGGCGGGAGAGGATGTCCAGATTGCATAGAGATGAGAGGGAAATGGCACGTGTAAATATAGAGACACGTGTCGGCTGCAGCGCGGTGTGTTGTGGGAAGGCGCGCGACCCGGCACCTGCTGGCCAGCCGCCGTGGCGCCGGCCACAATATGTCACCCCGTCACAGAGCTCTGCCGGCGCACGTGAAGGCCACGTGGCTGACGCATGGCGGAGGCACTACTGCGCATTACCTGCCCAGCCTCTGTCTTCGCAGCGGCCGCAAATTAATCACAGCGCGTTATTCACTGGAAGGTGCACGAGAATTATGGGTTACAAGAAATTTCTGCTATTTTTTACTCCTAACCCCACTCAGCTCTGCAGATGTGGTCGCTGCTGCGCAGTAGCTCATTGGACCTCACTCTGAAGGCAGCTAGTTACAGTCTTGATAGTGGAAGAAATTTTCACCAGCACGTTTAGTCAGCAAGAAGAAGAAGGATATCAGTTTACGATCACGCATCATTATCACTGTTATCCTTTTATTACCTCTGTCCGTCTCCATATTGTCTTATGACGTGGAATAAGACACTACTGGTGTTGACATCCACGCCAGGCGAAAGTAACAAGAGCAGAGTTTCCTTTTATGCTATTTTAGAGAAGTAAACTGCATGCCGAAATCGTTACTATCAACTCTGACAGTAATCGCGAGTAACAACAGAAACACAGAAGAAATTTTACATGCAGTCATCACAGTAAACTGCACCAAAACAGTCATACTTTTCGCCAAGGCATTCAACGGTATGGACAGTAGCAGTAAGTGTGGGTAAAGGAAGTACAAATGGTTCAAATGGCTCTGAGCACTATGGGACTTAACATCTATGGTCATCAGTCCCCTAGAACTTAGAACTACTTAAACCTAACTAACCTAAGGACATCACACAACACCCAGTCATCACGAGGCAGAGAAAATCCCTGACCCCGCCGGGAATCGAACCCGGGAACCCGGGCGCGGGAAGCGAGAACGCTACCGCACGACCACGAGCTGCGGACAAAGGAAGTACAGCACGAACCGTGTTAGTCGTGTAGCCTGATAGTATTCACTCCCAAAGGTAGTGATATTATGTAAAAACAAATGAAGCAAATTTGATACTACACACAGCAAAAATACAACGCCAGGAAAGACATAACGTCACTACAAACTATTAAAAATGTTTTGTGAGATATCAAGGAAAATAGCAACAAAAATCACGCTTTAGTTGCTAGCATTTGAAACGAAATCACGCAATTCAATCTGTGTACCTTGTGTTGGGTGAAATATTGTCTTCTTCGACGAGACTGATATTTAACACAATGAAGCGCTATAGATAACATAATCCTTTATTTAGCACCCATTTCGATTATTTGCTCAGCTGATGGTACCATAACATTATTTACAATAACCTGCAAAACAAGGTTCTTATTATCGCTTGTATTAATTTCTCGTAATAACACGCGATAATGTTATAGCATCATCCTAAATAAACATGCCTGCTGAGGGATAGAAGCTACTGTAGTACACCCATTCAACTAACTGAGTTGACTGGTAAGTCGCATTGCATACTGGTTCAGCCGAAGGATATAAAAACATAGCAGGCTGTAAGTAGTCGCTTGTCCGTCTACAGAGGCCATCTAGGGATCCCAATGGTCGGTAATACAATGTGCCACACAATCGGTTCGATATAGTTCTAACAACATATCCACTCTTTTACATGATGTCGAATCAGAATAAAAACAGAAGCTTCACATTACTGTGGACATTTTTCTCATTCGCCCATGCGTGTAAACATACGTAAGTAAATATTTCCTTCATTGCATATGTTACGACCATAACACATGGCTGAATATCCTATATCTAATATCCTTTGTCAAAATGTCCCCATCGTTGTGAAGATCATCATAAACCAGAAGGTAAAATACTAAGTCTCAGACAAGTCGCTTGTTTTACAAACAAAATTCTGAATTTGAAATGTCCATGTTGGCCTAGCCTGCGCAAGTCTCGTCGTCTCCGAGTAACTACTGCAACCCACATCTACACGAACCTGCTTACTGCATCCATTCCTTGTTGTAGCTCTACAATTGTTACCTCGCCACATTCCCCTCAAATACCAAATTTACAGTCCCTTGATGCCTCAGAAGGTGCCCCATCAACCGATCCTTTCTCTTAGTCAACTTCCGCCACGAATTTATTTTCTCACCAGTTCGATTCAGTAGCTCCTCATTAGTTACACGATCTACCCATCTAATTTCCAGCATTCTTCTGTAGCACCACATTTCAGAGGCTTCTATTCTGTCCTTGTCCGGCCTGCTCACTGTGTACGTCTCATCTGCATACCTTCAGAAAATATCTCCTATCAATTAAATTTATATTCAATGTTCATAAATTCCTCTGTTTCACGAATGAGTTCATTGCTACGGCCAGACTGCATTTTACATCCTCTCTACTTCAGAGATCAACAGTTATTTTGCTGCTCAAATAGCACAACTCATCTACTACTTTTAGTGCCTCATTTCCTAGCCTCTTACCTACAGTATCACTTGAATTAATTCAAGTATATTCCATTACCTTGGTTTTACTTTTCTTGGTGCTTATATCATAACCCAATTTCAGAACATTATCCATTCCGTTCAACTGCTCTTCGAAGTCCTTTGCTCTCTCTCAAACAATTACAATACTATCAGCAAATCTCAAAGATTTTATTTCTTGTAACTGGTTTTAATTCATTTCCAAATTTCTATTTCATTTCCTTTATTGCTTACTGTATCAAACTTGTCTCCCTACCTTCACAACTGCTGCTTCCCCTTCAAGTCCTTCGACGTTTACAACTGTAGTTTGGTTACCGTACATGCTGTATATAACCTTTATCCTCCTGTATTTAATCTCTCCTACCCCTCCAAATGCTACAAACATACGTTGCCTTTCCTTTAAACTATCATCTAAGGTAAGACGTTCGGTGTATGAATAGGAAATGGCTGCAAGGTGTAGGAAGGCACACCATGTGCACTCGGTATGTATGTCTGGATGACTCATTCAACGTGGTGAAGAGGTTATGTAACCAATTGCAAATTGTAGCTCACGATGGAAGAAATAACGCCTGTCCTCTTTTTATACTTGGATCATTCCAGTGACTGACAGAGAAAATTGAGAACACCGGCCTTTCTCACTGAGTTTCGACAAACCTCACAATTTACAGCGTTGTCCCCAGAACAGTCAGTGGTTCTCTGGTTTTGAGTCGAGCTAAAGGCTTCAATCAATGTGAAGGTTCTGTGACAAGCTATACAGTGTCTTCCTAGAGTCGCACCATAGTGCTGGCAACGGAGGGGTCATCCTAAATGGACCAGCCACGCACTACACTTCAGAGGGTGCTACACAGGTAGCTGACTGTTTGTGAGGTGCACACAAATGTTTTTTACATTAGGCGAGTCTCCATCGATTTCAGATAATGATGGCTGTAGGAGACCCTGAGATATCATTGTAAGATGCAAAGAAATGCCCCCCCTCCTCCCGCCCCTTGCACACACACACACACACACACACACACACATACACATAATAAAGAATGTTAAAATCCTTGTGGTTAACTGCCGAAGCATTCGCAACAAATAGCGAGAGTTTGAGAGTTCGAGGTTCACATGATACTATCTACAGAAGCTGGTTAAAACCCGAATTTGACAGCAATGAAATTTTGGGAGAATACTGAAACGTCCCCTTTGGAAAATTATACAAGACTGTGCTTATAAACCTCTTACACTATTTGCTTTTCAAACAGCTGAGCAAAACTGAACGTACTCACATATTCACTAAAGTGACACACAATATTTTTTAGCGCAACGCAATCTGACTTTCAAAAATCCCTACAAAAGAATGGCCCTGACTAACATTAAACTATACCTTTCACAAATGACTTACCTCACAAAAATCTTCATTACTCGAACTACTGCAATACAGCGAGCGCCACTACTGCCAGCTAAATAAAAGATTCAAACTACTGAAGGCACTAACTACTGATAGGGATAGTTAACAAATGAAAGATTTTAATAGAGAACAATCACTGTATTTACCTTAATATCATCATATATATAGCAGTTCATGACAAATTACAAAACTCCGCCATCTCTCTCCCCACATCCACCACTGCTGGCGGCTCCCCTCCAACTGCGCAACGCTACGCGCTGTTCACATCCAGCTGCCGCTACCCAACACTACAAAGGCAGACAACAATGCAAACTAGCCACATACTGCACACAGCACAGCCAGTGATTTTCGTACAGAGCGCTACGTAACGTTGCCAATAAGAAAACATAAACAGCCTACTTACATAGCCCCCATGCTCACCACAAAAAATTTTACAATTTTTTTGGGCAGTGGCCAATACAGATTTGAAAAATTTTTTCATAATTACAATAACAAAGAAATCAAATGCACACACTTATTTATATAATGTTGGTCAAAAGCTAAAATTTTCTCACAGTCCATAAAGACAGTCCAGATTGTTCATCACAGTAAAATTTCAGTGTTTTTTTTTTTTTTTTAAGTCTGAGCAGTAAAAGACAATGCACACGGAAGTAGTGGATTTCCATGCAGTCTTGAAGAAGTAGTGTTGTCCTTCCAACTGAAAGACAGTGCTGACTCTTGACATGCTGACAGGTAATGGGCCACAATGGAGCAAACCCACAGCAGAGTCATTCGAAGTTCTGACGAATATTGGTAGGTAGGTCATCACAGAGCAGACCCACTGTAGTCCAGGTAGAGAGTATGGTATTGGTGGGTCATCAGAGATGCAGACCCACTGCAGTCCTTGTAGAAATAATGGTATTGGTGGGTCATCAGAGATGCAGACCCACTGTAGTCCTTGTAGAGATGGCCAGCAGCCATCTGTTGCGACTGTGCAGGTGCACAATCACCATCGAAGAGTCTTGCAGAGAAGATAACAAGTCCATAAACCACCACTTGTGCACTCACAAAGTTTTTGGAATTGTCCTTAGAACCAGCAATGCTGTTATCCAGTCCCTTGCGGAATTATTAACACACGTGCAAACACTAACAGTCCCTACTTCTCACATATTGTCCATATAGTATGACCAACAGAAATGTGTGCAGTGAAATGTAACGTACAAGTTACTTAATTTGATGAACTGGTGTCAATTACAATTTTATAACATGAGAAAAATGGCTAGTGAATAGCAGACGACAAGATCATATGAAAAAAAGACCCTTTTTACCTTTATAATAATTTAAGTTATGTTCACTACACTTCGAACCAAACCTTACAAAGGTACAAAATACATCATTAAATAACATAACAATACAGATAACATTTGTAGTAATACAGGCTTTACAAAATAATCGAAATAACATATACATCAGTGTTACAGGAATTATGACATGAGTACATACATAAAAGATCAGAATAACTTTCGAAACATCAACTTCACACATGAGCATTAAAACAAAACAGAATAAATAATGTCTAAGCATATTTATAAGGTAAATAACATATTATTAATGCAAATTATATTCGAGGATAACAGTATTTCTCATCATAGTGAATGTAGCGTAGTATTAGAAGAAGAAAAAATTCTATGAAACTACACAGAGACAGGAAGAAAACAAATACACAAGGGTACACAGACATATTGTGGGATAACACAAAAGGAAAGGACAGGGTTTGTTTTCAGTGTGACATTTGGTACTGCAGTCCACCCCACAACTTCATTCGATAGATCTTTCATCTTATTTCAACATTTGTTTCCACCAAAAAAATCCTATCCAAGCATGCTTTCTGTATTCTGTTCACCTCCTCTTTCAAAAATAGTTTTTCTCCACTGTGCACTACTTTTTTTGGCCAAACTATTTTCTTATAGCTGCTTAATGCATTTCTTCCAATTCATCATAGTTAGTTTCTTATATAGTCTACCCCTTCTTAAGCTAACTTAAATCTACTGAGCTCAGATGCTAAAATAAGGGACGAGGCAATGCAGCAGCACATAACAAATTAACACAAACAGCAATGCAAAAAAAATGGAAAATTGCAAAGCAAGCTACAGTAAATCTAAATTACCAAGCAATGTACCATTATAAATAATATGAGCCAATGTGCAGCAACAATAAAAATAAATCAATAGTAAAACTAGCTTAACAGAGTAATACAAAGTGAAATTTAGTAGCACTATGCCTGGCAAACAGCAGCAGCAAATATAAAAAATATAAAACTTATATCTATACATGACAAAGCTCAAGCAGAAAAAATATTACACTAAAATGGCCATGTCTAATACCTATGTCACATCTTAACACTAGAGTGATGCATCACGAAAACTTACACTAGAAGATTAGTTACCAAATCGTAAAGAAATTATTTATGCAATTCCTGTGAAGGGCAATGTCTATTTATGTGCCCTCGTTTTCTTGGAAGTAGATCATAAATTTCTTATTGACTGGATCTGTAGACATAAAATAACTATATTAGTACATATATTAAATTTTATTTTAACCAATGCTGCAGTGCAGCTAGAAACTTGATATTAAACAAAATGTGTAAATAAATACATAAAGCAAGCCATATGGCATTTTTCTCAACTAGCAAGACAATAGCTGTGAAATGTTTCTTATCGTTTCATTAGGCATTTCGGTAAATATCATAAATTACGAGCTCCACAGTATGCTTTCAACAGGGAAATGTCAGTAGCGTGGACAATGGCCTCCCCTTTCTTTTTTTTCTACCTGTGCTTCTGACGAGGCACTCACACTAATGGCTTGTTCTCCAGGCGTCTGACACACCTGGGTGCCCACGACGCATTATGTGCAGGTGCTCACTTAACTTTCTTACGGAAATATTTATGACAGCAGTTTCCGTTATAGTGACAGTCTCATATAAAAGTATTTCACAGGTCAAGAATTTGCGTTGCAAATGTGTAGTAACAAAATCCTATGAATATAACATTGTCCAAAAAATTTTCGCCTTAATTGTGATACATTCACGCATTTACACACATTTCATAACTCTTAAAGTGCGACTCTCAGCTTATTGATCATAAACATACCTCAACAGTGTAATACACATCGTCATTGTAATAATAACATCATAACACCTCAGTCAGATCTCAAAATCGTCGTAGCTTCCTCCAATAATTTCAAAACCTAAAAAAATTCTCTGCTCATGTCAAAAGTGTCATCTGCCTCAAACGTACTTTAAAATCATGCTCCCTTACCAAATACATCATTCAAAGCTCTCATAGTATCACAATGGTTCCGAAAAAATATGAACAGTTCACACAGTACAGACAAAATACAATTTCATAAGTGTGAATTACCCAACTGTGTAATTGCGTGAACATCTGTCACTGACGTAGTAAAAAGGTTTGTCTCTCTCAGTTAAATGATCAGATAGCTGTGTAATTTATGTATTAGAGAAATATGGTACCGATGTGTAAAGTTGTATAAGCAAATACCATATTAGCTAGGGCTCCTTGTGCTTGCCACACACATGGTACACAAAGTAGGCGTGTACCCCCCTGAGGATTAATGTAATTATACCCTCAGGTGTTACAGATTACAGCAATGGAATGAAATGTATCACAGAAAACTTTCTTTGTATTTCAAAAATCTTGAAAAATAAATGGTTTAAGTACAAAATTAAGCACTCAAATGCGTGTCCTGTAGCGCTAAATGTGCATCTTGTTGTAAGATAATCTCTGTGGAAGTGTCGTAATTATCGTCCTCCAAAAGCTAAGTTCTGCAGAAGCCAATGTACTTACCTCATGATAAACAAAAGTGAAATGCTTTGCGTATAGATATCTTACTTATTACGCTTATTGCCGTGATGAGGAAAGTACTGTGCTGTAATGTATTGTTGTCCTACGGAAAAGGCTGTCTCCTTGTAGCCATACCACAAAAGTCACCACTAAAACATGTCTCACTTTATAGAAGAATTCAGAAAAAACTGTGCAGATATAAAACAGATACACCGCAAAAGCAACATGTAAATTGTCACTCATTAGTAACGTCGTGATAAAATCGTGTAGCTGTCACATAAACTAATCACTGTGTCATCTGGTATCTCACATAAAGTACTTTAAATCCAGAATGTATTTTCAAGTAAACCAAAATGTTGCATTAAAATCTCATTAGCAGAACTGGAAAATGTTCGAAGTATGTGAGCCTTGTAGTCATTACGTAATCGTGCAACTAACAAGCAAGAATGTACACACACAATAACACTGTGTCGTCTGTTCACAATAACAATGCATTCGTAATTTCTGTTTAAATAAGTTCTCTTGGTTCTTGACTGGATATTTAACTTTAAACATTGTTGCATGGTAACAGTTTCTAAAGCATACTAGTAACGTGAAGTGAAACGTTTTATGGCAACGACAAAGTTAAAAAGCAGATTATCTTTCAATAAATGGTTTTACATGTGAAATGTGGTGTAACCCTTTGCTCTTCCTAGTATGCAGAGTTTCAACTTTAACGCAATTATCATGTGGTATACGTCGGTAAAGAATACTGGAACTTTTCCCAAGGTTAGCGTCAATGTTCTTTTCCCTGAGCCAGCGGGCGCAAGTGGCTGCCTGCGGTGCGAGTCATTGTCTGTTTCTTTGTTGGCGCGCGTCGTTATTGGGATTAGGAGACCTAACTTCTACAAATTCGCCTTGCCGAGAGGGCTCTGCTCTGTTTAAATCACGCCAGTTCTGATGCAATTCAGGTCTGTCGTTACGATCACATCATCTGTCGTCATGTCGATAGTTCCTGTAGTTTCTTTCTTGTCGGTTAAGTGGTGGAGAATTTCTCCCTGAATCGTAACTGCGCGCTGAACTGTTGCGTCTGAAGTTATTCTGTCTCCCGTGATAATAATAGTTCTGGTTGCCAAATTGTCTGTTTCTATGATTGTCTCTGTCATATTCATTACTACGGAAATGCGATCTTTCTCTGTAACTATTACTCTGCCAGTGGTTGTCATACGGGTGGTGTCTGTTTTGGTCACGATTTACGTTGTAAGAATAGGCTTGTCGTGGCCATTTATTGTTTCTGTCGTCACGGAATTGTGATGGATGTGCCCTGTAGTGATTGTTTTCCCGTTTTCGCATCCCGCGACTGTCTGTGTCAATTTCTAATTCTTGTAAGAGTCCCTGAAAAGCTTCAAAGTCGTCTTTGCAACGTCCTGCTAAAATAATATGTCGTAAATGTTCAGGCAGTTTGATTAAGCAAATGCGGATGAGTTCTGAGGGGCTGTATGGGTTTGACAGGTACTGATTCTTGTGCAACATGTCTTCAAAATATTTCACAAGACTGGAAAATTCAGATTGTTCGAAATGTTTCATCATTATGATGCCATGTTTTACTCGGTCTTGTGTGGCTTGAGACCAATATGCTGAGAGGAAGGCATGGTAAAATTCTCCTTCATTGTGGCAATCGTGAATGACCGATCACATTCTTACAGCTGGTTTATTCTCTAAGTAGCCACACATAAATTCTAACCTGTGCTCCAATGACCAGTTGGGAGGGAAACAATGAGAGAATTGATGGAGCCACGCTTGTGGATGAATGTCGTTGGCAGATTTCTTAAACGTTTTGAATTTTCGTGTAGTAATGAACAGCTTATAATCAAAATCATCATGTCGGCGAGTCGCGTGTCGGTCATTGTTACGTCGTTACGGCGGTTCCATCTCAAAATTCGGTGTACCTTGCCAATTTCTTTCATAATTTCCGAAGTGCCCTGTGTTATTAATTTGTGGCTGTGGCGTATTTCTATGTTCCTCTTCCCGTGTTGGAGCGCGAGTGTCCTCTGAAATATGTAATTCTTGTATTACCTGCGTCAACTGATCTTGTACTTCCCGGATTTCTCTTTTGTACTGTGTATTGATTTGATTTTGATTTTGTTTGAATTTTCTTATTTGTTCATACTCTTCTGTGTCAGTGAAGGCTACGGGTCTTGTGTCATTCAGATCATCATCTACCTTTGTAGATAAGTTAGTGACCTGATCCGAAAGTTCGGCTACTTTCTCCGATAGTGTACTTATTTCCTCCATGTGTCTTTCTGAACCAATTTTCAGGGTACCTACTGTGTCCTTTAAATTTTCCTGAGTTTTTGCAAGTTGCGTAACCGAATCGGTAGATGCAACTGAGTCAATTTTAGCTTGCAAGGTCTCATGATTTTCATGAACAATAGTTTGCAGTTCTTTTATGGCTGCTTCGTGATTCTGTAATGCATTTTCATGACGCGAAAAAATAGGTTGGAAATGCTCACAAATTTGTGTTTTTACGTCATTACAGACTTTTTGACATTTCGCTTCAATGTTATGTAACTCAGTAGTTAAATCTTTACGTGTTTGTTCAAGTGTGGTGTCTAACTTTTGAAGATTTTGTTCCATTGTGTCTAACTGTTGCTGTGTTTGTCTCTGGTATTGTTCCATTGTGTCTAACTTTTGAAGCTTTTGCTGTGTTTGTCTCTGATGTTGTTCCATTGAGTCTAACTTTAGAAGATTCTGTCCCATTTGTCTCTGATTTTGTTCCATTTGTTGCATTAATTGCAATAATAATGTATTAGTGTCTGGAATCTGTTTCTCTATGCTTTTTGGCAGTGCATTTTCACCGGCAACATTCACATTTTGACAAGCAGAAAATGTGTCTTGACTCATTTGAGAAAACGGTGAGGACCCAAAACCGAAGTCTACAGTATTTGCAGTATTGTGTTCTGTCATTTCGGATTCCTGAGGCGAGCTGTTGCCGACCAATCGATCGATAATGCTTCCCTGTTCACTACCTGTTTCACTGTCTACACCATTATTTGCCGCCCGCTCCATTTCCCTATGCACAGTTACCAAATTACTACTTCGAATGTCTGTTAATTCACTACCCAGTGGTGCTGATAAGCTACGCTCGTCGTCACTATTATTTCTCATTTTACTTTGGAGCCTAGTGTTACGTTTTTCACACGCCATTATTGTCACAATATTTCACACGATAACACAGAAAAGCACAATTTGAATAGCAAAAATAAGAGAACACATTAACATAGCACTGAAAGTAATATGTAGTTAATTGCAAGCGCAGCTGCGAAATACTTGGTGCAAATCTACATGCATGCCACAACTGTTTTACTGTACAACAATGAAAAATCACAACTACCAAGGAAATTCTCTCTATAATTACGCGCTAGCAATAAACAAAAGCTACACTAAATACACAAACTACAAGAAAAAATCAGAAGATTCCAGTGAGGTATCCTAGGGTAAGGGTCGACATATGAAACGTCCCCTTATAACAATTGTACACGAGACTATGCTTAACCTGACACACAATATTATTTAGCGCAACGCAATCTGACTTTCAAAAATCCCTACAAAAGAATATCCCTGACTAACATTAAACTATACCTTTCACAAATGACTTACCTCACAAAAATCTTCATTACTCGAACTACAGCAATACAGCGAGCGCCACTACTGCCAGCTAAATAAAAGATTCAAACTACTGAAAGCACTAACTACTGACAGGGATAGTTAGCAAATGAAAGATTTTAATAGAGAACAATCACTGTATTTACCTTAATATCATCATATATATAGCAGTTCATGACAAATTACAAAACTCCGCCATCTCTCTCCCCACATCCACCACTGCTGGCGGCTCCCCTCCAACTGCGCAACGCTACGCGCTGTTCACATCCAGCTGCCGCTACCCAACACTACAATGGCAGACAGCAATGCAAACTAGCCACATACTGCACGCAGCACAGCCAGTGATTTTCGTACAGAGCGCTACGTAACGTTGCCAATAAGAAAACATAAACAGCCTACTTACAATACTTGTTCGTGTATCGAAAGTACAGAGTAACTGTAGTGGTGTTTTTGACGCAGTAAAAAAGCTCAAATCTATCGAAGATGAAATTGAAGCTCCATGCGAAATTGTTTGGGTAAGACTCATTGTCGAGGACGGGCATAAAATTATAATTGGATCCCTCCGTCGACCACCAGCTCACCCT
Organism: Schistocerca cancellata; assembly: GCF_023864275.1. Taxonomy (NCBI): domain Eukaryota; kingdom Metazoa; phylum Arthropoda; class Insecta; order Orthoptera; family Acrididae; genus Schistocerca; species Schistocerca cancellata. Next base: position 801,656,608 of record NC_064627.1, on the reverse strand, counting down.
CTGATGTAACCAAAAACTTTAGAGATAACCTCAGTTCACTAGGACATAAGTTCCCAATCGTACTGCACTCATCTGAGGAAACTTTAATCATCCAACACTCAAACAGGATAGTTACAGTTTTGTTAGTGAGGAGTGTGAGAAGGAATCTTGTGAAACATTACTAAATGCCTTTCCTGAAAATTACGTAGAGCAGGTGATGGTTATGTACCCCACTCATGATGCATCGAACTGCAAGAAATAGTCTTGACCTCTTTGAGCATGCCGGCTGTTGTGGCCAAGCGGTTCTAGGCGCTTCAGTCCAGAATCGCGCGATTGCTTCGGTCGCAGGTTCGAATCCTGCCTCGCGCATGAATGTGTGTGATGTCCTTAGCTTAATTAGGTTTAAATAGTTTTTAAGTTCTAGGGGACTGATGACCTCAGATATTAAGTCCCATAGTGCTCAGAGCCATTTGAACCATCTTTGAGCATGTATGCATCGAAGTTGGTATCACTGAATATGAGACAGTTGTAGTAACAACGATTACCAATATACAATGGGGAAGTAAGAGAAGTAGAAAGATTCATACGTTCAGTTAATAGAAGGCGGAGTGTCATATTGAAACACGTATGTATTCAGTAGCAGCGATGGCGAGGCATGACAGAATCTCTGACCAGAGAGTTATTTATCGTTGCTAGTCTGCGCTTAACCGCGCGAGTACGCAGTTCCGAGTTGGACGCAGTAATTGTACGTAGCGAGTCGCGAGAGCATAGAGTTCAGTTCCGAGTTTGACGCTGTTGCGTCTTGGACGCAGTTGTTAGTTGCACTCAGTCGGATACAGTTGGAGACTAGTAAAGCGTGGGAGAGGAGCAGTAGTTGTTGCGAGTGGACGGTTGTACTGACCGGACGTCGACATGGGTCGGCGGCGTACTCTCTATCCATCTCTGGTCACGATTCAGGACGAGGTATTTTGTTATAGAAGGTAATGATGCAGCATTGCGCTCAGCTAATAACATATGTTAATTGTAATTAATTTGTTCAAGAATTCCCCCAATAATAAGTTTTATAAAGTGGATCTTTAAACAAAAGTAATCATTTCAATTTAAAGAGTTTTTCCTATGCATTTCCTCCAAGAATCAGAATTAAATATACGCCAGCGTTGCACGAAGCTGTGCCAAAAATAAGATACTGATACAGTTTTACTGATGTGAGAATTTTGGTTTTTGTGTTCAGGTATAATTGTTGCACAGGGCCAAGGGTCAGTGCGGCTGCCCTTATAAAATTTATCAGGTTCATTTTAGCGTTAATTTTGTGAGGACTTAACATTTTTGCACACTTTTATTATCATTGACTTTTATTACTGTGGGGAGTTTACATTTGGGCCACTATTATTCTTTAATTTTGCAAGCAGGTTACGCTTGGTTCATTCTTATTATTCAGTTTTGTGGGAGGTCAACATATGGCACACGTTTTCATTAGCATTGTCATTAGATATTTTTCTTGGGAGGTTACACTTGGTTCCATTTATATTTAATGACTTTCTTTAATATTTTTGCAGGGAGGTTACACTTGGCGACCCTGCCAGGATCGTATTTCTTTGAGAATCTTCTGAAAAGTAGTCAGATATCTGCTTTTGTTTACTTAAATATAATTAGCATTTGGCGCAACGCTTTTACTAATTTTGTGACTTTCTCCCAAAGATCATCGGCAATTCGTTGCTCTTTGTTGTATTTGTATTTGTTGAATTTAGCATTGTCTTTGTTTCATTTGTGAATAATTGTGATTTGTGTTAAAATGCCGCGAAAGACTATTAATAGTGCATCGCGAGGTATAATGAATGAAATTACCGACTTAAACAACTTCACCGATAGTACTTGTGACACGTGGTGTAATGTTGACAATCGTGCGTTCACTGACAATTAGTGCGTTCCAACCAATAATGATGATTTTTATCTTAATGATGAACAGACGAATTCAATTGTGTCTTCTGTTAATTTGACGACATTTGATGACGCGGGGCGTTCTGTTGCAATGAGCGCTGCCCAGCTCAACACAACCGGTTTGCAAAATTCACGTGACGAGCAGACAAATTTTTCTAATGAAAATTAACAGAATACTCAAAGTAGGACGGATTCATTTAATTCCGAAATAGTGACTGACAGTGTACATTCGACTGACAAACCTTTTTGTAAATTGCAGAATGACCAAATGGTCATACAAAACGTGACAATTGCAGGTACGCAATCAAACAACACAGATAATAGAGTATGTAATGTTACTTTGGATCAAATTATGGCATTGTTGCTACAGACGAATAAACAACTTAATGAAGATTTCAAACAACTTAATGAAAATTCCAAACAGCAGAATGAAATACAAGACGATAATCATAAACAACTTAAAGAAGATCTCAAACAAGAGCTTAATGAAAAATTAGACAACAATTCCAAACAACTTAAAGAAGATCTCAAACAACAGCTTAATGAAAATAACGAAAATCTCAAACAACAGTTAAATGAAAAATTAGACAACAATTCCAGACAGCTTAGTGAACAAATTAGAGACGTTGCCGCGCAGTGTCATGATACTAAAGAACAGTTACGCGAGGAAATTGAGGCTTGTTCAAGGAAAAGTAGCGAAGAAATTAGGTCTGTTGCTCAAGAATTAAGGGACATGCAAACAGCTGCAACATAATCACTCAGAGACGAAATTAGTACAGTCGGTAAACAATGCTCTAAAAAACCTACACAATTACGCGACGAGTTTAAACTAATGACAGCTGAACTTTCGCGCACAATGGATGCAAAGATAGACGCGAAATTCGACCAACAGAACACTCAAATTGACGAACGTTTTAATCACCACATACAAAACAGTGATACGCGTTTCCGCAAATTTATACAGGATCAAAATAAAGTAAAACGACAAGTAATGGAAACCATCACCGCACAGAGACAAGAAGACAAACGTAAATTGTTCGCGAAGTCAAAAACATACGTGGACAGCAATATTGCTACAGTGTTCGACAAAATTAATACCATCGAACAGTTGAACGCCGAATTACGTGATGAAATTTCTGATCTTAAATCAAAAACAGATACATACACAGCAGATATTCAGACAGTGACAGACAGGTTCGAACAATTAGAACTAACACAGGATTCCGATGTCGTCAAAGCTGACGTTAAAAAATTGAACGAAACCATACGTAAATTACAAAAACAGATTAATGCTTCTGACACTAAGAACGATGATCAGGTAAAAATACTGACTGAAAAATGTGATGAATTGGCCAGTCGTATTGATGTTATTGAAAGTAACAATGAAAGGAAATCAGACGATACTGCACCGATTTTGTTTAACCATACACCTGAATTCCAAAATCTACAACAGACGATTAATGAGATAGATTCGTCTAACAACAGATTGCGTAGAAAATTGTCATGTTTACAGCAAGAGGTAAGAGAGATAAAAAATATTTCAGGTAATAACACATCACAGCAGACGCCACTTTGCGAACATTTGTCGGACTCACGCAGCGCGTATAATTTAGGTAATCTACAGAGAGTACGTGAGTTAGATTCAGAACAGTCACAGTCAAACAGATTCTCTTACAATCCTGAACCGGTTCCATCACACAGAGACGATAATTTTGATTACAAACATTTTCTGTCAGTGAGAAAATTTAAAGTGTTTAAAAATGACAGAACACAGATTCATCCACTGGATTGGATACAACAATTTAGCTTTGCTTTTCCACCGACTTGGCCCGTAACGCATAAACTTGAATTTATTTGCAGTTTTTTGGAAGGCGAACCGGCAACTCGTATGAGACCGATCGCGAGACAATTTTACTCTGTAGAGGAATTTCAGAATGCTTTTCTGTCAGCGTATTGGTCGAAGACGACACAGCGCGGAATTAAAGATCAATTAATTAGTTTACCAAATTATGAGAATTCCAATTTTTCCACTGTCACGCAATTTTTTTAGCACATGGTCCAACAAAACCAGTACTTAAGTGAACCTTACAGTGAATCTGCACTTATTCAATTATGTATCTCTAAATTGCCACGATCATTAAGAGTGTCACTTTTAACGGGTCAGCAAAAAGAAAATATTTCGGCATTCAGGGATCTGCTACAGCTTTTAGAAGTGCAGCAATCAGATTATTCCTTCGTGAACAAAAATTTTTCATATAATAACCAAGGTCAACAAACTTACAGTAATTACAATCAGTCACGTAATTTTTATAGTAAAGGTAATAGACGCTATAGGAATGACAACCCACAGAACTTTAATAACAGACAAAATTCTAATTATCAATATCGTCAAAATTTTCAACAACAGGAACCATATTTTAGTAACAATAGACGTTTTCCACCACAACAGCAGGAAAGTCAGCCGGTTAGCATACCTAACCAACAATGGAATGCACAAGGTCAACCAGGCTTTAATGTTTCGCCGCGTGCACGTATAGTCCCAGCTCCAACAAATAGTAACACACGGCAGCAAAGAAATAACTACGTACAGAAAACACAGTATTTCAATTCCTATCGCAATGCACCGTACAGAAATTACTATCACGGCAGACGTAAAAATAATGAGCAAAATTTTCAGCGTACGTATAATAACAATCGGTCTTACGAACAGCAAAATGATCAGCAGCAACATATTATCATGAATGAACCCGACAGTAGGTATCATCCAGAGCGTAATAAGTCTGGAAGAAATAATAGAACAGTACAAATAGTGGAGATGCCACAGCATCCTCCTGAAAATAATAACACGTCAGATAGAATCTGACTAGATACTGTACAGGTCGCATCTTCCAGTAACACAAGCACTAGTTTTGACACGCAGAATGTTGTTCACGAAAATGTTATTACTTTTGACGACTTCCGAGACACTCTTTTACAGGAAAGACCAGTTGTTCAGAAAGCTATTTCACACCCTGTCATCGAAATAAAAATTGGTTCATCGAAATTTTCAGCAGTAATCGATTCCGGATCACCTATGTCAGTAATAAATGAAGAAACTTTTAACGAGTGTAACAAAGAGAATACGTATCCTACATTACCATTAGGCAAAACGAAAGTAAAAGGAGCAGTATCGAGTAAAGGAGTAGACGTTAAATTACAGACACATTTATCATTTTTCATTGCAGGTCACACTTTTCACTCAAATTTTTGGATTGTTCCTTTATTGACAACAGACGTTATTTTAGGTACGAATTTTCTGGTACAACACGACGCAGTTATTGATTTTCAAAATTCCTATTTAATGTTGAAGGATGAAAATGTACAATTGGCTTTAGAATTTCAACACTCTTTATCTGCGGAAGAACAGACAATTAATCGCACAGAGGTCATTTCCGTATCACGTAACATAGACTGTAATCCCACATTGTTCACAGATACGTACGTTCACAACTATAATACTCCAGACGAAGCCGACTATGACATTATACAGATGATTTCTGATAAAGTTAAACAAAGCAGTGCAAATACAGACGACGAACGCACGCAACTACACAAAATTCTTTTACAGCAAGCTCCAGTTTTTGACAATGTTCCTGGTACGATGTCCGGTTTTATGTATGAATTTCAAGTCAAACAGCATGATACATTTAAAGCCAAGCATTATCCCATTCCGTATATTCATAGAGAACAGGTTAAGAAAGAATTGCAGGATATGCTTGACCAAGGAATTACAGAACCAGCAGTTAGTCCATACATAAACCCGCTACATATTGTTAAGAAAAAAGATGGCTCACTTCGCCTCGTACTTGATTCACGACACATCAATGACATAATTATTAATGAAACAGATCGACCACAGACATTAGAGGAACTTCTACAGAAATTTCACGGTACGGCTATTTATTCTACATTAGATCTAAAATCGGGATTTTGGCAAATTCAGCTTCATCCGAACTGCAGAAAGTACATAGCATTTCTCTGTTTTGGTGACTGTTATCAATTTTGTAAATTACCATTCGGTTTAACTATTTCTTCTGCAGCATTTATTCGCGGTTTGAATACAATACTTCCGACAGAACTTAAAGACAGAATCACGACGTACGTAGACGACATTCTTATCGCAGAAGCTAACTGGTCTGAACACAATGTGATTTTAGAACGGCTGTTGCAAACTTGTCATGCGCAAGGACTCACAGCTAATCTCAGTAAATCGCATTTTGGTAAAACTTCTATAAAATTTCTTGGACACGTAATTTCAGCAGAAGGCATTGCGCCTGACCCGGAAAAACTTCAAGCTCTACGTGACATTACTGTTCCTACAACGAAAAAGCAACTACGCAGTTTTTTGGGATTAATTAATTTTTTTCGTAAATTTATTCATCACTCTGCTTTAGACACACCTAGATTATGCCAATTGACAGGTAAAAACACTATTTGGTCCTGGGATAAGCAAGCACATTCTGAATTTATGAACTTGAAACACGCCATGTTGAATGCACCACTTTTATCCCACCCAGATCTTACTAGAAATTTTTCCATTGCCACCGACAGTTCTAACACCGCTTTAGGCGTACATATTTTTCAGGAAACTGAAGAAGATGGCTCAACAGTAATTAAAAACATCGCATATGCAAGTCGCATTCTGTCACCTGCTGAACGAAATTATTCTGTTACAGAACTGGAAACATTATGTGTTGTTTGGGCTTTTACGAGATTTCGACACTTTCTTTATGGAAGACATACCACCGTCTACACAGACCACAGAGCGATACAATTTTTACTTTCAGCTAAATTCACACACGATAGATTAAGTAGATGGAAGCTTTATTTACAGGAATTTAATTTCACAATTGTTCACATTCCCGGCACACAAAATGTTATAGCAGACGCACTATCTCGTTCTCTCAGCAACAATCAACAAGACATCGCAACCAACTTCTGCAAAGCAAATTTCAGCGTCATGTACATTCAACAAGTTGCATTTGAAAATTTTATTTCGTCGTCATTACAGGACATAGCAAAGGAGCAAAATAAAGACAACGTGTGGAAAGAAATTAAACACCTTTGGCAAGATAAGAATAATGTTACGATTAGAAACCATTACACTGTACGCAATGACATTCTGTTTCGCCGCTCTCACCCTGACAGCAACAGTAGGTTATTATGCATTCCTGACGAACTGGTTAACAAATTAATCTGGTATACTCATTTAAGTTACGCACATTACGGAGCTAGAAAATGTTTTCTTATACTGAGACAGAACTGTTATTTTGCCAACATGGAGAAACGTATACGACGAGTTTTAGCGTCATGTAAAATCTGCCAGAAAGCTAAGTCAGACACAACTTCACATATTCCTCCATTCCTCCATTAAATTAAGACATATGGCCGCTGTAGACATTTTTGGTCCGATTCCCAGAACTAATAGAGGTTTCTGCTACATCTTTGTCGCTGTTGAACTCACTTCAAAATTTGTTACTTTCACTCCGTTCGCAAAGCTACTGCTAAAACCGTTTCGAAAGCATTTGTAAAGCATTTCTTATTTCATGTAGGGCATGTGTTGAAAGTAATTTCTGACAATGGATCACAATTTCGTTCTACTATATGGACACGTATGTTACGAGCTAGAAACATTTCTCCGATCTATATATCCAAGTACCATGTTTCTTCGAAACCCTGTGAACGATTAATGAAAGAAATTGGTAAACTGTCTAGAATATACTGCCACAAAAGACATATTGATTGGGACACACACATATTCTCATTCCAAGATGTAATTAATTCCATACCAAATGAATCGACTATGCTATCTCCGTCTGTTATACTGAAAAATGTTGAACCACCTAACAAAATTAAAGAATTAGTAAACTTTCCTACATCTCGTCGACTACGACACCATGAAATAATTGACATTGCGCTGAACAACATCAAATGTGCCGCAGAGCGCCGGAGAAGACAACAAAAACAGGTTTGTATACGCCGTGACTTTCACGTTGGACAGAAGATATTAGTACGTACACACTATTTATCCAACAAAATTAAAGGTAGGTGCAGTAAATTTGAACTTCTATACGCAGGTCCATATCGGATTCGCAGCATTCCTCACCCCAATGTTGTACACGTCGAAACTTTGAGAACCAGAAAATCCAAAGGAAACCACCACTTATCCAATATTAAACCCTTTATTGAATGAAGACACTTTATGATTTGACATGCTGTAATGCCATTTGCTAATTTTTATGATCACGTATGCAATTATACTCACATGAACACTTACTGATGATTATCGTATTTTTTCTTGGCAAGTGCCTGGCAAGGAAAGGTTAGCAAGTCGCTCTTCTTGTCGTTACAGATCAGACCGTGTATATTTTTTCAGATGAACTTATACATTTTATGACCACTTATGCAACTATATTTATGTGACTACTTACTGATGATTGTCGTATTTTTCTTGGCAAGTGCCCGGCAAGGTAAGGTTAGCAGGTCGCTCTTCTTGTCGTTACACATCAGACCGTGCATATTTTTCCAGACGAACTTACACATTTTATGACCATTTATGCAATTATATTTATGTGATTACCTACTGATGACTGTCGTATTTTTTCTTGGCAAGTGCCCGGCAAGGTAAGGTTAGCAGGTCGCTCTTCTTGTCGTTACACATCAGTCCGTTTCCACGAACAATACGAGACTGGAATAGAAGGGATAACCGATAGAGGTACTCAAGGTACCCTCCGCCACACACCGTCAGGTGGCTTGCGGAGTATGGATGTAGATGTAGATGTAGATTTTCCATTTTCTTATGTATATACAATTGTTTCATGTTTTGTTTGTATGCACTATGAAATAGTTAAAATATAGCAAACACCAGTTGACTTTCACATTTTGCCTTATGATATCTCAACATCGTGACTGTTTTACATTTTTTGCTGCTGCATTGTGATATTCTGTGTACATTTTTTGCCTCTGAACACTATCTATGTTTCTCACATGTTACGTTTTCTGTCATGTTATGCTGTATGCTTAATTATGTTACCATAAACCAGTCATTATTTAGTGAGTATATGACGTAAATGCAAGACATTAATCTTTGTTCATCAATTTCAGAAAGAAATGACGCTTAAAAGAAATAAATTAAACAGAAATGGGAATTTCATCTTCGGAATGAACGAAAGAAGATGCAAACCTCGTGATGAAGAGTAAATAGATCAGGATTGACAAGCATTAACAAGAATATACTGTACACATCGTAGAATAGCAGTCTTAACTAATTTTTTCTTTCAGAATACAAGGCGATTGATGCAGGCTGTCAGACAGAACTGCACATCTTAGTTTTAGTGATGAAATATGCTAGAGATAAGGAATAGTTATGTAATGAGTAATGAAGTGATCATTTTTTGCAGATGATAATGAATGCTGATGAATAATGATGAAGAATATGCTACTATGGATAATGAAGTTTTTCTTTACAGGTGATGATAATAATGGAGTTATGATAATGAAGTGATGGATAATGAAGCTTTTTTCTTTACAGATGAGGATGTTGTTGAAGTTATGTATTTATGCTATGTAGTTATTTAAGTATTTGTTGCAGTTTGCTTTGACAGCAGGTGTTATATTGCATAGTATAATGACGGAAGGTTTTGGAAAGGACAGCTATGGAACACATTTTTATACACATTTCACTACCTGTTAATTCGAAGTTCACTACTTTTCAGCATAAAATGCATTTCTTCTTTCAGCTTAATAATCCATTTTTTATATATTTTCGCAGGAGAAATTATTTATGAGATTAATGTGCTATAAGCAGTTGTTCATTAAATCTATATCATTTATGAATGTGATTACATATACTCTACTTGTTTCATAATCTTGCAACAGCGGACTCATGACGAATGACGTTACAGATTTTCATTTACAGCAACAACCCAGATGCAATTTTTTTCTTGCTTTCCCCTATAATTACCCAAAGCAATGCATTGCTAACAAAAAAAATGTATTACCAGTCCCAAATAATGATAGCAGTTTAAGAGAGTTCTGAGTAATGCTGATCAGCTATGAATAATATGTCACTTGAATAATGAATGCTACTGATTACGGTATTTAAATGACCAATGATTAATAATGCTTTGTAACTAGGAAATGAATGCTACTAATTATGCTTTGTAACTGGGAAAAGAATGCTACTGATTACTGTATTGAGATGATTACTGTATTTAAATGACCAATGATTAATAATGCTTTGTAACTAGGAAATGAATGCTACTAATTATGCTTTGTAACAAGGAAATGAATGCTACTAATTATGCTTTGTAACTGGGAAAAGAATGCTACTGATTACTGTATTGAGATGATTACTGTATTTAAATGACCAATGATTAATAATGCTTTGTAACTAGGAAATGAATGCTACTAATTATGCTTTGTAACAAGGAAATGAATGCTACTGATTATGCTTTGTAACTGGGAAAAGAATGCTACTGATTACTGTATTGAGATGATTACTGTATTTAAATGACCAATGATTAATAATGCTTTGTAACTAGGAAATGAATGCTACTAATTATGCTTTGTAACAAGGAAATGAATGCTACTAATTATGCTTTGTAACTTGGAAATGAACGCTACTGATTACGGTATTGAAATGACCAATGACAATGTTGTCTGTAAATCAATTAATGAACATTTTTCTGTAATACTACATACATGGTACAGAAATGTTCAATAACTGGGCTATGAATGCCGCAAACTACTAATGTAATTCCCAATGAAGACTAGTATGTGACTTAATGTCCTTCACTTTCTGACCTAACTACCCTGAATTACTGTAATATCCATTTGTCCTGTATATCCTCTTGATCATGGAGCACTATATTTGGTTTTTGCACTAATTCTACGTTGGTGTGCCTTGTAAGAGCGTGGTGTTGACACGACATGCTGTCCACCACCATGAGCGATGGAAACGTTATTATGATCCCACTGTTTGGTGTACCTGATGTACTGCCAAAATGATAACATGGAATATTACTACGACATTTCAGTGTCTTGACTACGCTGATAAACACTTCTGAGAAAAGAACTTCAGATTGTCTCACTTGGTGTTGTACTTCTGTGGAAAGATATGGACTTTCAGTGCAGCTGCGTGCAATCTAAAGTGCTACAACCATGATGCAATCCTTCCCTTTCCTATCCTAATTCTTGTAACATAGTAAAAATCATTTTTGCTAACATCATTTGTATTCATGGCCTATAAATTTTTTCGACCTACAGTGCGAGTGCACTTTTGTCATTTTCTAACATGATTACTACTCATTGTATGTGCATTTTGATTTACTGATATGTTCTGAACTACAGTACATGTGCACTTATGTCATTTGTCAATGAGATTTGTACTCATTATGTCTATTTGTTGTGAAAACTTTGAAGAATTTTTCAGTGCATGTGCACTTATGTCATGTGTTAATATGTTTTCCACTGAACTTCAGCACCTGTGCACTTTTCTCATTTTTCAATATGATTTGTACTCGTTGCCTATACATTTGTGATTTCCTGATATGTTCACTACCTCAGTGAGTGTGCACTTTTGTCATTTATCGATATGATTTGTCTATACCTTTTTTTGTGATTTGCTCTGTACTCATTGTATATATTGTTGTCATTGTCTGATATGTTGTGTACTCGGTGCATGTGCACCATATTTACTTAATGTTCTATATCTGTATTTTCTCTGTTTGTAAAGTCAATTAGTTAAAAAAAACATTGTTGCTCATGGCAAGACCAAATGACTCACCATCGCTGCCAAATTTTTGCCCCCCCCCCCCTCCCCCCCAGTGGAGGATTATGAAACACGTATGTATTCAGTAGCAGCGATGGCGAGGCATGACAGAATCTCTGACCAGAGAGTTATTTATCGTTGCTAGTCTGCGCTTAACCGCGCGAGTATGCAGTTCCGAGTTGGACGCAGTAGTTGTACGTAGCGAGTCGCGAGAGCATAGAGTTCAGTTCCGAGTTTGACGCTGTTGCGTCTTGGACGCAGTTGCTAGTTGCACTCAGTCGGATACAGTTGGAGACTAGTAAAGCGTGGGAGAGGAGCAGTAGTTGTTGCGAGTGGACGGTTGTACTGACCGGACGTCGACATGGGTCGGCGGCGTACTCTCTATCCATCTCTGGTCACGTTTCAGGACGAGGTATTTTGTTATAGAAGGTAATGAAGCAGCATTGCGCTCAGCTAATAACATATGTTAATTGTAATTAATTTGTTCAAGAATTCCCCCAATAATAAGTTTTATAAAGTGGATCTTTAAACAAAAGTAATCATTTCAATTTAAAGAGTTTTTCCTATGCATTTCCTCCAAGAATCAGAATTAAATATACGCCAGCGTTGCACGAAGCTGTGCCAAAAATAAGATACTGATACAGTTTTACTGATGTGAGAATTTTGGTTTTTGTGTTCAGGTATAATTGTTGCACAGGGCCAAGGGTCAGCGCGGCTGCCCTTATAAAATTTATCAGGTTCATTTTAGCGTTAATTTTGTGAGGACTTAACATTTTTGCACATTTTTATTATCATTGACTTTTATTACTGTGGGGGGTTTACATTTGGGCCACTATTATTCTTTAATTTTGCAAGCAGGTTACGCTTGGTTCGCTCTTATTATTCAGTTTTGTGGGAAGTCACCATATGGCACACGTTTTCATTAGCATTGTCATTAGATATTTTTCTTGGGAGGTTACACTTGGTTCCATCTATATTTAATTATTTTCTTTAATATTTTTGCGGGGAGGTTACTATATATCAATGAGGTATGACACTACGGCTCAGGACAGAAGCATATGGGGGAGCTATGGTTTAAGTTTATAAGAGAACTTGACCATGCACTGGACAGACACGTAGACAGTAGAACAATTCGTAATGGGAGGGATCTTACATGTTATACAATCACTCTAAAAGAACTGCATAACAGGAGTAAAAACAAAGTAGGGGACAATAAACGGAGAGACGTTAAATGAAACGCTTTTGGCTGTCAAAGGTGCAATACATGAAGCTTTCAGTGACTACGCAGGAGAATATTGTCGAAAGAACTTTCATAAACCCAAAGAAGTTCTGCTTGTATCTCAAGGTTGTTAGTGGCGTCATAGTGTCCAGTCACTCACGGGCGAGACAGGAACTGAAATGGCCGGCCAGTGTGGCAGAGCGGTTCTAGGCGCTTCAATCTCGAACCGCGCGACCGCTACGGTCGCAGGTTCGAATCCTGCCTCGGGAATAGATGTGTGTGATGTCCTTAGGTTAGTTAGGCTTAAGTAGTTCTACGTTCTCGGGGACTGATGACCTGAGATGTTAAGTCCCATAGTGCTCAGGGCCATTTGAACAGGAACTGAAATCGTGGGTAGCAAAGCAAAAGCAGAAAAGCTTAACTTCGTTTTCATATGCTCCTCTACAAAGGAAAACCCTGGGTTATTGCACTAATTTAGTTCTCGAATCACTGAAAATATGAGTGAAATGGATATTAATACTAGTGGCGTTGAGAAACAGCTGAAATCGTTAAAACTGAACACAGCTCTTCGGCCCAGTGGAACCCGCATCATATTCTGTGCTGAATTTGCGACAGTGTTAGCCCCCCATTCAACTATAACTACCGTAGATTCCTCGAACCAAAATCCGTGCACAATGACTGGAATAAAGCACAGGTAACCCCTGTCTACAAAAAAAGCAGAAGTGATCCACAAAACTACCGTCCAATATCCCTGATACCCATTTGTTGCATAATCTGAGCACAAACGTAATGAGATATCTTGAACAGAATGACCTCCTGCTTGCCAACCAGTATGGGTTCCGAAAATACAGATCAGGTGAAACCCAACAAGCACTTTCTCACTTGGCATACTGATAGCCATGGACCGATTTCCAAAAATGTATGTCACTGAGTACCGCTTCAGCTCTTATTGCGAAAAGCATGATCGTATGGAGTATCGAGTGAAACTTCTGAATGGACTGAGGCCTTTTGGTAGGAAAGATGCAGCAAGTTATCTTAGAGAGAGAATCGCCGACAGATGTAGAAGTAACTTTGGGTGTGCCGCAGGGAAGTTTTATGGAAACTTTGCCAGTCATGTTGTACACTGATGACCTTACAGACAATATTAATAGTAATCTCATACTTTCCGCAGACGATGCAGTTATCTGCAGGGAGGTACTCTCTGAAAAACCTTTGCAGATATACAGTATGATCTTGATACGTTTTCAAAGTGGTGCAAAGACTGGCAACTTGCTTTAAATTTTCAGAAACGTAACATTGTGCTCTTCACAAAACGAGAAAAAGGAGTATCCTATAACTATTATATCAATAAGTCAGAGTTGGACTCGGTCATCTCATACCAACACCTGGTTGTAAGATTTTGTGGAGATGTGAAATGGAACAGTCACATTGGCTCACTCTTAGGTAAAGCAGGTGGCAGACTAGGGCTCAGTGGTAGAATACCAGGGAAATACAGTCGTACTTCATACAAAACACTAGTGTGGTACACCCTAGCATATTGCTCAAGTGTGTGGGACCTGTTCCAGATAAGACTGACAGGGTATAAAGTTACGAGAATGAAGGCGAGCTAGTCGGATGCTTAGCGTTCTCGAGGGAGTAAGGAGAATTTGCTTTTGAGGCTGAGCGCTGGTAGACGGTTCCAGGGCCGCCAGAGCGCTACGGCAGGTCCATCCGCAGCGACGGGTACCGCTCAACCAGGAATGAAGAAGAAGAGCGTGGCCGGAAATGGGGAAACTGCCGGTAGGGGTAATCTGGACGACACGTCGATCGCTTAAAAGGGCCGGCTGTGCTCCATCAATGGCCAAGTGCCGGACAGATTGCAAGATGACTCCTAACAGCGCTTTGAAATTGGACAAGAGTTCAGTCTAACAAGAAAGCAAATCTGAATCCATTGATATCTCACGTAAATGAGACACATGCAATGACACAACAATATTTTCAATATCCTTAGAACTACAGAAGTTAATGTTTTGGACTGACTAAACATTTTCTCAGTGAACCTCTGAATTAACGACTTCTATATGCTCCAAGCGATTTCAACAATCGATATCTCAGACATTAGCACTATTGTATAGCTATCATCTCTGAAAGCTACGTATCTGTATCCATTTTGTTTCTTGATTTATTATGTTTTTATATCTTTTCATTATACAAATGTTTGTCAGAACATTGTATTCTTCACAATAACACAGCAAAAGAATGCGGCCTGAATTCCTCATATTTTGTCAAACTTGTGTAGTTATTTAATGAATATGTTACTATTTTAGCACATATTTATTTAACTATTGATTACAATGGCTAATAGAAGATCGAAGTACAAGAAGTGGTCAGTCGCATGTGTTGGCTGCAACCACCCTCGAAAATAGGGCCAAAACGCCCTTTCGTAAAGTGGGGCTAAATAATTGTTTCAACAATATTTAATGATAATCTTTTGTCATTTATTGCGAGCGCTCGCACTTGCACAAGAATGCTGGCTTATTTACTTAGAAATGAATCTTTCTTTGTGCATGATCTGAGTTTGACCGAATATTTGTAGCATTTCTTTATTTAAATATTGTTATAATATATTAGTTCAGTGTGGAAAGTGGTCAAGTTGAGACAAATCATGTCTGTAGAACTTCAAACTGATATATTTTGGTGTGGATGGCCGTCAGCCAATGAGAGTTGGACAGTGGATGCACAAGAGGCGATTATCATTTTCCTCTCAGACTTCAGCTAGGCCTCTGACAGCGTCGACTTCGACATTTTTCTCGCCAAACTTAGCAGCCTAAATTTCTCCATAAATGCATTGTAATGGTTTTCCTCATACCTGACATGTCGCCAACAATGCGTCATGTGTGGCACCATAAAGTCACAATGGAGACAAACAGTATCAGGTGTCGTCCTTCAGGAATCGGTATTAGGTCCTATACTATTTTCATTGTACGTAAATGATGTGTCATTAATTTTGTCCTACAGCAAATTTTTTTACATGTACGCTGATGACCAGTTGCGTGTAGGCGCCAAACCAAGAAACCTGAAGACAATTATCGAGAATCTCAGTACTGACGTATGTGCACTGTACGGGCGCAGGATACAGGGTTAAAGCTCGATCCATTCAAAACCTAAGCGGTACTGGCTGGTCATTCTAGGCTCATTAACCCGACATATCGGGAATCTCTACTATTTTTAACATTAAATGGGATAAATATCAATTTTCTCCTTCAGCAAAGAGTCTAGGCGTA
Source organism: Schistocerca cancellata (assembly GCF_023864275.1). NCBI lineage: Eukaryota > Metazoa > Arthropoda > Insecta > Orthoptera > Acrididae > Schistocerca > Schistocerca cancellata. Next base: position 801,640,398 of record NC_064627.1, on the reverse strand, counting down.
ATAATAGACTGACCATGTAACTGCAATGTTCTCGAAGGCATCTGTATTTCTCTATGGAATACAAAAATATGAAAAGCTATTCTTTGTTGACATAAAAAAGGAACTTCCTCAGATTTCTTAAGGACCTTCGTGAGATGTACACCTCAAAAGACATCATTTTTGGGCAAAGCATAAAGTCGTATGGTATTGTTGTCTGGTAGACCGCGAAAGGTAGCATCGGAAAGGGCTTCCCTCCTCCGCACACAATGGCCCCTTATACACGATGTTTTAGAGTTCTGGCTTAAGTACGCATCTCCTTGTCGCCCATCCAAATCGTTCGATCTCCTTTCCTTCTTCTTTCTTCCCCTACAAGTTTTCATACTACTTCTTGTCATACTACTTCTCTGTACATAATGTAGTTTCTAGGAGATAAGTGAATTACAGAAAAAAATCTGCTGTGAAGATGGCTAAGATACCATTAAAAATTGTCATATAGGAATAGACGATGAATGGTGTATTCAGGTTTCCGATAGTTATTATTGTACAAATAACGTTTCGAAGTATCTGCACAGAGAATATTACATACGTTTCGAACTATTGCAAACCTTCGGTAGTCATACAACAATGGATACTAAAGGTAAAATTGAACACATCAAGATTTTCAGTTTTTGTCTATCTAGCAATGCAGGATATGCATAAAACTGGTAACCTTTTACCTTGCGCTACTGCCAAGTGAAAAACAGAAGTAAATAAACGTAAAATAACGAACTGCTTTCCATAAAAATAGGAATTCAGCTCCGAAACGCGTCGAAGTTGATTTATAGGATGGATGTTTAAACAGAGCATAGTTTCGAAAATACTTTGACTTAAAATCAGCAATTACAGCATACCTAGAATTGCGACGTAACTATTGGGTTTGTATTCTGGTAATTACCCAGGCACGCTTAAGAATAAATGGAATAGAGAACTCTGCTACATCTACATAATTATTCTGAAATTCACAATTAAGTGCCTGACAGAGGGTTCATCGAATAATCTTCAAGCTATTTCTCTAACGTCCCACTGTCGAACAGCGAGCGGGAATAACGAACACTTAAATCTCACCGTGCGAGCTCTGATTTCTCTTATTTTATTATGATAATCATTTCTCCCTAAGTACACGGGCGCCTATAAAATATTTTCACACTCTGAGGAAAAAGTAGGTGATTGTAATTTCATGAGAAACTCCTGCCACAACGAAAAAAACCATTATTTTAATATTGCCACCCCAGTTCGTGTGTCATATCTGTGACATTCCCTGTCCTACCTCACGATAATATAAAACGAGCTGCCCTTCTTTGAACTTTTTTCATGTCATCCGTCAATCCATCTGATGTGAATCCCATAGCGCACAGCAACACTCCAGAAAAGGGTGGACAAGCGGTAGTGTAAGCACACTCCATAGTAGGTTGTGCAGTTTCTTATTGCTCTGACAATAAATCGTAGTCTTTGGTTTGCTTGCCCCACAACATTATCTACGTGTTCGTTCGAATTTAAGTGATCCGTAATTATAATCCCTAAGTGTTTAGTCTGATAGATTTGTGTGATTTATCGTGTAACCGAAATTTAGCACATTTCTTTAGTGCTCATGTAGAGGACTTCACACGTTTCTTTATTCAGGGTCAATTGCCACTTCTCGCACTATACAGACATCTTGTCCACATCATTTTGCAATTAATTTTAATCATATGACTTTCCAAGATGGTAAATGATACCATCATCTGCAAACAATCTGAGAGGGCAGCGCATATTGTCTCCTAAATCGTTTATGTAAATCAGGAGCGTCAGGGGCCTATAACACTTCCTTGGGGAATTCCAGATATTACTTCTGTTTTAGTAGATGATATTACCAACTGTGACCTCTCTGGCCGGAAATCACATATCCAGTCGCACAACTGAGACAACGTTCCATAGACACGTAATCTGATTAGGAACTGAGTCAAAAGCCTTCTTGAAATCTAAAAATATTGAATCAATTTGGCATCTCCTCTCGACAGCACTAAATTACTTGGTGTGAATAAAGACCTAGTTGTGTTTCACAAAAACGATATTTTCTGAACCCGTGTTGGCTCTTTGCAAATAAATCATTTTCTTCGAGATAATTCATAATGTTCGAACACAGTATATGCTCCTGAATCCTGCTGAAAATAAATGTTAGTGATATGGGACTGTAATTCAGCGGATCACTCTCACTTCCTTTCTTAGGCACTGGTATGATTTGTGCATCTTTCCATTCTTTAGGTACGAATCTTTTGACGAGAAAGGATATACGATCCAAGCGGAAGACCACAATATGCCAATAAAATCATATGGGAGAAAGGCTAAAAATAACCGCACAATGAAAAATTTTGAACGAACAAGGGGGGCAAGACCAGGAATGTCATCTAATTCGGGTGAATGAATAAAGGAGGTCTAAGTTCGAACTGGGAGCACCAAGGTGCATTAGGAAATATAGTTAAATGTCGCAGAGGAATTCTTGAAATATGGTAATTGCGCAGAGATCCGTAATAGCGTTGGCATGCGAAGACGCTCCCGAATAACAAGATACAAAAATAAGCTTGAGGTTAACGACGTATCCTAAGACGAGTCTTGTACAATTCGCAGTCTCGTTAGCAGGGCCAGAAATTATGTTTGTTTGTAGATTGCGCGAGTAATTCACTATACCTTTCTGCTTGGCATGACAGGCTATAACGGAGTGCAGCCTGTTGTCCACAGAACATACGTCAGCAAGCAGTTATTAATGTGTTGACGTTAGCTGGCCAAGAATGTGATACACGGAGTTCCTTTCTGTGGACGCATCATGGCGTAGCATACATCAGCGAAAGACCTGCGAACTGTGTGGGGAAGTGCCAACGATTCCTGGTTTTCTGTTTCGGTACACCTTTATTATTACCTACTGCAGGAGCTGGGGGTCCGTATTTACACCAGTTCTGAACTCGGGCAAAATGAGAACAATTAAATCGAACCGCTGCGAAAAGTGAACTAGTCCATTTTTCATGCAAAAGAGCATGAAAGAGAACCTTCTAAGTATCGCTGCCTTGATCTATACGTCACACTGATCAGATTAATGACCGTGCTGGGGCTCCTCAGTCAGCAAAATGAGTCAACTATCCCCGAATTGTTTGGCAGCCCACCTACTCTCATAGTGCATTTTGTACATCTGCTTACAGCCCGCTCATCAACCGTGAAGATTGGCTGCCTATATGAGGGCAATTAATAAACGACACCTGCAGACTACAGTTCACTGTATTCCAAATGTATATTTGCGTTGTATTCTGAGTTAAATTCCGACTGTATTAACAATTACAGGACGGTCAGATACAGTTTGAAAAACTTGTGCGTCACTGGGTAGGTTGCGCTGAAAAATAATTATTAAAAAACTTCGATACGTTGCGCCGTTTCTGAATCAGTTGGCATTGAAGTTGCCCAGTCAGACCGTTGCGAACGCAAATTCAAATGGCCCGCCAGATAAAATTGCGTCAGTTGTCCACAAAACGTAGATGATAGCGCACGGGACTGCTCGGCCTTTGCCGGCCGAAGTGGCCGTGGTGTTAAAGGCGCTGCAGTCTGGAACCGCAAGACCGCTACGGTCGCAGGTTCGAATTCTGCCTCGGGCATGGATGTGTGTGATGTCCTTAGGTTAGTTAGGTTTAAGTAGTTCTAAGTTCTAGGGGACTGATGACCTGAGATGTTAAGTTCCATAGAGCTCAGAGCCATTTTTATTAACAATTTGGTTATATAAACTATACAAAATTACTGAACAAATCACTTGGAAATTAAAAAGTAGTTCATCTTTTTGTTCAGTATCATTCCATAGCCACCCTGTTCGGTATTGTAGTCGCTTGGTCCCGTATGTGGCTACAGTGGGGAAGAGCCTGCAGCTGATGGGCTTCAGTAATTCTCCTAAATGGGTTGTGGCCGAAGCCTAAATAGCTCGCGTACAGGGGGAGCAATTTCCCCATCTGCTACAGAAAAACATCTCAAAGTCCTAGCAGCACCGTAAAGAAGCGCTGTAATCGGATCAGGGAATTTCTCCACTCTGATCCTAGCTGACTGACAAAGGTCTGTACGTTACGTGATTTCGTGGAGCTGTTTGCAGGTTGCGGAATCGGGGAGTCCGACGGTGGCCCTTGCGCGGCTGAAGCGGCAAGTCGTGGTCCCTTTGGGGCGGAATTTGTGTTTCCAGACGGTGGTCATGTCGAAATTCTGGAGTTAGCGATCCTTCGTAATCGGCGAGGTCCCACAAAGCATTCGAAAGTGCGTTCCTGCGCGCGGGCGTCGAATTTCGCAGCGAGTGTTGCCGACTGGTGAGAGTCGACACGTCCAGTTAAAAGAGCCTCTGAGCGTGGAGCCATTAGCTAGACTGACGCGGTGTTGGATAAGAGTGACGGATTTGGCTACGGTTAATTGTTTCCGCGCAAATTTGAGAGAAAGCTGTAATAACGCCCATTGACCTTGAACTGTATTGCTGCTTTTATCGCTGTGGTAGCTATCAGCGAGAAAGTTAGTGATCAGTTGGAGGTGCCGTATGAACTACCGGCGGTGACCACATTCCAGCCCAGTCGTCAGATCGCGCAGTCTTACCTGCGAGTAGTTGCAAAAATCAGTCAAATCAAAATTAGACAGACGGAAACAAAGTTAATATTACAAAAGTAATCGCCATAACTGTTAATACATTAATCCCACTGTGAGACAAGACAGTCAATGCCTTCGTGGAAAAATGTTTGCTGTTGCCTACGGAACCATGATTGCACCCAGCAAACCGACGGCCACGAATGTCTGTCTTCAGGGCTCCAACAACATGGAAGTCGCACGGGGGAGAGCGGGACTGTATCGAGTATGTGTAAGGCTTTCGCTCCGAAACGTCTGCTGCGTGGTTGTAACAACCGTGGGAAGATGTGGGAGCGAACCGATGAATTTTCCGTATTTTTGGGGTCTTGAAAAACGACATTTGTGGCCGTCGATTTGCTTCGGACGAAGAAGCGCACACTTGGGTACATTCATGGTTCCGCGGGCAACCGCATACATTTTTCTGTGAAGACAATGACCATTTTATCTCACAGTGGGATGACTGTATTGGAATCGCCTTACTGATAGCCATAGGCCTCTCATTAATTGGCTTTGGAGTAGTTAGTGTGGTGAGAACTTTAAAGCCGTCTGGAACCGCGCGACTGCTACGGTCACAGGTTCGAATCCTGCCTCGGGCATGGATGTGTGTGATGTCCTTAGGTTAGTTAGGTTTAAGTAGTTTTAAGTTCTAGGGGACTGATGACCTCAGTGTTAAGTCCCATAGAGGCTCAGAGCCATTAAAGCGGTCTCGCGGGACAGAGCGCGGCTGGCGACACTTATTGAGACTGATAGTGCGGAGAATTAATCTGGGTCCGCCAGTAACAGTTTCTGATTTAATCTGTGGAACAGAATGTCCCGTAATTGGTCTCGCGCACGGCGCATCGCCAACAGCGCGTTAGTTCTGGCTGCAGCCGCGAATGTCAGTTCGCGCGACGCTACGGAAGCTTCAAGGAAGGGGCACAACGGGACGTTCCACTTTCTCACTCCTCTCCCTAAGCACTATTCATCTTCACCCCTTTCCCTCTACATATTCAACATTTAGATCTTCAACTGTATCACAACTCCTTCATTTTAGTTACATATTAAATGAAGACATACTAACGTAATTAAACTACGTAATACATATGAGAGAAACCACACGCCGAGAGAACACTTTAAGTCTAGTGATTATGTTGGCGCCACTACTCACACGGAGAGACGTTTAGCCATAATTATGAATATAAGCAATAATGGTGCCACATTGTGTCGTTTGTAATATCACGAAATGTGAAATGCTGTAAACCAGTATACGATTAAGCAGAAAGCAGCAGTGCCAAACGAGGAAATAGCTACAATATGTGCAAGCAGCCGATACTTCCTGATGTGAGCAAAAATCGGACGTAAAACTCCGTAAGTCAAATCAACGTATTGTCGCAACCTTAGAAAAGTTTAATAAATTTTATCACATGTCAGGTCATAACGAGAGAAACGAGCCAGATTTCGTATGCAAGCCGGCCTTCGTGCGTGGCAGGGACAAGCCAAACAAGATTTTTTTCTTTCTTCTTTTTCTTTTTTTATTTTGTCATCAATCTTCTGAGTAATTTGATGCGATATACCACGAATTCCTCTTCTGTGGCAACCTCTTCATCTCAGAGTAGGACTTGTAACCTGCATCCTCAATTACTTTCTGGATGTATTCCAATCTCTATCTTCCTCAATAGTTTTTGCCCTCTACTGTTCCCTCTAGTGCCATGGAAGTCAGTCCCTGATGTCTTAACAGATGACCTATCATCCTGTTCCTTCTCCTTGTCAGTGTTTGCCACATATTACTCTCCAATTTTACACAGAACCTCCTCGTTCCTTACCTTATCAGTCCATCTAATTTTCAACATTCTCCTGTAGCACCACATCTCACCAAACAAGATACCGGGGGCAAACAAGGCTCCACAAAGCAGCTGAACGCTTTTTGCTTCTTCAAGCTGGTCAAACACGCAGGTATTTGATTCCTTGTCAAAGGCTCTGAGGCTCAACGTCAAAGGGATAATAGGAAACTTTCCAATATGGACGATTGAAAAATCACGAGTACGATTCAGAGAGATAATCAAACATTGAGGGGATTGCCAGTCGAGGGAAGGATCCGAAGGAATGTGCCAGAATGAGATTGAAGAGGGCTGCGTGAAACCAGAGTCAGTTAAGAACGATATAGAAGAATCAAATAGCAATGATTAGGGCCAGTGTTCAGCTTCTGTACCGAGCATCCAGAGGACAGTGACGCTCCGCAGCAGCACCTTATGGAGCAGTAGACACTCTACGCACGAGAAGACGGCGATTGACTCGAGTGGACACAGAGTAACTGCAAGCCAAGTAGCGTTTTTCAATATTCACTGTAACAGTGACGAACAAATATTGTCTCTGCCTAAGACAGTTAAAATAGCGGAATTTCAGTGAATAGAAAGAACAAGTTACTGCTTGGTACTTGTCTCTTGGATGGTAGGCAAAGTGGCCTGTGAGTGCTGGTGAAGTAGTTCATGGGGCTGATGATTGGTTAGTAAGGCCAAGTGGTCGGTCGTTAGCAGACTGAGTGAGAGTAAAGCACTTGTCTCTGATAGAGACCCTTTATACTTATTATTGATAGCTCCCGCCGTTCTGGCATGGGGTTTTGGTCCCACGCCTAAGTAAACGTGTTGATTAAGGAAAGAGTAATAGCTTGCTACTTCAGCACACCATTCCTGCCAACTCCACGAGAGTTACCAGTCTTCTCTAATCAAATGAAACTACGTGGTTTCAAGTCTCAAACATCTATGATGCATAGGAGAGAGTGCCCGATTATCGGATAGTTCCCACTCACCGGATAGTAATGTTTCTAATCAAGTAACGGCTGCACTCTGTCGGAGGTGGCAGGAACTGTTAAGTATTGGTCCGCTGAGACGCCGTTTCGAGTTTTGTCGCAGTACGAAGAGCGCTTTCTGGTGAAATGGTTGCCTGAGTGAATTCGGAGTTTGGAAATATTCCGCAGAGTTCACTATACGCGCAGACATCGACTAAATGTAAGTGTACACGGTTTTATGTTATATATAGTGGGAAAGCTTATAGTTTCAACTTCTGAACATTAGTTCGAAATAATGTCTTTGTTAAATACTGTCTTTGTTATATGCTGGTCTTTCCTTTCAAGAGTGGGTTCCTTGTATCGAATAGTGGGAGAGTTGTAATTATTGGATATCCGATAGTTGGCTTAGCTTTTTTTTGTATTTACTTATATTTCTTTTGTAGATGTAACTGTCGAAACCAATCAAGAAAGGAAGCATGGGACCGCAAGCAGTGTTAGAAGCAGTAAATGCTGTTAGAGAGAAGAAATGTGGATATTTGAAAGCAGGAAAAATCTACCAAGTTCCCAAATCATCCATAGAAGACTATGTAAAGAACAAAACTGAAAATGTTGAAAGTTTGGTTAGCAAAATCTTGTATACTTACATGTCCGAAAGAACAGACACCATATCCAGTTAAATATATAGTTCTGACAACACCGGCCATGACCTTCTTTTGTGCGGAGGCACACATATTACCCGAACTCTTACGGGACTTGGTAAGAATGTCTTCCACGAGTAATGAGTGTGTTGGGAAGGGACATTACGAATGTAATTTGTGGACATATAAGGTGAGAATGTGGGTCTCGCGGGAGACGTGCTCGAGATAGTCCCTGGAGTCGTACTATCCTCTGTGCCCTCGGTGGCTCAGATGGGTAGAACGTCTGCCGTGTAAGCAAGAGATCGCGGGTTTGAGCCCCGGTCGGGGCACACATTTTCCCCTGTCCCCGTTGATATATATCAATGCCCGTCAGCAGCTGAAGGTATTAACATATAATTCTAATTAGGAAAATCTTGGGTGTTAGGAAATGACTTGCAAGAAGAATTGGTACGTTATTGTAAAGTAATGGAAAGCAGGGATTTTGGGTTACGGTCATGTGACGTAAGGCAACTTGCTTTCCAATTAGCAGTGAAAAATGACATCGAACATCCGTTGGCGCTTTCAAAAGGAGCAGTGGGAAAAAAATGGCTCAGAAATTTTATAAAGCGTCATCCCTGTCTTAGTTTAAGGAGACCAGAGTCCGTTTCTTCGGCTAGAGCTAAACGTTTTTCAAAGAAAAACGTTGATTCCTTTTTCGACCTTCTGGAACCTGAGCTAGAAAAGATCGGTTTCATTCCTGCCGAAGTGTTTAACGTAGATGAAACGGGAATAACCGTTGTTCAAAATCGACATACAAAATTTATTAGTTTAAAGGGCAAAAAACAGGTAGAAAGTTTTTCATCACAAGAAAGAGGATCCCTGATGACATTGGTAACATGCATGAGAGCAGCTGGCATGTTTCTTCCGCCGCTGATTGTCTTTCCTTGTAAAAATATGAAATCAGAATTGTTGAACAGTTATCCTCCAGGAACAATTGCAAGCTGTCACCCCTCAGGATGCATTCAGCTTCATATTTTCTACGGAATGTTTCAAGCACTTCTTACAGTTTACAAAACCATTGATATTGGACTGGCATTTATCTCACACAAGTAATATCGACGTGATTGAACTAGCTCGGAAACATGGTGTAATAATCGTGTGCCTATCACCACACACAACACACAAACTCCAGCCAGTAGATGTACACTTCATGGGACCATTCAAAACATATTACGACCAAGAAATAGTCCTGGATGTCTAACCGTCCCTTTAGGGCAGTTACAGCATATCAAGTCCGGGAATTGATGGGGAAGGCGTATGCTAAGAGCGATGAGTGGTTTCAAAAAACGCGGCATAGTCCCCTTTAACAGGAATGTTGTTTTTTTTTTTCAGAACTGGACTTTATCCAATATGGCGATGGGCAGGAAAATAATGCTGACAGTGATCCTGAACTTCTGGAGCCCAGCCAAAAGAAGAAAATTGTTTCACGTTTCCATGTGCGTCCACCTCCAACAGTCAGCCAAACAAATGAAACAGCGCGTCCCAATGGTAAAGCTGCTACAATCACTAGCTCGCCTTTCAAGAAATCGCTTGAAGAAAAGTTGCAATTACAAGGCCCAACAGATAAGCATAGGCCTAAACCAGGTCCATCAAACAGAAAATCAGCCAGAGCCCTGTCAGAACGTTCGTCTTCGGAAAGGCCAACAGCTGCAGTATCAAGAACACCTGCAACAGGACAGAAAAAAGGAAACAAAAGGCAGCATTACTCATCTTCCTCCTCATCTGAGGATGACTGTGCTCCTCTCGTCTCCGTTGATCACGAAGACAGTGCGGATGAAAAGTGCTTATATTGCAATCACGTTTAAAAATTAGACACAAATGGCGAACAGTGGATACATTGCACAAAACGTCTTCGTTTGTCGCATGAATTTGGCGTTGCCAAGAAGGGATGGAAAACAGTTGTACGTGACCATTGCAATAAATTAAGCAAGTAATGCACAATAAACAGATTAATAACGTCTTTATCTTGGGTAAGTAAGGTTTTTGTATGTTATCTATTAAAAGTACTTAAAAGATCATCGCCATCAGTGTCTCGAGTGTGTGCCTTCGTGTTTGTGTTTAGTGTTCTTTCGCCGTCACGCCACCACCGTTCACCTGTGCTGTCGCACTCGTCCGTGTTTTGTACGCCGTGTCAACAGGTTTTAGTGTTTTTTCTTGTCCAGCGTGAACGGCTTCGTGTATATTGTTTTTCGTGTCTATAGTTTTTGCCCGCCATTTTTATTGTATTATCTGTACCTCCTTTGAGAGAATTATGAGAGGCACCCACATGCCTTGCTCATACTGTGGCATCAAACAGTCAGGCCTGGAAGATGAGTGGTCTGCCAAGCGAGTGGACTCATTCTTATTTATCAAGTAACATGAACTCTAGTACTCACAATTAAGTTACAAGTTATTCTCCTGTTTGAATATTACGCAACGGAAACGGAAACGCACATCTGACTATTAGTAATTTACACAACTCTGACTGTTTACTACGCACTGGCAATACCACATTTTCTTTCTTCTTTAACGGCTTGATTCGCACTGAATATGAATGGTGCACACATTATAAATTCTGGATATCATGACAACATACTATTCGAAGGAAAAGGCCACCGATCTTTTTCTTTTCACTATCGTTTTAATTCCGATAAATTCTATAACCTAAACACACCAGTACATTTTCTACAATTGCACATGAGAAACTCCACAAGTTGGCATGGCTTTACATTGGTGATTCTCTATCTTATGGTCTCGTAATTATCTAACACTACAGTGCACTTTCTGGATAGGATGGTGGATCTTTTGCTATATCTCACACTTCGACTCTCGCAACCATCATCATGAAACTTTCCTCCAGACCGAGCGGTACAAAAAGGAACATGCATAACCCACTGCCTCTGAACCTATCTTGCTACTCTCCCATGCAAACACCACATACTTAAATTACATGAAATACACCACACTGGCAACATGGAATACAACACAACGTTATAATCACATCACTTTCAGCTTTCCCACTTCAATTAGTATTTATCCCAGTTTCACACGACACTGCCCCACTTCGTAACTTTTCTTTCCTACTATGAACTCTGTAGGATATATGCACGTCTTCCTGTGCAATGCAAGCCAAGTGGCGATGCTGGATAGACGGCTGACTCACCTTGCTTCACTCTCAGATATTATAGTTTGAATCAAGCGTCACACGGAAACATAATACGCAAAGTAATATTAAGAACATCAACTGATACCATGGACGAGTACTTCTCCTTATCCTTTGTCTCATACACAGATTGACTCACACAGTACTCACCACGTGGAAATACACGTCTCTAATTTCAAGTCCTGCACACGCCATTTCTTAAATATTTCCAACTTATACTACACACGCCAGTAATTCAGCTTAACTTAAGCACTCGGAAGTATTTCAACTTATCGCTACACCTGGTTTCATTGTGACCGTTGGTCACTTCCGAAGATTACTACGATCCCCTTAATATTACCTGCCTGACATTTAATTCTCCCCACAAAAGTTCCTGAAATAGAGAAATTATTATTCCAAACTACTCTTAAGTATTGCACATGCATACCATGTCTCCACTCTTTTGTCTTTACGGAGCACACGTAAGACAGGTCTTATCAACACAAGATCCAGCGGCAGAGTGCTGAAAACATGGCCGTTCTTCAGGTCATCCCGCACCTCTGTCGAGGTGGGGGAAGACCATGCTACCCATTTCAGGCGCTCAAAGCTCAGGCAAATTTCATCTCTTTGGTTCCACCAAAGGTGACCAAAGGGCCGTCTCAAAGATGATTATATATTGAACATTCACTATCTGCGGTTAGCAGACGACCATACATTCATTCATTTCGCAGATCTCACCAAATTGGATGTAGGGATTTATTTTGTGGGAGTGCACATGTGATCAATTAAATAAATAAATTGTCATTCTTTCCTACACTGGTATCCGGCTTCGGTATATTAAGTGAAATTGAGTTATTATTACAAAAAATATGTTGTTCTGACAAGAATAACGAAGAATGTTGTACCTACACTCCTGGAAATGGAAAAAAGAACACATTGACACCGGTGTGTCAGACCCACCATACTTGCTCCGGACACTGCGAGAGGGCTGTACAAGCAATGATCACACGCACGGCACAGCGGACACACCAGGAACCGCGGTGTTGGCCGTCGAATGGCGCTAGCTGCGCAGCATTTGTGCACCGCCGCCGTCAGTGTCAGCCAGTTTGCCGTGGCATACGGAGCTCCATCGCAGTCTTTAACACTGGTAGCATGCCGCGACAGCGTGGACGTGAACCGTATGTGCAGTTGACCGACTTTGAGCGAGGGCGTATAGTGGGCATGCGGGAGGCCGGGTGGACGTACCGCCGAATTGCTCAACACGTGGGGCGTGAGGTCTCCACAGTACATCGATGTTGTCGCCAGTGGTCGGCGGAAGGTGCACGTGCCCGTCGACCTGGGACCGGACCGCAGCGACGCACGGATGCACGCCAAGACCGTAGGATCCTACGCAGTGCCGTAGGGGACCGCACCGCCACTTCCTAGCAAATTAGGGACACTGTTGCTCCTGGGGTATCGGCGAGGACCATTCGCAACCGTCTCCATGAAGCTGGGCTACGGTCCCGCACACCGTTAGGCCGTCTTCCGCTCACGCCCCAACATCGTGCAGCCCGCCTCCAGTGGTGTCGCGACAGGCGTGAATGGAGGGACGAATGGAGACGTGTCGTCTTCAGCGATGAGAGTCGCTTCTGCCTTGGTGCCAATGATGGTCGTATGCGTGTTTGGCGCCGTGCAGGTGAGCGCCACAATCAGGACTGCATACGACCGAGGCACACGGGGCCAACACCCGGCATCATGGTGTGGGGAGCGATCTCCTACACTGGCCGTACACCACTGGTGATCGTCGAGGGGACACTGAATAGTGCACGGTACATCCAAACCGTCATCGAACCCATCGTTCTACCATTCCTAGACCGGCAAGGGAACTTGCTGTTCCAACAGGACAATGCACGTCCGCATGTATCCCGTGCCACCCAACGTGCTCTAGAAGGTGTAAGTCAACTACCCTGGCCAGCAAGATCTCCGGATCTGTCCCCCATTGAGCATGTTTGGGACTGGATGAAGCGTCGTCTCACGCGGTCTGCACGTCCAGCACGAACGCTGGTCCAACTGAGGCGCCAGGTGGAAATGGCATGGCAAGCCGTTCCACAGGACTACATCCAGCATCTCTACGATCGTCTCCATGGGAGAATAGCAGCCTGCATTGCTGCGAAAGGTGGATATACACTGTACTAGTGCCGACATTGTGCATGCTCTGTTGCCTGTGTCTATGCGCCTGTGGTTCTGTCAGTGTGATCATGTGATGTATCTGACCCCAGGAATGTGTCGATAAAGTTTCCCCTTCCTGGGACAATGAATTCACGGTGTTCTTATTTCAATTTCCAGGAGTGTATTTTCAATGCCGGGCGGTACTGTACCCTTTCACCTTTATGTCATATATTGTACCACTCGCGGCTGAAGAGCAGCGTACTATGCTGCTGACAGCCCACCTTTGTACAAGCTGTTTAAAATAACAATAAAGGAAAAAAAGTGAAAAAAATGCACACTTCCTTGTACGTGCATAAGTAGATCGAAAAAACCGTCAATAACTACAGTTTTCTTTTTCCAGTATGCGCTCTGTGCTGGTGTACGCCTTCGGCAGTACACCGGTCGGCACTAGGAAACATTGTACAGCGGGCGTCGAAGTAAGCGCGCCTATGACAAGAGAAGACGAAGACGCGCCCCCAGGCAACGCGCCGATAACGCCCCCTGGGCAGCGTGCAAATAGGCCGTCGCCACCGACGACCGAGCTGGCTCCATCTCTCATTCTCAGTACCTCAGTACGTCGCATCGGGACTCAATATGTCACACTGTGCTCTAGTCATCCTCAGTGATAGTCGTCACCTTGCACCTTAGTTAGGTGTGAAGGAACGTTAGTCATTGTATACAGGGTGGTCCATTGATCGTGACCGGTCCAAATATCTCACGAAATTAGCGTCAAACGGAAAACTTACTACAAAGAAAGAAACTCGTCTAGCTTGAAGGGGGAAACCATATGGCGCTATGGTTGGCCCGCTAGACGGCGCTGCCATAGGTCAAACGGATAACAACTGCGTTTTTTTAAATAGGAACCCCCATTTTTATTACATATTCGTGTACTAGGTAAAGAAATATGAATGTTTTAGTTGGACCACTTTTTTCGCTTTGTGATAGATGGCGCTGTAATAATCACAAACGTGTAAGTACGTGGTATCATGTAATATTGCGCCAGTGCGGACGATATTTGCTTCGTGAGATATTACCCTTGTTAAAATGGACCGTTTACCAATTGCGGTAAAGGTCGATATCGTGTTGATGTATGGCTATGATCAAAATGCCCAACGGGCGTGTGCTATGTATGCTGCTCGGCATCCTGGACGACATCATCCAAGTGTCCGGACCGTTCGCCGGATAGTTGCGTTATTTAAGGAAACAGGAAGTGTTCAGCCACATGTGAACGTCAGCCAAGACCTGCAACAAATTATGATGCCCAAGTAGGTGTTTTAGCTGCTGTCGCGGCATATCCGCACATCAGTAGCAGACAAACTGCGCGAGAATCGGGAATCTCAAAAACGTCGGTGTTGAGAATGCTACATCAACATCGATTGCACCCGTACCATATTTCTATGCACCAGGAATTGCATGACGACGACTTTGAACGTTGTGTACAGTTCTGCCACTGGGCGCAAGAGAAATTACGGGACGATTACAGATTTTTTGCACGCGTTCTATTCAGCGACGAAGCGTCATTCACCAACAGCGGTAACGTAAACCGGCATAATATGCACAATTGCGCAACGGAAAATCCACGATGGCTGCGACAAGTGGAACATCAGCGACCTTGGCGGGTTAATGTATGGTGCGGCATTATGGGAGGAATTGCCCCCATTTTATCGATGGCGATCTAAATGGTGCAATGTACACTGATTTCCTACGTAATGTTCTATCGATGTTACTACAAGATGTTACACTGCGTGACAGAATGGCGATGTACTTCCAACATGATGGATGTCCGGGAAATAGCTCGCGTGCGGTTGAAGCGGTATTGGATAGCATATTTTATGACAGGTGGATTGGTCGTCGAAGCACCATACCGTGGCCCGCACGTTCACCGGATCTGACGTCCCCGGATTTCTTTCTGAGGGGAAAGTTGAAAGATCCACCGACAACGCCTGACATTATGCGTCAGTGCATTGTCAATGTATGTGCGAACATTACGGAAGGCGAACTACTCGCTGTTGAGAGGAATGTCGTTACACGTACTGCCAAATGCATAGAGGTTGACGGACATCATTTTGAGCATTTATTGCATTAATGTGGTATTTACAGGTAATCCCGATGTAACAGCGTGCGTTCTCAGAAATGATAAGTTCTCAAAGCTACATGTATCACACTGGAACAACCGAAATAAAATGTTCAAACGTACCTACGTTCTGTATTTTAATTTAAAAAGCCTACATGTTACCAACTGTTCGTCTAAAGTTGCGAGGCATATGTATGTGACTATTACAGCGCCATCTATCACAAAGCGAAAAAAGTTGTCCAACTAAAACATTCATATTTCCTTACGTACTACACAAATACGCAATATAAATGGGGGTTCTTATTTTTTAAAAACGCCGTTGATATGTGTTTGACCTGTGGCAGCGCCATCTAGTGGGCCAACCATAGCGCTATTTGGTTTCCCCCTTCAAGCTAGACAAGTTTCGTTCTTTGTAGTTTTTTCTTTTGACGCTTATTTCGTGAGATATTTGGCCCCGTCACGATCAATGGGCCACCCTGTATAGTGGTCATATGGACACGGATAAGATTCAAAAATTAGTACATGTTATTTGATCGCTGTTAACCACAGAACTTCAGATAGGACATCTTTAAATTTAAGTACTCAAATTCCTGTAATAAAGTGTCTTTTAACCACGCGTGCATTTTGTGTTGTATACCCTCTCCCAAGGTGGCCTTAACCAGTTTCCCCTCCTGATGATGCCCTCATCCCCTCCATCTACCCCTCCTATCACCTTTTATCCTCCTCTTCCACTTCCTGTGTTTTTTTCCTTAAGGTTCCTCTCTCCCTTCTCTCCCTCCTCCCTTCCTCCCCCTGGGCTTCCCCTACCCCCCCCACCATACCTTCTTTCCTCTCCCCATCTCCTCTGCCACTGGCATCTCCACTCTCCCCTCTCCCTCCTCCTCCACCTTTTTCCCCTTTTGGCAGGTCCCCGGACTCGCACACGGCGCGCTGGAGATCATCGCCATCGGTTTTGTGTGTGTGCCGTCGTGTTTGTGCTTCAGTGTTTTCGCCGCCCACGCTCCATCGTTCACGTGTGTCATCTCAATCATCAGTGTCCGTGTACAGTGCTGACAGTTTTTTGTTTTTTTACGCCTGTGAACGGCTTCGTGTTTTTTAATTACTGTGCCTACTGTTTTTTGTCCAACGTTATGTTATGTTACTCCGTGTCTTCATTGTTTTTCTTTGGACTGCCTGTGGCTGAAGAGCCGGCCGGAGTGACCGTGCGGCTCTAGGCGCTACAGTCTGGAACCGCGAGACCGCTACGGCCGCAGGTTCGAATCCTGCCTCGGGTATGGGAGTATGTGATGTCCTTATGTTAGTTAGGTTTAAGTAGTTCTAAGTTCTAGGGGACTGACGACCTCAGAAGTTGAGTCCCATAGTGCTCAGAGCCATTTGAACCATTTGAACCATTTTTTTGTGGCTGAAGAGCAGCGTAATGTTGCCGGTGCCAGCCCGCCTTCTGTGTAAGGTGTAAAATCACAATAAAGAAAAAAAAAACAAATTGTGTTGTAGTGAGAGGAAACGGGCCACCCACCCCTTTCCTCATCCAAATGGTTCAAACTTCTGAGGTTCAAAAATGGTTCAAATGGCTCTGAGCACTATGGGACTTAACATCTATGGTCATCAGTCCCCTAGAACTTAGAACTACTTAAACCTAACTAACCTAAGGACATCACACAACACCCAGTCATCACGAGGCAGAGAAAATCCCTGACCCCGCCGGGAATCGAACCCGAGAACCCGGGCGCGGGAACGCTACCGCACGACCACGAGCTGCGCACTTAAACTTCTGAGGTCATCAGTCGCCTAGAACTTAGAACTAATTAAACCTAACTAACCTAAGGACATCACACACATCCATGCCCGAGGCACGATTCGAACCTGCGACCGTAGCGGTCGCTCGGCTCCAGACTGTAGCGCCTAGAACCGCACGGCCACTCCGGTCGGCCTTTCCTCATCCAGCCAGGCACCACAAACATTGAAAGAGGGATCAGCCACAACACACTCTGATTTGTGTTCGTAAAGTTCTTGATTTCCAGCGTGGGCTACAAGAGAAAAATAGCAGTTAAAAAAAGCTGTTTCTCTGATACGAGTCGTTTTTAACGAGACTTTGATGAGTACACGATACGGACGGAGAGCTACCAGCAGAGTCCTCTCATCGGAGGCCGCTCAAAAGTTGGCGGGGCGGCCTGCACGCTGAGAGCTCTCGCCGGCCGGTCGGCTAAGCTGTAATTGTGATTAAGCCCTCAGCCCTCGGCTTTGAGCCGCAGAGGGCGCGGCCGGACACACAGCACGGCGAGGGCCCTCCACGGCACACTGCGGCCGCCTCCCCCGATACCGGGCCGCAAGCCGCGCCCTCCGCTCTCCACGCCGCGCTCACAGGCTCGCCAAACTTCAGGTGGGCTGGCGCGGTCCGCGAATATAAACCCCTGCGCCCCCGTTGCCGAGTGCTCTGCCACACAGCTCGCAAATTCAGCAGCGATACTGCTTTTCCCTTCCTGTCCGATGCGTAAGCAGAATGAGGTGCCGCTTTTTAGGGGTAATAGGTCTACAGCAACCACAAGTTGGTATAGCTTCATCCCTTTTTTTTAGGTATTGGAAATAATTTGCAACTGTAATATAAGGAAAGTATAGCAAATGTGAGATTACCGCACAAAATATTAGTCATCTCTTAACATAACCACACTGGTCGCTGTAGACGGTGTAGAAATGGTAACACATGGTCACATGACTCCCTCCCTCCCCCTCCCCCACCCCTGCTGACCTAAGTCTTGGCAGTTTTGGTGAAATGACTTTATTTAACTTATGTCATAAAGAATGTTGATAAAGTATGTTATACACTCCAGAATGAGATTTTCACTCTGCAGAGTGTCTGCTGATATGAAACTTCCTCGCAGATTAAAACTGTGTGCCGGACCCAGATTCGAACTCGGGACCTTTGCCTTTCGCGGGCAAGTGCTCTACCAAGTAGGAGACGAAGTACTGGCGGAAGTAAATCTGTGAGGACGCGGCGTGGGTCGTGCTTGGGTAGCTCAGTTGGACGCCAGCACGGTAGCTCAGTGTGTTCGGTCAGAGAGCTGGCTGGCCTGTGTAATAAAAAACTCAGTGGAAGGATCAACAAAACGAACTTGAATGGATGTCATGTGACGTCCGCAACGACCAAACACAACGATAAAAAAAAAAAAGTTGGTAGAGCACTTGCCCGCGAAAGACAAAGGTCCCGAGTTCGAGTCTGGCACACAGTTTTAATTTGCCAGGAAGTTTCAGTGTTATACACTGCTTGACAATAAGAAATGAAGCCATAACCTCGCCACTATAATTTTGTTTCTTCCTGAAATTTAGGTCAACTTTATCTCCCGCTCTATAAAATCTGTGTATTACTGAAAACTATGTCCCCACAAATTATTATCCAAGTTAAACTCGTTTGCTAAGCTTTGAGTAAACAGAACCTAATGTGAACTGAACTGTAACTGATCTGAATGCAAAATGCCCTTATGTTAAATGCGCAACTGAAGTAAAACAATTATCTGGCCCTAATCAAAGTTTCTACTTACCTCGCGTCTTGGTAACTTAGTCGCAGATTTCAAGAAAGCACAACTGTAAACAGCAAGCAGGGAGCAGCTAAGCTAGATTTCTGTTGGAACTTCCTGGCAGATTAAAACTGTGTGCCGGACCGAGACTCGAACTCGGGACCTTTGCCTTTTGTGGACAAGTGCTCTACCAACTAAGCTACCCAAGTACGACTCACGGCCCGTCTTCACAGCTTTACTTCTGCCAGTACCTCGTCTCCAACCTTCTAAACTTTTCAGAAGCTCTCCTGCGAACGTGTTGAAAGGTTGGAGACGAGGTGCCGGCAGAAGTAAAGCTGTCAGGACGGAGCGTGAGTCGTTCTTGGGTAGGTAAGTTGGTAGAGCACTTGTCCACAAAAGGCAAAGGTCCCGAGTTCGAGTCTCGGTCCGGCACACAGTTTTAATCTGCCAGGAAGTTTCATATCAGCGCACACTCCGATGCAGAGTGAAAATCTCATTCTAGATTTCTGTTTCTAAATATAAATTCAAACTGTTGCTTGTGGTAATGCGTAACGATAAAAAGTGGGGTGGGGAGAGTAAACTATTCCTATGAAATGATATTCCTAGTCAACGATTTTAGAATGAAATATATACTCAAAAAGACAGAGTAAAACTTCGTGTGGTCTTCACACATAACATTGTTCTGAACAGTGCTATGCTAAACAAAGTGAACAATGATTTTAAAACGGTACAATGTAAACAGACAATTTCTTTAAAAATCTAACAGCTTAATCAATTAATATGTTAATGTATGACTCAGGGAAGTGGGGTGGACTTTCTCTCAGCTCTGAGCAAGTTAACTAGCTGACGATAATCATTCCGACAAATTAGATGCGCAGTTCTGCAGTGTTACATCAAACTTCTTCTTTTCAAAAACAGTCACATTATTCAAAATTTATATTCCTTTCGCCTTTCATTGTGTACATCGTATCCGTCATTGTTGTGGTTTACAACAAATCTTTATATAACAGGTACAATCACAAGTCAACATAGCACTACTGAATACGTCCATCACCCACCACATTTCAAGTAAGAATGTACCACACTGCGCAGAGGCAAAGACTGTGCCACGACAAGACCAAAGCTTGTTTAACAATAATGTAACTTGTTCTCTCTCTGACGTGCACATCGATAACATATAAATCAAAGCATCCAGAAGGAGAGAAGAGAACCAAATGAAACTTCATGGTTCGAGAGGGTAACTGATGTTATACCGGTGATTACAAAATCGAGTCACATTTACAAAGAACTTTGCAGTATGAGCCAACTTACCTGTCTGGCTCTCTGGCCAGGAAGCCTGCAATGATTCAGTTGGGTAGGGTGTCATAAAGCGATTGTACCCTTGTAACGCCGGAAATGCATATCCTCCTATTTCCATCTATTGTACTATAAATTTTTTTCTTTATTTCGTTACCTGAAGATATAAAATTTCTAAGTCTTCGTATATTGTAATTGTTTTACTATTTGTATATACATGCATTTATGTCGATGTATAATTGGTTTGTTTTGTGAATATTATTTGTATTTATACGCTGGGTCTGGTCTAGGGAAAACTATGCTATCGAACGAATACATCGATAGGTCGTGTGGAGAACCAAAGTGTTTAGGATCTTTGGTAGTGTTAACTCTGCCGCATGGACCGCGAGCAGAGGAGAGTCTGGCTGGAGGAGGGCAGTGGAGCGGGTGTGTTGTGTGACGCTCCCGCGAGTTGCCGTGCTTTCGGGGTTTGGCAGCATGTAATTGCGCTCGACTTGCTATGTTAGCCTCTGACATGGTGTCGCGGACAGGAGCGTTAGCTGGCACACATCAAGAGCCCGTTTCGGCTGGAGACCGTATCGAGAAGAAGGCGCGCCAACATCCAGCTTCTGCAACAACGACGGCCGACAATCAGTGACTGTCGCCTCCTCCTCGATCGACGACTTCAAACCTTCAATCAACCGACAAGTAAGACTGGTAGCACGTTAAGTTTTAGAACTGTATGGCAGACCTCAGCTTTTCAAACTGTTAAATTTTTCTCACTAAATTACAGCAACGTAGCATCAACCTTTGTTGCTCATTGTCCCAATTGCATTACCAAACAGGGTCCCTTCCTTTTCCGCAATGAACCCGAGTGTCCCTGAAATTCAAACGCCAGCATTAAAGTAATATCATTCCATTTCACTGCTTTAATTTCAAAGTTCAGTTAAGGTATTCATAGCTGGCTACAATATTTAGATTACACAAGCACAAATTAAGAGTGCGAGTTTTGTTACCGAATTTTAGCTTACCTGTGACTGCAGCTCAGCTTGGTACGTACTAAATTTTACTATTGTTAATCGTTCAGAATCATTTAATTCAAGTTCAAAGTTAAATCTCTTATTTCTAAATTGCGTAGATTCAAGTAGCTTTTGAAATGATTGCTGAGGTAGCCCAAGACTAACCGTATTTTACTGAATTTTGATGTGCTTCAGAAACAAAGCTCACTATTAATTTCAGTCACTAAATTAACTTTCAATTTTCCGTTTTTATTAATTCTTTTGCTAAATTAAGTCAGAGTGTAGCGAAATTTATTACTTCTGACAAACTTTCAGTTTTCACACTACACGTGCCAACCTTCAGTTGCCACGTTTCTAGTGCTAATTATATGTGTAATAACCTTTCTTTTTCAGTTACTATAGTAATTGTCCATAGGACTGGCGACCGTAATTTCCCCCAAATCTCAAATATCTAATTACCGCTAGTTAATTGTTAACGTAACGGCCGCACATTTACTTTCTTTATTAACTTTACCCCTTTTGAAAATTAATTTCCACCAGCTTCATTTGCATTTTTCCAATCATTTAGATGTAACCCTTTCCTCCCTCTTTACCGACAGATTAACTTCGGTGACGATTGCTTTTCCCAAATTTCCATTAGGTACACGCGGTTTAATTTTTCACTGTCATTAAGGTCGATAAGTGAGGGGGAGGTTACACCTCTCCTGAGCTATCTGGCCTACAGCTGTAACTGGACCTTCATATCCTTCATAGTCTCACTGAGACGAAGCTGACGTCCAAGCTGGTTCCAAACATGCTGTGTCGGAGACAGATTTCGGGATCTTGATGACCGCAGGGGTATCTCAATATTACGCGGACGCTTCATACAGAGACGTCTATCGTCCTTCCGAAGAAATGCACGACGATAGTGTCCCATAAGAAGTAACATGTGAGGATGTAGGACATCCGTGATCTACCGCCGTGCCGTCAGATTTCCCTCAGTCATTAACAGTCGCTACCTGCACACCGTAATACCAGGAGTGACGCCGCTGTGGCTCTTCAAAACACTTGAAGAATGAGATCTCTCTCCAGACTGCCGCCGTACTCGCCGACGATGGTCATCCAGGGTACAGCAGAACGACGATTCACCCTCCCGTGTGGTGGTTACACGTGACGATCGCAACCCTGGCGACGAGTATTCCCACTCACACGTTCCCTTACAGTCCAACATCGGGTCACTGTCACATCCGAATGCCACGCAAATCTGGATATTGCATGATTTGACCATCCGGCGAAATGTCTACATCTACAGCTACACCTACGAGGTGCATTCAAGTTCTAAGGCCTCCGATTTTTTTTCTAATTAACTACTCACCCGAAATCGATGAAACTGGCCTTACTTCTCGACGTAATCGCCCTGCAGACGTACACATGTTTCACAACGCTGACCCCATGATTCCATGGCAGCGGCGAAGGCTTCTTTAGGAGTCTGTTTTGACCACTGGAAAATCGCTGAGGCAATAGCAGCACGGCTGGTGAATGTGCGGCCACGGAGAGTGTATTTCATTGTTGGAAAAACCCAAAAGTCACTAGGAGCCAGGTCAGGTGAGTAGGGAGCATGAGGAATCACTTCAAAGTTGTTATCACGAAGAAACTGTTGCGTAACGTTAGCTCGATGTGCGGGTGCGTTTTGGTGAAACAGCACACGCGCAGCCCTTCCCGGACGTTTTTGTTGCAGTGCAGGAAGGAATTTGTTCTTCAAAACATTTTCGTAGGATGCACCTGTTACCGTAGTGCCCTCTGGAACGCAATGGGTAAGGATTACGCCCTCGCTGCCCCAGAACACGGACACCATCATTTTTCCAGCACTGGCGGTTACCCGAAATTTTTTTGGTGGCGGTGAATCTGTGTGCTTCCATTGAGCTGACTGGTGCTTTGTTTCTGGATTGAAAAATGGCATCCACGTCTCATCCATTGTCACAACCGACGAATAGAAAGTCCCATTCATGCTGTCGTTGCGCGTCAACATTGCTTGGCAACATGCCACACGGGCAACCATGTGGTCGTCCGTCAGCATTCGTGGCACCCACCTGGATGACACTTTTCGCATTTTCACGTCGTCATGCAGGATTGTGTGCACAGAACCCACAGAAATGCCAACTCTGGAGGCGATCTGTTCAACAGTCATTCGGCGATCCCCCAAAACAATTCTCTCCACTTTCTCGATCATGTCGTCAGACCGGCTTGTGCGAGCCCGAGGTTGTTTCGGTTTGTTGTCACACGATGTTCTGCCTTCATTAAACTGTCGCACCCACGAACGCACTTTCGACACATCCATAACTCCATCACCACATGTCTCCTTCAACTGTCGACGAATTTCAATTGGTTTCACACCACGCAAATTCAGAAGACGAATGATTGGACGCTGTTCAAGTAAGGAAAACATCGGCATTTTAAGTATTTAAAACAGTTCTCATTCTCGCCGCTGGCGGTAAAATTCCATCTGCCGTACGGTGCTGCCATCTCTGGGACGTATTGACAATGAACGCGGCCTCATTTTAAAACAATGTGCATGTTTCTATCTCTTTCCAGTCTGGAGAAAAAAAATCGGAGGCCTTAGAACTTGAATGCACCTCGTACATGTCTACTCCGCAATTCACATTTAAGTGCCTGGCAGAGAGTTCATCGACCCACCTCCAAGCCATTTCCCTACCGTTTCACTCTCTAAGAGCGCGCGGGAAAAACGAACACTTTGTTAGTAGGCTGTTTAGGTATTTATGTTGGTAATGCCATGTAGCGCTCTGTATGAAAATCACTGACTGTGCTGTGTGCAGTCTGTGGCTGATTTACATTGTTGGAATAATGCTATTGTAGTGTTGGGCAGTTGGATGTGAAGAGCGCAGACCGTTGCGCAGTTGGAGGTGAGGCGCCAGCAGTGGTGGATGTGGAAAGAGAGATGGCAGAATTTTGAGAGCGGACGATCTGAACGTGTATCCATCAGAAAGAGTAAATTTGTAATACTGGATATCATGAACTGATCTATGTATTATGACCTTTGAACATTATTAAGGTAAATTGTTCTCTATCAAAATCTTTCATTTGCTGACTATGCCTATCAGTAGTTGCCGGCCGAAGTGGCCGTGCGGTTAAAGGCGCTGCAGTCTGGAACCGCAAGACCGCTACGGTCGCAGGTTCGAATCCTGCCTCGGGCATGGATGTTTGTGATGTCCTTAGGTTAGTTAGGTTTAACTAGTTCTAAGTTCTAGGGGACTAATGACCTCAGCAGTTGAGTCCCATAGTGCTCAGAGCCTATCAGTAGTTAGTGCCTTCAGTAGTTTGAATCTTTTACTTAGCTGGCAGTATTGGCGCTCGCTGTGTTGCAGTAGTTCGAGTAACGAAGATTTTTCATGAAAGGTATAGGTTATTGTTAGTCACGGCCATTCTTTTGTGGGGATTATTGCAAGTCAGATTGCGTTGCGCTAAAAATATTGTGTGTCAGTTTAGTGTTGACCAGAATAAGTAAAGAGAGAAATGTCTGAGTACGTTCAGTTCTGCTCAGCTGTTTGAAAATCAAATAACGTAGGAGGTTTATCAGCACAGTAAACTTCAGTCTCTCCGTGCGAGCTCTGTATAGTATGGTAATGATTCCTCCCTGTGTAGGTTGCCGCCAACAAAATATTTTTACACTCTCAAGAGAAAGTTGCCAATTCAAATTTCATGAGAAAATTCTGCTGCAACGAAAACCGCCTATGTTTTAATGACTGCCAACCCAATTCGCGTGTTATATACGTGGCGCTCTCTCCCCTATTTCAAGATAATACAGAACGAACTGCACTACCTTGAACTTTCTCGACGCCCTCCGTCATTTCTACCTGATGCGAGTCTCACATCCCACAGCAATAGTCCAAAAGAGGGCGGACAAGTGTAGTGTAGGCAGTCACTGTAGCAGACGTATTACATTTTCCCAGTGTTCTGCCAATAAATCGCAATCTTTGCTTTGCTTTTCCCACAACATTATCCACATGATCGCCGGACGGACTGGTCGAGCGCTTCTAGGCGCTACAGTCTGGAACCGCGCGACCGCTACGGTCGCAGGTTCGAATCCTGCCTCGGGCGTGGATGTGTGTGGTGTCCTTAGGTTAGTTAGGTTTAAGTAGTTCTAAGTTCTAGGGGACTGATGACCTGAGAATTTATGTCCCATAGTGCTCAGAGCCATTTGAACCATTTAGGCCTATCTACATGATCATTCCAGTTTAAGTTTTCCAAACTATAATCCCTAAGTGCTCAATTGAATTTACAGCTTTTAGATTTGTGTGATTCATAGTGTGGCCGAGTGGTTCTAGGCGCTTCAGTCTGGAAATGCGTGACCGCTACGGTCTCAGGTTCGAATCCTGCCTCGGGCATGGATGTGTATGATGTCCTTAGGTTAGTTAAATTTAAGTAGTTCTAAGTTGTAGGGGACTGATGACCTCCGCTGTTAAGTCCCTTAGTGCTCAGAGCCATTTGAACCATTGTTTTATAGTGCAACCGAATTTAGCACATTCTGTTAGTACTCATGTGGATGAGTTCACACTTTTCATTATTTAAAGTCAGTGGCCACCTTTTGCCCTATATAGACATCTTGTCTAAATCATTTTGCAATTTGTTTTCATCATCAAATGACTTTGGGCCCTGAGCACTATGCGACTTAACTTCTGAGGTCATCAGTAGCCTAGAACCTAACTAACCTAAGGACATCACACACATCCATGCCCGAGGTAGGATTCGAACCTGCGACCGTAGCGGCTGCTCGGTTCCAGACTGCAGCGCCTAGTAGCGCACGGCCACTCCAGCCGGCCTCAAATGACTTTAGAGGACGGTAAATGACAGCTCATCTGCAAACAATCTGAGACGGCTGCCCATATTGTCTCCTAAATCGTTTATGTAGATCAGAAACAGCAGGGGGCCTGTAACACTTCCTTGGGGAATTCCAGATATTACTGCTGTTTTACTCGATGACTTTCCGTCGATTATGACCTGTGACCTTTCTGACTGGAAATCACAAATGCACTCGCACAACTGAGACGAAACTTGATAGGTGTGCAATCTTATTAGAAGTCGCTTGTGAGGAACTGTGTCAAAAATCTTCCAAATATCTGCAAATACGGAGTCAATTTGACATTCCCTTCCGCCAGCACTCATTACTTCGTGAGAATAAAGAACTAACTGTGTTTCACGAGAACAATATTTTCTGTATCCGTGATGGCTGTTTGCCAATAAATCGTTTTCTTCGAAGTAGCTAATGATGTTCAAACACAGTGTATGTTCCAAAATCCTACTACAAATCGATTAGAAGTATGCCTACACACACCTTCCCATACAGTCCAACATCGGCCCACTATCACATCAGAATGCCACATAAATGTGGTATTGCACGATTCCGCCCTGTGGTGAAATGGACGCCGACTATGTTTTCCCTTTCAAACCGTCACGTACTAATGACGCTGTATCACATCAGTACGCAGCATCTCTGTGTGCTTCACAGTAATCACTCAGCATTTGCCGCTGCCCACTCTCCTTATCTACCCTATCAGGCCTGGTAACACCTCACATAAACAACACTAATACAATGTGGTGGTCGTTCAATCTGACACAAAAAAGTGGTACAGGCATGCGTATTCAAATACAGAGATATGTAAAGACCTCTAAGATGCGTGAGACTAGTTCTGGTCTATCTTCCTACCACAGTTGCACAAGGACGCTCTGTGAATGTTTTAGGAATTTCGTATTGAACCTACGGCCTACAATTCAGACAAGTCCAGCAGTACTGATAGTGGTGCAATCAATGATCTCAATGTTGGTTCGACTACACTCCCTGTACAGGAAACGTTATCGCTAACAGAAATTAGTGTATGGGTTCAGGCATAACAAAAGTGTTAGCAAAAATTAAAATCTTAGATTTTCGTTATCAAGGTTTACTTTTTTACTCTGACTTCATGACATATTATAACACATACAGGATGGAAAATATTGATATCGGGTGTTCACAACTATGAAGCGAAATTCCTAACTATTCTAAAGTTCTTTAATAGTAAGATGGTTGATGACCATGTCTGGGGGTCGATAAAATACAAACAAATTAAACACAATTGGGGCCGGCCGCGGTGGTCTAGCGGTTCTAGGCGCTCAGTCCGGAGCCGCGCGACTGCTACGGTCGCAGGTTCGAATCCTGCCTCGGGCATGGATGTGTGTGATGTCCTTAGGTTAGTTAGGTTTAAGTAGTTCTAAGTTCTAGGGAATGGATGTGTGTGATGTCCTTAGGTTAGTTAGATTTAAGTAGTTCTAAGTTCTAGGGGACTGATGACCATAGATGTTAAGTCCCATAGTGCTCAGAGCCATTTAAAAACACAATTGGGGCCAGAGATGTTCGCCTTAACAAGCAAATAGGAAAAAGCAGCATGACTAATTACAGAAGAAGTGCAACAAAGCAACAGACGTATGACAGGGAATGCACAAATAAAAGCATAAGCCAAAGGTCAAAATACATAAAAAATGCCAAAATTTGCATCTCATAGCAGAAAAGCAGTTGTGAACCAGTGAAATTAAAAGCTAAAACATTTAAAAGATTAAAAAATTAGTTTTCAAATTTTTTAAATTTTTATAATGTTTGCAAATTTGAATTTTTTTTAAATTGTTTAAAATTTTTAATGTTTTTGGGACAAAAGTCATTTTTTGAGGCCACACTTGAAAGTTGGGGTTCTTTGTAGCCACAATTTGCTGTGCTGTTATGACGATCCACCAAGCGTAGATGTTTGCCTGCAAGTTGTTTGGAAATAGACTGACGTCGTACTACTACTTGGTATGATATTTTTAATTTTAATTTTATTTGATTTTAAATTTTAATTTTTTAAATTTGTTAAAGGAATAGGTTACAACTATTATTTTACTTCAAATTTCATATACACCTGGGGCTAAGACCCCGAAACCGTGGTAGTGCGTAGCGACTTCTGTCGTATAAGAGAACTATCAATAATTACAACTGTGGCGGATTTGTTTACCATGAACATGTTGCAGAACAGTTGCGGATGTCCAGCAACCAACATTTATGCAAAACAGGTAGATCATTTGTGCCCATTATTATTACATTACGCAAACTAAGCTACTTCTATCGTTCTCGTGGTCTATTCCTAAAAAAAAAAAAAAAAAAAAAAAAAAAAAATGGCAGGTACTGTTATAATATAATTTCGTGGGCTTAGATATAATACAGAACAGGGATTTTTACTGAGGGTACGTTTCCGGATACGTATTTGCCTGTAATCCAGACGTAAGAAGAGAGTAGGAAGCTTTTAGTGCAGATGTACTGTCGGTGAGAATACACCTGCCACCACTGAGAGTGAAGCGGGAACCACATCTCCTGGAGGCTTCAGAAAATACTGCCGGTGTGCGAGTGTCGTAATATGAACGCCAGTAGCGCCATGTAGCACAAATGCGGTGATTTGTGTGGACCCGTTCCCGACGCGCGGCAGACAAAGACTCGGTGGGTGGCTTCATTAGACGCGCCACGTGTGGATGGCGGCCGCCCTGGCTGGCTTTTTGTCAGCTCTCGCCGCGGCGCTGCCTCTTCTTCTGCGGCCGACTCCGCGATGGCCGCCGTCCAGAAACAGCGCCGCCGATCTGCCGCGCCGTTTAATTACCGCCCACGCGACACACGTCCTCGGGAAACGTGCCACAGCGCCGACTGGCGAACGCTTGGGCCCACTTTCTACACACACCGTAAATACGTCCGCGGGGAATCCCAAGGTTCGGCCTCATCACTGAGCTCTGCCGGCTTGCGAAATTGTGTGACCCAAGATGAAGCGTAAATAATACCCGCATAAATAATCCGGCCAGGAACGCGCTTTTCAGAACTTGCCAAACAAACAGTCATATGTAACTGTAGGACACATTACTGGGATGAATAACGTGCACTGTCCAGATACTTTAGTGTGACCACTTGTCAAAGGCCTGAATAACCACATTTTGCAGTGCGGATCTCTGTGAGACGTGCAGTAGGAGAGTCAGTGAAGTTCTGGTAGGTACCGACAGGGATGTGGAGCCATGTCGACCACATGGCCACTGCCAACTGCACTAGGTTTCTCGGTTGAAGGCACACGGCGCGGGAGGCCGATCGAGATTCTCCATTGAGTTTAAACTGGAGAGTTTGGTAGCCAGGGGAGTACAGTGAACTCAGGTTGTAGCTCTTCCAGTCATGCACGTATACTGTGATCTGTGTGCCACGTTGCATTCTCTTGCAGGTAGATGCTGTCGTGACGAGGAAAAACAAACTACGTGCCGGCCGTTGTGACCGAGCAGTTCTAGGCGTTTCAGTCCGGAACCGCGCTGCTGCTACGGTCGCAGGTTCGGATCCTGCCTCGGGCATGGTTGTGTGTGATATCCTTAGGTTAGTTAGGTTTAAGTAGTTCTAAGTCTAGGGGACTGATGACCTCAGATGTTAAGTCCCATAGTGCTTAGAGCCATTTGAACAAACTACATGTAGGGGGTAGATATTGTCCCCGAGGATAGATGCATACTTGTGTTGATCCATTATGTCTTCCAGAATGACGGGATCACCGAGGGAATATCACGGAAATATACCCCACTCCGTAAAGCCCCCACCTCTGGCCTGTCCGCATGGTAAAGTCGTCCACGGCCGTATGGAACTCATCCTTGAGGAGCACACATAGGGACTCAGTTGTTCTCTGCCGTCTCCACATTGGACATACGTGGTTGACCCACAGCTATCTCCTTCGCCGTGAGAAACCGCCCAAGTGTCGCTGTGATGCAGGGCTGACAGTAGTCCATCTTATGATGGACTGCCCCCTTTTAGCCCCCTTGCGGCAGTCCTTTAATTTACCTGCCGCACTTCCTTTAATGCTAGGTGACGATGCCTCTATAGCTGACTCAGTTTTACGTTTTATCCGTGCAGCTGGGTTGCATCACTCACTCTAGTGTGGGTGCTCTCGCATGATTTCTCAGGCTACACCCACTCCAGCGACTTTTAATTGTGACGTGGATAGCAAAATAGTGTCTTTTCTGGTAACAAGTTGTGTTGGTACCTCTATTAACGCTTTCCAGCTGGAGGTTCTTCGTTTGTAGTTGAGTGGTTGACCTTTTACCTGATCCACCAACCACTGTAGTCTGTTTTATAGTCAACTATTTGCTCTGCTCCTTTTAAGTGTCCTCTATTTTGTGTTATTGCGGTGTTCATTTTAGCTCTGTACCCCTTGGTGTTCCCTCCCTCTGGGTGCAGAGGTTACGCTTTTACTGTATAGACCTTTTGCGAGTATGTCTGTTTGGAACAGGGGACTGATGACCTCGATGTTTAGCCCCCATCAAACACCAAAACCAACCAACCAACCAACCTATGGCCTGGACGCTTGCAACGATTGTTGTAGGGTGTTTGCCATCAGTCCGATGGAGCATAAAATGTGATCCAGCTGAAAAGCGTCACCTATCACTCCTCAGAGGATGCCCATTTGGGCTAGTGGCGTATAAATTCCAGCCTTCGTCACCGATGAATGCCAGTCAGCATGGGTGCATGAAGCAGCGCCTGCTGCAGAGGCCCATACGGAGCAAAGTTCACAGAAAAGTCGTTGAGGACACATTATTGGTAGCCCCTTGGTTCATCTGGGCGGTCAGTTGCTCAAAAGTTGCC
Source organism: Schistocerca cancellata (assembly GCF_023864275.1). Lineage (NCBI taxonomy): Eukaryota > Metazoa > Arthropoda > Insecta > Orthoptera > Acrididae > Schistocerca > Schistocerca cancellata. Next base: position 801,609,488 of record NC_064627.1, on the reverse strand, counting down.
CTTCTGTCCGCCTACACACATCTCCGCAGCAGTCGTTCCCCCCTGTCATCTGTGGCCCATTTGCACCACAGTAGCCTCGACACCGATTTTGGATAGCGCCGTTTTCCAATGAGCGGTAGACTTTAACCACGCTGGAAGGCGTACACGGGAAGCAGCTACAGCTATAAACTATGTAGGAGCACGCGTATGAAGGGATTTAAGGTGTAATGACCATTTAAAACTACTGACAGGTAATGCCGATACCAGACTGAGAATCATTGGAAGAATGCTCAGAAAATGTAGTCAGTCAACAGAGGAGGTAGCTTACAAAACCCTCGTTCGGCCAATACATGAATATCGCTCGTCAGTCTAGAACCAATAGCAGATAGAATTGATAGAGGAAACAGAGACGATGCAAAGAACAACAGCGCGTTTCGCTGTAGGTCCCATTAGTAAACGCTAAGGCGTCACGGAGATGCCAACTCCAGTGGCAGACGCTTCAGAAAGGCGTTCTGCACCACTGTGAGTTGCGAGAGTCTACGTTACTAGAAGATGGTTCAAATGGCTCTGAGTACTATGGACTTAACATCTGAGGTCATCAGTCCCCTAGAACTTAGAACTACTTAAACCTAACTAACCTAAGGACATCACACACATCCATGCCCGAGGCAGGATTTGAACCTCCAGACTGAGGCGCCTAGAACCGCTCGGCCACAGCGGCCGGCGTTACTAGAAGAGTCAACTAACATATTGCTTCTCCCTCAAATACGAGGGTGAGTCAAATGAAGACCTTAAATATTTTTTTAAATATTATTTATTGTGCAGAAGTGGTACAAAGCTGTATCACTTTTGACCATAATCTCCCCCACGCTCAATGCAAGTCCTCCACGGCTTACAAAGTGCATACATTCCTTTAGAAAAAAATTCTTTTGGTAGTCCGCGCAACCACTCATGCACCGCGTGGCGTACCTCTTCATCAGAACGGAACTTCTTTCCTCCCATTGCGTCTTTGGGTGTTCCAGACATATGGAAATCACTTGGGGCAAGGTCTGATGAGTATGATGGATGAGGAAAACACTCAAAATGCAGATCTGTGATTGTTGCAACTGTTGTACGGGCAGTATGGGGCCTTGCATTGTCATGTTGCAAAAGGACACCTGCTGACAGCAATCCATGTCGCTTTGGTTTGATTGCAGGCAGCAGATGATTTTTTAGGGATCTGTGTATGATGCACTGGTGACAGTGGTCCCTCTAGACATGTAATGCTCCAAAATGGTACCTTTTTTTTGTCCCAAAAGAGAGTCAGAATAACCTTCCCTGCTGATGGTTCTGTTCGAAACTTCTTTGGTTTTGGTGATGAGGAATGGCGCCATTCCTTGCTTGCTCTCTTCGTTTCCAGTTGGTGGATGTGAACCCAGGTTTCGTCCCCAGTAACGATTCTTGCAAGGAAGCCATCACCTTCTCGTTCAAAGCGCCGAAGAAGTTCTTCATAAATATCAATACGTCGTTCTCTTATTTCAGGAGTCAGCTGCCGTGGCACCCTTCTTGCAGACACTTTGTGAAACTGGAACACATAATTCACAATGTGGTATGCTGACCCATGAGTAATATGTAAACATGCTGCAATGTCATTCAGTTTCACTCGGCGGTTTTCCTTCACTGTGGCTTCAACCGCTGCAGAAGAGGTGCCGGATGACGACGGCGTACTCTAACATGGGCAGCATGAAGTGTCGAGAGATCTCTTGAGCCACACTTATAACAGACGCCTTTTACAGTTCCTGCACGAGTTCGCATAACTCACTATAATAGGCCGGACTGCACGCCCAAAGTAGTTCCGTGCTAGGTATTGCTGGACTGCAGTTTGTCGTGATTGTCTCCTCTCCTATAGAGAGCAGTTCCGAGCAATGGGCCACGTTGATCGATCTTCTATCCTTGTTTCAACCTGCATCAGATGACTCCACGAGTGTTGGAGTCACTCTAAGAGTAGTATCATGTATTGCAATTTTTCGGTCTAGATAAGACCCAAGTGTTACTGTCTTCGGACAGCCAACTAGTTGTCCTATGGCTCTGTCCCGAATCTTACGGTCCTCCATACAATCAGAGCCTGTACATGTGCTTGCCACCGTACCGCACTGTACTGCACATCAACAATAGGCTGTTGTACCATCCCACGAGCTTCTTGTCGACGGACAACGCCACTACCAAGAGTTAAGGATGACTGGAGCTACTACCGGATGCCGCACCTGGTTCTGAGAAACATTAGATTGGTGGCCCACGCCACCAGACGCACTCCTACCAGCTGGCGCCTCTTTCTCCGGGCCAGGAACCACCATCCCGCTCCACAGACGAGTGCGGTAATGTTCGTATGTTGAGCGATTCGTTGTGTGATGTTAGCGTGTGAAGGACGTTATGGTCAACTGCTTTTTTCTTTTTTTCGCTCAGATAACTGCGGAACACAGTAATATTCGTGACTTTAGTGAAAACATTGTTTTTTTGCCAACTTTATTTAAGACACTAGAAACTGGAAATACAATGTTAGCTACATTATACTGTTTTGATTTGTAGCTTTCAGTCTTATTTTTTTATATATACATGTTCATGTTAAAGATATCCTGGTTCCCTGTCATCATGTCAGTTTGGAAGGTTTTTTTTTTTTTTTTTTTTTTTTGTGATGCGTACTATGTTACATAATCTCCGATCACACAGGTATACTTACAAAATTTCTATCTTCTTTTTGTGCACACTGTATCTCTCTATCCCACTTATGTTGATGCCTGTCAATTGTCACTGTGTGTACAAATTTCTTGTGTATGTGTCAATAGTTACAAAATGTTATACACCATAATATGTTATAGTTTGAAAGGTGGCTACACTGAGTCACAGCGCCAGAGATTGCGCCAAAGATTATTATTCCGCCGCCTCCACTGGCAGTACTTGTTGAGAGGATGTCGAGAGCAGTACTTGTTCAAAGGTTGTCGAGGGCAGTACTAGTTCAGAGGATGTCGAGTGCAGTTGTTGTTCTGTTGGGCGACAGAGTAGATGCTGTTCGGTTGGTGTAATGTATAGATGGAAGATGTTGCAATGATCACAGTGTATTTTTCGTCAATATATATTGAGGGAAAAAAATTATTTTACATGAGGGCTTAATTAAAATTCAATAATTTTAATAGCTGTGTCTCCTGTTACGAAGTCTCGTAACGGGTTGGCCCTGAGTAGTATTAGTACGCAATCTGACTGCATAAAATAACAATAAAGAATGAAAGGAAATTTCCGTTAACACAATTGATTAATTAAGTCCCCTGCAACTATAAAAGCTACGAAACAACAAAGCACAAGTGTAACTGTTCTGTGTGTGGTAGTGTGATTCAACGTACATGTATCTGGCACGGTTCTTCCTCAATACGACAAGATATTTTAAACACCATTTACAATGAACAAATTGAAAAACCAGAAATACTATAATTTCACATAGAAACCAGAATAACAAGTCTAATACATGAACACGAGCCAGATGCTTTGTTGACTGAACCTGTGACCAAGAGGCATTGTCATTAAAGAAATGTAAAATAATTTTTTTCCCTCAATATATATTGACGAAAAATACACTGTGATCATTGCAACATCTTCCATCTATACATTACACCAACCGAACAGCATCTGCTGTCTCGCCCAACAGAACAACAACTGCACACGACATGCTCTCAACAAGTACTGCCCACGGCAACCTCTGAACTACTACTGCACCAGTGGAGGCGGCTGAATAATAATCTTTGGCGCAATCTCTGGCGCTGTGACTCAGTGTAGCCACCTTTCAAGTTACACTAGAGTATTTTTGTTTGTGTATGTGAGCGGGATATCTGCGGTTACAATTCTGGTTAATGGTGAAAGGACGATCAGTCAATCAATCACTGTGAAAAATTATCATCCTTTCTCTTCAGGGAAACGGCGTGAGTGTGAATAAAATGTTCTCGTGTTTCCAACCGCGTCACTTGGTTAAAACTACACTAGCTTGCAGCTCAGCGCTGCGTGGGATCCAGCGATCGCGCGTTTGCAGAGGGCACATCGAACGCCGACTCAAAACATGCCCATATCTGGCAATGTCACGGGCACCAGTGGCGTCACAGCCGGCAGCTAGCGTATATAAGGGCGCACCAACAGCCCACTGGCAGTCATAACACTTGGCAATGGCCAAGGAGTGCTTGGCTGAAAGCTTGTGTAGTTTTAACCAATTTATGCGGTTGGAAACCTGAGAACATTTTATTCAATGTTATCGCCGCGAGACTGCATTCATACATGGCGTGTGTGTGGTTAAATGTTTCAACCATGAAGCATAGAAATATTGTTTGTCTTTTTGGCTTCATGCAGAAGTATGTGTGTGTTTGAGTAGCTAATTCTTAAATGTTACCTTAATGAGAAGCTTGCAGGTCCCTTAGGTCAACATTTTACTGCAGCTTCGAACTTGGCCTTCTGGCATGTGTTCAACATTTGTATGGCTGTGCGAGTATGTCCATGAATGATAGTGGGCTACCTGAGGGTGAATCTGTGTTGCATGCGACTTATTCGTCAATGTGAGTAAGATGTTGGCAAAGTCATAAGAAAAATTGCACCTTTCATTTCATCATCAATTTCCAATTTAATCTGCCAATTTGTTGTGACATTTTGGAAACTGGTTAGACAAATTCTTTTTGAGTGATTGACACACTACCTTTGTCAAGTGAGTCAACCATTACCAAAAATTATCTAAAGTGACTGGGGGGTAATTAGAGGTTCCATGCCCTCTTTTGCATGTCGCCTCTCATTTAAATTTTATTAATGTTCTATGTCATTGCACATTAGTCGCACTTTTCCGGCAGAACTTGGAATTCTCGGACAGCCTTCGAGGCCAGGGGTTGAAACAGAGTTGCTGCACACCAGAAGTCAGCGCCTACATCATCAGAAAACTGCCTACCGACGACCTGCTACAAATTTCAGGGTTGGTTAATTATTTTGCGGCTTTGGCATTGTAGGACCTATCAATTTTATACTGAAGTCCTAAGAAGCACGCTCGCTCGCTTTGCCGCAAGTCCACCTTGCTTGTTTCTCCATGTGATCCCATGTGAGCTCCCACTAGGCTACTAATTGCAATACTGCAATACAGTCCAGAAAGTAATATTTGATTGATTAGGACCTCCAGTCATTATCGTCAAGCTATTGCATCACAGAAAACAGAAATTAGGAGCCCTTATTCTCCAGCCAACTCTTATTCGCATAATAGCTCAGAATACCCTATCCTTTAACCTACTGTTTGTGTCGATAATCATATGCTTTGTATTCCGATGTATAATAAAACCCATTGTAATATTTAAGCCACATATCATTTCGTAGATATATGCAGAATCCCATTTCCTGTTGTTTGTTATGATAAAGTTATCTTTTTTTCTCTGAGTAGATTACGATTTTTATTAAATTATTGTGAGTGTGCACTCCTTATTTTATCAACTATCAGGGTCCACCATCATTTCCTTCCATTACCGTTGTGTTCATAATTAATTAGGTAGTAGATAAGGAGGGGGTCGAGTGCATGTCTCGTTCTCATGCAAAATTCGTCAGAATTAAAGAGGTACAAACTCTTCTCCACCTCGACATCTCACATTCTCACAGATTTGTTTTCAAAGCTGGGGAAGCAAAATGTCAGAAGTTCATTTTTCAAATTCACTCAGTTATTTCTGATGAATTTATAAATGTGTACTGGCTCTACAACATAAAACAAAGGTCTGGAATGATCTGAAGGGTGTGGCAAAGCAATACTAAGATGTGGTGGATTTGCAAAATTACTAACAGCTTGTATATTAATTGAATTATTGTCAGAACAAATTCAAATAAACTTTAAACCTACGTCTTCCAACCCAATCAATACTTCTTTTATTACATTGAACATCTAGTCAGCAGTCATTTTATTTATAGGCAAGATGTGAATAACATGTTTAAATGGCGAAGTTACACCTTGCACCATAAATACATGAGCAGTTGTTGCAAGAGTAGTGGTATCATGTGCCATACCAACTAAATTTCCTTCTTTGTAGCCCATGCTTGGTTTAATGTGTATTCCATCTAACATGAGTGTCACAAAACAATCATAATGATTCAGGTTTGAGACTTTCTCCCTAATGTAAACTAGAAAGTTTGGACTGTTAGGATCAACATTAATATTTTAAAAGATGTTTCTAATAGTATTAGGATGAGGCAGAATAATATTTCCAGTGCTCCATATGAATCTGTAAGCATGGCTTGAAATAAAAAATAGCAAAGATGCAAATACTAAAACATGGGGAGGAAACCTATGTCTCTCAGGAGGCGATAAGCTTAACTGAAACTGGATTCTTATGAATTCAACAGCAGGTTTAGTTTTTCCGTCACATTCTAAGTTATCTAACAACTCAATAACGATGTCCTGAAGACGTTTTTATTCCTTTTTGTACACTAAAGTTTCAACAAATATTATAATATTGTCTAGATCGTGGATATTACTAGTTTTCGGAACTTTCTTCGAAGTGATTTAACAACCCTTATCATAAATGCTTACACTGAGTTCCTGATTCATAATTATGTACAAAATATGATGTGGTGTTCTTTCAGTGTCTACATAAAAAACAGTATATATGAATATTTCACTGCTTTTGACCACTTTTCACAACAGGTAACAGAGTCAAGCTTCTTTATCAGTTCTTGAAGTGAATTGAAGGAAAACTTCTTATTATATTCTTCTAGAGATTTAATTCTGTGCCCTATGGATGCTCTCAGTGCAGCAGCTTCCCTTTTCTCCTGTTTTTCAGAAGTATATTCTCTGCTTTTTCGCATCACTTTCGAAACATACGAAGGGCAATTAGGAAATTTGCTTGGGACTGCATTTAGTTGGAGTTGTGGCTCGCTTAGTGGTGCAGTTAACATAGCCCCAGTTTTCCAGTCTACTGCTTGCGTTTCCCACAATATATCATCTTCGCAGAAATGCAAATGGCAGATCAACTAAGTGAAAAATAATATACTGCACGCATGTCGCTGAAACTTGTACTGATACTCAAACTTCAACTGTCATATACTTTCATCGATAGGTATGGCTTAAAATGAGTGCTTGCTAGGAGCGAAGTTCTCTCTTTTGATCTCAGATAACGATTTCTTCGCGTATTCTCATCGGCTGGAAATTTAAAATTGTGAACCTTCTTCTTGTCGTCGTAATTACCGTCACAACCAGGAACACATTCACGATGGTGATGATAACTTCTGAACTGCTACAGGCAGTATACACATCAAAGAGCAGAAAAGCAAACGATTTCACAAGGGAATTCAACTCACTAACATTACGACTCCGAAACAGTTGTTTACATGGCTCCACATAGCGTTTCTACAGGCATCTAGGTCGCATTGGTACCGATAGGTGGCACTGGCTGTGTACCTGAAGCTGATGACATCACTCGCCTATTGTCAGAGAGTTGTAATGCCTTGTGATTTAAGTAGTGTTGGCACAGCCCGTGTGCAGTATGTGCCTTTCGGCCGAATTTGACGTCGCGTGGAGTGATTGGTACCCCTTTAACCGTTTTGTCCATTTAATAGTTGTGGGCATGTGTGTTATCAAAAGACAGAACATTGGTGTGATCTTCGCCACTTGAATTTGCTGATGGTTCTTCTCAGTGGAAGTCACATAATACAAGGAGCTTTCTGATCTGGTAAGTTGACTGATTTGAGTCGTGTTGCTTGACTTAATGCTCTGTGGCGTTGCCTTGGAAGTGGTTAGGATAATGTGTAGCAACTGGAGACACTTGTTATTGTAATTTCAATTTCCATGGGCTGTAGTGGCTTCCATAATTTGGTAATCCTGTACATTGTTTTAAGTGCGGCCATATTTAACCTCAGACCAAGTTTTGAAGAAGAATATCTGAAGTGTCCGTTGATCTGCACAAGTAGTGTGGTCACAGGGTTGTATTAAGAGAAAATGACAGTGGAACTTTAGACATTCCCTTAGTCTGTTCCAGCTTTCCACTGCTTTGGCACACTTTGACTGTCTTGGACCTAGACCCAGTGCGTTCTCATCGTGTTGTCGTTGTTAACGTCGCGTCTGTACATCAGCTACATGAGATGCACCTCCGCCGGCTACCCTTGGGTTGCCTTCACCCAGGTTATGCCAATTACTGTTTCAGGTTTGTATTAAAATTGTGTACATTTTGATGTTTGGAGCTCTTGTTGGACATAGTGCCAAGCCCCGTTCAGATGGCCACATGTTCGTCGGTTGCATATGAAATGCGCGTGTCTTATTGAAATGTTGTCCGGACTTGTGAACATATAGCCCACTGATAATAACTAACTGGCACATTTGAGTTCACGTGATGTAAAGAACAAAAGTGTGTAAAACTACTGCATTACAAACACTATAACTTTTATACATATTACTTTAGCTAAAATAAACAGATTCTATTCCTACTAATATTCCAGATCATATTAACGTTAGAACAGAAATAACTCAACAGTTCATCTGAAGGTTTGTTATTATTTAAAATTTAAACTTAAATATAAAAGTCTCGGATATACAAATGGCTGTATCTCACTGCAAATACAATAACTTTTTATTATTGATTCCTGGGGATTCATGTTAATGCCAGTCTTGATTAAAATATATGCTGTAAACTGATTCTATTATACGTTAATATTCGAATAGAAATAAGACATCAGATCACTTGAAGTTTGTTCCTGTAGTAATTCATTTATTTATTTATTTATTTATTTTATGCTCTCATGCAATTGCCAGTCTGATTAAAATATTTGCCCTTATATCGACTTTAATACATGTAAAAAAGAACAAATTACATCTCTGTACAAAGTAGGCCTATGCCATATCTTTTTGTCAAGATCTTTGTTACAAGCAACCAGTTGTACAGCACACGCTGGATGCTGGCAAAGTTTCGCCTGTCAGAGTGTAAATTAATATATATTGTGTTAAAGTGTGCGAAGTGATATACCAACTGACCATAAAAATGGAAGCACGCAGATGGACACTAACGAAAAAAGCCGCCAATACCGCCGCAGTAAATAAAAAACTAAATTTACATCCATATCGACGGATAAACAATAGTCATGGCGCTACATTAAAGCGTGTTCCATCTTCTTGTCACAGAGCCAGCACGCAGCACTATGCTAAAAACAATGATGTAACCTCCAGAAACCATCTGAGGATGAACCTGAAGAGGTTCGAAAATCGGGTGATGGAATAGAACATAATTATTCAAAAAAGTGACTGGTTGCAGTTTTATGTAACTTATTAAAATTCTGTTAACAGTCACGGGTTCTAAAATATTCGTAATGGACAAGGTCAATAAGAACTTGACTGCCCGAGGGTAGAGGAGCGGTAAGGAGAAATCAGCCCCGCCTCCCTGCAGAAGGGCTGCCATTCTACGTCCGCGTTCTGTGCTTCCACGAAAGCAGAACTGACGTAACGAACATAGGGATTGCTGATTCGTTTGGTGTAGTGAGAGTCGCACTTGACTCCTTTTATGCATTTGCTTCTGGCTTCAGCGCAATTGTTCACTGCAGTTGGCAGTGGTAGTTAAGGCCCGACCTCTACCGTTATCTTACGCAACCACAGTTTAAAACATTCCCCGCTTAAAACTGCCACGATGTAGTGTCCGTATAATACAATATCACTGAGTCAGAAATGAAGTCAATACACTCATACACACAGGTGGGAGTAACGATTTGTGAAGATACGATGTGGAACTATCCCATAGGCTCAGTTGTGGGTAACGCATATGGCAGAGTTTGCTTCATTAACACGATATTGGAAAAATTCAAGTCGGTCAGACTTACAAAACACTAGTCAATAAGATCAGGGAATAAAGCTGAACTGTGTGAGAAGCATACTAAATAACACTAACAGAAAAGCACTCCGTCTTCAGGCCACAAGTGGCCTACCTGGACCATCCGACGGCCGTGTCATCCTCAGTGGAGGATGCGGATAGGAGGGGCGTGGGGCCCGTACACCACTCTCCCGGTCGTTATGATAGTATTCTTGACCGAAGCCGCTACTATTCGGTCGAGTAGCTGCTCAATTGGCATTATGAGGCTGAGTGCACCACGAAAAATGGTAACAGCACATGGCGGCCTGGATGGTCACCCATCCAAGTGCCGACCAAGCCAAACAGCGCTTAACTTCGGTGATCTCACTGGAACCGGTGTATCCACTGTGGCAAGGCCGTTGCCCAAATATGAGTAACAGGGAATATAAAATACGCTAAGGACAACACGAACGTTCACAGGTCTGCCTGAATCGAGGAAAAGCCTCAAGAAAATGCTGACAAACTTGAATTGGTAGACTCTGGAAGGTAGGCAAAGAATTATCCCCTGAAAGTCTAATTACAGAAGTTCATGAAGTAGTGCTGGGTTGTTATAATAAAAGTGCAGCTACTCACAGAGGTTCAGTGTGGACTGTAATTATCGTATGGCAACGAAACTTGGCACATCTAATGCGTTAATGTGGAACCGATTTACGCTGGAAAAAACATTAGTTCCAATTTTGCCAACCAGGCGCAAATCAGGCGCAGTCAGTGTAAGAAAGACGTGCAGAAATGTAATGGATTAGGAACGGGACATGGACAAATGAGAAAAGCACTGCTTACACAATTTGTTCAATATGAGCATCGGAGACGTCGACGAGATACTAAATTGTTAAAGCGACTTCATCAACAGTCCCTCCAGTCAAAGTGTTCGTGTATACTGGCATTTAGATCAGCTAGAGACCGAAGGTGTCCTCAGTAATCGCGTTCTTTTAGATACCTTAGCAGCCAAAAGTCACTTGGATTCGGAACAGGTGATCTTGCAGGCTATGGACCTGCAAAAATTATAGAGATAACACGCTCGTGGAAGGTTGCATTAAGCAGATGTTTCACTGAGCGAGGACGTGAGCTATCACCCATCTTGCACGAAAACAGTGGTTTTCACACATTTAAGCTCTTCCAAAGAAGAAATCACATGTTATACGAGGAGGTTTCGATGATGTGCAGGCGTCACGGTACACGGAACGGGAATAATGGTGTTTGTTACAAACAGTTTTCTGTTGAGGGCAAACGCAGCTGAAGTAAGGAGGGGTACTCAACCTTCTGTTAGGCCCATTGTGGCGAGGCAGTTGGAAGATTGTTGACAGCCGCTTCCTGGTGTGAAGTAAACGCGCTTTTAACACGTCAGTTTCTCAACTGGTTAATTCGAACTCTGAGGGCCTGCTTTTTGCGGGTAACAATATTTTATTTTGAGATGGTTGAGTCCCTCTCCTTCCCATATCAGGGCTTAAATGTTTTGCTGACGTATGTGCACCTGAATATGTAATTTGAAATCATGAAACCAGTCGTGTTCCTGTAAAACACATACAGCTGAAAGCGGTTTATTCCCCGAGAAACGGAGTCCGTGAATCCACACCACGGAGTCAGATACGGCGAATGCGACGTCTTTTCGTGCACAGTAGGCGGGTTAACAGTACCCCAAATTCGGCAGTTCTGTGTATTCATTGCACCCTGTAGTGCAAAATGTACCTCGTCACTCCACGAATATTGCCTGACCACATGTCATTAACATCAGTCCGACCAAGAAACCGAAGAGCATATCCAGAACGTTACTGCTGATCGTGAGGTTTCAGTGGCCATACCATCTGGATCCTGTAGCTACAGGTACCAGTGTACAACAGACAACAAAACTGTCCGTACTGTTGACCATGGGATGGACAGTTCCCCACAGTCGTTTAATGAACAAAGTAAGAGCATATGGACTATCAGACCAATTGTGTGATTGGATTGAGGAGTTCCTAGATAACAGGACGCAGCATGTCATTCTCAATGGAGACAAGTCTTCCGAAGTAAGAGTGATTTCAGGTGTGCCGCAGGGGAGTGTCATAGGACCGTTGCTGTTCACAATATACATAAATGACCTTGTGGATGACATCGGAAGTTCACTGAGGCTTTTTGCAGATGATGCTGTGGTGTATCGAGAGGTAGTAACAATGGAAAATTGTACTGAAATGCAGGAGGATCTGCAGCGAATTGACGCATGGTGCAGGGAATCGCAACTGAATCTCAATGTAGACAAGTGTAATGTGCTGCGAATACACAGAAAGATAGATCCTTTATCATTTAGCTACAAAATAGCAGGTCAGCAACTGGAAGCAGTTAATACCGTAAATTATCTGGGAGTACGCATTAGGAGTGATTTAAAATGGAATGATCATATAATGTTGATCGTCGGTAAAGCAGATGCCAGACTGAGATTCATTGGAAGAATCCTAAAGAAATGCAATCCGAAAACAAAGGAAGTAGGTTACAGTACGCTTGTTCACCCACTGCTTGAATACTGCTCAGCAGTGTGGGATCCGTACCAGATAGGGTTGATAGAAGATATAGAGAAGATCCAACGGAGAGCAGCGCGCTTCGTTACAGGATCATTTAGTAATCGCGAAAGCGTTACGGAGATTATAGATAAACTCCAGTGGAAGACTCTGCAGGAGAGACGCTCAGTAGCTCGGTACGGGCTTTTGTCAAAGTTTTGAGGACATACCTTCACCGAAGAGTCAAGCAGTATATTGCTCCCTCCTACGTATATCTCGCGAAGAGACCATGAGGATAAAATCAGAGAGATTAGAGCCCACACAGAGGCATACCGACAATCCTTCTTTCCACGAACAATACGAGACTGGAATAGAAGGGAGAACCGATAGAGGTACTCAAGGTACCCTCCGCCACACACCGTCAGGTGGCTTGCGGAGTATGGATGTAGATGTAGATGTAGATGTAGATGTAGATGTAGACAGTTCTCGTGACACTGCACGAGTAGTAGCACTACACGGGGCTTCAGTCTGAAACCGCGAGACCGCTACGGTCGCAGGTTCGAATCCTGCCTCGGGCATGGATGTGTGTGATGTCCATAGGTTAGTTAGGTTTAAGTAGTTCTAAGTTCTAGGGGACTGATGACCTCAGATGTTAAGTCCCATAGTGCTCAGAGCCATTTGAACTACACGGGGCACGTGCTGCATGGTCAGTTACACAACAGAAACCTCGTCAGTAACTTCCACCGGTACAAGTCGCCTTCCTCTTCAAGATGTCACACCTAGCGCACCCATGTTTTCGAATTTCATTTTCATCATCTTTAAACTACATAATGACCTCGGATCCTTCTTCAGATCTTGCAGTCAGCGATACTCTCTCAATGAAACACTGTTATTGCCGCCATTCACATAAAACAGTTTCACTAACGGCGCTTGGTCTCTCTTCTCGGTAATCATACTGTTCGCTCACATTATGGCTTGTCAGATTACATCATGGATGTCATACCGTCATAAAAATGCCGTACAGTGCCATATTTTCAACTAGTGGCCACAAATGGAATTTTTTTTCAGCGTAAATCTATTCCGCATTAACACTTTAGCATATCTAACAAGATTCGCTGCGCACAGGATGTTCGTGGGTATAATTATAGATACTTTGTGTTAGGGATATAGATATGTACTACAGGTCGCTCCATATCGCTCCCCCAGGACCACGAAGACTAATTACAATGGGCTCTGAGGCGTTTAAGCAGTCATTTTTGCCGCACTCCATACTCGAATGGTACGGGAAGCAATCTCAGTTGTAGTGGAAATACTTTCTGTCATGTACTTCACAATGGCTTGGAGAACATTGATGCAAATGTGTCACTTATTTTTGGGAATTATTGTTCTTACTTTTCGAGATATTGCTGTGTTAATGTCTGCATATTTTACAAGACACTTTTGTCCCGAGCGACTGAAAAAAAGCGCAGGTGACGCCTGTATATAAGAAGGGTAGAAGGACGGATCCTCAAAATTACAGACCAATATCCTTAACATCGGTTTGTTGCAGGATTCTCGAACATATTCTCAGTTCGAATATAATGAATTTCCTTGATACAGAAAAGTTGCTGTCCAAGCATCAGCACGGCTTTAGAAAGTATCGCTCCTGCGAAACGCAACTCGCCCTTTTTTCACATGATATCTTGAGAACCATGGATGAAGGGTATCAGACGGATGCCATATTCCTTGACTTCCGGAAAGCGTTTGACTCGGTGCCCCACAGCAGACTCCTAACTAAGGTACGAGCATATGGGATTGGTTCCCAAATATGTGAGTGTCTCGAAGACTTCTTAAGTAATAGAACCCTCGATGGTGAGTGTTCATCGGAGGTGAGGGTATTATCTGGAGTGACCCAGGGAAGTGTGGTAGGTCCGCTGTTGTTTTCTATCTACATAAATGATCTTTTGGATAGGGTGGATAGCAATATGCGGCTGTTTGCTGATGATGCTGTGGTGTATGGGAAGGTGTCGTCGTTGAGTGGCTGTAGGAGGATACAAGATGACTTGGACAGGATTTGTGATTGGTGTAAAGGATGGCAGCTAACTCTAAATATAGATAAATGTAAATTAATGCAGATGAATAGGAAAAAGAATCCCGTAATGTTTAAATAATCCATTAGTAGTGTAGCGCTTGACACAGTCACGTCGATTAAAGATTTGGGCGTAACATTGGAGAGCGATATGAAGTGGGACAAGCATGTAATAGCAGTTGTGGGGAAGGCGGATAGTCGTCTTCGGTTCATTGGTAGAATTTTGGGAAGATGTGGTTTATCTGTAAACTAGACCACTTATAAAACGCTAATACGACCTACTCTTGAGTACTGCTCGAGCGGTTGGGATCGGTATCAGGTCGGATTGAGGGAGGACATAGAAGCAATTCAGAGCCGGGCTGCTAGATTTGTTACTGGTAGGTTTGATCATCACGCGAGAGTTACGGAAATGCTTCAGGAACTCGGGTGGGAGTCTCTAGAGGAAAGGAGACGTTCTTTTCGTGAATCGCTACTGAGAAAATTTAGAGATCCAGCATCTGAGGTTGACTGCAGTACAATTTTACTGCCGCCAACTTATATTTCGCGGAAAGACCACAAAGATAAGATAAGAGAGATTAGGGCTCGTACAGAGGCATAGAGGCAGTCATTTTTCCCTCGTTCTGTTTGGGAGTGGAACAGGGAGAGAAGATGCTAGTTGTGATACGAGGTACCCTCCGCCACGCACCGTATGGTGGATTGCGGAGTATGTATGTAGATGTAGATGTGTGTTATTTCAGACTGTGTCTTCAGGTCCGTCGAAACATACACAAAACGTACTGCAAAACGTATCACCGAGCCGTGTCAGGACCGAAGCACAACTGCAGCGTTAGGAGCTGGGTAATACATTCATCAGCGCGCAGCGGCGAGACAGCGGGGATAATTTTCCTGCCGCTGTCTGGAGCCGGTGCTAACGAGCACCGCTTGTCCCTCCCGGTTATTGACAGGCAGCCACATGCCGCACAGCCTAACGGACAGCCTCTAGCTGGAATGCCGCGAGGGCGGCGAGTATTACAGGCGGCGGCAGCTTCACAGCGTATGAGTTAACTGTTCATGCCTGTTCGAAATACACTCCTGGGAATGGAAAAAAGAACACATTGACACCGGTGTGTCAGACCCACCATACTTGCTCCGGACACTGCGAGAGGGCTGTACAAGCAATGATCACACGCACGGCACAGCGGACACACCAGGAACCGCGGTGTTGCCCGTCGAATGGCGCTAGCTGCGCAGCATTTGTGCACCGCCGCCGTCAGTGTCAGCCAGTTTGCCGTGGCATACGGAGCTCCATCGCAGTCTTTAACACTGGTAGCATGCCGCGACAGCGTGGACGTGAACCGTATGTGCAGTTGACGGACTTTGAGCGAGGGCGTATAGTGGGCATGCGGGAGGCCGGGTGGACGTACCGCCGAATTGCTCAACACGTGGGGCGTGAGGTCTCCACAGTACATCGATGTTGTCGCCAGTGGTCGGCGGAAGGTGCACGTGCCCGTCGACCTGGGACCGGACCGCAGCGACGCACGGATTCACGCCAAGACCGTAGGATCCTACGCAGTGCCGTAGGGGACCGCACCGCCACTTCCCAGCAAACTAGGGACACTGTTGCTCCTGGGGTATCGGCGACGACCATTCGCAACCGTCTCCATGAAGCTGGGCTACGGTCCCGCACACCGTTAGGCCGTCTTCCGCTCACGCCCCAACATCGTGCAGCCCGCCTCCAGTGGTGTCGCGACAGGCGTGAATGGAGGGACGAATGGAGTCGTGTCGTCTTCAGCGATGAGAGTCGCTTCTGCCTTGGTGCCAATGATGGTCGTATGCGTGTTTGGCGCCGTGCAGGTGAGCGCCACAATCAGGACTGCATACGACCGAGGCACACAGGGCCAACATCCGGCATCATGGTGTGGGGAGCGATCTCCTACAATGGCCGTACACCACTGGTGATCGTCGAGGGGACACTGAATAGTGCACGGTACATCCAAACCGTCATCGAACCCATCGTTCTACCATTCCTAGACCGGCAAGGGAACTTGCTGTTCCAACAGGACAATGCACGTCCGCATGTATCCCGTGCCACCCAACGTGCTCCAGAAGGTGTAAGTCAACTACCCTGGCCAGCAAGATCTCCGGATCTGTCCCCCATTGAGCATGTTTGGGACTGGATGAAGCGTCGTCTCACGCGGTCTGCACGTCCAGCACGAACGCTGGTCCAAGTGAGGCGCCAGGTGGAAATGGCATGGCAAGCCGTTCCACAGGACTACATCCAGCATCTCTACGATCGTCTCCATGGGAGAATAGCAGCCTGCATTGCTGCGAAAGGTGGATATACACTGTACTAGTGCCGACATTGTGCATGCTCTGTTGCCTGTGTCTATGTGCCTGTGGTTCTGTCAGTGTGATCATGTGATGTATCTGACCCCAGGAATGTGTCAATAAAGTTTCCCCTTCCTGGGACAATGAATTCACGGTGTTCCTATTTCAATTTCCAGGAGTGTATATAAAAATAATGAAATAACTTTTTAACAGAGCATAATATTCTCATACCTAACATTTCTTGCACGCATAAACAGCAATCCAACGCAACTTGCTGGCCACTTAAATTACAACGCTAGGAAGCATAGCAAGTAACGAAGTTTTACCTAACTTGCACATACGGTACAGCAGGTATATTATAGGGCGGCGCAGTTAAAAATAGCCCGCCTCCCCTTTGAATGCAAATGGAATATTTCGACTTCTGAAATAAACAGCTACAACAATGGGCAGTTTTATGAAATAATCGAGTGTTAGCATTCTTCTGTCAGCATTTCAGTTTATTTCAGCAGCGAAGCGAGGCGTTTCCCTTTCCTGTCTGCAAGGGAAGAAAGAATTGAAATTTCGGAAGCATATGTGCAATTTTCGGGGACAAGTATCCAGATACAAAATCTGTATAAAACCTGCCGCACCTACAGACCCATGCAAAATTTAGAACGACAAAGAATTTCTTCAGTTCGCACACCAGAAGTTATTGCAGACATTCGTCGACGAATTATTCAGAGTCCAAAGAATTCTACATTAAACTGGACCAAAAGGTGCATGTACGTAGGAGGAGTTGCCAGCAGATATTGAAAAGTCTTAATTTGAAGCCATATCGTGTGACGGCTGTGCAGCCATTACGGGAGGATGACAGTCAGAAACGTGTAGATTACTGCACGTGGCTTTTGAATAACATCAACGATGGTTTGTTAGACACTTTCCTTCCCATTATAAGTGATGAATCATAGTTTCATCTTTCAAGTCACGTCAATTGACAGAACACTAGATACTGAGCAACGGAGAACGTTAGCACTGGGACATGATGAAGTCGGCGTTTGGTGCGGTGTTACAGGAACGCTCATCATTGGACAGATTTTTTTTTTTTTTTGTCACTACGCTCAGCGCGGTTGCACATATGGAAATTTTTGATACATTTTATGCTCAACTCTCTGAATAAGGGCAACAGGTCACACGTCTAAAGTACCCCTGCAAGGAGTTCATGATGCATTCGCTGAGGAACGAACTGTCAGCAAACATTTATGACCATCACAAACGCCGGATATAACAACATGTGATTTCTTCCCGTGGGAACACTTGAAGAGCTACGTCTATGAAGCAAATCTACACACAATACAGGAAATGAAAGAGAAAATCAGCCATGAAGCAGCCCCCATCGATATCCGAACTTTACGCCGGGTGTATCCGAATATGCTTAGACTGCACAGCTGTGTTTTGCTGTTGCGGGGAGTCAGATTCGTCATCTTCTATGTATGTATTTTTGACTGTACCCTGGTAGAAGCCGACCTCGGGGAAGATCAGTTTGGATTCCGTAGAAATGTTGGAACACGTGAGGCAATACTGACCTTACGACTTATCTTAGAAGAAAGATTAAGGAAAGGCAAACCTACGTTTCTAGCATTTGTAGACTTAGAGAAAGCTTTTGACTATGTTGACTGGAATACTCTCTTTCAAATTCTAAAGGTGGCAGGGGTAAAATACAGGGAGCGAAAGGCTATTTACAATTTGTACAGAAACCAGATGGCAGTTATAAGTGTCGAGGGACATGAAAGGGAAGCAGTGGTTAAGAAGGGAGTAAGACAGGGTTGTAGCCTCTCCCCGATGTTATTCAATCTGTATATTGAGCAAGCAGTAAAGGAAACAAAAGAAAAATTCGGAGGAGTTATTAAAATCCATGGAGAAGAAATAAAAACGTTGAGGTTCGCCGATGACATTGTAATTCTGTCAGAGACAGCAAAGGACTTGGAAGAGCAGTTGAATGGAATGGATGGTGTCTTGAAGGGAGGATATAAGATGAACATCAACAAAAGCAAAACGAGGATAATGGAATGTAGTCGAATTAAGTCGGGTGATGTTGAGGGTATTAGATTAAGAAATGAGACATTTTAAGTAGTAAAGGAGTTTTGCTATTTGGGGAGCAAAATAACTGATGATGGTCGAAGTAGAGAGGATATAAAATGTAGACTGGCAATGGCAAGGAAAGCGTTTCTGAAGAAGAGAAATTTGTTAACATCGAGTATAGATTTAAGTGTCAGGAAGTCATTTCTGAAAGTATTTGTATGGAGTGTAGCCATGTATGGAAGTGAAACATGGACGGTAAATAGTTTGGACAAGAAGCTTTCGAAATGTGGTGCTACAGAAGAATGCTGAAGATTAGATGGGTAGATCACATAACTAATGAGGAAGTATTGAATAGGATTGGGAAGAAGAGAAGTTTGTGGCACAACTTGACCAGAAGAAGGGATCGGTTGGTAGGACATGTTCTGAGGCATCAAGGGATCACCAATTTAGTATTGGAGGGCAGCGTGGAGGGTAAAAATCGTAGGGGGAGACCAAGAGATGAATACACTAAGCAGATTCAGAAGGATGTAGGTTGCAGTAGGTACTGGGAGATGAAGAAGCTTGCACAGGATAGAGTAGCATGGAGAACTGCATCAAACCAGTCTCAGGACTGAAGACCATAACAACAACAACAACTTCTCATTGTAAATAAATAGTAAGTTCATTTCTCTAATATCACTGAATTTTCTTAATACTTTCACAGGCTACTTTTATCTGCGCCATCTTACACACTGAAAGCCAAAGAAACTGGTACACCTGCCAAGCATCGTGTAGGGCCCCCGCGAGCACGCAGAAGTGTCGCAACACGACGTGGCATGGACTCGACTAATGTCTCAAGTAGTGCTGAAGGGAAATGACACCATGAATTCTGCAGGGCTGTCCATAAATCCGAAAGAATACGAGAGGGTGGAGATCTCTTCTGAACAGCACGTTGCAAGGCATAACAGATACGCTCAATAACGTTCATGTCTGGTTAGTTTGGCGGGCAGCGGAAGTGTTTGAACTAAGAATAGTGTTCCTGGGACCAATCTGTAGCAATTCTAGACGTGTGGGAAGTCGCTGTATCCTGCTGGAATTGCCCAAGTCCGTCTGAATGCACAATGGACATGAATGGACGCAGGTAATCAGACAGGATGCTTACGTATATGTCACCTGTCAGAGTCGTTATCTGTCAATACGATAACAAGACGTGCAGAAGACATGTAAACATCTGACACCATATATATCGACAAATCGATAGTCAAATCTAAACCAGCTGTATTTCGACTGCCATCTTGTCCACTGCACTACAGATTTGTTTGTGATCCTGTTTCCAAGTTACTGTTACGTTAGTGAAAATTAGTGACCAAGAAGGCCAAGAGAGTCACGGAAATGGAAACACATCAGCGCATCACAACGAGACTGCCACGCCAGAAGAACAAAGTGAGTGACCGTTACAAAACATTTTAGTGCAAACATCAGTCCAGCTTCCAAAGTGACATCGCCTCTTACTAAGTTTTCTCTTCTTCCACAGGATGACCACAGCATTTATAAAAAGTGTTGTGACTTGGCAAGACAGCCAAGTCACTATGCGAGGATGCCGAAATGCACGCGCTTAGCTCACGCAAGCTTGCGTGAGGTCTGGAACAGTGTAAAGTAGTTAATATAGCAAATAAAGTACGTAGTTGATGTAATACTTAACTTTATTCCATAATTGGTGAACATCGCTCTTGTTGATACATTATATAATCTCAATATAAACTGGTAATGGCGCCTTGCTAGGTCGTAGCAAATGACGTAGCTGAAGGCTATGCTAACTATCGTCTCGGCAAATGAGAGCGTAGTTGTCAGTGTAGCGTCGCTAGCAAAGTCGTCTGTACAACTGGTGCGAGTGCTAGGACGTCTCTCTAGACCTGCCGTGTGGCGGCGCTCGGTCTGCAATCACTGACAGTGGCGACACGCGGGTCCGACGTATACTAACGGACCGCGGCCGATTTAAAGGCTACCACCTAGTAAGTGTGGTGTCTGGCGGTGACACCACAAAAAGACTGTGTAACATCAGTATGTCCTTACTGTGAAGTTGTTTTAGTAATGTCATTTAGCCTGAAGATGAGGAATTCCCTCGAAACATGTCGCTAAATAAATAAGCAATACAATAGTTGACAAAGTTTGTGATTAAAAAAAACCTTTACATATTTCTTGAGACAGTCACGATCGAAAAAATTGTCAAAATGGCTTATTCAGTTTTGGACAAAAATTCTAGCTGACTTCCTTCGGGTATAATGGCTTGGTCTCAAGCCAGCAAAATCGTGTTTTGTCCTATGCTTCAGATCTTATCTTTGCTAAAAGAGATTCTTTTCATTTTGCGCACAATGAAGTTTTATTACAGGTTTGGCCACCCTTGCTAGTCGCTCCTGCTGCATTCAGTCAGCACAGTGCTCTTCCCTGCGTTTACCTGGCTGAGACTTTGGTAGTACATTTTTGTTACCCATGTGTTTCCTCTAGCGACTCTTGCCTTTCACCAGCAAGCTGAAAGCCCCAGGCTGTAACACATTAAAAGACTCATTTACCGTAACAAAAGAAAAAGACATAGAGCTAATTAGAATTGCCATCATTGGAATGTGTTATTATTGAATGCAGTTTCGTGCAGCATCAGTGATTTAATTTGATTTACTGGTCGCGTCTGCACACTGGATCATTAAGAAGGTTATGGGAAAGTTTTGGGAAAAAACTGCCACATTACAATGTCAGTGTTGGGATGACTGACGTAATAATCATCGAGCGCTTGTCTAGTTTCTCTGTAACAGCGTACAACGTGCCCAGGGCGTTCACAGTGAAAATATATGATGCGTTATCCTCTATTCTCCAAATGTGTTTTTCTGCTGGGTGCTCTTCTTGGTGGAGGAGTTGGTTGTACCTGCTTTGGTAGGATGTTGGACTGTCGTTCATCAGTTGGAATAGAAGTCCAAGTTGGCCAAGTCTAATCTCCACGGCACGTTTGACTGATGGTGGAGGTTGGTGCCTTTTCTTTGACAACCTCTGTTCAGTTCTGACACATGGAGTCGACATTCTGAGAGATTTGGGGTCATAGTGACAATAACTGCCATAGGGACTATCACTTTCATCCGAGTCTCTTCTGTCACACTTACTCGGTTAGCTGGCGCCACTTGAATTCTTCTGTCCTTGTGACATCTCTTACCAAAAGAGTTTGGTACATATTTCATGCGGCTCCCTTCGTCAAATCTGATTTTTTTGTCTGCGTCTGTCAGACTGACAATGTTGCAAAGGGCCAAAACATTCTGTATGTTTTTCTGTGTCATATCGCCATAATGTTCTGAAACTGTTCTTCTACTAAGCGGATTTGCTGCTGATTGTCACCAGATGTCTTCTTCAGCTCTTCCTGGAATCTGACCCAGCTACTGAGAGTCTCTGTTCTCGAATATTTCCACGACTGTGCCTTCCAAGTAAAAGTATACTTTTCCTAAACACATCACGTCATCCCACCTGCCACTCGGTCGGATCCTTTAAGCCATTTTGTTCGGTATGGCCAGCGTCTCTGGGAAACACTGATGGGTGCCTCATGTGTAGCTGACTTACTGTTGGCTTGGAATCCATTAATCTCCTGAACATACGGACCTTTTGAAAGAAGTACTGCTTGTATTTCAGGTTCCTGTCCATATAGGCGATGGAGTCACGGTGGCGTATATGTTTTGAAGTGCCCAGCGTCTTCACCAAATGTCACGTGGCAACTGGAATCAAGTCAAAATCCATAAGCAATGTCGTCAGTGAAATACAACACTTATCATTGAACATAGGCACGACATTAGCGGCTTCCCTACAGTCGTCGAATATTACAGGATATACAAAGATTACAGACATCCAATATTTCGAGATCTTTCTGGAAATCATATACATTGAATATCTGCTGGTGGTCGGTTCAGGAGAGGCGACTCACAGCACGCCAGCCAGTCGCGCTAACTATGGTTGCCCATGGCTGTTGTACCAGATGTCATGCGACATCTGTTAACGATCTCGTCGTAGACATGTAGTTAAACTCTAATCGAAATTCCGTTCTAGCCCAACTTACCCTCCATCTGGGAGCCGTTTCTGTAGTCATATCTGTTGTCACAGCCTCCATATTCTACTTTTCTGTATTTTTGTGTTAATCCACCAAACGAATAAATAAATAAACGATTGACTTGAAACGTAGGCCAGCGCACAACTGTGTAGTCCTTCACTGAAATTATCTCTTCGCAAACCATAACAACAAATCTGCCACGTAAAACAAGTTTCAGTATCGATACCTTCTAAAATGGTCTCTGTAGTAAGGTATCACTACCAGGTATACCGTAGTAATTATTCCGACGATCGTTGTTCCCATATGCTAAACATATCTGTTAACTGAACTCAGGCAAGAAATAAACAATCATTGGTGGTGGTATTACCCAGTATTTCAGCAACCGCTCCAAATTGAATGAGTCTAACTTTTTTTTCGAATTCACTGTCCATAGTATTTCCTAATCATCGCGGGGCATTGTTTATGCAGCATTATAATGTGCTCCAATAAACATTCACGACTGAGTTACTAAACGAGAATGTGCCTCTACCCTTGTTAAGACCACACCTACAAGAATTACGTGCTCTTTCAAGCTTCACGTTTCTTCGAAAGATCCGAAAGTATATAAAGCGTCCGTTAAGAAATAAGTGCTGAGCTTGTATTTCTTAAAACTGGAGCGTGGGTTGAAGAACAGCGCTCTGAAAATTGGCAGCTGAGAGTTGCCGTATTTCACTTGATAAAACTTTTGATTATGGCCACGAATTACAATTTACTTTTGCCTTCTCCCCAACCAGTAAGTTTGTGAAGGAGGTGGGTATATTTCCGCCTGCGCGTAGTCTCATTTCTTCCTTCGTATATTTAAGTTCCTGAAACCAAAGCAGCGGGGCTTCCCGGCTACAGAATATTTTGTCTGTCTTTATTGGAAAAACTTTCCGGGCATTGGCTATCGATTCTCCCTAAATTATGTTGACTTACCTAAATATTTTCTTCATTTCTGCTACGGTCTCGTGAGTTCCTGAGAAATTTCGATAAGAAACATGACGATCTCTGCAATCGTTCGATCTCTTTATCTGTGCCGTCGTAACAGCACTACCCATCAGCAAAATATCCATGTACTAGGGCCATATGATTTCTGAATACCTCGTGTCATGCCTAATAGCATACCGAATGATATGATACATCAATAGACATAGTATGCTGATAAAAATCTCCATTTTAACAATCACATACAACCGCTCATTCGACAAAGGACACGTACATATCTGGAATGTTGCACACGTCACACCAATAAACAACAAAGGAAATGGAAGTAATCCGCTGAATTACAGACCCATATCACTGACACGGATTTATATTAGGTTTCTGGAACATGTACTGTGTTACAGTATAATGAAATAGAGAAAATATATACTTATTATGCGTCTGTTGATATATGTTTTTGTTTCCTCAAAGTGACTGCTTTCTGCCAATGTTGGCCATAAGTCATAAAAAGTAATGGCAGTTAGGTTCTAATCCTACGTTCACAATGATTCAGAACTGAAAAATTTCTACCTGATTGCAATACAAACGTTCCATAACAGACCATACCTCACAGTTACAAAGTAACGAGTCTCAATGGAACTATCATTTTCACTGTCATGTACTAAAGTCAAACTAGTATACTGTCGCTTTGTATTATAATTTTAAAAGATGTCTGATTTATGTAAAAAACCTGTAGAGTTAATGACTGTCCTCTATATGACAAACAGATTTAAAAATACAGTCTTGAAATAATTTATACATAAAACATGGTATAGAAACAATGTTTATATTGCAACCGTACAGTTGTTTTAGCTCTGTAATCTTGTAAACACAGGATTAGAACCAAACTATTTTTTTTAGACTGTAAGAGGTCTGAAGACAGGCGACTCTCCCCGAAACCGTTCGGTTTGAAATAATAAAAGCAGCAATAGGCTGACGGAAAACAAATATATTTTCTGCAAAATATAATGATCGCAGATACCTTCCTGCGAGAAATATCTCTAGTTTTGAGTATGAAAGACATTGAAGAAAACGATCTATTGACAAATAGTGAAAATGAATTGTGGAACACAAATGGATAGCTATTCATAAGAATTAATTACGTCTGTCGACAGGGGATTTCAAGTCGATTCCAAATTTCGAAATTTATTTTGACACCATTCCTCACAAGTGACCTCTAATCAAATTGCGTGCCTACGGAGCATCGTCTCAGTTTTGTGACTGCATTTGTGATTTCCTGCCGCAAAGGACACAGTTCGTAGTAACTGAGGGGAATTGATATAGTGAAACTGAAGTCATATCTGGGGCTGAGCAAGGAAGGCAATCAGGGCAGTCCTCTTAGATTGTTTGATGATGACGTAGTCGTTTACCGTCTAGTGAAGTCATCAGTAGATCAAATCGTTTAGACAAGATGCCTGCTTGATGCAAAAAGTGGTGACTGACCTTGAACAGAACACATTGTCAGGTCCTCCACATGAGTACTAAAAAAGCTTCGTGAAATTTCAGATGCACGATAACTACCACAAATTTAAATTTCGTAGGTTCAACTAAGTACCTAGCCATAATAAACTGGTGCTAATGTTGTGGGACAGGCGAATCAAGAGCTACATTTTATTGGAATAACGCTTCCAAGATGCAATATATCTGCCAACGAGTCTGGTACATTAAGCTTGTCCGTCCTCTTCTGGGGTAATGCTGGGCGATCTGGAATCTGTACCAGATAAGACTGACGAAAACACTGAAAAGTTCAAAAAATGGCAGTTTGTTTTGTACTGTCGCAAAATAGGGAAGACAGTACCAAGCTATGGTAAGCGAATTGGAGCGGTTATCATTGAAACAAATATCTTTGCGTTACGACGAGATGTCTTCACAAATTACAATCACTAAATTTCTTCTCCGAATGCCAAACCATTCTGTTGACTCCCACCTACATAACTGGTCATCGTAATAGAATAAGAGAAAAGAGTGACCGCACGAAAACACTAGTATGCTCATTTTTCGAGGGTGGAATGACGACAGTTAATCAGCAAGGTATTTAGTTAGTTACATGTCCCATAGATCTTCTGAGCGCTGTTTGTACCGAAATGATGTGGAACGACTCAGTTTAACGTATATGCATATGTGATCTGTCTCAACATTAAGAAACCATTAATTTTTGCTGGTGTAACTGCACCGTAAAACTAGGTTTCTTTACTCTGTTGATGGAATAGAAGAAGCTGACAAGGAGAAATCATTTTGTGTTAGATTTAAAACTTGCTTTGCTCTCTTTACACATTTTATCTTATTCGGCAAACGATCAAAAATATTTGTTTCTGAAAACTGAACTCCTTCCTCAGTCACTGACAGCTTGTACAATGGGTAACAAAGTTTTCCCTCTAATGTTGTAGGTATGGAGATCACTATTCTCAAATTATGATGGATTATTTATGATGAATTTCATTAGCGAATATATGTATTATGATGGGGTAGCTAAAATGCTTAACCCCTTGAAGAGGTACCAGATAACAACTGCGGGTAAGCACCACATATTATTCTTATTGCTCGCTTTTGCATAATCAGTACCATATTTTTAAGTGATGAGTTATCATAAAAAATTATTCTACAAGACAGTATTGAACTGAAATATGCAAAATATGTCATGAGGTTTATTCGTTTCTTTCCCAGATTTGCAATTATTCGAAGAACAAAAGTAGCTGGAACTGATTGTTTGAGAACTTTCTTCCAGTTCAAGTTCTCATCAACACATATACCTAAAATTTTGGAGCACTCTATCCTCTTTACTGACTCCTTTCACGTGCTGTAGGCTATCAGTCGTTGGTATGACTCTTTCTTTTGCATAGTAAGGGGTGCAGTGTGTTTTATCAAACTTGAAGAAGAGTCCATTATCAAAGAACCACTCAATAATTCTTTAAAAAACGTCATTGACAATATCTGCTGTTGCTCTCTCTCTCTCTCTCTCTAATGGGGTTTATTATAACTAGTATCGTCTTCAAAAAGTAGCAATTCTGTTTGAAGAATGTTAGGTGTAAGGCTTTCACATTTATAAGGAATTGTTGTGGACCCAAAATTGGGTTTCCTGGGATTCCTTTCGTAATTTCTTCCCACCCACTAAAATTTTTCTCATCTTCCAAGATTGTTTGAATTATTTAGCACAACTTTTTACATTCTGTTCAGTATGATTTCAAACCAGTTCTGTGCAAAGCCATCAGTTTCATGATGCTTTAGTTTGATCAAGAGAGTAACGTGATGTACGCAATCAAACGCCTTGGAAAGAACACAAAAGATACCAACTGGTGACATTTTATTATTTAAGGCGTGAAATGTTTGGTGTGTGAATGTATCATTAGCAATTCCAGTCGAGCAACGCTTCTAGAATCCAAACTGTGATGTGTCAAGTGAATTTCTTCAACTTAAATGTGAAATTAAACCTGAGCACATAATTTTTTTGAATGGTTTGGAAAAAGACGTCAATAAAGACATTGGAAAATAATTATTTAATTCTTTCTTGTCACTTTTCTTATTAAGAGCTTTAACAATTGCATGTTTTAATCCGACTGGAAAAATTCCCTGCGCTGGTGATACAGTCCATATATTACTAAGAACATAACGTATTAAGTTAGAAGAAATGCTGAGAATTCTTTTTGAAATTCCATCAACCAAGGAGGTAGCTAAAGGGGGTTCCAGGGGATCCGGCCCCTCCAACCCCCCTCCCCACCCCCTACAACTTAAATGAAATTACACGCGATACAGCTGCCGTGCAATGAAACTGAAAGATATAAGAGGTTTATATAAAAAGTTTTCGTTTGAGGGCGCTGCTACAGCGTATATGCCACGTAGCGCGACACCTATGCGGGTATATAAGCACCGATATGGCGGCAAGGGTTAGTCTGGCATTCTTGTCCTTTCAACGGGCGGAAACGTGAACAATGGCGGCGGTATTACCAAACGGATCCAAACACGACCAACGTGCTGTTCTTCTTTCCTCGGCTCCTGAAGGACAGATTCTGTTAGAAATCCACAGGAGAACGAAGAATGCGTTGTAAGAGGTCCATGGCTAAGGAATTTATTGCTAGCGCACTCGAGCAGATGCAATTTCGGTGGATTGCTCTCTCGCTGCCTGCGATAAGTACGCTATAAGAGAATCTCAGACCAGAGAGCAGTGTTGTATGTCAGTAGTAACTGTGTGGTAGTAGGAGTAAGTAGTTGCTAGCAGTCGGGTGTATGGAGTCGGCTGGGCCGGTCGTGGGGAGCGATGGCGGTGCCTGAGCGATGTAGTATAAGGTAAAAGCAGCCTCGCCATATGTACTATTATTATATCAAGCCCCATGTAAATGTTAGTAAAAAATCTCTTAATAATAACCTTTCTTATAAAAATTAACTTTTGACAATCATTCATCTGAATTTAAAGAATTTACTAATTTCTCCAATCCATGGTCATCCCGATTATCGTAAAGAAAAATCAGTTCTTTCTTTTTATACATGACAAATCTATCGGCCAGCATTGCACTGGGCTGTGCCAGAAAAATTTCTTATAGGAGCAGATATATACGCGTTATCCGGCGACTTCATTGAGGTAAGAATTTTCAATTTATTCAGTATGATCTTTCAGGGCCATGACGCAGGACTGTTGACGTCCAAATTTACCAGTTTAGATTCACAGTCAGTTAATTATTGAAGGTTATATATGAGTCACATTTTTATTAGGAGGTTAGTCACGTTATTATTGTGAGGTTACGGAATAATAAACTGCTGCTAGGTTACACTGAATGTAAATTATATAATTATAATTTTTTTTACTGTTGGGAGGTTACAGCGTAATCGGCGGCAAATAACGCCCGTTCTCATATCGCAAGTGTCGTAACGAAGGAGTTACGCCAAGTCATGTGGGAGACATTCCAGCACCCGTCCTATACTCTGATCTCTCCTCATGCGCGGCTGGTCCCGGCGGAGATACTAGTCCTTCCTCGGGCATGGGTGTCTGTGTTTGTCCTTAGGAGAATTTGGGTTAAGTAGTGTGTAACCTTAGGGACTGATGACCTTAGCAGTTAAGTCCCACAAGATTTCACACATTTTTTTCTCCTCATGCGATTATCACGCCTTCGGTCCCCAAAACGCCTTGAATGGTCCACGATTCTTGGCGGGTGAGGATGTGCAGCAGGACATGGGGTTTTACCAAACGGGTGTCGTCAACCTCATGAGTCACTGGGACGATTGCCGCAATGCACACGGTGATTTTGCCTGAGTGGTATACCGATTCAGTTCTGTACGGTCTTCGAACGGAAACTTTTTGATCGCCCCGTATATTTTGAGTCTCAAATGTACGATGAAAAAAGAATACGCACTATCGGCAGGCAACTAGGTCATCGATAGATTTAAGAGATTTAAATTATCGATACATCGATAGCACTTTCAGCTTTCACCTAACCCTACTTTTTTAGTTCAGGTTTTGTTTTGTTAATCAGATCAGTTATTAACTGTACTTTAATTTAATGTAAATACTGCCGTTTATTATTTTTGTGCTATGTACTGTTGTAATTACTGATAAGTTTGTAACAAGAAATAAGAAAAACCGATTTTGATCCATCTACTAGCGTTATGGTAAGTTAAAAACATGTACGCACTACTATGGTAGCCTAATTACCCATCGCAGCAGTTAAATGTCACCAGTGGAGTCATTATTTGGAGACTGATAGAACTTATGGTAGAAGTATTTCACAAGGCGGTGGAGTTATAAACATCACTACAAATAACATTTAACTAAAACTAGTGAAAGAATACACTTACATTGCCGGTGTCGCCAAAAAAACTCGTTGATCAACAAAAACATAGTCAAAAGGTTGATGGCTGCATTTCTTTAAAAAATTTGTCCAAAATTATGTCATTATTACTGCGTATCTAGTCATCGGGGCGATACTCAATTATGAAAACAAATTCCGATACGGAACGAAAGGGAGACGTTTGTGGAGAACAGTAGGGGTATGTGATGAGAACACATTCTGTATTTCGTTCGTGTCTAAAAATTTTTTGGCGAGCTGCTTGAATTTGTCCGAGCAGTCTACACCGTGCCCCCCCCCCCCCCTCACCCATTCTTTAGTACTATAACAATTGAAGCCATAAATTCCCTGCAGAGTTAAATATTAAACTGCATGCACTCCTGCACAATCAAATGGCCAAACATGTTCAATCAAAGGAAAAACATGCAATATCAGAATTCCGTCTTTTGTTGTGATGGATTTTATTTTATTTGAAAATAGTGTACAACAACCAGTTTTGTTACATTCTCCACCGAACCGGGTAGCTCTACATTTTGTGGTGCTGAGCTGAATCTGGGAATTGTTCCAATCCATCCGCCGCCAGCCATGAATTTAGTTTTCTGTGGTTTCCCGCTTTCAGTTTTATTGATAAATAGAAATTCATTTCTGAGGTCGCATACATTATTAGTCGAGGTGACATGTATGTATGAACCAATGTTATGATCACAAAACTGTAGCTCAGAGTATCTGTGCATTTGTTTTGTTGTATAAATTAATTTTGTTGCTATGGTTGACTGTTTAAACAGTATGGTAAAAGAAGTTCTTCATCTCTTAAGAAAACTGAAGAATGTTAATGAAATGAAAGATATTTTAATACAATTTTAGACTGAATTGAGGTGCTCCGGATGCTTTGACGTCCCGAAGAAATTGTGACTTGGTTTCAGAGAAGTCGTAAATTTTAATACAAGAAAGCTATTATCAAAAAAGATTTGAAACCGTTTAACTTTATACGTTATTCAGTTCAACATTAAGGTTCTTCTGCTCCGCAATAGTCAACCTTATATTAGAAGACTGAGCTGTGTTTTGTTAGCAATGAAGCAATACATTATATTCGAATTTTAATTCGTTTGACACTAGAATGAAGTTATCTTATTGCCAAATAAAGAAATATTTTACTAATTCAAACAAATCTAAAAATAATTTACTGTTTCCTATATATGTGGTATCCGCTCTTTCGGACTTGTCCGAAAGAACACGCACTACATACATATAATCAAGGAGAGGACAACTAATGATCTGAAACTTCCTGGCAGATTAAAACTGTGTGCCCGACCGAGACTCGAACTCGGGACCTTTGCCTTTCGCGGGCAAGCGCTCTACCATCTGAGCTACCGAAGCACGACTCACGCCCGGTCCTCACAGCTTTACTTCTGCCAGTATCTCGTCTCCTACCTTCCAAACTTTACAGAAGCTTTAGAAGGTAGGAGACGAGATACTGGCAGAAGTAAAGCTGTGAGGACCGGGCGTGAGTCGTGCTTCGGTAGCTCAGTTGGTAGAGCACTTGCCCGCGAAAGGCAAAGGTCCCGAGTTCGAGTCTCGGTCGGGCATACAGTTTTAATCTGCCAGGAAGTTTCATATCAGCGCACACTCCGCTGCAGAGTGAAAATCTCATTCTGGAAACATCCCCCTGGCTGTGGCTAAGCCATGTCTCCGCAATATCCTTTCTTTCAGGAGTGCTAGTTCTGCAAGGTTCGCAGGAGAGCTTCTGTAAAGTTTGGAAGGTAGGAGACGAGGTACTGGCAGAAGTAAAGCTGTGAGGACCGGGCGTGAGTCGTGCTTCGGTAGCTCAGTTGGTAGAGTACTTGCCCGCGAAAGGCAAAGGTCCCGAGTTCGAGTCTCGGTCGGGCACACAGTTTTAATCTGCCAGGAAGTTTCATATCAGCGCACACTCCGCTGCAGAGTGAAAATCTCATTCTGGCAACTAATGATCTGTTCAGTGTGGATACACACCAGGCTCGATTCCCACACGGGAATCGACGAAATGCCGAGAGTAATGAGGATAATGGATAAGGGGCACTACGTTAGTAGTGTAAGTTGAGAATATAGGTCTGACGCGAGGCGTGCTAGGGTATTTCATGTATCTGCCATAAGCACTGTATCCAGATGGCATAATAGTCACAGCATCTGCTTAGTAAGCGGGAGACCCAGTTTCGAATTCCGGTCCAGCATAAATTTTCAAATTTCCCCACTGCTTTAAGCAAATGCTCGCTCGCAGCCACGTCTGTAATTCATTTGTGTCTTACTGTTTCCAGTAGTGGATATATGGTTTTGCAGCACAGTATCAGGAAACAAGTTTATCTTCATTCACACACTTATATATATATATATATATATATATATATATATATATATATATATATATATATATATATATATATATATGCACATAAACATATTTATTCACACCATGCATCAAAACCATGCATCCACTCTCAGCCACATACATACATAAGTGTTTAACCGCACATAAATTGATGTACGAGTAGACTGTTAAAACACCTGAAGATGAGCCCCCAGCGCTCGAAATCCATCGCACATTGAAATAAAATCATGATTGTGACTGAAGGCGCTTGTTCTTATTTTACGAAAGAATCATTTAATTGTGCATTTGCGTATTTCTCATTAAACGTTATACTTTTTAAGAAAAGATTTTATGTCTCAGTTTTATAAAGAAAGTACTATTTGTAATTGCGCAGGCTTCCACGGCCAGAGTCAGTCGACATAAGAGTTTCCCGGGTATGGTACCGCGTCATAATGTATAAAACTACTGCTGGAGAAAACACGTGGACGACACGTTCGCTATATGGCCTCATGCTGAAACGGAGCTATACAAGTTTCACGAATATTTGAACAACATGCACGGGGAGATACAGTTCACGCTCGAAGTAGAGAAGAACGGTGAAATTCCATTTCCAGACGTCGAAGTATACAGGACAACGGAGGGCACACTGGGGCACAGGGTATATCGCGAGACTACACATACAGACAGGTATCTGCAGGCCCAATCCTACCACTACCCAGAAGAACTACAGTATGTTCAAATGGTTCAAATGGCTCTGAGCACTATGGGACTTAACATCTATGGTCATTAGTCCCCTAGAACTTAGAACTACTTAAACCTAACTAACCTAAGGACAGCACACAACACCCAGCCATCACGAGACAGAGAAAATCCCTGACCCCGCCGGGAATAGAACCCGGGAACCCGGGCGTGGGAAGCGAGAACGCTACCGCACGACCACGAGATGCGGGCAACTACAGTATGTCATCTGTTCTTTGGCAGTCCGTGCACAGCGCCTAAGTGATGCTCAAGACATAACACCTGAGCTTAAAAGGCTACGCACAACGTTTCTAGCCAACGGCTACAGCCATAAGTCGATCCACACAGCCGTGTCGACGAATACAAGTATGCAAGATAAGCAAGAAATGGACAAACTGCAGCCAATAGTGCGCTTATCTTGTGTGAAAAATGTTACTGACAGAATAGGCAAACACCTTCCCCGGGTTGGTGTGCAGACTGTCCTCTGTAGTGGTCGCAGGATCCAGAACGTGCTAGGCTCCACTAAGGACAAGGGGATGCTTTACACACTGCAGGCGTATACAAGGTCGAATGCGAATGTGGAGAGGCATACATCGGTGAGACTGGCAGGCCAATAGCAACGCGCATTCGGGAACACGAGCGCTATATTCTTCTAGAGCAACACAACAAATCTGCAGTGGCAGAACATCAGCAAGAATCCGGAAAAGAAATAAAATTCAGCGAAGCCTGTGTGCTGGACAAGCAGTTAGTTATGACGAAACGCAAAATCAGAGACGCCATCGAAATACTTAAACACCCTAAGAACATGAATAGAAAGGATGGACTCAGGCTTGCCCCATCTTGGCTGCCCGCAGTCAGATACAAACACACCGCACTGTCAACCCGAGGCACGAGCACTGCCGGCGAGTAACTGCCAGAGCGCGGCCGACGCCCAGCGACGGTGGCCACCAATCATGGCACGCAACACAAGAGCCAATAGTAGACAACAGAGGTTAAGCTCTCCCTCAACCGCAATATCCTATTAAAATAAAGTACCCTCTCCTTCTTCCTTAAGTCACCAATGAAAAGAACTATCTTTTTTATAATTATGACGTAATGGCTTGCGCAGTGAACAGAAATAACAAAATATAAGCGACACTGCATAGCAAGAACGCACCAGTAGACCCAGTAGAAGGCCGCTGCAACCGTAGCAGAAACGTTGGTTTTTCTCTAGCTGTAGTTTCATACGTTATGACGCGGTACAAGACCCAGAAAACTTTTATGTCGAAAGTACTATTTGTATTAAGGTTTTCCGAAAGCAAGTTATATACATAAAATTAATAAATAAATGTGTTTTCAGGATAGAATTAGAAACATGAGCCTTTTTAAGTCCTCATTAATGTAATGTTGTAACTTTAATTTTGTTAGCTGAATGTGTAAGATTGTAACTTTAATTTTGTATGCTGAAATCGGAGCTAATAGACAATGAAAGTGGGTTAAAAGCCGTGATCTGTCTGGGGACGTTAACCGTGGATTACTGGGCAACTGTTTCATCAGGTATTTAGTCTAGGTTTACCAAGCAGACTAACATTAATGATTATCTTTTAATAGTCATACAAAACCGGTAAAATATATATATATAAAAGGAGAATTTAAATAAAAAGAAAGAAATCAGTTTATATTTGGAAATTTATTTTAAGATTGTTCATTGAAATTTCAGCATATTATACGTGAGTTATAACTGAGCTGGTGCCTTATTTACGATTGAAAAGAATGTGAGATTGTAATCTTACGGAACACATAAAATATGGAGCCAAGATTTGGAAAACTGCATACAACACTCCATTCATAAAATAACACACGAAGAACATTGAAACATAAGCAAGAAGAAATTAACCACAACCAACTGATTCAGTTTTTTACCCAAAGAAATTACGTTCATACCACAATCCTGTCCGTCATGTAATTACCACACACTGGTATACTAAATTCATATTAACTCTTTGTGAAGTCTTCCCAAAAAGAATAGCTGAGGGCTACTTTGATGATTACACCACATGCTTCACGTGGTCAACTTGGTTTACACAAAGCGTACAACTCCACAATAATTTTGATAATTAAAATACCTTAGATCGAAAAGCAATTGACAAAAGAAAAACCTTGAACTGGTTACTAACGTCTTACTATTAACCTGATGGGTCAAACAGTTATATAAGCACGTGGTAGTGGTCTCGCAAAGTACACCCCACGTGAGCTGAACATAAAGAAAAGTTGCTATATTGAAAATATAGTCAAGACGAGACGTTATAATCACACAAACATTCGCATTTAAGATTGATGAACTTAGTTAGAGTTACTGATCAACACGTGGTTCCACTTTACTCACAAAGTAGTAACAAAGCAACTACCGCAAAATAATCTGAATTTAACACGAGAATTTTACTGCGCTGCAATTTAAGATAACATCGGATATTTTAGACCTAAACCCGAAATAAAGGTGATTAAATTTTCAGTTAGGCTGAACTTAAGAAATCCATTGTCCTACGGACTTAACAGACACGCGCTTAGCCGGAGATCTTACCACTTCAGACGCTCGCCACGGCCACACTGCAACCGCCCTACTGCCGACCGTGCTTCCTGAGGGTGGCCCACAAAGACCAACGGAAGTGGCCAGAGGGGCAGCTTCCTATACCAACATGACAACGGACGGACAGGACCATACTAAGGATAGAAACCTCTTTGCTTTTAGGAAGCGTAGCTACCTGTTCCGACGTTGGTCCTACTGTTCTCTAGCAGACAGCCTTGTCTGCTACCCTCAAGCATGCAACTAGAAATACATATGCTCATTCATCCTCTCACACAAAAGGGAAGGGGGATGACAGTATCTTATCATATACAGTATATAAAAGAAAGCGGATGTAGGTTCCGTATGAAACTGTGTGACATGAATTACATATAAGAATTACATACAAACTGTGCTTTAAAGTGTAGTAGTGTGACAGATCGTTCTTGTTTATGTGTAAAAGTAACACGTTCCACTGCTCAGTCTCCTCCCAGATAGTCAGAAACGCCACAGTACATTTAGAAGAGGAATTTATTCCATAAATGGCAACAGATTTAAGAAATTAAACATGAAAGGAATCCAACAGAGACCTTTCATAACCCCAACGCTCCGGGAAAAGACTGTGCAGGGAATTTTCTGGCCATGCTAGGACATTCCCAAGCAGGCTTCTCACACCCTACTTAAACCAAAAGTGTAAAAGAAAAGGCAAAAGGACACCAGCTACTTGCTAAAACACAATAATTTCAACACATCTTTAGAATCTACCAATTTCAAACAGAAAAAAAAGAACACAATCTGTGACACCTATTTAAAAGGTAGTGTAGACCTAATTCGGTCAGCAAGTAAAAACAATGGTTCCTGTGTCATTAATATGAAAACAATTTGTGGTTGTTACCCTTATGGAGTTCACCAGTATTTGCTCATTGCAAGAGCCAACTGATCACAGGAAAATTTATAACTGTTTATTAACAAGCAAAATTTATGAAAATAGCAAAGGTGCCACAGCAATTAAAAAAAGAACATCAAATAACATCAGTATTAAAAAGCAGAACATAACAATGCACAATCTGCAAAAGCAACAAAATGATAAGAGAAAAAACATGTTTTACAAAGTGGTTATCGCAAAAAAATTCTATATCGTATGAAACTAATAATTTGTAGAATTAAAATAACTATGTGGCACTCATTTAATCACTCTACTATATTTCAATTAGCTAGCAAACAATGGGCACTGTGTCATTATACTGAAACTACAATAATTATGTGATTTTTACCCTTAAGTGGTTCCTCACAGTAAATATGCCCCATGCAAAGGCTAATCGATCACAGTTCAATGAGAATAAAAAGCTATCTGACTGATAAACGAAGCAATGCCACAGCAATGAATTTACGAAACAAAATATCACAAATCTAATACATCACTCAAAAACAAACATTGATAAATAAAACAGTACAATAGTCAACATCTAAAACAAAAAAAAACCTATATATAAAACACCTGCAAAATACAAGAGTCAAAGCCTAAAAAAGATAAATAGAACACCTGCAAAATACAAGAGTCAGTCTAATAAACACCAATAAATCGAACTCCTGCAAAACACACGAGTCAGAGTTTCTCTGACAGAAACACACGTATATGCACTGGACTAAGAACCGTATAATCACTGTTCACTGACACACTCAGTACTTCCACTGTTCCAAGGCACAATATAGGGGAAAGAGGGGGGGTTCGTCGCCGCAGCTGTCAGTAGGGATTTTTTTGTCCATCTGTTGCGTGCGATCCCGCCGTCTCTGCCCTCTCATGAAGTTTCTCCCGTGTCACGTCATCTCGATTTGGTTCCATTTCTGTGTTGTCAAATTCGTGCGGTATCCTCGTTTGACACGCCAGGTTGATATTCCTGGGCAAGGATGACACTTAATGGCTCTTCTTTTGTGCCACCCTTAGCGACCAGAGAACATCGAACCATGATTTACTGTCGCTTGACAGTAGGCATCCATCAGGAAACGTCGATAGGCGTCGTTGACGTCTGCAAGTTTCTCTGGGCAGTACCTGTCAAAAGGCTCCACGCCCCTTGTGTTGTTTCACCGCGGCCGTCTCGTCACGGTCGCGTGCGTGTGGTGCGTTGCCAGCAGGTGGATTTCCGCGCGGTGGACCGCTCGCCCATCTCAGGTCATCGCCTCGAGGAAGGGTCGCCCGGGGCGGTCGCCCATTAGCTCCAGGTACAAGGGAAAGTGTTTGCCGCGTACCCTGCTTTTGTTGTCGGCCGCGCTCCCGAAGTGGCCTGGCTGACAGCGTGTCCTGCTGGGAAACCCGCCAGTTTACAACTAGTCCGGCTGCTCCCGCTGTCTCTTAAGAGTTTTGCCGGTTCGCTTTCACGTTCTCAACTGCATTCACAGAAATTTTTCATCATCCTTATGTGATTACACAATGTCATACATAATACCACTTAGTATTGTCTTTCACAATTTTTAAGAACAAAGTGAGACTTAATATTTTTTTTAAAATAAAAAAATTAGATGAATCGACAATATAAAATAAAGTTTAAATGACTTGACAATGTAAAAAAAAAAGTGAAATGACTTTACAATGTAAAAAAAATAAAAGTTAAATAAACTGACAATATAATATTTAAATCCACATCACTAATGTGGTTCACTTACATTTTAATAAATCAAATGCTACTTATTAATTCACTAAAATGAATAGGATTATGCCTTGTGCAAGTATAGGTCAGGACAGCATAGGGTTCACATGTTATTTACACACACATACATGCACACCTGTTGTCTATTCTACAAACTAACTACCCATAAACATGCATTACTCAATATTCTACTTCTATCCACTACTAGTTAAGCCAATAAGCTACTTCACTGCTATTTCAACACCGTGTATATACCACTACAACATTGTTCTAATTCGTCCTCTTCTTGACGCTCGTGGCATACGTCTTGTCACGTGATAAACATGGAGAACTTTCCTTAAACATACACATTAAAAAGAACAATGGTTATTTACACGCCAAAACATTTATACCAGTTCGCACACCTGAAAAGAGACTCGCAATTATACATTTATCATACTCATATATTCACACATAAAACAGTAAGAAAATTTCACCTAAAATTACGTTATCACAACAATTAATCACGCAGATGACTCTGAGAAGGTTAAAAATATTTGCATTATACAGGTTATATTACATTTTCTTACCCATTTTGCTGCGATTTCGTTCCTTCTTTACGTTACCTTTCGCTTCCAAATCAGTTATTTCGCCTGTGGTGGTTATTCTGGATTCATTTCTCATGAATGGCAAAATTGTGGTCACCTCTATTCTGTAAAACAGTATCATCTTAACATATTGAACTTACAACAGACACAAAAGATCCGAATCCTCCTGTAGTTTAAATGACAAATGTTTTGCTTTATCCTTATTACCTTAAACCAAGCTTTCCTTCGTTCCCATAATCAAAATTATTTAATCATCCTCTACCTTCAAGAGGGAAATTTCCTCAGTACAAATCATATAGGCTGCAGTGCATCCCGCACCAGCGAAAACAGTAAGCTGTAATGCTCACAGCATCAGCAAAACACATAAACGTCGCTTTTCTAGGACAAGTATTAACGCAGAATAATTTTTTAGGCTTTGGCTCAACATCAATTAAGACTACAAAAAGGATCCATATTTCCGTTCCATTTTCCATTTGCTGAAAAGCTGCTCGTATTTGACTACCACAATAATATTTCAGAGCCACGTAAATTACACAAACCACAATTCTTCTTTCACCTTGAAGGGAATCAATATACTTACGAAATCCACAGACAGCACTTTACGTACTCAGCTATAAAGAACAAAAAAAACATATATCATCAATATTAACATATCATCGCATATTGGAAGCCAATGGTTCAACAATCGTATTATCGCATCCTGTTTTCAAGATTCCAAACTTACTCATTCCTTTCTCAGAGTTCTCCTATCTTAAAATATTCATACAGCACGCATACTATAGTAAGAGATCCTCATTTATACTGACAGATATAGAATAGTAATAGATAGATAGTAGCACTGAAAGCAGAAAATCGGAAACAAGGCTACTAACAGCTGGGGACCTGGGTTTGCCAGACCCATAATACCCACAGATCGGATATTCCCCTGAGTTTTTTTTTTTTTGCACTAATTCAGCACAGATCTTGCTTCTCTCAGGAGCGACTCTTTTCAATTTACACAAAAAAAAACATAAACAGCATTTTACTCGTTCACAAAGAAACCTTTTATCTTCACGTTTGAATCAAACTAAATCCTAATTGCACAAGGAGAGAAAAAAAATTAAAACATCACTTCAATCCATCACACAGAAACATCTTTATCATTAATTTTTTACCAACATATTATTCAAAATGCATACGTCACAAATTTAAACTAATCAATTCTTTCTCCTCACCGTCCTCTCTACTTCTCACTGTCCTTTCTACTCATTTGCCATGTCGCTCATTTGTTCCGATTGGGCGCCTTCTGCGCTGATCGTTTGTCATTGCCGGTTTCGTTCATTTCCATTTGCTGGATTATGTCTAGGGTTAGCCGGCCGAATTTCGACATCATGAGGTGCTCCGCCTACAGTCCTATTCCCACCGTATTCATCATATCGATTCTGGTTGCCGTACCTGTAGCGTTCACGATCCTGTCCACGTCCCCGATCATTTCCGTTGTTCCACCTGTGTTCGCGACTGTTACCCCAGTTTCTATACGGTCGGTCCCGATTATTGTTCCGTTCGCGTCGCGACGACCAGTCACGCCGTTCATTAGTAATACGGCCACGACTGCGATCGCGCTGCTGTGCCCCGTAATAACTTTGTGCCTGATTAGGCGGGCATTCTCCTGTATTGTATTCCAACTCTTGGAGAAGCGTCTTAAACGTTTCCACGTCCTCTTTGCATCGTCCCGCAAGAATGACGTGCCGCAAGTGCATCGGCAATTTGGTGATGCATATCCTAATTAGTTCCGCAGGCCCGTATGGGTCGTATAGGAATTGATTTGCCTGCAGCATGTGGTCGAATAGGCGTGCAGGGCTGCCGAAACCAGACTGGTTCAAATTTGGCAGCATAATTATGCCATGTTTGACCCTATCTTGTGCCGCTTCCGACCAATAGGCGGACAGAAAGGCTTGTCGAAACTCCCGAGTGGAGTTGCCGTGACGCGCTGCCGACCTCATGCGAATCGCCGGTTCGCCTTCCAAATAGCCACACATATATTCTATCTTATGTGAACTTGCCCAGTCGGGAGGAAGACAGAACTCAAATTGCTCGAGCCATGCTCGTGGATGTATTCCTTTTTGCGAATTTCGGAATATCTCAAACTTTCTCACCGTAAGGAAATGTTTGAAATCAAATCCCCGCATTTCCTCCTGGCGAGGCCCTTGAATGTTTCTATTATTCTCATGTCTGCCCCTCAAATTACATTCTTCCCTGTCGTCAAAATCTCCCTCGTGGCCGGAGTCCCTCTCTGCACTGTTCGTACGGCTATTTTTAGTGCTATTGGCGAGTTCGGAATCACATGCCATGCGGTTTTCCAGATGCGCCACGCGTTCTTGTAATTCGCCTGTTACAGCTTTGTGTTGTCTGTTCACTTCAAACTGTCCCTTCTGAAATCTAAGAAGCGAACGCACTTCTTCGGTCTCTGCGGCCGCTACCGGTGTAGTATTGTTCTCGCTTTCCGTCAGCTTCATCGTGCCTACAGTGTCCGCTAATGCCGCAATCTTATCATCAATTTGTCTCTTGTCCTCCGCCCCAGTCTGCTTCAATTGTTCTATTTGCTGTTCCAACGCGTGGATCGCTAAACTGTTGTCCGCTATTGTGTTGCTAACGGACGTGGGACAATGCGTTTCCGCCTCTTGGACACTCGAGAGTACCTGCTGGTGCTCCCTTTGGCATTCTTCCCTCAGCTCTAGGAAATTCCTAAGCAGCCGTTCTTCGCTTTCTTTAGATTCGACATTGCCCCTCCGCTTGCTCTGTTCTAAGGCTTGCAGACGATCATCGATTTGTTCAAATGTACGGCCTAATTCTTTCATAATATCACTTTTTATCTCACTTGCCAGATTGTTTATTCTTTGTGAGATATCATCGGACACTCTCTGCATCGACTTGTCGACTTTATTTGTCTGCTGGATTAGTTTTTCGTCTATTTGTTCCCCTAGCTCCCGGATCGATTTTTCAGATTTCTGCGTCATTTGTTCCCCTAGCTCTCGGATCGATTTTTCAGATTTATGCGTCATTTGTTCGCCTAGCTCGCGGATCGATTTTTCGGACGATTCTTTTTGTTCTCGGAACGATTTTTCAAATGATTCTTTATTTTGTTGCAATAAGGCTTTCATGAGTTCTGCCAAATCAATTTGGTTAGTTGGAGGCAAATTAATTTGTGGCTCTGATGTGAGCCCGTTCGTCCTGTCTTGCATTTCGTTTGAAGTATTCCCCATTGCATTTTCGGAACCGCCCGACGCGTTAACATTCGAAATTAAATTATCCCCTTGGTCCATGTTGGTTAGGTTGTCGGACCGCTTACTTTTAGTTTGGTTACGTGTCTGCATTAGTGCAATTTATAACCGGTATGCGACACACTAATCAAAATAAATGTGTCCCACAAAAATTACGACAGGTACACGAAAGATACCCAACCTAGTACGCACTTTTTCACACGCAAAACAAATTTTTTATATTAGATCGAAACAGTGGAATTTACAAACGAGAGTAAAAAAACACACAGCCATATAAAACACACAGATATAAAAAAACACAACAAGACAAACAACGCAACGCCGATCAACAACGCCGTGAATCTTTTGAAAGTCTGCTCGGAAACAACGCAGAAGTTGTTTGAGCGCTGTAGGGAAAAAAAATTAAGATTATAACACGCTCGCAATCTAACATTTCAGAGATTCCAGAGTCTAGCGGAATCACAGAACAGGGTCGCCATGTGTAATGTTGTAACTTTAATTTTGTTAGCTGAATGTGTAAGATTGTAACTTTAATTTTGTATGCTGAAATCGGAGCTAATAGACAATGAAAGTGGGTTGAAAGCCGTGATCTGTCTGGGGACGTTAACCGTGGATTACTGGGCAACTGTTTCATCAGATATTTAGTCTAGGTTTACCAAGCAGACTAACATTAATGATTATCTTTTAATAGTCATACAAAACCGGTAAAATATATATATAAAAAAGGAGAATTTAAATAAAAAGAAAGAAATCAGTTTATATTTGGAAATTTATTTTAAGATTGTTCATTGAAATTTCAGCATATTATACGTGAGTTATAACTGAGCTGGTGCCTTATTTACGATTGAAAAGAATGTGAGATTGTAATCTTACGGAACACATAAAATATGGAGCCAAGATTTGGAAAACTGCATACAACACTCCATTCATAAAATAACACACGAAGAACATTGAAACATAAGCAAGAAGAAATTAACCACAACCAACTGATTCAGTTTTTTACCCAAAGAAATTACGTTCATACCACAATCCTGTCCGTCATGTAATTACCACACACTGGTATACTAAATTCATATTAACTCTTTGTGAAGTCTTCCCAAAAAGAATAGCTGAGGGCTACTTTGATGATTACACCACATGCTTCACGTGGTCAACTTGGTTTACACAAAGCGTACAACTCCACAATAATTTTGATAATTAAAATACCTTAGATCGAAAAGCAATTGACAAAAGAAAAACCTTGAACTGGTTACTAACGTCTTACTATTAACCTGATGGGTCAAACAGTTATATAAGCACGTGGTAGTGGTCTCGCAAAGTACACCCCACGTGAGCTGAACATAAAGAAAAGTTGCTATATTGAAAATATAGTCAAGACGAGACGTTATAATCACACAAACATTCGCATTTAAGATTGATGAACTTAGTTAGAGTTACTGATCAACACGTGGTTCCACTTTACTCACAAAGTAGTAACAAAGCAACTACCGCAAAATAATCTGAATTTAACACGAGAATTTTACTGCGCTGCAATTTAAGATAACATCGGATATTTTAGACCTAAACCCGAAATAAAGGTGATTAAATTTTCAGTTAGGCTGAACTTAAGAAATCCATTGTCCTACGGACTTAACAGACATGCGCTTAGCCGGAGATCTTACCACTTCAGACGCTCGCCACGGCCACACTGCAACCGCCCTACTGCCGACCGTGCTTCCTGAGGGTGGCCCACAAAGACCAACGGAAGTGGCCAGAGGGGCAGCTTCCTATACCAACATGACAACGGACGGACAGGACCATACTAAGGATAGAAACCTCTTTGCTTTTAGGAAGCGTAGCTACCTGTTCCGACGTTGGTCCTACTGTTCTCTAGCAGACAGCCTTGTCTGCTACCCTCAAGCATGCAACTAGAAATACATATGCTCATTCATCCTCTCACACAAAAGGGAAGGGGGATGACAGTATCTTATCATATACAGTATATAAAAGAAAGCGGATGTAGGTTCCGTATGAAACTGTGTGACATGAATTACATATAAGAATTACATACAAACTGTGCTTTAAAGTGTAGTAGTGTGACAGATCGTTCTTGTTTATGTGTAAAAGTAACACGTTCCACTGCTCAGTCTCCTCCCAGATAGTCAGAAACGCCACAGTACATTTAGAAGAGGAATTTATTCCATAAATGGCAACAGATTTAAGAAATTAAACATGAAAGGAATCCAACAGAGACCTTTCATTAACAAATCGCCCCCTCCCTCTTTCAAAAAAATCCTTGCATCAACACCTCATGAGCTTTGGTTTCTTTTTTTACTTTTGTAATACAATTAATTTGAGTGAGGGACGTTGGTGCTGCTTCTAGTTGCCGTACGTTTTGTGGGATGACACTTCTAATATATTCTCTTCCTTCTCCAACTGAACTACGAAATGGCTCTGAGCACTATGGGACTTAACATCTATGTTCATCATCCCCTAGAACTTAGAACTACTTAAACCAAACTAACCTATGGACAGCACACAAAACCCAGTCATCACGAGGCAGAGAAAATCTCGGACCCCGCCGGGAATCGAACCCGGGAACCCGGGCGCGGG
Source organism: Schistocerca cancellata (assembly GCF_023864275.1). Lineage (NCBI taxonomy): Eukaryota > Metazoa > Arthropoda > Insecta > Orthoptera > Acrididae > Schistocerca > Schistocerca cancellata. Next base: position 801,565,210 of record NC_064627.1, on the reverse strand, counting down.
AAGCGAGAACGCTACCGCACGACCACGAGCTGTGGACTCAACTGAACTACGTCATTGTATTTTTGCTATTACAATTACAAAATGAACATAAATGCAGCTTGTGAATTATCAGTCACAAGACTGTTAATTAGTTGAACTCTTATGGTACCTTGTACACTGAATCGTTTTCCTGTCTCCAGTTTCACAGTATCCCACATCGTTTAAATCTTATTATCTGCATAATTTCTGTCAGGATGTGCGAATTTCTGAACGTTTTAATGAGGAAACATTGCAGAATTTGCACAACGTGATCCGGTGGCAAACACATGAGAATATTTACAACATATCCGCCGGGAAAGCTTTAAGAGTCGCAATGTGCCTAATATTTTAAATGTCCAGCTGTCGTAGTGAAAACACAGTGAGAAAGAAACCGAAACCGCACATTTTTCCCTGCACACCATAGCACAGCATTTTCTTTCTTGCAGTTTGTTTTAACGGATAACCTGTACATTCTTGTTTAAAAAATAGAGCCTATGTCGCTGCGAACCTTTGCTACAGTGTTGCGTAAAAATTAATCGGTCTTTATACACACACACAAACACACACAAAAAATGGCTCTGAGCACTATGGGACTCAACTGCTGTGGTCATAAGTCCCCTAGAACTTAGAACTACTTAAACCTAACTAACGTAAGGACAGCACACAACACCCAGCCATCACGAGGCAGAGAAAATCCCTGACCCCGCCGGGAATCGAACCCGGGAACCCGGGCGTGGGAAGCGAGAACGCTACCGCACGACCACGAGATACGGGTATATATATATATATATATATATATATATATATATATATATATATATATATATATATATATATATATATATATATATATATATATATATATATATATATATATATATAGGTTTCCAATTCACTCACGATTTGTTGGTGTAACGGTGCATACGGATTACGTGATATGATTACATTTACAGGTCAATAGCACTAGCCGTTCCGTGGTACCGGGTATCGACTCATGCTTAAACACCCATATTACTAAGTGTAGATTGCACGGGCGGCAATGCAGGCACCGACGCTGGCTCCAGTCGATCGTAATCGTACAAACGACATGTACTGTCCTGGGCTACGTTATTCCACAACTGCTCGGCCTGTTCTAGTAGTTTTCTTAAGCCTTGTTGGTTGACGAATCGCACTAGTCACTTCTCGTAAAGTGCTCGGTTGGAGACAAGTTCGGAGTTCGTGCAGGCCAGGGAAGTTGCTGTACGTCTTGCATATCACGTTGAGTTTGAAGGCGGCATTGGGCAATCAATATCCTGTTGGAACAGCACATCACCTTCTTGTTGCAAGAATGGCAAAAGAACGGTTCTAAAAAAAATTTGCACTCACACAGCTCTGGTTAGCGTCCTCTCCACAAACACCAAAGGTGAACGAGAATTGCAGCTTATCCCACTCCAGGCTATAAGGCCTTGGGTGGGGCCATTATGTCTTGAACGAACGCAGTCTACATCTATATCTACATTTATACTCCGCAAGCCAACCAACGGTGTGTGGCGGAGGGCACTCTATGTGCCACTGTCATTACCTCCCTTTCCTGTTCCAGTCGCGTATGGTTTGCGGGAAGAACGACTGCCGGAAAGCCTCCGTGCGCGCTCGAATCTCTCTAATTTTACATTCGTGATCTCCTCGGGAGGTATAAGTAGGAGGAAGCAATATATTCGACACCTCATTCAGAAACGCACCCTCTCGAAACCTGGACAGCAAGCTACACCGCGATGCAGAGCGCCTCTCTTGCAGAGTCTGCCACTTGAGTTTGCTAAACATCTCCGTAACGCTATCACGCTTACCAGATAACCCTGTGACGACACACGCCGCTCTTCTTTGGATCTTCTCTATCTCCTCTGTCAACCCGACCTGTACGGATCCCACACTGATGAGCAATACTCAAGTATAGGTCGAACGAGTGTTTTGTAAGCCACCTCCGTTGTTGACGGACTACATTTTCTATGGACTCTCTCAGTTAATCTCAACCTGGCACCCGCCTTACCAACAATTAACTTTATGTGATCATTCCACTTCAAAACGTTCCGGACGCATACTCCCAGATATTTTACAGAAGTAACTGCTACCAGTGTTTGTTCCGCTATCATATAATCATACAATAAAGGATCCTTCTTTCTATGTATTCGCAATACATTACATTTATCTATGTTAAGGGTCAGTTGCCACTCCCTGCACCAAGTGCCTATCCGCTGCAGATCTTCCTGCATTTCGCTGCAATTTTCTAATGCTGCATTTTCTCTGTATACTACAGCATCATCTGCGAAAAGCCGCATGGAACTCCTGACACGATTATGTAATCTGTAACCAAAGACGAGTTTGTCGTGAGTGGAGCACACAATAAAAACCAAGAACGAAAGCCAGAAAGTCATATCCAAAGCAGGCTCTGCACCGAATAGAAGCTAGGCGTAATTTGTAACAACACATGCGGCGTACTGTACAAGATGACTCACAACCGCTCAACCCAGGTCTGCGTGGTGAGCGACTCAGCCCAAGTGACATTTCTGTCACTCCCCTGTGGCACGCCAGGGGTTACTTTAACGTCTGTAGACGTCTCTCTATTGAGAACAACATGCTGTGTTCTGTTTGCTAAAACACGAGACAGTGCTCACCAGGTCTACGGAGTACGTGCTGACAACCATCAATTGCGAGCTGGCAGCATCTGCTTTCGTCACTGAAGACTACGGCGCCATTCCATTTCCAAGTGACTTCTGACGGTACCAGGAGAGCCGCGCACGTCGATGCGTGAACTGAAGACAGGCTGGGGGCGTGCGTGCCCGTAGTCCCACTGCTGATAACTGGTCGTGTTGACACATCTAGGCTCACAAGCACGCTTCTCTGTGCTGTGGTAGCCTTACGATATACCACTGCTGCCCTTACAATGTGATGATCCTGGCTGTGCTGCGTGGACGTCCAGAACCTCGTCTACGGGCGTGAAAATGTCCGCGTGATCACTGACACAAGCATCGCTGCACAACTGTAGCATCACGTCCAGCTTGTACGGCAATTTTCCGAATGGATCTTCATGCTACTCGGAAGGCGACAATTTGACCCCTTTTAAACTCGCTCGGTTGGCTGTAGGAAACACGAGTGCTTCTCCGTGGCATGGTTTTCTGCTTGCTTCAACGTTTACACTCCGTTGAGCCTTCCGTCTGAGAGCAGTCCCTATGAAAGAGTAGGCGTATATGGAGCTCTGTTAGCCGTGCCAATACCCCATCCGTTGACGGTCGAGGCTGAAAACATTATCAGTACATCTACTATCCCCCAAGTGGCTTGTGCCGTCATCGGATCAAAATCGACGTCGTCTTTCCAGATATACCATTTTTTACGGCAGTATATATTAAAAAATATAGCTTATGTCCGTACAAACATTTATTAGAGCATCACGTAAATATCTGAATTAAAAAGGTCAAGAAATAATCGAGATTTTTGCTGACAACTTTTCTCTGTTTGTATGCAGGGTGTCCAAAAAAACAACGACGAACTTTAGGGACAGGTTCCTTAAGCCAAAACAAGAATAAAAGTTTAGTAAACAGGGACTCTAAATCGTATACCTTGAGAGATATGAGCATTTGCTCAACTTCGATATTATGAAACGCTCCTCTTCTACTGCAGACTCTTTTCTTTTCATATTTTGGGAGGAGATAGTATGGACCAAAACAAGAAAAATTATTTTGAAAGAAATAATACGCCTAGCTGTAGAATACCTTTTATTAAAACTCGCGTCCAGTTTCGCCCCAAAAATGGTTCAAATGGCTCTAAGCACTATGGGACTTAACAAAAAAAAATGGTTCAAATAGCTCTGAGCACTATGGGACTCAACATCTTAGGTCATAAGTCCCCTATAACTTAGAACTACTTAAACCTAACTAACCTAAGGACATGACACACACCCATGCCCGAGGCAGGATTCGAACCTGCGACCGTAGCAGTCCCGCGGTGGGACTTAACATCTGAGGTCATCAGTCCCCTATACATAGAACTACTTAAACCTAACTAACCTAAGGACGTCACACACATCCACGCCGGAGGCAGGATTCGAACCTGCGACCGTAGCGGTCACGCGGTTCCGGACTGAAGCGCCTAGAACCGCTCGGCCACAACGGCCGGCGGTTTCGCCCCACTAGAAGGCGCATCATCAGGTGATAAAGATTGTTTTTAAAAATTGCAAGGTATCTTATAGCCCTGTATACATATGTCCAAATGCTAATTAGTGAAACGTTTAAAAATGTGAAGCAAATCGGTCAAAGACTTTCAGAGATTTTTGGTAACAACTTTAAGCAATGACCTGTCTTTGTGCAGTCGTATAGAACAAAGAGCGGCAATATTAACTTTAAGTATTTTTAGTCTTTATACATTTGAGCTGATGTGTACTCTTTTCAAGTTGAAAGGATATGGTAATGCTGTTCTGAAGCACCTGGAATTTCTGCACGATCTGTTCAATCAAAGGGGCTCTCAGAAATCAAATGAAGCTACCATTTCCAGGAAAACAAGCATGGCTGGCCGTTGTGGCCGACCGGTTCTAGGCGCTTCAGTTCGGAACCGCGCTGTTGCTACGGTCGCTGGTTCGAATCCTGCCTCGGGCATGGATGTGCGTGATGTCTTTAGGTTGGTTAGGTTTAAGTAGTTTTAAGTCTAGGGGACTGATGACCTCAGATGTTAAGTCCCATAGTGCTTAGACTTAGAGCCATTTGAACCATTTTGAAAACAAGCATGAGCGCTGGATCACTGCAGCGCGGCCCGCAATTACGTATCCGTGGCGTTTTGACACTGCTTTGGGGACGTAGAGAACTTACAGCAGTCGTTGCCATAGCGTGTGCAATGTATGGAATGCGGCGTGTGTCCGGTATACGTTCGTTACTACAGCGCCTGCATCTTCAATGCCTTTGGCGGCCGTAACTCGTGGATTTCGGCCGGCTAATGTATTCGCTCGAGTATCGGCAGCCAACGCGTACTAATTCGTGGCGCCGCCTGGCGGTTTGCCACCACCGCCGCCTTTATTGCCCAAGTTGAGGGCCTTAGTAGCCCATCGTTTTGTCCCGTCTCGCGCGTTATGGCCCGCACCAACTTGGCCGCAAAAGGGAAACACAAAGCTGTTTCGCCAAAATGCCCGTCTCTTCGCATATAAAAGCATGACGTTTCCCGTTGTTTCTTTCCTTTTCACATCGAAAGCTCTGAAGCAGTCGGCCAACCACGTAAATTAATAGTTTTGTGGTAGCTGGTTAAAATGGTGAGCAAAGTAGTGGACTTGCCCGCGTTTTGCGGTCAGTAGTTAGTAAATGGAGGCGTGCCGCCGCTTTGTAGAGGGTCTGCCTGCTGTGTATAAGAAAATTACTTGCGGCAGCAGACGACCGGATACAAAGACACTCGTCTATTTTATAACTATCTCTGTTTCCCGACATTCCTGATCTCGATGTCTAGACTATAATCAAATGGCTCTGAACACTATGGGACTTAACATCCGAGGTCATCAGTCCCCTAGAACTTAGAACTACTTAAACCTAACTAACCTGAGGACATATCAGACACATCCATGCCCGAAGTATGATTCGTACCTGCGACCGTAGCGGTCGCGCAATTCCAGACTGAAGCGCCTAGAACTACTCGGCCACTTCGGCGGGCTGTCTAGACATATTTAACAATTATCATCATATGAGACCGAAGTCTTTCGCGACGGCACTGTTGTACAAAATATCCTCGGACTTCCTGCCGCGTCAGTTCAGGGTAAAACCTCGAGCTTTCGACGATTACCTCCATCGTCTTCGTCAGGAGTAACTGACTGTCAAAACAGATGTTGTGGTGGCCTTATAGAGCACAAAGATCGCTTCTGATCGCTTCTGATTAGTCGGTAATCACATCATGCTGTCGCAGATGGTGTCAAAGTTTGCGCTGGTGGCTCCTCCGCTCTCGCCGCAGTGTAAATATTGCGACGAATATCTCTGGTTCTCCTCTGCATCGTGAGCCCGCTTCCATGCCCGGCTAAGATTTTTAGGCGGAGTATCGAACTTAACGTTCACGAAGAATGATGCTGTTTCACAGGGGGCGCCACTCAGATGAAAACGCTTGCTATTGGGTGGACCACCGTGACGTCACGACGAGGACCCTAGCGCAGCGCAGCCGTATGCTTACACGGCAAATGCGCCGCATCATAGACTCAGTGCCATGTTACTCGTTCATTTTACTTTCGGTTTCGTTCGATGCGCATCTGTACAAGTCAAAACAAGGGGCATGACAAGTTTTGTACACATTAAGAGTAAATAAATTGTAATTAAGATGAAAAATAACTCACTTGTTTGATGAAGAAGCAAATGTTAATATAGTCTGTTTCTACTGCCGTTTACCAGAAGACGATGCAATCCATAACTGCTTCCTCTTTGCGGCACATTTCTTCATTGCTTCCAACGTTGATTCTTGATTGAGATTCCTAATCCTTATAAATGTTCTCGTTTTTACGTAAAGAGTAATAACTGCTTCATGAACTTCAGGAAACTTTAGTTTTAAAACAGAGCACAGAGACTTTACGACATTTTTTTGTTTACACACTCCATTTCCGTGAAAAGCAGCAAATTCTTCTTCAAACTGCAACACTCTGTTTTCCCATGCTGGCGTTGGAGAGTAAAGACCACCACAAGGTATAATTGATATCCAGTCTCCTTCACTTTTTGCTGCTGGAAAGCCTAGTGATTTATCAATGTTGTGGCACTTAAATGCAATATAGCCTGCAATGTATTTTACCGTATGTGGAAGAACATCTAAGATTACAGAGTCATCCCCCATTGTTACCACATCTGTCAGTAAATTTTCTTCCACATTCACAGTTTCGGGGATTTCTCGTAGCGGCGCTTCGTCAACAACATCTACACAGAGCGCACTGGTAATGAAACTTAGGGATGCAGATTCGGGTCGACGTCACACTGGGAAGACTCTGTGTTTAATTCTTTAGTAATTGGCGTGTTCCCAGAGAAATAAATATCACTTGCATTACCTGTCAGTATAAGGAGACGGACGTATCCTGCTCCTTACTTCAAAAGGTGTAAGATTGTTATAAAGTATACCTAATCCTCGTACCCTAGAAAAAAAGTTTTCCAGGCAATCTTGATTCAGTCTACAAGTTAATATATAGCTAACTTTCATACTTTTCAGACTTTCGAAAAGACCAATGAGAGATTTTATTGAAGTTATGAAACCTTTTTGGAAAGGCAACGTTCCTTCTTTGTCATCAAGCGCATTGCTGAACAGATATCTAAGAATCTCTTCAAGGTATTTTCTTGAATTGCGAGATTCATTCCAAACCCACTACGCAGGGGTGAGCATTCATCTTTTGGAACTCTAGATTTAAAGACATCAAAGACGTCGTTAACGAGATCAATAAAATTACATTCAACGTCTTTATGAAGAACATACTTCAAAGCCTGAGCTGTTCATCGTGAAAATAGGCGCGCTGCCATCCGTACATTCTGACTTACTCGTCCAGTTACGTTTACTTATGCTTCAGTAATGTGGTGTGTTATCGTTAAGTCACGCTTTTGATGCTTTAAAAGTTCCTGTATAGCTGCCTTAGATATTTTGGATCCATCAGGTAGCGTAATGCCTGTGTCCAAGAAATGGTTCTGTAATAACTTTAACAGATGTGGTACATCGAAGAAAACCCATACATTCCTGGTGTCGTCTGCTGGATTTACGAAATAAGTTCTCTCTGAATCGACAGACAGTTCCTTCCAACCTTTTATTTTTTTTCCGCCCATATCACACGTCACGGCAACAACACTGATTCCTGATTCCTCAACTGCCTTAATGATGCTCTGAAGCAAATTACTAGTCATCACAGTGTCGATATCATAGTAAACTGGTGGTTTCCACTGCTTACACAACCCACGTATCATGCAATCTTGTACATTGGAATGTGGTGCGACTACCACGTCTTCAGACGAACCGTAATATATGCACCATCAACATTCATTTCGTCAAATGTCGGAACTGCTAGTCTCTCTTGAGTAGTAAAAGTGTGTGACTTGGCTTTCAATAAACACAGGATATCTTCAAGAATACCCGGTCTGCATTTAAATTCCTTCGTCCATTTCTGAAGGGTTGGCCTGCACGGCAAAGGAATTTTTTCTTTCGCAAATAAGTCTATGGCTCTGAGCACTATGGGACTCAACTGCTGAGGTCATTAGTCCCCTAGAACTTAGAACTCGTTAAACCTAACTAACCTAAGGACATCACAAACATCCATGCCCGAGGCAGGATTCGAACCTGCGACCGTAGCGGTCTTGCGGTTCCAGACTGCAGCGCCTTTAACCGCACGGCCACTTCGGCCGGCAAATAAGTGTATGCTTTATGTCAATGCATGGGCAATGTCCTCTGAATTCCACTTTATCCTTTTATTTTCGTTTAATAGGCATCTTATTTGCGCCGGTGTAAAACACCTTGACAATACACTATTTCCACTTTTGTGCAATTTGACTTTTTCTTTCGCGTCAGATGACTTTTCTGCCCGCTTCAACGAAAGAACACGTCGGAGATCGTTCGTTTTACTTCGTGAGACTGCATCACATTTTTTTAGTACCGCTTCTTTCTGTGCATTCAGTTTTTTTAAAAGTTCAATCTCGGCCCTCATTCCCTTAATTTCCAAATACTTATTCAGTACTTCAGTGGGTTCATGAACGCAATCTGTACATGTGGTTCGGTCGACTTCCTTTTTTTTTCGGTGGCACAGTTTCTAAAGTCGTCAAAGCTCGCTTTTGCAAACTTCTTGCTCCACGGCGTTGTGCACGACACTTCCGGATCCCTAAGGAATGAATTTAATTTTAATTTTATCATTCCTAAAATTATTTACCGAGTAGGTCTACTATTCCTAAAATTTTTTACTAGGAACTATGCAACTGCATTAATTTCTCAATAAAAATCAGATAAATTGACAAAAGTGATTAAATATCAGTGGCATAAGCGGTTACAATAACTTAATTTGATAAACTGTAAAACCTCGTCAGGGATTTTCTCTGCCTCGTGATGACTGGGTGTTGTGTGCTGGCCTTAAGTTAGTTAGGTTTAAGTAGTTCTAAGTTCTACGGGACTGATGACCATAGATGTTAAGTCCCATAGTGCTCAGAGCCATTTGAACCATTTTTTTTGTAAAACCTCCAACATGTGAGTCAGAAACCATACCACTAAGCTACCACCTCCAACATGTGAGTCAGAAACCATACCACTAAGCTACGAAGTCAACTGGCCAGTAACTGCTATCCTTACAGAAGTAAATCTAAACAAATTTTGCGTGATATGCTGATTTTGTCATTTGAACTATATACTAGCTTTAAAATAGTTAACATATCGAGAATAAGTAAAAATAACGGCTATTTCTACGACAAATGAAGCTATTATATCCAGGAGGAAGAGCAAATACACTTGAGCAACATTATTTATTGCCTGTACAATATAGAGAGTCATTCACTCCCGTAATGCAATATCGTAATGCGTCAAAAAGCGTTGCATTTATGTCAATTCGTTTGTATTACGGTAGTTTTTCAGTTTCAATTTTTTAAAGTGTTATGTATGTGCAGACGTCTTACCCTTTCGTTTGCATCACCGCTTTCCGCAATTTCTTCTCCATGCCAGTTCGGAATGTTTATGCAGGGGATTGCTGTTGGTAATAACTTCTTCCTCGAAGGTAACCCTAGAAGCTCATTTCTCAGATCCCGTTCATAATCTTCATGCCGAAAATGAGCTCAATACACAAGTGCAGTTTCCACATTCACTTCGTCCTTGGCGTTTGTATCGAACTATCCATTCACGTTGCAAGTGCTCATCCTTGGGAAAAACGTGATAAATAACGTCCGTCGTCGTTCGAGCAGTATTAATGCAATGTGCCACGGCACAGTTACAGTGACCCTTGCTCATGACTGTCTCAAAACAAACTACTTTTGTTGGATGTACACTACCACTTCCGTGTTCCACTGGATGCACAGCACTGCAGCATCCTCTCCGTGACGTCAAGGCGCGCAAGGGCGTCTGAGATTTTTTTTACTCGGATGGGGCCGGAATGACCTATCTGCTTTTTCTATATACCTTGGCTGCTTCAGATGGTTGCGGCTGGATTACTCTGGCTATTGTTCGCTGCGGTTCTATTGAAAGTGTCGGTGGTCCGGAGAGTTTCAATTCACGTGATGTTATTAGTTACCGTACTTCACAGGTTGGTGAGGCGTTTGACAGTGATCCTGGTACATCTTTCTTTAGTTCTAGAATCTATCTCGTTGCTGGGACTCGCACTCATCCTAAGGCTGGCCAGTCAGAGGCGACAAATGTGTGGTACAAAGTTGTGTGTGTGTGTGTGTGTAAAAGTGTAAATGTTATAGGTGATCTGACTCAGTATTATCGTAAATAAAGTCTTTGACCTCAAGAAATAAGTACACATTGATCTTTGCACAAGCTGAGAAGCGATTCCCGGTGTTGTAGCTCTCAGGGTCACTCCGAGATGCTCCCTGAGTGAGGCAACCCTGTGCATCTTACGAGAGAAATTCTCCATTGCACCCTTCTCAGATTTAGTCTTAAGATGGCCCCAGTGCATAGCCCGTCAAAAACTGAACACAGATCAAACATAAAAAGGTGTACTGAACTGTGGAAAAAGAAGCAAACTAGAAACAGTGAACGGTCCAATCTTAAGATATGAACCTCAAGCAAAATGGCAGAGGCACATAGACACAGGCAACAGAGCATGCACAATGTCGGCACTAGTACAGTGTATATCCACCTTTCGCAGCAATGCAGGCTGCTATTCTCCCATGGAGACGATCGTAGAGATGCTGGATGTAGTCCTGTGGAACGGCTTGCCGTGCTGTGAGCACGGTGTTGGACTGCAAAACGAGAGAGCAGTATCAAATCTCTCCCGTGCCATAGTTTTTTCTTTTTCTTTTTCACAAAAATTATTTATAGTCAATGTGGGCACTCGACACAGACACAAATGTGAATACAGGGAACAGACACGTCAATAACTAGACGGCCAGTTCATAATTTTGTTAAAAATTGGCACGAGGGAGATTTGAACACAGATCTCTCGTTTTGTAGTCCAACACCGTGACCACAGAACCACAACAGCTACGCTCTCTTTATTAGCTTGATGTTATATATCTCTGGCTGGACCGTTCAATGTTTCTAATTTCACAGTTCAGTACACTTTCTTCCCGTTTTCATGCTTGATATGTCTTCAGTTTTTGACGAGTTATCCACTGGGCGAACTCACAATTAAATCTGAGGGAGGTTCTATGAGGAGATCCCCTTGTGAGTGAGTAGTACACTCCTGGAAATTGAAATAAGAACACCGTGAATTCATTGTCCCAGGAAGGGGAAACTTTATTGACACATTCCTGGGGTCAGATACATCACATGATCACACTGACAGAACCACAGGCACATAGACACAGGCAACAGAGCATGCACAATGTCGGCACTAGTACAGTATATATCCACCTTTCGCAGCAATGCAGGCTGCTATTCTCCCATGGAGACGATCGTAGAGATGCTGCATATAGTCCTGTGGAACGGCTTGCCATGCCATTTCCACCTGGCGCCTCAGTTGGACCAGCGTTCGTGCTGGACGTGCAGACCGCGTGAGACGACGCTTCATCCAGTCCCAAACATGCTCAATGGGGGACAGATCCGGAGATCTTGCTGGCCAGGGTAGTTGACTTACACCTTCTAGAGCACGTTGGGTGGCACGGGATACATGCGGACGTGCATTGTCCTGTTGGAACAGCACGTTCCCTTGCCGGTCTAGGAATGGTAGAACGATGGGTTCGATGACTGTTTGGATGTACCGTGCACTATTCAGTGTCCCCTCGACGATCACCAGTGGTGTACGGCCAGTGTAGAAGATCGCTCCCCACACCATGATGCCGGGTGTTGGCCCTGTGTGCCTAGGTCGTATGCAGTCCTGATTGTGGCGCTCACCTGCACGGCGCCAAACACGCATACGACCATCATTGGCACCAAGGCAGAAGCGACTCTCATCGCTGAAGACGACACGTCTCCATTCGTCCCTCCATTCACGCCTGTCGCGACACCACTGGAGGCGGGCTGAACGATGTTGGGGCGTGAACGGAAGACGGCCTAACGGTGTGCGGGACTGTAGCCCAGCTTCATGGAGACGGTTGCGAATGGTCCTCGCCGATACCCCAGGAGCAACAGTGTCCCTAATTTGCTGGGAAGTGGCGGTGCGGTCCCCTACGGCACTGCGTAGGATCCTACGGTCTTGGCGTGCATCCGTGCGTCGCTGCGGTCCGATCCCAGGTCGACGGGCACGTGCACCTTCCGCCGACCACTGGCGACAACATCGATGTACTGTGGAGACCTCACGCCCCACGTGTTGAGCAATTCGGCGGTCCACCCGGCCTCCCGCATGCCCACTGTACGCCCTCGCTCAAAGTCCGCCAACTGCACATACGGTTCACGTCCACGCTGTCGCGGCATGCTACCAGTGTTAAAGACTGCGATGGAGCTCCGTATGCCACGGCAAACTGGCTGACACTGACGGCGGCGGTGCACAAATGCTGCGCAGCTTGCGCCATTCGACGGCCAACACCGCGGTTCCTAGTGTGTCCGCTGTGCCGTGCGTGTGATCATTGCTTGTACAGCCCTCTCGCAGTGTCCGGAGCAAGTATGGTGGGTCTGACACACCGGTGTCAATGTGTTCTTTTTTCCATTTCCAGGAGTGTAGCTCGACAGCGTAACCCAGTACAAAGCTGCCTTACACAGCGTTGTTATGCTGGTTGCCTTACTGTGGTTCTCCCCCTAGCGAGCTCCTAGACCTCCTCGGCTGTACGGATCACACATCACATCAATATCTCTCAGCTGTTCATTTAGGAAATTAAACATCACATTCCAATCTCTCAGATGTTTATTGAGAAAATTAAACAGATTAGAATTGGTCGAAACGATATTTTAGTCAGTCTGGATTTGGTCTCTATTTACAAAAGTTCCTGTAGAGGACACATTGAAAGTGTTGGCAGAGCATTTTCCTCCTGAAACGATAAAGTTGTTCCGACATGTTATGACGACCATCTACTTCTTGTAGGGCGGTTAATTTTATGTAATGACGGACGGAATAGCTATAGGTTCTCCGCTGTCGCCAGCAATGGCTAATTTTTTTTTTTATAGAACGTTCAGTTTGGGTCCCCTTCGTCCATTTTCATTTTATCGTTATGTTGACGACATGTTTATAGTCTCTCCACACGGCGTAGAAGCTCTTGAGCACTTCCATGAACATATGAACAGTATTCACCAAAACATCCAGTTCACTGTTGATACAGAGAAAGAGGGAAGATTGCCGTTTTTAGAGGTTTTGGTACGACGGAAGTCGGATGGACGTCTCGGCCACTCGGTGTACAGCGAGCCGAAGCATATTGATTTATGTCTTAACCTCCAGCATTTTCGCCATCCAGTCCAGAAGAGAGCAATTTTAATTACAATGGTATTCAGAGCAAAAACTGTTTCAGACGAGGACCACTTGGGTTCCGAAATTAATCATCTTGCGGACTTTCAAAACAATATGAATGAAATGAAATGATGTGTGGCCTTCAACTACGTACCCTCCGACTCAGTGTTGCAATATTAAAAGTTTTCGCTGCTTTCGTGGTCTAGGGGCTGGGATACGTAGTTGCCGCATTACAGGCCAAATACTGGTGAGTCTACAGCATACGATAAGAATACACACATGAATCGAATGGTCGAAGGTTTCTGTCACTCCGCAATTGGGAATTATGAATGTAACATATAAATTTATAAATGAAAGATTGCAATTAAATAAAATCTGCAGGTACTGTTTTAAGGACTTTACATGATGAGTACGACAGCAGAAGTACTTTTGAGAATGCCGTATATTTCTGCAAAACACTTATTGGTGTAGATGGTCCAGCAATTAAATAAAATATAAGTTGAATAACAGGGAAACAATGTATTCCTACAGCACGTAATTAGTTCTGAACAACAACATAGATATTCACTTCTAAGCGCACACTACGTTTACACTGCAGAAGCCACGGAAGTCACACAAGAGCACAGGTCGGCACCCCGCAACCACGCACAGACTGCTCCACTGTCCAAGTCTGTCCGTCGCGCTGTACTGTCCACGTCCAGCACTCCCTCCCGTCTCTCCGGAAACGATGGCCCTCCCCAACCTCCATACGTCTCTCTCAGTAACGAGCGATGTGATTGGCTAGAGCGCTCCCTCCATATCTTCAAGGCAACATATTGAAACATATACGAAATACTGGATTTCATTTAAATAACTTTAAATTAAATAAATATTCCCACGGCTGGACCACAAACACGCTCTAACGCATATTATTAAATACATAAACAAATTAAATAAACATAGGGAAAATAAATAGAACAAAAGGTATGCCAGTAGCCTAATATCTCTGTGCTTTGTAAAACACAGTAAATATTTAACCAGTTTCTTCATGAATAGTATATATCGGATATAAACAAAGACATACATGAATAAATATATTTATAAGCATGCTGCTGCCGTTTTCTCGTGTAACTTGGAGTACTTATGGCCTGACGCGATCGATAGTAATCGGCTACTTTTACCTCCAATAACTCATGTACTATTCAATTTACATGCCTGTAATTTATACCAATTTAGATTTACACTAATAGCTTTCTAAAGACACGTCATTCGACGAAATCGGATGAAGCGTTTACATTTTGGAAATTCGTTGCTGGGTGTTACTTATGTAATTTATCGTGAAATACTAAACTTTAAACTAATAAAGATATTGAAAATCTGATTACACCATCAGAATCGTCGTGCAAATAATAGTAATGTACATGTTTCTTTTTAAGGTACCATGATTCATCTGGCTACTATTAATTTCCATACGAACTGTGAAATGTCTGCCATTAAGGTTTCACAAAGTCCGCTATGTTTGGCCCTCCGGGCGCAGAGCGTCCCCAAGGAATTCCCAGCCACGTGCTCGATGGAGGACGAGCTCCGGCCGTTGTGAGGCACCACGCGGTCAGCCTGCCGAGCAGCCCGCTCCCGCCAAGCGGCCCCTGCCGCCACTGCTTCCTCCGAACTTGGAATATTTCCAGGGCGCCACAACTCGCCCGTTACCTCACAGTCTTAAATATGTGTTCCGAAAGTACAGCTACGGGTCACGTGATATTAAGTCACCGTTCTCCAAGAAGAGGAACGTGAAAATGTTGAACATTCACGTGATGAGCCACCGACTGCATTCCTTCCCTTCTGTGGAGCTACATCTAGCAAAATAGGCAGAATCCTGCGAAGACGAGGTATCAAATCTATTTTCCTAAGAAGATAAACGAGATGCGGCGCCCTGTTAAGGTCAGTCTCGGCCTCAGGATCACTGGGATTTACTACATCCCGTGTGAGTGTAGCAGCAGTTATATCGGTGCGTCCATACGCACCGTTTCAGACCACTGCACAAAACATTGACGTGTTAAAAATCGAGAACCGGAGAAAACTGCAGAGTGCTGAACACAGCCCCTCAAAAAAAGAAACACAAAACAGTGTTTGACGAAACCAAAGTTTTGTCCCAGTCTCCTGCATACTGGAAATCTGCAATTAAAGAGTCTGCAGAAATTAGAAAGTTTGAGACAGTTTTTAACCGTGACAGCTGATGTAATGGTAGCAGAGAATGGAAGCGAGCTGTCGATGCAAAGAACAGCCAGATATATTCGTCGCAATGTTTGCGCTACGGCGGGAGTGGTGGCGCTACAAGCGCAAGCCTTGACACCACCCGCGACAGCGTGGCATAATTACCGATCAATCTGAAGCCGTCTTCTGCCTATGTAAGGCAACCACAACAGCAGTTTTGACATCAGTTGCTCCTGACGAAGACGATGGAGGTAATCTTCCAAAGCTCCAAGTTTTAACTAAATTGACGCAGCAGGAAGTCAGAGAATGTTTTATACAATTATCATTAGTATAATTTTATTATACACTGATCATAAATTGTGTTAGATGCGCTACTGTATTGGAGAGACAGCTTCATCATCACAGATTTCAAACTTTCCCCGCTGGATTTTGCTTTCCTGCTACTATTTGATTCAAGAATGTAAAGCAGTGGTCCAAAGCATAATTCTCCGCCTAACGTTTGGTCTGCGAATGCTGCAGACGTCATCACATGCTGTAACAGAGTCAACAGTTACAATCAGAAAACAGCTCAAACCGAACTGTTTATGCACTGACGGAAAAAAATCACAACATCAAGAAGGAGTTGTGTGACATAAACGAAAGTTGTTAGGCATTGTTTCTACATTTGAAATATGATGTCATTGGACAAATACATTATACTAGAAGTGACACGTCATTACATTTTCACGCAATTCGGGTGCATAGATCCTCAGAAATCAGTACCCACAACAACCGCTTCTGGCCGTAATAACGGCCTTCGTACGCCGGTGGATTGAGTCAAACAGAGCTTGGATGGCGTGTACAGGTACAGCTGCCCATGCAGCTTCAACACGATACCACATTTCATCAAGAGCAGTGACTGGCGTATTGTGACGAGCCAGTTGCTCGGCCACCATTGACCAGACGTTTTCAATTGGTCAGAGATCTGGAGAATGTGCTGGCCAGGGCACCAATCGAACGTTAACTGTATCCAGAAAGGCCCGTACAGGACCTGCAACATGCGGTCGTGCATTATCCTGGTGAAATGAAGGGTTTCGCAGGTATCGAATGAAGGGTAGAGCCACGGGTCGTAACACATCTGAAACGTAACGTCCACTGTTCAAAGTGCCGTCAATGTGAACAAGAGGTGACCGAGACGTGTAACCAGTGGCACCCCATGCCATCACGCCGGGTGATATGCCAGTATGGCGATGACGAATACACGATTCCAATGTGCGTTCCCCGCGATGTCGCCGAACACGGATGCGACCATCATGATGCTGTAAACAGAACCTGGATTCATCCGAAAAAAACGACATTTTGCCATTCGTGCACCCAGGTTCGTCGTTGAGTACACCATCGCAGGCGCTCCTGTCTGTGATGCAGCGTCAAGGGTAACCGCAGCCATGGTCTCCGAGCTGATAGTCCATGCTGCTGCAAACGTCATCGAACTGTTCGTGTAGATGGTTGTTGTCCTGCAAATGTCCCCATCCGTTGACTCAGGGACCGAGACGTGGCTGCACGATCCGTTACAGCTATGCGGATAAGATGTCAGTCATCTCGACTGCTAGTGTTACGAGGCCGTTGGGATCCAGTACGGCGTTCCGTATTACCCTCATGAACCCACCAATTCCATATTCTGCTAACAGTCATTGGATCTCGACCAACGCGAGCATCAATGTCGCGATACGATAAACCGCAATCGCGATAGGCTTCAATCCGACAATTATCGAAGTCGGAAACGTGATGGTGCGCATTTCTCCTCCTTACACGAGGCATCACAACAACGTTTCACCAGGCAACGCCGGTCAACTGCTGTTTGTGTATGAAAACTTTCCTCATGTCAGCACATTGTAGGTGTCACCACCGGCGCCAACCTTGTGTGAATGCTCTGAAAAGCTAATCATTTGCATATCACAGCATCTTCTTCCTGTCGGTTAAATTTCGCGTCTGTAGCACGTTATCGTCGTGGTGTAGCAATTTTAATGGCCAGTAGTGTATACGCTTAACGATCGTGAGCATCAGTTACCTCTCAGACCGCACACAGTGACTTAATATTAGTCAAATGGTTCAAATGGCTCTGAGCACTATGGGACTCAACTGCTGAGGTCATAAGTCCCCTAGAACTTAGAACTAGTTAAACCTAACTAACCTAAGGACATCACAAACATCCATGCCCGAGGCAGGATTCGAACCTGCGACCGTAGCGGTCTTGCGGTTCCAGACTGCAGCGCCTTTAACCGCACGGCCACTTCGGCCGGCTAATATTAGTCAAGAAAGCCCTTAAGGTGACAAAGATATCAACACATCATTGAGTTTTAACGATGTCGTGTAATAGGACTACGAGAAGATGGACGTTCCTTCGGCGATACTGCAGGAACACTTGGCAGGAATGTAGGCACTGTACGTCGTGATTGTTGGGAGCGAGAATACACGATCGCAAGACTACCAGTTTCCAGAAGACCACGCGGCGCTGTCGAGAGGGAAGACCGTCGCGTTCGGCGTATGGGTCTGTCGCATCGTACTGTATCTGCAACAGCAATTTGAGCAGCCATTGGCACCAAAATGAGAGCTCATTGGAGGGCAGGTAGGAGGTTGTTGTGTTTTCTGATGAAAGCTGGTTCTGCCTCAGTGCCAGTGATGGCCGTGTGTTGGTTATGAGGAGGCCAGGTGAGCGCAGGCAACCAATCTGTTTGCAGCCTAGACACACTGGACCTACATCTGGAGTTATGGCCTGTGGTGCAATTTCGTATGACAGTTTGACAGCTCTATTTATATAATCTGGATTAGGACCTCCAGGCCCACTCTTACATCGGAACAGGGTTTCACACATACATCACCTTTTTTTTATACCCGAGTTACCTAAGAAATAACAACTATTTTAATATGACAAACAGTAATAGGATAATTTGAGTATCTGTAGCGACCACGCGAATAAATAGTACTGACTAAGAACTAATAAAGTTAATAGTGGTAATACTTCTTCTACTCTGGATACTTCCTAATCTGGGTCAAAATGGCGCGTTTGCACATGCACAATGCACAATGAGGTACGAAATGTTTTAAATGATTCCACACTTAAAGGCTGGATCTGTTCAACTGCATCACTAGGTGCGACAAAAAGCACCACGGCCCGTTGACCTGTCCTTGCCCATGGCGCCATGATATAAAAAAAAAGCTCCGAAAAATAACTGAAAATATCGTGTTGCTTTTGGTTACCCTACACATAAGCCCCTCACTAATCAACATTTTCGTTTACAATGAACTATAATAATTCACCCCATTTCCAAATGTTAACGTTTTACACATGAGTCGTATCCAGTTGGGCTCACAATGAGATACGTTGATAACGATGCCAGAAGTCAAGTCAGCAAATCAATCACCCACGGCACAGTGAGAAAGTAATAGCGGTATGAGACATAATACGTGTGCGTCAGATGCTGTCGCGATGTGGACGACTGTCTCTGAGCTTCATAGAGGGTGATTTCGACACGGTTAAAGACACAAGTCACGAGAGTAACTGAAATTAGGATATTTATTCTCTAGTAGTTCCTCACAAATTGTGCTGATCAGTAAAAATCATCGCAGATAGAAATTGCTGGAAATTTCATTGACACAATAACAGGGCACCGAACTCCATGTTCAAGGTAACTGATGCGTCCTTGTTCATTCGTGTTCGTCTCCTATATGTGGCCGGCAGTGAGAGGTGAGGTGGTGATCATCAGGCTCTGCGGCAAAGTCCTGCGGTAAATTCCAAAGCTCTTCGTAGTGTCTCAAGATGGGCAGGCTATGCCGCCACCTAAAGAAGTGGTGGTGGTGGACGTTACATTTCAGATGCGTGACGCACGAGTAGCCCAAGTGGCAACAGTAAAAAGAAACTTGTACCAGGATGTGAGCCACACAAAATCATTCATCGTCACAGGAAATGTGACCTGGTTCTGTCAGTCAAATCCGTGTTAGTGTAGGTAAGTGTTACACTTTCAATGCTCAACTGTCTGCAACACATTTGGGCGAAGAAACAAAGCTGTATTTCGTAAATGGTTCAATCTATCTCAAAGGAAGCTTTCACAGACCGGTTCAACTATGTGTATAAAGTTTGCCAAAATTGTAATACGCCAAATGAAGATAACTTCGACGGTAGCTCGTAGCTGTATCTTCCCACGTATACCGGTGTGCAAAACTTAAGGACGGAAGTAGCTCGCATACGACGTGTCACGGCCAAGTAACACAGCTCGATGAAACCTGAATCATACGATGAAAGAACTGTTGCAGTGTAGTACAGAAGGTAACAGAAATACGCACTGAGGCGAGCGGATATGACTCTTTTATTGAAAGACACCGCGATTGTAGTGTTATAACGTGTGGACGATAAAGCAATACTTCTTCGGTCCCGGACCATCTTATACTTTGAAACAGTAGCCGATCCTTATCATAGAACATGAGATATTTACAAATTAACTGAGTTCAGTTAATGTCTAAACAATTTCACTTGGACTGTAAACGTTATTTTGTATTGGGTTCTAATTATAACAGTTTCAAAATTTATTTAACTTTTAACTGGTTTTTGCTAATACTTCCGTTTAATATCATTTCACTTACTGATTATTGGTGTGAAGCAGAGTAATTATATAACAGATAAACGACAAAATATAGAAGTGACAAGATTTTCTCGATTGCATCGCTTTTAAATCGCAATAAAATATTGTTCCTACCTACATGATGCTTTTCTGCCTTGAAACATGCTTTTACATTTGAAAAACCTAGAGAACTCGATTATGATCCATCAACTTGTGCTCCTCCTTCATTTTTCCAGTTCGCTGATCTGTAAACTGCCTCTACGACGGCTGAGAATAGTTTTCGGTGAAGTGAAAACTTCTTGGGTGACTTCTTTGTCGATTCTGAATTCTTCAGTACCAGTAAACCCCCGACTCTTTAAGAATTGTAACTCTCTTGTACAAAACAACTTAAAACGTCTGATTATATTCTAAATGTGTTAATGTGTTAAATATTTGACTTTATGCATGTGAGCTTGAAAATCCTTAGGAAAGACTTGAAATTATGCTTGCAGTTTTTTGGAGTTCGCTAAGCGCATTATGAAACACTGGATGAATATAGTCTAAGTAATTTACGCTCCTTTTTAAGCAAAAGTTAGTTTTTAGCCATCTCAATATTTGGAACGTCATAAATGCTGAAGTACATGTCGTTAAGTGATGGAATGTTGCACACAGATTCAGTGATATGTGAAGATACTGTCTGTAAAGTATTTTGCGAACAGAGTAAGTAGTAAAGAAGTAATCAATTAAAACGCCATGCTTGATGTTGAATTTTACTGCGTGCCATTTAAACTATAGGTCGTTTTTCACGCATGCAAACGCTTATGACGTTATATTTCCTGAACTGTGTGTCGCACAATGGTATAATTTTGCAGATATATCCAGAGTTATAGGTCGATACTGTCTGCAAACTGCGTTGCGAATAGAGTTCGTAGTAAAGAACTAATAAAGTAACACGCCATGCCTGTGTTTCCTTTTGACACTTTGTGAGGGTGTCAGCGGGAAAAAGTTTCGCAAAGATTTGAAATTATGTGTAACGTTCGCTGTAAGTGGCTAAGTGACGTCATTCTTAAATACTAGATGAATGAAGTTTGTGTATTTGCGCAGCCAATTACGCAGCGTCAAGACAAACACACACTATCTAACTGTAATACTTTAATACTTTTAACAGAAGTTTTTACTTCGTAATGAGTACATCATGACAGCGTTTTTAATTTTTAAATTTGGCCAATAATTAAGCTAAATATTGAAAATTAAATGTTTGTTGCCCTTGGGAGGCATTAGATAGGGATCCTGAAACTGGCATTGGGTTTGGGTTTCCGGAGAGCAGTTTTGATATGTAGATTCTCATGCAGTCCAATGGAAGCTGTAGCATTGACACATACGTTCTTCACTATACTACTATACGTTAACATCAGTGCCATGTTCCTCAATTCCTGCCAAATTTTTTCATTCTTACAAAATCTTGTTCAAAATTTATTGATTCTGGGTAAAGCGGTAATTCTGTTCAACAGTTTCGTTCGATGTTGCGACTGATCTATTGTGCTGTAACCACTACTCACGTCAGCTTTTTCTTTTGCCAGTCGAAAATTTAATGTACTTTTCGATGTGATTGATGGTAATTTTATTGAATTTCTTGTACATGACGAATATGAGGATGGTATGTCTATAGTTTCTTTTCTTTTTTTTATCTGATCCGTGTTGTTTCTTAGATTAATCTCTGTCATTCATTCGTTCAGGGTTGTATTTTTTCTGTTACTGCTGTGTAGCAGCAAAAGGACAGTTTTTAATAAACACTACAATTTCCTTGCCATTAATTGTCCTACCTCTTCCCTAACATTCTGTTGTCTTCCTCCGGCAGTACATAGTGTACGCTCATCTCCCTCGTATTTGGA
This sequence comes from Schistocerca cancellata, assembly GCF_023864275.1. NCBI lineage: Eukaryota > Metazoa > Arthropoda > Insecta > Orthoptera > Acrididae > Schistocerca > Schistocerca cancellata. The sequence continues at coordinate 801,543,074 of NC_064627.1, read as the reverse complement.
CAGATTCCTAGAACAAGAAAAGCATACCGAACTGACGAAAGCTTGCAGGCCCAAATGAAATCTACGTACTTAGCACTGTTACTGCATGTGAACCAATAACAAGTGTATTTCGTATGTTTGATCTTATGCTACCACAAGCTTCGTACACGTTCTGTTAAGAACGTCAGCATAGGCACGTGATAACAGTGTACTAAAATGCAGTCTGCACCTTTAAAGTTATTTATTCTGTAGTTTTATCGTGACTTTAAGCGCCTTGTGATATGTTTCGTGTAACAGTGTAGGCACTTTTTCTCTTCAGTCCCAGTGTAAGTAGGCTGTTTAGATTTTTATATTGGTAATGCCACGTAGCGCTCTGTATGAAAATCACTGGCTATGCTGTGTGCAGCCTGTGGCTAGTTTGCATTGTTGTCTGCCATTGTAGTGTTAGGCAGCGGCAGCTGGATGTGAACAGCGCGTAGCGTTGTGCAGTTGGAGGTGAGCCGCCAGCAGTGGTGGATGTGGGGAGAGAGATGGCGAAGTTTTGTAATTTGTCATGAACTGCTACATATATTATGACTATTAAGGTAAATACATTGTTTGTTCTCTATTAAAATCTTTCATTTTATAACTATCCCTATCAGTAGTTAGTGCCTTCAGTAGTTTGAATCTTCTATTTAGCTGGCAGTAGTGGCGCTCGCTGTATTGCTGTAGTTCCAGTAACGAAGATTTTTGTGAGGTAAGTGATTTGTGAAACGTATAGTTTAATGTTACTCAGGGCCATTGTTTTGTAGGGATTATTGAAAGTCAGATTGCGTTGCGCTAAAAAACATTGTGTCTCAGGTTAAGCACAGTCGTGTATAAATTGTTTCTAAGGGGACGTTTCATATGTATAGCCCCCATGCTCCCCACAAAAAATTTTACAAATTTTTTTGGCCAGTGGCCAATAAGGATTTGATAAAATTTTTCATAATTACAATAACAAAGAAATCAAATGCACACACTTATTTATACAATGTTGGTCAAAAGCTAAAATTTTCTCACAGTCCATAAAGACAGTCCTGATCATTCATCACATAAAACTGCCGTTTCTTTTATCAAAGTCTGAGCAGTAAAAGACAATGCACACGGAAGTAGTGGATGTCCATGCAGTCTTGAAGAAGTAGTGGTGTCCTTCCAACAGAAATACAGTGCTGACTCTTGACATGCTGACAGGTAATGGGCCACAACAGGGCAAACCCACAGCAGAGTCAGTCGACGTTTTGAAGAAGATTGGTAGGTAGGTCATCACAGAGCAGACACACTGCAGTCCTGGTAGAGAGTATTGGTGGGCCACCAGAGGTGCAGACCCACTGCAGTCCTTATAGAAATTGTGGACAGGCCCACTGTAGTCCTGGTAGAGATTGTGGTATAGGTGGGTCATCAGAGATGCAGACCCACTGTAGTCCTTGTAGAGACGGCCAGCAGCCATCTGTTGCGACTGTCCAGGTGCACAATCACCATCGAAGAGTCTTGGGGATAATATAGCAAGTCCATAATCATCACTTGTGCACTCACAAAGTTTTTGGAATTGTCCTTAGAACCAGCAATGCTGTTATCCAGTCCCTTGCTGAATTATTAACACACGTGCAAACACTATCAGTCCCTACTCCTCACATATTGTCCATATATTATGACCAACAGAAACGTGTGCAGTGAAATGAATGCTTACAAGTTACATAATGTGATAAACTGGTGTCAATTACAATTTTATAACATGAGAATACAATTACAAAGGTACAAAATACATCATTAAAGAACATAACAATACAGATAACATTTGTAGTACAGGCCTTACAACAGAATAGAAATAAACATATACATCAGTGTTACAGGAATTACGACATAAGTAAATACATAAACGAACAGAATAGCTTTTGAAACATCAACTTTACACATGAGCATTAAAACAAAACAGAATAAATAATGTCTAAGCATCTTTACAAGGTAAATAACATATTATTAATGCCAATTATATTTGAGGATAACAGTATTCCTCATCATAGTGAATATAGCTTAGTATTAGAAGAAGAAAAAATTCTATGAAACTACACAGAGACAGGAAGAAAACAAATACACAAGGGTACACAAACACATAGTGGGATAACACAAAAGGAAAGTACAGGGTTTGTTTTACTGCAGTATTTTGCATGGAGATCTCCCTTCGTTCATCATTATTCCCAAAAGTCCTATCTAAGCCTGCTTTCTGTATCCTGTTCACATCCACTGTCAAAAATAGTTTTTCTCCACTGTACAGTATCCTTTTTTTTTTTTTTTTTTGCCCAAACCATTTTCATATAGCTTCTCAATACATTTCTTCCAAGTCATCATAGTTAGTTTCTTATATAGTCTACCCCTCTTAAGCTAACTTAAATCTACTGAGCTCAGATATATATACCAAGGGACGAGGCAATGCAGCATCACATAACAAATTATCACAAACAGCAATGACAAAAAATGCAAATTGGCAAAGCTAGCAGCATAAATTAGCAAAGCAAGTGCAATATTACAACTAATATAAGGCAATGCGCAGCAAACAATAAAAATAAGCTTAGAAGAGTAACACAAAGTCAAATTCAGTAACACTATGCCTGGCAAACAGCAGTAACTTATACCTAAACATGACATAGCTCAAGCAGAAAAAATATTACAGTAAAAACAACAATGCAGAAAAGGAAAATGTATATTCACATCTTAATGTCTATGTAATTAAAGTGGTGCACCACAACAACTTATTGTGAATAGAAATATTACCATGTACTTGAAAAGAATATTATGTGTCCAGTTACTGTTACTAGTCCCTTCTAATTGTTCTGTCCTTTCCAAGTGCTCCTTTTTTTAAAGAATGTGGATTACAAAATTATTATTTAATGGATCTGTTGACAGAAAGTGTTCACATTAGCAAATGCATTTTATTTTATAAAAGCAATGCTGCAACACAGCTGGAAACCAAATATCAAATGAAATAAGCAATTACGCAAACCAAAGCATAAAAATATCATTCAATAGTCATGTGACATTTCATAAGTTAGTGGAAATTCTCTCAACTCTCGTAGAAAGACGCTTGTCGTAATCAGATGTGCAGATGTAAAAATATTTCTCGTCATTTCATTAGGCATTGCAGTAAATATCATAAATTACGAGCTCCACAGTATGCTTTCAACAAGGAAATGTCAGTAGCGCTGACAATGGCCTCCCCTTTCTTTTTTTTTCTACCTGCGCTTCTGACGAGGCACTCACACTAATGGCTTGTTCTCCAGGTGTCTGACACAGCTGTGTGCCGACGACGCACGTGCAGGTGGTCACTTAACTTTCTTATGGAAATATTTACGACAGAAGTTTCTGCTACAGTGACAGTCTCATATAAAAATTTCACAGGTCGAGAATTTACGTTGCAAATGTGTAGAAACAAAATCCTATGAATATAACAGTGTCCAAAAAATTCTTCGCCGGCATTGTGATATGTTCACGCATTTACACACACATTTCATAACTCTTAAAGTATGATTCTTGGTTTCCAGCATCCTTTTTCACAAGTCAAGAGTCCCTAACTTCTATTCATTATTCATATACATATAAACACGTAATCACATTCCTCATATATGGTAGCATCAGCTTACTGACATAAACATACCTCAACAGCATAATACACATCGTCGTCAAAAAAAAATATCATAACACCTCAGTCAAATCTCAAAAAAGTCGTAGCTTTCTGCAATAATTTCAAACCATAAAAAATATTCTCTGCTCATTTCAATATTGTCATCTGCCTCAAACGTACTTTAAAATCATGATCTCATACCAAATACATCATTCAAAGCTCTCATAGTATCACAATGGTTACGAAAAAATATGAACAATTCACAAAGTACAGACAAAATACAATTTCATAAGTGTGAAGTTATCCAATGGTGTAATTGCGTAAACATGTGTCACTGACGTAGTAAAAAAAATGTTTATCTCTCAGTTAAATGATCTGATAGCTGTGTAATTTGTGTTAGAGAAATATGGTACCGATGTGAAAAGTTGTATAAGCAAATACCATATTAGCTAGGGCTCCTTGTGCTTGCCAAACACATGGTACACAAAGTAAGCGTGTACCCCCCTGAGGATTAATGTAATTATACCCTCAGGTGTTACAGATTACAGCAATGGAATGAAATGTATCACGGAAAACTTTCTTTGTAATTCAAAAATCTTTAAAAATAAATGTTTTAAGTACAAAATTAATCACTGAAATGTGTGTGCTGTAGCGCTAAAGGTGCATCTTGTTGTAAGATAATCTCTGTGGAAGTATCGTAGTTATCGTCCTCCAAAAGCTAAGTTCTGCAGAAGTCAATGTACTTACCTCATGATAAACAAAAGTGAAATGCTTTGCGTATAGATATCTTACTTATTACACTTATTGCCGTGATGAGGAAAGTACTGTGCTGTAACGTATTGTTGTGCTACGGGAAAGGCTGTCTCCTTGTAGCTATACCACAAAAGTTACTACTAAAACATGTTTTACTTTCCAGAATAATAGAGAAAAACTGTGCAGATATAAAACAGAAACACCGCAAAAGCAACATTGTAAATTGCCGCTCATTAGTAGCGTCGTGATAAAATAGTGTAGCTGTCACATAAACTAACCACTGTCTCATCTGGTATCTCACTGAAAGTACCTTAAATCCAGAATCCACTCTCAAGCAAACCAAAATGTTGCATGAAAATTTCATTAGCAGTGCCGGTATATGTTCCAAGTATGTGAGCCTTATAGTCGTTACATAATCGTGCAACTAACAAGCAAGAATGCACACACACAATAACATTGTGTCGCCTGTTCACCATAACAATGCATTCGTAATTTCTGTTTAAATAAGTTCTCTTGGTTCTTGACTGGATATTTAACTTCAAACATTGTTGCATGTTAACAGTTTCTCAGTGTGACAAATTGTACAAGTAGCGTGAAGTGAAAATTGCAAAGACTAAGTTAAAAAGCAGATTATCTGTCAATAAACGGTTTTACATGTGGAATGTGGTGTAAACCTTTGCTCTTCTCAGTACACAGAGTATCAACTTGAATGCAATTATCATGCAGTATTAGTCCATAAAGAATACAGGAATTTTGCTCAAGGTTAGCGTCTATGTTATTTTTCTCTGAGCCAGCCGGCGCACGCGGCTGCCTGTGGTGTGAGTCATTGTCTGTTTCTTTGTTGGCGCGCGTCATTACTGGGATTAGGAGGCCTAACTTCCACAAATTCGCCTTGCCGAGACGGCCCAGCTCTGTTTAAAGCTCGCCAGTTCTGATGAAATTCACGTCTGTCGTTTTGTGGGTTGTTTACATAGTTTCTTTCTTGTCGGTCACATGGTGGAGAATTTCTCCCTGAGTCGTAACTGCGCGCTGAACTGTTGCGTCTGAAATTATTCTGTCTCCCTTGATAATAATAGTTCTGATTACCATATTGTCTGTTTCTATGGTTATCTCTGTCATATTCATTACTACGGAAATACAATCTTTCCCTGTAATTATTACTACTCTGCCAACGGTAGTCATACGGGTGGTGTCTATTTTGGTCATGATGTGTGTGGTGAGAATAGCCTTGTCGCGTCCAGTTATCGTTTCTGTCGTCACGGAATTGTGACGGATGTGACCTGTAGTGATTGTTTTCCTGTTTTCGAATCCCGTGACTGTCTGTGTCAATTTCTAATTCTTGTAACAGTCCCTGAAAAGCTTCAATGTCGTCTTTGCAACGTCCTGATAAAATAATATGTCGTAAATGTTCAGGCAGTTTGATTAAGCAAATGCGGATGAGTTCTGAGGGGCTGTATGGGTTTGACAGGTATTGATTCTTGTGCAACATGTCTTCAAAATATTTCACAAGACTGGAAAATTCAGATTGTTCGAAGTGTTTCATCATTATGATGCTATGTTTTACTCGGTCTTGTGTAGCTTGAGACCAATACGCTGAGAGGAACGCATGATAAAATTCTCCTTCACTGTGACAATCGTGAATGGCCGATCGCATTCTTACAGCTGGTTCATTCTCCAAGTAGCCACACATAAATTCTAATCTGTGCTCCAATGACCAGTTAGGAGGAAAACAATGAGAGAATTGATGGAGCCACGGTTGTGGATGAATGTCGTTGGCAGAATTCTTAAACGTTTTGAATTTACGTGTAGTAATGAACAGCTTATAGTCAAAATCATCGTGTCGGCGAGTAGCATATCGGTCATTGTTACGTCGTGGCGGCGGTTCCATCTCAAAATTCGGTGCACATTGCCAATTTCTTTCATAACTTCCGAAATGCCCTGTGTTATTATTTTGTGGCTGTTCCGTATTTCTATGTCCCTCTTCCCGTATTGGAGCGCGAGTGGCCTCTGAAATACGTAATTCTTGTGTTACCTGTGTCAGCTGATCTTGTACTTCCCGGATTTCTCTTTGGTGTTGCATATTAATTTGATTCTGATTTTGTTTGAATTTCCTAATTTGTTCGCACTCTTCTGTGTCAGTGATGGCTACAGGTCTTGTGTCATTCAGATCTACCTTTGTAGATAAGTTAGTGACCTGATCCGAAAGTTCGGCTACTTTCTCCGATAGTGAACACATTTCCTCAGTGTGTCTTTCTACTGTGTCCTTTAAGTTTTCCTGAGTTTTTGCCAGTTGCGTAACCGAATCGGTAGATGCAACTGAGTCAATTTTAGCCCACAAGGTCTCATGATTTTCATGAACAATGGTTTGCAACTCTTTTATGGCTGCTTCGTGATTCTGTAATGCATTTTCATGCCGCGAAAAAATAGGCTGAAAATGCTCACAAATTTGTGTTTTTACGTCATTACAGACTTTTTGACATTTCGATTCAATGTTATGTAACTCAGTAGTTAAATCTTCACGTGTTTGTTCAAGTGTGGTGTCTAACTTTTGCAGCTTTTGCTGTGTTTGTCTCTGATTTTGTTCCATTGTGTCTAACTTTTGAAGATTCTGTTCCATTGTGTCTAACTTTTGAAGATTTTGTCCCATTGTGTCTAACTGTTGCTGTGTTTGTCTCTGATTTTGTTCCATTTGTTGCATTAGTTGTAATAACAATGCATTAGTGTCTGGAATCTGTTCCTCTACTCTTTTCGGCAGTGCATTTGCACCGGCAACATTCACATTTTGACAAGCTGAAAATGTGTCTTGACTTATTTGAGAAAACAGTGAGGACGCAAAACCTGAATCTACAGTATTTGTAAAATTGTGTCCCGTCATTTCGGATTCCTGAGGCGAGCTGTTGCCGACCGATCGATCGATAATGCTTCCCTGTTCACAACCTGTTTCACTGTCTACACCATTATTTGCCGCCCGCTCCATTTCCCTATGCACAATTACCAAATTACTACTTGGAACGTCTGTTAATTCACTACACAGTGGTGCTGATAAGCTACGCTCGTCGTCATTATTATTTCTCAGTTTACTTTGGAGCCTAGTGTTACGTTTTTCACACGCCATTATTGTGACAATATTTCACACGATAACACAGAAAAGCACAGTTTGAAGAGCAAAAATAAGAGAACACATTAACATAGCACTGAAAATAATATCTAGTTAATTGCAGCTGCGAAATACTTGGTGCAAATCTACATGCATGCCACAACTGTTTTACAGTACAACAATGAAAGACTGCAACTACAAAGGAGATTCTCTCTACAATTACGCACTAGCAATAAACAAAAGCTACACTAAATACACAAACTACAAGAAAAAAATCAGAAGATTCCAGTGAGGTATCCTAGGCTAAGGGTCGACATATGAAACGTCCCCTTAGAAACAATTTATACACGACTGTGCTTAACCTGACACACAATGTTTTTTAGCGCAACGCAATCTGACTTTCAATAATCCCTACAAAACCATGGCCCTGAGTAACATTAAACTATACGTTTCACAAATCACTTACCTCACAAAAATCTTCGTTACTGGAACTACTGCAATACAGCGAGCGCCACTACTGCCAGCTAAATAGAAGATTCAAACTACTGAAGGCACTAACTACTGATAGGGATAGTTATCAAATGAAAGATTTTAATAGAGAACAAACAATGTATTTACCTTAATAGTCATAATATATGTAGCAGTTCATGACAAATTACAAAACTTCGCCATCTCTCTCCCCACATCCATCACTGCTGGCGGCTCACCTCCAACTGCACAACGCTACGCGCTGTTCACATCCAGCTGCCGCTGCCTAACACTACAATGGCAGACAACAATGCAAACTAGCCACAGGCTGCACACAGCACAGCCAGTGATTTTCATACAGAGCGCTACGTGGCATTACCAATATAAAAATCTAAACAGCCTACTTACACCAGGTTTCCATCAATCTTCTTTCAAATTTTCCGTCATTTGCTTTTATTTGTGAATTCCTGCTTAATTAATATACTGTTATTGAATAATCCATTCAGTTGCTTTGCTACTTTTTCATGACTAGATTATACACTGTTTTATGTGTATCATATCTGTGGTTGCTGAGTACCCGTAGAACATATTTGCCGTAGCTTTTCATTTTCCACCCCGCCTACCGCAGTACATCCCACAGGAAGCCATCAGGAAATGTTGTGCAGTAATTTATTTCTCTCATATTTCCTCTTAACTCCAACAAGCGCTGAAGGGCCACAGGCAATGGTCGCAGAACATGGCATAATTATTTATTTCGCGAACTGTTTTCCAGTTTTCCTGTCTTATTCTCCTGGCACAGCAACATCTCTGAAACTGTTCTAAAAATTTATATAACGAGCATGGGTTTTTCGGTAGCCAGACGAACATGCATGAAAATGTAAAAGAGAACAGAGGAAATTATTGTTAACAATGAGTATACGTTAATTAATATAACAGACTCCCGCAGGTCGTTCTTCAGTCGGGCCATAATTTATTTTCAATTTTCTTGAAGCTTGTAAAAGTTATTCCCTCACAATAGTGTTTCGTTAAATTTATACTCGCTTCGAGGATATGTTTTGGATCGTTGTAGATAAATCATCACCTTTCCCTCCTTGAAGATGGATTTGTTTTAGTTTGTGGGTCTGTTATTGCATGTAGAAATGTGGAATACCCTCTTCCATTCCTTTATGCAATGGAATATTAAGCTTTAACAGCAGGATGGTCTGAGACGTGGAAATGAGTAGAGGTTGTGGGGGCATGTATGTTCCTATCAAAAAACCATTTATTTATAATAAAAAGTCACCCAAAACAATTTGAAGCAAGTAATACAGTTAACAGCCAATATGAATGCCTTAAGATATTTCTTTTACACAAGATTATCAATTACAAACTCCCATAACAGCATTAAAGACTTTTCTTATAAACACAGAATAACGAGACCCATCTCTAGAATAATTAAAGTCTAAAGAACGAGATAAAAAGAACAAAAGAATAAAAGGACAATGCCAAGAGCACCTAAAACAGGAGAATTATTTTCTGTTTGAGTGCACCATGGAATTAAAATGCATAAGGATACAAAGAAATTTTATACCAAACATTTTTCAAATAGTAGAAGTGATCACAATTAATTAACTGTAGATCTCAGCCACCAAATGCACAGAATAATAGGGCTCTTTTTCGTACTCCCAATCAACATAAAAGAAAACAGAGAGTTGTGGCAGTCATCATTTGGGTCAGAATATTTAGTAGCCTTGGAGGCTGAGCAGGTGACTTGGTAGTGCTACAGGTCCAAGAGGCCGAGTTCGGGAGCTGGTGACGGTAGTTCTTATAAGCCTGAAGGCATCGGTTAGACAGTGTTTTTAGACATTTATCACTCGTGATTTTACAATATGGATGGTGTTCTCTGGCTTAGCGAAAGGCGCGCTGAATCACACACTCAGGTGCAACAAGTGGACGCAGCATGCTGGCTGGCTAGGTCAGGACGCAACAGCGATGTCGTGCAGGTAGCTGGAACAGGAATCTGCAGGCGCCATCCTACCACGGCTCACCCCAACTCATGCAGCCCGCTCAGCACTCTCAAACACAGATATGCACATAAGCATGAGCCGACAGTATATCACGGGTGGTGGGTGATATGAAGAAGGACGCCCAGGACCCAAATCACCAAACTGTGTACAGCTAGGGCCGCGGGACCATGTACAGCCAGGGACGGCGTACGCTGGTGTTTGCCTCACAAGGCGGTTGTTTGCAATCACTTCACCAGAGGAGGCGCAGGCTTGTCAACACCCATCGATACTCTACTTAACCAAACAAGTGACAGCTTCCAGCAGCAAAGTCCCATTACAGCTGGCTGTCTGCGATATCGGAGGCGAAGTTTTCACTCAGCCAGCAGGCAGCACATATGACCTCTCACTGTCTCTCCCTCTTTTTTATGCAACGTATCAATTTGTTACGTTTGGACGTCGTGTATATTACGCCTAACAAACGCTTACAGTCATAAGTGTTAATACGTAGACAAAAAATTCTGAGTTAAGGTACTAAGTTGGGTTGTGAAAATGTACTTATGTTGCAACACACACGGCTAACTCAAAAATATGCGTGGTTTGTTTAAAACTGTAGTAGTTAACGCCCGATAAATAAATATCGATGCAGAGAGAGACACGATATAATCACCTACGTAGCTGCACTACTATTCTGAACGTTACGTAAATACTTTGTCAAAGGCTGACATTTTAATCCGTTAATTATGATTCGGATAATATGTACGACCCCCCCATGAACCATGGACCTTGCCGTTGGTGGGGAGGCTTGCGTGCCTCAGCGATACAGATGGCCGTACCGTAGGTGCAACCACAACGGAGGGGTATCTGTTGAGAGGCCAGACAAACATGTGGTTCCTGAAGAGGGGCAGCAGCCTTTTCAGTAGTTGCAGGGGCAACAGTCTGGATGATTGACTGATCTGGCCTTGTAACATTAACCAAAACGGCCTTGCTGTGCTGGTACTGCGAACGGCTGAAAGCAAGGGGAAACTACAGCCGTAATTTTTCCCGAGGACATGCAGCTCTACTGTATGATTAAATGATGATGGCGTCCTCTTGGGTAAAATATTCCGGAGGTAAAATAGTCCCCCATTCGGATCTCCGGGCGGGGACTACTCAAGAGGACGTCGTTATCAGGAGAAAGAAAACTGGCGTTCTACGGATCGGAGCGTGGAATGTCAGATCACTTAATCGGGCAGGTAGGTTAGAAAATTTAAAAAGGGAGATGGATAGATTAAAGTTAGATATAGTGGGAATTAGTGAAGTTCGGTGGCAGGAGGAACAAGACTTTTGGTCAGGTGATTACAGGGTTATAAATACAAAATCAAATAGGGGTAATGCAGGAGTAGGTTTAATAATGAATAAAAAAATAGGAGTTAGCTACTACAAACAGCATAGTGAACGCATTATTGTGGCCAAGACAGACACAAAGCCCATGCCTACTACAGTAGTACAAGTTTATATGCCAACTAGCTCTGCAGATGATGAAGAAATAGATGAAATGTATGACGAGATAAAAGAAATTATTCAGGTAGTGAAGGGAGACGAAAATTTAATAGTCATGGGTGACTGGAATTCGTCAGTAGGAAAAGGGAGAGAAGGAAACATAGTAGGTGAATATGGATTGGGGGGAAGGAATGAAAGAGGAAGCCGCCTTGTAGAATTTTGCACAGAGCATAACTTAATCATCGCTAACACTTGGTTCAAGAATCATGAAAGGAGGCTGTATACATGGAAGAAGCCTGGAGATACTGACAGGTTTCAGATAGATTATATAATGGTAAGACAGAGATTTAGGAACCAGGTTTTAAATTGTAAGACATTTCCTGGGGCAGATGTAGATTCTGACCACAATCTATTGGTTATGAACTGCAGATTGAAACTGAAGAAACTGCAAAAAGGTGGGAATTTAAGGACATGGGACCTGGATAAACTGAAAGAACCAGAGGTTGTAGAGAGTTTCAGGGAGAGCATTAGGGAGCAATTGACTGGAATGGGGGAAAGAAATACAGTAGAAGAAGAATGGGTAGCTCTGAGGGATGAAGTGGTGAAGGCAGCAGAGGATCAAGTAGGTAAAAAGACGCGGGCTAATAGAAATCCTTGGGTAACAGAAGAAATATTGAATTTAATTGATGAAAGGAGAAAATATAAAAATGCAGTAAATGAAGCAGGCAAAAAGGAATACAAACGTCTCAAAAATGAAATCGACAGGAAGTGCAAAATGGCTAAGCAGGGATGGCTAGAGGACAAATGTAAGGATGTAGAGGCTTGTCTCACTAGGGGTAAGATAGATACTGCCTACAGGAAAATTAAAGAGACCTTTGGAGAGAAGAGAACCACTTGTATGAATATCAAGAGCTCAGATGGCAACCCAGTTCTAAGCAAAGAAGGGAAGGCAGAAAGGTGGAAGGAGTATATAGAGAGTTTATACAAGGGCGATGTACTTGAGGACAATATTATGGAAATGGAAGAGGATGTAGATGAAGATGAAATGGGAGATAAGATACTGCGTGAAGAGTTTGACAGAGCACTGAAAGACCTGAGTCAAAACAAGGCCCCAGGAGTAGACAACATTCCATTAGAACTACTGATGGCCTCGGGAGAGCCAGTCATGACAAAACTCTACCATCTGGTGAGCACGATGTATGAGACAGGCGAAATACCCTCAGACTTTAAGAAGAATATAATAATTCCAATCCCAAAGAAAGCAGGTGTTGACAGATGTGAAAGTTACCGAACTATCAGTTTAATAAGTCACAGCTGCAAAATACTAACGCGAATTCTTTACAGACGAATGGAAAAACTGGTAGAAGCTGACCTCGGGGAAGATCAGTTTGGATTCCGTAGAAATGTTGGAACACGTGAGGCAATACTGACCTTACGACTTATCTTGGAAGAAAGATTGAGAAAAGGCAAACCTACATTTCTAGCATTTGTAGACTTAGAGAAAGCTTTTGACAATGTTGACTGGAATACTCTCTTTCAAATTCTAAAGGTGGCAGGGGTAAAATACAGGGAGCGAAAGGCTATTTACAATTTGTACAGAAACCAGATGGCAGTTATAAGAGTCGAGGGGCATGAAAGGGAAGCAGTGGTTGGGAAAGGAGTGAGACAGGGTTGTAGCCTCTCCCCGATGTTATTCAATCTGTATATTGAGCAAGCAGTAAAGGAAACAAAAGAAAAATTTGGAGTAGGTATTAAAATTCATGGAGAAGAAGTAAAAACTTTGAGGTTCGCCGATGACATTGTAATTCTGTCAGAGACAGCAAAGGACTTGGAAGAGCAGTTGAACGGAATGGACACTGTCTTGAAAGGAGGATATAAGATGAACATCAACAAAAGCAAAACGAGGATAATGGAATGTAGTCAAATTAAGTCAGGTGATGCTGAGGGAATTAGATTAGGAAATGAGACACTTAAAGTAGTAAAGGAGTTTTGCTATTTAGGGAGTAAAATAACCGATGATGGTCGAAGTAGAGAGGATATAAAATGTAGACTGGCAATGGCAAGGAAAGCGTTTCTCAAGAAGAGAAATTTGTTAACATCGAATGTAGATTTAGGTGTCAGGAAGTCGTTTCTGAAAGTATTTGTATGGAGTGTAGCCATGTATGGAAGTGAGACATGGACGATAACTAGTTTGGACAAGAAGAGAATAGAAGCTTTCGAAATGTGGTGCTACAGAAGAATGCTGAAGATAAGGTGGGTAGATCACGTAACTAATGAGGAGGTATTGAATAGGATTGGGGAAAAGAGAAGTTTGTGGCACAACTTGACTAGAAGAAGGGATCGGTTGGTAGGACATGTTCTGAGGCATCGAGGGATCACAAATTTAGTATTGGAGGGCAGCGTGGAGGGTAAAAATCGTAGAGGGAGACCAAGAGATCAATACACTAAGCAGATTCAGAAGGATGTAGGTTGCAGTAGGTACTGGGAGATGAAGAAGCTTGCACAGGATAGAGTAGCATGGAGAGCTGCATCAAACCAGTCTCAGGACTGAAGACCACAACAACAACAATATGTACGACAATGAAAACAATTTTTTTACCAGTCAGCGATTTACTCATAAGCAAGCCTGAGCCTCGTATTATTATTTACTATCGTTGCGTTCGCCTTTCATTAAAACTGACAGTGACACACATTATGAGCCGGATCTGATTCTCTGACATGCGTGACAAGTAATCAATTTAAAAACTTAAATGCACATTTAGGAACTGTATCTTCTGTACAACAATTCTCGATTCTTGAAAAAAAGTAATCCCGAATTTCACTTTCATGTTACCCTAGAACAAGGTCAGCTAAGATTTCGGATTGCGGGCTGTGCCCGGTCATGAATGCCAAAGGCCAAAGCGCTCCCACCGCTACGCCACGCTGTCTGAACGCAAGGAGAGGGACGAGGGGAAAATTGCAAACGCGCCACATTTAAATTGCAGCGCAGCCGTATCACATACTACTTGGTTTCATATTTCACGTTTCTTAACAATGTAGGTCACAATCAAAACAAATTTTCAGTATTATTTTATTACTTTTACCTTGCCGAAGATATAATATAATTTTTATCTGGTTCAAACTGTCGGCATGGGAGCGGACGCAGACAGTTTCACCCTCAAGGTGCCACACAATCGCCACTTATTATTTTCATAATCGAGAAGAGGTCTTTCATACAAATATGTCGGTCGAAATTTTGTAGCACTTTTGCAATCTCATTATGAAGATTTGGAAACCCTACCTGAGAAAAAGCAGTCTAGGCATCCTTCACAGTTTAAAAACGTAAGAAGATTTGTCATTAAGACTGGAGTTACTTTGCAGGTCAGTCAGTTACATCCACATATGGACAGGGGCGCTTCCAACTGAAATTGTCTCGAAAACAGTTCGGAAACATATGTAAAACTGGTGGTGTCGGCAAAAACTTTATAGAACTATTCTTGTAATTCTTTCAAGGCCGCAATGATTTCATCACATCTCGCGTTTTCGTTAAGGCCAGTGGGCTCAGGGAACTGGACTGTCTTGACAATGAAATGAATACCCTTAGCTGCATACAGGCGTTGATATAAGTCAACGGGGACAGTTGAAAATGTGTGCCTCAACCGGGACTCGAATCCGGGATCTCCTGCTTACATGACAGACGCTCTATCCATCTGAGCCACCGAGGACAAAGAGGATAGTGCAACTGCAGGGACTCACCTCTGGCATGCCTCCCGTGAGACCCACATTCGCAACTTATTGTTCCGCACTATATTCATAGTGCCCCTGCCCATTATACTCATGACTCGCGGCTTTACTGCCGATTCCCGTAAGAGTTCGGGCACTGTTTGTGCATCCGCACAGAAGAAGATGGTCAAATGGCCGGTGAGCCTTAATTAAATATATACATGAAGATGGTATCTGTTCTCTCGGACAGTTACCATCTTCATATATATATATATGGACTGTCTTTGTCAGAATGTGTCGGACATGTCCGAAAGAACAGATACTATCTTCATATATATATGGACTGTCTTTGTCAAAATGTGTTCTTGTACAACGCGATTTTATTTTTAAATACATCCCCATCAAATCAGAAAGAAGTTACCTTGCAGTGTCTTACTGTGGGCAGCGTGCAGTCATGTCCACTTAAAATGCGAAGTCTGTACTCCGCTCCGGTTATTTTAATTTTCCTTCCTGCACTCCGTTTTACTTTATAAATTCAACAAAATAATAATCGTTCAAGACATGCACCCTGACTTAACCAACAATCTTTGCTATAATACATGAAGTCTCCATACTCTTCGTTCAGTTACACTGAAACTAACAATGGAATAATGCGTGCAATTACAAAAATATTACTACTCTTATCACCAGTTTCTTCACTTGCTGCAGGCCTGCAAATTTAGCACAAAGTGCTTTTTCATGTGCGGAACGATGAATCCCTTTTGTAGATCGTTGTAATTTATTTCTGTTTCATTGTCAACTACATCTTTAAGTTCTTTCTTCATATTACTATAATATCACTCCGTACCAAATAAGCAGTGCCTGTCTCTTACACAAATTGAGACTCCTCATCCCTCTCTTATGTCATTCCCTTTCATTTTAAAGGACTGCGACCATAGATCGTTAGACTGCCTCTTTTTGTGCAAACAGCAAGAGACCTGTGAACGTCCTTCATACCACGAACAAATAGCGGAGGTTAAACACATTGACCTCACGATTCTGCCGACCTCGGAGAGTTGTGCCGACTTTGAAATGCTGCGCCGTAGTGCTAAATGAAATATGGCGCTGTTCTGTGTGCTTTCGACAAGGACCGAGCAAAGCGTAATGACAAGCCGCGTCTTGGCCCCTACGCGGCCTGCACACGCTGCACGAGGGATGTTTGCCTTGCCGTGGCACGCCCTCCCTTACAACAACGTCATTTTACATAGATTACGTTTACAATGGCTTCTATGTACTACACAACATCGGTTAACATCTCACGAGAGTGACTTAGTGACATATATTACTTGTTACCACTTAAATCTACGTTTTACTCTCTAATATGGCCGAGAACTTTCTCGTTCTACGTGCTGTAATGTAACTAGATGCACTCTTTGAACTTGGTCATCCAGGCTTATTGTTCCTTCTTGATTCCTGTACATATTGTAAATTACCCCATTTTCCTATAGCTTACCCCTACTTTTCGCAGAATTTCGAATATCTCGCACCATTTTGCACTGTCGAACACCTTTTCCGGGTCAACAAACCTTATGTCTTGATTTTTCTTCAGTGTTGCTTCCATTATCAACCCCAACGTCAGAACTGCTTCTCTGGTACCTTTACCTTTGCTAAAGCCAAAGTCTTGTTTATTCTTCTATCTTGTCATCAGACAAGCCGACCCCCTCATAGAGGCCTTCAATGTACTCGTTCCGCCTACCTGCTCTCTCCTCTGCATTTAACAGGGGAATTCCCATTGCGCTCTTAATGTTGCAGCCGCACCTTTTAATTTCACATGTTTATTTTGACTTTTCTATATGCCGACTCAGTTTTCGATTTCTTCGTACTTCTCATGTAGCCATTTAGCCTTAGCTTCCCTGCACTTCCTACACTGACGTAAAAAATGCCAGCAACAAGATGGAGTTGTGCGCGATAAACGGAATTTAGGAAGAGTTTTTCATTTTGCGCCAGTCGCGTAAGAGTGGCGATAGTAGCGCCACTATAATGATGAAAATTAGGTTCCTATAATGTTCTTGAGCGTTAATTACCTTTGAAATTAGACATAGTGCGTTGTTGTCAGTCAGGGATGCCTTTAAGACGACGAAGGCACCATTTTCTGCAGCTCACTGAGTCTGAACGAGGTCGTTAACAGGGTACGAGAATATGGATGTTCCTTCCGCGATACTGCAGAAAGAGTGTGCAGGAGCGTAACCACTGTAACTGACAGCTCGCAGAAGTAGTCGAAAGAACAACGGGCTCGGGACGGCCACGTAGCACTACCGAGAAGAAAGGCGGTCGTGTTTTGAGTATGGCTGTGGCGCATCGTACTGCGTCTGCAACTGCAACTCGAGTAGCAGATGGCACCACAAATTTTGCAAATCGGTTACTTCAAGGATAGCTCCGAACCAGACGCCCTCGCACTGTAGCGTCCATTAAACGGGCTCTGGACCACCACCGTTTGTGACTTCAGTGGTGTCAAGCGAGAGCTCAATGGAAAACGGAGTGGAGGGTCTGTTGTGCTTTTGGTGATTACTGATTCTGCCTCGGAGCTTGTGACGGCCATGTGTTTATCAGAACGAGGCCAGGTGAGCTCGTGCAACCAATTTGTTTGCGGCCTACGCACTTTGGACCTGCTCTGGAGTGCGATTTCATGTGACAGCAGGAGCACTTCCGTGGGGACCCCACGCACACTGACTGAAAATCTGAACGTCACTCATATGATACGAACTGTTGTGCTGCCATTCTTTAACAGCATCCCAGGGGTTGTTTTCCAACAGAGTAACCCTCGCCTATATACCGCTGTTGTAATCCAACATGCTGCACAGGGTGTCGACATGTACCTTGGCCTTATCGTTCACCGGATCAGTCTCCAATCGATCATGTATGGGACGTCATCGGACGACAGTTCCAGCGTCATCCGCGAACGGCATTAACTGTCCCTGTACTGACCGACCAAGTGTAATAGACATTGAACCCCATCCCACAAACTAATACCCACCACCTGTGCGACTCAATGCATCCACATTTGCATGTTTGCATTCAACATTCTAGAGGATACACCGGGTACTAATCTGCAATAATTTTTCTCGTGTTTACATTATTCCGTGAACTTGCAACATTAATCACTTAAGCATGTTCTCCAGACAAATGTAGTCGCAAAATTTCATTACTCTATGTTAATTACTTTATTGGTGTTGGAATTTTTTCCCTTCAGTGTATTTATTTCATTGCGAAGTGACTTGTATTTCTGTACTTCTGATTTTTCCTGAACATTTTTGTACTTCCTTGTCTCGTCGATCATCTGAAGTATTTCTTCTGTTATCCATGGTTACTTCACAGTTACCTTTCCTGTATCCATGTTTTTCTTTCCAGCATCTGTGATTGCCCTTTTTAGAGCTGTCCATTACTCTTCAACTGAGCTTCCTACTATCGCAGTGTCTACAGCCTTTGAGAACTTGAAGAATATCTGTTCATTCCTTAATACTTCTATCCCGCTTCTTTGTGGAACTGACGTCACAGGGTGACGGCATCTGGTTCGGAGCTGTCCTTGAAGTAACCGATTTGTAACATTTGTGGTGCCAACTGCTACTCGAGATGGAGTTGCAGACGCAGTACGATGCGCCAGAGCCATACCCAAAACACGACGATCTTCCCTCTCGGTAGTGCCACGTGGCCGTCCGGAGCCCGGTCTTCTTTCGATTGTACCTTCCCATGACCACTGCTGCCAGCTATCAATTACAGTGGCTACACTCCTGCAAACTCTTCTGCAGTATAGCGGAAGGAACATCCAGATCCTCGTAGCCCTATTAACGACCTCGTTAAAACTCAGTGAGCTGCTGATGATAGTGTCTTCGTCGTCTTGAAGGCATTCCTGACTAACATCAACGCACTACGCCCATTTTCAATGGGAATCGATTCCTCACTAGTGTCTTAAACTTCAGCCTATAACTCATTATTACTAAAGTGTGATCTGAGTCTACATCTGTTCCTGTGTATGCCTTACAATCCATTAACTCATTTCGGAATTTCTGTGCGACCTAGCTGTAATATAACTGGAATCTCCCTGTATCTCCATGCCTTTTCTGTGGATTCTTCCTTCTCTTGTGATTCTTGAACAGAGTGCGCGCTATTACTACCTGAAATTTATTGCTACGTTAACGTATTCAATTTCTTCCTGAAGAAGCGAGCGGTGTTCTGCTTACGTTACCACTGCCTTAGTGCCTCAGCTAACTGTTCTAATCTTTACGCATTCTGCAACGACTCGTGGTAAGCAACATACGCCTCAGCCTCTCCAATCAACCGCAAATTACCCATAAGTAGGGATGTTTCGTCAGACCAACCGCCCAACTTGGCTGTTTGTGAAACGCCATTGAGAAATGCAGTTATTTTCTCTGTTGCCTTGCCGCAAAAATGTCTTATTATATTTCCTATTGCAGGATCAATAGAAGAAGAAAGTACAGTTGGTACAGTCTCAGCTTTACCTGTCTTGTCCTACTACTTGTCGCTTATCGGCACGGAACCCCTCTGCCCGGTCCTTGTAATTTTCTACTTCTCCACTTTCCCGTTCGAGCGCTGCTTGTAATGTAACTATGTGGTCCGTCATAGCGGAAACAGAATCTCCTGTATTATCGGGGTGATTTTCTACAGGCATATTGCGTATCCTGCTACTTCCCAAACAAGAAGCATATACGCTTTAGAGTCAAAGAATCTGGTACACCTACCTAATATCGCGTAGGATCCCCGCTAGCACGCAGAAGTGCCGCAACACGACGTGGCAAGGACCCGACTAATGTCTGAAGTAGTGCAGGAGGGAACTAACACAATGAATCCTGCAGGGTTGGCCATAAATACGTATGAGGACGAGGGGGTGGAGATCTCTTCTGAATAGCACGTTGCAAAGCATCCCAGATATGCTCAATAATGTACATGTCTGGGGAGTTCGGTGGCCAGCGGAAGTGTTTAAACTCAGAAGAGTGTTCCTGGAGCCACTCTGTAGCAACTCTGGAAGCTTGGGGTGTCGCGTTGTCCTGCTGGAATTGTCCAAGTCTGTCGGAATGCACAATGGACATGAATGGATGCAGGTGATCACACAGCATGCTTACGTACGTGTCACATGTCACAGTCGTATCTAGAAGTATCACGGGTCCCATATCACTCCAGCTGCACAAGCCCCACATCATTACAGAGCCTCCACCAGCTTGAGCAGTCCCCTGGTGACATGCAGAGTCCATGGATTCATGTAGTTGTCTCCATACCCGTACACAGCCATCCAACTCGATACAATTTAAAACGAAACTCGTCCGACAATGCAACATATTTCCAGTCATCAATAGTCCAATGTCGGTGTTGACAGTCCCAGGTGAAGCGTAAACCTTTGTGTCGTGCAGTCATCAAGGGTACACGAGTGATCCTTCGGCTTCGAAAGCCCATGTCGATGATGTTTCGCTGACATTTTTTGATAGCTCAGCATTGTAATCTGCAGCAATATGCGGAAGGGCTGACATCTGTCACGTTGAACGATTCTCTTCAGTCGTCGTTGCCCCCGTTCTTGCAGGATCTCTTTCCGGCCGCAGCGATGTCGGAGATTTGATGTTTTACCGGATTCCTGATATTCACGCTACATTTGTGTAATGGTCGTACGGGAAAATCCCCACTTCATCGCTACCTCGGAGATGCTGTGTCCCATCGCTCATGCGCCGACTATAGCACCACGTTCAATCTCATTTAAATCTTCAAGCATGTCTATACCAGTTTCTTTGGCTCTTCAGTGTACATTACAAAAGGAAATGAGCACTAGGTTCACACTGCCGTAGTTCACACGCAATACACAATATGGTACTCTAGTTCTTATAGCGTATCATGGCCCATCTACATTCATTACATACTAGTGCCAAATGACCGCAATGTCGACAAGTCATACAAACGGCTGTCACAGCCTTCGCGCACGGCAACTTGTGCCAAGAAAGATTGCAAAATATACATCTGGTAGGTGTTCATTACGACTCACGACAATTACCCTTAAAACCAGACACGTCCGGAGGTTCATACAGCTCTACAAGAACTGTCCTCCGTTTAATACGAATCTCCCTACAATCCACCATGGCTAATGTATTATACAATGAAAATAGCCAGATACAATATAAATAGAATGCTTCTCACTCACCGCCTTGTATTGTGTGAAGCGTTGACTGCGAGACGAGGAAAGCAGCTGTGGTGATGATGGCATCAGAAACTGGCGCCAGACGTAGCGGTCTCAGCGCAGGATCATTTCTCACCATCAGTTGTACGAGGGCAGTTCAATAAGTAACGCAACACATTTTTTTTCTCGGCCAATTTTGGTTGAAAAAACCGGAAATTTCTTGTGGACTAGTTTTAGACATTCCCGCTTCGTCTCGTATAGTTTCATTGACTTCCGACAGGTGGCAGCGCTGTACGGAGCTGTAAAAATGGCGTCTGTAACGGATGTGCGTTGCAAACAACGGGCAGTGATCGAGTTTCTTTTGGCGGAAAACCAGGGCGTCTCAGATATTCATAGGCGCTTGCAGAATGTCTACGGTGATCTGGCAGTGGACAAAAGCACGGTGAGTCGTTGGGCAAAGCGTGTGTCATCATCGCCGCAAGGTCAAGCAAGACTGTCTGATCTCCCGCGTGCGGGCCGGCCGTGCACAGCTGTGACTCCTGCAATGGCGGAGCGTGCGAACACACTCGTTCGAGATGATCGACGGATCACCATCAAACAACTCAGTGCTCAACTTGACATCTCTGTTGGTAGTGCTGTCACAATTGTTCACCAGTTGGGATATTCAAAGGTTTGTTCCCGCTGGGTCCCTCGTTGTCTAACCGAACACCATAAAGAGCAAAGGAGAACCATCTGTGCGGAATTGCTTGCTCGTCATGTGGCTGAGGGTGACAATTTCTTGTCAAAGATTGTTACAGGCGATGAAACATGGGTTCATCACTTCGAACCTGAAACAAAACGGCAATCAATGGAGTGGCGCCACACCCACTCCCCTACCAAGAAAAAGTTTAAAGCCATACCCTCAGCCGGTAAAGTCATGGTTACAGTCTTCTGGGACGCTGAAGGGGTTATTCTGTTCGATGTCCTTCCTCATGGTCAAACGATCAACTCTGAAGTGTATTGTGCTACTCTTCAGAAATTGAAGAAACGACTTCAGCGTGTTCGTAGGCACAAAAATCTGAACGAACTTCTCCTTCTTCATGACAACGCAAGACCCCACACAAGTCTTCGCACCCGAGAGGAGCTCACAAAACTTCAGTGGACTGTTCTTCCTCATGCACCCTACAGCCCCGATCTCGCACCGTCGGATTTCCATATGTTTGGCCCAATGAAGGACGCAATCCGTGGGAGGCACTAAGCGGATGATGAAGAAGTTATTGATGCAGTACGACGTTGGCTCCGACATCGACCAGTGGAATGGTACCGTGCAGGCATACAGGCCCTCATTTCAAGGTGGCGTAAGGCCGTAGCATTGAATGGAGATTACGTTGAAAAATAGTGTTGTGTAGCTAAAAGATTGGGGAATAACCTGGTGTATTTCAGTGCTGAATAAAAGAACCCCTGTTTCAGAAAAAAATGTGTTGCATTACTTATTGAACTGCCCTCGTAGATGTAGTCAGCCACTTATGACTCCAGCTGTAGTGGTCACCTTTGGGGTCAGGATTTTTAGAGGGTGCGGAGGCTGGGCAGGTAAAGTGCTGCAGGGAGCTGAGCTCAGAAGCTGGTGGGGGTAGCTGTCCTGTGCCCAGAGGAGTCAGTTAAACAGCGTTTTCTGCAAATATGTTTATTACTTGTGGTTTTACAATGTGGATTTTTTCTCTGCACTGCAGAAGTTGTACTGAATCGCACACTCAAGTGCAGTAAAGATGCAGCATGTTGGTGATGCACAGGTCTGGTTTCCAATACCGTTGTTGTGCAGGTAGTCGGAACAGGAGTCTGCACGCGCGATCCTACCGTGGCTGACTCGCAAACTCTTGCGCCCTACCCATGTGAACATTTGTCTTCGAGAGCACTGCGACGGGCCACACGAACAAGTGTGCTAACAGTATATCAAGAGTGATGGCAATCGTTGAGGCGGAAGCCCAGGACCCAAATCAATAGTACAGCATACAGCGAGGGAAGTGGTACCATGTAGTCTCAGGAAGGTGCCACTCACTTGCCTCTCAACAGGTTGAAGGCGGTAGTTGGCAGTCACTCGTAAGGGCCTTCACCAAGGAAAGACCAAGGCTCGTCTGCATCTTCCTTCACGGAGGTGATCAAACAACAGTGACAGTTTGCAGTGGCGAAGTCCCGCTACAACCAGCTGGCAGTGGTCTCAGAGGTGAAGATTTCAGTCAGGCACCAGGTACACATTACGAATCGCCAACCCAGTTATCCTGCAACCAGCGAAATTGACATTGCGCTGAAGTCAGAGATGAAGATGGAATGACAAAACAGTGAACCTCAGGCTTCTGAAACAGGGGTTAGCTGGCCATAACGTCATCACAGCCAGTAACGGCGCCATTTTCCCTTATTATCCGGAAGCGTCAGGGAACGTGGTATCTCGCTGATTTTCAATTTCCCTTGGCTTCACACTTTCCGCCAATGCTAGGACATTTTGGAACGGACGAGCTTATATGTTATGGCTTCGTATTGCAAAGCTGGCATAACGACATATTTGGTTCTATCACACTGCGCAGCATGCACTCTCTGATTACGACGGTGTGGCAATGCGTTACAAATGGAGGCCTGCCTTCTGCAATATTGGCACTCTTTGTGTGCTTCAGATACTGATTGTGACACACGGTATGAGTTGGACCTGATTCTCTCCCATCTGAACCAACCAATAATTTAAAAAAATTATATATGCACCCGGGAATTGGATTTGCTGTGCAACAGAACCATTGTAGATTGACTCGTCCCAAACAATATAATCCATCAGAGCTAAATTTATCACTAAATCACAAATATAAAAGTTGGTTCACACAGTACTGCTGAAAGACTATTCCAGTGCGCTGCTCTGACTCATAGCCAGGTGTAACAAACGCACACAAATTCAGTTAACAGCAATATAAGAACATTGTCAGCTTCGTGCAGAATCGCTGCTCATATGTGCTGCTTAGTGCTAGCGATGCACTGCATCCTGCGAATACAAGGCCAGCTGTATAGAAGGCTGTCTTCACAAAAACACACACACATACACACACCATGATGCTGCCACAGTCAGTGCTCTCCAGAAACAGCAAGGAAGTGGCTCTGGCCGCTTATATATCAGCGGAAGCTAGTTAGTTATTTATGTAGTTAGTTAGTTACTTGTTCCATCACTCACATTCATGATAAACGTTATAATGTGGAACGAGTCAAAAGAACAGCCACTGAGCACTTACATACAACTAAATAAAAAAATACTAAAATGCCTGAATGCTGCCCTTTACAAGATTTTTTAACGAGTAATTATCTCTAATCAAGAATTATTCTATGGCATAGAAGGACTTATTAAGGAGCAACCCCTTTAACATATATTTGAAAACACTTCTGCTATCTGTCAGACACTTTGTTTCCACAGGTAGACTGTCAAAGGATTTTACAAAGCAGTATTTCACCTCTTTCTGTGACCATGTTAGATCATTAAAGGTAACGCCAAAGTTAAATACACTTTGATAACATATTTCATAAGCGAATAAATTCACCGTGAGGTTGTGATTAATATTCCCAGCTGCTTAAAACGAAACTTGAAGGGTACATGGGTGTGAACCTCACACATTATTACACTCATTTGTACAATGAATAATTTTTGCCTAACCGAGGAGTTTCCAAAATGTTATCCCAAAAGACACCAACGAATGAAAATATGCAAAACATGTTAACTTACTGACTTCTGGTCCCCAAAATTGGCAAGTACTCTTACGGAAAAAGTAGCCAAACCTAAACGTTTTAGCAGATTTACCATATGCTTTTTGCATATACTCTTTAGCATTTCTTCTTGGTATACAATGGTAATAGGCAGTGGGATACATTTGACAGTAAAACAAAAGAGTCAATTGGTTTTTTTCAAAGTTTAAAGCTAACCAATTGGTGCAAAATAGTAAGATTCCCAAAAACATAATTCACTGTTTTCTCTGTTGGGGTCTCTTTGCTCGCCTTCACAACACAGGACTAATTCTGCCTCCTGATTCAAACAGACTGACAAATTAACATAAATCAAGAACAGCAGAGGGACGGGGGGGGGGGACATTGAACCCTGTGGGACTCGACTGTAATTTCTCTCCATGCAAATTTTGTGGCATCCCTCTTTGTATTATTCAAACAGATTACGGCAACTTTCTGCCTTCAGTTTCTTAAATAAGAACTAAAACAGTGATTAGCTGAACTACAGATTCCACAACAACTTAACTTCTCTAACAGAATATTATGTTTCACACTATCGAATCCCTTCGATAAGTCACAGAATATCCCCATCGGTGATATCTTATCTCTTAAAAATGTCTATGCACGCGGGAAACGTATAAATATCTGACTCAGCAGAATGGTCCCTTTTGAAATCCAAACTGTGATTGACTAAGTATCCCATTACGGTACAGCACAAGTGGATGACAAACGTGAAATATAATACCTTCTCAAAAATTTTACAAAGTGAAGTAAGAAGTGACAGTAGGCTTTAGTTATTGACAGCTGTGCAGTCGCCATTTTTATTGTGAGGCCTAACAAAGGCCTATTTAAATCATTCTGGGAAAACACCCTGATTTAAGTGGTAAGTGAGTAAGGACATTACATTTTATAGGGCCACAACTTTGTAGTGTCTTCTTAGTGACATTATCCACCCCATACGAACTTTTACTTTTCATTGTCATAATGACTTTGTTTCAGATACGTAAGTGAGATTAATTTTCTATCCGCTAAATGTCTTCTGTATTGCTTCTTCAATGTACTCTTTTGCATTCTCTTCTAAACTATATGCACCCATTTTCTCACCTACTCTTAAAAAGAAATTACCAAAAAAAATCTGCGTCACATTAACTTTCTTCTACAATGCTCCAATTCTCTATAACAAAAATCTACTTCTGTGGCTTCTATCCCTGTCTCTCTTTTAATGATATTCCATATCACTTTTATTTTATAATATGATCTGTCAGTTTCAGACACATTTCTGGGTCATTACTTGTTCTGGCTATTTTACACAAGTTGTTTTTTCGTTGTGAAGAGATTCTAATAACTATAGTGGTTTTTTAAATGATTTGAGACACATTTAATTATTTATTTAGGAAAACTACTGTTATAAATGGATACAAATTCATTAAGAAATACGTTGAATTTACAGTCAGTATTTGGCTCATTTTGCAAGATTTCTTTAAAATCGACAGTAAATATCTCGTTAATCAGCCTCACTGCTTTTTTAGAGTGTTTCCCAATTGCACAAGGGCGTAGTGAGAATTAATGCCTCTGAAGTTTTTTGTGACTAATCTCTTAAAGGTTTTTAAATAAATCGAACATTATTAACACTCTTCATCTTTATTCTTCATGTCTACGTATTTAATTCTCAACATAGTCACCCTGGCGACAAACACATTACTCCCAACGAGAGGCCAGTTTCCAGATATCGTCACTGTAAAATGTTTTTCTTGTTTTGTTGACGGAGCTACAACCTCCCTGTACCGCGTATCGAAACCTTCCAAAAAGTTTTGGTATTGTTCGACTTTGTGCCTCTTTGGTAGCATCGCTTGTTGTGCAGAGATTCTTTACTAGAAGGCTTGTGGTGCGAAATGTGATACGCGCAGCTGCGCGGCTCGGGTAGCGAGGGAGTCTTGGGTTAGCAGCGGCACGAGGGAGCTGGGAACACCGTGCATGTGGAGTGTTAGTGCGGCCTAGTTGTAGTTGAGAGCTGTTGTTTGCAAAGCTGTAATTTGTAAAAGAGCTCCCCTTTTTCACGCAAAATCTCATTGGTTGCACAACACTGGTGTTGCCCGAAGGAGATCAGCGGTTAAAGCAGTGGTTGCATTTACACACGAGTACAGGATACCTCCACGTAGAGCTGAGTAACTGCATTATTGAGTACTTGCCCACCTGTGTGTTTTAGGTGTTCGTCTTGCAAAATTGTAATTGAGTATGCTCTTGTCGGACGCCATTTCTTCCACTATTTCGTGACTAGTCATTTGTTTGTTTTAACTGTTCATGTTACAAGGCTGTCATTCAATTTGCCCTGGTGGGGCCCATTATTTTGTATGCATGTGTGGAACAAGTGGTAACTGGTTTATGTTTTAGGTCTTATTACGTCAATTTAATGATGTGTGTAATGTATTGCCAGGAAGTGTCCGCAAGACTGACGTGTAAAATGAAGATTACGGCTCTGTAAACCGACTGAGGTAACTGCGGATGAATTCTAATGAAGCAGATTTGTTCTTGAGTTAGGTAATTTCCTTTTGTAATTGAACAGTCCCCGTCTCTTAATTTGGCACCCATTTGAAGGAGTTTTGCACCAAAACTTGTTTTGAAATTTCTCGGTACTCCTGTACAGTATATGAGCAAATTTTAAATCGTGGTGTGTACGGAACTTGTGTATCCCACTGTAATTTGTTGTTGTGTATTTCAAGCGCCTTTGCTAAATTGGATGTATCTGAGTATTGTTTTTAGGTTTCTGTTGTTGTCAGTTTGTTATTATAAATTTGTTTAGGGTTATTATACTCATGCTAATAAATTAAGAATAATGCTGATACATGGTGAAACAGTGCTGCGGTGGGCGGTTTGCGGGTTTAAATCACCTCGGGGCATGACCATGAGGCGCATTTGACCTGCAGTCGTCGCACGGTGGTGCTGGTAGCAGTCCACATACGCAGAGGTGTGTTGGTGCATGTCAGAGTACGGAGCAGCAAGTAAGTTTGCAGATGTTCTCAGACGTGCTAATGGTGACTGTGTGTTGAAAATGACTCAAGGAACACATATTGATGACGTCATGAGGGGTAGAATACTAGGGCGACTGG
This sequence comes from Schistocerca cancellata, assembly GCF_023864275.1. Taxonomy (NCBI): domain Eukaryota; kingdom Metazoa; phylum Arthropoda; class Insecta; order Orthoptera; family Acrididae; genus Schistocerca; species Schistocerca cancellata. Next base: position 801,514,987 of record NC_064627.1, on the reverse strand, counting down.
AGGCTGGTCAAACACAGCAGGTCGTAGCACGATTCCTCCGTGTGAGTGATATCACAATTATGGCAACGATTCCAGCAGACAGGAAACGTGCCCAGGCGCTACAGTACCGGACGTCCACAATGTACAACACCACAAGAAGACCGATATCTCACCATCAGTGCCCGCAGACGGCCACTGAGTGCTGCACGTAACCTTGCTCGGGACCTTCCGCGGGCACTGGAACAGTTGTCTCCAGACACACAAGTCTACAGATGACTGAACATACGCGGTTTATTCGCCCGCAGACCTGCAAGGTGCATTCCACTGACCCCTGGTCACAGGAGAGCCCGTAAAGCCTGGTGTCAAGAACACAGTATATGGTCATTGGAACAGTGGTCCCAGGTTATGTTCACAGACGAGTCCAGGTATTGCCGCGCAGGATTAGCCGAGCGGTGTAAGGCGCTGCAGTCATGGACTGTGCGGCTGGTCCCGGCGGAGGTTCGAGTCCTCCCTCGGGCATGGGTGTGTGTGTTTGTCCTTAGGATAATTTAGTTTAAGTAGTGTGTAAGCTTAGGGACTGATGACCTTAGCAATTAAGTCCCGTACGATTTCACACACATTTGAACATTTTGCCGGCCGAAGTGGCCGTGCGGTTAAAGGCGCTGCAGTCTGGAACCGCAAGACCGCTACGGTCGCAGGTTCGAATCCTGCCTCGGGCGTGGATGTTTGTGATGTCCTTAGGTTAGTTAGGTTTAACTAGTTCTAAGTTCTAGGGGACTAATGACCACAGAAGTTGAGTCCCATAGTGCTCAGAGCCATTTGAGTCCAGGTATTGTCTGAAGAGTGATTCTCGCCGAGTTTTCATCTGGCGTGAACCAGGAACCAGATACCAACCCCTTAATGTCCTTGAAAGGCACCTGTATGGAGGTCGTGGTTTGATGGTGTGGGGTGGGATTATGACTGGTGCACGTACATCCCTGCATGTCTTTGACAGAGGAACTGTAACAGGTCAGGTGTAATGGGACGTTATTTTGCACCAGTATGTCCGCCTTTTCAGGGATGCAGTGGGTCCCACCTTCCTCCTGATGGATGATAACGCACGGCCACACCGAGCTGCCATCATGGAAGTGTACCTTCAAACAGAGGATATCAGGCGAATGGAGTGGCCTGCCTTTTCTCCTGACCTAAACCCCATCGAGCACGTCTGAGATGCTCTCGGTCGACGTATCGCTGCACGTCTTCAAACGCCTGTAACAGTTCATGAGCTCCGACAGGCACTGGTGCAAGAATGGGAGGCTATTCCCCAGCAGCTTCTCGACCACCTGGTCCAGAATATGCGAACGCGTTGTGCGGCCAGTGTACGTGTGCATGGTGATCATATCCCATACTGATGTCGGCGTACATGGGCAGGAAACAGTGGCGTTTTGTAGCACATGTGTTTCGGGACGGTTTTCTCAACTTATCACCTATACCGTGGACTTACAGATGTATGTCGTGTGTGTTCCCTATGTGCCTATGCTATTAGCGCCTGTTTTGTGTAGTGCCACGTTGTGTGGCACCACATTCTGCAATTATCCTTAATTTGTGAGCATGAGTGTACATGCATTTTTAAGATGGCATTGGGGATTTAAATTTTTTTATTACAAGTAGCTTGAGTTGAAATTTTTAATTGATGCTATACTTGCTTTGGGTTCAAATTTGACACTACTGTGTCATGGGTACTTTATCCTTGATATTCGATCAGCATAAATATTATCATTTAAGAGTAAACCTTGTAGTGGCTACCCTTTAAAAGAAGGAAAAAATAAAAGGTGTAGAGCAATATATTTTTAATAACTGTTGAGTAAGAATTGTTCTTAATAAATTTGTTGTAAGGATATCTGAGTTAATGTTAGCCCGGTACCTTACCACTCTTTCATAGCTACTGCCACACCACTCACCTCTGCTTGACCCACTTCATAACTATTAAAGTGAAGTCCTCCACAGTGTTCTTTGTATTTGTGAAACAGATGACAACCGGCTGGGATCAGGTCGGGACTGTAGGGAGGACGGCCGACGACAGTGAACCCAAAGTGCGGATTGTTGCAGATGTCGCAGCGCTCTTGCTGAAGAAAAAGGTGTACCTTGTGTGGAGGAACTCGTCGAACTGGACACTACATGACAGCAGGCTGTTTCTCATTCACCAATATACACTGATGAGCCAAAACTTTATGACCACTGCCCCCCGCGTGGTTGAATGTCTCCTGGTGGTGTTACGGGCACGTGATGTAATAAGGAAAGAATGTAAGCCGAACGGAGACGAAAGGGCAGTCATTATAGCGAAGATGCTGGCAGCAAATCTGGAAATTCAGTGATGTAAGCGTTTATGACAAATAAATTTTGGTAATTTGTGGTAAGATCCTATGGGACCAAACTGCTGAGGTCATTGGTCCCTAAGCTTACACACTGCTAACTTACTTAATCTGACTTACGCTAAGGGCAACAATACAAACATCCATGCCCGAGGGAGGATTCGAACCTCCGACGGGGGAAGCCCCGCGAACCGTGACAAGGCGCCCGAGACCACGCAGCTACCCCGCGCGACTGACGAAGAAACGGCACATTGTTGTGGCGCTGCAGCTGGAAACGAGAATCTCTGAAAAGACGAATCTGGTCATCTTTTGGCGTACCACTGTCGTGAGCACCTATGGAAATTGGTTGAAGGATGGTGAAATAATGAGTAAGCCGTATGGTATTGGAAGACCACGTCTCATCACAAAACGTAGAGGTCGGAAGATCGCCCACGGTGTAATCCAGGATGCGCAGCGGTCTGTGGCAGATCTGACACAGTACAATGCTGGTGAAGGCACAAGGTTTTGGAGTACAACGTTCGAAGGCCATTGTTGAACACGGGGCTCCACAGCACACGACTCCTACATGTACCTGTGTTGGCCCCATGACATCGTCAGTTATGATTGCAGTGGGTACAGAATCACTGTGTTTTTGCCGTGGATCAATAGAAACGTATCGCCTGGCGAATGAATGGCATTTCTTGTTACACCGGGTCATTGGTCGGGTCCTTACACACCCTCATCCAGGCGAATGACTGCTTGAAACATGCACTCCGCCGCAGATGAAGGCCGATGAGAGCACAATTATGCTGTGGGGTAGACCGAGTTGGACTTATGTGGGTCCCGTGGGTGTACTCGAAGACACCACGACAACAGTGAACTACGTGAACACTATTGCGGACGACCTGCATCCATTCATGGCTGAAATCTTCTCGGATGGCGATGACATCTTCCAGCAGGACAACTCTCCGCGACACAAGTCCATGATCATGCTGCAGTCGTTTGAGGAGCGTGAGAGTGAACTCACATTGATGCCTTGGGCAGCAAATTTGCCTTCTCTACATCCACTGGAACGCATATCGGGCGCCAGATGCGTGCCCGTAAACCACCATCCTGTAATTTGCTGGAATTGCTTGACCTGTGCCAAGACATCTGGTGACACATACTCCTGGGAGTCTGTCAAGGACTTCCAGAATTCATGCCAAACAGACGCGATGATGTACTGCGTTTGAAAAGTGGAACAATACGCTCTTAAACAGGTGGTCATAATCTTTTGAGTGGCCGCAGCTCGTGGTCTAGTGGCTAGCGTTGCTGCCTGTGGTTCACGGGGTCCCGCGTTCGATTCCCGGCCGGGTTGGGGATTTTCTCCGCCCGGGGCTGGGTGTTTGCGTTGTCCTCATCATTTCAGCATCATCATTCGTGACAGTGGCTAGATTGTATTGTATAAAAATTGGTGTAAAAATTGGGACTTTGTACGTGCGCTGATGACCGCGCAGCTGAGCGCCCCACAAACCACTCATAATCATAATGTTTTGGAGCATCGATGTAGTTACGTTACACACCGCCATGTTGCACGCAACTACAATTCGGAGCTCTCTAGCGGCAGAGGGTTGCAACTTGCGTCAGCGAAGCGGTAAAGTCCGCCGAGTAATATGCATGACGTGTAATACCTCAACTGATATTGAGAACAGAATAAAAAAGATTCGCTGGCATTACTTTTCAGTACATCCTCGTACATGGAGCGAAGTTGTAAGATGTGAATAACTGTGCGTCATGGTCTGACAATCCGCTTACCACTGGGTGGCCAAACATCTCTTTAAATTCTGCTTGTATAATGAAAACATTACACCGATACCAAATTATAATACGCTAAAAGCACCTCTAGATCACTTTTCCTGTCAAATTACTTCAAGAAATTTACATTAAATTCACCTAAGCCGTCTGAGGTTTTTGTGTGTGTGTGTGTGTGTGTGTGTGTGTGTGTGTGTTGTAATGGTCGCCTAGCCGTAGATATTCCTAATTGCTATAATCGCACTATTTCACTCCCATTTACGGAGCTTGTTAGCACTTGATGTTAGGTTGGCACCATTAAAATGCATTGTGATAATCGCTGCTGCTTGCTGGATCGCTGCTGTGTCTCGATGCTGATGCTGGCTCTAAATCTGGTTGTCTAGGGTTAAAAACATGAGGTCCCGTGTTTTTTATGTGCTTTTGATGATAAAGAACGAGCGAAACCAACAAATATGTAAACTTCAAATATTTATTACTTTGGTGGCCATCTTAATTCCACTGTCCACCAAAGACCATGACACAACACAAAGTAGTACTTCCTTTAGATGTTCTTTGCATTGTTTATCCACCTCAAACAATAACACACAAACACACTTAACCAAAGTGACATTCCGACTGCGCCCCCGACCCTTCTTGCTGCTTGTATTTATAACATTGTCAAAGAACTACTAAAAAGAGATATAGTTTATAAGTCACATGTACATCTGTTATCATAATTTGTGCAGAAAAGTTATTAATTTGCATCGAGTGACATAATTTAACATGTTATTAAAATGACAGACTTATTTGTTGACTTGACAGAATAATTCTTTGTTACAAAAAGGCCGTTTTTCAGAAGTTTGTCAACTGACTTCTCTAATTTGCGTAAATAAGTAAATAACATGAATTATTAAGAATTACATTGGTTTTCGTCTAAAATAGGATTGATTACATGAATACTGAGTGAAAACGCTCCTAGTGAACAAATAGGTTTCACTGGGTGATTTTTATTTAAGGAGATCCAAAATACCTAAGTTGGCCACTATTTTTCGTACTTCATATTAATTATTTAAGATGAACTTAGTGTTTTTACATGATGACATTTGCTGTATCAGTGATCAAGTGATATTAACTTTTGTGTGGGTCAGTTATTCAGTATAATTTAATGGGTTGACTGTTTATGGAGACATGTTATGCAATCATTGTTGACATACACAATAACTTTTCTATAATCATAAATACTCGTTAAACTGGTTGAATTTGGAGGGTATCGCATACTTCGGTAAAGTAAAGCCTTTAATATGTTCCGTTACAGTGTGTGTGTGACCACGAGCGCACGATCGAACGAAAGAGATTCTGACAAAAGATCCATAGCTTTGAGTATTGACTCAGATGGATCCTTCAGTACCGTAATTTTAGTTCGACGGTGAAGTGTAGATCCACACCTTCACCTCCCTTCGACTTCCCACCTCCATTCTTCTCTCCTTCGCAGCCCACAGTTACTGGCTAAATGAGAAATTCTTCAGGTCCTTGGAAGGCATGTGTAGACCAACTCCAACTGGACCAACCGTTTTACAGAATTGTGCTGTTCGTAATTATAAGCGCTGATTCGACATAAAAGTTTTCTGGGTTTGGTACCGCGTCATAATGTAAAAAAAAAAAAAAAACTACTGCTGCTATAGAAAAGCCAACGTTTCGGCCACGATTGCAGCGGCCTTCTTCTGGGTCAGACCCAGCTTTTCTATAGCAGCAGCAGGTTTTTTTTTTTTTTTTTTTTTACATTATGACGCGGTACCAAACCCAGAAAACTTTTATGTCGACTGACTCTGGCCGCAGAAGCCTACGCAATTATATAAGTGCTGATTGTTTTTTTGCAGCTAATGTATTAACAGCAAAATAAATACCACTAGTCCGATCCAAGAACGAACAGATGACTGCTTTTACGTTTATCATGTAGATTAGGTCACAATTCCGTCTTTTGCTATTGAATGTTTACATTGTTTTCTACAAACATGTTTCTCCAATTTATGGTAAGTATAGTCGGTGATTTTCATTTATCTGTCCGTTTTATGGAGGCAATAAATCCATACAGTACGCGATCGCAATTGATGGTACGGATTTGTTCTTATGTATATGATATCTATAAGTGAAGTAAGAACTAAGGAATAATGGATGCAGATATTAACTAAATGACTTGATGTTTAAAGTTTCCTCCCCGGAAAATTTCGAGTGGTCCACCCTTCTAAAGAGGTTTTTTTTTTTTTCCAAGGCGGAGTACGATATTATGCATTACGTAAGTTATGTCTTTCAGTAACGAAACGCGGGACTGGAACGAATTTTATCGCGTCGGAAACGTTCCGTCCCATATGACAGAAGTGGGACAAGACAGCTGAATAACGAGAAACAGTATCCGCCACGAAACAGATAACTATGACAGTGGAGATTAGCAACATAGTAAAAGGAAGGAATGTTAGAGTTTAAATTCTCGTTGACAGTCTGGCGATTACAGACCGTTCACTTGGTTAGCTAGAAAATATGGGGACTGGGATCTTTTCAAAAGAACCACCTCCGGATATTCCAGAAGTAATTTGAGGAAACGAAAAAAACCATGAACATTTGTAACAGTACGGGGATTAGCATACTGGCCCTATAAATACGAGTCCTGTGCTCTATATAGCTCACGCGAAGTAGGGAAAGCTGTTGAAACTACTACGGAGGATTTTCTCGAATATCTCAACACTAAACTGAAACTATAAAGAATATTACTCCTAGGCGCTCTTAGCATGTAGAGTAACTGCTGTTTGATAACTAAACGAGTCGAAGGTGACTGCGTCAGTTATTTATAGGTATCTTGTCTCATGGTCACTGCAATGATTATTTCAGGTGCTGGAAGGTACAAACAGGAGAAATCATACCGCGAACATGACGAACACTGCTGCTCCAGCCGTTCAGTTGGGTTTGATAACAGGAATTACTTTTCGCTTTGTTTTGTTGCGGTTTGGGGTACATACCATGCAGCTAGCACCTTATCACATGTATGGTGTATCTCAAGACTAAAACAGATTTATGTAACTACATATGTTGTTTTCATGAGCAATAAAAAGGACGGCAATGATGTTTATGTTGATCTCCACTCCAATTTTCTGTACAGGTTCTGGAAGTCCTGGAACCGAAGTGATACAAAACTTTTTTTGATATGTGTATTTGGACACTTGTTAGTAGACGTTAATAGTATTAACATAGTGTGTGTCCATCTTTCGCCTGTATGGTGGTCTGAACTTTGCTGGGGGCTCTTTTGGTGAGGTGTCTGATTGTCTTTGGAGGAATGGCAGCCCATTCCTCCTCAAGAGTGAAAACCACAGAAGGTTGTGATGTTTGGCCCCGGATTCTGGAGTAATACATTTTAGCTCATCCCAAAGGGCTTCCATTGGGTTCAGGTCGGGATTTGGGGCAGACCAGTCCATTTCAAGGTTGTTATGGCCCACAAACTATTGCCTCACGGAAGCTGCTTTATCACAGGGTTAATTGACAACCTGACACGAGCAGTAATCATCGTTTCCGACCTGTTCCTTTACTGTACGTAGTACACATTGCTGTAAAAATTCTCATATTCTTCCTCATTTACAATATTCTTAAATGTAATAATGGTACCATACCCTAACCACGAAAAACATCCGCGTACCTTAATATTGCCTCCCCGCATTTTACTTCCGGCTCTACACATGATTGCAAATAACATTCCTGGAAATTCGCCAGACCTATACCCTTTCTATTGGACTTCCGCACTGTACAGCGTGGTTCATCACGCCTATTCATTCATTTCCTGTCCTCCATTATCCAGTGACGTCGCTCTTTACACGACGTCGAGCGTCGCTTAGCGCTGACTACGGAAATGCGTGGCTTACGAGGAGCCGCTCGACCACTGTACCCTATTGTTTTATTCCGCACACACAAGTGTGGCAGTGCTGGCAGTGCTTTGGAACTCACGAGTCATTCCTTCTGCTGATTTCAAGCGATTTTTCACAACCACCCTCCTCAATGTTCGACGGTCTTCTTCGTCAGTACGTGAGTGCTGTATGGTCTTTGTTCAGCTGTGATCGTTTGTTCGCGGTTGTACAGTACTCCACAGTCATTCCGCCAGCTGTCGACTTGGGAAGCTTTAAAATCGCTGAAATACTTTGTTACTCACGTGACATCAAATTATTAGTCTACGTCCGAAGTCACTGAGCTCTCCTGACACACCCATCCTGCAGTTACTGCTTCCGTAGCGACAAAACAATTCTCCCTGCTTCGTTTTACACTGCCGAATCCGCCTCTCTGGGTATCTAGTGGTCAGTTACTCATTGCATAGTGCATAGTGGTGATTCTTCAAGGACAATAAAACAAGGATTAATCATGTGGGTCCTGAAAAACATGCATCAAACTTTGATAGACACAGAGCGCTGTTTTTGTCCATTTCTTCCACTCAGTGTGGATTTTCAGCTGCCGATTAGTGCATACTGCGAAGATTTACTTTCCCACAGTTTGTAAACGATGCTTCTTCCCCAAACAAAATTTTGATGAGTTACAAAATTGGTTGCATTTCCCCGAGTGTTATCTGTGAAAAGGACACAGTGAATTGGCATATATATATATATATATATATACCACGTCACTTTGTCCTTTTCACAGATAATACTCGGGGAACTGCAACCAATTTTGTAAGTCATCGCCATGAAGCTGAAAATGTAGCGAAATGTGAAGACGATGAAATGTGACGGAATGCATTTGGTTGATCTCTCTCATACTTCCGAAATGCCTCTTAGTGTCATTTGGATTGCGTGTTAGCGCTGCTAAAATGTTAGTTTCATTTTATTCATCAGTTGCTCTTCTTCCTTGGCATATTTAACTTTCCACACTTCCAGTTTCTCGAACTTTTTTATAATGTCTGCAAAGATAAATCGCGAGTGCTTGGCACGATCTGGATACTCTTTCAGCATACAACTGCACAGTTTCCCTAACAGTTTGGTGACGTTAGCCGTAAAGGATATTTTGTTTTTCAACTGTCTTATACATTGCGAATCTCTCAATAGCTTTATGAGCAACTTACCTGACTGCTGCAAGACTAATGGCTTGAACCACAAGGCAAACACAAGAACCATACATTGAGTTAAGTGTTTGCTTACATTTGGTATAATAGGGCAGAATTTGGTGGAACCTTTTCTCTTGACAGCGCGATAGTGGTTTGCTGCACTTTATAAGTCGCATACGTTTTATGTCGTTGAAGTTCTCTTAGAAACTTCTTTCAGACGCCACAGAAAAAATGTATAGTTCCATTAAAAAAAGCGAAGTCGGTGTCGTAATTCGGCGACTAGAAATGATAAAAATCACTTAGAACCGCCAAGAAATTCTCCGTATTGTCCGCTATAATTTGGCGGAAAGTGCACCTCGATGTATTTATGCATTCTGGATATGTTTGGGGCGGCCTGTCTTAGCTGCCTCAACCTGTAAAAGCGGAGCAGAGACTTATTGGGAATCATTCTTGAGACGATACGGGCTGCAAATGGGGAAATATTTTGGCGTAAGAGACTTTAGCAAAGGGCAGATTCTTATGGTCCGGCGACTAGGAATGAGTATCTCGGTTGTGGCGAGGCCGCTGGGCTCTTTGCCTGCTAATATCATGAGATTAGGTGGTAAGTCGTTCGTTGTTGTGGTCTTCAGTCCGAAGACTGGTTTGATGCAGCTCTCCATGCTACTCTATCCTGTGCAATTCTCTTCATCTCCGAGTCAGAACTGCAACCTGCATCCTTCTGAATCAGCTGAATGATTCATCTCTTGGTCTCCCTCTACGATTTTTGCCCTCCACGCATCGCTCCACTACGAAATATGTAATCCTCTGATGTGTCAGAATGTGTCCTTCCAACCGATTCCTTATTCTAGTCAGGTTGAGACTCAAATTTTTCTTCCCAATTTTATTCAGTACCTCCTCTTTAGTTACATGATATGCCCTTGTAATCGTCAACTTTCTTCTGTAGCACCATATTTCAAAAGCTTCTATTCTCTTCTTGTCTAAACTGTCTATCTCCCACATTTCACTTCCATACATGGCTACACTCCATACAAATACTTCCAGAAAAGATTTCCTGTCACTTAAATCTATATTTGATGTTAGCAAATTTCTCTTCTCCAGAAACGCTTTTCTTTCCATTGCCAGTCCACATTTTATATCCCCTCTACTTCCACCATCATCAGTTATTTTGCTGCTGAAATAGCAAAACTCATCTACTCCTTTCAGTGTATAATTTCCTCGACCACATTCTGCTTTTGTTGATGTTCATCTCACATTCTCCGTTCAATTGCTCTTCCAAATCCTTTGCTGTCTCTGACAGAATTATAATGTCGTCGGCAAACAGAAAAGTTTTTATTTCTTCTCCTTGGATTTTAATTCCTATTCCAAATTTTTCTTTTGTTTTCTTTACTGCTTGTTCAATATACAGTCTGAATAACATCGGCGATAGGCTACAACCATGACTCACTCCCTTCTCAACCTCTGCTTCCCTTTCATCCCCCTCGACTCTTACAACTGCTGTATGGTTTTTGTAAAATTTGTAAATAGCCTTTCGTTCCATGTTTTTTACCCCTGCCACCTTTAGAATTTGAAAGAGAGTATTTCAGTCAACGCTGACAAAAGCTTTCTAAGTCTACAAATGCGATAAACGCAGGTTTGCCTTTCCTTAACCTATCTTTTATGAAAAGTCATAGGGTCAGTATTGCCTGGCGTATTCCTACATTTCTCCGGAATCCAAACTGACCTTCCCCGAGGTAAGCTTTTACCAGTTTTTCCATTGTTCTGTAAAGGATTCGTGTTAGTATTTTGCAGCCGTGACTTATTAAACTGATAGCTCAGTAATTTTCAGGACCAGTTTTCTTAGGAATTGGGATCATTATATTCTTCTTGAAGTCTGAGGGTATTTCGCATGTCTCATACATCTTGCTCATCAGATGGAAGAGTTTTGTCATGGCTGGCTCTCCGAAGACTATCAGTAGCTGTGAAGGAATGCTGTCTATTCCAGGGGCCTTGTTTCGACTTAGTAAGTACGATGAAGCCACAAATAGGCGACAAAGTGTTGGGCATGTAAGCCTCACTGCAGAACGTTGAGGGCGGACACTTGTCCGCTCTTCAACGAAGGACAAGTGGTGACCTAAGCCACATCTCACGACAGAGTACAATTCTGGCGCAGGCGTAATTGTATGGGCGTACAGCGTTCATATAACGTTTTTGAGTATGAGGCTCCTCAGCAGACGACCCCTACATGACCCCGTGTGAACCAAATGAAATCTTCAGTAATGATTGCAGAAGTGTGTTTTCATAGAAACTGGATCGTGGATAACGTTTCGCCTGGTCGGATGAATCAAGTCGTCGGTGACTGTCCAGATACGCCACGATTCAGGCGAACAGCTGTACAAAACACGCACCGCGCCAAGGGCGATGGTGTGTGGGGGCAATATTTTGCTGTGGAGGGCACTCACCTCGGCTTCCATGTGACCTGTGGCAGTAAGCAAGGCCCTAATGACAGTGGTGGACTACGAGAAACTCAGTGTGAACCACCTGCAGCCTTTCATGTTTGAAGTCCTTCCCTATGGCTATCAGGATGACTGTTCGTGTCACAAGGTCAGAATCGTGGTACAGCGGTTTGAGGAGCATGTTACTGATCTCACGTTGATGTCTTGGCCACCATATTCGCCAGATCCGAAACTGACGGAACACGTCTGGACGCCTTCAGGCAACACCTCTGCGCCCACGAATCAGTGACGTGTAATTTACGGGAATCACGTATTCTGTACGTAGACATCTGAGACCAAAAACTCCTTGAAACCAACTAAGTACCCGTACCAGGCATAATCGCTGCTGTATTGTGTTCCAAAGATGGAAAACCTCGCTGTTAATCAGGTGATCGGATTGTTTTGGACTCTCAGTGCATGGTCAGCTATAGGTAAAGCGAATAGTAGGCTATGATTCATGGATAGGCTATGCCACAACGCAACCTTTCTACAAGGGCACTACAACAAAAATAGCTGTACAATCCATTGTCAAGTGTATGGAACTAACGAACACATCGAGTGTATACAGAGAAGAGTGGCATTAGTGGCCACAAGCTTTTTTAACTGGGGACAAAGACTCCGGGCATTCCTCGAGAACCCGTCAAGAAAATGCAGAGAGCTATCTTCTTGGACAGTAACTAGAGGTATTCTCAGTTCCCTGTATATTCGTCCCATAACAGATCTTGTAAAAAAAAAAAAAAAGAAAAAGTAGGGGAGTAGCAGCTAGCTCAGAGGAGTACAAGCAGTCACTCCTCATTCAGTTTATTTGTGTAAAGAACGGAAAGAATCATAAATTGTGGTAAAAAAAGTACTCCCTATCACTCACTTGACAGCGCTTCACAGATGTACACTGAAGAGCCAAAGAAACTGGTACACCTACCTAATATCGCGTAGGATCCCCGCGAACACGCAGAAGTGCTGCAACACACGTAGCATGGACTCGACTAATGTCTGAAGTAGTGCTGGAGGGAACTGACACCATGAATCCTGCAGGGATGTTCATAAATCCGTAAGTGTACGACGGGGTGGAGATTTCTTCTCAATAGCACGCTGCAAGGCATCCTAGATATTCGCAATAATGTTCATGTCTGTGGAGTTCGGTGACCAGTGGAAGTGACTAAACTCAGAAGAGTGTTCCTGGAGCTGCTCTGTAGCAATTCTGGACGTGTGGGGCGTCGCATTGCTCTGCTGCAGTTGCCCAAGTCCGTCGGAATGCACAATGGACATGAATGGATGCATTTGATCAGACAGGATGCTTACGTACGTGTCACCCGTCAGAGTCGTATCGAGACGTATCAGGGGTGATATATCATTCCAACTGCACACGCCCCACACCATTACGGAGCCTCCAACAGCTTGCTGACATGCAGGGTCCGTGGATTCATGGGGTTGTCTGCATATCCGTACACGTCCATCGGCTAGATTTAATTTGCTACGAGACTCGTCCGACCAGGCAACATGTTTCCTATCATCAACAGCCCATGTCGGTGTTGGCGGGCCCTGACGAGGCGTAAAGTTTTGTGTCGTACAGTTATCAAGAGTAAAGGAGTGGTCGTTCGGCTCCGAAACCCCACGTCGATGATGTTTCCTTGAATGGTTCGCACGCTGACACTTGTTGATGGCCCAGCATTGAAATATGCAGCAATTTGCGGAAGGGTTGCTCTTCTGTCGTTGGTCCCGTTCTTGCACGATTTTTTTCCGCCCGCAGCGATGTCGGAGATCTGATGTTTTATCGGATTCCTGATATTCAGGTACACTCGTGAAATGGTCATATGGGAAAATCCCCACTTCATCGCTACCTCGGAGATGCTGTGTCCCATCGCTCATGCGCCGACTATAACACCAAGGTCAGACTCACTTAAATCTTGATAACCTGCCATTGTAGCAACAGTAGCCGATCTAAGAAGTGCTGCAGACACTCGTTGTCTTACATAGGCGTTGCCGACCGCAGCGCCGTATTCTGCCTGTTTACAGATCTGTGTATTTGAATACGCATGCCTATACCAGTTTCTTTGGCGCTTCATTTGTATATAGACATATAATAAATAAAGGAGGAACATCATTAGAAAAAGGGTCGAAAAGTACTTGAACAATTTACTTCAAATTTTTACATGATTCTCTAGTAAATATTTAGACAGATATAGGCCGTATATTTCATTAAACAACAATGTGTGCTGTGAAAATATGTGGTTTCATTTTGTTCCTTGAATCAGTCTTCACTATGTTAGCAGGGCATTTGAAATACCAGCGACTTCTTTCTACCAATTGCAGGGTGATTCATCCGCTGCAGTTTTCGAATTATTCAAGAATAACATACAAAAGCTACGAGTTAAATGGTATTTAAATGGACACCCTAGCTGCAAACAGGCGTTTATGTACTACATTGAAAATGTGTGCCCCGACCGAGACTCCTGCTTACATGGCAGACGCTCTACGCATCCCTGCGCCTACAGGGACTTATACCTTGCACGCTCCCCATGAGACCCACATTCCCAACATGTCCATACACGCTATGCCCGAACTCATACGGGACTTGGTAGATTAATCTGCCACAAGTAATAAGTAAATGCGTTCGCACACGCTATGCGCGAACTCGTACGGGATTTGGTAGATTAATCTGCCATGAGTAATGAGTAAATGTGTTCGCACACGCTATGCCCGAACTCGTACGAGACTTGGTAGATTAATCTGCCACAAGTAATGAGTAGGATGCGCAAACATCTATTAGGCACACGCTATGCCCGAACTCGTATGGGACTTGTTAGATTAATCTGCAATGAGTACCGAGTAAATGCGTTCGCACACGCTATGCCCGAACACGTACAGGACTTGGTAGATTAATCTGCCACGAGTAATGAGTATGATGGGCAAACATCTATTAGGCACACACTATGCCTGAACTCGTACGGGACTTGGTAGATTAATCTGCCACGATTAATGAGTAAATGCGTTCGCACACACTATGCCCGAACTCGTACGGGACTTGGTAGATTAATCTGACACGATTAATGAGTAAATGTGTTCGCACACGCTATGCCCGAACTCGTACAGGACTTGGTAGATTAATCTGCCACGAGTAATGAGTAAATGCGTTCGCACATGCTATGCCCGAACTCGTACGGAACTAGGTAGATTAATCTGCCACGAGTAATGAGTATGATGGGCAAACATCTATTAGGCACACTACGAATATAGTGGTGTGGACATGTTGGGAATGTGGGTCTCACGGAGAGCGTGCAAGGGATAAGTCCCTGTAGGCGCACTATCCTCAGTGCCGTCGGTGGCTCAGATGGATAGAGCGTCTGCCATGCAAGCAAGAGATCCCGGTTTCGAGTCCCGGTCGGAGCACACGTTTTCAACATGTCCCCAATGTAGTACATCGACGCCTGTTTGCAACTAGGGTGTGCATTTAATTATCATAGGATTTCTAGCAAAGCTGCATGGTCATCAACGGTAACTGTTCTTTCGGAACAGAAACTACCGTCATAGATACAAAAGCTACGTTCACCGCGTTTTTCTGTAGGACTAACAGTTTGCATAAAGCGAGCGAGAGAATATGAAGGTGTTGTATATTCTTCCTCCTTATGTATAATTTTTTAAGAAAGCAGTATACACAACAGTGTGTTGTTTTGTTTTTCTTCCTTGTAGTTGAGTTTAACAGAAAACAGGAAAGCTGTATTTATAGCTTATCAGCATATGATTAGAATGCTACTACGAAACTTCATTCGTCCAAAACTTTGTGATCTTTCCCCATTCGCAGATAAAACTATGCAAAATTGCAGCTAGTATCCAGCAGCTGAGAGGTTTCTCTGATACGACTTATACCAATGATCCCAACCGATTTACCCATTAATTTTAAGCGACTTTAGTTCCCAATCACGGTTTCGTTTGCAATAAC
Source organism: Schistocerca cancellata (assembly GCF_023864275.1). Taxonomy (NCBI): domain Eukaryota; kingdom Metazoa; phylum Arthropoda; class Insecta; order Orthoptera; family Acrididae; genus Schistocerca; species Schistocerca cancellata. Next base: position 801,499,429 of record NC_064627.1, on the reverse strand, counting down.
AATAGACAAGGGTCTAGGTCATAAAGAGGGGGTGAGAGGAGACAGACGGGGTGGGAAATGGAGATGGAGAGAGAGGGGGGAGGAGGAGAAGATGGACAAAGAGAGGGGAAGGAGAAGATCATAGAGATTAGGACATACATTCTATTCTCATAAATACACTGTCGAGTCACATCAGTATGACCACTTGTCAAAAGCGTGAATAACCACATTTCACAGAGTGTACTACTGCAAGACGCACAGGAAGAGTCAATGAAGTTCTGGAAGCTACCGACAAAGATGCGAAACCGTGAACTGTAGTGTCGTGTCCAGCTGTAATAGGTTTCTCGGTTGAGGATCCATGGCAGGAACAGTCCGATCGATGTTGTCCCACAGATTCTGGACTGAGTTTCAGTCTGGGGAGTTTGGTGGCGAGGGGAGTATGGCTAACTTATCCAGGTGCTCTTCGAACGACGCACATGCACTACAAGCTGTGTGACGCATTGCGTTGTCCTGTTGGTAAATGCCATCGTGCCAAGGGTGCATGCTTTTGATGATCCACTGTGCCTTCTAGAAAGTACCAGTAAAACATTCCCCAGACTATAACACTCCCTCCTTCGGCCTAGAGCCTTCCGACAACTGTTGCAGGAAGTTTATTTCAAAAGTTACACGTCGTACACATTAGCCATCTGTCCGATGGAGCATAAAACGTGATTCATCTGAAAAGTCCGCCTGTCGACACTCAGTGGAAGTCCAGTTGCGGTACTGGCATGAAAATTCCTGCCTTCGTCGCCAATGTACCGCAGTCAGCATGGGTGAATGAACCAGGCGTCTGCTGCAAAGGCCCGTACATAGCAACATTCGCTAAGTCTTCGTTGAGGGAAACTGTTGTTAGCCACCTAATTCAGCTGGGCGGTCAGATGCTCAACAGTTACACCTCTCTTATCCCGTACACATATCTGTAGCTGATGTTCATTCCTGTCATCTGTGGCCCGTGGTGCACCACAATTGTCTCAGTACCAGTTTGGATAGTGCTATTTTGTCATGCACGGAGTACTTTAATCACTGTAGCACCCGAACAATTTACAAACTTAGCCTTTCCGGAAATGCTTCCACCCTGTTCCCGAAAGCCAAAGATCATGCCCTTTTGGTCGTCAAATAAAACGCTCCACTTTCGCATTAGGACAACGACTGTACTGTTTTCCGTGTCCTCCAGCACGTTTTGTATACCCTGCACTGCAAGTGCTACCGCCTACCGTCTGTGAGTGGTTACTGCACGTAGACGTCGAGCATAGGGGGTTGAGATGTGGTAAAAATTGCTGTTTTGAAGAGCGCGCCGCAGCGCGTAGTGTGAAGCAGTCGCCCACCGTTTCTGGCGGTGGCGCCGCTGTGGCAATCGCTGCTTTGGTGTCTCCCTCTAGTGGGAAAGAGGAAACGTTGCCTGTTCACGTGCATTTAAGAGGCGCTATGAGCTCTCCAGCTGGTCGGTTGGTCATCGGAGTGATTCTGGGTCAGTCTCGCGTCACCAGTTGCTGGTCTATCTCTCGTTCGCCTTTGTGCGGCAGTTAGCGTCTGTCTGTCGTTGGAGTGCTAGAATGTCTGTCGTTAGGATCAAACTTTAAAGCCGGCAAATGAGAGTCTTGCCATTCCGACAGTAACAGAACTGAGGTAGTGGTCGCCCGGTCGGGGCTGAGTTCCTGCATCTGAGTCTGCGCGTTAGGCCGCCAGTCTGCTCGAGTTGCTTGGGCAACTGTCATTGGCGGTTCGATCGATCGGTTGGTCGGTCGCGCACTGAGCCACAAGATGACTTGTCCGCCTTGAGCGTCGGCGCATGTGAGGTCGCTACGTGAGTCCAGTGGGCCGCACCGTATAGCGAGGGGTAGCGACTTCGCGGTCGACACGAGAGCAACAGGAGTCAACCCACGACATCGGTCTGGTGCGAGCTGCGACGCCGTGAGACGGGAGATCGGCGCGCCTTACTGCGTCCGTTGAAGCGGCTTGCAGCGGACGGTTCGGGAGAGCGCGGGGGGTGCTGCGCCAGGTCCGCCAGAAATAGCGGTTTGTTAGAAGTTAAGTGATTGGAGATATGTTGTTTCATTTACTTGTTAAATGCTACTTGTTTTCTTGGCGAGGTCACCAGCCGCTTTGTTTGGGGGTCGTCCCACCATTCTTTTCCGTTTGCCCACCCGCGGGAAGATGGTTATTTATATATTGGGTGGTCTGTTTTGCCCTTGTGGAGTAGGGGTGGGTTAGAGCAACCTGCGGTTCGGGTTGTTCAGTAATCTCCCTGTTGGTTTGCTGTACGTTAATAGCTGCCTCTGTCATGTTTGTCGGATTCGGTGTTAACGAATTTATTGCTTGAAGTGTTATGGCCGAATTCCTGAAATATGTTTTTATCTTGCCTATCATCTTGAGAGGCGGTATATGTGTAATGTAGAGCATGTTTGTATATTTTATGTAAGACTGCATTTCACGGGTTTTTATTTAAATGGTCATTTTAGTATATAAAGTTGCCACCCTTCCACCGTAACAGATTTTTTTTAAAATCAAATTGCACTTTCGGTGACAAGTCAATTTTTCTACCCATTGTACGATTTTCCATTTTGTACCATTTCCATCCCTCCTACGGGGTGCATAGTTCATGTGCTTGTGTGAGTTGTTAAAATTTTAAGTTTAAAGTAATCTGGTGTGTTGCAGATTTGCACCTGTGTAGTCTTTCAGAGGTTGTTGTGACCGGTCGTGACTACGGCCGTGTCAAAAGGGAGCGGCAAGGTTCTCAGCCCGAAAGCTGATGCTGTCAAAAATTGTTCTTTCTGCCTCTGAATAAATTGTAACTTGATATTTAGAGGATGCTTTCTGATTACAATTTTAAATCTGTTTCCAAAAAAAAAAAGGGGCTTTTAGGAACAAAATTTCCATTTGTTGAAAGAAATTTAATCTGTTCTCATCAGTTACCCACTGGCAACTACTTCCACGCTCACATAGTGTGATTAAATGTGTTAAAGCTCTTGATGAATCGCTATTAAATAAAGTAAATTTTTAAGAAAAGGTTTTGAAAGTAAATTCACGGTTCAGGGGTGAACACATTATTCTGCATGAACCGTGTGTTAGACAACTGCAGGTTCACACATGTAGTTATAACTCCAAATTAAACATTAATCTACTATCCTCTCGTAATTTATATTCTTTAACATCCTTCGGTTGATGAGCAAAACAGGGCTGCTGCCAGCTCGTCCTCTTCATTTGGGACGAGTCAAATGGTCAGTAAAGAAAAAAGAAACTAGCACGAAAAAAACGCATGTGATATCTGGAGAAAGTGTTCCGGCACATAAGTGCCGCGTACGAGGTGACCGCAGCGACTAGACCACGGGCAGTTTATAGGGACACGGGACACGGGACATGGGGCGTCCCGCGATGCTCTGCGGCAGACCGGCCCTTGCGGTTTGTGGTCGCTTGACCTGACGCCCACAGCGCTACACGACCGCAGGCCGCCGCCTCCGCTTCACGCACTCTCTCATCTCGAGTACAGCACTCTGGCTCGGAGGGAAATCTCTGCAGCAGCGGTCAAATATGCAGGCCAGTGCGGTTTCTATCCGTACGGGAGGGCAAACATTTCAACGCCAGTATTTCATCGAAAGGTGTTAACCGACGAGGCGTAGTTAGGAAAATTCTATCAAACGCAGATGGAAGTGCAGACAGGCTGCAAGGGTACTTCGAAGACTCATACTATGGAAAGAAGCGCTATCAAAATGTGGTATCATGGAAGGTTCGACAAATAATACACTCATGTAGTCAGAAACGGACGGAGCACTGAATGAACTGCCCCAAACAAGTCGGCAAGAACCGATGATAAACATTCGGATTTGTTGAAATACGTAGTAAGTGCCGGAACTAGAAGGTTATTTCATATTGTATGGGAAATCTATTAAACCAGGACGTGCTGAAAAGTAATGCTTCCGAATTTTTCCTCTGTTCACAATATCGGTTGAGGTATTACATGTCATGCATGTCACTTGATCGACTTTCCCGCTTCTCCGACGCAAGTTGTAAACCTCTGCCGCCAAAGGACACCAAATTGTAGTCCGTAACATGGCAATGTTTAGCATAGCTTTTTGTATATCGGTGCGTGAGAAACAGCGTGATATAATAGAGTTTCTAAACGCAGAAAACAGGAGTCCAATTGAAATCCATGGAAGAATAAAAGCTGTGAATGCTGATGATTCTATTGACAACAGTAATGTGCGTGTTGAGTTGTTCGTGTTCGTAATGAAGGAAACGTTGGTGCTAATATCAACGTGTGTGACAGAGCTCGGTGTGGACACAGCTCTCAGGTAAGTGTGACATGTCTCGAGAGCTTCCACATGCCATCACTGCAGAACTGCAGTACAGGAAACAGCGCACGCAAGGCGCCTCGAATGCCCACTCCTTACATGAAACGAAGGAGTCTGTACATCTGTCAACAATTTCTTTTGCGTTCTGAGTGTGAGATTGATGGATTCAAAAAATGGTTCAAATGGCTCTGAGCACTATGGGACTTAACATCGGAGGTCATCAGTCCCCTAGAACTTAGAACTACTTAAACCTAACTAACCTAAGGACATCACACACATCCATGCCCGAGGCAGGATTCGAACCTGCGACCGTAGCGGTCTCGCGGTTCCAGACTGTAGCACCTAGAACCGCTCGGCCACTGCGGCCGGCTTGATGGATTCCTTAACAACCTTACACCATTGGATCTCTGCTAGATACCGTGAGACCATAAGAAAACTGAAAGCACGAATTCTAGGAGTTCGTCCACACATAGAGCACCCTCTCCTTCAACATGCGAAAGCCAGACCACACACGAGGCGTTTCAGTCTGGCACCGCGCGACCACTACGGTCGCAGGTTCGAATCCTGCCTCGGGCATGGATGTGTGTGATGTCGTTAGGTTAGGTTAAGTAGTTCTAAGTTCTAGGGGACTGATGACCTCAGATGTTAAGTCCCATAGTGCTCAGAGCCATTTGAACCATTTGAACCACACACGAGCAATACGCCATCTGCACAATCCTACACCTTGGGTTCACTATCATCGACCTCCTCCGTACAGTCCCGACTTCGCCTCATCCGATTTTCATCTGTTTCCGGAGTTTAAAGAACACCTTCGAGGAGATGTGACCAGAGGTAAGGTTTTGGCTGCGTCAACAAAATCATTCGACAATGATGGTATCAACAAATTGGTGTCACGTTTGGAGAAATGTGTTCGTCGCCAGGGTCACTGTGTTGAGAAGTAAATATTGGATTTAGACATCAAGAATCAAGATGTGAGTAAGGTTTCTCATCTGTGAACTTGCAAGACTACCACTCCTGGAAGAAAGGATATTGTGTATATGTAGCTTAGCTACAGCCTGGGGGATGTTTCCAGGATGCAATTTGCGCTCTGCACCGGAGAGTACTCTGATAAGAAACTTCCTCCTGGGTTAAAATTGTGTACCAGACTGAGACTCGTACTTGGGACCTTCGCCTTTCGCGGACAACTACTCTACCGACTGAGCTATCCAAGCACGACTCACGAGCCATCCTCACCGCTGTACCTCCGTCAGTACCTCGTCTCCTATCATCCAAACTTCACAGAAGCTCTCCTCCTCCTCTTCGCAGGAGGGACGCGTTTCGCGGCTTGTAACAGAAAATCGGTTCCAAAACCGATACGAATTGCTACAGACAGTGAATGAAGGTCCATCCCCACCTGACTGCGAGAGAATATTTCGACTGGAAATGCTTGCAACGAAGGTTTCGAGTTGGTCATCTCGCAGGAGGCCATTACTCACACGGACACATATAAAGGACAACAGCAAAATTCATCGGGCAGAAGAATATGGTTTTCTGAATAGTTCCCCAACCCATTACATCTCGACTGACTTGCAGAATCACCTACCTTGAAACCCATAGAAAACCTCTGGCCGAGCGGTTCTAGGCGCTTCAGTCCGGAACCGCGGGACTGCTACGGTCGCAGGTTCGAATCCTGCCTCGGGCATGGATGTGTGTGATGTTCTTAATTTAGTTAGGTTTAAGTAGTTCTAAGTTCTAGGGGACTGATGACCTCATATGTTAAGTCCCATAGTGCTCAGAGCCATCTGCACCATTTTTGAACCAATCTGTGGGACATGTTGGAACAGCGGGTAAAACTCTCACACCGTCGTCCCCGAAATTTGGTGGAACTGCACGATAAAATCCTCAGCGATTGGTGAGACGTGGGACACACGCTCAAGGATACTTCAACTCAATAAAGACAAGTTAATAATTACCAATCAAACACAAACTCTGGCTTGTAATTTCCAACAGATTTTATTTAACAATTGCATGACATCAGCAAACTGCTTTTACCTCAGAATAACTGCCCTAGAATTTGAAACATTACTTAACAGACAAAATGTCTAAGGGAGTCAGAGCCCACCCGAAACAATCAATAATTTTAAAACCCTCTTTACATAAATCTTAAGAACCACAAAAACAATAAATTGTTTTCTGAGAAAAACACCCACAGAAGCAGAACACATTTTAAGATATAATAGCAGAAACAACTCACAATTTCTCATTCTGAATAAGACATTATAAACCCAGTACAATGAAATGCATATTTCAGGTATTACAAAATTTCAGTGACAAGTAATGGCACATCAGAGGCGAGCGGAAACTACAACTCAGATCGAGCCTGAATAAAAGCTAAAACGAACGGTGAAGGCCGCGCGGGATTATCCGAGCGGTCTCGGGCGCTGCAGTCATGGACTGTGCGGCTGGTCCCGGCGGACGTTCGAGTCCTCCCTCGGGAATGGGTGTGTGTGTTTGCCCTTAGGATAATTTAGGTTAAGTAGTGTGTAAGCTTAGGGACTGATGACCCTAGCAGTTAAGTCCCATAAGATTTCACACACATTTGAACTTTTTTTTTGGAGGGTGAAGAAGGAAAGACGGACGTCTCGGCCTCACCAGGAACAAGTAATAAAATTCTCGACTTAAATTCACAGAAGAACTGGACTCCACTGATAAACAAAGCGACCGCGCTATCGGTTACAATACAAACTGGCCGCCGCCAAGGCGTCGTACGCCAGTTGAACGACCAGCTACAACGAACGACGGGCACTGCTGATTACACCACTGAAACAACAACATAAAAGTACACAGCAACTGGGCAGTATCCAGAGTAACACAATCCTTAAAACATTAGGAAAATTTAGGAAAATTTCAAAACAGGAATACGGCCACAAGGGACTCACAAGAATTAACTACTTTAAATATCTTCACTACTTCGCCGTTAATAATATGTACAGACAGGCTTATTACTGCCAGAGCAGTAAGTTGTAACATACTGAAATATATAAAAAGCTGGTCATAGTGCTAAATCACCCACTCGTAACCTAACTCATAACATAACTCCAGAGCCGATTATATACCGGGTGATCAAAAACTCAGTGAGGTGATTTGTGACCTTGAAGGCAGTCTGACTAACATCAACTCACCACGTCCAATCTCAAACGTAACTAACGCTCACGGCCGTTTGTAACACCAAAAATGCAAATACGCCGTTTAATATGCGTTGGTAACTTGTACTGTATTTCTGATTCTGAAGCTGTAAGCTGTTTAACAGAAACTACACTGATGCTCATAAATTAAGGATAATTGCAGAATGTGGTGCCACATAACGTGTCACTACACAAAACTAGCGCTAATAGCATAGGCAGATAGGGAACACACACGACATACATCTGTAAGTCCACGGTATTGGTGATAAGTTGAGAAAACCGTCCCGAAACACATGTGCTACAAAACGCCACTGTTTCCTGCGCATGTACCCCGACATCAATATGGGATATGATCACCATGCAGACGTACACAGGCCGCACAACGGGTTGACATACTCTGGATCAGGTGGTCGAGCAGCTGCTGGGGTATAGCCTCCCATTCTTGCACCAGTGCCTGTCGGAGCTCCTGAAGTGTCGTAGAGGTTTGAAGACGTGCAGCGATGCGTCGACCGACAGCGTCCCAGACGTGCTCGATGTGGTTTCGGTTAGGAGAACAGGTAGGCCACTCCATTCGCCTGATACCTTCTGTTTCAAGGTACTCCTCCACGATGGCAGCTCCGTGGAGCCGTGCGTTGTCATCCATCAGGAGGAAAGTGGGACCCACTGCACCCGTGAAAAGGCGGATATACTGGTGCAAAATGACGTCCCTATACACCTGATTTGTTACAGTTCCTCTGTCAAAGACATGCAGGGGTGTACGTGCACCAGTCATAATTCTACCCCACACCATCAAACCACGACCTCCATACAGGTCCCTTTCAAGGACATTAAGGTGGTTGGTATCTGGTTCCTGGTTCACGCCAGATGTAAACCCGGCGAGAATCACTGTTCAGACTATACTTGGACTCGTCCGTGAACATAACCTGGGACCACTGTTCCAATGACCATATACTGTGTTCTTGACACGAGGCTTTACGGGCTCTCCTGTGACCAGCGGTCAGCGGAATGCACCCTGCAGGTCTCCGGGCGAATAAACCACGTCTGTTCAGTCGTCTGTAGACTGTGTGTCTGGAGACAACTGTTCCAGTGGCTGCGGTAAGGTGCCGAGCAAGTCTAACTGCAGCACTCCGTGGCCGTCTGCGGGCACTGATGGTGAGATATCGGTCTTCTTGTGGTGTTGTACACTGTGGACGTCCCGTACTGTAGCGCCTGGACACGTTTGCTGTCTGCTGGAATCGCTGCCATAATCTTGAGATCACACTTTGTAGCACGCGGAGGGCCCGTGCTACGACCTGCTGTGTTTGATCAGCCTCCAATCGCCCTAGTATTCTACCCCTCATAACGTCATCAATATGTGTTCTTTGAGCCACTTTCAACACACAGTCACCATTAGCACATCTGAAAACGTCTGCACACTTACTCGCTGCACCGTACTCTGACAGGCACCAACACACCTTTGCGTATGTGGACTGCTGCCAGCGCCACTGTGCGACGACCGCAGGTCAAATGCACCGCATGGTCATACCCCGAGGTGATTTAAACCCGCAAACTGCCAACCAGAACGTTGTTTCACCATGTATCAGCATTATCCTCAATTTATGAGCACGAGTGTATATTTAATAAGTAATAGATGTAATAAAGTATTTATTTCGGACTGTGTATAACTGATTGTAATTATAATGAAAATATTGTAAATTGCTGGGTAATATCCAAGGGAACTTTATTTAAGTGTATCGATAGCAACGACGAAATGGCAGTAGGCGTGAAAGTGTTTGTTGGGCGCTCCCGCAGGCACGGTATGCAGCTATGTTCGCGCCAGTGTAGACGCGCCCAATTCGTTAACCCGCGAGTATTGACAGCACGGTAGGAATGTACAGGCGGAGGGAGCTGCCTCTCCCGTAACTACCCATGGCTCAAACAGCAGCAGCAACAGCAGCGGCAGCTCAGCGTTGTCGTCGGCTACATTCTTCGTCGTCCGTACAGCTACAACATCGTAACACTGTTAACTGACAGGTACAGTACTGTAGAGGCTTTAGCCAGTTGAATTTCGACCTTCTGAAACCTGAGCTAGAAAAGATCGGTTTCATTCCTGCCGAAGTGTTTAACGTAGATGGTTCAAGTGGCTCTGAGCACTATGCGACTTAACTTCTGAGGTCATCAGTCGCCTAGAACTTAGAACTAATTAAACCTAACTAACTTAAGGACTACTTGAAAAAAGAGACAGCATTGGTCGTATATTTTTTACTATTGCAAAATCGATTTTCTGTCACTGAGTGACCATCTTCAGTGCTATATTGTATAACTTAAATTGGGATGCACTGTTGTCACTAAGCTTACGGCAATCACATAGACTGAGCAATGTGATTGCCGTAAGCTTAGTGACAACAGTGCATCCCAATTTAAGTTATACAATATAGCACTGAAGATGGTCACTCAGTGACAGAAAATCGATTTTGTAATAGTAAAAAATATACGACCAATGCTGTCTCTTTTTTCAAGTATACCTGTTACCTGGTCGTAGTGCACAAGACAACATGGAGTCGCCAATCAATAACTTAAGGACATCACACACATCCATGCCCGAGGCAGGATTCGAACCTGCGACCGTAGCGGTCGCTCGGTTCCAGACTGTAGCGCCTAGAACCGCACGGCCACTCCGGCCGGCTTAAAGTATGACTAACTTGAATAATAACTATTTAAAACTTGTAGGGCACCTGTATTGCCATTGTCCTCAGACAGGCTTTCCTTTCCATGCAATCACCGAATGTCGTAAGAATATGGAAATTGATTAACTTTACTGCAAGTTTTGTTTGTTTGCTAATGACCAGTTTTGGTCTAAATTTTCTGCCTCAGTAACTGTTCAGTTTTGTACTGCATAACAGAGGCTCAAGTAGTTTGCAATTTTAAGTATTAACTTCATTCACGTAAAGTGACGTAAAATTTCACTGGCAAAACTGATAACTAAAGATACAGCACAAATTAAGAGGGCACAGTTTCATTTATTCTGTATTTAGCTTATCGAGTGATTTCTGTTGGCTTGGTATGTATTTTATTGTTGTTATTTCAAAAGTAAAATCAATTGCTCATTTGCTTAATGTAAATTCAGTTCAATCTTTCAATAATCAAAAGTAATTTGCTTGCCTTTTTCTAAATTTTGCATTACGTTACACCGAGGTTAGTGAAGGATATTTTTTACATAACTAATTTTAAGTTGAACCTGTCATCCTTCTGTTGCCACTCCAGCGATTATTGCTTAGATTTCTTTTCCATTACCTTTCTCAATATTCTGGAGATTCATTGCCCTCGCGGGCTGGCGACCGTGTAATTATCCCCTTTTAGCTAATCAGTGTTTTCTTTGTAATATCAGTAATTTTTGTAGCAAAATATTACGTGGTACGCTTTTCCATCCTGTGCTGCTCGTGAGCGATTGCACTATATTCCACCCAATTCCAAATTATTATCAGTATTTAGCTTAAGTTTAGAACAGATTTTTCCCTGCAGAAGAATCCGTTGTACCCTTTCCTCCAACTAACCGGTGTTATTTTCTTTCGGTAACGATAGCCTTACTCACTGTAAAATTTCATTAGGCGTATGCGATCACGGTCATTTAAGTCGCAGTGCAATGGACCGATTAGGAAGGGGGAGGTTACACGTTACAGCGTATATTTAAAGCAAGACTGATTTTCATCCTCATAGTGACGCTACTAGCACCACTGTTATGCGACTAGCGCTAAATCTGATTACACATCATCTTTCAGATGCAGAAACACACCTGCCAACTGTCGTTTATATCGCACAACTCCTTCTTGGTGCTGCGATTTTTTTCTTGTCGGTGTATCTTTTTTATGTCCACCTACATATGGAGAAATGACTGACCATCGTAATAAAGTAAGTGAAATCAGACCTCGCATGGGAAGATTTAGTTGTTCATTTTTCCCATATGCTATTCCAGAATAGAATGGTAGAAAAATTGTCTGAAAGTGGTTCTGTGAACCCTCAGTCAAGCACTTGTATGTGACTCAATAGTAGTGATGTAGATGTAGGGAAGTGCCAGGATGGTTCCACTATAAGACAATCTCTGTCAAACTTGAACTGTAAGTATGTAAGTTCCTGTAAGTATGGATTTTTTTTGTCCTAAACTGTAATACTACAACACGTCCAATATCGTTGTAAAAGAGAGCTATGGATGGATAAATCTACTACTACTGCAACCGCTACTACTATGAAACCTCCCCTTAGAAAAATTAATGAATTACTGTGCTGATAAACCTCTTACGTTAGTTGATTTGCAAACAGCTGAGCAAAATTGAACGCACTCAGACATTTCTCTCTTTACTTATTCTGATCATCACTGAACTGACACACAAAATTTTTTTTCAGCGCAACGCAATCTGACTTTGAATAGTCCCTACAAAAGAAAGGCCCTGACTAACAATAACCTATACCTTTCATGAATCACTTACCTAACAAAAATCTTCGTTACTCAAACTACTGCAATACAGCGTGCGCCAATACTGCCAGATTCTAACTACTGAAGGCACTAACTGCTGATAGGCATGAAAGATTTTGATAGAGAAGAAACAATGTATATATATATATCAGTTCATGACATCCAGTCTTACAAATTTACTCTTTCTGATGGACACACGTCCAGATCATCCGCTCTCAAAACTCCGCCATCTCTCCAAAAAAATGTGTGTGAAATCTTATGGGACTTCACTGCTAAGGTCATCCGTCCCTAAGTTTACACACTACTTAACCTAAATTATCCTAAGGACAAACACACACACCCATGCCCGAGGGAGGACTCGAACCTCCGCCGGGACCAGCCGCACAGTTCATGACTGCAGCCCCTAAGACCGCTCGGCTAATCCCGCGCAGCTCCGCCACCTCTCTCCCCACATCCACCACTGCTGGCGGCTCACCTCCAACTGCACAACGCTACGAGCTGTTCACATCCAACTGCCCAACACTACAATAGCGAATATTCCAACAATGCAAAGCAGCCACATATTGCACAGAGCACAGTCAGTGATTTTCATACAGAGTGCTACGTGGCGTTACCAACATAAAAACCTAAACAGCCTACTTACATAGAAACAGCCTACTTACACTACTACCACTACCACTACAACTGTGCCTTATCTTGCAGTGAGACATCCCATTGACTCGGTGACCGTCAGGAACAAGATTTTTATTACTTTACCTTTCGTTGCTCTCCTGAGTCCAACAACCGGAAATGTTCTGCAAGCAGGTTCACATGCATTTACTTCCTTCAGTATCGCATGAGGTTAACTAAACCTCTTTTAATCAATTGTTGGTACATTTCTCTTTCCCTGAACATGTTTACGAGTTAGTGTTAATCGATATAGTTTCGGGAAAAGCTTTAAAACTTAAGTGTACGTAATTCACAGGTAATTTTAGTAGCTGAAGAAGTGATATTAGACCTGCAACTTAATGCTCCTTGTAAATAGTATAACTTCTGCCACGTCCGCATCCATAGCTGCTTTCTTTCATTACGGAGTATCTGTGCGCAGCTATATGTATGTCTTTACTTTATTTACTTATAATACTGGTTGCAAGAGTGTGGTGACGAAACTCTTTCTTACATGTAAACACACGTTTTTTAAAATTCTGCTTCACTCAAAATGTCACACGTCGTTTTGGCATTATACAAATAATTAAAATATTTGTCAGATCTATGGAGAGACTAATGGTAACATTAATAATAGTAGTAGTAGTAGTAGTAGTAGTAGTAGTAATACGAAAAATAACCACCATAACAATATCAACATTTCGTAGATCACTTCATCTGTCGTCTACCTTAGAATATATTGGCTTGAACTTCATCCTTGACGCCAATGTCCAAAGATAGTTTAACACCATGAGATTTGTGTTCAGTCTAGCAGCTGGATAATTATTATGTTACAACGTGGTTTTGCCCCTCCATATTTATGACATTGTGTGTCAATTTCCAATTGCAATTATGGTGGTTTCTGGTGATACTTGTTGTGAAATATCTCACACTGTTCTCTGCTTTTAGCTTAGAATCATTGGAGTACATCGCAGCAACAGATGATACGTCGCTGAAAAATTCGCTGTTTGATAAAAGCAAAAGTTTCAGCCTGATAATGGGCATAATGTAATGCGAAGGGTAGGTGTGACCTATGTAAAACCTTATGGTGCGGTCACTGTAATAACCATCCCTCGTACCACTACCTTCAGTTTTCTACTAATGTGGCGACGAATACTGCAATGCTCTAACGACGAAATGGAATAAAAAATTTTGTATGATTTCTCAAATTATGTTTGAAAATGACATTTTTCATATACAAAATTCACAGCTTAAAACAAAAATACTTGTCAATCACTCATGAACGGTGTATCTTACCCTCGATTAACTCCTGGAAAGAGTTCCGTAACCTTCGCAATGTATGAACAGTCACTCCCCGTCTAAAGCAGTCAAATGTATTAATAGTAACGACCTACCCAAGAACCACTAATTTGCATTGTGTATAATTTCTTACTAACACCTAAAAGCACATCACCTTTCAAAAGATTGCTGCTATGACCCACATACACAAACAAAATCAAAGAAACGCAAACACGTCAGCGAGACACGTTCAATAACTGACAAAGCGGAATGTGGTGTTTGCTAGTGCTGACAGTCAATGACATCATATAAACAACGCACGTAATTGGCCAGCTACAACCTCTTCAATGGCGGTGCTCGCGCGCTTTTATTCCAAATTTGGAAATAATTAATGTCCATATCTGTATTACTAAATACTGCTGGAAGTTGTAGGCCGGCCGCGGTGGTCTCGCGGTTCTAGGCGCTCAGTCCGGAGTCGCGCGGCTGCTACGGTCGCAGGTTCGAATCCTGCCTCGGGCATGGATGTGTGTGATGTCTTTAGGTTAGTTAGGTTTAAGTAGTTCTAAGTTCTAGGGGACTGATAACCATAGATGTTAAGTCCCATAGTGCTCAGAGCCATTTTTTTTTGAAGTTGTATAAAACGAAAAACATGGAAAAGTACACGCAATTTCGGTTACAGGCAAAGCAATAATAATAATATACTCTGCAGTTTTAAATAAATACGTAACTACTCGCTTAGAATCACTGCAGAAAGACTTTGGTTCAACAATGAGTAACAGGATATTGGTAAAAGTTTGTAAAATGTTAAGTTATTCATTACATCCACTATGACTGCGTTAGAAAATATACAAAATGCTTGGTTCTAGCTTTCCTAGGACATATCAAGTTTGTGAAGTGCAGTACAACAAAAAAGCCAGTTTATTTAAATCTTTCACTATTAAACGTAAGATCTGAGCCCCGCGGAGTGGCCGCGCGGTTTGAGACGTCATGTCACGGACTGCGCGGCGCTTTCTGCCGGAGGTCCGAGTCCTCCCTCGGGCATGGGTGTAAGTGTTGTTCTTAGCATAAGATAGTTTAAGTAGCATGTAAGTCTAGGGGCCGATAACCTAAGCAGTTTGGTCCCTTAGGAATTCACACACATTTGAACATTTCGTAAGAACTGAGAAAGATATGAATCTAAATGTAACATCAATGAGTACACTATGAAATGGTTTTTAAAATGGTCAGTTATATGCATTTACTAGCTTATCGACCGCTGCTTGGCTCGCGTAGACTTTATTGTATGCACTTTTTTTTTCTTTAATGGAATTTTTTATGTTGTTCACAAATTGCAACACCTTCTAACCTTTTCACGCCAATGAAAAGCATAAATCATGATCTGTTCCGAATGTACTTCAGACCTTCAAGTTATTCTGACAGCTGGAATCCAAGGTTCTTGTCAATCATGCCTTTTGCTTTCTTGTGATGATATTTCCATATTTCAGATTTCCATCACCTAACACATATTTCTTTATATCTAACCGAGAAGTGAAATACCAGTTTTCATAGATTCACCTTTACAATTTTTTAATACGATGAAATACTTTTTAAATACTTTCATCCCTATTTCACCCCCTTAGAAGCTGACTTTCCATAAACAGTGAAACACATATTTTTTTTATTTCTGACAGAGAAGACAGATATAAATTTTCATAGATTTAGCTTTGAAAATGCTTTCATGACGAAATAATTCCAAAAACCTCTCAACCCCTATTTCACCTTCCTACGGGTGGAATTTCGAAAAATCCCTTCTTAAACGACGTCTGCAATATAAGATCAACACCCTTTCCAAATTTAAAGTTACTGTTCCTAGCGGTATCGGCTGGACAATGATGTGTCTGACAGTCAGGATATTGCTTTTTATGATATATCGATTGATAGTTGAGAGCATTTTTGACAATATTTGCGCATATGAGAGCCTGAAATATGAAGCGACAAATGCAAAATCTTATACCATGATTTCGTCTTCTACTTATTCGTCTTTTTTCGTTGCTTCGACTGGGTCGGCACTGCAATGTGGATTGAGGCAATGTTAGTGGTAGTTGGTGGCCTGATGTTCTCCCTGACGCCAACACTCCCCTCGGGCCGGAATCTGTGTATACCATCGGTCTGCTTCTAGGGTAAATCTATGTTCAGTACTGCGGATGTTACGCACCAGTTGTCAAACATGTTTCGGGGGCTACATCATTCCCTTATCAAGTGCTTAAAGGTTCTATGTCATAAAGCACCATCAAAAGTAAAAAACCAGCATCAAATATGGTTTCTGCTTTTGACGGTGCCTAACGGTGTAAAACTTTAAGCGCCTGATAATGGAATAACGTAGTCCCGAAACATGTTCCCGCAGTATACCACACGTTTGATAGCTTGTGCACTGAACCATTACACCATTGTACGATGGATCCAAAACAGGTAAACCTATGTTCAAGTGCGAAAACGTTTCCGAAATGTTTCCGTAATGTATATCAGAGACGGGACGTGGGCACCAGCCCGGTATTCATCTAGTCGGATGTGAAAGACCGCCTGAAAACACATCCAGGCTGGACAGCTCAGCAGGCCACGTCGTCAATCCGCGAGACTCGTCAGCCCACACCCCGGAAGCGGCGCTTTAGAGCGCTTGCCTGTCCGGGTTGGTTTTTATAAGGTGACTATTATAGTATAAAATTAACTTTTGAAGGAAAGAATCAGGCTATACGAAATTGTTACGACGATAAAATAAGACCTTTTCAAAGCATTTGCGCAGACTGCGGAACCGTCCAAAAATAATTTACTTTCGGGATTCCGTCATATTTTATCATTCAGTAAGTAGTATGGTTATCAGTTACCTCAAGCATTAGTTGTTCTCTCTTCTGACGGCTAGCAGGAAGACTCAGACCGCACAATCCGCCGTGTGTTTAAAGGTCTCGGCTATGATGACCTTCGGGGTGATACGCCTGTTGACATTAAAATCCCTATCTTACATTTTGGACGTGATTTATGCCGATGTAGGGCAGAACGTCCGTCTATATGAAGAGCTTATTGCTATTCACACCGCCTCGTACCAAAGTGAACAGTGAAACTACTACGCAGTGTGCCCGAAGAGGCGCCAGTGGCTGTGTACCATGCTCTCCTTGTTTAGTGCCGACACGTGTCTTAAAGGTTTTAGCGCCGCTTTCCCGAAAGCCATTCTCGAAATTTATATGCCAAGCTATGCAGACATCTCACACGCTAGTCACTTACTCTGCGTTCTTCCCGAAGAGAAATACTAGAAAAATGTTTGCGTAATAGCAGCAAAGGAGTCGTAACAGCAGTTCTCAAGTGGATTGTGGTTGTAAACAGCAGTCAGATCCACTGCCAGCAGAAGCAGCCGTAAAGCGAGACACGCGGTTCTGCTCAGAGAGCAACAGCGATGAACAATAACTCAGACGTTCTCGCCGAGGAGGTCTGACTACTGTTTTATACTGTAGCCTCTGTCATCACAGTTAAGTACTTACTTCATTTAGCTACGTAAGTAGACGCCAAGGTCAGTTAAATTTCATAAGACATTGTATTCTCTGTCTACGTATATACAGCCGAAACCATTATATAGTACTTGGCAGATGGTGTGTGAGTGTACTACCTGCCTCAGAATCCATAGCTGCCTCTCTCGAGAGTGTGCAGAGTTATCGCTAGTGATGCACGGTGAACAGGCTAAAACCTTCACTAAAGATATTATATGTTTTATAACAGTGTTCAACAGCAAACGTATCTGCAAATTACACTTAAGGAAAAAAATCGCAGCACCAAAAAATAATGACTTGCAGAGTAATTAAATTTGTCTAGGTAATATAGTTAAGTGATTAACACTGCAAGATCGCAGGTTAACGTAAGCGCGAGATAAGTCATTGCAAATATGAAATGTTGGTACATTAATAAACGGTGTAACCGCCAGATTGTTAAATGAAATCATGCAAACGTACATGCATTGTGTTGTATAGGTACCGGATGTCAGATTGTGGGATGGATTCCATGCCTGTTATACTTGGTCAGTCAATACAGCGACAGTTAATTGTCGATGACGCTGGAGTTGTCATCCGATGATGTCCCATATGTGCTCGATTGGAGACAGATCTGGTAATCGACCGGGCCAAGGCAACTTGTCGACACTCTGTAGAGCATGTTGGGTTACAACAGCCGTATGTGAGGGAGCATTACCCTGTTGGCAGCACAACAGGTCGAATCACCAGATTGATGTACAATCAGAGTGCGGGCGACAACCACGAGTTTTCTCCTGTTCTCATACGAAATTACACCCCATACCGTAACTCCAGGCGCAGGCAGGTTCAGTGTGTTTAGCACGCAGACACATTGGTTGCAAGCCCTCAACTAGACTCCTTCTGGCCAACACACAGTCATCACTGGTACCAAGGCAGAACCAGCTTTCATCAGGAAACACAACTGACCTCCACCCTGCCCTCCAATGGGCTCTCGCTTGACACCACTGAAGTGGCGAATGGCGATGGTTAGGGGTCGGTGAAATGTAGTTGTAGGGCGTCTGGCTCAGAGGTGTCCTTGCAGTAACTTACTTGTAACATATTAACAAAATCTTCAGTCGGTTCTTGGTAGAACAACATTGTAATAAATGAAAAGCACCAGTTAGCTTTTGTTCTACAATATTACTTTTATTGTAAACCGGTTTTCGGCTTTGAAGGCCATCTTCAGACATTTACTGAGTATTATCACCAAAGAAGTTAAATGTTAGCAGACAACATTGGAAGAGAAGTAACACATCTAAACTGATGTAGAAACATACAGTAAGTAACATCTTTGCAATGAAAAAGTAAAAACTGAACTGTACATGAATAACAATGGAGTAGACAAGAAAACCTTTAGCATTAAATAGGAATAGCATGCCTACATAACAGTTTCTATTAATAAACAAAACTAATAAAATAAAATAAAATTAGTACTAGACAAGGCTTCATCAGGAGGTATGAAACATGGAGAGTGATACACAACAAATTAAAAGAAGAGACAGTTATCAATGTAAATACAGAATACATAAGGAAATTAAGCAATAAGATAAACAGAAATAAATAAATGCAGGAAAATGGAGGTGTTTGAGGAACCTACAGTCTAAGAGTGTGGTGGTACTGCATTTTAACATTAAGAGTATAATCAAAGCAGTGGCTGTGTAAAAGTTTTCATTAAATAAACGAGCAAAGTAAAATACACTCCTGGAAATTGAAAAAAGAACACATTGACACCGGTGTGTCAGACCCACCATACTTGCTCCGGACACTGCGAGAGGGCTGTACAAGCAATGATCACACGCACGGCACAGCGGACACACCAGGAACCGCGGTGTTGGCCGTCGAATGGCGCTAGTTGCGCAGCATTTGTGCACCGCCGCCGTCAGTGTCAGCCAGTTTGCCGTGGCATACGGAGCTCCATCGCAGTCTTTAACACTGGTAGCATGCCGCGACAGCGTGGACGTGAACCGTATGTGCAGTTGAC
Organism: Schistocerca cancellata; assembly: GCF_023864275.1. Classification (NCBI taxonomy): domain Eukaryota; kingdom Metazoa; phylum Arthropoda; class Insecta; order Orthoptera; family Acrididae; genus Schistocerca; species Schistocerca cancellata. Next base: position 801,480,074 of record NC_064627.1, on the reverse strand, counting down.
AGACTTTGAGCGAGGGCGTATAGTGGGCATGCGGGAGGCCGGGTGGACGTACCGCCGAATTGCTCAACACGTGGAGCGTGAGGTCTCCACAGTACATCGATGTTGTCGCCAGTGGTCGGCGGAAGGTGCACGTGCCCGTCGACCTGGGACCGGACCGCAGCGACGCACGGATGCACGCCAAGACCGTAGGATCCTACGCAGTGCCGTAGGGGACCGCACCGCCACTTCCCAGCAAATTAGGGACACTGTTGCTCCTGGGGTATCGGCGAGGACCATTCGCAACCGTCTCCATGAAGCTGGGCTACGGTCCCGCACACTGTTAGGCCGTCTTCCGCTCACGCCCCAACATTGTGCAGCCCGCCTCCAGTGGTGTCGCGACAGGCGTGAATGGAGGGACGAATGGAGACGTGTCGTCTTCAGCGATGAGAGTCGCTTCTGCCTTGGTGCCAATGATGGTCGTATGCGTGTTTGGCGCCGTGCAGGTGAGCGCCACAATCAGGACTGCATACGACCGAGGCACACAGGGCCAACACCCGGCATCATGGTGTGGGGAGCGATCTCCTACACTGGCCGTACACCACTGGTGATCGTCGAGGGGACACTGAATAGTGCACGGTACATCCAAACCGTCATCGAACCCATCGTTCTACCATTCCTAGACCGGCAAGGGAACTTGCTGTTCCAACAGGACAATGCACGTCCGCATGTATCCCGTGCCACTCAACGTGCTCTAGAAGGTGTAAGTCAACTACCCTCGCCAGCAAGATCTCCGGATCTGTCCCCCATTGAGCATGTTTGGGACTGGATGAAGCGTCGTCTCACGCGGTCTGCACGTCCAGCACGAACGCTGGTCCAACTGAGGCGCCAGGTGGAAATGGCATGGCAAGCCGTTCCACAGGACTACATCCAGCATCTCTACGATCGTCTCCATGGGAGAATAGCACCTGCATTGCTGCGAAAGGTGGATATACACTGTACTAGTGCCGACATTGTGCATGCTCTGTTGCCTGTGTCTATGTGCCTGTGGTTCTGTCAGTGTGATCATGTGATGTATCTGACCCCAGGAATGTGTCAATAAAATTTCCCCTTCCTGGGACAATGAATTCACGGTGTTCTTATTTCAATTTCCAGGAGTGTATTACTATTTTGTGCTTAAGGTTTTCCTGTCTACTCCATTGTTATTCATGTACAGCTCAGTTTTTACTTTTTCATTGCAAAGATGTTACTTACTGCATGTTTCTACATCAGTCTAGATGTGTTACTTCTCTTCCAATGTTGTCTGCTAACATTTAACTTCTTTGGTGATAATACTCAGTAAATGTCTGAAGATGGCCTTGTAAGCCGAAAACCGGTTTAGAATAAAAGTAATATTGTAGAACAAAAGCTAACTGGTGCCCTTCATTTATTACTTGTAACAGTTCGTCCTGTCACTGTGGCGCCAACCGCTGCTCAGATTGCCGCTGCAGATGTAGTGCGACGTGCCAGAGCCATATGCTGAACACTATGGTCTTCCCTTCCGGTAATGACACGTGGCTGTCCTGTGTCCGGTCTTCTTGCGAGAGTACATTGTCTTGACCACAGCTGCCAGCTCATGTACAGCATCTACATTCCTGCCAAGTCTTTCTGCAGTATCGCAGAAGGAACACCCAGCTTCTCGTAGCCCTATTACACGACCTCGTTCAGACTCAGTGAGCTGTTGATAATGGAGTCTTTGTCGCCTCAAAGGCGTTCTTGATTAACATCAACTCACCACATCCAATTTGAAAGGTAACTAAAGCCATAGGTCATTACAGTGTGTATTTAAAGCAAACCTGATTTGTATCTTCATAGTGGCGAGAGACACCTGCAAACTGCGTGCCGTTAGAATTCGTTCGTGTATCGTGTCGCGAGATCAACAACCAGCAGAGTCGCGAAACGAAAACGTGTGCGCTCGGCACTCCTGACAGTGATTTCCACCGTCTTTAATGTGATGCGATGTTAATCACATGACTTCAAATGGTCGAGGTACTAGTAAACAAACAGGGAGACTGAACAGCACGAAAACAGTTGGTAAGGCACTGCAAGAAGATCACTTTGTCGGGAATGTTGGTTTCAGTTAGTTAATGTTGGATATTAAAACGACTGTGAATGGCGCAGTACGTATTTATGCATATCCTGGGTGAATATGGTTGCGTCTTTACAAGATACTAGCGATCCTCTTTACGTACAGGCTCCGCCAAGCTACAGTTAATTAAACAATTACAGGACTTCATTCATACTTGGCGGATGCAACAAGGAGAAGGAAACTCTCTGAAGAAAAACAGGTAAGTATGATCTAGGTATATGTTCGTTAAATATTACGATCCATGTGCCTGTGTGTAGTTGTGAGCGGTATCTGTGTTTTGAGGAACATAGAAATAAGAGATTTTAAGCTCCCCTGAAAACTTACAGTGCTTTGTACCAATATTAGTCATTACATGTCCTATTCCCTTCCTCTATCTTCCTCTCATGATCCTCACGCGATGTAAAAGACGGTAAGCCATAATGCTCCCATAATGACCCACGAACACAGGTTCTCTACAATGCCCAACAGGATTTACGAGAACAACGTCTTCTTTCTTACAAAGAATACATTTAAATTTCACGAGCAATTCTGTCACTCTTTCGTTCGGACTATACTCTCCTAGCACGCTGGTCTGGGTTCTTTCGAAGTCTTTTTTTCCTGCCTACTTATAAGTTCTCCAAATGCTGGACCAATACTCTAGAATTAATCGCACCAGTATCTTCAGTACGATTTCCATTATAGATGCACTGCAGTTTCCCAGATCTCTTCCAACAAAATTAAGTCTTCCATTCCCCTTTTTGTTGAATTGTCGAGTAGTACACACATCAAAAAACGTTTTGGGTTACCCCGGTTTCCAGAACTCCTGAAGATAGACGTTGACTGTGGATATTGTATCACAGACACAGTCCCTTTGACTGATCAGAGATGTCACTAAACCCGCCCAAAGATGTAAACAATCATGTATGAGCAGCGTCTAGCAGACGGAGGGGGTCCGACAGCCGATCAGTTCCAGTCACTCCACCAGGAAGGAGGTACACGGCTCGTGTTGTCTGTAGTTCAACCATGCCTAAACGGTCAGTGCCGCGGTTCGATCGCGTCCGCATTGGTACTTTGTGCCAGGAAGGGCTCTTAACAAGGGAAGTGTGCAGGCGTCTCGGAGTGTACCGAAGCGATGTTGTTCGGACATGGAGGAGATGCTGAGAGACAGGAACTGTCGATGACATGCCTCGCTCAGGCCGCCCAAGGGCTACTACTGCAGTGGACGACCTCGCTGCCAACGGATTATGGATCGGAAGAACCCAGACAGCAAAACCACCACGTTGGCCGGCCGCGGTGGCCGAGCGGTTCTAGGTGCTTCAGTCCGGAACCGAGCGACTACTACGGTCGCAGGTTCGAATCCTGTCTCGGGCACGGATGTGTGTGATGTCCTTAGGTTAGTAAGGGGACTGGTGACCTCAGATGTTAAGTCCCATAGCGCTCAGAGCAGTACTTTCGTGCAGCCACAGGACATCGTGTTACGACTCAAGCTGTGCGCAGTAGGGTGCATGATGCACAACTTCACTTCCAACGTCCTTGGTGAGGACAAATATGGATTCTTATATGGTTATATCACTTGTTATGTATTTCAGTGTTATTGTTTAATCTGCTTTCAGAAAACACTTGGTAATGGCACTTTGAAGCCGCTATCGTGATTGTATAAGTGTAAACGTAACACTGTAAATAAACAACAGTCTAATGGCGGTACTGACTTTAAAGAAATATATTATGACTGTGGCCCCACATTATGAAAAAATTATTAAATGCCTGGGATAGATTGAAAAGAACTGTTTATGGACGACGTGACCCACCAACCACTCCGCCGAATCGCCGTTGAGGAGTGGGATAGTCTGGACCAACAGTGCCTCGATGAACTTGTGGATTGTATGCAACGACGAATACTGGCATGCATCAATGCAAGAGGACGTGATACTGGATATTAGAGGTACCGGTGTGTTCAGCAATCTGGACCACCAACTCATAAGGTCTCGCTGTATGGTGGTACAACATGCAATGTGTGGTTTTCATGATAAATAAAAGCGGCGTAAACGATGTCTATGTTCATCTCTGTGCCAATTTTCCGTACAGGTTCTGGAACTCTCGGAACCGAGGTGACGCAAAACTTTTTTTTATGTGTGTATTTCTGAAAAATTACGAACGTCCTTAGAACTACCCCAAATCCCTAAACTATGTAATAACCTTTCGACGTTCGCCTCAATTAAGCTACGTTTAAACATTAACGGAGGAACCTTAGAGAATGAAAAATTATATGGCTGCTATGCTCATTAGTAAATGAGTGATGTTTCCGTCGTTATAACGCAGACCATGTTGGACACAGTGAAACATACGATGCTAATTATTTATACACAATGTGATACAACATTTTGTAAGTTTTCTAACATCGATTAAATGATTAATTTTTTCAGATTACGTCATTCTACACGATATCAATAATAACTGAAAATCTCAGTAGAGTGTATAGTCCGCAAGCCGGAGTTCGAAAACTGCACTCTAAAGAAAGTGTCCTCTTTCACGTTTTCGTTTCTCACGAATTATTTCTATAAAAAAAGATTTTTCGGAATTCCAACACTAAGGGGGTGAAAAAGGGATGAAATTTCTTTTTTTAAAAATGTCGCTATGAAGACAATTTTGTAGCCAGACCTATGAAAATTGATATTTGGTTTCTCAGTCAAAAATAAAGAAATATGTGTTACAGCATTTTTGGAAATTTTACCCTATGGGAGTGAAATAGTAAGTGAAAGCTTTTTTTGAAAATATGTCATAATTAAAGAACTACCAAAGTATTTCTAAAGCTATATCAATGAACACTGGTATTCGACTTCTCGGTTACAAATAAAAATACGTGTTTCAGTGCTTTTGGAAACTGAACTTCTAGGGGAATGAAACAGGGGATGAGATGTTTTATGAAAATATTTTATTATGAAAGCATCTACGAAAATTTAAATTTGGTTTCCCAGTTAGAAATAAAAAATATGTGTTTCGCTGTTTTTGGAAATCCAACCCATATAGAGGCGCAACGGGAGTAGTAAATTTATGTGGAAATGTTTCATTGTGCAAGCATTTTTGAAGCTCAAACTATAAAAAATTGTATCTGGCTTCTCTGTTAGAAATAAAACATACGCATGTCGCTGTTTTTGAAATTCAACCTCTGAGGGAGTGAACCATGGGGTGAACGTTTTATGAAAATATTTCATTGCGAAAGCATTGTTTTGTCAGTAAAAACTGGAGTCTGGTTTCTCGATTAGAGATGAAATAATACGTGTTGCACTGTTTCTTTTGAAGTTCAGCCCCTAAGAGTATGAAATAGGATCAGACTGATTCACTGAATCATCAGCGCCCAGCCCAAACCCCTAATGATAGAAACTTGAAGTTTGGAAAGGGTGTGGATTTTATACTGTAGGCATCGTTTATAAAGGGACTGTCCGAAATTCCACTCCTAAGGGGGTGAAATAGAGGATGCAAGTCTTTTTGAAAGTATGTCGTTAGCAACGGAACTTTGAAGCTAGAAATACGAAAACTGGTTTTGGTTTCTCAGTCAGAAAATAAAAAATACGTGTTTCAGCTTTCTAGGAAATTCAACCACTCAGGTAGAAAGAACAGCTGTCCTGGAGTAATCATAGCCCAGCGCCTTGCAGAATGCGGCGGGACAATGAAGAAGGAGCGGGGAAGCGCATGGAGCTGTGAACGGACACGTGGGAAAACGGAAGAAGAGGTCAGGAGAAGGGAGGGTTCAAGGTCAGGTACGCTTTTCCAACGCTGTGCATATAGGCGGCAGTTGCGTGAGTTTTGCAAAAGTCGATTGACGACAACGTGAGTAGTCTATGACTGAGTGAGAAAATGGCAACAAAAGATTGTACTGAGAATTATAATGTAACAGGAAACTATAAAACTGGACGAGTTTTTGTTCCCAGGATCAAAGTCAGTGTTGCGTTACGTAATTAATAATGTTGCGTTTCAGTGAATGGTATACTGTGATACATTTTTGAGTAGGTCTTTAGGAGAGGAAATTAATTAACGAATAAAAAATACAGGGTGCCATTTAAAAAAGTCATACTGCTGTTCATATCTTCGTAAAAAAAAAAGCTACAACGAAGGCAATCATGCTGATTGATGTCCCCCTGATGGCTAAAGAACATTTGCTTGAAACATTTTGTAATTTGCATCTGGACGAACAGTTATTTAGGGTAGTCAAAATAAATGGGTCACCTATACATTACCACTTGTAGAAAAAAATTTGATAATTCGCTGCAACCACATGAAACAAGACAAGGATCATTCTTCATGATGAATTGTTTGTTTTTGTATATGAAATTAAATAAAAAATAATATCGTAATTTGAGTTTAATTTGCAGTGAGTCACAACTCCATGTAATTACAGGGTGTGTGCATGAAATTGCTCCTTAGTGTTGTGTGTATGCACCATGTCTATCTTCGACATTGGGCTCATAGGCCCTTAGTTGTCTATAAGACGGTGATACGATGTATCATCAACCAAGCACTGTACATCAGCTTGTGTGGTATTTGCTTAGATGTAGGACTTTCTTCCATAGATAAGTTGTCATAATATTTTCTGACAAGTGCCACACACCTTACTGTGCGTAGTGTACTGTATTGCGAACTATGTGTGGCAGTGGAGTAGTCTTCATGCGAGATATATGATGTTGAGAGTAGAATTATTACGAGAATTACTTTAACTTTCTTCTATGGAATACCAAAAACATATATATAGACTGGTTGTCATAATATACTAATTTGATTATAAATCTCTAATCGTGATAATGTTAGCGTTATGGAATTTAAATTAGCGTTGGTTGGTTGGTGTGGGGTACATAGGGACCAAACCACAGGGTCATCAGTCGTTTTTAAATAAGGGGAAATCCCATCAAATGCGAATTAACTTTGTTTTTTCGCTGGTAGAGTTAAACCTATGTCGTAGAAAATAGTGTCTCATTGCTGAGAGTATCACAGATGATTAAGAGACTACATACAGCATTGGCACAGGCTTTCGTTATTTGTGCATGTGTGGCTCTATTGAATGCCCAAGCAATGCTTTCTGTTCACAAATCTCATATAATGTCCCAACATACATAGTTTATGCAAATGATATGGACAAGGCTTTTGTTCTTCCATACATGACTACTCCTTCTGTTGAACACATCTTATATTGCTAACACCTTGAAAACAGAAGAAGGTGATGATGATGATGAGTTGCGTAGGAACCAATCTCAAAAAATTAACATGGGAAGTCCACTGGCTACACCTCCTGTTGTTTGATCGAAGAATAAATCTTTTGTCATAGGCACCTATGTGTCATTGTGAAAGTGCTATGATGTGTTTGCTCCACTGTGGGAATAGCTACACAACTTGAATTTCGAAAGCTATTCGTACTGATGTCTATCACGCTTAACTGGCAAATAGTATATATATGTCAATTTCTGTTATTCATAGCAATAGTTTCAAGTACTGTAGTCTGCTCTGACTAAGTTAACACTACAGTATAGAAAATGTACAGTACGCTCAAAAGTATCCGAACGACCTGAATTGTATTTCGCCTGATTCGCTTGCAACCTGCATAACGCAGCTGTCTAGCGGGTCCTCTAATCACTCCTTGGTACAGTCGTTTGACTATTGAAAATGGTTCTAACAAGTCACCACTAGAAAACACTGCTCTGTATCGCAGTAACTCAAGATGTAAAGTAATACCACGACACTACAAATATCAGGGAACCCCTTATCACAGATAAGACTGTCCTTAAGGCTTCAAAGCTCACATTTATTACAATAAATGACATACCTGAAATGTTACCTCTCTCATTATTACGTCAGATAGGTAATGCACGTAGTACGTTCGTCGTATTCATGATTTCCTCTTCAAATTAACATACCGTACTTATTATTTTACTCAAAATGACATTAAAAATTTAAGTTATTCACGAGCAGCTAGTTGAGAATATGAATGAACTTCAAATGACACGACGAACCGTCTCGTTCTCCATATGGATCCAAACCCAGGTCATGCAGACTAAGCAAATATTTCGTGACGGACGGAAACTAACAGTCATTCCTGATTAGGCATACAGAGAGTGATATACCTCGATTTCAGACAGTATCAGTTAGCAATACCAACTTTAAATTACATAATGCAAACATTTTTAACGGACGCGATTTCCTACCCAGCATCTACTGTCCCTGTTAACGAGCTACGAGAGATGTTAAGTATTGCTTCTTCACAAGTAACTTACTTGAAATGCTGTGAGGTAAAGCTTTGTGTTGGACAGGGATTCGAACCCAGAACCTAATCGGATTGATATCGAATCACAATCAACTGTGACATATCGGATTTTCTCGGCAGTAGCTAGATGTTCTATCTGAAATGACGAGACGAAACATTAAGTTTCTCCTTCCCAGGACTCCAGCCCGGCACCTATCGCTGTTATATTCTTGAGAAAACGAACGTTAAATATGGGTTTGTTGCACCAGCAGCGACATGTGAGCATGTTTGAACTAAAAATAATATGACGGAGAGTTCAGTGCTGACTGGGAATCGAACCCCACACGTATCGTTGCTGACTACACACAAAGAGACGTCAGCTGCCGAATTTTTCTCCAGCAGCAGCTCGGAATAACTTCTTGAATTTACAATGATCTCGCAAATAGTTCTGTTTCTCACTGGGAGTCAAAAACGTCAGATATCGTTAGTGTTGACAACGAATGAAAATACATTAAAAATCGAAATTATTATCCACCAGCAGATAGGTGTTCTCATGCTAGAGCTTGATAATGCATAATGAAATCTTTAGTGCCGGGCCAGGATTCGAACCCATTCGCGCGCAATATGTGGAGATGTTGAGGAATCTGCAGTTTTGAACAGACAACAAAGTGTAGCCGAGCTGTATTGTCACGAAGGGATCAAATTCCGCGTTAAGGGCGGTCGAGTTGCATTCCCAGTTCAGAACCAATTTTATCGACATATAGAAGCTCAGATAAAAGATGGAATAAGTGTCCTGTGACCCTACATAACGTTTGTTTCGTCACTAGAAATAAATAACGAGTATAAGAAAGGTTACTGGTGACGGAGTTTCTACATGTCGTCACTCCAGACTTCATTGTGGTTAAACCTAACGTCTACGTGGTAGAGAAGGAATACCATTTTTAATGTGGATTTCAGACCACAATGCCACTATATCTTCTTCACTTGGTGTAGCCAGAAGAGAATGGAATCTGTCTCTCCCTATCTAAAATCATTGACAGAAGTTGGAATCGAACCCAGACCAGAGGTATATGAACCTATCATCAGTCCAACAGACCACCAAATCCTTTTCTCTATGACTCATTTTTCTATCGTAACGCCGTTGCGCCACACTGGATGACAATTCTTACACATACGCTCCCTGTAGTAATTTGCAGCATGTTCAGTAAATTAATTTACTTGGTTGAGCGAATCACCATGAACTAGCTGCCTCAGCTACCCAGTCCATACATTCGACACTATTATTTTGTAATCACCGAAATAAAATCACGTAACTGCCACCTAAACAGAACTGCCAACAGTGCAGGATGCAGAAATTTAAATAGGAAGTGTTCCTTTCCACTTGAGCTACTCTATTGGGCTATCAGTTTGTTGAAAACCAGTGCAAAAGAAAAACTGTAACCGTTTGTCTCTCAGAAATCTAGACCCGGCCATATGCATTATCTCACAGCACTGTGAAATGCAGAAGTTCTGGAAGAGTTGTTATTGAGTTCTGGAGGTGTTGTAGCTACGTGTCAGTTAGTAGCGTAATGGTAAGTGTTGTGCACCCTAGATAAGATGCGATTTCGAGTACATTCGCTGCTACATTTTTTAAAACGCAATTCTGCTGTCTGCTGAAGTTATCAATATAATGGAGCTTTGAACATAATTCCCTTCACTTCTAAACCAAAATAGTCGCATGTGGAAAAAGGGCTAACTTATGCGACAGTGTGTTCTTTTCAGGTTTAATACACTGCCGGGCAGCAGATGCATCTCGAAACTTTTGTCTTGTGTATGGGGAGAGCGCATCGTGCCAGAATACGCCAGAAAAGAATTTTCTACATTAGCTGTCGTGTGGTAGTGGCATTTTATTCTTCTTCAAACCTTTTTTGACAGCTTTAACTCAGAACAAGTTTTCTACATGCATGTAATCAATAAACTGCATGTGCATTGTCAGACTGTTATAGATAACATCAGAGAATTCGCATATATTGTTGATGATTAATTTCTCTCTCGTGTTTACTGTTGTTTTAACAACACTAAAGGAAACCTTACGAAAATTGTGCACTGTATTATAAGAAATTAAATAAAACTACGCACGATAAACTTGCGGCGAAAGTCTGTTTTAATAAAACAGTAACTGTATACAAGCGTGCCTCTATCGACACGACAAGAAATTAAATAAAACTATTCACGATAAACTTGCGGCGAAAGTCTGTTTTAATAAAACAGTATCCGTATACAAGCGTGCCTCTATCGACACGAATTAGTAAAATACTACTCAGTTAGATTTTGATTGGGTCTGTGTTTAACTAGTATGCTGTGTCATACTCAAGAGGTATACAAATGTGGCATTTCATAAATAAAGTTATGTATCCCTAGAAACCTAAAATTTGCTTGTCAGCAGCGGAAAGAGGCGTTACCTGTTGTGCAGCATTGTAAGTTTTTCACCATTGCACTATGAGTCGAAAGTGTTTTCTTGCGATTTCCTTATCGATGTTTGATCTGACTGCTTGTAGCTCTTTCACAGAAGGGATTAATACGTTACAGTCAGTGAGACTGGAACTGCTAACCATTACAGAAGGCAGTAAGATCTCTTGCCTTTTGGTTTGGCAGTGCTCGATAGCCTTTTCTAGGCGCAAGTAAATGAAGAAAGGCAGCGCGTTTTTGTTTTTAAGTAACGTCTTCATCAATTACTTTAGTTTTAATGTAAGAAAACACAGATTTACTGTCATATTAGCCTACAATGTATGACCCTCATTAAAATTTGTAATATTTTTCTTTTTAGTGCTTCCGCCTTGTACTTTACAGGATAGTAATTTGACATACTCCATTCCTGTAACTTTCCCATGTTTCAAGTTTGCCACCTCTTGCTTCACAAGTTTTAAATCCGGACTAGATCTTTCTTTCTTTCTTTTTTTTTTTTTTTATTTGTTGGAGAACTGATAGGAATTTTGGTGTCCAATTGAATTTGCTTCAGTACCTCAAGAAATCTGTATGTATCTGGCCTGCAGGAGTAAAACTGGGTAATGTACTTGCTACAGAAATTTTCGCAAGCAGTGGTCGTTCTCTGTCTACTGTGTAGTTCTATCCACATGGTAACAAGAAAGTGTCTGTTTTCATCTTTATAAGTGTATACTAAGGAATCACAGTTTGTTTGTAGTTTTTTACACACACGCATCACTGACATTAAGTCCCCAACAAAACAGTCAACAACCACATCAGGATCTAGCGTTGGCAAACCAATATACAGGGTGTCCCATTTATCTTGACCACCCTAAAAAAACTGTTTGTCCAGATGCAAATTACAAAATGTTTCAAGCAAATGTTCTTTAGCCGTCAGGGGGACATCAATCAGCATCATTTATTGCCTTCGTTGTAGCTTTGTTTTTTACAAAGGTATGAACAGCGGCGTGACTTTATTATATGACACCCTGTATTTTTTATTCGGTAATTCATTTCCTCTCCTAAAGACCCATTCAAAAATGTATCACAGTGTACCATTCACTGAAATACAACGTTATTAATTACATAAGACAACACTGACGTTGTCGCTCCCAGCTCTTACTGCAGGTACTCGGGGTAATGGAACACATCCACGTGCTGACGTTGACAGAGGACAAATGTAAACATAATTGGAATGCACACCCATCATTCCGACAACCATCGTCAATTGAAGAGTTTTGTGAGTACAATGTACACCAACGAAGATAAGGTAGAAATGCTACTCATCTATGGGGAATGTAAGTTGGCTGGCTCTGAGCACTATGGGACTTAACTTCTGTGGTCATCAGTCCCCTAGAACTTAGAACTACTTAAACCTAACTAACCTAAGGACATCACACACATCCATGCCCGAGGCAGGATTCGAACCTGCGACCGTAGCAGTCCCGCGGTTCCGGACTGCGCGCCTAGAACCACTAGACCACCGTGGCCGGCGAATGTAAGTTAACAGAACAGTAATTCCAATACTGTTTTCTTATGTACGGGTACATTTATTACAGTAGTTTAGTCCTTTTAAATACTGTTGTGTAGAACAGGCATACAGTAAAGGCTGTCCTTCCTACAAACTGCGTCGACATAACGTTTCTTTTATTGTTGTTGTTGAAGGTAGGGGAAATGCTACGCCGGCAGCGGAACTGTACAGAGAGCGATATCCTGACAAGAACTCACCTTCCCGGCTGGTGTTTTCTCGTCTTGTTGCGACGCTTCAGGAAAGGGAAGTTTCAACTCACGACAACGCAATCGTAGCCCTCGCACAGATGAAGCTGCCGAAGTTAATGTTCTCGCTTCCGTTGCTATGACTCCACATGTGAGCGCACGACAGCTTGAACACGAGATTGGTATTCCGTATTCTTACACGTCACCGGTTCCATCCTTACAATGTACACCTACGTCAAGAATTGCATGGGAATGATCACCAGAATCGTGTACAGTTCTGTCAGTGGGCACAGCAGCAAATCCTCGCCAACCCGAACTTCTTCTCCAACGTTCTATTTACCGATGAATGTTCCTTCTCAAACAAAGGACAGGTAAATACAAGGAACATGAATTATTGGTCCAGCGACAACCCACGATGGCTTAGACAGGTGGAACATCAGCGTCAATGGAGAGTTAATGTCTGGTGTGGGATGCTTGGTCCTACAATTCATCAATGGTAGTCTAAACGGCACAGCGTATGCCAACTTCCTCAGACGATTTCTTCCTCCTCTTCTGGATGAAGTGCCGCTAAGAACCAAAAAGCTTATGTGGTATCAACACGATGGAGGTCCAGCGCATAATGTCTTGTGTTCACGTCGTGTTCTGAACCGTAGGTATCCTGCCAGATGGATTGGTCGAGGAGGAACAGTTACTTGGCCTGGTAGGTCTCCTAATATAAATCCTCTGGACTTTTTTTCTTTGGGGATGCATTAAAGACGTTGTCTATCGCAATATTCTAACAACTCCAGAGGACATGCAGGAACGTATCGTGCTTGCTTGTAATTCTCTTCAGAGGCAACACTGGAAGCAGTAAATAATTCTTTCATTCAACGAGTCCACCAGTGTATCGGTGTCCAGGGTCAACACTCTGAGCACCTTTGAATGTTCTACTCCTGGGCAGTGGTACAGGAGAGTCAAAGTCAATTTTGTGTCGTCTTTTTACTTGGTTTTCATTTGTTTTCTGACAACTCCATCAAGTGGACGAGTTTGTGATCCCGGCCTCAAAGTCAAAGTTGTGTTATGTAATTAATAACGTTGTGTTTCAGTGAACGGTACACTGTGATATATTTTTGAATAGGTCTTTTGGAGAGGAAATTAATTACCGAATAAAAAATACAGAGTGCCATTTAAAAAGTTATACCGCTGCTCATAACTTTGTAAAAAAAAAGCTACAACGAAGGCAATGATGCCGATTGATGTCCCCCTGACAGCTAAAAAACATTTGCTTGAAATATTTTGTAATCTGCACCTGGACAAACAGTTATTTAGGGTGGTCAAGATACATGGGACACCCTGTATAAGACAGAAACTTCCCTATTTCATTTGTCGAGCAGCAGTCATGTGCAAGTGCCAACACTTGTGTCAGCCCAGTGTTAGATTTACAACCTTGCTTTCTTACATCAGTCCACGCTTCACATTCAGCTTTCAAAATGTTTTTTTTTTTAAGTCTGAAAGTATTGTTGACGGAGATAATTCCACCCCAGATTCCAAGATGCTACTCCGGGCGGGTGTAGAATGAATGTGCGCAACAGAAAATACTGAACGCGAAAATGAAGATTTGGCCCTGTTTGACTACGCCCTGAAGCAGATCTTAGGATTTCTTAGTGGTGATGTTATCTCCTCCTCCTTGCTCTTTAATATATAAATTACAACATAAACATAAATGAATGATTAAGGGAACTAGTAACTACCAAATGACAAATGCCGTTTCTGCTTATACATCTATTGTAGATTAAAACCCCTTTATGTATTAGAAATGTTTATATATCAATGTCCAATGGACATAAAGAGATACAAATGGATTTCCTAACAATATGATTGGTCAATTGCCCCAAATCTGCCCCTTTTTATGGCTACGCAATCTAATATAATAACGCGAAATGACTGACATCACTTACGTACCAAACACTAGAAGACTACTTTTAAAGATGATCTACAGTGGTGTGCAACCTCAGTGGAAATAAAATTTAGATGATCGCAGTTGTTTAGCTTTATAGCCCTAATAAGCCGCAGCAATTAGCTATATCACCATATGTACTGCATGCGTTGGAGTGATGGTTCTCATATATGTCTGCGACGATGGAAGAACTCCAACCACAAAACAAAACTCATTCAAACGCTTGGATGGCAGGAGGCGGTGTTCTGACTAGTATGATCTAGTACTGTCTTCTCCTCTCTGTGTTCTACAGACAAGAAACGCGAGTTCCCAACCGGAAGGACGGAATCCAGATAACGTCTCTACGTGAGTAAAGACAGAGGCTCTCAATCACTGAACGCTGTGCACTCAACGACGACTCCCTACCCACAGGCGAAGTTCAGAATCGTGTAAGTTCGCAACAGTACAGTGCCTAACCGTTCTAACTCTAAAATCTCCTGAGAGCAAAGACAGCAAGTCCGTCTGTACCAACAGAGCTGATACTGAGCGACCGTCCACGATGGGCGCTCAAAACGGAAGACCTCTTCTCTCCACCGCTGGCTTCCCAGCAAAACTCGGCTCCCTTCCCTTGTAACTGCAGAAGGCGAACCATATTCTCGAAACCACGGAATATTCTCCCTCTCTGCAGATTCTTCCGAACGCCGACCAACCATATTTTTGTCTTTTGTCGTCCAGCGCGGAAAGTTTGCGAGGAAATACCTATACTCATACAACGGTACACTTCTCAGAGAAAAATTCTCGGAAATAACCCAACCAGCGTGATTTCCGAGATGACGCTTCCTCGTTCCTCTCTGCTGCGTCGAACTTTCAGAGTTTCCGAAGTATTATCCGGTTATCCTTTCGGCCCCAGTAGACACCGACCGGCCGCCGCTGTATTGTGCTTCAGCACTCAGATGCCCCGACCATCCTCCGTCTTGTCTACTTCCTGTGTTATGCAGGACCAACACACCTGTACAAGCTTTTCCACCCAGGGTTTGAGTTACGCCTGCCATTTCATTTCCACTGGTGTTCCAACCTCTACTAGAATAGGCAATCATGCATTACGCCGTTTTGCACTCCATCACCTTTCATGCAATAAGCGTTAACAACTATTTACAAGGTGTACGTGACAATGTCAGTCTTCTTTATACATTCATATATACTATGTACAACCTATCAAATGATATATAATTCCGGTTGTAAATCATGACAAAGTATGTAGATGAGTGCTTGGAAGGTGCGAAATTATAGCCACCTTACAAGATTAGCGCATTTATCAACAACTGTTGAAAAGTTATGCTTATAAGATGAAGTTTCCTTATCGTTCAACAAAGAAAAAATCATTGAAATATAATGTCCATTAGCAAGCCCAGGGATAGTAAATAGCTGACAAAAAAACTATGTGCAACACTCGAAAGTTCCATCAACATACAGTGTGTCACCGTTTTTGTCAGAATCATTATGTAACAACAAATCCGTCCCATCTGTGGTTTTCACACTTAAAGAGTTCAAAACAACAAGAACCTCCCGAGTACTTGTAGTTAATTTCGGTGGAATTTTTCACCTAAGTAAGTGGATTTACAAAAGATGTCAACATCTTTGATGATCTCTTTCATGTGTTCCCCATTCAGTTGATTATACAGCATATTAGGGGTATAAGTGCAGATACTTCTATTGATGACTGAGGCCAGTGCGCTGAACAACATTTCATTAATATTTACTTCATTATCAGTCTAACAATTTGTAGCTATTACGAGTAGGACGTTTTTAGGTTGGTTAGCACGTCCAAGTACACGTATTATGAGCAAGACATTAATGTTTATTTTCCCCCGGGCAGCAGGAGATGTACTGAAGTGTGACACGTGGATACAAAACGGCTAGTCTATAGTGACAGGTGTAATCCAGTTGGCATTACAGTGGTGTGTTTGCAGGAAGACTGTTAGATGCAGAGAAAAAACAACTAACACACTAAAGTGAGTACATATTAAGGTACCAACGACCATAATACCTGTGTCTATATCCCTAGCACCCAGTGTTTACGTTTTGACGGTCTTTTTACATACGTATTCTGTAGCTTTTCGCCTCGATCACAAACTATTTTAGGCAAATGTTCAAATGTGTGTGAAATCATATGGGACTTAACTGCTAAGGTCATCAGTTCCTAAGCTTACACACTACTTAACCTAAATTATCCTAAGGACAAACACATACACCCATGCCCGATGGAGGACTCAAACCTCCACCGGGACAAACTATTTTAGGCCCCTGAATTTTATCACGAGCTATTTCTGCGTAGTTGTGTTCGCCTTGACTCTCGAGGAGACGTTTTAATACACGTTTTACAGTTCTTAATGTTACCCATCCATTGCACTACACCATTCTTTAACAATTTTTAGAATCCGCAAGCGTAACCTTTCTGAAGTAGCATTTTCTTTCCCATTCTAGTCAAAGTAACTGCGTCAGCATGGGAAGACATGTTCACTAAGTAGCAATCTGCCATCGACTGAAACGCGAGCCCACAAATATTTGCTCCCAGGAGGCACGGAGAACTCGGGGCTACTACCTGCCGTCACTTGTTCGGGAGACGTGGATGCTGCTATCTTTTAAGCCAACCTTCTTAAGGGAGGCTTGGGTCCTGTGCTCCCTAGATGTGGTTTTTATGCTGTTTCCCAAATCTGACTAGGTGAATACTGGGCTGATATCCAAGTTCCGTCTCAATTATACAATTCGAAAACATTTAGAAAATGTTCGCATTCCTTCACATGAAACACTACGTGGAAACACTTGTAGCACACAATTCCATCTGGGGGTGGGGGAATGGGGTAGCGACAGGAAGGTCATCCAGCCACATCTTAACCTTTTCAGAGCCTCTGGCTACAATTGTGTACCTTAACTTTTACCGTGTTTTAGCTCCAACAGAAGTATTTTTCCCAATGGAAACCTGAGGTACGCAGCCTTTTCATGATGCGCAAGTGCTGCCAACTAGTGGGCACACTACGAGAATATCAGCACGTCAGTGTAGCAGTGCGCAGCAGCTTGTGACCATGGATTTGGTTGGTTCGCTATATTCCACTGGGTAACTGAATATTGTCATTGCTATTTTTTATGGTAATTATTCAGTGATCATTGTACAATTTATTACACTAGAGAATATCTCGTAATTAGTTATTTTAGTCCATACAGTGAAGCCAAATGTACAAGATTGTTTTTAAATGGGTTCATATTTTTGTGTAGATCCTGCATCTGACATCGTTAAAAAATGACGTAAGAACATTACCACATCAAGAAAAATTTTTCTTTCTCCAGAAGAAATTCAGGTCTGAAAGGGTAAGCAACCATGCCATATCCAATAGCAACCAAGCTGACTCTGTGTAGATGTGTGACAAAGGCACAAGAACAAGAAGAGGTGTGAGAGATTGTTGTTACTATAGTTCTTAAATCATCTGCATGGTACATGGATTTCTCAGATTTTCACACTGCAGTTTCTCATAAATTATGCTAAAGCGATGTACCAAGCACTGATATAAAAAATTATTATTCTAATTATTACACTAAAACATTTTATACAGCTTATTATTATTAGTATTATTATTATTATTATTATTACAACCTGTTACCCACAACTGCAGCAGCATACCAGTACTTCTGCAACGATGAATGATGGTGAGCAGGTAACTCAATGTACGTGCAATAACATCAGCTGCCCTCACGTGTCTGCCTCTTTGTGTAAGAACAGCTCGTGATGTGCTCCGCGCTCTGCCCCTTCCGAGGCTGTCCCAACACACGATGCGTCGGCGAGCACAGCGCCCATGACGAGCACTGCGTACAGAGGGCAAGGCCAGGAGAGCGCATCTACGAGTATACATTATATGAAGTGTCAATTACGCAACAAACAGTGCGAAAGTAAGGACTAGACTCAATGAAGATTGTATAAGCATTGTATTCATTACTTTGAATCGTATCATATGGCACACATAGACCAATAAAAGCGTTTTCGCAAATATGACAAATTTCAAAAGTCAATGAGTATAAATAGTTCTGAAAGAGCAAATATTTTTCCATTATTCCTCCAATATTTTTCAGATCTTGTACCACACACTTTCTAGAGTACTATGAGGTCTTGCAGTGAAAGCACTGCACAGTACAAATTAGCAGGCAAAACGATTTCACCATTTTCTTCGGAAAATGTGGCCTCGCCAATTTCTAATTTCACGCATCTCAGTGTCTGTAATGTCAAAATATAATTTTCCAGGTACATTCATTGGAATACGTGGACACTGTCTGCAAAATGTGTCGCGAATAAAGTTAGTAGTGAAGAAGTAATAAATTAAAGCGGCATGCCTGATTCGTCAGTTTTACTGTATGAACACCGAAAATGAAGTAAGTGATAAACTTTTTTTCTTCATTTGATCATTTTGAGGGGGTTATAAGCGAGAAAAAAAAATTGCGTGAAGGTTTGAAATTATGTGTACAGTTTGTTGTAAATCACTATGTGCTCTCATTCTGCTATACAGAACAAATAACGGATGGATATTCACTCGTCGTGATCTGTACTTCTTTCTCACTCCCGCCCTCTCCCCATTGATAGGCAGGTTGTTCATACCCCCAAAGTGATTCTTTTCAGACGATGAGTGATATGTGTAACAAGTTTGGTTGAAACCGGAGAAGTGGTTCCTGAGGAGATGTGGAACATACATAAATTTTTGTGATGTGTATGGATATCTTTTCATTTCGTCGACCGGATTTTATGAAATAAAGCCTATAAGGTTGAGGTATGCTCATGGTACCTGCGAAAACCTCTTACAGTTCGTCTAGTAATTTTAGAGAAACATGTTCAAGCAAACAAACATACGAGACAGTTTTACAGTTTGATTGTTAGTGCAGAAGGTATGGAGATTGTTGGGACCTGTGGCGTATTAGATGTGGCTATGACGGTAACTGAATTTGGGGGATAGGGAGTGACTGCAGTACATTGCGGCCGACTGTACCCCCGCCTCCAAGACCTCCAACAGTACTGAACGCTAGTTACATCCCCGGCTATACGCAAGGTTTCTTGAAGCACTAAACATCTGTTCATAAGATAATATTGATTTCAGACTACAATACCTATCTTAGAACTCTATATTCCTGAAGCTGGTCACAAGTTTACGCTGGTTTCAGGGTACAGAAAACTAGTAATAAGTTGGAAGTACGT
This sequence comes from Schistocerca cancellata, assembly GCF_023864275.1. Taxonomy (NCBI): domain Eukaryota; kingdom Metazoa; phylum Arthropoda; class Insecta; order Orthoptera; family Acrididae; genus Schistocerca; species Schistocerca cancellata. The sequence goes on along the minus strand of NC_064627.1, from coordinate 801,460,435 downwards.
CATACCAAATTACTTGACGAAACTAAGTTCAATTTTTATCCCCGGCTTCATAGTTTATACACTATTTTAACTTGTGCAGAGAGTCGATGCTTCCGATTTGCAGCTTACTTTAATGCGCGAGGAATGTAAACACTTTCGCAACCGCGCCTAAAAGCGGCTACCCGCTATAGAGAAGTGCTTGTTTGATTGCCTACGTAGCAAGGCGCTTAACAGGCACGGTCGTTGTCGAGAGAGAGAGCTTGTCATGGATCGGTGTGCACCACATAGTTTACGAGATTTGTTTAAAAATAACGGAACTTTTCGATTGTTTTGAAGAATTTCATTTATTCGTCTACATCAATGTAATCCCCTTCAAAATAATGCTCATTACATATACACATACGGCAGCGCTTTTTCCAATCCCCAAAAATCTTCTGGAACTCGATCTTTCGGATAATTTTCAGCTTTCTCAGCAATACATTCTTAGTTTCATCTTCGCTTGCAAAAGACGGCGCTCTAAGGTTTCGTTTACTGGACAGAACAGGAAAAATTGGAGGCATGTCTGCCTTTTATGGAGGTTGGGGCGTCATTACAGCATTGTTTTTTGTCGAAAATACACGAAAAAGCAACGAAGTGTGAGCTGGTACAGTATCGTGGTGCAGAACTGTGAGTTGGTTCGCTTCACGTGAACAGTGTTGACCTCCAATTGATGCTCTTTATTGAAAGTAGGCAAAAACTCAAGGTGCTCTATACCGTCGAAACGGGAGAAAACAGTGAGCGTAACCATCACATTTGACTTCTACAATACAGCCTTAGTTTCAAAGTCATATCCATAAAGAATGTTTCATCACGTGTTCCGTTTAGTGGATCTTTATCGTTGTTGACTTCGTTCATCGAATCCTCAGCAACCTGCAATTCGCCTCTGTTTTTGTTCTAAATTCAACAGTTTTGGAACAAATTCTGCTGCCATACGTTTCGTATCCAAAACGTCCGAAAAAATTTTGTAACTTTCGCACTTTTTATTCTCAGCAGACTCACCAAAAGCAATTTAACGTTTCTAAGACTTTACTACAGTTTTTCGGTTCTTATAGCAAAATTTAATACAAATACTCAGATTCATTTTTTATAGAATAGCTGAGAAACACATCGTTGCTGGGATCAGATTGTATAGTATGGGAAAAAGCGTGAGTACCATTCCAGATATAAGAAGAATATAGACTTATATCCCATTAAGGATATTGTGAATGGAGTTATCCTGCTCCTAAGGTAGTTTGGTCGCGGTGAATGGTAGCAGTGGGTTAGTGTGCTGGGAAAAAATCTGCGAAATATGGAGCAATAAATACTCTTAGGTAAAGCTAAACAATATATGATTTACGAATTTAATCGTATACATGAAAATGTTTTTATTGTTTCATTCACGATGCAATGTAATGGTGATAAGAGTCCTCAGTGTGTTTCATTCAAAAAAATGGTTCAAATGGCTCTGAGCACTATGGGACTCAACTGCTGAGGTCATTAGTCCCCTAGAACTTAGAACTAGTTAAACCTAACTAACCTAAGGACATCACAAACATCCATGCCCGAGGCAGGATTCGAACCTGCGACCGTAGCGGTCTTGCGGTTCCAGACTGCAGCGCCTTTAACCGCACGGCCACTTAGGCCGGCCTGTTTCATTCATACTGTGGTTAGTAGAAGTGGGCGATTGTGGTTGGCAGGTATTTCATTATAATGCGCGATGTTGAACACTTAACTCTCATACAAAAAGCTATATTCTCCACGACTTTTGAAATTTACTGTATTAGTAAACATACTCATTTATACAATACTCGCCCTCTTCCATCGATACTGGCATTAACATTACGTTACGTAGACATAATTTAACCCCGGGTAACATCACGGAGCCAATGCTAGTTCAGTAACATTGTCTTAACGTAATAGTATTTAAATGAAACTGGAAATAAATGGAAGTTACTTTATTTCATTAGGCATTTACTTTTCACTGCATATACATAAGTATAATATCCTATTTTCACAATACTTGTTTATAGACTACATTTGCAGTGATTTCTGAAAACGCTCTAAATTATGAAAAGGGATATACTCACGAAGAACAAGCGAAATGCTTATCCGAGTTAGCTGTAGTGTACCGTTCAATCATTCATTTGTTAGTTACGAGTTCAACGATTATTTATCTATATCAATGTATAAAAGGCTAGTGTGTACGTATTGAAAGACTTTTCCCATGACCATCCACCGCCACCTGGATTCTTTCTTTGGTCTCTGTTGATCCCAAGTAACGGGTGACGGACGAAAACGCGCTGAGAGATTAAAAACAGATCTATTTGATATTACACGTCGTTATTGAAGTCTGAATAACGAAAGCGAGCATGCATCGCGTTACAACGGACGAATGAAATAACAAACGCATTTTCACGTGTACGGTAAAGTTCATAAGTCAGAGAGTATACGGCTTTTCCCAAAGAGTATTTATCGTTCCATATTTTGTGGAGTTTTGCTCGCCACACTCACTCACTACCACGTACCGCGGCCGAACTGCCTTACTAACAACACGTTACCATGGGCCATCTACCACCACAACCACCAGTAGGTGGCAGTGGGCGGTCAGTCACTACGAACACGCGCAAGCCATTTACACATTTATATAAGATAAATAATCGTTGAACTACGAAAGCACATGCAACCTTTTTGACAGCTGACAGTTGACTAAATACACGATATGGCGAACACTATACGGATATTTTTCAGAGATGTTTACCAGCACTAAGGAAACATCGCGCGGATCTGACCAATACAGCCGGCCGAAGTGGCCATGCGGTTAAAGGCGTTGCAGTCTGGAACCGCAAGACCGCTACGGTCGCAGGTTCGAATCCTGCCTCGGGCATGGATGTTTGTGATGTCCTTAGGTTAGTTAGGTTTAACTAGTTCTAAGTTCTAGGGGACTAATGACCTCAGCAGTTGAGTCTCATAGTGCTCAGAGCCATTTTTTTTTTTTTACCAATACAACACATGAAATTACAAAATTCTGTTTACTTTTTTAACAAACCTTATACGTCACTACAGCAACAAAGGGAGAAATTTAGTCCTGAATATACACCAGCTCGTTTACTTTGTCTGCCTCAGAGGCTCTCTAATTTTATTCATTTCCGCTATATCCAAGAAAGATAATATTTAGGTATAAATATATTCGCGCAAGTGCATTTATGCAATACAGAAAGATAAAGTATTCTCTCCTTATCCGATACTGGATAAAACGTTGTGCTTTTCAACTATACCTTGCACCGCTAGAAGGAAATCAATAGTCAAATTAAACATTCAGGTTGTAAAGTAAACCCTTTTGCTCGATCGGCAAATCACTAGACCGTGTGATTGTGCGCCTGAATTGATTGGAAATTAGGAATCGGTTCCGAAACAAGCCGATTCGAATTGCGAAACGTGTACAAATTACCGTTGTAAATCACAGTAATTTCTCCCTCAGCTTTCTAACGACTAAATTTAGCAGCGTGCAGAAATCCAAAACACATTGTTGTTAACTTCCTCACCAAACTTTTCTCACCAACGTTTTTTTCCTAACCTGAATGGCAAAAAGAGCATTAAAAATTCATTTCACTCCTCTGCCGCCGGGGGTAAAACTGCAGAAGCTATGATGACTCAGCTTTTCCTAAACGTATTTTTATTTTATTCAAATGTTATTTCTGCATCATCGTTTTACTCGATTACTAACATTAATTCTCGAGTACTAACATTAATATTTCTTTTAGATAATTCTCGAGGTGTACTCGAAAGATTTATTCAGTCGTGAAGCTTGTGCTTTGATATCTTATTTTTTATTGTGACAACAGTGCGCCTCGTAAAATTACCCATTTCCTCGTAACGTCAAAATGTCACTGTAACATCGTGATATCTGTACTGATAATCTTCAGACACAATCACTTTAAACTGTTGGTACAACGGAACCTCATTTTCGTTCGATCATTACGTATCGTTCCAGTTATTCGTTTATTCGTCCATGTCGTGATCAACAACTATTTCAAGTAACGTGCATGTGTTTGTTTGTCTGCATGACTTGCCGTTTACCTCTCTTAAGCATTTTTTAATTTTTCGTAATCTTATCGACTATTAAAATTGCACTTTATTTCACCCGTAGCTATTGTCGTCTTCTTAATTTTAATGGCCGCCTTCAGCAGCTTTATTATACACTTTCAGTTCTTCGCATTCGACCTGTTGTGGTACAAAAGAGCTCCATTTGTTCAGTTTTTCCTAATTCTTGAGTCTCGCACTATGCTGTTGCCATAATGTATGATATTGGTCCATTTTTGCTATAAGTAACGACTAATACAAAAATCATTAGTAATAGTCAATTCTTAGCAAATTTGCAGACGCGTTTCACGTTAGTTAGACTACAATTACAGATAACCTGCATGAATTTTTTCATTACCTGAGATTCTTGTAGATGGTGTTAAAGTGTTTCGTATTCTTACAGTGTAAAGAGCTTAACGAAACAAGAAAAAATTCATATAGCTATGTGTACGGAAAGAAATATTTGTGAATATGGTCTATTCTGTCCAATGAAGGTAATTATTTAGTTGCAGATAGCAAACTATACATTAATACGAAGAAGCTCCTTCATAACCTAACACCTAGAGAAAAAGGTAACAGTCATAATAGTCAATCTCTTTTAGGCTTAATGTTATAACAATAATTGCTTAAAATATGTTAATAAAATTACGTACTGATGATGGCGCTAAGGTGGCGAGACATGTTTGGGCATTAGAAAGAACAGTAACCTGCATAATACGTGCACCTGAAATCCCATAAAATAGTACACAGTTTACCAAACAAGAGCTGACCGAAACATGAAACGTTATTACGTGCCCTATACGTTCCACAGACAAATGAAAAATGTGACGTTAACTCGGGGAATTCTCGAGTTAAGACGACAACGCGGAGCCCAGCATGGTAAGTCTAGAGGAGCACCGCCACTCTGCGACCATCTTACGCCGTGCGATTGTCACGCAGATAGGCTGACGTATTGCTGATATTTCCTTTTTAGCCTGATGAGAAGGTCGAGGAGGCTGTCACGTTGTCAGTTAGCTGACGAGTAATTGCGCGAGTCTGTCGCTTGCACGAACACTCAACAATGGGTCTAATGTTTCAGTGCTGACAAAAGCAAAGTTACTGTTTGACGTCACCTCGTCATGGAGGCCGTTAAGAGTCGGAACTTTTAATTCCAGCTGAATGTGGAGCAGAGAATAAATCAGCCGTGATCCTGTTAAAGAAACTACGGAAAACGAGAATCAGAGGTAAATGTAAAACAGTCTCTATAGATTCGATTGCATGAAATTTCCGAAATGTAAAAAATTGCACCATTGACTGTAATTATTGTTTACGAATCACTACGGCAAAATGTGGGCTACTGCCGCATTTTGAAGTCGTAGTTGATGTGCTCAAGGACAGATCGTAAAGCTGCCCAGCCGTCAGTATAAGGCGGGCAAATAAAAACCATAAGAATTAGCGATGCGTAAAACTGACGGGAACGGGAACAACGTCTCAACGTGCACACAGTTGCTGGCGTTACCAGGTGTGCGACGATTGCCGGTGCTGTATCAGTTTATTTTGTCATGGGTTATCTCGAACCGGGCAATATTTTCGTTTCTACTACGGATTTCGAACTGTTTTTATATCAATGTTACGCATGAATACCAAATGACAAAACAGTTCGGTGACTTATTCTCATGTGCGTCAAACACTGCTTGATTTTTCCCCCTTCAGTCTTTCAACTGGTTCAATGCGGCACACCACGAATTCCTCTCCTGCGTCAACCTCTTCATGTCCAAAGTGCTACTCTGACATGAAGAGGTTGGCGCAGGAGAGGAATATATGGTTCAATTGGCTCTGAGCACTATGGGACTTAACGTCTGAGGCCATCAGTCCCCTAGAAGTTAGAACTACTTAAACCTGACTAACGTAAGGACATCACACACATCCATGCCCGAGGCAGGATTCGAACCTGCGACCGTAGCGGTCGCGCGGTTCCGGACTGAAGCGCCTAGAGCCGCTCGGGAGGAATATATATATATTCCGAAGTACTACTCTGACATGCAGAGGTTGACGCAGGAGAGGAATTCGTGGTGTGCCGCATTGAACCAGTTGAAAGACTGAAGGGGAAAAAAATCAAGCAGTATTTGACGTACATGAGAATAAGTCACCAAACTGTTCGTTCACAACATTATTCCTCGACTACAGCTATTGTTGAGGAATGATGGTGGACATATTGAGCATTTCCTGTAAAGAACATCATCTTTGCTTTGTCTTACCTTGTTATGCTAATTATATATATATATATATATATATATATATATATATATATATATATGTGTGTGTGTGTGTGTGTGTGTGTCTGTGTCTGTGTCTGTGTGTCTGTGTGTGTGTGTGTGTGTGTGTGTGTGTGTGTTTGCGCGTGCGTGTAGACTACTACTAAAAGCAGCGATAATCTAGCCGTGACTCTTCCAAGATACACAAAATGTGTAGCTATAATGTCTCAGAGTAAAGTTACTCAAGCCGGCTGGGGTGGCCGAGCTGTTCTAGGCGCTACAGTCTGGAATCACGTGACCGCTACGGTCGCAGGTTCGAATCCTGCCTCGGGCATGGATGTGTGTGATGTCCTTAGGTTACTTAGGTTTAAGTAGTTCTAAGTTCTAGGGCACTGATGACCTCAGAAGTTAAGTTCCATAGTGTTCAGAGGCATTTGAACCATTTTGAAAGTTACTCAACCCTAAATTGTAAAAAAAAAAAAAAAAAGTAGTGCGATGGGGAAACTGAGTTTCTTACGGGCAGGAATGTTTGTGTTTACAATGGAAGGCCTTGTGTGACAAGCAAGCACGTGATATCCAAGCTGTTTCCAGCCCTTTCGATATCAAAGTTGAATGCGAACGAGCATGCGTTTTTCCCAGGCTGAACCTGTGTTCATTCTTGAAATTTTAGGATAGCTTTTCCTGATACAAGAGTGCCTAACAACGATTTCACGCATAGTAGTTCGTATCAGAAAAACTGGTGGTGTGAATGAATGTGAACGCTCCTATCGACCTTCGATGTGAAGTGATTTCTCATCGGAAAATATCCGCATATACTTGTTACGTTCCCTAAGAAAGTAGATACGAGAGCTGTGTCAGCATACTGGAATGTTTTACGAGAGTGTTCACAGAGCCACAAAGAAGCTGAAACTCTGTCCGTGTCGCATTCACGTTGTGCATGAGTTCGAGAAACTGATAGAGGAACAAACTACATTACTGTAACCGGTTTTTGCGTTTTATTCGTAGTAGTGTTCGGGTGTTGGATTATGTTTTCTGTTCTGGTTAAGCATGATTTCATCTAAGTGGCTATGTAAACAGCCAGAAGGACAGATGCTGGAGTCAGTAAGCACTCACGTTACTATGAGACCCTATCACAAGCCGGCCGCGGTGGTCTAGCGGTTCTGGCGCTGCAGTCCGGAACCGCGGGACTGCTACGGTCGCAGGTTCGAATCCTGCCTCGGGCATGGGTGTGTGTGATGTCCTTAGGTTAGTTAGGTTTAAGTAGTTCTAAGTTCTCGGGGACTTATGACCTAAGATGTTGAGTCCCATAGTGCTCAGAGCCATTTGAACCATTTTTTTAGACCCTATCACATTCCCTGAAGGCTGGAGTTTCCTCTAAAGAATTGTGGGGTTAATTTCTTTCTCGGAAACGATAACAGTTGAACATAGCAGGATATCGTCATGCAATTCGTAGCATCGTTAGAGGCTGACGTACGATACTGCTAGTTGCGACAAGATGGTGCAAGAACGCACGTGGCAAATAGCACCGTAATAATGCTACGTGAATTCTTTGGGGTACCTTTGAAGTCACAAGACCTGCGGTGACCTAGCTACGCAGACTTATCTCCACCTAAGATGCTTTTTTTTTGGGGGGGGGGGGGGGCAGGGACATCTTAAGTATAACGTCAGTGGGAGCAACCTTTACCAGCCCCAACTGAAACACAAATCAAAGACGAAACATCCACCATAAATATAGCGACCATGGAAACGTAGCAGCTAACATGAATAAACGGGTTGAGGCGTGTGTTGCAGCACATGGAAGACGTTTCCATGATCTGTTATGAGAAAATACGTATTATGAGCGAATACATTATACGTACATTAATAAAGATTTGAATTTAGAATTTTGTAACTTCTGTCTCACCCTGTACTTGTATATTGCACAGTTAGTGTACTTCTTCTCAGAGCAAGCTCCTTCCCACATAACATCGTAAATGTGAATGATATTACCTAACAGAGACTTTTACGAACAATCAGGATAGCAGCATACTTCGACCTATCTTCATCAGCACCTCAAACGTAATGGCATGCAGAGAATGATTATTTACTACTAATATTGCTTATTGATATCTCAGTAGGTGGTGATTGCCTAGCCATGTGTAGTTAGTGCACAGAATAACAAGACGGCGCCCAAGCAATGTGGTACACTTAAGTGAATGAATGCAAAGAAGAGAGAAATAAATTAACAAGCAGTGTACTATCGTTAAATACAAGGAGATAACTTTACAGCACCGTAGGAACATTTTAACGTACAATTCCAAGATTTTAATTTACAAACAGAAGAAACATCGTTCTCGTAACGCATATTTATTAATGAATCAAAGACTAATCTTCATACGTCAGGAGAGAGTAACACTTTAGAGTTTGCAATATCACGAATCAAAATAATGTGTGTGAGATGCAATAACCAGCTTCCAAACAGGCACCTGTTAGCAATTTATGAGCCCCTACTCCACTGCGCGCAAGTACGCGTCCCGGTACCAACACACGGAATGATCTTAACTAAATGGTGCCACACTAATTTCGCAAAGAAAACTGACCAGGAGCAAAGCTTCAAAAAGACTCGTGCCTGGTGACAAAGGAATCAGTCCACTAGACAACATGACGCATACGCGGCAAATAAAGAACTTACGGGACGATCTATTGCAGAGCGAATTTCAGCTGACAGAACTAAGGAAATACGTGCAAAAAACGGATAACGGTATACGTTAGCTAATTGCCGCACTTGTAGTTGATAAAGTAATGCACGCAAAGCATAAATTGGGTTTGGGATAAAATTTCAGGGAAGTTAAGAGTGTAGCTTGTTTCCCTCTGAAGAATAAAAAAGAACAAAAACACATCAGGGTTTTTAAAAAACATTCAGTTATATTTGAAGGGAGCCATAAATATCTCAGAAGGAAAACGTCTAGAGTCCTGTCGCTACGTGGAACGTCAGCTGATTTCTTCCAGTCATAACTCCAGCACTGAAAAGACATCCTGCAATATGCTCTTTAGCTATCGCCAGAACAGTGAAAAACAGAAAAATGCAAAACCAGTTTGATGGAGCAAAAATACGTACTAGGTTTATGAAATCTATGGGTACTGGGAAAAGATTATATTTAAAACTGCACAGGAAAGAGTAGGTTTGTTCACTGAAAAAAGACTACTAACTGTACTGCCCGATAGACCATTTACAATCATCGATCTGCTCAAATTCGTCAAAAATTCTCAATTCGCAGATTTAGTAGGGTGTTTATGTGAAATAAACTACCTAAGACTATGTGGAAATTTAATGAAAGCAGACTTGTAAATTTAGATATTGAGGGAAGACCTGTAACACATTGGGTGGATACCTTAAAAGACGAAACTGAAATAGCATCTGGTACTTCGATCCATTTGGCGATTTACGGCCACCAGAATAGTTATGCCTTTACTATGCAGCAAAAAAACCCATGTATTCTACAATTATCGACACTACCAAAACTTCAGCTTCGTGTTGATTGCTAGGAAGAAGATATAAAAACCATTTTACAAATCTTTAACAACTGCTCGCGACGCCTACTTTCCCAATTGCTTACGTGTGACTCTTATTCCTGGCCGGCGTAGCTCCGTCTACGTTTGTCTTAATGTTTTTAGTTTTGACAGACATAATCTTATGACTATGCGTCTTTATTCTGTTTTAATTTTATTCTGTGACATGACCAACGTTTGGCCCTCAAAATAATTTAATTTTTGTAAGTAACACGATTTTCTTTATTATGAAATCATTAGATTGATGATGAATTTCAATGTGTAACATATGTCCTTATGGGTCAATTTATAGGTTCTGAAAAAGATACCATTATTGGCATCGAAACCTAGGTAAACTAATAAAATTTTACCTTGCAGCTGAAGGCTGAATTTCTTAATTTCTGTACAAAAACAATAATCACTTTTCAGCTGAGCTTCAGGAGCGAAGTCATACACTTGAGAGCGATAGTCGGTACTACACGTAAACTACTTTCTGCCAATAGAACCAAGCAAAGGCGATGGGACTGTTGCACTGATATTATTAGAAACATATAACAGTAATCTTAATATCACAATATCACATTGCAAAATGCATCTAGTAAGTGACAGAGTTGTGTAAATAACCCACGACACACATGACAGGGATGCTTTGAATGTATATTTAAAACAAGCCGTACATGGTGTCGAGATATGCGCAAATGTCAATATGCTTAAAGCAGAAATAAGAATGACAAAGGCGGTAATAGACTTTACAGGGAAAAATTCAATAAATTTTAAGAATCGGCTCCATCAGTCTGTGGATTACTACCGGCAAGCACAATTCATGTCGAGTGCAATATTGCAATGAATTTACATCTCAATGACAGATTGATTCACACATTCTGTGGATTCCTCCCTACAGTCGCCCTGGATATAAGATAGTAGAGGCACCAGTCAAATCTATTTATTTCCGGTGACTGTTCAGATATTATATAATCTTGAAGAAAGACAGGCATGTCTTTAATTTTGCAGTGAAGTAATCGTAATAGGACTACATTTGAAGCAGGATGAGTGTACACTACAAAATCAGCACGCACACAACCAACACTCGCCACTTCACAAGGGAAACACGAAGTGTTAACACCAAAGGGCCATCACTTCTTAAAACACTAGACTTGGAACCACACAAGAACAACGTCATCACTCAATATAATCACCTCATTTGGATGTGATAAATAAATCATCAGTCAGAAATAATCTAGCACGGATCTTTCACTTCAGCTATGTTCGATAATGATGATGAGATCAGGATTGTGATGCTTTAGGCATTCCAAGCGACAGTTTCCTATACTTAGACGAGAAATTTGTTCAGACAGTGTATGGAAGCCTTACAACAGAATCTTATTTTATTCGTAACGCATTCATGTTATTATTTCAGGAAATAAGACAATAGTTGAATGGGGTAGAAATTGACCACACTGAGACTTTAAGTATCATATCAACCTTTCCTACGTCATAATCCGACTCCAACGGTTTACAAAATGCAGGATGGTCTTTGGAGAAGCTGAAATCAACAAATGAATACAAACGATTAGCGCATGTATCTCTCTCAGGATGCTGATGGAATATTTCAAGGACATGAAAAGAATTCTTCTTCTTATTTTTCTGCCATCCCATTACCACGAGAAGAGAATACATGTACCTCAGCTGCCTCCTTTAGTGTTAGTCAAGGGAGACGAGCGAAAATTTCTTGGTTACCAGCCCAGTACTGACCTAGTGGGATGTGGGAAATCACCTAAAAACCACATCCAGGCTGGGTGGCTCACCGATCCGCATCATTTATCCACCGGTTTCATTCGAGCCGACGCTGATGCGTCTCAAATGCAGCACTTTAGCATGCATGGCTATGTTGGTGGGTCACAAAAACAGCTGTCATCGGTATAAAGCAACGTCTCATTTCAGTATTAAGTGGAATGGACAGTAATGGATTCAGGGAGGATGTGGCAATCCTGAAGAGAATAAGATCGTGCTTGACAAATTAATTTGAAAAATGCGTCATGTCTGTGTAACCAATGAGGAGTGCTTAAAACTTTTAAAAGGGTTTGGCACTAGCATTCAGTTGCCATCAAATTTCAGATCATGAGAACCGTTTGACTATCCTCTATTTCAGAGTGCATACAACAATTATGGACTATTAAAAGATCATTTCAGTTAGACCCAACTCGATTTATAATACCTGCATTACATAGACGTAGGAAAGTGGACTTTAAACTTGATTCGAGTAATTTTAGCAACTGTAATTTAACGAATGCAGAAGTATGCCTTAATTCAGAGTTCTACCCTTAAGACTGTTTACAACAAGGTTGGTCTACAGATTGGTCTGCGAGACTGGACAACAACCTGTCGTTCAGAACATGTGCAAAGTTTCGTCCAGAACACTACGAGGATGAAGAGAATGAGGGGTGTCTGCTCAATCCAAGGCACTTTAAGTTAGTTCTAATTGTTGTTAAAGACTGTTCAACATAAAAGGAGAATGTGTGGACTTGCCTGACTGATGTCCATGCTGAATATAAAACTTGTGATAACTTTTTAGCAAACACAGCAGTGTTCGCATTAATACTCCATGATTACATCATTACTTATTACTCCCCCACTGGAATTGTGCAGAGAATAGTTTAAATTAAAAATTGCAGTACCACATCTAAACTATGGCATCTCAAACAGCAAATATTGTAAGTGACATGCAAGAATTCCTCAATGAACATAGACATTTTGCATTTAAAGTCGTCACCTTCATTGCCCTCACGACATTCCCCAAGTTCGACACTTTGAGAAAAAACTGCTCAGAGACACAGATGGATGCTGCACTTAGAAGTCTGGAAATATAGCCCTACGCTTCCTTAGGATAAGAAGAATTGTTCTATGCATACTCTAGATAAAGTAAAACTATTGTGAAGTTGGGAGAGAAATAAATTCTAAAACAGTCTCTTGTCTATTATTATTTCACAGGCCCATAGCACTCGCACTAGTGACTCATGGCACCCCCGTTGCTCACACTCACATCTCAGAGCTCCAGTGGCCCACATCCATCTCCTGTGGAAGTCGGTTTGTAAGCAACCAAATCTTACCAACACACTGCCATTATCAGTGCTCCTCCAAATGCATCTTTATAAGATGGTCCAGCATCCTGTACTTCATTCCACTCTGTCTGTAGCATCGTTTTGTTCATCAGTAACTTGGAACGAGCTGCTCCAAAAGCAATGGTTGCAGTAGTGGCAGCAGTGGTAGCAAATGGCCACATTTCTAGGATGAGGATACCGTGTCATCTTTCCTGTTGCAGTTTTAATGCAGCAAGCAGCAAATAAGTGTTCCTGAATAGAAGGGATGGTGTGTGTTCTCAGATGTAGATCTTACACATAAGTGCCAATTGTGTGTACGTGCGCCTACACTCTATGCACATGTACTTAATGAGTGCCTTTTTTCTTGTAACTATTGAATGATCGTACACCTAGTCAATTCTTGGTGTCTTCATTATCAGAGGTCTGATTTTAATAGGTGCATTAACATTCACACTTGTTGCGCACACTTGTTCACAGGGCACGATCGATCTGCGATAAGGAGAGCCTTCCAGCAGAACTGCAGCACCTAGAGACAACATCTCGGAAAAATGGGTACAACCAGAGGCAAATAAGACACGCACTCAGACAGACTGCGCCAAGAGAACAAGAAGAAGAAACAGAAGAACACAAGTCGTTGGCGTGCATTCCGTTTGTCGGAAACACCTCAAGAAAAATCGGCAGAATCCTGGGGAAACACAATGTGAAATGTGTATTCCGACCCCCTGCAAAAACCTTGACTCTAATGGGTTCAGTGAAAGATGACCTAGGCCTTCGAAAACCAGGCGTTTAACAAATTCCCTTTCAATGCGGAAAATCATACATTGGGGAGACAGTCCGCACTGTAGTAGAGAGGTGCCGCAAATACAAGCGCCGTACTGAATTACGCCAGGCCACTAAATCAGCCGTGGCTGACCGTTGTATAAAGACTGGCCATACCATGGACTATGAAAAAACAAAAATACTCTGTCAATCCTCCTATTTCTGGGTCTGCGTTACTAAAGAGGCCATCGAAACCCGACTACAGGACGATCTAATTAATAAAGACAGCGGCCTTCAACTTAGTCAGGCTTGGAACCCTGCACTGAGCATGGAGAGAAAGATGCGGTCCCAGAGATCGAGGACCACCCCCGACGGCGGCAGCAGGGAGACTGCAGACCCCAGTTCAGACCCAGGCGGCGCTTCCCCCACCACCTCCAGTAGCCGCCGCGCCGCGCCGGCCGCACCAAAGACACCAGGAGAGGAACGGTGGAGGGGGTAACGGCTAGTATATATAAGGCGCCGAGAGGAACAGCACAGCATTCGTCAGGAACCATCTGAAGATGGCACCGTGTACGTCTGCCGAAATATTGTGGAGAAATTACGACGCTACCCGGTCGGATATCCGAGAACTGTTCAAATTGGAAATACGCCAGGAAAACTTCAGATCGTATTCATGACAATCATTTGACTGCACAGTCACAGGGTAAGTATCATGGCATATATATATATATATATATATATATATATATATATATATATATATATATATATGTGTGTGTGTGTGTGTGTGTGTGTGTGTGTGTGTGTGTGTTTAGCTTACACACAAAAAGACACAATAAAACAAATAGAATTACTTAAAGAAACTGCTGAAAAAGGAGGCTTGCAAATTTCATTTGAAAAGACAGAAATCATTACAAATATCAAAAATCCATCAAAGAAAATAACTACGAAATACGGGAAAATACAGGTATCTAAACATTTTAAATATCTTGGTGAACTAATTCAGCCTGTGGCAAAAGGTCATCCAGCCTGCAGGGCTAGAATAGAAAAACTAGAGACAGCAACTCACTACTGCAGACAAATGTATTCAAAAAAATGTATATCCAAAAACATTAAACTCAGACACTGCCAGACTGTCATTAGACCGCAGATACTATATGCATCAGAAACACTGGCAAATTTTACAAACGCAGAACAGATAGAAAATCGTGAAAGAAGAATTGTGAGGACAATTCTTGGACACAGGAAAATAACAGATGATCAAGGCAAGCCTGTATACAGACTAAAAAGCAACAAAGAAGTGTATACGAAGTGCAGCAAAATTACAGACAAATTAGAAAAAGAAGATGCTCCTTTTATGCTCACATCATGAGGATGAACCCAAATAGGCTTACAAAACAAATATTTTCGTACATCGCAAATCTAAAAAATAAAAATTTATGGTTTATCAACACAGAAAGAGATCTAAAAGAAATGGACATAGATCAGGAAACAATATTTAACAGAAACCTTTTTAGAAAAAAACTGAATTCATTCACGGGTTTCGGTGTGAAAATTAAGAAGACTTGTGGAACTAAATGGTCTGAAGAGAGAAAAGCCGCCTTCAGCGCAAGAATGAAAGAAGTGTGGACTGAGAGAAAGAAGGCTTCCCAGAAGCGCAAGAAATAACTGTTTTCACGGTCTTTAACGGCCAAATTTGCATAATAATATATATATATATATATATATATATATATATATATGTGTGTGTGTGTGTGTGTGTGTGTGTGTGTGTGTGTGTGTGCATGTATACTTATCAACTGACCTTTTGTTTCAAGAATTATTAAATGATGACGATTTGTGAGCAAGCCCTGCTGATTTAGTTCTTTCGACCACATTGTCTCTGGATTCAGGTGATGATGATGATGCCAGTGATGATAATGATGACGACGATGACGATGACGATGGTAAGTAACATATTTCTCTATGTGTTTGTGCATGTATAATCATCGAGTACTCTTGTTTTTGTGTGTGCATGTATATTTAAAGAATACTATAGATTTTCACCAACTGCGACATAGTCGCGTGTACGAACAGTGATCCAATACTATCTAATGTTTTTTATTCCAGTCTTTGACCACAATATCAATTCTTTTGACGATGGCCGGTTTTAGTCCATAATGACCATTCTCAGATCTTTTCTACACCAGGTCCTAAAGTGATAAGGCCATAATGGCATCGTCAAAACATATAAATATAATCAGCACAGCATCGTCACATAGATCTAAAATAAGGTGTTGAATAGGCCACATCATCCACACAGTCATTCGTTTGAAGGCGAACCAATCCAGAAACTACTGTTCATTTCCTACGCCCTCATTCACTACCGGCTCCGAGCCATTTCTCGGCTGCCACCTCTCGTGTCTGTCTTCTCGTGAGCCGTGTTCTTCTTGTTCACGTCTGCGGTTCCTTGTTCTTTGCGGTATCTGAAACCACAACTGCTGGATCCTTCGTCTCCTCTTCCCCATTTTCATTCTTTCTTTCTGGTTAATGGCGCATTTCGTGTTGTGGTCTTATGTTTCAGAAGTTTCCTCCTTGAATTGGTGGCTGTTTTTCCTCGTGTCCTAACAGTGCAAAGGTTATCCTGGCTTTATCATTTCTGAAGAAAATAACATAATGTCCCGTATCATGCGAAGAAAATTATACACACACAGGGAGGGGGGAGAGAGAGAGAGAGAGAGAGAGAGAGAGAGAGAGAGAGAGAGAGAGAGAGGGAGGGAGGGAGAGAGAGAAAGAGAGACAGAAACTGACACGGAAATACTCATTCTTAGCTGCGTCACTCAAATATGTGCACTCCTCGAGGAAAGGAGTGCTAGTTCTGCAAGGTTTGCAGGAGAGCTTCTGTGAAGTTTGGAAAGTAGGAGACGAGATACTGGCGGAATCCGTTAAATGGTAGACTCGGTACTTCAGCTCTCAGCCTCAGTAGTAATTACATGCATTACTTGCAATCGCGTATAACTAACTCCCCATAGCAATTAATGACACCGTTTTACGCCCACATATTTTTGCTTCCACAATATGTAGTATTACTACATTATCATCAAATATAATATTTTCCTCCATCACTTTCTTCCTGTTCGTCGGTTAATTTCTCTGACTTTATGATATATATATATTTCTTGTGCTGTCTGTTGCCTCTGTTGGTCCCGCAATGTTCGCATGAGAGTATGCGAGTGTTTTTCTTTTCATAAACGCCAATAAACCGGCAGTTTCAGAAGTTAAATTATTAACTGTTGCGTAACTTCACTGATTGTCATATATCACTATGGAACTTGTTGTATCGTGTCACTTCACGAGAGATCTCAAGAAGCCGGGATACACAAGAAGAAGAAAAAGACTAAAGAGGAGGCATCGGTATACCACCTCGTGCTTTGATTCGAAGCTGAATCCCGGGTAGCCGCTGAACTTCCTGACAGTCAGGTGTAAGTGGGCGTGGTTGCCTTGGCCGATTGTCTTGGTCAGTCACCTTATTATCTTTAGGCGACTTATCACAACTGTTTTGTCCACACTGCCAACGTGTAATATGATGACTTAAGTTTTTGCTGGTTTTACTTAATAGTTACTTCTCTGTTCATAAGGCTGTCATCGTATGGTGTACCTTGGGGCGTGTTCTCACTGGTTGCTTAGAAACGAGTAGTGTGGTGAGCAGCGTATCGGGCCTGACCTAAGTAAGTTTGCGGCCGTTCGTCCAGACGGCACTGAACGATGCTTGATGGTTTCGTATTAAGCAGCTTTATATGGTTTTTTTTTCACTTCGATGAACTCATTTTAGGTAAATCCGAATTATTTGTTGTATTTTAGTCAAACACATTTTAAAGTTGTTTATTGCCTACTTTTGAAGATTGTCTTCCTGTCATGTTGTAATTGTTAAAAAACACTGTTGTTTGGGGCGTTCTTGAGTTTTGTACTTAACCGAGATTGTTTATCGATTGTCAGTAATTGATCTTAAATTTTCTATCTAATTGAATTGTTTTGTCTTAATATGTCAAGGTCCCAATGCCCTGATTGTTAAAGTTACTTTTCGTGAGTAGAGTTAATAAAAATCTTGATATGAATGATGTTCAACCTTTATTTTGCCGATCCTTCCACTCACAGGCAACCTTACGCCCGTAGTGCACATCAATACCAATTACTTTCTTGTACGTAGCTAAACTATTTTTTTAATATAGTAAACTGTTTTTTATATATTGTAGACAGTTTTGTACCTTGTAACCTCGCCACAAAAATATGACAAATGTTTCATGAAAATGTGAGCCAAGCGTAACCTCGCCACAAAAAATATTATTTAAATGAATTAAATGTAACCTCTCCATAAAAATAATAATTAAATGAATTTTTAATTATTGCAACCTCTGAACAAAATTGGCTCCGATTTATTGTCTGTGTGCAGAAATGCATTCACATTTAATGTTCCCACAAAATTCTTCTCTCATTTAAATCAAGTTCGAAACATAAAAATTCCTAAACAGTAAAATAATAAAAAAGTTTAGTAACCTGATAAATTTTATGAGGACAGCAGCGCTGCCCTTCGGCCCTGTATTCTGAATAAAAAAGCAAAAATTCTTACCTCAATAAAAACCGCAATTATATCTGCTCTTAAGTTGGAATTTTTCGACACAGTTTCGTGCAATGCTGGTGTATATTTTTTTTTCTATTATTGGAAGGAATGATCATGCATTTGAAATATTCATTAAATTGAAATGAACGCTTTTATTTAAAAGAGTTGCTTTATATTATAAAAATTATTATTGAGGAATTTTTTTGGAACAAATTAAATTACAATTAACATACATTATTTAATATGCGCAAGGCTGCTTCTTTACCTTCTACAATAATACTCATCCTCCAGAGTCCTGACCAGAGTCGCGAGCAGAGCACACAGCCGACGCATGCCGACTCCCGCCGACTACACCAGACTACTACTCACTCGCTACTACTACTATCGACTCGCGCAGTCAAGCGCAGACTAGCAACAACTAACGATAAACTACTCTCTGGTCAGAGATTCTGTCATGCCTCGCCCATCGCCGGCAATGTATACGTCTTTCATAACCCTCCACTGGGGGGGCAAAAATTTGGCAGCGATGGTGAGTCAATTGGACTTGCCATGAGCAACAAATTTTTCTTAACTAACTAACTTTACAATCACAGAATTATATACATATATATAGGTGCAGAACATGAAATAAAATATAGTGCACATGCACTGAGTACAGAACATATCAGGCAATGATAAAATGTATACACAATGAGTACAAAACATATTAACAAATGGCAAAAGTGCACACGCACTGTAGTACAGAACATATCTGGGAAATACAATATGTATACGTAATGAGTACAAATGGCTTAAAGTGCACACGCACTGTAAAACTCTTTAGCATTTTTACAACAAATAAACATATCAAGGGGTGAAATAAAGTGCAGACGCACTGTAGAAGTCACATATCACAAAATGTATACGTAATGAGTATAAATCATATTAACAAATGGCATACAGTGCACACGCACTTTATAAGTCTTTAGCATTTTTACATATCATGGAGTAAAATAAAGTGCACACGCACTGTATAAGTCTTAAGCATTTTTACATAACACATCATGGAATGAAATAAAGTGCACACGCACTGTATAAGTCTTTATCATTTTACAAGA